>NC_072894.1:78013600-80513600 GCF_027943255.1 Anastrepha obliqua
CCATCAAATAGATTTATTATACAAATTTTATGGCCAAAATCGATGTTGTTTGTTATGTTGTGACATTTCTAAGCAAATGTCGAGTAAAATTTCATGAAATAAATTTAAGATTAGCTGCGTCTAACCAGCTGATCAAAGGAAACCAAACCACAGTGAGTGTTTGGGGTGAAGAAGCAGTCCAAAGTGAAAGTGTGCCAACTGAGGGCTGCTGGAGACTGAACCTGTGGTTGTTGCATGGAAAGTGTTGGGTTATTTTTACAATTTTCGTGATGTTATAACTAATTTTAAATATTTTCCGTGAAATGAAATAAAATACATTTTCGAATATGGGTTATCTTTCTTTCTTCCCCTTTATTGAGTGTTCAGCCGAGCTCCTCCTCCTCCTGTTTCATGTTTTCCACAAGTGGGTGAACCTACAGTTTTACGCAGCTTCCGAACGGCAGGGGACCCATAACAGACCCAAGCCAACCCATTCAGAGACGCGGGGTTTCAAGAATATTGTGTGGGAATTTCAAGTTAATTGGCAAATATGGAAAAACTATGAGTCCACTGCTTCAGGCTGGGTTTCTAAACCTACTGGCCTTTAAATCGTTTTTCTGAAACCTGCTTTTTTTTTTAAATATGTGTGCGCCATAACTCAAAACCTAGTGTACCAATCGTTTTGAAATTTGGCAAGGCATAATTTACCAGCTATGCCGAGAAGCTTTGTTTATGATTATTTGTCTATTAGAAAACTTTTGTTCGCGAAAATCGGTTTCATTCGTAGACAGCATATCTTAAAAAAAAAACATTTTTTGCAGTATGTAAAGGCGCATCTTCACATTCTTCTTCTTCTTGATTGGCGCGAAAGCCGTCCGGGTCGTCATTAGAATAAGCAGTTCTAACCCGAGGCTTTGCTTTGTTTTTCATTAGGGAAAGATTTTTATGTGGCTGGCCCAAACCCAGTGCACAACCAGATATTTTGGGTTAATTCGCATTCTCACATTAGCTCGCGCTCAAACGGATGTTCGGGAGCTACCCAGAGGATACTTGGGCGAAGCCCGGAAGTTGCGAG
This sequence comes from Anastrepha obliqua, assembly GCF_027943255.1. Taxonomy (NCBI): domain Eukaryota; kingdom Metazoa; phylum Arthropoda; class Insecta; order Diptera; family Tephritidae; genus Anastrepha; species Anastrepha obliqua. Next base: position 78,014,655 of record NC_072894.1, read on the forward strand.
CTGCTTGGACCATATGCAGAAAAATCGTCCTAGCCACTCCCACTGAATAACAATTTGTGTTGTATTAAGTTCTTGGAACACACATACCGTCGGCTGTTGTTTTGCTTGGGACTCATATGCATAGATCCAATATGGCTACATTTCTTTAAACCAATCGACACGAGTCTTCTTGGGAGCAATTCCCAAATTATGCGGTACCTAAAGAGCACAACCAAATGTTCGTGCAATATTGAATGTATGTATGTAGATCCTAATAACTTCCAAGGAAGCATCTGCCTCGTAATATAATATGTGGCATAGGTTGATCAATACACTTCTCGCTCGATTATCCATGTCGAGAATCGTAATAAATCATCGCAAATTTTCGCATATTAATTCCACCTTTTGTGCGCGGCGAGTTTTTCAACTCACTGAAAAAAGAACAAAGAAAGTTCGTAAGTGAAAGCGTTTTCACTAGTTTGTAAGTTTATGCTAAATAATTCCAATAAAAATTAGGATCAAATTAATGTTAGTTAGGGCTGTACGGAACATTGTTGTTAGAGAACCGTTTTTTTCGACAACTATTTTTTTAACAGAGCAATGCAAAACTGAAGATATGTAAAATAATTTCTATACTGAAAAAATTACTATAAAATTACTATAAATTATTTTCCGCTTACGAATTTTTGGACTTTTATGTAAGCTGTAATAATAGCTTTATTATATTAAATCATAAAAATATCGCTTTTATGATAGCTTACGAACGCTTGATGATCATCCATTGTATACTTTGAATTTCGCTTCGCAAGGACTCAAGAATCTAAAACCCATAAACGAAAAAATGCGCTGGTTGGAATAGATGTGTAGAGTATGTAAATAAATAGCATTATAATACATACACATTGGAGTGTATCACTCTCCAAACTGTGTCCGTCGTATATTTATGTGGATTGTATGCGATTGCGATGCCCCAATAAAGCAACCAGTTCACATAACCCATTTCACGACTGTATTCAGAGTATTGACAGGTGTGACACCTAAACATTTGTAATATGCATACATATGTACATAAATGCCTGTGCGCTTTCAAAATATGGATATCAGTTTGTATTATTAATTAAAAATTTGCCGGCAGCTTTTAAGTCATGAACATGAATTCCTACCTGCTTTGGTGCACAGCGTAATAAAAATAGTGGGTTGTGTGCATATGTAGTATAAAAGCATATGTATGTACACATGCATGTATTACTATAGTCCTGTGTCTGCAAATGCCAGTGTTTGAGTGATTTTTTACTACTAATCTGGTGCACTTCTTTGGCATTCTTTATTATTGGATGGATTTGTTATTCCTATTTCAACCAGTCCGTTACAAATTGGGTCCATCGGTGTGCACATAATGTGCCCACATTGAATATTTTAACTTCTATGCTATTTCTTCATAAGTTACCGTAAATAGTCACCTTCTGTTATAGAACAGGGACATTTAAGTACGAACGTCTTTTATTGCAGCGATTGCTCGGCGGTGCTTCTTCTGGCAAATCTTTAGTAGAAAATATATAATACATTTAACTAAAATGTGTGCGCTTTCGATCGCAAGCCCATCGCGAAAATTGGGGACCTGCACAAATGCGGAATTCCGGAAAATTGTGGACATTTCAGTTATAATCGCGTCCAACAAAGGCCTAAATAAACATATAATATTAGTCAATTGTCATGAAAACACTAATGCAACTTCGTTCATACTTTATGGTTTGTTGAACCAATTTTTCATAAATTCTTCTGGAAATGCGCTTATCATCAATGTATAGTTATATCGCTGCAAAGTTATTTTGCTTATCGTTGTTTATTCATATAAATTTAGTCTGTGAAAATACAACTTCCTTACAGACTATAGGCAAATGAAAAGTTTATTACTAAAAGCACTAAAAATTAGTTACAAAGTATTAGGTAAATAAGAGGTTAAAAATAAGACATCAAAAGTTAAGTGTTCAAAATATTAACGAGTTCATATTTCTCTCAAGAAAAATCGGGTGATATACCAATCGATATCTTATATTGTAATATAATATTCACAAGTACAAGCGCAATTGGGCATTCACGACTTTCCAATCAGTAACATAAAAATAGTATGCGTATGCTTTCTTACGGAATATTAGAATTGATACAATCTAATAAAGAAGTACAATCTAAAGAGCCACTAACAGCATTAAACAAAATGGACAGAGAGTACAGACACCCTAAATTCTAAGATCTTAAGGCTTATTAGAAGCAAGCGGTAGTTAAAAGAAGGTTCAGAAAATAAGATAAGAAAAAGATTAATAGAATTGCTGTGATATGGTATCGAAACAAAGGTAGCATATTCCAAATTGGAACGTACGTAAGACGTGTATTGCAATTTAAGTGTATCAGAGAACTGTAAGGATCAGACAGCTGTAAGGATCAAAGAACTCCAAGGATCAGAGAACTGTGCACAGTTCCGCAAATCAAGGCCTAAAGTCGAGTCAGATTTCATAACAATAGGGTCAATATTAAATTAGAAATTCGAGGGAAATATAATACCAAGATCTTTACCAACAGTTTCTAACAAAGTGTCGACCAAATATTATGCAATTTTGAAAAAGCGATATCGAAGCATTTTTTAATATTCTAATAAAGGTGATTTAGTACATCAGAGATGCAAATTATCAATATCAGATAAAATTTTTAGAAATAAAAATATCTGTTTCATTATAAAGTATTTTTTACATTTCATTATTTTCGTTTTGAAAGCTAGAGGAATTACGTAACAGTTCGAGCGACATGTGGCCCCGAGCAGAACGCTTTTTTTGACCGTCTTACGGTGGTGTCCTTTCGCCACTACTTTGGCTAGCTGCTCTTGACGAAGTTCTGATAATGCTAAATAAGGGTGGGGTTAAGGTAGTAGCATACGCCGATGACTTGGTCCTGATGGTATCGGGACCGTTTCCCTCAGTCATGGCTGAGATTTTGGAAAGGGCACTGGCTGTACTCAGTAGTTGGGCTGCCTCTTGCGGTCTCCGAGTCAACTCTGACAAAACTGAACTGGTGCTATTTACCAGAAAATATAAACCTCCGGGTGGAGGTTTTGTCTCCCCCATTAAACAACCACGTTCTCCCGTTCTCAACGGAAGTTAGGTATCTTGGAGTGATACTTGACTCCAAACTCCATTGGAAATCTGCAAATCTATGTTCGGTAAAAAATGGGGACTCAAGCCACAGGTCGCGCGTGCTGTGGATGTAAAACGCAGTTGTTTTGCCAATTTTTACGTATCGATGCCTGGTTTGGTGAGAAGCTCTTCTAGAGGGCTATAATTTTACTAAATTGGGGAGGGTGCAAAGGACTGCATTTAAAACTTGCCCCCGTGCTGCCCTGAATGTCCTTTTGCCCTTACTTCCCATCGCCTTTCCGTCATTTCCATCGCAGCTCAAAGTACAATTAGATTAAAGGAGATTGGGTTCTGGAGACAATCTCTCAAGGGACATGGTAGCATTTTTGGGTAGTTAACACCGTATTTCTCCGAATTTCTAACATATCTCTCTATCCGCACACTAGAGTTTGAGGGTGTTGCTAGAGCAATCTTTCCAAATGGACAGGATTAGATCGAGGGGAAAATCTGCACCAAACCTTGCACCTATGTCTTCACTGACAGATCTAAGATGGAATCAGGAGTCGGAGCAGGGGTTTTCTCTAAATCCACCAATTTATATATCTCCTTTAAACTGCCGAGCACTGTTAGGGTTTTTCAAGCAAAAGTCTTTGCGATCTTGCAGACATGCAAAATGCTTAGGGAACTCCGATTATCAAGCCGCAATTAAAGCTCTGACGATGCCATGTTGCAGAACGAAATTAGTAAACTCCTGTAAAGAAGAGATCAAATCTCTTGGGTGTGAAGGTAACATTTCTGTAATCTGGGTTCCAGGACATAGGAACATAGAGGGAAATTAAATTGCTTAAATTGCTTTGGCCCCAATACGATACACGAAGGACTCAGAAAGTTCTTTGGACTCCTCGCCATTCAATTTGCAAGCTCGTAGCTGTGTTTACCGGTCACTGAACGGTCAACACCCACGCGGAAAAGCTAGGGTTACCATTTAACCCCCATTGCAGAAGCTGTGGAGACCTTTCAGAGCAGGAGAATGTAGAGCATTTCCTCTGTAAATGTCCCGGTTTGGCAGCTTGACGACTAAGGTCACTGGGAGCTCCTTTCTTCGACAGCCTGGGGCAGTGCGCCCAATCAATCTTCTCCATTATATCAACAGCTCTGGCTGGCTGTAGATATCTGCCTGTTGGAAGTCTCATAATGGAATCGAAACGGTGCTTTAGTGCTACCTACCTACGGCGATGTCAAACAATTTAGCGTACTTTCAGGTAGGATGCTTTGAAAATAAATAGGACTACAAAACTGACGAAAATAATACAGTACGGCCAAATCATATGCACCCTGGGAAGTTTTTTGCATTATTCACTACCCGTTAAGAGTGTGTGAATCGAATGCAGCTTTTATTATGTTTATTTGTTTAATAAATTATGCAAGAAATTTAGATTTGGCGCTAGCAACTACGGTTTTCAAAAATAATTTATGTGGACGAAGAAGAAGAAAAACCTCAATCCCGGGTCCAAATGTTATGGAAAATTATATCAAAAATGTCGACATCTGTTAGAATATAGACTGGGGACATTTAGAAAACATCTCATTTATTCTTCATAAAATATAGTCTTGACTCTATAATAGTCCTTTTTAGATCAGAAACATGATTGCGTAAAATTTAAATGTTTATAAAATCAAGTCTGAAATTTTATTGGCCTCTGTGAAAACTAGAAGGTTTGGTTTTTGATATCAATACAACTGAAAAGTGTGAAAAATTGCCCATTCATACATTTGGGAAAAGGAGTCGTTATGTGAATAAACATAAAATAAAACTCGAACTTGACAGACCTTGTATGTGGATATCATTTTATATGTTGCTTTTAATTACAATTTCCCAAATGCTCGGACGATTCACCACAAATTGCACAGCGAAATTTCACCTTAAAAATACAATCTCGTGTTTTTAATAATTTGGAAGTATAAACCATAAAGAAATAATAAGTAAAATACATATAAATTCTGTGTGATTGGACTACTACGTCATTGCACGTTAAGCTTTCCCTGCCTTGTTGAAGTGAGGAATTTTAGAAAAACTACATGACACATTTAAAGTGGGTCGAATACCATTTTGGCATTAATTTTTAAAGTCAGCGATAGCCATCAAGTTATTCATCGAGTACATATCTATAGACTTATTAATACTAGTTTGAAATAATTTTTAGGTGGAATCTCTAAATTATTGTCAATAGAGTGCCAGAAGCCATCAAAAAACGAGAAAAAAATACTAATATCGAATAGAAGTCATCAAAATGCGAGATCAATTAAAAGATGATCTACATAAACTTTTTCTGATCAATTGCTGATTATTGACAATGGAAGAATTGTACTGCTTGCAAAAACAGAATGCAATGCAAAACAATTTTTGCTCTAACGTTAACTCAAAATATTATGTGTATCCCGGAAATGCCAGATAATTACTTGAACTGAAACTGGCTCAGTGAATGCGCAATTTACGCACCGAAAAATTTCGATGTTGACGTAATCAAATTTCAAATGCAGAAGTCGTTACGGTCCGAACTGATTTCTTCCAAATACAATAAATTGACTCTATCTTGGATGAAAACCAAGAGCTAAATTATCTAACTGAGTTTCGAAATTTTCTGGTATACATTTTTGGTATGCCGCCATAAAATCTTCTATTTAAGAATGGTTTGCCGATAATTCTGTGTCGGTATCTAAGCTCACGTACTGTTTCAATACCCAACATTGGAATTTCAACGATTTCAGAAGATATCAGTTTGTGACTTGGACTTATAAAGTCCTATGCTCACTTATTGGTGAACAATCTCTCCCCATATCGGCAAAAGACATGATGTTAAGAATGCAGAGGTGTAGCCATTGGTCGGCTCTCCCCCATTTTGAAGGAATCAGCTGATTTGCTAACGTAACCGCAGATGTGGCAATCGTTTAATAATTGCAAAATATTTTTCCTAACTTTTATCAATTCATTTTATACGGCAACTGTATCCTGAAAAGCAATATGTCAAAGGCTCCTTACGGTTTTCTTTCTTTTTGATGCTCTCCCTTCTTTGTGACGGGGTCAGCGATGCAATGCGCGTATTTCTCGTGATTGTAAAACTAAGAACTTAAACATATACATGGTGGCTGATGAATTTTGCTACATTAAGAAACTCAAATAACTTTTTTTTTAGTGTATGGAATTCATTTATTTTTTTTTTCAAGTTGAAGGTCATTAAATTTTATTAAATGTAGCTTAACTAGTTTTAAAAAACATTGAATTTAAATGCCCCCCATGCTCGTTGACACAAGTGCGGCATCTTAGTAAAAAGTTGTTCATTGCTGCTTTAAGAGTTGCGACAGGAATAGCCGCAATTGTTGCCCGAATGGATTGTTTTAGTTCATCCAAATTTGTTGGCTTTGTTTTATAAACTTCTTGTTTACATAAACCCCACAAGAAAAAGTCAGGTGCAGTAAGGTCAGGCGACCTGGGGGGCCAACGAAATTCGGAGTTTCTTGAAATCAGTTTATTGGGAAATTTTCGTCGCAACTCTGTCATAACAGTCTGGGCTATGTGAGACGTTGCCCCATCTTGTTGAAACCACACAGAGTTGAAAGGAATTCTCTTTCGGCGTAGTTCTGGATAGAAAAATTCTTTCAGCATTTTCAAATAACGGTCTCCAGTAACCGTAACGGTGTGACCATTTTCTTCAAAAAAATAAGGCCCGACAATACAGCGTGAAGAAACCGCACACCACACTGCCACGCGAAGAGGATGCAATTCCGTCTCGTGGAATATCTGTGGGTTAGAAGTACTCCATATTCGACAATTTTGTTTGTTCACATTGCCGTTTAAATCGAAATGGGCCTCATCGGACATGAAAAGGCAGTTTAACATGTTTTGGTCTTCTTCCACCATTTGCAGGATCTTCTGGCAAAATTCCAAGCGAATCGGCAAGTCTGCTGCATTCAGTTTGTAAACCATTTCAATTTTGTAGGGAAATAAGTCTAAATCTTTGTGCATTATTGTTTGCAAAGACTGTCGGCTGACACCAAGTTGAGCAGATAAGCTTCTTGTTGAAACCCTTGGATTGCTTTGTATAGCTGCAGCTACAGCAGCGATCGTTTCCTCCGTCCGAACTGGTGGGTTTCGATGATAAGGCCTTCTTGCGACTGTTCCTTGCTCATCAAAATTATTCACCAGTCTCATTATGGTCCATCTGCTCGGGGGATCGCCGCCAAACATCCGCCTGTAGTCTGTACCAAAACTACGGACTCCAGTGCGTGATAGCGGCGGACTATCCAAATTCTTGTTTGCGTGTCCCAGTTATCCATTTTAATAAATTTTAAAGATCAATCTGCAAATTAAAACAAAAATGGAACAGATAACTTAAAAAGAAAAAACTTTATTCAATTTTTTTTTTGGTAGCGGCTTTCATCAGCCACCCCGTATTTGCATTAACTTAATAGTGTTATAATTAATAAAGTAAGAAATATTTAAAGTAGCTGGCTGGTTACATAGTTGTTTATTGATAAATATATGCCTATTGCCTTCCGTGTAAACAACGACTGATTGGACGAGTGTGTGAATACGTGAAAAATGAGCGCGCAGAATTTTACTGCCGGATCCTCGATGACTTGCCAGCCGAAGTTACTCTCACAAATCTTGCATCGGACCGAGGAACCTTGGGTAAAAGACGGACTAACTAAAAATATTGTTCACCAAATTTTCAAAATTTATTTTTTTATTACACCTATGTAAATATTATAACATAAGAATAAAGTATACAAGAAATAATGGCACACGCCAATCCTTTACACTTTTGCGAAACTTTAAGGAATTCTTCACTAAAATGTTTCTCCGGCTCGTGTCTAACAATATTCAAGAGTACCTTCACGGTAAAGCAATAATCACAACAATATATACAATGCACGTGGACAACAGTGCAATGATCTACATAGAATGCCGTGGGCTGTCTCTTGCCATATATTTAGTAATGGACGTTCCGTACATATTGTACCATATTTCCTTCCTCTCCAGAAGAAGTCAAATAAAATTTACCAGAAGTCGAGCAGAATATAAAGAAATACTCGTCAATACTGGAACAATTTTACGGATTACCGCATCCACAAAACCCTTTCCGTGCGCGTGTGATTGCTTGCAGAAAGAAAAAAAACTTAAAAGAAAATTTTGTAGTTATTATCGTCTCAATTAAATACCACTATTAAATACTATATCTACATGTGAGGCAACAACAAACGAGGGTGGTTCAATAAGTACCCGTGCTTGATGACAGAGGGCGTTAAAACTTCCCTGTGTTAGTATCGTATGGGGCCATCTATCAAACGACGGCAAAACAAATTTCAGGTTAGTTTGAATTTGGATTCCAGTAAGATGTGTTTTGTGATTTTCGCTAAGATGGATGGAAAAGAGTAGTATCGTTTAGTAATTCCCTTTCTGTTTTTGGATGCGAAGAAATGCGAGCAAATAAAAGCGAAGGGGACGCTTCGCAATCTATGACCACAGTTTTATATTGGTTCAACGAATTTAAACGTGGGCGAACATCCGAACCAGGACGCCCGGCAGACGTGGTTACCGAGGAAATCATTCAAAAAGTCCCCGACATGATTCTCGCTGATCGACGAACGAAAGTGCGCGAAGTAGCACTTGATGAAATCTGGATTCATCATTGCGTACAAGAAAGTAAGCAACATTCAAAACAATGGTCATCCTTACGGATTTGTTAGTAAACGGAAAAACAATCACTGCAATCACTGGACAATACGTTCTGCTCAAATATGAACGAGACGTTATCAATAAAACGGTCCGCCGATGACATATGGCAAAAATAAATTTTTTGTTTTTTGGTTGGACTGTTATAAGCTTACATGGCAAATTTCAGCGCGATATGTCACATAGTTTGTTTTCTGTGCTACTGTAAACAAGTCAAGCTCGAGTGTGTTCTTCGAATTTAACGATAGAAATTCAAAGAATTTGTTTGAAATTTTGTTATTCCAACAAAATTTCGGCTTCAGACGCCTTAAAAATGTTGCAGTCAACCTATGGCGACTCTGCTCTATCGCGTGCACGTGTTTTCCAGTGGTACAAATCGTTCAAAGAGGGTCGTACATCGGTTGAAAACTTGCCTCATGAACGTCGTCCAGCAACATCAGTAAACGACGAAAACATCGGAAAAGTAAAGGAAATTGTGCTTGAAAATCGCACAAATCGCAAAATCGGTTAACGCTGAATATTATTTAGACGTTTTAAAGCGTTTGCGCGAGAACATTCGTCTTAAAAGAAAGGAATTGTGGGACAACAAGTCATGGTTCTTGCATCACGATAATGCACCAGCTCACACATCACGTCTTGTTCGCGATTATTTGAACAAAAATAATGTTAATATCGTTCCGCAAGCACCGTATTCGCCTGATATGGCTCCATGTGACTTTTTCCTGTTTCCCAAGCTCAAGTTGCCGCTCCGTGGAAAACATTTTGAGACAATTGAAGTCATAAAAGAGAATTCGAAGAACACATTCGAGCTTGACTTGTTTACATTAGCACAGAAAACAAACTATGTGACATATCGCGCTGAAAATTGCCATGTAAGCTTATAACAGTCCTACCAAAACACAAAAAAATTTATTTTTGCCATATGTCATCCGCGGACCGTTTTATTGATAACGTCTCGTTCATATTTGAGCAGAAGTTACTACACTGAGTTATTCAACCGCTTTCACAAAAAATTGAAGGAAACACGGTCGCATTTAGTGAAAAAGAAGGTGCTGTTTCACCACGTTAACGCATCAGCCAAACTGCTTATTCATCCGATCTGGCTCCTTATGACTTTTTCTTGTCCCCTAACATGAAAAAATGGTACGCGGAAAAAAAATTTAATTCAAACGAGGAAGTCATCGCCGAGACAGAGACGTATTTTGGAGAGTTAGACAAATCCTATTTTTTGTAGGGGTTAAAAAATGACCGGAGCGTTGGGAGAAGTGTATCTTTCTAAAAGGGGACGTTGCTGGAAAAAATACCCATTTTCTGAAAAAAACGGTGTCTTCATTTCTAACGTGGGTACTTATTGAACCCCCCACGTAAATATTTTAGAAATGCTGACGAACAGTTTGATTTTCAAGAATCCACGGAGTGTTGGAAAATCCTATAAAAATTAGCTTCTAATTTTATTTATTAGCTTTTTATTATTAGCTTCTAATTTTTATTCGCTACTTTGAGCTTATCCAGCTCTAGTTGAAGTCAGGCTCTTTCGGTACGTTGATTTGTGTTTTGTTTCAGAGCTAGAAATAGACGAAATCTATGGTTACACCAAGAAGGAGATAACCAAAATGGCGCCCATCAGGAAGGTTATTGTTGCCAACCTTTTGCTGTTCACCCAAAATGCGGCACTTTTTAAGTTTGGTGGTTGTTTATTTTTTCACTTTAAAGCTACCAAAACTGTAAGTTAAAAAAATTGTAAAATAAAAACAGGCTAAAGGCCACTCCTGCATTTAAAACTTATGCTGAGAAGATTTCAGTCCTATTGAAAATTTATTGATTCTTATAAAATTTGATGTTTTGAAAGTGCAAATCTCCTATTTTGCTCGTTTTGAGGTTATGCATGAATATTGGATATTCTTCCCTCAACTCTACTTAACATTTAAAACCTTTTTATGCCATAGAGGTGTATTCATAGTAAAAAAGAACAATAAATACCAGAAAAACCAGATAATACTAAAGCAACCAAACGACTTTTTTGAAAAAGGGATACCTTATCTTGCTACATGACCTCAATTATAGCAAAAAAGTGTTGATTCGTATTTTTTTAAAAAACACACACATTAAAGACATTTTTTTTTCTTTAAGCAAATCAATGAAAAATTGATATTTTGTTTTCTTTAAATGGACATTTTAGTGCTTTTTATTTCCAAAACTAAGCAACAATGCAGTTGTGAGTGAGAGATTTGACTGCTCGAAGGAGAGCACAAATACCAACACCAACCAACAATAATCGCAATAGCCGACAATGTGACCAGATGATAACCAAATAAGTAAAGCTAAATAGTACAGAGTGAATTATTGAACTAATTTAAAAAAAAGTATGTTTTACATAATTATAAACCTCAAATGTATTTAAAAGTCGTTTAGTTAAAAGAGGTTAACAAAATGAATAGAACTCCGAGGCTAGAAAACAAAAAAAAAAGCTAAATCAAGTTACGAGAATTTTAATCTGCTCACGCGACGAAAATCAATATCAGTTGAGTCAGAAAATCAATATCCAATTCTCTGAGAGCGAAGTAACGATGCGACGATAGGCGCTTTCTTATTATTCTCCCCATCGTGCGGATCTACTAAGTCGTTTACAGAGCTTGAAGTTTAGGAGCTGGTGTTGGCTGGCGTTTGGCACATTCTTGGCACTTCTTTTCATTAGTCTTGCTGTTTAGTAGCCATAAGCTGTATGGTTTTGGGTTTTCAGGTATATAATATAATAAGGTTCAAAAACACTCGGAACAAAAGCTATTAAATATGTGTGTAATTGAATTTCACATTGAAATCTTCCTAAAGTAAACGGTTTTTCGATCATAAGCTTTTTCTTACAAACAATTCATCAAATTGACTATTTGGCGCAACGGAATTCAGTTGGTCAACAATGTTATAGAAACTTGCAGACGAAAATAAATACTCAACACCTTAACACTCGAGAGCTATTTTTTATATTCTCATTTGCGGCATTGTACAAAGCATATAGATATGTGTGCATGTATGTAGGAGTAATATATCTATGGATATTCGGTGCATGCCTCTGCATAAATGGGTACTGCTCACGCCCATGATCACCATTCCAGCGAGGATGACAAACTTTTTTCTCAAATGCGCCGCCAATGATTGCAACTCGCTTTTCAATCGTATTTAAAGTTTTTTTCTTCTCTTCTTATTTATGTTTGTGGATGCCATTTCAGTGTAAATAGGCATAGAAAAGTTCCGATCAGCCAGGCTAGATGTCTTTCGAAAGTCAAGTACGTCTCAAGTTACCCACACATCACATAACCACCAACGTGCTAACATATTTACATACAGATGTTAGTATGTATGCGTGCTCATATACATACATATCTATGTCTATATTCATTCATTGAAACGGAACCGTGCCAACAAAGCTGACGAGTTGAACAATTGATCAAATAACATAATTTATCAAACGACTTTGGAAAACAAATGGCTGTAATGGAGATGCAATGCGGCGTTTGAAATAGAGAAGACATCGACACACACGTACAGATACTTATGCATATGGAAACTTGTGTGCCTATGCACCTTCTTTTGTTGACTTATTTATTTAAACAATTTAGTGGGACAAAACAATTTAAAATGACATTTGTTGTATTTTTATTGCCTTTGTAATAGGTATTTTGTGTCTTTGGATAAATGAGCTTTGTATTAAGTTCTCTTACGATAATTTCATAGCCACTAGATTAGAAAAGTAATTGACATAATGAGTGTAAATTTAGAGACATTTTGACTAAATAGTTTAATAAATTTCGGTTTGTTTTTGCTGTTATTCGAGAGATTTTATTTTTCCCCGAAATTCAATATGGAACACAATTTAACCGTTAGAAAGCATTCTAATCACAGTTTGATGATCTTTACCTAAAAACGTTCATAAATTTTATTGATCAACATTAATAAGCGTTGATCTGTTCCAACAGAGATAAACGAAATTGTCTTAATTGGCACTCCCATTAGCTAATGTGGGGTATTATGCATTCCAAGCGCTGATGGGTTACTCTTCATCTGGTTATTAACTTTGAAAAATGAATAGATTAGTTTACGTATTCCAAATTATGATTGCACACTTGAATTTTTCTCCACTAGAATATCTTCTTGCAAGATAATATCAACTTTACTATATTTGAATGCACTATTGGTGTACTAACTCACCTCGTTGCTACTTTTATTACTGATGTTGGTAACAAATACGTAAAATAATTTGAAAAACCAATTATTCAAGGTGAAGTCCGAAATATACAAGCTGACTTCCAGTAAAATCTTGATGACATTCGGTTTAGTGGGAGCGAAGTTATTGCGACTAAAGTGTCAGTATGTTTGTGTCATCGGTACAAAAATGAGTTTTGAACAAAGAGCTAATATCAAATTTTGTTTTAAAATCGGTAAAACGTTTACCGAAACATTTGAATGGATGAAAAAAGTTTACGGCGCTAATTGTCTATCTCGTGCCAGAGGTCTTAAGTTGTTTACGCGTTTCAGAGATAGCTGTGAGGCGAGAACTTCTTTTACAACATTGTAACTGGTGATGAAATGAGATGTTTCAAACATGAACATGAAACTAAGCGTCAAAGTGCCGAATGGAAGGCCCGAGACGAGCCACCACACAAAAAATCGCGTTTAGAGAAGTCAAAAATCAAGTCGATGCTCATTTCTCTTTACGATTCCAAGAGAATTGTCGGCAAGGGGTTCATGCCTATGGGCCAAACCGTCAATGCAATTTTCTATCTTGACGTTTTGAAGCGTTTGTTGCATCGCATTCGTCGAGTTCACCCTGAATACCGCGAAGGACGAAGCTGGCGCTTATTGCATGATAATGCACCATTTCATCGATCCAGAAGTGTTTTAACATCTGTCAAAATTTCTGTTTTGATTTTGACTCGGTAAAATGTGAATTGAGTTATCAAACTATGAAATGACAATTCATGTTAAGACCGTTATGGCAGGTAAAACAGATATGTCTTAACAGTGCAATTTACGGTATCCACCTTACCTTTCTGTTTTAACATAACTGTTTTAACATAATCTATGGAAGATGCAGATGTGGAGTAATGTTTCATGTTCGGAATGGGTCTCGAATACAGTAAATGCCGAGTAATAGATCAAAAACAAACCCAGCTATATATGAGCTGTTTTCATTTTATAGGTGTGCACAATTATGGAGATGTTTAGCTTTCAGTCATTTGCACACATATTATTCTATGTATGCTATGGAATCTGCTGTGGAATTCTGTGATAATTTTAACAAGGCGTACGACAAGCAAGTTCGTAGAAAAAGTTCCGTTATTTTTGCATTTTGCATATGTTTGTAAGCATATCTGCTCATGGCTTTGGCAGATTTGTGGCAAATTTTGCTTGAAAGCAAAGGAGTGGGGAGCTAAGGAAAATCGAATTGCAGTGATTGCATTTCACAAGTGTGTAAAAGTGCAAGAGGAATTTACGAATTGGTGAAAAAATTTAATATTTTGGGAATGTTTGTTTACCGCATGATCAACGATCAATTGTTTTTCCCAAACGTCAGAAGTGACAGATAGAAAAAGAAGTGGTCATTTTTGTGGTTCAAACCAGTGTAAATGAAAATTTGAAGATTTGTTGTTTAATTTTTATAGGTTTGAATAAAACTAACCTCATTAGAAAAAGATTTATAATTTCATTCTATACGGACTTTTTTTTGTCGGGACAACTAGCAAGTACAGCACGCACGCCCATTGTACTGCACTCGGATTCCCTTTTTAATTTTCTTTAAATCTCCGACACTATCTGTGCCTCGCCCATAGAAAGTGGCTCGTTATCAGTCTAATCTCTGCCTACAGTCCCTTCTGTGTAATGAGAGGAGGATTTGCGACAGTCGGTCGGACATGACAGGCAGCCCCTCTCAGCCTGCCAAGTTCGCTTTTGGGTTACAGTAACCCATTTGCTAACCCTGGCTTTGATGAAGGGAGTGGCAAAATGGCTAAGGAGTCACAGGTCTCATTACCAACGATACCCACGTGCCCCATTATCCATGTTAGCAACAAGCTGTTATGTCTAGCGACATAGTTCCGCCTAATAGCGAACGGCAGATGTTTTCTTCATGAACACAATATTAAATTTCCGACCTTCAGCTCTCAAGGCGCCTTTAGACTTCTTAACGAAGGCAAAAAGGTCCTTGGTGGTAGAACTACTAATGATAACAAGGTAACCTATATATTTCTTGGATCAGTCCATGTCCAGCCAAAGCTGGATATGCATATAAAATAAGTTCAGACGGCTCGTTGTGCTCTAGGCGTAGTCGCCATTCAGCCACTGTAACATAGCTATTCGATGTACATAGATGCGTTACGTAGCCGTGTAACCACAAGCCGGCCTACACAAGCGGGTTCCAATGGGTTTAAGCGACTTTCGCTTAGTTTTACTCTCGTATAGCATGAAGTGTGTGCTTTTGTATCTTATTTCCTTGGTCAAGTAGAATGCTGAAACGAGAAATTGAAAGCATACTCTGCATGCATAAGCAGCTCAAAGCTACAAGAGTCCCCCGGGCATCTCATGAGGCTCAAATAACGTATTGCACTAAATGCAACTCATCTTCACGCTCTATCTTTAAGCGCACAGCTCATTACAAGAGCCCCTTAAATATCTGCATTCCAGCAGAAGCTCACCCCTAAGCTCAAATAATGCACCTACACATCGCATTAAGAAGCTCTTTCCAATAATAGCTACATATTTAAAGAGTCGTCCCAGCCAATTTACTACACGTTGTTTAGTCACTCAAAACTAGGAGCGCTAACAAATCTTACGCGCCATGAATCTCAAATTAATAAACACGTAAGCGAGCTCACTCGGAAACTGAGTAACACTCCCACAATAATCGCTTCTTCCATTCTCCCACTAGCCTGAACATTTCTCCCAAACTAAAGTCCCATGCCAGAATATAATATACAAATAAATAAAAACGTACAAGAAATACGGAAAATATCGTATTGCGAAAACGTAGACGTGCTCTTTTGGAATGCTGAAAATTTTCAGAAAATGTTTTATGCAAATTTTGCAACTACATGTGGGTTCTGAGCTCCGCATACAAGCATTCATAGCTAAACACTTAAGGGAATTTATGCATTTGTAATAATCCCAAGCAATGAATGACAATTGTTTCAATTCTTTGTTGCTTCTTCACTGAATAAAGTTTTCTCCAAGTAGTGGAGCAAGTGGATTGTGTGCAAGGACCAGCTAATAACCAAGCTTTGCATGAATGAATACATACAGATGTCGAGATGTAAATACTTCAGTACATGAGATGTGCTATGTATGGTCAGTAGATACGATGGAGTGATGACAGAACAACAATGATGCCAAGAGTGGTGATTTACATACATACATGCATACATATATGTGTACTTATATTAGCAGTTGTTGCCACAACAAGTGATATCAACGCTTTTTTCCATGGAAGATGTAATGCATTGAGCGTGCAATTGTCACAGATCACGTGACAATGATAACGGATAACGCATGGAGTATATTTCTAGACGGAGAACGCACTCTTAATGGTACTTGTACACTTTGAGCTTTAAGTAGAAGTTAGATTAGTACTCGTATTACACTAAATGCAACAAAAAAGAGTTCACCAGTTATAACTACATAGGTGTGCACAATTGTACGTACGTACGACCATAAGGTTAAAAACTGCGTAAATACGCCGAGGTGTGCGCTATGTCTACAGCACGGTGAAAGTGACACTAACCATGTGTCGGGAGGGCGAACATGCCCCGCATTCCAGAGAGCAGCCCAACAGAAGAAAGTATGAAGGTCTTGCAACTTAACCTCAACCACTGCGAAGCAGCGCAAAGCCTGCTTACCCAAACAGTATACGAACTGGGCATCGATGTTGCTATACTTAGCGAGCAATATAGAAACAGGCACGAGGCGTCATGGGCCAGCAACGTAAATGGCAAGTGTGCCATATGGAGCTGCGGGAGTAACCCAACCCATCTGGGGAAACCAGTTGCAACAACCGGCTATGTGCGTGCCAAAATAGGTAATATACACATATACAGCTGTTACATACCACCCAGTACAGATTTGTGTACCTTTGCCAGTATCATGGACGAACTGGTTAATGACGCTAAGCAAAGAAGCGCGGCACTCATAGCAGGTGACTTCAATGCGTGGGCAGCAGAGTGGGGATGTAAGAGAACAAACCCGAAAGGCAGGGAGCTTTTAAATGCACTAGCAGCGCTTGATTTTGTTCTACTCAACAGTGGTACGGAGAACACATTTAGCAAAAATGGTACTGGTTCCATCATAGACCTTTCTTTCATAAGCAGGGGACTAAGTAGAGCTACAAGATGGTACCTCAGCGACTGCTACACACATAGCGATCATAAGGCAATAGTCATTGCCATCGAAAAAGCTCAAGTAGGCACGATACCCTACAAACGGCAAAATGGGTGGAAAGCGAAAAGCTTCGACGAGAAGCTCTTTGAGATAGCCTTCGACAACACCGAGGTAATATGCACGGTCGAAACTGCAGCGTCGGAGATAAGGGCAGCCATCACCAAAGCATGCGATACCGCTATGGTCCGACAAGGAAGACACCAAACACGTAAGCCAGCATACTGGTGGAACGACGAGATTGCGGAGTTGCGAGCACAATGCAATCGGGCCAGAAGGCTATGTCAGCGCTCACGGAATGCAACCAACACTGTAGAACTCAGGCTCAACTACAAAAATAAGCGTAAAGCGCTTAAACTGGCCATTCGCGATAGCAAGCGCAATATGTTCAAAGAGCTATGTGACGACGTCAATAATAACCCATGGGGCTCAGCCTATAAAATAGTGCGGAACAAGATGAAACAGACGGTACAACCAACATGCCCAATTCTCTTGGACCAGATTGTACGAGAACTCTTCCCTCCGCAGCCTGACCTTGTGAGAAAGATAGATAGCGAACCAGCCACCAACATCCCGGCGGTAAATGTAGCCGAAGTGCTCAAACTAAGTAGCAAACTATCGTCTCGAAAAGCGCCTGGGCCAGATGGAATTCCAAACATTGCGTTGAAAAAAGCCGTGCTGCAAAACCCGTGCTTGTTTGCGAGAATTTTTAATGTGTACCTGCAAGAAGGCGTCTTCCCAAATATCTGGAAACTACAAAAATTGGTACTTGTACCAAAAAAACCAGGTGCTTGCGCTCCAAATGAATACCGTCCACTGTGTATGCTGGACTCCATTGGTAAGTTGTTTGAGCTTGTGATTAAAAACCGGCTGGAAATATATGTAGACGGACAGCTGTCAAGCTACCAGTTTGGCTTTAGGAGGAAGCGATCTACCACAGACGCGATAGAGGCCGTAAAAGTAATTGCGGAAAAGGCAATTGAAGGCAAGCGATGGTTAGGTGGTGCAAAAGAATATTGCCTAGTAATAACATTAGATGTCAAAAATGCGTTCAACAGTGCCAGATGGATAGACATACTACACGCCCTCCGCGCGATGCAAGTGCCTACCTATCTACAGCGTATCATATCCAGCTACCTGTCTGATAGGGTGTTACGTTACGACAGCGACAGCGGAATTGTTGACTACCAGGTCACAGCTGGTGTGCCACAAGGATCTGTACTAGGGCCCCTCCTGTGGAACATTATGTACGACGGCATTTTGCGACTAAAGGTACACAAGAGAGCAACATTCGTTGGCTTCGCGGACGATATATCAATCGTTGTAACCGCGAAAACGCTCGCGGAAATTGTAAATATCGCGCAACAAGCTATAGGCGCGGCTCAAAGATGGCTAGGCGCGAATGGTTTAAAGCTAGCTACGCATAAAACAGAAGCCGTACTCATCAGCAGCCGAAAGAGAGTTGAAAAGGTCAAGATTAGAGTTGGGGACAGCATTATCGAGTCAAAGCCATACATAAAATACTTAGGCGTCTTGGTAGACCACCGAATTAGCTTCCGATACCACTTGGAATACGCTAGCAACAAAGCTGCGACTGCGACAGCAGCCCTGGCTAGAATGATGGCGAACATTGGAGGACCAAGACAGCAGGCAAGACAGGTCCTGGCTGGAGTAGTGAGGTCTATCCTTTTATATGGCGCGACAGTTTGGCGCGAAGCATTCCAACACGCTTCATACGTACGAAGTAGTAACTCCACGTACCGCTTGTGTGCTCTTAGAGTCTGCTCTGCCTTCAGGACAGTCTCAGAGGATGCGGCGCTCATCATAGCCGGTCTATGCCCACTCGACTTGATAGCGCAGGAGATGTATGAAATGAGACGTATGAGGAACAACCAAGCCCAATGCGATCAGCTGGCACTGAGAAAATCCATAAACCACCGCTGCGTGGACCAATGGCAGACGCGATGGGACAGTGCAAATAAAGGCAGGTGGACCCACCGTCTCATCCCCAACGTTGAAGCTTGGCTCCAGAGAAAGCACGGAGAAGTAGACTTCTATGTCTGCCAAATCCTAAGTGGCCATGGCTGCTTTAAAGCGTACCTTCACCGCTTTGGACACGAAGAAAGTCCATACTGTGAGCAGTGCACACCAGCAGTTGAGGAGGACGCAGAACATGTGCTTCTCACGTGTCCCCGCTTCAGAAGAGTAAGGGCTAAACTAGAAGGCGACCTTGGCAGCAGCATCACGCCCGAGAATTTAGTGCCACTGATGTTGATGAGCCAGGACAATTGGAGCAAAGTCCAAAACATGGCTGCTGAAATAATGCAGCAACTTCGAAATAGCGAGCAGGCAAGGAGGATGCGCGAACGTCAAATAAGAACGTGAAGCAGCACACCTATCCAGAGATGAAAACACTGGTAAACTGACGATACCACTATTAGAAACTAGCTTTTCTATGGTAACGAACAGGGACATGGGGGGAGGGGGCGTATAGATCCGACAGGGGTGGTTGTCTTCTGATATGACCTAACAGTGGTGGTAATAGGCAGATGCAGCTTGTGACATATTGCATCAGAACAGTAACTGACGTTGAGTGCAACGCTCAAACCGCCTCCCGACGAATTACTTGACGGTAGTACCGGGGGGATCGGTACTTTGACGGTAGGAGGTTTAGTTCGGGTTAAAGTCCCACACTGACGGGGTAAGGCTTTCGATGCTTCCTCCTCATAAAAAAAAAAAAAAAAAAAAAAAAAAAAAACGTATGTGTGCACAACCGCCCATAACGCCCAACGAATGTTGCCGTTCGCAAACTGACACAACGGTCAACAGATAAACGCCGTGATTTATTGTGCGTTTAGCTGAAATACTTGTACTAGGTAGGTAGGTAGATATGTGCAGGCGTCAAAATATTTGATTCCAAGTCTGAAATCGTACATTCCGGTGCTATGTCCATAGCTATCCTACGCCTCTAACGAGCCGCCATAGCCAAGCTGGTTTATAAGCGGCATAACTATAAACTTTTGGTTGACTTTGGTTTCTCTATGAAACAATAAAAAATTGAGTGCCTTTTGTTATAGCAGCCACCTCATAGCATGGCAAACTTCCGAGGCAGAAATTGCATTGAAGAAAGTGTATCATAATATTTAGTTTCCTAGCTATGAAAAGATGCATTCAACTTTCATACCTTGGCATTAACCCTTGAATGAAATGTTAGGGGCCAAAAGCATGGACTTTTGTTGTGGTTGTTGTTGTTTTGGTATATAATATAGACCATAGTCCATATTAAAAGAATACAACTTCTGTTGAAACTTGTTGAAATCAAAATTCTTGCACGAGCTCAATATGAGTCGTAACGGTAAAGACATACTCAATTGTCATAGGAACCTAGCGTAAAATCGTCCTCGTACAATATTTTACGAATACGCCCACTCTCAAAAAATGACTTGATATTAAAAGCATACAACTTCTGTTGAAACTTGTTGAAATCAAAATTCTTGCACGAGCTCAATATGAGTCGTAACGGTAAAGACATACTCAATTGTCATAGGAACCTAGCGTAAAATCGTCCTCGTACAATATTTTACGAATACGCCCACTCTCAAAAAATGACTTGATATTAAAAGCATACAACTTCTGTTGAAACTTGTTGAAATCAAAATTCTTGCACGAGCTCAATATGAGTCGTAACGGTAAAGACATACTCAATTGTCATAGGAACCTAGCGTAAAATCGTCCTCGTACAATATTTTACGAATACGCCCACTCTCAAAAAATGACTTGATTTTTATTATACCCAATTGTTTTGCAAGGCGAAATGAAACATATAAGCTTAGGCAGTGGAACGGGCGGCGAAAGGAAAAGAAATTCAAAATTTGTGTGGAATATGACATCGTTCGAGTGTATACCGCAGATTAATGAGGAGGCAAGGACTCAAAACGCCTGATTTTCAAAAGCGCTGCAGCGTAAGTTCGCCTAAATTTGGAAAATTACTTGAGTTCTGGGCCACCACCGTAGCCGAATGAGTTTGTGCGTGATAACCATTTGGACGGTATAAAATGTTTTCAGAAGGCCGAGAAGATGTGAACGGCGAAAAGCGTTCCGGACGCCCGAGCACTTCAACAACAGTCGAAAAAATGGATGAAGTGAAGAAAATGGTATTGGCCAATCGTCGAATCACGTTAGAGAAGTTGTTGAGGACCTAGACGTATCGATTGGCTCATGCCATTCGATTTTTTCAATGATTTGGGCATGAGACGGGTCGCCGCAAAATTCGTACCAAAACTGCTCAATTTCGACCAAAAGCAGCATCGCATGAGCATTGCTAATGAGATGTTGGACTCTGTCCGCGAATACCCAAATTTGCTCCATAGTGTCATAACTGGTGAGGAATCGTAGATTTATGGTTATGACGTGGAATCCAAAGCTCAATAATCTAAATGGAAGCTGCCGCACGAACCAAGACCGAAAAAAACGCGCCAATTTCGGTCCAATTTTAAATGTTTACCGTTTTCTTGAACTTAATGTCACAACAGTGAATGGATGTCCGCAAGGAGGAGGTCTTTCTCCACTGCTATGGTCCCTTCTAGTTGATGACTTGGTGCAGCACCTAAACAATAAGGGATTTATAACCATTGGTTATGCAGATGAAATATCTGTTATAATAAAAGGCAACCATGAAAGGACACTAACAGACTTAATGCAAAATGCCTTGAACGCAACATGGGAATGATGTAAAAAGGAGGGGCTGTCGATCAACCCTAACAAAACCACAATAATCCCCATCACAAGAAAAAGAAAGTTAGAGTTTCTTACATTGAAAATAAATGAAACAGTGATAGAACTAAAGGAAGAGGTCAAGTATCTAGGTTTAAGCTTAGATAAAAAACTCACTTGGGAATCACATATAAATAATTTAACAAAAAAAGCCACGAAATCCTTGTGGACAACCAAACAATTACTAGGGAGATCCTGGGGCCTCAGCCCTAGTATGGGCCTCTGGATATACACCCAAATGGTTAGACCAATCATACTGTATGGGGCACTAGTATGGTGGATCCAAATCTATCCAACAAACAGCGATTACCAAACTGGGAAAAGTACAAAGGCTTGCTTGCCTATGCATCACAGGGCCTATGAGAACTACCCCAACAGCTGGCATGGAAGCACTCCTTAATCTCCCACCACTTCATATAGCAGTCCAAGAGGAAGCATCTACGCAAGCAGTCATGCTACACATGAAAGAAAATTTCAAATTGGGCAACCTCACCGGTCACCTAAATATCCTAAATAAAATCAAAAACACCATAAGCATGGCTCAAGTCTCAGACCACATTGACTCAACCCTCTGTTTCACAAAAGGATACACAGTTACCTTTTCTGAGAGGATCGAGTGGAAAACAAACCCAAAATGAATAAATGATGATTCACAAAAATGGTACACTGATGGATCAAAAACACCTTACGGTGTAGGAGCAGGAGTAGTGGGGCCCAGAATCCACAAATCATTCACTCTCACCAGGGACACCACCATCTTCCAGATTTTGCTGCGAAGATGAGGAGTCTATAGAACATCTCATTATCGAATGTCCGGGGTTGACGCATAGAAGGAAAAGGTTTTTAAACAAGTTCATGCTTACAGATGAAGACCTTCAAGCACTCCCTCAGAAGGAGCTGGTACAATTCATAAGCATACTTAACAGTCAATAGACAGCATAGGGTGCACAATAGATCAATATGGTCGCAGTGCTAAAGGGCCATACCTTAACCCTTTAAAACTATTAACCATTAACCGTTTTCTTCGATTGCAGGGGAGTTGTGCATCATACACATAAGTTCTTGTCACAGGGTAAAACGGTCAATAAGGAATATTACCTCGGGTAGGTCTACAGTTTCCAACCTGGCTGCTTTTGGTGAATACTGACTTGGAACTTTTGCTGAAGGTTTTCAAGTCGATTGTGTTTACACGGACTTTTCTAAAGCATTTGATATAGTTTCTCATACAATCCTATTACGTAAATTAGCCTCGCTAGGTTTCCATTATGTTTTCATTCAATGGTTGAAATCTTATTTATCCGATAGACGATGTGTGGTAACGATTGAGGGTGAATGTTCGGAACCTTTCATTGCATCTTCAGGGGTGCCACAAGGCAGTATTTTTAGGGCTTCTTCTCTTCGTTCTATTTATGGTATTAATGATATTTGTACCTGTTTTTCATTTGCCAACTTTCTTTTGTATGCTTATGATTTGAAAATATTTTATATTTTATAAGGCATTAGAAAAAATGAGGATGTTCTATGTTGTTGTTGTAGTAACTCTGGCACCTGTCTAAATATTAAGAAGTGTCACCTTCGCCAAAACTCAAAATGTTTTCCAAATGTTTACTTCAATCTGTTCATGAATTCAAAGATCTAGGGGTGATCTTTGACTAACATTTTTCTTTCAGCAGTCACATTAACTTTATTGTGCCCACTTCTTACTTAATCTTAGGTTTCGTACGGCGTAATAGCTCGATGCTCTCGGACCCTTACACTCACAAATTACTTTTTACTTCCTTTGTTCGTTCTAGATTAGAATATGCAACATTTATAAGGAGGCCGTGCCACCAATTTGCTATTTAGAGAATTGAACGTGTACAGAAGGTGTTCCTTAAACATGCTCTCAAGTCGTTAAAATTCTCAAATCCTATCCCTTCCTACCATTCCCGTTTGATTTTAATGAACTTAAAGTCTCTAGCGAATAGAAGGTCTATACTCTCACTGTCTTTTTTTAGTGTAAATAAATGAGAAATTGACTGTTCATCCCTATTATGTTGCATTCACTTTCATATTCCTACTACTTATCAATTTCATCTTAAATTTCTTAATACGAATTATGCGCGTAATGCTTTTATTGCCCGCGCTTTAAGATAATTCAATGAGATCTCGAGTTCTATTCCGCTTGACTTTTCGGTTTCAAAGAATAAATTTTATAAATTTCTAAACTCTTTTTTCTAATTTACTACTAATTATAGTAATATAGTAGTAATTTAAGCTCATATTAGATCTAAGTGGTCCGCAAAAACAATAATTACGTCTTAGGCTTGTAATAAACGAAATATGAAATACGAAATAACATGAAGAAGAGCTTTCTTTTTCATAAAATTGAAATGATTTCTTGGAGCAACCGAAAATAAAATCTGTTTAAAAATATAAGTACATAGGAAGCAGAAATATAATATTTGCGATATGAAAAGTCATCCTCTTTGATAAAGTTAAAAGAAACCATGAATAAATGGGAAGACATTCGAAAACGACGCAACACATGTTGCGTGTATTAGTGTAACAATTGATAGCGTTGTCTCCGGATCTTTCAAAACCTCTTATAGCTTTCCGGAAGGGACAATTTCCTTACCTTTACTTTTAGTTTTATTCATGAATCACGTTTGTTAGTGTTTCACTATCGCCATTTTTGTGTTATACACCGATGATTTAGAATTATTTTTTGTAATAAATAAAGCGAGTGATCCAGTCAACCTTCAAGAGGGCTTGAACTCGTTGTTTCTTTGGTGTCAGAAGTCTTGACTTTCTTTAAACATAAAAAATTGCCATCGTATTCCTTTTTGAAAAAGTTCGTTATGTCTTACTTGCAAATGCAGGATGTAAACGATATTTGAGGATATGCATATACAGGGTGAACGATATGAAGTATTCAAAACACCATAACTTTTTTGTGTGAAATTAGTTTTTATTGATTTCAAAGACAAAACTGTTCAAAAATGATTACAATTTTAACATATATTCACTTTAGCTCGATATGACCACCTTTTGCCTTGACTATATCCTTCAAAGGGTCTGACAATGAGTTGCACGCTGAACGAATGTAATCTTGAGGTATTTAGGCCCATTCTCGTATAATCGTTTTTTTCAGCGCATCCATACTGGCATATTTTTTAGTCCTCACCTTGCTCTCAAACATGGACCAGATGGACCAGTCCATCGGATTTGCGTCTGGCGAATTCGAAAGTGTCGACGAAATGAAGTGTGGAACATGATCATTTAACCATTCTTGGTTCACACGAGCTTTATGAGACGGTGCCGAGTCCTGCTGCAACGTCCGTGGTCTACGACCGAAATGTTTGCGTGCCCACGGCTCTAAGCAGCTTCTAAAACATTTTCCCGATAATAAGTCGCATTCAATTCACTTTGACACCAGGCTCGATAAAAACGATTGGAGAGCGTCCATCAGCGGTCACTGCGGCCCAAACCATTAATTGCGATGGGAAATTGCTTCGAGTGGCCATACGTAGGCTCAGATTCTCGTATGAGCGTTCGGTCAAGTAAACACGATCGTTTTGAGTGTTTATGAACTGCTCAATTGGGAAATTTTTTTCATCAGAAAACACAATGTTAGGATATTCGCCACGTTCGTGCAAGCGCAACAACTCCTTTGCTCTTTGGCATCGAACTTTTTTTTGCTGGGTTGAAAGATCGTGTGCTTTTTGGAACTTGTAAGCCTTGACCTTGAGCTCATTTTTCAATATGCGTCGAATGCTGGCTTACGATATTTTAAGTTCTTTGGCCATTTTTCTTCGTGTCAAGCCTTCACTTTCCGAACCATTTCTGGCGTTGTTGCGGTTTTTTTGGTCCACCTCCATAGCATTTTGCAATGCTACCAGTATCATTGTAACGTTTTATAATGCGATACACAAACATCTTACTCTCTTTGAGGGGACTGAGCTCACGAACATGAGCTGTTTTACAGATACAAGCAGTGTGAAGTTGGTAACACTTCATATCGTTCACCCTGTATGTGGCTACAACTTCCCGAAACCATTATTTTTCTTTTTTTCTTTTTCCGATAAGACCAGATGAACTGCAAGTTAACTCAAGAAATGAAAAGACGTGGAGTTGTCGTCGCTAAATGTGAAAATCACACCGATTTAGGAAGCTCTAATTTTCTTAAGCCCGCCCTCTCATTCGTTCACAAAGTACGTCGTGAATTGGAAGCATTAGACGGCGATGCAGAATTTGTTGCAAAACGCAAAAACACGAAAAACGTTCTGAAACTGTCCGATCTGCAGAGTTTATTCAACAACTGACAGCGATCATTGACGAGGACCCTTCTACATCAGTGTGGACCCTATTAAAGGGGCTTAATGTTTCTCAGGGTTATATCCGTCGAGTTGTCCATGAAGATATCCGGGAAAAATACTACGTTGTGCGCAGAAGGCAGTTTATGTCGAAGCAAACACGCTCTCTAAATAAAATTAAACACCCTGGTGCAGGAGGTTTTTCATGTCAGATATACACTCGGAGTTTTTCCGTTGCCTGTCCATGAGCGACCGCAATTAGAACAAATTGTTTCTATCAATTGATGTTTTATGCCCGAAGTTTCGAGCCCATGCACTTCCGTATGGTAATCACAGACGAAATAAAGGGTACTCGTAGGTTGCCCACTGATTGCCAGGATACGGCCATATTCTGGAAAAAAGCTTTTTCACCATTTTCGTCTTTTGAAACCTCATCGACCGTATGGTAGCCACTCATATAACCGGTAACTCAGTTAGAAAACTTTATATGACGTCACTCATGATTCCCTGTACTCCTGCCTTTCGATGTACTCCTTTTTTCTCAGAGAAATTATGTTGTAAGAACTTGTGTTTACCTTCCACTCAATATAATGTTTCTACTGCCATCTCGAAGGGCTCTAAAATCGTTCAATTAAACAGGTTGCATCTCCTTATGAGGAGTCAGCAATCGAAATTCCGTAAAAAGTTTTACTAATAATTTTGCTGGTAGCTGAGTTCAAATTCTACTTTGACTAGACGTTAGCTTTGAAAATCGAAGTCCAATATTTGTTTCGATTTCGCATCAATTACACGCTCAATGGCATTCTAAACGGTCATTGCCTGCTATTGCAATAGCTTTGTAGCTTCATTGCAGCGCTGTTGTTGCTGTTTTTGTGCAGCAGTCTGTGGCACGAGGTATTGTATCGATGTTGTTTGATGCGTCTATTTGAGTGCGTGTGGCATAGCGAGTGTGTATGTATGTGTGTGCATGCCAGCATCGCCGCCTGCTGGGTGCGCATTAAGTGAGTGGGCGCTGTCTGGCATTGCCCGCATGTCACACTGAACGGGGATCATAACTCACCTCATCAGTTTGTTTATTTTGTTTCTTTGAGAGGATTTAGTACATCTCTTAAAGTTCTTTCATTGCGTTTAAAGGCAAGTTTTAGCTTTGGTGTTTTCATTTCTGACGCAGTGACATTGACGTGCGATTTCGTTAGATGTTATCTGCCTTCGTGCATACATACACCAACATAGCCACGTACGCACATAGTCTAGTGGAACGCCTACTTTTCGTACCAAAATGTGGGGGCGTTTGTGTGAACTGCATGCACTGCATGAGGATTTGTACTCATATATAGTCTACATACGTGGCATCCTCGCCTTAACTGTAGCTACTATTGCGACGGTAGCCTACATTCTACATTTATTCCATGCTTTATCCTATATGTTTCAATATTCTTGCCATTTGGCACTTCGTGGAATTTATGTAGCCAACTGACTTTATATTGGCAATAAATAAAATGAATTACCAAATGCCTTTTAATAGCTCAATGCTCACTCAGCTTTAATTAACTTTAAATATGAAATTAATTTATGCTCAGTTACGCACTCGGCTATTTTAATTGTATGTGCATATGCAAGTGTAGTTGGGTTGGAGACTATGTATCCATAAATACCCGCTGGCTGAAAGAGTGGTGTTTTGCGTCTACACTTATGGCCATTGAAATATGTACGCACATTCTGATTGAGAATCATTTTTTCCTGTAGTTGAAAGTCTCAACTTCGTGAGTGGCCACAGATGATGATTATCCACTAATAAACTTTTAGTGTATATAAATTGTTTTCCCTCTTCTTCTTCTTCTTGATTGATGTGATAACTGCTAAGCGATTTTGGAAGTTATTTTTAGTTATATACATAGAATATATCTATCTCTCTATCAAACCAGCTATCCACTTAATCATGATATACAAGGTGAAGTCCAAAATAAACAGGACTGAGCTTAAATAGAAACGACTCGAGTCGTTAAGTCCCCTTTGGCCTCGATACACTGTTTTGTGCGATTTAAAGTCTTTTCGAAAGAGTGTTTCAGATCATTAACCGGAATGTCCTTTAGGCCATTTCAAGCGAATACGGGGAGTGATTGATGGTTAAAATGCAATTTCTAGTCAAAAAATCAGTCACAAGAGTGGATCGATGAAATGGTGCATTATCGTGCAATAAGCGCCAGCTTTCTCCTTCGCGCTATTCAGGGCGAATTCGACAAGTGCGATGCAACAAACGCTTAAAAACGTCAAGATAGAAAATTGCATTGACGGTTTCGCCCATTGGCACAAACTCCTTGTGGACAATTCCCCAACAAGGCTTAATTTTTTACTTCTTCAAACGCGATTGTTTGGGTGGTGGCTCGTCTGGGGCCTTAAATTCAGCGCATTGACGCTTAGTTTCAGGTTCTTGTTGGAAACATCACGTTTCATCACCAGTTACAATATTGCATAGGAAATTCTCGTCTTTTCTCGTCTTTTCTCGTCTCTTTAATTAGGTCTTTCGAATGTTGAATTCTGAGCAATTTTTGGACCTCAGTTAACTTGTGCGGAATGACGAAATGAAACGTAATTACTGACTTTGGGCAGCCCGGACACATTTCTATGACGCCAGTCTTGTTTATTGTGGACTTCACTTTGTATATAATTGGCGCTTACTTGATGTTGTTCCACAAATGTAGGGACCTACAGTTTTAAGTCTACTCCGTAGGGCAAATATATTTTTATGATTTACTTAATCATAGCAGAAATACACTCGATGGTTTTCATTGCCTACCGAGGGGCGACCGGCGCACATCGAAATATGCATTTTTGGGTGTGGTTTGTCGGAAATTTTTTTGGCTTATACTGTTGCCCTCCACGTCGTTAATGCCACGAAGAAGCATGCAGCTGGTCCATCACTTCATTGAGAAACTTTTCATGACTGAGTCATTTGAGAATTGAGTTCGGCAGTCGTGTTTCTATTTGGGTTCTGTAATTTGATAACCATGGTCTGCTCGTGCTACTAAATCAGCTACATTGGAAGCCTTGAAAGTTAACATTTGCTTTATAAACCTTACAATATCAAAGACCCAACGGTCTCCATAAGATGCAGTCACGCCAATCAAATGCCAAAAATTGTTCATAAACACTAAGTGCTATAAAGTTAGCAGAATAGTGGAGCAAAACATCAGCTTTTCACTGAAAATGTGTTTTATTTAAAATAAAAAATTGCATGTCTCCGTTAAGGCAGTACTACACTTGAAAAACAACCACCTGCTTCCTGAAAATGTCTGCCAGACTGATGGCAAATTTTCTTCTCAGACAGAGAAAGAGCGAGCTGCGAGCTTTGAGCATAATCCTTGTGGGTGACTTATGGTCACCATAGGCACCATCAACGATTCACTGCCTACATCATGGTTGGAGGTTACGGAAATCATATGACAAAGCATTCCCTCTGCCGCTGTCCTCCATTCGCCAGACTTCGACGATACATCGCTGCTGCACTCGGTACTGTATTAAATCCATAAACAGCACACATTTTTTTGGCTGACTGCTACGAATTTTCACTTCGGTCGTAGTGTACTGAATATTGTATCGAGTATTCTCTTTTCTAATTCCATTTTGGAATACTGTACCATGCACCTGTAACAGAAAACTATCGAAGAACTCTTTTTGAAGCGTAAGAGCGTAAACGCGTTAGTCGGGATTGAATCGATGGATAAGTTGACCAGATGCAATGGCTCTGTAAATACATCTGGTAGAAAATTGTCCTTTCCCTTCAACTAATAGTATTTTTATGGCAAAGGAACTTCGCGCTCTAGAAAGTCAATTATCGATAAAATAATGAAAGCTTTCGAGTTCCATCATCATGCGAGCACTTTTTCGATTGCCCAAGAACTGAACATTGCACAAAAACCCGTTTACTAAAATAGGTCCCAGAGTTAATGCTAAATCATCGCATGCACCAAATCTTCATCTGCGAATGGCTGTTGAATCGCACTGAAAGCGACCCATTTCGGAAGCAGGACAGCGTCAATGAAAAACGGTCGTGGTAAAATGCGGTGGGTGATCCAGCACAAACAGTAGCCAAGTCAGCACTGACAGTAAGGAAAGTTTCGTGGAGAATTTAGTAGGATTGGCAGGGAAGCAAGGAATTTTCTGTAGGTATGTTACGTTTCGTTCGCAATTCGCATGTTTATTGACTGCAATTTCGCGTACCTACCAACGAGGTAAATCGCTCTCAAAATTTTTTCAGTTTTGATTTGGAAAGTGGATGTCTTGGAAAGTGGATGTCTCCCCAAAGAGTATTGTTCTTATTGGATCAGTGGCGAGTTTTACTCGAATTTCCATCCCAATCACTCAATTTATAAACAACCTAGCCAGGTGAACCTAATTCATTTACCATATCTGTATGCCTAAAAGCATAAGCATGCATGCATACATTTATAAAACAAACATCAATTAATTTGGGGCTGCAACTAGTTTAGCTGATAGATTTTAATATCAATTAGTAAATTAATCTGATTTGCACCTAATGGCTGCGATAATGCCTGCGGCAGATAAAACTAATTAATTTGCACCTCTATTGAGTTTATTACTTATGCAGAAATCAAAAACCCAATTTTCGTAAAGAGTAAATTGAGAAATGTTTAAAATTGGCGTGTACTGCAAATATTTGAATATACAAATTCCACTCATAGATTTTAAACTAAAATATTTTACCTATATTTGGAGCTTTCAGATAGGAAGTTATTTTTAGATAGAAATTTACGGGCTTTTGACAAAACAATTTATATGACTTAGGCAGTTTTTGAATTTATATTAATAAATATAGACCATAACGTATTTATTTTGCTAGAATTTTCATACAGATGTGATGGATTAAAAAACCACTTAAAAATATCGCTAAGGGATTTCAAAATTAATTCGCCCCTAGTTATTTTTTATTTATCTTATTTATTATATTAATTACAATCCAAAAATTAAAATTAATAAAAGCACTAGCCACCAAGGTTTTTGTGTAAACAGTTATATTTTAGAAAATTATATAGGGTTGGGGAGTAAGTTCATGGCGTTTTTATATCCTCTTTTATTTTGGAACTCTTTCTGCTCTACAAAACTATGATAACTATATTTTCGAGTTACTTAATTTTTATTAGTTTTGAGGCCTAGAAATCGAATACCCAGGAGGCGAAAATCAACAATTTCGACACCAACTCTTCTTTCCTTTTCATCAAGGTCAAAAAGCTGCCCACAACAGCAACGGACGTTTACGACGTGTAAAGCACGGAAATGGTTTGAAAAGTTCAATGTTTGCAATGGGGACTTTGTCATCGATGACACGTCCTGCAGCGGTGAAGAACGTCTCAAATCACTTTTGAAGGAGAACGGTTGCCAAACCAGTCGTGAATTGGCGGAAAACATGAACTGCGATCATAAAACGATTCACAATCGCCTTCATTCAATGAGATTTCCCGAAGAATTGGGAGCCCGGGTGCCTCACAGCTCAACGAAAAAAAAAATAAAGTCGCCTACAAATTGCTTCTCAGCATCTTGCCCGCCATCGAGCAACACACGGTTATAAACAGAGCTTTTTGTACCAAATCATCACGAGAGATGAGAAATGGTACCGATATATCAATATGAAGTAAAGAAAGGAGTGGGTGGCTACAGGAGATACAACAAAGCCGAGAGTCTAGCCGGTTCTTAATCCAAAGAAGATCATGATATGTGTTTGGTGGGACTGGGAGGGCAGGGTGCACTGGGAAATGCTCGAAAAGAATGCCACGGTCATCAAGGAGCTCTAAATTGCCCAGCTACATTGCGTGAATGAGGATATTCGACTGAAAAGACCTGATCGACATGGACAAGTCGTCAAAGCCACGCTCTAAGGCCCTTCAGCATCCGTCTTATTCTCCGGACCGTGCACCGACCATCCGACGATTACCATCTTTTTCGCTCCCTGCCAAACCATATGAAGGGTGTTACCTTCGAAAACAAAGAGGTCCTTAAAAACTGACTCAACAACTTCTTTGATACCAGACCAGGCGATTTTTGGCGGAACGGCATCAACAAATTGTCGAGAGGTGGGAAGAGGTTGTAACCAGCAACGACAAATAAATAATTGATTAACATATTGGTATATTAATTGATTAAATAAAAGTTTTCCGTAAAAACTACGTTGCGAACCCAACCTAACGTAATGCTTTTATGTCATCTTTTGTTGATTCTTTCGAAAGGCTTAAGGAGTTTTGGGTATGGAAAAAATTATTTCTAGATTGAGTAACGACAAACATTCTACAAGGATATGAGGGATCGTAAGGGCGGCTGTATAGCAAAATCGACATAATGGTTGGGGATCATTGCTTAGCAGATGTGCATGTGTGATGATAGAGTGTCCTAAGAGGAGTCTAACGAAGTATTTGTTCATTTCAGCCGAAGGAGGAACTTTACGGCCGAGCAGTTAGTGTTGATAACTACATGAGTGTAGTTGACCCAATATGGCATTGTTCTATTGGGAACGGAGTAGGAGGCGTTAGAGTTAGAGAGATAATGAAAAACCTTAAAATGCTTTCAGAACTCGTTCAGTACTCATTTGTTCATTTTTTGTTTTAGCGAATTTCATCTCATAAAACGGTATATGGTATCGTGATTAAAAAACAAAAGTAGTTATAAACATAACTCCAAGAATTTTGAACTTGTCAGCAATTTCCAATAATGTCGCATAAGTGACTTTAAATATTACGAATAAAGGGAAATTTAATTAAAATGTTAATTACAATATTAATTTCAAACCACAAAAAGTTCAACTCATCGATATAAACAGAATTAGATGTCTGAATTAACTCTGGGTCGGAAAAAACCCGAAGCATTCCAGTACATAGCGTCCGCTTCTTGGAAGCGTATTGCCAAGGTTGTTTAGCTGTTTCTGCAGCGATGTTAAAGCTACACACCTTGCTGGAAGCAGAGCCACTTCACAGGTAGGTCAAATATCATCACTAGGTTAGGCTAGTTTGCAGTAGTTAACACACTGCATGAGAATGTAGAAGGTGCCACTTAGGCCAGGACAATGGAAAATTGTGAAAGGTTGCAAATCTCAAATCTGCGAGACATCCAAAAAAGTAAGTGTTTTGACAGCGGCAGGGAAAGTGTTCAATACTTTCCACTGCTTCCTCGTTTCTGCAGCTGCGACGGAAATCATAAAAGGAACACCCGCTACAATTCCCATGTGTTCACATCAGGTAGTCCCCGGGTATGATGCCAGCCACTGTACGGAGGCCGTTCTGCATAGATGAGGGATTTAATTCTGTGTTAACTCCTTCTAGACCAGACCTACCAAGTTGAGGTCATCACTAATAGTCAGAAAGCTTCAACTGCAGGGTAAGTCCGACGGTAGAATTTGTAAGTTTATTTAGGAGCGCTATGCGGCTCAATATGAATGAACTTGCAATGATGATTTTTTCTATAATAAAATTGTGCGTGAGAGCGGAATAATTTGTATTCATTGTGATCTTCATATCGCTATTCTAACTTAATACATTCACATACTTTTACCAAGCTTGGCGGAATTTCAATAAGTCGTTATCGATACAGACGCAATTACCCAAGAGCGGGAGTAGCACTGCTTATTTTTTTAAATAATTACTTCATTTATAACAGAGGTTTCATGTATTTGCTTTTTTCTAAATTACTGTTATATGAGAGTTGGGCATTACCAACCGATTACGCTCACTTGCAATACCAAACTACGGTTTATCGGGCGCACAAACAGGCATGGGAAAATCGACTCCACACAACATTCAAGTATTTACTACATACTCGTATACAAATGCAACATATATGTCTATATCTATGTATTTCAATTGCTTTATGATGTTACATGTGTACAAATTATAATGGCCTTGGGCACAAGTGCGCGGGTATAAAGAAGATAAGGGCAAGAGGATGGCTGATTTTATTTGGTGTGTTTATAATCAAATTTCGCAAAGTAGAAAAAAGGAAGTGAGACCCAAGATGTACGAATACTCGTATAAGCTGACAAAAGTATGGCTACAAAGTAGTATATTAGATGCTGAAATGACTACAGCTCATTACTCCCCGTGGCGCTACTGCAAAAGGAACTCGAAGGTAAGCTAACTTATGAACTAAACCCGAGTAGGATATTTTGTCAAAAAGCCTTACAAAACTCTGTCTATATGCAATCAGCCTTAGCAGATAATGATGAAATACAGTAATCAAAAAACAAAACAGCTGCCCTAGAAACAGTAGATCCATTTGAAGTAATGAAATGTTAATTTTATGGAATGAATTTTTTATTTTTTTAACCATTCTTTCCAAAAATTTCCAAATAGTTAGTAATTAACTTCCATGTGGCAACTAAGGCCCTTCTATACTTGCATTACATTTTGTTTTTGTAATTTTGTGCTGAAATAGCCAAAGTAATGTTCAAAACGAACTGCACATATCATACAAACACTCAATAGAAACTCCGCAAGAAGCTTGTAAACAAACAAATTGGGCCACAGAGTCGGATACCGCTACCGCAATAAATAGAAGCTGCCACGAAATCAACAAACAGTGCCAACGCCAGCAGTAGGTGAGAAGATATTAACAACATCACACCAAGATGCTGCTGCTACATAAATACATACACTTATACCAATTCTATAAAAGCACACATGAACACATAAAAGCGCATGAACAGACGCAGGCTCACTCTGCGGTGCAACGCCTGCAGAGAGGTGCCAGAAAGCAAACAAAGCACAAAATCTACCTTTTCAAAGTAGCTTTGGTGCATCAAGTGCAGCGGCGTAGTGCATGGGCATACGCACTCACATTTATTTCGATGGATGCCTATATGTACATGTGTACGTATGCTGTTTGTATTTTATTACCAACTTATCCACTGATAGCTGCTGCTGCTCACTTGGCACTCACAATTGCTACTGCTGCTGCAAGCTACTTACCGCGCTGTTGATCCTCAAGTAAATGTTTAAGGCGCTGTGGCCTGTGATGGTATTGTGGGTATGTACAAATACAAATGTACCCTGCAGTCAAATCTACTGGTCCTGAAATACCTTGCCGCCAGTTGCGTTTGCAGTTTATTTTAAATTTTTTTTTTAATTTTAACAATTGGCATTAGTTGGGTTTACGTAAGCG
This sequence comes from Anastrepha obliqua, assembly GCF_027943255.1. Taxonomy (NCBI): domain Eukaryota; kingdom Metazoa; phylum Arthropoda; class Insecta; order Diptera; family Tephritidae; genus Anastrepha; species Anastrepha obliqua. Next base: position 78,050,141 of record NC_072894.1, read on the forward strand.
TTGGGTAGCTGTAATTGGTGTTTTCATGCCCAAAAAACTAACAAGGACGGGGAAATCGAGAGCCCAATGTGACATTTCATTTTGAAGGAAAGTTGCAAATTTTTCTAAGCAAATAAAAAGCTGAATTTTGAAAAATCTGTAGTGAAAAAGTTTAAATTAAAACTAGTTAACATAAAAAAACTAACAACTGTATCTGAACTAAGATTAACAAATTCTTATTTTATTTTTTATTTTTTTTAAATTACGTAATAAAACAACTTTCAAGTTTTGTTCACATACAGAGGTTTCCCTTTAAGAGCAAATGATGATAAATTTTCAGAAATGCAATTACTGAAAAATAATGTGAAAGCAAAAACTAAATATTTAGAGTCACTAAAGTAATTTAAACCATAAAATATTTAATTCTTAAAAATTAAATCAAGCCTAACAACAAACTTAGTAATAAAAATATTGGTGTAATATATTTAAAGAATATTATAAAACAAATATTTGCCAATTTTTATTTACGTTCTCAAGTCACCCAAAACTAGTGATTTTCGCCAAAACTTAGACCAGAACTTTTTTGCCCAGGTGGAACTAGTTTAGGGGCTAGTATAACTCCTGCAGGTGATGATAGTTTAATGGTATGATGCTAATCAAGTGTGTTTTTTTCGCTGCATGACAGCTATCGATATCGATAACTATGGCTTGACAGCTAACAATGGCAATCAGTGTTGGCATTTCTGCGCACTAAGGTTTGTCAAGTCATCATGAATCGTTTAACTCCGCGCACGTCATCGAGCCATGGGGACTGAAGTTTCTGAAAACTAATCAGCTAATCATCGACGACGTTTGGTTCCAATAAGGTGAAGTGATTTGCGTTGCAGCGCGTTTAATAATCGATTTATTGCACACTTCGAATGGACCATGTAACTCGTATCCGTGGTGCACATATATCGGGTATCATATTAAAAAACGGATGCTAAAAAATTATCTACCAGATTACAATAAAAAAAGAATTTATTCAACTTTCAGTTTGGTATTATCATTTTAATTTTACAAGCTCTTAATATCATAGAAATAGTTGTGTTCAATTAGAAGTCGCCTTCAGGAACTCTTCGTTGCGTCTGGCCAAATTTGTTCATAATTTAGGTTAAGAGAATGAATGAATTAGTTTTCAGAATGAATGCAACTGCAAATAAAAATAGTTAAATATTATTATGTGGTTAGCGGTAGCCAGAGGCCCGAAAAAATGTTGATTTTCAATATTTTTTTTCTTTTGCTAGTCAATTCCTTTATTTTACAAAAATAAAAACATAGCATTAATATATCATGTTTCGACTTGACTTTAGCAAAACTCCAAACAATAAAATTAATAGTTGTAAAAGTTATCGCTGTTTGTGTGGAGCTCTTTTCTCCAGAAGTCCCTTGCGGTGATCATCACAAGTAGTTGGAAATTGATCTAAAATAAATCGGACAATAGAAATTAGTTTTATTAATGGATAATCTTGTGCCTGATCGAAGCTTTTTTCAAAATTAACAATATGGTGGCCTCAAGAAATATTTTTCAGATTTTCGAAGAAAAAAAATCCTTCGATCAGGCACGAGTTTTTTAAGGTTTTTAAAAACAGTATAAGTTTTATTGAAATCTACAAACGGTTTTTTAATTTACAGTGATTCACCAGTTCGGCCGCCGTAGCCGAATGGGTTGGTGCGTGATCACCATTCGGAATTCACAGAGAGAACGTCGGTTCGAATCTCGGTGAAACACCAAGATTTAGAAAAACATTTTCCTAATAGCGGTCGCCCCTCGGCAGGCAATGGCAAACCTCCGAGTGTATTTCTGCCATGAAAAAGCTCCTCACAAAAATATCTGCCGTTCGAAGTCAGCTTGAAACTGCAGGTCCCTCCATTTGTGGAACTACATCAAGACGCACACCACAAATAGGAGGAGGAGCTCGTCCAAACACCCAAAAAAGGGTGTACGCGCCAATTATATATATATATGATCGCCAGTTCAAAAAACCATACTTTTGATAAAAAGGCATTTAAAGTTTTGCCATCGACTCCGGAGCGCCCGAGCGCCCTTTGTTAATTGTTGAATAACTCGAAAGATAATTGTCGAATTCACTTAAAATGTTCACACTATATTTTTAAGATATTGTGCTTTAAGAAAATGCAAAACAAAATCCAATTTTTTTTTTAATTCTGACTATCCCTACCCCCTTATAAGAGTAATGAAATAACAAACCGGTTTTTTTTTTGCATACAACTTTAATTGGACACTGGAAACTGGTAAAATCGCAGCCACTTTCGAACTAGTAAGACTTCATCCTTAAAATACCAGTTCACGAACTAAAATGTTCGCTGAGCAATTTGGCTTTTCACTGTAGGATGCGTACATACATACTTATACATACATATGTATGATAGTCTGCTGTGGTCCGCTTATTTGTACAGCCGTTTGTCGTTAGCTCTGCACTGGACGTGTTGATGGCCCGCAATGCATGAAGCTGGTGAATGCGTAATTTGTGCAGTGGTCTACTTGAGGGCGTTTGAAGTGCTCATTAACATCAAAGTGCAAACGGCCGCTAACTATAAAGCTTTTACATACATACATATACAAATAGGCATACACATGCGCACATAGTATTTCATTGTCAAGTTTGTTTTATTGGGAAATTCAAGAATTTCAGATAGCCGTTAAAGAAATTATTCAAACAAACGATAGACGAATGGGAGAATTTAGCAAGTGGTTGTAAATATCGTTTACTAGTTTAAAATTAATTTGGGCATGGTTATGAAAATCGTGCCCTAGATAGGAGCATATTGACATGCTTAGAGGCACCAGAGGCACAATACTTTAACAAAGCATGGTACAAAGTTCGCGTTTCACTTGAAATGGCTCTCAAAATCCGTACAAATTGCATTGTTGTGAAATATGCGTGAAATTCCATATGTATCTCGCCGCTACAAATCATTGAGAAAAGTAAGCTTACTTAAAAATAATAGTTTTAAAACTCAATTGAACTGCTTCTTTCTTTGGTATATATTGGAGAACTCAGCCACTACAACAAAAGGGGCACAAATCCAATTGAATGTCGAAGAGAGCTAGAAATTACAGGTGGCTGTTAAAGAATTGCAATGTATTTGGGACAAACAGCGAAAATACCACAGTAACCGAAACGCGCTATACAGAGTTTGGTATAAAATCGCCCAAATTATCGGTAAACCTGCCAAGTTGTAATATCTGAGTAATTATATAAATAGTATAGTCCATTTAACTTATTCAATTAACCCTCGACAGGTAATGGCAAGTCCCCGAGTGTATTTCTGCCCTGAAAAAGCTCCTCATAAAAAATATCTAGCGTTTGGAGGCGGCTTAAAAATGTAGGTCCCTCCAATTGGGAAACATCATCAAGACGCATGCCACTGATAGGAGGAGGAGCTCGGCGAAACACCCAAACACCCAGAAGCCTACGCGCCAATTATTTATTTATTTTTTATTTTATTTAATGCCACTACTTCAGAGGAATCTTGCAAATCAGCGTGGAAGAGCGGCAGAGACAGCAAGGGGTACTATGCTAATAAAGCAAAAAAATCGGGAAGTCCGTGCAATGTGGAGGATCTCAACTTTGCGAGTGAACTGCCTGAGTTCGAATATTACGAATACAATGCTTTCTGAAACGAAGCGTCTTCGCAAAGAGTGTAAGCAAATCTTATTTATATATTAGCTTTTTGTGTCAATATCTCATACTTAGTCTTGCAATAACTTCTGGGACAAATTTTACAAAGCATAGGCGAGAACAAATTCACAGATAAAAGTTCTGTTATTTTCGCTTTTGCTCGTATGAATTGTCTACTCATAAATTATACTTAGTTTCGTAGCAAATTTCGCTTGTTAACAATGGAGTGGGAAGCTAAGGGAAATCGCATTGTAGTGATTGCATTACATAAATGTGGTTAAAATGTAAGTGAGATTTACGAATTGATGAAAAAACTTAATATTATATTTCAAGAATGATTATTTACCGCACGATCAACGATCAATCGTTTTTCCCAAATGTCTGAAGTGACAGACAGAAAAGAAGTGGTCGTACTCGCGTGGTTCGAACCAGTGCAGCCATAAAGGCTGCTCGAGAAAGATTCGCAGGAATCCCCTTAGAAAGCAGAAAATTATATCCAGGGAAATCAATGTTCAATACATCCAGATCCTTGTAAAGACTAATTAGAGATAATCTCGGCAAGAAAACCTTCCGTAGCTCAAGTCATCTTTTAACTACGCTCTTCACGAAAATTAGACTCGACAAATGCTTGTAGCTTCTTCGGTGGCACGCGGTCAACGGAGAACTTATGGCACGACTAAGTACATATATGCCTCCGCGAAGGCAGGCACCTTGTGGTGGTGCTGAGCTTAGTTGAATTATTAATCAGACTTTCTCAGTGGATGGTAGTGTAGTATTTTAACTTCATTCCAGTATTCAGCAAGTGCATTCCATTCCCCTTGTTTGGGCTGTTTTTTGAACGATGACCAAGTTCTGCTCAGGGTTGGAACAAGATTTAATACGACCCGCGCTAAGGTTTAGCCTGACTAAGGACCCAGATAAAAATAGCCCAGTCGCGAACGGATTGCTCCAGATACCTGGTGTCCTCCGGTTCTATCTGGTCTTACCTGTGCACACGGACCTCCCTTGTCCGACACTCATGGGTCCAAAACTGTATATGAAGTCAAAGAAATATATTTCTGACAAGGAGGTCAGTTCACAAAAAAAATCGACGAAGGTGACTCCGACTGCTATCACAGCTGCGAAGAAGGTAGTGGTCAGACCGCCATCAGTAGGATATAGAGGGGGCTTGAGTGAGAAGGCTGGCCTCAGCACGAATACTGTAGGAGGCATCGGGGGGCGAGAAGGCTTGGGAAAACCGGTCGCCAAGCGATCGATAGCAGGAGTTTCGGGGTCAACTCCGTTTAGGGCGAGCAATGCCATTTCTCCTCAACCTCTGAAGAAGGGTTGGTCTGCAGCCAAAGCTCAACCGACTCTGATAGGCTGACCGGTGTGGGGCCGCTCTTCAACGAAGAAGATCTCGTCGGTGACACTGAAGGTGGAGAGATCTCGGAGGAGGAGGTTGATATCATGATGGTACACATGAAGCTGATCCAAATTAATCTCCACCATTCTAAACTTAAAATCGCATAACATTGGAAAATTCGGCTTAAAAAAACTACATTAAAGGGAGATTAGCTCTACTTGTTTCTCATATTCTGCGTCGGCCAAGTCCGACAATAAGTTGCAATCAAGTGGAGTCGAGTTATGCTATCTGCTGTGCCGATACCTACAGATCTAGTTTTTAATATATTATTGGCTGTAACTTTATTGTTTTAAAGACTGCCGCGACCTCATAACCGTTCGCATCTTTGAGATGATACTGAGACACTTTCTGTGGACATGCACGAGCTACAGGCATCGTATCTATATCTATCATGTTTTTGGGTGCTTGGCCAAACTCCTCCTTCATTTTGTGTTGAGCGTCTTTATGTTTTCCACAAATAGAGGGATCTACAGTGTTACGCCATTCCCGTATGGTAAATGACCTTTTCTGAGAAAAGCTTTCATGTCAGAAGAACACTAGTAGGGTTGCCTTTGTTTTCGACCATTTGTGTTGCGTGCTCAGGATTTTGAACCTGTGCTATCCCGAATGGCAGTCATGCCAAACGGTATTTTATCTGTCGATAGAAGACTTTGCCATTTAGTCTACCAGTTCAAAATAAAATACTAGAAGCATCTTAGTCTCTTGATAAACTCTTACTGGACAACACTATATGGGCCAAAGTTATTTTAAAGTGGAAATGGTTTTAGTGTACATAATATTTTATTTTCATGAAGATTACGGACTATGTTAGTCCTATAGGCACCATCTCGGAAGTGTGTTAACTTACTTGAAAACGTAGGTTGAGTAAAACTTCTATAGACTCTTTCATGAGATCTGCAAAGGAGAAATAGGTAGAAACGGTACTCGTATTTAAACACCAACAAGCTCAGTTCGGCTGAGTCCTCAGTCTCAGTGCAAAATACGCAGTTACGTACCCATGCTCTTTTGTTTACTTGCTATATTTCCAGTAGGGTTTTTTGGCAGATCACGTGTGACTACTTCCAATCTAAATACATAACACATACACATTTTCAGTATTCATTGACATTTCAGACCTTTGCAGAAACACTTACGCCTCAACAACGTTTACAAATCGTACAATTGTATAACGAAAATCGACGCCCTGTGGAAAGAATTCATCGCGCGCTCATGCCAACTTATGGTGTATAGTGTTGAAGCCCATTTTTGGCATAATGGCTACGTCAATAAGAAAAATTGCCGTTATTGTGCTGAAAAGCAACCCGAAGCTATTCAAGAACAACCAACACTACATCCAATGAAAACAACCGATTGTTGCGGCCTATGGGCTGGGGGAATCATCGGCCCATATTTCTTCAAAGACGAGGCTGCGGTCTAGCGTCATTGTAACAGTGTCTTTAAATGATATCGCGCCATGATCAACGACCTTTTGATGCCGTGAATGAAGCCCGTGATCCCCACTACAAGAGTCAAGTGAAAAGGATGGCATGTCTACGTAGAAGACGCTACACTGTGATATGTACATAGGTATGTGTGTGGATTTTTTCACTGCATATTTCTATAAGTAGTTCCCGTCCATTGCATGTAATTATTAGTGCGATTAACCATTGCTAAGCTGAAGACGCCAACCTAACCAAGAACTTAGAAATCTCACTATTATGGAAATGTTATAGAAAACAATCATACTAGTGTCAGCTCCTCTGAAAGCTTAGCTACTACAATAAGAATTTCTTTACTGTAGCAACAATAATGAGTAATTTGCATAAAGTTAATAAAAACATCCACACAAAAGAGGTAAAGCAAAACGATGACGAATTTAAGATAATTTTTAAGAATTCAAAATACGCCAGGCTTTGTAACGAAGAAATAGGTCGAAGTTTTTTCAAATTCCCAAATTCTGTCGTAGGCAGCTACAAGTATGGTATAGCAAACGTTTCGCGGGCAGAGTATTATAGCTAAATTTGTAATGGGATCAACCTTCACACCTTATGCCCTCGCCCACCATAGGCTAGTGGAGTCATGCACTGTGTACATACATAAATTGTTTTACTCGTAATAAGGTAAATATGTACATTAGTTCATTTATAATTACTTTTCGTTATTTCTCACATAATAAGTATTACGGAACGCATGCGCACATGCACATTGATAGAGGTTTGTAGGTGTACAGTAAAACATGGTTATTTGTCGTTGACATTAAATATACACTTTTAAACGTCGCACGCTTAAGCACTGCTTAATTACCTTATATTTATTGTTCAGAAGATTAGTTGTCTTTCATCTAAAAAAACACACATTTTGAACGTTTGCTTCTACGGTGTGTTATGTAGCAGCATAAAACATTCTCCATAAATTTTTTGCCAATGTTGCTGAAGTGACAGTCCTTGGCCGAATTTAAGTCCGTGTCGTTCCAATGACAGTTCCGGATACAGTTTTCATCCTTAAGAGCACATTCCGCATAGTTGGTTTGAGGGAAATCCACTTGCGTATCAAATCTGATGAAAAGTCCCCATTAGGGTGCGGTTAAATTACTCACCAGTTTTACTTCTAGAATTTTTTCTTAACTTCACTTGTACATATGTACATATATCAACCCCTTATTAGTATTGCTAATTACACTGTATGAAAAATGGAATGAAAAAAGGCGAGAACATGGTAAAATAAATATTGAAGACGAAGAACTGCTTAATTCCATATTTAACATTTTTTAAAAATGTATTGAAGTTTTCCTAATTTTCTAATACTAAAAAAAACTCGTGCAAAACTACCTTTATCATAAATATTGACTTTTTACTTACGCTTTTACTCACACTTATTTTTAAAAATCTGAAAAACATTAAGTTTGTAGAGTCGGTGTAGGATTAAAATGTTTCACAAAATTATTTCTGGGAAATTTTGTTTCTCAAATATCGCTTTTAGCACTTGTGACCTACTCGAATGTCATCTGTCATAATTACAAACAAGGCGTTCGCCACCCTTGCCAGTAAAGCTTAGTAATACTATAACTTCACATTCGTTAAATTTCGGCAGCAACATGCATTTGATTTGCCGCGAAATGTTGATAGAAACATTGATTGTCAAATGGGAAGAAACGTCAGAATGAAAACAAAAAAATGTATGAGCATCGCCACAGAAGCAATTGTTGTCTTTTGATAAGCAAAGTCTTGTTAAACATAATAATAAAACAAATTGCTTAACTAATTTTAACAGGTTTTACTAGATTTTTCATTACCCACCATATCATTTTATATCCATATACACAGCAGGTTGATACAGCTCATTTATTTGTTTGTTTTTTAAATTTGAAGCAAAATATAAAATCAAAATAGAAATATGTTTTAATTCATGTTTTCATTTATTTTGAATTACTTTGTTTCTTTAGTGCTTTTCAACCCCCTCATAGGCAATTTGTGTTAATTTCGCCCTCAACATATTTGCCTTACTTTGCGGCAACTGTTCCAGGAGTGATTCCAAATGCAGAAGAAACAGAGGCTTAGTCTTGGAATTTTGAGCCATATTTGCTTTTCTCAACTCCACAGTACTATTCATTTGCTCCACAATTTTCTCTGCTGAATTTTGTAGAGCCGTATTAGAGATCTTAGAGCGGGCCTAAGTAGGGTGCAGAAACGATGACAATAGCCGATGAGGCGCCCCTTGGCGAGAAAGATTTTGCAGAAGACTTTTGGACCATTGCACGTTGATGACAGCGTATATAATAGGCGATGGAACAGTGTTGTATGAACTTTACGGCGACATATGGTAGACATAGCATAGCAAATAAACACTCCAGCACTGAAAGTATTCGATGCGGTACCAGCTGGTGGTAGCAGAGGAAGAGGAAGGCCTCCTCCTCGTTGGAAAGATCAGATGGAGAAGGACTAAGCTTCACTTGGTGTGTCCAATTGACTTCGAATTGCAACAGAAAGAAACGACTGGCGCGCTTTGTCAAAATCGGGAAAAATGGCTGCCCATGCTTGAAAATATTCTGTAATATTGAAATTAACACGCATATAAAGAAGATTTACTTACACTCTTTGGAGTATACAAACTCAGTCACTTCACTCGCAAACGAACTGTGAGTTTTCGCTCAGTTTAAAGTGAATTTTGAACTTTGAATTGGTGGGGAAAAATGTTCTTGACGTCATGTTGCCTCGTGTTTTCACGGCATTACCTGAGTACTACGTTGACATAGGATACCTATGAATTTTCACGTATATTTCACGGCAACCCAATTTGTATGAACTTTGACAGACATTTCACGTGAAACGCAAACTTAGTTCTATGCTTTAGCCTCAAAATAAAGGGTAGCTGAAGGGTATAAAGGGAACAAATTTGCAAAGCATTACTTAGCAAGATTGAGTGTTTAATGTTTAATTTGCTTGTGAGCTAATTGTTTTACAGGACTTATTTTTTTGAAGAGCTTCTTTTTTTTCCTTTCCCGATATGGTTAGAAATTCTAAACTAATTTTGTATAAAATTTGGCACCACTTGTGAAAAGAGACAACTTGCAGCTTGTTGCATGTAAAAATTAGTTTTGTAAAACAACTCGGGAAAAAATGATTAACATAAATAAGCTGGGCCAGTGAAATTTTCTGGTGAGTTATTTAAGGAAGCTTTACTGTATACGTTTTGTGTTCACCTGTATGCCTATGTATGTGTGTATACTTTAATATTTTTAGCCGATGCTGAAGAAATACCTACAACGGCAAAACACCCACCAGTGTGGTTATGTGGCAATAAGACACACTCATAAAGTCAACATTGTTGGGCCGATAAAAATGCTACAACTTGGCAAATATTGTACGACAATTAAGTAACTGGCTATGAGGGAATTTTCGTGGCAGAAAAAATAACCGAACACTAAAGAAATATTGTAGAAAAATAGCATAAAAAATAACTGCGTAAATAATGCGTGGGAAAGTTAAAGAGCCGCATTTCCATACAAACACATAGATATATATATTACGTGAACATCTGTACATGTCTATGCAGCGACAAAAATAAAAGAACTTGTTGGTATGTAAAGGGTTTTCCAATAAGTGGTGGTATTTTGATATTCAAAGAAAAATGCTATTTTTTAATATAAATGATCGGATGTTTATTTCATTATAAAGATGAAGGTATGCCGCTAATAGTGGAAAATAACATCAGGCAAATGACCACCATGTCCACGCTTACAGGACAATATCCTTTTCATGAAATTTTCCATAACCGAATTGCAAAGTGACTGCCGTATGCCCTCGATAGCCTCACGAATTCCGAATTTCATCTTTTAGGTCTTGAATCGACCCTGGACTATTGGCGTAGACCTTCTCTTCCACGTGGCCCCAAAGGAAAAAGTCACAAGGTGTTAAATCACAAGATCTCGGTAGTCAATTGTGATCACCTCGTCGCTGACAATCTCTCTATATCGATGGATGTTATTGGAAAACCCTTTATGTGTGAAAGAATCCAGGTGAACGCATATTTTCGCTGATAAGAAGGCTATGCGTTGTGGGAAAATCAGAAACAACTGGCACAAGTGCTTTTGGTTCCCTTAACAATTCGTTCATATAATGCATAATATAACAAAATTAGCACAGTAAAAGAAGTGAAAATGCAACAAAGTTAAAGCCTGGATATTTAATATAGTCCGGGAGCCAGGGGTCAATTTTGGACTGCGTTCTTATACCGTTAAATTCTTGACTATACTTGTGATTTAGCTTTCATGAATAACGAAAGTGAACGTCAGCTGGCGCACCCACGTTGAGTGTGATTGTGGGAGGGTACGAAACGTGTCTACCAACTCATGTCATACCGGCTGACATTTTTTTCATATATTGTGGACATTTAGTAGGATACGAAAAATTGTCAGCTGCGCGGTAGAGGGGGGAAAACACGTCAGCTGAACAGGTAAACTTGTAAAAAATTGAAAAGTAAGATTACTTTATGCCGATTGATTTTTTTACATAATTTTTAGTCCGGGAGCCAGAGGTCATTTTGACCTCATCATTTCATGCCGACTGATTTTAATACTGAAGGCAGACGCTATCCAATGGATAACAAAACCAACCATCAGCTGGTCAGCGGTGGGTACGTGCGTGGGATGCTGCGAAACGTGTCGGAAAAAATGTTTAACAACTCTTTTAATACCAGCTGATATATTTTTTGTGTATTGTTGACATTTAGTAGAATAAAAAAAATAGTCAGCTGCGTCGTAGAGGGGGGAAAATACGTCAGCTGAACAGGCGAACTTGTAAAATAAATTAAAAAGTAAAACTACTTTATGCCAATTCAATTTTTTTTAATGACCCCTGGCTCCCGGACTTATAGTAATGCCTGCTATGCCAGCTATTTTCGACAAGAGAATAAATTTGTTTAAATGTATTAAGTAGAGATGCTCGTCAATAGCTGAATCGAGTGGAACACGTTCCTACCTCAACGATAGAGAGATGGAATAATGGAATTAAAGTCCATCTACAATGTGGGGCAGAATTAATCATCCATGACAGGATATGTTCTATGAGTAGGATTTAACTCTGCAGCCATCAAGTTTCTGATAAGTGACGCGTACACTTCTGTTAGGTGTTTGGCCGAGCTCCTCCTCCTGTTTGTGGCGTGCGTCTTGCTGTTGCCGATATTTTTTATGAGGAGTTTTTTCATGGCAAAAATATACTTGGAGGTGTGCCTTTGCTTATCGATAAGCGATCACTATTAGAAAAAATGTTTTCTTCATTTTCGGAGATTCGAACCTACGTACTCGGAATAGACACGCACCAACCCATCCGGCTACGGTGGTGGCCATGTAGTCTAGTGACTTATCTCCTCCCCCTTGCACGATTTATTTACTCAATAAACACAAACAATCATGCCCATGAAGCTTTTATTCAATTGGCATTCGAATCCTTAACTAACCGTTTATTCCCCTTCACTTCCAAGCTACAAATGCTACTTTTCCAACTTGTTTCAAATGTGTCAGCCACTGACCCAAAATTATTCTGAGCTGCCATCATTTTTTAAGTAATATGGTTGTTATGGTATTGCTTTCAGGCATTTGCCACTTTGACAACTTTTGACCACCAGTCACTTGTCAACAATGTAGCCAACAAAACCAAGTAAGGAAGTGCTATATTCGGTCCGGACTGAAATTTATATACCTGCGCACATTTCAGCAAAGTATAATTTGGCCTGGCTTTTGATTTTTGTAATGAAATAAACTCATAAACAACGGGAGTTATGGCATGTAGAGTCTGTTACATAAGAGCGTGGTCACTGTTACACGTAGATAAAAAATCAGAACGTGCTGTTTATTTTATTCTGTGACATAGAGGTCAAAAAAGACTCAAATTAACGCAAACTGCTGCTGCGAAATATTGTATATGGGAAAGTCGAAACAGTTCATTAGCAAGTGGATAAATCGCTATAAAAAGGTCCGTAACGTTGATGATTTTCCTGATCGCGGAAGTGCGCAAAACGGAGTTGTCACTTTAGATTGGCCATCTCAGTCACCGGATGCAAATCCCATAGAAAATGTGTGGGGTTTGATGAAAATGCAACTTCGCAGACGCAAGCCATGTAATTTAGATCAACTTTCTCGACAAATTCGGAAAATTTGGAGGTCTTTTCCGGTAGAATATGCAGAAAAACTAGTGGAAAGTATGCCCCGATGGTGCCAGGCCATAATTGACAATGCAGGAGATTGGACTTGCTACTGAGATATTTGCATTGAGTATTGACGACCAAATTATTCATAAATTTGAGAATTTTCGAAAAATCAATTGTTGTTATTATGTAGCAGTGACCACGCTCTTATGTAACAGACTGTAACAGCAGATGAACGGGCAAAAAGTGAATATGAACATATAAGAAGTGGGCGCGGCTTTTATCCAATCTGAATAATTTTCAGATCCCATCTAAATGAGCAGATAGGCAATACGTGTATGCTTTAAGTAAAATAATTATCGAGATACCCAAAAGTGGGTCTGGAAATTATATTTGCGTCGCGTTTATTTTGTTGGCTTCAACATTTCTATCGAATGTGAGTAATTTTGTTTTATTTGTAACGTTTTATTCTTTTCTGAAAATTACCCTTATATGGGAGGCCGTTACTGACCGATTCCACTCATTTGCAATACCAGCCTACCCTGAGCAAAGAGTAACAAGCGTACCAAATTTCATTGAAATACATTTACATCCATATATACGAGTATTAGCTCGAGTTATCCTGCTCACGGACGGACGAAGAGATATGACTAAATCGACTCCTCTTATCGGTATGAGATTTTGGTATATATGTACAAATATGCCTTTATCTATCTCAATCCATTTATGCTGTTACATACAACCATTATATGAGAAATATTTCAATACCCCTGTGCACAAGCGTGTGCGGGTATAAAAAACAAAAAAGAATTCTGTCACCGACCAACAGCAAACTGTCCAACTATTCGAGTAGCCAAATTTCCGACAACTACTAAGGCAGTAACTGAGTATTACAAGACCACACGCCACCAGTTGTACGCCACAAGTTGATGTCTGTTCTTCTCTGTTCGTTTTTCGCTTGAGCGATGCTTATGTTTGCTTAGTTTATGTGTAATTAACTACAAACTGCTCGGCTGTCTGTATAACTGCTTATGCATGTGTGTATGTACATGCATGTGAACGTGCATATGCTATGTTGGCTAACGCCACCTTGATACGCACCATGACCCATGTTATGGTGACATAAAGTATAAACTGCGAAATTACTTGGAAATTGACTGGTGTTAAACATTTATTTATTTTTGTGTGTGTGTTTATAATTCACAGATTCCCTTTTTTTATACTATGCATTGTTGGTATACGGGGGGTATATGTAAGGTACTGGTATGTTCAATGCTTCTACTACTGCCTTAGTTTATTCCCATAAACTTTTTATTTACAACGGTCCCTTGTGTGAATTTTTCGCCTCCAAGAGTGAGACATTTTCCCAGGCTACTTAAAAGTTCAAAGGTTTCTTTTATTTCTTTAGTCAAATGCAATTGTCCTACACACATGGAAGCAAACATATGTACACAACTTATTGCGCAAACAGAAGCATACTTCCCCATAACATCTAATATTTTACTCAAATAACTTTATAATTTTACGCAATAAAGTGGCTTAGTAGAGGACGTGAGAGGCAAACGTGGCCTTAAAAAGTGCTCTATGATTTGAATGAACGAAAACTTGGTAGTTGGGAGACAATAAACATTTTATTAAAATTAGATTTCACACGTACATACATATGTATCTGTATTTTAATCCAGGGGTTTCGGGATTTTTAAAGTAATCCCGGAATTTCGAGACTCGTTCCGGGATTATGATTAAAAATTCAGTAACTGCAGGCATTTAAACACACATAAAATATATTCAATTGGCGCTTACACCCTCTATTGGATGTTTGGCTGAGCTCCTCCTACTATTTGTGGTGTACGCTTTTATTTTGTGCCACAAATGGAGAGACATATAGTTAAAAGCCGACTACGAACGGCAGATATTTTTTATGAGGAGTTCTTCATGGCAGAAATACACTCGGATGCTTACCATTGCCTGTCGAGGGCGACCGCTATAAGAAGCTTCAATAACAACAAGTTTTTCTTTCGTTCAATGCCTTATCGCTTCAGTCTTGCTTGTTTGGTAAAAATTATGCAGTTTATTTTAAACTGTCTTCCCGATAAGCTATAGAATTTTTAGCATATCTGAAATCTCAAGTATAAAGTCTATAGCTGATATTGGCCAGTCTAGCAAGTAAGCCATAAATTTGAGTTAAAATGTTTTTAGAGCTTTCTAGCAAATTTAAAGTTTTTAGCAAGTTTAAAATGTCCAGCGATATTAACCTTCCGATAGACCTGCAGGCAAATTACATTGCGCACAGTGCGGTAATAAGGCTGAGCACTTTAGGTAAGTGGTCAAACACAAACTATGGTCACGGTAAAATCTTGGATGTCACGTTGGGACTTCTCGGACAAATGGACTATAAAGTCCCGTCTATACTTGCCATTACAACGTTCACGACCCTCCTACCCTCGAGTGGGAACGGGACGTGGTAAGACAGGGCGGGTCCATCCATCTATACACAGATGGCTCAAAGCTCGAGGGCAGGGTGGGCGGAGTTGTATATTCCGAGCATCTGGATATCTCCTTCAGTTTTCGGCTTCCCGACTACTGTAGTGTGTTTCAGGCTGAACTGATGGCAATAATGAAAGCCGCGACATTGGTACAGTGTGATGCGATATCTGAAAATGACATCTACATTTTCACTGACAGCCAGGCGGCGATAAAATCCCTCACGAAACAGTCGACAACCTCCAAGGTAGCCAAATGCCGCGCATCTCTTAATGATAACATGGGTTCCTGGCCATTGTGACATTAAGGGGAGCTGCAGAGCCGATGAACTCGCAAAAATCGAAGCCAAATTGACTGATAAGTACATAGACAATGATATAGGTATACCCCTGCAAACATGTAAACTATGTATCCGCGAGGAAATTGTAAGAGTAGCGAATGAAAGATGGCGTGATGAAGCAACTTTCAAAATCACCCGACAGCTGTAGCCGACTCTCAATGTTAAAGGCACGGAACTTCTACTAAGAAAAATAATGGCAAAACTACGTGAATTGAACTTCGAATTGCTCGCACAATCACCGCATTCACTAGCTCTACTGGCTCTTCGCAGACCTAAAAAATGCTCGTTCGAATGAAGTTAGGTCCGGCGCTTTCAAACCAAGTGTTATACTTATACTCATTCTTCATATATTAATACATTTGTAATCACTCTAAGAGCACGAACAAGAACTGTTTTACCTACTCGAAAAGAAAGGCTAACAAAAAATCCTATACCGCTACTTTTCCCTTGATTACAGTGCCCTTTGGCAATTCGTGAGCTTTTAATAGCAAAAATTTGAGTAACGAAATAAGACTGTATGAGATGCGCCTAGTAATATCGGGAACTGCGTGCTTATAGCCGGATCTCAAGATTCCGCGTGTATCGTAGTACATAGAAGCTCCAATCCGTTTGAAAAATACCTCGCGACTTTTCCAACAAGTCAATAATTTAAAATCCTTTCCTCTATCGCATCGTACCTTTGTATATCGAACTGAAAGCGTGCAGCAACAATTATGCAAACAATTAATTAAGTTATCTGTGTTGAAGGCAATAACAGCGTGATGAATAACCTAAATTGAGCGGAGTAATCTGTGGTCAGATATGTGTACACTTTGGACATTCTGCTGCGGTGTCTTTGATGAATTACCCTGAACTGGAGCACAATGCCAATTAAACACACCGAAAGCTGAATGTGTAATACATACACACATACGCACGTACATACATATATACGTAAATATAAGCCAAAACACATTTTCTTACTTACATTCATACAAACATGAGGTTGCGGCCACAAAGGTGCATGTGGATATTAATATATATTGATGAAGATGCTGATTTAGAGATTGAAATAGAAAATTAATCAACTTTCATGTCATGCAATTGATAGTGACGTATGACCACCGTAATGGTCAATGGACGTACGTAAAAGCGGCGGCCGAAGTAGAGTAACTTATAGTTCCATTAATGTTTCCTAAGGTGTCAGCAGCTTTAGCTGCAGCTTAAAAAAAATTCTAATTGAACTCTCAACAACTCAACGAATACCCGTCAACAGTCAAGAAACTAATCACCGCGATGCTCCACCGAAAGATGAATAATGGAAAATGAGGTTGGAATACATTGAACGACATTATATGCACCTCAAAATATGAATGGGTACTATATGAGAATATAAGAGCACAAAGAATGGGTGAAGGAGGGCGGACAGATTGAAAATTAGTTGCCGTTCCAAGTGTGTGGCCACACTGCCTGTGCGTGAAAGCGCCTTACGCTTTGTTGTGGAACACAATGACGCCAACAGGCCCACTTCATTCAAACGGCGCTGACTCTGATTCTTCGATAAGGGTATTTGTGCGTTTGTGTGGTGCGAAAAGCCGGTAATCAAATTGAAAGCGACTTATCGATTGTGTTGATTTTTCTTCTACGTTTGTTCTTCAGCCCTTTGCAATTGGTTGGGGTTTGCTAGCTGCAACGTTGTTGATCGATTCCCGACGTGGCGATTGTGGCGTGGTTGTACGTATGTGAGCAATTGTGTACGTTCGTGGGTGTATACGAGAGCATTGAGTGGCGCGATGGTATCGTTCTATGCATCAATATTTGTATGAGTTGTATAAAATCACATTTAACGCCGTTTACGTTGCTCTGTGTCTAAAAATTCATTCACTTACTGCGGTTGGATGGAGGTTCCCATGGCAGTGCAGCTATCTTTCAACAGTTGAGAGTTTATATTATAATTTTGGGGATATTAAACACATTCACAGACATCGTCAATTCAATATTTTTGTATATGTACATCAAGATCCGAACTAAAAGATTCACCAGACTCGAGGCGCCGAAAAAAGCCATTGTCCGCGCGTGGGCCAAAATACCTGCAAATCACATTCGGGCAGCTTGCGATTCATTTCTGGACCGTCTCAAGGCCATAGTCAAGGCAAAAGGTGGTCATATCGAGCAAAAGTAAATTGATTCCTAATCTTATATATAAAATAAAGTCAACTTTTTGTGTGTGTTCGCTAACCGGCCATGTCTTTGCACCGAATTAAACCAAACTTACACACATTGTTAAGTAGGTATTGAAGATGGTTTACGTATAGTTTGGATGCCTATTGGTGGATAGGGCTCGAGATATGGGTCAAAACGTGGACCCGGGTAACCTTCGGATGTGTTTGTGCAATATGGATATCAAATCGAAGCTGTTGGTGAATGCTTTAGTTCAGAGTATTTTTCATGCCGCTCCGTGACTAGGGTCTCGAGATAGAGACCAAAACGTGGTATTGAATAAAGAAATAAATAATATGAAAACCATATCTTTTCTGTTCTAAGCCATATCTATTCTATTTTAGTGTGCGGGCCGGGTTTGCTAGTTTTGTATAATTTTTACACATTTTTTACTTCGAATTGAATAAAAGAAATTTTCCAAACTAAATTTATGGCATTTTTAATTGTGCACTTCGAGTGCCGTATCCTGTATAAGTATATATAATTGGCGTTCACACCCTTATTGGATGTTTGGCCGAACCCCTCTTCCTATTTGCGGTGTGCGTCATATGTTTTCCACAAATGCAGGGACGTACAGGTTTACGCCACCGCCGAACGGCAGATGGGGTTTTTCATGGCAGAAATAAACTCAAAGGTTTGCTATTGTCTACCGAGGATCGACCGCTATTCGAAACAAATTTTCTATCAATAGGTGTAACGTGCCCGAGATTTCGAACCAGCTGACTTCTGAATGGTAGCCGCGCACCAACCTATTCGACTACGGCGCACACTGGGGATTTTTGTACAGAGATGCGGAAAAAAGTATACATCCTAAAAAATATTTACATTTTTACTACTAACGAAGTTGTATATATTTATGTATGAAAAGAACATGTTTAAAAACTATTTTTTAAAAAAATTTAAAAAAACAATGTTTTTTTAAATTCATAAATTTTAATTTTTTTTTTTTTTATTAATATAAGCCAGCAAATATTTACGCACAGGATACATGTAAGTTCATAATTCTGAATTACCCTCAAAATGTCAAAACAAAATTAAAAGTGTTTCGTTATCATTATGCACACACTAGAAAGCGTTTAGTTATTATCTTTGCCAAAAAATAATCAGTGGCGCCTGGTGGCACCTGCAGTTGATTAAAACTGAAAGAGACGCTATTAGGCAACACGTTGATACTAGTTTCTGACCGTAGGTAAATGTAGCTCAACTTGCAGATCCAAGAATATGAAGGAATATGATTTTTTTTTTTTCGTAAAATTAATTATAAATAGATAATCAAGTGCTTCACAGCCTTTGTTCTTCCGGCTAAAATATATAAAAATATCGTACCCTAAATGAAAAATAAAAAAATGGAAGTCGGCTCAAGCAAAAGGAAAAAAACCACCTTGGGCTTTGAAGTTTTTTCTTAGTCAGTTCAATACTATAAAAAAAATTGTACTTTTGACATATCTATAAAAAAAACTGTAAGTCGGAGTTTAGTAATTCTTTTTGATTTTATTGTTGGTTCTATTCTGCAATTTAGAAATACCATTAAACATTGCGTAGGTGGTGTGTTGCAAATTTGACTTTCTTCCGCTAAATCCCCAGTGTGCGGCGGCCGCCGCATTTTATATGGTGCGTAATTTTAATTTACCTCCTCTCGAGGGCGAATGGGTAATAAGAAACTTGAATGGAATATTTAGTAGGAAAATATCTCCTAAATTAAAGCCTAACAATAACGTAACACGTAAGGGATCAGAAACTTTTTAATCTGCACAATTCCTTAACATTGATTCTAGTGCATGATGTTCCAGCGGAGCAGAAAAATTATGAGTGCAAAGCAAAAGAGCCCACTTTCTTCCATCGTTGCCATAATATCAAAATCATGCTTGACTTCTAGGTATTTTTGTTATAAAAGCAGGAAAGTTAACTTCCACACCAAAATACCCACTAAACTGTTAAGACTGATCCAACGCACATACGTAGCTACATCATTAGCAGCAGTAGAGCAAAAAGAACAAGAGCAATGCAGTTGTTTAGGCATTTGGCCCGTAGAACGTCAAGATCTATAAACAACGAGAGAGTAACTGAAACAAAGTTTTGAAAACGTAAAGACCAAAGAAATGGAAAAAAATTGAAATTGCAGCCCTACTGCTGCTACCTGTTTAATGTGCCTTGCACTGATCGAATTGAACTGAATCGAAATATTATATGTATATACAAGCACTAGCAAACCCGGCCCCCTTCGCTGGGCACACTAAAATAGAATAGATATGGTTTAGAACAGAAAATATATGGTTTTCATATTATTTATTTCTTTATTCTTTATTCAAGCGCTTTGGCATAAACAATATTTTTTGTTTTTCTATTTGTTTTTGAGTAAATATAAAATATAAATTGAAAATCAGGAAAAAAGAAGATTGTTTTTAAATTTCAAATCAACGCATATGAATAAACAATCGTCTTTTTTCCTGATCATCCATGAATTTTTCGTTTCAATTTATATGTTTTATTAAGCATTGGAGCTTTTTTAACCATTATCCATTTATATTTTTCAAAAAAAAAAACGAAAAAAATTGTTTTTACCACGAACACATAATTTCATTCGGATTTCACATTAAATTCTCAAATTTCGTAAGAAATTATTCACTGTTCCAAAATCCACTCCAAAAAAATTCACAAACAATTTTTACATGTTGCACTTACATTTTTTCCTTATGGCATCCAAATCAGAAAGAAATATTGACACATTGTAACTCACACTGTCAATTTGACAGTTCAGTTCCGCCCCAAGCGTTAAAAAAGTAAGCGACATTATGGCTGGCTCAAAAGAACGCTATACCCGTTGCCACTGCTCCGAATTACAACCAAACTTTACGAAACCCATTTTCAATACTTACTTAACAATGTGCATAAGTTTGGTTTAATTCGGTGCAAAGACACGGCGGGTCCACGTTTTGGCATATATTTCGAGACCCAGTCATCAATAGGTATGAAAATTACCCCGTATTAAAGGACTTATCAACAGCTTTCATTTGATACCCATATTGTACATACACAACCAAAGGTTACCCAGGTCCACGTTTCGACCTATATCTCGAGACCCTAGTCACGTAGCGGCATGAAAAATACTCTGAACTAAGGCATTCACCAACAGCTTCCATTTGATACCCATATTGTACATACACAACCAAAGGTTACCCGGGTCCACGTTTTGACCTATATCTCGAGACCCTATCTACCAATAGGTATTCAAACTATACGGAAATCATCTTCAATACCTACTTAACAATGTGTGTAAGTTTGGTTTAATTCGGTGCAAAGACACGGCGGGTCCACGTTTTGGCATATATTTCGAGACCCAGTCATCAATAGGTATGAAAATTACCCCGTATTAAAGCACTTATCAACAGATTTCATTTGATACCCATATTGTACATACACAACCAAAGGTTACCCGTGTCCACGTTTTGACCTATATCTCGAGACCCTAGTCACGGAGCGGCATGAAAAATACTCTGTACTAAAGCGTTCACCAACAGCTTCAATTTTATATCCATATTGTACAAACACATTCTAGGGTCCACGTTTTGGTCTTTATCTCGAGACCCTAGTCACGGAGCGGCATGAAAAATACTCTGAACTAAAGCACTCACCAACAGCTTCCATTTGATACCCATATTGTACATACACATCCGAAGGTTACCCGCGTCCACGTTTTGACCTATATCTCGAGCCCTATCCACCAATAGACATCCAAACTATACGTAAACCATCTTCAATACCTTCTTAACTATGTGTGTAAGTTTGGTTTAATTCGGTGCAGACACGGCCGGTTAGCGAACACACACAAAAAGTTGACTTTATTTTATATATAAGATTTTTTTCAGTTTGTGTCCGAAAAATCCAAATATCTTACGGAACCCTATTTTTTCCAAAATAAAATGTAATCCATGTTACTCGTGGATAATGTAGTTTTCGAATGGTGAAAGAATTTTTAAAATCGGTCCAGTAGTTTTTGAGCCTATTCGTTACAAACAAACAAACAAACAAACAAACAAACAAAGTTTTCCTCTTTATAATATTAGTATACAGGGTTGGCCATATTAAACTGACCCATTGAGTAACCCTATAACTTTTTACTGTAATTTGAAATCTAAGGTTTACGTCAACAAGCCAAAGACACTAGGCGCACTTAAGGCCAATATCCGACGGGAAATAGCCGCCATATCGGCCGAGACGCTGGCCAAAACTATGGAAAACGCGGAAAAACGGGCACATTACGCTATACGAGCTAAGGGCGACCACTTGCGCGATATCATATTCAAAAAGTGATGTAAACGAATCTCCTTGAACTAAATTAAATGTTTTTCACAATGAAACACAAAAAAATGTTTCTTTTTCCATATTTTTTTAATAATCACGTGGGTCAGTTTAAGATGGCCAACCCTGTACATATCCAAATACGTGCTAAGGGCGACCACTTGCGCGATATCATATTCAAAAAGTGATGTAAACGAATCTCCTTGAACTAAATTAAATGTTTTTCACAATGAAACACAAAAAAATGTTTCTTTTTCCATATTTTTTTAATAATCACATGGGTCAGTTTAATATGGCCAACCCTGTAGATTAGTATACAAGCATTAGTGTGCATAAGCAGATTACGAAATAAAAAGGTAACTGTCAGAAAAAATGCTCACAAATTCTACCGGGAAATTTAGAGAACTTACGAAAAATTGAAGAAGATACTCTTATTATGAATGATCAGATGAACTGAACTATTTTAAGCCCTTGATAGAAATTCGTGATCTATTCTTCTTTTATGCTAATTAAAACACCACGAGCTTGACATTCAGAGTCCTTTTTTTATTGTTCCCAGTAGCGAATACTTTCATGCCTGTAGGGTTAGCATCTTCTTGCACTATGTCACTTAAACGTCTACAAAGTTCTGGTGAATGTATCTTTATTAGCAGAACAATGCTGGCGGCTGTGTAAAATTATAGCACTCATAGAACAAAGACTTTGGGATTCCGCTCATTGAAAGTTGACTTTACGTCATATTGTCTACTCAACACAAAGAAGAAATCGTGGTTTGATTGCCTCTAAATTAAAGGCTGGACGGTTTGTACGATTTCAACAGAAATTCCATCTCTTCCAACAACAGCAAAACTCATAAGAGAATTAGTCACCTCAGTGAAAAGTTTTTCAAATAATCATAATTATTAAACCAGCAAAGAACTCGTATACTTTTTGTGTAATCTAACCATAGAGTTTTATAAATCTAAAAATGCAATAAAATATTTTTAACAAATATAGCTTAATATTTATTGACAATAAACTAAAATACTAACTCACCAACCCACAAGTGCCTGGTAGACACAATTGGGGAATTCAACAACAGGGGAACTGCGAACATCCTTTTTTCCAACGACACATGTTGGAACTTATTGGGAAATATACCAATGCGGAAGCGTCTGGAGTGTTACAAAATCAATGGAAACATGCTGATATAATAGAAATAAAGAAACAAGTCTGTTGTGATGTGGAATCAGCGGTATAAGGTGTACAAAAATGTTGATCACTTTTCCGAGCGCGGCTTGAAGCGAGTGATGACAAAAAAGTAGGATAAAGCGGTACCCTTCTTTGTGACTACGTCAAGCACGATCAGTTCTTGTTAAAAAGGGAATAGATCTGAGTATCAACACCATTGAACGCCGACTGAAGGAGGTAAACATATCCTACCGACCCACATCATCAAAACGATTGCTCTCAGAAAAACACATTGAGAATCAACAAAGCAGGAAAATGGCGTCACAGCATTGGACTGGCCTTCCCAGTCCCCAGACGCCAACCCCATTGAAAATGTGTGGGGAACTATGAAAACGCATCTTCCCGAAAGGCCAGCCCATGATTTAAAGCACTCGTGCGTCAAGTTCGCAAAATCTAGTCCTGTTTATCGACGAGCTACGTAGAAAAGCTGGTTGAAAGCATCAAGAGGATACCAGGCTGTACTCGACAACAATGGAGACTACACGGCTTATTGAGTCATTGCGACTCGTAGTTTTGTTCATACTTTCATGTAAAAAAAAAATGAAATATATAAGTATCTTTTCATGATTAATCGCGGGTCCTTTCTGTGTTTGTAGGACACTACTGGTCCGATACGTTACAAAAGCATTCTGGATAGGTGCGGATTATGCTTTTGACAAAGTATGGCACAGTGGTCCAGTTTACGAAACAAAAAATATCTCCCAATAAATTTCTATAACTTTATAAATTCTACTCTTGCCGATAGACACTTTTATGTCAAACAAGGGGACGAAGTTTGGCATCATATCTAATAAGAGAAGACAGTCGTTGTTAAAAAAGGCTGAAGGGAAAAGGCCCGCTCGAATTATTCTATTGAACATATATTTTTGTTGGCGACCCCATCACTGGATGCAATGATTCGTGTAAAATTTTCTCAAACTAAGTAAGTAGTATATTTATACCTATATACATATGTTAATAGAAATTCAGAATCACAAATTTTCAGAACAAACGCAATGTATTTAGTTAAAAATGTAAATGAGTCTCGGAGATATTATGTTTAAATCTTTGTTTTATTTATTATTGTTTCATTTGTCTGAAAAAAATTTGAATGGGCGAAATGTATTTTTAAAAGTATTAAAGCTTGATAGCTCGGACCTCTGGTTTGCCAAAGATGGGGTTAGCTGAGCCGTTTATTCAAGAACAACGTCCACAATTTATAAAAATTATTTCATAAACATATTGAGAATTGAGAATAGGCATGCCATTGAAATTATACCTTTTACATTACACTTTTTTTCCTTGTTCACTCCTCTCGAGAGTATAGGGCCTCGACAAGACTAGTCTTGCGTTGGCCTGCTGCTATCAGTCCCAAGTAGTGCCTGTACCTGTCGTTGCTTAGGAACAACGCCTTCTTACTGCTTGGAGCGCCATCTGTGCATCAAATTTTTCTGGCAGAAGGATCGCACAGATGGTTGAGGACTTTGCAAAATTTGGTGTGTTTGCGCTATTATCGCTATTGGCCACTTCCTCTTGCTGGTGCCACTGATGCATGCGTTTGTCTATGTGTTTTTCTTTGTTTTTGCTTGTTTTAGCAGCCACAATGCAAATAATACGCCGGCCATTGTGCGGAAGTAAGGATGGGAAGGATAAGTTTTTGAGGTTGAGGAATGGAATTGGAGGAATTTTGTTTGTTTTTTTTTTTGTTTTAGAGGTAGGTAAATTTGAAAAAGTGCTTTACGAACCCACAAACTCTGGGATGGCAGGCTAATGCACTTACGCTAGATTACCGAGGCCGCCAGCATAATCATTTCAAAAAGTTAGAAGGAGGAGAAATTGATGTAATGAAATACATTATGACTTACAATACCCTCTCTTTACGAGTTTTTAGTTCCAACAGCAACCTTATATAAGTATATGTATGTTTATATGTATGTAGAAATATGAGATAATAAGTTTCTTTTTTATTTTGGTTTGTTGGGCTCTAATTGTTGTTTTCATTTATTTTTAATGTGTTGATAGACGACTTTAACCTGCTGATGAACGAAGTGGAAGAGCTTACATACATATACATATGTAAATATGTATGAAGTGCTGCGTGCACATCATAGCGCATCTTCCCGCTGTGATGAGTTGTGTGGGGCGATTTAGAAGGTAAAACAATTAAGCTATTTTCACTACTTGCATCCATGCGTGTGGCGGGGAAGAAAGCCAAATTATGCCATTAAATTAGTTGGAAAATTGAATGCATCACCTGCACCAATTGATCTTAGCTAGATCAAGCGTTTAATGCTTACTGCTCACAGTGATCCACTAAATTGATAACAAATGAATGGAAAAAAAGTTTTTGAGGAATGGAAATCTTTATTTTGGCCTTAGGCGCTCCATTGCTTGTCCGTTTGTATAATACAGCTATCCAGTTCACAAGTGTCAAATATGATTGACGAATGAATTTGCGAAAATTGAAAATATTGCAATAGGGTAAATAATTTTGTGCCATCTCGTATAAAAATATTATAGAGTATATATTTCATAGTGGTCACATCAAAAATTGTTTAAAATTTCAATAAATTTTATTAACATAAGTACATATAAAGGGGATCAATTTAGGGGTAGCGGGATATAAATTGAAATAAAACAACGAAAATTCCAAACGATTGGGCAATATTTTCTATTTTCATGTATAACCATTCAAGATAATCTCTTTCAAATGTTGGCCACAACTGCAACTCGCTAGGTATCTCGGTATCTCGTGAATAACCTTAGTAATGTTGGCTTCCAATGTCTCAATCGACGCTGGTTTATCCCCAAAGCATTTAGACTTTCCATACTCGTACACTCACAAATAAAAGACCATCACACCTTCGGTCGATCACACGATATTGGTGGCCGATCCACTGGTCCGAGGCGAGAGATAAATTTCTCAACGAAACGAGGACGTACTAAATCCATTGTTTCACGAGCTCTATGGCAAGTAGCGCCATCTTGATGGAACCAAATGTTGTGCAGATCACGGGCGTAAATCTTAGGCATCAAAAAGTCGTTTATCATGGCGCGATAGCGTTCCCCATTCACTGTTACAATTGCTGCTAGACCCCATCCTCGTCTTTGAAGAAATATGGGCCTATGATTCCTCGAGCCCATAGGCCGCACTAAACGGGTGTTTTGAATGGCTTGGGGCGGCATATACGGAAATTTTGCTTTTTACGTAGCCATTAAGCCAAAAATGGGGCCCAATGCTATACACCATACGTTGGCCTGAGCGCGCGATGAGCACTTTTCACAGAGCGTTGATTTTCGTAAAACAACCGTACAATTTTTAAACGTTGTTCAGACGTAACTCTTTCCATGATGAAATACCAATAAGTACTGAAAACACTTATGTATTTAGTATGACAGTATTCACGCGTGTTCTAATATTGAAAAAAATACGTCCAGTGAGATCACCTTTTATAAACGACGGGACTGCTTCGCCCCCCAATGATGACACTCAAATCGCATTTTGATATATGTATAGTTTTATATATATTAGCTATCTATATATTATTGGGTGTTCGGCCGAGCGCCTCTTATTTGTGGCGTGTGATTTGATATTTTTCCAAAAATCGGCCTACAGTTTCACGCTACCTCCGAATGACAGATGGCAGCCTTTTGATACCAGAAATACTTATATACTCAGAGGGTTGCCATTGCTTGCCGAGAGCGACCGATATTAGAAAAAAAATCTTTCTATCAATTGGTGTTTCGAACCTGCTCCAATTACATAAATATATAAATTTACCAAAACCGATATTTTTTATTCACGAGCTGTAATTTGTGTTCTTTTGGATTTAGAGTTTAAACATAAACTATACTTAAAAAAATATTTCCAATTTGAATAGGACCAAATTAGTTCTCTGTTACATATGAATTTGTATATTTTTCGATCACTTTCTTATATCACTGTAAATGTGCATCAACTTGACTGCGGTGACCACCATGACGGCAATCGTTTGTATGCACACTTCGGTGATTCCCAGCTCACCGCCAATACTAACCCATTAACAACTTTATGCCGTTACGGCTGTAACAATTGTTGCCTGTTTATAAACTCTACGCAACGCTTCTGTTTTTGGCCACTCATCGTTTTGTGGATTTTTTATAGCCACTATTAATTACGTATAAAAGTGAGCCTACCTATGTAACTGTAGAGCACAATGTGTAGCATCTACATGCGTGTAGATAATACATACACATGGTGCGTATGGCCATATTTAGTTATGTGTGTAAGGAAGCCTGCAGCGCGATAGCGTGAGAATGAATTTAGCGCTGTAGGCTTATTGATTGTTGTCTGGGCCACCTAAAAGAGCATTACTAAATTAACTAATCATTCATCTAAACATCTTTAAAGGGTTGCTCTTCCTCTAGTGGATAAAATATATACTTGCAAAGGTGTGGAAAATAATATGCCGGCAGAATGTCCGCAAGCAAGGGGAACCCGAAAAAAATTGTTGATATCAATTAAGGATGACATTTTTCGTCCTACTTAGCAAGACAAAAATTAAAATATGTAATCTTTGGTCAAGAATTATAACCTAAAAAATATAAGATAGTGCCGTCCAAAATATGAAGATTGTGCAGTTAGTCTTCAAGTTTTACACTAAGGATAACAATGGGTGAGCACAATGTAATGATATGGCTTCTAAGAAATAATGCAGAGGTTGAATTTAAAAAAAAAATACAATAATGCTGGGAAGGAAGCTGAAATGAATGGCCTTATTTGAAAAAAAAAAACTAGGCTTACGACTGCTGAAACACTAAGAGGTGAAGCTCATTATAGTATATAGTATCATATATAGTATATATTGTATATAGTGTGGCCTCGGCAGTCTAGCGTAAGTGCACTAGCCTGTCACCCCGGAGGTCGTAGGTTCGTATTCCATGCAAAGCACGGTCCTCGTACTTTTCCAAATATACCTACTTTCCCAGTTTCCACAAAACAAAAAAAAACCTCTGATTCTTCAAACCCAAAAATGGTGGCATGCTAATCACCTACACTGTCAGAAATCAAATAGATTAACGAAACCAATGCAAGACAAGAGTCTTGTCGAGGCCCTATACTCCCGAGAAGAGTGAACAAGAAAAAAAAATACTATATCACTGTATATGGCATAGATTATATAGTGGGAGTAAACATTCCCAATCTAAAAGACAGATTTTTAATATATAAAAATGTGCTTCAAACACTTTCTGCCGATAGCACCTCGACTCCAGACGATAATGCTTTTTTAAATAAATAGAATCCCATTGTAAGTGATGAGTCAGGGAGAGTTTAAAAAGGTTCAAATGGAATTAAATTTTTGGCAATAATAATAATAATTTGCAATATTAAGTCCCAGAAAAAGCGAAACAGGTTCTCAAATTCATTGAACTGAACGATAAAGTGTATGAGAGGAAAACAATATAATCTCATTAATTCATGCGGTTAAAGCAGTTTTGTACACCATTGCTTTAAACTACTTCAAATTACAGTATTACTCTATTCCAAATTGAATTATTTTCATAAAATAAACAACAGTTTACAAGCAAAACGTATTTCTATCTCAACAGTTTCGAGGTGAAATAATTATTTAGAATTATTACCTTTTTCAATTAAAAAATAAATTCACAACTACCATTGAGAGAAGAGTATATTTTAGTAAGCAAATTTTATAAAGCATAATTAAATAATTGGCAAAAAAAAATGGCATATTTCTATTTTCAAAATTTGAAGTCAGTTACTTAAATAAAGCGATTTGAACATTTTAACATTGCAATTAATTTTTTTGCTTAATCAAATCAAATTTATTGCAATTGATGAATTATAATTGATAGAGATTGTAATTTTTACACTCAGAACAAACTCCTGCTAAAAAATATTGCAGTTTTTCTACAGCTCTGCTCTCTCCTCGTATTGCACAAATTTTCAACATTTTGCTACAGCCACCAATACCCCAAAGTAGCCATGTGCATACGTGCGCCAGTGGCCGCAGCATTTATGCACTCCTGTGCAATTAAATCCTTATGCAATCACTGCAATTCTCACTTTAACCAAACCGCAACACAGGACGCTGGCGGCAGTTTTACTAAAAATTACTGTATCGAGTTCGGAATTTCAAAAATATTGGGATGAGGGTAAAAGTGCGTTAAGGTGTAATATCGATCTCTGCCTCTAAGCGATTTTTATAACCTGACCGCAAGCGCTATTGGCAGATATACCCAATTACATATGTATGTGTGTACGTATACAATTTATGCGCTCTTATTTGTGTGTGTACTCACTTAAGCCGCATAATTGTTTTTAGTTGCCTGTCACATTCTCATCACCTGGTTCGCTTGTACTCCTGGTGCTTTGGTGCCACATAATTAAATAGTTACAAAAACAAGTGAGCAAGTTACAAAAACAAAAATATTGGTTGCGTGGTAACGAAATTTTGATATTTTCCTCTTGGTGTCGCATGCCTCTGTATTGGTTCTGCGAAAATTTCTACAAAAGTATAATAATGAAGAACTTTGGTAATTTCAGGAGCTGACAATCTCAGAACAACCTAGTAATAACCGCAAACATTATCTTTTCTGCTTAAGGAAAATCGGTCCGTGGCTTAAATTTCCATGTTATACTCGTATGAACATATTTTAACTTTAAATTATTTTTTCCAATAACTGAATAGGAACTACCTTACCCTCTACTTCATATAAAAACATACGTAAATGACAGAAGATGGTGATTTCGCCTAGGATTACGATTATTTTCATCGTTATTTTAAAATGTTTAGTCCGAAAGCAATAGCTTTTCGAAGTGTTTACAGAGCAACAGCGGCATGTCCCTGTTTAATATGCAAGTTTCTTGCAATCCCCTCTTAAGAGCAAGGGCTTCTTCTCTTTCAAACCATCCATTCTAGCGCAAATGTCTGCTGAGAGTTTTTATATTTGTATTTTTTCAAAAATACTAACTCGGACCTCGTTTGCTTTAATATTTTTCTTTAAATTTCCCTGACGAAGTTAATCGGGATTTTTGCATCTGTTACACTTCTTTTTTTGAGACACTTAGACATCTTTCGTTCTTAAGCAGTTTATGTACTATACATACATAGCTCCAGCATTCTCAGCCATATAAACCACCGAAATAGTGAGTAACAAAATTCAAGAACACGAAGTTCCAAACGATATCTATTGAAACCTTTTAGATTTTTTTCGAATGTCGATTAAAATATTTTCTTTTTTTTAATTTTGTATAGTTTTTCGTGAACATTGTAAAAAAAGTCCAAGAATGATACCCAAAGAGAATTATTTATGACGAAAATGTTGAGGAATTATTGTTTAATTAATTTATTACTTAATTTCTTATATATTATTTATATATCCCTGTATAAAAAATTACATAGATTTTGAACTTTCTATGCATTTTCCTCAAAACCATGTCCTTCAAACTAGTGGTCCGATCGGCTTTAAATTATAACTGTAGCTTTATCGATATATTATCTAATTGGATTTTTATGATCGGACTAAAACTTTTTTTAATGATATTCCTTTTTCTTTTTTCAAACTGCTGAAACTTTATCAAAAATTGTGGACAACCGTAGAAAAGCTGATAACGTAAAATATTTTTCGTTTTTTCTAGGAGCTGGTAAAAATGTTGCCCAAAATTTCACACCGATGCTTAAAAAAGTCCTTACCAATGCCTTGATTTTTCACATTCCAAAGGGACTTAACCATTTAAGTATACAGACAGTTTTTAAATAAATTCTCCCGAGCCTTGATACAATAAAATGTGCTCTACGACGGAGTAAGTATGTGTATGTGTGGTATTCTGTAGAATTGGATAGCCGGAAAGTCTTCTTCTTCACATAAAATTTTCTGTATGTTTGTACTTGTAAAAACTCAGCACAGTTTTTCTAGTTGCTTTGGTAAATCACACGCACGTTAAAATTTGTTTGCTTTGGGCAAACAATACACCTTTTCATGAAATCCTAGGATATTTAGTAAGTTTGCGGGTGTTGCTCCTAGCCAATTTTTTTTTTTTTTTGGTGCACATTTCATATAAAGGTAGGTGAAGTTTCATTTCAATCTGTGAATTAATTTTCCACAACTAAAAAAATCAGGTGTCGTGCAGTGATTGAATTTTTATTTTTGGAGGGTTTAAAAGCAAAGGAAATTTGTGAACGAATGTAGTAGAAAGGTGGGTTGCTAAATTTAAATGTGATCGTACAAACCTTGAAGAAGATGAGAAAGCTGTGGACACAATGGGTGCACATTCACTAACAATGGAACAAAATCACATTCATATGCGACTTCCTCAGCAACATTTAAAGCGTTTTCGAAAGGATAAAGTGGATTTTATGCTTCGATTCATCACTATGGAAGATACTTGAGACTAACAACCTGGTCATATTGTAAATCAAAACAGAAGCCTTAAGAGTGGTTCGGTTCTTCGGATCCGAAACGAGTTCGTGTCCAGAAATCGGTCAAGAAGGTGTTAGATTCATCTTTTTGGGATTCCAAAGGAATTTTGTGGATTACTTGCAAACTGCTAAACCAATTAAATCTATCTATTATTAGAACCTTTTCGACCACCAAAAAATCGTGAAAAATGAACCAGTTTGCAAATGGGAAAAATTTGTTTATCAGAACAATGCATCTTGTCACAAGAGCATTTTCACAGTGGTTAAAAAATCCATGAATTAAAGTTCGAATTGTTGAAACGTCCGCCGTATTCACCACATTTGGCTTCTAGAGGCTTCCATCTCTTTCCAGTCCTAAAAAAATTTATGCGTGGAAATAATTTTTTTTCAAATGATGAGGTCATAATGTGGAGGCGTATTTTGCAGCCCTTCCAGATTCTCACTTCTGGGATGGAATTCATAAATTGGAATCTCATTGAAACAAGTCTACAGATGTTCTGGGAAACTATACTGAATAATAAAGTGTGTTTGAGAGCACAAAATTGTGCTTTTCTTATCGAACCGCAACCTAGTACATATGAGAAAGCTCACACTGATGAGAGGCGTCGATTTAGGCATGTCTGTTCGCCCACATCCACCTTACATATAACGGTAATTTTCAAAATTGGAAAAAAAAAACATGATATCACTGGTTTATATGTAAAGAAGAATTACTCAAATTTAAAAAAATGTGCGGCGCCACGCCCACTTTTTAGTAAATGCATGCATCTCGATAAGGGTTTCATAAAACTCGCCCAAACTCGGCGTACGCAAGCGCTGGAAAGCGCCGCACTTCATTTAGATCCGAAATAAATATTATTGAGATCGGAAAAAAGCCACGCCTACTTTTTGTATGTTAATACAAAATTTCCGTCCTTCCATTTAATGTTACTAGCTATAACTTTGACTATCTATTATGTGTTTGTTGGATTTCAAAAATTAAATACCAGCCGAAATAAAATTTTAGTAAAATGTGCACGGTTACACTCAGTTCGGTCCGAACTGAATTTAGCATTTTTTACTTGTTTTTTTATAGTTTTTTACTATTCAGATTGTGGTTGGAAGGACTGTGCTTATTTACCTAAATATATAAATGTTTACTCATATACATATCTACACATATGGTCATTAAAATAGGTACGCTCTCGATTTCCTTGTGCCGCTGGGAAAAATTTGAAGCTGTTATTGAAATATCGCTTTTATTACAAATTGCAGTGATTAGTTGTAAATTTAAAAGACATTTACATATATTAAGTTGTGTTATTGGTTGCACATTCGGTTATTTTCGTAAAGGGTAATTTTCCGTGGCCACTCAAATAGGTATAGTGCGGACTAATTAAGTGAAAAATATTGAATGTAACGTAAGTAGAGAATTAGATAGTTCATTTAATAAATAATAATTAATATGAATTTCTTTCGAAATGGGTCGTGCACAGCATTGCATAGTTGAGGAGCGGAGACTTGTTGTTAGTCTTCGAAAATAAAAAAGTCTTACAAATTCATCGCTGAGTCACTTGGACGGTCGAAACATTTTATTGCCAATGCCCTAAAGCCAAAAACTTCGCAGAACGACGTGGGCAACAAGAACACTACTTGCCCTACTGGTAATTTAATTGCGCCTCTTACCAAAAGGGTTCATTTTAAGTAATCAAAGGCCATTGCAGCTGCCACCAACAACGTAGCCTAAGTGAGAACTGTACGGTGTAGCTTATACAACATGAACCTACCAGGCAGAATCTTCGTAGTACGTAAAGTCCTTCTGTTGAAATAAGCAAATTGAAGGAAGAGGAAAAGTTTTGCTCAAAAGCACAAGCCATGGTGTGGGCCAGAGGGTATGGAAAAATGATACAGCATACTTTGGAGTGATGAACCAAAAATAAACTTATTTGGAAAATATGCTGGGCGAAATGTCAGACGCCCTAAAGGACAAAAGTTCTCGCCACTGCTAGCCAAAAAACACAAATGGTGGCGGCAACATAATGGTTTGAGGATGCTTCTCCTGGTATGCAATAGGACCTATTCTCCACACAACAAATAAAATGGGAAAAATTATTTACAAGGCCATACTTTTTTCCATTTGCTGAGGAGAACATTCCACATCGGTGATTTTTTATGCAAGATAACCCTTTTATTGCGTCCTCTGGTGTACCTCAGGGAAGTATACTGGGTCCTCTACTTTTTATACTTTTTATTAATGACATTTCTAGTTGTTTTAATAACGCAAATTTTCTCTTGTTTGCCGATGATTTAAAGATATACTCGGGGATAGTAAGTACAGTAGATTCTTTAAACGTTAAATCTGATTTAGATAACGGTGTTGCTTGGTGTAAAAGAAATAAGTTAGATTTAAATATAAGCAAGTGTTTTTATATTCCTTATTCTAAATCTTGTTCTCTTATACCCACTTCCAACCACAATCCAATCGAAGTGAAATTACTGATCTTGGTGTGGTATTTGATTCTATATTCTCTTTTCAAAAACATTTAAATCACACCATTTCAAAGTCTTATTCCGTACTTGCGTTTATTCAACATTTTAATTCGGTCTTTGTTGATCCATATACTCTAAAGTTGTTATATACGTCTCTGGTGCGTTCGAAGTTGGATTACGCCGTATTTATTTGAAGACCATATTATGCTTGTCATATTAGTAGGCTTGAACGTGTCCAGAAAGCTTTTGTGCGTTATGCTTTGCGTTCTTTAAATTTCACTGATCCAATTCCATCCCCTAAAAGTCGGTGCTTGCTCATAAATCTAAAATCACTAGATATTAGAAGGACTATTCTCTCCATTACTTTCTTTTTCGATTTGATAAATGGGGTTACTGACTCCCCATCGCTACTCGAGAAAATCAATTTCAATATTCCTCAGCGAAGTTTACGGAATCATGATTTTTTCTGGTTAGGGATGGTGAGAACTAATTATGCTTTCAATGCTCCGATTTCTAGAACTCTGAGTGATTTTAATCCGCTTTCAAATCATACTGGCCTGGATTTTTCTTCCACAAAGAGTCACTTCAAATTGGTTATAAATGAATTGTTGAACTAAATTCTTAGTATCATATTATCTAATAATTTTCCCCTGCAAATAATAAGAAATATTATCTTTTTCTTTCACTCATTACAATTGAAACTATTTAGTTAATTATAAGTTTAATTTCACTTTGATTATTTTATTTAGCATTTATCTGTTTTCATAGTCTGTAAGAAATACTGTATTTTTTAGACTATTAATTAAATTAAATAAAAAATAATAAAAAAAACACTCATCAATATTAGTACGTGATTGATTTTTACAAAATAATGTTAAAGTTATGGATTGGCGAAGCCAGTCCACCCTACCGAAACCTCATTGAAAACCTTTAGGGACATTTAAAGCAGCGAATCGAGTAGAAAACATTCAAAAATAAGGAGGAATTATGGCAAAAAATAAAAGATCTATGTTATTCTACTCAATAGAAACCTTCCTTCGTACTTATTTTAATGGCCACATGAATAATTCCTTTTTGTTCCTATTGTCAGTAGTTTAAGTTTGGAAAGAATCTTGATTTATTATTTATAATAGGACTATGAATAAGTTCCTTGCGGTTTTACAACAGATGGCGTAACTTGATTATTATTCCATCGATCCACATTTCCAAACATTCATTGGAGAGCTACTGTCGTAAGGCACAAACGTCAGTATAAGTTTTTTATTTGAAGCGTAAACAACAATATTTTTACCACACTTGAAAATGTCGAATTTCGTGCCAAATAATGTGTTTTTGCGGGGAATTCTTCTTCATTATTTTAATATGAAGAAAAAAGCAGCCGAAAGTCATCGTATCTTGGTGGAAGTTTATGGTGAGCATGCTCTAGCTGAGCGAACGTGCCAGAAGTGGTTTGCACGCTTTAAAAGTGGTGATTTTGGCTTGGAAGACGAAGAACGCGAGGGTGCGCCGCCAAAGTTCATGGATACCGAATTGGAGGAATTGCTCGATCAAGATCCGGCTCAAACGCAAGAAGAGGTTGCAAAAACTTTGGGAGTTGATCAATCAACCATTTCCAAACGTTTAAAAGCCATGGGAATGATCCGAAAGGTAGGCCATTGGGTGCCGTATGAATTGAAGCCAAGAGACGTTGAACGCCGTTTTATGGCATGCGAACAACTGCTTCAACGGCACAAAAGAAAGGGTTTTTTGCATCGAATTGTGACTGGCGATGAAAAGTGGGTCCATTACGACAATCCAAAACGTCGGGCAACGTATGGATACCCTGGCCATGCTTCAACATCGACGTCGGCGCAGAATATTCATGGCCTGAAGGTTATGCTGTGTATCTGGTGGGACCAGCTGGGTGTTGTGTGAAACCGAATGAAACGATTACGGGGGATGTCTACCGACGACAATTGATGCGTTTGAGCCGAGCACTGCGAGAAAAACGGCCGCAATACGCCGATAGACACGACAAAGTTATTTTGCAACATGACAATGCTCGGCCACATGTTGCACAAGTGGTCAAAACATACTTAGAAACGCTCAAATGGGATGTCCTACCCCACCCGCCGTATAGTCCAGACCTTGCGCCATCCCATTACTATCTCTTCCGATCGATGCAACATGGCCTGGCTGACCAGCACTTCCGTAATTACGATGAAGTCAAAAAATGGATCGATTCGTGGATTGCGGCAAAACCGACCGAATTTTTCACAAAGGGAATCCGTGAATTGCCAGAAAGATGGGAAAAAGTAGTAGCAAGCGATGGACAATACTTTGAATATTAAATTTGTAACCATTTTACGTCAATAAAGTTTCAAATTTCGAAAAAAAACCGCACGAACTTAACCATAGTCCTATTATTTGTTATTTTGACCTCTTAAATAAAAACTACATACAATTGAATATCTTTTATTATTTATTTAAAACTGTATTTTCCGTATGTATATGGGTGGTACCTATTTTAATGACTATATGTGTCCATATTAGTTCACAACCAGAATTCCCTGACTGAAATCAAACTAGTTCGAAAAAGTCCAGATTTGTACCGGTTATTAACAGTCTTATTCATTCCAGTTTTATTTGACTTTTAAATAACTTTTATTTGGTAATGTTGTAAGCCCTTTTCACGATCATCAATTATATGTAAGCAAGTGAATATATCGTCGCCTCGCCTACAAAATCATATGTAATATTACTCGAAAAATTAAGAAAAATGTATTTATTGTGCATGAAAAATAATATTTTACTATTGATAACAAGTAATGAAAAATGCTTCTATTCAATCTATGAAACGATACCAATTCTAAAATATTTATGTATATTATATCTTTTTCCTTTCCACCAATACTTAGAAAATTGAAATGAAAATTGTAGCATTTAAAAGAAGTTCTTACATTAAATTTTCCTTTCATTTACTTAATAAAAAGTTTTTAATTTGTAGTATTGAGTATATTTTATTTTCTAGTTCCCCTTTTTAATCTCAAATTATTGGTTGGATCCATAATTGTACTGGTACTGTTTTGTCTATTTTGAACTAGTGTGAGACTGGTATATTTCTGATCGATATCTGATATTTGACATCGCGTAGGACATTCTTTTGTTGAAAATACCAGGTAGAGAAAAGACAGTTACGTGAGCAGTTATATCTGCGTCAAGTCATACTAACTAGTTGTTGGGTAGTTTTCTCTAGTACATTTGACTACAGGGTATC
Organism: Anastrepha obliqua; assembly: GCF_027943255.1. Classification (NCBI taxonomy): domain Eukaryota; kingdom Metazoa; phylum Arthropoda; class Insecta; order Diptera; family Tephritidae; genus Anastrepha; species Anastrepha obliqua. The sequence continues at coordinate 78,087,507 of NC_072894.1, forward strand.
TTTTTATGTAGTAGGTATGCTCGACTTCATTTCTCTGGCATAGCCGACGGCATAAATTTCCTTGTGGTTACATGTGCGAGTGAGTCAACAATTCAGTCAAGACCGACGATGTCGACTAACTCCTATGAGTTTGTGTATAAGTAAATAGCTCCATGCCAAAGCCACAAGAACGCTCGTAATTTTTGGCAAAAGTTCTTGTGCGGAACGAATGCTATGCACACAGCTATTAAAATTTGTTACTCTTATCCCATCATAGTGGTGCATTTAAGAGATGGCAACATGGAATTTTGAATGCTAGCTCGAGGATAGGAAGGCCAATGTGGCGATATCAAAAACCGCACGCGTTGCACGAAATTCCAAAAATTAAGAGCGGAAAAATTACCGTTGCTTTTGGAGCAAAACGCACTGAACACGAAGCGTCAGATATACATACATACATATGCATGCACATATGCACGTATGTATGTAAATATACATATATACATACATACATACATACATAGGTATGCGACGGAGTGAATGAATGCTAGAGATCGAACTTGCCATCGGTTGAGGTGAGTGTGGTGAGCCATTTGGAGTTGAATTTAAGATGATAAAGTAGTTTGTGATTCAGGGCTTATGCGAAACAAATTTAAAAAAAGTACTTGTGCGGCCGACTATGGGTGGTTTGGGTGGTAAGAAAAGGCTACGTTGCATAAATACACGCAAGCATGCGATATTTTACTTGCTTCACGAGTTTGCTCTTTAGTGCGATGGCGGCGATAGAAAATTATATTAAGTGTACAGCTATGCCTACGTCATTTTTGGAACGATGGTTGCAGTGGTAAACGCCGGTCAAAATGGATAGATCTAAAATATTAGTTTGCTAAAGTAGAAATCCATTATTTCCTCGGTAGATGGCTGAAGTGATCAATATCTCGCACAGTATCAATCAAATAAGGTGACATTTCACACTAAAAAAATTCGTTTGCTGTTTTTTGATTATTCCAATCAGCGTAAGTTAAATGTTAACAATGGAAGTCGACAAAAATAAAATTCGGTATATTTTACAGTTTTTCTTTGATTAGGCGAAAATACAAGCCAGGCCGCTGAAATTGTGAATGGTGTTTATGGTGGCGATACTGCAACAACAAATTACGTGCAGTTTTGGTTCCGGCAAGCATTTCAGTCATTTTTGATGTTAAATAAAAACACAGAAATAATCGAAGGTGACCGGCATGTTAGTAGTCGTAGCATCACCTAGGAGCTAAAGATGCGACCATAAACAGTTTTAAACCAATTGCGCAAAAATTTTACCCACAAATATTTATTTTTCTCCAACCTAATAATAGGTATATAGCAAGATTTGACATCTGTGAACATAACCACAAGGCTTCACAAGTAAATTTCTGTTTCTTCATAAATTTGTTCTCGTCAGTTGCGAGAAGTTTTGATTTTCTGCTTTCATTTGAAGAAAACTGCGACTGAATGCTTTCAAACACGTATGATTGCCCGAAGAAGGCCCACTGGGACGAAAAATCAAATTCATATTTTGCAACAAAGTTCGAAAATTTAGGCTTTTTAAACCATAGAAACTCCTGTGAGTGCGTTCGGGAGGATAACGCGACCATGCAAGGTTGCGCTCTTGCCTAGTTGGCACGCAACACACCTTTTCAAGAGCAATTCACGGAGAAACCACCTTACAGGTTCCTTGTTAAGTTAGCTCATCCGCCCAGTAGTTTACCGCAATGGCCCTGTGACCAGGTACCCAGATGAGCCTAATAAGAAGGAATTCGGTGACGATCGAAAGAGAAGCCATGCATTCCACGACCTGTTTAGATCACACCGTCAACGAGCTCAAGTTCTAAAATTTCGCTGTAGGTATTTTGCTTCCCTGACAGTTGCCACACACGTGAGCGCCAATCAACTGCTTCTTTCCTTCTCTCCTTCATCAATCCTTCCATCCAAATTCGAGCCATCCTCGAACAAGTTAACCAGACAATGTCTTATCGATGTAATGGTATTTCATCAGAAAAGACTTACAAAGCTCTTACTTAATTCACATATGACGGCGTTGTAAATATTCAGCTCTAAACAAGAACGAAGCCCCTTATCCTGCTCTTTATGTTCTCATTTTCGACTCCACATCTAGATGCAGAACTAGCGTTAAACGAATTCGGGATTTATTCTGTGCTGAGAGACATTTTGACCCTCCATATCAAAATCCACTTCCATTGAGGAACGTCTTTGAACAAAATTCATTGAATTCAGATATGACAAGGCTGCCTTTTGAAAATTGGGCGCAAGTATATAAAGGTTTTATTTTAATTTTACTTTTTTGTTGATATTATTTACCCTCTATTTACCAAAGGTTTCCCGCTAACAAACGGGAATCTCGGAGAACTTTTGTTGAAGTACTACTTTTTTCGAGAAGAAAAACTTTTCGGATACGAAATTTTTCAGTAGAGTTGAAAGTACTTAAGTCGATCAAGTTTAGAAAGACTGAGCTTTGGTTTTTGTTGGGCAAACAAACTGCTGTTTACCTTACTCTGTTCATTGCATCAGCTAATAGGACTTTGTATTACACACTCAATGTGCATGCGTTTTGTTGTTTAATAAATTCTCTTATTCCTATTTCTACTCTGAAAGCGTAGTCTTATATTCTTTGATACTTGCAAAAAGACTACAGTTTTAAATGTATTTGGGCTTTTTCGATCCATGCTCTATTACAGAGTGTCCAAATCCGGCCAATATGTCCTTGCAGAATTGTCAGCAGCCACTGTAATCTAACTTTGGGCATCCATAGAAATGTTCTCGCGGTCATCATCAGAAGAGTGAGTCTCAACCAGGTCTTGACATTGCTATTCTTTGGATGTTATTTTTATGTAGCTGGTTTTATGCTTAGCGCACAACCAGACTCAGCGTTTTTCATTTTTATTTATATTCACTTATTTTTTACTTAAGGATACACTTTTATTTTTATAGCGGGAAAACTGCTTCAAAGTGGGCGCGCTCCTTAGCTGCTGAGCGACAAACGCTTTGGGACTTGGTGAGCTCTTATGAGGAATACGTCGCAGTGCTCCTGCCAAGATTCAGATTTTCACAGTAGCTTGCGTAATGGGTTGCGAAGAAGAGTATACTTGAAAAAAAAACGTTCAAAATTGTGAGCTACTTGAAAAGTGTATAAGTAAATAGTTTCTAATCACTCACGGATAAATGACAGTCAAAAACACCCCATTCCCGACAATGGCTGCCAAATTGCCCCTTTAAAATCCCGATTTATGGTAGCCCTGCCTTTATATTGTAGTTAAGGCCATCTACTAGAACATGTCTTGCTGGATGTTTTTCTCTACATATTTAAAGGCAATTTTAGTAAACAAAAAGTATTGAAACAAAGAGGCTATTGACTGTATACCAAACTTTTATCTTTGATACTACCGATCAGTTAAAAATTATTGCAAGCGACACCTACTAACCAGTAGAGAAATCAATTTTATACGCCCTTATCATATTTGCTCTGCTACTTGAATATATGTACAACCATGTTATTTCGATCTATCAATTCATTCTTTGCTTTGAAAAGTTAGTGCCGTTAATTTCGTAATTTAAGAAAAGGCTGTGGAATAGTATTTTGAGGAGCTACTGGATTGCAGATGTATAAGTAGTATATGCTATTGGATTATTCTTGGGATAAATATATTGAAGCTAAGGAAGATGTTATTGAATAAAGAAACTTAAATGTTTTTTAAATTAATTTAATTAATTTTTTAATTTTTAAATAATTTTTTTTTTTGTTTTTGACTCTTTATTTTTCAGCCAACTTATTCTAACAGATGCCCTGAACGTTACATTTTGATGTTCGCGGTTGTATGCTCGAATATCAATTTTACCTGCTTAAAACAAATCAACAGTGCGTAGAGATCACATAGTTCCCTCTCCGATCTCAAATGGCGCACAAATGTTACCCATACTCCGAAACTCATAATTCACTGACTGACACACTTCTACTTATCTCGAAACCAACCAACAAAACATTACAAATTTACTTCGATAAAAAATTTAAATTACATGTCGACAACCACAAATGGCAATAATAATTTGTTTAGTTACTCTGTTACGTTGTTCCGTCCGTTTTTTATTTCACTTTTTTTAATTTGTTTATTTGGCTTGTGGCCGAAAATTTGCTTCCCCTTCTGGTTTACTGTACTATACTTCATACTTCCATTCACACCGAAATTCCCACCATTTATGTACATGCTGCGGGCGCTACAGAATGCTGATGGCTTGACGACCGCCAGGTGCGAAACTCTCAAATGTTGTCTCGCGCTATTGCGCACTTTTAGCGGTGTTCCGCAATTTTGCAAATTCGTCATGTTGCCACATTGACAATGTGGTTTGGTGGAGTGGTGTCTCATCGTCGTCGTCGCCGGTGCAACTGATAAAAATTATTTTGTGGATGTACATATGTAGATGAGGATATATGTATGTCCGAAAGTGTATGTGCGTCAGCTAGACAATGAAAAATGTTAATGACTTTAAATGTGAATTTGAATGCGGTGGAATGTATGTATGAATGTGAATGCGAAAAGCCGTGAGCGATGAAAAACTTACAATTTAGCCTGTCGCTGATTAAAATCTCCCCATTTGTTGGTGTGGATATGAATTACCACAAAGTGTTTGTGTGGTATGGCGGCGTGTGTGCGAGTACTCATTTGAATTTGTGGTTAATGTGGCAAAAACGTTTACATAAATACATACATTTTTGTAATTAGCAGTCAAAAATATGTAGTGCGTGGTACTTGGTTTCATTTTAATGGTCTGCTGAAAGAAAATTTAAGACAATATTGTTTGTTAAATGTATAAGTAATATGCCGTACATATAACAGATATATATGCCCATGTATATAATACATACAAATATATACAAAATATGAAACCTATTCTTGCAACGAAAAGTACATTGAACTTTTTGGAAAATAAAATTTGGTGTTTGTTGTTTTTGCACTGGCATAAAATACCTAAAAGGCTGCCTTGTATAAAAATCCGGGGTTAATTTGGTAGTGTACATCCGGTTGTCGAGCAGGCCTTACCGAGGCAATTTTTATACCCGCGCACACTTGCCCATAAAGGTAATTGATTTTGTTCACATAACGGTAGTATGTAACAACATAAAGGATTCGAGATAGATGTAGAACGAATTCTTAGAGCAATGGGAGGAATCGATTTAGACATGCCTGCCCCACCGTCTGTCAGCGCGTGCGCTCAATACTTTGAGCAAAAATTAGTATATGGTATTCCAATGAAACTTTGAAGACATATGACTCTTTGTCCGAGGTAGTTTGGTCTTGGAAATGGGCAAAATCGGTCAATAACCACGCCCACCTACCAAATGATATTCATTTTTAAAAAGGAAAAAGGTGAAAAATCTCAACTATAAATGAAGCAAATATGCGGCAGACGTCATTTGAGAGAGACGACATATGGTACCCATGTGTTCCCATTATGCAGTGCTTGATAATATCTTCCATCGTACTAATTTAAGGGTACTCTAGATTGATGACGGACCTAGTTCTGTCTCACAAGTGGAAACCGTGATCAGTCTATTATTGGCTTACGCGATGTAGACCGACCTGATGCAAAGCTTGCTTGAGGATCAACAGATATTCACATTGACAGAATTGACTGATTTAAGATCTGTTCCCATCCTAGCCACCTTATCTGTGATGCCATTTCCAGGGATGTCTCTGCGTCCAAGAACCGAGACAACGCTTGTGAAGAATATCGCTACATTCCATTGCTGGCAGCTTGTCTATCAAGGTAGATAGTAATCGGTTGTGCTGTAACAGACGAGTTTCAGGCACACAAGGCTTGAAAGACGCTGCAGTAGTCAGGTAGACTTTATTTTTTAGTCTCGATAGCAAATTAATTAAACTAAATTATTTTATTAGTGAGATGACCCACTTTTTATATGTCGTCATATGATGAATCTGAAATTTAGTTTAGTTTCAGCCAAATGCAAGATGCAAGTGGTCAGGATGTCTACACTTAAGTTATAAGGGATAAGCAACGCGCTCTCACCGCTTTCTCCTGCCACATGATTTACTATTGCATTTTAGTTTGTTATTTTAGATAATTTGGAAGTGTGAGGAGGTTTGCTACCATCTAGTTCAATTAAGGCAAACGTTTTTGTTCGCATTGACAGCGGAAAAGTGCTTGCTTGTCCTTGCACTATTGTCTGGGCTGCACCACCCGTGAGCCCATTGTGCGTCATTTGTAAAAAGGTGTTTATTCGTGAATGCACAAGTATAAAAACTTGCGGTTTTCTGTCTGCCTTCAACGACCTCGAAATACATACATATGTATATGTATCAAACGCTATTCGGCCATTTGTATACACGTATAGTTGCTTATAGAGATATAACTATAGAGCCTTGCTTTCTCTGTTGATTTACAGTGGCGCCATGCACTGCTTTTACCTGTGCACTTTTTTTCTTCTTTCTGCACTTTATGCACATAAATTATTTTCGAAGTGTTTTTCAACATTTCGGTTGCGCTGCCCTGCATCCTCTCGCAAATGTCCTCTGAGATACTTGCGCTTCCGATTACCAAACAAGAATATAAATAAATTTCTTTGCTTCCAAATTTTTGCTGTTATTCGTACCTCATAAGGGGAAAAACACAAAAAACAGAAACCTTAAGTTGGCTAAGATAGTAGCGTAGAGAATGTTGCTAAAACAGTAAAATTTATTGAAGACTGTATGCAACTTTCATTCTACAAAATTGCAGATGGGTCAAGAAGTACAAGACGTAAGCATGAAGTTTGTATATCTATACTTATGTACTTATGCTACAGCATTAACTAACTGTACACCAACCGCTGCTTTGAACTTCCTTTTCACTGACAGTGTAATGCTTCTTTGAATGTAATTCAATTCATTTCAATGAATTTCGCCTCCACTTTACAACTTCCTCTCGATCCTCCTTATAGCCCTTTTTGCAAATAAAAAGTGCTGTGCTGTATTTCAAAACCCTGCCAATTCTATTCAATCTCTTAAAATCGAACGCATTCAATGCATGTACACATTTGCTTTGGTTAAACATTGCAGATGAGGCAAGTTTTGTGGCATTCAGTGACCGTCAAGATGAGTAGCACCTGTTTGTTTGACAGAACGTTTCGTCTGGTCTGGTCGGCTAAATCAGGCGATGCATGCAAACTAAATAAATACAAACTAGAGGACCAAAAAAAAGATCATAAAATAAACAGAACTTTCAAATTCTTTTCCTATATACTTCGTTAGCAAAATGGCTAACAAAAAAAATGTCAATAAAGTCATTTTAAATTTAATACCGTACATGATTTAAAGAGGAGTCAAAAACTATATTAACTTTTTCGTGAATTCAGTCCATTCAGATTATCAAAAAGTTCCGGTTATTCGTGAATGAAGTGCTTAATATATGACTATTCTTCCTTTTTTTGAAGTCGATGTACTAAAGAGTCGTTCAAAAGGGGCACTTTGATGTTGTTTTAAAATAAGACATGTAAAAAATTAGAATCTTTCAGGTTTCCCTATTTTCATTCAAAATACGGCTCTTAGCAATATGGAAAACGATATAATTTAAATGTTCACCATGAGCACATCTACAGGTAAAATCCGCCAAACAGTTATTTCATGACTACCTAATTCTTGAGAACGTTCAGCAACACTTTGTAGCAGCTACCAATTTCTTTAAATTTTTTCACTGACCCTTAAATTGTGCACTCCTTCGAAATATTATTTCATCCAAACAAATCACGAGTTTTGCGATACGTTGTTCTTAAAGATCGACCGTTTCCAGAATAAGTTTCAATAACCTTAACGCATTATTCTATCGTGTAAAATTGTACATCTGTCATTTGGCAAATGTCAAAGATGACATAAAAAAGTACCGTCTAGGAATTATTCACTACCCTATTGAAGACCACTTACTTCACAGGTTTTCTATTAATAGATAGTAGAATAGGTTGAAATGAATATTAGGGCACTTACTTAATTTTTTTACATGTAGAAGGTGGCTCAAAATTAATCTTCCTATTAGCTATTACACTTTTTGCAGAAGGCGTCGTAAATTAATCAAACTTAATACCATTGCTTAGTAAAAAAATGGATTAGGAATGAAGATTAATTTTGCGCTACCTTGGTTCGTCACGACCAGGCTCCAGGCTTAATAAGGCCACCCTTGCTTTCTTTAGCCTGCAGTAGACATATCTGTTTTCGACCACTTACACCTGGTTGAATCTCATTGTTTTAGGCTTGGTGCTGTCTGTCGGCCGGCAGACGTTGTCGGTGAAGTACAGGTTCTTAAAAAACCTGGTGAAACTCCATACGATGCCTCTTTCAGGGCAGGGTCATTTGGCTCATGACGTCGTCTAGGATGATGGCGAAGAGAAGGGGTGACAGGGGACAACCTTGCCTTACGCCTGAGTTGGTGGTGAACTGTCGTTTATATTGGCATTATATAGCACTGCCAGATCAAAGTTCTCAGCAAAGGCTCTGATGAAGCTGATTATCTTACCCGGAACTCTCTTTCTAGGCAACGCCAGCCATCTATATATTAGTGTCTCCATAAGTATGGCGATGTTGTGAATGTGAAGCTCTTTGTAGTGCTGAGGATATTACTAGGAGTACAACTTGTCTAATAGAAGCCTGAGCCCCATAACTTAGAAATTGTTTGAGCAATTCGATTCTAAAAAACTGCTTTAGATAGGCGTACAATATTTATTATACGCAATACATATATGTATTCAATGAAATGTATAGTCACTACCATTAACTATAATGGCTTCACATCCTGTGGGCAAAAAGTAAGGTGAATTTATTTGTCAAACTTCGCGGGATTAAAATTTCGCTCTAGTTATTTTTTTCATGAGTTGGCAGCACTGTTAATAACATCTGGGCCAACTTTCATGTGAATGTCATTATCAGTAATATATTTACGCTTGTGTTTACCAAACGACCAAGAGTGCATTTTTCGATTTTTACAATGCCTGATTTGATTGAGCAGAGAAGTGCCATCAAGTTTTGTTTGCGGAATGAAATTTCGGCTGCGGAACCGATTGCATGTTGCAGAAGGCATTTGGTGATTCGACCATGCCGCAGAAAAATGTTTATAAGTGGTACAAAGACTTCAAAGAGGGTCGAGAACGTGTTGATGACTTGGAGCGCTCCGGACGACCATCGACGTCAACAGATGACCAACACGTCAATAAAGTGAAGGAGTTAGTGCTCAAAAATCCTCGGTTGACTGTTAAAGACCTCACTGATATGATCGGAATATCAGAAGGATCTGTGAAAACCATTTTGAGAGACCATTTGGGCCTACGAAAAGTCAAGTCTCGTTTGGTACCGAAAACTCTCAATTTCTTGGAAAAAAGTCGTCGCGTTGATGTGTGTGAAACAATGCTTTCAGACTATCAGGACAAGCTCAAATGCATCATTACGGGAGATGAGATTTGGATTTATGCTTACGACCCTGAAACAACCGACCAATCAAGCGAATATCGTGATAAAGGCGAGGCCAGACCGAAAAGAGCACGTCAAAGTCGTTCAAAAATAAAGGTCATGATGACAGTTTTTTTTCGATTTTCGTGGTGTGGTGCACTATGAATTCCTTCCACCTGGCCAAACTGTTAATAAGAAATATTATTTGAGCGTTATGCATCGTTTACGTGAAGCAATTCGTCTAAAAAGACCAGAATTATGGGGCAACAACTCTTGGTTTTTGCATCACGATAATGCACCGCCTCACACTGCACTCGTTCTTCGTGACCATTTCGCCAAAAATTCCACGCATATCGTTCCGCAACCACCGTATTCGCCTGATTTGGCTCCGTGTGACTTCTGGCTATTCCCAAAACTCAAGAGACCACTCCGGGGAATGCGTTTCGAGTCGATTGAGGAGATAAAAGCTGAATCGCAGAAGGTGCTGATGCTATACCGGAAATGGACTATTTGGCATGTTTCGGGGATTGGAAAAATCGTTGGCATAAGTGTATTTCATCGAGAGGGGATTATTTTGAAGGGGATGAAATTGATTTACAAGAATAAATAAAGATTTTCCATTTTACAACCAAATTCACCTTACTTTTTGCCCACAGTAGTACAATACTTTGTTTTTGTGGAGGTAATCCATTTGGAATCAGCCAAATTTGCCTTGATAGCTATTTGACTGTGCATATTTGTTTTTCTTCGAATTTGTGCTGAACTGTTGCTCAAACAGTTTCAATTGGGCTCACATTAGGCGACTGTGGAGGCCAATCCAATGCTTCAATCCGAGTTTGCTATTTCCACTCTACACAACTTCGGCTTCGATGCCGGGCTTGCTTGTCTTCTTGTAAAATCCAAAGTTGCCTAGTTCTACCAAATATCTTCGCAGCTGACGGCACAAATGCTTTTTGGTAACTTTTATTCATCAAAGCTCCATTCAAATTAGTGGTAAACAGAAATAAACGGACAAATTCTTTTTCGGAGAAGCAGCCCCACACATGAAGCTTAACTGGATCCTTAATAGTTCGTTGATGGGGATTATCAGCAGTATACCAGGACCGACGAATGCAACTATTCAAACAAAGGAAGATTCATCTGTGAACATTTATTACGTTCAATATCCGTTCCGAATGAGCTTTAGATCAGAAAGTATTCTTTCAATGTGTGATAATTAGAGCGACAGTTTTTTCAATATACTCTGAAATTAGAGGTGTTCTGTAAATAAACGTCCTAGAATCGTGCCTTTAGATAAATTAACACCATCTTTCTCTAAAATTGTTTTAGCTTCACGCAGCGATAAGTTCGGCAAACAAATCAATGATTTTCTGAACTTGTTTTGGAGAGATTTCTTTTCCTTTTGAGCCTGGTTTTTAACGTTTTTAACTATGGTATCCCGTTGAATAGGCGGCTGCCGTAGCCGAATGGGTTGGTGCGTGATCACCATTCGGAATTCACTGAGTGAGAGGTCGTTGGTTCGAACCTCGGTGAAAGCAAAATTAATAAAAAACATTTTTCTAATAGCTGTCGCCCCTCGGCAGGCAATGGCACACCTCCGAGTGTATTTCTGCCATGAAAAAGCTCCTCATAAAAATATCTGCCGTTCGGAGTCGGCTTGAAACTGTAGGTCCCTCCATTTATGGAACAACATCAAGACGCACACCACAAATAGGAGGAGGAGCTCGGCCAAACACCTAACAGAAGTGTACGCGCCAATTATTTATTTTTTATTTTATCCCGTTGCATCCATTTATTTATGAGCTTCTTCGACTTCATCAAATCGTTTGTTGCAGATGCACGTGACAGACATTTTAGGATATGTACTTCGATTGTAACACTGCTTCAAATCGTTTTTTAAACGCGGAACTCTTTTTTATAAACAACGTACGCTTTCTAAATTTTTCACCAAACTAACAAATTGTTCAGCGCCCATTACAAAAAAGATACGTCTGTTTAGCAGCATTTACATTTTTTTTGTAACTGAACTCTAAGTTTGAATTTAGTTGGCCACAGTTCTAGACGGACTGTTTGACTCTATTGGATACAAATTTTAGTTGTGTTATTAACTTATAAGTCTTTTGTATATTATTTTCTAAAGGTACTTTTTAAAATCTCTATAAGAGATATACAATTTCCCACGAAATTCCGTTTTTGCCCGCGACTGTTTATATAAAACTATCTAACTAACTAGCTGTTGAAGGTTGATTGCATCCAGTGCAATTTGGAGGATGTTCTTCTCTAAGCAGGTATTGTTGTGTTGCTACTAACTGCTATTGCTAAGTGTCTTTATCTCGCTTTTGCTTACGGATCACACGAAATGGTCATGGAGTTATGGTTACGTAGATATTTTGTTCTATTGGGACAGAAATTAATAGTACACCGTCGCTTTCCGTAGATCGGAATATGTGGTCTAAAAATAGAAGGTGGAATGCAATGTAGGTAACAGCAAATCGATATTTTGAAAGCTGCTATGACGCACAGTGATTTAAACAATAGACAAAAATCAAAAAATTAAAAGCAACATTTTAGAAAAACTAAAGTGGAAATAAAATCTTCATTATATTGCTCAAATAAAATCACCTTAAGTTTATTTTTATTTTTTGTTTCCTTATCAGTAAAATTATGATAAAGTCTACCTAAATAAAATCTTATTTTGTTTTTTTTTTTTAGATTTGATCAACATTTATTATTGTATGGTAGTTCGTTCTGAACGTTTCGATATTTTATAGTTTTACTCGTTTATTATGGCAAATATTCAGCAAGGTATGTAAATATTTTAATATATGTTTGGTATTTTTCTTAATTTTGTTTGTAAAGTAGTCATTATTTTTAGAAAACTCTATTTTTGGTAAAAGGTCTCAAAAGGTGCCTTTCCAAATTTGTTGTTATTTGATATTTTAAACTGTTCTGTTTTTAAAGGTATAGGTCTTTTTTTGCGCAAAGTTGTACTTTATTCCGAATTTTTATTTTTTAGATACTTTGTCAAATATAAAAAATAAAGATTTGGTGGATACATGGATTTCATTGCCCAAAAAACAAAGAAAAATAAGTTAGTTGAAAAGGTTCTAAACCTAATGAGACTTCAGACTGTCACGAAAAATCTGTTGGCATTTTTTGTGGAAAAATAAATATTAAATGGCAAAAAGCCAGGTTACGGGTCCACTAATGATGGGAATACGGCAAGAATTTTTTTTCAAAATCCCAAAATAAGCTCTGAAATAACGGGCATTGATGAGAATTTGATTTTTAAATTTTCTCAAATATTACGTGTTGTGTCTTCTCCCCCCTTTTATATCTTCTCTGAGAAAGACTACCACTTCGCATTCTTTTAATTTTTCGGATATTAAAACCTATATTTTAGAGGAAAATGTAAATCAATTTGATTTAGAAAATATTTCAGATAGTGACTAACTAAATAATTTTCTTTTTCTTCCTTTCCTATGTTAAGTATATTTTTTTGTACTACTGAAAAATATTTTTTTTTTATTATTTAAAGTTATTTAAAGTTTATTATATTAAGTTGGTGAATGCGTTAAAAATATTCCTAGCTAATTAAAGAGGAAGCATAATTTTGATTTTTTGAAATGTATAGCAAAAATTATTGTTTTAAATAAATTAATATTATTAAAAGTTCAATGTTTAATAATCTAAAATTTTTCGTTTATACTTCCTGCCTCCTAACTTAGCCCAGAACTTGTTTTTCATGCTACAGTTGTAACTCTATACATGAGCTACTCAACTGCTTTTATTAAATTAAAATCGGTAAAGTAATACAGGAGTAGTGATTTTTGTCCGATTAGCCCATTTACCTGAATCACTGTGTGACGGTTGAAGAACTATTGTATGGCCCAGGAATAGATGACACAGTGTAAGTAGTTAAATAATTCGTATGACATAAATCGATAGCAAAACTTTAAATACGTTTTTCTCAAAACTATGTTTTTTGAACTGGTGATCACTGCAACTTAAAAACCACTCGGTAGATTTCAATAACATTTTTGCTTTTGAAAAACATAAAAAACTTGTGCCTGATCGAAGAATTATTTTTTCAAAAATTTCGATTTTTTTTAACAATTAATTTTCGGATTTTTTCTCGAAAATTTGAAATTTATTTCCTGACGCCGCCGTATTGTTAATTTTCAAACAAAGCTTCAATCAGGCACAAGATTATTTATTAATAAAACTAAATTCTTCAGAAATTGCAAAAAAAAATTTGAAAATCATCATTTTCTCGGGCCTCTGACTACCAGTAACCCCATAAGGCAATCCGATTTATGGGATATGTTTTTCACGATGTAGGCAATATGTTCATCAAACCTGGAGTTGTTGGGAAATACTTTCGGTTGCTCTTTCTTCAAAATGTGGTAAGCCACTTTCTGCGAGGAGACTGTTTATAGGCGAAAAAATTAGCTACTCGCTCTTTCTGCGGAGTGGTATTGTGTTTAAGTATATTCAGAACTGATTTGGGGCTGTAACCACATAAGAAAAAGACGTAATCGATCTTTCTTAAAACTAGGACCTTAGTTAAGTGCTTTAAAGTATGATATTTATGTGGATATAACTTCCTCGAGAGAGGTAGCAAATTAGTTAAGATCTTTTAATCAAATATTTCTTTAATTCTGTAAGTATGTATATACAATGCTCTTTCCAATGATATCTACTTCTGATATGAGTTAGTAACGCGTTACAGTTTTGCTTGCGGCAAATTTGGTTTTTTTTTTTTTTTGTAATTAAAAGTTTGAAATTTTGATGAATATTTTAGAATTTTTTTTAATTTTGAAGTTTTGGTTGAAGAATAAAATGTGAATGAACTTGTTATAAAAAATTTCTAAAAATTAATAAGATAAAAATTTAATTGTCAAAACTTTTTTCAACTTTCAAACTTAATTTAAATTTAATTGTCAAAAGTTCGAAATATACCACAAGCCAATTATTTTTAACATAGGCACATATAAGGTGGCTCAAAATTAATCATATAATTGGGTTTTTGAATAACTCTTTTACGAAATGAAAAAAAAAAATGATTTTAAGAGATTGAAATCTTTATTTTGATCTTTACGCGCTCCATTGATTGCCTGTTAGTATAGGGCAGTTGTCTACTTCACAAGTGAATGTGACAAATTGTCATCGTCTACAGACATACCAATATCATACCTGTGAATAGCAGGCTACCAAAAGTGCTACTGAAAAATACACAATATTTTAAGAGACTCAGCAAAATATTTTACGCTTTGACTTCAAGTGGCGCCACGTATAATGTGTAAAATACTGTTAATAAGCGCCAGGAATGTGCACCAATCTTATTACTTCACACTAGCATAGCCAGTCATAAATTATAGAGCGTGAAGGACGAATGGCGCTAACAGAAGACGAAAAAACCAATGTTTTGCATATTAAAACTGCAGTCTTATAAGAGTTGTTGTTTCACCATTAACATCTCTATTGAGACAAAATGCCTACTAGATATTTTCTGACCGTGAAGAACGCTAACAACACGATATAAAGGCCTGCTTGAGTTTTATTTGCGTGTAGTAATTTTCCAGGGGCATTCCTAGCACCATTTACTTAATTTTTGTGTGAAGCCAACAGTACTTAAGTGTCGTTAAAATGCATTTGTATGCATTTAATTGTGAGCACCTGAAAAATTTAACCATTAAAGTGTCACTTTGTCTGAGTTCAATCGCACCTGTACCTCGCTGCTCATAAGACCACCCGAAATCTGCCTGAGTTGATGGCAGTATGTAGGTATAAGCGCTCGAAGCGGCATAATACATAAGCACCGACGTAAGTTAACCGATGCACTTAATCAGCAGCCGCAGCCTCAGCATACGAAACCACATGGAGCAAATCGTGCGCATAATTTGCAATTTGCAAAACATCAAACAAATGAAAAAATTACCCTACAGACAGCTGCCTCATCAAATTACCAAATTAAAGCAACAAAGGCAAAAACAACAAAAAAAAGTGCGTGAAGATCGGTGCAAAGCAGAGAGCAGAAGTAAGAGAAGCCACTCACTCAGCAAGATCAGAAAAATCGCCACTGACAGCCGCATGCAAAAGTCAGAAGGCATAAAAACACACCAAGAAGAAAGTGATCCTTCGACCGTCTGCCAACCGGCTTGCTAAAACGCTCAATCAGCCGTTCGGCTTCTATTTATAAATTTTGGCAAACGCTCTCTTTCATCGCCCTCGGCATTATACAGCATACAATACGAGTAATGTAAAGGTCAGTTTTTGAAAAAGTGTAGTCCGCAGAGTGGCGATCGATTTACCATAGGAAGAAAAAAGTACTACGAAAGTAATCAAAAGAAACTCAAATTGGAGCAACATATGTATGTAGACAGAGCATAATGCCACTTAAGAGTCACAAACCTAGAGTCCATATCATACATATATGAACACGCACATTTATGTATATTTATTTTCGTATGGGCATGAAATTTGATCGACAAAGCGCGTGGCTATACTCCACAGCATTTGGTGAGTGTCCGGCTGTCGCTTTTGATATTGCCCCTCTACATCAGGTCATGGTGTGCTCTTTCTGTTATTCGATACCGGCGCAAGGCCTTTCTGCAAACTACAGTACCAGGTGTGATAATATGTCGAAAGTGATCAGTATAGCCGTATTGTTTTTCTGAAGGGCAATGATGTTGTGCCTAAGTCGAGAGTACGGGTGGCAGAGCGTGCCTTGTAATTAAAAGCTAAAACAGTATTGCGCAAAAATACCACCAAAGTTGAGTTAATATGAGCTTCACCCACCTCGAATTTAAGGACGTATGATTAAACACAAAATCTTAATGTATACACAAGTTCAACTGAAATATTCACTAAGATCACATAAAAATAAAATTGATTTATATAAAAGCATCATTTTTTGTATTTAAAATGTTTTTAAAATGAGCCAGAAATCATTTCAAGAATTACGTTAAGAAATCATTTCATGATTTTTGGCTATAAAGTAACGGGACATACGTTACTATAGAAGTAGTAGGCATGCGGCAAACGCCAGACACCGCCTGCTGTTGACCTTTAAGCCTTCTCTTTTGCATGCAGTACCTCTCGCTTCAGTTAATAAATAAGTATAGCCATAACCTTCGTTCGCATTCGAGTTAACTTTTTTTTAATCATAGGAAATTTTCTAATGCCTGCCAAAATAACTAAAATATTTAGTGTCATTAAAAAATACCGGAATATATGCAAAATATGTGACTGATCGTCGATTTAAAACCCTGAAACGAAACGCAAATCGACCAACTTCAACGTGAGATGGAAAGCTCGAATGAAGAAATTAAGGGGTAACACCACTGTAGAAATTTCAAAAAATTGATTTTTTTATAAGCTTAAAAAATTCTTTGAACCTTTTAAAATACAGAACAAAAAATTTTATACGTTACCGAAGTCTATTTCATAAATATTTTAAGCTTTTAACCAAGCGTTAGTGACTGCTACCTAACGACTTCTCCAAATTTCCAAACTTTAAACGCGTTTTTCTCAAAACACGTTTTCTGAAATTGGCACGCAGCATAACTCAAACAATTTTAAATATTTTTAATCAGATTTTTCACTACGTCTGTATAATAACCTTCTTAAGAGAAGAGCGTAGGGGATTTTCGATAGATTAATTTAAACGATTGTTATAATTATTTAAGTGCTGTGTTTTTAGTCCAAAATAGAGTTTTTTCCTTCAAATGCTTGCTAATTCCACAAACATAAATATTTTTTAAATCCCCTACGTGTTTCTCTAGCTATTCTTATCTAGATTAAGAAAAAAAATGTTTCTTTGTTCCAGATTAAAATTTGCACCCTCTGTGCTGCGTGCCGCGGAGCTCCTTCAAGAGAAACCACATTACAAAAATGTCTCCAATGCCGCCATTTTGTAAACTTTTCGATCAAAATTTGTAGTTTTGTATTTTAGTATATAAGTAATAACTTCCCAAATCAGAGTGATTGTTTCCCCTTTCCTTCTATACAAAAAAATTCTTTAAAAATCGTGTTTATTTTACGCGTGTACAGTGGGGTTACCCCTTAAAATCCACTTGGCGATTGCTTTTATTTTTTATACCTCGGATTTTGAATCTTCACTGGCTTTTTGAAATCACTCCACCCTCACGTTCCTGCTGCATTTTGTAAAAAATAAAGAAAACCGACACAAATTGTGGCAGGACTCGAAATATGGACTCTCCGTTAAGACAGTGTGCAGGCTCCTTTCGCAAGATTTCTACTACTTATGCGACTTATTCCCCGGATCTTGAAGGCTATTTGCTTCCTAAAGGAAACCTGGATTAGAAATAAGAACATTGAAGTTCATGGAAGCAGTGAAAGAGAAAGCGGCACTCGTGTCGCGTCCAGTGATCATTGGATCCCACCTTGGTAGATTTCTTTTACTTGTTTATAGTATCAGAAAAGAGTACTAAAGTATTAAATAAATCTATGTAAAAAGTGTCCCGTATACTCAATTATCGAGTATCATCATCTTTTAGCACTGCGGCTCTTTGTGAGCTCTGGTCTGTTACGCATGGAACATCTCGGTCGTTTGCGACTTTTTTCCAATTCTTTATCACAAGTTTGTTGATGTCTTCCATTAGTTCGGGCCATCATTTTGACGGTCTCTCTCTCGAGTATGAAAATTTCATTATGAAAATCGGAACATTTTCTATTTAACACCAAATGACGGAAAAATTTTTCTACATACATATTTTCACCCAATGAAGGTTGTAGGCATGTTTTTATGATGGAACTCCCTTCCCACAGCTGTTCAACTATGACCCAAATGCAAAGTTCAAAAACGGTTTGAGATAGAAAATAAATAAAAATAATTCTGCTTGATAATTTTCTGATTGGTTGTTTTGAGTTTATTTAACAAGGCATAGCAACGGATGCCGGGTATTGTAATATTATGGTTATTAATAAAAAATTATTTTCTATGAAATTATTGTTTGTAATTCTTTTATATACCTACATATCCTAAATCCCTCAAAACTACTCCTACGCGAGCGGGGCCGTGGGTTAAAGCTAGTTTTGGAAATAAGGAAGCGACTCAACAAAAGATATTGGAGGCATTGCGACAAAAGTTCCACGAGAAAATAATGACAAATTGTAATTTACTAATTTTACTAAGTTGACCATGATAGAAGAGGGATATCGAGTATGTTGAAGGTTATAAAAGTGTATTTGGATGCTTTCTGTTTTCAATAAATAAACATCCCCATAAAAATATTAAGTTTTTGTCTAAGAAGTGTGCAAGTAAGTAAAGGTGTACTATAAAAGTATCGGGCCCTTTTTTAGCTGCATGAAAACTGTCGATATCGATAACTATGGTTTGACAGTTCTGTTCAATAAGGTCTCGCAAGTCATCGTTTAACGCCAAAACAAGGCTTCGAAATTATTGCAATTTACTGTAAAAAAAAATAACCCTGTTCGCGAAGTTCATAAAGCACTGCCCAGATTTTGTATTATCATTTTAAATTCTCAAGCTTTTAAAACCACTTTTGCTATTCGATTCCTATATGTTTTTTACTCGATCATTTTTAGGCGATGTTTCTGGAATAGAGTACTTCTCCTTTATATGGTAACGATCAAATATGTACGCATATATATATGTGAAGGTATAATCAGCCCTTATACTCCTATTGGGTGGTTGGCCGAGCTCCTTCTCCTTTTTCTAATAGTTTAAGGACATACAGTTTTATGCCGCCTCGTATGTGGCAATGGTGTATCAGGTGGAAAAGAAATAAATTGAAATATCCCAATGTCACGCTATATGCCAGCCCTTCTTCTAATTACCATACTTATTCTTGCCATAAGTTCTACAATGCATACGACGAGAACAAATTCGCAGAAAAAAGTTCCGGTATTTCTGATTTTGCTTGTATGCGTTGTCTACTCATAAATTACTCTCAGTTTCGTGGAAAAATTTCGCTTGCTAACAATGGTGTGGGGAGCTAAGGAAAATCGCATTGCAGTGATTGCATTACAGAAATTTGGTTCAAATGCAAGTGAGATTTACGAATTGGTGAAAAAAATTAATATTTCAGGAATGTTTCTTTACCGCACGATCAATCGTTTTTCCCAAATGTCTGCAGTGCCAGACGAAGAAATAAATGGTCATCTTCGCATGGTTCGAACAGTGCAGCTGCCGTTCCAAAAAAAACCGCAGAAATCCCATTAGAAAACAGAAAATCATGTCCAGAGAAAGGATTGTATCGACCAAATCCATGTCAAGACTAATTAAAGATGATCTCCACCGCTCAACTAGTCATCTTTTAACAACGCTCTTCCAGAAAATTATACTCGACAAATGCACGTAGCTTTTTCGGTGGCACGCGGTTAACGGTCATGAAAATGACCATGACTTTCTTTTTATTGGATTGCTGTAATGAATCCATTTTTCATCACCCGTCACGATGCGATGAAGAAAACCCTTCCTTTTTTGCCGCTGGTTGTTCTCAGGCGAAAAAACGAGTCCAAGTCCCCTGTTTCTGAATCATTCTCAAAGCATGCAATCGCTTGGAAATGGATTGGCGGGTAACTCCTAATACTGAGCTCTTCTTGCGTTTGACAAGGATCCTCATTGAGCGTCTTCGAAGTTTTTTAGCCTTACTTCATCCGGACGGTCGTCAACATTGAAATCACCGTCTTTGAAGCGACGAAACTAATCTCGGCATGTTGTTTCACTTAAAGCGGCATCTCCATAAACTTTTAGTAGCTCTCGATGCACTTCAGCTGCCGTTTTTTTCGAATGAAAGAGGAAAATCAACACTTCCAGCAAATTACGACTATTCGGCACAAAATCATACATTTTCACAAAACCAAAAGTATATATAAACCAAAACAAAATCACTAATGTGTCGAAGCAGTTTGTTTACCATATGTCTAAGCTTGGCTTATGACGTTTAGGTATGTTAGAATCGACTAGCACACACTGCTGACGGGGAACTTAGTTGCGCACCTAATAGAACTAACTTTATTGAGAAAAGTATTATAATTTCATACCTATAATGGACTTAACTTGTAACAGAACTTATGCAGGACTAAGTATAAATATAATAATGAGCACGCTTTCAGATTTTACAGCTGTACAGTGGTCAGTTTTACAATTATTACCTTTATATTTCACATTTGTGGGGATCAAAGCACTCGGAAATCTGAACTATTAGGACCCCATATTAAGATTGAGAATAAATTCTTCCTTCACAATGTGTACCGTATTTTTTTGGACTTATAATCTAAATTTTGGGTATTGAGTCCATTTTGTTGGACATTATCTTGTACTCGATGTTTCTCGAGCGGTACTTTAAACTATTACCATATCGATACTTTCTGTTCAATATCGTGTCTAGGTTTGTGTATATTAAGGCACTTTTCTGGTCAAGAGACGAGAAAATTGAAGTCGTTGAAAATTGAAGAAAAACAATCGGTATAAATTGAAAATCGAAATTTTTATTCATTAGATCAATTCTTTATACAAAAAAAAACACATTTTTTTATTAATAACAATAATAAAAAAATTGCTTCGCCGGACGTAACATGCCACTGGCGTAACTAATTGGGCTGCTCAGGTACGTCTAAAAAAAAAATCAGTCGATTATTCATCAGGAGATATGTCGCTATAGTGGGTAGCTAATTTACAAAAAAAAAAATTTTCTAGATATTTTATCTGTTTATTGGAAAAACAAAAAAAAGGACTTTTTCACTTTCTCGCTCTTAAAAAAATTGAAAAATTGATTATAAAATTATAGTTCTGCTACCCGCGAGAGCCACAAGTCTACTTAATAACATATTAAAAATTCAAATCGTTTCATTACTTTTTGAGAAATTACCAACGCCAATTCGGAACAAATAGTTTCGAGGAAAACGCGGTTAATGCGCTTATACCTGGGCGTCGTACCCAAACCGGTTTCGTTTTAAAGGACTGTAACGTCTAAACTACAACGAATTTCAATATAAAAATTTGAAGGTATATTTTTGAAGGTATAAACTATCATAACATGGAAAAAACATCGATTTTTTCGAAATTCTGGATCAGAAAGGTGCCTTAATACAAATTAAATAAGTTTTCAGATGTATGTACATAAACTCAGTTGTTTATTTAAACTGACAAGCATTTTGCCATGAGAAAGCATTACAAACGAGAAGATGCATGATCTTGGACTCCGTCAGCATTGTCTGCACGCATGAAAACGAAATATTGCAAATAGGTATACAAGAATGCACAATTTTTAATTAGCCGAACAAAAAGGAGCCTATACTGCCAATGAATGGCAAGCATCAGAAAAACTAATCAAGTAATGTATTTGTATGTACATATGAATGTATAAAAAGGCTACGATGGAAGAACAAACCTGGTATAAAACCAAGGCATCTGAAAGGAGAATATGTTGTTCGCATAATAAATTTGAAATTCCATTGCCAATACGAGGGCGTTACGGCAACGAAAGAATGCAATAAATATGCATATGAGGGTAAGTCAGATACCCATGAGCCCTTGTGGGAGTTTATACCTAAATGTGTATGTTCAATCACACAGACACTCGCAAATTTGTATAATCTCTACAATAATAACAATGAGTAAAATAGAAGTTTACTTAAGATTCTCAGGACTGATCATATCACAAATGAAGAAGTCCTAAGAAAATGTCAAAAAGTACGACAGTTGCTCAGTAACATTCAACAAGAATTTTACCACTCTCTTTCCATCTAAGGAGGAATGGAATAAGGGATTCTCGCTAAACAACTTCGATACTACAGTCTGTACAAATGGCAGTAAAATGGATGGTGGTGTTGGAGCTAGTATACATTCTCATAGACTTAAAATTTAAAAATCTCTACGTCTTCCTAATGCCTGGAGTTTCTTTTAGGCGGAAGTATTGAAAATTGGCGTTGCTTGTTGGTTACTAACCGCAGATTTCACTTTTAAGGGCAATATCGCTATTCTTTCGGATAGCCAAGCTGCGATCCAGGTGCTGGATTGGGCTACAGCAACTTCTAAGCTGGTAGAAAAGAAAATATGAATAGCCATACCACCTCGAGCGAAAACCATAAAGTTACCTTAATTTGAAGGTAAGGAAAAAGTAGATGAACTGGCAAGAGGGGGATCTACCATGAGTAAAGTTCTTGCAGAATCGGTATTCACAATGTGAATTTCACACCACTAGGAGCAATCAAGAATACAATTTCCCCAAAATATGTCCGAATAGTGGATTGGAGATGGAGAGACCAGACAATATGCAAATTTAACAAATGTTATTGTACACCTACAACCTCAAGAAAACACCAACATTGATAAACATGAAACGACGGGAAGCCTGGAGACTCACGACAGTCATAACTGGCTTTTGGTCTGTCAAAAACCATCAACCCAAGTGAATATTCGATACTGACGGTCTATCACCTGATCTCCTCAAAAACTACTTCTCGCTCCCAAAGGCAATAATGTTAATTTTGAATATGTCGCTCTCTGTTGGACTATTTCTACAGAGCTCAACTTCCTCTCTCAACGAACAAAACTAACACTCTACAATGCTCTCATTATGACCGTCCTAACGTATGAAGATAATGACAATATCCGATAAGGCGTCCCTTGGAGTGTTTGAGAGAAAGATTCTCCGAAAGATTTGTGGGCCTTTGCACTTTGGCGATAGCGAGTGTCGTAGGCGATGGAACAATGAGATGCATGAGTTCTACGACGACATAGACAAAGTACAGCGAATAAAGATCCAGCTGTTACGTTGACTGGGTCATGTCGTCCGAATCGATAGAAACGCTCCGGCTCTGAAAGTATTCGATACGGTACCAGCTGGTGGTAGCAGAGAAAGAGAAAGGCCTCCTTTGCGTTGGAAATATTAGGTGGTGATGGACTTGGCTTTCACTTTGTGTGTCCAACTAGCGCTGGTTAGCACGAGAAAGAAAATCACGTAAGCGGTTACTTCAGTGTTCAGCGTGTTCTATGGATTTAGCCATGTCTGTTCATCCGATTAATGCTTACAGAAACACTTTTCCTCGACCAATCGAGCGATTCGTATAATTTTTACTAAACATAAAGTTTTCTGTTAGAATAAGTGCAACTATATTATGATATATTACTAATAGCGGTAGTTTTGAGCGTCAACAACTTCGGAGGCTAGGAGATGCATTTACGCATTATTTAACTTGAAGACTAGACTTGAAGTGGCTGGAACATTAGACTTTTACTAGCTTAAAATCAGGAAGCAAGGCAACCCATGGTTTAGTTTAAAAAGATGCACACATTTTACAAAACTAAATCAAAGAATGTGTTGACATTTTTCCTCACTGATTTTTCGCCAGGATAGACTCTCTCTACGAATTACAGCATAGTTGTAGTTTAGAATAGAATGTTTTTGGAGATATGTTGATGTCCCCAGCAGCACGGTGTTTTCCTTCAAAATAGCTTAAAAAATTCGACGCCTGGACTTTAATGGGTTAACTTTGACCACAATAATGACTTACACATCTTAACATTTTATATGCAGCTGTCTGGATTTTTGTGACCGCGACTGTATGTGTAAATTGTGTGGCAATGCATACACGTGGAACTGATGATGGGTTTACACGAAATGATTGATTAAACAAATCACCGCAGTGGAGATCGATAATGTGAACTTGCAACTACTGCTGCTACTTAAATAAAATACGTATAATTTATGGACATGTATGATTGCTATAAAAAGTTGGCAAGAAATGTTCCTTTGTTTCACTGAATTCCATATAAATACTCGTATGCTTGTCATATTACAAGTGCAATATACAATTTATATGTAGATGTTGAATCGTAGCAGTTGAAGAAGCGCATTCGTGCCGAAGCGCCTTTTGCATGGAATATTGCAGTATTGAATACTGTTAAAAGTATGAGTACATACGGATATGTATGGCCGGGCGTTTGTGGGTGACATATGAAGAGTACACCTATTAAGTTTATTGTCTCATGCAAATATAAAATGTCAGAAAATTCAAATCACAACTTGAGAGAAAATCATGACTGGTAGTAAGAAGCTCTCTATTCAAATGAATGCGTGTCCAGATTATGCGTCTGATGGAAGCTCTCCAAATAACCTTTATAACATTTCCACTTCTGAAGACAACTTCGACGGCTTAGGTCTCTTGATCAAAAAGAGGTTGGATTTTATAAAAATAAGTTTTTTTACACCAGCAGAAACACGCTGAAGAGAGGAAGACTATGAGGCAGATGAAATAATGCTCAATGGAAGATATGCTCTCAGGTACAACGGATTTCTGTAAGACCAAGGATATCAACTTAGATAAATCCCTCGTCACAGTATTTCCTTCCAAAGAGGAATGGGACTCAGGCTTATTGTTAGAGAAAATGATATAAACATCTATACAAATGGCTCAAAGCTAGACAAAGGGTAGGTGGATGTGTTTACTCCGATAAACTCAGAGTTAGCCAATTATTTAGCCTACCTGATCCTTGCAGTGTATTTCAGGCGGACGTCACTGCCATAAAAGAGGGATTTACGGTAATAAAAATGAGAGTATTATCCACAAATGAAGTCTCCTTATACTCTGGCAGTCAAGCAGCAATAAAAGCGCTAGAATCTAAAACACACTCGTCAAAAACAGTCATATAGTAGAATGTTTTAAACTTCCAAATGACGTATCAAAATACTACAAAGTACACCTTATTTTGGTGCCAGGCCACAGTAATATAGCAGGGAACTGCAACGCAGATGAACTTGCTCGAACCGGTACAACGCTCGATCCCATGTCTATAGCCACTTGTAAACTACTTATAGAAAGGGCAAATAGTTGGCAAAACTTCTCAATATGCGAACTAAGCAGACAAACATGGCCTAAATGGAACAGCGGTCGGTCAAAACGCTTGTTAAGATTTAACAAAGAAACTATAAGAAAAATGATAGAGGTATTAACTGCTCATTGTCTAATAGGCAGTTACGCTAGAACGTTAGGACTCTCGTACTTCGATTTCTGTAGAAGCTGTCTTAATACAGAAAAAGAGGAAACAGTCAAACACCTTTTATGGGAGTGTGAAAGCTTAGTTACAAGGAGGCTCCGCACTGTTGATATGGCATTTTTAACTGATATGCCCGCTACCATAGCGTATCTAAAACTAACGAAGCTCTGATCGTTTATTACAGCTACCGGATGGTTTGAAAAGGAACCCATTGGGTAAGGATAAATTCCAATGATATCACAATGAGCCAATGAAAGGTCTAAGTGTGTCATTGCGACAACAACTCCACCTACCTAACTACCTACCTAAGCCGAAATAAGACGGAGCTAAAGTTTCACTACTATCTCACTGCAATAGAAGTTGCAACGCCCTATCAACCTATGGAATATCCAAGAAGACACGACTCGACTATAACACATCAAAGACCAAACAACTGGTTGTGTATAGTCGAGCCAACATTTCCAATCGGGTTTTCACAAAACATTAGAAAGTAGTGGGACTGGCGGCGAGGTTAAACATATTACAAAATACTTCCAGTTTTGTCAAAAACAAGATTACGAGCTTTCGTCAAACCAGTCTTCAACAGAATGGAAGAAATTTCATGATTGGAGTTTAGATCACTTATTTTTTTTCTAAAGTAGACACAATGAAACTGTCATAGAAAATATGTAGCTCTCTTTAAAGCTCGTTATTTGCTAACTAAATGTCTTCCAGTTCAGGAAACACAACCACTCAAACAACAACAACAACATATGACTATAATTCATAGATTCACTATAAAAGTTGGGACCCCATTGAAAGGGTATGGCATCCGCAATTACTATCGCTAACCACTGGATTCCTCTTTTTTGGAATCGAATTGTAGACTTGAGAAGCGATTGTAAACTCTCTGAAAACTGTTTTCTCACTGGGGCCAAGAGCTGGGTCTTTACCAGTCAGAAGTACATAGCTACAGAGGAAGATATTGTATGTTTAATATTTCTGTGAATCAAACTGTGCACTGCTTTAAGCGATTTCAACTAGTTGTAAACGGGTACAGTTTGTGGATCTAACCCGATTGGAATGAGCTCTATGAATTTAGTGTATACCTCCAAAACAAGGACTGAGTTTTTGGCTTTTTATATATTTTTTTATTATATCTTTGTTTACGAAGCTTACCCATTACATTCGAAGGCAGCTATAGAACTTGGTCGATATTCTGAAGGATCAAATGAGTTGCTGAAACTCGGTTTTTTATTTTTGATATTTTTGTCTACCTTCTCTTGCATATTTATTGACCATTTAAAGATTTATTAGTATGGGTATATACCCGCAGTGATTTTCTTTTTATTAAATACTTCACTTAAACTGTGATTCATAATCTGAATATGACACATATTTTTGTAATTTTTTTATTTTTCTGTACTTTTCCCCTTCTTATACTCATATGGCGCCACAACAAGTCTTTATTGTTATTCGGCATTAAATATGCGCATATATACATGCGTATGTATGCAGGTTTATTAAAAAAGTAGCGATCGTGTATGTTATAATCACGCTTAATTTTATTATCAGTGATAACTACGTGGACAATTGATTGTGGCATTACAACTTTCCTCATACTCGTGTCGTACATAGTCGTGCCATGTTGTACCAGGCTTAAGTGACGCCTACTAAAGAAGTACATCAATTTTTCTATTTGTGCTGTAATTTACAGGCATTTATCTTTAGACGAATTGTAGTAAAATAGGTAAGTAAGTGAACAAATTTATAATACCCTTGTGCGCAAGTACGCGCGGGTATAATGATAAACTGTTTGATTATTAAAATTGCCAGAGTAATTGCTCATACAACCGACATCAGCACGATTAAGTAAATTATAACAGGATGCGGTGGTTCTACAGTTATAACCTTGCATACATTTGTAAACATATGAATGTGTTGAAGAATGTGTGTGCCTAAGCGCAAGATTCTCGGGGAAAACACACTTTTGTCACAACGTCGGCTGACGTCATGCCCCAGTTTAACAAGATCAGCAGATCGTTTATGACAGAGCTTTTATTGAGCAATTTACTGGCGCTGGTGTGCCTTTCTAAATATTCCGGATATTATCAATTTGATACACTTTATGTTTGTATATTAGCTTTATGCACTGGACCCACATAAGTACATATGGAGATAAAGATGCAATCGGTTGTGTTGTGTAAATATACATACATATACACTTCTTCAAAACAAAAATGGGGAAGATCTTACAAAAATATGTAAAAATGTATTCCTCTCTAAAATATTATTCCTTATTTTGTACCCCACTGCTTTTCTCTTGCTTTTATCCGGTGACAAGCCCCTGCTACCTACTTATTTTCTATTATTCGGTTGCCCTTTAAGGTAATAAGTTTCTCACATTTTTCATAAACTGTATTTGCACAATAAATATTGGTTTACCTAGGCCCTCAATATGGACAGAAACAGCCGACTTCTCTTCATCAATATCATCAGTAAATGTTTGACTCGTAGTAAGTCACACTCAACAGGTACTAGCAGTTTTATTTATGCTTTAGGACTTTAAATTTTCAGTACAGTAAACAGTAAACAAAAAAGCCGATATGCCTGTGTGCCATACGCAAAACAACCTTAAACAGCGAGATCGGGATGTAGCAATTCCGATTGATGATTATTATGGAGTGAGGTGAGCAGAATACTGTAATATCAGGCTTTTTTTGAGCTGCATGAGAATAATCGATATCGATAGCTATGGTTTGCTTGACTGTGCTGACATTCCTGTTCATTAAGGTTTGGCAAGTCTCCATGAATCGTTTAACGCCAGAAAAGCGCTTCCAAGCACTGGAGGCATCATCAGCCCTTATTTCTTTCGAAACGAGGAAGCAGCTGCCGTTACGGAGAATTCTAGTTTAAAAAAATTAATCATATCAAAGACACTTGGTTCCAACAAGACGGCGCAACTTGCCATATAGCGCGCTTAACAATCGATTAATTGCAATTCTGAAGACACCATTCATGCCATACGGCCAGATTTATTGGACAAAGTAGTCAAAAATTGAACTGATGGAATGGACCAACTTGTAGCCGCGGCGGACGTATGCCGCAAATGCCACAAAATTATCTACCAGATTATTATAAAAAAAATACATTCGAATAATATTTCTGTTTTGTATCAACATTCGGCTGTCGTAGCCGAATGGCTTGGTGCGTGACTACTATTTGAAAAGGCGCAGGTTTGAATCTCCGTGCATGAAACACAAAAAGATAGGAAATGTTGTTTTTAATAACTGTTGCCCCTCCGCAGGCAATGTCATGAAAAAGCTCCTTATAAAACATGTCTGCCGTTAGGAGTCGGCTTAACACTGCAGGTCTCTCCATTTCTGGAATAACATTAAGGGGACAGATACCTGTAAAATTTCGAAAAAAAAAAGTTTTTTTTTTCATAAAATGTTAATTTAATCCTTTAAGAATATCTCAAAAAAAATTTAGAACGTGAATTTAATTTTTTTTATTATAGATCGTCAACCGTGACGACTCTATTCTTCGCGTTCGAGCTCTGGGAGAGGAATTTTCATGTATTCAAACTTTAGACGCGTTTTTCTCAAAACTATATTTCTCGAAATGGCGTACACGATAACCCGAAAAGTTATTGACCGATCTCCCTGAAATTTTCTATGATATTACTTTCTATGTGAATTTGAAGTTTGCGAAAATTTTTTTAAATAATAATAGTTTTTTTAATAAAAATAAATTAGAAAATTCGCCCCAAAATTCATTTTGTTTTTTTTTTTAAGCATTTTATTCCACGAATTTTTTTCCCATTTTTTTAAATTCATATAGAAAATATGACATTAATAAACAAAAACATTTTTGGTTTTTTGTATTCAGGTCACTGACGCCGATGCTACAATGCCCGCCTGTTGAGAAGCCCCGTTGCGACCTTCCTGGAAGAATTGAGTGCACATCCGCCATTTTAAATGATTAAAATAAAAAAAAAATTGTATTGTATATTATTTTAATGTATAAATAAACTGTATGCCAATTTTGAAAAAAATATATTGACTTCTTCATTTTAAATAATTTTAATGAAAATCAGGGAAAATATGGCCCTTTACAGGTATCTGTCCCCTTAAGATGCACGCCACAAATAGGAGGAGTAGCTTGGTCAAATACCTCAAGCTATTCTCAAGGTATTAAAAACACCCGATATAGAATGAAGATTTTACTTACATTTATTGATGAATTGGACTAACTTCAAGAAGACGGGCTAGAATATTTGGCAGGCTTAATCATAAATTAATTTTATTTAAAACATAAAATTTCAAATGGAGCTACAAGCACTTAGGTAGATCAATTTTGTGGAATTGGTTTAAAAAAACCATATATAGAATTTTTAGCAAACATTTATTTTAATAGTCTATTTACAATAGTTATTGGGTAAGATTAAAAATAAATAGGTAATTAATTAGGTTAAGCGAGGGCAAAAAAGCCTAATGAGGGTTTAGGCTCATTGTGATTAATAAATTTAATTGAATATCCATTAGTGAAACACCAAAATATTCCTTCGACGGAAAAAATTTGTAAATGTAGAATACATTTTTGTAGCAAGATTTCGAATAAGAAACTTTAACTCTAGCAGATAAGTAAACATGTTTACTAAATAAAAAAAAACATATGTGTATAAAATTTAGCCTTAAAAGTTTGTGTAGATTTTTATTGGATCTCATTTTTCCAATGCTCATTTCTTGGTTAAGGTAATATAAACAAGCTTTTGGCAAATTTAACTTAATAAGCGTGCCGTCAGTACTTAGCACACATTGGGTCGTAGAATACAGATACGTGCTCCGTTTTTCTGGATCAGCTTCCCCAGATGATTTCATATGTAAACTCCGTTGCCCGCCTATCTATTCTCCTTTATATGTGTAGCTCATAATCCATGTATGTGTATAGGAGGTTGGCCTAAGTTATGTAAATTGACTAAAGGTGCTCTAAGTTAAAAATCCAGTAGCTCTCTAAGTTTCTTACAAGCAGAGCTGCTCGACGAAATATGGACGGAAAAAATTGAGAGCTTCGGGGTCTAGGAAAACTTTGGCATATTTCAAAAGAAATGGTTTGAAATCAATAAACTGAAAGAGATTACATATATGTATGTATTTTATTCTGTTGTTCATTTTAAACACAAGCGATGTTATAAGAAATAAAAAAAAAATTTTCGTCAATGAAATTCCGACAAACACCAGTGAAAAGTAAGTTTTCGCGATTTTGATGACGAAATTTTGGATTTTATTTTTATTTGATTTTTTTGTAATGTGCTATAAGGGTCATACTCGTACATTCTATATTTTGCTTTCCATTTGCTCACGACGGAAGCATATTGAATGTAGGTATGCATAGTTTTCCTTTCCCCATTGAAAAAACATCAAATAAAGAAATTTTCTTTTTCCAGAAAAAATTGTCATCCTTTTATTATCTTTCTATTATTTCTTGAAGCAGTAACCAATGTGTGTGTGATTGATTGTGAGTATATCAGTTTCATTTTTTGCACATAATACACTACCTTGGGTTCCTCTATCTGTTATGCAAGGATGAACTTTCGCTTCGTCAGAGCGACGTCTGTTTGATATTGTTTTCTGAGTGTGATTTCAGTGAATTCAGCTTTATTCGCATACACTCATGTACTCAGCTGGCTATACATTTTCCATTAATGCCCTGGCTCATTTCTTCTCCCTACAGGTCATAAGTTACATGAAACGGATTTATTTTTTTTGCAATCACGTGCATGAATTGCTTTCCAATTTAACTCAACTACACAATCGCTTTTCTTCACAAATCTTACACTGTCTAGGATAAAAAGATGAAATTATTTGCATCAGCATTTCTAATACTTATTTTGCTAGTTTTCTAAGTCATTACTTTGGCCTTTACAGTCTGTTTAATACAAGCATAACCGCAATAACATAGAAACTATGTGACCAATGTGCATTGTACGAGTAGGTATCAGCTTATAATGTTTATTGTACACAATTTATTCAAGAAAATGTATAGTCACCATCGGTAACTAATAATAGATTCATATGAGTCATACTGGGTCATTTTTTGTGTTAATTTGTGCGCAAGTATAAAGGTAGAGACCGTATTTGTCTTGATAACTAGTTGACACTCTGCACACCTACGGCTTCAATGCTCGGGATCGTTGGTATCATATACAATCCAAGGTTATCTGGATCTCCCTAACAACTTCGCAGCTGACGGTAATAATCCTTTTTAGTAAATTATATTCATCAAAGCTACATTCAAATTGGCAATAAACACAAATAAACTGTCAAATTATTTTTCGATTATTAGTGGTACACCAGGATCGAAATTCAGTTGCATACGATCAAAAAGGAGAGTCATCTGTGAATACTACATTTGCTTGATTCCGTTCTGAATGTGTCTAAGTCCATGCAAGTTTTTTTTCAATGTGTGATAATGAGAGCAGCGGTTTTTTTGAAATCTTCTGCATGTAAACGTCCTCAAATATTTGGATACATTATTTTATTTAGAGGTGTTTTTTCTTTTGAACCTCGTCCGTGGAAGTCTTCAACGGATTTAACTTAAGTATATCGCTGCACCCAATTATTTATGAGCGTCTACGACTTCTTTGAATATTTAGCTGCAGATGCACGGGATATTTTTGGACGTTTTAGACGGAACTTCAAATTTAATTTTACTGATCACGTTTCTATTAGACAGACTGTAAGAATTACTGTGAAAACTTGACAAAGGAGATGTTTAGCTCAGGAATTACCTGAATGTTTCGATGAGTTCAGTAGAATTGGTGGATTTCCCTTGGTTTCCCCCCGTTGTTAATTCCAAACAATAAATGTAGCCGAAGCTTAGTTCATTTGTTTTTACGTAAGGGAGAGCAGTTCTTATATTCTATATTTTAAAAAGATAATTATATATATACTATGAGTACTACAACATTGATATGTAGTCCGTCGGAAGAATTTAAAATCAGTATATGATGTATTTATTTTTACTTCAAAGGGTTTAGGTTCAAAAGTTGTATTATAAAATGTGGGAGAGTACTTCAGTAAGGGTGATTATTGGTATTTTTATTTTTTTATTTCCCTGCCGCTTTCGATTCTCCTACTTACTTGTAAGTATATTGATTTTTGCTCGATTGCCGAGTGACCCACTTTGATCTGTTTTACGCCTTGGAGCAGTCTCCCCTAAAGCTTTTGGTAATTGTTTTATAAAGAAAATATTTTATATAAAATACTCAAAATAATTTTAATTAATTTTATTTTACTCAAATATGAACGTTGACAATGACAAGGAGAATGTTAAAAAACAAATGAAAAGATTCTAATCTCTATTAATTTAATCATTATTTGTACAGGTTTGTGTATACCTATTAAATATATATTGGTGTCGCATCAAGTTTATAGTTATTATTAGTGGTTCATGATGGCCTGTGACCTGTAATTTCGTACATTGTGCCTGACTGCAATCCTAAAATTGGTGGCCTCTGATGATGAATTTGAGTACCACCTCAATGCCCATTGCAGAGTTGGTAAGCTCTCTCTCTCTCTTCGAGTTTAGGAACCTATTTGATTCCCTTCTGGTGCGAAGGAAAAACTCTTTAGCCTGGTTCTGCTCTGAAGTCTCCATGCAGTGTTGCGTGAACTTTTATTATATTCCGTGTATTCCCAGTCTTAGACAAATTTCCTAATGTGGGCTTTGGTATAGGAATTTTAACATTTTTTTACGTAGTCCACCTATTCATTGTCATGATAACCTTCATGTCCTGGTACCCAACACAATGAAACTGCGTTCTTTGCTCCCAGGTTATCTTTTACAGACCGGCTCAAGCACATTCGCACCAATCTTAATATCCACAAGTTTTGCACTATCTGTGTACCAGATTTCTGAGTCAGGCTGAATGCATAGATTACCTATCTCCCAGAGCACGTGACCTATAATCAATATCTTCAATTGCTAGAGATCTTTGGCACAGGATTCATTGCTTCACGCATTTTCACTATAGGTTTGTTTATGCATTTCATTGCAAATTCCTTACATCCGGTATAATTTCCGATCCTTTTGTCAGAAATATTATTAATATAGGATTTTATTATGTTCAATTTTTTATTAGAAAATATAAAAAAATCCAATACCTATTTTAATGATTCTTTATTGCCCATGTATTTTGGTGCATAGGTTGCCCTCTTCAGTTAAGCTGTGATACACAACATTTTTTGTTTTATTATGAGGCGCAAGAACAAACAACGCAGATGCTCTTCCCACCCATGCCACAATAAGTGTCCATGGGAAAACTTGTATTTTCCAGATTCAGACCACAAATTTTCAAGGATTGGCCTTGTGATTTGTTAATGGTCATGGTGAATGCATGACGGATCGGGATCCTCGGAACGAGAACTTCCTTACCGTCGAATTTTCCTTTGGGTATCGTCTCGTAAATCACATTGCTCATCGATTTACTTACCACCAAACGCGTACCGTTACACAGTTTTGGCTGGTTTATGTTTCGAAGCATATTTACTACGAAGTCAACCTTTAGGTGTAAGCCTGGATGTGCCTCGAGTTTAAAAATTTAATTGGTGGCTTCAGCTTCATTTGTTACACAGTCAATAGATGTTTATGAATGCATTGTTCCAATGATCTTATTCTGAATTATGTAGTTAAGGTCATCTACATCTTTATTCTTAGCCGCTAAAATGCTCGCTCACTCGACCATTCATTATATTTGTAGTTATCAGTGATGTTTGGGAATACTTTAATGATAAGTTCGTCTTTCGATCAGACAATGTTACAGAAATTCTGAGTCAATAATGGCATTTTCACTTTCCCACTAAGGCAGTATAATCCAAGCGTTTCTAGGGAAAACTTCAATGCGCCATAATACTCGCAAACAACGTCCATTGGTCCAACGCAAACAGTAATCAGTGCTGCAATCGTATTGAAACGATGCTCGATTCAAATCAGCACTTGATAAATCTCTTCTTGTGCGTCGAAATAATCTACTTGTTGATCTCTGTGGTTCGAAGTCGCGGCACTCCTCCCGGGCACTTTCTTGTTCTTCTTCAGTCCTTTCATTCGCAATGTTTCGTACCCTTGCATTACGGCTTTGTCGGGAAAAATTCGATCGTCTTGATCGCGGCATTGTTAATAATGATTCAAAGAGAATACAAATTACTGATTTTTTATTTCTAACAAATTAGAATTATCAAATTTATGACAAAATTTATAATTTTAAAATTTTCAACCATACTTAACCATAGACAAAATTACGTTTAGCTGTCATTTTTTGTTATACCAGGTTTTATAGTAACTTGTCTCAACCCACACCGGAACGCGGTCAAACGGGATAAAAAGAATGTTACGTCCGTCTTTTGGTTCTAAGCTACTTCCCCGGTCCAGTCGTTCTTGAGTTACAAATAGGGTAACTAACACGAGACTTTCTTTTATATATATAGAGATTACAATAAAAGGTTCTCTATAATTTTACACATCGTGCCCATAGTAGTCACGTTCCAGAATAATTGCTTTAAATAATAGATATTCAATCGAAGGAAATGAAATTCACTCGTGAAATGATATTGTATATATCTACGTACATATATTAACATGTTTCCACTGAAACAAAGTAATGTTTAAACCTTCCTTCATTGGAAATAATAACATTAAAATATATTCATTCGATCAGTCACGTATTTCCTACTCACGTGATGATATTTAGAATTCATAACTCTTAATGTACTTAAATAAATCAGGTAATAACAATAAACCACTTACAAAAATATGGAAATGCATTTCGAAATAAACATATTCACTCCTCCAAAAAGCCATAAGGGCTTCCAAAGAAAAATAGTAAAAGCAGAATAAAGAACGTGCGCATATACCACAAGGGACTACTGGAGTTATTTCATCAACAGGATACAAATTTGAAGGTTTTAATATGTATAAACGAAAATTAAAAATCAATTTCCAATTCCTAAGGCAACAATAATTTTCCACTGTGTGCCAAAGAATTCTACGGAAAATTGAAGCGAGGATACCACAGAGAAATATTAAAGTGTAAATTAGTTTGTGGTTGTGTGGAGGTACGTACATAATATATGTACGAGTGTGTGTCCCATAAATGCTGAATGTATGAGGTATGGGAGCGAAATGAAGTTGGAAATAACGCGCGAGCATCTATTGCGACTACAAAAACAACAAAAACAGCATTAACAATGAATATTTTTATATATTATATTTACCTATGTATGTATGTTTCATGCTTGAGATAGCAAAATGTACGACAGGTGAATTTATGACGAAGCCAAACTATTAGGTCACAAGGAGATGGAAAAATTACAAAATAAAAATGCTGTGAATGTATTAAATCCTAGCCAAAAGTTGTCGAATGCTGGAAAATGATTTAGTTCTCTTTTGGGAAAACGGCAAATATTTACTTGTACGATGTAGATGAGTTGTATTTGAATTCTAATAAAATGTAAACGTAGGTAGTTTGGTCAAATTCATCCGAAATTATCACCTTATCATGACAAACTATACTGTCTATCAATCAATCAATTAACTTTTATCTTGCCTTACGAAAATAGGGTCATTCAAAATCTAATAAAATGCTTTATACTGAATCACTTTCAAAATTCTCTTTGACACTTAAAACGAGTTAGCAAAGTAAAAAAGAATTGAAAAAAAATCGCTTACGCCGATTATGGCAAAAACTAAAGTAGTGACTTGCAACTATTATGACATTTATCGGCAGTCGGTTATGTAACCTTGAGAGCAGTAAGCAATTTTAAAGTTTATGTTTACTATTTTAGGACCTATAGTTGTTTGAGCTTGAACTAGTTTTACGAAATTCCTTAAGGTGTGGAGTTTTTTACAGTGAGGCAATCAAGATAGACAAACCTTCGAGTATATTTCTGCCATGGAGAAAGTGCTTCATCTGCCAATCAGAGTCGGCGTAAAAGTGTATGTCCTTAAATTAGTGGAAATACATCAAGACGGATACCATAAATAGAAGCAGGAATTCGGCCAAACTCCCAAAGCTAACAAAGCCCCAGCTCTCGAATTTGGTGGGTATCCTTACCGGACATTGTCCGTTAGGTGTTCATGCGGTGAGACTTGGGATTGCCTTAAGTCCGTTCTGCAGAAGCTGTCATGAGGACGAGTTGGACTCATCTCAATACCTTCCTCTCAGCTCCCCTGCTCTCATCTGGCAAAGACATCTGGGCTCTCATTTTTTCGCTACGCCTGCGGATATAGCGGGTCTAAATATCACAAATCTGGTGAAGTTCATCAGTAGCTTGTTGCGGCTAATTACGAACGTAAATCAGCCACCGTCGGCGGCGTCGTAAATGCATGGTCATCATCGTCTCTAATCCCAAGTCTCCTTCCCTTCTTCTTTCTCCTCTCCATGGCATCACAACGGACGATTTTTTTGTCAGACGATATTTGTCCAAGTGTGCCCCAAGCTAGGGCAGCCATTTACACCCAAAAAGTGTGTAAGCCAATTAAATTAATTATTTATCATGTCAAAAGTTTGCAAACAAAGTTTAGTCGCTATGTACTTGCAAACGTGTTAGGTTAGGTTAGGTTAGGTTAGGTTAGGTTTTTGTAGCAGTCGGCTTAATTGTCGTACCACTCTGTATCACGGGAATCTTATTGTTTACTTTTCATGGAACCACTTAGGCTCTCTTATAAAACGTGGGATAGGTTTTAACCAGATAGTTCCGTAAGAATGTCAGAATGGTATTTTCTTAACAATCTTTTGCTGTACTCTTAGATAGGGCTGGACAATTACAGAGAAAGTGTTTTACTCTTTCTTACTCTTCCTCGTCTCTACAACTTCTACAGTATTCATGAGAAACTATTCATAGCTCAGAAGAGTGCGTACCTAACCATCTATGACCGGTGACACAAGCCACGACCTTCGAGATGTTCTCTCTTGAAATGTTAAGCAATTCTCCTGATAACCACCAGGCTGTCTGAGAAGATATTTATCGCAGTTTTTGTTACGGCGTGTGTGTTAAGGTAAACAGTCACTTCATTTATGCTAAAGCTTCTGCTTAATAGACGCGACAGTAGTCCGGAAGTCGGACAGATAATTCTAACCTTAATTCTTTTGAAAAAACTCATAGTCTACTTTATTACTAGCTTGGATTCATCCGTACAGAAATTTTTCATAAGCGTTAACTCTTTGTGTCTTTGGTAGGTACTACATCGCAAAAAGATGAAGAAGAATTAAGAATTAATCCTTAAAATTTCCGGATAATGCAAGAATTATGTGAATAGAATCTAACTTTTTTTAAAGAAAATTTGAACAGAGGAAGCGATATTTAATAATTAATATTAATTGCATATGATATGAAAGCCTGCGTGCGGTATATTTAGGTTCATGCCAGCATGCCCACCTCTTTCGCCAGATCGTGCCTCTTTGAACTAGTTCTTGCGGGACACATTAAAACAAAACGTGCTCGATAACTCCGAGCACAAAAAGGGAACTTTTAGAGCAAATTATTGGCGAGAGAGAAGAGCTCAAGCAAAACCGGAGCATAAGCTGCACCACAAATGGCAACTCGCGGTACAGCTTGCTTACAAACACATGGTGGACATTTTGAACAAACTTTTTAGACTTTGTGGGTAATTTCCTGAGGGAATTTCTCTACATCCATCAAATAATTTAATCAAAAACCTGACATGCTAGGACTATTCCAATGGATTCGCCATATCAAGAACCTTGGATAATTTTGGTCTGGTTCTTGGTTCTGAAAATCAATAAAATTGTATCGGTCTGTGTAATATAATATTTTTGACATGAAATATTTTTGTGTCAAATGCCTTTTTAGTAAACGAATAGCACAAGTACGCATAAGTTGCTTACTTAGCAAGAAGGGTAGGCAATTATCCGGCAGACACTTTTTAAACAAACACAAAGAACGGTAAATTATCTATACTATATTAATATTATAAAGAGGAAAACTTTGTTTGTTTGTTTGTTTGTTTGTAACGAATAGGCTCAAAAACTACTGGACCGATTTTAAAAATTCTTTCACCATTCGAAAACTACATTATCCAAGAGTAACATGGATTACATTTTATTTTGGAAAAAAATAGGGTTCCCTAAGATATTTGGATTTTTCGGACACAAACTGAAAAAAATCTTATGTATAAAATAAAGTCAACTTTTTGTGTGTGTTCGCTAACCGGCCGTGTCTGCACCGAATTAAACCAAACTTACACACAATGTTAAGAAGGTATTGAAGATGGTTTCCTTATAGTTTGGATACCTATTGGTGGATAGGGCTCGAGATATAGGTCAAAACGTGGACCCGGGTAACCTTCGGATGTGTATATACAATATGGGTATCAAATTGAAGCTGTTGGTGAATGCTTTAGTACAGAGTATTTTTCATGCCGCTACGTGACTGGGGTCTCGAGATATACGTCAAAACGTGGACCCGGGTAACCTTTGGTTGTGTATGTACAATATGAGTATCAAATGAAAGCTGTTGATAAGTGCTTTAATACGGGGTAATTTTCATACCTATTGATAACTAGGGTCTCGAAATATATTTCAAAACGTGGACCCGCCGTGTCTTTGCACCGAATTAAACCAAACTTATGCCCATTGTTAAGTAAGTATTGAAAATTGGTTTCGTAAAGTTTGGTTGTAATTCGGAGCAGTGGCAACGGGTACAGCGTTCTTTTGAGCCAGCCATAATGTCGCTTACTGTTTTAACGCTTGGGGCGGAACTGAACTGTCAAATTGACAGTGTGAGTTACAATGTGTCAATATTTCTTTCTGATTTGGATGCCATAAGGAAAAAACGTAAGTGCAACATGTAAAAATTGTTTGTGAATTTTTTTGGAGTGGATTTTGGAACAGTGAATAATTTCTTACGAAATTTGAGAATTTAATGTGAAATCCGAATGAAATTATGTGTTCGTGCTCCAATGCTTAATAAAACATATAAATTGAAACGAAAAATTCATGGATGATCAGGAAAAAAGACGATTGTTTATTCATATGCGTTGATTTGAAATTTAAAAACAATCTTCTTTTTTCCTGATTTTCTATTTATATTTTATATTTACTCAAAAACAAATAGAAAAACAAAAAATATTGTTTATGCCAAAGCGCTTGAATAAAGAATAAAGAAATAAATAATATGAAATCATATATTTTCTGTTCTAAACCATATCTATTCTATTTTAGTGTGCCCAGCGAAGGGGGCCGGGTTTGCTAGTTTCTTATATATCTATAAAACTTGGACAAATATCCTATTTTATTGTTTTCCCTGATACTTTCAGCAATACCACCAGCACTTCTTCTATGTACGTACATATTTCAACAGTTTCAATTGCGGAAACTCCCTTATTGTCAAAAAAATCAAACTCTACTGAACAAAATTAAGCTGAATTGGAAAGAAGCGAAATGAACTGTAAGATAAATTGTAACTGAAATAGGGAGAATTGGAAAACTTTTGCATGCCAAACTTTCCTCTTCCCATTTATATATGTATGTACGTAGGATGCGTAAGAATGTATGCTTTAATATACAATACATACATATTCTAGTATATGTCCACAAATGGGAAAGTACTTTATTATGATTGTTCTCTGAAGTAAGTCCGACAAGCTTTGAAGTTTTGTAATTGAAAAGAGTTTTTATTTACCATAAAACCGAAACTAACAATAAAGATGTTTATCCATAAAAGAGGTAACTGTTTACTTAGTATTTCTACGATACTCACTAACTTTTACAGCCTTTATACTCCCACTCATTCATACTTCTATTCCATTCCAAGAGCAAACTAAGTTGAGCTGAGGAAGAAATAATTGACTCAGTCCTACCACCGCATCCGTCGATTTCGACTTTTGTACACCCCAAGAAAGTAATATCAAAGTACTACGAACTTACATAAGAATAAATTAAAGTTGCCTCACAGAATACATTCGTAATGCCATATCGTAAATTTTCATTAAAGTTACCCGCGACAAGTTTACGCTGTTGCTGAAAATATCAAAATTTCGATTTAATTTTAATCGCGAAAACTGTATACATACAGTTGCTGCATAGCTTGCATTGCAGGGTGGGTGAGTGACTACCATTCGGGTGTGCACAGGTTCGAAACCCTGGGCACGAAACACCACTTGATAGAAAAAGTTTCTGCAATAAGGGTCACCCCTCGGCAGGTAGTGGCAAACGTTCGAATGTATTTCTGCCTTAAAAAGCTCTCCATCAAAAACTATTTGCCGTTCGGATTCGGCTTAAAACTGTGTGACCTTCCATTTGAAGAACAAAATGAGAACTATTTTTGCATTTGTTAGACTTTTACTCTTTTATTTTTGCATGTAGATATGAGAATGCAATGCAATGAGTGAGATAGGTCATGATTGCGTCAGTAGATATAAATATATGTAAAAATATATGAATTAAAAATATCATTAAACTTTTGCTTAATTCTCCCATACATACGAGTAAATTTGTAATACGAAAAAGGCAGCATGCTGATGTTCAGTTAGTTTAAAATGTACAAGCAACTTTCGCTACTGATCGACAGATACCTACCGATTTAGAGAGGCATCAGTCTCCTTCAATTTGCTTATTATGCCCGACGAAGCGTACTGTGCAAAAGACTAAAACCCACCAAACATGAATTGGCTGGAACACATCAATAGCGCTTTAGACCTGGTAAATCTACTTCTTAATTGGCGCGATAGCCGCTTACGCGATTTTGGCCGAGTTTAAAAAAGCGCGCCAGTCGTTTCTTTCTCGTGCTAACCGGCGCTAGTTGGACACACCAAGTGAAGTCAAGTCCTTCTCCACCTGATCTTTCCATTCGGATGACATGACCCAGCCAACGTATCCGCTGGATTTTTATTCGCTGCGCTATGTATATGCTCATCATTCCATCACCTGCGATATTCGCCGTTGCCAACGTGCAAAGGTCCAAAAATCTTAAGCAGAATCTTTCTCTTATACACTCCAAGCGTCGCTTCATCGGATGTTGTCATCGTCCACGCTTCTGCGCCATCAAAATCGACCAGATATTACAGTACGTAAAGTCTTGGAGAGGACCCACGAGAACAGACTTCAACATCTTTCACGATTTCAAAACCGCCTTTGGCAACACGAAAATAAGTGGCTAATATGCCGCGATGTCTGAATTTGGTATATCTTTACTAACTAATACAGCTATGCAAGCTGAATACGAGCTGGTTCTGTCAGAATTGGGAGGCACCTCTCCGAGTCGTTTGATAGCAAACGAGGCTTCAGAAAAAGCAACTCCCTATTGGGTGATTTCTTTAACTTGAACACAATGAGGGCTGCAAAACTGAACCGAGCTGGTACAATCTTTTACAAGAACGTGCCGTATGCCCGAAATACCCATGATATCGATATCAGGCCTTAACAACGACATACTTAGTTATTCCTTTTTCAAGAGAAGTGAATGAGGGCAAGGCGAAGCATATTCTGTCATTGAACTAAACATCAGCGCAATCGCTCATCACTATCGGTAGATATAAATTTGGAAAACTAGAGGACTTCCTCTTCTTGAGAATCACATAAACAACGATAACAATGTCAATTTTGAAATCCAGTGGAGAATCTATCTTGCCAAGAAGCACAACTTTGGAATTTGTAGGCCATTGAAGAGTAAAGCTCTCTCTCTACAAAACAAAACCAAGGTCCCACATCATGCTCTTTCGAGAGAAATATTCTGCAGAAGATTTATGGACCTTTGCGCGTTGGCGACGGCGTGTATCGCAGACGCTGGAATAATGAATTTGTATGAACTGAAAACAGACAAGGACATAGAATTAAGATTCAGCGGCTTAGCTGGCTAGGCCATATCGTACGAATGTATATATGGTTCCGGCTCTGAAAGTACTCGATATGATGGCCAAAAGTGGTAGCAGAGGAAAAGGAAGGCAGCCAGTACGTTGAACAGACCAAGTGGAGAAGGACTTATCTCGCACGTAAAAGAAACGAGTTGAGTTAGCACGTAAAAGAAACGACTAGCACATAAAAATCCTTAGGCAGTTTCTGTGTCAAAAGCAAGAAGAAGAGGAGGTATGAGAGCTTCTCAAATAATATTGATGGAATTTTTGTCGGGTTAAGTGGTTGCAAAATATGTGGCTTACGAACGATTTATTTAAAATTATATATATTTAAGATTCTGCTCTTATATGAAAGGAATAAATTAGGATTGATCAGATTCATAGTTCAAAAACTAATTTTATGTTCTATTTGATTTACAGAGAGCCTTTACTATAAACTGGAGCGAAAGTGTGGCTTCATTTCATTTAAAATTTTTAAAATTTCCTTCAATACTTCTTCTACTAAAATCGCGATTTGATAAAGAGATATTGCGCTATATACATACGTATACATACATATAATAGATGCATGTTAGGCCGAGCTCTTCCTTCTTTTTGTGGTGTGCGTCTAGATGATTTGCTCCAATTAGAGGCAACTGCCGTTTTACGCCGCCGGCAGAAATATACTCGAAGGTTTGGCACGGCCTGTAGACGGGCGAATTTTTCTTATTATTGGTGTTTCTTGACCTCTCTGGATTTCGCAAATGGTTGCTACCGAACGGTAGTCATTAAAAAATCCATTCCGCTACGGCAACCGTCCAAAATAGAATTCATCAAAAATGATAAAGAGGAAAGACATGAAATGGAACAAAGAAGTTTTTGAATTTATATGCATACGATATGTACATATGTATATAAATAGGATGTGCTCCTGGCAAAATGTCGCACCATAGCCCAAGCTCTACATAGACGTCCATATGTGCGTACCTAAATATGTACGAGTACAACCGTTTGGCCACACAACCTAAACGGCTAACCGATAAGCACCCAGGAAGCGTAAACATTGCGGTTTCAATTATGCTGACACTCCAGACGATGTGTGCACACGCTGTCCGTGGGGATCTCGGGAGGTGTGGAAGCGATGGAATTGATGGCAAAGCATTGCACACTCAGCTGCTGTACGACATACCATATTGCACAGCCGACCATTCTATGTTTGTTTACTATTGTGGAGTTCTGCGAGTGAAAATGCATTCAGCAAAGACAAACAGAACTTAATTGCAATTATGAGTATTTGGGTATTTAGAGAAATAAATTAAACTTCATAGCTCTCGTCAGTGTTGCCGTTTCAGTTAAACAGAGCTACTTTTTTTTTTTGCAGTGCAAATATGTTAAACTAATGAAAGATTTACCTAAACGTTTGATGTAATTTCGACTATAACATTTTATGGTATTTTAAATAAATTTTTTATTATCATTTAAGAAAAATAACTTCATATTTTGATGAGACATATATGTATATATAGAGAGAGATCACGGTAAAAGCATTTTAAATAAAATAAATATATATAATAGCCAAAGGTGACCAATTTCAACTCTACTTTCTAG
The DNA here is from genome assembly GCF_027943255.1 of Anastrepha obliqua. Taxonomy (NCBI): domain Eukaryota; kingdom Metazoa; phylum Arthropoda; class Insecta; order Diptera; family Tephritidae; genus Anastrepha; species Anastrepha obliqua. The sequence goes on from NC_072894.1 coordinate 78,131,394, forward strand.
TCTCTGTCATCTAATGGCCTTCAATACAATACACACGAAATTCTTCCTTTATTTGAAATGCACATTTATATGGAATGGAATATGTATGGAATATCTTCTGTTGGTATGGAATATATTCTGTTCGAATATTTAACATGGATCAGAGAAATACAACTTTCAATGGCTCACCTTTTACAAAAAGTTTCACAGAGTAGAAAGTCATGAACCGCATGAATTTCGTGATCCAACGCATCTATTTAACTCTGCATATATCAATACATCGAGGTGTCTGCTCTAAATAATTAAAAATTCGAACATTGTTCCACCTGCCACTGCCATGTAGAGTTTAGCAAACTGAACCGATGACAATACAAGTATAAGGAACTGTTAACAGGTTGGGACTTGTTGCTATCACCACAGGCAGGCAAACTCCCTTCAATACACTTAACGCTTTCTTTAATAATTCTGAAACAGCAATGAAATACCGTGGATCATTTCGCAGTTCGATTTTCATCTGGAATGGTTACTGGAGCACTAGGACATACCAGGTAAAAGAAGAATGGACAGGATTGCAGAAAAAAGTATTTCTGTATCACTTTCACCGATCTGGAAAAGGTTGGGTTGCTCATATCCTGCAATCTCATTAATAGGAACCCCTTCCAAAAAAAGTGAACAATACTACAATACAAGAACAATACTGCAAGCCTCATATGGCGCCCAACTAGGCGCCCTCTACCATGACCTTTGCAATAGTTGCCTCGATAAAGAAAAGTTTGAAAATTTCACGACATTTACTCTGTGGTTGACTTGCAATTTGTAGGATAAAAGGGTTTTAAGGGAAATTAATGCAGTAGCTGAGTTGGAATTACTGCAGATTCTCAGGTTCGTTGAGTCCATTGGTAGTGAAGCAATAGTTTTATAGTATCAACGAGGTATTCCAAATGGTCCAGCTATTTGAACCTATCCAGACCGAGTTGTATCATATATATTAAAGGGTGAAATACTGTCTTGTATATTATTTTTACTTGCAGGGCCATCGGGCTGACTTTCTAAAATTTGTGTACTATAATTATTACTTGCGCTGTTTTTGTTTACTATATTACGAAAGAATGCCACCCTAAGGAATAAAACGAACGAAAGCTAAGCATGCGCATGTGTTTATAAAATACAAGGTGGCGCAGAATTAAGATTTATAATTTTTGCAAATTCATAATTTTCGTACGCAAATCATATGTGAACTGGACAGCTGCAGTATACAAACATACAAGCAATGGATCCCGTAAAGCTAAAAGTAAAGGTCAAACACTGACAGTACGGAGTCATGTTAACAAAATTTTACAATTTGGGGACTAAATAAAAAGAGGAAAATTTCGCGTGGCTGGTATTTTTAGAACTAACATAGCACAATATGTATTTTGGTTTTTCTCAACGCGCAGGTCTCTCAGTAGTTGCTAACACAGCCTTATAGATAATTCGGCCCTGTTTATGTACTTATATGTGATAATCTTTTTAGAGATAATTGGTATAGCGAAAATTTCGATTGTGGCAACACTGCAGTTCGCACTGTCACTGTGTTGAGCATTACAAATAATTCGTTTCTTGCCCATAAATATTGAAGTTAGCGTTAGTGGCTCTCCTGCTGTTGCATGTCCTTATTTAGTTTGCAAACATTGTATACGTTTTGTAGTTTGTGTTTTTCATGAAGTTACCAGTAGTTCCCGACTTTCAGACAACGTGCGCTTGTATGCAATTTTATTTTAGCATGTAACAAAATGAATAACGGTATGCCACTACAATTGTTTGCTGTGTGCTAAAAATTAATCATCGTATGTATTGTGGGTATGACTGAACCGTTGAACGTACAGTGGCTCAAACGCTTAATCTTACATACTCTGCCTTCAATTTTAGAACGGATTTTCGAAACGATAAATTAATTTTAGTAGTATACAAGGCGGTCATTAAACCAATCTGGACCTACGGACTTCAAGTGTGGGGAACTGCAAAAAGAACTCACATAAACAAAGTACAGCGACAACAATCAAAAATCTTACGTATAATAACAATGTCCGACAGGTACACAAAAAATGATGACATCCACACTACGTTCAATATACCATTAATCGACGAAGAAATAAAAGCGATATCAACAAGGTATTTTAATGAAATAAAGCAGCACAAAAATAGAGAAGTCAATACACTCTCACAACTTGAAAGAAGAACTTTACGACTCACTTGATTTTACACAAACCTTCAAAAATTAGACCACTCAGCATTGCAGCACGCTCGGGTTTCCCCGGATATTTACGTCGCTGTTCGAACCAAGGACTGTTTGAGACTCTTCACATTTCTCTTTCGATAGGCCATGTTCTCCAATTCTAACCGCAAACTGTAGTCCAATGGATTCAGATCTGTTCTTCCAGACGGCCAATCTTTTGTGGCTATGAACCCAGGAATATAGCTTTTTAGCCAGTGCAGGGTGGTTTTTACCTTATGAGCTGAATTTTACTGGAAGATCCAACACTATCCATTGAAGAGACTTTTGCCCCGATCTTAACCCCTTGTAACGGCCTTTACAAGACACTCCTCATCCATCCATCACGGAGGTTGGATGGTGGCAACGCGAAGCCCTAGCAACAACATTTTTTGCGTCTTTAGAAGTCTTAGCACAGATTTTGTGATTTTATTTATTGAAAACTTCTTCAAGAGTGAAAATTTTCTCAAGGAGACTTTCAGATTATCTCTAATGAGTATTGACATGGATCTGGTCTTTACATTCATTTGCCTGAATATGATTTTCTGCTTTCTATGAATTCTTTCTCGAACGGCCTTTATAGCTGCACTGGTTCGAACCACGCAAGGACGACCACTTTTTTTTCTGTATGTCACTTCAAACATTCTCGCTTATGGCCTTACACATCCCCCCAACCACATCAGGGGTAGTCGAGTCCTGTAAATCTAGGCGGAACTATGTCGGTAGACATAATAGTCTGATGCTAACATGGGTCCTGGGACACGTGCGTATAGTGGGTAACGAAACCCTTGACTCCTTAGTTAAGATGGGCTCTGAGGCCAACTTCTTTGGCCCAAAGCCCGTTTTGCCACTCCCCTCTGCGGCCATCACAGCCACGGTTAGCAAATGGGTAACTACCACCCACGAGCGAGCTTGGCAGGCTGATAGAGGCTGCAGATAGACTAAACTGATGTTACCTGTCATGTCCGATAGACTGTCGCAAACCCTTCTGTCATTAAGCAGAAGGGAGTGCAGACGGCTGGTTGGACTGATGACGATCCACTTTCTGTGGGCGAAACATATGGAAAGGTTGGGCATCTCAGACAGTGTACTCTGCCCAGCTTGTGGGGAATGAGGCGGCGGACCACTTCCTATGCGTCTGCCCCGCCTTCGCTCGAATCAGGTTTGAGGTCTTTGGCACTGATGTGTTAAGAAGCGACCATCTTGGCTCCTTGGCACCACAAGATCTCCTCAGCTTTTTTCGGAGATCGGGTACATTTAAAGAAAATTAAAAGGGAATCCAAGTATAGTACAATGGACTTCATTAATGTATGACTGCTGCACTGGTTATTTGTCAACATTCTCGAACTATTCAGTTTTTCCAGCTATTCGTAAACACCTTTTACACTTTTACCACCCTTATGAAATGCAATCAATGCAATGCGATTTCCCTTACCTCCGTACTCGATTCTTAACCAGCGAAATTTGCTATGAAACTGAGTATAATTTATCTTTATGTCAGTGTAACCACCCGAAGTACACTTCCATTGTTGCCAGGGTGTGACGCATCTCCAACTGTCCTAAACTACTCCAAACACCTACTCAATCGGCTGATTTCAATGTAATTGAGCATGTTTAGGAGAAATTGCCTGGAAAACAAAAAAAAATAAGTTGAATTTAAATGTAATTTATTTATGTGAGTAAATGGAGTAGACTCCAAATAAATCGTTCCCACGGCAGTCGGTTCTACGTAACCGGAACGACCCGGATTTATGTCTGCCAAGGACTATCACTTCCGCACCATTCCTGGTATATGCACTAGGAATGTTTATACTGCTACAACAACAACAACAACAACTCCAAACATATTTTTTTGTATGTACGATTAAGCTTTTGAGTCACTGTGCATGTGCTCATAGCCAAGCCAAATTCTGTATCATCCTCAGATTCTAATATGAATGGGGTGCTCCATTCTTTCGTACTCACTTGTTATGCTTTTATTGTTTTTATGCAAAATGCAATTAGTTTTAAACTTTGATTGTATGCTGTATAAAGAGAGTGTAAACAAATGGAACAAGCAAGTAGACAACTTTAGCTAAACGAAAAGGACACCAACTTGTGCGACTAATTAACGGTGTAACCACTGAAATCCTGTAAAGTGCAAAAATAATCAATATTGTCCGCGCCACTTTATTGTATGTCCGTGTACGAGTCTTCGTTAAAAAGATTCTGTTTTTTTATAAAATCACTAAAGTGTGCACAGAACATCAACGCTTTTGCTTCAGTCACCTAGGTGCCTTTAGGCTGAGTGTCATTATGTGAGCAATTAAAAGTTAATCACTTTACACTTAAAAGACTATGAACAAATTTATGTAATTAATTTGAAGGTGATTAGCAGAAAAAAATACTAATTTCACTACTTTTAAGTTGAGCTTTTTCTAATTGCATTAGTTTAGAGCCAACAATAGCCAAGAACCAGGTAATCCAATGCTTATGTTAAATTGGTCGCTAAGTCTGAAAATCTTCATGATTATTATTATATATATGTATATATAATATATATTATTATTATTTTTTTTTTTTGACAAAATAACCGATGCGGATTGAACAAAAATAAGTAAATTATAATATATAAATTAATATAGTCGGCTGAATGGGACCCTATCCGCATGCGATATGCTGAAGACCGAATATTCACAAATGCAGGCATATTAATATTTTACTGAAAACTAACGACAGCACATTTTTTACTAATAAAGCTGCAAAACAAGAACGTTCAGCATCTCATTCTCATGCTTCCACAGGTCAATGTATGAACCTATCCACTAGTTTTTACTCACACGTTTTTTAAAACACTAAGCTTTAACTGAAGTTGTTATTTACCTCAAGGCTAGCTTTAACTTCAAATTTGCTAGTATTTGCTTAAGCTACCTTTTCATTTCCACGACCGAATGTTGTGTCCCTAAACCACGCTTCTACTACCGTTGGGAATACTCTGCATTGCAGAGAGGCAACCAAGAGCATAAAAAGCCCTGCACCCTTTGCCCAACCATGCCTATAAAAATAAACTAAATATCACGCGCGGAAATATTTCTTCTCTTTTATTCTAATCTAAACGCGCCGCACAAAGTATTGTCACAATAATCACAGTGCAACGAGCTTGTGAAGATGCCACACATGTAAGCGGCATCGTTCTGGTGTTGCAATACAATTTTATATTTCCACTGCAACACTTTTCGTTTAATTAATAAACTCTTTATCTTCTTGCCCTACACGAAGCTGCTGTCATGCTGTTCACCACCGACATAAAACCACTAAGATCTCAATCAACCAAAACAGCTAACCAAAAACAAAAACAGAAAAAATAAACAAAAATAAAAACTTAATGTTTTACCAATAAAATGAGATGTCAACTTTTTACAGCGCCGCGGCCAGTGGCAAGCCACCGCCAAAGTGGGTATTAAAAAGGTCCACGGAATACTAATAAAATCAAGCAAATCATCTACAAAAAACCAAAGTGACTCTGTTACCCGTGTGTGTAATAAACATTGCTTACGCATGTGTATGTTGGTGTAAATCAGTTCCAAAGCGGGCAGGAGGTCGCTGCACTGTCTGGCTAAGTGTGTGACACAGCCAACAACACGTTAAAAAGGCGGCTAACTGCGCGCGCCGAAATGTTATTCCAGCTGCCCGCAACCCTTGCCCGCATCATACATACTAATGCTACACATGTACGCTCACACATACGTATGTATGGCGTTTTACTGCTCGTTCAGTGACAACTAAATTAGTCTTAACAGTTCCGTTGGCGCGCCGGACCAAGGCGTCTGCGCATGCTCACTATGTTGCTACTAGGAGTATTTAATAGTTACTTCCATATGTATGCATGAATATCTAGAATATCTACATTTTCGTAAAGTTATAAACCTGTGCGCATGTACGTACGTATGTAACACACTATAAATGGTGAGCTTAAAAGTGTTGGTCACAACGTGTCTTCTGGCCACTATAAAATCTATTATTATTAGCCCACTACTCACTACTTATGAGGTAGTATTGTGTGCGGGCCCTCGAACAACACCTTCGACCTGTCTGACAACGCAGCGGCGGCGTTGACGGCGGCAAGGGACCATATTTGGTATCTGGGTGGGCGCGCACATTGAAATTATGTTCTTCTATTTACTGTTTCTTTATTTTTCCGTAATGAAAAATTAAAACTGAAAAAAAAAAAAAACACCTAAGCGGTTTAGGTGACATTAACTAAAACAAACTATGAGCACCCCACACGAAGTTTTAGTTATGTACACTGCATTAATTTATTTTACTTTTTATTTCAAGCATCACTTAATAAAAAAGTTTAATATTTGCTGTACAATGAAACCTGCAGAATCTGCTGTAATAATACAAAAAAGGAAGTATACAGTTATATATCACTCTGAAAATGTTAAGTGTGAAACTAACGGTTCAAGCACTTAAGTTACATGATTTATGGAAGTACAGCATACGCCCAATAGATTATGAATGATAAGAAAATATTATATTATAAAGCCGCACCCACCCGAAACTCCAAGATGTATTTATCAATGTTAAAAAAGTATCCCCGTAGATAAATCTACTAGTTGTGAACACGCTTACCACCAGTTTACTTTGCAGCTGAAGTAGTTTGTATTTGCTAGCAGCTGGTGTTAGTACAATAATATGACAAATTCCTATGAAATGTCAATTATCTCACTATGCATCGGTATTGTATCATTTAATGAACTGCTTCATATATATGTACATATGTATACATGGGGTGTTTTTAATAGCTTCAGACCTTAAAAGGATAAACCAAACCAAAAATATTGTCGGAATGCTTTTTTTTATTATAATCTAATAATAAATCTAATTTCATGACTTTTATTTTTTGAATATAATAACCGGCAAATGTCCAGCGTGATTACAATTTACATTGTCCATTCAATAAGTCCAATTTTTGACAACTCCTCCACTCTTCTACTGGCCGTAGTGGTTTGAATATTGCAATAAATCGATTGTTGAGCCGTCTTGTTAGAACCATGAAAAAGCTCCTCATATATATATATAATCTGAACCAGATGTTATAAGGGTTTTCCAATAACAGGTGTTACAGATGAATGGATTGCACCATCGAGAGATGATTAACAATTTTTTATGGCCGGAATTGGACGATATTGATCTGGACAACGTTTATTTCCAACAAAACGGCGCTACGTGCCACAAAAGCAACGAAACCATTGATGTTTTATCATGGTTTTTCATGGATCACAATTGGCAACCGAGATATTGTGATTTAGCACTTTGTGACTTTTTTCTTTGGGGCCACGTGAAAGAGAAGGTCTACGCCAACAGCCTAGGGTCGATTTGAGACCTCAAAGATGGAATTCGGAATTCGTGAGGCTATCGAGGACATAGCTCAGCCACTTTGCAGTTCGGTTATGGAAAATTTCATGAAAAGGATATTGCTATTTGACGATGTCTATAAATCCATTTATCTATTACAATTAATATTACCCAACTTTTTTTTGTAATTTTTTAGGTGTGAATAAAGACTGGAAATCACAATAAGCAGTTTTCCTTATACATCAGACATTTTTACTGTTTCTTTTTTTTTACTTTTACTATTTTACTATTTAAATAGCTAGTAAATCTAGTGTTAAAGCGGAGCTGGTATAATTGCGTTGTTTTGAACAAAAAACGTGTTTACTTTGTTAAGCCCGGGACTTTCCCGTTTCATACTCTGAACTCATTTATTAGTTAGAGTGAGCCGTGTAGACCAATAAATGGTTTCGGTCCTAGCGAATCAGAGGACGAAACTTGTCTTGCCAGAGCTGACCACTGCTACCCAACACAACACAATTTTTCTTTTCCATATAATAAACTAAATATTAGATTAACTTCGCATGCTGGAATGCGAAGATCTGATTGTATTCATACAGTTTTAATCGCGCTTATGAATAAGATTTGGCATTGACCGGCAATCTCTATTGCTCATGGTGTTCAATATAACAGCCGATATTATGTGTCTAAAAGGCATCAAACTTCCGAAATAAATAATTGGTATTTGTTCAAACTTTTTGCCTTTTGGCGGTGCACAGTGCGGCCGATTCCCAAAAAGCTGGCCAAAAGTCGAAAAAAAAGTTTCTAGATAGAGTTTTTTGTCTTTGGGTTGGCTACAGTAATGCCTTGAGTAGTGAAAACCGTTCATAGCAACGTCCTGTACCCTAAGTATCCTCTGTATTTTCAGTCGCAACGTGGCCTTCGTTTGAGCATCGTATTACTGTCGATGAATAGTGAAAGTTGTACACATTTGAAAGATTTTGTAATGGAGTAAATTGAACAAAACCAAATGGAATCATCTTCGGAAGGTTAGTAAAATACGAGAAATCTTTAGTACATATCAATACCTCGACACAAAATTTTTAGCTGCAGCAATACGTAGATACATTTTTTGCAATTTTTTTTATAAAATTTGAGTTTTCAAACTGTATAGTAATACAACGCCGTTATATGCTGCTTTGAAACTTATTAAAGGTTACTCAAAAAAGTAATGGTTACTAAATAAAACAAGATTCAGCTGCTACCACTTGCTACCTTGGCTTTTATGCTATTTTTTGTGCACAAGAAATAAATACGAAGAGAGAATGAGAGAAAACAGTGAAAGCCTATACTTTCAAGAGGGGATCTGCTTGTATAAGTAACGTAGGTTTCTTTACAAATTTTAAGATTAAATTCGTAATCAGCGACCCCGAAAACATATAAATTTACATGCATCTCGATTATGTTCTAGAATATACGCTATTTCACGTGAGGGGGTGGCCAATAGGGGTGGAAGGGGGTGGATTTTCAAAATTTTAAGATCAAATTCGTAATCAGCGACCCCGACAACCCCCGAGTAAGAAATTTTGAATCAATTACTTAATTTTTTGAGTTTTGGCCAGCTTTTCGGGAATCGGCCGCACTGTGCGGTGTACGGAGTGCAAAAGTAAATAAACAACATATCCGATGGCGCAGACTTGTCACACAAACTTTTCTTTTTGGTTTTTTGTAGTTTTGTACAAGAGGAAGTCGTCATAACATAATACCACTTAATATCATGTAAAGCTACTAAAATTAATTGATCAAAATTAATGGAAAAACGCTTGTGCCATATCATACCAAGTACTAATACATACATGCAAACACATACATACGAGTATAAGTATCTTTATAGCAACGGTACGGGGAAAACAAATAGCCATCCATTAATCACGGCAATAAAGTTGTTAGATTAATATTTACACATACACCTACAAAAGCCCGAAGCATTCAAGCCACAAATTACCCAAAATATATGCGCGTTTGGAATCGCTTACATGACGACAAACCATAAATACAAGAAATGTAGCAGAAATAGAAAAAACCAATCATGTGCTATACAAATCCACACATACACACTCCCATATGTGCATATGTATGTAAAGTGCATGTAGACTTGTAAGTATCATATTGTGTGTATTTATAAACGAAAAGTTGGGTGAAGACCCACACATGCTCACACCCACAAATAGACTTACTTTCCCACTTCCAGTTTTACGGATTGCCAAGCAGATTGAACAAAACACCTTTGTCACGAGAAAAACCGCAACAACAGTCGTTTAAATTAACAATCAAGCGCCAAGAGCAGCCATAAAGTCTCAGTTGCTCAGCAGCACAATTTTACATTTGTATGGATTTTTATATAAATACAGATTGACGTACACGGGCGACAAACAGGCAGTCGGTCACATGCGGGCATATAAAATGCCAGCCTATAAGCAAATAAACAATTGGGCGTCTCGTGTTGTGGCAGGCTGATGGACAGGCGCACCGTCATGATGTGTCAGTTGGATTTGGCAGATGAGTTTGTAGAATTTATAGCATCTTTGCCAGAGTTGTCGCCGAATCCTCGTGAAGCGCACACCAATATAAGCGAGCTCATTCGCCATATCCACCCACCGTACGACAAACAGTCATTGCCAACCGATAGCGTGCATATGTACAACCTAGTTAATGCCGCTTTGCTCCTCCTGCTGATACCGAAATGCTGGCGCTGATCGTAAATTTTACGTGTTGATGAGCCGACGGACCGTTTAAGCAACGAGCAGCCCTAGTATTCACATATGTATGTATATATGTATGCAACTGGTGGTGGGGTGGTGGTACGGATCACATTTAAATGGAATAAGAGAGCTTCGATCTTCTGTCAAACTGCATCATCACTGTTATTGGCGATTGTCGAGACAATCGCAGGCCGATCTAAAATCTTTACCGATGCACGCCTACGCCTGCTAGTGTCATCTTTGTGAGCAGTGTGTCTGTTTGTGATTTTTCAATCAGTACGATTTTTTGATTTTTTGGCGCTTTCGGAAGATATTTTCCTTTGTAAATGACCCGCTAATTGTTTTCTTTTTATGACTTTTGACCGACGCCAGTTAGAAGCAAAAATTGAGGCTAAGACTTTCTGCCCTGAATCTATGAATAAGCAAATAAATATTAAAAAGCTAATTTAATATTTGTACTCCCAGTAGTGTCAGATCTCTATGCAACCGTTTCTTTAAGGGAACAGCCACCAGGACTGTCATCTGATACCAGCCAATTGTAGGGCTGGAAGTAATGTTAAAATTTTGTGAAAATGTTGGCATGTTTCTATGTACCCGGATCAGCACGCAAGGGACGCCTAACCGATGAATATAGAATATGTGACCATCAAACCAGAAAGATCGACCTTGCCCACAATCTCAGTGACTGAGTGGAATCTTGTATCGTTCTAAGCGATGACGATACTCCAATATTTGTAGACGATCGGGAAACTCAGATTGTAATAGGTTCGGCCGTGTTCTCTCGGCAAATCTCCGTGAGAAAACGATTTTAATGCTAATGTAAAGCTGATGTTAAAGCTGCAAGCTCTCTTGAACAGAGTCAGGCTGCGTTCTAAGCCCTTAGATGGTTAACGCCTAACTCGGGATTTGAAGATATCCACGATTTCTTCGACAGAATAGTATTAATATGCAGATTTTTGTGATGCAGATACATCTAAAAATTTCATCTTAAGCCCAAGGACAGAGAGATAGATACCCTTTCATTCTGGTAGTTACCAAAAGAAATTTATATGTGAAAGGATCCACTTTATATTGCATATTCGAGGATCATCAGCATCACGGTGCATGGTCTTAGGTTAGATTTGTTTGTAGCGGCTACTGCTCACCCTGTCTTACAACGTTTCGCTGCCACTCTTTCCTTGAAGGAAGGAAGGTCGTATACTCCGTCATCGGTGACGGTTAGCGTGACCATATTTAGTGTTTGGCCACTTGCTTCAAGTGTTCGTATTGCCGCGCTGCTAGCGGGATATTTTGCCTTCAGATCTACTGAAATGATGTTTGGAGTAGCAAACAGACATATATTTACTTAGACCTGCCATAAGTTCTGTTACAAGTTAAGTCCATTATATGTAGATATGAAATTATAATACTTTTCTTAATAAAGATAATTCTATTTGATCATGTGCATATTAAAATAAATAAGATTTTCATTTGAAATGGCCAGCATTTGCTTTTACTCAAGCTTTCAAAAGATTAGGTCATTCAGCTATTGCCGCATGCATATTTACGTCGCTGTTCGGACCACATTTCTGTGAGGTCTTCGACAGTGTTCTCCATTTCTCACCTTCCACAGGGCCAATATTCTGTGGCTATGAACCCAGGGATATTGTAGGGATATTGTTTTTTAGCCACTGCTGGTGGTTTTTGCCTTATGGGCTGGAGCTTCCTAGAAGATCCAACGCTCTCCATTGAAGTGAGTGCTGCTCATCTGCTTCACCACGCCTTCTAAGACATCCTCCTTGGACACTTTGCTCAGGCCTTAGCCCCATTTCCTCAGAAATGAAGAGATGTAACGCCTTTACAAGTCACTCCCCACCAAACATACCAAACCATTACGAAAGCTACTTGGTGGAACATTTTTTGCGTCTTTAGAAGTTTTAGCATAAATTTTGTGGTTTTTTCTTATCTGTGAAAATTTTCTTATCTGTGAAAATAATATTTTCATGGCCGTTAACAGCGTGCCACCGAAGAAGCCGTTTACATCTATTGAGCCTAACTTTGTTCAAACGCGTTACCAAACGCGAATTTGTTTTCGCAGTATGTTTATAAAATTTGTCACAGAATTTACGGCAAGACTAAATATTATTGAATGGCATAGTTTTGAAGAAAATTGCTACATACTCGTAAAACACACTTGATGGTTAAACTTATTTCATTTCATGGAAGGCTAAGTGCTAAAGCCTCTTTTCAGTGTACAAGGAAGTAGTCACCACAATCTGATCTAATTTAGAGATGCCTAATTTAGAGATATTCAATACTTAGAACATATTCTCAGTTACAGAACGCAAAAAATGGTGTGGGTGCCTTTTTGAATAAAAGAGTGTTTAATTTTCATATATTCGTATTTCGTAAATTCCATTCAAATCAGCGCAAAATAACAAATAAATTGTACCCAAGATCCCAGTATCTGGATTAAAGGTGACAATTTTTAGATTTAAGCTTCATGCTTTCATAAATTCGGGACAGGTAATTTCTTAAAAAATTGGTTTTAGTCCCTAATAAAGTTGTACGCTCCACCATTATTGGCCAGCAAGCATGAAATATTTCACTCATAATAGCTTCCTTGTAATCGGCGCCGAAGCCTCGGACTAGTGGGGCATGCTAGCCATATATATGCATATGTATGTCAGTATAAATTTATGAATTGGGATGGTATGTTGCCCATAGAAGAGGTACAAACATATTTTCATGCGATCTAAATATTTAAATTTTTATCTTTTTCGTTCGGTTTGGCGGTCGCTTGATGGTATGTGGTCGCCGCGATCGATAGGTGGCCATTCGTATGTTGGGCTTTAACTTTGCTTAATGTGTCTGCTGGCAATCAAAATAATTTCATTTGTATCTTCATAAACTATGGGCTGATGCCGCCTGTCGTTAGCTGCGTCAATCAATCGGTTTGCATTTATATACATACGTGCATATGCATGTGTATGTAAATGTGAATAAATATTTTGATAATTTTAGTTTGGTTTTTGTGGCTTGTCATAACAGAACAAATTAAAGCATATGAACCGTTAAAATGGGCAAATTAAAATCAAAAATTATTACAAGCTTAATTAATTTATCGCTGGTAATTTGTTGTGGGAATGAATATACACACAATTAGTATGGAATACATACATACATACATATTCGTATGTATTTACATGTGCTGACATTTCCGATGTGGGCGTTTATGGCACAACTCACTCTCGTTTAGAAATTTATTAATTTGAATATTTATTGCACACAAATAAATTGGCCCAGTTGCTAAGCGTTAATTTTTTTCGTTGTCTCATTTTGTATTTAATATTTTGTGTTGAAGCCAAAATAATTAAAAATTCACACTGTGTAACAAGTAAGAATTTTTTTTCTTCATAAAATATAAAATATATGGGACTGCTTACAATTTCAGTACTTCGATTGAGGTATCGCTATCAATGTGCTTCATATGTGCTTGGAACATCTTTTTCAGTAATAGCCTTTCATCGCTTCTTTTTGACGAAATTGAGCAAAACATCGACAGCATTACATTTAATAAAATCATACCTCAATGTTCGCTCGTAAGCTACTAAAATAAAGGCTCGACTCTCGGTCCTCTATTGTTTGCGTTATACACGAGTATAAATCATCTTCAAAGTGTTTTAAAATACAGTAAAAACTCGAGTCTTGCAAACGTTGATGCCTGCGACCCACATTTCATTTTTTTTCATTGCGTTCTCATTAATTGTGAGATTAGAAAATTTAAAAAATAAAAAAATAAAAATGCCTTCCCTCCTCTTCTCTTGGATTTTTCCCTCCACCCCGGGACTGCTTCCGCATTGCTTCGAGGTAGAGGGCCAAGACGGCGTCCTAAGAAGGACACTTACTTACTCACCCTGCGTCCAGGGTCGCCTGTTTTGAGAAACCTATGCTCAATGCTCTTCAGCATAGCTTTCCATTTCGCGCTTCTTTTTTCGGATAATATCCTCCACAAAATTTGCGACGGCATTCCATTTTTCTTCGTCTATCATAATTTTCTCGATAATTTCTTCAGGTGTAAATACACCAATAGCTCGCTGCAGACCTGTTCTCTCTACGTTCCACCTCTCGCATTTAAAGAAGGTGTGTTCCGCATCATCATACTCAATATTTCCATATATGCAGTTTGGTTGGCTCACTTTTCCCATTCGCCACAGATACTTGCGAAAGGACCCATGTCCGGACAAAAACTGTGTGAGGTAATAGTTAACCTCACCGTGCTTTCTTTCTACCACTTTTTCAGATCGGGTATTAGTCTCGCTGTCCATCTACCATACCTTTCAGAGTTCCATCTTGCCTGCTAAAGTGTGAGTGTTTGAACTCTATTATCGGAGAAGTATGGTACTGGGATTCCTGTGTTTTTTGCCTCCCATCTCCGTTAACGCTCTTGTGCTAGAATATCTATAGGGATGGTTCCGCTGATAACTAACACCGCTGCTTCAGATACTGTTCTGTATGACGAAGCCACTCTGAGAGCACAGGTGCGTTGCACAGATTGCAGAATTTTTCGCCGGCATTGCACCTTAAGCGAATCTGCCCATATTTCGCATCCGTATAAGAGAATCGAGTTCGTCGTGTCCATTAAAAGTTTGCGCTTGTTCTGCGTTGGACCTCCAACGTTTGCCATGAGCTTACTTAACATGCCGCTTACCTTGGCAGCTCTTGTGGCAAAGAGAAAATGTATACTGCTTACAATAAAAGAAAAAGCTGACATTCTGACCAAATAAATGCGGAAAATTCAATTAATGCGTTAGCTAAAAACTTTCACGTACATAGACCAACAATAACTCGTATTAAAAAATCAACAGTGCAAAAAAAGTTGTTTACGCGATCTGAATCCGGTCTAGGTAAAAGAAAACCTCTTAAGATTTTTGAATTTTCAAGAATAGTAAAGGCATTGCTCAATTGGTTTGCGCATCAAAGGCCAAAAGCTTACCACTTACCACTAATATGCTAAAAGAGAAAGCCAAGCGGAGAAAAATTATTAAGATTGACTTCATAAACCCATTTTTGAACAAATTTGGCAATACATTTATGGATTTGAGTTTAACGAAAGAACAGATATACAATGCCGATGAGTCCGGCTTATCTTGGAACCTCTTACGCGATAAAACTCTTATGCGCTCGGCGCCAGGTCTTAAGGTTAGTAAGGAAAGAATAACGTTCTTGAATCACATCCAATGTTCAAATCATTGCAACTAAACTTGAGGAAGAAGCTATTAGCCATTGCTAAAATCGAGCAATGGGTTGTTAAATCTCATTCGGAACCCACAGCTTTAAATGAAGAATGCGGGTAATGAAACGGCGAAACAGTCGGTGAAGAAACTAACAACGTAATCCTAAATACGAATACAATTACATCGGAGGAGGCAATTCCAGCATTCAATATATTCTTGGATTGGACAAAGCAAAACAATGCTTGCTTAAACGATGTTTTGACGTGGCATAGGCTCAGTGGTACTGAACAAGCGAGTGGGTACAAAATAAGCCAAAATCGAAAATTTCTTCACTTTCAAATAAAACTTATCTCTTTCAAGTTTTTTTTAATATAATTAATACATTATAAACAAATAAGCTTGGGCTGCTATCAGTAAAAAAACTATTATATTTTAAATTATATGGAAAAAACCTCTACACTTGCGACAAACTCGAAGCTTGCGCCGAGCACTGTTTCTACTACGTGCAAGAATCGAGTTTTTACTGTAATGCGATATTCATGTATATGTAAATGATGTTCAATTATATGTCAGCTGGCCTTTCGTATCCGTCAGATCACGTCAGCAAGTGGGCCTCAGTGTATTGTTATTTACGAGAAAACTTTGAAACTCGAAGTCTGCAATGAAGTGAAAATGAACACCACGATTATAAAATTTGTTGACACTGCCAGAAATACAGCAATAATTTCCAATAGAGCTCTATGGTGTATTAGCCACATTTACAGTGTAATAGGCAAGTTTTATGTCGTGAACATGTCGTGATTACATATCAGGTTTTGCCTTAAATATTTTTTTTGGAAAATTTGATTATCTGTTAAAAGTAAAATGCCTATGCTTCACAAGGCCTAAGCTCTCGTCGACCGAAGGTAGAACCAATTTAATTCACTAGATCGACCCGATCACTTAACCTGCTTAATATGAAGTGCACTTGCCCTGTATCTGAATGTAAGTTCTTCGTTTTTGCTGTTCGTCTGTTCGTACACATATCATACATAAGAGTAATAGTATTTTCAACTGATGATTCTTTGTTTTGCCCCCCCTACTTCCACTTTTTTATAGCCCCTATATTCTTTTTCTCAAGTTTTTTCCTTAAAACACCTCTATTTTTAATGTTATTTTTAAGCTTTTAGAATTATGGTTAAAAACAGTTCGCTCAGTAGTCAATCCCGTCCAATATGTCTGTACGTCATCCAGAGTATTTTACGAATCTAATCTGGCAGCCGGCGTAGCCGAATAGGTTGGTGCGTGACTACCATTCGGAATTCACAGAGAGAACGTAGGTTCGATTCGCGGTGAAACACCAAAATTAAGAAAAAACATTTTTCTAATAGCGGTCGCCCCTCGGCAGGCAATGGCAAACCTCCGAGTGTATTTGTGCCATGAAAAAGCTCCTCATAAAAATTTCTACCGTTCGGAGTCGGCTTGAAACTGTATGTCCCTCCATTTGTGGAACAACATCAAGGCACACACCACAAATAGGAGGAGGAGCTCGGCCAAGCACCCAAAAAGGGTGTAAGCGCCAATTATATATATATATATATAATATATAATCTGACCTTCCAATGAGACTTTGTCTGAACTATTCAGATCCTCCAAGAAATAGTCCCGAAGCGCGAGGCATTCACAAAAAAAGTTTTGAATGAACCACATCTTTTTCGCAACTATAGTACATATGTATGTATACAGCTCCTACAGATTTCGTTTTTTGTTAATCCGATTTTGGCAGTCATATGGCTCAATGGAAGCCTTTTACTAACTTTTGAGAGCCTCTATAAATTCTGTGTTCGTCACAGACTCTTTCCGCACACTCGTCTCATTCTTCATATTGCGAAACATCATTACTTTACGAGGCTGTGTACAGATCGCTGTTTTGTCAAAAATATTGAAGGGATTCACTAAATTCTTGAGCAAATTCCCGCAATCTGATTATTTTGTGCATACTTAAGGCGAGTCTTAAAGGAACGAAGCCCATGCCGCCTTGCCTATGACATAAATCTAAACTTGAAAAGCACAGGAGTAATCAGGAAGTCCGTACTATTTTCTTAATGAGAGTTGCTGGGGGAAAAAAGGTTTATGTACCCTTCACCCGAAGAAGGAGTAGGAACCCTAAAACTAGGGGACGCAAACTTAGCTCAATCCGGGGATATGAAATATCTTGGAGTAATCCTTGATTAAACTTTGGATTGGGAAAATCATTTACCGTACATTACAAATAAAGCCTTGAGAGCAATACATATGTGCCAAAGACTTTACGATAAAACATGGCGTCTGCGGCCAAAGACGATGGCATGGTATTATAAGACAACAATAGTGCCAATTATCACCGGCGACGCTTTGGTATGTTGGCCAAAAGTAGGCCAAATTAAGACTCAGTTGACACTTAACAAGGTATAGAGAATAGCTTATCCGAGCGTAACGGGAGCAATGCGAACTTGTCCCACAACGGCTTTAGGAATGGTCAGTCGTCTCATTCCATTCCACCTTATAGCCAAACAGTCGGAAGTTAGTGCAGTCCTAAAGCTTCCTAATATATTTCATCTTAAAGAAGGCAATCCTGCAGGGCATGTAAAAATTCTGGGTTCAATCCTGAACTCTCGATGCCTGACGGTCTGCGACAAGATGAAAAGAAAACTAGAATTCTCCAATATCACAGTCCTGCGAGGGTGAGTTTCTAGAATGGCTGTACTTGTTTCTTGTAGTTTTTTATGCGCTGAAAACGAATCTGACCTTCAAAATGCTCCATCACGTCAGGATTTTTGGTAAATGAAGCCTAAAAGGTCAAAAAATGGCCATTTTAGCCATTTTTGATAATTTTTTTTGGGATAGAAATTTTTTTTTTTTCAATTTTCGACGAAAAGGTCGCATAGTACAACTCTTTAGCTTTAAAACCCATTTTTTTTAATTATTGTACGATTTTTAAAAAAAAAGTTATGACATTTTGAAATTAACAGTTTCAGTTACGCCAATAGACGTTATACCCAACGTATACATAACTGAAACTGTTAATTTCAAAATGTCATAACTTTTTTTTAAAAAATCATACAATAATTTAAAAAAATGGGTTTTAAAGCTAAAGAGTTGTACTATGCGACCTTTTCGTCGAAAATTGAAAAAAAAAATTTTCTATCCCAAAAAAAATTATCAAAAATGGCTAAAATGGCCATTTTTTGACCTTTTAGGCTTCATTTACCAAAAATCCTGACGTGATGGAGCATTTTGAAGGTCAGATTCGTTTTCAGCGCATAAAAAACTACAAGAAACAAGTACAGCCATTCTAGAAACTGAAAAAAGTTAAATTTCGCAGGCCTGTGTATTTAGTTGGTGGTTGGTGGAGAAACAATGAAATATCTTTAAAACAGGGCACACAGGTGGGGTTTACTGATGGGTCCAAAATAGAAGACGGCAGTGCTGGCCCTGATTTTGTCGGACCACATTTCAAGAAGGCAATTGTAATGGGAAAAACGACTTTCATTTCGGAAGGAGGTCCACGTTTTAAAGCTATGTGTCAGGGAATATCTTTGTAGAAGCACGCCTGGTGTCAATATCAAAATTCTCTCTGACAGTCAAGCAGCTCTAAAATCGCTAGTTAGTTAGTTAGTTAATGTTTCAAAATTCTCGAAATTCTAGCATCAAGAAACTTTATTACTCTGATGTGGGTACTGGGGCATGATAGACACGAAGAGAGTGAAATTGCGGACACTTTAGAGAAAAAGAGTGGTCGTTGGTCCTGTTCTTTTCTGTGGGGTAAACAACAGCTTCAAAAGTGTCTTTTTACGTGAGCGGGAACAACGAAGCTTAATCGAGTTCTGAAGAGACATGCGGCAATCGAAAAGACTCATTAGAAAACGTGTAAAGATAGAAGTAATCCTTAACCTCAGGAGAAAGGGCATAGAACTCTACACTGAACTGCTAACAGGACATTGTAAACTACATATATAATTGGCGCTTAAGCCCTTTTTGGGTATTTGGACGAGTTCCTCCTCCTCTTTATCGGGTGTGTCTTGATGATGTTCCACTCAATTCCCACTTGAAAAAAATTGGTGCGGAAGAAAATTATTCTTGGGACTACTCAGCAGTGACAGGACGCAGACTAAATTACCTGGGAAGCGGTTTTATGTTTTATTATTTATGCCTAAAAGTGTTTGAGTAGGCTTGCTGGCTGCACAATAGATCTTTTTAGGTCGCAGAGCACAAAAAACAATATTAGAATAATAATATCAGTTCTTAACCAACCTCTTTCCATTTTTAAATATCAACTAACGCAACCCGATCGCTGTTGGCTTGGGGTTATAACCATACCAATTTTCAGAATAATTAGCCATTTTCTAATAAACTCAAATAGTCTGTAGTTTAAAAGTTTAAAAATAAAACTTTAGAAGCGATTTCTTTATCTTCATATATTTATTTATGTATGTATGTGCGTTTTTCCTCGTAACTGTAACTGCGCAATGTGGGTCATCACTAGAAACACGCATGCCCTCTTTACTTTCACGAGCCACGAGTTCATAAAATAAGTCATAAAACTTCTTGTATTCTAAAGCAGATGTATTTATAAAAATATACGCAGCAAATACTACATAACTGCACCAGCAACTCAATGCTACATACACGCACATTATAGAAGCACTAAATTTGTATACATAAGAACAAATAAAGAGAGATATGGTGTTGTATTGCAAAAATAACTATACTACACGCAAAACTATGAAAGAAAGCACAATTAAAAGCGTATTTCTGAAGTCAATAAATATTAAAATGTGAGACATGATAAGATATTCATATGGACATACACATATGTATGAATACAGTACATTTGGCATCTATTTATATATATAAGGGGTGATCAATCATGAGGTGCTTTTTTCATTTGCGTTTTTTTTACAGATCCCGCGCGAGTTGTGGCAAACTGTCATCGTGGATTTGTTGAACAGCGTTTGGCATTTCATCATGGAAAGACTCACACCGCAACAACGTCTACAAATTGTTCAACTGTATTATGAAAATCAGCGTTCTGATGCCATACAGCTCGTGAAACAATGACTTTATTGAGAAGTCATTTCGGAGAGCAGCTGATTTCACGTTTAGGACCTGTGAGTTGGCCACCAAGATCTTGTGATATCACACCTTTGGACTTTTTTCTTTGGGGATTCGTGAAGTCCAAGGTCTATGCTGATAAACCAGCTACGATTGAAGCTCTGGAAGCCAACATTACGACATACCAGTCGAAATGCTCGAACGAGTGATTGAAAATTGGACCTTCAGAATGGACCACCTTAAGCGCAGTTGCGGCCAACATTTGAATGAAGTCATATTCAAAAAGTAAATGTCAAAGAATGTCCTTTCAAATGATAAATAAAGTTTTTGAACATAATTTACATTTTTGTTTTTTTTTAACTATTGAAAAAAGCACCTCATGATTGATCACCCTATATATGTATATATAATTGGAGCGTACACCATTTTTGGGTGTTTTTTGTTCTGGTGATGTTGTTCCACAAATGGAGGGACCTGCAGTTTTAAGCCGATTCCGAACGGCAGATATTTTTATGAGGAACTTTTCCACGACAGAAATACATTCGGAGGTTTGCCATTGCCTGCCGAGGGGCGACCGCTATTAGACAATTTTTTTCTTAATTTTGGTGTTTCATGGACATTCGAACTTACGTTCTCTCTATGAATTCCGAATGGTAGTCACGCACCAACCCATTCGGCTACGGCGGCCGCCATGGCATTTATGATACATATATATTTCCAGACTACGTATGTATATATTTATTATATAAGTATAGGTATATCGGTCAACGGCATTAATTTGGAAACCATTTCCGCCTATGCTTCTTACCAAATTAAATGATTAGTTTCGTATTTTCGAAGGATATATGATTGACAGAATGTGTTATGCTATTTTCCCACGGCACCATTCAATTATGTGGAAGTAATTCAGGCTCAATCACCTTGCGAATTACAGCCAATCCCTAGTTTTTATCGAAATTAGCCGTCAAGCCAAAACGAAAGGGCAAGTCAAAACAAAATTAACAATCGTTAACAACAATTAAACAAAAAAAAAAAACAAGAAAAATGGTTGTTAAGACATGGGGCTTATCTTCACCACTTTCCAATTTATGTGACGGTAGTAATACCAATAACCTCTATGGCATTCCATGATTATATTTATGGTGGGCAAGTTTGAATAAGAAGACGTACGCTAATACATTGGAGAAAAAAAAGAGAAAAAGGGTTGCAGAGCTGTGTATAACGGGTGCGATGCGCAGCGCTCCTACACCGGCACTGGACAAGATACTTGACCTTCACCCAATAGACTTAGCAGCTACAAGTTCTGCAAAGAAGTCTGCATTTAAGCTATTGACAGCAGTACAATAATTCAGAGGATATGTGGCCATAGCCGGATTTACAAATTTTTAAACGCTAACTCGGACTACGTTATTCCTCAAGCTAATTTCAACAGGGAAAGGTAGTATTAGAATTGGCCAATTTGAGGCCAGTGTAGAACGATACAACATGTAACGAAGTCAACGCGAGAGGAACTCTGGAAGCTCTACTATGCTTGTGTCCTGCACTTAACAATGAATAATACGAATAAACTGCTTAGGTTCTGCATTATTTCCAACCTTAGAAAGAGTGGCAGATCAAAAAATTAGTAGCCTACTTAAATTGTCCAAACTGTGTATTAAAGACAAAAATTAAAGTTCTGAAACTCTACATACAAACACTTCGTATCACTATGGACCAATTTCTGGATCAGCTCAAAGATGATAGATTACCAGGCTTGGCTAATATGCCATGGTGAAAAACAAAATTGTGGGAGCAGTTTCGGCTGCCGTGTCAACGGGTACTCGGCAGCCGGACTCTGCCCGCTCATTTCACACGCCTTCACACACTCGTCCAATCAGTCGTTGATCAAATGGCAACGAAGTCCATGTCTGCTTTAATTTTTTCGTAAATAACCAACATAACATGATAAATGGTAATCTCAACTTCAGTTTTTCCGTAAACAAACCGCTGTCATGACCCCGATTACGTCAGCCAATTAGCTGATTCTTTCAAATTCGCTGAGACCCGCTTAACGTTATGATCCATGTCGTTTAGGAATTGTGAAGTTATCATTATCCTATGAAAGTTTAACCAGAAAGAAAGTAAGTCCGTTGAGAAAGTAAGTCGTGTTTTTATAAAATATCTTATTAGAAATATATTAGCATCCAATCCAATACTTCTGGGAAGCAAACTATCAATTAGCGCACTGATGAATTTCCCTTTAAAAATACTTAATTTTTATAAATTTTATGAATCAGTAATTCTTAACTTTAGCTTAGTTTTCCTCCTATCACCGATATTCACAGCAAATAATAATAATAACAAGCAAAGGACAAGAACAGGAGAGAGAGCTGCCGAGAGCTGAATGATGAATGCGTTGTAGAAACACGCTATTTCGCGAATTAGTTGGAGAGCGAATTGCTACCTTGACAGGTAGCGCCAGAGCCAATACAAATTTGTGTATACTCGTATATATGTATATAATTGGCGCGTACACCATTTTTGGGTGTTTGGCCGAGCTGCTCCTCATATTTGTGGTATGAGTCTTGATGTTGTTACCCAAATGGAGGGACCTACAGTTTCAAGTCGACTCCGAACGCCAGATATTTTTAGGAGGAGCTTTTTCGTGGCAGAAATACATTCGGGGGCTTGCCATTGCCTGCCGAGGGGCAACTGCTATTAGAAAAAAATTTTCCTTTATTTGGTCTTTCACCCGAGATTCGAACCAACGTTCTCTCTGAACTCCAAATGGTAGTGACGCACCAACCCATTCGGTTACGGCGGCTACAAATTTTTCAACATAAGAAAACTCAACGTAAAAAGATCATGTACGGACGTGAGTGTAGCTTTACGAGTTTTTAATTGAATAGGAGGTGAAGTAATAAATTTTCAATATATTTGGCGATAACAGAAACAATTATCCTTACTAATAATCAGTCTTAAATATTTGTGCAATGGAATAAATAATCACTTGCTAGCCCGACTCGACGACTCCCAACACTTCTTTTACATTTTTGACAATAGAGCTGCCACAATCGACAGATCTATTATTAATTCCATCGGAGGTTCCGAAAATTTATGTCGGAAAAATATTATTACCAATTTCGACGTGACGGTACTTTCAATTTCGAATGCAATACAGCTTTAAGTGTTTTTCGTGAATTTGTACGAATTCTTTAGATAAGATAATGAGTTAAATAAAATTACAATGTGTTATTTTTAAAGTCAGTAGTTTTAAAAACCTTTGCTCTTAAAAATTTGTTATCGATTTTATATAATAATAAATACGTTTACGATAATAAAAACGTTTACTTAGATGAAAATTCTTGGACTCAGTGTGGAGGCCTCGAACACCCTTTTCTACTAATTTCAACTAAATTTGCATTTAATTTCTCACTTAAAAGCATCCATGAATTACGTTTATGTACCGCAAATCATTTTCATATTGGTCAGAAAAAAACCTTAAGCAACGGAACAATCGACAACGAACAGCTCTTGACTTGAGCGTGGACACGGCCTTGACTCTGTCGCGTTAATGCTATTACCAAGAATGTCGTAGGCAAAACGTGTCCCCATATTTGAAAATTCACTTTATTTTTACTTTTCAGCAGTTTGCAATTTTTTGTTTTTGTTTCGTATTCACCGCGTCTATGAATGCACATACTCGTACACACATACATATACGCATGTATGTACCTCTGCAGTCGTTCTGATTTTTCGAGTATTTAATAAACAATTTGCATAAAATTGCCGCGTGTTGGTTTTGCGTTTGGTTTGGTTTAGTTTGCTTTGTTGTGGCTTGGTGGCCAACCGTTGGCGGACGCTTAGGTTGATTGTGTTGTTGTAAACGACAAATTTGGCAAATGCTCAGCGTGCAAGTAATAAGAAATTCAAGAGTAGAAAATATGACTTTTAATAAAATTTATGGTAGCAACTTGATTGCACCGAAAATGGAATGATTTGAATAACAATGCTTTCAGGCTTTAACTTGGTCTCTTATATATACATATATGTATGTATGGGTAGCATAATAGAAATGGTAAGGTCGAGTGGTTAGAAGGCAAAAGGGTGATAAGGTGTAACCAAAAATAAATGTGGATGGAAAAAATATTAGGTGGGTTTTATGAAATGATTACTGGGTATCTTAAGAAAAAACTTTGTTTCGGCTTGAACTGTAGACATACATATGTATGTATATGTGTACATATTTGAGTATCTATTAATACATACCAATGCATGTATTCTATATGATTGTTGCACTGTAAAATTCGTATTCATTCCTACATTTGTGAGTATTTTTATACTCGAAATTTTCTTGTTTGCGTGGGCTTGAACTGTTTTTGAATAGATTTAAAATATGAATTGTCATTGGTGATTTGTTGCTATGATGATATTTCAATGAATAAACTACGAATGAGAAATGTAACCATACATTTTCTAGAATAATTTCTAAAGCTGCATAACATAGAAAGCAATTAAAGCTTTTTCGCAAATCTCCCACAAAAACAATTAAATAAAGAACTATAGCCGACGCAAATTCAGCGACTTTTTAAAAAATACAGTCCAAAGAATGAGACTTTAACTTTTATTATTTACAATCTTAAAACAGTGAATCATTTAGAATATCGAAGTTCTCATACCTTTAAACTTTTTCAAAGTAATACATATTCATTAGTTTTTTTTTTTTTTTCACAGTCACAACATAAACGCTGCTAGCACACACAGAAATTCAAAGTTCGTTTGATTTGTCGGGCTTAGTAGCAGCTTAATATGATAATATTATATGTTTCCACAAAGGACAACTCCAGAGTTCGTAAGTTTTGGCTTAGAGAGAATTTTCAACTATTTTAATAGCATGCCTTATAGAAATTGTCTTTAAATTGTAATTAGTTTGTTTCGTTCTTGTGTATGTACAGATATCCAAATTTTAGACGCCGGCAGCCAATCAAATTGTCTCGATGACAAGCTGCAAAAACTGTGGCCTAATTTCCATAAGAATGGAATAACAAAAGATAAAAAATCACGTATATTCTACCATTAAATATTAAAATCCCTGCACTCAACAATCTGTGAAAGATGAGTTTCAAATAAACTAGTATTAGATTTTATGAATTATTTGGATGATGTTTGCGCTTAAACAAGCAAAAGCAGGCTGCGGTAGAAGCGTTGTATTCGTATTGCAATATCTCTAACTTTAGAGTTGTCTCTAAGTGAAAAAGCCAACTCTAATTCGACTATGAGTAATATAAAGTGATCTTTTAATTAAAATACCTATGCTATCTGATTATACGCCATCCATTTTCAAGGATTTAGATGTTGGCTCGTTAACTAAGATGAAGAAGAAAATTGTGAGGGTAACTTCGACTGCCACGTCACAAGGGCGATTCGGCAGCCAAATTCTGCGTCATCATATCTCACGTATTCACACATTTATCCAATCAGTCGTTATTTCAGATGGTAACGAGTCAACATGAACGAATACCAAGGAAAATAGAATACAAGGTTGCGTCTTCCGAATGCGCTGTGTCGTCAGGCTCCATAAATAAAAAAACAAAAGAAAGGAAGAGCAGGTGAAAGCAATAGAAGCTACCAAACTCAAGAAATTATTCACACGCACTCATTTTTTGCCACGGGGTCTTTCGCATAAAAACGCAAAGAAATTCATTTGAAGATTTTATATTAAATTGTGCTTTCAAAATTTAACCCATGCCACTTCGTTTTCATTAGTTTCCTTACTTTAAATCTCATAAATCACAATATTGCCAAGCCATTTACTAAATTTCCATAAACATGTAATTTCTCCTTTTCTTTGTTTTGTTCTTTTGTTTTGCATTGAAAAGGAGCCTTGCGTCATACTTGTCGAAATCGCGAAAAATGAAGTAGCTGTTTTGGGAAGACGCCACCTTCAGTATCCCATTCGCCTTGAGCGAAAACTGTGTTCATTCATTCCGTATGTCACCAATGTAATCTACGTTTTTTTGTAAACACTTTTCTTGTTTCGACACCCCATCAGCTGACTCTATCGAAATCGCCGAATAACGGTCTGTTAAAGAGCACACCTCTAAAACTCTATTCACCATGATACATTTTCTAAAATACTTACATTTGTATATTTGCAAAAATGCGTTATCATGTATATGTGCTCATAGGCTATTATTTTTTTATTGAATTTTTGGATTCTCCGTCGTCGATTTTATGTGTGGTCAAAATTTTGTCAAATTCTAGTTCCACAAAGTCGGTCAAAACGTCAGTCAAAAAATAATAAATATTTACAGACATAACGAGATTTGAGTGAGAGCTACTTTCGACAAAAAGTTTGAAATTCATTTTCTCAAAACATCAAAAAATTTATAGGCTATTTTAATACTAAGGGGACGAAATAGTTTCAAGTTTTCTATTTTGATTTATTCCCGAATGTTTTGAATATTCCGAATTTTACAGTTCGAAGAAGTTCCCACTCGTCACACTGAAATATATTTATGAATATAAGTATGAATGCTTACACTAATTTTACTCTCGTTTAAATTTAGCGCAGCACGTAATGACAGCGTCTGAAAATCATACGATATTTTTCTAAAAATAAACCTTTATTGTTTTTCCTTTGTAGCGTGGTGTCTAGATATTGTTCTATGTCATTTTAAAAATATATTTTAATATTAGGACCGCCACTTTTTGTTTATTTAGAAAGCAATGCTTTTATGCAGCTAGATTTTTGTATATTTTTTTTTGTTTTAATTCATTTTAATCCATAAAAATAAATATTGGTTTGTTTGTTTGTTCGTACCTTAGGCGTTGTTATGGCGTTACTGTTGATGCCAAAAAAGAAACGAGAGAAATTTTGTTCCGATATGTGAAGGCTAGTCCTATTACTGGCATCGTAATATTTACTATGTATTAGTGTAGTGACTTAGCATGAAATACCAAGTAATAAAAATGTTTTTTTTAATTGCAATCACACTTCGGCAGGCAATGGCAAACCTAGTAAAAGACTTGGAAGATAGTTAAAGACTTGCTTGTCTTTAGAAAAATATAAAAATCTATTTTTCTGAATTTAATTTTAGGGTAGTTCTTAACTCTATGTTAATACTGGACTGATGGACTCTATGTTAATACTGGACGACTGACAGTCGTATTTATACTTATACCTCATCTTACTGTTTTAGGTACACGACTTGTATATTAGTTTATTTGCTTGCTGTTTAGGAAAAGCATGTTTATTTCTTGTTATTCTTAAAATATGTTTGGATTTGCTCAGCGGTGCATGATTACACTTAGAATTTACTTAACTACTTTTATTTCTTACCTGTAAATGAAATCATTCCTTAACTATTTCCGAGTGTATTTCTGCCATGAAAAAGCTCCTCATAAAAACGTGAAAAGACCATCTGCCGTTCGGGGGGGGCGTACAACTGTAGATTCCTCCAAAACTAGCAAAAAGTGAGAATTCGACCACTACGAAGCCAACTAATGTTGCCTGTTCAGGTATTGTTATCGTCAAGCTTCTGTACCATACGATAGGACAGGCATGATGAGAGAGTGTTACTTTTGTTCGTCGGGAAAGGACTTCACTACTCAATTGCCTACTTAGTCCAAAGTAGCACTTGTAGGCAAGTCAGATTCTTTGTTTTATTTCAAGGCTGACATTGTTATCAGTGTTGATGCTGGCTCCTAGATAAGCGAACTCTATTCTTCTCCTTCTTAATTGGTGCGATAACCGCTTACGCGATTTTTGCCGAGTTTAACTAAGCGCACCAGTGGTTTCTTTCTTGTGCTAACCGGTGCCAGTTGGACACTCCCAGTGAAGCCAAGTCCTTCTCCTCCTGATCTTTCCAACACAGAGGAGGCATTCCTCTTTCACTGCTACCACCAGCTGGTACTGCATCGAGTACTTTCAGAGCCGGAGCGTTTGTTTGCTCTCGAACGACATTAACCAGCCAACGAAGCCGATGGATCTTTATTCGCTGGACTACGTCTATGTCGTCGTAAAACTCACACAACTCATTGGTCCATCGCCTGCGATATTCGACATCGCTAATGTGCAAAGGTCTAAAAATCTTCCGCAGCACCTTTCTCTCAAACACCCCTAGGGACGCCTCTCGGATATTGTCATCGTCCAAGCATCTGCGCACGAACTCTCTTACAACCTCAAGATCACAACCGACTGTTTATGTGATGACAGGAGATACTTTGTTTTGTCCTCGTTCACCACCAGACCCACTCGATTTGCTTTTTTATCCTGCTACTAACAACTCGGATCAATGTCATCAGCATATCCCAACAACTGTATGCCATTATAATAAATAGTGCTTGAGCGATTAAGTTCTGCGCTTCGCACAATTTTTCCCAGCATCAGGTTAAAGAAGTCACAAGATAGAGAG
Source organism: Anastrepha obliqua (assembly GCF_027943255.1). Classification (NCBI taxonomy): domain Eukaryota; kingdom Metazoa; phylum Arthropoda; class Insecta; order Diptera; family Tephritidae; genus Anastrepha; species Anastrepha obliqua. The sequence goes on from NC_072894.1 coordinate 78,160,387, forward strand.
TCATCTTTTCTTAAAACTCGTTTGGTATCAACCGGCTCGGTGAGGTATTTCCCAATTCTGAAGCCGCTGCTGATATTAAACAACGTCTTCTTGCATAGCCGTATTTGCTTTGCCGAGATACCAAATATAGACATCGCTTCATATTGGCGTATTTTGAATACCAGATCTAAATCCACACTGATAAAATCCAGTAACCTTTCACACAATACGTTCCCTAGAACCTTATTCGCGATATTTAGAGGACTAATTCCGCGGTAGTTATCACAGATTCCAGGATCACCCCTCTCCTACACTAAGCATAATTACTACAGGAAAAAAATAGGTTATTCTCAGAGGTCAAGACATATGTACATATGTATATAAATGGGACATTAATTGACTATGACATTGAATCGCCAAAATTTGCGAGAGATGTTTTTAATCTTAGATAGTAGTTAGTGGCAGACTTCCAAGATCTAGCACTGTTCATATATGGAATTTAGTAACAAATGTTCTAATCTAATCTTAATATTCTCTTAAGATTTGATGATTAGACTCTGAGGCTTCAATAATTGCTGGCAGCAATGCTCAATTTGATAGAATAATGTGATTCAAGTATGCTTCCGCAATGGCATATTTTATAGTCTTCTTCATTGATAAATGAGCTTTGAGCTTCATGCTTTTTCTCAAATTATTCGATCATTAGGTCACCCTATACAATTATTTTCTAAAATATGTCACAATTTATTGATGACAAGAACTTTAGATGACAAATTGGAGTGAGAACGTTTTGCATGCATCGCAGCTGAGGTGGCAGTAACTACTACATTCTAACACAAAATAATAGGAGTGTCGTTTATTAAAAGAACTTTTTTATTTCGAACATTTTTGCACAAAATAAATCACATAAGTTCCATTTATCTTTGCGCAGTTCACATACAAACGTAAATAAAAAAATTTCAATTTAAGTTAAACAAATTAAAAATTAGTCCCATATAAAAATAAGAGTAATTTTTATAATGTAAGATTATTTTTAACTGTTAGCATAAAATGACTTCAAAGCATTTCCAAACGAAAAAAAAACACTAATACTTCGTTGATTAGCCTCGTTTTTTCCGATGCAGTTTTTTCCATCTTCGTGGCATAGAGTGCATGAGATATTCCATAAATCTCTAGAATTAGTTGATTTCCATTCAGAAACACTTTTTCTCATGTCAGTTCATAAGTTTTATATTTGGTTGCGGTTGGGAGACTGAACCGCCCAATGCATAACCTCAGCCTCTTTGACCCTAAGCCATTCTTTTGCGGCCTTGCTGGTATGTTTGAGAACATTTTCCTGCTGATAAACCCATTTCAGTGACATATTCTATGTGGCTTATGGTAACATTACCTTATCTAATATTTTCATATATGCCCTATGATCCACGCCGCTATATGGAGAGCTACCCCATACCATGACTTTAGCGCACCTATTTTTGTCGGGTTTATATTCCGTGTTGGGCTGACGCCGTACATACTTTCTGGAACCTGTACTACTAAACAATTCGATTTTACTTGCATCTGGCCACAATATATCATATTTCGGCACTTACGAGCCAGGCCGCATGCTCTTCTGTCCTGGTAAATGGGCTTTGACGACCTGAGCAACATAGGGCCTGGGGTTGCCGTGAAGAAGTATAGTGTCGATTAGAAGATGAAGATGAAGATCCGGCTTGACTCTCGCCATTGGCGTATCTCCTGTAGCCACCCACTCCTTTCTTGGCTTCATATTGATATATAGGCACCATTTCTCATCTCTTGTGACGATTCGGCACAAAAAGCGCAGCTTACACCGCGTGTTGTTCGATGGCGGGCAAGATGCTGAGAAGCAATTTGATGGCGAGTTTCTTTGTTCTTTTTTTAATTGAGCTCGTGAGGCACCCAGGCTCCAAATTTTTTGATAAATCCCATTTAGAAGGACTTCCGCTCTGACGTCAAAGTCGCCATTTTTGAACTTTGCAAACCATTTCCGTGCTGTAGACTCGCCTATGACACCTTCTTCGTACACGTCGCAAATGCCCCGGGCTGCTTCGGCAGCTTTTTGACCTAGATGAAAAGCAAAGAAGAGAAGGTGTTGAAAATGTTAATGTTTGCCTCCTGGGTATTCCATTTCTCTAAGCCTCACAACTAATATAATAAAAATAAAATAACTCAAAAATACAATTAACTTAGTTTTGTAGAGCAGACAGAATTCTATCGAAGGAATACTTACTCTTTGTCAAACAGCAAACAAATCGTTGTAAAATGAAAGAAAAGGTAAAAGCGCTATAAAATTATTCGCCGTCCCGTTGTCGGGAAAGTTATTTACTTTTCGAATTTTCAATTTTTACATATTTTTAAGTCAAAAGGTATTTGGATTAAAAAATGTTAGCACTCCAATTATTTTGTGCAAAGGAACAACAAGAGTCTTACAAAACAAGTAATCCTGCTCTAAGTTAACTACCACAGAAATAAAATGTTTACTTACAGACTTGTAGCATTCAACATGGCCTAAGGTAAGCGACGCACCATGCGAACAGCAGACATCTATGCTTGATTTTCCATTTACATACATACATATTTGCCAGGGGGTGTACATATGTATATCTTAAAAAATTTTAACATTTCTTATTTTTCCACAGCTTCTCTTTATTTATGTAATTCCTTTATTCTTCTAGTTGTTTTTATTTTTGTTGCAACATCATTGAAGCCACATTGCATCTGCGGCTTGGTATTTTTGTGTGTTTACTTGTTTGTTGATTTCAGTGTTGTTGTAATGAAATCAAAATTTCTGGTTGCATTGATCTGTAAAGTTTTTGTGCCTGTTGTTGTTGTTGTGCAAGCAATTATCGTTATTGTCTAAACATTTTGTTGATATTAAACATTGGCTGCGGCAATAACCGCAGCAGTAAATGAAAACAAAAGTAACAAATGCAACAATGCCAATGTACATCTGTGCTCACAAAAATAGCAACGCGGCATATTGCAAAGTTGACTATTTAATTTTTAGTAAATTTTTTTTAGTTGTGTTTTTTTTTGTTTTGTTTTCGAAGTTTAAACTTTGTACAAATTTTAAAAGATTCTACAAATTTCCACCAAAATTTCAACGTTTGTAGTAAGACAATTTTTTTCCATTACTGTATGTATGTATGTATATATTGCTTAAAAATCATTTTTCAACGAATTTTCCGCTCGTCGCGAACGCAACACATCTGCTGTACTACATTAAGGTGTTGAAAAAATATGTACTCTATGCGTGTATGTATATACTATGCATGTACAGATGCATACTCGTACAAATGCATACCATATATTTCTGCAGGTTTATTTTACATTCGTACAAAATCTCAAAAAACAATTATAGTTTTTTAATTCTGATACTTACTTAGAAATTTTTTGATTAAAATAATGCCTTATTTAAAACAAACTAACTGCTGATGAGCTGGACCGTCCACATGTGGCGAAGAGCTACACCGTTCGCATGGCCAGATGCCCCTGCTTTTATTGAATTTGCTGGTTCCAGCGAGGACAACTCGAAATCCGTAGTATTATCCGCTGCGTGCTCATGGGAGGAGAATAAAAAGTTCTTGCACCAAAGAAGATATGCAAACACAGGGTGTTGCCTTGCTCCAGCTCAGACTAACCTGGCAATCGCCAAACCGCTCTTTCAATGTGACTCTACCAGAAAGAGCGCCGGAAACAAATTCGCGGCTAGTAGCTGACAACGAAAGCAAGTCAGTAGAGGAAAACGCTGAGTCCAGTAAGAGGTAAGAAAACAAAGCGTAGTGCTTTAAAGTCCATCTTCGACGGCTTCATGTCTAACCTAGAGTGGCTTTCGATCGCATGCAGAAAGGGGGCAACTGTGGCTTAAAATGAACTTGGCCCGATAATTTCGAAGTTTGCTGATGGTACGATTGGTGCGTGTGTTTTTATAACGAACTTTAAAAGATCGATACTTTTTGCCGGTTAGGTCATTGACTTTCAATCAAATTTTCATGTCATTTAAAATTGTGGTAGGATATACCATCTATATTTTTTCAGATAGCCAGGCAGGCAGCCTCATGTGCATTGCAGTTTCACGTCATAGGCTCTAAACTCGTTCAGAGTTTATCCTTATTGCTGTGACAGCAAAGAACACAGTCTTGATCGCTAGTCAAATGGACTACCGGCGAAATTAGAGGCAACATCGAAATACTTGGGGCCAGAACAATTTTGTGGGCTTATGAAAGCCCAGATAGAGTTATCAACGAGTGGGAGGGCACAGAATCCATACGCACTGCAATGAGAGCTCAGGGCAGAGGCAGTCAAAACAATTTATCCACGATTCTAGGAGAGTATCAAGTAGCGGTAAAGTACGGTGCACTAGACAGATCTAGTTTCCTGGGGCGGCAGTCGTACAACTGGCGACCAGAGGAATGGGAATGGGTAAGTCTTAGCACAATTACGTTGATGGATACTATAGCAGGTTAAACTCCTACCTATTTGGAATTGACTACGACATATCAACAATGTGTCCAGCATGTGAAGGTATCCGACACTAACCACCTTTTCACATGCACCATCAAACCCACTCATCTAACACCCCTCTCCCTTTGGACCCAACCTGTCGAAACAGCAAGTTTCCTGGGCCTACCGTTAGATGAGCTAGACGAAGTTTACCGCTGATCTACACTGCACTAATAGGGTTAAGTATGCTGCTACAATAACAGCAACAGCATAAAGTAGGCTCGTAAACCTGGATAGAGTGGACTGTCGAACTCTACCTGGATACTATACGGGGCATTGTAGTCTTCATTATCATTGTACGAAACTAGGATCAGTAGAAGCAAGCGTAAGCCGTTTTTGCGATCTGATCAACCTTGGCCAGGCGCAATATATCACATCAGAAGTTGCAGTGCGCTACGGTCTGATAATAATAATATTACTCTCTGTCCAAGGTAAATTGGTACTGGGAATGAGAGAAAACGGTTAATAACGACGCTCCCCTCCCTTATAACGGTAATTTCGAAAAACAAAATATAAACGTTATATCTTTATTATAAATAATTCAAAATTACTTAAATTTGATACAAATGATGAACCCCAAAAAAAAAAAAAATTATTGAAGAAAAATATTGTCGATGTCAAATAAAAAAAATACTTACATAAATACATATGGGTATATAAAGTTTGGCCCGCACCGAGTTCAGCACTTCCGTACTTGTTTTCCTTTTCACTTGGTTTCTTTATTTTCATATCTCTTGCAGTTTCCTCATTGTTTATTGTTGTTTACATTCACTTGCATGTGTGCGGGCAATGCGCCAATAATGGCCACAAATTCAATAAGCGTTCATCAATGCTTGCAGCGCCATATTAACAACAACAGCAATAACAGTATCAAGAATAATCAAAACATGCAAACGAACAGTATTGAACTCAACTCGAAATTAACTGCAACACTCAGCGCAGCGCAACGAAGTGATAATAAACATAGACATCAACTCAGCAATGCACTTGCCACGCCATGTGGTTGCATCAACAACAACACTAGCCACAATACTAACACACCACATCATTGTTGTTGCATCATCATTAAATCATGGCATTTGTGGCAAAATGCCCCAAGGTGGTCGTCGTATATAATGCATCTGCCAAGCAGAGTTTTAAAAAAAGAAAATCAACGTGCCACACTTGAAATGGGTATCTGCAGATGTGTTAATTTTACGGGGTTAGAGTGAAATTTTGTTTAAAATAAAATTTGCAGCAACTGGAGCTTAAAACAGCAACGAAAATTATTACTTAATTTAGCTCATACCGAATGCAGATAACTGCAGTCATCATATTTTAAAGAAAAAAATAGATATTATAAATAGATATTCCGGTAACTTTATGAACATATGTATGTATTTAAAAAATTTAATTTAGAGTAAGTATTTAGTTTTATGCCTATTAAATTTTGAAACAATGTGGTGCAATTTGCAAGTGTCTCAAAAACCGCTCTGATTTTTGGCAATTCTTTTGCTGACGGTGTTGAGTGTTTGCTTACATATAAAGAAAGTTGCGCTATTCGGTAGTGCCCAGGTTCGAATTCCGCTGTGGGCACGAAATACAAAAATTATGGACAATGGGAAAGCTCCTATTGCATCTCAGCTACGAAAAAGCCATTCGGATCACTTCTGGATCAACATCATAACGCCGACTACAAATTCGAGAAGGAGGTCGGGCAGCCAAACATTCAATAAAGGGTGTAAGTGCCAATTGACAATTACCTTCTAAATTGATTTTATGATACATTAAAAAAATTAAATGATAGATTTGATTAATTTTACGTCGACGTGGCAGCACTGTTTACAAGTAATTCTAATAGACCCTTGTAGGTAGGTTTTGACCTAAAAACTAATTTTTAGAATCATTTTCTATTGAAGAGTTTGAAGATTTTACGAACAATTTTAAGAACATTTTGTACATTACATTATCACACTTTGTTGGTGGGAAATCTTGTTGAAAATGCCAAAAACATTCTCCGTTTTACTTCCCAAAAACACAATTTTTATTCGGAATAGGAAGAAAGGAAGTACAAAAAATCTTCCTCGACAAATGATAAGTTATGAATATCAGACCAATGTTCCCCGTTTTGACGTACACGTTCACGAGCATTAGTCGAACGCGGGTCTACCTGTCTAATCAAAGAAGTACAAAAGCAGTTGAGATGAGCTCCGCCAGAGCAGATGTTTCCATGTTTTTTGGTAGTTTTCCGTCAAAACCGTTCCACTGGAATGCGTCCAATAGGCAGTGTTCAGTAATCATCGCGGTCAAATTACGAATGCCACATTACAGTTGCTAGTTTCCTCAAAGAGAAAATTGGGAAATCGGGTGACAGAGTAACTTAGCACACTTTAGGTAAGAATAGGATGGCTCTCGAGACAGTGAAGTGACAATTCCAGTGTTCTTGGTCTGCCACCGCCATTCAATTGAGATTACAATTTGGTTTACAACAAAGAGCTGTTCACAGCTGACAGAGAAGCTAGTAGATGGTTTCCCATTCATGAGCGAGGATCACATATTCTTTTATGTTATTGTAAAAATTATCGTTTTAGTAACTTTTTTAGGTAAATGTGAGAGAAATACCACCGCCACAAAAAATAGCCTTTTAAGGCTTAGTTTTTAGATTATTTCAGAAATTTCAAAAAATTGGATTTGCTTAAAAGATGTCCTCAAAAATGACAAACTGAAATGTCTTTAATTTTGGCGCAGCTTCTCTAAGCTCAGTGCGTACCGTACGTTTTCTCGGAACTGCATTTTCCGAAACGATCGAACTCATAACTCGAAAAATACTTACATATATTCACAATTACATTTTATACGAAAGCACGGATGGATTTCTTTGAGTCCAATAATAAAACTTAGTAACATAATAATGAAAATAGCTTCATTTTTTTCATAATACTCCGCTTGGAATTCAATACTCTTTTGCATTCACTTGAAACAATTTTCAATGCGCTTTTGACACTCAGAAATGGATAACCCCAAAATTAGCTGTTTAAATGCTTCAACAGCTTCTTCTGGCGGTGAAAAACGATGACCTCGGATTTTATTTTTAATATTCGGCAGCAAAAGAAGTCATTAACTGTTAAATCAGAGCTGTAGGGTGGATGACCATTGTAAGGATGACTTTAATTTGATCTTTTGAGTACTCAAAAACTCTCTTGTGTGAGCTGATACGTGAGAGCTCGTATTGACTTGGTGAAGGATGGTTAGTCTTCGGTGGTTGATTTTTTTCTCCGAAAACTTCTGGCAAATAAATGACTGTGTACAACTCACAATTGACCTTTTTAATATTCTCTAGTGGTACAGCTGTGACATAACCAGTTTTTCCGAAAAAATGGGCGATCATTTGCTTTGAGCTGCTTCTTCCGCTAACAACTTTTGTTGGATTAAGTTCGTCTGGAACTCCGATATTGTCGATTGCTGTTTTGTTTCCGGCATTAAACCAAAATTCGTTACTTGTTACGATGATATCGATATGCTTTGAACACCCGCAGCTGAATTTCTTCAACATTTCTTTACAACAATCGGCACAAGTCCTTTTTTGGATAATTGTCAAATTGCGAAATCCAGCGAGAACAAATCTTCTTGACGATGAAATGTTCATGCAATACTGAATATACGATTATGTTGTGAATGTACGATAATGCCAAAATATGCCTGTTTCTCACGATATGTCCCATGACGATCTTTCTTTATCTATTGACGCACAGCATCGATTGCTTCTGGCACAACAATTGTTTTTAGACGTCGCTTATAAAATTCATCAGGTTTCACAATGGTTAAGTGGGGGGCTGCAAATCAAAAAGTAGAAGTAAGAATGTTGCACTGATGAATGTACTCCTGATGAATCTACTTCTAATTCTATCTTTTAGGCGAGACGAATTTTTCACTGAGACAAGAACAAATAAAGCTCGGAAGTGAAAACTTATATGTAAGTTTATGCTGAAACATACCAAACTTTTCGATAAAAATATCGAATCAACCTGTTAAAAGGCAACCCTCCTATATACCTCACGTGTACATCCTTCATTAAATGTTTGGCCGAGCTCCTTCTCCAATTTAGTGTTCGTTTTGATGTTGTTGTACTTGAAAACTAAAAGCTCCCTACTTAAAACAAAAATAATTCATTAGTTTATGACATGCACAATAAAGAATCTTAAAATGATTTTTAATTCAATCCCAAGATATGCTTATTTTTGCGGAAGCAATAAGCGACTATGAATATGAAAGTAACTCTGCATTCGCCTAAAGGAGTGATGGCTGTCACACGCATTACATCACATTAATTAATAATAAAACTTAATGACAGCATTTAACTAGTGGCAGATTCCTGCTAATGCATCCCACTCAATGGAAGTGGCCGGAAGCTACTTAAGTGCTTATCAAGTATGTTCAGTACATATGTACGTGTATATGTGTGTGTTATGTTCTAATGTAACAGTACCTCGGACGAAATACAACTCGCTTTTATTCTCTTTTTACTATAAATTCGCTTTCAGTATCTTTCATCAGCTCAGCTAAGCTTAAAGTTGAGCTAGACTTAATAATTGTCGTTCTGGATTTATTAACGAATACGTACATATGTACATAAATTCTTATTTCCCACTGGATCTGTCTTCATTAATGCACATCTTGAAACTATGAAACAATATCCGCTTAAATTGAGTGCTGCTAATGCTTGCTGCTAAGTCAAATGCGAGTTTCAAGTACGCCCACGCAGTTTCTCAGGATGCTGCTGAGCAAGCGTCGAAGATGCAAAGAAGAAGCGGTAATGCAGCTGTTAAGGCAACAAATCCAACTGCCGCTAAAGCAAAGCACTGATGATTCATTCAGAGTTTCTTGTTTTCTTCTTTTTTAATTTTTCAGGTAACTTATAAACTTGCACATATACCTAAGCATATGCACAGGGTGTCCGGTGACAGAATTACGAATTAAAAGTTGAATAAACAAGAACTACTTCTGATAAAAGTTTATTTAAATAAACACTACAAAGAAGACAATTTAAGATTTTATTTTAATTTAATTATCTCTTCTAAATGTTAACCGTAACGTCGTATACACTCATAGAATCTGGCCTTCGTACTTTGTGCCACTCACTGGAGAAGTGAAGTCGAGATTTTTTATTAATCTTGCAAGCGATATTTTCCGTACGAAATCACTCCAACGTTGTCTAAGTTCCTTCGTCAATATTTCGCGTCTTCTAGATTTTTGAAGTCCCAGACCAGCCACTCTCTTAAGCACGGATTGACGGGGACTATTGTGCAAACTTGTAGCAACAAGTTTAATATTTTCATTTGTTATCGATGACCGGCGGGACCGTTGTTTGCTGTTTGTCAGCGAACTTATTGCACGGAATTTTCGCACCCATGAATGAATCAAATTTTCAATAATCTAATACCGAATCCAACGCAGTCCCTCCTCGGTCATACGCTCAGCTGTGAACTGAGCATCTTTAAATTTAAAACCTAATTCGGCCACCGGACACCCTGTTTTAATACGTAGGCGAAGATCGTGGGCTGCAAAAAACTTTTGCTGCGTTTGCTTATTAAGTGGTTATGGCCATTGTATAGAAAGTAAAAGCAATGAGCAGTAATTACCAGAATAATAAAACAAATTTTTTAGACATATGTATAAATGTATGTATATGTATGTATGTATAGTATATAAAGGGTTTTCAAATAAGAGGGGTTATTTTGATATTCAAAGAAAAATTCCATTTTTTAATATAAATGATCGGATGTTTACTTCATTATAAAGAGGGTATAAAGAAGGTATACCGTTATTAGTGGGAAATAACATCAGGCAAATGACCACCACGACCACGCTTACAGGACAATATCCTTTTCATGAAATTTTCCATAACCGAATTGCAAAGTGGCTGCCCTATGTCCTCGATAGCCTCGCGAGTTCTCAGTTCCATCTTTGAGGTCTTGAATAGACCCTGGGCTCTTAGCGTAGACCCTCTCTTTCACGTGGCCCCAAAGAAAAAAGTTAGAATTCGTTAAATCAAAAGATTTCGGTGGCCAATTGTGATCACCTCTTCGAGAGATAACACGGTCCGGAAACCTTTCCCGTAAAAGATCAATGGTTTCGTTGCTCGTGTGGCACGTAGCGCAGTCTTGTTAAAAATAAACATTGTCCAGATCAATACCATCCAATTCCGGCCATAAAAAATTGTTAGTCATCTCTCGATAGTGCAATCAATTCACCAATGACACCTGTTATTGGAAAACCCATTATATTTTTATGTGTAAAAGAGGATGTATGCTTGTTGGCTTGGCGATTTGTGTGTTCTCTATGCACTCCGAAACCACTCAACCGATTTTGATGATATTTTCAGGAATATTTTGAAGTAGTCTTGAGAGTGTTGGATATATGCCTACCGTTGATACAGTTCTGACTTCTGCGAAAGAAGGACCTTTCCTGTAAAAGCCTGACCGGTTGATAACAAAAATCCTTTCAGACAGAGGAGGAGTGTGGCGTAATAGGACTAATTACGGGATACAATCCATGGCGACTACATATGACCTCCATAGGCATCATCAATGATCCACTGTGTACATCTTATTTGAAAGACGGAGGTAACACAGAGAATTTTCTCTTCCACTATATGACTTAATTGATACATTTTTGGGTCGGATGAATTGAGAATGGATTAACTACAGTACCTTTCCATCTTGAACCTGCTAATATTCACAAACAAATCTGGAAAGTTTGCTGAGGAGTAATGAACTCCCACGCCACCTGACCCTCTCTATCTTTTTAAATAATATCTCGTGGTCGTAGGTGGAATGTGCAATATTGTCTGAGTGCTAGAGAAAAAAATTCCGCCCATCCACTATTCCATTCCATTTCAAAATAACACGAAATGGATAACAAATGAAGACTATTTAAGAACGTTTTATTCCAAATATATCACATATAAATTATTATCTTCAAGTTGTCGCACCTACACTAGCAATCAGTTTATCATCCATTTCATCCATCCATAGGGACTCCATTCCAAGATTAGAACATTCAGCAAACTAATACTTTCAAATTAAGAGAGAATGTTTGAAGCTACGAGTTCACTCCATTTTAGTATATCAAAGGATTTCGGAGATATATGCAGGTGATAATGTGGTCACGGAGAACTTACAAGGTAAACTTCCAGAAAAAATCAACAATCATCATCATAGCATCACAGTTCAGTGAGCACCATTGCTTCCGTCACAATTCACCTCCACGTCACGGGTCATCAGCTTTTCGTTGGATATCAGATATGCCCATAGCTCCAAAGTCGCCTTCGATGTAATCTCTCCATCGTTTTCTCGGCAGGCCTCTTCTTCTGTCGCCTTGTGGATTTGTTTCGAAGAATGCTGCTCATTCGTAAAATGTGACCGTACGATCGAATCCTTTGCGCTGTACCTGATTACATTTGCGCCCCTGATAAATAAGTCTAACTCGTCGTTGTACCGAATGCGGTAAGTACCGTCTTCAAGTTGTATAGGTCCAGAATCTTTCTTTCAAAACAATTTAACTGATCGATTTCTCTCGTTTTCAGAACCCAGACTTCGCACCCGTTTGTGTGTGTATGTCTTATGACAGTTTTGTAAATTCGTAGTTTCTGGTTCCTGAGAAATGATCTCGACTTCCTCAACTTTGTGTGTGCGAGGTAAAACTTATTTGCAGCATGTATCCTGCCTTGTATGGCAATGGATGTATCTTTCTGTGCGGTCAGCATAACTCCAAGATACTAAAATTCATTGACCATTTCAAAGTGATAGCTGCCGATTTGTAAATTATGTGTTGCGTTACGTGCTGCACCTTCCATATATTTGGTTTTATCTTCATTAATGATAAGTCCTATCATCCTAGCAGATGATTCTAGACGCATAAATGTTTCTTGCAGTGCCTTTTCGTTTCTGGCTATAATTACGATGTCATTCGCATAGGAACAAATTTGTGTAGACTTGAAAAAAATTATACCACAGGGATCTATATCAGCTATAACCGCATGCAGTACTAGCTTGAAAAGCAGGGATGAACGCGCATCTCCTTGTTTTACACCTGAGATCACTTCAAAACGGTCGATGACATTACCTTAGATGATAACTTTTGCCCAAGTGTTTGTTAAAGTTATGCCAATCAGGCATACTGGTTTACATGGCATGCCTAACATCTTTAAATGATGATCAATATGATTTCGATTAAGATTGTCTAACGCTTGTTTGAAGCCTATAAAAAGGTAATATAGCATAATTTTATATTCGTGTCATTTTTCTCAATATCTGGGACAGCGAAAAACATTAGTCAATTGTTGATCGCTGTGCTCTGAATCCGCATTGATAGTCGCCGATAATTTTTTTCAGCATATTCATTTAGTAATAGTATGGAGACGTCTCTATAGTTTTCTGACGCCTTTCACTTGGTTTTATCACCTTTTTTACGTATTAGTACAATTATACAATACTTTCTTCCCATCCTGTAGGCAGTTTCTATTGTAACCACATCTGCAATACCAATTGATGTATACATTTAAGGAGTTCATATCCACCGAAGCTTTGTTTTTCAAAATTAACAATATGGGGGCCTTAGCAAATATTTTTCAGATTTTCAAGAAAAACAACCGACAATTATTTCTTTAAAAAAATTGAAAAGGCTCGAGTTTTTATATTTTTCAAAAACTGTACAAATTTTATTGAAATCTACCAAGCGGGTTTTAAGTTCCAGTCATCACCAGTCCAAAAATCATAGTTTTGAGAAAAACTCGTTTAAAGTTTTACTATCGAGCTCCGGATCGCCGAGCAGCCTTGGTTAATTGTTGAATAACTCGAAAAGTGTTTGTCGGATTTACTTCAAAGTTTCACACAGTATTTCTAAGATATTATACTTTAACAAAATCTACAAAAGAATCTTATTTTAAGAAAATTCTGACTACCCGTAACCCCTTCAAAGAACTCCATATAAAATCGTAAAAGTTATATAAATATGTATATCAGAAAGGTGTTTAACAAATAGTTGATAAAAAACTTGCATTGCTGTTAGCTATTTTGTGGTGGGGAAGACTTAAAAATAGACATACATATACCGATACATAACTACATACATACTTATACATACTTATGTGCGCATAAAAGAAAATAAATACACTTTCAATGTTCGAAAAAAAAAAACTGTATCAGAAAACAAAACCATCATTGTTTGAATGAAAACAAATTAAATCCAAATCACAGTGGAAAAAATAAAAATAAATATTTATTCGCATGAAAATAAAAAAGCTTTAATTGGATGCGCGCATTATCCATAGATATTATGAAAAAAACGGTAAAACAATTGAGTACACTTGTTAATTTACTGTGCATTTCTTGCGCTTGGTGAATTCTTTTTATGATGAAATACAAGAGCAAAATGTCTTCTTTGAACTTGGATCGTTGAAGTCGATTTTCGTAATTTATAGCTTCTTAAGAAAGCAGAACTGAAAGCAGTTCTCAGTTCTACTCGACTAAGCTTATAACATGTAAAAGCCTCGGAAAAAGTATATAAAAGCTTTCTTTTTGTTACAAAGTGCAGTTAACGATTTTTTTTTTACTCAAGCATGAGATGAACCAATTACTAGGTAAAATCAGTTGCTGAGCCGTAAAATCTGTTCAGTTTTTGAAGTATTGTTAATTGAAGGCTTTGGAACAAAGAAAAAAATGTTAGATAATGCAAGTTTGTAATATCTGGAGAATTCGATAAGAGATCCTAACAAGATTAAATGCAACTATGCGCAAATTTTGTATTTCATACTTTCCTTTGTTGCTCATTCGTGCTCAGCTTAGGAGAATAAAATTGCATTGCAGTCATCCCTTTCCTTATTTGACGGCAAAGTGCTAACACAAATTTATTTATAGCTCTCAACTTTTCAAATACACACAATTGGCGCTAACACCCTTTACTGGGAGTTTGGGTGAGCTTCTGCTCCTTTTTGTAGTGTGCGCCTGGATGTTTTTTCACAAGTGGAGGGACCTATAACTTTTAGCCGCCTCCAAACGGCAGATAGTTCATGTTTTATGAGAAAAACCTTCTCAGGTTACACTCTGCCATCTGCTACCTTTAGAGTGGTGAGATTCAGAGCAGCTATCTTTTCAGACAGGCAAGCAAGTATCAAGGCCTTAAATTCTAATTCCATTTCATCCAAACTAGTTTCACAGTGTAAAGGGGAACTAGAATTGCTTGAACGAGCTTGAACTGCTTGCAGACGAGCTAGGAAGTAAATATTCAACACTACAGGTTTCAATACAACAAAAACATCCATTGCGTCACACTACTATGCTTTAGCCTAAACAAAGTGGGAGCAATTAACTCCATGTATTACAACAAGAAAAATGTGGCCGTCGTACAACATCCAAGAGGACGAATTACCTGTTAGAATGTTCTCGCTAAAACATTTCACGTATTACTGCAACCCTTTCAGGTCACTGGACGGTACGGGATCATGAAGCCAGACTCAACCTTCCTTTCAATCCCATCTGCAGAAGCTGTCAAGCGGAGGGTGTGAAAGAAAGTTTTTTCCGAGCTTAACCAGAATAAGACTTCGCTGAGTCGGTAAACCTTTCCTACAGCAAATTAATAAAATCGCAGACAATCGCAGTTAACAAATTTTCTATTTTATATGGATCTCACGAAATGTATATAAAAAAAGACATCACACAAGAGCAGTGGAAATAAAACGGCGCTAGTCGCTAATTAAGATTATTTGAGTAGAAATTCTTGTTCTTGATTGACAAGATAACAACTTAAGCAATTTTGGCTGAGGTTAAAAGAGCTTCTGTCTCATGTTAACCGGTGCCAGTTGGACCCACCAAGTGAAGCCAAGTCCTTCTCAACCTGATATTTCCTACACAGAGGAAGCCTTCCTGTTCTTCTGCTACCACCAGCTAGTACCGCATTGATTACTTTCAGGGTGTTTGTAACTATCATATGACTTCGGCTTAACCTAACCAGTGGAGTCGCTGGATCTTTATTTTTTATTTATTTTATTTTTTGAAATAAATTGCAACAGTTTTAATGGAGAATAATCATTGAATAGGAAGTCGGTCGTGGTTCAGTGAATCATCAAGAGTATCAGCAACCTACAAAAGAATATGGGCCACTACAAATAATACAAAATAATAATTCATATGGTTGCCAATAATGAAGATACTCGTACATATTCATGAGTATTTGTATTCCATGCTTGAAGTATATTATGTAAGTGATGATGAGATCAGCCTTTGATGAGTGGGTTTAGATATGGTGGATACCTAAGAGAGTTGTGTTAGTACATTTAAGTGCTTTTGAAGTTGTTCGCTTTTCCCTTGCCGGCAACTCTGATAATTTTTAACACATTTTAATCGAACTACTTCGCAAATGGTGGAGATAATTCATACTTGGACTATTTTTTATTGTAGCCAACTCGCTATATTAACATTCTATACCCGGGAAGTAGGCAATTGTGGAATGTATGACTTTTCAACTTGCTTAAAGTTAGTTGCTTAGGAGTTAGCTAAACTTATTTAATTTATAGTTATTTAGTTTATTAGCTATAAATTGACTTTCTATAACTCGGTTATGATTCAATTATTAGTTAACTAGCTTAAATGGTTGCCCTCTTTCTATATATGTATCTCCACATATCAATAAGTTCCCAAAGAATATAAACTTTTTCTTTAAGCATTTTCTTACTTATTTATTGGAACAAATAAACTGGATGATCAAATAATCACTCAAAGTATTCTAATATCGAGTTATATGTAAAAAGCCATAAATGTAATATTAATAATAATTAAATACTAATATTAATGATAATTAATCCCTAATTAATGCATGTAAGAATTTAGGATGCACAATCAATATAACTACAAAAAAACTAAGGCTCCTTATCCATTACTTTATTTCTAATTCGTACTGTTTCGATGTTTATTTTTTAATAATTTTAAGCGCATTCGTCAAGTTCTTAACTGCACATGGCACTTTCGATCAATTCAATTTTTGACTGCTTTTTCCAGTAAATCTTAATGGGCTCAATCAGAAAAATGCGACGCGCACAATGGTTATTAGGCTTCAATTCTTGTATGAGCTGTATTTTATAGGCAGGTAAGCCAAGAGCCTTACTCACGATTTTCCACGTAGTCGAAGTACGATGATGAATCGACATTCCGGCGTCTTTCACAACACTTCGCTCTATGAACTTCTTCTTCATCGTTTATTTCGGATTTGGTCCTGTTTGCAACAGTTATGGGCTATTTCACATTATATTATATACATCTAAGTTTTATTATATTATATGATTGGTTTTGCGTATCAGCACATCCTGACGTCCAGCACTTATACCAGCCCTCATACTTGGCGCTCTTCTGGGTGGTCTGCGTCGATTAACTGTGCCCTCTAGTGCTATCTTCACCAAACGTCCATTCGGCATTCTTCGGACTTGGCCTCTCCATGTCTTTTTTCGAATTCGGGCCCATTTTGTTATTTCTCCTATGTTACAAATGTTTCCTATATCTTCGTTTGTCCTTTTATCGCTCGTGGTACGTCCAGGTATGTATTGAGCGCAGTATTGTCAGTATTTTCAACCGTTGTTGTGCCTTTTAAGGTAACAGTCGTGTCCACCCTTGTGTCCCCAGCGCAAATGAGAATTACCTTATAGATTCTTACTTTGCCTCGGGTCCTCATGCGCTTGCTTCTCCATACAGCAGTTCTTAGGCAGCCATATAGCGATGCAGTTTTGTTTTCCGCTTGCTTTACTTCTAATCTTCGATCTCTATTGTTGGTGATTTTTGATCCGAGATAGTTAAATTCAAGAACCTGCTCTATCAGCTTGTTACTGACTGCCAATTTGCATCTTATGGATTCTTTGAACACAACCAAGCATTTGGTTTTTTCAGCACATATTTGCTGTACGCTTCGGCAACTTGCTCAAATTTGAAGAAAAGTCTCTGCGGCCGTCTTCATTTTCAGCAATAAGAACTGCGTTGTCTGCGTAACTAATTATCTTGAATTCGCCAGTTGTCTTTTGGGACCCAGGTGCGGCCATTTTGACTTGATCTATTATTTTTTCCCTTATAATGTTAAATGATGTTGGGATCCAGAATGTCACCATGAATAATCCCTGATGTTATCGGTATAACACATGTTAGTTTTGAATTTACTTTTATTGCTGCTTTATTGTTCTTGTTTAACGAGCAGATTATTTACAAGATATTTTTAGCAGCATTTTTTTCACTGAGCAGTTATTTTACGTCTTTTAGTCTGATGCAGTCGAAAGCTTTAATAAGCCTTACAAAGCTTAGATAGCCTGACTTCTTGTATTTCAACGATTTTTCTACGATTTGCCTCGTTATGAATATGACATCTATAATCGACCTGTTTTTTCGAGAGCTATTTTGTTCTTCGTACATACTGTGTTTTGACATTTTCTCCTGCTATTATTTTTGTGAAGAATTTTAACCTATAGCAGAGTAAAGAGATATATCTGCAATTATTTGGTTCCTTTTTGTCGCCTATTTTGAATACTGAGATGATAATACTCTCTCTCCAAGCTTCTGATAGGGGCGTTGGTATATTTCATTGCATAGTCTTGGTCCTCCATATTTGATTACTTCGTTATTCATATTGTCAATACCCGACGATTTGCTATTCCTTAAATGCGCTAGTGGTAGGCATAAGTCTGAAAGTTGTGGGTCATCATATGTTATTTCATTGCTGTTTTCTGGTGCTGTGGTTCCGGCAAGTGCGGTATTTGTCAACAGAGATGAGGAATGATTGGTCTATGATTCTTCCGATATAGTTATTGTGTTAGCAAGCTCGTTAATAGGTTTTTAAAGTTTTCAAGCCAATTCCACAGCTTTGAGCTGCGCGAAGAGATTTATTTTCTTTCAAAAATATCCACAATTTTGAACCGTTGCTCTGGCGTTAAACGATTCATGATGACTTGTCAAACCTCACTGAACAGAAATGTCAACACAGTTTGTTATTCTAAGCTGTCAAACCATAGTTATCGATATCGACAGTTCTCATGCAGCTAAAAGAACAACCGATATTTGTAAAACTCCCTGGGAAATATTTGTTTTTAATTCCTTAGGGGAAAAAGGTACCTGCGACGACACATCTAACATCTACTTATGTACACATACTTACGTATAGTCGGCAAGCCGCTGCGGGTGCTACCTATTAGGCATAACAAATTGGCTGTAAACACTTAAAAGTCCATTTAAGAAGTTAATTGAAACAAGCAATACAAACAGGATTATGTTTTATGCCGAGTAGACAAAGCAAGGATGCCGCGCTGGCCATCCGACAAGACGGAATTTCGTCACAGTGGCGCCTCTATGTCAATGCTCTATGATTTTTGTGTACGCGGTAGTTGTTCACTAATTAATAGACTCAGTTGTACAAAACGGACAAAGCAAAGCAAATAATTGTGAAACAATAATAAATGTATTTGTGTGTTTACACAGGCGCACGTTTGCAAAAAAACAATTCATGCTCAGACCTTTGCAACCGAATGGACACGCATACTAGCACAAACACATACCAGAAACGCATAGAAGCAGCAAAGTGCGTTTCAGTGACTACAACCACTTAATCTTAAGCGTAACTAAAGCGTTAAGTGTTTGCCAAGTTGCTACACAATTGGTTGTGATGTACCAACATTGCTGCTGTGAGGTTTGCCAATTTTAGGATCAATATCAAAATGGAACTTGCTTCTGCAACAACAATTAAAGATTTATGCTGCTAAGTGCGAGTATATGTACGTACATCTAAGTGCAGCAGCCTTTCTCACCTTTTCCTGAACGAAGTCATTGAGAGGGTCTTCTATTCAGTGAGTTCCTTACTATACATATATGTATGTAGGTGTGTATGTATTTACACATGTATGCATGTATGAATAGTTGGTGCGCAATTGTTATTGCCATTTGTGATAACATCCGAACATTTAAAATTGATCCGACTTGGTGACTTAACATGCAACAGCAGCGAAACAACTCAAATTACAGACATACGGTGTAAGTACATGTGTAGGTATAGCAGCTAATAGTAGCATCAGCAGCAAACATCAGCGCCTTCGACACATTGCCAATAGCAATGACATGAACAGCGACATCGACATTGACTCCAAACTCGACCACGACGACTATGACGATGACTGCGACAATAAATTGGCAGCACGGTTGGCAATTGCAGTGCGTTGGAGGAATCACAAGCGCGCTTAATTGCCGCATCAAGGCTTAAGCTGCGCATATTCACGAGTGTTTGTATATGTGTAGGTAGAAAAGGGACGTTTGCAATAAATGAGTGCCTCGTTGCATTTTACACTCTTGCCTTAAGTCGGCCAGCTTACGAGGGGAGTTCAAAAAGTTCAGGGTGTTAGGCCGCTAGTTAGTGTTATGTGTTTTGGGGACAATGTTCCATCAGAAACAGCAATAAAACGATTGTGTGCTGACTTCAAACGTAGTGGTAGAGGTACCGATGATGCACAACGCAGTGGACGTCCAAATAAGACGGTGACACAAAAATTCACAAAATAATAATATAAGTGAAGTTGCGTGAGTTAGCTGACATCGTAAAGATATCAAAAGAACGTGTTGGCTTTATATTGCATGGCATTTGACTATGAGAATGCTCTGTTCAAAGTGGGTGCCGCGTTTGCTCAGTGTTGACCAAAACGCACCGTGTCACAAGTCCATCAAACAACGATAAAACTATTGAATAACTTCGAATTGCTCCTACATCCACCATATTTGCCTGATTTGGCCCTGCCATTCGCAGCCCTAAAAAATGCTCGCCGGTAAGAAATTTCGGTCGAATGAAGAGATTATCGCTGAAACTGAGGTCTATTTTGAGGCAAAAGTTAAATCGCTCTATAAAAGTGGTATTGCAATAAAGGGTTTTCCAATATTAGGTGTTAGGTGTTAAACAGGAGAGATGATTAACGATTTTTTATGGCCGGAATTGGATGATATTGATCTGGACAACGTTTATTTTCAACAAGACGGCGCTACGTGCCACACAATCAACGAAACCATTGATCTTTTACGGGAAAAGTTTCCGAATCGTGTTATCCCTCGAAGAGGTGATCACAATTGGCCACCGAGACCTTGTGATTTATCACCTTGTGCCTTTTTTCTCTGAGGCCACGCGAAAGAGAAGGTCTACGCCAACAGCCAACAGCACAGGGTCGATTCAAGACCTCAAATGAAATTCAGAATTCGTGAGAGTACCGAGGGCATAGGGCAGCCACTTTGCTATTCGGTTATGGAAAATTTCATGAAAAGGATATTGTCCTGTAAGCGTGGTCGTGGTGATCATTTGTCTGATGTTATTTTCCACTATTAACGGCATACCATCCTCTTTATAATAAAATAAGAATCCGATATTTACATTAAAAAATAGCATTTTTCTTTGAATATCAAAATAACACCGCTTATCGGAAACCCCTGTATTAGAGCGGTGCTGGAATGATTGCGTTGTTCTTGATGGAAATTACGTTGATGAATTAAGTCAATTTTGAACAAAAAAACGTGTGGTTTTTAGGTCCGGGACTTTTCAGTCCATATGTTGTGTTCCATAAAGTTTATTTATTTCATAAAAAATGGTTCATTTCAAGGAAATAGAAACACAAGACTTTGCTTGATCATTAGTAAATCTTTATCTTTAATTTCCTTTGTTATTTTTCATTAACAATAAACTGAAGCGGTAAAATCTTGACTGAAAGGAAAGGAGATGAGTGTCTTGAAGCCACAATTGCCTCAAATGACAGCCATTTAATCCATGAAATAATTCTTCTGAACTGAAGAAGTACAGCTCGACTCTATTTCCTTTTACTTTTTTATAAGTCTTGCATAGGCCTCTCCCGACTAATGAGCTTGGCGAGCCGTTTTTACAGCCGGTTGTGACGTATCGACCACCTTAGGCCGAAATCCACCTTTTTGGGGCACTACCTAGACTCCTACCTCTATTTTTGTCTCCAGTGTTACAGTATGTCTAATAGAATCATGATCCGCAACAATTCAAACTTAGAGTTCCATAATAAAAAAATTAAATGCTTCTAAATAGGCGTATCCTTTCTATAGTGCAATTTGTTAGTTTCACGAGAAATTTAAAAAGCGTATATTGTTTTTACAAAATGAGTTTTGCGTATGAAAAACGAAGCAGTGTTCCTATATACACGTCCTGAAGGGCCAAAAATGTCACGTGTATTTGCAGCAAAATATTTGAAGAAGTTGAAGATGCTCATAACAACGGTATAGCGCAGTTAACAACGTTAACGACTTACCGGGCCAAGCACAAAAAGATACACAATCTATCCATAGCAATACCAGGCGATCATTGATTTGTTTGCGACAAAGCGGAACTTATCGTTGCGGGAAACTGAAACAATTTGAAGGAAAAGTGGTATTAGTGCATCCAAAGACACCATTCGAGGACGTTCACATGCAGAAGACCTCAAATTTCGGAGCACATTGAAAACACCGTTGCTCTCACTATAAACATTAAAATAAGACTTGCATCGGCTAAGGCAAACTCAAAACGGAAGTGGGCAAACGTATTCACGGATGAATCTTCCTTTTCGGCGAATAGTTACATACGTCGATCCTTTGGACTGTTGATAATCGACAACTTCAACGAATTGTTAAGCATCTGATTAAGGTTCATGGTTCGAAAAAAGATTTGACAGTTTAATTGTGTTTACCGCCAGTTTGAATTCAGTTCTTATGAATAAAATTTACGAAAAAACTTTATTACAATCAGAGTCAGTTTGTAGGAACTAGACAATATTGAATTTTATAAATGGAAATAGTGGAAATTTAAAAATGCAACAACTCGAATTAAAATAAATATGAACGGGCAAAGAGTTATCAAGGCAAATTTGGGTGATTTAGAGTCAATTACCTTCACAACTTATGCTGAAAACAGTGAAGCCCGTAAACGCAATTCCGACGCAGCTGTTTCAATCAAACTAATGAGAACCCTACGTAAACGAAAAGTTCCTTCCTTCCGTATCGTAGTACCGTAGATTTTATTTCACGATTATTAAAAAAATTCCGTAATTTCGACCCAGCTGATTGCTCTCTCACCACGCAGTGTTGCCAAGCAGTACATTTCGAAATCATTTACAAAATAAACATAGAAAAATGATAATTTTTGTTAAAATAGCTTAAAAATACGGTTGAATAATGTTAATTATGGATAAATGAACTATTTGCATTTGTTGGTTTTTGGCTTTGGTTTATTAAACAATGAAAAATTGTAACTGATAACGCGGATGTGTGAAAAAGTGTGTAAGCAAAAATACCAATGGCAATATTGTGTAGATACAACCAAACACATACACACACACACAACCGATGTATTGTGTAAATATGTAATTAAAAGAACACAGTTGTTCTCGGGGTGAGTTTTTGTGCACGGTAAGGGATTCCGTGTGGTCTTCACTGTTTTCAGCATTGCACATTTTATTGAACATATTCCACATAACAAATGCTTTTTGTTCGCGTCTAATTAGTCAAATAGTTTCTAAGTTAAGGCGGCCACGCTTCCATTAGACAGACTATAATCGTGTTCAATATGTATCTCTGTTCTCGCTACACAGATTCTCACTTTTCAAATTCAAGACTCGCGTGCATTCTCAATACGCTGCTTCTTCGGAAGTGGTTTGAGAATTTTCGACACGTTTATAACTTTTTCTTCTTAGCTTCACAATCCGTGGTGGACCATAGCTTCATCAACAATTTTTCTCCAATTTATTTTATCCATGGCTACATCTCTCCAGTTGTGTACGTTCATTTGGTTAAGATCTGATTCGACGTCATCTAACCATCGCTTTCGTGGGCGCCCTCTTTTTCTTCCTCCAATGAGTGTTAAAATAAAAGCTTTCCTAGCATTTCGCTCTTTCGGCATGTCCAGTACGTGCCCAATCCATCTAATTCGTTGGGCTTTGATAAAACGTATTACATTTTGTCTTTGAACGATTTCTTCGATTTCATTGTTGTAGCGAATGCGATTTGTTTATAACTATATACAAAAATTATCAAAATTCCATAAGGGCGACGATAAAGTAGTGCTACGTAAAAAACAACCCTCCCCTCACCAAACTTACCGTCCTGCGAACTTTTTGACCTACCCTCGTTTGTTTGCTGCACATTACCAATTTTTATTTCTTTAATACTGATTTTCGGACTTGTTTTGCCCACTGATGGCATTAATTGGCTGTGAAGTGCAATACGAGAGGCATTAGGGGCAATGCCTATTTGATTCCACACTAGTGATATACAGGTAAACTTTTTTATAGTTGATTTTCTTGCAGAATGGGAAATTTGTATTTATGGAAGTGAGGATTTATGCTTTCTATTGTAAGATGTTGTTCTCAGCAAAGATTAATGCTTATTCATATCAAACATTATGAACGAAAAATATTATAATTGCCGTGTTGCAATTTCCTTGCTACTGTAGGAAATGGTATTTCAGACATTGCAATTTCTTTTACGTCTATATCACTAATGCCTTTATTGAACAGATAATATTATAATTGGAATGCTTGGTTCTTCAGTAGGAAGTTCTGATTTTTAACTATCAACTAACATCAAAGCAAGTGTTATCCGTAATTTGATATTTGTTTAACATTTCATTATAGTGACTTGCGCCCTCAGGAAAAGTATCCGCTTAAAAGTAGCTACAAAAATATGTCATACCTTTCCCCGCTTGCTTCCAGAAAGGGCGTTCCGAAGCTTTTCCAAATCTCTAACTTGGGCACATCTTTCTTTAGCATGTGGAATTATTTCTTGGAAAAAGCGAGGGACAAAGTCAAAGGGGGCCAGCTGACTCGCCATAGCTAATGATCATTTTACTTGTTTACTTGTTTTCGTAAATCCATAAAACTAGTCGCTGTGAGACTAATCACCCAAGAGCAACTCAACATATTTGCTTAATTATCCTCCTATTTTGCTTCCTTCTGGCTGTCAAAGATTTATAGGGGTAAGTGAAAGGTTGGGAAACATGGTGTTGCCAGATTTTCAAAATATTAAAACATTGAGTTAAAGGAGCTGCATTAACAGTATTTTACAAAGAATGTATTAAACTATTTAATGTAAAAATATTTAGATAAAAGTTGGATAGGATTACCACCTATCGCCGAAAAATTGCAAACAGGGTATTTGCGTCACGGCGCCATTAAACGAAACGTGTTAACAAAAATACATCACACTTTCATGTCGTTTTGCCACCATAAAAAAAAACTAGTAACAATTAATAAATCGCTATCTGCCATTGGATCTTCAAATTAAAATGTTGGATGATTCTCAAAGAAGAAGAAATTTAGAGAAAAATTCCTGTCTACATTTACAAACATAAGGGTATGTACACATAAGTATGTCTGTATATTAGGCCGGGTCGATTTGTGGGGAGGCAAAAAAATCGCCCATTGCTCTGTGAAAATCATATTCTAGGGATCAAAATAAGAAACTTTGCCGAAGGAACCATACCTCTGAAACGAATTCTAATGTCCCCCAATTTGGGTCGAACTTTTTAGTGTCTTTTCTATAACTCACTTAAATTAATTTTTCCATTTACATATGTTCTGACTAAATAAATTTCTTAAGAGAAAAAATAGATATTATTATAAATAAATAATAAATATTATTATAAATAAATAAAAATAAAGAAAAAAACATAGCCATTTAGCCGATTTTTTCATGTAAAGGCCAAAAATGGTGATATTTTTAAATTGGGGGACATCAGAATTCGTTTTAGAGGTATGGCTCCTTCGGCAAAGTTTCTTATTTTGATCCCTAGAAAACGATTTTCACAGATTTTTAAATCGACCCGCCCTACTGTAAATCTACTTACATATAAACAAAAATGAGTTGCAGTTTTGTGTGTAAACGCATCATGCGCGAACGGTTCAACAGATTTACTTAATATTTTTCTGTTTTGCTTATTTTTGGTTGTGGCATGCTTCTAAGGAAAAAACTTAGGAAAAATAGTGCTGCCAGATTTTCGAAACGTCAAAAAGAAAGCTCGAATAAAAATGGCTTTGCGCACAACTCGCCACTAAATCATTTGAAACAAATACATTGAAGTCAGGCATTTTTTGAATAATTCTATTTTTCATACACTTGGAAGCCTTTTGGCGAAATAAAATCGAGTGAAAAAACCATTCATTTTCAGTCAAAAAAGGAAGCGGTTTTTATGAATCACACTTTCCCAGCAGATCAAATAGTCAATAAGGACTATTATTAGGGCATTATGAGACGTAATTCCAATACCAAAAAAGAAAAATTTTGTGGATTTTGAACCTTAATAACGCACCGCCGTACAGTAACATCATTACTGAACGAATACCATCCACTAGCCATTGAATTTATCTCATATCTCTCCCTGCGATTTTTTTCTGTTTGATTGAGTAAGAATTTCACTACGGAGAACGCGTTTTAACTGCTGAAAAAAAGTAATGGAAAAATCGAAAACGGCTTTGATGGGTATATGGAAAACAGAGTTCCAGAAATGTTTCAATAGCTGGATCAAACGCTGATATAAGTGGGTTGCAGTTCAAGGGGAATACTTTGAAGGCAATAATATCACTTTTGTGGAATAAACTTATACATTGAATTTTCTGAATATATTCCGGAAACTTTTTGATCAAGGTATATATATCAAAATGCCCAGAATAATGAGTGGAGTCCATGTAGCTACGCCTCTCCATTTGTCCGCCCCGAAACACGATAATTCGAGGAAAAATTATTATTATATATTTTAATAGAACTTGGACACCACCCGTATAATAGCAACATTCAGAAAAGCGGAAATCCTGAAATCCAGGGATTGTTATAAGTCATGAAAAATTACTCACCTTTCATACACAATATTGACTCAAGAAAATACTAATAATCTAATTCAGTGTGAGTGAAATTGTGGTAGACATATTGCTCAATACGCACGTTCCGATTAAACCACGCTCGCTTTCTTGTATGTTAAGATTAAATTTTCGTCGATCCTTCTTTTGGTGCAAGCTATAATTTTATTTGCCCATCAGCTTGCTTGATTCCAAAAATGAACAGCCAGCCGAAATAAAATTTTACTAAAATGTGTTCGGATATATGTATAAAGTGCGGCGCGGACCGAATCTAGCCAAAAATCTTTATATATTAGTTAAATACCAATTCACTTTGTAGGTCAGAAAACATTTCGAAATTTTCTTCTTTTTCTTAATTTGCCCTTAGTTTTTCTGTTTTATATTGTGCTTAATTTATCGCCAAAAACTCCTCTGTGTTTGTCAATTTCTGATAACGCACTTATAAATCTCTCCTATTCCGTTCGTAGAAGCTAGTCCTCCTATGTTTTGAGGCTACACAAAGTCAACCAGGTTGTCTGTTAGCGTGGTTTTGTCGTGTGAGTTCTCTTTCAAATTATTATTAGAACACATCCTCCTCTTTGTCTAACGAAATATGCAAGTAATCGACATAAGAAATACTTGACAACAATCGCTCCCCCTACCACAGCTTCAAGCAACTTACTTTAAGCTCATTTTTATTGTGGCTATTGAGGATATCGCAAAGCCCAAAGCTATTAAAGCCATTCCACATCCATTGTAACTATCCGGGTAATCAGCTAAGGCTAAGCCGGTAAGGCTAATCAGCATTTTTTCCTACGTTCCAATGTATCACTTAGTGCAATACAAATTCAAATTACTATTTTTTAATAATCTAATTCAGTTATAGCTTAAAATTGATTTATTTTGCTTTCATGATAAGCCATACATACACACATGCGTCTGAGATTATGAAAATGCAAAAGTTCCAACACAAGTAGATTGCTATCGAATTTATGAAGCGTGCAAGTACACCAGATTTAAATCATTCGAGCGAAGCTGTTAGACCACACAAGATATCTAAAAGTACATTAAGTAGATATACTGAATGCATTAAAGGACATGAAAGTGTTACAAATAGAGCAATATAAGTACGCCAAGAACCATATATGTATGTATAGAAGTAAGTATCCACATATGCATACATATATGTACAATGTTGAAGTACCAACAACACATCGCCTGAAGAATGTCTGAAAAGATTGACTAGTGTGTAGAAGCCATCGAATGTAGTGCTTAGTCATATTGACCCAAGCCAATGAGTTTGTTCAAATTGAAAAGTCAAACAAAGAAAAATACGTCAATCAGTGTGGTAAGGCAATCAGGCAGTTAAGCAGTCTCTCAAAAGTAGGTAAGGCGTACAAAACGAATGGTTGCAGGGAAGGAAGAAACTTGTAAAATAAAGCACTAAGGATCATCATAAGCGCCACACACTAACACAATTATTTGCCCAGTTAGGAAAAGAGCTTATTAAGAGACAGTAAGTATAGAAATGAAATTCAAAGAACTTTGTTGGATGGACCATACGAAAGGTGTTCGAATATTACTTCAAATTTTAAATTTCAACTCTATGCATTATATGTACATCCTTATGTTTAACATATCTATGGCTGGTATGCTCTCACTTCGGTTACAGAATTTCACTACGTATGATATAATCGTTTCATCGTATACAGCAGATTTTAGAGACGCCATCAAAAAATAATGCTGGCCACAGAGTGTGAACATGGACCCATTTCCGTTTAGCAAAAGCCTTTATTTCAATGGTATACTCGATGTTTTTAGATATTAGAAGAAACGTGAGGCCGGAGCGTGTTTCTCTATGGATAGGAAATACTCGCACGGTCTGCTTATGAACCTGCCGCATTTACATTTACTTCCTACCTAATTTATTTATTCAATTAATACTCTAAAAAATATAGTATTTCACATATGTACTATGAAAACAGAGTTTAATGCTAAATAATTTAATCAAAGTCAAATTAAACTTATAATTTACTAAGGTACTAAGAAAAAGGTAACATTTCTTATCATTTACACAGAAAGATTACTAGATAATACTAAGAATTTAGTTCAACAATTCATTTAGTAGCAATTTGAAGTGGTTCTTTGTTGAAGAAAAATTTATGCCAATATGATTTAAAAACGAATTAAATTCTCCCAAAGTTCTAGGAATCAGCGCGTTGGAAGCATCATTGGTTCTTACCGTCCCTAACCAGAAAAAATCATGATTCCGTAAGCTTCACTGAGAAACATTGAAATTCATTTTCTCCAGTAGCAATGGGGAGTCAATGACCCCACTTATCATATCGAAAAAAAAATTATGGAGAAAATAGTCTTCTAATATCTAGTGTTTTTAGATGAATAAGCAAGCACTGGCTTTTATAGGATGGAACTGGATCTGTGAAATTGAACGAACACAAAGCTCAGCGCACAATATTGATTGAGGAATTCATGTTCGGGTGAATTAAATCCGAGTTTACTTGAAAATTTGAACAGAAAAAATCTGCAAAAAGATTAGCTGCCTCTATAGAATAATATGCTTGAGTTTCATTATGGTAGACAACAGAAGAAATACTTCAGCCTGATTTCCTGGATTTAACATATCGCCAGAAAGAACTAGGATTTAACTTTAGGTCCATTTCAAACCTAAGACTATAATTGCGCTTTAAATTCTTATCCAATGATTTACGTTCTCTAGAAAAATGTTAATATTATATTTATCTTTATGAGTGAAGGAGTGTGAAAAATTAAACTTTTTGAAATAGGTATTTATTTCTCAAAGTTTTAAGTTTTTTCAGATCCTCGGTATGCCATGGTACTCTAGTATAGTATAGTAGTTAGTATTTTTATCACAGGTATATTATTTTTACAGATATCATTTGCCTCATGCTTAAAAATATCATAGCAATAGGCAACTTAAACCCCAGTAAGTAAATAATCTCAATCTAATGTATCAACTGCAAAATTTCTAAAACAAAAACTAGTAGTTACTCTATCAGGATAAAAGTCATTAAACTCATAAAATTCTGTACGAAGGATAAGTGGTACATAGTGTAGGCAGACAGAGGGTTTAGTAAAGCAAAATGTATATTATCATTAATGAAAATGAGATTGAGGATTCGAGAAAGACTACTTGAGATATTTTTATCTGAACCAGTCCAAAACTTAAAAAAATTATCAATCATATAGGTTCCAGATATACCATTAACATTGTTTGGACATTATGCAGTGCTACCATCTATACTGGACCATTCAATATTACCCATATTGAAGTCACCTAGAACACAAAAATTGCCATTATTATCAGTTGTTCAAAGTATTCCTAGAATCTGGAAGCTAAATTATTGTTATAAGTACTGGTGAGCTGTCATTTTACTGCAGCCAACTATCTTTTTCCTAGGAACTCGCTCCATGTTTTCTGATATCCGCTTAAAAATTCACGTTTACCAGAGTATCTTTTTAGTGATAGTGGAGGGTATACAGAGTTGGCAACATCAACGAACCGCTATATAAGTCTCAGTTAATTTGACGGAAACAGCTGATTTGACGTAATATTATATTTTTATTGAATTCATTGTGTTGTGGTATTGCTTTTCATTATTCACCTCATTTTTATTTATTTATTGTTACATCACAGCCAGAATTATTCTCACGGTTGTCCCAATCTACATCTAAATCATCGGCTGTAACAATCACCCCATTACTTCTGGGAAAGATTTATGGATATACGAGCATTTTCCACTGGCGAGTATGGGAGACGATTAACCAATGATTTTTGCAGGATTTTGATTTACGAATGGGTACAAACGTTATTCGATGATTCATATGCGTTGGAAGTTTACAATATCACTTCGTGTTTTTGGCGTGTAATTGACGCTGGTTATCAAGTGGAGAAAGCGATTGGCGCTTTTTGTTGAACTTGACCAATTGGTTTAGGCTGACTGAGCCAATCAAACACTAATGATGTTTTCCATCTCCAGCGAAAATGTCGACTTAGCATATCCACTAAACTGGCCATATATTCTGTCTCAATCTATAAGGTCTGCGTCGAACTAATTGTGGAATCTGTCCAACCAAACATTAGCGTTACCGCACTGTGCACAATACTAGGCGACCTCTCCCTTACATAACTAGAGTCGTTGCTTGTGAAGCTCTCCATTCTTTCAAAAGTTGGATGTTTACACGTAGCGTCAGTGAAGATATCTTTCCATCCTATACTTAGAATGTTAGTGGCTACATTTGCATATAAGATCTTACTGATTTCCTTGACATTACATATTTGGCTTTTGGGGTAGAGCTCGAAAAAACACCAAACGGTTAGAATACTCTGTTCAAGACTAGACGGTTGTCGATATTTTAGTACGCGAGATGTCTTCATCACCTTGGATACGTTCAAGAACGGCGTTGAAAATATTTTTTACAATTTCTTTCCTCTGTGAGCTTTTATATTTGCCGAGAAGATGAATCCGTTTCTTTTTTTCTTTGAGCGCTCATATTTGGTTGGTTGGGTGAGGAACTTTCCGACGTCGCTTGCTATCACGTGTATGTAATGTTGTTGACTGATATTAAGATGTGCCTCAGAGTTGAGTTGTGCGGCAACAACCTGAATCATTTGGTGACTGGGAAGCCCTTTGAGGACAAGACTTTGCAATTTTGCACGTTTGATGCGACATTGATGATTTAATCCAGACAACTTACCGAGATGCGATATGCGAATTCTAGTTTGTTGCAAGTGCATTGCACGTACATATGTATGTGTGCTAGGGTGGTCCAAGATCCTATGGTAAAAACTCAAGTTGGATGTAAAAGCCAAGGGACCCCCCAATTCTTTTCTATTTGATATAAGAAGTAAAGAGCTAAATTTTCAAGGTCATAAGTCACTTGGAAGGCAGTGCTCAACGCTGTTTGTTGTAGGAAGTTGGTTCTTCTTTGTTAAAGGTTCTAAGTCCTTAACACCAATTAAGTAAACACTGTCCGCCTGACGCGTCTTAAGAGCAGTCATTTTGATTGAAATATAGTTCAAACCTGAAACAAAAAAAGGCGTTAATTACCCGAAAGTATGAGTTTTTTATAGAAATTTATGAAAACTAAACGTTGTTGAGCACTGCCTTCTATATGTTCTAGGGTGCTAAGATTTTGCATAGATTATTATTTTATTAGATGTAACAAAATGAGAGGGTCCCTAGGTCTCTAAAAAAAACTTGAGTTTTTTGGACCACCCTAATGTGTGCACAAAAAATTCACTTAGTTTTCGCTATCAGCCAAAATGGGATGAAGCCATTTCTGTATAGCTTATGGTAATCGCCTGAATCCTCGTTAAATCATCAATAAGCTAACATAAACGGCATTGAATACTCTACATACATGCTTAGGTGTTCATATGTATGTACACAACTACGTCTGTGGACATGCGACATTGTGAACTACATTTGACAATATTTTGTGTGGCACAGAGAGCAGCAATCAGGCAAGCACAACTTAAACTCTCTTCGCTTTTTTTCAAGTCTTTGGCTTGTTAGCTTTCTGTCCCTTTCGGTTATTCTGTTGATCAGTTGTTTTGCCCTTTGATAGCGGCTGATGGTTGGCGGTTGTGCGTGCGTCCTCTCGATGCTGGAGGTGGCTCGCTTTGAATTACGACTTCACTGTAGCTGACTAACTGCTGGATTTTTTCAATAGCTAAATGATTGAATTTAGTGGCAGTTTTACTTGTGGTTTTTGTTTTGCTTGTCGTTTTTGCAGTTGTTGTTGTATCAAAAACGAAACACAATAACCGCCTTCGAAGCCATTAATTTAATGAAGACTTTTGTCCGCCAATGATGCTGCTCCATATACACAGCCGAATAGTCGGGTATAATCTGTTAGTTGCATTTTTTCTCTTTCATTTACTTTTTTTGCTTTTTTTAGTGCCTGATGATGAACTACTATTGGAAATGTGCGTATTCAGACGCAAATGAACTGGACTGTTACAAAAAAAAGACTTACGCAAAAGTGCGTTTATATACACGTATTTCATGGCCAAATTGTCTTGCATATCTAAAGTGGGCAGCTGCACAGCAAATGAGTGCCTTGAGTAGGGATGCTGATGTTTTCGTATCGAATAAAGACATAAGCGCAGTCAATCCACATGCCGCGAAATCACCTACATAAATGCTTAGAAACTTAAAAAAAAAAATGCGATAAGAACCTCGCCGAGCTGCCCGAGCAACCGCGGCACATCATGGGCGATGGCAAATATGGGAAGGGTGAGGATGTGCAGTTTGTTTCACACAAAACCTCCTGCCGTCATATGTCACAAAAAATCTGATTAAGCGATAGTATTTATTTGTACTAGGTTCTACGTCTGTTTCGATTCATGTATTGTCGGTGCGCAAATGTAAATATTTGCCACTATTCAGATTTGTAAATCGCTCATTCACTAACTTACCAGAATTCCCCCCTGTCAAAGACATATTTAAATACGTATATGTATGTACCATGATCGCAGAGACCTGTTTTTGGTTATTCAAAGTCAGGAAGATAAAATAACCACTCATCTGCCTAGTGGAAAGATCGATCCTTTTCCTATTAAATGTGGACTCCTAAACAATTCTTTCAAACTATATAGAGTTTCTTAAAAGCGGCCACAGCTGAGCACTTTGTAACCGGTAATTCAAGAAAAATATGTGTACAACCCAATCATTAAAATATGAAACATTTTATGCAATCTTTGCTTACGCGCTTGGCTCCTGGTTCAACGTCGACTGTGAGTGTGAAATGTGAAATGGCAAAAACGGGACTTCAAACCCGATCTCACCTTGAAAAATAATAGAAATCCACTTAGTGTATTTTTGTTACGAAAAATTATCACATCGAAATCATCACTTCAGCTGTAGAGTACTTCATTTATAGAACATCACCACAACACAATTATTTTGCCTCAAATATTTTGGGACTCCCAATGGTCTTCTTAAATTGGCAACTTGTAAGCAGTTGCCCTCACAACTTCTCTATTCGCCAACTACAAATATGTACAACAAATACTTTCCATCTTCTCCACAGCTGTTAAACTATTTCAACTCAACGCGAGATTTCTTCGCGCTATATTTAAGGGGTCCCGCTGGTCTAGAGCTCGAAAATTTTGGGTATTTTCAGAATTTTTTTTTTTACAATAAAAAAATGAAAAACGATATTTAAAGTGTTGAGGCTTTTTACTAAACTTCTTTTACATACCAAAATGCAAAAAATAATAATTTTAATAATTTTAAAAATAGTGGTGAAGTTGACCCTCCCGAAAAATTTAACCTGAACGGTGTTGTCCATTTTGGTTCTTCTATTTATCTAAAACACAAACACCAAAAAAACTATTATTCAGTATGCTATGTCCCGCTACTAGTTAGTATGAAAAAAATTGACAAAATGGCGCGGTTTTGAATTTGAAGAAACAGGTTTTTTAAGTTTTTTAATCAAAAAATATGAAATAATTGAAATAATAATATGATTCCAGTACGGATGATGTGAACAACATATTAAAAGTTCAAACAATGCGATTGAATGGTTTTTTTTAGTTTAAATAAGTTTAAAGTTTGAGGTACAGGAACACGCGGACCGCTCTCTACCGAGTTAATAGGCTGTAGAAGCTATAATATTGGGAATTTTGGCATGAGCATTTCACAGTATGTATATTCTTTAAGAACTATACTTTCGAAATATCGAAAAAAAACAATTGGTTTTTTGAAATTTCTATGCCACCGGGTCCCCTTAAATTACAAATTGCCTGATAGTTACAACGCTTTCCAATTGGAGTTCAGGAATTTATATCTTCATATTTGATTTGATCATATTATCACCATCATTAGGTACTAGTAAGCTAGACGGGTGCAGTCTACAATGAGCGCGTGAAGTACAGGAAGGGTGTAAGGTAGAAGCCTTTCATACTTTAAGGCGACTTAAATATTTTTATTTTTAATACACTTCACTTTACGGAGAAGTAGTACAATGACAGATTTGTCGAATAAGATGAGTGGTCTAGCATTGGTATGCTGTACTTGGCTATAAACTTCTTAACAATAAATGTAGAATCACTTTATAACACTTTGTTATACTAATAGAAAGTTTTGGTTTTAGCTACGCAGAATCGAGAGAAGCGGAATTCGAGAGAGGATAATTCACGCCAAGCAGCAGGCGTACTTCATCTATGACAGCGTCAGTCCACTTATTTTTGTGTAGTTTATTTACATTTATTTTTTATAAAGGAATACATGAATTTCGAAATACTATAAAAAGGTCGATATCAGAGCCTAGGCTCAACTCATCAACACGATCCACGTAAAGTTGATCTATATTCTTGAAGGGTATAATACACAAACTGCATATCTCTCAATACACACACACACACATATACCTATGTATGTGCATCAATAATTTGTGGTCGCGGAAAATAATTGACCACCACCAAAGTAACCCGCTGCAGCAATAGCAGCAGCAGTACGCTCAGCAGCCGGTTTATCAGCTAACCATCTGCTTCTGTTGCCTGATGCTAGCTGTCGCTGGTGGCTTGCAAAAACTTCAGACCTTACCATTTTGGTACGCAATTTTTCGTTTTCATTTGATTTGTTGCTGCATTTGTTTGCCATTTAATTGACTCTTCAAGTGAATGCAAATGATTCAGTCGATCTAAGGGCTTGAAACCCCACTTCAATGTAAAGTGGCAAAAGGAATAAAATCAAAAATTCTTAGCATAAACATTTTGTGTTTTTAAAAAATTCTGTAAAAACATGTGTCGGCAGCAATACATGCATACAAGTGCATGCTAAAACGCGTACAGGAATTGAAATAATTTAAAAGTGGATATATGAAGAAAAAAGAGTTAGCAGCTTTATGGCATTGCGCCACAAATTTGGAAACAGCTTTGGATAGAAATATACTTATATGCTTTTTAACCCCAGAGTACTAAAGTTAGCCGATTCGACTAGCGCAGTATACATGTATATCGTATCACAGTTTTTCTCTCACTCTGCCGATAGCTTTCAAACATCGAGCAATTTCAGTTACCGATGTTACCTTGTCGTATACAGTAATATCACTGCTGAAAGTATCGTTGTTTTGTATTAAGAACTTTTAGCCTTCTTTTTAGCAACATTTTGTTTTGGAGTTAGAGGTGAGAATGGAAAAATTAATTAAAAAAATGCTAAGCAAACGATTTTATAAAAACAAAGCGCGGGATGACCAAGTCGACAAGTGCGAAGTGAAGTAAAAGCAGATGTGGAGAGCACAAAGTTGAAGTCTTAAACAATTTCTCTCAGAACGAAATATCTATTATTCTATCTATCTATTTTTTCAGCACATTTGTTTTATACTTATTCTGTTTTCTTTTTTTAATGAATTCTGTAATTGCGATTTTTTTATTTTTTAAAGTATTATATATTTTTAAAAGTGAATAATAGAATAATTTTGAATAAATGAAAATATATTAAACTTTTGTTAATGATTGATGTCTAAGAACCGAAAAAGTCAGTGTCAAATAAATTTAGTTGTCTAAGGACTAGCATTTGCGCACAAAAAATAGCATTGGTTTTCTGGGATTAAATGAGAATGATCCTTTAAAAAAAGAAGAAATAATAAATATATACATTTGATTAATCCATGTGCAAAGTTGTGCATATTTAAATTTTTTCTCTTAACGGGCTTTTATAATATCATAGTTTCATATCTTCGAGGTAGCCATGTTCCTATGGTACCAAAGTGCTTAAAACGTTGGGAAAAAGAGATTTAGACGTATCTGTCTGTCCATCCGTCCAGCCGCCTGTACATAAAATTCGGTATACATTTAAGCTCATGAACGGTTGATTTTGAAAAACGGCCAAGTCGAATAATAACTAGACCTCTCTTCCAAAAATGCGATTTTATTACAACTAAGACCAATGATAGCATATAATGGGGAATGTGATATCTAAAAATTATTGAAATGAATAATGTGAATGGCAATGAATATGTGTACGAGGAGTGTTCAAAACATAAGGTGAATTTT
This sequence comes from Anastrepha obliqua, assembly GCF_027943255.1. NCBI lineage: Eukaryota > Metazoa > Arthropoda > Insecta > Diptera > Tephritidae > Anastrepha > Anastrepha obliqua. The sequence continues at coordinate 78,196,791 of NC_072894.1, forward strand.
AATTTTTCTCAAAAAATATTTATTTATTCATCAATTTCTATTTTATCTCCTTCAAAGTAGTCCCCCTCAAATATAATACACTTCAGCCAGCGTTTTTTGTAATCCTCGTAGCAGTTCTGATATGCACTTTTTGGTATGTAATTGAGCTCTTTCAGCGATTGGGTTTTTATCTCCTCAATGGTCGCAAAATGCCATCCTCTCAAGGGTCTATTCAATCTTGGGAATAGGAAAAATTCGAATAGGCCCAAATCTGTTGCACACGGTGGCTGAGACATGATAACGGCGTTGTTTTTGGCCAAATAATCTCTCACAAGCAAAGAAGGATGAGCTGCATTGTCATGATGCAAAAGTCATGAATTTTTTTCCACTATTCCGGTTGATTTTTTCGTATTGCTTCACGCAAACGGCGCTTAACTTCGAGGTAATACTACTTATTTACCGTACGATCATGTGGTAAGAACTCCTGATGCGCTACGTCAAGGTAAACGAAGAAAAGAGTGAACAAAACCTTGACATTTGATCGAACTTGGTGTGCTTTTTTTGGTCTTGGCTCTCTTGGACTCTCCCATTGGGACGATCGGGCCTTAATTTCGATGTCATAACCATATACTCATGATTCGCCACAACTTATGACCCTTTTATGAAATTTTGGATCTTCATTGACGTTATTTTTGTTCAAAATTCAGCAATTTGGAACAAATTTCGCTGCCATATGCTTCATGCACACTGATACGCCGACATCCTCAGCAACTTCTCTAATTGTGATTTGACGATGCTCCATAACAATTTTCTTTACTTTCTCAACATTGTCATCGGTTGTTGGTGTGCTGGGGCGTCCATCAGCGTCGTCATTCACATCTTCTCGACCTTCTGTGAAAAGCTTGTACCACTTGTAAACCTTTCTTTTTGACTCAGAGAACTCTCACCATATGCCACTGTCAACATTTCAAGTGTTTTTGTGCACTTAATTCCATTTAGTACACAAAATTTGATGCAACTTATTGATCCATTTTCTTCGATAGCAGGAAATCGCCTTGTCTTATTCATGCCTTTCACAAACAAACTAAGTAGGCTATATTGCTAAAGCCGTGAACATATCTTCGAGACGAGTGTACTAACATAAAAAATAATAGTAATCGAAAGTTGAATGCACGTAGCCCGCGAATTTTGAAAATTCACACCTCGTATATCTAAAACTGTGTGTCAAACCAAAAAATTTTGTTCAACGCATTGTAATATGTATCATTCACTTATCATCAATGCTGCCGCCGTAGCCGAACGGGTTGATGCGTGGCTACCATTCGGTGATGTCCAGGCTCGAAACTCCGTTCATGAAATACCAAATGATAGAAAAAGTTTTTTTCTAATAGCTGTCGTCCCTCCGCGTGTATTTCTACCATGAAAAATCTCCTCATAAACAAAACATCTGCCGTTCCTTTTGTGGGAAAACAAAAAGACGCGCAATACAAATAGGAGAGGGAGCTCAGCCAAACGCTTGTGGGCGTTTATATAGATATATAGATTAGATACTAAGAAAATTTATTGGAATCGAAGCAACTTTGAGATTCCGTATATTTCACTCCACTTTATGACTTTCTTTCTCAAAGAAGTATCGACAATGCTGCATAGTAATATTGTGGCGCGCGGAAGATGGTACCTGAATTATGAAATCTTATCTTCAGCAGTCGTAGTTAACTTTGGTAACACTGGACTATGTGAGTCCATTTCTAGGCATGCTAGTTCAGCCTAGCATCATTCTACAGTTCGGTGACAATTTTTAACATAAATTCAATAATTAAATCAAGAAAAATAGAAAAGTAGCACAATTAAGAATCTTAAAGTAGTAACTTATTGATTCCAATTTGATGGCGATAACTGTAGCATCTTTTTTGCTGTTGAGTTTCCTCCGCAAATTTTTTACGCTTCATATTAATTTCTTCACTTGAAATTCATAACAATCGCTGCCGCTTACCACTTCTGTTGCATGCCACAAGAGCAACCCGCTAATTTGGCTAATTCAGTGCTGAGCTGAAAATAAATAGCAACGCTACGAGTATTTATGCCGCCGCAAAAAATTCATTCTTCAACACCAAATTCGCAACAGATAACAATGTTTGATTTTTTTTCCTGTCATTTCGTATCGGGTGCTGCCGGTAGTTCGCTTAGCACGCGGCTGGCAGACGTTTCAGCCAACACTGCTAATGATGGCTTAAGCGTTCAATGCACTTATTTTTTGTCTTGCGTATGCACACGGTGCATTCCATTTTGAAAATTGTTTTTGGCCGATCAAGTTTTGGGGTACGCAATCAACCTCATTTCATTATATGCCCAAAATTTTTTTAACAACTTTTGTTTGTTTGTAACTACACAAATTGATCGTTTTTGTTTACATACATTTTTATATCTGCATGCATTTTGCTGCAATTTTCATTAGCCTTTCTACATTAAGTATGAGTCTCTCTTCATCTTTGGGGCAGTGTGTACGCGTATGACTTCGTGCCTGATTATAAATCGAAAAACCAGCCGTTTTCCTGAACAACTATTTGCAGATTATAACGGTGAAAACACTTGGTTTTTAGTTCCGCCCAAATAGCTTCAATAATACAACAATTTTAACTTTGTTGATGTTAAATTAATTATTCAAACAATTTTTGGTAATTAAAAATAACTTAATTTTGCTTCACCATATAGCAATTACAATGGGGAATTTAATTAAATATAATAAAGATAAAACCTTCGCTGTTTAGTGGCCACAACTCGGGAACTGGCGATTGGCAGTCACGCACAAAACGTTCAGCTAGCGCGGTCGCTCTCTTCTTAATCAAAACAAAAACCATTGGTGTTATTTTTGGGGAAACCAAGTGCTGTAAATTGTTTCACAACTATACCAGCTACTTTGTGTACAAAATTTAACCCAGGTACAGAAATTTTTAACCCACACTGACCTATGCCATTCAAGTTGAAGTAACCGAGGGCGAATCATTAAATGTAACTAAAAGAAATGTTTACTACTCTAATCCATACGTTAGGGCGGGTTTGATGAAAGCCTTGTAGCCTTGTAACCTTTGCTCGTCGAGAGAGGAATTCACTACTATATTTCCTACTTAGTCCAAAGTAGCACTTGTTAGCAAGAGATATTCTCCGTTGGATTTTAATACTGGCATTATTATCTGAAACCTCGTTTTGTATCAAATGGCATGGAAAAGTCCTTCCTAATTCTGATAGAACTGCTGGTATTTATATATTATTAGTTCTGCGGGGATCCCATCGCGAAGGTGTGTGTCGATTCTCCTTTGATGGGTTCATTCCAAGACTTCGCGCACTATGAATATCTGGTAAATTGTGGATTTTCCAGCTCTAAACCCACATTGATAAGATCCAATGAATTGGAGATAGTTAGTTCAGTCTTCTGAACAATGCGCTCGAAAAAAACCTTGTGTGCGATATTTAGAAGATTAATTCCGCGGTAGTTACCACAGATTGCAGAACCACCCTTCTTGCGTATTTGGCAGATCATACTTGCTTTCATACGCATGAGAGTAGATGCATGCACCTTACCAGTTCCTCACAGCCATGTTTAAATAGTTCCACTGGCAGTTCGGGGGCCCCCGCGACTCTGTTGTTCTTTAGCCGTGTTGTTACTATTTGCACCTCACTAGGATCGGATAGCGGATAGACAGTCCCTTCGTCAACGATTGGGGCCCAAGCTTAACACAATCCCTGCAACATCCAATGTGGTTAGCGTTACCTACATAACTTTAAGTATGCATAGACCACCAGATCACCGTCTTTGTTCTTACGTGGAAACGCCCCGGTCTTGAAACCTTCTGCGAGCTGCCAAACTTTATGTTAGAAATTTCAGGCATATTTCCTATCTTAAGCTCTTCGCACTGACATATACCGGCCTCTAGATTCTTCTTTCGAATAAATCATCTCTCTGCGCCGCCTACATGACGACGACTCTTCCAGAAAGTATAAATGTAGGGTATGAAAAAACATGTTTACAACGTTGGTGAATCGGCATAGCAACTGATTTGTTTTTGTCCTTCGATTTGCTGATTTTGTTTCTTTGTTGCTGCCATAGTTGTTTGTTTTCATTGAAATATTGGCAAACAAGCCACCAAGTTACAAAAACCTTTCAAAAATTAAAAATAGCACTAAAGCAAGAATGATTTAACCTGCGACGTTTTTCCGATCTCCAAAAAAATACAACACTAATATCAAAAGTTGAAAGTAATCAAGCAGATACAGCCAAACTCACTACTAAGCTACCAAAGCGACAACGAAGGAGCACCCAACAATGAAATATTACTACATAGATTGTGACACCCATGACAGTATTTCTGCATGGCGAAAAGATATGATCAGGAATTGAGCTTTAATCGACTCTCAGCGAATTTCAAAGAATCAACTGGGTCATTGGCCATGTGACGCCGGTCATACCAATGCTTTGTTTACGAAAAATCTGAGATTATGTGATATACGGTATACGAAAAAATCAACACAGCCATTGAACATCGACTGGTTGAATAAATATATGAATGCGTATAAAACGAGTGGCCACCGTAGCCGAATGGATTGGTGCGTGGCTACCATTCGGAATTCATAGTGAGAACGTCGGTTCGAATCTCGGTGAAACATCAAAATTAAGAAAAACATTTTTCTAATAGCGGTCGCCCCTCGGCAGGTAATGGCAAACCTCCGAGTGTATTTCTACCATGAAAAAGCTCCTCATAAAAATGTCTGCCCTTCGGAGTCGGCTGGAAACTGTAGGTTCCTCCATTTTGTGGAGCAACATCAAGATGCACACCACAAATAGGAGGAGGAGCTCGGCCAAACACCCAAAAAGGGTGTACGCACCAATTATAGCATAGAAGTAGTATGAAACGAGCGGGTAGAATTCTGCTGCCGAATTTCCAATCATGTGGTGCCTGAAGTTACTCTCACAATTTTATTTTTCACCACAGCGGATGGTCAAACTTTGTTCTATCATCCTTGATATTTCTGATTGTGAGGTAACAAATAGTAAGCAAGCAAGAGAACGGCGTAGTACGATAAACTCGTTTGTTAATAAGAATAAAAATGCAAGGCTGATAAATTTACAAGATTTGCACTTTAAGTGTGGTGAAAAAGAAAATTGGATGGGGCGCTTCAGCTGCCACGTCACTTGGGAGATTCGGCAGCACACTCGCCAATCAGTTCGTTGATTTTTTTCGTATATCACCAACACAATCTTAATTTTTTTTATAAATCCATTCCAAGTGACGTCATCCATTAGATGCTTTTGTCAAATTCGCTCGGAGCTGAATAACGGTCTCTAAAAATCTTTTCACCGTGATAAAAATGGGAAGCAACACAACAGTACAATGTATCAAATACCTACTTACCGCATCAGCTTAGAACTAATTCTGTCAAATTCACTGTCACATCAACCTCTATTATGCCCCTAGAAATACTTCACAGGTTGCGTAAGGAAACTCAAAACAAGAATAAAGGCAAAAAATAACATCATTACATCAAATACGAAAACCACTACTAATTCTCTTACATATGTTATACAATATTTAATACAAGCACATAAGCAAGCCTGTTTTAATATATAATATGATTTTCCCACGGGCGTCGCCCCTCGGCACGCAATAGTAAACCTCCGAGTGTATTTATGCCATGAAAAAAACTCATCATAAAAAACCATCCGCCACTCGCAGGCACAACATCAAGACGCATCCCACAAATTAGAGGAAGAGCTCGGCCAAACACCCAACAAAAAGTGTAAATACCAAGTATCTAATAATTTTTCCAAAAACGACTAAAAATCGTTCCATTAGATTGTAGACTGGGAAGTAGTCTTTAACAGTAAATTTACTTTCATCAACCATATTAACTTTATTATTTCGTTGTTGTAAGCAGTCTTGGGTTTTGTTCATCGGAACATATCTGGATTTTAAGGCCCATGTAATTACTTTTCACGGCCTATGTGGAATCTATAATAGGTTAAGGTTTGCCCCATTTATCTAGAGACCTTATATTGCTTGTAATACACTTATAGTATATTAAACGTACCTGTACAGAAAATACTCAATGGTTTTTATCTGATCTGATCTTCGCTCGTAACACTTTAACAATTGGATGCTAATAAATTTAAAATCGCGTGAGAAAAGGAGAGAATAAGTATTTTGACTTTATATGATATTTGGTTTTTGATCACGGTTAAGAGAATACAGAAGGCGGGAAAATCGTCTCTCAGTGAATTTGCCATTAAGATGACTTAATAATTGTTGTATAGTTTTTCATTTTATTCTTATTAAGGTGCGAATTTATCAAGTTCACTTGGTAAACACATTACCTATTTTCCAAGGTAGTCTAGTCTTAAAAATGAGTAGAATCAGCCGATAGCAGTGCCTATCCTACCATACAAAGCTAATTTTCAAAACTGAAAGTTCGTTATATCTCTGTTATAAATAAAGCAAAATTACTTAAATTTGGTAAAAGTGACAAACCCAAAATAATACAACAGGGTCCGGCACTCGAAGTGTAACCAACTTCAGACTGATGCCCGTGCATTAGCTGGTTGTTAAATGACAGGCTGTCTGCCTAAATGGCAGAAAAACCTTTCGGTGGCAGATCATGGACGTTTCAACAGGACTCGGCACCGTCTCACAAAGCTCGAGTGGACCAAGAAGGGCTAAAAAACCACGTTCCGAACTTCACAATGTTCACACAAGGGCTCTGAAATTCATCAGACGCGAATCCGATGGATTATCCTCTTTGAGCCATTTTTAAGAGCAAAGTCCGAACTAAAAGATTTACCAGTCTCGAGGCGCTGAAAAAAGTCATTGTCCGTGAGTGGGCCAAAAATTTGCAAGTTACATTCGGGCAGCTTGCGACTCGTTTTTGAACCTTCTCAAGGCCATAGTCAAGGCAAAATGTGGTTATTGCGAGCAAAAGTAAATTGATTCTTAATTTTGTATTATTTTTACACATTTTTTACTTTGAATTGAATAAAATAAACTTTCTAAACTAAATTTATGGTATTTTTAATTGGATACACTTCGAGTGGGTAAATTCGTTAATTAATTACGCTTGCCCGAAAGACGTATTGCTCTCCTCTCATTTTAGTCCGACATAAACGTTTTGAGATTGAAAACAACGGCAACTCTTTTTGAGTCACGGCTAAATATCCGATCATTGGTTGTTACAAGCACAAAATCTCATCGTGATGAGTTTTTTTGATTCGAAAAATTAACGAGACCGAATTTAGGCCTTCCTTACTTGACTTTATTATTATGTGGACTCTTGATTAACTTTATAAGAACTACTTTCCGCTAATGGTTTTTCCTAGAACAAGTTGAAATAAAAGTGATAATAAGTTTGCATTGTCCTAAAACTGATATTTTCCACTTAAGCTATTCTTTCATATGACCACAAAATTAATCCACACAAGCATAATGAACATCGTCGAATAGCATATACGGTAGGGAAATGGAACAGATACTCTGCTACTCCTAATTTGCATTCCAAAGCCACTAAAACCGAGTGAATATTAAACTAAAACATTTAATTAAACAAAAAATTCACAAATATGATATTAGATTCAGACAAACATTGTACACTTGGACGAGTACAAAAATATTAACAACTATTTTGTAATGAAATACATGATTTTTTACATGTAAATGAGTAGATTCAAATTCCAACTATTTTAATATGCTGAACAAATTAACGTGCGAGAATTTACGCCAATTAATTTAATTTATTCGATTAGTATCAGAATGTCCGAAAATTAAAAATTTAACGCATGACAACGTAAATTTTATAAACATTCAGCCTAATTTGGTATTATTGAAGTTCATAATTAAGTGAAAATAATATGTAATCGTAATATTTTTAATTTACCATGGCAGAACAACAACAAAATAATATTATAATTTGCAAATGCAAGGATGCCACTCACAGTGCAATTGTGCGTAAATAACATGTTTTTTTTTGGTTTTGTTTAGGATAGGAGACCTACCAACAAGTTCCTTCAAACTTGATTTCGCTTTTTTTTACGCGCATCCTGTTCATGTTGATGGCTTGAATGGCTTGCAAATAATGCATTAATTTTTTATATGTGATATCCGGCATATGTCCGCCGCGGCTACATAGTCCAATCGATCTACATTCTCCAATAAAACTGAATAATAAATATAAAGGAGCCCAAATAGCAAATGATGGTAATTGAGATTCAATTCTTGCAAGACCTCCATTTTATAGGCACGTAAGTTAAGATACTGCCATGAAACAGCTCCTTATAAAAATATCTGCCCTTCGGAGTCGGCTTGAAACTGTAGGTCCCCCCATTTGGGTAACAACATCAAGACGCACACCACAAATAGGAGGAGGAGCTCGGCCAAACACCCAATACAATATATATATAAGTTAAGTTACTTACATACGTAAACTTTTCCACGCAGTCGAAAGACAAAGCCCAACAAATTAAGAACGACGACGAATCGATGTTTCGGTAACTTCCTCAACACTCTCGCTCTATGAATTTCGTGATCGAATTTATTATTATTATTTTTATTTATTTTTTTTTTTTTTCAAAGTAAATTTCCACAATTTGGAAGCTTTGTTCTGAACAGAAATGTCAACACAGTTTGCTATTCGCAGCTATCAAACCATAGTTATCGATATCGATAGTTCCCATGCAGCTAAAAAACACTCGATATATATAACTATCTCTAATAAGTTTCAATATCTTATTAGGCACCCTCGCATTGTCGATGAAAAAATGCGAAGGTGCTATCAATAGGGTGTAAACAGTCATCGAAAGCAGAAGATTTTAATGATAATTTGCTTTCTTTTTTTCGTTGGGAGAGTTAAAAACATATACTTAAGTTTGAAGAAAATTCTAAATTTTGGTGATTCATTACTAGTGTGTAGCACAAAAAGTATCATGTATGGTTTAACCACGCCGGTTACTCTGAAAAATACGAGGGGTGCCTTTTATATTTCGGGATTTGGCAACCCTGGTGTTGCAATCTGACAACGGACAGCTGTATCGCAAAGGTTGATATTTTTTGGCTTTTACGTACTCAGAACGTTTTGAAATACCAGCGCTATTTCTGTTGTTTACAGTAACTTAAAAGATTCATCTCGGTCCAAAAATGGAATTAAATCGTTAACATTTTCGTGCGATTATTTTTTACAACTTTCGACGTGGATTAACTCAGCAACATTGCATGGAGGAACTTAATTCATTTTTTGGCGATGAAGCTCCATCAAGGACCAGTGTTTATCGATGGTATGGTGAATTCAATCGTGGTCGTAGTTCACTCCAAGACGAATTTCGTGAAGGTCGTCCAAAATCAGTTGTTGTTCCGAAAACCATTGATGATGTGCGCGAACTTATATTTCAAGATCGTCATGTGACCTATCGTGAGATTGAGACAATCTTAGGCATTAGTGGGACCAGCATACATTCAATATTGCATAAACATTTGACTGTCAAAAAAATTTGTTCGCGTTGGATCCCACACAATTTGTCAATCGCTCAAAAAAAGGCTCGTGTCGATTGGTCGAAGGAAATGCTCAAAAAATACGATCGCGATCATGTATTTACGCGTATGAGCCCGAAAGTAAACAGCAGTCGACTGTATGGGTGTTTCAAGATGAGCCAAATCCAACAAATGCTGTTCGCGCACGAAGCACTTCCAAGCAAATGGTCGCCGGTTTTTTCGGAAAAACTGGACATGTCGCAAACGTACCACTAGAACAACGCAGAACAGTAAATTTTCAGTGGTACACAACCATTTGTTTGCCAGTTGCCTTCCAAGAAATTAGGAAAACCAATCGCCAAAGACGGATCACTCTTCACCAGGACAATGCGAGCTCTCACACATCGGCTCAAACAACTGCATTTTTGAGCACCCAAAACATCGAATTAATAGGTCATCCGTCGTATAGTCCTGACTTGGCACCGAATGACTTCTTTTTATTCCCGTACGTAAAAAACAAACTGAGGGGTCAACGTTTTTCGACACCTGAAGAAGCTGTTGCGGCATTCAGAATGCATGTTTTGGAGGTACCTCATTCAGAGTGGCAAAAGTGCTTCGACAATTGGTTCAAACGCATGCAAAAGTGTATAGATCTTCATGGAGAATATTTTGAAAAACAATAAAGTGATTTTCGATGATTAAAATTTGTTTTTGTTCTCTAATCCCCACATATAAAAGGCACCCCTCGTATGATGGTCTCTCAATTCGCACCTGTTGCGCTTTGTGCATTAGAGAGTTAAGTATAGGGTCCGGCACTCGAAGTGTAACCAACTTCACACTGTTCGCACGGGCATCAGCTGTCTGTTAGTTGGCTAAATGACAGTCCAGAGTATTGTTTATAAGCGCGCTCAGGCATTTTGCTGAGAGTAAACACAAAAGAAAATCAGTAATGGATTTCAAACGTATTGTGTCATTGTATTATATTTGGCTGGAAAATCACAACCAGCGATTGTTCGAGAGCTTGAGCATATTAAAGTAAATAAAGCTTTTGTTTATCGCACCATTACTCATTACAATGATACTGGTAGCATCGCGAAACGTCATGGAGGTCGCTGTAACCGCAGATGGGTGCTCTCCAAACGTTTTCATCGAGCCCGGCGTCAAGGTAAACGCGAAATATTATTGGCATAGTATTCTGGAGATTGCTCTGAAGGCGTGGGCAGACAAACATTTCGGTAGCAGACCATGGACGTTTCAACAGGACTCAGCACCTTCTCACAAGGCTCGAGTAAACCAAGAATGGCTAAAAAAAGAACGTTCTGAACTTCATAACGTCCACACAATGCCTCTTATATTCACCAGTCGCGAATCCGATACATTACTCTCTTTGGGCTATTTGGGAGAGCAAGGTCCGAACTAAAAGATTCACTAGTCTCGAGGCACTGAAAAACAAACCATTATTCGCGAGTGGGCTAAAATACCTGCAATTCACATTCGGGCAGCTTGCGATTCAAATCGAGCAAAAGTAAATTGATTCTTAATTTTGCATTATTTTCACAAATTTTCTTTGAATTGAATAAAAGTAATTTTCAAAATTAAATTTATGGAACCGAGTGGTATCTATGGACTTTTTACAAAGCAACTTAACTCGATTTAATTCTTTCTACCTGAGAAGCATTAAATTGCTGGATTTCGTAGCAACTGAAAGTTTGTACAATACAATCCTAATCTAAGGGGACGATGCACAGGGTAATATAATTCAAGAGTAATGCAGGTCTTTGACAGCAATTATTTGTGCCATCTTCATTTTTTACCCCTTCAGGGAATTGATACTACAGGCTTTGGAAAAATTAGTAATGGGTCAATACTCAGTTCAACAACGTGGAAAAGTGATCCAAACGTTGTATGAAAATGGTCGTCCCATTCATAACGAGTTACTTTTTGGTATTATTTTTGGGCTGCCGTAGTCATCGGACCGCCATCGGAATGACGTCTTTGAAATGACTCCATGGCCCTATTGCGAACAAAGTTCCCAGGCCACATCATGCCACGGACCAACGAGGTCAAATGGGTGCCGAGATTTTACGATATGGCACCATCGGGTTTCGTTATCTGCGGCTAGGGTACAAAACCCGAACTACATGAAGAAGTCATGAAAAATATTTATATGCACATTTTGTGTTGCCAGAGGTTATTGTTTCATACATAAATGCAATGGAATAAAAAAGATGAATAAAAAAAGGATAATTTATACCAATTTGGTTGTATTTCCTTTATAAAGGAAAGTTTGCAGTCTTAGTGCGTCACTCTGTAGCTCATCTTCAACGCTTGCCCTACCACGTTTTTACTTTAAACCCATCGACGCATCATTGGAAGTGACGTAACAAATTCCTTAATCATTTTCATGATTGTTTTTACGAATTTCTCGAGCGGAAAATCCTTTCAAAGCAAAGAATTTTAAAGCAGCACGATATTCGGTTATTGCAAAAATGCACTGACACGTCAACTTCAAATGGCTTGTAAGCAAATAATTATTTTTATTTTATTTTATATTATTATATTCATTATAATGAATTGACAGATCGAAATCAAATTTTCTTCCATCGAAAGCTACCGTCAGTAGTTTTCTCAAAAGCAGTCAGATTAAAGGTATTCTGAGAACCCACAAACGAATTGGAATTTTTGGAAAATCAATTTACTGTAGTTTATTTTGGATTATTTTTGCAATAATACTCGCATACGCATCAGCGAACCGAGATTCCTCAGTACATTGTGGTCAAATAATTTCTGTGATTTGAATGCAACTTACAAAATAATTGAAATGATTAATTAATTTTGCGGCTACTGGTGAATTTTATTACGTTCATAGCAACGTGGAATTCACTCGTGATTTATAGTAATTTTCGCATCAGGTTGAATGTTTCTTGGAAAATTTATTTTATTATGATTTGTGATTATTTCATAAAATATGAAGCTGAAAATGCAAACAACAACAGAAAACACGAATTCATTCATTTAATGAAGTTGATTGAATATCACACATTTACTCGTAAATAAGCAGTTGTTGTTATTTGTTTGTATGAGTAAATATAGTAATTACAAATGTTTATTTCACATTTATGGAAAATAACGACATGTGCGGTACACATACACACATACAGTGACTCAAAAAGTTTAACGATTAACTTTAAAATAGCATTCCAGAACTGTGAATTATTTAATTTTCGAAAAAAAGCTAATTTTCCATTTCCATGGAGTTATTCTATTTATTCCCATACATAAATTATATTTACATTCAACATGTTTACACTGGGAATTAAATATAAACAATGCCAAATACCAATTCGTGTCCAAACGAATAATCGTACAAATTTGTATATCCTAAATATCTGTATTACACAAAGCTTCCTGATCAGTATTTACCATAGTGGCTGATTCTGTGGCGCTTCTCACTGCACTTAAACGTCCTGACATAGATTCTACCCAGTTTTTATACACTAAGCGAAATACTATGGGGCATTTTTGTAATCAAATAATCAATCAATAATAATCTTTTAACTTACATCATAAGGGAACAAAACAAAAGTAGAAACGCTTTAAAGGATTTATTTCAGCCTTTTAGTGTAAAAATTTAATAATATTCAAGGGCGAAAAAGGAAATAGGAACATGGGACTAAACTGATATTAAACCTGAGCAAATAACAAATCTTAAGGAAATAATACAAAATAATATATAATAGCTTATATGTCCTCCGTTATTTATCGTAACTATTACTAGCCGTAGTGGCATAGAATTTAAGAATGATTGAAGGACACAAAGGATGATTTTTGTCCATTCCTATTCAATAGCCATTTTAAGATGCAATGGGCTAATAATTTCTTCCGCCTTTATTAACTTGCTTGCTATGTATTTATATTTCCGAGACTCTCCATTGGATTTAGGTCTGGACTAACGCGCGCTACTTTAGCAAAGGAATATTTTTCGACGCGAAAAACTCCTTCGTGCGCTTAGCGCTTTAGATTGGAGCATTGCCTTTTAATAGGTGCAGGACTCTCTCGCTAAATTCAATGAAAAAGTATCTAAAGCAAAATAAATACAGTAAGGTCTCTTTTTATGCGGTTTTGAAGTTGAGCGGTTTTTATTTCATCCAAAAATTATCCATATAGGCTTGTTTAGGAAGCCCGCATATAGGCAGTCTCAAAAAATCATAGAGCTCACACCATTTGTTCCATTGACATATCACGTTAATGGATATAAAAGACAGCTAGATATACCTTAACTGTTCACATCCAGATGTCAGTGATTTGTTTTTAGAGTAAGCTTTTGCAATTCACGGATTCCCCTTGCATATGATAAAGGGTTTTCCAATAACACGTGCTATTGGTGAATGGATTGCTCTATCGAGTGATGACTAATGATTTTTTATGGCCGGAATTGGATGGTATGGATCTGGACAACGTTTATTCCCAACAAAACGGCCCTACGTGCCACGCAAGCAACGAACCATTGATCTTTTACGGTAAAAGTTTCCGGACCGTGTTATCTGTCGAAGAGGTGATCACAATTGGCCATAGAGATCTTGTGATTTAACACCTTGTGCCTTCTTTCTTTGGCCCACCTGAAAGAGAAAGTCTATACCAACAGCCCAGGGTCGATTCAAGACCTCAACGATTGAATTCGGAATTCGTAAGGCTATCGGGGACATAGGGCAGCCACTTTGCAATTCGGTTATGGAAAATTTCATGAAAAGGATATTGTCCTGTAAGCGTGGTCATGGTGGCCATTTTCCTGATGTTATTTCCACTATTAACAGCATACTTTCCTCTTTATAATGAATCATTTAATTAAAAAGTAGCATTTTTCTTTGAATATCAAAATAACACCTCTGTTTGGAAAAGCCATACTTACCATCGGCAAGTTACTATTACATCACTCTGAGTTTCGCATTGAAAGGTAGACAATTGCATTGACATTAAATTTTATTTTAGTGGTGTTTTGTTCGTTTTTAAAATAAGTAGCGAGTTTAAATTCTGCTGATTCCAAGTTGCAAATAAGCAGCATATTTCGATAGCTGGATTGAAATGTTTCAAGTGAGTGTCGTAAAGTTTTATTTTTCATTAGAAGAGATTTTTGCGTTCTCAATATCGTAAGTCCAAATTTTTCTAATTTCTTTTCCAAGATTTTATTTGCCCCAATGGAGAAAAAAAACACATCAAAAGCAATTAATTTCATTATAATCGAAAATTGCAGTTTTAGATCGCTTAGCAAGGGGAGAAGGATCTTCGGCGATTAGAAACCATTTTAATTTAAGCGAATCTAGTGTCAGAATAATTAAGCAGAATGAAGTCGCAATAAGGCTGTTTCCTGACATTCGAAGTAATTTATTAAGGAGTCTTTTTTTTAATTTTTGCAAACTTTTTAATGTGGTTTTAAGTTAATTTTAACTCTTGTTTTGTTTTATGCGGCTTTAGAAAATTACTAGATTGACTTTTTTAATGCGAATTTTTTATATACGCTTTTATGAACGTATCCAACACATCAAGCGAGACCTTTGCATTTACAATTTTTCCAGTATCATTGGCATTACATCAAGGAAAGACTTACTCCTCAGAGACGTTTACAAATAAATATGTACGTGTCTAAAACAACAAGCGAACCGATTTAAAATGAAATACATTTAGTGTAGGTAAAACACTTACCAGCATTTAATTTCGGGAACGGGAAACAAAAAATTCCTGTTTTAGTTAACATTTTTTTAATTTTAGTATTCAAGTAAACAATGAATAATATTTTTATTTTTATTATCGGTAGCGCAAATATATAAATGCTGAAATATTGAAAAACGCAAACAAAGTGGAATTTGAACTCGCTTGAATTGAAAAGGGTAAGTTGGGATATTAACAGATTCTCTTATGACGCAAAATGCCAAAATAGTTGCATAATCGAGACGGTTTTAAATTTCTTAAAAAATTTATCGGAACTCCAATTTTCAATATTTTCAAATGGTGTGTAAAAATTTGAATGAAAAAATTGTTGATTTCTCATGTTCTATGACGGAATCTATGTACCGAAATATACATACGTCAATTCATCTTCAAATGCCGATTTTTTTAATTTTTAATATACCAGCATCTAGGTCGATCGCAGTCATGAATTCTTCTTTTCCACTAGTTTTCTTCATATTAAAATATGAAAATATTAATTTGGAAATTAGTAATTTTAAAAAGTAAAAAATTTCTTATTTTCCTAAAAATAGGTGATATTACAAGGAAAAATGTTTTTGTTATTAAAGCTTGTTTAAGAACCTGCCATTTGATATAAACTCATAGGCTATCCAACAATAAAAAATTGTTTAAATTAGAGCCATAGTTTTTAAGTGAGTTTTTAAGAAGTTTTCCATTTTCTATTTATTAATTATTACTATTATTTATTTCATTAATAATTATAATCGTTAGAAAAAAACTGTTATTTACATACATATACATACATACGACGGTTGTGTTCAAAAAGTATGTTGACTTTTCAAATTTCGCGTGTAACATACGTTCAGTTTTAGATTTTTTTTTGTTGTACTTAATGTGTATCATTTAAAATTTTTCGATTTCCAGATTTTTGGCATCTCGCGCTTACAATCCTGAAATATCGGGGCTAGTCCCGTCATGTAGATATTCACTATTTCCCCATAATATAATAAATAATAAATAACTGGGTTTTAAATAAACTTTTCCAATGAAAGTCAAAATTATTTTATTTACAACAAAAAAAGGGCACTAATTATATTTATACGTATTTAAAGTAAATTAAAGTATGGTATGTCGAAAAAATATCCATGAACGAAAACTGAATAAAGAAACAAATGTACATATTTCATGGTTGAAAGCTCATATGGTTTTTTAATTTGTACTCGTGTAATTTAAGCGAAATAAGCCGAAAGTAAAAGGCTATAATGCAAATTCATTTATATTAAAATAAAAACTTAACTAAGTCAAGAAAAAAACTTTCAAATCGATATTTGCTCGAAATTTAACGTCAACTTTGCTTTTTTTGCCATAAAAAGGATTGTCTTACCTCCATTTAATATGCTTCTATACTTTGACGTAATAAAATTTTTTCTTGCCTTAACCTTCACCAGTCGCTTATGCACATCAATTATTTTCAGATTGCTGCGCTTTAATTATATTAAATAAAGTGATTTTACTTAAATTTAAGCCTTAGTATAAATATCAAAGAATACATCAACCAACTTAAAATATATCCATCCAGAGTCGAACAATCTTTGGAGAAAACTGAAATATGTTCATTGACGCAAAAGGGTAAACTGTAAAATTCGAGGTTAGTTGAGTAAATTGTCCGTATATAATTTTAATGATATTTTGTTGAGTAATATTAAATACGTTGACTCATCTATTTTATTTATTCAGTAATGTCTAACAAAATTCAGATTGAAAAAAGTGTAGTAAAATTAAATTGCCAATTATTTTTGAACCCTATCAGCTTGCTCGGACATGTGTATCGCTGTTCTTGATACGGATATACATAGAAAATTGAGTCTGGTTATAGAATTCGACATATAGTACCTTAAATTCAACCGCACTTTATACGCGGTTTTTACTTATGTTCTGTTACACCTTGACTTAGTGACACACATTTTTAGTTCAGCCAATTGCAAAATACTTCGCGAATGCCTGTGAAGTGTGCAGATGGAGTTGGTAGTATCATAGTTGGGTATCAAACATGTCATTTGTTATTGTTTCTGCATTTTTGGTATTGATTTTTAAATTTGCCAGCAACTTACAAGCCCAGCGCACAAACACTGCTAGAAGTTTGTCTCGTTACCCACAGAAATTAGAGTAGTCAGATTCTCAAAACAGCCTCATATTGTTTACCAGAAGCTGAAGTGCAAGGCAGGCTTTTGTATATAAATATTCTCTGCCTTGATTTTTTTAAAATTTGTGTACTTGCATGGCTTCAGATAACAGATTCTGACACAGAGAAACGGTAGAACAATTACTCATTACAATGCAAAGACTATTGTGATGTCCATATGCCCATTTCAAGATTTGTGGATTCCATTTTTCCAAACTTCTCGATGCTACCTAACCTGCGTATAAAAGCAGATTTCCTTAGTCACGATTTCCTAGTCCTCGTAATAAGCACTTTTAGCCTGATGATCAACAAGAAATATTGCAAAACCTAAGTTTATTTCAACCCACAAAAATATTCCAGTGAGGGCTATCGAATGTCATAGTTAATTATTTAATAAATAAGAATAAGGACTAAGAAATGTTCAAGTTTCAAAATTTTATGTTTTAAAAAAAGAGGTAACTTAGTTTTATATATAAAGTAAAATTCAAGAGCTGCAGTTCGATGAATTCTAAAAAAATTATATTAAAAGAAAAAAATTACGAATTAAATAAACTTTAAGAGCAGCAGCTAAACGAATTCTAACTGGCCTGTAATTGTGAGACAGAGCAGAGCAACCTATTTTGTATAGAAATATTTACAAAAGTATGTCATTTTAAAATTTCAAAGACCTCATTTTTATATTTGGTTATTACCTTGCACTATACGTAGTAAAGATTACCTTTTCGTTAATAGAACTTAGCGTGCGTTGAGGTCAACCACCATCGGGGCATTACATTGAGGATAGCAAAATATGAGCTAGGAGTTTATCGCCATCTATTTCTTATAATTCGTGCGTTCTGTGACAGTCCCTGAAGCGAACGAAAAGCAAAAGTCCTAACTGCATTGCAAACAGTGAAAAAATGCACTCCAACCATTTCGACTTGTAGAATAAAATTTCTGTTCACCATATTGCAGGTAAAGAATTAAAAAAAAAAATGTCTTTTGTTTTATTGTTACGTGTTGTTCTTTGCACATTTTTCAGTTTTATTTTATTATCAGCAACGCAGCAACATTAAGACACTGGAAAAGAGCTGCCAAAAACTAAATTTGTCTGAAAGCACTTAATGAGTATTAGTAAGACTGTGTTCATACAGGGTAGCATTACTTGCTTCATCTTGTTATCGGTGATACTCGTGTTCTGTCAAAACCCTTTTTGTTATCATTTTTTCCAATGTTGCCTGTCATTGTTGCCTAAAAACTAAACAATTACAAGGTATGTGAACACGACGGGCAACACAAAACGAGAACTCAAAAAGTCTCCCTATATGAACACCGTCTAATGAGACTATCTTGAAAGAGAGTTGGCCGCATTAAAAATGTGAGTTATACCAGTTTTATGAAGTATAATCATACTCGCTGGGGGCGAAACTTTCTCGATAACTTCGTTGTTGAAAACCCTAGAAAAACTGCTTGAGAAGGCTGCCAATGAACAGGTTCTTCAATATATGAAAAAATAACCTATCTCGAAATTCTAATTTGGTTTCAGACAGAAACATTCATGCGAAACTGAAGTAGACTACCTAACATTAAACGAAAGGAAAAGTTTTGAAAGACAAACTAAAATTAAGATTGTATTTTTAGACTTTAAGAGAGCTTTCGAAGCGGCAGAACGGGCAATACTGTCAGGGAAACAAAAAATATATGGAATAAGAGAAAATGAATTAAAATGGTTCAATTCCTATCTAACCGAAAGCAACAAAGTAAATGGATGCGTCTCTAGTTTTGGAAAAGGAGATATAAGAGTCCCCCAAGGGTCCGCCCCAGGTGCTTTACTAATTATTATTAACATGAATGAAATTGAAGCACTGTAAAATAGTAATTTACGCAGGCGACACCCTAATATATGCAGAAAGAAAAAACGAAACTAAATGCGAAAGCAAACTAATAAATGATATTCAACGAGTAAATCTGTGGCTCAAAGGTAATAAACAAAAATTAAACGAAAAGAAAACAAAAATGGTGAAAATAAATCTGAAAAGTCAAATTCAATTAAAATTAAATGATATTGCTATTGAGAAGTGTAAAAGTTATGAGTGTAAAATGGAGTATAAAAACTGAAATAAAGTTAAGACAGATAGATAAATTTGATTTCAGTTTTTCACTTCGACCCTCTACTTTACGTTTGTACCCTCTACTCATCATTGTTGTATAACCACATCCAAACCCAGCTCCCTTATTAAACTTAATATACAGCTGGATTAGACTGAGCGTAAGTGCCTTTCATTTCGCTGCAATTGTCCGAGATGCCTCCGCGCTATTGCGCTGCGTTCAAGGATAAGGTATAGTGGAGTATGCGGAGATGGAATAGGATGACTGCGCAATCTGCAATGGCCTGTGAAAATGCCCGCGAACATTCTCAACATATCCTAGGAAGTGTTATGACCTAAGCCGCTTGTGATTGTACCCTTCCAGTAAAAAATTTACTCAGAGTAGCTCCATAATTTGCTGCCAGCTAACCTCGCTTAGCTCTTGACTCCTAAGCGGGTAGATGTGGACTACTGGTATATACCAAGTGGTTGACGATTCGTCAGTCCGTGACCGACCACTGAAAATCATTTTCCAAGCTCTCCAGCACACTCGATATTATTAACTAAATGCATGTTATTTTATTTATTTACTAATTTATTTCAGCAGTTACTTACATAACGGCTTGCTAGTAATATTTTATTGAGCTGTATGTGCAAGAAACTATTGCACACATACCAATACAATTTTAAGTAGATAATTACATACACACATACATATTTTCTAATCTAAGGTTTGAGCGTTTATAGTGCATACATATGACTTTATTGCTTTTATTTCTTTCTGGCATTTACTTTTCGAATTAATTGAATTTTTAGATTACATACAGTCTTTGGCAGATATCACAGCAATTTACTACATATTTTGGGAAATAAATATCATTTTTAGGAAATAAACTAATTTATTTTTGCAATGATGCCAACCTTTGTAAATGGCAGGTAGTAAATTATAATATTATTTGAGTATTAAAGTCTACGCAAAAGAATTGTTTTCTAATAGACTAAATAGACAGTGAAAATAGAGTAAATATGGTATTTATTATAAACGTGATACTCTTAATAAATGCTTGTGCAGTGTAATAGTAAAAACTCATCAAGAGTGTTAAACTAGTTTTAGTGGAATTGACACCAGTATAGAACAGCAAAGTATTTTGCAAATTATTGGAAATGCCTTAATAATATTTCAAAATAATGATTTAAAAAAATGTGATATAAGATATTTGAAAATTATTTCAAGTATTATAATTTAAATATTCTAATAAAATTGCTTTAAATTCTTATAGTTGTGAGTACATAATTTGTCAGTGATATGTAATATATTTTCTTCCATATTTTAACTATTATATAAGAAACTACTGTGGAAATAAATAAAATATGTGCATTTAAATCGGTACCTCTTCTTAACGCTCTTAAACTAGAACGACACACTAAGCGTTACAGGCGCTGAAATCCAAAGCTCTTGGTACATTTGGTATGCAGTTCTAGCTTACACCCTTATTCGTGCAACGAGAGCAACGTGAAATGCAGTAAGCAAACCGACTGGAGTTAGAAAGATTTCACCATACAAAAATGTGAATTGATTATCTCATCACTGAATAGATTAAAATTTAGTCCACGTGAAATACCTGTGTGCTACCTTGAAAAAGCGCCTTCTGTTTCAATAATCAAATGTCAAACAATTAAAACAAAACGAAACAATTTGGTGATAATTTGATGTAGCGCTTACACCCTTTTTGGGTGTTTGGCGGAGTTCCACCTCCTATTTGTGGCGTGCATCTTGATGGTGTTAGAAAACATCTGTAGAGTGCCAGCCTTTATAATTGCAATACTCAACTGCATCTGTTGCTGCTGGATGAACTTCTTTATGGTACACATCTGAAACTTTCATGTCAAATCGGTTTTCTTATAAACGCTTTCTTACCAAAAGTTCCTTACACTTAAGGGGTCCCAGTGGTCTAGAGCGCGACAATTTAGGGTATTTTCAGGATTTTTTTACAATAAAAAATGAAAAACGATGTTTACATTTTTTCAGATTTTTACTTAACTTCTTTTACACACAAAAATGAAAAAAAAAATGTATTTTAAATTGTAATAATTGTAAAAATGGCGCTGAAGTAGACCCTCCCGGAAAATTGGACCTGGAAAGTGTTGTCCATTTTGGCTTTTCGATTTATCTGAAACACAAAAACCGAAAAACTATTAATCAGTATGACTGTAGCTGTGTCCCGTACTAGAATAACAAAAAAAAAATTGACAAAATGGCGCGGTTTTGTATTTGTCACTCTAAAAATCGGGGTTTTTTCAGTTTCTTAATAAAAAAAAGATCGAAATAATTGAAATAATAATGTGATTCTATTACGGGCGAGAGCTATTGATGTTGTTAGCAACATATTCAACTTCAGACGATTCGGTTGAATGGTTTTTGTGTTTTTTTTTTTTTGTTTTGAGTTTAAATGAGTTTAAAGTTTGAGGTACAAGAGCGCGCGGACCGCTCTCTACCTAATTCATGGGCTGTAGAAGCTATAATATTGGGAATTTCCGCATGAAAATTTCACAATATATTCTTAAGTAACTATACTTTCGAAATACCGAAAAAACAAAAAATTGGTTTTTTGAAATTTCTAGACAACCGGGTCCCCTTAAAGCCAGTGACTCAAACCTATTAAGATAATCCTTTTATTGAACTTCGTTCATTGGGAAGATTTGCAATTGTACGCTATTCCGCCGAAGAATCAACGGCTTACAGAACAGATGCAATTCGTTTTCCAATGTAATTGCCTTGCGTTAGTTGCTTTTAGCATACAAATTACAAAATTTACGAAAAAATATAAAATGTTCGAAAATTAAAAAAAATATATATATTGGAATCCAGCTGGCAATGAACTTTCCAGAGCAATTGGCCACGAACCTAAACAGCCGGTATGCTTACATTTGTCCAAATATTTGGCAAATTCGCATACGATGGAATGATGAACTGGACGAAGTTATTAATGGCGAAAATGTAGTACATTGCATTAAAGCGCAACGAATACAATGACAAGAGGAAGACGAAGATCGAGGCGGCAGATTAAGTGGAAGAAGGCCTGGAAAAGCTTAATCTAAAGAACTGAAAGAAATCTGCAACGGATAGAGCAGCATGGAAGTGTAAGAGTACTGTTCAGCAGGTCAAATCTCAGAAGAAGCTGTAGCACCAAACGATCACCATCGTCATGATGACTTTGCTAAATTTAATCCACATCCACTAATTATTTTGCGTATCGTTTGAGCAAGAAACAAGCGTTTCATTGCTTGACGCCTAGTATCAAATAATTCCTCCATTATTTCCATTGAATGGAGAATATTTAAAAAGAATAATTCTATAGCACTTTTATTACTATATAAGACACTTAAATTTTTGCTCGATATTGAAAATCAATAAGCAATGAGTCAGAAACAGCTGTTGTATAAATCTCTAGCAGTGTGAACAACAGTCGAGATTAACGGAGAGATTAATTTTATTTTGACGAGATTAAATTTTGGTCTGAACCAGATTTTAGGGGAGCCATTCCTACACATACGACTTATAGACTCATCCACTGTTCGTAGAAACTTACGCTATACAAATAGAGCTTCCAAAGATGACAACGCATTCGATTTAGTACAAAAGAATCTATTAGGGAGCAATATTATATTACGTATACCTAAAACTATTCTCCCCAGCAATTGCTAAAGTTGTATGCTTTCAAGTTACTTATATAAATAAATAAATATTAAATAACGCGCAAATTATCTAACTGCATATGCTATATTTCGAACTTATGAAATACCCAAATTATGAAGTAAATGTTGCGTGACCACTTCACCATCCTCTTCGAGTATTTGTGCAGTAACTGTGTTGATGAGGTTGAACACAATCGCGAATATCGTGAATGCCGAATAGACGCCCAATGCCAGCCACCACAACAGTTTCGACTGCGCCGATTTCGGACTGTCGAAATTCTTCAACACCAGCAAACCCATTGTGAAACCCGCCAACGCGCCAGTCAGGTGTGCAATATATGAAACTCTTGGTAGTGCTTTGGCCTCCATATTTACGACGCTTTTGGTGCTGTAATATTTGGCATAGAATGCATAGCCCAGGTCACAGGAAACTGTTGAAATAAAAGTAAAACCAAAAACAAATAAATTAATTAAAAAATGTGTTGAAAAGATTTATTGCACTTCCGTGTTTATGGTTTGCAGTTCAATGTAACATACATATTTATGCGGAGGTACGTATACGTACTTATACATGGTAAATATGGTATATTTCGTAAATTTGTTTATAACTACATTTTACTGTGTGCACATTTAAAATATTATATAATATTATATTATTATGGCAATTTAATTATAAATAGCTAATGGCCTTCACAGTCTACAAAAATGCAAACAAAAAAATCTCAACTTACCAAATACAATGACCCGCAACAACTGGGTTATGCCATAACGCATTTGACTGAAGTTGAGCAGAATATTCGCTAAATGTGCGGTCAATAGCGCGTAAACGCCACCACTTGCTCCGACTAAATACACCTCCGAGTCGACGACACTGGTGCCCAGCGAGCCGGCAAATACGCCAGCCAAATAGATGATGGCAACGCGCGCCGAACCGTGCACCAGCTCCAAGGGCAGCCCGTACACCAGCTGTATGACAACATTGAAGCTCAGGTGGAACCAATTCGCGTGCAACAACATGTACGAGATGAAACGCCACATCTCTAGACGACAATCTGGCCGATAGATAAGCGACGATTCACTCGATATGAATAGCTTGTTGGTGCTGGCCTCTGGTGGCGCCCCTGTCACTGCCACCGCCAACGCTGCCACTGACAATTGGACTGTCATGTAATCGTATATGAAGACGGCAATCTGAAAGTTTAAGAGGAGGAAGTGCAAATGAATAAAAGTGGAAAACTTAGATGCTATAAATGTTGAAATTGAAGATGACTGTTGTCTGTTTGCAATTGAAATATCGTTGGGAAATCGCCAGCGAATGTGGGAAATTCATTGTGTTACGCAAGGTGTATGCACATTGTCTAAATGTAAAGTACAGTTACGAAAATTTATTCGACATTAGTTGAACCAGTTGACGAGGGGCATGATGAAAGTGAATGAAGTCTGCTTTAATGGCATTCGAAAAAATGTGATACAAATTTATTAGTAAAGACTTGGAATATATATAAGGTCCATCTAATAGAAGCGAGACCGGAAAAAATCAGACTTAAATTTCCGTTATAAAAAAATTAAATGCATACCCTAAAGGTTTCAAATTTTCAGGTGTATCTACAGCCAAAATATTTGTCGAAGTCGAAGGCACTCATAAATAAATGGGTGCCATGGCTTACCGAGGCGAAAAGCGTTGACGACTTCCGCGCACAAGGCCAAAAACGTATCTCTCCAAAGCAACATCAGAAGGTCATTGCTTTGTTTGCGAGAAAGGCGAATTAATTGTTGAGTGAAGCTGAAGCAGTTTTGACGAAAAGTGGTGTTATTGTATCTAAAGACATGATGCGAGGATGTTTACGTGCAGAAGGCTTCAAATTTCTAAGTACATTGAAAAAAGAATTGCATGCACTACGCTAAATTCAAAATGAACTTGGGCAAACGTAATATTCACGGAGGCATCTTCCTTTTGAGCGAATAGTTTATGTTTATGTTCAAGGTTTATGTTCAGAGCTAAAAAAATATAAATAATTGGTGTTCTGTTAGGTGTTTGGCCGAGCTTTTTCTATGTATTCTATGTATTATCTGTGCTGTGCGTCTTGATGTTGATGACCTTGATGACCTACAGTTTTCAGCCGACTCCGAACGGCAAATATTTTTTATGAGGAGCTTTTTGCATGACAGAAATGCACTCGGATGTTTACCATTGCCTGTCGAGGGGCAAACAAACTTTTTCTATTATTTGATGCTCCTGCACGAAAATTCGAACCTACTCACTCCCGAATGGTAATCCCGCACCAATCTATTCGGCTAAGTTGGCCACATGTTTAGAGCTGTTTCTCCGTAAAAGGATTTGACCGTTTATTAGTGTTCACCGCCAATTTGACCGCGTAATACCTAAGTACTATAAGCCTATACAATGCAGTTTATTAGAATTGAATTGGTAAAATAAATAATTGGTCATAATAAATAAGCTATGGCGGACACGGCTTTATTAGACATACTCTATATAATGGGGCTTTCACATTTTATCGAATATTTTTCAAAGGCAAGTTGAAGTTGAAAATCATGGTTTCGAGAAATAATAATGGACTATACTCTTGCCTTCTGTAGATATATTGACCAACTATTTAACTCTTCTTTCATAATTACGGTCTGTATATTTTGTAGTAGGATAAACTCCTGCAGATAAAAGTAGGCGCCAACAACACTAACTAAGTTCACATGGCAGATTAAACCTGCTCATTTAGTACCACGACGATAACTGTCGACGTGATTCGTGATTCGTGATTTCTCCAACGAATTGGCCGGACCCGACGAGCCATCAACATGGATTAGGGTTAATGTATATACATAGGTACACATTTTTTCCACTTCTTTCGGATATAATACTCTTGTGCCAACGCTTTTCCAATCCCCGAAACACCTCTGACCAAACAGTACTTTGGTATGGTCTGAGCTCCTTCAACCATGCGGAGTTTGCGGCAAATTTAATTATAATTTTTTTCGAAGCACATGAAATGGAGGCAGACAAATTCCTTTTGATAGCAAAAAAAGCAGCATTAACTTTATCTCTCCAGCAGATACGGATTTGTACGATTTTTTGTTTTTTTTTTTTATATAAAAAGCAGTACAAGTAATATATATGTTTACCATTGAAAAGCTCTTACTTTTTACTCATTCCGCTCAAATTGCACTAGCACGAGATTAAAAAACATATGAACTTCGTTCAACCATAAAATATGTATTTGCTTAATTATTTATTGCAGTTTTCTTGCATTGATCTTTTTTTCAACATGCTCTGAGTTGCTTTATCAGGCATTAACTTTAATAATTCCCTTTTGTTTTTTTTTTTTTTGATAATTTTACAATTGAAATAATTTTAACTTTGATTGAAAAAGTTTATTTAAAACCAATTTATTTATTATTTATTATATGGATATGAATATCTATAAGTCGGGCCTGGTCCCGGGATCTCAGGATTGTAGGAACGAGATCTTGGAATTGCGTGGGTCGAAAAATTAAAAAAATACTAAATGAATAACACAAGAAGGCGGGCCTCGGGTAGCATTTAATTATAAAGGGTGATCAATTTAGAGGTATCACATTTTAAATTGATTGGGCAATCTTTATTATTTTTGTAGAGAACGTCGCTGGAGGACTTCGGTCGGTATCTCGTGCATAACTTTAATACAGTTGGCTTGCTCAATCGAAGCTGATTTATCCAAAAAGTATTTAGACTTTACATACCCCCTCAAATAAAAGTCAAAAAGTGTGACATCACACGATCTTGGTGGCCAATCCACTAGTCCGAAACGAGAGATACATTGCTCACCGAAACGACGATGCAGTAAATCCATTTGTTCGCGGGCTGTACAGCAAGTAGCGCCATTTTGTTGGAACCAAATGTTGCGTAGATCACGGACTTCCATTTCCGGCGTCAAAAAGTCGTTAATCATGGCGTTTAACGTTCGCTATTCAGTATTACATTGTCGCCAAACTCGCCTTTGAAGAAATATGGGCCGATGATCCCTCCAGCCCTCAGGCCGCTCCAAACGTCTGTTTTCAATTAATGTAACGGCAGTTCTTGGATGGCTTCGGCTTGCTCTTCAGCCCAAATAACACAATTCGGCTTATTGATGTAGCCTTCAATCTGATCACCCTTTATAATCTAGTCCAAAATTTTTACTTGTGCTGCCTTTCTCAGTTTTGTGTTGTTCGCTTCGTTCTTCTGACTAAATGTAAACTCAACACTCGTCATCAAAACCGCTATCAGAGTCTTCCCACAAAGATGGCATACCACCAATGTGGGTAATACCATCTAAGTTTTGTGAAAATGTCTAATTTTGTGCGGAATAATCGTCATTTGCGGGAAGTGTTGATTTTCCTCTTTCATTCAAAAAAACGGCGGCTGAAGCGCATCGAGAGCTACAAGAAGTTTATGGAGATGCTGCTTTAAGTGAAACAACGTGCCGAGATTGGTTCCGTCGCTTCAATGACGGTGATTTTAATGTTGACGGAAAGCCAAAAACCTTCGAAGACGCTGAATTGGAGGCATTGCTCAATGAGGATCCGTGTCAAACGCAAGAAGAGCTTTCTCAGTATTAGGAGTTACCCGCCAATCCATTTCCAAGCAATTGCATGCTTTGGTAATGATTCAGAAACAGGGAACTAGGATTCCTTATGAGTTAAAACCAAGCGATGTTAAACGTCGTTTTTTCGCCTGTGAACAACTGCTCCAGCGGCAAAAAGGGAGGGTTTTCTTCATCGCATCTTGACGGGTGATGAAAAATGGATTCATTACAGCAATCCAAAAGAAGGTCATGGCACAGCCCGGTCATGCTTCTACGTCGTCGCCTCGGCCGAATATTCACGCTGCGAAGGTTATGCTATGTATTTGGTGGGACCAAGTTGGTGTTATTTATTACGAACTGTTAAAACCAAGCGAAACCATCACTGGGGATCGGTATCGACTTCAATCGATGCGATTGAACCGAGCCCTGCGCGAGAAGCGGAACAAATACGCGTATGAACAAGTGATTCTACAGCATGACAACGCTCGGCCTCATCTTGCCAAACCCGTTAAAACCTACCTGGAAACACTGAAATGGGAAATCCTACCCCACCCGCCATATTCTCCAGATATTGCGCCGTCCGATTATCACCTGTTCCGATCGATGGCACATGGTCTAGCTGACGAGCAGTTCCATTCATATCAAGACATCAGAAAATGGCTTAATCCGTGGATAGCCTCAAAAGATAAACAGTTTTCCCGCGACGGTATACAAGATCTACCAGAAAGATGGGAAAAAGTAATAGCCAGCAATGGACAATACTTTCAATGATTCGTTTCCATGACAGTCGGTTCTACGTTACCGAAACGACCCGGATTTATATCCGGCCAAGGACTGTCACGGCAGCAGCGGGGAATCCGTATGTAAGTATGGGGAATGTTTCTGCTGCTACCACAACAACAATTTCCAATGATTCACTTTTACCATTTTTCCAGAATAAACTTGTATTTTCATCAAAAAAACAGCGAGAACTTAGTTGCACATGGATGACATTTGGCTCCAATAAGACAGCACAACTTGTCATGCAGCCGTCTTAGCAATCGATTTATTAGGATAGTAGTCAAAGATTTATTTGAAAAAGTAGTCAAAATTTGACTGATAATTTTCAAAAATAAATGCCAAGCCTTTGCAAGATTATAATAAAAAAATTTCATTTCAACAATATTTTTGTTTTATATTATCATTTTAGGTTTCCGATCCCTTACAATCACCCAATAGCATCATAAATCTTGTTATTCTTATGCAGATCTTTTAAAAGTAAACTTTTCAATCACTCGAGATAGTTTATTGCAAATCAAAACAAAAAAAAAAAAGATACATAAATAAAATATTAATTTTACTTATTAAACCAGCGCAAAGGCAGCACTCCTCAAAATATAATAAGTGATACCCAATAAGCAAAAAGCAAATTTATTTGCAGAGAGTCTTCGTTAAACCTTCTCTGCCAATGATGGATCTGAAGATATTGGCATAGCGTCAAATTAGATTGAAAGTGATGTCAGCATTTGGTCTATTAGTAGCGAAGAAGTAATGAGCGAAATTTTCAAAATGCAAGCCACAAAATCGCCTAGTTTCGACCTCATAACTGCAGAATTCTTCAGAGATTGCCCATTAATTGTGTTACTTGTCTGTCTCATTTGATCAATTTGTGGTTTTTTGTTAAAATATGTTCCTATGTACTGGAAGTCAGCAGAAGTAATTATGATTCTGAAAACAGGAGAATCGCCTACCTACCTATTTCTCTGCTACCAATGCTGTCCAAACTTTTTGAACGACTGTTGCCGAGTTATTTCAACGCACCAATTTGGCTTTCGAAAAAATCACTCCACTATCGACCAAGTTCACAGGGTTGTTAAAACCATAGAGTGTGCAATAGAGGAAAATAAAGTTTGCGCAGCGGTGTTCCTTGATGTTTCGCAGGCGTTTGACAAAATTTGGCATGCGGGCTTACTCCACAAACTAAAATTGATTTTGCCCAAGAATTATTGCGAAATCCTTTGCTCCTACCTTGATGGCAGATACTTTCGTGTCAGACTTAACAACACCTATCTGTCATTACATATAGCAACCGCAGGGGGGCCTCAAGGAAGAATCCTAGGCCATCTCCTATACCTCTTGTATACGCATGGCTTACCGGGCCTTGAGCAACACCTTACCGCATCCTTTGCAGATGACATAGCTATCCTAGCAGTTGGATAATTAATTGAGACTACAACGACGAAATTACAATGAGCGGTGAATTCGATTTCCAAAAAATGGCGTATCAAATAATTCAAAATCGGTGCACTAAGAAACAATTTACACTCCAGTCTACATAAATAGCGTAAATATACCATACGTCAACGAGGCAAAATATCTTGGAATAACCTTTGATGCTAAACTGCGTTGAAGGCGCATGTCAAAAAAAGCGTGAAGAGCTGGAATTACAAAAAAAACTTTCTTTATCTTTTTGGCAGACACTCTATTCTATCAACGAACAACAAACTACTGCTAAATAACCAAATTTTTGAACCGGTCTGAACGTATGGCATTCAGCTATGGGGATGCTCAAGCGAATATTGCATTACTATTACCAACGATTCCAAAATAAAGTGTTGCGCAACATCGTCAATGCTCCATACTATGTGAGAAATCTCCACCTCCATCGTCACTGACGATCCAAAACAGTGTGCCATGGCTCACAGACAACGTCTAAGTACTCATGTCAACGGTGAAGCATTGGCTTTGCTCCAGCCAAATACCCATCGTCGGCCGCTCAAGCGTAAAACACTTTTCGGCCAGATAGACACCGAGTAGCAGCTGTACCTTATAGGTGGTTAAGTTTCAAGGGCTGGTATTGATTTTGAATAAAATACATTTTTTTTTAGGAAATTATTATCATTTCTCTTTCACCTCCATCCGATGGTCCAAATTTTCTATGACGCTGAGGCGTAATTGAGGTTCTATGCCGTTAATGTGCCGAATAATCTCATCCTTTAGCTCTTGAATTGTTGCTGGCTTATCGACGTACACCTTTTCTTTCAAATAAGCCCAAAGAAAGATTCCAATGGTGTCGTTGATGTTTAGGTGTGGTTCACATTCAACATCGGCCCTTGACATTTAACACCCCTTTATATTCATACATTCATAATGAATTTGTAAATAATGTTTCTTAGTTTTCCTTCTTTTAAAATATATATTCAATAAAAATTTCTCGTTAGTATAAAGAATAATTGTAATTTCTACACGTTATTCTGTTTATACTTTAAGATGCGTTAATAAAAAAAATTAAACCAACTTGATTTTTTGAGGTACGTTCAAATCGATCCAGCTCACGTAAATCTCGATATTTTCCCGAATTATTTGGCAAAAGTGTTTGAATATAATGAAAAACAGGAAAAAATTGTATTTGTATGGAGAGTGATGCCCTCCAATGCACATATATTATATATAATATATACAAGTGAAGTGGTGAGGTCATCGAGTTACATACAAAATTTTCCGAAAACCTTACTTTGAAAGCAACCGACATGATATCAGGGAGAAAAGTAACCCGTAAAATCTTTAGAGCAGCGTCACACCAGGAACAAATACGAGGCAGACTTTGCTGACGATGTCTAAATAAAAATAAACACCCGTTTTGCACACTTTTGCCATTTAAGCATCGAGGTATTCGGACTGGTGATATAAAATCGCAGCGGCTGAGACTCAGTGTATGCTTAGGAGGCTAGTTTTTTGAGTCGTGCGGATATCCATTCCTTTAAAAATGTTATCCAATTTGCGTAAGAAGTGATAGTCAGTGTAGCAAGTTTGGGAGATGATGATGAAGAAGTTCCAACTGTAATTCCTGTAGTTTTTCTATAGTCGTTGCGTATTGTTGTTACTCTCCTATGGCTGTTCCAAAACCCGATTTCTTTATTGAATGATTTCTTTTTGTTGCCAAATATCAAACATAAAATGCGAGGTCAATGTATTTATTTTTACAGAACTATAGAATTATATAATTTTTAGAACATTCGGTCCTAAATTTAAGTGTGAAGTGCTAAAAAGAAGATTTGCAACTGAGTTCCAATATTGGAAACATATTGATTTTCTTCAGTTCGCGCATAAATAGTACAGTGGAGCATTACCTACTACGAAGAGATAAGAGATGCGGAAGGCTGTTGTCACTGCTGATGGCAAGATCTGCGGTACACATTTTGAGGGTTCAGGTGGAAATCAACAAATAATCTTTATTGATTTGAGAAATCAAAAAAAGTTTATTCTCTGGATGGTTAACTTTGCGACACACCCTTGCATGCATCCCGGCCTATTTGTACACTTTTTCTAGCCATCAACCATTTAAACGAAATGAAATTGCAATATACATATGAGTATTTATGTGTAAAATGAAAGTGAATTTATTCAGTGCAAAAGTTCGCAATGAATGGCATTAACTAAAGTTTCCCCCTGAATTTTCCTGCATGCAAAATAAAGCGTAGAAATGTGATGACAAATGAACAGAGCATCATAAAGGAGTTGACTGGGGTTGAGCATTGTAGCGACGTGCAACTCTCCCCCAAATGAAATTGCAATACAGTAAGTCATCACTTCATCATGCCACTATGCCACCATAACACACCGGCATCAACAAAAGAATAAGACAATACGCCTTGTCTGCGCAATCGAAGTCGGATTCGGAGTCAGAGTCCATTGAGCCTTGGCGAGACACTGTGTCAGACACCATAAAATTGTCAAAGAAAAAAGGAAAATGCCGGAGCAGTGAGTTGGGCGGCAAATTGGGGGAAATTACAAAATGCCAACTAGCAATCGCGCCAAAAACGGGGGGTGCTGTTGGAGGCCAGGCTCGGAAACAATTTTGATTGCATAAGTGGAAACATTTCTATTACACGCACAAACACATGCACCCTAGGGTCAATTTCAAATTCCATTTACACTATGTCGATGTATGTAGTCAGTTAGGGCAGCAGACAATTCAGCAGACTGCGGAGGCAATAGACCTCAAACCACCTAAAATATTACACAGCATATATTAGTCCATTGCACAGACAAGTGCTAGACTATGAAATGTAATATTAACTCGTATAAACATAGACATTTGCGCCCCTTTTACGCACTTAACTCCAATGGGCGCGTACGTATGTATGTGTGTATTCGTATAGTTCGCACAGCACGACGGACTGTTTGAATTGAATGGCCCTGCAAAATTGTAGTGCATACGTTTATTATTACCACTGCGGCGGCAGTTACCAAGTCATTGTGGGTCACAACACAGTCTGTGGCAGACATTAGTTGAAATACTTAGTCGCCGTCCACCCAGCCCTCCTCTTTGTAGTTTTCTCTTATTTTACACATTTTCTGCACAATGGCTTTGATGATATATAAGCGCTTTTGAGTTAGCTGCCAACATACATTTCTTTTTATTACTTATATTTTTTTTGTGGCTTTACAGCAAAGAGTTGTTGAACAACTTTGAAAGTTTATTTAAAGTGGAGCGGTTGCCCTTCTCTTCAACATTCACGCCCTGCTCCACCTCAAAGGCCGACGCAATGTGGAGTGGCGCATTGAAGTTCAATGACGCTGGGGTAAGTTCGCATTTGCAGTTACTAGAAGCTATTTTCAAATAAATTTGATGCTTTTATTGGAACTTAGGCTTAACCTTTCAAAAATGGTTGTTTTTTTTCAGATCGTTGACCTACGCATTTGTTTGATCTATTTTAGTTCATTTTACCGCTAGTGCCTTTGTAAGCAGCGAACTGTAGCCAAAAGAATTCGCACGATTTTACTGCAGAAAAGATCGGAGCTCGCCTGCA
The DNA here is from genome assembly GCF_027943255.1 of Anastrepha obliqua. Classification (NCBI taxonomy): domain Eukaryota; kingdom Metazoa; phylum Arthropoda; class Insecta; order Diptera; family Tephritidae; genus Anastrepha; species Anastrepha obliqua. Next base: position 78,230,253 of record NC_072894.1, read on the forward strand.
TGGGTCGCCATGTTAGTCCAAGTGTGTTAAACCGTTTTTGAGCTATTTGTTCACTAACAGTAGCCTCTGCTAACGCTCTACAAAATTTCCTTGCAGCTTTGGCATTGACAAAGGTTCCCATAAAAAGTCGTCCGCCAACATCAAAACGAATACCCTAAAATTGAGGAAGGATTCATATACCTAGCAAAGGATGTACGCTTCAATTAGATATATGGCTCTATATAGTTGTGAAACCATCTGGTCACCTTAATAACACATCATCTACTCTCATCATTCATATTCTTAGTATCGCGTTTTTATATTATCTTTTATTTTAAAACGATTTGTTTGCTGTTTGGCAAAGAGTCAAAAAGCATTCGATAGAACTCTTTCTGCTCTACAAAATCTTTTAATTGTATTTTTGAGTAATTACATTTTTTATTAGTTTTGTGGCTTAGAAAAGAGGCCAGGAGGCAAAAATCAACATTTTCGACACCACATTTTACGAGGACAAAAAGCTACCGAAGCTACCTATGACAGTTGCGACGTGTATGGAGAAGGTCTCATAGGCGAGTCTAAGCACCGAAATGGTTTGCAAAGTTCAATGTTTGCAATGGCGACTTTCACGTCGATGATACGTCTCGCAACGGAAGGCCTTCTGTATTCGATGAAGAATGTCTCAAATCTCTTTTGAAGGAGAACGGTCGCCAAACTAGTCTTGAATTAGCGGAAAAAATGAACTACCATCATAAGCTGATTCATAATCACCTGCATTCAAGGGGATTTACCGAATAATTGAGAGCCTGGGTGCCTCACGAACGCAACGAAAAACAAAAAAACGACTTCGTATTGCTTCTTAGCATCTCGTCCGCCATCGGGCATCGGGCGACGCGATCATAAACAGCGTTTTTTGTATCGAATCGTCAGGGGAGATGAGAAATGGTTCCTATACATCAATATGAAGCAAAGAAAGGAGTGGGTAGCTCAAAGAGATACACCAAAGCCGAGAGTCAAGCCGGATCCTCATCTAATATTTGGGAAAATTAAAAAATATCTACATGAAATGGTGAATCTACGCCTAGATATAACAGGTCTCATCCACTTTCTCATCTAGGCAGCTTCTGCAGAAGTCAGCTGCTTGCATGCCCATCTTTTGGGCGTGTCTCACTATTATATTATATAATGCCCCGTTATAATGGAAATATGGTTTCATTCGCTCTCCCCAAAAATAATATATTATAACAAGGCTGTAAGGATGTGCCTATATCAATATCGTTGTACTCATTAGTCAACTTGGTGCCAAGTCTCGCTAGTTCATTGCTCTTGAAGTTACCCTCAATGACACAATGGCCAGTAACCCATGTTACCTTTAGGTGAAATTACTCAGCCATCTCGTTAAGAAATTTGCTGAATTTCATAAATAGAGGTAGACTACTGCTTTGTGAGTGACTATGAGTGGATATGTATATATGTATTATCTCCAGGTATCGCATCAGACTGTACTAGTGTCACGGCTTTTATTATTGCCATCATATTGAACACTAAAGGACTTCACCAGATGCCCTCGCGCTTTGAGCCATCTGTATATACACGGATAGTCTCGCAAAGTTTTGCATCATCCCGTTCTCAGAATATGAGAGTCGTGATCGTTGTAATGGCGATTGCAGGTAGGAGAGCAAAGTGCACCAATTTGGGAAGCTCCTTATCATAGCCGCAGCCCATGTTTGACCATCTTCTTAAGGTGTTCAACCTTAATGCCGAGCAATATATCTTGCCTACAGATCTACTTGGAGGAAGTTTACTGTCGCATTTAATGCTTTCGATGGTGTGGTTGACATTGCACTGGTTGTGAGAACAGATGCAAGTCTTTGAACCTGGTCAACACATTTAATGTTCACACCCCTCGCAAGGACATTCCACCATAGTAGAAAATTTACCTACCTATCGCTGTGTAGAGACAGTATATGATTCTGGGCCCAACCCTCATTTTTTCCCAATTAGCCTTCCGCAGGAGTACAACGCCGTCATTGCCTTGCGTAGTCTATCTGCAACTGTGAGCCCGCAATTCAGCTTCCTATCCAGTACAAGGAGTGGATATTTATCCTATGCTGTCATTCTAACCGGTTCCCCCCCTGGGGATATTTATTTAAGAGCAGTGTCTTATGTCTCCTGCTAAACAGTTTACCTTAAATATTAAATGGTTTAACTTAACGGTAAGTTAAATTATTTGCGGTTATTAAATTTTTTTAAACCATAATAAAAACGATATGTCCCAAGGTGAATCCCGAAATTCCGGGACTACTTCAAAAATAGCAAAAGGTTCTGCCAACATTGTATACCTAATACATACATAATATGTTAATGCAGTTATAGCCACACTATTTATAGACCGCGTGAAGTATATCGTATCGATTGAGCAAAGAGTAAAATTCAACAATTTGCAATGAAAGCAAACATTTGCAAATTTGAACTGTTTGCAACATCGGTTATTGCCGTACACGCTTTATTATGCAAATATGCAACAATACGCATGCATACATACTTACAGTGACTCAAACACTTAACCGTAAGCATTTACTGCTGAACAGATTTTCAGAACTGTAAATTAATTAAATCACCATTTAATAACAATAAAAAAGTATGTTTATATTCAAGATTTTTATGCAGGAAAATAAATATAAACAAAACTGTAAAATTCATAGCCAACCGAATTAAGGTACAGAATTTAAAGTCTTTCAAATATTATAAAAAACTTCCTGATCAGAAGTTACTGGACTAGTCCTTTGGCATTTATTACAGCATTTAAGGGGGTATTCTAGTCTAGAAATTTGAAAACATCGAAATTCTTTTTTTCAAAATTCGATAGTTTAAGTATTCAAAAATATCCCCCCTAAAGGATTTTTCAAAATTAGAATTATTTTCGAAGTTACAACTATTTTAGGAACGCGACAGCTAGACTGGTTTGAGCGGACGGCGAACTTTAAACGTGTTTTTTTTCGAAACTACTTCTTCCGATACGGTCGGCACGATATCTCAAGTTCTAATCAACCGATTTGCTTGAAATTTATCATGAATATTCTTTAAATATATCTCTATCTCTGGAAATTTCAATTTTTCAATATGTGTAAACAATTCGAGAAAGCTTAAAAATTAGGAAAAAAGCGACCTCTTTTTTTGAGTAGCCGCCATTTTATAAAAAAAAACGTTCTCCCCTTTTTTTCTGCGTCATACGATAATGGCATTCATTATAATTAAGAATTTGCCATCTTTTTTTTCCAAATGACCACACGGGTAGAAATCGTGAAGTAGCATAATTCCACTTCAAGGACGCATAATTCCATGAAAATTCCTTTTTTTTTTTTTAATTCATTTTGTGTGCTCTTAATATTGTATATGAATAAATAAAAAATAAAAAATATCAATAGCTTCTTTTTTATTCACCGTCAAAAAATGCTCGAAATTCGGGCCTCTACACTAGAATACCCCCTTAAACGTCGAGTCACATCTTCCTCCTAGTTTGTGCATATGTCAGGTGAAATATTGAACCATTCGGTTTTCGAAGCTTCCTTTGGTTGGTTTGCGTTCCGAAGTACTTTGTTTCTTAGTTTTATGGACAATTCCTCCCAAACATGCTCGATTATATCGATATTAGGCAATTGAGCGGATGTTTCGAATGGCTTAGAGCAATTGTCGGTTAGCTGAATTCTGGTAACCCTGGTGGTGCATTTGAGCAATACACCCAATCGTTCGACACCTTCCCTAACATTAGCTTTATTGAAATTTATCCTTATCGCCTTCTACAAAATGAATATTTCCAGCACCTGTGCTGAAAACACACTCTCACACCATCACAAAACCAAATCCATGCTTCGCAGTAGCCTTTGTAGTCCTCAAGTCAAATCCAGTATTGGGTTTTCTCCAGTTATAACACTTTCCACTCATTTAAATTATAGATATTATATTTGCTTTCATCAGTGGATAATACCTTAAAACCATAGAATAAGTACTAATAGTAGTTATTTAAAAGTAGTTATATTTTACCGTTTTCCAAAAGCCTATATCCTTAGTTATATACTTAGTAGCAAATTTCAAGCGGGCGCAAAGTTGCTCGACTTCATACAAACAAGGGACAAAAATAGAAGGAGTGGTAGGAATTTGTTGAAACTTTACTTCTAAAATGATAATCTTCTTTTTCTTAATTGGCGCGATAACCGCTTACGCGATTTTGGCCGAGTTTAACAAAGCGCGCCAGTCGTTTCTTTTCGTGCTAACCGGCGCCCGATCTTTAAAACGCAGACGAAGCTTTCCTTTTCCTAACGACTCCATACTTTCAGAGCCGGACTGTTTGAATCCATTCGGACAACATATCCCAGCCAATGGAAACTTCTGCATCTTTAATCGCTGTACTATGTCTATGTCGTCGTAAAACTCATACAACTCATTGTTCCATCGCCTACGAATCCGCAGAATCTTTCTCTCAAACACTTCAAGGGACGCCTTCTCGGATATTGTCATCGTCTAAGCTTCTGCGTCATACGTTACGACGGGCATGATGAGAGCATTTCAAAAACAAACTCGGGTTTCCGTACCGGTTGCCAATTATGAAAAAAAAAATTTGTTTACTTTACTTAATCAATGGATTCGGGTTTTATTTCGAGGAAATATTTCACATAACCTGCGTTTAATTTATTCAAATTTGACAGCCCAAACAGGTGGGAACCTTCTCCAAAAATAAATAATATTTAAACCAAAATCTTTTTAAACCTCTTCCGTTTAACTGATGAATTATTTAAGTAGAATACGTGGAAGTTATGTTTCTTCAAGAAAATAAAAAAGAAAACGAAACGGACAAACAGCCAGACGTTGAACAGCCAGAAGCATACGACGATGTTGCAAACGGAACGGCTTTTCAACATTTTTTTTATTACTGACAAAAGCAAAAAACCAATTAGCTGGTCTACTGATACCACCTTTCACAGATTTTCCTTGGCGAGAACTAGGAGTATCACTTCAAAACTTGTAGCAATCCAAAAACCGTAGCACTTCTTATAAAATTTGATATGCTTGCAATATATCGGGATTCTTCAAATCCTATTTTTGTACGATTATTCGTTTTGACATGACTCCTCCGAATTTAATAATTTTTATTTCCCAGTATAAAAATGTTCAATGTGAATATAATTTTGTATATGTGAATAAATTAAATAGACTACAAGTATATTTGTGCGATTAATCGTTAGAGCCACTGTAAATATACACCTTTAAACATGTCAAGTATGCAACTTTAAATGCAATGTGATAATATGCGCAGTGATATGTTTTTGAGGAGATAATCCCACCATACTTTTGTAGCTTTCGTAAATAAAACAAGTAGATAGTAAACAGAAAAACCGTTAAAGCTATTTGCTTATATAACAAGTAATTCTTTCATGTTCATTATCACTAATTAATTAAATATGGTGGTAAATGGCTGAAATTATTTAACTCACTTTATAGTACTTAAATCTGTATATTTATAGTCTTATATCTGCATGCAATCAGTACGAACATTATGTTGCATGCATAAACTTTTTTAAAATTACATAAACTCTTTTTTAATTTTTTTTATTGAGGAGTGGGATGACTCCATACCAGCAGGTCACAAGTGAAAACGCTGTTAATAAAACCAATATAAAAATATCTTGATTTAATTGTTTCTTCTTAAAATGTGCGCATTTCTTAAAATGCTGTATGCGTGCGCGGATATTTTAGGAAAACGAGAGCAGGGAATCACATTTCGAGTTTTTCGCAACAAAAAGTGATGAGAATCAATGAGAGAGTAATAATTTTCGGCGGCCGCTGTAGGTGTGTGACTACCATTCGGAATTCGGATAACATAGGTTCGAAACTCCGTGAAACAGCAAAATGAAGAAAAAACTTTTCTAATAGCGGTCGTCCCTTGGCAGGCAACGGTAAACCTCCTAATGTATTTCTGCATGAAAAAGCTCCTAGCAAAAAATATTTGCCGTTCGTAGTCTGCTTAAAACTGTAGGTCCCTCCATTTGTAGAACAACATTAAGACGCACGCACGAAGTGCGGCCTTACACCCGAAAAGGGTTTCGCTCTGACGAAAAATTCGAGTTCTTTTGAATTGATCCATTCATTGAGCCAGTTTGCGATGCTCTCGTAAGAAGTGAACCGCTCTCCAATAAGAGCTGCCTGCATTGCTCCAAATAGATGGTAATTCGTAGGTGCAATGTCTGGGGAATACGGCGGCTGGGCCAAATTTCCAAATTCAGTCCCTCTAAATATTTGTGGACCGATTTAGCAACGTGTAGCATGGCGTTAGCATCAGTTTGTCATATCTACCGTCCCACTCCGGCCGCTTTTTTTTTTTTTTTGAGAGCTCGATTCAAATGCATTAGCTACAGTCGCTAAGGATCTCTAGTGATAGTTTCAGACAGTTTAACCCTTTCGGTCCGAACGGGACTTATATGTCCCGGCAATGTTTGAAGATACCTACAATTTTGATGGGACAAAAGACTTTTATTTCACCCATTGCAACTATTAAACAAATAAAATAATTTGTATTTCCGTTAGCGGCTTTCCGTACCGAAAGGGTTAAGAAGTTCATAATAGATGACACCCTTCTGATCCCACCAGATGCACAACACTACCTTTGAAGAATGAATATTTTTTTTCTCTGCCGATGGACCTGGTTCACCTGGCAGGCTTTAACACTTTCGACGCTCAGGGCTATCATAATAGATCAATTTTTCATCGCCAGTGACGATGCGATCCAGAAAACATGCCATTCAAGAAGCATCTCACACGTCACCAAACATCGAACACAAAAATAGTATCAGCAGCGACACCTCTTTTACGAGGGCAGACACTTTTCCCATACACAATAAAATAATTTTCGAAACAAAAAGTGATGAGATCATATTTCCTATTCTACCTCTGAAAGTAGTATTCAATACAACTTTATTGTCAGAGAGTTTCATTGATGCGTGAAAGGAATTCTCTCGGTCAGCGACAAGCGTAACTAATCCCAGCGCCGGACAGAGGATTTTCTGATAAGCTACTTTCGCTCAGCAGAGTAGACTTATGAGTTTTTACTGGTTACTTTATACGCCGCTGTAACCTGAGATAGAGCCTAGAAGGCTACAAACCTTGATGGTATTGTCGTGCATTCGTGTAAGTTATGGAACAATAAACTCCAAATGTGCTGAAATTGCTACAAAGCCTTAAAATATAGGCTACCTCAGTAGGCTCCACACAATAGATCTCTTGTGATCGCAGAGCGCAGTAGCCTAATAATAATGATAATAATACAGCCGTTATGTTAAGCCAATGAAATGAAAATGGAGTAATAAAATATAAGGTTGTCAAAAAAGTCTTGCGGTATTTTTATTGAATTTTCAATTGTTCATAAAATTGGTTATAATAATGCGATTTACGTCAAATATGCGCCGTTTGGTTCGATGACGAGTTCCCAACGAGATTCCAACTTCATAATACCCCTTTTATAGAAGCTCGCTTCCCTATTGTCAAAAAACTCGAAGATCCAATTTTCACAGGTCTCTCTTGTGGACAACTTCCGACTACCAAGCTCGTTCGCCATGGACAGAAATAGGTGGTAATCACTTGGTGCGAGATCCGGACTATACGGTAGATGCAAAAGAACCTCCCATCCGAGCTCCCGGAGCTTCTGGCGCGTCACCAAAGATGTGTGTGGCCTGGCGTTGTCCTGATGGAAGACAATTCGGCCTCTGTTGATCAAAGATGGCTTCTTCTGCATGAGTGCTGCATTCAAGTGGTCCAGTTGTTGGCAGTACAGGTCCGAATTGAGCGTTTGGCCATAGGGGAGCAGCTCATAGTGGATGATTCCCTGCCAATCCCACCAAACACACAGAAGAACCTTCCTGGCCGACAATCCAGGCTTGGCCACCGTCCGGGCAGCTTCACCGCTTTTCGACCACGACCGTTTGCGATTCAAGTTGTCGTAAGTGACCCACTTTTCATCGCCAGTCACCATCCGCTTAAAAAACGGGTCGATTTTGTTGCTATTCAAAAGCGATTCGCTTGCATCCATACGGGCAAAAATGTTTTTTTGCGTCAAGTCGTGTGGCACCCATACATCGAGCTTCTTTTTGAATCCAAGCTTCTTCAAATGGTTTATAACGGTTTGATGACTCATGCCCAGCTCTTGGCTGATGCTACGGCTGCTACTATGCTGGTCTCTTTCGATCAGTTCAGCGATTTTATCGCAATTTTCGACGACAGGCCTTCCGGACCGTGGCGCATCTTCGATCACCTCTGCACCAGAACGAAAACGTTGAAACCATCGTTGTGCGGTGGAAATGGAAACTGTATCGGGTCCATAAACTGCACAAATTTTATTGGCAGCATGAGATGCATTTTTGCCTTTATCGTAGTAGTACTGTAAAATATGCCGTATTTTCTCTTTATTTTGCTCCATGTTTGCGACGCTATAACTCACGAACGAATAAAAGCAAACAACAATTAATCAAACACGTGTTAGCACGTGAAAAGAGCTTTCCAAAAAGCTCTAGCGTGAACCGATGCGACGAATACAACTAGAACTACGCGCTTGCAAAGACAAGCTTGCGGAAATACCGCAAGACTTTTTTGACAACCTTTATATAATAAAACGCTGAGCAGTTGAGTTATTTACTACATACTTTCTGACGTGACTAAATCACATTGAGAAAGATGGCATCAAGGTCTTTCACAGCCATTTTAAAGGGTTTTCCAATAACAGGTGTTACATGTGAATGGATTGTGCTATCGCGAGATGATTAACGATATTTTATGGCCGGAATTGGATTGTATTGATCTGGACAACGTTTATTTTCAACAACACGGCGCTACATGCCACACAAGAAACGAAACCATTGATCTTTTGCGGGAAAAGTTTCCGGACCGTGTTATCTCTCGAAGAGGTGATCACAATTGGCCACCGGGATCTTGTGATTTAACACCCTGTGAATTTTTTCTTTGGGGCCACGTAAAAGAGAAAGTCTACGCCACCAGCCCAGGGTCGATTCAAGACCTCAAAGATAGAATTCGAGAGACTATCGAGGACATAGGGCAGCCACTTTGCAATTCGGTTATGGAAAATTTCATGAAAAGGAAAGGATCATTAGCCTGATGTTATTTTCCACTATTAACGGCATACCTTCCTCTATCATGAAATAAACATCTGACCATTTATATTAAAAAATAGCATTTTTCTTTGAATATCAAGATAACACCTTTTATTAAAAAACCCTTTATTAAGGTTCACAATTTACTGCAACTTGTAAAACTGTCCATCTGGCGCACAGCATCCATTGTTTCTGGCTCTCCATCCGTTTTTGGACTGCCTTACAATTAATCCTGCGAGGACCAACGGCCACGTTGATCAATGCATCTATGTCTCTATAATTCGAAAATCGTAATAAATCATCACACGAAAACTTTCACGAGATGAATATTCAGCTGATTGAAAAAAGAACAAATAAAACTCGGCAGTGAAAACACCATATGTAACTTTATGCTAAAAATACCAAGCTGTTACATAAAAATATCGAATTACAGCTGATCACATGTGGTGTTGCAAAAGCCCAAAACATAAAGAGCACCCTCGTAATAATTCATGATATTTATAAATAATATATACATTATTTATCTGTTTTTCCGGTTTTTTTCTTTCTTCACATCGAATGTTCTTTTCATCTGTATGTGGCATGTGATCAAATATTGATGGTCCATTTATTTGAATACATCGAAATAAACATTTTGATTGCAATGTCACGCTTTTTGTGAGCTGATTTTAAAGGTAGAAACTACAAAATAATAGTCATAATAAATAATTAATTAGCTGAATGCCTTAGGTCATAACAATCAGTTGTGTTTTTGATCAATTCCAGAGTACATAGGAATTACTGGGAATGATTTGGAGACTAAATTATCTAGGAAAGAGGCGGCCCTCCCATTTATAAGCTCAGAGCCCTTTGAAATGTACTGGAAGACAAGAAAGATATACTTATTGAAAACGTAGAGGAAAGACAAAGAAGATAATACTGGGATAATTCACTACATTTATCGCAAGCAAAATCAGTCATAGGTAGCTTTTACTCAAACCCTTTTAAAGATTGTATGGAATTAAATAAAAATATTTTTTATAATCATCACTGGAATTCCAACAGGACATTCTAGACTGAATCACCATATTACTGAGCTGGGAAATATCGCAATGGAACTTACGGATTCTGTAGGGAGGAAGATAAATCAGCTAAACAGCACTGTTGCATAAGCGACATAGCGCTTGGTTAAACATGTTTTACCAGAGAATGAAATAAAACACAATAAAACACAGCAAGTAGTAAAATTTACTGAGGAAGCTGGGGTCAGATAAATACTCTGACACAAAAGCACAAAAGATATTTCAGGTCGCAGTGCAAAATGTACTCATAAAAATAATAATTAAAAAATTGTATGCCCACCAACCAAGGACACACATATATTGAACAAAGGTAAATAAGTAAAATTAAAGCATTATTTTCAAGTGCATATTTTACTGAAATATATGTAAAATAGAGTAAATAAAGAATAAAGTCATGTCAATGTGCACTCCAAGTCGTAAAACGTATTTTGAATATAAAGGGTGGTTAAATTTTAAGGGCCGACGTTGAATGTGAACTACAGTCAAGTTTTTTTCAATAAGCAGAATTGCCGCATTTGGGCGAATGATAATCCAAGAGTGATTGCCGAAAAACCAATGAACCCACAAAGAGTGACTGTTTGGTACGGTTTATGGGCCGGCGGCATCATTGGGCCGTATTTTTTCCAAAATGAGGCCGGTCAAGCAGTTACTGTGAATTTATGGCCCGAATTGGAAGATATGAATGTGGACGATATGTAGTTTCAACAGGACGGTGCGACTTGTCACACAGCTAACGAAACAATTGCTCTTTTGCGCGAAAAATTTGATGGCCGAATAATCTCACGTCACAGCGATGTCAATTGGCTACCAAGATCATGTGATTTGACACCGTTGGACTTCTTTCTTTGGGATTATTTGAAAGAAAAGGTGTACGTCGATAAGCCAGCAATAATTCAAGCGGTAAAGGATGAGATAATTCGGCACATTAACGGCATAGAACCTCAATTATGCCGAGGCCGCGGTGGCTATTTAGCCGATCTTTTGTTCCGTACATAATTGAGCTATACCAATATTACCATAATAAACAGAAATGATAATAATTTCTTAATAAAATTGTATTTTATTCAAAATCAACACCGGCCCTTAAAACTTAACCACCCTTGTCACCTTTACTTGAACTGAAGGCGAATTTCCTCGCTGTTTTAGGTGCAGCAGATACTTCAATTTTGAAAGCTTGTGTTTTATTTCTAATAGAACGTTTAAGTAAAATTTGAATGTATAGTAATTTAGTATATCAACTTCTTGGTTTAAGAAAATTTGTCTTTAGTACGATTTTGTTCCCTTTATGCCCTTGGTAGTTCTATGGGGTTTCAAACCTTTCAGGATATTTTTATTTTGAGTGAACTCGCATGTTTTATGCCCACACGTTCTTGTGCACTAGGATATTATAGTTTTTTCCACATAGCGGCTGTAGTCTGTTACAGCATAAATCAACTAAATATTCCTTTCAGAGAAATCAACCACCCATCCCAATGTCCCGACCTCATTCCCAGTATATTTTCCGTTTTTCAAACTTAAATCAAATTTCAAAATGGAGTTAACAAGAGGATTCTAGGACAACAATAATATGAAAGCGGCCCTAAAACACTGCATCATATTCATGTTGTAAAAAGCTTATTCCACTTGAGAAGGACTACATTGAAAAATAAAAATATAAGTGTATAAAACCGTGCACTTCATTGATCATTAAGTAACTATGTGGCCGTTGTATCCGCATAGTTTGGTGCAAGACTAACATTCGGTAGTGCCCCAGCTCGAAACCTTGGGCATGAAACACCAAATGATAGACAAAGTTCTTTCTAATAGCAGTAGCTCCTCGGCGCACAAACTTACGAGTGTATTTCTGACTTAAAAAAACCTTTTCATAAAAAATCATATGCCGTTCGGAGGGGGCATAAAACTACAATCCCACTATTTGGAGAAAAACTTCAAGACGGAGGAGCTCGATGAAGCAGCCAATAAATTGTGTAAGCGCTCTTATATATATACGTTCCCTGTTTGTATACAGTAGCTGTATATAATTGAAGTCCGGTACCGTTTGCAAAAATTATGAGTTATGAATATAATATATATTCTGTCAAAAAAGTACTGGGAATTGTTCAATAAAACGCAAAATAATTATTTAACCATCACAATTTATTTTGCCGCCTTCAAAATATTCCAACGATTAGCCCAGTCAACAAAGTGCCTTTTAAACGCGTTTGAAGAGATCTTCTTCAGCTCCATCAGCGAATTCTCCTTAATGGCCTTTATCGACTCAATGCGGCGTCCGCGGAGTTGGCAATTTAAATTTTGGGAAAAGGAATAAGTCACAGAAGACTAATAGCGGTGAATACGGTGGTTGTTCGATGATATTTGTCGATTTCTTGGTCAAAAAAGTGTTCACAATATGAGCCTTGTGAGACGGTGCGTTGTCATGGTGCGCGATCCATGAGTTTTCTTTCCACAAATTGGGCCGTTTTCTACGCACATTTTCTCTCAAACGTCGCATAACTCCCAAATAATATTTATTTACTACTTACTTTATTTACCGTAGAACCATTTGGAATGAATTCTGAGTGCACAACACTTTGATAATCGGCTCATGTGGATAGCGTCATTCAGCCGCCTGTTGACTGGTTAGCATGTCAAACTCATATACCCACGTCTCATTACCTGTTACGATGCGCTGGATAAACGTTGGATCCGAATTCACTTGTTCAAGCATGTCTTCAGCCTCCTTCTTCCGATGAATTTTTTGAAAGAAATTCAACTCTCTTGGAACGAATCGCGCAGCCACGCGTCTCATGCCCAATTGATGGTGTAAAATGTTGGGAATTGATTCGTGAGACACATTAAGGTCACGAGCTACCTCCCTCAAGCTAAAATTATGGTTGTTCAGCACCATTTCCTTGACTTTGTCAACGTTTTCATCCGTTAAAGGCGTTGATGGGCGACCAGATCGAAACAAATCTTCCACGACTTCTCGGCCCTGTGCAAAAGCCTTATACTCGTATACTCCTGTTTTTTAATAAAGCACACTCGCCATAGGCTTTCTGCAACATTTTAAATGATTCGGCACACGAAATCCTGTTCGAAGCACAAAATTTAAGACAAATTCTTTGTTTGATATTTTTATCCATAGTGATCTACAAGTAGTGCGTTTGACTGATATAATTAAATGCCAAAAACAAGCTACTTGGAATCGCCAGATTACGCTCAAACTCTGCGTGGCTATAGAGGACAGTTATACCAACATTCCAGCAAAAGACAATTTAGACATACATATGTGTAACGCACGATTTTTAAATGAACAATTTCCAATATTTTTTTGACATAATGTACATACATATGTATATATAATAATGAACGATTTTATTGAAATGTATATTTTCTACAATAAGAGAGCCATTGGTGTTCAGGGAACGGTTCCACCGTATAATCATACAACAATATGTACGCATGATAAATAGGTATGTAATTTCCACACTTTTAGCATTTTTTATTATGATATTAGTTGCCTTTCTTTTCACCACGGGCCACTCTGTCATCCCTTATATTATTCGGAGCCTAATTTATTCCGCTGATCTTTTTGTTACTACAAATCATTGGACTTAATGCTGCTGGAGGCACTCAGCGACCTCTCACTACAAAGTTGTTGTTATGAAAGTGTGGTGTTGGAACAGTTGTGCAGTTGGTGCAATTAAGGCATTGTTGGCTTCAAGAGCTGTGTTGGCGTTGGGTGAACTTTTGCTGTGTGCCCTGCGTGCGAATTCTTAAAAATCAGCAACTGGAGCAAAACCACCCAGTTAGCCAAAACAGAGCAGCTAACTCTTTAAAGCTTTTGTCAGTAAGCCGTTGTGTGCTGTTGTGCTGCACTACTTAATTATTACCAAAAATTCTCCCAAACGAGGTGGGAGTCGAAAAGTGCCGCTTAAATTTTGAACGTTTACTTTAATGTGCATCCTTACTACAGTATTAATTAATTTTTTTCATCCAGTACGCGCTCAGACGCGCCGGAATAAATGAATTTTTAGAGTATGTGCAACACAAAAAATACCCACAGCCAAGTAACGACCTCCTGCAAAATATCTCAGCATCAAATTAAAATTTAATTTCGATAAACTCACCTCCAGAAGCGACACCAGTATAATGAACAACGGCGGCGGCCAGCAGCGTTGATAGTCTGCCAAATACTTTTTCTCCTGCAAAACTGTTGGCTCCACGGTCAAAGCTAAGAGCGAGCAGTCAGTGCGACATGTGGTCTGATTTGTCGCCAACATTTCCGGTCCAACAGTAGCTACGACTGCTGGAAACGGTTCATAGGTCGATAGAAGCACCGGCATATGCAGTTGAGCGGAATTTGGGCAAAAGCTGGCGTTACAAAACGTCGCAGGGACGCGCAACACTATAGCCGCATCGGATGGAGGACTCACACATGCGCAAGCCTCGTGTTGTGTGTGTTCTTGTGGAGTATCTGGGATAGTAGCGCCTATAGTTCCATTTACATAGGCGCGTTTTTGATTATTTGCATTCGTGTCAACAACATCAGCGTCTATCATAGCCGATGAATCCAATTCAATCTTTGGCTGTTGCTCTATTTGCTGGTTAAATTGGAGTTGTAGCTGCCGTGATGCGGATGAGATTGACATTGACTTTAATGCAGCTGCAGACATCGCGCTGATATGTGTTTGCGTATGTAATCATTTGCTATGTTGCACATGTACGACTATTTGTATTCATCCAGCCCACTTCGCGCAAGCAAGCAACTGAGAATTGCTATCTTCCACATTGACGCGCTGGCACCGACTGTTGTGAGGCGCCGACGTTGTGGTGCAAACGTTGAGTCTATTATAGCCTTGCCACGTACTTACGTCCTCACCGCCGTTTGGTGCACTGTCACTGTCGCTATGCGCCAGTGATGTGAATGGAGTTGGCAACAATTTATTTACGGCTGCTTCGAGTGTCTACAAAAGAAATAAGCAGATATCAGAGGAAAAAAGAAAATTAGTTTATTTGGCTCAAGGTTACTTCCGTACGAAAATAAAACGCAATGGAACGCCAAGGCGCGCCATCAGGCCTCGTGGAATTTGCGCTGACACACGACGCACTCACACACATATATTTCCACACACTAGCTCAGATTAGCAATAGGTGCACTGACACACTCGAAACTCGCGACTCGCTTCATACGAGGCGCTGTATTCAACGTGTTTCTATAAATCAAAGCAAACGTCTGGAAATGCAAAAGTTCTCTTTTATTTGTGACAAACAAAGTGTAAACCATATCGTTGTCGCCGCGCCAACAAAGCAGGCACAGACTGCTGCAATGGTGTCAAAACGGCTGCCAATAATAGATATAAAAGCGCTGCAGACGCGTGCCAGACCGCCTTGAAGCAAGCAGACTGCCAGTCCGCCAGCCAGCCGGTTAGTGAGCAAAGAGCGCATATGATGCTTGTAAACGAAGCGTTCAGTAACCGCAGCGACTGGAACGACCGATGATACAGTGACCAAAAGCAAGGCATTTTAGAAAAGAAAAACCATCTACCGTTCAGAGTCGGCTTAAAACTATAATTGCTCGGCCAAACATCCAAAAAAGGTGCATGCGCCAATTTTAAATACTTGCAAATATAATATATGTACATATATCTGTATTCTATAAGGTTGCACCACATGGAAAGTATCCGCGGCAATCACAAGACGCCTGCAAGCGTTTGTCAATCGCTGCTTACGCCGCGCTTTGTCCCCGTACAATATACAACTCGCACATGCTAAACAGATCTAACAAGCTTGACGTGGCTACCGAAATTGGAAAAAAGAAATGGCAGTGGATAGGAAATACAATTAGAAAAAGTAATAAAAATTTTGCTAGGCAAGTCCTTGCGTTTGAACCCTTTCCAACAAGCTGGTCGAGAAATGGGTAGACCCCCTTGAGGCGCTCAACAGAACCTGAAATTAACTCTCTCCGATCTGGGATATGTACCTCAAAACCGTTTCCCTTGGCGAAGAGGCGTTGTTGACACTCTATGCTCCAAGTGCTTATCTTTTTCTTCGCTTCATTTATCCTTTCCTTAGTATGCACGGGAGCAAGTCAGAAGATGGCGGAGCTTGTGGAACAGTCCTAACGTTGCTTATGGTTGACAAGTCGCGCACAAGATAAGAAACATATGAGAGTGATGACATTAATGTGTTGTTATTTTTCCAAAATGTGGACTTTTGGGATGAATATTGTCCTTCAAAAGCGTTCAATTAATGCGCCTAATTTACCCAACAGAAAAATTTGGGACTGACCATACCGCGGCAACCAAAGAAGCCGGTGAACGCGTCTTCGAATTAATATTCCGCTGCATAATTTTCAGCATAACATTTCCCACAGGTTTTTCCCTCAGCAAAATTCGACATGAAGAAGTTCGCAGAATATACCAAGTCTTTATTTATTAACAAAGTTATTACGCACACATTTACTATATCTCGAATTGTGCCCAAAAGTGGCACATAAACCTCTGATAATCAACAAGATTGGATAAAAGAATCATTTTGCACTCGTCCCAAGCGCACTTTGTTTAAATGAGAAATTCCAAGTATGATACTTTTTGAACATAAGATATACCTATATGTACAGGGTGGGCCACATAGCGTTTGCTTTTGAACCACCTATTTTTTTGAGAATGGTAACACAAATGACGTGTCCAATATATTCATAATTTACTTAAAGGTTTGAAATTTCCGAAATGGGACGTTATACGCTTGAACAAAATTGGGAAATATTAAAACCTATTTCCAAAGTGGTGAGTCTTCTTCTTCTTTTCTGATTTTCACATCGGTGGCTACGTCAATAAGCAAAATTGTCGGATTTGGGGCTCAGAAAATCCACACGTTACTGTAGAGAAGCAAATGCATCCACAATGAGTCACTGTTTGGTGCGGTTTTTGGTCTGGCGACATCATCGGACCATTTTTTTCGAAAATGAGCGAGGAGCTGCGGTTACAGTAAATGGCGAGCGTTACCGTGACATGCTCAACGAGTTGTTTCCAAAAATTGAAGAGGATGGCATGGACGACATTTGGTTTCAACAGGACGGTGCAACTTGTCAAACTGCCAAAGTTACACTCGAACTTTTGGCTACCGTTTTTGAAAACCGAATAATCAGCCGAAATTTCGATATCAATTGGCCGCCTCGGAGCTGTAATTTAAGCCCGTTGGACTATTTTTTGTGGGGAGCCGTTAAGGACAAATGCTATGCGAACCATCCAGAGACGATTGATGCTTTAAAACATGAAATCGAAGTTGCCATTCATGAAATTGGAGCCCAAATCAATCTTGAAAATAAAAAAAAAAAGTTTGAAAAAATATTGATTAGTTTGTTTTTTTATAACCGATTCAAAAAGCAAATTTTACATTAAGTGAAATGCAGTATGAATAATTCAGGTCCCTGATCCTATGTACCATGGGTACCATGAGTGCCTCACTAAGAAGCCAACAATAATAGAGTTAAAAATATCAGCCATGAAAACTAAGCCAACAAGGTTTAATTTAGACTAAGCATTCAGGAGAAATATTCTGTGGAACATTTAAGGACCTTTAAGCGTTAGCGATTATGAATATCTCATCGATGAAAAAACTGTATGAGTTTAATAGCGAGAGAGAGAAACATGAAAGGTCCTCTTCGTTGAAAAAACCAAGTAAAGAAGGTCATAGCTTAAATTAGCTTTTCAATTAGGAAAACATGTCTATGCACTTAACAAAATCACATATCTTACCATTCTGAGCATACATATGTAAACAAGTCAAGCTCGAGTGTGTTCTTCGAATTCTTTTTTATGACTTCAATTGTCTCAAAATGTTTTCCACGGAGCGGCAACTTGAGCTTGGGAAACAGGAAAAAGTCACATGGAGCCATATCAGGCGAATACGGTGCTTGCGGAACGATATTAACATTATTTTTGTTCAAATAATCGCGAACAAGACGTGATGCGTGAGCTGGTGCATTATCGTGATGCAAGAACCATGACTTGTTGTCCCACAATTCCTTTCTTTTAAGACGAATGTTCTCGCGCAAACGCTTTAAACGTCTAAATAATATTCAGCGTTAACCGATTTTGCTATTTGTGCGATTTTCAAGTACAATTTCCTTTACTTTTCCGATGTTTTCGTCGTTTACTGATGTTGCTGGACGACGTTCATGAGGCAAGTTTTCAACCGATGTACGGCCCTCTTTGAATGATTTGTACCAGTGGAAAACACGAGCACGTGATAGAGCAGAGTCCCCATAGATTGTCTGCAACATTTTTAAGGCGTCTGAAGCCGAAATTTTGTTGGAATAACAAAATTTCAAACAAATTCTTTGAATTTCCATCGTTAAATTCGAAGAACACACTCGAGCTTGACTTGTTTACAGTAGCACAGAAAACAAACTATGTGACATATCACGCTGAAATTTGTCATTTAAGCTTATAACAGTCCTACCATCCAACAAAAAAATTATTTTTGCCATATGTCATCCGCGGACCGTTTTATTGATACCGTCTCGTTCATATTTGAGCAGAAGGTATGTGGCTACATACATATATCTATATTATTTCCTCACTATTAGCTCTTGTTTCTTAGAGGAAAATGAAGAAAGCTTTAGCCGTAACCAACTAATAACTTTTCAACGTTTATTATGATATACATTTTTATATATTTGATCGGTATGTACATATGTACGTAACTTGGTAGCACATTTTTTCAAAAACCAAAATTGACTTGAATTTTTTCACCAACGGACCATGACGCGACATACTGTAGCAGGGTTACTATATAATTATAATACGACTAAAAATGAGCCAAGAATTTATTTGTCTCCGCTGTTACCGTAATAGCAACGAGCCGTGTATAAAGAATTAAAAGCACACATAGCAACAAATGTTATTTCAAAAAAACAAAAAAAAGGACCGAACTTTATATACCCGTGCACATTTCAGTAAAATTTAATTTGGACTGGATGTTCATTTTTCGAGCAAACTCATATGCAATGAGAGTTATAGTTTATAGCCTCAAATGGAACGACGGAAATTTAGTCTTAACATACAGGGTGTGCCATCTTTTATGTCGGTATGCTCTAACTCAACGCGCATATCGCAAAAAGTATCGTGGTAAACAGGCACCTTCTGACAATACTATTCGTCGTTTGGTGTCGAATTTTTTTTAGCACAAGACAGTAAGAGATCGTCAACATGCCGTTCATCTACGACCAAGACTTTCCAATGAACTTATTTAAGCAGTGAGGGAGAGCGTTGCCCAGAAGCCAACAGTGTCGTATCGTCGTTGCGCTCAACATTTTGGCGCCAGTGAAACCACAATGCGGCGCATTTTAAAGGATGATTTAAATTTGTGTCCGTATAAAGTGCAATTGACACAAAGAATATCGCCGACAGACCATTCACGTCGCTTGGAATAGGGCCAAACAGTCGCTCGAATAGTTGACACTGAACCCAATTTTTGAAAGCAAATTCTAATGACTGACGCATTTGAGGAACTGAGAGTCCACACGAGATTCATGAAACGCCATTGCACGACCGGAGAGTAACTGTTTGGGCCGGCATTTGCGCCAAAACCATCATTGGGCCATATTTTTACCGAGAAAACGAAACGGTCGATGGAAACCTATATCGATGGATGTCAAATTTCATCATCCATTGCGTCATCACTTCACGTGTCATCCATGCCTTCTTATTTGATTCCCAATTAATAGGAAGGCTTTTAATATCAGCTTACGCAAACGCTCATGGACGAGCAGCTTTCCCAATATCAAGTAGTTTTTCCTTTTTATTCGGGAAGTCACTTTCTTCCTGGTATTCACGCCCACTCAACAGAGATTTTTGTTTGATTTGTTATTAAAAGAAATCTGAATGTCTTTGATTGAGAGGTTCACGTCCGCTCAATAAAGGTTTTTGTGTCAGTTTTATGAAAAACACCTTTCCGCGTCTGGCTACGACAGTGTCCGCTTAAGAGAGGATAATTTTTTCCGAAATTTATAGTTAAAACTTTGTGTAGGAAAAAATGTCCTCATAAGAGAGATGCCCGGCTAATAAAGATGTCCCTTAGGAGAGGTTACACTGTATTGGGTAAGGAAATGTTTATTAACCAATTTCGACCATTTTCAATACGAAACCACCTTGGATAAAGAATAATATGAGTACCCAGGTTCATTGAAATATTATATACATCCATATAAATTTTTGGGCGAGTTGTCTAGAGCACGGACAGACATAGCTAAGACAACTAAATTCATCGTTCTGAGCTTGGTATAAACAAGTTGATGCAATATTAATCATTAAATTTGGTTTTTAAGTGACTTTTTTACTAAATGAAAAATAAATGTTTTTGAATGGTGGAAATCTCTATTTTTACCTTTGCGCGCTTCATTGCTTGCCTGTTTGTATACACCAACTGTCTAGTTGACAAGTGTCTAATATTATTGACCCATATAGGTCATATGTGTATGCCTACAACTTTCTCGAATACTGTTCCATAAAAACGGTAGAATACCCTTGTGCACAAATTCGCGGGTATAAAAGCAAACCGATGGAAATAAAACTTTAAAGGATAGAAACAAGGACAGGAACTGACATAGAAAAATGTTTTGGCAAACGAAAAGAACTGCAGTATTTTAGGCAACTGCTTACATACAAATGTACATGCAGACATATAAGTAAATGCTTGAAGATATACACAGCCATGCATGCATACTATCGCATGTCAAAAGTATGCATTACTTGACCCTTTTCAAACTGGCCCGCAAAGATCTCTATTACCTCAGTCCAAATTTGCTTTGGATGCTTTCCATTTCAATTCAACCGGGCTATTCGGGTCATGTTCTTCGATTTCGATGTAACTGAAATATGTTGCTCTCTGGTCAAAATAATGAGACACGTATTTTTTTGTTCGCCCGAAAAAAATTTTTTTCAAGAGTTATCGGCAATTTTGTTTTTCTGCTCAAACTCGATTTTTTTTAATTATATAAGAAAAAATATTTTTTAAATGCCCATAACTTAGTCAAAAATGAACCGATTTTAATAATTCTGGATTCAAAATGATCGTAATTACTTACACGAGCGACTTCATGTAGAAACAATTGCAAAAAAGTAGTTGAAAATTTTTTATTTATATTAGCAAAAAAGAAAAAAAATTGAAATTTTTTCGAAATTCAATATTTCAAAAAGTGTATTTTTTTTTTTTTATAACTTTTTCCAAATCAAGAGGACACCTCAAACTTCAATTAAGCCGAATGCCCAGTAGCTGAAATGAGTTGTTTTTGAGTAATGAATTTTTGAGTAAAAAACCAGTTTCGCACTTTTTGTTTTTTGCAAAATAAAAAAATTTCAAATACTTTTTTGCAACTGGGTCTACATGAAATCGCTCGTGTAAGTAATGACGATCATTTTGAACCCAAATTATTAAAATCGGTTCATTTTTGACTAAGTTATGAGCATTTAAAAAAAAAATTTTCTTATATTATTAAAAAAAATCGATTTTGAGCCGAAAAACAAAATTGCCGATAAAGCTTGAAAAAAAATTTTGTCGGGCGAACAAAAAAATACGTGTCTCATTATTTTGACCAGAGAGCAACATATTTGAGTTACATCGAAATCGAAGAACATGTCCCGAATAGCCCTTTTGAATTGAAATGGAAAGAATCTATATAAGAAATTTTTTTTTAATTACTCATAACTTAGTCAAACATAAGCCGATTTGAATGATTCTGGGTTCAAAATGATCGTAATTACTTACACGGGCGACTTCATGCAGAAACAATTGCTAAAAGTAGTTGAAAATGTTTTATTTTGCAAAAAACAAAAAGTGCGAAACACGGTTTTTACTCAAAAATTCATTACTCAAAAACAACTCATTTTAGCTACTGGGCATTCGGCTTAATTGAAGTTTGAGGTGTCCTCTTGATTTGGAAAAAGTTATAAAAAAAAAAAATACACTTTTTGAAATATTGAATTTCGAAAAAATTTCAATTTTTTTTCTTTTTTGCTAAATAAAAAATTTTCAACTACTTTTTTGCAATTGTTTCTAGATGAAGTCGCTCGTGTAAGTAATTACGATCATTTTGAATCCAGAATTATTAAAATCGGTTCATTTTTGACTAAGTTATGGGCATTTAAAAAATATTTTTTCTTATATAATTAAAAAAAATCGAGTTTGAGCAGAAAAACAAAATTGCCGATAACTCTTGAAAAAAATTTTTTTCGGGCGAACAAAAAAATACGTGTCTCATTATTTTGACCAGAGAGCAACATATTTCAGTTACATCGAAATCGAAGAACATGACCCGAATAGCCCGGTTGAATTGAAATGGAAAGCATCTTTGATGAGCTGGAATGGTCTAAGTTTAAGTCGGCCTTGAAACTAGTATAAAATGATTATCACAATGACTTTAGCCAATAATTTGTAATACCATAACAATCAAGCTTGTGAACTCCACATGAACGGGTATAATCACAAAAGGAATTAGTCCTTAGCTGGCCAAGAGAAACTCCAATTTACTGTATGTAGCAGCCAAGGCTCCTTCTGGCCAACAAAAGTGGTCGCGACTGACGCCACAGCTAACGCAAACAGCGTCATTGCCAAATTTGTATCCTTCAGGGCGATTAAATTTGCGCTAAAGAAAAGGGGTAGAAGATTTATTCATACCAAGTTTAAACACTTGTAGGGTTCGTTTTTCCTCTTTTGAAGAAAAATTAGTAGAATATTTTTATTGCTGGCAGTTGGAGTAAATTTACTTACATACATATATGTATGTGCATGATTTGGCAGCAATAGTGCAATTTCGTTTACTATTTACGAGGGCTTCTAGCACAAATGCAAATGTTGTATTAATGACTCAGCAAAACTTCAGCCTCAACATAATTTGCTTTTAAAAATAGATTAACAGTTACGTATAGCATGACTAGCAAGTCAGTCGAAGGGAGTATTGAGCTCCCCATTACATGCAGAGTGACTTATAATAAGTTCACATCTAACTAACGTATTAGATAATTTACTTTTTCGAGCTTACCTCCCATCTGTAAGGTAAGCCATAAGTCATATGGAGACTAGCAAAAAAAAAAACAATATCTCTACCGAAACTATCTTTTTTTCCGTATAACCCTGTATTTTCTGTGTGTAGATAATTATTATTATCAGTATCAGTGTAAGGAAAAACGTCAAAGTAAAAACTAAATAAAATGAACGCCGGCAAAGAAAAGAGCTGGAAAGAATGTCTAGCTCACAGAACCTGCCGTGCCTCACCCACAATACACGGACGCGAGATAATTATTATATTCACTGATAACAAAATCTGGCATACTCTCAATTTGCTTACGTGCGTCCATAGACGTTTTGGCCTGTTATTGCTTATTATACAATTTAACATCGAATTTCGCGTATGTTTTGCCTTAATTTTTTGAAACCCCAATAAACGTAGTTTACGGATTTCGTTCAACTGTTTATTATTAGCAGGCAATTATGTAATTAAATTAGCTATTCCTTCTCCTGGTATTTTCTTCATATCGTTATTAATAATTAAAGAAACCAAAAACACCGAAATATTCCAGCAACATAATTTGTATGAAGAAAAATCTTTCACAACAGTATTGACAGCTGAGTGTCAATTTTGCAGGTAATCTGCCATATGTGAAGGGGTAGATTAATTTTGCAGATTTATTGGCAATTACACCATTCGGAATTCACAAAGAGAACGTAGGTTCGAATCTCAGTGAAACACCAAAATTAGGAAAAACACTTTTCTAATAGCGATCGCCCCTCGGCAGGCAATGGCCAGCCTCCGAGCGTATTTCTGCCATGAAAAAGCTCCTCATAAAACTATTTGCCGTTCGAAGTCGGCTTGAAACTGTACGCACATCACAAATAGGAGGAGCAGTTCGGCCAAACACACAAAAAGGGTGTACGCACCAATTGTATACATATAATTATAAAGGATGGTTAAGTTTCAAGAGCCGGTGTTGATTTTTAATAAAATAAAATAAAATAAAATACAATTTTTATAAGAAATTATTGTCATTTCTCTTTATTATGATAATATTGGTATGACTCAATTACGTATAGAACAAAATATTGGCCAAATGGCCGCAGCGGCCTCGGCGGCACACCTACATCCGATGGTCCAAATTTTCGATGACGCTGAGGCATAATTGAGGTTCTATGCCGTTAATGTGCCGAATTACCTCATCCTTTAGCTCTTGAATTGGCCTTGCTGGCTTATCGACGTACACCTTTTCTTTCAAATAATCCCAAAGAAAGAAGTCCAACGCTGCACACTGTGACTTTTTATCGTTTTAGGATGCCAAAATTAAAAAAAAAAAAAGTTCTGCGAAAATGATTTTCTTTCGGTATGTTGTGTAAAAATGACCAAATTTTACGACAGTGTACTCAAAATTTATCAAAACAATAGTTTTAAGAAAGATAACCGTTTACAAACACAAGCCGGTGCGTCAATTGAATAAGTTTTATTTATTATCCGAACATCGCTGTGAAGTTTGTCAAAAGATATAATACGAATAAGTATCAATTTCATAAAATTGAGTATTTGCTGATTAAATTTCAACAATTTTGTACTTCAGGGGTAAGTAAGAGGATTATAAAGTTTTTACTATCGATACAAATCCGCTCAGTAAAATATCACTAAAACAGCCATAGCTTAATATTATTTTTGATATTTTACTGAGAAAAACTTATATTGGTCCATCGAGTTCCGTCCATTCTTTAACAGCAAAACGACCTTTAGGATTCTGTGTTTCAGATACTGGAATAAAATTTTGCTACAATTTGCTACCACAGCTTCAAAAGAAGTTTTCATGGCGATACCTCGGAAAGAACTTTTTGAAATTTGGCTGACGAGCTCAAAAGAAACGCGTCGTGATGCGGTGTTAGAGAAAATTTTTGCGGTGATTGGAAGAGACGTGGATACTAAAAAGCTAGGAGAGCGTATAAAAAACTGTGTTACCAATACAAATGACGGAAACACAGCACGACGTTTTTTTAGTAATGCAGAAGTTACTGCAGACATTACAGGCATTAACTTATGCCTCTTAAAAAGGCTTTTTACCATATTGTCTTGCTTAGGGTGTGAATTTCAGATAAATGCTGAGGCCTTTGAGGTGTATTTGAGAGACACACGCGATCTTTATTTGAGGGAATATGAGTGGTACAATATGCCAGTCAGTCTGCATAAAATACTGTTCCATTCAAGACTATAATATCGTCATGCATGGTTCCTATTGGTCAGCTTTCCGAAGAAGCGCAAGAATCGAGAAATAAAGATGTCAGAAATTATCGCGAATGGTATACAATGAAAAGTTCACGACCTCAAACCAATGAGGATTTATTGCACAGGCTTCTAATATCATCCGATCCCTACATTTGCAGTTTACGTAAGCCATCGAAAACCAAGCGCGGGACTTTGCCTCAAGATGTAATTGCATTGCTGGCCCAGGAAGAAGTATTATGAATAATTGCTTTCGAATAAGTGTTTATGTTTTGTTATGTTTAATCTTTAGAAACTGTTTATTGGCTTACTATTAATAAAATAAAGATTAGCGACATATTTATCATTGAAACAATTTGTGATTATCTCCTTCATTGATCAGTATAATGTAGTATAAAAAGGTACCCAAGGGCTGAATGAAATCTTTTAAATATAAGTCATAAGCCTCTAAGCTAAAGTTAAGAAATCTAAACAATTTGTATTTAAATTGGCACTGGAAAATGCTTTTAAAGTAGAAAATATGATTATGTGAAATTTTACCTTATATGTGGCCAAGGAGAAAAAGTGGGCGTATCACGCCCATTTTTATTCTCAAATCAGATTTAGGTATCTGCAACCACTCTATAAAATTTGATATGAATTGCTTGATTGGTTTGGCTGTTATTAATTTTGGCATCCTAAAAGTGAAAAAAGTCACACTGTGCGCTGTCGTTGACGTTTAGGTGTGGTTCGCATTCAACATCGGCCCTTGAAATTTAACTACCCTTTATAAAACGTGTGATTTTTTAGCTATTATCTTTTTAAACAGTTGGTTTAAACAGCTGACCCAAGTTTCATGTTTTGTTTCATTGTCAAACATCTTGAGTTTGGTCAATAATTTAACCATGAATCGTCTTACAAACAAACAACGCTTGCAAATCAGCATTATAAAAATGCGTGTTCTTTTAAGAAAGTTTAAGATCCACTTTTTTATCGAAAAATTGTGTTCAGCGACGAAGCTCATTTTTGGATCAATGGATACGTAAATAAGCGGAATTGTCGATTTTGGAGTGAAGATCTGCCAGAAGAATTGCAAGAGCTACCAATGTATCCAGGAAAGGTCACAGTTTGGTACGGTTTATGGGCTGGAGATATCATTGGACCGTACTTCTTCAAAGATGCTGCGAATCGTAACGTAACTGTGAATGGTGAGCGCTACCGTGAAATGATATCCAACTTTTTTTTGCCCAAAATCCAAGAGCTTGACTTGCATGACATGTGGTTTCAGCAAGACGGTGCCACATGCCACACAGCACGCGTAACAATGGACTTGTTGAGAGGCGAGTTCGGTAAACATTTTATTTCACGTTCGGGACCTGTCAATTGGAAACCCAGATCGTGCGATATAACGTCTTTAGATTATTTTTTGTGGGGTTATGTTAAAGCTCATGTCTATTCAGACAAGCCTGCTTCAATTAGCGCATTGGAAGACAACATTAATTCAGTTTTATGTGAGATACCGGCCGAAACATTGCAAGGAGTATGGCAAAATTGCACTAAGCGGATGGACCATTTGAAGCGCAGTCGCGGTCAACATTTGCATGAAATAATCTTCAAACATTAAATTATATGGACCGTACTATCGATTTAAATAAAAATTTCATGCATTTTTCTGAATTTTACGTGTGTTTTTTTGAAAAACTTCCCTATAGCTCGTAAAAAATTACCCTTTATATATATATAAAATGCACAGGTCAACATACTTTTATTTGAGAACAAAAATGTTCAGTTTCTCGCTACCGACCGGTGTTTCCATTTTTGTTAAAAGCAGGACAAAACTTTAAAAGTGATTTCGAGCTGAGTATTCAACAAACACAAAAACTTTAACCGTAGCAACGCCCGCTGGTATGGCTAGTATATATGTAAATATACCTGAACATAAATATATTGAAGCACACAATGGCCAATGTACATTTGTGCATACATTCATACATATATTTGTGAAATCAACGCAATCAAGCGAGACTGAAATTTGTACTTCCTCAGGACTACGGCCAACAACACACCTTTACCTATTGACGTGAATGCCACACACACACACAAACGTATCCTTTCCACTATAGTAATTTCCTTTTAGGTAGCATTACCAGTCGTCTAAACCGGTAAAAACGGAGCTGTCGCTGTTTTGGGATACAATGGATGAGTGCAATAGGGACTTGTAAGTTTAGACAAACAGCAACAGATGAAATGAAACAGAATAAACACTAAAAAATGCGAATAATGCAGTGAAACAAAAAATGGTGGATAAAAATCATAAAGACGACAAATATTTCTGCATAGGTATGTGCAAATAACACAGGGCAGGTGTTTGCCATATTCATGTTTTAACTGGTTTTCATTGCTAGCACTTCCACTGCTGCTACTGCTGCTGAGTCTCGTTTTGTTGTGGCGTCTTTCACTACACTACACAGTTTTTGGGCTACTCAATTTACCTTCATTTATTTTATTTATCTTTTTTTCATATTAAACATTGTACTTTCCACGTGCCACAAGCTATTTATAATATGTTTTTCTTCATAAACGAATTTATACATATGTAGCTATATCCTTGCTAGTAAAAGCAAAAATCTGCGTCCTGTGCCAACAAGGAGTTGTGTTCGACTGAAATGTTAGCCCTTTTGCTACTTAATACATTTACAGTTAGTTGGACTGCACACCACACATAAAATATGTACATATACAGTTGGCTTTTAGTTGTTTTGTGCTAATGGCCTTTAACTTATTCACAAAGTAGTTAAATTTTAATTCAAAATCGATTGTGTCAATTGCAAAAGAAATTGGTACCTTCTCAATTTCAACTTTCTTTAAATTCTAGGGTAGAGTGAAACTAGTGGTATTGTTACCTAGGTAGGTAGGTAGAAGTGGAAGTTGTTATTTAAATTAGCTCACTTAGACCGTTGCCGACCCATTGTGATACCACAGTAGCAGTTTATCTGTAAACCATTTAAACCATTTTGTTTTAAGTGCAAACCCATTAATCTGGCTGGCGCTTATGTATATCCCTAAGACCATCGGCATCATTTAGAAACGATGAGCCAAATTATCTAAACCTTGTGGCATTCAACACGGGACAGTAACGAAGAAGATGTCTGATAGACTCTTCCTTCTTCTCATTCCTGTAGCGTTAGTCGAAATGAAGGACGTTCAATCTTTGAGCATGACGACATAGGAGGCCTATGATCAAAGCAACTAACATGGAGATTTTTTTCGTTAACCGATTAAGTAGCGCATTTGAGCGCTTGACGTCCCATTTTGTCCTAATTCTTTTTGTAGCATTACATATCAGACGATCAACCCATCTCGTGTTGGTTGAAGTAACAATGCTACTTGTAGCACGCAGTTGGTAGGTTGAGAGGGGTATACCTACAATCTGCATACCAATAGGGAGGGGAGTGGTAGTGCCCTCTCTCGCTAATTTATTTGCCTTACAATTCCCTGGTATGCCACTCTGCTCTGGCACCCATCTCAAATGGATGCGGAAATATTCGGCCATATCGTGAAGAGGTGTCTGGCATTTGCAAGCAATGATGAAATTAGTGACAACCCCACCAAGAGATTTAATCGCCGCTTGGCTATCAGAAAAAATGTAGACTCTCTAAAGGCTCTCTCTTACAAAGCCCAGCAAATAGTAGGAATTGATATATTTATACAGCGTGAACGATATGAAGTGTTGCCAACTTCACACTGCTTGCATCTGTAAAACAGCTAATGACATCAACGTTAAAATTGTTCTAATGACAGTTCAATATATTGTTTATAAGCTATCAAAAGCATTTGCGTCTCAGTTTTGTTGAATTTTTTTTTCTGTGATGGAATTCAAACGTAATAGTGTGATTGCGTTATATTTGGCTGGAAAATCACAACCAGCCATTATTCGTGGGCTCAGTCACCTTAAAGTGAATAAAATGTTTGTGTATCGCACTATAAAACGTTACAATGATACTGGTAGCATAGCAAAACGCTGTGGAGGTGAACTCAAAAAAACCGCAACAACGCCAGAAATGGTTCGGAAAGTGAAGGCTCGACTTGAACGAAATCCATGTCGAAGTGGAAGGAAAATAGCCAAAGAACTGAAAATATCGGACGACAGCATTCGACGCATATTGAAAAATGAGCTCAAGGTCACGGCGTATAAGTTCCAAAAAGCACACGATCTTTCACCCCAGCAAAAAAAAGTTCGGTACGAAAGAGCAAAGGAGTTGTTGCGCTTGCACGAACTTGGCGAATTTCCTAACATTGTGTTTCCTGATGAAAAAAATTTCCCATTTGAGCAGTTCATAAACACTCAAAACGATCGTGTTTACTTGACTGAATGCTCATACGATAATTTGAGCCTGCATATGGCCACTCGAAGCAATTTCCCATCGCAAGTAATGGTTTGGGCCGCAGTGACTGCCGATGGACGCTCTCCAATCGTTTTTATCGAGCCTGGTGTCAAAGTGAATTGAATGCGACTTATTATCGGGAAAATGTTTTAGAAGCTGCTTTAGAGCCGTGGACACGCAAACATTTCGGTCGTACACCATGGACGTTCCAACAGGACTCGGTACCGCCTCATAAAGCTCGTGTGAACCAAGAATGGTTAAAAAATCATGTTCCACACTTCATTTCTTCCACACAATGGCTTTCGAATTCTCCAGACGCAAATCCGATGGACTTTTTCATCTGGTCCATTTTTGAGAGCAAGGTGAGGACTAAAAAATATGCCAGTATGGATGCGCTGAAAAAAGCGATTATACGAGAATGGGCCAAAATACCTCAAGATCGCATTCATATATAAGTTCCCATCGTTCCATTAAGGAGCAAAGGGCTGTAACAAGTTTTTTCCAAGCTGTCCTGCCGTTTGCATAAGTTTTGATCTCGTTCCAACTTAGCTGGGAATTCTCCATTTCTATTTCCAGCTACCTTCTCTATACAGGAGCTGGTCCTACTCTGCGTCTGCTGCCGTGTGGGTTCCATGTAATGGCTTGTCTGGCGATTTCATCAGGTGGTTTGCGTAGGGTAAGATCAATCTAAGTCCACTTCCGTTTTGCAATGTCTTTACTAATCGGCTGCTGTTGTGTCAAGTGCCACAGGTTGTCATTTGTTATTGTATTGGGTCAAAATATTTTGATGATTTGGCTAAGGCACTTATTGGCAAGCACTTGAACTATCTGTATGTCTTTTGGTGCTACAATCCACGTTTCGAATTCAACAGTGTTGATTTTTCGTTCAATTCGAAGATTTTTCCACACTGGGCCTAACGCTTGTCTGGCTTATTAATGCATCCCTTATTACGAGGGGTGCCTTTTACCATATATGTCGGGATTAGAGAACAAAAACAAATTTTAGTCATCGAAAATCACTTTATTGTTTTTCAAAATATTCTCCATGGAGATCTATACACTTTTGCATGCGTTTGAACCAATTGTCGAAGCACTTTTGCCACTCTGAATGAGGTACCTCCAAAACATGCATTCTGAATGCCGCAACCGCTTCTTCAGGTGTCGAAAAACGTTGACCTCTCAGTTTGTTTTTTACGTACGGGAATAAAAAGAAGTCATTCGGTGCCAAGTCACGACTATTCGACGGATGACCCATTAATTCGATGTTTTGGGTGCTCAAAAATGAGGTTGTTTGAGCCGATGTGTGAGAGCTCGCATTGTCCTGGTGAAGAGTGATCCGTCTTTGGCGATTGGTTTTTCTAATTTCTTGGAAGACAACTGGCAAACAAATGGTTGTGTACCACTTAGAATTTACTGTTCTGCGTTGTTCTAGTGGTACGGTTGCGACATGTCCAGTTTTTCCGAAAAAACAGGCGACCATTTGCTTGGAAGTGCTTCGTGCGCGAGCAACTTTTGTTGGATTTGGCTCATCTTGAAACACCCATATAGTCGACTGCTGTTTACTTTCGGGCTCATACGCGTAAATCCATGATTCATCACCTGTCACGATGTCATAGACGTGTTTCCAAGCCCCGCAATCGTATTTTTTGAGCATTTCCTTCGACCAATCGACACGAGCGTTTTTTTGAGCGATTGACAAATTGTGTGGGATCCAACGCGAACAAATTTTTTTGACAGTCAAATGTTTATGCAATATTGAATGTATGCTTTTCCCACTAATGCCTAAGATTGTCTCAATTTCACGATAGGTCACATGACGATTTTGTAATATCAGTTCGCGCACAGCATCAATGGTTTTCGGAACAACAACTGATTTTGGACGACCTTCACGAAATTCCTCTTGGAGTGAACTACGACCACGATTGAATTCACCATACCGTCGATACACACTGGACCTTGATGGATCGCCAAAAAATGAATTAAGTTCATCCATGCAATGTTGCTGAGTTAATCCACGTCGAAAGTTGTAAAAAATAATCGCACGAAAATGTTCACGATTTAATTCCATTTTTGGACCGAGATGAATCTTTTAAGTTACTGTAAACAACACAAATAGCGCTGGTATTTCAAAACGTTCTGAGTACGTAAAAGCCAAAAAATGTCAAACTTTGCGATACAGCTGTCAATTGCCAGATTGCAACATCAGGGTTGCCAAATCCCGAAATATAAAAGGCACCCCTCGTAATGACATCTGCCCGCAGCATTTTCCAACGACTCATTGAAGATGCAAAAAAGAGTAGGAAGAGTAGGCCTTTCACGTAGCATAATTAAAGTGTTATTCGGAAGCAAAGATATTTTGGTAAAAGCTTGCGATTTTGCATACAAATTTTTGTTGCATCTAATTAGCTAATGTACGGTTCTTTTCCCATGCAGTTTGTTTTTTGCAAACATTTCACAATTCCATTCATTAATTTTTTCTTTCATCTTTTTAAATCGGTTTAATCCACTTACATGTTTGTATGTATAAGTACATACATATGCATTATATTAGGTATGCATTTATGTGTACATATGAATTTTTCCAAGTACTTATTTCTGTTGCTTCAGTAGCAGTGCATCATAATATGCGCAATTGATTACTTGAAGCGCACAAAGTAATACAATGTTATTGTAAAAAGCGAGAAATGTTTGAATTTTCACACGCATATTGCGTGCAAAACTCATTCGTGCCGCACGATGTGACTGCTATTATTATTTTTGTGATGTGATTATTTGATTGCATACTTTTACTACCCGCAATAACTACACACTCGTACGTATGTACATATATTCGTGTGTTTGTGCATATGTATGCATGCCCCAGCTGCATTAGATAGATGTACGAATAAAGGCAATGAAAGAGAACACACATACACATACATACTCATATATGAGCAAATATAAATACTTTAAAGCTTATCAATTAGCAACGCTTTTCCTTTTCTTTCACCATCACTCATATTAGCATCATTTTTTCATGCGCCAGCCACGAGTATTTTGAAATACATCTTAAAAATCTATTTAATTGACTGCACTTTTCTTTTATTTAAAGTTTTCCCAACATACATTTTTAGTTATTTAGTAACAATGGCATCTGCACCTATGTATACTTACTTATGTAGTTATAATACATATCTGCATGCATACATACATACATACTTCCACATATTTATGCACACACAGCGCTGACAACAAGAGAAGTTACTGGCATATGCAGCATTAATAGCAGCTATAGCAACAATAACAACAATGTGTTAGCGGCAACATAACAGTCACTTAATGGAATTAAAAAATTATCATTAAAGAAATTGCTCGAAATTGAGCGTATTAAAATATCAAGCAACCAGCGGATCATGTACTTGTACTCGTATGTATGCATGTATGTGTGTGCGCAACATATACAGTAAAGTAGCAAAAAGATAAAAGAAGCTGGCTTGGAAATTCATCAAACGTGAAATATGCGGAATAAACGCTCCAGTTGAACCGCAACTTCGATGACATTTCTGATGGGGCAATGCGCTTGCTGGCAGATTGTCTGGATGGCTGGCTGGTGGACTGCTAGCCAGCTGGGCGTGCATTGCTGCTGCCGCGTGTGGCATGAAACCAATCGGTGATGTGCCACTTTTGCTACATACATATGTACTCGGACATGTTTTTCTGGAACATACTTACCTACACAATACATGCATGTCGGCGATGCGAATGAGCGATGCAAAGTGATAACTATTTACTACAGCAACTGATGCCACTAAATATATTTTGTTGATATTGCGTTTTTTGTTTTGCTTTGCGGTAGATAATGTGCTGATCGCGTTACGTTGACACTGGTAATGATGATGGTGACTGCTACTGCTTCGAATATTTCTGTTGTTGGTCGTACGAAGGCGGCACGCATTGTTGCATAGTCTTACGTGCGGCGCATGCCCATGCTGCATGTATACATATCTTGCGTTTTTACGCCGTCTTCTTAAGTTCTTACGCCGACTACGACCGGCAGATAGCTTACAAAAGAAGTTTTTTCACGGCAAAAATGTACCGGAAATATACTAAAAAACATTCACTCGACTCCTACTATCCCATAGATAGCTCCAGTATAAAATGCTAAACCTAGTTCCGCTAGTTAAAACGCATAAACTGGAGAAAGTGGTTCATATGTCTTTGCAAGCAGGGGCTTTCCTTTAACTTCAATTGGAGTTTGAAATAAATAGCACGTTTGTTTTGTGTTTTATGCCTATTTTTCGAGATTAATTTTTTAGTAGCCTTTTGGATGCTTGAGTATGAACCCGAGATGGGCAAACAAAGTTAACAGCGGCGACTTTTTCTCGTTCGCTTCGCAAAGAAAGACATCATGGCGGTGTACAGGATTTCAAAGAAATCGATGGAGCAACTTTAGAATCATTGTGATGCATTAGAAGGAGTCCATAGTAAAGGATGGTGATAAAAGCTTGCTCGCAACTTAATTTGCTTGCCATGATGAACAGAAATCCACCCAAGGAATGAGGATATTTGGTAGTAAAAAAAACACTGTCGCCAAAGCCGCACTTAAAGTTAATAATAGGCACCTTTGTGCCATCACTTCTCTGCTCGTTATCTCTGGGCTTTGCTCAAGTAACGTAAAATTTCCATATGAAATCAACAACAGAGTAAACGAGCACTATCGTAAAAGTGATATGACTCACTATTTTCAAAGCTACCAAATCTCTATTCTGAAATTCAAGACATGTTTCATTAGACCACGTTTATGTAGAGCAAATTTTGCTGCTTTAACTTTGCGAATTCTGTTTTGGTGTTCCCCGTCGTATTCACACGGCAACTCCGTTGCTTGCAATTGTGCATTTTGTGGTCCTCAATTAACAACAATAGGCCTCTTTTTTTCGTCGTGTGGCGAATAGATGACGTAAATAAACATATGTCGGCAACGCGGGAAGAGATCTGCCCGAAATTACATAATAAGCTATAGCCATAATCGCTAGCGCCGAATCTTACTCCATAACTTTGTTGTTGCTTTCCCATGTACATTTTTCGCCAAGTTAATCGAGCATAGAGATAGCGAGCGGGGGAATGGCGAATAGATAACTTATATTGAATAGAACGAGAACACAGAACACGAGCATCTCAAGTAAAGCGTTGAAGCAACAATCGTTGCCCTGTATAAACACGCTCTTACTAATACTCATTAATGCATCCAAACCAATGTAAATTGTGGCAGCTCTTTTCTAGTGCTGACAAGATATATTTATTTATTCCAGTTGCTTCTTCTATTCGCAACTTGCTAACGCTTGACGAATCGAAGAGACCTAATTTACTACTATATAAGGACTCTTCTCTACTGAGAAAGTACTAATGGATTCCCCATTAAACCTTTACACAAAGTAAAAGAAAAACAAGCGGTATTTTCTATAACCAAATAAATATCAAAACCAAATATTTTAATAAAAATAAAACTATAATGGAAATATCGAACCATTTTTATGACGCATAATCCACACACGTGATCCGGACCTGCTTTTGCAAACACTTCCTATTGGCCTGGTCAGATATTAGAAGGGTGAATCAATAAATAACAGAAAAGGGAAACAAGAAACATTATTGTTGGCAAAAAAATTACTAAATTTTCAGCATAGTCTCCTTCCAGCTCCAAGTACTTTATCCAATATTTCATTTCCAAAACTTTCGATTGGGTGTGGTGGCCGCAAAAGGGCAACCGGAACTATTAGCGTCACCTCAAGTTTTTCAAATTTGGTTTGACTTGTGTGATGGATTTTTCAGGCCAAGTACATTTTTTAACGAGCACATGGAATTCACTTATTTCCGTTTTAAGGAAATTCTCAGGAGAGTATATTTCAAATGGCTTTCACTACTTTTTGGCAGATTAATCAGAAAATAAGGGTGTGAAAAAAGAAGACAAAAATAAAATAGAAGTTGAGGTATGTCAACTGTTGAAGCACGTATTGACTCCGTAATTTATATACAATAAAAAAAACAGGCGGCCGGCGTAGCCGAATGGGTTTGTGCATGATTACCATTCGGAATTCACAGAGAGAACGTTGGTTCGAATCTCGGTGAAGCCACAATTAATAAAAACATTTTTTCTAATAGCGGTAGCCCCTCGGCAGGCAATGGCAAACCTTCGAGTGTATTTCTACCATGAAAAAGCTCCTCATAAAAATATCTGCCGTTCGGAGTCGGCTTGAAACTGTAGGCCACTCCATTTGTGGAATAACATCAAGACGCACACCACAAATAGGAGGAGGAGCTCGGCCAAACACCCAAAAAGGGTGTACGCGCCAATTATATCTTATATATAAAATAAAGTCAACAACACAACAACAAACCAAACTTACACACATTGTTAAGTAGGTATTGAAGATGGTTTCCGTATAGTTTGGATACCTATTGGTGGATAGGGTCTCGAGATATAGGTCAAAACGTGGACCCGGGTAACCTTTGGATGTGTATGTACAATATGGGTATCAAATGAAAGCTGTTGGTAAATGCTTTAATACGGGGTAATTTTCATACCTATTGATGACTCGGGTCTCGAAATATATGCCAAAACGTGGACCCGCCGTGTCTTTGCACTGAATTAAGCCAAACTTATACACATTGTTAAGTAAGTATTGAAAATGGGTTTCGTAAAGTTTGGTTGTAATTCGGAACACTGGCAACGCGTACAGCGATCTTTTGAACCAGCCATAATGTCGCTTACTTTTTTAACGCTTGGGGCGGAACTGAACTGTCAAATTGACAGTGTGAGTTACAATGTGTCAATATTTCTTTCTGATTTGGACGCCATAAGAGGAAGACGTAAGTGCAAAGTGTAAAAATTTTTTGTGAATTTTTTTGGAGTGGATTTTAGAACAGTGAATAATTTCTTACGAAATTTGAGAATTTAATGTGAAATCCGAATGTTCAAATGAAACTTACAAGTTAATGAAGAATTGATTTTATTAACTGGTGATTTTAGACAAACGCAAACGTTGGCTGTTCACGTGTTGGGAAGCCAACAACATTATATATTTACTCAAAAACAAATAGAAAAACAAAAAATATTGTTTATGCCAAAGCGCTTGAATAAAGAATAAAGAAATAAATAATATGAAAACCATATCTTTTCTGTTCTAAACCATATCTATTCTAATTTAGTGTGCCCAGCGAAGCGGGCCGGGTTTGCTAGTATATATATTATATATAATTTATATACAAATACACATATGTATGTGTGTAATTGTTTATTAAGAGAAATCCATAGAAAAGCGACCATACGGGCGTGCCTTCTAATAGGTAGTATTCGCACAACGATGTGTAAAATGGCAATGCTGCGGCAATGACAATGCTGTGTTATTAGTGTTATTTTGACGGTTAAATCGACGTTGGATAGATTTCTCTTTATTTGTCTCTCTTTGTATTGTCTCGTCAATAGTATCGATGTCAAGGTCGCGATGAATATCTGCATTAGGTATGGACCAAGGTGCACCTGACATGGTCCTAAGTATTTAAGACTGGACTCGTTGTAGTTTGCAAAGATTACTATTTGCAGCAGTGCCCCAAACCTCTATTCCATATTTCCAGATCGGTGCAATTGGCGTTCAATATATAAGTAATTTATTTTGCTATGATAATTTGGACTGAGGTCCCAGCAGCCAGTACAATTTCTTCAAAGGATTTTTAACTTCATTACGTTTTTTCTTTATGTGCTCCTGCCAGTTTAGTTTTGAGTCGATCGTAATGCGCAGATATTTTTCTTTGGTGTCAATGTGCACGTCGGATTTGCCAACCCTAATTGGTTCGGTGGTTGTCCTTCGCTTTGTGTAGTTTACTAGTATTGTTTTATCTCTGTCAATTTCGATGTTCCATTTTTTGAAGCAGTGGAATGTCACATTTTAATTGTTTTGTAGATTTTATTTTGCGAGTTTTGTATCTTTGTGAGCTATCATTAGCACTGTGTCATCTACCAAAAGTTGCAACCATGCTGTCTTTTGACTTCGGTACAAATACATATGCTCACATTAGTAAATGCATTCTCTGCTTGAGAGCTTTGTTATTTTCATCATTGTCACCACTTTACTTCGTTTATATATAATGGAAATATCGAACAATTTTTATGACGCATAATCCACACACGTGATCCGGACCTGCTTTTGCAAACACTTCCTATTGGCCTGGTCAGATATTAGAAGGATGAATCAATAAGTAACAGAAAAGGGAAACAAGAAACATTATTGTTGGCAAAAAAATTACTAAATTTTCAGCATAGTCTCCTTCCAGCTCCAAGTACTTTATCCAATATTTCATTTCCAAAACTTTCGATTGGGTGTGGTAGCCGCAAAAGGGCAACCGGAACTATTAGCGTCACCTCAAGTTTTTCAAATTTGGTTTGACTTGTGTGATGGATTTTTCAGGCCAAGTACATTTTTTAACGAGCATATGGAATTCACTTATTTCCGTTTTAAGGAAATTCTCAGGAGAGTATATTTCAAATGGCTTTCACTACTTTTTGGCAGATTAATCAGAAAATAAGGGTGTGAAAAAAGAAGACAAAAATAAAATAGAAGTTGAGGTATGTCAACTGTTGAAGCACGTATTGACTCCGTAATTTATATACAATAAAAAAAACAGGCGGCCGGCGTAGCAGAATGGGTTTGTGCATGATTACCATTCGGAATTCACAGAGAGAACGTTGGTTCGAATCTCGGTGAAACCAAAATTAAGAAAAACATTTTTCTAATAGCGGTAGCCCCTCGGCAGGCAATGGCAAACCTTCGAGTGTATTTCTACCATGAAAAAGCTCCTCATAAAAATATCTGCCGTTCGGAGTCGGCTTGAACTGTAGGCCCCTCCATTTGTGGAATAACATCAAGACGCACACCACAAATAGGAGGAGGAGCTCGGCCAAACACCCAAAAAGGGTGTACGCGCCAATTATATATATATATATATAATTTATATACAAGTATACATATGTATGTAGGAAATGACGGACACGACGAACAGACATAATAGGAGACAGATCGCACAGTGTATGACCGGACTAATACGGACAACAACGTAACGCAACAAAAAGACCGAGATTACCATACCGCGAACATACTCAACGAAGACGTTGACGATACGAACGACAGGACAGATAAAACATTGTGAACTAAACCGCCATTAAGGGAAGAACGCACAGGAACAAATTGTCTGAGTTGAAGTAATAAAGAAATTGTCTAAATTAAAGTAAGAACAAATTGTTTAACTCGGAATCCTACCTGTATGTGTGTAATTGTTTATTAAGAGAAATCCATAGAAAAGCGACTATACGGGCGTGCCTTCTAATAGGTAGTATTCTCACAACGGTTTGTAAAATGGCAATGCTGTGTATCATTTTGCAAAAGAAATCAGGGTGCCTGACTATATTTTAAATACGAAAAACAGCTTGCAGGGTTTCTTAGATTAGGGAACTGAAGAATCAAGATTGCACTCTCTGTGCCGAACTCTTTGGTTGGTTGGTTTGTTGGTTTAAATGGTGATTCGCCCAGAACCCAACTAATGCTTCCCCAGCATTTTGTTGCCACATCCTCGTTACCAACTTGTTTACCAGTTATTTGCAGCATGACTATATCCAGTCTGTGCGTCTCAGGAACCTTATCAGGTTCTCGACATCGAAGCCAGACAATTGTTCGAGACTTTCGAACAACGGTTTGCTCAGGGTTAACATTCTGTCCTTCCATAGGGCAGGGCATTCGAAGAGGAAATGGAAGATTGTTTCCTTTTTCTCCGGTTGTTTGCAACTGTGACAGTATGTGTTGTGAGGGATACCCATTTTGACTGTTTGTTCTCCCACAGACCTAAAGCCGGTTATGACTGCAGTTAGTCTACAGGTGTCCCGTCGTATCATGTTTATTAATGCTGACGATTGCTTAAGGTTGTAGGTGGGCCATAACTTTCCACTAATTTTGAATTTCGTCTGGTCTCTCCATCTACAATCCGCGATTCGGAGGTATTTTAGGGAAATTGCATTATTGACTGCACCTAATGGTGTGAATACCGATTCTTCCAGATCGTTATTCATGGCAGATCCCCTTCTGAAACGAGCAATATTTTAAGGAGGTCCCAATATAATAATAATAATTTCGTTTTCCTTATTACACCTGTCGTTAGACAATAAGTAATTTAATTTAGAATGAGATGGAATGAGAGTGATATTGAAGGGCCGATGCGCTCGAATTCCTTTAGAAGAAATACATATAATATACGTAGCATTTAAAACGAGTGACTAAGAAGAGGTAGCAAATGCGATTAATTGACAATTAACTACACAGATTTTGCAAGGTATGTTTGCGTTTGACGGTTAAATCGACGTTGGGTAGATTTCTCTTTATTTGTCTCTCTTTGTATTGTCTCGTCAATAGTATCGATGTCAAGGTCGCGATGAATATCTGCATTAGGTATGGACCAAGGTGCACCTGACATGGTCCTAAGTACAGGGTGGCTGATGAATTTTGCTACATTAAGAAACTCAAATAACTTTTTTTTTAGTGTATGGAATTCATTTATTTTTTTTCAAGTTGAAGGTCATTAAATTTTATTAAATGTAGCTTAACTAGTTTTAAAAATAATTGAATTTAAATGCCCCCCATGCTCGTTGACACAAGTGCGGCATCTTAGTAAAAAGTTGTTCATTGCTGCTTTGAGAGTTGCGACAGGAATAGCCGCAATTGTTGCCCGAATGGATTGTTTTAGTTCATCCAAAATTGTTGGCTTTGTTTTATAAACTTCTTGTTTACATAAACCCCACAAGAAAAAGTCAGGTGCAGTAAGGTCAGGCGACCTGGGGCGCCAACGAAATTCGGAGTTTCTTGAAATCAGTTTATTGGGAAATTTTCGTCGCAACTCTGTCATAACGGTCTGGGTTATGTGAGACGTCGCCCCATCTTGTTGAAACCACACAGAGTTGAAAGGAATTCTCTTTCGGCGTAGTTCTGGAAAGAAAAATTCTTTCAGCATTTTCAAATA
Organism: Anastrepha obliqua; assembly: GCF_027943255.1. Taxonomy (NCBI): domain Eukaryota; kingdom Metazoa; phylum Arthropoda; class Insecta; order Diptera; family Tephritidae; genus Anastrepha; species Anastrepha obliqua. The sequence continues at coordinate 78,271,078 of NC_072894.1, forward strand.
ACGGTCTCCAGTAACCGTAACGATGTGACCATTTTCTTCAAAAAAATAAGGCCCGACAATACAGCGTGAAGAAACCGCACACCACACTGCCACGCGAAGAGGATGCAATTCCGTCTCGTGGAATATCTGTGGGTTAGAAGTACTCCATATTCGACAATTTTGTTTGTTCACATTGCCGTTTAAATCGAAATGGGCCTCATCAGACATGAAAAGGCAGTTTAACATGTTTTGGTCTTCTTCCACCATTTGCAGGATCTTCTGGCAAAATTCCAAGCGAATCGGCAAGTCTGCTGCATTCAGTTTGTTAACCATTTGAATTTTGTAGGGAAATAAGTCTAAATCTTTGTGCATTATTGTTTGCAAAGACTGTCGGCTGACACCAAGTTGAGCAGATAAGCTTCTTGTTGAAACCCTTGGATTGTTTTGTATAGCTGCAGCTACAGCAGCGATCGTTTCCTCCGTCCGAACTGGTGGGTTTCGATGATAAGGCCTTCTTGCGACTGTTCCTTGCTCAGCAAAATTATTCACCAGTCTCATTATGGTCCATCTGCTCGGGGGATCGCCGCCAAACATCCGCCTGTACTCTCTCTGTACCAAAACTACGGACTCCAGTGCGTGATAGCGGCGGACTATCCAAATTCTTGTTTGCGTGTCCCAGTTATCCATTTTAATAAATTTTAAAGATCAATCTGCAAATTAAAACAAAAATGGAACAGATAACTTAAAAAGAAAAAAAGTTATTCAATTTTTTTTTGGTAGCGGCTTTCATCAGCCACCCTGTATTTAAGACTAGACTCGTTGTAGTTTGCAAAGATTACTATTTGCAGCAGTGCCCCAAACCTCTATTCCAAATTTCCAGATCGGTGCAATTGGCGTTCAATATATAAGTAATTTATTTTGCAGTGATAATTTTGACTGAGGTCCCAGCAGCCAGTACAATTTCTTCAGAGGATTTTTAACTTCATTACGTTTTTTCTTTATGTGCTCCTGCCAGTTTAGTTTTGAGTCGATCGTTATGGGCAAATATTTTTCTTTGGTGTCAATGTGCACGTCGGATTTGCCAACCCTAATTGGTTCGGTGGTTGTCCTTCGGTTTGTGTAGTTTACTAGTATTGTTTTATCTGTGTCAATTTCGATGTTCCATTTTTTGAAGCAGTGGAATGTCACATTTAAATTGTCTTGTAGATTTTATTTTGCGAGTTTTGTATCTTTGTGAGATATCATTAGCACTGTGTCATCTACCAAAAGTTGCAACCATGCTGTCTTTTGACTTCAGTACGTTCGTCCTAAGACACTGCCTGGTAACGTTGGCCCTAGGATACTGCCTTAGGAATGCCCCCGTTTATAGGTTGGATGTCTGAACATACGTCATTGTATTTAACGTAGAATTTTCTGTCTTGGATGTAACTCTTAGGCATCCGGTAAATGTCATTAGGTAGTATTGTTTTTAATTAATGAAGCAACCCAGAGAGCCATACTTTGTCAAAATCTTTAGCTACGGCGAGGTAATAATAATAATACAATAATAAAACCGAACGATTGCTCTCCTTCAGCCCAATCGGCACGAGGATATGTCTTCGTACACCCCTCCATATAGGTAGATTTAAATCGTTGGATGAAATTTATTAGCTCATTGTTAGAGTAGTTCAATTTCAAAAAAACATACCTAACTAACAAATAGGATGACAAAAGTCATTCCACAAAAGACCATGTGATCGTAGTGCAAAGCTGATAAAGAATTCCACAACACCTATACAAACATATAAAGCAGCACCACAAATACATATGTTCACATTAGTAAATGTATTCTCTGCTTGAGAGCTTTGTTATTTTCATCATTGTCACCACTTTACTTCGTTCACTTTGTTGTCATCAACTTCATACCACAAATTCTTCTTCCACCTACTATATATTTTCGGAACTCTTCCACACTTACTCCAGTTCAAGCTCAAATTATCTAAGCTGTTATTATGTCTAAAAAACTATGCTTACTTTTATTTGTTTTTTATCCACACATTCTCTTTACCACAATCGCTACTGCACTTATTTCTGTTCACTTTTTTATTTTTTTTGGTTTTTTTTTTTGTTTGAAGGTCTTTAATTGTGTGACATTTTTTTCACTTTGGCCAACCGTTATGGCTATTAAAATTTCTGGTCCTATTATTGTGAAATTACAAAAATGTCGGTATGTAAGTGCGAGTGTACTGTATTTACGCTACTATCACAACAAAAGTAACACTGGTATTAAAGAAACATAACCGAAGTGCCACTACAAAGACCAAATAATAATTATAAAATTTCTTTCGGTGGCACAATTGAAACCAAACTATGTGCTAGCAGCAGCAACATAAATGCAGAAAAAAAGAAACAATCATTTATGTATAAACAAAACAAAAAGTGAACAACAACTGCTGTGGAAAAGTGAAAACATTCTCAACTTAATGGGATAGTGTAAAAAACTGAACTGGTCACCACACTTTTAAAGCCCATTAATTTTTTCTGAAAATTTCTTAAATTTCAGTTAAACGATTGGTTTTTTACAAAACCAAGCATTTATACATTTGGAAGTATTTCTTTGCAGATTTCATAATGGGCAACGTAAATGCAGAGAAAGTTAATTTGTTTCTTAAGTTCTTCTCTCTAATGAATACGCAAATGCCACAAAACTGTTGCAATAGGCCAACTCAAGCTTGGCTAGGTTTGTCTCTGGTGAAAATAAGTTAAAATTGTATTTCAATAAAGAAAATTATATTAAGCATAACAGATCAAATTTAGGTAATATGACGATAGAGCTCAACGAATTCTACTAAATATGATTAAAGAAGACCTTAGAAAGTGGGAGGTGATTTGTTGAGAGATATGTATATCTCCAGGCGAGATGAGCCCACGCTGATTCACAGAATGCTAAAAGTAGATAGAAGACTTAGGAGGCCGTATTTTCGGTCTCAGTCGGTACGCCGATGAGCAATTCTCGGAGCACACTTGAAACTCAGGGAAACATCACTTGACTGTGAGCAAAACACATTGCTACCTATAAAGCACAAGCTAAACATGGGCCATATCTTAGAAGAAATATACATTGTAGCGGGTATTTCTACACGACGATGTAAAGACAGCATTATGCTGCAAAAAAAGTAGTTTTGCAAATATAATAGCAAAATGGTAGTTCGAACGAGCCAGTTCTGGTAGGCTAATATTTGAATCATTTTTACATTTTCACAAAATTTTTACTGAGAATTACTTGGCGGATTGCATACAAATCTTTGTCTTCCCGCATTCGAATAGAAAGTTTATCGAAATAAATTATCAAAGCAAAACAAAAATTAGTAAGCCAAAACCAGGAACAAAATTACCAAGCTGAAACAATAAGCAAACAAACACAAAAGTTTTGCATGATGGGAGCAAAATGAAATTGCAAATTTACAAAATTACACTTCAAAATTATCAGATGATTCGAAATTGAGTTCAAGGAGACTGTTGTATCTCTAGTAAAAACATCTCGTCATCAATCTTGTGCAGACCATTCCTTCCATAACTACGGTTCTTCACTCTGATCGATTTTCTGTTACGCCTTTCCAGTTTGCGATCCCCATTTTCCGCAAGGCGACTGTGGCCTCATCAATCCAGCGTTTCCTTTTGGTCTCCCCGACCTCTCCGTCCACCCACTTGCCTCTGGAATGCTATACGTGCAGCTCTCCATTTGAACATTCTGTAAATGCACCCCAGCCATCTGATTCGTTGACTTTTTATAAAATGTTTTGCGTTTCCATTTTGAATCAAGCACCTACTTCATAGGATAATGTTAACACTCATCTCTGAGAAAATAAAGTTGGAAAATTCTTGAAAATTGCTTTCATTGTAGATATTTTCACGTGAGCGCTTTTATATTTTTCAAAACGGGCTCAATCTTACTAGTGTACAGATTGTTAGTTGACAGATTTAATGAAGCAAATTTTTGTGAAATATTTTAAGGCAATATTTTTAGCTCTATGAGTCTTTTCGAACATTGTTTTTAAAAAACTGAAAAATGTGTACGACAACGGTCAATAGTACAGCATTAATTTCTTTCGAATACTATTAAACAAAACAGGCATATAGTATATAACAAAGGTTTTGAACCTGATAAAATTGTTCGTCATCATAAGAAGCTCAGAAGTTGTAAGGAAAAGTGTAGTGGTGAAAACAACAAAAACTAGAATGGAAAATATGATAATTAAATAATTTGTTTAACTTATTTAGTTACAAAATGAATAAATATTCGCAAATACTCTAACATAAGGTGATGCAAAATTAATAATCCAATTTTCTTGTTGAATATCTATTTTATTAGGTGTGCATCTAAGTTCTCGCTGTTTGTCAATAGATGCCGCCAGCACGTGTGTGCTAATCGATTCTAACATAACCTAAACGTCATAAACCAAGCTTAGACATATAGTAAGCAAACTGTTTCGACACATTAGTGATTTTGTTTTGGTATCATATACTTTTGGTTCTGTGAAAATGTCTGATTTTGTGCCGTATAATCGTCATTTGGGGGAAGTGTTGATTTTCTTCTTTCATTCAAAAAAACGGCGGCTGAAGCGCATCGAGAGCTACAAAAAGTTTATGGAGATGCTGCTTAAAGTGAAACAACGTGCCGAGATTGGTTCCGTCGCTTCAAAGACGGTAATTTTAATGTTGACGACCGTCCGCGTGAAGGAAGGCCAAAACCCTTCGATGACGCTGATCTGGAGACATTGCTCAATGAGGATCCGTGTCAAACGCAAGAAGAGCTTTTCCAGTATTAAGAGTTACCCGCCAATCCATTTCCAAGCGATTGCATGCTTTGGGAATGATTCAGAAATAGGGGACTTGGGTTCCTTATGAGTTAAAACCAAGGGATATTGAACGTAGTTTTTTCGCCTGTGAACAACTGCTCCAGCGGCAAAAAGGAAGGGTTTTCTTCATCGCATCGTGACGGGTGATGAAAAATGGATTCATTACAGCAATCCAAAGGAAATAAAGTCATGGGGACTGCCCGGTCATGCTTCTACGTCGTCGCCTCGACCGAATATTCACGCTGCGAAGGTTATGCTATGTATGTGGTGAGACCAAGTTGGTGTTATTTATTATGAACTGTTAAGCGAAACCATAACTGGGGATCGATATCGACTTCAATTGATGCGACTGAGCCGAGCACTGCGCGAGAAGCGGCCGCAATACGCGGAGAGACATGGAAAAGTGATTCTACAGCATGAACGCGCGCGGTCCCACCTTGCCAAACCCGTTAAAACCTACTTGGAAACATTGAAATGGGAAATCCTACCCCTAGCTGACCGGCAGTTCCATTCATATGAAGACATCAAAAAATGGCTTGATCCGTGGATAGCCTCAAAAGATGAACAGTATTACCGCGACGGTATACGAGATCTACCAGAAAGATGGGAAAATGAAATATTTTTATGGATCATTTCAAACCTCCGTCCACCATAAAGAATTAATATTTTTCATTTATTTTTAAATAAGAGTCCAAATAGCACACACCGCGAATATTAATATTAATAAATATTAGTTTAAAATGTTCCACAAGAGTATACATCATGAAATTTTATTATTACCTCATCTCGACAATATCAATGTTAATTGAAGTTTTATATGAGTTTTTTACATAATTGAGACCAAATTAGCAACATTTCAATATACGGTAAAAAAAATTCTGATATTTAATTTTGATAATTTATTCTGGAATTAAGGCACAAAAGGCAAGTGGACCAATATTTTACAGCTCTTTCTATTTCATGCATATTTCACTGATATACCTTAATTGCTACATCGCATTCTTGTATGCTGTTTGCCCCATTTTATCGCACAATGTTATTATCCGCGTTGTGAAAACGTAATAAAAATATGAGGAAAGTGATACGACTGGCAACGAGACTAATTCGAGCAAACCAAATGTCCCATTGAATTATGAATATGTTGAGTAAACACGGTAAATCGCAATACTAATCGAGAGAGCGAACAACGCAAATAGTTAGCAAAGCTCGTAGGAGCATCCCTACAAGAACAATCACAGTCCTGACGGGTTATACGAGTATGATGATCACTGTTGATGAAAATATTCGGCAATTCTCAGAGCAAAGTGTCTACTCGTATCACATTCTTAATGGCAATGTGGAAATTTGCTGGAAATATTTTTGTAATTTTGCATTTTCTTCTAACTTAAGAATTTTTTCGACAAATTAAATATGCGAATATAACTAAAATACATACTGGAATACTTCTTAGTACTACTCACTACTTATTTAACTTTTAGTCATATCTGGCAAATCAAATATAAATGAAAATAGAAAAATTATTTATTTTAATAATATTTTATAGTTAATTATCCCATATGTTCACTATTATTCGAGCTATTGGGAAGTATTAGGTTGGGGAATAAGTTCGAAGCATTTTTATCAAAGATTTTTATTTTACAAACAACAATAATTATATCAATAAGTTAATCAATTTTATATTTTCCGTTGCTGTTTACAACCTCTTCCCACCTCTCTTTGCTTCATAATGATGTGTAGGCACCATTTCGCATCTCCCGTGACGATTCGGTACAAAAGCGCTATTTACAAGGTTTGATTGAAAAATAATGAGCCTTATTTTTTTCTAAGCAGTTTTATTAAACCTTTTGGCTTATACCACTAATATTTTTTAAAATAGGGCCCTTGAGCGTCAATACACCGCTGGTAGCTGTCTTTCCACTGCAGGAAACATTTTTTAAACTCATCCGCCGGAATTGCGTTCAATTCGACTGTCACAGTTTTTTGGATAGCCTCGATGGAATCGAAACGCCTCCCCTTCAGCTTTCTTTCCCCGCACATTGCAAAAAGTTAAATTTAACTCTTCACTGATCTCACGTAGACTAGCATGACGGTCAATGTTCGAAAATTCACGAACCCGGTTCACATCTTCGTCTGTTTGCGTCGTCGAAGGCCTTCCAGATCGGTGTTCGTCTTCGACGTCCTCCCGGCCTTCCTTGAACACTTGTGCCCCCGTTTTACCTGGGCACTGGACAAAGATTGGTCCCCGTAAGCCTCCTTGAGTAGCCCAATGGTTTCGGTATTCATTTTGTTTAGCTTTACGCAAAATTTGATCGAGTAACGTTGCTCCAACGATCGCTGCATTTTCGCCACTGCAAAATCCTAACACACTTTTAAAACAGCTTTCACGTGCGGAGCGATGTTGACTGCACCGCTGTTGCCAGCGAACTGGGACCGGTTTCTAGTGGAAGGGGAAGGTCCAACGATAATTTTCCCTCACCAGCCGATTCGGTTGATCGCTCGGCAGACGCTCCGCGCGGGAAGGTTCATTACTTTTCAATCAAACCCTGTATGACCGCGTGTTACTCCATGGCGGGCGAGATGCCGAGAAGCAATTTGAAGACGACTTTCTTTGTTTTTTCCATTGAGCTCGCAAGACATCCAGGCTCCCACTTTTTCGGTAAATCCCACTGAATGAAGGTGATTGCGAATCGTTTTATGATTGCAGTTCATTTTTTCCGCCAATTCACGACTGGTTGGGGCGATCGTTCTCCTTCAAAAATGATTTGAGATGGTCTGCATTGAATTCAAAAGGCCTTCGGCTGTGGGGTGTGCCATCGTCAGTCAAGATCACCATTTGCTCATTTGAACTTTGCAAACCATTTCCGTGCTGTAGACTCGCCTATGAGACCTTTTCCATACACGTCGCACATGTCCCGGGCTGCTTCGGCAGCTTTCTGACGTCGATGAAAAGCAAAGAAGAGCAGGTGTTGAAAATATTGATTATTGCCTCCTGGGTGTTCCATTTCTAAGCCTAAAAACTAATAAAAAAAATTAACAAACCCTAAAGTATTATAATATTAACATAGTTTTGTAGAGCAGAAATAGTTCTGCCGAATGAATACTTGCCATTTGCCAAACAACAAACAGATCGATGTAAAATAAAAGAAAAATATAAAAACACTATGAACCAACCCTATTTATTTCGCTATTTCGTTTTGGAAGCAAACACGAATGAGTGCTTGACTTTCTGAATAGCCACCCTGCATTTACGAATTAATTGGTTTTTGTTCGTTATTGCCCACTTATCAATGATCTAAAAAGTTTAGTTTATACTCGTAGTAAATTGTTATAATTTTGTTATTTAACTCACGCGTGCTTTTGGGCTCTTTTGGATACAATTTTTGGTTGCAAAAAAATACCCGTTCATTCTGTTTTGAACCATTTTATATCCAAAGCAAAAATATTGAAAGCATTTATATTATTTATTTATTTATACATATTTTTTTCGTATGAATTTTATATCTGTAACCATAATCTACACCTATGCAACCATTTGAAAGCAGGCTTATTAGCTAATCCGATTTTTATGTCCACAACTGTATGTTCTTGGTTGTTCAAAACCATCCAGTTGAAACGTAAGAATATAATTCCATAAAAGATTCAACAACTTTGCTCTAATTTCATTACAAAACTTACGAAACCACTAAGAAACTTGCAAGTATTTAATTATTTAAGTACAAAAAATACATATTTACATTTCTTTTACACTCTCTGCAGGTCAACGCATACGCACGCATGCGCACAATACACAGAGCTACGAGTGAGAGTACATGCATACGCACATATTTACGTTCAACAACAGCGAAACAACTGAGAAAACAATCGCGTAAATGTGGGACGCTATGCAGCGCGTGTGGGCCGTCGTCATTTGTTGCCATACGTTGTACAAAGGTAAGTAAGCACACAACAACTTTACTATGTAACTACACATTTACTATCTACAATAATAAAAATATAAGCGTGCATACATAGGTAAGCGAAAAATATAAGAAATGCTACCTTGTGCACTTGTTTGGCGCTACACTTCCATGTCCCGCACGCGAACACTTGTACCTGTGTACATATTTTCTTTTTACTTCAGATACATATGTTTCATATATTATATACAGGGTGTAAAGGAAATGCAAAGTATTTAAGGAGGTAATAGTTTGTACTAAAAGAAGAAAAGGAAAAAATATCTATATATATACGAGTACATGGGCACGCAAACTACTGGTTTGGAGATATGGCAAAGTACTCTTTTTGTAGATACTTTGTTACATGTCAGTTCTTGTTGGTTTGTTGGTTGGTTTACCAAACGCATTAATAGGTCCTGTTTACCCAAATGAGAGCAGCTGGGGGGGTTCTAGAAAGAGTTCGAATACCTTCAGAGAAATATGTCACTCCAACTTGGAAATAGAAGCAAGCCACTGTGAGCACCTTATGTAATGCACCTAATTTTTTGTTTGTTTTTGCTTTGTTTGTTTGTACGTACACAATAAATAGAGAGGTGAGCGGCAGCAAATGTTTCAGAAAATAATATCATGTCATATCTCCAAAACCATTGGTATACGGATCCATGACTATTACTTTTTTGCTTCATTGGGTCCATATATATATATATAATTGGCGCGTACACCCTTTTTGGGTTCTTGGCCGAGCTCCTCCTCCTATTTGTGGTGTGCGTCTTGTTGTTGTTCCGCAAATGGAGGGGCCTACAGTTTCAGGCCGACTCCAAACGGCAGATATTTTTATGAGGAGATTTTTCATGGCGGAAATACACTCGGAGGTTTGCCATTGCCAGCCGAGGGGCGACCGCTATTAGAAAAATGTTTTTCTTAATTTTGGTGTTTTCACCGAGATTCATTCGGTCCATGCTATTATTTATTCATGTATTTATTTATTTATTTATTAAGCTAATAAATATAATATATTTTTATAGGTTAAGTTGACATATTTTAAGTGTAAGAGGCATTAAAAAAATTAAATTAAAAATAGTGATTTTTTTTTACCCTGTATAGTGTACATATGTATGCACAAATGTAACTGCAAACAATAATGCAAACACTGTGGTATGCTGGGCGGCACTTTCTACCATTTGTTTAGTTTGTTTTTCCGTAATTTAGGTAAGTGTGCAACAACAGCAAAAATCAACACTTTAATAGCGTTAACAATTAAAATTGGAACAAAAATACAAAAGCCAAAGGAGAAAGAAATATGTATGCATAGGTACATACAAATAAAATGCAATTGTTTGAATCACATTAAAAAGCACAACAACCAGCAACAATAAAATCACTTTCAAGAGATGCCACCCACAAAACACCAACAAACACCCTTTAGATCTGCTTTGATAAATTTGCTCTACCTTTTGGGAGTTATGAAATAATGAAGCTTCCATTTATGCTTTTATTGCATTCGTATACGAGTACCTACACGCGTAGATGCGTATATAGTACTTGTCAAATGCTTTGAGAAAAGTTTCCACCACGCTTATTGCAACGCACATGCGACGGGAATACGGGTACGGGTTTCATATATATAAAGTAGTCTAGTGATTGCAACTGCAATGCTGACGGTTTGTTAGCTAATGAAATTCAGCGCACATCAGCTAAATGTAGAGCCCTCTCCATATGCGAGGTTGCGGCCGTATTCTAACAAAAAAGCTCACTCGATGGCAACAAAGTTTTGAACGTCTGCATCTGGCTGCTGGACATTCCAGCTCATCCGAAGCATTGAAGATTGACTAAGCAGATCAAAGGACGAAGTAGACTTCTAAATGACCCAACTGGTAAGTGGTCATAGTTTGAATTTGATCACAAATTTTATAAGTGATAGACGTTAATGGGATATAGTGAAATACTTTAGCGAAAATATGCGGACAACAACACTGGTTATACAATCCTGACGGATAATACTCTTAGCAATGACTCAACACCTCATTATTAATAACACCAATAACTCATGGTGACTGGGGTTTCGAACCTGTACACTCCCAAATAGCAGTCACACGCCAACCCATTCAGCTACGGTAACCGCATGTAAAAATAAAAATAAAAATAAATAATTGGCGCGTACACTTCTGTTAGGTGTTTGGCTGAGCTCCTCCTCCTATTTGTGGTGTGCGTCTTGATGTTGTTCCACAAATGGAGGGACCTACAGTTTCAAGCCGACTCCGAACGGCAGATATTTTTATGAGGAGCTTTTTCATGGCAGAAATACACTCGGAGGTTTGCCATTGCCTACCGAGGGGCGACCGCTATTAGAAAAATGTTTTTATTAATTTTGCTTTCACCGAGATTCGAACCAACGACCTCTCAGTGAATTCCGAATGGTGATCACGCACCAACCCATTCGGCTACGGCGGCCGCATGTACAGTGGAAAAAAATGAGTTCGGTTATTTCAACAAAGAAGAGAGATCTGTGAAAATGAGTCCCACTCGATTTGCTTAGCGATGGTGGCTATCGAAGAAAATGTTCAAAAAGACGAAAAATCCGTACTTACTGGTCAAATAACTGAATTGTGACAGGTATCAAAAGAACTGGTAGTTAGAAGAGAACGCATAATTGAGATTTTGTATGAATATTTGCACATGAAAAAAATTAGAACGCATTGGGCAACGCGAATGCTCACACCGTTCGGCAATAGCGACAATTCGCAAGTTGAAAACATTTTTTAGACTTATGCCATTGTGGCTTTTAATGAAATTTGGACTCATAAGTGAGTTCCGGAGTGCTAGAGAGGGTCGATACAGTGTATCAAGAACGGGTAGGTAATATATATATGTATTATTATTAACGTATTAAATTACTGAGACGAATAGTGATAGCGACGGTGAGACAAATTGGTCTTAAAAACTATCTTGAATGGTTTTTTTTTTCTCAATAACACCTGTAAACATTTTTTTTCATAAAATGATATAATCCTTTAAGAATTTGTCAAAAAAATTTTAGAACGTAAATTTAAGTATTTCTTATATTATAGATCGTCAACCGTGACGACTCCATTCTTTGCGTACGAACGCTGGTAAGGTTGAATTTTCATGTATTCAAACTTTAGACGCGTTTTTCTCAAAACTATATTTTTCGAATTGGTGCACACGATAATTCGAAAAGTTATTGACCGATCTCCCTGAAAATTTTCACACATCTTTTTTGTGATATTACTTTCAATGTCAACTTACAAGTTTGCGAAAATTTTTCGAAAAACTAATTCATATAGAAATTATGACATTAATAAACAAAAAAATGTTGGTTTATTGTATTCAGGTCACTGACGCCGATGCTACAATGCCCACCCATTGAGAAGCCCCGCTGCGACCTTCCTGAAAGAATTGAGTGTACATCCGCCATTTTATATGATTAAAATAAAAAAAAATTGTATATTGTTCTAATGTATAAATAAACTGTATGCCAATTTTGAAAAAAATATATTGACTTCTTCATTTCAAATAATTTTAATGAAGATCAGGGAAATATGTCCTTAAGTCCTTTATGCCGCGAACTTTTGGTGCATATAAAGGGTTTTTCAATAACAGGTGTTATTGGTGAATGGATTGCGCTATCGAGAGATGATTAACGATTTTTTATGGCCGGAATTGGACAACGTTTATTTTCAACAAGATGGCGCTACGTGCCACACAAGCAACGAAACCATTGATCTTTTGCGGGAAAAGTTTCCGGACCGTGTTATCTCTCGAAGAGTTGATCACAATTGACCACCGACATCTTGTGATTTAACACCTTGTGACTTTTTTCTTTGGGACCACGTGAAAAAGGTCTACGCCAACAGCCCAGGGTCGATTCAAGACCTCAAAGATAGAATTCGGAATTCGTGAGGCTATGGAGGGCATAGGGCGTCCACTATGCAATTCAGTTATGGAAAATTTCATGAAAAGAATATTGTCCAATAAGCGGGGTCGTGGTGGTCATTTTAATGATGTTATTTTCCTCTTTTTAATGAAACAAACAACCGATCATTTATATTAAAAAATAGCATTTTTCTTTGAATATCAAAATAACACCTCTCATTGAAAAACCCTTTACTTACCAAATTGCGGCTACTGAAATCGTTGGCTTTTAGCAAGCCTTAGAAAGTAATTGGTACAACTCACCCAGGAATAGAAACTACACGGAAGTATAATACTGAGTTGTAGTGGAAAGACAGAATAGGTGAGATCCTGGGCTTAAGAAAGCATCTTACAGAATAGTAAAAAAACCAAAGCCAATTCTAGCTAATACGTTTAGTCCATTGACTTGAATAAAGTAGGAACAACTTATTAATTCCTCTAAAAAGAGATTACAATTGAAGTAAATACGGCACAAAAGATGGTGACAACCGCTATCAAGCTCTCAGAGAATTATGCATAATCAGTTTAATTCTTCTTCTTGATTAGCGCCATACGTGCTTACGCGATTTGGACACTAGGTGTAAACACCAAAGGAAGCCAAGTCATTCTTCACCTTATCTTTCCAACGCAAAGAAAGTCTGACATTATTATCAACGTTAATGCAGTTTCCTAAATAAACGAAGTCTCTTACAACCTCAAAATCATAACTGTCAACAATGACGTGGGTGCGCATATGCGAGTCCGTCGACTGTTTGTTTGATGACAGGTTGTTAATCGTTAATCGTTGTTAATCATACGCTCTTATAAAAAAAATGTGCGATTAAGTTCTGTGGCTTGTACGATCTTTTCTAGCATCAGGTTAAAGAAGTCACACGACACCTAGTTACCCTGTCTGAAACCTCGTTTGGTATCAAACGCTCGGAGAGGTCCTTCTCAATTCTGATGGCGCTGCTGGTATTGAGCAACATCATCTTGCATAGTCGTATTAGTTCCGCGGAGATACCAAATTCGTACTGTCGAATGCAGCTTTAAAATCGACGTGCGTATCGATTCTCCTTCCATAGGTCTTTTCCAAGACTTGGCATATTGCGAAGATCTGGTCGATGGGGGACTTTTCAGGCCTAAGCCCGCACTGGTAAGGTCCAATCAGTTGGTTGATGGTGGGATTCTGCCTTTCACATAATACGGACCTTATACGCGAGGCTCATAATTATTATTATTATTTCAAATGAAGAAGTATTTAGACTGTCTCAAGGCTGCAAATATTTCAAGAATTTGTATCCACAAAGGAATTTTTTTTTTATCTGAAAGAAGTTTTGAATTTTCCACCAACCCATTAATGCTTTTCCTTCAAAAGATTAGCACGGAAAAGTTAAGACAACAAGCGTAGCCATAACTCGTTGGAAGTATAGACTAAACTACTCCTATGCCAGCTGGCGATTCTGTATTCAGTGATGAGTTGGAACCAGGCACCGTACGGAATTTCCTACGTTTCAATGTTGCCTAGACACGCAATTACACATAAAAATAATCATATAATTATCGTATGTATGTAAAATATACATTTTATATACACAAGTAATGGCAATTGAATCAAACATACGATACAAAATCGTTCTATGCGCATGCGTAATGTTCGGGCACTTGGTTTCTTGCTTATTGCGTGCTTAAAGTCCCTTTTACTTTCTAATGATTCGTAAGCTTTTCAGCTGAACCACAATTAGCAGACTCATCATTTTAATTATGCATTGCACCACTTCGTCTTTCCTTTCAAGCGAAACACAACATGCATATTTAATTAGGTAGGTATTCTAACATATTTTAATGCAAAATAATTATGAGCTAAAATATGCGTATGCATTCCTGCGAAAAACTATTTCTGAATAAACAAAAAAACGTGTGTATGTTCGAGCCGTGGCTTTATTAAGCCACTATTTTTATTGTTGTAATAATACTATGAGATGGCGCACACAATCTCGTTCGTTTTGGGCCTCGCTTCTTCTACTGTATGTTGTGTCAAGCAGCTGAAACATAACGATTTTTATTAAAGGTTTTTTACTTAGCAGGAATAACCGTTGTGGTGCAAGCAACGAAAATTAGCTTCTCCCCACAACAGAAACCACGGTTTTGCTCACCATTTAATCGCTCACCATTTAATCGAAACCGTGGTTTCTGTTGTGGGGATAAGCTAATTTTCGTTGCTTGTTAGATTCTTCGTTGCCTTAGTAGATTCTTTCAGTTAGTTCTTTCAGTCTTTCTGATTTGCTTGAAATTTTAACTTAAAATTAACTTAAACTTAAAATATCGGGACAGCAATTTTGATGACTTTACTAAAGCACTTAATGACTGATGTGAGCAGTGGAATACAACGTTAACAAATGCATTAAAATCTTAAAGGTTATTTTGTATGTATCAACGAGAATCCACACAAGGTGACATTGCCTTGCCAGCTGATTTGTTCTTTTCCGTGAGTGTCACGCTTTTGATATCCAAACCCTAAAATTGCAAAGACAAAATATCTACTAAAGTCATCTTCTATTTCCCTTAGTCAGCGCTAATCTAACCAATCACACTCGCCAGTGCGCAAAATAATTAGAGCTCTTTTCTATCTGAATATGAACGTCCTCTTCACCTATTACCTGATTTCTAGGAGCTCTCAATCCATTTTTTTATCTCTATAGTTTCGGATGGCTTTATGACCACAAATATGCATTTGGACTTGAATAGTAAAAATGTTTAGCTTTATTTAAAAATAAATAAAAAGTAAAATATTAAGTGGTCGATAGTCTTAGTCACTAATGCCTTTTCACAATGTAATATAATTATTTAAAAATTCCATTTTTACAAAACAAAAAAAAAAATAAAATGTATAAGTAGATAAAAAGTAAAACATCAAATGTTAAGAGTAATAATTTCCATCTTCTTTATTCGGTGCTTGGCATTCGCCTATATTCTAGAATGGAATGGAAAAATCGACACAAATCTGCTAACATGCTCGTATTCCACTTCTCTGAAAGTCTCCTTTAGAGATACCCTGGTTGAACATTTTCCCTTGTTCATCTGGAATTGCTCCTAAATTTGCATGAAAAAAGTGTAGGTATGAACAAAAGAAATGCATTTTAAAAGACTTGATTGGAGTGATATAAAAATTACTTCCAAGAATTTACCAAGAAAAAATAAGGATTTCTTACGTAAGCTCATCGAAAGAGACTTATTTTTATGCAACATTACCCCTTGAGACGTGTGTGAAAATTATTCGGGTACCAGGAGCAGATATTATGATGTCAGAGTACTTCACAATATCAAACGATAATCGGTAGTGTTTGATGCTGGGGTACCTAAAGAACATTCTGTGTTGGGTGTTTGAAGGAGCTCTTCCTCTAATCTGGATTGTGTGTGTTGATATTTTTCCACAAATGGAGGGGCCCACCAGCTTTTTGTACAATTTGTATTTCATGCCCACAGTGGGTTTCGAATCCAGGCTCTACAGAATGTTAGTCACACACAATCCCATTCGGCTACAGCGGATGTTAATTTCCCTTATAAAATTCATAAGGTAAAAACCACACTACACTTTTCCGAAAGTTTTGACGTACTGAATGTGAATGGAAACTCTAAATGAAAGTCTGATTTTCTATATACAGGGTGCGCCATCTTTTATGTCGGTATATAAACGCTGAATAACTTTGTCATTTACCAACCGATCGACTTCAACATACGAGTACATCAAAAATAGTCGTTCTATTGTTCTAACTCAACGCGCATATCGCAAAAAGTATCGCGGCAAACAGGCACCTTCTCTCAGCACCGTCGTTTGGTGTAGAATTTTTTTGAGCTCGGGACAGTAGGAGATCGTCAACATGCCGTTCATCAACGAGCAAGACGTTCCAATGAACTTATTTAAGCAGTGAGAGAGCGTTGCCCAGAAGCCAACAGTGTCGTATCGTCGTTGCGCCCAACATTTTGGCGCCAGTGAAACCACAATGCGGCGCATTTTAAAGGACGATTTGAAATTGTGTCCGTATAAAGTGCAATTGACATAAAGAATATTGGTGACAGACCATTCACGTCGCTTGGAATACGACCAAACAGTCGCTCGAATGGTTGACACTGGCAGCGTGAATAAACAAAATTGCCGCATTTGGGGAACTGAGAATCCACACGAGATCCATGAAACGCCATTGCACGACCGGAATGTAACTGTTTGGGCCGGCATTTGCGCCAAAACCATCATTGGGCCATATTTTTACCGAGAAAACGAAACGGTCGATGGAAACCTATATCGATGGATGTTGGCTCATTATGTCTGCCCGCAAATGCGAGAAAAAGTTTTAGTCGGTTACTGGTTTCAACAAAACGGTGCGTTATGGCACACTGCGAATGCAACAATTGAATTTCTGTAACGAAAATTCCCGGAACGTCTATTGTCAAAAAGAAGCGAGATTGACTGGCCCCACAGATCACCTGATTTAACGTCCTGATTTAATAAGAATAGCATAATTCGATGTTAAAACACTGTCCCATTTTTTGCTTAACGACTACACAATCGTAACGGATGACAATCGAGGAAGATACGAGGGGTCAAAGTTGGAATTTCGATATGTATGTATGTATTTCTTTCAATAAAAAATCCGATATAAGATACAATTTGATATTTAAAAAACCTTCAGTTGCCTCTGAAGGTACAGCGTCAAGTTCGTAACAGGTAAGTAAGTAAACACTAAAAATTGTAGAGGAAAAAATAAAGATATTTTACGCAGGAAAATGGGTTTTAAGGGTTAAGGGTTTTACTTTGAAAGATTGTTACGGTCTTCAAAAATATGTATATATTTATCTCATGACGCTACATACCCTTGAATATAGTCAAGGAACTTCTAAACCGGAATATATAGAATCTGAAGTCAAATTCCAATTCAAAATCACAAAAAGCTTCGGAAGATTGTAGTATAGTTCTTAGGACAAACAAAATTTATAGCTTAGCGTCCCGTGTAACCAGCTGATATTTGTTGTCTTTTGACAAAACGAATTTAGTTGACTTACCTATTTCTACATTCTGATTCAATATTTAAACTATTAATCGTTTTAGTCTCAACTGAGGAATTCATTTTATTAACAATTAAGCCAAAAAATCTTATTAAGTCAGTTAAATAATTTTATCTAAGGTCTCCTAAAATTATTTTAATACTAGAATTTAAATATTTTCAGAACAAATACCTATTATCGAAGAAATGAAATTTTTATGAGTGAATTATGCATAAGATAGATTTTATGCAACAAACTTCTTGGGCCTTGAACTCCACTCATTGCTTGCTCAATTTCAATTTCCGTATCTGTTCTTCTCAACATTTCAAAAGCTCTCTAATGGCACCTTTCAAGACAAAAAATTGATTGGTGGTAAAAACCACTACTAATTTTTTAAGGACTTTTAAATGTCAAAGCTCTAAATTTCCAATAAATAGTTTTAAATATTTATAATCACTCTATGATATATTAAAAATATGGATATCACAGCAAACAAATAAATAAATGAATAAGATCCAGTGCTAACAACAAAAATATTATTTACTTTTCAACTTCGTTCTTCGTGCTGTTTTTTTAAAAATGTGAAAAAATAGTTCAACTTTCCTCCCATGAAATAAAGTATACGCAGTGGAAGCTACAGAAAATCTATATGTGTCCTGGCGAAGAGTAAACAAAATTATATATATTCTTACTAGCTGTATAAATAAAAAAAAGTTGAGTTTTGTCCAACTATGTAATAGTCAATACTGGACTTTAAACTTATTTTTCAAAAATTCAGACTCGACTGTCTCGGCCGCTGCAGAAAAGTAGCGATTGAAATTATTGTATATTTGGAAAAATTACAGAAAAATATTAACAATTTCAATGGCTAATGAAAATATCGTTAAGGTTTTCCCAGAAAAGCAATACGAGGGCTATTATTTACATTTCTGGCCTAACAATGAAACAAAAAAACACGGTTTTATGGTTTTTCAAAATAGTTTCGTTGATGATTACTTATAATAAAATTTTGCTGGGTTTGAACGAATTTTCGAAACACTTTGTGCAATCGCGTTTCCAGGGCGCCAGTGTTTGCCCTCCGTGTAATGACTTAAGTTCAACGAAACATTCTCGACTTGTCAATCTACGTCAAAAATTATTTGATTTTACATCACATGCCTGTACAGGGATTAATTTTTAAAGTCTCGGTAAGCAGCACAAATATGGCTCACACCTCAAAGCGTTCTGAGCGCGCTTATTGTTAAATATGTCAAACTTTCTAATGGGAGCGTCAGATGACACCTCACAACGTTAGAAGTATCGAAGATCAAAAATATAAATAGCAATTCTCCTATTTAGCTCTAGAGGTAGCGTAAGCGTTCATCGAAGGTTTTCAGGTTACCGATTAAATTAATCGTGTTCCAGCGAAGGCAGTAGAGAAATGCTATGCTGAGACAACAAAAAGCAAAAAAAAAAATATCATACTTAGATATCTCTGTTAAAGGTGGTTTGTTTTCGCCTAGCATCCAATGATAATTATTTTAGAGGCAGCAAGTGGCTTTAGAGTGACAATCATTATTTAATGTTGCATTCGCATTGCTACTTTTGCAACATGGGCACCACAGCTTGTAAGAGAATCAGAATTTGTATGAATTGTGAAATGACAAAAGAAGGCAAAAAACAGTCCTGATTCAGCGTATACTTTAAAGACATTCAACGAAAATGAGCGGATTCAGCCTGAAAATATCCACCACTAATTTGCTTCAAGTATAAGTGATAGCCTCGATTGAATCAATCAATTTTGCTAAATCAATTTTCCTAAACGATTTCAGAGATTTCCTGCACCTTGTAAGCATTAATCTGAGAATGTGCCAAATGCTCTTTCCTTCTAATTCGAGTCTCAAGCAGTATTATTAAGGAAGATGGGATCTGAACTGGTTGCTTCTAGCTAATTAGTTGACATGCATCATACTTCAAAAGATGGCAAGCAATGAGACCCTATTTTATTATGAAATTAATTAAAATATTTTTCTTCTCCCTCATTTTACATTATGTTAATTGCATAACTTCACTTTCTTATTAAGTTTTCACATTGAATATTTGTGCATACAACAATGGATATGTAGAAACAAAAAAACAAAAAAAAAATATAACAAAGCACTTTAAACTATTTCAACTCTTCTATGATTTGTTGTGGGAAACTATTTGCAAAGTTATTGCTTCAACTATTTTTCCGTACATTTTATATTTTTATTCACGCAGACCTGAGTTGCGTTCACTGGGAAGTTATTTACAAATGCATGTAAAAAGGTGCACATATTCATAAATATGTACATTAGGGTGTCTCACCAAAAGAAAATTATTTCTGTTTTTCCACTGGACCTATAAACTTATATTTATTATTCACAAGACTTTGGCTCAAAATATTTTGGAAAACAATTTAGATTTACGTGAAGTGAACCAATTTGAAGATACTTCCAATTTTTTTCTTTCTTTAAATAAAATTAGTTTTAAAACATTTTGTTTTTTTTTTCAAAAAGATCACTTCAAATTATAGAAGAGTTTAAGTTTCAAGGATCCGCGTACAAACTTTTAAGAAATTTTTAAGAATCATCAACATTTTGGCGTAAGTCTTAAAATATAATAAAAAAAACCGGTGAAAAAACAATACAGATTGTTTTCTTTTTTTACATTAAATTAGTTTCAAAACATTTTTTTTGGTTTTTTTTTTTTCAAAGAGATCGCTTCATATGACAGAAGAGTTTAAGTTTAAAAGATCCGCCTACAGACTCTTAAGAATTTTTAAAAGTCAGGCGCTTTCAAATCGGGCCAGCTACGTAAATCTCAATAAAGAGTGAAATATTTATTTGGCGGAAGTCTTATAAATAATAAATATAATTTTTATAGTTCCGGTGCAAAACATTACCCCTGTTTTTATATGGAGTGTGATGCACCCTAAAGCTCATATGTACTTACATACGAATATATATGGAAGTACGTATGTAAGTGCTTCTGTTTTATGTGGCTAAAGGTTATTAACTGCACTAGACACAAAAACAAAAATAAAAACAAAAGCAAGAATAAATTTATGCGCTTGCTTTTATTAATGCCAGTTTGCGTTCGCAGTAGGAAAGTGCTGCAAACAAAGGCATTTAATTGAATTAAAGAGAGTCAGAGGTTACAACATACTTGGATGTATGTTGCAAGGAATGGAAATGAAAGCAAAAACTCCATCAACGATGAATGCAAACTGAGAATTAATTTTCTTTAAGAAGAAAAGTGAAGTGACCGATATAAGCAACGACGTGGAATGCAAAATAAGTGTATAAATTTTATTTTAAATTCTGTACAAATGCATGCTATGTGTAATGCGCATATAAAACTGTGTACGTACATACAGTGCGCGACAAATGGTAGCACTCACCTTTTTTTAATCTTTAGTTTTCGTTTTCTTTTATTTTGTTTCCAGTGTAATTACTTTTTATATTTTTGGTAATTTTCCTATGTAAAATTTTCCTATAAAAACAAACAAAAATAATAATAATTAAAAGAAAAATAGTCAAGACTGCTCAAAACGATGATGTGATATCATTTTGTCGGGAAGTGAAAATGCACGTAAATATAATATTACAATTACGTCAGAAAAACTCGGTCAGCTTAAAAGATTGCATCTAAAGAAATGCAGTATAAACTTCATTAGCTACCTATTATAAAGGGTTTTTTTTAGCTGCAAGAGAACTATCAATATCGATAGCTATGGATTGACAGCCGAGAATGACAAACTGTGTTGACATTTCTGTTCAGTAATGTTTGGAAAATTATCATGAATAGTTTACGGTCGGACCAAATCTTACACATTTTGGAGACTTATTTTGAAAAAAATTATTCTGTTCCCAAGGCTCATAGAGCGATGTATTGAAGAAGACGCCGAAATATCGATTCGTCGTGGTTCTCAACTTCTGGCCTTGGCCTTTCGAATACGTGAAAAATTTTACGTAAGAATCTTGGCTTACATGCAAGAATTGAAGCCAAATGACCAGCGCTTACGTCGCATTTTTGCTGATTGAGCTCAAATTTATTGGACAAAGTGTCAAAAATTAGGTCTGATAAGTCGTAGCCGCGGCGGACATATGCCGGATATCATATCCAAAAAATAAATCCCTGGTAAATATCTAACAGTTTATAATAAAAAAATAAA
This sequence comes from Anastrepha obliqua, assembly GCF_027943255.1. Lineage (NCBI taxonomy): Eukaryota > Metazoa > Arthropoda > Insecta > Diptera > Tephritidae > Anastrepha > Anastrepha obliqua. Next base: position 78,292,962 of record NC_072894.1, read on the forward strand.
TTTGAACAATATATGTATCTGTTGTGTATTATCATTTCAAGTTCTCAAGCTCATAAAAAACATGCTTTATAAGTATTCGGTTTTGTTTGCTTTGTAAACCTGAGAGTAGTAAAATTTGACAAATGTAAAAAATGGCACAATTTTATTCCCACAGAAAATAAGATTTGCTATCCAGGAAACACATTCTGTCAAAAAAATATCGGCAATTGTTAATTTAAAAAGTGCGCGTTACGTAAGTCTATGTCAAAGTCTTTTTTGGCTGGAATGTTGGTACAACTGTCCTCTATAATCTCGCAGATCAGTCAATTACAAGAAGCGTGTCTTTGGCATTTATTTATATCTGTTAACCCCAAGCGTGCGATTTTTTTTTTCTGGTCGCCCATTAACGTCATCATCGGATGAAAATGTCGACAAAGTTAAGGGAATGGTACTGGAGTCCATCAATTGGGCATGAGACACGTGGCTACTCAACTCATTCCAAGAGAGTGTAATTTCTTTCAAAACATTAATCGGAAGAAAGTGGCTGAAGACAGGCTTGGGCAAGTGAATTCGGACCCAACGTTTATCCAGCGCATCATAACAAGTAAAGAGTCGTGGGTATATGAGTTTGATATGCAAACTAGTCAATAGGCGTGCCGAAACCACGTCAAAGTCGGTCAAAAGTGAAAGTCATGCTATTTGTTTTCTTTTATTATCTTGGTGTTGTGTAGCCGGAATTCGTTCCAAATGGTTCTACGGTTATTATTTGCAAGTTATGCATTGATAGAATTCCATTAGAAGAATTCACTGAAGGAGCTAAAGAAGATATATTCAGACGCGTTTAAAAGGTACTTTGATGACTGGACCAATCGTTGGCATATTGCTTCGAATGAAACCTATTTTGAAGGCGACAAAGATTTTATTATTCAACAATTATTTTGCGCTTTATTGAACAATTCCCGTTACTTTTTTTACAGAATATAAATGAAAAAATACAAGTCCGCTTTAGGATATAACTTAGAGAGTTGTGTGAATATGAATTAACAATGTGAAGGTGAAAATCAGCACAAAACGTTAAATAAAGACTGAGTTAAATCATCATCGTTGTCTAAAACATTCTTCGTAAACGAAATTAAGTAAAAAAGTACCAGGGACATTAGGAGAGAGTTCAGAAGAAACGGCAGCAAACGTAATTTGTGCGTAAAGAGTTCATTGAAAACTTCATGCTGCTCTTTTAAGCTATCTATGAAAGCGAAGCCGACAAAAATCGCTTAAGTGGTTATCGCTCATTTTAAGAAGAAGCGAGCGAAAATTCACTAAAAGAGTTTCTTTTACGAAACCAAATCAATAACAGGTGAAAATTAATAGGTCCGAAATTAAATGACAAATTATATTTCCATACTTGCATGCGCCCTTTTAGCTTAATACGATTATTAGGCCTTTCATAGAATTTTTTTATGTACACCATTAAAACCGTTTTGTCTAGGCCTTTAAAATAGTTAATATAGCGGAGTTCACTTCAACATCAACAACAAATATCTTCCTTCAAGACTACCATTAATTTCCACTTAATAATATTTTTAATTCCTTTTAGTTCCACAGCGTAATACTCCCCCGCAATATTGGCCAATGAAATGCTTTCTGAATACCAAAAACAGTATCCATCATCCATCCAGCCGATTGTGGCAATTGCAGTTCTTAGGATGGTGTTTAGGCTCGGGTTCATAAGGATGAACTCAAAACTTCGGCTTCCGTAACAATCCCCAGTCACAATAGGTAGATTCAAACAATTGTGTAAGCTTTCGACAGGCTATTACTTCTGCAGCGATGTGGTCACTCAACTTGTCCTAACCTTCCACCAAGTTAATCATGCAGGATTTTCAAGATAAATGACACTCCTACCATTTCTGCCACTTATTTTTCGGTCAAACATTTTTTGTAGATATTTCTAGGCAAAATTGAACGTGGGCCGACGTCAAGAACTTTTATCACATTACAAAGAGGAATCCCTGAAAGGTTTTAATATAATCGGGCCCTTCAAAAATATTGGTATGAGAAAATTCCAATAGGAATACTGCCAAAAATAGAATTTTTTTAACGCCGGCATTCTTATGTTCACTACTGTATCTACATTGTATGTATGTATTGAAAATGAAATTGCATTGCAATTCATTTGAATTGTTGATGTGAAATATTATTGAAGAATAATAACGAATTGACGCACAAATTGAATTGATCATTATATGTATACTCGTATCACTCGCTAAAGTCATAAGCACAATCAGGTTTTTTTTGTTTAATGCAAATGAATTCTTGCATGTGAGTAAAGCAAATAAACAGTTTTAAGTAGGGATTAAGAAAGAAAATCCAAATCGTTACAATATTACAATAAATGGTGCAACAAAATTATGTATGTAAACTAAAATTATGGGCGTAGTGGTCAAGTGTGGTGCTTACCTTCTCTTTTAATGGGCAGAACCTTCTTTCTGATATATAATATAACCCCTAGACTTGTTTGGATGGGACGTTTTAAACCCCCAGGGGGAACTCCACGCAGATTAACATCTTGCAACGAAAGAGATGGCGAAAGGAGAACTGTTTCGGTTATGATACTCTAAAGAAAACAGCCATTTAGAAGTGTCATAAATGCTTCAAAAGAGATCGTGAGTTCATCAAGCATGACAAACATGCCACTATGGCAAGCCGTCGGTATCGAAAACTGACGAAAACATCAATAAAATGAAAGAAAAGTTGATCAATAACCGCAAATTAACCACTGCAAAGCTCGCGAAGGACTTGACCATTGATTACAGATCCGTTTAGGGCATTGTATTTAATGTTTTGGGTTTGTGCCGTGCTGTTGCAAAGTTGGTCCCAAGGAACCTGAATTTCCTGGAAAGAAGCGACCGCGTTCATATCGCAAATACATGATTTCCAAGGTTTAATCCGACTCAACATTCATTAAACGTATCATGACTGAAGGCGAGACGTGGGTTTATGGGTGGGTACGACAAGCAAACGCAGACATCAGGCGAGTTAGTGAAGAGCTCCGGATTTTAATGCGCACTTAGTTAATAGGCACTATTATTTAGGCATTATGAGAAAAGGTTTCGTGGGAAAACAACGAGCAGATTTTGCACCATGAAAACGAACTGTCGCACAGTGCCATCACCTGACATGGCTCCCTGCGATCTTTTTATGTTTATTGAGTCAAAAAGCTAGTACGGGAACGCGGTTTAACAGCCGAAAGGAAGTAATAGAAAAATTGAAAACGGCTATGATGGGTACGGCTTTACCGAAAATTCGTATCAAACGCTGGCATAGTGCGCTGTAGTTGATGAGGTACTTTGAAAGCGATAATATCACTTTCGGAGAATAAACTTGAATTTGGAATTTTCTGAATATATTCCGCGAATTTTTAGTTAGTTTTACTGGCTTGTTAAACATGCATACATACATGCATATGTTAGAATGCACGCATGAATGTGTTCAGCAGTATTAATGAAGTGAGAAGTGTCTTTGTGATTTTCCAATAAAATTTTAATGAGAATAACAAAATTAATTACATCGCATAGCCTTTGACAAAAAAATTGTCATATGCAAACAGTGCAGTTCAATAATTTTACATAATAATCACTTAAATAGCTGTCGCATTTTACACTTCAAATAATATGGGCAACAAATTTGCATACATATTAATTTTTTTCATGTCTATATATGAACGTATGTACATACATATGTGCATATATGTATTATGCAAGCAAGCATAATGAAGCACAAAAGAAAAATTATAATATGAAATTACACCAACATCACTTTTTATTTTGTTGCACTGTACAGCACTCGGCTGAGCATTGGACAAAAACAATTTTTTTAAGAGATTGGGTAATAAAAAAAAGTAAGAGATTGGGTAAAAAAGTAAACCCCTTATATAATTTGGGGAAAAATAAATCCATTATCCAAAAATGTTACGCAAAAATAATAAAAATTTACAAATTGTTTTAAAACTAGTTTTGTTGTAGAGCTCTTTCGTTTGGTATGCATAATTATATACTTTTATACACTTTTGTACTTTTAAATATATACTTTTTCTTATTGAATTTTTTTTTTTAATTAATTTAATTGAAAAAAAATTTCAGTTAAAACAAATTTGAAATTTTTCCATTAAAAAAATTTTTAATTTTTTCAATTAAAAAAATTTTTTTTGATAAAATTTCAATTTTGTTTTTTCAATTAAAAGAAAAATTTTATACAATATTATATAAAATTTAAATTTTTTTCAATTAAAAAAAATTTTTTTTGGATAAAAATAAACGTACTTTTTTAATATAAAACAGTAAACATCTTTCATACAAAACTAAAGAACCCTTTACTATAATATTTAATATAACTTGTTATGTAAAAAATTAAAACATATAATGTTGTTATATTAATAATTTGGATTCTTTCAATATTAATGAGCACTTTGCTTCCCTAAGCATAGTGATCAGCATACATTTCAACATTTAGAAGGGAATGAAAGAGAATAAAAACAGTATATATGGTACCACGTTTAAGAGTGCGAATTCATATACGCTGATGGTAATAGTTTTTTCGAATTAAAAAATGGTCGACCAACACTGTGAACTTAATTGGAATTTGGAACTTTTGTTTTATTTGTGCAAAATTTAATATAAAAGCAAGTTTGCTTAATATACTGCAATTGGTCAAACAATCTGTAAGCAATAGTTTAATCAACCAATCATAATAGCTGAGTCTTGGTTAAGTCTCCCAGCCTTGTAATCATTTAGAAATATGGTGAAACAAAGAATTTGATCAACTGGTGTTTGGAGTTCCTATAATTTGCTATACTCAGTATTGTCGCTTATATAAGTAGAGGTATATTCAACAAGCGCAAGAAACCTTTGTGCCGAAGTTATATTCGTAATGTAGAGAGCAATATTAAAGGCAATCCAAAGTCTAAGAAAAACTGCTGAAATATGCCTGCGTCCGTTCATCTTAAAGAGCTCATTCCATTTCTATTGCAGTCAATCTCTTTTTATTTTCTAATTTGAATTTGATTTCAGACTATAAGGATTTTAAGTTTGCTCATGATACTTCCATCAACTTTGGGAAATTAAATTTGACTGACGGGGATGTCATTGTTGGCATAAATCAGCTTAAGCCATCCACGCCATGTTGATGGTCTATCGATTATTCTAATTAAAAGTTGTCCTACTTTGATTACGCCTTTAAAGCACATTTTCAGTTTTCTTTGATGACTGCAAAATAACTTTTATTACGTCTACCCTTAAAAGCGGCAATAAAAATAATATTGAAAATTACAGGCCGATTTCCAAGTTATCTAAAGCTTCTAAATTATTTGAGTATATAGCTGTTAAACATTTGATATGTCCCAATCAACATGGGTTTGTTCCGGGCTGATCTATGTACGTTAACGAATTTAGGTGCCTTTACAGAGGACTGTTTGGATACATTTCAAAGAGGTTGCCAAATGTATGCACTCTATGCAGATTTTTCTAAGGCTTTTGATAGGGTATCTCAACTAATATTAATAGCTAAACTTGAGGGTTTCGGCTTTCACTCTCAATTTCTTAAGTGGCTAATTTCCTATTTCAATAATAGGCACTGTGTCGTTCGACTTGATAATGTATCGCCTTGCACTTTTGTTGCTTCGTCTGGTGTCCTCCAAGGAAGTGTCCTAGGTCCGCTACTATTTATCCTCTTCATTAACGATATTTACTCCTGTTTTTTCATTGTGTAATTTTCTGATATACGCGGATGATCTCAGAAATCATCAATATTTTTAGGTTTACATTAGATGTTCACAACAGCAATACACGTTATGTTGTATAAAACTATAATATCCAAAAGTATTCTAAAAATTTATTGGGTTGGCAACTAAGTAACTGCGGATTTTTTTTTTAGAAAATCAAAGACAATTTTTTCATGCAACTAAATAACTTTATTCTGTAATGTATTGCCCATTCTGATCAATGACCATTTGCCATATTTCAGGCAGCATCATAATCCCACGTTCATAAAACTTCTGGTTTTGTTAGCAAAAAACTGAATCAGGATCGATTTCACACCATCATCATTAATGAAATTTTTACCATTCAAGGAGTTTTATAAAGATCGAAACAAAAAGTAGTCAGGTGGTGCAAGGTCAGGACTCTATGGTGGATGTGGCAAAACATTCCTAGCATGCTCCAATAATTTTTGCCGAATGGCCAAAGATGTGTGTGGCCTTGCATTGTCATGATGGCATACAATACTTTTTCGATTTGTCAATTCGCGCCACTTTTCTTCATCTGCATTGTTTAATTTCGTTAGTTCTTCAATGTAGACACCAGAATTGATCGTTCGGTTTGGTGGTAAGAGTTCAAAGTAGACAATTCCTAATCCCACCAAACTGATAACAAAACCTTCTTTTGATGAATATCAGCTTTTGATGTTGTTTGAGTTGGTTCACCTAGCCTGCTCCACGATCTTTTCCGCTTAATATTGTCGTAAACAATCCATTTTTCGTCGCCAGTTATCAGTCGTTTTAAAAATGGATTATTTTCATTACGTTTCTTTAGCAAATCGCAGCGGTTAATGCGTTGCATTAAATGCGTTTTTTTTTCAGTTCGTGAGGAACCCATGTATAGAGTTTTTGAACATAGCTAAGTTGAGTGGTTTTAAGTGATTTTCAATGCATGTACCATATGGGATACATGAAACTTTTCTGCAATCTCATGTGTTGTACTGTGACGATCCGAATCGATTATTGCTTTGATTAGGGCGTCATCAACTTCAACTGGACGACCAGAGCGTTTTTCATCAAAAATCACCAAAACGAAATTTGGCAAACCAATTTTGACACTGCCGTTCTTTTAAGGCTTCGTCTCCATAAACAGTTTTCCCTTTACGAAAATAAAAAAGCAAAATATCGCAAAAATGTTCCTTTTGATTTTCCATTTTTCAACGAACGCCAAACGAAAACTACGCAACCGATCAAAAAACTTTTTTTACTGATTGACAGCTGAATTACCAACTATCAAATAACAAAATGTGTTTTACGTTTTTACTATGTCTGCAAACCTAAAAATTCAACTGAAGCCATCTATGAGAGAAATCCGCATTACTTAGTTGCCGACCCAATATATTAAAAAATTGGAAGTTTTAATGAAAATTTGCTGAATTTTTCTGATTTATAAAAATTTTCCCAAAAAATTAACTCTATTTTTATTAAAAATTAACTAACTATTATCATTAACAGAAATTGAAATGTCAAAACTTACAAATATGTAGTGCCTTTAATCATGGAACACGCTTTATGTTATACATATAATACTATATGGCATATACGAAATAATAAAGGGTGGTTTAATTTCAAGAGCCGATGTTGGATGTGAACCACACCTAACGGTCAAGTTTTTTCCTGCATTTCATTTGACATTTTTCAATTTCAGACTAATTCAGTTTCAACCATGGAAAGATACACAATCGAGCAACGCGTTAAAGTTATTCAGGCTTATTATGAAAACGCGCGTTCGATTTCAAAGAAAATCATCTTCAGTGATGAGGCACATTTTCACCTCAGTGGATTCGTCAATAAGCAGAATTGCCGCATTTGGGCGAATGATAATCCGAGAGTGATTGCCGAAAAACCAATGCACCCACAAAGAGTGAAAGTTTGGTGCGGTTTATGGGCCGGCGGCATCATTGGGCCCTATTTTTTCCAAAATGAGGCCGGTCAGGCAGTTACTGTGAATAGTGTTCGCTATCGTGAAATGATAACGAACTTTTTATGGCCCGAATTGGAAGATATGAATGTGGACGATATGTGGTTTCAACAGGACGGTGCCACTTGTCACACAGTTAACGAAACAATTGCTCTTTTCAGCGAAAAATTGTATGGCCGAATAATGTCACGTCGCGACGATGTCAAGTGGTCCCAAGATCATGTGATTTGACACCGTTGGACTTCTTTCTTAGGGGTTATTTGAAAGAAAAGGTGTACGTCGATAAGCCAGCAACAATTCAAGAGCTAAAGGATGAGATCATTCGGCACATTAACGGCATAGAACCTCAATTACGAAAATTAGGACCATCGGATGGAGGGGGTCGCGAGGTCATTTCGTCAATATTTTGTTCCGTTCGTAATTGAGCCATACCAATATTAATAAAGAGAAATGACAATAATTTCCTAAAAAAATTGTATTTTATTCAAAATCAGCACCGGCCCTTGAAACTTAACCATCCTTTATAATATAAACAGCATGTGGTCTGACTTTTTTGCATAACAAGCATATATAAAAGCAAAAGCAATTTTCTGTATTACTACAATAATTAGTTAAATTTATTTATATTCAAAGTTTTTTTATTTTTAATTTTAAAAGTTTTTTTAAACTTGTATGAAAGAAAAAGCAAAGTATATAATTATTGTATTATAATTAAAAAAAAAGTCGGTGAACAAATATAAAATTTGATATGCAATTTAATTAGGTGAAACAAGCAGATCATAACCATAACAATTCTTTACTAAAGCCCTTATTTCGAACTCCGAAGGCCGATATCTCGATTTCATAAGCTAACTTCGAAAACCGGAGAAATTATTTTCTACTTATTGCAAAATCTCTTTAAAAAATTGGTTTGAGCCAATAGCGAGAAAAAAGTTGATTTTGCCGTATAGTCTTATTTATAGAGAAAATGTGCATAATTTTGATATTTGAGAATTAAGTAGGCAAGAAAAATGTGTGAAAAAATGCACAACAAGCTATGGTATTTTGCATCACTCACCACCAATTCTAAAATAAATCTGCAAACATTCGCTCTTGTTAGCAAACAGTTACATACAAATATATATTTAAATGTACCCCACAGTGAAAAACTGAATTACTCAGCCAACATTCTGGTTCATTAACTGGTATTTGATGGATGAAGGCATGCTATTTAGCGCGAGAGTGCAAAATGACCATAGAGCTGTATGTAAAAAATATATGTGTGTATGTATTCTTCTGTGAAGTTGCTTTTGATTACTTTCAAAATAAATACAAATTTAAAAAATGTTATTTATACGAATAAAATCACACAAATTATTTTGGTAGAACCGCTGCTTTTAACATGTTTGGCGTTTGTAAACTATTCAGGGCATTTGCATATATTATATTAAACGGGCAATTTTGCTATTATCTTCCAAATAATATTTGCCTGCAACATTTTTTCTTAAATTTTCAATTTGAATATTTGTGAAAAAGTACGCTAAATATGTAAAATGTAATTTATGCATTTGTCAATAAAAAATTAAAAATGCCTTAGTCCAGCTGTGCAGATGTAGGTTTGTTTCATCATATTTCAAGTGTTTAATGGCGAAACTACTAATGGAACTACCAACTTCTCTGGCTCGAAGTAGGCACTCTTAAGGATGATAGAATGTTAGGTTTACTTTACATTGTTTACTAAATTCATAAGTTTGATGCGTGTTTTATCTAAGACCATTAGAGTATTTTACGCCCTTAGCTGGGCTTTTTATCGAGAATGGAGGCTATGTTTGCTTTCTACCGTAAGCGGTCTTCATACGCAAAAGTTCTGATTATCTCCATGCGCAATTTTCGTGTGAATCCAATTTGTTACGTTGGCATAATTAATCTATGGTTTTAGAATATCACATTACTTTTAATATGAGAAATTCTAAGACAAGACTTCTGCAAATTAATTCTTTTAACATTTGAAAATACCAAAAAAGAAATATAAAGTGTGAAATCTTTAAAGTCCTTTTGTTAGGGTTAGTATTCGTTTTTCAGCACAAAATACACGCGCAATCTACAAAATTGGTGAGCTCATATTTAATTTGAATACAAAAATTAATTGCGTATACTTGAAAATAGTCAATTATGTAACTTTTCCTAATTATTTCCCATAATGGGGAACATCCCGAAAAGTAATTTTTAACTTCTACAATATTACTACTATTTTTATTATTATTTTAAGATTACGAAAAAATTCAAATATTTGCCCACGTAATAGCCAAAAAGGGTAAACATTTTGTATAGTTCAGCCCATTAGCCCTTTTAGAAAATCTAAGCGGTACACATTTCCAATAACGCAGGGTCAAATCTTTTGTACTGCTCTTATTAGATATTTCACCTGCTTAATTCCATCATGGACCACACTCTCATTTTATTTCGTTTTTGTCAAGGCGAATCTATTTAAGGTGGCTGATTTGTTTTTTCTTTTGCCATGTCCATGTGGCTGTCAGCACTACTTTGGCATGACAATCAAACGTACAAAACGTTGTTGTTGGTCTAGCGCCACCACCTTTAATGAATGCACCTTGGCTTTGGGCAAATGAATTAGAAATCAAAAATATTTTAATTAAATTTCTAATTTAATTTTTTATCAACATTTTATGCTTCTATGCCGTGAAAGTGGGTAGATATAATTGTGAAATTGAGCGCCGGTATCGTCAAAGCATTTTGCCACATCTTTACTCCATAGAATGGATGTTCCAATGTTCAGCGCTGCAAGGAACCTAACCAGCTCTAAATAAGACCGGTGGACTATTTTAAAAGAGTTCCTGGGTTTTAGCATTCAAATACCGCCAAATTCTTTCTTCACATCTTTACTCCAATGCACTTATTTTAAAATTTATCTACGCATGTAAATAAAGTATATTAAGTATCCTTTGGTTTGAAAATCGTACGTAGGGATTTTACTCATTTTTATTATCTTTAGTTATTATGTTTTTATCATGTTATTAACACCAAATTTAAGTAAAGGGTATTTTTTAAGAGCTTGAAAACTTAGAATGATAATACGAAGCATATATATTTTGAAATGAATTTTTTTTTATTATAAACTGGTAGGATTCCCGGTCATTTTCCCGAATCGAATTTCCCGAATGCCGCTGGCCCGAATGTCTAAAATTCCGAATAACCAAAATCCCGAATGCCATTTTCCCGAATGCCAGTTTCACGAATGGCTATGTCCCCGAAAAATAAAATTTTTTTTTTATTAGTAATAAAGGATTTACTGCAATAAATTTTTGTAAAAGTGAACATATACATATTTGTAAACCAATTAGAGCACAATATTATAAGAAATTGCTTTTAAATAGTCCAATACTCTGTTTTCTCTTCTATAATTATCGTAGGAAGCTGTGATCGCTTGGATTCTGCTTTGAAGCTGATACCATTTCTTCTTTGGTGCAGCTCTTACCGATCTCCCTAAACTTAACTCCGCAATAACACACTCTGTATCGGCTTGCTCTTTTTGTATTTCTGTCAGAAGGGAGTACAAACAGAAGTTAAAAAGTAGAATGACAGTTGCATTCGACATTATTCTTCTGTTGGAACCATTTATGCGTCAATTATTTAAAAATATTCGGTAAATTAGTTATTCGGGAAATTGGTTTTCGGGAAAATGGATTCGGGAAACTGGCATTCGGGAAAATGGCATTCGGGATTTTGGTTATTCGGAATTTTAGACATTCGGGCCAGCGGCATTCGGGAAATTCGATTCGGGAAAATGACCGGATAACTTAAACCTTAAACCTTACTGAACCGAAATGTCATTGCCATTTCTCAGCTGTCAAACCACAGCTATCAATATCGATAGTTCTCATGCAGCTAAAAAAAAACACTCGGTATAAGAAATACTTTTGTGGAATATTCCTATTTTTAATAAAGAATTCTTAAACGTTCATTTATAAATTTTTATTTACTTGTTCAAATTAGAATAATATTTACCCAATACGAACTTATTCTCTAACTGGCATACTACTGATGCATAGACTGACTAATTCGATAAATGGTATGTACAGGGTGTAATACGACAGCATGAGTTGATAAATGACATTTTATAGGGCAAGGTCATATTAAAAGTACTACTTGCTAGCATTGAAAAAAGGTAGAAAAAGAACCTTAAGTACTTCCTACGCTTCCAGGTTGTAGACAGCTGCGGCATACAAACAAATCTTCTTTTTTTAACTTTTTTAAAAACAAAATTGTATGGGAAATGTTTTCGCCACCTTGTATAATGTAAGCTATTAGTGTTTTAGTATGAAGCTCACCAACTTAAATGGGCATTTAGAAGGTGTCAAGATTCAGTTAGCCAAACAAGCCCCAAAGCAAGTTAATTAACTTAAACACACGTTTGTAGGTATATGCCCCAAATTATACTACTCGTTATAATTTGACTATGAGAAAGAAACAAGAAAAAAATGCAAAAATATAGCTTAAAAATGGTTAGAGGTAAGTCAAATAAATTAAAAAAGGAAAAGTGAGCTAAACAGAAAAGCTCGAAATTCACAGTTAACTCAATTAACTAACTTAACTTGAAAAATTTTTGCACACTGGCAAAACACTAGAAAAAAATTGCTTACAAATAGATTTGCATTAGAGCTAATTAAAATAATTATTAAAAACAAGTATTTTAGAATAAAATATTTCGAGGTTGGCAATTCCTTCCTAGACGTCTTTTGTATGTATGATTTATTTTATTTTATTTTTATTTATGAAGACAAAAAACCTAAATTTATTATACTTCAGAAAAGTTTGCGTACAAGGTGATGGAAAGTTAATTAACAGACAGCCAGGTGGACAAATGTGGCTTAATCAATGTGTTTTCAATTGCCTATCGATGGTACACAATTTGCTGTTTTATTCTTCATCGAACCTTGAATGGGCTACTGTTATTGGCCTGCAACCCTTCTCGGCTGCGGAAACTTCTTGCTCGTTTCAAAAAGTGCTTATAAAAGTTGGTTCCTTTGTATGTTGGCTCAGCCAAAGCAGGTCGGTACTCTTAAATTCATTGACCTTCATCTTCACATCGAAACAATGCGTATTTACTTCACCTCGACGATTATGCCAGCAAGAAAAAATGCCGCGTCTATGGGTCGGAAAGTCCGTACGTGATCGTTGAGAAGACGATGCATCCTCTGAAAGATGAATTCATTGAATAGCATACCGGCATACATCACTTAATTAGACCAAATACCAAACGGCATGTCTCCGTCTTCCCCCACAAATATCCAAACATGTATCTGGATCACATACTCGAACATTCACACTTACTTATGAGCATATGCATGTAATTATTACCTCAATTATCTGCTTAGTCGCTAATATTTAAAGCTTCAACAACGGTAAACTGTCTTCTGCCTACAGCTGGAGCTCCATACCAATCGTTCCAGGCGCTATGGTATTCAGCGCTGTATTGCAGCATAAGTTAGGTCAGCTGTATGAAGCGCTGAAAGCCATTACGCCTGGAACTCTTTATATGGAATACTAACGTATGCGCCAATGCTTCTACATGTATATATACATATCTCACTTATGCTCCTAATCAGCTGGGCGTAAATAATAATGCACTGTTGAACAGCAGCACTGACGCGGCCACGGTGTGCTGCTGATTGTCGTTGCTGAGTTGAGCTGCTAATTCGTAAATAGCTAAAAATAGTAACTGGAAAAATTTAGCAGAAACACGTCTTTGCCCCACACTTAGAGATGTGGCGTTTGCCACTAACGGTTGGCTACCTGATGTAAGCGACCCTAGACATACACACGCAGTAGCGCTTTTACTCGTACAATGGCCATAGTACAAGTATATTAGCCTGCTGTTTTTGATAGTCTCGCTAAAGAATCTGCTAAATAAACTAGAGTAAAAAATGCTCGTTCTATTAGCCATCCGCTAATAACAACGAGCAGAAATAACACCAACACAAAACAATATACCGCAATCACCGCAGAAACTTCAAGCGTCAGAGTCTAAAAGTCATTGAAACTGACTTCGCCTTTGCTGTGGCTACTGCTGCTTAGCTGCTGCTGACACAGCCATTAGAACGAATACCGTTGATGTTCTGGTCGTACTAATTGTGTGAGAGCTCTATACACACAACCGTTGTTATTGTTGCTATTGGCCACTGCTCAGTTGCAATCATAATATAATATTGATAATCGTATGCGACGTGCAAAACTTCGACACCCGGCGCAACCATAACTCATCCAACTTGCATCGGTGGCCAGCTGATCGATTGGTAGGTTCAATGTGCGCTGTGTCGGTAACCGTACACACCTGCTTATACATGTGTATGACATATTTCTTACTTACTATGCAAAAGCGTTTCACATACATACCCACTCACCGGAACATAGTAGCACCTAACTCCAGGCGTACTTCGCCCGTACGAGCGCGGAATGCTAACGGCGCAACCTGCAAGCCCATCCGCGACTGGCCAAAGTACATACAAACGTTGAGGTATGCACCCGTATAGGAATGTGCTTATATACGTACATTTGCAGGCTTGCTAAAGAGCTAAGGCGCAGAAACATTTCGAAAAGTCATAAGTTTGGTAAGACGTGGTTCTATGAATGACTTTTTTTAAGGTTTTACTCTACAAGTTACCATCCAACTTGCCAGAATTCAAAGATCAGCTTGTGCAATAACGGTCGGAGCAATTAGATCATGTCCTAGGGAGGCTCTCAATTCACTGACACTTATTATGGCAACCATGAGTGCATTAGGTCACTTGAAGCAGTTCACTGGAAGGGAAAAACTTATGATCAGGGCAGTCTATTATTACGATAGCACTCACATTCAATAGGAATTTTGCCACTCTTTTTCCATCTCGGGAGGAATAGAGCAAGGCATATTCACTATACAACATCGACACTACAGTCTACACAGCTGGTTTAAGAATGGATTGTGGTGTTGGAGCAGAATTTGAGTTTTCTTATAGACTTAGAATTGAAAAGTCTGTGTGTCTTCCGGCAATAGGGGAAGCTTATACACTACTAATCGCAGATTTCTCTCTCAAGAGCAATATCGGGCTTTTTTCCGAGAGCCCACCTTCAATCCAGGCACTGACTTCGACTGCAACAACCTCTGAAATGATGCAAAAACAGGAGCTACTTACCATTTTCAGTGAAAACCGCAACATTATCCTAATCTGGGTACCGGGACATCGGAACAATGAAGGAAATGAAAAACCGGACGAACTGACAAAAGGGGGATCTGCCATGAATAACATTCTTGCAGAATCGATATTCATACCTCTGGGTGCAATCAAGAATGCAATCTCAAACATGCAAAGTTAACAGAACATAATGATCCACATTGTCGTCAACATTGATAAATATGACACAATGGGAAATATGTAAACTCACTGCAGTGATAATAGATTTTTGGCCCCTAGGAAAGCAAACAGCCAAAATGGGTATCCCTTACAATATATTGGGCTGTCCGGAAAGTAATTACCGATTTTACATATAGGCGGCGTTGATAATTGTTTTGAACAGCTTGAGACTATTTATTTTAATTTTTTCTTCTGACAGTTATTATATGTCACTTTTAGCTTGCTTTAGAAAAAAAGTGCGCTTAATTTTGTTTATATTTGTTTGTTTGGCGTCAATTTTATTATGGAGCCCACAAAAGAGAATTTTCTCTACATTTTTCTTCATTATTTCGATAAAGGAAAAAGCGCAGAGAAGGTTGCTAAAAAGTTGCGTGATTTGTACGGTGATAAAGCCTTAAAAGAAAGACAGTATCGAAATTGGTTTATTAAATTCCGTTCTGGAGATTTTTCACTTAAAGATGAGCCACGGTCAGGTCGGCCAAGTTATGTCGATGAAGACGTTATCAAGACTTTAATCGAATTGGATCGTCATGTGTCTTTGCGTGAGATTGGAGAGAAGTTAAATGGAAGGCGAGGATGTTAACCCTCGGCAAACCGCTATTTGAAAACCTTGCTGAGCTGGTTGGTATAGACGTAAGGATTTATCAACCGCACAGACTGCATATAGTCGTGAAGTAATAACCTGTATAACTTGTTAGTAGCGAGGATGTGCCCATAAGAAGATGCAGAAGCGCTAATTGTATTCCAACGACTCAATCCCGAAAAGATTTTATAAATCATGATATTTTCCCCTCGAATTTGGCGTTCTGTGTGTCATACTTTCAGCGCCCTTTGTCCGCAATCTGGCTTCTAAATCCACTTTATGTATAATATTAGATCAAACTAGAATTAGCAGGAACTAAAAACTTAGACTTTTGTTTACCTTCGCTAAATGGGTTGAAAACCAATTGGTATGTTTGGTAGTTCAATTGGATTTTTGTCAGAATACTATCTTTATCATTGTTGACAGAATTGCCCTATTTAAAATGGAATTCCAGGGAACTTCTACATTCCAAAAAAAAGTGCTGTTAAATGTGGTTTTATGTCAGAGCCATGTGGTGCATACTTTTTTAAAAGTGAGGGTGGAGGTACAGACAAACTATTGTCAAACTATTTGCTTTTTCACATCAATTATTCATCTTGTAATTGCTAAATAGTTCTAGGGAGGTAATCCAACTTACTCTACACCGCAAGAAACAACTATTGATACTCAGAAATTAAGCATCTCAGTTAAATATATATTTAAATTTAAACCCGCTCCTCGGTTTTTTATAATCTCACACAGTCAAAACCTAGAGCGCGACTTACATTTTTATCATGGGGAAGTTCATGAACGAGCAGCATTTAGAATTATCAAAAAGTATTGGACTACGCTATAATCGAAAAATTCGTTTCAATAAATGTAATCACACTTAAATGATCCTCTTCACACATCATTACAAAACCAAATTAACTCGAGAAATGAAGCCACTTGATTATTTGCAGTGCCAAATATTTCCACTTGGGCTCTACAAAAATGGTGTCTTTATTCAAAGGTAGGTAGGTAGGGTGGTTGTCATAAGACACACTTAGACCTTCCGCAGGTCCATTGTGATACCACTGGAGCTTATCCTTACTCTTCGTGTTCCTAGTCCTAACCTTCTAGCGTGGCTGCCTATTAAACAATGACCAGTTAATACACCTATCATTTTTCTTATAGATTCTCTGTTGAATCTTAGCAAGATCTTCGATCGACCGCTGTTCCAGTTCGGCCATGTCCTTATTCAAAACCCTCTACTCATTTTTGAGTAGGTACCTGCTATACTGATAAGCAAGCTAGAAATCGCAACTCTTAAGACAAAATTCAGTCTAAATTGAGGAGTATGGATACTGAAAAGAATTGAGCAAAATTGGACTCACCGGATAGTCTTCATAAAACGGAAATGAGATTGTCATAAACTTGTATACGAAATTAAATAAACGAAAACTAAATATATATATATTAGGGCGGGTCGATTTAAAAATCGCTCATTGCTCTATGAAAATCGTATTCTGGGGATCAAAATAAGAAACTTTGCCGAAGGAACCATACCTCTAAAACGAATTGTGATGTCCCCCAATTTGGGCAATATTTTTGTTAATACAGTTCGATAGTCCACCCTGCCTTCTTACTAAATTACTATAGCTAAAGAACATTTTTTTTGCTTTTGTCAAAGTGAAATCTATATGTCTTACAAAGGTGGATTTGCTAGCCAAAATTATGTCCAAGTATTTGATTCGTTCTTTGTATTTTATGTTGAATCCATTTATTTTAATTTGAGGCTCATATTTACGAGCATTTGGTTATAAGTTTTTACGTATTCCTTTAACAATAGTTGTTTCGCTTTTATTGAAGTTTAGTTTTAGCTTCCATTTGTGAAAGTATGTATTTAATTCACTTAGGTAAAAGTTAACGGCTTCATTAGCTTTGGTTAAGCGCTGGTGAGATCCCAATATAATTATATCATCTGCGTATATGAGCACTTTAATATCGCAATTATTAATTTCGGAACTTAATGGTGGGTCAGGGAAATCAGCTAAGAAGATTTTATAGAGAATTGGCCCCAACAAAGAACCTTGTGGCACACCTGAGCTAACGTCTCTTGTCAAAGAATTAAATATACCTTCATTAGCATAAAATGATCGCTCTTTTAAACAACTATACAACATTATGCAGATCAAGAAGTTGAACTTCCTGTACATTTTAAATAAGACTCCTTCCACCCAAGCAGTATCGAATGCTTTTTCCAAATCTAGACTGACTAATCTCGTCGCCTGTCGTCGATTTAAATTACTACAAATAAAATCAGAGAGTAAAGTTAGTGCGTGGCATGTTGAATGATATGGCCGGAACCCAAATTGATAGTCTTTTAAGACATGTCGCTCTTCAATATGTTGTTTTATTTTTTCAAGCAAAAAATCTTCCAATAATTTACTAATATTTGAAAGAAGAGATATTGGGCGGTAATTAACAAGAGAACTAAGGTCAGTGTTTGGTTTCGGAATGCATTTTATTTTTGCTGTTTTCCATTCCAGTGGGAAATAGCCTATATTAATTGAGTGATTAGAGATAATTGCTAAGAATCTCCGGAAAGTGGTTGTTGTTTTCTTTAGCAAAAAGTTTGAGATACCGTCTTCCCCACAGCTCTTTTTATTATTTTTTAATCGTAAGATATGTCAATTTTCGCCGCGTTTATAAAAGTGTATTGATATTCAACTGTAGTTTGTTCGCCATCAGCTGTTATGCTGTTCGTAAAATGTACAATTGGCTTAGCTGTGTTAGCTAATTCTAACACACTACTTTCAACATGAGCTGTAAAATTTTTATCTCCGAGTTGCTGGTTCTGGCGATGTATTTGTTCAAACTTATGGGCTAATGCATTTATTTTATGTAAGTTTTCTGTAAGAACAATGTTGTCACTACTATTGTTACCAGCCGGATTTGCATAAGGGAAGTCAATATCAATATCGTCTTTTTTAATTACAAGGTCTGGTATCTTTAACACTTTTTTTAATCCACATAATCCCTTAATTTTATTGTGTGTTTTGTTATTCATGCGTATATTGGAAAAGTAATTTGTCCAGTATTTTTCTTCGTGTATACAAATACGCTCTTCTATAATCTCACTAATATTACGCACTATAGCTGTCAAAGTGTTTTTCCTCTGAGGACTAACACATCTTGAGTCAATGTGACGTAATCGTTTCTTTTCGGAAATTAAATGTAGTATATCACTAGGTAGGTTTATAAGCCCACGATTGCGCACTTCTCTAAAGGAATAGCTCCTGAGTTAAGAGCTGTGTCGATGGCTTTATTTAAATTTATAATGCAGTTATCAATTTCATTTCGTGTTACGTTACGATTGATTGGTAAATAGTTTGTACTAAGATTGCTTAACAATATATCATTAAAATGTTTTACATCAGTTTTATCATAATTGAAAAACTCAGTTAACGGACAACTAAGTACATTATGATCTGATTTTATGATCAATTCTACTCCACTATGATCCGATTCGTATTCATGAGTGTTTAAGCAATTAATATATCCATTTACTTTATTAAATTGTATTCCAACAAACGGTGACACTAAAAATATATCTAAGTATGAAGCTGAATGCCTAGGGGGATTCTTTGTTGGTATCAAGTTTAATGTGGGACAGTGTTGAAGCGAAATATTTAGTATACGCCCATTATTATTTACAACGGAGTCTCCCCAATTGGTATGTCTAGCATTGAGATCTCCTCCAATTACTATTTTATTTGAATTAAGAGAGTCTAGAACTAAATTAAGATCATTTACATGTAATAAATCAGATGAAACAATAATTTTTGTTTATAAATTCAAATGTATATTTAATTTCATATTCATTTGCAGTTTTCCGGATATACATATGTATACTCAAATATATATACATACTTGCTTTTTACTTGTAAGACCACCCTTGTATCTATTTATTCAAGCACAGCTGTTCACTTAGTTAAAAGCAAACCTGTTTATTTCGAGTATTTTCGCACTTAACGGATTTGAAAGTGTGTCTCGGTGCTACAACAAAAACAATAAACGCCGGTTTTGACACTGCACCCACCCACCATTCATATTAGCGCGATAAGCCAGTCATAACGTCAATGCCGTTGTCACGATACGGATTTCTTAGACGCATTAGCAGGTGGGATTCTTTAGTAAATTACCACATTAAATTTACATACCAGAAAATGTACAAATACATACATATGTATTTATAATAAATATATACATACACAGGGTAACCCATCTAGCGTTCGAACGATTAGTTTTTTTGACTTAGACACCAAAACAAGATTGTTGCATTTGAGAGACGGAAAATTCACATGTCACACCATGGGGTCAAATGATGAATCCAAAATCAAATTTGAAACTATATCAAAAGTTTTAATACCGTATTAAAAATATATATTTTTGCAACGTAAGTGAATCAACTGTTTTTGTACAATTTTTTACTGAATTTTGTAGGCAAATTTGTCTGTCAAAGTTTACATTATATATCAAATTTACAGTGGGATCTTACTTTCAGTTATTTTGAAAGTGGTCTCGATAAAGCAACAACTTAAACAATTTTTTTCTTTTTTTAATGAGGTGTTTTGAGTATATACACTCAAATGTTGGCTTACAGTTGCGAACTAATCCTTGCTACAGATACTGAGAACACATATTATCAAAAAATAATCTTGCTGCGATTTGCTAAATTTGAAAATAATAAAGAGCGTTTAGTGCTCTTGTTAGGTGCACTCCCCTTTGTTGTAGGTAGTTTCTCATCCTTTCTTTAATGTCATGCTAAAGGGGTTTCCAATAACAGGTGTTATTTCGAATTTGATTGCGCTATCGAGAAATGATTAACGATTTTTATGGCCGGAACTGGATGGTATTGATCTGGACAACGTTTATTTTCAACAAGACGGCGCTACGTGCCACACAAGCAACGAAACCATTGGGGACTTTTTACTTACTCCCGGCCCAGCCCGGCGTTCTCAGGGGGGCCCGGACTCGAGAGTAATTCGAATTATATGAATTATACATAATTGGAAAGGGCCCGCATTTGCAATTTTCCCCCGGGGCCCGGATATGCTCTCTACGGCCCTGCCATAATAATATGCATATACTCGTATAAGTACTTACACATATTATTCAACCTATTTGATTAATAGTTTTACGCCATATGTACGAGTATAAGGCACAATTTGTTAGATTTCAAAATTATGAAGAAAAACAGTTAAAATTGGTGATTGCTGAATAGGGCAAGTACCACGGCCACTGGAAGTATAAGGCCATTTTAATTTTCAAATGTTCTGCTTTCAACATAATTTAGTTTGCCAAATTTTAATATTATTGCTTCACTTTAACACTAATGAAAAAAGAAAACGTTAAAAAATTGTATAATCTCAAATTCCAAAATATGGTAAAAAAATGTTTTTCCACCAAAGTATTCCGAAGAAAAACGTTTAGTACTTGTATTGGTATTTATAACAAGTCTAACCGTGAGTGCACATCATTTTTCAGTCAAATGAGAACGTTTACTTATTTTATTTCCAAAAAATGTACTGACCAATATTGAAGCATATTTTATTTACAGCTGAATTAAGTTCCAAGCGCTTGATAGACCACCCTGTGCAAGCACGAAGCATTGTGAACAATTGATTAGTGGGGCATGAAAGTATGCGGGGAGATTGCATTATCATTTATCGGAGACGGAAGCGGCTATTCAATGAGTCATAACGTACTTATGTATGTAATCAAGTTGCTTATTACATATCCACAAAAATAATTCGGCTTGGCATAGATGCAGACACGTCAGTTAGATCTTCTTGAAAATTACAACGAAAACACTAGAGATTTGCAATATTTTAATAAGATTTTTAAAAACTTTCACAAATTTAGAATTCGGAAATGTAAATATTTATGTATGTAAAGGGTCCGCCATATAACTTTACGGAATTAAAAATGCTATAAAAAAGTAACTGCTCAATATTTTTCCAAACTGTTTTTTTTATTTTGAAGTACAATCCTTCCGGTTAATGATGGAACACCACTTCATTCATATGGACTTTGTAAGGCGTCATACCAAGGTCTTTACGCAAAATTCGTCTCAATGATGTCTCCGAAAAGTCCAATTGTTGAGAACGACGGTGAACTGATGTTCCTGGTGATTCACGAACACTCTCGACCACAGCAGCAATATTTTCGGGTATACGCACGGTTTTTGGTCGGTCACACGTTGATTTGTCAATAAGCAACCCAGTTTCTCTTACTTTTTTCGCAAAGTAACGCACATACGCTTCATTCGGTGCTTTTCTTCTTCCAATTGCCGTACGTAATTTTCGTACACATTCTGCAACATTACCATGATTTTCAAAGTAATGTCGCAATATTTCCCAGCGTTCTTTGAGCGTATACACAATCATTTTCGTTCAGCGGAAGAATAAAACTAATTTGTTGTCAAATCAGATGACAGCTAAGTGTTACCATTTTTCAAATAATACCTAGTTCAAATCCGTAACGATAGATGGCGGGCCCTGTATATGTTTATATGTACTTCAAGAAAACTAGGTATGCTTGTTATACTTTGTCCAAGGTAGATTGGACCGAAATCGGGTAATATCCCACCTCCCATATTACATTAGTTTTCAAAATATAACAAAACTCTGTTATAAATGTACAAATGTGCTTAGATTCGGTGCAAATGATTCACCAAAGAAAAGATATATGAAGCAAGTAAAGCTGAAATAGGCGGTGCCACACTGCAATAACAACCTAATAAAACTTGTGGAAACTTGGTAGACATCAGAAAAAAGGTGGGCCTCCTTTTTTATATTAAGGCTAAATTTTTGTTCGTCCGACCGTCTAATGTTACAAGTCATAACTTCTAATGTCTATCAGTTTATTTGATTCCAAAAATTAACGGCCAAGCTAAATTAAGTTTTACTAAGAAGTACTCAGTAGTGCAAGTCACTAACTTCAAACGATTTGGTAATTGTCTTTTTAGTCTACAATATTCGCTTTACTTATTCTTATTCGATTTACTTAATACTTTTTATATGTTGCTTTAGAATGGCATCGACAGCACCTAAAAAAGCCATGCCCCTGCCTAGCAACTCAATCAAAAATTTCTTTGCAGCTTGCCGCTCCATTTAACATAGATCATAGAAAGTCACATTTTTGCGCAAAAAATGGAATGCTTGTTTGCATCTGTTATATTATATAATGTATACTACGGCTAATGCACCACTGGCTCATGGATGTTTCCCATTGCTCGTCTGCGGACATCCAGTCATCCTGATAACATCCAGTTGCTAAAAATGGCAATGCAGCTAGAACCTAGTAATGTATTATAAAAGCTGAATTTAGAATGGAATGAGCTTAAAGATTACAAGATTTACGCCTAAGTTGACTGGCGAGCTGGGAAATTAGATCCTCAGCCAAGCCTGGAGTTCACTGGAAAATTTTTTAAACTCCTCTGCAGCCAAATGGAAAGATGGTCCAGATTTCAAAGCGATCGTCAATCCTCTATTTTAGGGCTCACTACCTCCTCTGCATGCGCTCAATCTAGAACCAAGTAATAATAACTTTTTCACAATATACCTGTAATTTCACCTTTCTAATTAAAATCACTAATTGTTATTTTCTGGTTTGAGTAACCACACCAAAAGTGTTGTCGTCTAGTTTGAGATAATCGACGATTGGTTAACAAAAAAGCTGATTTGTTTTATCGACTTTTGTTATGAAACGGGTTACCGAATAGCAGTTAAGGAAAGATAACAATTAACATTAAAATATTTTACTGAATTCCACAACGTATGTATAGTAAAAAAAAATTCGGTCCGGACGAATTTAGCCTTCCTTACTCGGTTGTTATAAAACTGATTATCGGAAATTAAAACTTCAAATGACGTAAAATAATTTTAAATTTCTTTTTCCAGTTATTTGTTTCGAACATTAAATGCAAAACGTTAATAATTTAAGATAATGAAAATTCCACAATATGATAATAAATAAGCAGCAAAAACAGACGAGAATCTGGTTGCATTGGTGCAATGTGAGGAATGCCACAGAAACATGGCCCAGGTCAGAAACAGCAGCAACAACAGATATTACGTTGAGAATTATTGCGGGGATAAGTAAAAAATAACATACACAGACATTTTCTACGTATCTACTCGTATGCACACACATATGCATTTATGAATGTAGTTATGCATTCAGAGTACGATAAAAAAGGTAAATTACTAGTGAATAAAACTCGCAATGCAGTGAGTGGTGAAAAAATCTCACGCATTAAAAACAGTCGCAATTGGAGTAAAAGAAAACTAACTGTATGCAAATTTATATAACAGCACGCGGAAATGAATAGAAATCAAAACAAATATAAATACGTAAATAAGTACCTCACTGAGTTATAGAAATTAGTATACGGCGTAAAATAACTATAGCACTAGAATTTATTGAGTTTTGAAGTTTTGACAATTTACTTGTTTCATAATCAGTTTTAGTAATTATTTTGTGAAAATGTAGTTGGTAAGATAAAGTACAAGTTCGAAATGGTCTAAAAGTTGCGTTGATTTTTGGGATTTTTTTTTTTTACTTTTTTTAATATATATGGAAAATTTCGAGCATTCCTTATGTGGAAGGAAATTATAAAAAATCAACACGAATTTTGAACTACTATAAACTGGCACTTTATTATACCAAAATTCAAAGAACTAAAAAACTAGATTCGCAAAATTATGCATCAGACTAAAAAGTATAAAAGTTTAATAAAAAGTATAAAATTGTTGCATTTTTTTCTAAATGTACAAATAGTTTTAAACTTGGATTTATATGTTTTTGGAGGGAAGTGAACTATATTTTCATGCAAAAACAATGAAAATTAAATGAGAAACAAATAAAATAACGAAACTTGTCAACAGCTCCCTGTGCTGTGGTGATTTAACTCGGTGTACATATGTATGCAATACTGCGAGTGTTGACAACAGAGTGGGTCACTGTCCATGTTTTAACGGTAAGTTAGACTTAAGACTTTATACGTAATCCGTAACGCATAAAATTATAAAGCAGGGACCTAAAATAACAGTTACTCCCTGGCCAAGCTGCAGGCTACCGGATGCGTCACAGGTTGCGGATAGTGAACTGCCTGCAGATAAGGAGGTAAGCTGCGAATAATGCTGAAAACAGTGACCGACGTAAACGCAGTCCCCTGCCAGCTGTTACGATCAAACTAACAGAACCCCATGTAAATGAAAAATTACTTCCTTCCGTAATTAAGTATCGTAGATTTTATTTCACGATTTTTGAAAATTCCCGTAGAACCCTGTCAGCTGATTGCTCTCGCCCCACGCAGTGCTGCCAAGCAGTACATTTCGAAATCATTTACAAAATAAACTTAGAAAAATTATAATTTTTATTAAAATAACTTAAAAACACTGTTGAATAATGTTAATTATAGATAAATGAACTATTTGCATTTGTTGGTTTTTGGCTTTGGTTTATTAACCAATGAAAAATTGTAGCTGATAACGCGGATGTGTGAAAAAGTGTGTAAGCAAAAATATCAATGGCAACATTGTGTCGATACAACCAAACACATACACACACAAACCGATGTATTATGTAAATATGTAACTAAAAGAACGCAGTTGTTCTCTACGGGATCAGTATTGCTCAGTGTTGTGGTCGTTAGGGACTGCGGTAAAGGAACTATGTACGTACGTCGGTCACTGTTTTCAGCATAAGTTGTTCCTAGTTGTTGGTGGATGCGGATATAGTAAGGTGGAGAGTGGGCTCTGTACAACCTACATAATCTATCAATCTACATAATCATACAATCTACAAAGTCAAATCCATCAGGCGAGGAACTGCCGCCTTAAAATAAGCACTCAGCCCAAAACAGCGTCTGCCTTGAGGCTAGCGGCTTAAAAACAAAATGCTGCTCCCAAAAGCTTAATCTAAGATGGCAACCCCTTCATGCACATAGGGATCCTAGGCTGACAACCTATTGCCACTGAATTAAATCTGTTACTGAAACCGTAGCCAATTCGGCACTATGCGCCCAAAGACGGAGCGATAATAACAATAATTCCGAATTTACAAATTTCCGAAGTTTAAAGAAAAGGTTGTTTTATAACAGTTATTATATAAATATGTATATAATTGGCTCTTACACCCTTTATTGGAGATTTAGCTGAGCTTCTGCTACTAAATATTTGTTGTGCGCGGTCGTCGTAACCGAATGGGTTGGTGCGTGACTACCATTCGGAAGTGCACAGCTTGGAATCTCCGTACATGAAATATCAAATGATAAAAAAGAGTTTTTTCTAATAGCAGTCACCCCTCGGCAGGCAATGGCAAACCTCCAATTGTATTTCTGCCACAAAAAAGCTCCGCATAACAGTGGTTATATGAGAAATATTTTTCCTGTTATCGATAAACGGACGTTGGGAAAGTCTATTTTTTACGTTGCCTGATAACTAATGTGCAAAAGCAGTATTTTTCATAATAAAAAAGAGTTTTCCAACAACAGGTGTTACAGGCGAATGGATTGCGCTATCGAGAGATGATTAACGATTTTTTATGGCCGTAATTGGATGGTATTGATCTGGATAACGTTTATTTTCAACAAGACGGCGCTACGTGCCACACAAGCAACGAAACCATTGATCTTTTACGGGAAAAGTTTGCGGACCAATTTATCTCTCGAAGAGTTGATCACAATGAAGTTGTTTTCCACTATTAGCGGCATACCTTCCTCTTTATAATGAAATAAACATCCGATCATTTACATTAAAAAATAGCATTTATCTTTCAATATCAAAATAACACCTCTTATTCGAAAACCCTTTACCTATATAACACGCGAAGGTATTTTTTGCACCGCTCGTTCGATTTTCAAAAATTGCAAATCGCAAAAATTGAATGAACGAGTGCTAAACTAAATGCGATTAGGTGCTAGCTCTGAGGTTGTGATTCCATCATATTCAATGGTCAACTCAGAGACAAGATTAAAGTAGAGCAGAAATAAGCGATATGTAGAAGTAATCTGGTACCCTGTTGAATATTACTAGAAAAGGTTTCGGCAAAGGAAAAGTGATGTCATCTAAGAGTATGGAATTGCTGAATCTGCAGCTCGCACATGCCCAGCTACCCAGGGATGATATCACTAAAGTCATCAAATTAGAAAGTTCAGAATTGAACTGGACGACAAATTAAACTGGAGTACACCTGCATTTGAAAGGAAACTCCAGAAGTGTGCTCTGCGCTGGTACACAGATAGCTTGAAGACACCATCTTCAGCAATATCCGGAATGAGCGAGGTTAAGGCGGCCGCCACCATAATGAGTAGAAGACAAAAAAATCATGAGGTCGAAGTGCAACCTCAAACAGAATCTAATCTAATCTAATTGTTTGTAAAAATATTAAATCATATAAAGTGGCTCAAAATTCGCGTTGAGTTTTCAAACTTTTTTTTGAAAAAACTCATTTTCTTCCATATAACGCATCTTCGAAATTATTATTATTTTATATGATATATTTTTTCTCCAAAAATTCTGATTAAAAAATTTGAAGTGTGGATGGAAATTTGTTGATTTAATTTTATATTTTTGTATAACGTTCAGAATTTCGGTTTTAAGTTATGTACATTAAAAAAAATAAATAAAATAAAAAATAAATATATAGTCAAAACTTTACAATATGTGGCACTGCTATTTTTGTGAACACAGGTGTGCATATGTGTCTACTTATTTATAGGTACGTATCTGTAATCGCGCTCATTCTATTTATAAATCCTTTGTTATAAATAATTTATTAAATTCCAATCTCAACTGATTCATAAAGCCACCTATTCAACTGGGGTTTTTCAACGCACACTCATACTCGTGTCTGGTTAACGTCATCTGCAATGCCGTTCTCGATCGCGCTTACCAGGTATACATACATACATATGTACACTTGCCTCAATGCCGTCGATATATCCGTTTACTTCTGGCATATACATATGTTCCAACTCTAATAAGTTAATGTTTATTTGTTTTTGTATTGTACCCATTTATCAAAAGTGTAACACATATTTATACAAATATTTATTTAGGTGAGTATGTTTACATATATGTATGTGTATGAAACATACTTTTCGCGCTATTCATGCCAAGGTGTCCGATCTTCGAAAGTGTTCACAAGTTTTTGTTTTTTCTTTCGCTGATGTAAATATTACTAATACGCCCCAACGTCATCGTTTAACCGGTTATTTGTTGTTATTTGCATATTCGGCGCAATGAACGATTCCCCCTTTTACTCACCTCTCTGCTTGGTATATTGCGCACGCTTTTTCACATTCAATCTCACTCATACTCATCACTATCGTCACCTTGCTAAAAAATGTACGCTAACATTCCTCTGTGATTCATTTTGTGCGAATTGCATAATCGTCGCGGCGCCTACAATGGCACGGGCAGCACCAAGCAAGCAGGTGTGATTGCATTCCATGTTGAAATTCACGCAAGAAATCAGATTCTTCTCATATCATGCACAGAAAGCCGCTGTGATTAAGTTCTTTGTTGTTGTTGAAATATATTTTGTACATTATTGTTTTTTTTTAACTTCATTTTATTTACTGGATCGAGATAACTAAGCTTCGGCTTAATAGTAAGTTTTTAAAACTTAATATTTAATCTTAAATCTTTAACTGTTTGTTAGCCCGTTGTGTGCGCCCTTTTCGATCCACATAGCTCTATTTGACGCGAGGTGTCCTCTTTGTTCTAGACGTGATTTACCAATTGTGGATGGGTCTGCAATTTTTCGAGATATTTTTATACCGTGCCCTCTTATGCCTATAACGATTGTATGTAGCAGCATAAGGAAATGGAGATACATATGACCAAAATACTCAAATTAATAAGAGAAGCCGATTTAGCAACGTCTGTGTGGGTGATAAGTCAAGCTAAAATTTATGTATTTTAATGAATTGCAAACAGCAAAATTGCAGCAAGTTCGTACAATTAACTCAAGCAAAGACATCCGACGCAAGTAAAATGTAGAATAGGCGTTGCCACGCTCACTTTTTTTAGATGCATGTATCTCGGTAACGATTTAGGAAAAATCGACCAAACTTAGTAGCCATATTGCTCCCCACCTTATTTAGATCCAACACAACTATTATTGATCTGATAAAAACCTCGCCCACTATTTATATGACAAGATATTCTTTCGTGCTATTGCGAGTACAAAATATGACTCCCATTGACTATGAGTGCGTTTGATTCCAAAATTAACAGTCAGCCCAAATTAGATTTTACTAAAATATGCGCTGGTATAAAATGTGCAATTTGGGCTCAATTTATCCTCTCTCACTTATCACCATATCTCTACAAACCTTAAGGGGTCCCGGTGGTCTAGAGCTGCAAAATGTAGGGTATTTTTAGGAATTTTTTTACATTAAAAAATTAAAAACGATATATAAATTGTTTAGGCTTTTTATTCAACTTCTTTTATATACAAAAATGAAAAACAAATTTTTTGTTTTAATTTAATTATTTTAAAAATGGCGCTGAAGTTTACCTTCCCGAAAAATTGGACCTGGGTGTTGTCCGGTGGTGTCCGGTGTTGTCCATTTGGGCTCTTCTATTTAGAATAAAAGTGAACTATTTTCAACGTTAGTATTGCCCTAGAGCAAAACAAGCTGTTCTTTATTTACAACGCCCTAATTAAAGTCACTTTACAAATTCAAAGAGCATTTCTGAAAAATGTGTGAGACCCAAATTGACATGTTGCCAACAATTCATACTCGTACAGTGACGGACATAAGTATAGGCACAATAACGACAATGGAATAAAAATCAAGTTTTTCGAATCAACAATAACAAAAACTATTTATTCCACATAAGACTCATACATTTTAGTAAAGAAATCAAGTTTTAATTTTAGAAAATTCAAGCTCTTAAACCATAAATTTAAAGAAAAGTAAGAGTAAAGCAATATTTGCTGGACAAAAGTATAGACGCAGTTCTTTTATATGTTTAAACTTTAAACATACACTTAAAGGTTAGTACTTCGTTGGAAGGTCTTTTTGTTTTAATACGGCTTTTAATTTATTCTGCATCAAGTGCACTAATTTTTTCGTAAAATCTTCGCCAATATTAAGCCATTCTTCTTTTAATGATGCTTTCAATTCAGGCTTCGTGGAAATCGCACAAGTGCTCAATAGAATTGAGGTTCGGAGACTGTGTGGATGCGGCAGAACATGTGCCGTGTGATAAGCAAGCCACATCTTTACATCATGCGCCGTGTGCTTAGGGTCATTGTCATGCTGAAATGTGAAGGAGCTTGGTAGATTCAACTGATCTACACTTTTTTGAGATTTTCTTTCAATATGTTTAAATAAACTGATTTGTCCATTAGTCCTTCAATAAATACAAGCTCCCCCACACCTGTAACAGACATGCAACTCCAAACCATTAATCCTTCACCACTGATTTTCGAATCATTTTTCACTTTTCGCACAATTTGCGATCGCTCTCGGTATGTTACGAATAATTTGCGCGGACCACCACTTCGCTGCGAGCTTGTGAAATTCGTTTGCCCTTTGAAGCGATTAACAATAGTGCGAATGGTGAAACGGCTTCGAACCACCATTTCTGCGGTCTCCGCTTGACTTTCCTTTTTTATGTAAATACGTTATTATTTTACGCTATGATTCTGTGGTTTCCTTTGTCTCATTGTAACAAAAAATCTTACACATTAATTTCTTAATTAATTAATTTTTACTGATCTTGCACACAAAAAATTGTAATTGCATAGTAAAATTTAAGTAACGGTATGTTAGAACATATTATTTGTGAAAAATAGTTGCCAGCTATTCACAAAGTGTTAGAAATGGGAAAATAATGAAAAATGGTGCCTATACTTTTGTCCCCATGAAAACTCAAATTTTTTACATTTCAGATTCTACCACCTTTCTGGTAACAAATATAATAAATATAAAACTAGGTTGAAATTGAAATTGAATTAAACGCTTATTGTGCCTCTACTTTTGTCCGGCACTGTATAAATATATATACTTATGGAATACCGGAAAAGTCGCCTTAAATATTTTACACTAAACCTACCATGGACGGGTCAAATGACCCATTTTAAACTTTTTCTCAGAAGTTCTTAGAAATAACATTATTAAATCGTCGTTTGCCTTCACGACTTTTATTAAAAAATACATCGAATGTATTTTTCAAGATTTACTCTTCTCTTGCTAATTGTTTTACCGAGAAATACATGTGATCTTAATAATATATATAATATTTTAAAGACGAGTCATTTGACCCACTTTGGTAGGAATAGGAGTACATAAAATACCGGTAGGTTTAGTGTTAAAAGATTATTATTAGGTAGGGGAGTCTGTTATCTCGCGTCTGCAAGTGGCGGAAAGGGGATTGTCTCCCAGATATGGGTGGTAGCAGAGAAATGAATTATCTTAATAAACTTCATTACAAAACTAACTTTTCTCGGCGCTTGATTCATCACGAGAGATGCGGTCAACAGCGGGTGTTTGTATAGGGTTTTTCAGTAAGAGCGCTTCAACTTTTGAACTTTTTTGAATAAAACACAAACGGTTTGACTTTTTTAACTAATTTTTTTTTTTATTATCGAGTTTGAACATATACATTTAAGTATGAAATTCGATTTCTTTTGCATGACCACCGCGTGCACATTTTACGAAGTCCAATCGTTGAACCCAATTTTCGACCACTCTTTTGCATAAATCGGCCGAAATTCCAGCAATTTCGCGTTCAATATTCGCTCTGAGCTCACAAATCGTCGCCGGCTTGTTACTGTAGACCACTGTAGACTTCACATAACCCCAAAACGGGACGGCTTGTTAAATGGACCGTAAAATGGCCGTAATGCTCTTAAAGTAGCAGCAACAGAACGATTATTTTCATAAAAAATTTGCACGATTTGTAATCGTTGCTCAAGTGTGTAGCGTTCCATGATGAAATGTATACTAATGAAGTTTACAAATAACAAGCGAAAAATAAAAAATATTGCGTCGTTCGCCCTCCCTATCGAAAAAAAGTTGAAGCGCACCTATTGAATAACCCTATACTTGGAGCAAGTAGCTCGATATAAAAATTGTAATATGATAGGTAGAATTGGATGCCTTAAGATATAATATTATATATAATACTTGGGGTTGCGCAGGCTTGGCAGCCTAGCCGTAAAAACAAAATACCCAAGAAAAGGAATTCCGCCTTATGTTCCGACTAGGAACGACAATAAATTGTAGCATTACACAAAATTTTTTTTATTCAATTTGTTGTCAAGGAAAAAACAAAATTTTTTGAGTAATTTGGTTGCATGGCATGATTTCGAAAATATAACCGTTTTCAAGATACTCGGTATTAAAGATTGTTTTAGAAAAATAATTTCCTTTTTTAATGTTAGCTCAAAGGTCCGGTTATTTTTCTGTTTTTAGTGAAAGAATACGTAATATTAATTTTCAATAAATATTTTATAAATAATTTTAAGTAAGCCCTAACAGTTAAAAATAGCTGCTTGGTAAAGTTTTGAATTTGCGATTCTTTATTAAGTGCTCCTTCACTTAAGCGCTACTTTCAATCAGTAAAAAAACAAGTGCAAATGAATGCTCTAATTTGATATGTGCGTCTTCATGTTGCTCTAAAATACAGCTTTGCGCCTCCTCGGTAAGGCATATGAAATACACTAGGAGAATTAAAAAACATTAGAAAAAACCCTTCACATAATTTAGTGTTTTATGCTCGCAGGGAGCTAAGAATCCGGGCCCAATCGAGCGTTCGCCAAACACAAATTCTTTCGGCTACGTTGGCTGTAAATGCAAAAAAAATTTTTTGGCGCCACAAAGATATTCCAAAACTTTATACAAACCGAGGAAGAAACATGTTTTGCATAAAACTGCTGTGTTTCGTAAGCAACTTGAAATTACATCTGTATGTACGTACATATATGCATACTGCATATGCGCATGTTGTTGTTATTATTACACATGTTACTTGTTTTATTGTTTTCGCAAGCATAAAGCAAACTCATTTAACTCACAAAATTAAGAGCACCTCATATTAAAAATATTTTTATAGCTGGTGTTGTTATTTTTGTAGCCTTTGTTTTATGAGGCTGTTGGGTATGCAAGTAAAAGCGTGGAAAGGTAGTGTGGTTCCGACAACAATATCGCATGCCACTTAAAGAGGGGCATAACGCACACAAAGAAATATACATAAATACATTTACGAATACGCATACATATATGAGTGTACATGTATGAATGTAAAAATACAACAAATATGAAAATGTTTGTTTGTCAACACAAAAACCACAGCTAGGCTCAGGCTGAAGAGAAACTGCTTGATTTGGGGAGCACTGAGACGCATTCAGTACAAAGTATTGAAATCAAAACAAAGTGTGAGCAACGACAACTACATATGTACATACAAGAGCATGAACTCATTGGCATAAAGTAGTTTTGCTAAAAGTGGCTGACAAGATGAAACATGAACGCACATGTTGGTAAACAGTGAGGGCGGCAACAACAGTGATCAAACAAAAAACATCAGCAAATTCATTCAACTTGAGAGCAGCAAATTCATTCATAAAATGAAAAACGAGACTCTCTGAACGAATCATCAGCCACAATGGAAGAAGCAATTACAGTTTAAAGGTAAGTACACGTGTGTATGAATGTATGTGTGTGTGAATGTATGTATGTAAGCCATACATACCTGCATTTGTATTGGGAATGTCAATACAGAGATGGAAATAATTTCACAATTATGGACAAGGAAAAATAGGAATAAATTTTTCTAAAATCTTTTTTGATATTTCACGAAACTGAAGCTAAATTTGATAAACAAAATTTAAAGGAATGTTCGCCAAAGTTTGCAATGTTTGCCACAAAAGCCTTTGTAATTCTACAGCGTTCTAGACCGGGCCATCGCTCTCTATGTATCATACATATGTATATAGATTGCCTACATAATCGCTGATCCAATTCATGATTCCTTCGGAACTGATTCCGATTATTGGCTCTGCCCCTTGTGGGGGAACCGCTGATCCACGGTTGGCCAATTCATCGGCAATTTCGTTTCCTTGAACACCAGAGTGTTCTGGAATCCATATAAGTACAAGCCTGTTTTGTCTTGTGACAGAACTAAGCTTCTTCTTAAATTCTTGAACAATCTTTGAGGTTTGCTTCGCATTCTCCAGGGCCTTCAGTGCAGCCTGACTATCAATGAAAACTCCAATCTGTTTCCCGCTCCATCTCCTCTCGATTATCCATTCGGCTACTTTCAGGATAGCAAAAACTTCCGTTTGGAAAACAGTAGCCATTTTCCCCATTGCATAGTGATACTTATTACTTTCTTATAAAAGTCTTACTGACCATGCTTTCTATTGATTTATTTGGCACTCCATTTTAGTAGCCCCGCAATAACGCGCAGCATACTCTGAGGGTACTCAATCGGTGATTCCATATACCTTACATATGAGCTATAGTTTGTGGCTTCCGCCCATGTTGGAGCTGCATACAGCAAAGTAGATAAAACTACGGTCTTAAGTAACCTCCTTCGGTTTAGTCTAGGATCTCTGGCGTGCATCATTAAGCGTGCTAACGCCGTTACTGCCTCTGCCGCTTTGCTGCTCGCGAATGATAGGTACTCTCTGAAGTTAAGCTCAATTATTACGCCCATCTATTTAGTAAACGGCTTCGATTCTACATATGGCATGATCAAACACCATTATGCCGTTGTTGCGCAGCAATTCTTTTACTATGCCGACAGCCTGGTTACGAGTTGCTTCAGCTTGGTGGAATAATTTAACCACGACCATAAATGCAATATCAGTAGCAAACCCTATAATTGTTGACCCTGAGGATAAATTGAGGTGTAAAACTCCGTCGTACATAATGTTCCACAATAAGGGGCCTATGACTGAGCTGATAACGCGGATGTGTGCAAAAGAATGTATGCAAAAAAACGAAAGCTGCTTTTTTCTACGGCCTCAGGTTTGGTCAACAACCCTTAGTTTAGAAATCTATTTGAATAAAATTTTATTAAAGACACAAATTTTTTCCATCAGAGACCAGTATTGATTTATATAAAATCAACCTGCTTAAGTCAGATAAGGTTTGTTGTGAAAAGTCTACATAAGTATGTATGCATATCGGATACGCTCTCCAAAAGAGACACTACTCGAAATGTCTCAATGGAGTAATTATATGGAACTTACACATTATTAATCTCTCTCTTAATTCTCGCAATTCTTTTTATTTTAATATTTTATAGTCTAAAAAACTGTTTTTGGGTTTTCTGAAAAATTACAAACTTTGAGTTGTGCCTCTTGTTTTGAAAAATAGAATTCCCAAAATTACAATTTGACAACTCAACACCCACATTCTTTAGCTATAATGACTAACACTTTATCAGCCATATCAAGCACCTACACTAGAAATAATTGAATAACTTACCAAAATTCCTGCCCATTTTCTTCTGACATAAAAACATACATATGTATGTATTGATGCTACCAGACTGCTTAAACATGCATATGTATGTACGTAGTTGAAGTTTTATTGGCGAATATTTTTTATTAATTTAAGTTTTGTTCATGTTCTTTTCATCACTTCATTTGCAGTTCACGATTTCACTAGAATATAAGCAAGAAAATTTAACGGTTAAACATAACTGATAATATTATAAAGGGGATGCTGCATTTGATCGCTTCTTGTTTTTAGTTTGCTACTAAAAGAAGTTATATACTTCTTCCCTTAAATAATTACATTAGGGTTGTTCTCAATTATGTGCAAATTACCTGGAATAATGGCAAATAAAATATAAATATTTTGTTGTTGTTTTACTATAATAGATAAGTTGCAAATGCAATGTTAGCAGGTTATTTGAACTTAATTGTGAACTGTTCTATTCACTTTATTTTCATTGCGCTTTACTGTTTTTGTAGAAAGTTGACAATTAAATTTTGTATGCTTTGTATTTTTAAATACATTTATCAACACTTTACTTCATTTTACCAAAAATTTAGTAAAAAAATAAAGAACCTATGGAATTTTTTTAATCTGCCGCCGTAGTCGCATTGACTACCATTCGGAAGTTCTCAGGTTCGAATCTCCTCGCATGAAATTTTAAATGATAGAAAAAGTTTCTTCTAACAGCGGTCACCCCCCGGCAGGCAATAGTAAATCTTCAACTGTATCTGCTATAAAAAAGCTTCTCATAAAAACAACATCTGCCGTGCGGTGTTGACTTAAAACTGTAAGTGGCCCCACTTGTGGAACAACATCAAGACGCTCACCAAAAAGGTTTTCCAATAACAGGTATTAGGGGTTAAACAGGAGGGATGATTAACGATTTTTCATGGCCGTAATTGGATGGTATTGATCTGGACAACGTTTATTTTCAATAAGATGGTACTACGTGCCACACATTGGAAAACCCTTTAGAAGAGGAGCTCGACCAAGCACCCAATAAAAGGTGTAGGGCCTAATTTATTTATTGTTTATCAGTGCCTATTAGATCCTAAATTACTTAGTTGAAAGAGAATATTTGAACTATTAATCATTCATAGCTTTAGCTCAGACATCCAATTAAAAAACTCAATTTATAAACACGTAAGATTTTATTTACACAAAATTTAATGATTTAAACAGAAATGTAGCTTAAGTCAGATAAGTTCTATTATCACGTGCACACAGATGTGAATGCACATATTTTTTTTTTTATTTTTTTTTCGAATTTGACGTACAAATGTATCTTTTTTAATTACATACGAGCACATACATATAGGTATACTTGTGTATCGAAACATCATTTTTGAACTAAAATTACATTTCACATTTTAAAACAAGCGAAGATCAGTCGCCAGTTTATAAATAGTACCTCATTACTGATATTTTTCTGTATTACCTGAATATGCAATAGATGGTTTGTATCGAAGTAAAAACATACTTATGTATGTGCTATGTCTGTAGTTTTAATATTTTCGCTTCCACTTTTTCCTCATTTATTATTTATTCGTGCAGTTGAATGTAATTTAAACACCCGATATCTATATTTTTGGTTGTTTTAATTTGGCAACGTTTTGCAGATGACGTTACCACCGACGAATTCATGGTGGCCTGATATTTCACAGCCGTTTCATTGGCAATGGCCAATAGCAAAAGTGGGCCGAATTCTCGTGTATCGCGAATTCGTAAACCAAATATTTTGGCTAATTTGTTTAAAAATTTGAACTAGAAATTGCCTTTAACAAGTGACAAATACCAACAAGACAACAATAAAAATTTTAAAAATAAACAGGCAGAAAGAAATATGTGTTTCTTCTTCTTGCCACTACAGACATATAAAAGGTATTTCAAAAGGGACGCCCAGATATCAGAAGTGAATAATTTCTAGACGATGTATTTGTTTTTTGTCCTCTTTGTCATTTGTCAAGTAAAATTATCGCTAAAATTATTGAAATCTATTATGAAATTGGTGGATCTTTAAGTATAGGGGTTTTCAGTAAGAGCGCTTCAACTTTTGAACTTTTTTGAATAAAACACAAAACTTTTTTAACTAATTTTTTTTTATTATCGAGTTTGAACATATACATTTAAGTATGAAATTCCATTTCTTTTGCATGACCACCGCGTGCACATTTTACGAAGTCCAATCGTTGAATTTTCGACCACTCTTTTGCATAAATCGGCCGAAATTCCAGCAATTTCGCGTTCAATATTGGCTCTGAGCTCACAAATCGTCGCCGACTTGTTACTGTAGACCACTGTAGACTTCACATAACCCCAAAACGGGACGGCTTGTTAAATGGACCGTAAAATGGCCGTAATGCTCTTAAAATAGCAGCAACAGAACGATTATTTTCATAAAAAGTTTGCACGATTTGCAATCGTTGCTCAAGTGTGTAGCGTTCCATGATGAAATGTATACTAATGAAGTTTACAAATGACAAGCGAAAAATAAAAAATATTGCGTCGTTCGCTCTCCCTATCGGAAAAAAGTTGAAGCGCACCTATTGAACAACCCTAATATTTATTTTGTGTAGATTTGGCACGCTGCATCTATCATTTATCACGCGATGTTGTTGACGCGCGCACGAGCTTTCTTAAATCCAATTAGCATGTTTTATCTCAAACAACCTCTCACAACCTTTTAGTTAAACGGAATTTAATTTCAATTTAGTTTATTTAATTTTATTGTATTTTCTTTATTAAATTTAATTTAATTTAATTTTATTTATTTAATTTACTTTAATTTAATTTACTTTAATTTAATTTTATTTATTTTATTTTATTTTATTTTATTTTTTTTTTTATTGCATCCCAAAAAAGGAGTGTTTTACATTAATTGGCGACAGCTTAGCTGCAAGCCAATAATTTATAACAGGTACAAAATATTACAATTAAATATATATATAAATATTATACAAAATAGTTAACAAATTTACTAACAAGAAAGACGTTTACTGTAAAAAGTTTCGGACTATATGACAAGAATTGAGTAAAGCTGCTTTCTGCATGTCGAAAATTAAATATTCTGGGAGTTGAAGAGTTTTGACGTTGTCTGCTAAGTTTTTATGCACTAGTCCGTGGGCTGAGATGATAATTGGTAGTATGTGCACCTTCCTTAGCTTCCACTGGCGTTTGACATCAATGCCTAAGTCAGAATATTTGGATATTTTGTCTGCATATGTTTTTTGCATGTTTCTGTTTAGAGGAACAGCAATATCAACTATATAACCAGTCGCTTGAGATTTATCAGTAAGGAAAATATCTGGTCTATTGTGGTATTTTATTTTATTTTATTTTATTTTATTTTATTTTATTTTATTTTATTTTATTTTATTTTATTTTATTTTATTTTATTTTATTTTATTTTATTTTATTTTTTTTTTTATTTTTTTTTTATTTTTTTTATTTTATTTTATTTTATTTTATTTTATTTTATTTTATTTTATTTTATTTTATATTCTGTTTTTTTTTATTTTAATTTATTTTATTTTGTTTTATTTGGTATTATGTAAAAATATATAAGTGTATGTATATAATTGGTGTTCGCCCTGCTATTTGCGGTGTTCCCCTTGATGTTGGTCCACAAAAGGTTTTAAGTTGTTTAAGGTTGTTGAGGTTCCTTTTCATGACAGAAATACAAGAAATTTTCTATCATTTGATGTTTCATGCCCGGAGACTCGGAATCTGGACATTCCCGGACGCAACTGCCCATTCGACTACGGCCGTCGCCGTTATGTAAATTTGTTTAATTTTATTCACTCAGTTCTACAAACATTTGCTAATTAAGTATTTGACTTCATTTTTTATTTAATTTCATTCTTTTTAATTTTATTTACTTAATTTTTTTTTTATTTTATTTATTTTATGTTACTTTGTTTTATTTTGTTCACTCAATTCCACTTACATACACAAATGCAGTATTTTACTTTATTTTTTATTTCATTTAATTTTATTATACCTTATTTTTAATTTAATTTGTTTTATTTAAATTTTAATTTATTTTTATTTTATTTTACGTTATTTTGTTTTATTTTATTCACCCTATTCTACATGCATACATATAGATATGCAGTATTTCTTTTTGTTCTATTTTTTTTGAATTTATTTTATGTTGTTCTCTTTTATTTGAATTTATTTTGTTTTGTTTTATTTTATATTCTTTTATTTTATGTTGTTGATGAAAAAACATTACACTGCACCACTCTTGATTTTGATTTAAATATTTTTATTTGTTTGCTGAAATTCTCGCCATTCCTACATTGCTCGAGCACGCATTTCATTGCAATTACGTATATGAAGTGCCAAAGGCCAAAATTCGTTCTCAGCCAACGCAAGCAACCAAGCAAAAGTTGGCTCATCCACCTTGATTGAAT
The DNA here is from genome assembly GCF_027943255.1 of Anastrepha obliqua. NCBI lineage: Eukaryota > Metazoa > Arthropoda > Insecta > Diptera > Tephritidae > Anastrepha > Anastrepha obliqua. The sequence continues at coordinate 78,332,561 of NC_072894.1, forward strand.
ACATATTTACATGTGCACGTACATATTACAACTTGGCCAAAATTACGGTATGTTTGCGAAACAACTGTTACAGTCGGTCAGCAACACTACGACGCGCTATCGTAAATATTTTGTTTGCTTATTTCATGCTCGTACATACATACATATGCATGCATAAATATAATGCCGCCGACCACTGAGAGCATCCAAAAGCTAGCCCACAATCGTTGCCGCTGCGACCGGCGACAGCGCACACCTGAGCCGAGCTTAGCACGAGACCGGTTGGCGCCAGCAACACAAATTTTCCCGAATACTTGTCTCGTAAATACATATGTACAGATGTATGTACATTGAATACACTGTTTTAGTTCGCTCTCTTGTAATTTAGTTGCTGCCCAATTTTTCTGCGATTTGTTAATCGTTTAGCTACGATCGCTCTAAGTGCAGTTCATTTAATTCGCGCCGCGTCAACTTTTTACAAATCAGTTCATGTTCTTTTTTTTGTTTCGCTTTTATAAACGCGGACAGACGGACGGACAGACATACTTTTCACAGGTACCGTTTGCGACTGAGCTCGTTTTTTCAACGGCAAGTTGGTTTTATAGATTGGCAATGTTTGCCCTGTGCCGTAATCGGTACGCTTGCAGTCGTTTGCCGGTTTTGCCTTTTTGCGTTTTTTACTTAACTCTTCTTTTTGTGGTTTTGTTTCCTTTTTGTATATTGTTTTTTACTTGGCATTTAACATCACACCGCATTTCTAATGGTCATGTTGCAAGTTGGTCAAAAGTGGCAAATGGCCAGCAATACACAACGAACATGTTCGACACCCAGGCAACTCTACTACCAAACTTAAAGAGAGCCTCCTAAGTTAATAATTCGAAGCACACTTCTAAAAGTTGGCCCCAGTGTTGTTCAGTGTTGGCAAGTAAACGAAATTGAAAGCCTTGCCAAGTAGAAAAAAACTAAAAAGCGTGCAAACGCATCGACAACTGGTCGGCGCCTCAAACAAAGGTGTTGGCAACGAGCTGCAGCCAAGCAAATGGATCTGATCTTAAGTAATGCGTCGTGTCAGGAGTAGTTAAGCTGAAAATGTGTTAAAAATGAGCAGCTTGCTGCCACAAAAATTCGACAGTATGAAATTAAACAGGCGAGTGTTATATCGCAGAACTCTCTATCTACTTACACATACAAGCACACAAGTATTTCAGAGGACACTGTACAGTCGAACAGCTTGAGCAGTTGCAATGTGATACCTTTTTGGGTGGCATTATTTTGAAGTTGACAACACTTTAAAAAACAACAATGCCACCAGAAAAACAACAAGGCAATTGCAGCAGAAAAGATGACTCCAAAAGCCAGCAGGCAGCCACCACCAGATGGGCAGATAGCTCAACAATACACTTGCCGTTGACACACACATACGGACTTGCATAATTAAGATAATGGAGATGAAAGGAGTCAAAGAGTAATGCGATTAATTTCTTGTACCGCAAGCAGTAATTTGTGGCGTGCAGTCAAGTATGGAACTACAGAAGTTGGCGAGGGAAAGGGGATTCAGTAGTTTATGCAAACTGTTAAGAACTTACAAAAGACTTAAGCTGTGCATTGACTCGTTGCTCCTTAGCCACCTGAAATTGATGAAGGACATAAACGACTGGTTTCAGTTAGCAATTTCGACTTCCTTCAGTTTTACTCCTTCTGTTCTTTGTGACTTTAGGCGTTTTTGGTTATATCTATTCCATATATACTTTTTCCAAAAAATGAGTATTAATTTTCTCTTCCTTATTATCGAGTGCGTCTAGATGTTGTCCAGCAAACGAAGAACCCCATAGCTATATGCGACAGTGCAGTACCAGAATGGTTCTATTAAAAGCTCGTTTGTAGTAGAAATCTACACGGCACATTTTCCAACGTTCTATTTTTTTGATCAGCAGCAGCCTACTTTAATAATGGGGCTTAAACTGGCTCTGAGCAGGCTACTTAAATCATGGATCCTCAACTGATTCTCTCTACTCTCTCTTAGGAAATATACCTTTGGTTTCGAGGTAGGAAGGAAGGATTTTACTTTTTTTATCACAATCCGCTCTAAATGTATCGACCAATCTTCTCATATTCTATCAATGAGTTCTATGTGCGACAACTATAGCCAATGGGTTTGGTCGAGACTACAATTCAGTAATGCCCTGGGTCGAAACATCAAATGCTAGAAAGTTGTTTCTAGTGGCGGTCGCCCATCGGCAGGTAATAGCAAACCTGGGGAAATTTTAAACCTGCAGAATTGGTCGTTAACCTCAGTTCCACCGGAAAGTATTGTTAAATTAGTACCGAAAAGCTGGTCAATTGTCCGAAAACAGAAAAAGGCGACTGCAAAGATTGCAATGAGTATGCAAAAATCATTGTTATATTTTATTACAAAAATAACACGCCTAAAAATGTGTGTACCTTAGGGTGGTCCAAAAATGCATGGGAAAAAATTTATATTAAAATTTTTATGCTGCCGCACCCCATAATGGTAAAGAATGAAAAATAAAAAGACCCGTATTTTTTTTTTTTTTTTAATCAGACCATATTTAATGGTGCCGCCGGGGCTTTGAAATATCCCATGTATGTTGCATGGGAAAAAAATACTTTTTCGTAGATTTCATGTAAAAACCTGGAAAATGAATATATTTTAACCGGATACCTCAGTTTCTCTTCATAATTGGTCAGGGAATAACAACCAATTATGAAATAATTAATTTTTTTGTATTAACTATTTTTTATAGAACCCCAAAAAGCCCCCATAAAACGAAAATCTAAGAAAAAATCGAAAAACAATATTTTATATTACTTTTATGAAAATAGATAATACAAAAAAAATTAATTATTTCATAATTGGTTGTTATTCCCTGACCAATTATGAAGAGAAACTGAGTTATCCGGTTAAAATATATTCATTTTCCAGGTTTTTACATGAAATCTACGAAAAAGTATTTTTTTCCCATGCAAAATACATGGGATATTTCAAAGCCCCGGCGGCACCATTAAATATGGTCTGATTAAAAAAAAAAAAATACGGGTCTTTTTATTTTTCATTCTTTACTATTTTGGGGGGCGGCAGCATACAAATTTTTTTTGGACCACCCTAGTGTACCTCTATTAACATATTTTACTTGCCGTAGTCCATTTTCGTGTACTTCTTCTTTTGATGTTTCTCCTCTGCTTCCCAAATCTGGTTAATCGATAATGATTGAAAATAATCGAAAATATAGAACTGCATAATAAAAGTTATATTAAACCTCGAGTATACACTATTAAATCAACGATTGCTTAGAGTGAGATTTTGTATGGCTAATACCCTTTTTCAATTACAAATTAAGGAATTTAACTCAAAAATAGTGATTTTGGCCGAGTTTAACAAAGCTCGCCAGTCGTTTTTTTCCTTGTGCTAGCCGGCGCCAGTTAGATACACCAAATTAAGCCAAGTCCATCTCCACCTGATCTTTTCAACGCAGAGGAGGCCTTCCTCGTCGACTGGTACCACCAGCTGGTACCGCAACGAATACTTTCAGTTACGACCGTCGTGGGGCGTCTGATAAACGCTAGGCACACACCTATTTACGTATATACGTTTATCTCTTATTAGGCCCAATTTGATTGCAAATAGGGAATACTTCGTCAGAGGACCATATTCCCCACTTTTAAGAGAAAGTAGTGGTTAATCGTGGTTAATCGATAAATACGTAATTACGTAAAAGGGTTCTTTTGTGAAAATCCATGAAGTACCTAAACCTTCTTGTGGCCTATACACCACAGGAACCAGAATATTTTCTAGCAATTCTTTGGTCATTGGAAAATGGTATAAGTGCTTCCATAAGCGGTTCAGCTTGACGATTTCCACGATTTTATGCAAATTTCAAACGATTTGCCTGTTGTTGTTGTAGCAGTAATAGAAGTCCCGTCAGTGTAGGATATATCACCGGTCGTCTTCGTCTGGCTCATCTGAAAAGGTGGTTAGTGTCGTGTGGGGTGCCTTCACATGCCGGACATATGTTTGATATGTCGGGGTCATTTGTGGATAAGTAGGAGTTTAACCTGTAATTGTTCCGATTATAGCATTCGGTGGACGGGAGCTTAAGAAGGTGGTAACGGTCTCCCGGTGAATGTCGTTTAATGTCTGTCTAAACACTTTCTGGTCCAGTAGATGTTTGTTAGTTTTGTACTGGGTCTCGCCGACGTATATCTCCTGATGTGCCTAGGAGGCGGCTCTGGCTCAAGCAGGTGTCTGCAAGGATGAAACCTGCGGTAGCACCCTAACAGGAATTGTTTGCTGAGCAGTTTGTTGTGCTCTATTACAGGGAGCATCTGTGCCTCATTGTGAAGGTGTTGAAGGGGAAACATCAGGAGTCAACCAGTCCCTGTCCGAGTATTTTACCATGTCTGAAGCTTTATCCACTGCGTGTCACTGGCTCCAAGCGACCAGCCAGGTGCAGCATAATTTAGAACCGGCCTGCCAGAGCTTGTCTTAACTTCGATGCTCATACTAACAAAACGGTATAATTGGAACCCCCGCTTTCCTCTTGTAGTCAATAATAGACCAGATATATAAATAGCCCAAATCTGTTCGTCCACCTGCTACATGAAAATATTTTTTCAAATATTGTACCACTGAAAATTTTCAAAAAATCCACCAAAAGACTGTGAGTGAAAACAAATTTCCTAAAGAGTCACTACCTTTATTAGTTGTAAAATTATTCCAGTTACTCCTTCTGCTGTTAAAAATGTAAGAAGTTTATATGCGTGTACATACATATATACATATTCATATATATGGAATTATTTGTATCCGCACAGGTGCCACATATTTAATACACTTGTCTGTCAAAAAAACGAGAAATATGTATGTATAATAAGTTGTGTTGTGCGCACGCCATGGCCAAATATGAAATATAAGCAGACAATCCGGAGTTTGCACTAAGTATATATGTATGCACATACATCGAGCGGCTTTTAATGGTACACAAACATTCGTTCATATGTATATGTATGCTAGTATACATACAGGATGGTTTTTTTAATCATGTGTTATTGTGAAAGGTAGGTAGGTAAGTGAAATGGTTGAAGTCCCAGTCTGGCACTCCCCAAGTAGCACTAAAGCGCCGTTTTGATACCATGAGATATGAGACCTCCAACAGGAAGATATCGACAGCCAGCCAGAGCTGTTGATATAATGGAGAAGATTGATGGGATTTAGGTTGGCGCACTGCTCCAGGCTGTCGAAGAAAGGAGCACCCAGTGACCTTAGTCGTCTAGCTGCCAAATCCAGACATTTACAGAAAAAATGCTCAACAGTCTCCTTCTCTGAAAGGTCCCCACAGCTTCTGCAATGGGGTTTGAATGGTAACCCTAGCTTTTCCGCGTGTGTGCCGATCACCCAGTGGCCGGTAAACCACAGCTACGAGTTTGGAAATTGAATGGCGAGGAGCCCATAGGAGATCTTCGTATATTGCACTGGAGCCAAAGGGTTTTTGAAGTAGCACATGAAGAAATAGAGCTCCATCTTTTTTGCGCTTTCCTGAGAAAAAATGTGTGCAGTTTTCCTTTAACAACAGTCAGGGGGCTGCCGATGACCGGGTAGGAGATCTTTGAAGCCAATTCAGTCCCCTTCCTGCCAAGCTCATCAGCAATTTCATTTCTCTCTATGTTCCTATGTCCTGGAACCTAGATTAGATAAATGTTACCTGCACACCCTAGATAGTTGATCTCCTCCTTACAGGAGTTTACTAGTTTCGTTCTGCACCATGGCGTCGTCAGAGCCTTGATCGCGGCTTGACTATCGGATAATATGTTAATATCTCCCTCGCTCGCGCGTTCCCTAAGCATTTTGCATGCCTGCAGAATCGCAAAGACTTCTGCCTGAAAAACACTAATAGTGTTCCACCGATTTCATCTTAGAGCCGTCAGTGAAGGCAAAGGTACAAGCTTCGGTGCAGATTTGCCCCTCGATCCAATGATTATCCTAGCACGACCCCCAAACTCCAGTTTGCGGATGGAGAGATTTGTCTGAAGTTCGGAGAAATACGGTGTTAACTACCCGAAAATGCTACCATGTCCCTTGAGGGATTGCGTCCAGAGGCCAATCTCCTTTAACCTGATCGCACTTTGAGCTGTGATGGAAAAAACGTAAAATTTGATGGGAAGTAAGTGGGAAATTGTTTTTATTCTTGTTATTATTCTTATTGTGGGACTAAAAAATGTATCTGGCATTCAATGTTGTAATCGTTTATCAATTGCAATCGTCGTTGCAAATACTAGACTTCTTGAAAATGAATTTTAGACGACAAGGAACTTTATGTTCTACATGTGATTGAAGGAAAGCCAGTACGTTCACAAGATTGGTTTGGTGTGTCATTTAGAGGGATTTCATCATCGACACTTTTGTTTAAAAATTCTGCTAAAACTGTCATTGATTACTGACTCCATGTGGGCTGAAATCAAAGTTAAGTAATTAAGCGATTTTGGGATGTAGCAGCCATTTCACACAACAACAATTAGTATGTTTTGCATTAAGTTCGGTAAACGATTTATTTTTGGACTTTATGCAGATAATCCAGTAAACGTTCAAGACTCTTAAGATATCAGATGATATGTATCAGAAGATAGTTGGAATGCTTTATGTTCTAATCTAATCGTAATAACTAAAATATTTGAACAACTGGAATAAATAAAGGCATGTTAGTAGCACTGCAAAAGAGCAACCTAAAAACGAATTTGGTTAGAAGCTCCTAAAGAGTATTGATAAGACCCCGTTCATAAAGGAAAACATATATTGCTTCAACCTGTTCTATTTTCAAGAAATAAAAACGCTTGCCACATCACACAATATAAGACTAAAACCTAAAACCCTTAATTACAGAATTAACTCTCAGTCCCATATCCTTTGACATACTGAAGAGGAAGTCAACAACGGATTTATTGTGCTAATACGCAAAAATCTGGAAATCCTTGCCCCACTGGGTGTTTCCATTTATGTCTACTAATAATAGCTCAGTTTTAAGCACGATTATTGCTGAATGTTAATAAAGAAATTGCAATATATGAATGGGTTAAAATAGAAACCAAAAACCAATCGTTCTTCTCAATGTTGTTGTTGACTAAAGGCCAAAAACTAAACAATTCCAAGCAATGCGTGTGAACACGACGGTCAGCACCAAAAGAGAACTCGCAAGGTTGAAGCAATAAAATTTTGCTCTATGTGGATGCAGTCCAAGTAAATCTCTGTACTGTCCAGCGCAATTCTCGATGAACTATACAAGTCAAGAGACTCGTACGCTAAAATTAGTGCCTGAGTTTTAGCTGCTGTCGTCCATAACGATATTCTTAATAGGTTATCATTTAGTCTCAACTCTAAATTTTCACCTAGACCAATAGGGGTTTCATAGTTCATTGCATTTTATTTGAAAAACATTCTTTATTTGGCCCACCCGGTACACGTATACACAATCGCATATGTCCTCATGGCCCGGAGGTAGTCGCTCTACTTATGAAGGTGAGTTTTTATTTAAAGCTGTATGTGAATACATGTTTATACATATACATATGTATGTATGTATGTTCAATGTAACAGCCGAAAATTTTGTCCATAAATATTTGACGAATCCTGCAGAAGTGGCAGTGCTTGGATGGCTCAATCCGGCAATGTTGACCCAGCTCACGTGGGAACTCAGCACATAATCTCTTTACATACAAGACACCAATTTTGCAGTTGCCCACAAGTATGTATTTATACAGTTTTCAAAACACGATTCTAAGGACCTTAATGCAGCTTGACTATTTGGCACATTACGAGTATTTGTGCTGGTCCCACTTGTCACCAGACGTAGGAAGGGGTAGATCCAACTAAAACATGTTTTTGATTCTCATCGAGAGAGGTTTCACTTGCTAAATCCTCTGCCGAACGAGTTATCTGTTCCGCCAGTGTGTAGCCACTCACACTCACATACATTTGCGTATCCTATCAAGGAGCGGCTTGCGGTAGCAACTGCCACTTTTATTGCTTTTGCTACACATTTACTGCTTGTTCTTCTTCTTTTCCTACTTTATTTTAGCCTGGAGTCTTCTTGTGCGCATGCTTGCTTCCTTCCTACTCGAATTTCAGTTTTCGAAGTCCGCTTCCTTGCAAAATATGTTTTGTTTTTTTCGTGCTTGCATAGCGGTTTTTACTGTTGTTGCTAATTATATTCATGACGTTGTTAGCGCTACTATTAGTGCACGTATGTAGACGTGTGTTGGTGCATATATTGTTTTTGTTGTGTTTTTTAGCAATACCACTGCTCGTGCTACTATTACTTTTGCTGATTTTGTGCTACTCTTTTGGTTTTTGCTGAAGTGATGTATGTAGTTTAGCGGAAGTATCCGACACGGCCAATAACAAAAAAACACCAACAATAATCGAATTACAACAAGCAGTAAACAAACGAAATCAAGAAAGGAGACGACGAAGAAGTGCAATAATGGATGAAGGAGGGAGCGAAGAAAAAACCAGATCCAACAATAACAGCAGGCGAGCACGAAGAGACACAACAATGAAAGGAAAATTTGTGTATGTGTATCAAAGCACACACACGCGCTCACCCTTGATTAGAGTGCTGGGGGATCAGTAGTCCAATCGTCGTCGTCGTCGGTTGGTCGGTCGGTCGGTAGATCGCCCGGTCGGGGTACAGCGGATGGAAGAGTAGCAGCTGCAAACAGCAAACATCGCCAAAGTATTCGAATCGCATTTTTACTGCACGCGCACAAAAGGAATACAAAACAGGCGCTTGAGAGGTGCAGTGCGACACCGAAAGGCATGGCACGCCATGCCACATCACGCCAATGTGGAGAAGGAGAGCGAAGGGCAGGGGATGCATGCACGAGACACACACACACGTACGGTACTTACTACCGACAGAGACACACGGCTATGCAGTCACATCGACTGCAAAACGGAAAGACCGAGAGGAAGTAAAAGACATTGAAGGTACAATGAATGGTGCGAGCTACTAGTATCGATATGTGTATGTGTATGTAGCAATCAAACAACAAACATTGCGTATAAATCGACCACGGCGACGACGACGACAGCAATAGAAACATGAAGAGGTCTGCGACAGTGACTGCATAACAATGAGCATCGCAGCCAGCGCAACAACAAATATTCGCACAATACATACGTACACGTATAAACACTTAAGGAGAGGAGTGGTGGTGCTCTTTGTGCCATACAGAATTTGGAACTTGCGACTTCTTCACTTTGGCTAAAACCAAAAAATTTATGAGTCAGCGCAAACAGCAACAAACACGCCAACAAAAGTTGCGCACAAATGGTATGAGTTGTTTGGAAGACAACCAACCTTAGTTCCAACATGATGTATCAATCCGTTGTGTTCGTTGTTTGGTGCGAGCATTCGACTGCAGCAGCCGCAAGTTGCATGTTGCAGTTGTGTATAAACAGCAACGTTGAACTTGTTGCGCGGCGCTCCAACACTTGCGTGCTGCCAACATGCTGGATGTATAAGAGTGTGAACAACTGCTGTCCCAAAAGGCAAATGCATAAGTCTAATTACACAAGTGAACGCAATCTCACGTATGTGTGTATGAATGTGAGGCTAACTTTTGAATGGTTGAAATTCGGACAAGAGGGTAGAAAGAATTGTGGATTTTTTAAGATTTAATTAATCATATTAAGAAGCAGAAATATTTGTAGAAATGTATGTAAGCACATTAATAAATACCTATGAATAAGTGTACACTTGTGCTTACATAATTAAGTCAATTTAATTGTTTACAATATTCGCGACATTTTTTTGTTTTGCTAAATTTTTAACTCTCAACTTACGATGTATATAAAAATATAATTTATTGTAAAACGAAAATTAAAATTCCAAGCTTTTCACAAAAATTTAACAAACTTAAAAGAGTTGTTACTGTTGTCGACTTTTTAATCAGAAAGAAAACTTCTAAATATGCAGTTGTATAGTCCATTCTGCTATGATGAAGTATACCTTTGAGGCCGCTCAAAAATCGCGCCGATTAAAAAAAAAATGTCTTCTTTTTTCTTCCTTATAAACCACCTGATCAAGAAATCCATTCCGGAGTGCACATTTTCTTCTTATAAGTTAATATTTATAGCTACCGTAAGCAGAATTTTTTCGGGCGGGTATTTGCAAAGAAAAAGATAATAATAATAAGCCAAAATTATATTATTAATGTTTTATTCATTTGGAGTGCCGCTAATCATAAATATTGCACCATCCATCCAGATAAAATTATCAAAACAATGACTTAAAGCCTAGATGTATGTACATATGTATACTCGGATAAGAATGGTGCTTCGCCCTCAGGCACATTCCAAATGAATGGTTTGCAAATAAACTTTCTTAAAAAAGAAGATCTGTAGAGTGACGATCAATCCTTCCAGCAGTGGAAATAGGCTTGGTGAACTCCAGCTACTCATATTTCCCAAAGATGATAGCAAAAAACTTTTGTTTATGTATCTATTTACACACCCTTTATGCTTGGTGTTTGGCAGAGCTCCTATTTGTGGTGTGTGTGTATATAGATACTATTCCACAAATAGAGGGACCTACAGAACCAAGCACTAACGAATGGTAGTCAGACACAAACTCATTCGGCTGCAACGGCCCCCAATCTATCAATATACTGGGTGTTAAAAGGAGAATGAAAAACATTTGGGAGGTAATATTATGGAACAAAATGTAAAATTCTAATGAACACGGGCGCGTAAACAATCGGTTTTGGAGATATGGAAAATTATTCTTTTTTTAAGTACTTTATTACTTGAATATTTTTATCATAGTTGGCTTATGTTTTGCAAAATTATTTTTACTGAATCCGAATAAAATTATCCGTTGCCAACTTTGTACAGAGAGAATCCCACGAGCCATCGAAAGCAATGGATATACCAACCATTAATAATTGTCAAGTTTTCGTTTGCTAAGTCTGTTTGTTTCAACGCAGAATTATCCGACATGCATTGCATGAATCTTCATGCTACTCGTAACAGGATCGCCACCGAAATGCGATGTCTTTATGCTGAGTCATATGCAAATCGACAGATTTTCTCACTTCGTATGTTTGGAAGAACTCACCAGGTCAGATTGCGTGATTACCGGCTGTTTTTTCGAAGCATCGGCGTCGGTACTTACTCCAAGAGTAAACGATGACGTAGACCCACGGTGCTCAAAAGCACACGGATTAATTATATTATTGATCAGAACCGAAGATATTTATTTGATTTATTTTTGTGGCAATTTATTGTTGAAAGTTTTATTTTATTGTTCTAAATAGTTATAAGTCTCGGTAGCAATTGACAGTGTGGCATGGACACATTAACCGCCTTGGTAGGGCTAAACGCCTATCTAAACCTTTGCCGTTCTATGGGTCCCGGCACCCGGTTGCAATGCATCTCCATTAACCAAAAAAGATTTACCCGTGTATTTCGTATTAACCACAGCTACCACGAAAACCTCTCCGAAGGGCCATTCCCACGAACAGGTCGGAGCGATCTCTGAGGGCTCCTGTTCTCCGTGGTACCGAGATTAAGTCCTCGGTCTGGACTTGTACCCGAAGTCACTACCAGTTGAGCTTGCATACTGCTCAGGTACTGGTCACCCGAGATTTTAATCGCATTTTACTCGGGCAAATTATAAACCCTGACCCGCTTAGGTGCGGTACCATATACAATAAGAACGTATCTTAAATCAACTTGAATACCAACCATGTTTGGAGTTTTGAGGCTGATTTTTACGTAGTGACGCTTTCTTGCCAATATATTAATTTTATTGATGAGGTTCACACGGAACATACGTTTGGCCCCTTGAAAACCGCCATGCTCTATCGAAATATAAACATCAGACACGTTTTTCTGTAAAAATGTTGATGGATGTTGGATGCAACAGGACTCTAGATCCTCGCGTTTTACCAAATCGATGAACAGGCGCTACCCATCCAAATTTTCGGACTTCCTTCGTTTACACCAAAGCCAACAAAGGTGGTGCTTCAGCTCATTTTTTGATTGCTGTTAGAGAGAATTCATTCCAAACTTTTCTATGCAGATGGGTAGGAAAGGGCGGACCTATATTTTAATCTGCAAAGTCGTGTGATTTAAATGTTATAAATTTCTTTTTTTAGGAGTATTTGGAAGCGTTAGTTTATGGTAATTCTGCCAACAAGGCGCTTTAGAAGCCACTAAGGGTTTTTAGAAAGAGTTCGAATATACTTCAGAGAAAAATGTCGTACCTGCTTGGGAATGGAAGGAGAGCACTTTGACCATCTTATGTGACTTCGTTTGTAATAAATTAACAGGTGATTGGCAGCAATTGTTTCTGAAAGGAATAACCCATATATTTGAACCCATATTTATTAAGACTTGTTTTTTTTTTTGTTTTGGTTCGTTTGGTCCATACTATTACCTTCTTAGAATATTGTACATACATTCTGTTTTTAAAGACTTCATTCTTTATCGGTGCCACTTTCGACTCTATTTTCCATTTTATTTAGGTAATGTAGGTGGAGCCGACTGGTGTTAGAAAACCACTCATACGGGATGTAACTATCATAAAAAAACTCACTCAAAAGAAGTAAATCACTGCAACAAACCGATTTACCAACCGACTGGGCGACCAAAACACACAATGGACGTTCATAGGAGTACTAAAGCCAGCCTAAGGTCATAATCATACATTCAATCGCTTGTCCAACCAGTTTTTGCCCAATCAGCGTGCGAGCGTAGGGCCACTTGTGCGGCCAATATGCAGGTAGTCAAAAGCCAATGTATACATCTGAATACATATAAGTACGTAAGTGCATTTGTAGAAGAGAAAACAAGGGAACTAGTGCCAGAAGTTTATTATTTCGAACTAGTACAATTGCGCCAAGTTCGGGCAACTTTGCTGCTGATGGTCGACGAAGATTTGGAACTATCTCAAAAGGGATACAGTGAGAGAAAAAGAAACACTTTCACTATAACATCGCCGTGTTAACATTACTTGGTAACTTGTATGTTGAGTGTTCTAAATTTATTGGAAATATATGAACATATGTAACAAATATGTAGTATCGGGGGAACTAAATGAAGGGCAGTCTATGCCTATTAACACGTAATTAAGTTAGGTAGCTTTGGGTTAGGGAGCCTATGAGTACATCGAGTAACGGACAGAGGCTGATCGACTTCGCCGGGGCCCGAAACATGGTAGTCTGCAGCACCAGATTCCAGCATAAGGAGATACACCCAGCTACGTGACTGTCTCCTGATTGAAAAACGCGAAACCAGATCGATCATGTTGTGATAGATGGCACAGACGCTTCTAGATGAGCCGGTATTGACATCATCGGCATTAGCAAACGCGCTGTTAGTTCTGCCTTTTCCAAACTGGATAAAGAAGCAAAACGAATGGGTCTGGTGGTAGCGAGGACAAAATGAAGTACCTCCTGTCATCAAACAAACAGTCAGCGCACTGGCATATCGGCAACCACGTCCACTGTTGTCAGCTGTGATTTCGAGGTTGTAAGAGACTTTGTTTGACTAGGAACCATCATTAACACCGACAAAAATGTCAGTCTAGAAATCTAAAGTAGAATTTCTCATGCCAACAAGTGCTACTTTGGACTAAGTAGGCAAATGAGTAGTAAAGTCCTCTCTCGACGAACAAAACTAACACTTTATAAGGCTCTTATCATGCCCGTCCTAACGTATGGCACAGAAACGTGGACGATGACAATATCCAATGAAACGTCGTTTGGAGTGTTGGAGAGCAGGATTGTGCGCAAGATTTTTGGACCTTATAGGGTCCAATATACATTTTGAAAACATATGGAAAAAAAAATTGGAATTTTTTTGGTAAAAAAATTGGAGTTTTTTTGGTAAAAAATGTTTGGAAAAATATAATTCTTTTTTTTTTGGAAAAGTTATGAGAATAGAATCTCATTATGGAACTTTTAGGAATTACTTAGCATCATCTTAGCTGTTAATGAAAACAAAAAAAAAATCTGTGGATGGCTTTTGGAACTTTAAAATATGCAGTTTTATAAAGTGAAATATCCCGAATTCCTTGTAACATTTTTATAATTTGTTTTTTGGTTTTTTTGTAATATTTATTATATTATCAAATATATTTTTTTCATTTCATTACTTTTTTATTTATTTATTTATTTTTATTTGTTTTTTTTTTTTTTTTTGTTAAAACTTTTTAGAAAAAGATATTTTTTGTTTTATATTATGGGAATCTCACAATCAAACTTTTAGGGATGAGGATTGTTTTTCAAAACTGGCAAACAAATTTCAACCGCGAAAATTTTGAGCAAACGGATTAATTTTTTTTCCGATAAATTTTGTTTTTGAAACTACAGTGGCTCACAGCTTATTTTATGCAGTGCATAGTCTCAAATCCCAAGCTTTATAACTACAAAACTAAGAAGAATTTGAAAAAGAAATTGGTACCATTAAAAAGATAAAAAACTCAAATTTAACAAAATAACTTCATTTATTGTGAAAATATATATTTAAATAACTTTAAACTACGAAAACCAAAAATACTGGTTAATTTCAGGTCACAGCTTATTTTATGCAGTTACTTATAATTATAAAAAACTTAATATTAAACATAATTTGAAGTATTTTTAATATTTGGTATGATAACCCTTGTTGTCTATAACAGATTTAAGGCGATTTTGCATTGATGTCACCAGTTTTTTTGTAATATCTGGCGAAATATTCGTCCACTCCGTTTTCAGCGCCTCCTTTAGGTCGTTTTTGTTAGAAATCTTATGTTTCCGGATATTAGTTTCTAGTATAGACCACAAGTTTTCAATGACATTCAAGTCTGGCGACTGTGGCGGCGGCGTCATCAAGTGAGGACAGTTATATATTAGCCAGCTTTGTACAATACCCGCTTTATGCTTTGGATCATTATCCTGATAAAATCGAAATTCTGATTTTATACCCAGATCCTCGGCACTCTGCAACAAATTATCCTTTAGAATCTGTAGGTATTTAAATTTGTCCATTGTTGTCTCAATAAATGTCAACCTCCCAGTACCAGCAGCCGACATGCAGGCCCAAACCATGACGCTGCCACCGCCATGTTTCATTGTCGGTTTCAAATTTTCTTTATTGAGTTCCTTATTTGGTTTTCGCCAAACATAGGACATCCCATCCGAACCGAATATGTTGAATTTCGATTCATCTGCGAAAATAACAGAATTCCAGTACTCTGACGTCTCTGAAACATGCTCATTGGCAAATCTAAGTCGGCAAAGTCTATTTTTTGGGCTGATAAAAGGTCCTTTACGTGCTACTCGGCTATGAAAATCGTGTTTGCGCAGAATACGGCGAACAGTTTCCACACTACATTGTTTACCGAGGTCAGATTGAACTGCAGAGGTCAGTTTCGGAGCCGAGAGTCGTGGATTAGCTTTTATCCTTCTTACAATAGTTCGCTCATCAGTGTCACTGAAAATTTTGTTTGGTGGTTCCCTGCCCTTATTATGTACACGATTTTCATGGACGAAGCGCTCGATGATTTTTTGTACTGTAGGGGCGTTAATGTTAACTATTTCTGCTATTTTTCGCTGCGATTGGCCGTTTTTGAAATGGTGAATAACCAATTCACGTTGACCTATCGTTGTTCGCGGACCCATTTTATTAATCACATTAATTGACACTTCAAATACTAAAATCAAACTAAAAAGCGAATACAAAGTAATTTTATAAATAAACGATGATATTACATACGCCTACTACTCTTAAATAACGTAATATTTAAGTACCGTTGTACAAAGAAGCGACTGCATAAAATAAGCTGTGACCTGAAATTACGCAGTATTTTTGATTTTGGTTGTTTTATGTTATTTAAATACATATTTTCACAATAAATGAAATTATTTTTCTAAACTTGAGTTTTTTATCTTTTTAATGGTCCCAATTTCTTTTTCATATTCTTCTTAGTTTTGTAGTTATAAAGCTTGGGATTTGAGGCTATGCACTGCATAAAATAAGCTGTGAGCCACTGTATATACCAAAATTTTCAACATTTAGTAAATTTCAAAACTACTAATTTTTTTCAAAATTGTTTTATTTTACCTCTGTTAACATGTGTATATGTACCCACGCCTTTTAATAAACCAATTTTCAGAAAAATTTACGATAATGTCCGAAATACTTAAATCACTTGACATGGAATGGATCCATTAGGAATATCAATACAAATGCGAATTCAAATATAATATGAATGCGAATACGGCTACGAATTTAAATGCTTCAACTTTAATAAATATGAAAAGGCTGTAGGTTACACAACGAAAAATCATGAATGAAATGAAATGAGGAGGTATTATTGTTTTTTCTAAAATGTTTTTAATAACAAACCGGTCGACCTCCTTTGGAAGCTCAAAATTTAAATATGATAATAATGAAGTGGAGTTTCGTATAGAGTTTCACTAGATGACATGCAAGAAGGCGGACAGACTAATCACGCTGGTAGGTACTGTCGGACTGGAGGGCAACATCGCCAAGACCAAGCCTATGACCACAATAAAGCAAAACCTATAATGGTTGACGGGAGTCGGGTGGAATTTGCTTCTACCTCGGATCCACTATAACGGCAGACGGCGGGGCAGATAAAGATGTCAACTGCAGGCTAAACAAAGCAAGGGCGGAGTTCGGGCGAATGCATACAGTATGGGCGAGTTCGCAAATCTCCAGGCGCACTAACTACGAGTATTCGGCTCATGCATGAAATCCATACTGTTGTACGGAAGCGAAACATGGCTGGTTTCTAACACCATCATACAGAGCCTACAATCTTTCGTCAACAATGCCACCGCATTCGGGCCGAACACCATCAGCAACGACTCGCTGAGATCAACGAATGAGAAGCCCATTCTATGGCACATCAAACGCAAAAAGTGGCGATGGATAGTTCACACATTTAGAAAACCGCCAGATAGCAATATGAAAATTTCACTGGAATGGAACCCGAGGGACGGCGCAAAAACACAGCCCAGGACCGTGCACGATGGAAGAGTCTAGTCGAGGCCCTATGCTCACGAGCGGAGTAAATAAGAATATAAAAAAGAAATGTGAAGTACAACTTAAGTTTTTGGCAGGCCAATCTTCTGCTAAAATTTGTAATATACGTACGTATACTTTCAGGGCCCTGGCCGAATGAGTTGGTGCGTGACTACCATTCGGAATTCAGAGTGAACGTAAGTTCGAATCTCGGTGAAACACCAAAATTAAGAAAAACATTTTTCTAATAGCTGTCACCCCGCGGCAGGCAATGGCAAACCTCCGAGTGTATTTCTGCCATGAAAAAGCTCCTCATAAAACATATCTGCCGGCCGGAGTCGGCTTGAAACTGTAAGTCCCTCCATTTGTGGCACAACATCAAGACTCACCCCACATATAGGAGAAGGAGCTCGGCCAAACTCCCGAAAAATAGTGCACACGCCAATTATATATAATTTATGTATATATATTCTTTCAGAGCCTTGTGTCGGTATACCAAGCAAACAACTTTCTAATTAAATTTTAAGACAGAGAGCAAACGACTTCTAGTGATTTAAATTAAGAGAAGTGTAGATATGGACGTTCATTTTTGTATGCACCATTTTTGAGATTTTATAACCAAAAGCCTATTTCTAAATATTTAAAAAAAATTCATAGCATTTAGGTAACTTTAAAACGTATTGGACTTCGGAATTCAGGATTCTACCGCTTGACTCCAATACATAGCGTAAATCCCTTACTGGCAATGCCCAAACCGCTGGAAGCCCAGAAACTACTGACAATAAAGTAAATACAAACAGGAAAACTACCAAAACCTCAATTTAATTATAAACAATTTAATGATACACAATTACACACATAAGGGATACAAACATATACATATACACATGCACATGCATACATATTTAGTTACATTTGACTATAATAAAAGCTATTACACAATTGTTTGCTGCTCTACAATGCAGCCAAGGACAAAAGGATATTGTGGGAAATTATTTTCACGATCGTTTATTTCATGTCCCTGCTCGGCGGTGTCAACAGAAGGGTTGTAAAGGTTGAAAAACTTTTCGTTGTTAGCCCTCTAAATAAATGAGCGCACAAATACTCGCAAGCACAAGTGCACGCATACAAACATATGTATGTGTATGCATACGTACCTACTTAATTGGTTTGTTGGTTTTGACATGGGTTGAACAAAAACTTGTTTCTAATGCGATTAAAATAAGCAGTAAAAAGTCAGTGGAATGTAACACCGACTACAACGCCTGTGTGTTAGACAACATTATCGCAAATAAATTAGGGAGAACACGGATGCACATACGAGCACATACATACATATGTATTTATGAATGTACAGCATAGATATAATTTCAATGTAATACGGATTTAATATATTGTAAACGGAATAACAGTGTTTTTTTGGAAGTTATTGACTACGAAATTCTAGTTCTGTAGAGTGTGCAAATGTATATGCGATTGCGGATATATTTTTTTATTCTCATTCACCACAAAGCCCATTTAAGTTTTAGGCTGGTATGTATTTAGCGTACTACAGTAAATGTTATGTAGCCCTATTTTCTTCTGCTACACAAATGATATTTATTTATATTTTCTAACAACATATTAAAGAATTTGATTAGAGAGAGCGTTTTAGAGAGCCACTAAACGAACTCTTCCTTTCCCATTTAAAAGTCCTTAGGCATACCAAAATTCTCCCATCTAATTCCAAGCCAAGTCCTAGTACACCTGTGTGCGACATACCGGCAATGAAACCTGCATTCGGCATCTAATGTGGGTATTGTTTATAAACTTTATAAAATTACTTCTAGTAGAAACGAGAGCAGCGCTTATATTTACATACATACACATTTATTTGTGGATTTTTGACAAACCAATTTAAGCTCACTTAGAGCTTTCCTGTACAATACCGAACTCTTTTTTTTATTTCCTTGTCAATTAGTTGAATACAAAAAATAGGCGCCTACGATTCACTACTTCTCTGCTCGTTATCTCTGAGCTCTGCTGACTTTACGAACAATTTGCATGTGAAAGCACCAACCAAGTTATTGAGTAAGGTTCACCACTAGCGAGTACACATAAAACTGGTATATTTAACTAAATATTTTCAATGCTGCCAACTGCCTTCCAAGGGTTTCATTATTTATACCAGTTGCTTCATCTATACGCCACTTGCTAATGCTTAGCGAAACGAAGAGGCCTAATGTAACTTTACAATTTAATGAGATTTATAGTCAGAACATAGGGCGGAGATTAATGCACTGCATCTATCACGATTTTGTGCAATTACTCGTATATAAGGCCGGCTAGCAATACCATTTTTTTCCTTTCGCAAAGGGGGTCCATTTCTCAGGCATACTTTTTTAAGAGAGCGTACAATTGTTGGCGTACGTGGATGATATTGATATCATCGGCCTTAATAACCGTGCGGTTAGTTCTACCTTTTCCAAAATGGATAAAGAAGCAAAGCGAATGGGTCTGGTGGTGAACAAGGACAAAACGAAGTAACTCCTGCCATCAAACAAACAGTCGGCGCACTCGCGTATCGACATCCACGTCACTGTTGACAGCTATGATTTCGAGGTTGTAAAAGGCTTCGTTTATTTAGAAACCAGCATTAACACCAATAACAATGTCAGCCTTGAAATCCAACGTAGAATGTCTCTTGCCAACAAGTGCTACTTTGGGCTGAGTAGACAATTGCTTAGTAAAGTCCTCTCTCGACGAACAAAACTAACACTTTGTAAGGCTCCCATCATGGCCGTCCTATCGTATGGCGCAGAAGTATGGACGATGACAATAACCGATGAGTCATCACTTGGAGTGTTTGAGAGAAAGATTCTACGGAAGATTTTTGGACCTTTGCACATTGGCAACGGCGAATATAGCAGGCGATGGAACGATGAGCTGTATGAGCTTTACGATGACATAGACATAGCGCAGCGCATAAAGATTCAGCGGCTACGTTGGCTGGGTCATGTCTTCCGAATGGATACAAACGCTCCGGATCTGAAAGTATTCGATGCGGTACCAGCTGCTGGTAGCAGAGGAAGAAGAAGGCCTCCGCTGATGGTTCCGCTTGGTTTTAACAGTTCATAATAAATAACACCAACATGGTCCCACCAAATACATAGCATAACCTTCGCAGCATGAATATTCGACCGAGACGACGACGTAGAAGCATGACCGGGCAGCTCCCATGACTTTCTTTTCTTTGCATTGCTGTAATGAATCCATTTTTCATCACCCGTCACGATGCGATGAAGAAAATTCTTGCTTTTTTGCCTCTGGAGCAGTTGTTCACAGGCGAAAAAAGGCGTTCAACATCCTGCGCTTCAGCCCGGGTCTTTTTTCGAATGAAAGAGAAAAATCGACACTTCCCGCAAATGACGATTATTTGGCACAAAATCAGACATTTTCACAAAACCAAAAGCATATAATACCAAAACAAAATCACTAATGTGTCGAAAGTTCGTTTACCATATGTCTAAGCTTGGTTTATGACGTTTAGGTTATGTCAGAATCGACTAGCACACACACTGCTGACGGCATCTATTGACAAACAGCGGGAACTTAGTTACGCACCTAATATCATCCTCGGAAGTGCAACATTTTTCATCAATTTTAAATCCCTGTCCATTTATATACAGCCGTTTTCACTTTGCCAACTTAGATAGCAAATTTTGAATGAAATTAATTCACATTTGTCACACTTGCAACGCTAATTTATTCTATGCCGAACATTGGAAAATGTGTGAAGGTGCAAACAGAATGATTTTACAAATTAGAGCAGAATGAGAATATCGTCAAGCTATGTAAAAAACTTCACTACTTCAAATCATTACCATGGAAATATTTTACAATATACTCACTGCTAAACAGATACTTATGTATATTCATATGTAAGTCCTGCACTACTTGCTTTGTAGCTCAACTAATTCGTCTTCTACCTTTTTTTTAAGGCTACCAACTGGTATTTTTTGCAGGGTGATGTTCTAAAAAATCTCAATTTATGTATCGAATGGTAACATTAGACGAACTAGTCAGCCTCTGCATCAGGTGTATGCCAGTTAGTAAAGTTGTTCATAATAGATGAAATAAATGCATGTCGAATTTGTGTTGAAAATTCCCACTTTGGACCAGTTGAAAAAGTAAAAAGAAAAATTGTTAATTTATGTTTTAAACATTTGAATTAAAAATTAAAATATTACATTCTTTTCTTTAAATTTGTGGTTCGATTCGTAAGATTTAATTTTGAGAAATTAAAAATTTGAAGATTTTCTTTATTCTGAAACTACACAAATTATTAAATATGGATATTTAAAAACAGAACAACCATAGGAACAACAAACGTAATGGAAGAATTGGTGATTGTGCAACTGGTATACTTCTAGTCAATATCAAACTAGTATGACTTCTGCCATGTCTAGTTTGACTTCTCACTTCACGAATATATGTGACGATATCTGCATTGAGAGCACACGAATGTAAATTTTTCTACATAAAAAGTCAAACGATATGCACTCATTTGTGTGTGCGTCCTTACAGTGTGAAGATACATTTACAGGGTGCATACGGAATTTGCGGGCATGCATATTTGTGGCAATAACTTCTCGAAACCATTATTTCTCTTTTTGCTCTTTTCCTGGTAAGGCATGGGAGACTACAACTTAACTCAAGAAATGAAGAGACAAGCAGTTGTCGTCGCTGTATGTCCAAATCACACCGATTTAGAAATCTCTAATTTTCTTAAGTGCACCTGCTCAATCGTGCATAAGGTTCGTCGTGAATTGGAAGCATCAGGCGGAGATGCAGAATCTGTTGCCAAACGCAAAAAATCGAGAAACGTTCTGACCCTATCCAATCTGTAGAATACATCCAACAAGTGCGAGCGATCAATGACAAGGACCCTTTAAAATCAACGAGGGCCCTTACGAGAGAACTTAATGTATCTGATGGTCTTATCCGTCGAGTTCCCCATGAACATCTCCGGTATGAATCCTACATTATGGGGTTAGATACAGTTAGAAGGCCCAAAAAAGCGAATTTTTTTTAGAAAATTTTTAAATTTATTGATATAAAAATTTGTACACATATTATGTCTAAGATTCTTCGAATTTTGACCATGTCTGACAGGTACACGAAAAATGATGACATCCACAGGACTTTTAATATAGCAACAGTAGACGAAGAAATCAAAAAGATAACAACAAGGCACTTTGAAAAAATACACACACACAGTAACGCAGAAATCAACAAACTTCTTGAAAGGCAAAGAAACGCAAAAAGGCGTTTAAAGAGAACCCGACCAAGCGACCTAGTATGGTAAATGCTAAAAAGCCATAAATGTGTGTATGTAAAAAAAAATAATTAAAAATATATTAGTTAAACTAGTTGTAAAATGTATTCATGTAAAATGAAATTTGTATTGTATTATTGTATATTATTTAATTGTATATTATTTCGTTTATTTTAATTTTATCGCTTTGACACTGGCCATTAAGCGATGTATACAAAGCCTGACCAAATTGTTAAACAACATACTTAATGTCAATGGACAGATGTATAAAATAAATGGGGACTAAAAACAAAAAAAAAGTATTATTTTATCTTTTAAATGTATTTTAAGACTAAGTATTAGTAAAAATATTTATTTGGAAAAGAGCTACATCTGATCTCCGGAAACTTCTCTCTAAAAAAGACGTTTTGCGGTGACCACTATATCTCTGAACTGAATCCTCTGAAATTAAAAAGGCAAACAGATTTCGTTAAAGTACTGCCAAATCTAGTAATTAATTGAAGGACTAAGCAAAATAAATTTTTTTGACAAAATGGCGGTTTCCCCCAAAAACAAAAACTATTTTTAACCCAAATTTCGGCCTGAAATTGTTTATAAAAAAAATATTTATCGGTGAGAAAAAATCTTCAATTAATTACTAAAAAATATATTTAAGAAGCTGGTGTTAAAATTTGAGACTAATCGGTTTAACCGTTTTCGAGTAATGTTGGCCATCGACTTTGAAAACACCATTTTGAGAAAAATGCGTTTAAAGTTTGAAAAGCTCTTTACATAGGATAAAAATTCTCTGAAACGCCCTTTCAAATTTCCGTGTAACTTCGCAAATATTCACCGGAACGATATTAAATTTTCTGTGTGTAATCTTAAATATATGTATGTATGTATATTAGGAAATCTTTTTTTTTATTTATTTATTGAAAAGAGTTGTAATTAATTAAAAATAATAATAATAATTAATCCACTTAAAAGGTAAGAAAAAAAGGAACAAGCACTGGCTGCTAATGCCTTCAACTATTGTTTTAAATGGTTAATAATATAGATAAAGAAGAAAAATGGAAATATTATAATATATTATACTAAGTAAAAGAATAATTATATTATACTAAGTTTACTAGATGTTACCAGAAGATAGCACGATCGAGGGAACCACTACTATATATACTAGACAACTTAGAAGCCTATGATGTTAAATTTTTAATTTACAGCAAGAAACGAATTGGTTTATGATACTAATATTATAGTCCGTTGAACATGTATCCATGAAGTGAGATAGGGTGAACTCGCTGAATCCACAAAACGGGCACGGGGGTTTCGGCAAATCATATAACAAATACGAGTGGGTAGAAATTGTATGGCCAATTCTCAGACGAACAACGGTCTTAATATTCCGGCATGATGAATTTGACGGGTATTGGTTTTTCGATCTCGAGAGATTAAAGGGTTTGTAGTGATGTTGGTACTGGTTCCATTTGTTCAGGGAACTTTCATAATTGGTATGCCTTACCAGTTTTTTATATCTTCTGGAAGAGTGTATTCGAACATGTACAGTGGCTCTTTGGTTGCCTCCTTAGCTCTATTATCGGCCTGTTCGTTACCTTTGATGCCATTTTTTGTGTGAGCATGTTGCGCATTTTTATAATTACTTAAGAAAAAAAATAAAAAAATCGATTTTTTTTAAATTGAATTGAAATTGCAGAAATAACCAGAATAACAGATGGCTGTGTTTCATTCTACAGAGGTTCCTATTGACATGCGCACGAAGTTTCCAGCCACTGTTGTGGTTTTAGTTGTTGTGAGCAACAAAGGATATGCCAAGCTATCACACTTCTTTACTTAAGGATTTCGAATGAATTCTGTGGTATGCATGTACCGAGGTTCTAGAGACAGTGGTGAAACTCTAGATTGATAGCTTGCGCGCTGACAGCCCATACATCTTTCAGCAATACTCTGCTCCTTCACACAAAGCAATGGCAACCCAAGTTCGGACGGCTGAAATTTTCCATAACCACATAACACCGAACTTATGACTGCCTGACTCCTCAAACCTTAACTCCCTTGGGTTACTACGTGTGGGGTGGAGTTGAGTGTGAAACCAATAAGCATCCTCATAACACCATTTCTTCTCTGAAGGCTTCATATGAAAAGGAGGTATTTGATTCGGGCATACAATCGTTTACGGACCCGGTTGGAGGAGGTTATTGCAGCTAATGGAAATTTCGTTTAACAATTTTATAGATGTATAATAAATTAATGTGGAGTAAGAAATTATTGAAGTTTCAATAAATTTTTTTCAAAATTCAAAAGCTAATTAATTTTTCTCTCAAGTCGTCCTGAAATACCGTACGCACCCTGTGTATATACACAAAATTTAACTTTAATTTATGCAAAGTAGCATGATTGTGTTATGCAAATACATATACAAAATGTGGATGCGTAAGTATGCATATATACCCACACTATATATATAGGAGAATATGCAAATCTTTCTGTGCTCGTACATATGTTAACATATCCTAGAACATTTTGCCAACTTATGCTTTCTAACTGGCTGAGTAAATTATGGTCGTACTGCTTTATTTATTATACTCATATATGTACATGTGGATGTGTATATTAATAATCACTTTTTCCCTCTGGATTGCTGTATGCACGTCTAAAAGTAGCATTCTCAGCCCCGAAAATCTCTTAAGTGAAATTTTATAATTTGTGAATTTAAATCTTAAAAAACAATACTTGAAATATATGGTAATTTGAAAGCAAATTCAAATGGGTGAACAAAGTAAAGTCCAGTGCACAATTTAGTACAATATCCTAGTACAGACACACACACACATAGTTGGCGTGGATATTCTTTGTTAGAAGCGTAACCGAGCTGCTACTCCAATTTACGTTCTGCCACAGATAGTTTTTTCTGAGAAGACTTTTTATGGCGGAGATTTGCCATGGCGTGTCGAGAGGTGATATATATTTAAACAAAACCTGTTCTATAATTTGGTATAGCATTATGCCCACAGTTGGTTTCGAACCTGGGACCAGCCTAATGGTAGTCACGCCCAAATCTATCTGGCTACGGTAGCCGTGGGCGCTAATATATCAAGCAGAGTTGAAAATGGAATATTGGCAGGACTGCAGACAATTCTATATTATCCTTATTTACAACAATGAGATGTCGATTAAAAGCTGCGTAGGTGAAATGCAGTGGTTGAAGTGCCAGTCTGGCACTCCTCAAGTAGCACTGAAGCTGCGTAGGCTGGCGAGAAAATCGTTACAAAGTATTTAATAAATTTTAGAGCTGTAATCAGAGTATTTTTTTACTTTCACCTTGGAGTATTCACCTATGTCAAGATGGCTTCAAATAGCTAACACTTTTAACAAGTTTTTTTTAAAGCTATGCACTGTGAAGTAGATTTTTGTCTGCTAAGTGTTCAAGCGAACGCGTATTCCTTCGATTCCAGACACTGAGTACTTAATTAGCTGAAAACTTACTTAAGGGAACAATAAACCCAAACTCTGTTTAGCAGCAAACCAACAACCACCAATGCTTTTAAAAGCAAAATTATGAACATTTCTTTATTCTTCATTCCCCTACATTCCCGTGCGGCTGAGCAGCACTACTTCGCACTCAATGAGCTAATGAAACACCTGAAAATGAAAGTGCATAAGAGTGCATTCTGGTGAATATTTGTATATATAAGTAGTTGTACATATAAAGGGTAGGTCATCGGTTGGGTTTTTTGTATTCTGTAAAAGGAACCTTATATGATTTTCAATGATATTTAATACTTGACATATTCGCGAATAATTTAATAAAATTTATTTTGAACAGTCTCATAGACAATGCGAGCTACCCACGGTGGGCGTGGTGTTTCCCTATCGCAATGAGGTGGTAAGTTATAGGCATTAGCTCAAAAGTGAGTGTGTCACCGCCAATTTTATTTTTAATTTTACTTACATCAGATTTCTCTTCTTGAACTCAGCTTTTATATCAAACTCATATAAGATATCCTTGTTTTTTGTCTTTTTGAAAAAAAAAAATACCGTTATATCGGAGGTGGGTGTGATTAGTAACAGTGTTGCCAACTTTTGAGTTTCATAAAGCAAAGCTGGAAAAAGGACAACATATATATATATATATAAAGTATTTTTTTATTACGATGGCTATTGCATAAGCGCGATAGCAACCAAAAACCAAACAAGAAAAAATTGATTGGATTAAAATACCCGCGCGACTGAAGAAAGCTACATCGAAAAAACGAAGAATTGCCAGAAAACACTGCCAAAAAAATAAACGAGAAGCCTACGGTCAAGTCAAAGCAGAATGACGTGGGTTTCAACCTCGGGTAAATATTCGCAAAAAGCGGCGAAGTACTCACAGAATACCTGTAACATAAAATTATTGAAAGATGGGTTGAAAACTTCAAGGAACTACTTAATCCGGAAAATGCAGAAGAAGAAAGCCAGGCAAAGACGACTATAACAGCTAAGAGTTACATTATGGAAAATCACAGGAACACCTACCCCCAACATTAGATGAAATTCAAGGCTTGAAAACCAATTTGACAACTGAAATTTAAAAAAACGCAAGCGGCATGTTTATCGAAAAAATAAAGCACGTAACACCGTTAATGGTAGATAGGTAGGTGAAATGGTTGAAGTCCCAGTCTGGCACTCCTCAAGTAGCACTATAGCGCCGCTTTGATACCATCCAACAGGCAGACATCTACAGCCAGCCAGAGCTGTTGATATAATGCAGAAGATTGATTGGATTTAGGTTGGCGTACTGCTCCTGGCTGTCAAAGAAAGGAGCACCCAGTGATCTTAACCGTCTAGCTGCCAAACCCGGACATTTACAGATAATGTGCTCAACAGTCTCGTTCTCTGAAAGGTCCCAACAGCTTCTGCAATGGGGTTTGAATGGTGACCCTAGCTTTACCGAACGTCCAGTGACCGGTAAGCATAGCTACGAGTTTGGAAATTGAATGGCGAGGGGTCCAAAGTATTTTCTGAGACCTTCTTATATCGTGTCGGGGCCAAAGGGTTTTCGAAATAGCACATGAAGAAATGGAGCTCCATCTTTTTTGTGCTTTCCTGAAAAATAAGTTGTGCAGTTTCCCTTTAACAACTGTCAGGGAGATGCCGATGACCGGGTAGGAGGTCTCTGAGGCTCTCGCTTCTCAACGCTACAATAAACTTATAAAATATGCTGAAGAAAATTTTGACAGAGAACCAGTGTGGCCTTCGCCCGGATCGATGAACTTCTGACCAAATATTCACACTTAAGCAGTCAATGGAAAAATGCTATAACATCTGCATTTTATTGACTTCAAACAAGCATCTGACACCATTGACCGAATGACCATGCCAACAATTTTCAAAAAGTGCAAAATCCCAGAAAACCCCAACAGATTATTAATGATGACCGAACACTGAATCCAAAATCATGACACAGGGCAACAAATCTAAAGCCTTTCATATGCAAGGCGACACACTTCCATTAACAATTCATGCCACTCTCTAGACCGAAAACCAAGCCATAAAAAAAAGAGATTGATATAGGAAAATACAAATAAAAACAAATAATAAAATCAGTTTTACTGTAGAAGAATGCATTCAAGCAGCTAATAGAGCACACGGCTCACTTATAAAACTTCTCAAATCAAAACTCCTCAACAGACCTTACAAGCAAACCCTATATAAAACGATAGTTCGACCAGTCCTGTGCTATGAAGCTGAAAACATGGACACTGAGTGCAAAAGATAAGACAAAGCTACAAATATTTGAAAGGAAAGTTCTTGGAAAAATATTTGGCGCAGTCAGAATTGTACAAGACGAATGGCACATACGATGGAATGATGAACAGGAGGAACTAAGTAAAGGCGAAAAAACTATTTTACGTTACATCAAAACGAAACAAATACGATGGCTCCGCCACATTATGCGAATGGACACTTCAAGAGCTCAAAGAGGGCAAATGCATACAAAAATAAAACAAGAGGAAGACCAAGATCGAAAAGGAGATCTCTGCCGTTTTTCAGCTGTACCAAAACTCTAATCGTGAGCTAATAAATGTTTGAGTGAAATGAACTTTAATAGCGAGTCAGCCGAAGTTTTACGTAGAGTTCCCCTCAGACTAATGCGGTCAATGTTGGTTAGGTTACGGTAATTAAGCAGCTAATGTTGAGTTGCTGAGATATTGAATTGATTTTCTCAGGCTAATACGCCAACTATCGGCAACTACAACAATATTATTGGTTAAGTAGGTCCGCCGAACATAGTTAACTTGTCGAGAATAGCTTGGGTTGCCAATTAACATTAAAGTACCCGAATTCCCTTCACACGCTTCACATTTTTTCGACAAACACAGCATCCATTTTTGAAATCAGTAAGTTTTCAATATCTCAAAACGTTTTTGAATTGCAAAGCGATCTATTTCGCTTTGTTGATACAAGATACTAAATTTTCTTCGCTGAGTACGAAATAGTTGCCACTGTCAAAATTCTTTGCAGCCGATGGTGTAACCTTTATATGTACATACGAGGGTTATTTGAAAAGTCCGTGCAGAGTTAGAGAGATGCCACTACTGACGCGTATCGAGGTCATGTTTAGTTAGTTTCAGCCAGATCGGTATATTTCTTTGTGTTTGGCCTTCGTTTGAATTGAGGAATTCGAGTGATTTTCCCTCTCCATCACGACAACACATCAGCTCAGCTTCAGCAGTTGTGATCGCAAATTCAATGGAAATATAGTTCCAACTCCCTCTCCTCTACACTTGGCTCTCTCGGCTACCTCTAATTATTATTTGTTTCCCAATTTGAAGAAATGGCTGACGGGAAAAAGAACTTATTCAAACGAGGAGTTGATTGCAGAAACGAACGGCTATTTTTCAGACTTGGACAAATTATATAGGGTTTTCCACACAGAGGTGTTATTTTGATATTCAAAGAAAAATGCTATTTTTTAATATAAATGATCGGATGTTTATTTCATTATAAAGAGAAAAGTATGCCGTTAGTAGTGGAAAATAATATCAGGCAAATGACCACCACGACCACACTTACAGGTCAATATCCTTTTCATGAAATTTTCCATAACCGAATTGCATAGTGGACGCCCTATGTCCGCGATAGCCTCACGAATTCTGAATTCCATCTTTGAGGTCTTGAATTGACCCTGGACTGTTGGCGTAGACCTTCTCTTCCACGTAGCCCCAAAGAAAAAAGTCACAAGATGTTAAATCAGAAGATCTCGGTGGCTAATTGTGATCACCTCTTCGAAAGATAACACGGTCCGGAAACTTTTCCCGTTAAAGATCAATGGTTACGTTGCTTGTGTGGTACGTAGCGCCGTCTTGTTGAAAATAAACATCGTCCAGATCAATACCATCCAATACCGGGCATAAAAAATCGTTAATCATCTCTCGATAGCGCAATCCATTCACCAATAACACCTGTTATTGGAAAACCCTTTATTATTCAGAAGGGATCAAGAAACTATAACATCATTGGACGAGGTGTATAAGCCACAAGGAGACTATGTCGAAAAATAAAAAAGGTTTACCTTAAACATTTAAGTGGTTTTCATCTTTGCACGAACTTTTCAAACTACCCTCGCATATATTTCGTGTGTAAACGGCGTGGATGAATACAGCAGTAGCAAGAACAGCAATTTATGAAAAGAGGAACAACAATAACCTCTTATATTTAGTTGATTCGGAATAACCGGAGTGGTTATAGAAAGTTATTGTCAACGAACTAAGTACTTAATCTGCGCTTGAATTATTCAATGCGTATTTGCGTCAAGTTGGCTTATTTGCATTTGAATCGCGAAATATTCAAAATGGTTGCCATACGTATAGAAGTCGCGCCGCAAAATAAACACTCAAACATACACGAATGGGCATTAAAATTTATATACACCTTTTCATGCAGAATCAACCAACTTAACCCAGCAATAAACTTGTGTTGCCTGTTGTTGCGCACCTGCTGTGCCAACGCGAAGCTGACCCCACATACCGTCTGTGTCTCGTCACCTCACAAACGATTAAGAAATGGAAGTAGAATATCGTGCAGTTTCATTTTATTTAATTTTTTTTTTTTTAATTTTTCACCTGCCAAGCGTCACTGCAATGCAATGAGATGAGTTTAGGAAATTAGCATATTCGTTGGCAACTTTTGAAATTCCATTTGCTCTCTATTCTAAAACATCAGGTAAATACTGGCGAAGGAATGCACACACATATACATATATGTAGCATGTAGCAGCTTTAAGCGGAAAGGATAAAACGGAAAGCATGCTTGTAAAAGTTGGAAGAGAAATAGGAAAAAAAGCATTGAAAAAATCCGTACTATAAGAATATTCGTTTGTTTTACACGCCATGTGGTCTGGCGGCGAGTTTATCGAGGCGGAAGTCTATTTTTAGGCGCTAGACTTATAGTTTCCACATGCAACCAGCGCACTGTACAACTCAAACATAGCACTATGCCAGGGCTAACAAAGCCGGAGTCGAACCGCTGAATAAAAAAACCAAGCAGAATTACTAATATTTATGTGTGCAGGAGTTTGTGCAAGTAAGTATGAGTAAGTACATACATAAATGTGGGTATGAAAAACTGTGAGAGGGCACGTAACGCATAACACCACAGTGCAACAGCCATTTTGCGCGAGCAATGATCCCTAACCAGTATGAAAGTACGTGGGGGCAATATTGTAAAGCAGCCAAAGCTTTTTGCACTCCCAGCACAAATTTTATATTTTGTTTTATATTATTTCACTTAGCTTTTTTCCAAAAAAGTGAAAAAACACGTAAAATACCTAACTGAGCCTTGTTTGAACATATAATATAATATATACCTATATAAAGTAGAATTTCTCGACGAATAGTTGTGTGAAATATGTTAACCCATTTGTTTCCTCAAAACTTGATGGTTTTGGCCGTTGTTTGAAGAAATTTGAAAAACAAAGCATTTGTAAGGTCGCGAGAGGGTTGAAATTTTCTAAAAAAATGATTTCTCGAAGAATTTCATTAAGAGTCTTCCCAGACAAAATTTGTATCAAATGAATGTAAGAGTCTAAAAAATCCAAAATAACAAATAGTTCCCCAGTTCTCCTTAAGAATTGCAACACTTTCCTGTTTTTTTCATAGGCATTTACGTCGATAATGCACAAATGTCAGTAATTACATTTATTAGTGCCTTAAAATACTTATAGAGGTTACTATTCTTTACCAGTTCTTCAAAATTTTCTTTGTATCCGAATTTGCTTAAATACCAGGTTATAGGCTTCAAATATCCTCCCAAAATATATTTCTCTTGAAATAAAGAACAGCAGAGCCACAATTCAGAGCCGTGATTCAGAGCCTGATGATATGTAGTGATGAATGCGACTCTAACCCCGAACCACCATCGCCAAAGGATCTAGAGTTACTTTATGAGAAACTAAATTTTGAGATTTAAGTTAGGATATACGAGTAAATTTAAAACTTTTCTAGAACTCAAACTTTATATGTATTACAATATTATATATTAGGTTGAGGAAAAAGTACGTAGAGTTTTTACCAAAGACTTTTATTTAAACAAAAAACAATAATTATATCAATAATATATTCCTCGTTGCGTTTTACAAGCTCTTCCCTCCTCTCGATCAATTTCTTGATGCCATTCCGCCAAAAGCTGCATGGTCTGGTGTTAAAGAAGCTGTTGAGCCAGTTTTAAGGACCTCCTTGTTATTGAAAGTAACACCCTTTATATGGTTTGACAGGGAGCGAAAAAGATGGTAATCGGTCAGTGCAAAGTCCGAAGAATACGGGGGATGCTGAATAACCTCTCATTCGAGCTCTTGGAGTACGGCTTTGACAACTTGTGCAATATGGGGCGTGATGTTGTCGTGAAGGAATATAGTTTGACCAAGTCTTTTCAGTGGCATAGCCTCATTCACGCGGTGTAGCTAGGCAATGTGAAGCTTCTTATTGACCGTGGCATTTTTTTCATGCATTTGCCAGTGCCATGCCCTCCCAGACCCACCAAACGCATATCATGATATTCTTTAGATGAAGATCCGGCTTGACTCCCGGCTTTGATGTATCTCCTTTAGGAACCCACCCCTTTTTTTTCTTCATATTGATGTACCATATAAGCACCATTTCTCATCTCCCATGACGATTTGATACAAAAAAACGCTGTTTATGACCGCGTGGCCCGATGCCCGACTCTAAGAAGCAATACGAAGACGTTTTTTTTTTCGTTGAGCTCGTGAAACTCCCAAGCTCCCAATTTTTCGGTAAACCCCATTGAGTGAAGATAATCGGAAATCGTTTTATGACCGAAGTTAATTTTTTTCCGCCAATTCACAGCTGGTTTTGCGATCGTTCTCCTTCAAAAGGGATTTGAAACGTTCGCCATTTTGAACTTTGCAAACCATTTCCGTGCTGTAGCTCGCCATGGGTGCTCGGCTATGACACCTTCTCCATACACGTCGCAAATGTCACGGGCAGCTTCGGCAATTTTTTGACCTCGATCAAAAGCAAAGAAGAGCAGGTCTCGAAAATTTTGATTTTTGCCTCCTAGGAATTCCACTTCCAAGCATCAAAACTAATAAAAAGTTAAATAACTCAAAAATATAATTAAAACAGTTCTGTGGAGCAGAAATAGTCCTATCAAATGAATTTTTACCCTTTGCCAAACAGAAAACAAATCGTTGTAAAATAAAAGAAAATATAAAAACGCTATGAACTTATTCCGCAACAAAATATAACAAGTATATTATATATATATAATTGGCGCGTACACCCTTTTTGAGTGTTTGGCCGAGCTCCTCCTCCTATTTGTGGTGTGCGTATTGATGTTGTTCCACAAATGGAGGGACCTACACTTTTAAGCCGACTCCGCACGGCAGATATTTTTATGAGGAGCTTTTTCATGGCAGAAATACCCTCGGAGGTTTGCCATTGCCTGCCGAGAGGCGACCGCTATTAGAAAAATGTTTTTCTTAATTTTGGTGTTTCACCGAGATTCGAACCGACGTTCTCTCTGTGAATTGCGAATGGTAGTCACGCACCAACCCATTCGGCTACGACGGCCGTATATTAAATATACTTAATTAATTTTTAAAATAATCTCACCCAAGCTTAGAAATTAATAGATTTTCCCTAGGAAATATTTTTTCTTTCTACTAATTAACTAAAAATATTTTTAGTAACTTTCAATTTAATTTAATTTTACTGCTGCCTTAAGTGAATAGTGCTTATAATTCCATTCGAGATTCTCAACTGATTTATGAAATGCCTAGTATCTTGGAAGCTGAAGTGTAAAACGCATAAGGAGCTAAGGGTAAAGTGAGTACGCAGAATTTTTGAGCGGAGTCGTTGAGAATGCAGCAAAGCCTATGAGGACCAACGGACCAAAGTGCGTCAAATCCTCAGAGTTGCTAGGTCTAAAAATTCAAACCAATCCCATGAAGATTTAGGGTGTAGTTTAGAGCAATATTTAATGCTGCTATCTGCAAATAATGTGAGTGTACCACCAACCTGCGTTAATTGAAAATACAACGCCGTTTTGTACTCAAGAGAACATGAAGGGAATCTCATCTCCCTTTTAGGAGATTCATACACGGCTTAGAGACCAAAAGTTCTAAGAGATTTCCCTGAGATTTACGCACAAAATCGTTAGCATAATCGGACGGGGTTTGATTTGCATTTTCCTTAAGAGAAAGTCAATGAATCGAAATACATACAAACCTTTAAAGAAAGCAACTAATTTTCACTTTGATAAATATTTAATTTAATATCTATAAATTTCGTATTAGCATTGAATACATACCGCGCACATAGTTTGAATAGAATGAAATGTCTCTACTAGCAAACTCCTTTGGGAAGCAAAATTACTTGAGCAACATTGCAGCTGTTGAATGAAATAGAACTTTATGCTTAATACCCCAACTAACTTTGTTATTTTTGCTGCATTCTGTATACGCCGTCATGTGCATTATAAATTTTATGCTAATATACTCCAGATAAGCTTTAAATGGATTTTACTGCGTCGGAAAACTTTTAACTGCGATGCGTATTTGTGTCAAAACGAGCATGAGAAATATGAAAATTTTGATATTTGGCATTTATTAAATATTTAAATACCACGTACTTCTCTTCGGACCGAAATTTATGTACCCGCGCACATTTTTGTAAAATTGAATATTGTGACATCAGACGGGTGAAAATTTAGTCTTAACATGACTTTAGTTAAAGGGTGCGGCTTCTATTCTATCTCGCAATAATGGCGAGCAAAAAGTTTTGTTGATGTTGCGCTGCAGCTAGTCGGAGAAATACTGACTTTATTTTAGGCGACAACCGAATAATAGTGATATTAAGCTCACATTAAGCTGCGCACCAGGACATTGCTGGGATGATGAGCTAGCTACACGGGGAACTGTGAGAAAATTTCCCAAAACAAGGAGAAATACTTTCAGCCACCCGTGTATCGGCAGATTCGAGGGTACTCTTAAGACTAACAAAGTGTATGCTCTCGGTTATTGTCAATATCCTATCCGAGCATTGTCCATGCGATAAGATTTGGTATTACTTCGAGTTACTTTTGTAACAGCTCTCAGGGAGCTGACTCGCAATCATCTCAGCATGTACTTCTCATCAGTTTTGATTTCCTGAGACTAAGGTCTAGGAATCTCGGCTCTCGTTATTTTGTTATGCTTTCGGAAATAGCAGATTTGGATATCACCCACCTGCTGTATTTCAGCAGAAGCACGAACCGCTTAACCTGTACCGTAAATAATCATCGCTCGGTATTTTACTCCCTCACCTCTTCTCTTTTACTGCTCCT
Organism: Anastrepha obliqua; assembly: GCF_027943255.1. Classification (NCBI taxonomy): domain Eukaryota; kingdom Metazoa; phylum Arthropoda; class Insecta; order Diptera; family Tephritidae; genus Anastrepha; species Anastrepha obliqua. The sequence continues at coordinate 78,367,732 of NC_072894.1, forward strand.
CTTCCGCTTATAGTGTTATGACAATGGGCAAACTTAATTTTCTAGCCAAGTGCGCTGCTAAACTTTAATTTTTAATCGAAACGAGCAAGATGATCACGTGACAAATCTGTAATTTTCAACAACCAAATTACTCGTCGTCCAACTTAGAATCTCTCTTGCCAACAAGTGCTACTTTTAACTAAGTAGGCAATTGAGTAGTAAAGCCCTCTCTCGACGAACAAAACTAACACTTTATAAGGCTCTCATCATGCTCGTCCTAACGTATGGCGCAGAAACATGGACGATGACAATCCGATGAGACGTCCCTTGGAGGGTTTGAGTGAAAGGCTCGGCAGAAGAGTTTTGAACCGCAACAAATAAAGATCCAGCTGTTACATTGGATGGGTCGTGTCGTCCGAATGGATTTGTATCCAGGCTCAGGCTCTGAAAGTATTCGATTCAGTACCAGCTGAGGGTAGCAGAGGTAGAGGAAGGCCTTCTCTGCGTTGGAAAGATTAGATGAAGAAGGACTTAGCTTCATTTCCACAAGTACCACTGGCGCCGGTTAACACAAGTAAGAACCGAGAGGCGCTTTGTTAAACTCGGCCAAAATAGCGTAAGCGGTTATTGGGCCAATTAAGAAGAAGAAGATCACTTGTCGTGACAAAGACTAGCTGGAGGTATTAGATAGCATTCTATGTGGCAGAAATAATACAAAACTGAATACCATCTCCTGCCGCGATGAACCACTTTCTGCGCGGCCAAGTATTTCAAAATGTTTTCATATCACTCTACTGTGTTTATTGTTTCGCATTGTTAACGATGTGTATTTTTTTGATCTTGCAAGCTTACGTATTTCGGGGGTTCAGAGGTTCCGCCAGAGAAAAATTGTTTGAAAATTTTTGTTTTTGTTTAATAAAGCACAGGGTATCTTTTTTTTGACTTGGAAAATTAAAAGAGGAGATTAAATGATATTCATCTGTAAACATTTTATAACCACAATTACAGAGAAGTGCACTTTTCCCATTGGAATTCAATGGTAATTTTCAACACACTGGCGGCACGCGTAAATGCTAAATATGAAAAAATGTAGAAAAATGGTGTGTTATTTTTTTTTTTTTTGTTTTGTATTATCGGGTGTTTTCTGAAGAACTTGAGAACTTGAACAAATAAAATAAAAATAGAAATATTGTTGAAATGATTTTTTTAGTCATAATCTGGTAGAAAATTGTAAGGCATTGGTCTTGTTGGAACCAAATAGCATCGCCGTTTAGCTGATTAATTTTTTGAAAACAAAAATTTAGTCAGCATGGCTCGACAGCTCTCATCACTCACCATAAGGTAGTAGTCCGGTGTAACGATCGAAATTTCGACGTTTTTTCATAAATCTTTTTTAAAAAGAAAATAAAATGCGATCATTTTGAAGTTTTTACATGTTTTTATTGGTGTTTTGAAGTATATAAAAATTTTTTTTTAAGTTAATTTTATATTAGTTTGTTTAAAATTTTTGACGTCAAAGTAGATTCCTTAAAAAAAAGAAGAGTTGGCTCGGGGAAACACACAGCCTTCCAAAGTTATCTGAAATAAAAAAATCCAAAGAGATTATTATTCTGTAGACTTTATTTTAGGTCCCGAACCTAAAATATACATAAAAATAAAAAAACAAAAACAAAATGGCGGGCTTGGGAAAAAAGTTCTCAAAATCTAATTTTTTTTTCTTCATAAATTGTTTAAATTAAATAGTTTATTATTATTTAAAAATTAAATGTTTTAAAGGTCCGGGATCTAGATATGTGTGTCTAGAATAACTGGTTAAATTTTTAGCCAAATCGGTTGAATGGTTTTGAGTCAGTGATTCCCCGAAATTTCGAAAACATGGTTTTGAGAAAAATGCGTTTAAAGTTTCGACAACAGCTGCTGCTGGCGTGTCACGCGCTTTCATACACACTACGGCGCGCTCTCTTATTTTAGCTATAACTTTAAAAATAATTAAAATTTCTATCTGAAATTTTTATAGTATATTTATAAGATGTTTTCCTTCCGAAAAATGTAAAAAAACAATTCGATTTTTTGAACCCGTCACACCGGGCTAACAGCACCTCTTTCCTTATTTCTTTTGAAATAATGCCGCCAGTGCTGAATTCGCCATGATCTTTGCCTACAACTTTATTATTATTATTTTTTTTTTCATAGTAAATTTCCTCAATTTGAAAGCGTTATTCTGGAGTTAAACGATGCATGATGACTTGTCAAACCTTACTGAACGGAAATGTGAACACAGTTTGCCATTTTCAGTTGTCAAACCATAGTTATGGATAGTTTTCATGCATATAAAAAAAATACCCGATGGAACAAATTGAAAGAAAAAATCTTTTTTGACCACCCTAGCCCCATCAGAGCCATAGCTAAAGTTGCTGTGAAAATTAAAAAAAAATGTTGAGCCTAAAACATTATTATACTCTGAATTTGGTATGCCATATGTCTTTCATAATTGACGAAGACTTATTAAATTAACGCATTTTAAAAAAGATCACACAAAACCTCACTTTTTCTCAATAAAAAGCAGCTTCTCGGAAAAATTAAAGAATTATATTATATAATTTTTGCAATACTTCACCTCTCAACAAAGAGTTATTTAGTCCAAAATTAAATTCATAAAAAATATCTCAACTTGCTTACATGCTTCATTTTCACAAACAATCAGATGGCCATTGGAATGTTAAAAAATTGTGAAGTAAAAGGTGTTTTAATAACTGAAATAACTTACAGTTATAAAGAGAAAGAAACGTACAATCGATTAATATGGGTCACATTGACTGATGTTTCTTATGAAGTAATATTTTTTTAGTAACTTTTTTCCTAACAAAAAAATTATTTTAAGCAATAGAAATCATTATTTAGGCATTACTTTTTACGTGCTCCATTACTTGTGTGTTTGTATACGGCAGCTGTCTAGTTTACAAGTGTCAAATACGACCCCATTTGCAAAAATTTTAAATCTTCCCATAGGGTGATTGATTTTACGCCAACTCGTATATGACAAATTCAACCAAGATGTATCAGGGTCTGATACCAATTGACGCATCAGGGTCTGAAAGGGCTAATACAGGTACAGTATATTTACTCACAGTTAAATATCTTCTGTGCCCACTACTTTACTCAATCCAATTTTCTTCCACTCTTATCTCCAGCAGCTTTTAGCTACATATTGGCACAAAGCACAAGCATTCTTATTTACATACTGCACTTATTTACTCACACATGTACATATTGGCAACCACTTTCAACCAAGCTTGAGGAGGTCTACTAAATCAACCTAATAAAGATTGCTTTGTTTGTCTTGAGACAGCACGAAAGTATTATGTGCATGCGCGTTCCACCCGATCGCTGCTTAGTGTATTGGGAAGACAAGCGACCACCAGACATGACATTAAGCTATCAATCGTAGTGCCAAGTCGACTGCACGCTTCATTGGTGCAATGCCTAAACATATGTATGTTTGTATGTATATCGAGTGCTTAACATGTGTAACTTGTGCCAATAACCACTAACCGCAAATTGCAAAACTACTACAAGAGGCAAACTCAGCCAAGCCGTACGTATGAATAGATATGTGGGGGTGTGTATATACATATGCACCTCTTCCGTTCCTTTGCAAATACACAGGTTACATATATGCATATATACGTCGGAAGGTGTTCGAGTACTGCCCGCAAATGTATAGCTGAGCTATTAAGCGCCTTAGTATGCCCATATGTACACACATATGCAGTTCCCGAGCGTGCAATCAGTCTCATCCCTGCTGTAAATGCAACTAGTACGCAACTAATACCTTCGCTAATCCATGGTAAATGCCTGTAGTCCAACCCAACCTGGCGAATTTAACACGAGCATGTCATAGGAAGGGGTCAAGTAGCATGTTTCTGCATTACCATTCGCTGCCTCTTGAACAACCTCTGACGGGCTTAATCGAAATGCCCAAACCTACAGGGATTGATTGAAAAGTAATGAGCCTTATTTTTTTAAACAGTTTTATTAAACCTTTTGACTTATACAACTAATATTCTTCAAAATAGGACCCTTGAGCGTCAATACGCGGTCCTTCCACTGCAGGAAACCTTTTTTAAACCCATCCGCCGGAATCGCGTTCAAGTCAGCTGTCACAGTTTTTTGGATCGCCTCGATGGAATCGAAACGCCTCCCCTTCAGCTTTCTTTTCAGGCGCAGGAACAAGAAGAAGTCTGGTGGGGACAGGTCTGGGCTGTAGGGAAGGTGGGGAAGCACCGGAACCCCCATCTTGGCCAATGCAGAGGTGCAGAGGAAGGCGGTGTGCGCCGGCGCATTGTCGTGATGAAGGGTCCAATTGTTGACGAGGTCGGGCCGAACCCGAGTGACGCGGTTTTTCAGCCGAAGGAGCACTTCTTTGTAAAATGCCGCGTTTACAGTGCTTCCTGGAGGTATAAACTGTTTAGCTTTACACAAAATTTGATTCAGTGACGTTGCTCCAACGATCGCTGCATTTTCGCCCCTGCAAAATCCTAACACAATTTAAAAACAGGTTTCACGCACCGCTGTTGCCAGCGAACTGGGACCAGTTTCTAGTGGAAGGGGAAGGTCCAACGCTCATTTTCCCCCACCAGCCGATTCGGTTGATCGCTTGGCAGACGCTCCGCGCGGGAAGGCTCATTACTTTTCAGTCTATCAGGCACGTTCTGCAGATTTGAAAAATATTTTGAGTACTTGTAAAGAAAGTAATAATATACATTTTTCAAATGGAACGATCAACCTATCACTTGGGTTGGTGCATGACCTGCCTGGGTTCGTAAGTGCCTGGACTCGAAACCCGGCATGAAACACCTACATCAAATAGAGAAAATGTTTTTTTCTGGTAGTGGTTTCCCTCGCCAGGCAATGCGTTTTTTGTTGGCTTTAAAGCCTCCTTTGACAAGGTATATAGGAAACTGCTAATTGACAAATTACGCGAAATGTTAATTTTAACAAAATTTGTTAACTTTATTGATAAAATATATCAGAAATCTATATCAATCATTTAGTCAGGCAATAACATATCGGAACATTTTGAAACAACTTCTGGGGTTAAAGAAGGTTGCCTATTGTCTCCAATGCTTTCCCCCTTGTACCTCAAGAATTAGGGGTTGGCTTGTTAATTGATAATTGCAATATAAGACTTTTACTGTATGCGGATGATATGGTGTTTCTTTCGGGCGAGTTATATATATTACAAAAACTGATAAAATATTTAGAAAGGTGTTGCGAAAAATGTATTATAATATGGAGGAAAATCTTGCAAAATCGGCGATAATGGATTTCAGACAAGGGAGAAAGTTAGGAAAAGAATAAAACTGGGAGTACATGGGAAAAAATAATAATCGTTAATGATTATTGCTACTAGGAGTGCTATTTACAACAAAAGTGTACTTCAAAAAACATTTCGAAAATAAAAACAACGCAGCAATAACGCTTTTTTGAGAAAAATATAATAGATCTAAGCGCTAAATAGAAGATGTTCCAGGTTGTCTGTCGAGCTATTCAAAGTTATGCAGCTCAGGTATGGGGACATGGATTATCTGAAGATGTGGATAAATTACGTTTGCATTTTATAAAAAAGATTTTCAAATTACCTGACTGCGCACCCTCTTACGCTATCTATCTTGACACAGGATTAGAACAAGGACACATTTATACCCTACCACTACACTTGAAATATATACACCAGACATTATTCGAATACAAGAATGAAAGACTGTCCAAAGCGGTTTTTAAAACGCAAAATTTTCTAGATTAGAGAACTCAACAAAATAGGAAATGCATATGACCTAAGATGGGATGACATGGAAAATAACACAAGAAATTGGAATGACAAATGCGAAATAATACTGAATACCATTAACACAGCCAACAAAAAAATGCGGCAACGTGCAATGAACAGTACTGGCAGGATATGTATACGCTTTTAGATCATAATATAAGACATAATTATTTTGGGGACGATTTGAATAGGCACGTAGTTTCATAGATTTTTAAAGCGAGGAAGGGGAGCATTAGGCTAAGCCATCTGTAAGTTAAATGAAACTGAAACAATCCAGCATTTCTGAGATTACTAAAATGCTTTCGGTACGCTCCTTCTTCTCCACTCTCTATCTCCAATCTGAAATTCCACAAATTCTGAGCGGACTTTGTTATTGGTGCGTTTTTTGTTTTTCGTCGAGACAGACTAACAATTACAGCACTCAGACACAATTAAGTCCATTGCATTGCACTCAGGTTCCTTTTCTTATTTTCTTATTCTTTAAATCAACTCGACCTCCGAAGAAATCTGAGTAGATCTTGTGGTGCCATGGAGCCAAGGTGATCGCTTCTTAACACATCAGCAACAAATATCTTAAGTCTGATTCGAGCGAAGGCGGGGCAGCCGCACGGAAACTGGTCCGCCGTCTCATCCTCTCCTCCACATGCTGAGCAGAGTGCGCTGTGTGAAACGCCCTCCTTTTCCATGTGCTTTACCCACAGAAAGTGGCGCGTCATCAGTCCAATCAGCTGCTACATTCCATTCTGCTTAATGTCAGAAGTATCTGCGACAGTCGATTGGGCATGCCAGGTAACATCAGTTTTGTCCATCTGCAGCCTCTCAGCCTACTTAACCTGTGGGTTGAAGTAACTCCTTTGCTAACCGTGGCCTTGATGGTTACAGAAGGGAGTGGCAAAACGGGGTCCGATTCAAAGAAGTTGACCTCAGAGCTCATTCTTGCTAAAGGGTCAGAGATCTCGTTACCCGCGATACCCACGTATCCTGAAACCATGTTAGCATCAGGATGTTATGTCTAGCGACATAGTTCAGTTGGAGGGCTGTCTAAGGCCAGGAGCGCAGGTTGGCTGACGCTGCAGACACATATAGATCGGCCTCTTCCTCTGTTTTCCACAACAAAGTTCGTCGCTTCTTGAAAAGCATATACCTCCTCTTGAAACACAGATGCGTGTTTTCCAATATCCAAGTGCAGTTTTGCCCCTCTGGATTCCACGTAAACCCCAGAGCCGGAGCCATGCTTGGTCCTGAAGCCATCCGTAAAAATGCAAAAACAGTGTTTGCCCGGCTCATTTTCAGAGTTTGACCGCAACTGAGCCTCTGGCAGCACCACACTGTATCTCTTTTCAAGTACGACTCTTGATGGCATGGAGTCAAGGGGCATGCTTTGGATCGTTGGATCGAAGTCGATGCCTACTCTTTTGTCCAATGCCGGACAGGCGCCGTACCAATTAACATTGTGTTTCAGTCTGCAGATGGCCTTCAAGGCCAAGAAAACATCAAGTGGGGTAAGACTAATCAGAGCATCTAATGCCGGACCTGAAGTAGTCGGAAAAGCTCCGACGCAACAAATGGCCACCGTGCGTTGTAGTCTCGATAGGAGGATCACGAGAGGGAGTATACTCATACAGACCACTGATGCATAGGTGGTAATAGGTCTTATCATAGCCTTGTAGATCCATAGGACCTTGCTAGAAGAAAGACTTCACGTGTTCCCAAAAACACTTTTGCACTGCCTGAAGGCTGTCAGTGATTTGGATGTCTTTGCTTCAACGTGTGATTTCCAGAGGAGTTTACTATCGAGGATTACTCCAAGATAATTAATTTCCTTGGATAGCTGGATTGCGACTGCTTTTAGCTTCCACCTTGATGTGGCGGCCGCTGTAACCGAATAGGTTAGTGCGTGATTACCATTCGGAATTCACAGAGAGAACACAGGCTCGAATCTCGGTGAAACCAAAATTAATAAAAACATTTTTCTAAAAGCGGTCGCCCCTCGGCAGGCAATGGCAAGCCTCCGAGTGTATTTCTGCCATGAAAAATCTCCTCATAAAAATATCTGCCGTTCGGAGTCGGCTTGAAACTGTAGGTCCCTCCATTTGTGGAACAACATCAAGACGAACACCACAAATAGGAGGAGAAGCTCGGCCAAACACTTAACAGAAGTGTACGCGCCAATTATTTATTTTTATTTATTTTTTTATATGAATAATGTTGATCCTTTTTCCGGCAAACGACTTAATATCTCAATGCGGTATTTATTTGTATAAGTTACACAATTAATAAAATGAACTTCTATCTATCCATCTACATTTGTATATCTGCGAACAAATAAAAGTTAGCAATAAATTAAGTGAGTGGTGATATTTGCATGTGGATATCGGTTGTCAGGCAACATGTGCATCCATTTCAAGCAGCTTTTCTTCATAACTCCGTTTCTGGAGTGGTATTTCTGCTTGGCGCTGACGTAAAAGTTAAGTTTAATCCATTATTTTTCCAAGTAAGTTTCTTTTACCACTTTTGCTATTGCTTTCTGAATGCGCGGAATTTTCCATACACTTTCACCAGAAGTGACAAATGAAACTGCCAGAATCTACGCTTTTTAATTCTTAATTTCGCTATATTAACGAGATACTCTTTATTGCCTTATCCTACTTAGCTTCAACTCCATTTTATTTTTAAGTATAGCTGGTATTGTGTATGAGCGTATTTATTATTGAAATTCGAGGTGGTGATTTGTTACACTACAGTGGCAATCAGTGGACTGTCAATGCATTACATTAGAATTACATAAGTAACTAGTGACCAATTTCTAACTGAATCGGTGGCTATAAGTGGCAACTGGAGGGATGAACACGTTATTCTACGCGTGTGTATGTGAGCTTGGGGTTGTGTGCGACTGCACTTTAGAGCATCAATTTTAAATTTAAGTCGCATGTTATACCTTCTTTGTAACAAGCCCTTTTGGCTCCCAACAAGTGTAGCGTTATTACATATATACATTTAGTAGAACAAACTCATAGTCACGTGTCACGTGAACAGCGATAAGCATGAAATGGCGTTGTCTATGCATTCCTAGTTCCATACCTGCAAACATTTTTATTGCAGCTTTTCTTCTCGTTCCCGAAAGTAATTGTATTTGTCAAATCCTGAGAAATCGTAGTGTAATGAAGTGCACTTTTATCGTAAGCTTCATTCCTTACGTACTTTTATCGTTTAATTAGAAAATAGTGATATATAATACGTGTGTATGTGTGTCGTTGGCAATAGCAGATTGCTTTAATTAAATTAAATTCATGTACTTACGTATGTTCTAAACCTGAAAGGATATTTGTAAGTGGAAAAGAGGTTGATATGATATGAAGTGGACTGAGGTAAAATCATCTGTGTCAAATATAATATGTAAGTAGCTACTCGCATGCTTTCCGAGCTCCGCGAATATACGCCAGCCTTTGCCTGAAAGGCTCAGTGTTTGTTTAATTCTAATACCGAAAATAGCCTTTGATATTATAAAGGGTTTTCCAATAACAGGTGTTATTTTGAATAGCGCGCTATTTCGGTAGATGTCACTTTTGAAGCTGTCATTTTTTGACATTTGATAAGTAGAAACTATGCCTTTAATAAAAATGGAACGATACACGCTTACACAACGCATTGAAATTTTTAAAATTCACTATAAAAATGGTGAAAATTTGGCAGAGACGGTTCGTAAAACTCGAACATTTTTGGGCCATCGTGAGTCGTTGAAATGCTTGAAAATTATTCGGAATTCCATCGAAAAATAATCATGAGTGATGAGGCTCATTTCCACCTCGGTGGCTTCGTCAACAAGCAAAATTTTCGGATCTGGGGCTCAGAAAATCAAAAAGTTATTGTTGAAAAGCCTCTCTATCCTCAGCGTGTGACGGTTTGGTGCGGTTTATGGTTTGGCGGAGTCATTGGACCTTACTTTTTCGAAAATGAAGCTGGAGCAACAGTTACGGTGAATGGATTACGCTATGGAGAGATGATTAACGATTTTATGGCTGGAATTGGATGGTATTGACCGGCGACTGCATTAACTTCCCTGCCGCCAAGCAGGAACGCGATCCGGAGGCAGATAGATTTTTCCACCTCTAGTCTTTCTAACGCAGTGACAATTGACTCCGCCCTGATGTAATTAAAAGCACCTTCTATATCTATGAAGGCTGCCAAAGTAAATTGTTTGCCTTCCAGAGATTTTTCCACAGTCGCTACGACCTCGTGTAAGGCTGACTCCGTGGTTATCCCTTTCAGGTAGGCATGTGATGCTGGAGATAGTTTGGATATGATAATGAATCAAGGATAAATGAGGTAAGTCCTTGACCGAGTCGTAACCCCTCCTCCCTGCCTTGGGTATGAAAACAAGTCTTATTTTCTTCCAGTTGACGTGATTAAGAGCGATACACGCCACGTAGATTTCTTGCAGGACAGGAACAACCGAGGTACTTGTTTTCTGTAGCATCACAGGCAAGATATCGTCAGAACCAGGAGATTTAAACCGGAAAAACTATTTATCGGAAGTCTGGTAGATTTAGAAATTAAAAAGGGAATCCGAGTGCAGTACAATGTACTTAATGTTACTAAATGCTCTATTTGCTAGTTGTCCCGAACACTTTATTTGTATATCTTATACTCCACCAAACTGCTAACAGGAATATTATTGAGTATTTTTCGCTACTTGATTGCAACTTTTGCATAAAGAAGTCAGATTAGTTGTTTCGTTATCATTTGGCCAAACAAATTACCCATTCAGCCACTCTACTCATTTGATATAGCTCCGTGCGTAGTTTGGCTATAGCTATTTTACAAACAACAAAGACCTTTCCCGCAGAGGTTATGCCTCGCGTCCATGAGGCCCAGAGATATTCAAATTAAAAGGCCAATTCGAGTTCAACGAGTTAATTTCAAGACTGGAGGTGACCATTTAATAAAATGTGTTTTGTTGGAAGGAGATTACTTTTGAGGGAACGAAATATGTAGATTTCAAGTAATGTATGTACGAGTATGTACTACATTCAATACACTGAAGCTATTAACGCTACTTAAGAGGGTGAACTTGGTTCAAAGAGCACTTTCATAACATACTTAGCATTTCCGAAACGCTGAAGTATATTTTAAGAAAAAAATTGCTCTTTCTATAGTTATTAGCCCCAAACACTTAGGGCAATGGTGCATTCTAAAAATATTTAAGAAATTTTTCCGGTTGAAACTACAGAAAATCCCAAAGCAATTCATTAAGAACCAACATTAACATATCTATTAGATTTATGGATAGGAAGTAAAATACAATTACGTGCATATGTATGCACTTTGGAAAATATTTAAAAATTGTACGTGTGTGTCATGTTTTAAGGTTATAGGGTAGTGCACTAAAATTAAAAGCCGCATGCGCGCACCCCGAGTGCACCAATTTTAATTTGTACCCTCTTCACTTTATATTTGGAGGATTCCGTTTTCTGATGTGGGCGTGAGCATACTTGTTCGCTCGCTTGTATGGGTGTGTGTGGCCGCGGTAAATGATAGATCTTTTTGTATTCAGTTGATTTTTCTAGGCAAAGCATTTAATTCGCTTAGTGTGTGAGCATTAAATGTTGACATGTCGTGGATAAAAATGTGTTAAAAAGCGGAGGATTCCCTTTTGTATGTACTTATACATATGCATACATATATGCACATATACATACATATATACGAGTACATCTACTTCAATAGCAGCGACCACAAGGACGAGGGTTGCACAGTTACTTATTCAGTTTCTGGGGGCGTACGGTGAGATGAGACTGTTGTGGGCGCCAAATTACCTTAAGAGCAACGTGTTGAGTAAATAAATCATGAAAATGTGTTATAATTACAAGGAATTAGATGCAATCACAAGAAATATAAGCATGAACGCATGTGGTAACACAATGTTGCTTAACATAGAAGAGAAATTGTAAGGAGCTAAAAGATCAGACAAATGGAATTATCAATGTTGGTGGTGCGATGTGAGGCAAATGGCATGTGTCGTCCTGAACACTAAATATGCCACAAACACTAAATATGCCACATGTTGACTTTTGATAGGTGAATTTGATTTATGGGAAAATCCACTTACTTAAATGCAGAAGAACTTTCTGAACTTGCTTCTAATTAAAGAATTAAAATTCTTGGAATGGAAATTCTATGTGTGGCTTAAGACATTTCAATACGTCAGTTGCCTTTACACCGGTTACAGTTAGGCGAAAACTTGCTGTTTAACTATTATTGGCTATAATTTCCTGTGGCGAATTAATTGGTCACAGTTGGAATACACAATCTACTCAAATCTCCAACTGGAGGTCGTTTTGAATCGAATTATTCAAATAACCCTGAAAATTACGCAATATACAAGTAAAGTGACAGAAAACTGATGATTATAAAATGAGGCATAAAAGACAATCATCGGCCTGCTGCATCCAAAAACTGAAGCTTTAATCAAACTATGAAGTTAAACCATATAGAGAAAATGATAAAATATAAAGATAAAGATAAAGATAAAGATAAAGATAAAGATAAAGATAAAGATAAAGATAAAGATAAAGATAAAGATAAAGATAAAGATAAAGATAAAGATAAAGATAAAGATAAAGATAAAGATAAAGATAAAGATAAAGATAAAGATAAAGATAAAGATAAAGATAAAGATAAAGATAAAGATAAAGATAAAGATAAAGATAAAGATAAAGATAAAGATAAAGATAAAGATAAAGATAAAGATAAAGATAAAGATAAAGATAAAGATAAAGATAAAGATAAAGATAAAGATAAAGATAAAGATAAAGATAAAGATAAAGATAAAGATAAAGATAAAGATAAAGATAAAGATAAAGATAAAGATAAAGATAAAGATAAAGATAAAGATAAAGATAAAGATAAAGATAAAGATAAAGATAAAGATAAAGATAAAGATAAAGATAAAGATAAAGATAAAGATAAAGATAAAGATAAAGATAAAGATAAAGATAAAGATAAAGATAAAGATAAAGATAAAGATAAAGATAAAGATAAAGATAAAGATAAAGATAAAGATAAAGATAAAGATAAAGATAAAGATAAAGATAAAGATAAAGATAAAGATAAAGATAAAGATAAAGATAAAGATAAAGATAAAGATAAAGATAAAGATAAAGATAAAGATAAAGATAAAGATAAAGATAAAGATAAAGATAAAGATAAAGATAAAGATAAAGATAAAGATAAAGATAAAGATAAAGATAAAGATAAAGATAAAGATAAAGATAAAGATAAAGATAAAGATAAAGATAAAGATAAAGATAAAGATAAAGATAAAGATAAAGATAAAGATAAAGATAAAGATAAAGATAAAGATAAAGATAAAGATAAAGATAAAGATAAAGATAAAGATAAAGATAAAGATAAAGATAAAGATAAAGATAAAGATAAAGATAAAGATAAAGATAAAGATAAAGATAAAGATAAAGATAAAGATAAAGATAAAGATAAAGATAAAGATAAAGATAAAGATAAAGATAAAGATAAAGATAAAGATAAAGATAAAGATAAAGATAAAGATAAAGATAAAGATAAAGATAAAGATAAAGATAAAGATAAAGATAAAGATAAAGATAAAGATAAAGATAAAGATAAAGATAAAGATAAAGATAAAGATAAAGATAAAGATAAAGATAAAGATAAAGATAAAGATAAAGATAAAGATAAAGATAAAGATAAAGATAAAGATAAAGATAAAGATAAAGATAAAGATAAAGATAAAGATAAAGATAAAGATAAAGATAAAGATAAAGATAAAGATAAAGATAAAGATAAAGATAAAGATAAAGATACAGATAAAGAGCAATTTTCCTATTATTGATTATATTATTTTTCCTATTATCGATTACAGCGGGTCTTCTCCATTTCAATTCAACCGGGTCAAAATAATGAGACACGTATTTTTTTGTTCGCCCGAAAAAATTTTTTTTCAAGATTTATCGGCAGTTTTGTTTTTTGGCTCAAAATCGATTTTTTTTTATTTATATAAAAAACTTTTTTTTTAAGGCTCATAACTTAGTCAAAAATGAACCGATTTTAATTATTTTGGGTTCAAAATGATCGTCATTACTTACACAAGCGATTTCATGTGGGAACAATTGCAAAAAAGTAGTTCAAAATTTTTTATTTTGCAAAAAACAAAAAGTGCGAAACAGGTTTTTTACTCAAAAACAACTCATTTTAGCTACTGGGTATTCAGCTCAATTGAAGTTTGAGATGTCCTCTTGATTTGGAAAAAGACAAAACACACTTTTTGAAATATTGAATTTCGAAAAAATTTCGAATTCTTTTTTTTTGCAAAATAAAAAATTTTGAACTACTACGCTCGTGCAAGTAATGACGATCATTTTGAACCCAAAAATTATAAAATCGGTTAATTTTAGACTAAGTTATCAGCCTTTAAAGAAAAATGTTTCTTATATATTTAAAAAAATCGATTTTGAGCCAAAAAACAAAATTGCCGATAAATCTTGAATAACAGTTTTTTTGGGCGGACAAAAAAATACGCGTGTCATTATTTTGACCAGAGAGCAACATATTTGAGTTACATCGAAATCGGACAACATGACCGGCTGAATTGAAATGGAAAGCAAAAGTTATATGGATATAAAAAGTTAAAGTTTCGGTCCTTACTTGTTTTAAATTGATTTTTGCCATATGAGGAATACTTACAATGAGTAAACTGAATTAGCAAAGCAGTGATTCTAATGATTCCCTTCTGGTAGGCCAATCGTCGAAAATATTGATGAAATCATGGAAATCGTCGAGTCGAAACGACTGGTAGGCATTAACTCTGTTGCCCAGAAACTAAAGAATAGTCAGAAAAATGTTCAAACGGATTTGCATAAAGTAATTACAACCATGTTAGGTTTATCTTTAACAACTTTCTTCCCCGCCTAATATTATGTTCACATATACGGTTTATCGGGTCCGGTACCAAAAATTAGTCTGTCAGATTAAAAACTGTTTCAATGCAGTTTAGACTAGTTGTTTACGTCGTTCTTTTTCTTTAGATTGAACTTGTGTAATTAATATTAAGTTTGAATAAACGTTATTAATGCTATGGAGGCATAAATTCCTTCATGTAATTACACAAATGGCCCCCAGTGGTACGCGGTTGGCTTTAAATATCCTTTATCTATCTTTATCTATTATTACTTTGTCAGCATATATAATAGATTTGTTACCTTTCATCTTTGGAAGCTTTTCCTTTACCTCACATAAAAATAATCGAAAAATCATCAACGGCACAGAGTTTGAGGAGATCAAACATTCGATTTAAACGAAGATTTCACAGCTCTATATATTATCTATATATAGTTTATTAATATGAGACTGGTTGCCGATGAATTATTGTGCGCTGAACACGAGTCTGCATGATTTTTATATGTTTTTACCCTTCCCTTTCTCAAAGGCCTGACGTACTAGAGACTTCCACTTATATTCAACTTTAAGCTTGAATTTTAGACTATGACAGCCATAATCAAGCAAAATCGACATGCAAAAATTGAATGCCATAAAATTATATTACAAATGTGAGTATGTGGTTTACTGACAGCATGCAAGCAGCCAAAGTGTTCGTTTCAATGTTGAAGAATAATTGGGCAACAAATCATGGAATAAGTACTAAGAAATATTGCGGTTTATGATAATTCATCATTTAATTATAATTGCGTTATGAAGAATCAAAAAGACAACGACTGAAGTTTTCGCATTTCACATAATAACCACAAAATTGCTGGGTTTCTAAAGTACCACTCACGACAATTTGTGAAAATTTGTATTAGCACATAATGGCGTGCCATTAAGAGGTATAGCTAAGTAGGTACGTATTTACTTAGACATACATACGTACGTATAAAGTCATTATTTTTCATGCAGTTTCAACTAAACAACATTGCCTGCTGAGCCATTGATCTAAACGTACATTCGTGTACTTGTTGGAAAAGCGCTTAATTTCATAACTATTGACAGCAAAAAGCAGTCAAGGACCCTCACTTGAACACATATGCAAATATACATACAAATATACGAACGCACGTAAGTATGATTGAAAGATGGCCGGTCTATTCAATGGACGCAAGTCTATTCAAATGAGCCTCAAATAAGGCAAATTACTTGACGACCGAATAATATGCAGTCGGGTTATCGCAGACGGCACTCCCGGCGATATTTACCACTTTATGCAATGAATCTTAAGAATGTAATGTAAGATAACTTAGATCCAAAAAAAATATTTGATGTTGTCGCCGTTTCGTCAAAATTCTACCAATGGAAGAATTTCTGCATTATTTCATTTTAATAATTAGCGGTCCCCATAGCATGGTGCGTGACTACCAACCACATAAAACAAGAAAGGATAGGATCAGATTTTTTCTAATAGCGGTCACTCCTCGGCAAGAGATGGCAAGCCTGCGAGTGTATCTCTGCCATGGAAAACCATTTGCCATTCGGAGGCCGCATAAAACTGTGAAAAAGCATCAAGGCGCACATCACAAATAGAGGGAGAGGCTCGGCGCAACCACCAACTCACAACCTTTGTTAAAAAAAGTTAACAGTTCAAAAATGCTTCGCAAGTCTACAGTATCGTACGCAAAAATTGCACAAAACCTTGTCTGCGAGTAATAAATTACCCAATTCGTTTTTAGAATCAGTTAACGAACTCAAAGATTATAATTTTAATTATCCTTTCTTCAAATTTTTCTTTAAGTAGTCATATTTTACCCATTATTGCGAAATCGTAGATTGATGCGAAAGGCATAATAACACGAAATTTGTTTACCCCTACACAATTAAAGTATTATGTACCTCTTTCGTTTGGGTAAATTTAGAATATGCTGTATTTTTTTGGAGGTCGGGGAGGTTTAAATAATCCAAAAAAATGTCGGACCTCTGCCACTATTACTTTTAATAAATAGGAAAACATTAGAAGCTAGAAGAACTGTACTTTCTCAGTCCTGTTCCGTTATAAAAAAAAAACAATTTTTATATTCCTCACCGAAGCCAGCGTAAATTTCTACTGCAAAACTCATTACTCCCTTAATGACCCTATTACACAGGCATCGAACTGTATAATTGGATTTTGCTTTTTCGAAATATTGGATTGGCAACTAAGTCATTGCGGATTTTTTTTAGAAAATCAAAGACTATTTTTTCATGGAACTAAATAACTTCGTTCTGTAATGTATTGCCCATTTTGATTAATGACTCTTTGCCACCTTTAAGGCAGCATCATAATCCCACGTTCATAAAACTTCTGGTTTTTGTTAGCAAAAAACTGAATCAGGATCAATTTGACACCATCATCATTATTGAAATTTTTACCATTCAAGGAGTTTTGTAAAGATCGAAAAAAGTAATGAGATGGTGCAAGGTCAGGACTATATGGTGGATGTGGCAAAACATCCCAACAAAGCTCCAGCAAAGCATTTTTGCCGAGTGGCCAAAGATGTGTGTGGCCTTGCATTGTCATGATGGCATACAATACTTTTTCGATTTGTCAATTCGCGCCACTTTTCTTCATCTGCATTGTTTAATTTCGTTAGTTCTTCAATGTAGACACCAGAATTGATCGTTCGGTTTGGTGGTAAGAGTTCAAAGTAGACAATTCCTAATCCCACCAAACTGATAACAAAACCTTCTTTCGATGAATATAAGCTTTTGATGTTGTTTGAGTTGGTTCACCTGGCCTGCTCCACGATCTTTTCCGCTTAATATTGTCGTAAACAACCCATTTTTCGTCGCCAGTTATCAGTCGTTTTAAAAATGGATTATTTTCATAACGTTTTTTAGCAAATCGCAGCTGTTAATGCATTGCGTTTAATGCGTTTATTTCAGTTCGTGAGGAACCCATGTATCGAGTTTTTGAACATAGCTAAGTTGAGTGGTTTTAAGTGATTTTCAATGCATGTAGCATATGTGATACATGAAACTTTTCTGCAATCTCATGTGTTGTACTGTGACGATCCGAATCGATTATTGCTTTGATTAGGGCGTCATCAAGTTTTTATCTTTGAGTGAAATATCACCAGAACGAAATTTGGCAAACCAATTTTAACACTGCCGTTCTTTTAAGTCTTCGTCACCATAAACAGCACATAACTTTTTATGAGCTAGCGACGCGGTTTTCCCTTTGCGAAAATAAAAAAGCAAAATATGAAATTTGATTTTCCATTTTTCAACGAACGCCACTCGAAAACTACGCAACCGATCAAAAAACCTTTTTACTTATTATATTATATCGTCCCCTTAGTATTGAAATAGCCTATAAATTTTTTGATGTTTTGAGAAAATGAATTTCAAACTTTTTGTCGAAAGTAGCTCTCACTCAAATCGCGTTATGTCTGTAAATATTTATTATTTTTGACTGACGTTTTGACGCACTTTGTGGAACTAGAATTTGACCAAATTTTGACCACATATAAAATCGACGATGGAGAATCCAAAAATTCAATAAAAAAATAATAGCCTATGAGCACATAGGCTATTGTTATACTAAGGGGACGATATGTTCTTAAAAATTCTTTAGATTCCATTTTCTAGCCTTTATCTATTATTATTAATCACCATGTTAAAATTTGATATTGGGGTGTAATAAACTTTTGTTTGTTCAATATACTAAATAAATAATAAATTATATAACTATATGAGTGCATATACATGGTTGGCCATATTAAACTGACCCATGTGATTATTAAAAAAATATGGAAAAAGAAACATTTTTTTGTGTTTCATTGTGAAAAACATTTAATTTAGTTCAAGGAGATTCGTTTACATCACTTTTTGAATATGATATCGCGCAAGTGGTCGCCCTTAGCTCGTATAGCGTAATGTGCCCGTTTTTCGGCGTTTTCCATAGTTTTGGCCAGCGTCTCGGCCGATATGGCGGCTATTTCCCGTCGGATATTGGCCTTAAGTGCGCCTAGTGTCTTTGGCTTGTTGACGTAAACCTTAGATTTCAAATTACAGTAAAAAGTTATAGGGTTACTCAATGGGTCAGTTTAATATGGCCAACCCTGTACATAAGGAACGGTTTCATATAGGGCAGTACTATTCAAATTGAATATTGAACTTGAGACATGATGTATATCACCTTTTGTTGACAATCTCCCAACTTGAGTCCTTCTATCGATGAAACTGTTAACCCCAACCAGAGACTTAGTACCTCACAAAGGAAAAGGAAACCCCGGTGGAAGGAAAGGGAAGAAAAGAAGTAGGCATACCTAGAGGGGACTAGACCTAAGCCAGGCACCCTTATGTAAGTATGCATTGTCGCGAGTTCACAACAACAGCGTCGAATGGTGGAAGCAATGGTCTGCCCAAGACTGTAGTGTGCCAATGTTGATGATAATGTATATATAAGGAATAGTTTTATTTTATTTTATTACCTTGTTTCATTTCATTCAAATCTATTTTATTTTATTATACTTCATTTTATTTAATTTAACTTAATTTGTTTTTAATTTTTGGTATATTTCATTCTACTATATTAAATTAAATTTAATTAGAATTAAAAAAAAAATAAGTTAAATTTAGTTTAATTTGATTTAACTTTTTATATTAATTTTTTTAACTTTTTTTATTGTACTATAATCTATTTTATTTTATTTAAAACGAACTTTGATGTTTCATTTTACTTACCTCTATTTTATTTAAGTACATTTTACGTCATTATATTCATTTTTCTCATTTTTAATAAATATCATTTCATATTTTACCATATATTATTTGTAATCAAATTTTTATTTTCTTTAACCTTCTTCAAAATGAGTCAAAATACAGATCAAAACAAAAAAAACCTTTTTTTCACAAACTAAAATATTTCAGCGACTATTTTTTGCTTCTGTAGGTTGTTCAATGTATGCCAAAACCAATGAAAAAGCCAATAAATTAAAAATATATACCTGGAATTCTTAAAAATGAGTTATAAATGTGGCGAATTTGCCACATATTCCCATACAAATATATGTAAATGCATAAGGATCTGGAAAGGTCCGAATACCCGACCGAAGGTGTAACATTTTAAATTCTTCTTTTCGTCCTGTTTGAGCATCCTTTTTAAAAGTTTATATCCATACATCGATAGAAAATCGAATTTTAGGAAGCTATCTAGAAGATCAATTCGTTAGCTATAGAAATATGTTAAATTCACGTCAAAAGTCGAAAAAGGTCTGGAAATTGTATTTCCTTTTATTTTATTCGGATCTAATTTATTTTATATAAGGGCGCAGATACCTGTAAACTCCCATATTTTCCCTGATTTTCATTAAAATTATTTAAAATGAATAAGTCAATATATTTTTTTCAAAATTGGCATACAGTTTATTTATTCATTAAAATAATATAATTTTTTTTTTTATTTTAATCATTTAAAATGGCGGATGTACACTCAATTCTTCCAGCGGGGCTTCTCAATCGGTGGGCATTGTAGCATCGGCGTCAGTGACCTCAATACAAAAAACCAAACATTTTTTTTTTTATTAATGTCATAATTTCTATATGAATTTAAAAAAAATGGAAAAAAAACTCGCGGAATAAAATGCTTACAAAAATGTTTATTATGGGGCGAATTTTTCTACTATTTGTGCTTCAAAATAATTATTAATATTATAATTAATATATTTCGAAAAATTTTCAAAAACTTGTAAATTCACATAGAAAGTAATATCATTAAAATATGTGTACAAAATTTCAGGAGAATCGGTCAATAGCTTTTCGAGTTATCGTGTACGCCAATTCGAAAAATATAGTTTTGAGAAAAACACGTCTAAAATTTGAGTACATGAAAATTCCTCTCCCAGCGCTCGAACGCAAAGAATACGGTTGACGATCTACATATACAGGTAATATAAGAAATACTTATATTTACGTCCTAAAAATTTGTTTACATATTCTTAAAGGATTATATTAAAATTTAATGGAAAAAAAAATTTTTACGAAATGTTACAGGTATCTGTCCCCTTAGGATATATTTTTTAATTACGCCTATTTTATTTAAATACATTTTACTTTATTATATTCAATTTCAGTTTATCTTATTTTCAATTTTTTTATTTTGTTTCATTGTGCTTTTACATTATTTTATTTAAGATTAGATTATTTTTCTTAAGTCATTTTTTCTATTTTATTTTTATTTTTCGATTTTTTTATTTCATTTTATTTAATTTTATATTATTTATTTTTGATTTTTAACTGTTTCTTTTATTTATGCTATTTTATTTTATGTATTTTATTTTTAATTTTTAATTTTTTTTTTATTTTACACCATTTTATTGTTTTTTGAATTTATTTTGTTTCAATTTACTTTATTTTATTTCAGTGTTTTTGATTTGGAATGTTATATTTTTTAAGTAAAACAGAACATTCGTTTGATCCACCCTTTCAAAAATGCTATAGCTGTGCTTCAACGCACACCGTTCGATGTCCAAATTTACGATGATATCTCGCCTAGACTTTAAATCAGCCTACGTGCAGCTCTAATCACTTTTAGTGCGCGCAGAAGTCATTATGTCAAAAATCAAAGCAAAGCAATAGTATGTACAGTTATGAGTAAAATGAGGATGTGCAAATACCAAATGTGTATTACATACAGATGCCGTGAGTATTTACTGCTAGGAAACCGAAATTATTTCAATGGCTCTAGAGGCAGTACTTCACTCAAAGTGAGCACTAATTGTGGTAGTGGATGTGATGGTCCGCACTAAATGGAGATAATAATGTAGCTTTGCATTTGTGCAAGGCTGTTCCCTCTATGTGAAATTGTGAATATTATACATGTCAGGAAAAACATCAAATATTAAACCTCAACCCTTCAATCACATAGATATTACTCATGCTTATTGCAAGAAATAAATTATTGCTATAAACCCAAAAACAAAAATAGTATCATACAGAAATCCATTTATTGCAAAAGAGAATAGCAGTGTGTGCAGGAAATACGTCAAAAGGCATTAATTTATATGAAAGACAAACGGGGAAAATCGAACTCAATACCTAACCAATACTCACATAAAAATAGTAGGTATGTACCATGTATGCAGCAGAGGATATGTATGTGTGTGTACAAATGTGCATTAGAGTCCATTTAAGTCAAAATGCTGCTGGTACGCAATTCAATTGAAAGTCGGCTCAGATTAGTAAAAGTAATGTTGAAAAACTAGCTGAGCGCATGCGATTGCTTGTGTGGTCCCACTAAATTGTCTCATAGCGGAAAGGGCACGCACACTTCCGAGGAAGGAGGACAAGAGCAGCATGCACATACGAACATCTATCCACATCCTTATACGCATTCGCCCACAAAGTAAGTAGGCATTTGCAATCCTTAAATCTGTAGTTTGGGCTCGTACATGTTGCATATCAGTCATTATATCCGACGGAACGATGCAAGGACACGTATCACCTTCGGCTCCATTGTGATCGTTATTATTTTTGATGCTCTTGTTATATTCATATAGACATATTTACTTGCATCTCTGTTTGGCGATTGAGTTCATCATAACCCCAATTGTGTGAGTGTTATATGTGAGGAGAGTAGCAAATGTTCGCTTGGTATGCAACAATGATTGAATTTCTCAGTTGATTAGCGTAGGAATACGAGTTGCTTGTTTCATTTTGAATTCAATTGCAAGCAGTTCGGATAGAGACAAGAAGAAAAGCTTATGAAAAAGAGTAGGTCACAATTCCATCGCCCGGCACTCAGTTTTTTTTATTATTGACGGATTTCGGCATAATCTAAAGCCTGCGAAAATATTTAATGAGTGCCAAATACCATAGCAATATAATTCACAGTGGATTGACCACCTTGAAGTGGATTTTCAGATTCCAGACTGTGCATTCTCTTATAGGGTGCGAGGTCACTTTAACGCTTCGACCGATGACGTACAAATTTAAGTACTTCGATTATTTCCTTAATTTGTCCACGGCATGCTATAGTTCAGCAAGGGAGCAAAGGCCCACAGCAATCTTCCTCCATTCGACTCCATCAGAACAATCTTCTTCAGCCCGTTCCAGCTTTTGTTAGTTTTCTTTATCTCCGCTTCTCAATGCCTGCTCCGGCTCAGCGAGGGTCTATCTCTTCGTCGTTTTCCAAGTGGATTCCAATCAATTGCAGTGCGTTTGTTGTCACTTGATTCTCTTCTAAGAACGTGCCTCATGTCAATATTTTCATAATGTCTACGTCTAATGAGATTATATTTTTATTTTTCGAGAAAAGAAAAAAACTATTAATGGCAAACATAAAAAGGCTTTGAGGAAAAATGTATTGAAATGTCATTTACATATGTATGTGTGTCGGAAAATTTAGAAACAATGAAGATTAAATTTCTAAAACCCGAAATATAAATAGCAGCCCTCGTGAAATTATGTTTGAAATTTGTATTCGACCAAACGAACTTTTATTAGTCCCCTCGTACATTTTAAATTATCAAATAGAGAACGCACCAAAAATTCCTAAATTCTTATACTCTTATATTCTCCATTGGGCGCCATTCATGCATTGAATTCCTTCAATTACAGATGTCATTGCCGAAAACACTAAAGCAATCGCCTTTCTCTGTTTGTCTTGCTATATTTGTACGATATATTGTTCTTGTAGTTAGCTGCATGCCGGCACATGCGCTGACATTCTTTTCGGAAGTAACTATTTATCTGAAATAGTTTCAAGTGGCACAGCCGCCTATGCACATGATCCCACACGGCCCAGTCAACAATGTCAAGGTGCAATGCATGAATGTATGTTTTTTTTTCGAATGACACGTACATACATAAATAACTAAAATGATAAAAAAATTAAAATATTCAGTTTAACGCTAAATAGTGCATTCCAATAAGAACGGATTTAATAATGTAATGGTAATCGTAACGGTTGTACGGGTCAGACTAACTAACTTATGAACTGCGACCGGATTATTCCATTGTACGCCCCTCAGTGCTTAATTTTGGTTATTTCGTATTGTGAAAAATCGAAGCAGCTCCTTTGGAGGGAGCATTTGTAAATCTTCATCCACTAGTAGGTATGAGACCAGGATTCTGTGTTTCCAGTGACCTAATGCTTCATATTTGGTGATTAAGTGTTCCATGGACTTCTCGTCATCACAACGGAACCTGCATTTAGTAACGTAAAATAAATGCACAATTAATCGACGAAGTGTAGGTATCGAGTCGCGCGGCATATTAGATCCATAGAGATCTTTGGGCTTAATGGGTTTGCTATAACGGTGAGACAGTCGAGGATGGGGCTACTTTGTACCAATAGCTAGAAAACCCGAGAGCTTTGCTTAAATATGGTCACAAGCCCATTTCAGGTTCAGCCGATGTATCCAACCTTTATGTCACTCCCATGCCGGATACTGCTTGCAGATCCAAATACTGTTGTCGCATGTTTTCTCATATCATTATCACTAAATATAAAACACAAAAAATTCCCTGAAAAAGCCAATCTGCTCTTCGGAAGTCCATAGCGTTTTTATGTTTTCTTTTACTCCACAACGATTTGTTTGCTGTTTGGCAAAGGGTAAACATTCAACTCTTTCTGCTCTACAAAACTATGTTAATTGTATTTTCGTTGTGTTTTATTAGATTTCTGACTTAGAAATGGAATACCTAGAAGGCAAAAATCAACATTTTTGACATCTGGTCTTCTTTGCTTTTCATCGACGTCAAAAAGCTGCCGAAGTAGCCCGGGACATTTGCGTCGTGTGTGGAGAAAGTGTCATAGGCGAGCACCTATGAAGAGCTACCTCACGGAAATGGTTTGCAAATTTCAAAAATGGCGACTCTGATGTCGATGGCACGTAACGCAGCGGAAAGTCTTCTGAATCCTCAAATCACTGTCGCCAAACCTGTCATGAATTGACGAAAAAAATGAACTGCGATCGTAAAACGATTCTCAATCACCTGCATTCAATGGGATTTACTGAAAAATTGGTAGCCTGGGTGCCTCATGAGCTCAACTAAAAACAAAAAAGAAAGTCGCCTTCAAATTATTTCTCAGCATCTGACCCGCCATCGAGCAACACGAGGTCATAAACAGCGTTTTTGCACCGAATCGTCACGAGACGTGTTGCCTATACAGGTACGTCAATACGAGGTAAAGAAAGGAGTGGGTGGCTCCAGCAGATACCCCAAAGTCGAGAATCAGGACGGATCTTCATTCAAGAAAGAAGACCATGATATGTGTGTGATGGATCTGGGAGGGCATGGTGCACTGGGAAATGCTCGAAAAGAATTCCACGGCCAACAAGGGGCTCTACATTATGCAGCTAAACCGCGTGAATAAGGCTATTCGACTGAAAAGACCTGATCGGTATGGTCAAAACATACACCTTCACGACAACGCCAGATCCCATATTGCACAAGTTGTCAAAGCCGCACCCCAAGAGCTACAATGAGGGGTTATTTATTTATTTAGCATTCGCCTGATCCTCCGAACCTTTCACCGACCGATTACCATCCTTTCCGCTCCCTGCCAAACCATATGAAGAGCGTTACTTTCGATAACAAAGAAGTCCTTAAAAACTGGCACAACAACTTCTTTAGCACCAGACCAGGCGACTTTTGGCGGGACGGTATCAACAAATTGATGGATAGGAGGGGAGAAGTTGTAAACAGCAACGGTGTATATACATATAATTGATTAACTTATTGATATTATTGTTGTTTTTTGTTCAAATTAAAGTTTTCGGTAAAAATAACCCAACCAAATATAAAAGCTGACCTCCGATTTGTGGTTTTATTTCACGCGTTCACTTCACTTTGTTTCGGTGAGTTCTAATAGGGGCGTTCCATGAAAGTAGTACCAGTTGGTCCTTCAATTTTCTTTACACTTTGGAATTTTGTTGTGTTTGTGACTCTTTGGAAGCATGCCAAAGGGTTTTGCAAAATTTCAATTATTTTGCAAGTTATTGTTTATTGAATTTTTATGCTAAATTTTTTTCGATAATTTTTATCTTGAAATATATTAGTGATACAAAAAAAAGTTCTTTATAAAAATTATAGGGAAAAAGTTGAATTTTCATAATATATTTTTTAAAAAATAAAAAAAATAATTTTTAGCTAATTTTTTATTGTTGTTTTTTTACTCGAAGTACACTGTGGAATTTTATAAAAACAATTTTTTATCAAAGTTTGAACCCTTCTTAAAAGATACTGCAAATTATAGAGATGGGTTTTTTTTTGTTCTCGAGATTATTAATTTTTGAATTTTATACTGCATGCTTCCTTGCGACCAAAGCAATGTGTACTTGCTGATAGTAATGGAACACACACGGTTTGTGTGTGTAAAATACATCAGAATTTTAAATTAATGTTAAACGATTTAAAAAGTATTTTTGCAGATATATCTGTAACTACTTATGAAGAAATAATAGAATGCATGATTTGTAGTAAGCCTAAAAATGAATGTTATATGAAACAATGTGATCTTTGCCCTGGCTTTCATGAAATTGCTACTGAAATAGAAGAAGCTCTCAAAAAGAGAAATATTATTAATATAACTTATCAACTGTGGACTAACACCGATCGTTCTTCTCTAGAAACAATTACGGAGGAGGCGAAAATATTCCTCAAAAAAATGAGCAAAGAAGCTGATATCCTTTTACTGCATAATTTTGTAGCTAAAGAACAAAGTAATTTTTTAAAAAATCTAAAAACAAATTTAAAAGAAGGGGAATTAATTGTAATTGGGGATTTTTCTGAAAATTTTACATTTTTAATACAAAATGCAATACAGAGTCATCATTGGAATAACAGCCAAACAACTATGCAGCATCACAGTATAAAAACAGAAAAAATTTTATCAATTTAGTCTATCATTTTCAAGATTTTAATATAGAAGCAGAATGGCACTTTTTTGCAACGTCTCATGGAAAAAATGCTTGTGATGGAATTGGTGGTACAATAAAAAGGTACGTTAGGCGAGAAAGTCAACGAAGACCTGATACTGTACCAATAGCAACTCCTGGAGAATTTTTTAACATAGTTAAAAACAAATTTGATTCAATTACATTTGACTTTTGTTCCAATGAAGCTCTTGAAGATATAAAAAAGTTCTTAAGTAAACGATTTTTAACATGCAAAACAATCAGTGGCACACGTGGTTTTCATTCTTTTATTCCAGTTGAAAATGAAAAAATTAAATGTAAAAAAATTTCTAACTTCAATGATAGTTTATCTTCCGTATTTAATATTTCATAATAATTCTTATCAATTCTAAAATTCTAAATAGAACACAAAAAATTTTTTTGATTATATTGAAAAAATGTATACAACTTATGTTATGTATTATTCTATTTTATAATATAGAGAAAGGGAATGGCGGATTAGGCCTACTGGGGATACCACCTTTTTTTTACATTTTTTTTTTTAAAACGCACTTAACGTACTGTACCTCCAGGGTGGTGTGGAAAACGGTATTTATTTAATAAAAAATGTTAATTTAGTAAGTGGGAATAATATTAAAAAAAAATATGATGTAAAACTGTGTTCTTTATATTGTATTGGTAAAGAATAAAGCATGCTGCGGGAGCTGCCGCGCGCGGCTACCAGGGCGAGTCAATTTCTCGAGAACAAAAAAAAACTCATCTCTATAATTTGCAGCATCTTTTAAGAAGGGTTCAAACTTTGATAAAAAATTTTTTTTATAAAATTCCACAGTGTACTTCGAGTAAAAAAACAACAATAAAAAATTATTGTTTAAACAAATTAGCTAAAAATTATTTTTTTTTATTTTTTAAAAAATATATTATGAAAATTCAACTTTTTCCCTATAATTTTTATAAAGAACTTTTTTTTGTATCACTAATATATTTCAAGATAAAAATTATCGAAAAAAAATTAGCATAAAAATTCAATAAACAATAACTTGCAAAATAATTGAAATTTTGCAAAACCCTTTGGCATGCTTCCAAAGAGTCACAAACACAACAAAATTCCAAAGTATAAAGAAAATTGAAGGACCAACTGGTACTACTTTCATGGAACGCCCCAATATGCAATTTTCACATGCATTTATTTTCATGTTTATGGTTTTTATTTATATCGAATATTTTTTAGATATGGCTTGGTGCAAAGCTGTCAATGTTTGTATAATAAACCAATTCATACTAATGGTACAGAAACGCCTCCTTTCGGTTAGTATATTTTCTTTGGTTTCGGCGTTTTCGAAATGAACAAATATCAGAGTGATGTGCACTTTTAACTAACCATTTCACAAGCCCTTTAAGAAAAGCAGACATTTATCAGGCGAATAAAAAACACACAATAACCACATTTCGCTGCACACTTGCGGGCGAGGAAAATATTAAGCACCACCATTTGAAGAAGAACCTGCTTATTAGCATATCTTACCTTCAATGGCATAACTTAAAAGTGCATTTCTGGTTTTGAATTTCATCAGAAGGTAGCAATCTCATTATCCCCTACCACATCCACGCTCCTCAATTAAGGGTTAATTTAAGTATAATCAGCTCAATTGTGTAATTCAAAAGGATTGAAAAGGGGTTAACAGCGTGTCACTAAAGGGACTGTTGGTGTAAGTGGTGTATATAATCTGACAGTAATTTTGCCATCAGGCTAAAATGCCACACACATCGAAGACATTGTCGTTATGTCATTTGTATGAAATAATTATTTTAATGTGCAGTACAAGGGAGCCACGTAGGAAATTATGCATTCAATGCATTTTATGTTTTCTCGCTGATTTCATATTTTTCCTTTCTTCAAATGGACATTAAGCGAAATATTTCAAATCAGTAATACCACCGCGATCAATTTTTCTACCCTTCGTAATCAATCACGAATGTGCCAAACGGTTTGCACTGCTGATGTGGGTGAACAAAAATTTTTATTCATTCACAAAATACAAATACAATTTGTCGCACGCTTGTCTAACTCTTCGTGCATGCCTATATATATATATGTGTGTGTATATATATATATACGTGTGTAATTATACACAAAATAGCTAAATATTCTTCTATTGAATGAACAAACGTGTGCAGGCGATACAATGCACAAATGTGCAAATTTTATAAAGCATTTATAGTCCAGCAATTCTCTTTATTACGAGTTACATACATACATACATACATACATACTATGTGATAAACTTGTTATTATTATTATTACTCTTCGACCATATGTTGCTGTCAGCGGGGCAAAAGTATCCTTTAATTGCAATGCAATTATTATTCGTGTTGCACATGTCGCCGTGCACCAAAGCGAAGCGAGGTATGCATTCATGAATACAAGGAGCAAACAAATGAAAGGAAGTTCATGTATACATAACTACAAGCCCATATGTACAAATCGTATGTAAATATGTATGTATGTGTCCATTCATCATGTGATGTGCTGGGATGTCGATGCGCCACCAAGCCGAGATTCCGTTGTTCCGGTTTGCTCTGTGCGTCTGGGGCATGTGCATCGGGGCAGATGTTTTTTTGTTGTCTTCTTTTTGTTATTTCGAAAACCACACGCGTGTTGTCGGTATATCAATATGCCGTGTGCCCTCCATTCAGCTCCCTCGTAACCTTCGAAGGATGTTTTTCCTTTTTTGTCGTGCTTTGCTTTGCTATATTTGTTTGCATTAAATGTATTGAATGTCCTGAACCACGGGTTAAGGTTAAATATTTTTTAAGTGATAGCGAAATCAAGTTGAATACGGTTTGAGGAAAAACCATAAAATTACCGCAAATTATACTTTAATCTAATATCTATCGAAATATTAATTTGTAAATATATCGACTGCTTTCCAAATCCCTGTTACATGTTTGGCTGAGCTCCTCTTCCAGTTTGCGCGTTGCTATTCCCTCGTAAATGGGGAGACCTACAATTTTATGACGTTTCCGAACAGCAGATGGTTTTTTATGTGGAGCTTTTTGATGGTAAAAATACATTCGGAAGCTTGCCACTGTCTTCCAACGCGCGACCGCTATTAGAAAAAACCTTTTCTACCATTTGGTGTTTCATGCCCACACCAAGATTCAAGCCCGGGCCTCATCACGGAACAACCTATTCGGCTACGGCAACCGTCTCCGCGTCATATATTTCGAATATTTACCACCACCTTCATCTAACTGTCGTACGAGGTCGTCAATTTCTATGCATCCAATAGATTTTAAATCCTTTCTTGCAATCTGAGGGTTGGGAATGGATACGTTGTATTCCACACAAAACAAATCGCTCACCAACTAGCCACATATCTTCTTTATGACTGCCTCAAGTGGCTGACCCAGTAGGCTCTTTAGACAACTAATCAATTAATGAAATTCCTCGGGTAACCCTGAAAATGTATGTACTAATATTCTACGCCGACTACCCATGTTGAGTTCCTCTGGTTCTTTTTACACATTTCTTCGAAATTTGATTTCAAAGCATACTAACGTGAGCAATCGAATATTTTTTTATTTTATTTTTATTTATAAATACCCATGGAAAGCTCTTCAAATGATTTTTTATTAATATGTAGTTATTCTGTTATCTGCCACATTTTAATTCTTCAATCGGCCAATATTTATTTTTCGTCTTTTCTGACGTCTTCTTCGATCACTGACGCCATTGGGCGGACTAGACCTGAAGTTCTCGTCTCTTATTGAAATACCTTTTTCACCACTGTAACATTTATGTAATAAAATTTCTGTGTATTCAATTTCCTAACAAGTAATTTAATAACAGGAGGGTGCTTCTAATGCGAGGTTTTTTCGTATCCGTACGCATGGTTTTGTTGCCAGAGATAACTATATATTCACCAAAACTATGAACGAAATAAAATAAGGCTTATTTATACTAACAATAAGTCACGAAGTATCGAGATGATGATATATCGCAACTTAACGCCGGTCGTAGTGTTATCAATCGTCGTGCGCATTGAATTCTATTGAGAATTTCTCCTGCCAGCAAGCCCTATTTTGGGCTAGGGTGGTTGCAACCTTCCTTTCGGGTGTAGACGAGTACTCAGGCCTTGAAGAACATTGTGATACCAGTCGTGAAAGTTTACAATTCAAATAAATTATAATTAAGTGCAGGAAGACTAATATAAATTATACTGACATAGCCCGTACGGCAGCGAAATATAGGGAGATGCGCTAAACTGTAAAACCAAGCGCAAAGCACTGGAGGTTCTACTAAGAGCACAGTTGCGTCAGCCTACCGCACTGTCTCAGGCGGAGCAGTTTTTGTGGTCAAGAGAGAGATACCTATCGACCTCATGGCCCGGGAACTAGTGAATGCGTGGTTGTAGGAAAAAATACGCTACAATTAACGCCGCAGAACGAAGATACCAAACCATGCAACGGTGGCAAAGCCGATGGGACACTAAATCGAGTGGCAGATGGACGGCGAAACAGATTCCTACAGTAGTTAAATGGGTTGAAATGAACTTCGGGGAAGGGGAAGTGCATTATTTTATGACTCATTGCCTCTCGGTTCACGGATACTTCCAGAAATACCTATACCGCATGGGAAAGGTAAGTGATCGTTTTTGGTTGTGACAGATGGCTCGCGATAAGAGATATTCTGAAGGAGCAGATTGGCGACATCGCGCCGACCAACGTAATCGGCAAAGTGCTCGAACGCGAGGATAACTGGAATGCAGTTAAAAGATACGTTGAAGAAACAAAGTAGACCTCGACGCAGTACAACAAAGCTAAGCCGCACAGATAGCGACACTAGAAGACGAGCCAATTGTACGGAAACTGACTACAAATATGGTGGACCCAGGACGTGGGTGAATAGAATTGGTCCCTTGTGGATGCTTTAGGGATCCCGAAAGAATGCAGAAAGTAGTCCCAGAAATTGGGTCTCCCTGTAAGTATGAAGGCATTTTGTACCCTACCTCATCCACCAAAAAAACAAAATACTTGACATAGAACTCAAGAAAAGAAAGGGCGCAAAAGAGAGTGGCTTTCATTAAACGTATAAAGTAATGTTTTTTTTTTGCTAAATAAAAAATTTTCCATTCTTTATTTTCGCCTTTACGCACTTCATTGTTTGTCTATTTGTGTAATGCAGCTGTATAGTTCGCAAGAGTCAAATATGATTGGCGTACGACGCCTTTTGGAAAAATTATAAATCTTCCGATAGAGTGTTTAATTTTGCGCCTCCTAGTATGTAAAGAAAAAGATTAAGTAATATTTAGTAGTGCAATAAGAGAAGATTAAGTAATATTTAGTTTGGCTCCAATTTGGAATAGGAACTAAGTATTTAGTTAAGGGCTCCCGCAGGTCTAGAGCTCGAAAATTGTGGCTACTACAAATTGTGGGTTTTACAGTAAAAAAATGAAAAACGATATTTAAATTGTTAGGGCTTCTTATTTGATTTCTTTTACATATAAAAATAAAAAAATCTTTAATTTTAATAATTGTAAAAAATGGCGCTAAATTTGACCCTCCCAAAAAATTGGACCTGGACCGTGTTGTCCATTTTGGCTCTTCTATTATTTATCTGAAACACAAAAGCCAAAAAAATTATTAATGACTGTAGCTATGCCCCATACTAGATAAAGAAAATTGACAAAATGGTGCGGTTTTGAATTTGACTCTAAAAAAATCGGTTTTTCCAGTTTGTTTATCAAAAGAAATACGAAATAATTGGAATAATAATATGATTCTAGTACGGGCGATAGCCATTGATGTTGTGAACAACATATTCCAATTTCAGACGATTCGGTTGAATAGTTTTTTTTTTTTTGACATCACCAGACCGAAAAAAGTCGTTTCGAGATAAATGAGTTTAAAGTTTGAGGTACAGGAGCGCGCGGAACGCTCGCTATCTAGTTAATGGGCTGTAGAAGCTATAATATTGGGAATTTCCGCATGAAAATTTCACAATATATTCTTAAGTAACTATACTTTCGAAATATCGAAAACGCAAAAAATTTATTTTTTGAAATTTCTAGACCACTGGGTCCCCTTAATTCTTTGTTTCATTTGTTAATTCTAGAAACTATTATCTTTTAACCTTGTAGCAACTCTGGCGTAAGCTGAACTTATTATAGACCTTGACGACCAATTCAAGAAATATTTCCAATTTCCAAAAAGGCGTTCATGTGAAAAAAATCTTTATTCCGAGTGCCTTCAACAATACATTTACATGGAGTTTTACGTATGCTTGGAGAAAACTTTGGAGCTCTTTCAATCACCTATAATCTAGCGGTGTGTGTGCTGTAAGTAAATTCCAAGACTCTACTGCTCATATAACTACATACCTATGTGCATAAATACATACATATTCGCATAGCTACGGAAGCTGCAACGAACCATACAAAAGCAATAGCAGCGCAGCAGAACAGCAGCTGATGCAAACAATCTAGTCGCGCTAACTGCACATCATCGCACGTGCCTCAGCGCTTTTCAGGCTCAGTTCCGCTATCACTTTCTCATCCGCATAATCGTCCACTTGTATACCCCGTTTAACCTTGCCCGCACACACAATCGGTGGCATAGCTC
Organism: Anastrepha obliqua; assembly: GCF_027943255.1. Taxonomy (NCBI): domain Eukaryota; kingdom Metazoa; phylum Arthropoda; class Insecta; order Diptera; family Tephritidae; genus Anastrepha; species Anastrepha obliqua. Next base: position 78,401,029 of record NC_072894.1, read on the forward strand.
TTTGTTAATTTGAGTGCCGAACTCAAAAATGCATTTATGCCATTGATAAGGATGAGACATCTTAAGCATGCGTTTCACGACAATGGCAAGCATATATTTACACACATACATGCATATGTGCATACGGACATACAGTGGCTCCTAACCAAAATGATGCCGTCAATTGCTTAAACCGAATAATGAGATTGAAGGAAAATAAAACACATTGTGGACAAAATTGATATGCCAGCTGGTAATAAATACAACATATTTTCAATTAAAACATAAAGGAAAAATCCATTTGGAATATTCTAGGTGTATTGTGTTTGTACAAAAAACATAATTGTGTTAACTAAAAACGCAGCTCACAGCCAAAATGATGCAGTCCTAAAAATCATTGCTTATTCTTATTATATTAATAAAAAGTTTAAGCAATAGTAAATCAATATTTTTTAAGAAATACTTTTTTGTCAATAACTGCTTGGAACCTCTTTAATTTAAGTTAATTTTTTGGTCGTTCCTCTTTTAATGCCTTTTTCAGGACAGATTCATGATTTTGAATAGCTTTATCTAGAACTGACCAGAGATTCTCAATAACATTCAAATGCGGCCAATTCCAAATGAGGCGGCCGGCGTAGCCGAATGGGTTGGTGCGTGACTACCATTCGGGAGTGCGTGATAGCAAAAAGTTGTATCTAATATATAATATATTTAATACCTGCCCCCCTCGGCAGGTAATGACAAACCTCTGAGTGTATTTCTGCCATTAAGAAGCTCCTCATAAGTAACCATTTTGCCGTTCGGAGTCGGCTCAAAACTATAGATCCTTCCATTTGTGTAACAACATCAAGGCACACGACACAAAGGAGGAGCTCGGTCATTTATTTATTTAATTCCAAATGAGAAAATTCTGCACCGCCGATTTATGCTTCGGTTTGTTATTCTCATGGAAGTGAAAATTTTCCCGAAAGTTTAATTTTGTGGCGCTGTGTGGCAATTTTTTGTAATATGTTCAAATATTTTGGCACTGACAAATGGCTTGTTGCGAGCTATGTGTCCATGGAAATCAGCTTACCTTATAACCCTCTGGCAGGAACAGTTTCAAGATGGCTTTTTTGCCAAGATATCTTTTAACTTGATTTGTAATTATTCGAGAACTCTCGTGTGGATTTTAACGTACTCTTCGCAAGATCCATTTAAAATCCCTGCCATTAGAAATCATGTTATGATCTTATTTTGTACCAAATTTTCGCGCAAAAAACGCTCAAAATGTGTTAAACAACCCTGTCTCAATTTAACCATTTCAGCGATTTTTTCCATTTTTTAAATTAAATATTCTTGTTTTTGTAGCGCACGGAAAATATATAATATAGATATATATTTTTTTTCATTCCAAAATGCGTAAATTTATGAAATTAAATAAAAATAAAAAAAAAATTTGAGCTAATATATTTGAACTATTTTAGCTCTATATTGCCATAAGAGATTACTGTATCATTTTGGCTGTGAGCCACTGTAGAGTATGTGTATAACGCACATCTGTAGACTGATGAGCAAGTGAACTGAGTGCAAACAATGTGCCAGAGCGAGTTCACATCTGCTGACAGCTGTGTATGTGTGTGTGTATAAGGAGATTACAGCATCAGCTCCAAAATCCGTTGCTTTAAATGCAATTAAGCGCCCGCTTTAATTCAAAGGCTTTCGACCTTTTTCCCCATGCAGAGGGGATAAATTGAATACAATTTGCATACATACACATGCATGCACATTGCACATATGTATGTATGTATGTTTATGTATATGTAAACACGCATCTGATACTCTGCGCATCGTAGTGCTGGTGTTGCCTCTTAACACACGATGGCGCACTTTGCACATGCCGGATATACCGCTAGCACCGACTACCACTGCACTATCAGCATCTGGATTCGCATCTTAGGCATAATCGTCCTCATCACATGGCAATGTGCCCTTCCAAATGGTATCAGATTGCAGCTTTTGTTTGATGTGGTGCTCGTGTCGCGGATTTCAGCTGCTAATATGAGACATTTATTTGGCTACTGGTTTGGTTGCATGTTTGCATGTAAGATATGAATATTTGCCACGGCTTCATTCATTTGCCGCTTGCTCCTGCCTACTTTGCTCTTGAGAATGGAATGTTTTTTACAATCTAGGTTCATTATTTGTTTCTATGCTTTTTTCTCTTTAACAACACCTTGCGTTGATGTTTCGGGGGTGACTCGTGCCAAGCAATTGTCAAATTAAGTTACATTTTTTTGAAAGATTAGACATCAGAGACTCTAAGTTTAGTTAAAGTTAGAAAATATAGCCACATAGTCTTAGCCAAGCTCTCATTTCGAATCTATGGACAATGTGGACAGTTTATCCAACTTAATAAAAAAGTAAAAATAAGGAGGACAAAAAACTAAAATAACAATGAGTCACACACGAAAGATCGGCAATCGCGGTCAATTGGCGGTGAGTTGGGTCAATATAATCATATATAATTTAAGTCCGATTGAAACGTAAAGCCAGGAAATAACTTATACTCACTCTGTAATATTAATACGGATATCAAACAAAAGAAGGCACACCAGCATTTAAAACGTGGTGAGTCCCAGACCCAGCGCACAACCAGCTATCCTGGGTTGTCTCCCTTCTCACATTAGTTCGCTCTCGAACGGGTGTTCGGAAGCTACCCAGAGGATTTTTGGGCTAAACCCGGTGATTTGTAGGTTAGGTTAGGTTAAATAGTGATGGTTGCCCAAAGAGTGGGCCCACTTGGACGAAAGAGTTTGGTTCATCCTTTGTGATACCATTGCAGGAGGGGAAAAAGAGGTGAAAGAAAAGGACGATAGGACGAAAGGAAAGGTTTGGGGAGGGTTGAGTGTTTGTGGACTATGAACGGTGACTGGTCTGCGGCTGTGTTAACCTCTCTATGCTGCTGATGAAGTTCATCAGTTTTTTGTTATCAAGACCCGCTATATCAGCAGGCGCAGAAAAGAAGTGAGAACCAAAATGCTTGAATCTTAGTCCCGCAAGAGCTGGGCAGCTGAGGAGCAGGTGCTGAAATGATTCCACCTCATTCTCCATACAGCTGACACAAAATGAGTCGAAGTGATTCCGAGTCTCACAGCATGTGTACCCCACGGGCAGTGCCCCGTTTGTAGGTGTATATGCGAGGTCTCGATCGCAGTAGTTAACATACGTTTGAAGCGTAAAGATCCTTTTTTATCTGACATCAAAAATGTCTACGTTCGTCCCGAAAAACAGCATTTGCGAGAAGTCATGCTTCGTTATTACCCTTTAAAGAAAAGTGCAGCTGAAACGTATTGTATATTAATCAATATTTACGGTAATCACGCTCCATTAAATACAACTTGTAATGAGTGGTTTCGTCACTTCTAAAGTGGCAATTTCGACGTGAGTGATAAAGATCAAACGAGCGAATGGGCACCGAAAAGATTCGAATATACCCAATGATGATATGTTTAAAGAGTTGGAAGCTGACAGATTAACTGTCGGTAAACGTTTGCACGCGATGGGAATGGTCCAGAAAGCAGGTAACTGGGTGCCACATCAATTGAAGGAGAGGGATATCCAGAGACGTTTGGTGATTTGTGAGATGCTCCTTCAACGGCAGAAAAGAAAAGGTTTTCTGCATTGCATCATCACTGGCGATGAAAATTGGATCTATTATGATAACTCTAAGCGTCTAAAGTGTTGGAGCCTGCCAGGTGAACCGACAGAAGATGCCTTATCTGGGTTCCTGGGCACAAGAATATAGAGGGAAATGAAATTGCCGATGAGCTTGCCCGAGGGGGGTCGGGTTTCAGCAGTCCCCTTCTCAGACATCGGTGTTCCCTTGGCCGTCGTTAAAAGGAAACTACACAATTCTAGAAAAAGCGCAAGACAGATTGAGGTCTGTCTCATCGTGTGCTATTATGAAAACACTATGGCCTCAATACGATAGAAACAGAACGCTTAAGGTGATCGGAATCCCTCGCCATTCAATTTCCAAACTCATTGCGGTATTCACTGCTCACTGGGTGATCGGTACTCATGCGGAGAAGCTTGGAATTCCGTACAACCCCTACTGCAGAAGCTCTGGAGATCCTGCAGAGAAAGAGACTGTGGAACACTTTCTCTGCAAATGTCCGGCTCTGGCGGCTAGGCGTTTGAGATTCTTTAGCGTGCCCTTTGGGGATAACTTGAAGAAATTATCCAGCCTAGATGCCTTTTCTCTCCTCAACTGTATCAACAGCACCGGATGGCTGTAGACGGTTTTTTCTCTTAATCTTTTTACAGGTGGTGGTCCACATTATGGTATCAAAACGGCACGTAAGTGCTACTTGAAGTGTACCTGGGGTACTCTTGCCATCTAACCTACCTACCTACCATGGAGAAAGCCAATAACCCATACAGATACTCAGCGAGCTAGTAGAAGTGTAAATTTATATCCACATATGGATGAGTTTACCTCCAGGAGGATTTTCCGAGACAACTCTTGAATGCATCCGGTTCAAAATGCCAATAAAAAGATTTACAAAAATTTTGCTCAATTTACTTATTGAATATATTTCGAGAGTGCTATTGAACATATGAATCTTGCCCAAATACAGCGACGTCTTTAAGTGTTTACTATTTATTGTGTTCAACAATGAAATAATTTTCAGCTGCTCACACTGTCATAACGCCCACACCACTTCGGCACCTTTATTCACGCCCCCTTAACTTAACAATTCAATTTGACACATCTTGCCCGATCTCGCATTTCAATATTGGATCTCATAATCTGTTAGCGTTTTTGCACACATTTGCAACTTTTCGCGAGACTCATACATAAGCAGATATAGCAAGTAGTAGGTAAATTTTTGCATACTATATATGTACACACATACATACATATGTGCATACTTAGATACGAGTACGAATTCAGAACAAACGTTCAAACGTTCCAGCTGTGTTTATTCCACTACTTCCATATACGAGTATACTCATATGACTACACGCCCCGCACACATCATAAATGCGTCATTACTTGAATGTAGATACGAAGGATATGTTGAGCATATCTTTGACTGCTTATTATACCCCATTTACACACGGAGACATCTGGAAGGGAGACACTGGAAATTCTCTTTTCATGTCTCATTCGCGGGCACACGGGCAAAATTGTTTTCGGCGACATTTTGACATTTAATACTTTAGCATCGTATGGTTCGGATGTATTCTCGCACACGCTTACATGTAAAGCGGAAAACGTTCGTCAACAATTTCTTAAATATATGAATGAAAAATGCAAACTGGTTAAATAATAAATAATTTGTTGTTTTTTTTATTGAAATATATTTATAAATTCTTATACTTGAATAAAAAAAATTAAATTAAAAATACTTCATATGTAAATAATTAACTTAAAATTAACTTGAGTATCTAGAAATGCAGGGAAAAATTAGAAATCAACATAAACATGTCCCATAACTATTTTAAATTATACCTAATTTACTAGCAAAAATAATCGTGCATTTCCCAAGCAGCGTTCGGATGTTTGTCATCGTTGTTTTCTTCCGTTTATATGAAAACCAACACATAACTTAGAACTTTCTTCCACAAAAGCAGAAAACGAATGAAGCAACTGTCAAAAATTGCTTTAAGATTGGAAATACGAATAAGAAGAGCAAAGCGTGTCGCCAGTACAGGAGACAAATTCCCTTCCCTCTTCCCCGGCCGTCCTTCACCCCCGAACAAAATGTTTCCCTTCCAGTGGAGACATCGTGTAAATGGGCACTTATGACGCAATCCTTCGTCGGCATCTTTCGACGTAAGGATAAGGAGGCAAAGCGAAATAATGTTGGCACGTTCCGTTCTACGGTGGAAAGAAAAACCAATAAACACATTTAAGTGTGCAGAACAATAAGCGTGCACACTCAAACTCGTACATACAGGTACAAACACATACGCATAAGTAGACTTGTAAATGCATGTATGTATATATGTATGTACTATAAGCGAGGGTGAAAAATCCCTTGCGAAGTAAAAACGGATTGATTCGGTAATTCGAGAGATGTTTGTATAATACGAGGTAGCTCTGATCAAAACGATAAAATGGTAATGATATGTTAAAGATGCAGGAGCTTCCGCCATACTGCAGATGGAACCTTACGTTAATGTGCTATGTACGGCTATGCGTAGTTGAATAGATTGGCAGCAAAGATGCATTTTGTGATTTCTTTCTATACAAATCGCTGGAAGCATTTAAGCAGTAAGGAACGATTTTATGTGGAAGCAGGTGTTTAGGCAGCATGTTTTTGTTGTTTTCTTTAATGGCGTGTGCCCGAGCAAAACTATAAATTTATCGGGTCAATAACTCTAAATTTCAATTATGCATCAATGAATGCGTTATTCAAAGAATGTTACCCATCAGAATCTTTTAGTACTGTCCAACAGCATTTTTGGAACAGAAAGCCAGCACCTGAACGTACATACTCGTGCGTCATTAGTAACCCACATTTTGTAAGAACAAAGCTATAGACGGTGGGCGCCGTAGCCGAATGGAATTCACAAAGAGAACGTAGGTTCGAATCTCACCAAAATTAAGAAAAACATTTTTCTAATAACGGTCGCCCCTCGGCAGGCAATGGCAGACCCCCGAGTGTATTTCTGCCTTGAAAATCTCCTCATAAAAAATATCTGCCGTTTGGAGTCGGCTTAAAACTGTAGGTCCCTCCATTTGTGGAACAACATCAAGACGCCGCCACAAATGGGGAAGGAGCTCGACCAAACACCTAAAACAGGGTGTAAGCGTCAATTTAAAATGGTTTTTATATTCAAAACTAGGTGGCTCCTCAGTTGCGAGAGATTTAACTGTTCGAAAGAGAAGAAGAAGAAAAAAACTTGGAAAAAAATATCAATAAAGCAAAGAAATGTCACACACAAATATGACCCGAACAGTCATCAACATCAACAATAATGAATCGCCGACAATGTGACCAGATAATAAAAGAAATTATCTGAAAAAAAAATTATCAGAAAAAAAATTTACAAATCTAAATAGAGCTGAGTGAATTATTAAACTAGTTAAAAAAAATGTATTTTGCATAATTAAAAACATCTCATTTTAATTAAAAGAGGTTAAAAAATGTCAGGCAGAAAGAACTAAAACCCGAGAGATCAAAAAAATGCTAAACCAAGAAGGCTCCAGGAATAAAACTCAGACTCCCATATTGGCTAGTGCATCGAAGTTCTCATGTTTCTGTCGAAAGTAAGCTCTCAGCTATCTTGAAACCGATATGGACATATGGCATTCAAATTTGGGGCACTGCAGCTAACTCCAACATCAAAATAGTTCAAAGATTCCAGTCGAAAACACTCAAAATGATCACAAACACCCCTTATTATATTACAAATGCACATTAACTGAAGAAAATCTGGCACAACACATGACTCTAATCGCACTCAAACCCTCTTGTCATAAAAATATTTGCAGATCCCATAACCTTCACCAGACTGAAGAGAAAATCAACAAAAGGCCTCATATGAAAACAAATTAGTCTAAATTATTATGTATCTTAAAATTAGTAACTGGTTGCACCCCTGGGTGTATTCCATAACTGTTTTTTCTCTTAAATAAATTAAATAGACTTAATCGCAATAAAGATGTGGATTAAAAAAAAATCAAGTTACGAAAACATTAATCTAGTCACATTGATCATCAACTGCACTAGTGTGACGTCACGAACATCAGCTGATGCTGTTAAGTTCACTGAGAGCAAAGTAATGCTACTCTGCCCATGTATTGCGTGCAGAAATATTCTACACCACTTTCTGATAGAAATCAATAGAATATCACGAGGGTCAGCTTTATCAAAAATTTTAACCCTCTATCTTCCATTAGAATCCTAGAATATTTGCGAACTAATGTTCCATAGTATTCGAGACTGGCTGTAAACGACACAACATCAGAGACGCTCCTTGAAAATTGGGCTCCGGAAGAGACAATTATGTGATTAATGATATATGTATATAACTAGCTAATCCATTTTTCCCCCAATTACCCCTCCCGTGCCAGTTACCACGCCTTGTTTTCGCCTTTCGACATCACGGAGAATCAACGCATATTTTTTCCTTTGTATCGATGATTAATTTTTCTAACACCTATGTTCAGAGATCAATTTAGATAGAAATCTCCAGAATGAGCGAATCGTCATTCTGAGCGGCAGCTAGGTGGCACTCAAAGCGTTCTCATTCTTTGAGGGTGAGTCCTCATTAGTATTTGAGTGCATTGAAGTAAATGGGAACGAAGTAGCGGATGCATTGGCTAAAGAGGATGCGGAAACTCCAACGCACCTTCTTCTCGAATGTGATGCTATCGCCAGAAGAAAGATGAAACATATCGGCAGCATGCGATCGGAAGAAAGGCACATGCGTTCAGCCCAAGCTCAGCTCCATCATAGGTTTATGGAGAGAGCTGGCCTTAGATGAGGTACTGTCATGCGTAGAAGGCACAAAATATAACACCATGAGGTCAAAGCGCGAACCTCATTTGTATTCCATCATTCATTCAGATAAAAGCAAAAAATCCACTGTTCGTACCGCAGACTTGAGCTAAATCAACCAACAAAATGCTCTGAAAATATCACACTGAGTGCGGTCTAAAATCCTTTACCCTGTGCGTTACAACTGTAAACAAGACTTAATATTTCATGATTGAGGTGTAAAATATTCCCACGGTGTGAATGAAGTATTATTAATTGTGAAGCACTTATTACCTATGACAGGTTAATTACATATTTTGATGAGCAAACTTAGTTCAAGTGTATAAATACCATGCCATGCCAGTTTTTATATCACAAGTTACAAATTGTTTTCAGTGAATTTTCCTTCATTTCCAAAAATTTCGTCATGGCTATTAAAAAAATCCAACCATCTCAATCATTCGCAAAAATAATAAGGATGGCTCGCTTCATTTCCGGAGTGGTCGGCGCTGACGTCTCCAATATGGATTATAAAATCAACATTATTACCGTTATAGTGATAATCTGTATTACCATTTATTTCATCTTCACTGCTTCAACGGTAGCGAATGTATTTTCGGAGAATTGGAAATACATGTTGGAAGCATCCTGTATGGTGGGCAGCGTATTTCAGGGCATCACCAAACTTATTTCGGGGATCTGTTACACGAAATCCATCTCTGGAATGCGCTTGGAATTAGAAAAGCTCTATATTGAATACGAGGCTAAGGGTGAGGGCTACTGTAAGGCTTTGAATGAGTGTTGCGAGCGCGTATGGCAAATTATAAAACTGGTCGGCCAACTCTATGCTGCCTCAGTATTTGGTATACTCCTTTTAACTGCCATTTTGGTCATCGTAACTGACAAGCAAGTTTATGTAATGCATTTCTTTATACCTGGAATCGACGTCAATACGCATTTTGGTTATTTGACTACATTGATTGTGCACACTGTGGTGTTTTTAGCTGGCGGTTTTGGTCTCTTTGCAGGAGATTTATTCTTCCTGATTTACCTAGGACAGCCAGAATTATTTCGCGATCTTTTGGTATTAAAAGTAAAAAACCTAAATGAGGTTTCTGCCGAACGCAATGTAATAACTGAAAAACTATTGATCGATATTATTGAATGGCATCAATACTACACAGAGTAAGAATTTTGCGATTTATAAGCGTGTGATTTTTATCGTTCGATGTGCATACATACATACATCTACATCTATCATTAATTTCAGTTACAACAAGCGTTGCAATCGAATATTTTATTATATAATCACCATGCAAATTGTGACATCGGGCATTTCAATCATTTGCACTATGTATATTATTTTAATGGGAGATTGGCCAGGCGCATACTTGTATATTATGGTCGCCGTTTGTGGACTTTATCTTTATTGTATTATTGGCACAAAAATCGAGACTTGTGTAAGTTAAGTCAGTATTTGAAGAGAAAGAAGTAAAAACTTATTCTTTATTATATGTCACATATTTGTATATGGCAGATTTTGAAGCCAAACCGGATATCCCTATTTAATATTTCTCGTGCTTCCACAGAATCAAGCGTTTTATGAGGAGCTTTACAACATTAACTGGTACAATTTGGACGTGAAAAATCAGAAAATGATGGTATTTATTTTGAAGAAGTCCCAAAGTCCCAGTGAAATAAAAATTGGCGGAGTCTTGCCACTATCCGTACAAACTGCTCTTTCGGTAAGGACGAACGCCATTTTTAATTTGTTTCATAGACGCGTGAGAAATATAACAGATCATTTTTTATAATTGTGTTTTTTTTGTTTTTTGTTCTTTTTTTTAGATAACAAAATCGATTTACGGATTATTTACAATGATGTTGGGCTTTTTGGATGAGGAGCAGTGAAGAGATAGATAAAACAATATTTTCTAAACTTTTATTAAGAACTCAATAACCCCAAATGATGCAATAATAAATAAAACGTATATGTTAAGTGCGGCAGTTGCAAAATAAATCTAAAGCAGTGAATTATAAATGCTGTGTAGAGCACACAGCGAAGAGCGGTTTTATATTTAGTTGGTTGTATCGGGTGTTTTTTAGCTGCATGATAACTATCGATAATATGATTTGACAGCTGACACTGAGAATTAAATCTGTTCGCGACGTTCGTAGAGCGACTAACCACCAAACCTTTTTGTATGTCCTTGTAAATTTTTGCATGGCCCAATAAGTTGTAGGCGAAATCCCTGAATATTTCTCGAGAAAGTGAAAGCACGATTAAAAGGTATATGCGAGGGAAATTCATAATTTATACACAAATAAGTACATATCCGGAATATTTTTCAAGGATTATTAGATTGATGTCTGGCAAGTCCATGGAGAACGCGCTTACCAGTCTCGAATTGCATTTCAATTATCGAAAAACCTTCTTGGCGCAAAGGATTTATGTCTTGTAGACTCTCCAGATATTAAGAACGGTGTGAGTTATGAATGGGATAGGTGTGGACCATTCAATCTCTGGTGAAGTTCATCCGCCAACTACTTAACTGAAGAGGAGTAAAGAATAAAAAAGTTGGGTGAATCGGTACTATCAAGGCATGTTAGTGAAGACTGCTAAATCGCTGTCCCGAGAATCGTGTTGAAGCGGCAACATGTTTCCATAAACATTTTGTGACTTGATAGACGCTGCAAGATGAGCCAAGGGTCCATTCGCTACGGTTTCAGCAGCAACTCGATGGGAAATAGGAGCTTGCCTTTCTTTATGAGATGCCATCACTCACTCCACCGGAACTAAATAGTCTTCACCTAGACCCAGCAAAAAGAGACTAAGCTCTGGAGCGTTCGTTTGAATAAAAATCTGAGCAGGAAGGAGACCCCAGCTCGGCGATATAAGGCAATTATAAGGAATTAAGGAACTTATTGAAAACCTGTACTGTTTAAAATTGTATTTATGCGGTAACAAAAAAATCTATTAGAGCTTCTATTGGGACTATTAATCGGAGCTCCCAAATTAAACTATTTAAACGCCGCTTTATAAGTATTTATTATATATTTACTTTACATTCGGAGCAATCATGTTTGATCTGCTCAAAACTAAAATATAATTTCTTTAACATAACTTCATTGGTTCTCATCCAAAAAGCGTAGCATCATTGTAAAAATGCCATAAATCGATTTTGTTATCTAAAGTTAAAAAGGAAAAGTAATAACAGCAGTGACTTACTTTCTGATTCATATTCGAGAAATTTCTCATAAATTACCGAAAGTGCTGTTTGTACGGAGAGTGGTAAGAATCCGCCAATTTTTATTTCACTGGGACTTTGGGACTTCTTCAAAATAAATACCATCATTTTCTGATTTTTTACATCCAAATTGTACCAGTTAATATTGTAAAGCTCTTCATAAAACGCTTGATTCTGTGGAAATACGAGAAATATTAAATAAGGATATTCGGTTTGGCTTCAAAATCTGCCACATACGAATATGAGACATATAATAAAGAATAAGTCTTCACTAGCCCCTCTTCAAATTCTCATTTAACTTACACATGTCTCGATTTTTGTGCCAATAATACAGTAAACATAAAGTCCACTGAATGCGACCACAATGTACAGGTATGCGCCTGGCCAATCTCCCATTAAAATAATATACATAGTGCAAATGATTGAAATGCCCGATGTCACAATTTGCATGGTGATTATATAATAAAATATTCGATTGCAACGCTTGTTGTAACTGAAATTAATGATAGATGTAGATGTATGTATGTATGCACATCGAACGATAAAAATCACACGCTTATAAATCGCAAAATTCTTACTCTGTGTAGTATTGATGCCATTCAATAATATCGATCAATAGTCTTTCAGTTATTGCATTGTTTTTGGTAGAAACCTTATTAAGGTGCTCTACTTTCAATACCAAAAGATCGCGAAACAATTCCGGTTGTCCCAGAAAGAACAAAAAAAATAGATCGCCCGCAAAGAGCCCAAAACCGCCAGCTACTATCAGCACAGTGTGCACAATCAATGTAGTCAAATAACCAAACTTCGTCTCAACGTCCACCCCAGGTATAAGGAATTGCATTACATAAACTTGCTTGTCGGTTACGATGACCAGAACGGCTGTCAAAAATAATATTCCTACAACAGTGATAGCGTAAATGTTTCCAACCATTTTGATAAATTGCCATACGCGCTCGCAACATTCGTTCAAAGCCTTACAATAGGCCTCACCCTTAGTTTCGTATTCACTATAGAGCCATTCTAATTCTGAGCATACCGTGGAGATATCTTTGGCGTACACAATGGCCGAAATAAGTTTGGTGACGCCCTGCAATACGCTGCCCACCATACAGGATGCCTCCAACATGTACTTCCAATTCTCCGAAAATACATTCGCCACAGTGGTGGCAGTGAAGATGAAATATATGGTAATGCAGATTATCACTATAACGGTAATAATGTTAACTCTATAATTCACATCGTACACATCAGCGCCGACCACTCCGGAAATGAGTCGAAAGGCCTTAATGATTTTTGCAAGTGACTGCGAAGGTCGAATATTTTTTACAGCCATGTCGTAGGGGCTAAGAAGTTAAAGTAACTATATAAAATTATTCTTCACCTGTGAAAAATAAAACCGTTCTATTTTATAGACTTATTAAACTACAAGAAACTGAGTTTACTTATCAAAACAAACAATTAAGCTGTCAATGGAAATAATTACTCTCTCATTTTAATTGTAGACCGCATTGTACGTTGATAGGTTAAGGCCGAGATTACCTTAAAAATTTGTGGTGAACCTCAAAATCGTATATGATTTTCATAAGAACCGTCTTCAAACAAAACATGTATTTGTGGTTCGCCATTGCCTATCGAGTTGTGATCGCTACTACACAAAGATTATCTACGCTTTTCAATTGTTAAACACTTGGAAATTCAAATCGCACAAATAACCTTCTTACTAGCTGTTAATACGATATGCCATGCACAGTCAAAGTCGGCCACCACCGCCCCTTATGGGAGCAGAGCAGTAATTAATTTCTGATTGACAACGCTGAGAAGTTAACTTACACCTCTTGTGTGAAAATGATTAGAATATTACAATATTTTACGCCTACACTCAATGTAATCTATGTATATGCAGGTACGTATTATAAATATGTTATGCTGTTTCCTCAGCCTTGGCGCATAGCAAAATTGTAACCCACAATTTCACACTTATCCTTGTATTCGTCCGATCAGTTGTTGTTCACACGGCAACGAAGTGGTTTTTTTTATATAGCCAACGCAATCAGATCCCAAGTGATGTCAGCACACCAGCTGATTCCTTCAAATTCGCTGTCGGCCACTCCCTCTGAATACTTATCACCATGCTTTGAGACCTACGCTTTTGTTTTTTGTCCTTTTTTGACGAAACTTACAATAAGTTTAAAATCTTATGAAATATTACTGAAATATTTTTCTCTGCCAATGTATAAAATATTACTTAAAGAACGTGTTATACATTTTTTTTTAAGTTGGATCCCTCGAACATATGCATATGTCCCACATGCAATAAAAATTAAGTACATTGAACATTTTTCTATAAAAACAATATGTAAACATTTATTAGCTGCGATGTAACTGCGTCTTTCAAACTTCGTCGATTTTGGTTTTCCTGTAAGAGCAGCAACCTCGTCAAGGAGTCTGTGTGTGGCAGAAGTAGGTTGATGTGTTTTTTGCTTGCGTTACGTATCACTTCAACAGTGACAATATTTAAGTCACGATGTATATCGGAGTTCGTCACGTGCCATGGATTTATGCCCGAAGTATTTTAGACTGGGTAATTTTGAATACTTGCAGGATGAACTCGGAGGTAGTTCACAAAACTTCTGCGCATGAGAACTATCGATATCGATAACTATGGTTTGGCAACTGAGAGTGGCAAATTTTCAATAAATTTACTTTGAAAAGAAAAAAGAATCGGTTCGCCAAGTTTATAGAGCACTGGCGCCCTCATCCTTCGTTTTGAAATGAAAGGTGAGCGCGAGGATTGACCTCACGGGGACAAATAGGCAATGAATTCTGATTCAGCACTTTCAAAAACGTATATATCAATTTCTTGAAGAATCTTCTTGAACTGACACTCAAACTGACCCCGCAAGGACAAACGGGCAACAAAATCGGACTCAGCAACCCTAAAAAAATTAAATGTTCCGGTATATTAGGTGTGTCTTAAAAAAATGATTTTTAAGTTGTTAGGGGGGTTGGAAGCTTTGCTAACTTGCCGTGATGTATTTTTTTTTGTTTTTCTTTTTTGTCGGGACAAATAGCAAGTACAGAACTCAGACACAATAAAGTCCAAAGTACTGCACTAATTTTCTTTAAATCTACTCGACCTCCGAAAAAATATGAGTAGATCTTGTGGTGCCAAGGAGTTAAGGTGGTCGCTTCTTAACACATCAGCGCCAAAGACCTCAAGCCTGATTCGAGCAAAGGCCGGGCAGATGCACAGAAAGGGGTCCGCCGCCTCATCCTCCTCTTCACATGCTGGGCAGAGCGCACTGTCTGAGATGCCTACCTTTTCCATGTGCTGCGCCTATAAAAAGTGGGTCGTCATCAGTACAACCAGCTGCAACATTCCCTTCCGCTTAATGACAGGAGAATCTGCGACAGACGAACGAACATGTCAGGAAACATCAGCTCGCTTGTGGGCTGAAGTCTTCCGTTTGGTAACCGTGGTTTGATGGCTGCAGAAGCGAGTGGGAGAACGGGCTTCGGGTCAAAGAAGTTGACTTCAGAGCACATCCTAGCTAAAGCGTCAGATGTCTCGTTGCTCCCCACCCACGTGTCCCGCAACCCATGCTAGAATCAGGACATAGTACTGCCTTTTTTTACAGGCTACTACCCTTGAAGTGGTTGGAAGGCTGTCTAAGGCTATGAGCGCAGCTTTGCTGTCGACACATACAAATATGCCTCTCCATCTGTTTTCGACAACAAAACTCATCGCTTCTTGAACAGCATACACCTCCGCTTGAAACACAGATGAGTGCAATCCAAGAGCAAAGTGTAGTTTTGTCCCGCTGGATTCCACGTAGACAATATAGCCGGTACCGTGCTCGGTCCTGGGCCCATCCATGAAAATGCGAAAACAGTGGTTACCGAGCTCATTTCCAGAGTTTGACCACAATTGAGCCTCTGGCAGCACTCCACAGTATCTTTTTTCAAGTACGACTCTTGATGGCATGAAGTCAAGGGGCATGCTTTGGATCGTTGGATCGAAGTTCATGCTTCTTTCTCTGTTATCTAATCCCCGGCAAGGGCCGTACCAGTTCCCATTGTGTTTCAGCCTGCAGATGGCCTTCAAGGCCTCTCCTTGGATGAAAGCATCAAGTAGTGATAAACCAATCAGAGCATCTAATGCCAGACCAGAAATAGTCGGAAAAGCTCATGTGCAACCGAAGGCGACAGTGCGTTGTAGTCTCGATAAGGGCCTCCTGACTCTCACAAAGGAGAGTCTACTCATTCAGACCAATGATGCATAGGTGATAATAAGTCTTATCATAAGATCTTGCTAGGAGAAAGACCCCACTTTTTCCCAAAGACACCTTTGCACTGCCAGAAGTTTAGCTGGATTGTGATTCCTTTTAGCTTAGGCAGAACGAGTCCATCAAGCTTTCTCCTCCTGATAAAGAAGACAATACCAGTCGTGGTACGGTTTCCAAGGTTTTGGAAGCCTTTGATAGCCATGCTGAATTGAAGAAATAGGGTGACGCTTTCAGCATATCCTACATGTGTTTAATAATTATCGTATTATAATATTTAGATGTGGCAACTCGAATTTTCCAACTACTGTCTTGTCATCTGGCATTCATGTTTTTGTTTTAGAATCTCATTCGCTGGTTATTGCCTCTAGTTCGCAAACATTCGTACTCTATCGCAGTATGTCCACACATAAGTACATAACTTTTCAAATTTCGAATTTCCACAGTGTTCCCTTACAAAAAAGTATCTGCTGCCTAATATTATAATCGAAGAAAGTGCTTGCTTTTTTCAATAGGCAATACGAAGGGTGCCTTTTATATTTCGGCATTTGGCAACCCTGGTGTTGCAATCTGGCAACTGACAGCTGTATCACAGAACGTTTTGAAATACCAGCGCTATTTGTGTTGTTTACAGTAACTTAAAAGATTCATCTCGGTCCAAAAATGGAATTAAATCGTGAACATTTTCGTGAGATTATTTTTTACAACTTTCGACGTGGATTAACTCACCAACATTGCATGGATGAACTTAACTCATTTTTTGGCGATGAAGCTCCATCAAGGACCAGTGTTTATCGATGGTATGGTGAATTCAATCGTGGTCGTAGTTCACTCCAAGACGAATTTCGTGAAGGTCGTCCAAAATCAGTTGTTGTTCCGAAAACCATTGATGCTGTGCGCGAACTGATATTGCAAGATCGTCATGTGACCTATCGCGAGATTGAGACAATCTTAGACATTAGTGGGACCAGCATACATTCAATATTGCATAAACATTTGACTGTCAAAAAAATTTGTTCGCGTTGGATCCCACACAATTTGTCAATCGCTCAAAAAAAGGCTCGTGTCGATTGGTGGAAGGAAATGCTCAAAAAATACGATCGCGGGGCTTCGAATCACGTCTATGACATCGTGACAGGTGATGAATCATGGATTTACGCGTATGAGCCCGAAAGTAAACAGCAGTCGACTGTATGGGTGTTTCAAGATGAGCCAAATCCAACAAAAGTTGTTCGCTCACGAAGCACTTCCAAGCAAATGGTCGCCTGTTTTTTCGGACATGTCGCAACCGTACCACTAGAACAACGCAGAACAGTAAATTCTGAGTGGTACACAGCCATTTGTTTGCCAGTTGTCTTCCAAGAAATTAGAAAAACCAATCGCCAAAGACGGATCACTCTTCACCAATGCGAGCTCTCACACATCGGCTCAAACAACTGCATTTTTGAGCACCCAAAACATCGAATTAATGGGTCATCCGCCGTATAGTCCTGATTTGACACCGAATGACTTCTTTTTATTCCCGTACGTAAAAACCAAACTGAGAGGTCAACGTTTTTCGACACTTGAAGAAGCGGTTGCGGCATTCAAAATGCATGTTTTGGAGGTACCTCATTCAGAGTGGCAAAAGTGCTTTGACAATTGGTTCAAACGCATGCAAAAGTGTATAGATCTTCATGGAGAATATTTTGAAAAACAATAAAGTGATTTTCGATGATTAAAATTTGTTTTTGTTCTCCAATCCCGAAATATAAAAGGCACCCCTCGTATGAAAAATATTTTAAAAATTATAAGAATATGCTCCTACTTACCAATAAAAAAATTTTTTAGTCTTTACTATGTTCCATTTCGAAAAAAAAGACTGCAAACTTCTCTTCCACTACTTCTCATTAAAATCTAGACATTTTAAACTAGTTAGGGGGAAATTGAAATCTGAAATATGTAAGTATTTGATTTTCCGCGTATTAAGAAAGTTATTGTGAGTGTGTTATAGTCATTTTTAAAATTATTACTTCAAACACATTCGCATTAATTTCAATTATACGTAAAATTTACTAGAAATGTTGATCACTTTTGTATGGCTATGAACTGGCTGGATATGAGTATTAAAGTTTCTTAATATGGAATCATTTACAAAACCAAATCATTAATATTCATTTCGAAAATCTTAAACAAAAAAATGCCAATGCATATGAAAATATTCGATGTATGTCTGTGAATTTTTGAAAACTTGAGCATTCACACCCTTAAACTACAACGAGAATACTCGTAGTAAGCAGTCAACAACCCGCATTTTTAACATGCGGCTGTCAATCACTTTACAAAAATATTGCCCAAATTAAGAGATAAATGGATACGTTTTATGCGCGAAATCTTTTGTTCATGTAATGATTATATGAAACATTTAAGTGATTGAATGAAAAATTATAAAAAAAATTAAATATACATATGTACGTGCATATGTACTTCTTGAGGGCTTGTTTTTAACACTAAAAATAAAACAATTTTGTAATTGATATATTTGATGTATGTATGTATAGGTTTTCAATATTTGTTATGTAAGTGGCTCCCACATTGGCTTGTTTGTCAGTTTTGTTAAAATTTCTGTTATTTTCCAGTGTAGCCGCTCATTTCGTTAGCCATCAGTCAACCATAATTATCAGCCAGCGTGCATTTTACTTTTTTAACCGATACGAGTAATGTGAACCAAAACGTATCACTCAAGCGGAATATTTACAGCGTTAAGATCTATGTATTTGTGGCACGTATTTATATAAATGTGTGTATATGCAATTAAGCATTTACAATTTTTAGACATTTTTTAATTTTTACTTTTTAAGCAGTTTTTATACCATTGCATTGGATATATCGAATAAATGCATCTATTGTAGATGTAAATGGAAATATTTTTTGTGTCAACGGATATTTGATGAGTGGAGTTTTGAGTTTCAGCAAATAATTATAATTTTTCCATGAAATTCTGCAATAATTGTTAAAATCATTGAGCTTTTTAAATATTCACATGATTTAATTTTTTCTGTTAGCAGCCCATCGGGTCCTTTTGTTGCATTTTTTTTTCTTACCAATTAAAATGGTATTTACTACGCTGGTATTTATTACGCACTAAACTTTCTTCGTCTCCATATTTACTGCTCAAATTTCGCAGTCTGAATGAAAGTTCCACATCAAACATGAATGACAGTGGCAGACCGTTACGAAACTATTGAATTTTTGACCGACGAAAATCTTCACCAATGCGGCAGCCAAATGAAACAATAACTGATGTCAGTGTGATTACATACCGCGTATACATATATATATATATATATATATATATATATATATATATCTGGAAATTAATCATCCAGCTTTGTTTTTGAATAACTTTTTTACTAAATAAAGAAAAATAATTCGGATAATGGAAATCTTTATTTTGACCTTTGCGCACTCCATTGATTGTCTGTTTGTATACCGCAGCTTTCTAGTTAACAAATGTCAAATATGATTGACGTACGAGCCATTTGCAAATATTATAAATCTTCCAATAGAGTGATTTTTGCGCCACTTTGTATCGGGTGTTTTTTAAGAGCTCGAGAAGTTAAAATTATAATATATATTGTATATAAATAAGTCCAAAATAAATAAGACTGGTGTCACAAAAATGTTTTTGATGGCGCCATCTTTTTAACGAGTTAGTGCGTTGGAAGTTACATCCCTAGCTGGCTTCCAGTGAAAGCTTGGTGATATTCGGTTCAGTGGAAGCAAAGTTATTGCATCGGTACAAAAATGAGTTTCGAACAAAGAGCTAATATCAAATTTTGTTTAAAATCGGTAAAACGTTTACTAAAACATTTGAATTGATTAAAAAAGCTTATGGCGATGATTATCTCGTGCCAGAGTTCATGAGTGGTTTACACGTTTCAGAGATGGTTGTGAGGACATAAATGACAATGAACATACGGGCCGCTCAAAACCAGTAATCACCGACACCTCCATCGAAATTGATCGTAAATTTATCAAAAATTAACCGAAATGATCGTTGAAATTCATGGAATCGGAGTTGAATATCTTCAAAGCATCGATTTATCGCATTTTAACTGATAATTTGCGCTTACGTTTCATTCCGCACAAGTTAACTGAGGACCAAAAATTGGTCCGAATTCAATATTCCAAACACCTTATTACAGAAGCGCGAATAGATGAGAACTTCCTTTACAACATTGTAACTGGTGATGAAACGTGGAGTTTCCAACATGAATCTGAAACTTAGCGTCAAAGTGCCGAATGGAAGGCCCGATGATTCATTTTTTTTACGATTCCAAGGAAATTGTCCACAAGAAGTTCGTGCAAACGGGCCAAACCGCAATTTGCAATTTTCTATCTAGGCCTTTTGAAGCATCTTTTACATTGCATTCGTCGAATTCGCCCTGAATACCGCGAAAGAGGAAGCTGGCGCTTATTGCATGATAATGCACCATCTCATTGATCCACTCTTGTGACTGACTTTTTGACTAGAAATCACATTTTAACCATCAATCACTCACCGTATTCGCCTGATATGGCTCTCTGTGAATTCTACCTATTCGGAAAATTGCATTTGGCCACGAAAGAAAAACGTTTTACGTCCAAAAGTCTTGTACGGCCATCCTGAAGGAGATACCGGTCAATGGCCTGAAACACTGTTTCGAAAAGCTTTTAGACCGCGCAAAAAAGGGTATCGAGACCAGAGGGGACTATTTTGAATAAATAAATTTGAAGTTATCCGAACAAAGCTCCTGTTACGTTGGTCGTCATATTTGAGCAGTTTTAAAGTGAAAAAAAACCAGTTTATCTAATAGCGTCCACAAAAGACTATAGGGCCCTCTAATGGTAAAACAACGTCAAAGTGAACATGACAAATTGGAATACAAGCTAGGCTAAATGTCTAACAAATGAATTTTTTAATCTGGTTTGAATTCCAAAAATTAATTAAAACTACTAACGAAAAACAAAACGTTATGGTTCACTCTTTTTTTTCTGAATCAATCGTCTAATACCAAACGATTTTTTACACTAATCTTTGCATTAGCTTTCGCATTGCATTCAACCAAACAAATTTAATCAGCACAATTTTTCTTGATAACAAAGCACCATAACTACTAGCAAAGCTTGGCTAAAACATGGAAGAGTTGATGCTTCTCACCGTTCATCCTTTAACCAGGCTAAGCCCCATCCTTCTTGAGGTGGACATGCCACTCAAGTGTGGCACTTCATTTCTTACGAAATGGTGCTAGCAACATTTATCCACTCAAATTTATAATGTACATGCCATTTAAAATTGAGCGAAAGTTCACAGTTCGTTTGCGAGTGAAGTGCCTGGGTTCAAAAACTTCGAAGGCATTTTTAAACGAAACGGATTCGCAAAAAGTGAAAGTAAAACTTCTTTATATTATTTGTGTCAATATATTTGTATATTAATTTATTGAAGAACACTTTTCTTACCAAAATATGACACTCACAAATTTTTCTTCTGATTCGACAATCAATGTTGCTAGCAACATTTACGGCAAGCCAAATCTATTTTGCTGGCGAAATTTCATGGCTATGAAGTTAGTGCTAACCTTAATTTTACGAAATGTTGTTAAGCGATTCATTCAAAAAATGCCTTAGAGATAGAAAAATGTATATGTACATATATGTAGCAATACCTATTAAAAAAATAAATGTTTGACCGAGCTCCTCCTCCTATTTGTGGTGTGCGCCTTGATGTTGTTCCTCAAATGAAGGACGTACAATTTTAAGCCAACTCAGAAAGGCAAATTGTTTTTTATGGGGAGCTTTTTCATGGCAAAAATACACTCGAAGGTTCGCCATTACCAGCCAAGGAGCGACCGCTGTTAAAACACCATTTTTCAATCATTTTGCTGTTTCATGCACGGAGATTCGAACCTACGTGCTCGAGAATGGTAGGCATGCACCAACTCATTCAGCTACCGTGGCCGTCATGCAATATCTATTACCTGAATAAAATATATTCTGCTATTTTCGAAATACATCTGTAATATATTAATAAATATTCAAAGAATTCTGCACACATTAGTAGGTGTGCACTTGGTACTACCCACTCATATTTTATGTAATATTATGTAATTAAAAAGCGTGAAGTTAATATGTATTCCACTTCTCGTGAAATTAGAGTGATTATTTGTATGTATCATACATGTGGAAGTAACTGGCTTCTCGCTTACAGTTTGTTATTTTCCCTTCCATTATAGTCTACTTTCAGGCTATGACACGGGCAAGTAGTAAATTGCGTGTTAATTTCTTATACCTACGTAAGCATTCTTGGTTGCTACGTACCGTGTGCTTTAAATCGATCGACCTAATTCCACACTCCCCCATCTAATTTCCTGTACTTTGTACTTCCCTTCTAATTCTGTACATTCAAAAAAAAAAAGAAAGTGAAACTCATTCAAGGTATTGAATTAATTTAGCAAGAGAAATTCACATCAATTTACACCCAACATCAAGATAAGAAATTTAAGAAATGTTTAATAGTTTTGACTGCTTTCTTCTTTAATTTACAAAGGTTTAAAACTTTGTACAGCTTCAAACTTTTTAATCAGAATGTAATGAATAAATATAAATATAAATATAAATATAAATATAAATATAAATATAAATATAAATATAAATATAAATATAAATATAAATATAAATATAAATATAAATATAAATATAAATATAAATATAAATATAAATATAAATATAAATATAAATATAAATATAAATATAAATATAAATATAAATATAAATATAAATATAAATATAAATATAAATATAAATATAAATATAAATATAAATATAAATATAAATATAAATATAAATATAAATATAAATATAAATATAAATATAAATATAAATATAAATATAAATATAAATATAAATACAATTATAAATATAAATATTATATAAAAATTCTAGCACAATATTTTTCTAAAATAACCAGGTTTAGACCGGTTAAAATTTAAAAAAATATATATATTATATTATATATTAGTTGTATTCCAACATTTTAAAATATTCAATTTAATATTAAAAGTTATACAGAATATGTGTTTTCTTATAATTAAATGTAATTTATTAAACATTCAAGTATTGGTTTATGTAAGTAAATCTTAAGAAACTCGAAATAATAATTTAATAATATTCCTATTTTTTCCTTGTTCACTCCTTTCGGGAGCATAGGGCCTCGACAAGACTCTTCCATCGTACATGCTGTTGTTTTTGCACCGTGTGACCTATCCACTTCCGTACAACAATTCGGACTTCACGAATGAGCCGAATGTTCATGCTTTAATAAAATAGTTAAATTTTAAAAACTTTAGTTGTGGCAAAAATAGTGAATATTTCATTGTAATGGAAGTGTGTGGAAAGAACTCATACGCAAGTGTTGTGAAATAATTATTTCTCTTGACATTTTAAAGCTTAAACTGAGCTTTGTGAAAACATATATCCATTCCTATAATATTAGTGGGGCGAGGCTACATATAAAATGAATAAATTTAATGTATTGTAAATATTTATTAATTGTTGCCTTTATTTGCTAACTTCGATATAATATTTTTCCAATAAATCTATTTAACAGCGTCTAAGAGACTTTCCTTTCAGATTTTGCGCCTTTGCAACACCATGTTTGATGAGCTGTTATTTGATATTTTTATAGGAAAGTTTGGTATTCTTTAACATAAAATTACATCTAATGCTTTCCCTTACGAGCTGCTTTCTTCTTTTTTCAGTGAGTAGCAAAATTCAAAATTTTCGGGTGATGATTTATAACGATTTTCGATGTGGATAATTGAGAAAGCAGTGCATTAATCAACTTACTTCCACTCCTTGCGTTGAAGCACTACACTTAGTCACTGTGAAACGCTAGCACTACGAATACCACAAAGTTGGTCCCAAAGGACCTGAATTTCATGCAAAAAAGGGACCACTAGATACATGATTTCTAACATTCATCAAACGCAGATGAGATGTGGATTTATGAATGTCTATACCGAAAATATAGTTCCACAAATGCTTGGAGGGAGTATTTTGAAATCGGTAATATCACTTTTGAAGAAACAAATTGTATTTTGAATTTTCTAAATATATTCCGGGAACTTTTTGATCAAGATGGTATACGGTGTGTACTTATATATCGAGATATGGCTCAATAAAGGCATCGAACGAAAAATATTTACTCCATCGAATGTATGCATACAGGCATGCGGTTAATGTGCCAGAATATACGTATGAATGCATTTCATAGAATTCACTGTTATCTAAAAGTACGCACATTATTCAACATGTTTGGCCACAATGAGCAATTTACTATATTACCTACAAATAATAATTACCCACAATGGAATAATTCAAATAGTTGCATTAGCTACTTAGCTAAAAATATATATAAACATGCAAATATTTATGCACATAAATACACATCTATGTATTGGAATGAAATTTGGCGTATTCCCTAATAAATGGAAGCTAATTTGGCAAATTTTGAATATCCAATATCCAAAAATAACAGTTCAATGTTAATTCGATAAAAATCTAATGAGATCATTACACGTCCACATATACGTGCATATGTATTAGGTTGGGGAATAACTTCGTAGCGTTTTTCCGAAGATGTTTTTTTAAACGAAAAACAATAATTATATCACTAAGTTCATCAATTAAGGAGGGTAGATGTTGAAATGGAATAAAATGGCGTTTGCTGTGTGGCACGTAGCGCCGTCCTGCTGGAACCATATGTCGTCTAGGTCCATATGGTTCAATATGGGCCATAAGAAATTGGAAGGGCCACCACGTCTACCGAAAAATGGGCGCAATGCGCGCAAAGTTTGCGTTAATGAACACTCATTTTGATAATAAAGTTTTATCATTTGAACGTGCTGTTCAATCGTGTAACTTGCCATGATGATTTGGCAAAGAACTGAATAATAAACAAAAGATTTGACAGATGTCACCAAAACAAAATGGCTGCCACAGGGCGCCAAAATCGACCCGCGCCAATTGAAAAACCCTTTATATACACCGTTGCCGTTTACAACTTCTTCCCACTCTGATGTTGTCGTGAAAGAGTATGGTTTGACCAATTCTTTTCCGTCGAATAGCCTCATTAACGCGGTGTTGCTGGGCAATGTCGAGCTTCTTTTCGAGCATTTCTCAGTACACTACGCCCTCCCAGACCTACCAAACACCACCTTCTTTGGATAAGGATCCCGCTTGACTCTCAGCTTTGGTGTATAGGCAACATGTCTTGTGACGATTCGGTGCAAAAAGCGCTGGTTATGACCTCATGTTGCTCGATGGCGGGCTAGATGCTGAGAAACAATTTGAAGGACTTTCTTTTTTTTCAAATTGCAAATCCCACTGAAGGATTGAAAATCGGTTTATAATCACAATACATTATTTTCGCCAAATCACAACTAGTTTGGAGACCGTTCTCCTTCAAAAGTGATTTGAAACGTTTTTCATCGAATTCAGAAGACCTTTCGCTACGCGACGTGTCATCGGCGTCAAAGTCTCCATTTTTGGATACTGCCGATTCTGTAACAACTAACTTCGTGCACTTTTAGTTTCGTCGATTTCGTTTACGCATTTTTAATGTTGAAGATCCACCTCGCGGGCTTCATGACATCGCCGAGGAGCTAAAGATCGCCCAGGAGCTAAAGATCGCCCAGGAGTTTGCAAAAAGCTGAATTCAAACAGAAGCTCCATGTTTATGTGCCACACCTATTAAGACCAAAAAACATTACGAATCTAATTTCCATATGCGTCTTGGCCAAACGGAGTGAATCGACCCCTTTCTTAAACGGACTGGGGATGAGAAATGAGTCACATACGACAAAATTGTGCGAAAACAATCATAGTCAAAGCGTGGTGAAGCGGCTCTGGCGGGGGCCAAACCAGAACTAACAGTCAGGAAGGTTCTACTGTGCATTTGGTGGAACTCGAAAGGAATCATTTATTATGAGTTGCTTCCGTATGGCCAAACACTAAATTCAGATCTCTACTGTCAACAACTAGACCATATGAAGCCAGCGATTGACCAAAAACGGTAAGAATTGGCCAACAGGAGAGGTGTTGTGCTCCATCAGAATAACGCAAGGTCTGTAGCGACTCGTCAAAAACTCCGGGGTGCTTGGTTGGGAAGTTTTCATACATCCACCATATAGCCTGGACCTGGCACCAAGCGATTGCCACCAATGTCTCTCATTGCAAAACTTCCTAAGTCATAAAAAATCGGTATCAAGAGAAGATTGTGAAAATCTGGCATAGAGGAGACATGCACCCGTTCATTCGTTCATAAGATTCATCGTGAATTGGAAGCATCAGGAAGGTGGCTTTGCAAAACGCAAAAAACACGAGGAACGTTTTGACATTGTGCGATATGCAGTGTTTATTCGAAAAGTGCAAGCGATCATTCAAAATCAATGAAGGTACTTGCGAGGGAGCCTCATGTTTCTGAGGGTCTTGAACGTCGAGCTGTGCAATGTAGATCGTCGGTATAAATCTTACAATATGCGCAGAAGATAAGTAGTTTATGTCGGAGCTACCACGAGAACAGCGAGTTATCTGATCAAAACGCCCTCTGAACAAAATTAAGTCCCCTGAAGCATCTGAGTTGTTCTAGTTTTTTACTTCGTGACTCTCCAGACTTTTATCCCCTGGACTACTACATATGCGGCGTAGTTGAGCGTGCAACCTATAAGCATTCTCTTAACACCATTTCTTCTCTGAAGACTGCAACTAATGCCGTTAGGGCAATGTGAATAATAAGCATTCGATTCGGGCATGCAATCGTTTCCGGGACCGAATCGAGGAGGTTGTGGAAAAGGAGGTTATTATGGAAATTTAATTGAGTAGATATATATACGATCGTATACTATCGTATACCAAGTTAAGTATACAAAAATCGTGAGGTTTCATTAAATTTTGTTTAGGGGGTGAAGTGTACGTTGCTTCTTGGGGGAATGCACACAGAGGCGTATGGCAGTTGTGCCAGTAGCCTAAAGACCGACCATTGTGGTAGAATGCCACTCCTGCACGAGGTGCCCCTGCTTTTTAACCAAAAATGGCGGATCTAGAGAGGCATAACTCGAAAAAACCCGTAATCCTAGGTGTAATTCGAACCGTGCCTATAAGATGAATGGCACTACGTAAGCGTGTCTTATAACGGTGACCTCCAGATATCGGGCGCCCTCTGGTTGTAATTAGCCTTACCGCGACACCGGGGCACTGTCGTGGCTCGACCATCCTTTCCCCTTCACTCGTGGGACCATATGGCAGAGTTAAACAATTCTTTAAAAAAGGCAGGAGTGCCCAATATAAACCAGGTCGATAACGACCTTTCGGTAAATAGTGCCGAACTACCTTCAACATCGCAGGCAGCTAAGGGCAAACAATGCCCTCCAACTGTCAGCGAAAGCACGGATATGGAAGTTGACGACATGGCCCTGGGGCCAGATGGCAAAGCTTCTACCATATCACCAGAGGAAGAGGATAAACTATTATCTTCTCCCACTTGTGACACAGGAAGAAAGGACGAAGACAAGGTGCGGCTTTGCGGTGCCGCCAGAAAACGCCTGAAGTACTTCCTGAGAAAAGGTCACAGCATCGACGAGGCAAGAGAGCTGGCTCAAAAACCAGCTGATCTGAAGCGACAACGCTCCAGCAGCACCACGCCAAAGCAAAGCTCCCCTAAGCGTGCCAATTTACAGGGGAGCTCTAGCGTTGGAAAAAAGGCAGTAGAGACTACCGAAACGGAAGGACCAAAGGCAGCAGTGCCTAATCTAGAAGTCAAGGTAGACTCAACAAAAATGTCTTACAAAGACGCGGCGTGCAGCACGAAGTTGGGAATAATTCCTCACGATTATCCAACTACGATATGGTCGACGGAGAGACTAACGGCCATACAACATGCTATCCTGGAGGCGATAAGGAAAAAGCAGACTGGGGCTGCAAAGCCCAAATTTAATAGCTGCACCTTTCGCCCAGGATATATAGTTATATCATGTGGCTGCGATGAAACGGCTAGTTGGCTAAAGGAAGCAGTTCCTAAGCTGAAGCCGTGGAAAGATGCACAGCTGAAGATTGTGCAGGAAGCGGACATACCGCGCCCACAAATCTTCGTTGGTCACTTTCCAGAATTGGACAGCACCACAACTGAGGATATTATTAGCCTCCTCGACGGCCAAAACGAGGGCCTCAACACAAATGACTGGCGGGTGCTCAACAGAGTGCGCAAGGGTACTGTGGTAGAAATTACCATTGCTATCGACCCTATCTCCGCAGAAGTCATAAAGACTTCCAACAACTGGCTGAACTACGGGTTCGGTAAAACCCAACTTCGGCCAAAATCTAAAGGCCCGATTGATCCGCCTAAGGTTACCGAAAAGGACTCTGAACCCTCGGCGAAACAAAGCTCTGAGGAAGCAGGAACTTTGACTCCAACGGCTTCAATAGCCCAGGACGAAAAGACCAGCTGCTCCAGACAAGAGGCAGGAAAGCCAACAACATCCGGCACATGGCGCCATAACGTGGCCGAGGGTATTCGCATGCGACCCCCGCTGCAGGCTGATAAAAAAGCCCACAGCCACAACAAGGATCGAAGAGGGGATCAGATGTCCGCTGAGGAAGCAGTCCTGCTGAAAAGCAACCGAGGCAAAAAAAAGGCAGCCATTGCCAAACGAAGGTTCACTAGATGACCTGGCCTAAGCGTAATTCTCACAACACCAGAAGGCAACTCGGATGCCTTCAAATAAATCTCCATCACGCAAAAGCAGCCTCGGACGTGCTTACGAAGAGATTTAACCAAGAACTCTTGGATGTAGCTTTCATTCAAGAACCATGGGTACGTAAAGGAGTCGTTCTGGGACTCCAGAGCGTAAACGGTAAGTTGATATATGCTGCCAACAAAGACCGTCCCAGAGCGGCGCTGATAATAAATAATCAACTAACCTTTATCCCAATATCACAGTTCATTACAGAAGACCTGGTGGCGATTTGGGTAAAAGTGCCAACGAGCAAAGGTGAGCATGAGGTAGTACTTGCCTCCGCCTACCTTCCAGGAGATGGGGTCACTGCTCCAACAAGGGAGGTTATAGCCCTGGTGGAATATTGCCAGCAAAAACGTCTCCGGTGGATCCTCTGCTGTGATGCAAATGCGCACCACACAGCGTGGGGAAGCACAAACATCAATCCAAGAGGTAAGTACCTTATTGAATTTCTACTTAGGTATAATATATCAATCCTAAACCGAGGCAACGAACCTACATTCATTAATGCAATCAGAGGTGAAGTCCTTGACATCACTCTCTCTAGCCATAATGTTTTGTCCGAAATCTCAAATTGGCATGTGTCAGAGGAAACATCTATGTCGGATCACAGACATATTAGATTCGATATAGGTGCAACCAAACCACAAACGACAATTTACAGAAACCCCAGAAAAACTAACTGGGACTACTTTCACTTCTATCTAGAACAAAGTGTTAACTGCTCTAAGCGTCACATTCAGCTTATATCTGAGCTTGAGTTCGAATCGAACGAACTACATTCAAACCTAATATCTGCGTTTCAGGAAAGTTGCCCAGTAAAAGTGAAAAAGCCACAAAGAAATGTTCCTTGGTGGAATAGTACACTTTCCAACCTCCGTAAAGAAACAAGAACCCTATGGAATAGAGCTAAAGCAATGGGGGACTGGTCCTCCTACTCAACAGCCCTAACCAACTACAATAAAGAATTGAGGAAATCTAAAAGGGCTACTTGGAGGAATCACTGTGAAAAGATTTGTAGTCTTCCGGATGCTATTCGAATCCAAAAAGCCCTACTAAAAGATCACTCAAACGGCATTAGTACCCTGAAAAAGCCAGACGGAAGCTACACAAGGAATCCAGAGGAAACCAGTCAACTTCTGCTGGACACTCACTTCCCTGGATCACTTGTGCTAGACGAGATCTCTGTACCGGCAGAAACTACTACATCTGCGGGTGCTGAGAACTTAAAACTAGCAAACAAGCTATTCCATGAAAAGCGGGTACAATGGGCAATATCAACATTCAGTCCATACAAATCTCCTGGTCCTGATGGGATATTCCCCTGTCTCTTACAGCAGGGTGCACACCATATTATCCCTAATTTGACCAGGCTATACAAAGCAAGCTTACTGCTAGGATATTTGCCTACAAAATGGGCTGAGGTTAAGGTCGTATTTATTCCAAAGGTAGGGAAAAAACCCGAACAATTGCCTAAATCATACAGGCCAATTAGTCTCAGCTCATTTTTCCTCAAAACAATGGAAAAGATAGTCGATCAGTATATTAGGGAATACAATCTAGCTAAATTCCCACTGCATCGACTTCAATTTGCCTATCAACAGGGAAAATCCACTGAGACTGCAATACACAGCCTGGTAACAGTTATAGAAAAGGCTATTGAGTCCAAACAGATAGCTCTATGTGCATTTATTGACATATCAGGAGCTTTTGATAACACCTCCTATGAGGCAATCTATAATGCCCTATATCTAAAGGAGGTACCTGAACCCATCACTAGATGGATAATATTCATGCTGAAATCTAGGACGATCAGCACTGAACTAGGAGGAACATTCAAATCGATTAAAGCCACAAGAGGTTGCCCTCAAGGTGGCGTACTCTCACCTCTTCTGTGGACTCTAGTCATAGATGAACTTCTCCACAAACTGAATAACCTAGGATTTCACACTCAGGGTTACGCTGATGACCTAGTAGTTTATGTATTAGGCTGGCATGAGGAAACCATTTCGGATCGCATGCAGCAAGCCCTTACAATAATAAACAAATGGTGCACGGAAAAAGGGCTCTCCATCAACCCATCCAAAACAACTCTTGTACCGTTTACCAGGAGAAGGAACATAATTCTCAAATGTCCGACCCTTAATAGAACAACACTTGAACTCTCGACAGAAGCGAACTATCTTGGCGTTAGTCTTGACAAAACGCTTACGTGGAACTCCCATATTGAGAGAGTTACTTCAAAAGCCACAAGGGCATTCTTTGCCTGTACAAGGCTTTTCGGCAAGACATGGGGACTAAGCCCTAGAATGACCTTCTGGACATTCACCACAGTTGTAAGACCCATAGTCACCTATGCATCTTTAGCATGGTGGCCCAAGGTCAAGCAAAGAAAGGCGGCAAACGAATTAAGCAAACTGCATCGCCTGGTATGTGTTGGCATTACAGGGGCTATGAAAACGTGTCCCACGGATGCATTGGGTGTGCTCCTGAACATACCACCGCTTCCAATTCTAATTGAAAGGGAAGCTCGCTCGAGTGCCTTAAGACTAAAAGGTATATCTGAACTTAAAAGTGGGAATATGAAAGGACATTTAAAGATCTTAGAAGACTTCCTACACAGTCCCATTCTTCATAGGGATGATATACTATCACCCAAACCAATACTCTTCAGGAACTTCCAAGTTATAATCAATGAACGAACAGACTGGAGAACTAACTCTATCACTTTCAGACCTGGCTCCCAGCTATGGTTTACTGATGGGTCCAAATTGGAAAATGGTAGAACAGGGGCAGGAATCAATGGGCCCAAATTCAAAAAATCGATTCCGATGGGATCCTACCCAACTATATTCCAGGCAGAAATACATGCCATCGAAATATGTGTGAGAGAATGCCTTAGAAGGAAAATGAGAGGTACTCACATCTACATACTTTCAGATAGCCAAGCGGCTCTAAAAGCCCTTCTATCAACAACTATCACCTCTAAATTGGTAAATGATTGCCTAAACCTTCTAAATACGTTAGGAAACCTCAACACAGTAACACTATGTTGGATTCCGGGACATGAAGGACATGAGGGAAATGAAATGGCTGATGACCTTGCAAAACAAGGAGCAAATATGCAACTTACTGGTCCTGAGCCTTTCTGTGGACTAACAAAAGGCCACATAAATGAATTCCTTAGGAAATGGGAAGAAAGAAAACTTGCCGCACACTGGCTAAACTGTGCCGGTCAGCGTCAAGCTAAACTATTCATAAGTCCCAACAAAGGAATATCTGACAAACTTCTCTCACTAAACAGAGTAGATCTGCGTCTTTTAACTGGATACCTTACAGGTCACTGCAGCCTGAGGTACCATCTAAATAAGATTGGTCTATCCGAGACCAATGTCTGCCGCTTTTGCGAAATGGACATAGAAAGCTCAGAACATGTGCTTTGTGAATGTCCTGCGTTGGGCAGACAAAGACTTCACCACCTTGGTGGTACCGTAGTATCTCCATGCAATCTTTGGAACAACAAACCCAAAACTGTGCTAAAATTTCTAAAAAGCCTAAAACTCTAGGGTTACAAAATAGGCCTTCACAATAGATCAACTCTGGTCGCAGTGCGCAATGGCCTTCTAATAATAATAATAATTTTGTTTAAAAGTTAATTAGTTTCACTCTCAAGTTGTTCTCAAGTACCGTATGCACCCTGTGTTTAATCTTAAAATGAGCAATTTTTTTTTATAAACTTCTATTTTTATATTTTTTTAGGCAAATGAAGGGCAATCCAAACAAGGCAATCAAGAACTATCAGTTCGATTACAAAACTAGTTTCCTTCAAAAAATGTAGTTTATGTTCAAAAGTTCTACACAGAACTAAGTTTGTGCACAAGAAAAAAACAGCAACAAAGGCTAACAAATACATTATTACAATATACAATATAAAAATAGTTGGTCTTATGATAAATTAAATCAATTTTCTGCAAACAAACTTACTTTTCCAGTGAATTCAATTTATGAATTTTTTGTTTGACGTCATTGCTAGCGCGTGGCGTTTTTAATAAAGCCTTCATGTGAAAGAACAAACATTCCAAAATCTAAAAACAAATTTAGTAAATTGAGAAATTCAATCAAGACACCACCTCGACAGCGTTCACAAAAAATGTATGAATACTGCTGTACATTTTTCAGCGGCACTTATCTGCTGTTTGTATAAAATTACTGTGCCCTCAAATCCCCAATACCAGCTCACCTGTTTTGATTAGCCAAGCAACTTAACATTTAATTACTTTTATAAATATGAGATATTTAAGACTAATTTGCAAAATGTTTTCTTTAAATTTTCTGTTCTTGCATGGATTTTTATATTTACAGTAAAGGGTAATATTTTAAAACTTTCCCATCTCTATTGGAATGTATAGCCTGAATAAAAATAGTGTATATGTACATATGTACATAGAAATGTACTATATATCAAAGGCCTTCTTTTATAGAGAAGTCGAGCAAAAAAACCCATGGTGACCCATTGCAGTGCCATTCGGCGAAAAAGGGAAACATAAGGTAAATGGCGCTGTGCTTTTCGGTGAACCTAATATTGGAATATGTAATATAATTTATAACCAGAATCCATACAAAAAAAATTAACAAAATTGTGAGAAAAATTCTGAGCTTGAATTACTTATGCCGACACGAAATTTTAAGAGAGTTTAACTTCACTAATATTTGAAGGACACATTGCATTAGTCCACTTTTTGAGGTAAACAATAATTTGCATAGGACATTTCTTGCTCAATATTTGAGGCCTCTGCTGGCGACAGAAGATATCGTTCGATTGGGCTGAAATTTGGCAAACACTTTATTAGTCTAACAGCAACTTTTCCGCACTATTAGAATTCGATCCTAAAAAAAAAATTTTTTTCGGCCTACTCTATTGCACAGTGCTGTTTGTATGTACATGCATATACAGTCTATGTCAGAAGAAAAGAACCGGTTTTTTTTAGCTTGAAGATATATTCCGTTCTACTTTTTGCTGCGTAATAGTCCCACTCAAGGGCGACGACGCCAGTGTTAACTCAGGTTAGTGTCGTTCGAAACTTTTCCGTAAACGTAACCAAACAGAAATGAGTGAGAAGTTCGCGAAGCGTTTCGAGGCAGTATTTTTATGCACGCATTCCAAAGGACCGAAATTATCTTAGGCTGCTAAAGAGATTAAAAAATCAAAAAAAAATTTTGTGATGTGGAATCAGCGGCATAAAGCAAAAATGTTGGAGACTTTTCCGAGCATGGCTTGAAAGGAGTAACGACAAAAAAGCAGGATAAAGTAATGAACTTTTTAAGCGGGACCCTTCTTTGTGACTACGCCAAGCATGCACAATTCTTTCTAAAAAGGGAATAGATGTGAGTATGAACACCATCGTACGACGATTGAAGGAGGCAATATATCCTACCGTCCTATATTATCAAAACCATTGTAACCATTGAAAACATGGAACGCGATTGAAGTAAGGTTGTTTCTCGGATAAAGCTCCTTTCTGGGCTTGGGTTCCACTTAAGCGAGCTTGGTCCACGAGACATTCTAAAATCGTACAGCGCACTGTAAAACACCCGATGAAAGTGAATGTTTGGGGTTGTTTCTTCGAGCGCGGTTTCTGACGTTTGGAACTCCATTCACCCAAAATTTTAACGCCGAATAAATGATCGAAATTTACAATCGAGGATTTTTGAAGTCTGTGAAAAAGGTGTATTCAGGAAGAAACAATAATTGGGTCCTACAAGGGGATAATGACCCAAAACACCAAGATCGACTCTGTAAGAACTGGATACAAGAAAATGATGTCACAGTAATGGACTGGCCTTCTCAGTCCCCAGACGCCAACCCCATTGAAAATGTGTGGGGAATTATGAAAATTTATCTTGCCGGAAATCCAAATATGGTCCTCTTTGTAGACGAGCTACCCATAAAAGCTGCTTCAAAGCATGCCGAGAAGATGCCAGGCTAAACTCGACAACGATGGAGATTACACAGCTTATTAACTAATTGCGTCTCGTAGTTTTGTACATAATTTCATGTGAAAAATTGTAAATATATATCTTTTATGCTTCATGACTGTATGTAAATATTTTATTTGTATGTATTTTTAAATCAAATCAAGCAACCTGAAAACACTTGAGTTTTAATACAAATAATTTCTATGCATGCATATGTATGCCGCTGTGTGTTTGTATGCTAAAATAACATTGCACCTACAATGGCATTTTGCAACTTGAAAATATGTTGCGCATTTCTACGGCTTCTTACGTGCACAACTTTTACATAAATGTCTGTCCATTCCAGTGGGCCGTGTCAAAGTTTTACTCTATTTTTATTTGAGCAACAATTACAACGGGTTTTATTTTACTTCTCACTTCGCCCTATACTATACAGCTATACAGCCACTAGCATGTACAATATTCGTTCATTTCGTCTCCACCTAAGTCGGCACAAAGCAATAAAGTACCAACTGGTAGTAAATCATTAAATCTGATTTGCACCGATTTATCGCAAATACAACATGCACACAATTGTAGTATACTTAAGGGCGCACCAAACAACAATTCACCTCTGCACCCAGTTGACGTACTCCTGTAGGAAAAATCACTAGTTTCGTATCCGCTTGCGAAACTTAGCATTTTACTTTTAAAAAGGTGTCAAAGGTGGCGCCTATTAGAACAAAGAGCGAAAAGGAGAAAAAAGTGCATTCAGTTAACGAAGGACGGAAGGAAGGAAAATTATTCGCTTGGCTTTTAGAGAATTAAAGAATCTGACTGGTTGACTTACCTTCTCCTTTCCATATAAACAAGGAGAGATTCCTTTGTTCATAGTCTGCGTTTAATTCATATAACTACACGTATATCTGTTTTCGTTAATAATGGTAAGCCGAAAATGTATATTACATGCATACTTCACTGCTTCAAGTTCTTTGAACGAAAATAAATCCCTCCTCTGACTCTTCCGAACAGCAAACCTAAAGGTTAGTCACATCAAACTTAGGAGCTCAGATAATCAACCTGCCCTCATCTCTATCTTCAGCTTCGCACTCTCACTAAGCAAATCGGAAATCATAAGAAAATCAAGTTGTTTTAAGAAATCAGCAGAGAGCAGTTGAATGGATCACTACCACTATTAATACAGGGTTTTTCAGTAAGAGCGCTTCAACTTTTGAACTTTTTTGAATAAAACACAAACGGTTTGACTTTTTTAACTAATTTTTTTTTTTATTATCGAGTTTGAACATATACATTTAAGTATGAAATTCGATTTCTTTTGCATGACCACCGCATGCACGTTTTACGAAGTCCAATCGTTGAACCCAATTTTCGACCACTCTTTTGCATAAATCGGCCGAAATTCCAGCAATTTCACGTTCAATATTGGCTCTGAGCTCACAAATCGTCGCCGGCTTGTTACTGTAGACCAATGACTTCACATAACCCCAAAACGGGACGGCTTGTTAAATGCACCGTAAAATGGCCGTAATAGCCTCTTAAAGTAGCAGAGTAAAGTAACAGAACGATTATTTTCATAAAAAATTTGCACGATTTGCAATTGTTGCTCAAGTGTGTAGCGTTCCATGATGAAATGTATACTCATGAAGTTTACAAATGACAAGCGAAAAATAAAAAATATTGCGTCGTTCGCCCTCCCTATTGGAAAAAAGTTGAAGCGCACCTATTAAAAACCCCTATAGTTCCATCCAAAATACTATTTCATAAATTTTTTACCAGAATTCACGTACACTTTCTCGTTTCTCGGTTATCATAACTGTTTGGGCAGTCACTGCTATTTGGTTGACACGATATCTACTAGCTATGGAATATCAAAAATTATCTGCTGTACGTAAGCGACAAGTATAGATCCATCGCGGAACATGCACAGTATAAATGTATACAAATAAAATGTTGACTTAATGAAATGCTTCTTAACTTAAGCTTATACTACTTTACCTTTGTACGAGTTTACCTGGCGAGATGAGCTAAGTAGCCATCAGCATTCCAATGTCTGAGGTATCCGTCATGATTAAGCGCAAATTTTTAGCAGAACTCTTTTCCCGAACACAGAAGGAGATATTGAGGGCAGACAGACATGGATATTGGAGACAAATCAGTTCTTTGAAAGTGTTATTTGATATATAAGGTTTCGTAGGCTATAATAAACTAATTCTGTAGAAGCAACCATAGGACTATGACCGGAATGCACGCGTCTCACATTATTGTGCAAGAGGTTTATTCATTATAGTGCATGCAACTTCTCAATGATGTATTTAAAAAACTCATCTAAGAGGCCGTCTTTAACAGCACTAATAGGCGTTGACTTCTTTATTCAGTTTAGTTAAGGATCATATGTCGGCATTCAGTAAGCAGTATTTAGTACGCAGCCTCAAAAATGGTCTCTATTTTGGCAACACATTTTTAGCAGGTCACAAAAAGAAAATATGCAAAACGAGACATTTTATTTGATTAAAAAAACGCGAAAATGAAGTGACGTAATGTTTTCTTGAATACAGTTTCATAAATACACAGCATATTCAGCAGCAATCGTATCCGATGAGTACATGCTGAAAGATACTGTTGTAGTAATCGATTGTTGATTTTTTCATCTTTTACACATATTTGTAATAATCAAATTACATAAAACGTGTATAAAACGAACTTATGGAGCATGCTTTATATTTTCAAGTATTCGATTAATAAGTTTTCTTGCTCCCCTTCGATACATACATCTCCAACTGGACACCCTATCAGCTAATTGTCTCTGCTCGTTTTCACCATCAAATTTGGCAAATTTTTGTGGCTTCTAGTTAGTTAGTCCCTAACATAAAATCTCAAATTTAGTGACTACATACTTGTATAAATATATACAATCGTTACTATACTCTGTGGATATGTAGCCATCGCCATTCTGCAAGATAGAATGAGGTCTTAGCATATTCTTTGTCTTTTAATCTGGATATCAGAATTTTTTTGCTGTTTCAGTTTTCTACTCTTTTTCATTTTCCGGAAGAACAGTTACTATGAAGCAGAAATTCGAATAACAAATTTAAATTTCCTGCAGGGATGATGAATAGCGCTTATGTGTGCGAGTGTGTGTATGTAAAGCTAAAATGTCGCACGACTGTGTTTTATGCAAAAGCACGCCAAGCGAATAATTTTCCTTCCTTCCGTCCTTCGTTAACTGAATGCACTTTTTTCTCCTTTTCGCTCTTTGTTCTAATAGGCGCCACCTTTGACACCTTTTTAAAAGTAAAATGCTAAGTTTCGCAAGCGGATTCACCCATTTACTTGCCTACAGATGTGATGCACATACATAAATATGTGTAATTTATAAGCAAATACTTGTAAGTAGTGCGTGTAAGTAGGCGAATAGGTGACGACTGGTGCAATCTTATTAAATATTCGCTTTGGAGACTTTGCAATTTTGTACTACATGCACCACTGCCGGCTTTTACCGTTTATCTTTGTGTACCAATTTCTGTGAGTCATTCGAATTTTTTAATAGGTATGTAAGTATGTATGTTTTCATATTCAGATGCGTATCAATTAAGGGCAAATTTACGGTCGCCTTCCCTCAGTGTAGCCCATTTTCAGTCTTAGTGTCTGGCGCTTCATCGATTGTGCATTGACCAGAAAAAGTTCAGAAATAGCCTTTCAGTTTCAGTTTTAAGTATTCGTTTATTTGTACTATATAAAGTCTAATTACATTTTTAACGACTATGTTACAATAATAATTATTAAGAAACAAACGCATGCCATAAAAATCGAAGCATCCACCCCATAAATGGTTCTCGAGAAACCAATTTTCAAGATTTCATACTGTCGAACATTCTTTTTAGAAATATTAAATTGAATTTCACTCATAAGTGAAGAACAATCAATACTTCCAGTAATGAGACTAACAATAAATGACCACGATAAAATAGATCTTCTCCTATCACGTGTTTTAAGACAATCAATAAACATAAAAATCCACTACCTTCCACCTACACAAATTCTATAGACATATCTCAAACCATTTCTTGGATCACTCTTTGCTGATAGGCGCTCAAACACATTCTCTGCCAGCACCAATTAGGGGAGAGCAAAACAAATTAATAGCTTTTATTTTCCACAAAATTTAATCATATTTCACGAATTTCATACCAAAAATTACCTACCCACAGAATTATTCACACAGCCACTAATTTTTCTCTCGATAAGCTTTAGAAAAAATATATGTAATTAAAAATGTTATTTTAAGAAAAATATACAAATATATTGATTATTTAAAACTAACATAAACTTAACAAAACTTTACTCCATAAATAAAATATTAACGGAAATCATACGATTCCTCATATTTTCAAGGGACAAAATTATTCACACAAAGTACGAATTTTAGGTAGGTAGGTAGTTTAGATAGTAAGAGTACCCCAGGTACACTACAAGTAGCACTTACGTGCGGTATGAATTTTAAATTTTAAGTGATTTCATTTTTCTAACAAAGCGGCCCATGCTTTCGAATAAGTCCCGTTATGAATATGATCATTCGAAACACAACTTATTTGGTCATTTCAAGTCTTGCTTTCACGTTATTATTAAATACATACATACATTGGAAACAAGCAGATACAACTGAAAGTAGAATAATTTTGCATATGCGTAATGAGGGCAACTCATGTGCAGAAGTCGGTCAAACGGTGAATCGAAGTCGTTTTATTATTTATAGCATAATAAACGTTGTAAAGGGAAACAAATCTTAAGACCTCTCACTGGAAGACCAGACAAATTGACCCTCAGTGATGAACGCCATATTATATAATATGAAAAATAAATAAAAATCCAAAAATTACATCAACGCAAGTGGTAGCAGAAGTTCTTGAAGAGATTAATAAAAAAGGCAATCCGAAAACAGTTCGCAGGGCCTTGAAACGTGCCGGGTATAGCTCATCAGCAAAGTCGATAAAAATAAAAGGACAGAGTTTGCAAAGGAATATAAAAATAAGCCGCTTGATTTCTAGAGCAACGTCATTTTTGGCGACGAGAGTGAGTCCAACCTTTTTCAATCGAATGAAGGATTCGAGTCTGGAGAAAACCCAATACCGAATTCGATAAAAGCAATACAGTAAGTACAGTGAATCATGGTAGTGTGGCTGAAATGGTGTGAGGCTGTATGTTAACGGCAGGCGTGTCTTGTATTTACTGATGGGGGTTATGGATAAATTACTTTACCTTAATATTTTAAAAGAAAACTTGCGCAAGAACTGTTTAAAAACTTTTATTTTTAACAAGATAATGATCCCAAGCATACTGCTTAGGATCATACATCATGTGCCCCACATTCGTCCAACACTACCACAGTCTCTAGACTTGAAACTCGGTAGGCGCGCCGCTAAAATTAACATAACTAGCAAAACCGAACTGAAGGAGGTATTCCAACAGGAATGGCGAAATTCTAGTCCGAATGAGACTAAAAAAATAGTTAATTCTATGCCAAATAGGCTTAATGAAGTTCAACAGGTAAAACGGAAATGAAAAATTAGTGGTTGTGTAAATAATTTTGTCCGTGTGTGTATATATAAGTATAATGTCTACAAAATCATTCCGATACGAGTCCAGAACCGATTGTATGTCTGAATCAAATGCTCCTTATTCCTAATTGAACATAAAGATATTGAGCAGCCTTCATAAAAGAAATGATGTTATGAGGATGCTCATTGGTTTTACGCTCAACTACGCCCCATATGTAGTATTCCAGGGGATTTCGGCGACTATAACTTTGATGTTATGTGGTCATTAAAATTATCAGCCATCCAATCTTGTTTCGCCGTTATTTTGTGTGAAAGAGCAGAGTCTTGCTGAAAGATGTATGGGCTGTCAGCGCGTAAGCTATCAATCCAGGGTATCACTACTGTCTCTAGAACCTCGATATATAACGCAGAACTCACTCGAAATACTTGAGTAAAGAAGTGAGGTAGCTTGGCATGTCCTTTGTTGCTCACAACACCTAAAACCACAACAGTGGCTGGAAACCTCGTGCGCATGACAGAAGGAAGATAAGTAGGATCTGTAATTCTGCCGATGGTCTTGGTAAAAAAATTTTACGTCAGAAAAAAAGATAACACTTTAAGTGCTCAGGGTGGTAAATTTTGTTTAGGGTGCGTTTTGATCGAATAACATTGTGACAGCCCATTATTTCTCGGTCGACTAACGAACACTAATTTTGATAAATAATATTCATGAGCTACCAATCGTGTAGCTTACCAAGATCATTTGGCAACAGTGATTGAATTACACATTACCGCTGCAACTTGTCAACATGCCGCCGTGGACTTCGGCACCGAGTCCGAACTGCAGACAATTTTTATGAATTCCACACGCAGTTTTTAACATTGCTTGCCAAGGGCCAACCTATATTAGAAACCACTTTTTTATTATTTGATGTTTCATGCGCAGAGAGGATATAGAACTCGGGACCAACCGACATAAATCATCGCAAATAATACCTTCGAGAAATCCTCACCTCCAACACTGCAAGAGTGAGACTTTCTGGTGAGAGCAATTATCGGTTGAATTTGAAGATATGCTTCACTTCGAAATAGGATAATATGATAATCTGTTTAATGCCAATAGTTGTTGTATCTTATTTTCGATCACTACCAGGCCACCACTTTACCCCAATAATAAATAGTATTTAAACTTTATTCTCCAATAACAAATTAAAAACAAACCGTATGATCTAGTCTTATCCGAAGTCTTACTTAGTATCAAATATGTTGCTCAAAAGTTCCTTCCTAATTTTAACATAACTGCCGGTAACACATTCGATTAGGTTAGGATCCGCCAGACGAGCTTCTTTTAAAAAGAGTTCACTCGGTCGTCATACAGCCCTATTGTGATGCCTGAAAAAATTTCTCTCTCTCTCATTTATACACCGCCAGACTTGATTAAGTCAAGTAATAGCTCATAAGCTCCTGCAGTTTTTTCTTTACTTACGAATAGCTATATGCAAATCGGACAAACTTTTGAACGTGTTTCTCCTCTACCAACGTCTGAACCTCTTTCTTCTCATGAAAAAGACTTCTCAACGCAGGGTTATTAAGCGTTATTGTTGGAAGTGATTTAACAGATCACTTATAACATTTTCATTTAACTAGTTTAACAGTGTCTATTATTTCCTTGCTAAAATAGCAGGCCGATCCACCAAATCTTCCTTTGTTTGGAACTGACCAAAGTCTCCTACTACTGCCTCTCTCCCGTTAGTACTGTTGGCAATGCGGTTTCACAGTGCTCCTAAAGCAAGGGCAGGGTTTTTGAAAATGGATCCAAGATTTTCCAACGTAGAGTTTTCGTATATGACCTCTAGATTTCAAATTTTCAAACCCCGAAATCGTACCTGATCCTATTTTAAAGATAAATGTATGTATTACTTATGTATGTACTTAAATGTAAACCACTTTCAGCGTAACCCAGGACCAACGACGGGGACGTAGTGGTAACCTGGTCCCATTTTGTTTTTTAAATTTTTTTGGTTGATTTTTTGTTTTTTTATATTTTTTTTTTTGGTTTTTTTTTGATTTTTTTAAATGTTATTATTAAATAAAAACTTGAGCGATAACGATACTCCTTGGAATCAAAATTTTGATTATGCATTAAGTGATGAAAATTCTACAACTGCTGTAAAAAGCTTCTCTAAGTATAACTCATCTTCGATTGTATTTATTTTATATCTCTCCCAAGTTTGCGAGAATTCACGGTGGAGTGACTCTCCACTTTGCTCGGACCAATATCCTAGACCATCATTGTGTTTTATGAATTGAAGACATTCCATAATGTGGGTTTTTAAGACATGAATTTTTAAGGTTACTGAGATGTCTTCAATTTCATGTAAAGCAATCAAAGCTTTGTTTAACTTATCCAAATGAACGTTTAGTTCTGGTCCTACTTTTCCAGATGTAAAACTACAATCGACAACTTTATTCATTATTACAAAAGCATTGGTAAAAGGTATGATTTTTAAATATCCCACAGTTTCATAAATCTCAGGATCATTTAGTTTGTGAGCTTCTTTTAAAAGTTTCCTACATGCATTGCCTTCGAAACAATCTCCGTGGTAGTTTTTGGAAATAAGTTTTAATTTTTTTGGCCATATCAAAGCTTTATCTTTTCCCAAAAGGGGTACTAAACCTTTCCAAAACAGATGGTTTACGAAGCCCATTAGCACGTGTAATTCAGGAATTACGCATTTTTCTAACACAGTGATGTCATCACTTTCGGTAAATAGAGGGAGGTTAATAGTGCTATGAAACTCTTTGCTGTTTTTCTTATTTCCACCAGCAAGATTGAACTGTTCATAATCGTTTCTTAAATCTCCGTATGATTTCAGTTTGATAACATTGCTTTCAAAATTATCTGCATTGGAACTACATTGATTGTAAAGCACATCTTCCTGTCCAGATGTCTTGTTTTCTTTCAAGTCGTTAAGTGAAACAAAA
This sequence comes from Anastrepha obliqua, assembly GCF_027943255.1. Lineage (NCBI taxonomy): Eukaryota > Metazoa > Arthropoda > Insecta > Diptera > Tephritidae > Anastrepha > Anastrepha obliqua. The sequence continues at coordinate 78,444,326 of NC_072894.1, forward strand.
CAATAAGGACAAGGAAACATTGCAGATGCCGTCTGTTGGCCATTTATGATAAGCATCAATTTAAAATCCGAAACGAACTTGAAGGGAATGTTATTTATTTTAGTGATGTCAAACAAAAGTTTTACGTTTTCATACGTTTCCTTTATCTTAGGTACAATGCATAGTAGTATAACTCGTTTCACGCTCATCAATTTTGCTTTCTTACTTGCGCTACCTCTCTCAGAATAAAGACTTCTCTGATTTTTATCATGAATTGTTAAATCATCATAATTAAAATCATCACCATCAGAATTTTCTTGAAATATTGATAAAGAAATTTTAAAAAATCCGCGGCCCCCGTCAGCCATTGCTTTAACACAAACATTCCCTTCAAGTTTTCTTTCCATAATTACTGCATCAAAAAGTTCTTCCGCATTTGCGTAAACTACTGGTCTTTCTTCTTTTTTTGCATCATCACAATCAAAAAAGTATTTATCTTTTTTATATATATCTTGTAAAAGTTTCGATTTTTCTGACATGTGCTTCTTATAGTCAACGGGTACTGACTTTCTTCCAACATTTGATCTTAAAAAGTTAGCAATGCTTTTCATTTTATTACTGGATAAGCCAAGGTTTACTCGCAAATTATCCAAACGCTCTTCACTGAACGTAATGTCCTTTTTTTCATTAGGATTAACAACAACTCTCATTTTAGAACCCTTCGTACTCAACTCAATTTTCTTATTCTTAATGTGTCGATTTATATCGTCTTCAGAATCAATTTTGGTTCTAATAATAGTTGACGCAACTATTTCTTGCTTGACATCAGGAAGTTTTTCTATTATTTTTAAAGCATTGCCTTGAATATTATTACATGAATGTTTTTTGCCTTTACCAATTTCTTGTAAGCATTTTTTACATATTTGTATATTAGTTTTTTCCTTTTTTTGGCTGTCTTTCTTTGCAAGTTTGTCAATATTTGAGGATCCATAAAGACCATTAGTTGTATCAATCTTAGTTTCGAAATTTCGTTTACAACCCTTACCCTTTACTACTTTCTCATGACCTTTATATCTGCCTGTTAAACATACATAACAATTACAACTGTCCATAAATGTGCGAGTACTTTTAGGTAAAACCAAACTATTGTAATCTGGCATGTCTGGAAAAGGTCTTGTAAAAATGTTGTTACTTGCATCAAAAAGTGTGAGGTAGCAAGTTCTGCATGTGCTAAGGGGGTATTTTTCGTTATTTAAATCATAATCTTTGTTTATAAATTTCTTTATCAATGTTTCATACTTTTCGTTTATAAGAAATTTATTCGGCTTTTTTTTGCCAAAAGAAATTTTTGTACCGCAAGGTCCGCAGACTTTACGTCTATTTTCATCGTGAGAACAAGCTTTCGTATTGTCCATTGCACCATTCTAAACAAGTCAAACACTACTTGAAAATATCTGCAAAGCCTTTTTTATTCGTAATTTAACAAAAATTATTTCAGTTTTTTAGTGTTGAATAGGACCAAAATGTTTGCGTCAAAGGTGATTTATATTAGGATTGTGAGTTTATTTTAAATTACAGGTATTTGTGTTATTGAGATGATGGCTGCTAGACTACAAGTGACTTTTTAGATATTGTGAAATGTACAAATAAACGTCTAGCCTGGCAAGGCCTATTAGATCTTTATCTGGCGTAGACATGAACCTATGCACATTTAAACTGAAAATAAGTAATGTAAATCTTTCAACTAGATTTACCACAGGTAAACTTACTCTATCTTTAAAATAGGATCAGGTACGATTTCGGGGTTTGAAAATTTGAAATCTAGAGGTCATATACGAATACTCCAGGTTGGAAAATCTTGGATCCATTTTCAAAAACCCTGCCCTTGCTTTAGGAGCACTGTGGTTTGTGTAATAGATCTCGCATAGAATAATTCTGTCAAATGATTCTAGTAGGTACTCATCTCTGTTCGATATCGCAGAAGTAAGAGAGGAACCTCCTTTTCACTTGCCTACCAAACTTCAACAGTATCTGTTGACGAGAATTAGTCTTCGCTTGCCCTCATTGCTGACATTGTTGGTGGTATCTATGCTGACTCCTAAGTGTGCCAAGCTCTTCACAATATGGAACTTTGCCAACTATGATGTGTGTAACTTTTTGTGTGTTGACAGGTAGACTCAGTTTTGTCCTCACTAACCGCCAGGCTAACCTCTTTTGCGTCCTTCTCAAAGCCGAACAAAATCACGCTGACGCGCTAGAGAGAATTATGTCCATATCTTCTGCGTACGCCAGCAAAACACTACAGTTAATCACGCTATCAAAAGATTTATAATATTTACAAGTGGCGCATATACATTATATTTGACACTCGGGAACTACACAGATGGATTATATCAACAGAGTGCGTAAAGATCCAAATAAAGATCTCCATCACTCACAACCATTGCTTTTATTTATATAGTAAAAAAGTTATTCAAAAACAAAATTGGATGAAATATTTTGCGCCACCTGCTTTCTAACGTTAAATTGAAGAATCTGTACAAAAGTGAGTCGCGTGGTTTTATTAGGCAAATGGTAATTCATTGTCGTCCTCAACGTCAATTTATACTGCCGTATGAGTTGCGCAGCGATACCGCAACTGGGGTATTATCCGCCGCTTTGTGATACGCCGAGCCTGAAGCCAGTCTGTCAAGGTCCAGGGTCGACTCTCCGGTGTTGGTATTTCCAACAGTGGTCTTGCTCTTCTTCTGTCACCATCAGTTGACCGTACATCAAATACTTTTAGTGCCGGATCTTCCCATAAGATATAAATTTGATTTTTTTAGGCGGCCTCAAACTATAATTGGAGCCCAAAAAAACGCTTGGCCTAACAACTTCACAGAGACTATGCGCCAGTATTACATTATTAGCTTCACATTTAGTAACATATTAATATATGTATATTTATGTTCCCATATGTCACTTTAATTATACATTCATTTATATAATATAAGCACATATATAAGTGCATACAGGTTGTTTGAAAAGTATTGGAAGCGACTCTTGTTAACTTGTAGGGGAATAAAAATTTCTGTATCATTTTAATAGCTCATCTTTTAAAAACCATTTGAAGTAGAAGCGCCAATGCCTTTTTTACATTGGAAAGAACCGTATCACGTGCAGAGATGAAGTTCTTAGTTTTTGAAAGTTTATCAGCTACATAAATTTAAAAAGATGGTCGAAGTTTTAAAAGCATCTGCTCCTTTATTTCCAACTTTACATCGATGGGTTTTTAGAGTTTAAATGGTCTTCGTACAAACGTTGTAAATGAAGCACGTAGTGGGCGTCCAAAAAGTGCAATAGCACCCAAAATCATTAGACACTGGCATTATTTGCGAAAATCCAAGATGGACTATGGGTGAAATTGGTGATACTATGAGAATCGCAGATGAAGGAGTAATCCATGTTCTACACGACGAATAGTTAGCAATTCAACAAAAAGTTGTGTGAATACTATTCTGCAGAGCATCCGAAAAACCATTGCGAATTGGCATAAAATTATTGGAAGGCAATTGGAATAAGTTAGTTTTGAAGTTGGGAAAGATTATATTGAATAAAAAACTAGTTTAGCTTAACATTAACACTCAAGCCAAATGCATGTTCAGCTGTTGTCTTGGTTGTGTACCTTGGTATACATTTGGATAGACGCTTTACCTCAAAAAGACGGATTATTGACAAAAAGTTACAAATAAACTTGCGAGCTTCAAACATACATATGTATTAATATATACATGCATAGTTGGCTCTTGCCCCTTTTATTAAGTGTTTGACTGAGCTCCTTCTCCTAATTTCGGTGTGCGTCTCGATGTTGTTCCACAAATAAGGGGTCTTACAGTTTTAAGCCGACTCCGAACAGCAAATGGGTTTTATGAGGAACTTTTAGAAATACACTCAGATTTGGCCTTGCCAAGAGGCGACCGCTATTAGAACAATATTTTTCTATAATTTGATGTTTCATGCACGGAGACTCAAACCTGCTCACTTCCCTATGGTAGTCACTAGGTCGGGTCGATTTGTGGGGAGGCAAAAAATCGCTCATTGCTCTGTGAAAATCATATTCTAGGGATCAAAATAAGAAACTTTGTCGAAGGAACCATACCTCTAAAACGAATTCTGATGTCTCACAAATCGTCGCCGGCTTGTTACTGTAGACCAATGACTTCACATAACCCCAAAACGGGACGGCTTATTGAATGGACCGTAAAATGGCCGTAATGCTCTTAAAGTAGCAGCAACAGAACGATTATTTTCATAAAAAATTTGCACGATTTGCAATCGTTGCTCAAGTGTGAAGCGTTCCATGATGAAATGTATACTAATGAAGTTTACAATGACAAGCGAAAAATAAAAAATATTGCGTCGTTCGCCCTTCCTATCGGAAAAAAGTTGAAGCGCACCTATTGAACAACCCTATACATAGAGATCTTCTAGTACTCATGACCATACTACAAAATCACACTAGTCGTACATACAATCTCTCAACACCACAAAACCACTGAATTAAGGAGTTAGGGGTAGTCAGAAGCCCGAAAAAATTATGATTTTCAATAATTTTTTTTTTTTGTTTACTAGTCAATTGCTTTATTTTACAAAAATAAAAACATAGCATTAAAACATGATGTTTCGACTTGACTTTGGAAAAATTAAAAAAAAAAAAATAATTGTAAAAGTTATCGCTGTTTGTGTGGCGCCCGTTTCTCCAAAAGTTCCTTACGGTGATCATCACAAGTCCTTGGAGACTCATCTGAAATCAATCAAACAAGAGAAATTATTTTTATTAATAATAGATAAAGGTATTGTGCCTGATCGAAACTTTTTTTTAAAATTAACAATATGGCGGCCCCAGAAAATATTTTTCAGATTTTCGAGAAAAAAACCGGCAATTAATTGTTACAAAAAAATCGAAATTTTGAAAAAAAGCCTTTGATTTGTATGCTTTTCAAAAGCAGTTTAAATTTTATTGAAATCTACCAAGCGGTTTTTAAGTAACAGAGATCACCAGTTCAAGAATCATGGCATTTTAAGTTTTGCTATCGATTTATGTAGAGTTATACGAATTATTTAATTACTTACAATGTGTCATCTATTCCTGGGCCATATAATAGTTCTCCAGCCGTCATAGTAGCTTCCAAAATATCGATTTGCTGTTGCCTACGTAGCATTCTACCTTCTCGAGTGTTATCGTTAGCGCGCTTATCTGCCACTCTCATACAGCATCCATTTTTTTCTACTAGAGCAAGTAGTCTCGAACGCTCCGGAGCGCCCGAGCGCCTTTTGTTAATTGTTGAATAACACGAAAAGTATTTGTTGGATTCACTTAACATTTTCTCACAATATTTTTATGATATTATGCTTTAAGAAAATGCAAAAAAAAAAAATTTGAAAATTCTGACTACCCTTAACCACTTAATCGTTTCCACTACCGGGAACGCATTTTAATAGCCGAAAGAAAGTAATGGAAAAATTGAAAACGGCTCTGATGGCTGCACCAAGGTGGTATCACGTTTAGAACTAAGAGATCGTCCCGACTTATATGGAGATACGTAGATCAAAAACAGCCAGCTGAACGAACTAATACGAAATTGATAGAATATAAGATTTAGCCATCCGAAGCAAAATTATGAGAGTAACTTTGACTGCTAGAAACTGGAATGAAATGAAAACAAAATGTCTAAAGTGAGGATAGTTTAATTGAAACATTGTTATCACCAAGTTTTGGCAAAATTGTCAATTTGTCTCACATTCACCAACCGCTATCATCTCACTTACTAGATCAGCAAATCAGCTCGTTCCTTCAAATCCTCTGAGCCGGTTTCATGTTAGCGAAATCTTTGCCATTATGTGTACCTATGTATATATCGTGTGCCTACTAAGCAGATAAATTATATAAGATTGAAAAACATATTATTAAGCTTATGTTTAGTTAAGCTTAAGTTTTTGTAAATAAAACCATGTTCTTAAAGAAATAAGATTAACATAGTTTTTATTTTTGCTCTCAATACTTTTCGACCAACCTTCAAAAAGTATGCTGAAAGTACTTACAAGTAAATGCAACAGGCCCTATTATATAAGTTCCATTTTGAATTATCGTTGCATTTTTTCGTATTTAAATTTTTTTTCTTGTATTGTATTGTCAATGGATTCAATGGCATTCTTTATTAAATAGCATTGGCGTAAAAGTCAGTCTCTGGTTTACCGCCACGAGACGCACGCACAAACTACTCAGAACGCCATGTCGAACATTGCTGCCAACGTTTATGCTTTTCTGACGGCGCCAGGAACCTTATACGGTACGTATATAGTAGGTATATACGTGAATATACATAGCATACAATTATAAAACTTAGATTTTAGAAATGTATGTAGAATTGTCTTTCACCCAGGTAACCGCTTCCTGCCCTTCCATGGTACCCTACTGCCATATCTGCTGACAAATATTCTCTATGTACTGCTGGTGTTCAAGATCGGTCCGTGGTATATGAAAAATCGCCAACCATACAACCTTAAGACTGTGCTACGCTACTATAACATTGGACAAATTATTTACAATGCAATTGTTTCAGGCATGGTAAGATTTATTGTACTTGTGTACCTGAGAATGTTTGCAAAAGATACTTAATTGTCTTATGTTTCAATGTAGGCTTTTTACTTGTATGTTTACAAGCGTCCGATGGCCATTACTTGCATGACCATTCTACCCACAGGACATCCGCTTAAGAACATTGAAGGACTCGTCAGTGCACTCTACTTGATCAATAAATTTATAGACTACTTCGATACAATATTCTTTGTGCTCCGCAAGAGTTACAAGCAAATCACATTTCTGCATGTATATCATCATATAATGATGACATCCTTAAGCTTGCTGTACATAAGATATTCGGGAGGTGGTGGACATGCATCCATGATTGGTATTTTGAACACCAACGTGCATGTATTCATGTACGCTTATTACTTTATGAGTGCGACTCGACCGGAAATGAAGAATTCTCTGTGGTGGAAAAAGTATGTGACCAGCCTGCAGCTTGTCCAATTCGTTCTGATACTTGTGCATCAAATGTGGCCTTTGGTGATTCAACGGGATTGCGAGTATTCAAAGGCTCTTTGTTTGTGTTCCTCCATTCAGGCCATTTTAATGCTTTACTTATTTGGTAGTTTTTATATTAAAACATATGTACGAAATCCAAAAAAGAATGCGGCGCAACAAGTCTCACAGGAAGCAAAAGAACGCTAAATTATTTTTTATTATACTTACTGCGCATAATTGGTAGTTGCACATATAAACATTCAGAGTAGTCGATTGTTCATTTTAACGTGAAACTTCTCTGCTTAAAATGTTCCTAGCTGAATACAAATTTAAGACTTGAAAGGCGTAATAAAACATTAAATAGAAATATTGTCTAGTCAACTACTTCTTTATTAATGGCCTACATAACAAATGGGTTGAAAAGTCCGGGTCTTATATACAGATGGCGCTAGTTTTATTGCATTCACCTCTTTTTCAGTTATTTTACTACTAACCTTAATGTACTGTTAAAATTTCATAATATTCTATTGATTAGTTCGTGAGTTATTGTCCTAAAAGTGAAAGAGTGAAGTTATTGTACTACTTTTATACTGTTAACAATGGATCCAAAAGAATTTCGTGTTTTAATTTTACCGTGCTTCTTGATGAAAAGTGTTATGGGAACACCGCTCCAATACTCCAACAATAAAACAATGGTTTGTAGACTTCAAACGTGGTCGTACAGATACCGATGATATACAACGCAGTATACGTCCAAGTGAGGCAGTAACACCAAAAACATCAAAAAAATCCACAAAATCGTACTGAATGATCGAAAAGTGAAGTTGTGTAAATTAACTGACATTGTAAAGATGTCAAAAAAAACGTCTTGGCTGCATATTGCCTGAGCATTTGACTATGAGAAAACTCTGTTCAAAGTGGATGACGCGTTTGCTCACTTTCAAGACAATGCACCGTGTCACAAATCATTCAAAACAATGGCAGAACTACATGAATTGAACTTTGAATTGGCTCCCAGCGACTACTCGCTGTTCGCAGACCTAAAAATATACTCGCCGGTAAGAAATTTCGCTCGAATGAAGAAATTATCGGTGAAACTGAGGCCTATATCAAAGCGAAAAATAAATACAGCTAATTTTGGACAAATAAACACGTGTTTTCTTTATTAGGCGCAGGACCTTCCAGCCCATGAGTTTAAATATATAAATATAATACGAGTACGTATAATGTTTTATATGTGGATATAAATAGTAAAGCAGAATGTTTTGATAAAAGAATGGATTAAGATACATAGATCTAAGATAAATGTTAGGTCCTTTCAAAAGTGACGCCAACATGTGGGAAGTGTATAATTCCCAGTAATTTATGTCATCTTTGACATTTCTCAAGTAGACAGATGTACAATTTTACACGATACAACAACAAATTATTGTAACTTATAATAAAAATTCTCGACCTTTAGGAATAACATAACGCCAAATTTCGTAATTTTTTTGGTGCGAATAATTGTCCGAATGAGTTGAAAATTCAAAGGTTGAATTGAAAAACATGAAAACATATCAAGAAACACATCAACTCGATATCTCGACGTTTATCAACACTTACGCACTTATGAAACGACTGTTTCGAGCTTATTCGAGAAGGAACAATACTCAATAAGTGACTTAAACAGAGACCTTGACATCACAAAACCAAGATCAAGACTTCTATAAAACCGATTAAACTCTTCAAGTACTCTTGTAAGTGGGGGGGAATTATCGTAATTAGATCTGAGAACTTAGGCGAATTACTCTATTAGGAACATTGAAACGTACAACTCTTCCAATTCTAAAAAATGTGAGAAAAACATGGGATTCCAGATGATAAAGGTATAATCCAACTTCGAACGGACTAAAGCATTATATATAGGATTTTTCTAGTGTATGAATCTTTAAAATCACTAGCGTAACATCACAAAACAGCTAAGTTAGCATAAGCGTTCTGAATAATAGAGTTAATATAGATAGCGAGCGTAAAAGACGAATCAAAAATATCACCAAGATCATTAAAAAAAAAGTTCAGAAAAGGAGATTCATGGACTTGGTTAACGTCACGTAATAACACTTACTATAGTGTATTAAGACATAGTTTGTATTGTTCCCCTCAGAATTTGCTATTTTAAATTTGCTTTGAGGAGTTTCTCCTGCGAACGCGGCGTGGCAGCCGAAGTTACTCTAACAATTTTGCTACCGATGGCCAAACCTTTTAATCTATTGCCACTTACTACGAATCAAAATTTCCTTTTTCGCCACACTCAAAGAATTCGGATACCATTTTAAAAACTGTTTTCTAATTTTTAGCACAGCTGAAATGGTCGCGCCTACTTTACAATTAATGTTTTGCCATAGCTAATTTAATTTCGGACCTCCACATTCAGCAAATGCTGAAATTGGCACTTTCTTCGCGCTAGATTTAAAATTTGTACGACTGTATGTCGTAATGCCGAATTGTGTCTTCCGATTTTTTCATATTTCGTCCAAATTAGTAGCTCTTAAATTAGTAATTGCTGCAGAAATTGTTGTGAATAATTTCCATCTCGATTCACCGATTTTTCGCATTTTCTGGCACAGTTGGATTCATATAGCATTCTATGACTTAACTCTCTCCCATGGTACAAGGATCATATTAGCCCCAAGGGACAGAAGTATACTAAATAGAGAGTGATTCCATGCCGACCGTTCAAAAGGTAAAAGCTGAAAATGTAAAAAATAATTACTGAGTTTAAGGGTATACGAGTATATGCGCGTATATGCGAGGCACACAGTAAGCCCATCAAACACATGCAAATCAAAACGCAACTACATTGTGTTGATAACCTATTACGCCTTTATTCGAATATTTATTCCACTCAAGTATTTAAATTTTAAAACCATTTTCATTTTAGTTTAAAACTAGGCATATTCGTAAAATTAATTAGAAATGCGAATATTACATGACCAAAAACAATCAATACCTATGTAAGGAATAGAAAAATTAACTCCTTTATGGAAATTTTAAAACACACACCATTCGCATAAGCTTGGATATGAGAAAAGCGTTGTTAAAAGGCACAGCAGAACAATCTCCCTTTTCTACATCTTTCCCAAAAGTCATAAATAAAATAATAACTTTGAAAATGTTCCTTCTTAAACTGGCGAAAATCCATGTAAAGGTCTAAGAAATTAGCTATTCTACAAGTTTTAGTTCAAAGCGCCCACCAGAAAAATTAAGAGTAACTAAATTCGAAATTTTGTTTTGTTCTCAAAGTGAACGAACTACTGGGGCATACCTTGCAAGCTCTTGATATAAAAAGAATAATAAGAACGAAAGTCCTCGTTGAAATAAGAAACCGAATAGCAAACAGTAATTAGGGGCAATCAATGTCGCATTGAACATGCCAAACACAAACAGAGATAGTACAGTCCTTCTGCTCTGAAGGGACTTTAAGTTAATTAAAAAGATACGAGATTTAGAAGGGATGGGATAAGACAATTTAAGAGAACTACAGACACATTTAAGGAACATCTTTTAAATACTCTCTATTCTATCAATGGCAAATTTGTGATGAGGTCTTTAAATAAGTGGCACAAACGAAATATGTGTACAGTAGTTTGAATGTATAAGGGCATGGGGCGCATAAAACTTAGAGTAGCATATGATTTAAATATGATAAGGTTGATGTGATTATTAAACGAAAAATACGAATCAAATATGTATAACACCAAGATATCCAATTTCATCTATCTTCTGAAGAATAGAACCGAAGATGCCATAAAACGAACGATATTAGCGCTTTCGGAGAACTTTAGAGAATAACACTTATTCATGTTTCTTAAGAAGTATGGCACAATACTAATATAATATACGAGGGCCGTCCAATAAGTACCCATGTTTGATGCCAGAGAGCGTTTCTGAGGGAAGTTGGTGTTAGCATCGTGTGCTGTCATCTATCAAACGACGGCAAAACAAATATCAGACTGATTGATAGGTTAGTTAGGATTTGGCAGCTATTCGAGTAAGACGTGTTTCGTGATTTTCGCTAAGATATAAAAAGACCAGTATCGTTCGGTAATTCGCTTTTTGTTTTTGTATGGAAAAAAATGCGAGGAGATAAATCAAAGCTGCCTATGGGGAGGTTTCGCCATCTATGACTACAGTTAGATATTGGTTCAACGAATTTAAACGTGGGCGAACATCGGGTATTGATGCGGAACGACCACCACGCTCGGTTACTGAGGAAATCATTCAAGAAATAAGCGGATGCTGTGTTTGAAGCAATCTAAGCGAGATCTGAGGGAATTTTTGCGTCGAGTTGTCACCGTTGATGAAACCTGGATTCATCATTACACATTACACAAAATCGATTTCTCCCGGTGAATCTGCTCCAATGAAGGCGAAGGCAGTCTCATTTGCCGGAAAGGTCATGGTGACGATTTTTTTGGATGTGAATGGCGTCATCATCATGGATTTTTTAGAAAAGGAAAGAACGATCAATACCCTCACAGCGACAATACTGCAGTGAGTTATAGGACCGATTTCATACAAAATTGAAGGAGGTACGGCTGCATTTGGCGAAAAATAAGGTGCTATTTCACCACGATAACGCACACGAAATTAATCCGGAGTTGTCGCCGCTAAACTGCATGAATTGCGTTATGAATTGCTGCCGCACCCCTAGTATTCATCGAATCTGCCTCCCTGCGACTTTTTCTTGTTCCCTAACATGAAGAAATGACTCGCGGGATAAAAATTTAGTTCAAACGAGGAAGCCATCGTCGACTCAGAGATATATTTTGGAGAGTTTGACAAATCCTATTCTTTGGAGGGGTTCAAAAATTGGCCGGAGCGTTGGGAGACGTGTATCTTTCTAAAAGGGGACTATGTTGAAAAATAAAAAAAAATTGAAAAAGTGGTGTCTTCATTTCTACCACGAATACTTAATGAACCCACCTGGTATATAATTATTATGTATATACATATATGTATATATATATATTTATATATATATAATTGGCGCTTACACCCTATTTGGGTGTTTGGAGGAGTTCATGCTCCTATTTGTGGCGTGCATCTTGATGTTGTTGTACAAATGGGGACCTACAGTGTTAAGCAGACTCCGAACGGCAGATTTTTTTTTTTTAAGAAGCTTTTTCATGGAAGAAATACACTCGCAGGTTTTCCATTTCCTACCTATGGGCGACCGGTACAAAAAAAAATAGTTCATCATTTTGGTGATTCATGCACGGAGATTCGAACCTATGCACCTCCGAATGGTAGTCACGTACCAACTCATTCAACCCAATTGAAAGCTTTGGGTTGATTATATAAAAGAGTAATGGTTATTGACTTCATCCATTGAGTAAGTAATAAGATAGAGTCACAATCACTAAATTGTTGGCAAACAGGGATATTGATGCAAGAAGTAGAAAGAAGAGGGAGGTAGAAAGAAGAGGGAGTGCATCGCGACGAACTGTAGAGGCGAACAACGAATTTAGCCTACTTTACTTGTTTAGAGTAAATTAATTTAATTTTTTTTGCTGTTTTAACACATCACTATTTTGTAAGGATTTTTTATATTTTATAGTGCAATTTTTTACATTAAAATCATAAAATAATTTTGTTTTAATATGTGCATTGAAATGTTCATTTATTTATGTTATTTTCGCTATTTCATAACGCTTTAACATATTTTCGAAGAGAGACACAATTTATGCACCGCCTTTCATTACATAAAAATCGTCGCACAGTGTTTAATTTTGTAGCTATTTTTGAAGTTTTTACAACCCTCTCCGATTCAAACTACATTTACATGGTCGCAAAATTTTTGTGAAGTAGACAGCTGCGGTATATAAACAGACAAGCAATGGAGCGCGTAAAGGCCAAAATAAAGAATTCCATCGAACAAAATCATTTATTTTTTTATTTAGTACAAAAAGTTATTCAAAACCCAAATTGGATGATTCATTTTACACACCGCTACGGAGTAAGTTCTTAGAGTTTTTATAGAAGAATTGAACCTTTTTGCCAGTCATTTCTTCAAATTTGGGTACAAATATTAGTTCCACTGGTCCGACGGATGCAAGTCTGGAGAATAGAGTTAAAACGCTGTTTCCATTAATTTTGCGATCACAACTGCTGATGCGTGAGCTGGTGCGTTGTAGTGATGGAAAAGGAAAATCACTCGCCTTGCAAGACTCGACTTCTAACGAATGCCAAACACAAACACGGTTACCGATTTGGTTGAAGCTTGGTGTGGGTTCTTCCAAGACACGCTACCAACTAAGCGTAACCGCGATACGACATCTCTCTGTCTTAGCAAGGACTTTTCAGGCTCGTAGTAGGCTCAAGACTTGTTTCTTAAACTTTTGATTTAAACTTTCCTGTTTATTTTGTAAATTGTACCCAAATTTTGAATATATAAATATTTTTTAACAAGTGATACCTCGTTAAAAAAGAGTTTTTTGGACTGGTAATTATATTATTAGTAATTTTCATAAATAGCAAACAGGCATCCTCAGAAACAATTACCGCATTTTGTAGATATATTGCAACTAATTCTTCTGTAAGTATTGTGCTCGTATGTAATGTATTAATTACGTAAATTAGAATATTAACTGTAATTCAGAATATGTAATCGAACTATTGCTTGCATAAACAGCAGAAATTATATTAACAGCTGCTTTAGAATTAAATATTCTGAGGCTTCTGCAACTTTGAACTTCATTAAAAAACAGCGAATAAAAATGTGTACCAAATTACAAGTAGACACAAGCAATAGGCAGGCACGCACCACTCAGCTACTGTTTCGAATGGAATAGTGAAGCACTATAGTCTGTGACAAAAGCTCAACAAGCATTGTACGAGTACAAGCGAAAACAAAATGTTGGATACCTTGGGATACATCTACGACTTTCTTACAAGTCCAAGCACCCTTAGAGAAGGTAAGAAACGCAGTTGCACATTTTATTTATACTTTTGACCTATTGAGATTGTATGAACACAAGAACATTTTTTTCAATTCATCACAAAGGCTATGATTATCTACCTTTCCATGGCGCACTGTTGCCCTTTCTACTACTCGAAATTGCGTACGTGACTTTTGTCTTCAGAATAGGACCATGGTTTATGAAGAATCGGGAGCCCTATAAGTTAACGGCAGTGCTTTGGTATTACAATGTAATACAGATTCTTTTCAACTCATTCATGGCGACTTTGGTAAGACTTTATTGATTGCAACATAAAAATAAAATACATCGAGTACGAAAATTTGATATTGAAATTTCCCATGCAAACATAATTTCAATTTGATCATTTCAGGCTGTGTATTTGTTCTTCTATAAAAAAGTCGTACCCATTGGTTGTATGACTGTGCTGCCTTGGGAACATCCGCTCAAGTCGTTGGAGGTGTTAGCCGGCTATTCTTACGTATTCAATAAGTTTCTCGACCTTTTCGACACAATAATCTTTGTACTGCGTAAAAGCTACAAACAAGTGACTTTCCTTCATGTTTACCATCACATAATGATGACCAGCATTTCGATAATTTATGCAAAAAATATTGGCTCAGGTGGGCATGCCGCTATCACTGGTACCATGAATGCCATAGTGCATATAATAATGTATGGATATTACTTTGTGAGTGCCACAAGACCGCATATGAAAAACTCGCTATGGTGGAAGAAGTACATTACACAAATACAAATTGTACAATTCGTTTTGGCCTTAATACATAATCTGTGGCCGCTGATAATCGATACCGATTGTAGTGTTCCAAAAATCTTTTGTGTATTCTCGGTGATACAAGCCATAATGATGATCTACCTTTTTGGTAGTTTTTACAAGAAAAGTTATTTGGACCAAAGTGGAAAATCGAAAGGGGCAAGTAAAAGTAGTGACAAAGGCTTATAAAGTGGTTTCAAACGTAATAGCTCATACGCGCTAGTAGCAATTCTCTAATATTGTTGTATGTATATATACGATAAGTTCTCAAATGGTGTTCGAAAAAATATACACTATACACAGGAAAATAAATAAATAACCAAGGAACTGGTTAAAAATTATTTTTTTTTCATATATGCACTTTACCTTAGCATCTTAGCAGCTGACAGTACTAACAGACAATTGCATTGACATTCTCTGGTATAACATACACTGAGTGAAACAACTATAGTGCCAGGACTTATCGACAAGTTTTGACAATTTATTTGTTTCTTAATTTAGACTTTGTACAACTTAAAAAAAAGTCCAGCAAATTTTCATTACAATTTCACACATTTGAGCAGAATTTTTAGAAAAATTTCGTGTATGCAGTTTCATATCCCATTGTTTTTAGCGTAAAAAAGTACTATTTTGAAGTTACTCAAAAATTGCGTTGATTTGTAACAATGTTTTTTTTTTTTGCTTTTTTCAACGCTGACACGTTGCAACGCAACGATAAGTTTTTGCGCTACTTAAAACTTGTCTTCCGCAAGACAAGCCATTTTAAGAGACTCCGGCCACTCCTATTGGAGAATACTGAAGAATTATTTTATACCAACACTGAGAAAGCATCCTTTTGTATACACACAGGGTTCCACATATGCAGATGGCGCCACGCCACACTATGCCAGGGTGGCTATGGCGATGCTGCGTAATGTCGTCCCTAACAAACTGTCCCGCCTGATCTTACCCCTATAGACTTTTTTATGTATGGTACCTTAGAAGTAAATGCTATGAAATAAGCTGAGCGACCATCTTTGCACTAAAAAAAAAGATCATTCGCCAGGTTAATGGCATCCCGATATCACTTCTCCAGCGAGTGGCATGGCGTATGGAACCTAAATTTCAGGAATTTTTGGATCTTTACACATTAGCCATTGCGAATATCGCAGGCACTGAAACAATTAGCTGTATGAGCTTTACGACGACATATACATAGCGCAGGGAATAAAGATCCAGCGACTTCATTGACTGGGTCATGTCGTCCGAATGGATACAACGCTCCGACTCTAAGAGTATTTGATAAGGTACTAACTGGTAGCAGAGGAAGAGGAAGACCTTCTCTGCGTTGGAAAGATCAGGTGGAGAAGGATTTGGCTTTACTTGCTGTGTCCAACTGGCGCCGGTTAGCACGAGATAGAAACGATTCGAGCGCTTTGTTAAATTCGGCCAAAATCGCGCAAGCGGTTATCGCGCCAATTAAGAAGAAGAAGAATTATTTTTTAATTTAGCTTTTAATTTCGAATTCTTCCACCGAACACCCTGTATATCAGTAAAACATAGTTTCTAGTTTAAAAATTCAATACGAAATCTAAAACTTATAATTTTAAGTTTTTGTTGAGGTTTCATAAGCTGATATCGCAGGTTGCATAAAGAGAAAACAAGTTATTTTTTAGAAAACTGAAAAGCACTGAAGTTTAATAAAAAGTATGCAAAAGTAAATATATATTTTTATTCCTTTAATGAACAGTAGAGTTCGTCGCCTTTCAGCAAAGCTAAAAAAGTCAACTTCCATAAACCCGTTTTTTTTTAAATAATTCGTTTGCAGCTTGCACCCAAAAACTATGTATGTTCCTTTGAAATTCCTATATTCTGATCAACTTATTCCAAAAATTAATTAAAATGTGAAATTCAAAATAGTCATAAGGAATACTGATATTCAAATATTTTTAAATGCAAAATATTATTTTTAAAAAGTATTTGAATGTAAACATGCAATTACTTCAGGGTTCAAGATATTTATGATAGAGGATGGATGTATGCGGTAATTCTAGGTGTTGCATTCAACTTTTGAGATGTTAACGTTAGTCTAAAGATGTTAGCAAAATTAAAGAAGCAGAAAGAATTCCTTATCGAGCAATTTAAAGAAGAAGAGTTTGATATGTATGGTTTTGGTTCGGTACAAAAGATAGTTCAATGCAAAAAAGTGCGTGTAGCGTAATACACATAACAGAAGTGAAACTTTCAAGGCAGACGAAGAAAGGGGGAGAGACCCGAGAGAGAATGAGAGAGAGAGAGAGAGAGAAAGAATATATATCTAAATAAATTCACAACATTTGCAGAGGATACAAATTGAGAAAATTTACTAAAAACGGAGAAGGGTCGACCGGTGTAGGTAAACGCCGGACACAAACCGTGGCAACAACGAGCACTACTCCGAGCGTTTATCACCCGCACAAACGCAGCGATTCCAGGACCGGAGCAACGGCACAAATTACCTCTAGGCAATACCAATAAATCCGACGCCGGAATGGATAGCACTTTATAGTACGCACAAGCACTAGTCAGGAAAAGGAAATAAGCGCCAAAAAGTAGGCACCAAAAAAACACCAAAAAAATTGGGACAAAAAAACGCCCCAAACAGTAGGCACCAAGGAAATATAACGCCAAAAAGTAGGCACCAAAAATATAATTCCTACAGGTTTGCACCAACAAACAAGCGCCAAAAAGTAGGCAGTGTTATTTCTCACTAGAAATTAGCAACCGCAAGGAAAAATAGTCTAAAATATATCTAAGATAAGTTATAGCTCTCTCTCTCCTTTTCCTCTATGTTATATCTTTTTTCTCTCTCGCGGAACGAAAATGCCCAAACCGTTGCATGGCCTTGAAATTTTACTCTCCATTCTCGCTCGTCCATCGACGCCTAAGAAGTTTCACTTCAATAAAAATAAGTACAGAAAATCCTCTTTTAAAAATCAATTTTGAAAATCAAAATTCTTTTTCGATGATGTACATATGTACATATGTATTGAATTGAAATATTTTTTGTGAATTTATTTATAGATTTTTTCTATTTGCCAATCGGCAAGTTATGGTTTGCCTAGTTTCAATAGTTCAAAGAAATTCCTATTAAAATAAAATTTTGTTTAGTTAATTTCTCAAAATAAGTTTTAGAAGCATATTCTAAAAATATGCCAAGAGTTCGCTTATGACATACCAAAAAAATATCGCTTATTTTATTTAATATTATTATGGGTCCCAGAACACAAGAGTATAACGGGGAACGAAGTATCGCATGCATTGGCTAGAGGGGCTGCGGCCTCGCTATTAATAGCCCGAGTCTTTCCTTGCTATGGCACAACACAGCATGTAAGAGAAGCTTAAAAGTCAGTGAGTAAGGCTAAGAGACGTGAGTTGGCAACAAACTATGAGGCTACGGCAGGCAAAGGAAGTTCAAGCACACGGGAATTCTCACAGGTCACTGCAAATTGCGTAGTCGTTTGCACAGACTTGGGATATGTTCCACTAACAATCCGGCCAATCCCCGGAGACTCCAGCATACTTCCTTCTTTAATGTATTCCAAGCCTTTAGCATAATTTTGGATAGCATAAGTTTTGAATGTATATGCAAATGGCACTATAGTAATGGCTAGAAATAGTCACGCTTCCACTGCTTCTAATCAACTTCAGCACAACATTGGCAGCCTTAGCCCATGGCTGATTAAAATTAATACTGAATGCTATTTTATGGCAGATTGTATTTAATAAATGGAGTTAAGAACTCAAAGAATCAAATGAAGAACGTCTTGGCTTCACTTGATGTGTCCAAATTGTACCGGTTAGTACGCCAAAAAAAAAACTACTGGCACGCTTTGTTAAAATCGTTTAAGCGGTTATCGCACCATTCAAGGCGATAAAAATCATAAGAAATTTTTTGTTTCATTGCGTTACAATTCCTCAAAATGCACCTCCTTACCTTCTAAATCCACTCTCATATGTAAAAAATCTTTATAAAAAAAAGTGTCTCTGTTATTTCTTCTATTGGAAACGTGGTGGCTATTCCGAAGTCAGATTCGCATTCAGCACATTAAAAACCTTTGGAAAAATGTGATAAAGTCTTGGCTCTAAAATTCAATTATGCGTACGACGTTGAAACGCCACAATCATTGGCAATCAGGAAACTTTTGAAAAAAATTCGGAAATCGTTCCTGCATCAAACTAACTTAAATTGTACTGTAACAACAACTTCCTATATATATGTATATATGTACATATTGTATATACAGAGAGAGCTATTAATAAAAATGTGTTAGCTTATTGACGTCCAATCACAAAATGGGACGGCTTGAATTCAATTTTATTTCCAATTTTTTTCTCCTAAGCTGAGTATGAATAAGTAACAAAGGAAAATATCAAGTACGAAAATCGCGCATAGTTGCATTTAATCTATATTATTTTATTTATTTATTAACATTAAATTTAAGAATGAGTGGTGTTGCCACATAAGTATGCATGTAAAGGGCTTTCCAATAACAGGTGTTATTTTGAATAGCCCGCTATTTCGGTCGATGTCACTTTTGAAGCTGTCATTTTTTGAAAATTTGGCAGAGACGGTTCGTAAAACTCGAACATCTTTGGGTCATCGTGAAGCACCTTGCCGGACCCCAATACAGAAATTGGTGAAAAAATCCGAGCTATTGGGACAAGTTAGTGATGTGAAGAATAAAACCCGTGCACGTCGCTCAAGAACAGCCGAACATATTGCTGTTGTAGCCGAAAGTGTTGAAGAAACCCCAGGTTTGTCCATTCCTCGTCGTTCTTTGGAATTAGGCATTCCACAAACGTCATTACACCATATTTTGCATAAAGATTGGGGTATTAAGGCTTATAAAGTCCAGTTAACATAAAGACTCAAGCCAGCTTATCAACAACAACGTCGTGTCTTTGCTGATTGGGTCGTTTAAATACATGAAAATGATGCGGAATTCCATCGAAAAATTATCTTGAGTGATGAGGCCCATTTCCACCTCGGTGGCTTCGTCAACAAGCTAAATTGTCGGATCTGGAGCTCAGAAAATCCAAGAGTTATTGTTGAAAAGTCTCTCTATCCTCAACGTGTGACTGTTTGGTGCGGTTTATGGTCCGGCGGAGTCATTGGACCTTACTTTTTCGAAAATGAAGCTGGAGCAACAGTGAATGGATTGCGCTATCGATAGATGATTAACGAATTTTTATGGCCGGAATTGGATGGTATGGATCTGGACAACGTTTATTTTTAACAAGACGGCGATACGTGCTACACAAGCAACGAAACCATAGATCTTTTACGGGAATAACACCTCTTATTGGAAAACCCTTTATATATAATTTGCGCTTACAGGGTGTTATTCGATTTTTGGCGGAGATCCTACTCCAATTTGTGGTGTACGTCTTGATGTTGTTTCTGATGGCGCCATCTTTTTACTGAGTTAGTGCGTTGAAAGTTACATCCCTAGCTGACTTCCAGTGAAAGCTTGGTGGCATATCGTTCAGTGGAAGCAAAGTTATTGCGTCTAAGGTGACAGTATGTTTGTGTCATCGGTACAAAAATGAGTTTCAAACATAGAGCTAATATCAAGTTTTGTTTTAAAATCGGTAAAAAGTTTCCTGAAACATTTGAATTGATGGAAAAAGTTTATGGCGATGGTAGTATATCACGTGCCAGAGTTCATGAGTGGTTTACACGTTTCAGAGATGGTTGTGAGGACATAAATGACAATGAACGTACGGGCCGCTCAAAATCAATAATCACCAAAAACCCCATCGAAATTGCTCGTAAATTTAAAAAAAAATGAACCGAAATCTTTGCTGAAATTCATGGAATCGGAGTTGAATATCTCCGAAACATCAACATCAATTTATCGCATTTTACGTTTCACGGTTCATTCCGCATTCGTTGGATATGGATCCCTGTGACTACTTCATATTCGGAAAATTAGATTTGATGCTGAAAAGAAAACGTTTTACGTCCAAAAGTCTTGTACGGACATCCTGAAGGACATTCCGGTCAATGACCTGAAACGCTATTTCGAAAAGCTTTTTCATCGCGCAAAACAGTGTATCGAAGCCAGAGTGGACTATTTTGAGTAAATAAACTCGAAGCTCCTGTCGTTTATATTTTATCTCAGTCTTGTTTATTTTGGACTTCATCTTTATGATAATAATCGTTCAAAAGTGAATAATTCCCCGCCGCTACTTTTCTTTTATGTCAGATTTGACATTTCTCAAGTAGACATATCGCAAAATTCGTGAATTTTTTAGTAGAAATAATCGTGCGAATGAATCGACAATTCAAAGGTTAGTGAAAAAATTTTAAGAAACTGGTTCTGTCAAGGATAGAAAAACGATAAGCAGACCAAAAACTGAGCGCTCTGTTGAGAGCTTTGCTGCTGCAGCGCAAAGTATTGCTGAGCAACCTTCTCAACAATTAGGCATTCATGAATCCACTGTTTGGCGGATTTTACCTGTCGATGGTGGATACTTAAATGATGTAATTTTTCACACATATGTAATTGGTAAGAGCCGTATTTTGAATAAAAATAGTGAAACTTGAAAGAAACTAAATTTTTACATATTTTATTTTAAAACAACTTCTATGCGCGTCTCTTGAGCGACCCTTTATATTACAAGATATATGCATATATGTATGTACTCGGAGCTTATAGCTTAGCCCGATGGCGGCGTTAATCGGAATTACCAGTGTAGTTAATTCTGAGTAAAATTGTAGTGTGAAAGACGGTATTGCGCGGTTTAGTGAACAGCTGATTTGTTTATTGAATAGTTTTGTCAGTAAAATATGGTTCGCAGGCGACAAATACGGAATACTAAAAACTAATCATTTATTTAAAAAAAATCTTAAATGTAAGTTTCTCAAACTGTCCCAAAATATCAAAACAATTAATGTAAGTAATTTTGAACATTTTAGTGCAAACTAGCATTGCATCCAGTCTCGTTCTTTAAAAGTTTCATTATTTTTAATTCACAATAGATACAGGGTGGGCCAAATAAGACCTACAACTACTACGCAGCTGGTCCATAGTTTGCCTAGCAGTATGCCCAGTTGCTCCATCTTGTTGAAACCACAAATTAGGATAGTAGTAGGTCTTATTTGGCCCACCCTGTATTAACTCTCGGCAATATTGCCATCGAAAATTCCCCTAATTTGCTTCAATTATGAGAATTAAGTCTAGTTGTCAATCCGCGTTAGCTGCACTTAATTCCTTCCTTATATTCAGTTATGCAAATTTGTTAGCACTTTTACCTCTTGTAAGTGTGCATGTAATTAGATAAGTAGACATGTATGTATGTATGTAGGTATTTCATTACGAGTAGTGGATATGTTTGTATATGTTGTATACATATGGTTATATACAACTCGCATTGCTGTGAAGTGTCCAACTCAGGCCTAGATGGTATAAAGAGTCGTAGCCCAGCCACAGGATTCACTTTTTCTTTAAAATGTAAAGTATCAAACCTAACGAAGATCGATCTTAATCATCTAGTTCATTCTAATAAAATATGGTAATTAAAAATAATTTTGCATACATATGTATGTGTATGTATTTACAATTAAGTAAAGGGTGACCAGATTGGAGGTACTTTTTCCAATAGGGTTTTCTTGACAGATCACGCGTGATTACTGTCACACAGAATATATCGTTTAGTTTAGTATTCATTGGCATTTAATCCTGGAAAGACTTCTGTCTTAACAACGCTTAAAAATCGTACAATTGTATTACGAAAATCGACGCTCTGTGAAAAGTATTCACCGCGCCTCAGGCCAACTTATGGTGTTCAGTGATGATGCCCATTTTTGGCTTAATGGCTACGTTAATAAGCGAAATTGCCGTATTTGGGCTGAAGAGTAACCCGAACATAAATTGGAAAACACCATTAAAAACAACCTTTTGGTGCGGCTTATTGGCTGGATGAGATTAATATTTCTTCCAAGACAAGGCTGGCGCCAATGTAATAGTGAATGGCGAACGCTATTGCGCCATGATAAACGACTTTTTTATGCCAGAAATTGAAGCCCATGATCTTCACAGCATTTGGTTCCAATAAAACTGCGCTACTTAACATTCAGCCGTAAAATAATGGATTTACTCTGACGTCGTTTCGGTGAGCAATTTATCTCACATCTTCAGTTGATTCGCCTTCGAGATCCACAGCTTTGGACTTTTATTTGTGGGTATATGTAAAATCTAAACATTACAACAACATTACAACATTACTGAAGTTATTCACGGGATACCGAACGAAGTCGACTCGCTGGAGGATGGCCGAAATACGGCGCAGTTGCGGACAACATTTGAAAGGAATTATCTTTAAAAAATTTTGTTATTTTATTTCAATTTAAAATCCCATACCTTTAAACTGATCTCCTTTTACATTAATTTTTTTCGTTGTGCCGCTCATTATTATCAATCGCTCATTAATATCAAAATATGTATATGCATACATATGGAAATATGTCTATTTATGTCCCAGCCTACATGATGTGAGTACATCAAGCAATTGCAACTTGCAAATGCTTTAAGCCCTTTACCTACTTATTATGTACGCATACATAAGCTTGGTGGTCGGCCAAGCTGACCCCAAAATGGAACAAATGGACATTTATGCACATTTTCCACATTACTAGTCAGTTTACTTTTTTTTCTTTCTAATACGACTCTTAAGAAAATTTGTATATGTGTATCATTGCATTTATTCAGGAAATTTTCCGTAATCACAGAAATGTGAGACAACCCTTTTTTATAATAAATAGATATGTTAACATTTTCATACTGCTGCTTTCTATTACCTACAATGAATACATTAGCGCATATCGAGGCTAATAATGAATCTTAAATACTTCAACTAGAGTATACAAGGTGACGCAAAATGAATCACCCAATCGGAAGATTTATAATTTTTGCAAATAGCGGCATACGTCAATCATATTTGCCATTCCTCATAACCGGACAGTATTTTTGTCCGGTTAAGGTAAGAAATGGTAAATTTATTTAATATGTTCTACAAATTTATGAAAATTACACAAGAATTTTAGATTACCAGGTTTGGACATCAGCTATGGGAAAAAACAAAATTGTAAGTGTAGCCTCGGGTAGGGATTCGTCAGGCAAATTCTGCCCGCTTATTTTGCATGTATTCACACACTCGTTTAATCGGTCGCTCTTCAGACGGCAACGAAGTAATAATGGCCTAGGGTACGTCACCCGGTTGGATTGAAAAAAAATGAAATAGTTGATTCCCTAAACAGTGATTATTTTAATTTTAAATATTCATTTTGAAAATGGTCCTCGGTGTTTTTGATATATTGAAAAGCTTGGTTTCAAAATCGCATCAATTTGAACCCCTCAACTTTGATGTTATGAGCTAACTTATTTCTTTATTAGATGCTTCTTCTGAATCACTTATCTACAGTTTGTCCACAATATTGCTTTGAAAGTCTATATTCTTGTATTCTATGCAGAAATTTTGATCAATTTGGAGAAACCCTTAGAAATCATTTGCCAAATTGAATCCTTCCTGAAATTTAGCATAGATTGCCGGTGGAATGTCCTCTTCAAGATAAAAATCTCACCAAATTCCGAAAAATCTGCTTTCCGGTAACTGTTTTGGATTGTTGTTGTGTCTATTTTATCCCATGACGTTTTAATGAAATGCACAGTTTCAAGCACATTAATAGATTTTGAAAGAGTCTTCAAAGTAAGCCATACACAATTTTAAAACATTTTGGATAATGAAGCATCTCATTAACTAATATATTTTGCCCCTGAATACAACGGTGGTTAGTCAATCATTAAGTAAGATATAATACAACATTTTTGAACGCAGTTAATGAGATGCACCATTTTCCAAAAACAAGAGCATTTTTCGTTTCTGGGCCAATTTTCTATTTCATATCATTTTCATATAATTTTTTATTTCATTTCATTTCATTTATTGCCCAAAATCATTTTAATTTAATTTTTTATTGAACTATTTCAGCCTCACTCATTACTTTTCGAACAAGTCATCGAGGCATTTTTAATAGATTTCTAGTCCGAGGTAGGAATCTGTTTGAAAGATCGAGGGCAGCTATTTTACTAATAACCAAAAGCAGCTCTTTCTATCCAGACATCTTTGCACAAAAACAAAATTGTGGCCTTTGCTTAGAAAATTTACCTCCAATGCATATCTCGGATTGAAGAGCGAGAGTTTTCTCAAGCTAAATGTCTTCAGACTTATGGTATATCTGTTCAACAGAGATGGCTCGTTGCCCTGATCGTCTCGACATAGTTCTTCATGTGGAAAGCCGCATTATTCCTGCGCCATATATTCAGTAATTTGCTTGGGCCTTCTTGAATTTCGACCGTTTATGAGAGTTTTTTCGATCAAAATGAAGTGAAATATTATATGTCCGTGTCTAGTTGTTAGAATGCCCGGTTATTGGCATGACATTTGTATACAAAAATCAATGGAAAAACTGTTAGCACAAAATGTATCTGGCTATTGAATTTAGCTGAATGTTGTTCGTATGACAAGATTTTTCATATTAGAAATACACTCGGAGTTTTGCCATTATCCGCCAAGAAGCGACCGCTTTTAAAAGAACTCAGTCTATAATTTAAACCTGGACGTACAAAATAGTAGTCACGTACAACCTATTCGGCTATGGCGATTGAACATCACTTAGAAAAACTACATTTTTTTTCTTTTTGATATTTCAATTTATTCAAAAATTAGGCAACATATTGTGAAAAAAATTATATTTTAAAACTTACTAGTACTTTTATTATAGGTAGTTCTACAGGGTGACCAGATAAAAACGATAGGAACGATAGGAAAGATAAGAACGATAGGAAAAGAAATTTAAATAAAATTCATTCTGAGGCTAAACTTTATTTTCAAGTTAGAATCATGTATTTATATATGGATTAGCACATCATTCAATTAGCTGGCTCGGGTTTGTTGGCAGTGCTTCAAATAGTTGTTCAAATTCTTGATGACTTGGAAAAATATGTGCGGTGGCTTTTATTCGAGAGGTGTCAAGTCACACGGTGGCCATCATCAGTTGTCGAATTTTCCCTTCACAACTTCAAGCATTGCGGCTCCTCTATACCAAGTAGTGAAAATTATGTGGATATGGTATGATAAAATGGATAAGATAAAAGGCGTTGGAATATAATTAACTCGATGATCGTATTTATAGTCCAATTTGTTTCTAATTCAAAGTTCATGTTTAATAGTTATATGACAACAAAAAAAACTACACAAAAAACAATAACTACTTCGCTAAGTGGCGCTGAACTCGGGATACCCTATAATCAGAGCGTACCGGGAATGTTTAAATAAAACAAAAAGTAGTTAAATTTCAGGCAAATTTATATTATCTCTTTTAAAATATGACCGGTCTGAAGCAACGCACATGGCCAGCGTGTAACCAAGTCCTCCATGCACCCCTGGTAGGCCGTCGAAAGGATGGCCTTCAGCTCCTTCGTTGCATTCTCTTTGATCTCCTCTAACGACTGAAATATCCATCCACGAAGTAGTAACTTCAACTTGGCAAACAGAAAAAGTCGCACTGGGCCATATCAGGTGAATATGGTGCTTGCACGATGGTACTTGGGCTCGGTTTGATGGCGCGCTAATATCGTGCAAAATCCAAGAATTGTTTGCCACATTTCCGGCCGTTTGCGACGTACAGCATCTTTCAAATGCTTCAAAACGGATAAATAATTTTCTTTATTTACTGTCTTGTCTACATAAAGGTTGTCAGAAAAGTCTTGTGGTATTTTTATTGAATTTTCAATTGTTCATAAAATTGGTTATAATAATGCGATTTAAGTCAAATATGCGCCGTTTTGTTCGATGACGAGTTCCCAACGAGATGCCAACTTCATAATGCCCCTCTTATAGAAGCTCGCTTCCCTATTGTCAAAAAACTCGGAGAGCCAATTTTCACAGGACTCTCTTGTGGACAACTTCCGACTACCAAGCTCGTTCGCCATGGACAGAAATAGGTGGTAATCACTTGGTGCGAGATCCGGACTATACGGTGAATGCAAAAGAACCTCCCATCCGAGCTCCTGGAGGTTCTGGCGCGTCACCAAAGATGTGTGTGGCCTGGCGTTGTCCTGATGGAAGACAATTCGGCCTCTGTTGACCAAAGATGGCCTCTTCTGCATGAGTGCTGCATTAAAGCGGTCCAGTTGTTGGCACTACAGGTCCGAATTGAGCGTTTGGCCATAGGGGAGCAGCTCATAGTGGATGATTCCCTGCCAATCCCACCAAACACACAGAAGAACCTTCCTGGCCGTCAATCCAGGCTTGGCCACCGTCTGGGTAGCTTCACCGCTTTTCGACCACGACCGTTTGCGCTTCACGTTGTCGTAAGTGACCCACTTTTCATCGCCAGTCACCATCCGCTTCAAAAACGGGTCGATTTTGTTGCGATTCAGAAGCGATTCGCATGCATCCATACGGGCAAAAATGTTTTTTTGCGTCAAGTCGTGTGGCACCCATACATCGAGCTTCTTTTTGAATCCAAGCTTCTTCAAATGGTTTATAACGGTTTGATGACTTATGCCCAGCTCTTGGCCGATGCTACGGCTGCTACTATGCCGGTCTCTTTCGATCAATTCAGCGATTTTATCGCAATTTTTGACGACAGGCCTTCCGGACCGTGGCGCATCTTCGATCACCTCTGCACCAGAACGAAAACGTTGAAACCATCGTTGTGCGGTGGAAATGGAAACTGTATCGGGTCCATAAACTGCAAAAATTTTATTGGCAGCATGAGATGCATTTTTGCCTTTATCGTAGTAGTACTGTAAAATATGCCGTATTTTCTCTTTATTTTGCTCCATGTTTGCCACGCTATAACTCACGAACGACTAAAAGCAAACAACAATTAATCAAACACGTGTTAGCACGTGAAAAGAGCTTTCCAAAAAGCTCTAGCGTGAACCGATGCGACGAATACAACTAGAACTACGCGCTTGCAAAGACAAGCTTGCGGAAATACCGCAACACTTTTTTGACAACCTTTAGAAATAGTATATTTACGCTTGAATATGAAGGAGTAATGTGTCCAAATTTAGGACGTAATAACTTTATAAAATAACTATTCATACAGTATAAAATATTAGGTTTAAAAGCATAACATTAGGGGCGCTTGACAGAAATGCAATAGAAGTTCATACATTAAATCTTTCTTTTGGTATAATGAAAAGTAAATTTTAAGTGGCTCAAGAGTCACGTTGATTTTTGACATTTTTTTTTTGCGGCATTGTGCATTTTCCACACATATCGAATGCTTGGAATTTTTTATATGAAAGTGAACACCCAACAAAGTCAGTAAACAATTTTATAAAAAATTAACGCATTTTTTGAGACTCTTCAAAATGGCGCTTTATTAGACCAAAATTTAATGGGCTATAAAATTGCGTACCCTAAATTTTTAATATAATTCTGATTCAAAAATGTGAAATTTTGATAATTTTTTTTTTTCAATTTGTACAAAGTTTTAGACTTGGATTTATATGGTTTCTATAGGAGAATGAGCTATAATTTCATAAAACTAAAATTATTAGAATTATATGTGAAAAACAATAAATTGTCAATACTTGTTAATAAGTCCCTGTGGTCAATGGTTAGAGTTAAAAGTCTGCAAACTTCATGAATATGAGAACACACAACCGATATACGTTTGTACCCGCAGGGTTTTTTGCCTAAATTAAGTGAATTATGGAAGACATTTACGTCCACCTCCACATAACTACCAATCGGTTGGTTCGGGTTCGAAACTTGCCGTGAATATGAAGCATCGAATTATAGAAATAGTTTTTTCTAACAGCGATTGCCTCTGACCATGGCGGGATAATGCTTTTCATAAAAAATATTTTGAGTATATTGTATATATAACTATTATTTCATTCATTAATCGCTTGGTTTACGATTTCTTTAAACTATTCCAAATCAAGTTTTTCGATTATACTTTCGCATTATTAAATCTAACAAAGAATAGTTTACAATCAAATTGACCTTTTATGTTAACGTTTATGTGGTAACATGCCCTGCTCGAGGGCAGGGTGGGCGGAGGTGTATATTCCGAGCATCTAGGGATCTCCTTCAGTTTTCGGCTCCCCGACTACTGTAGTGCCTTTCAGGCTGAACTGATGGCAATAATAAAAGCCGCGACACTGATACAGTGTAATGCGATATCCGGGAATGATATCTACATTTTCACTGATAGCCAAGCGGCGATAAAATCCCTCACAAAACAGTCGACAACCTTCAAGGTAGCCATGAAATGCCGCACACTTCTTAACGAGATGGCTGAGTCATTTCACCTAAAGGTAACATGGGTTCCTGAAAATTAAAATTTTTGAAAAACACACTGGTTTTAGGAGAGATAGGGACAAGCTCCCCACGCGGCATCACAATGGGCTATGAGCCTGAGTGTGTCCCACAGGACAACCGCTTCAACCTAACCTAACCTAGGTTTTAATTTACAACTACCTTTGAGAGAGGAGGAGCAATTACTTTTCTTAGAGCATAATTAAATTACTGGAATAAAAAAAAAGAAGAAAAGGAAAATATTTAGCCTTAATATAGTGAGGGAGAGCGTATTTAAGAAGTGTAATGTCACAGGGGCGGGAGAAGGGGTAGCAGATCTTTATATCTAAAGAAACTCAAATACCCATGGTGTAAAGAATTTTAGAAAATTTTTGTAAAAACAAGCTACGAGTCGAAGTCAAATTATAGATTTTTTTATGTTTGTATTTTTTTTTTTGTCTGTTTTGTTTGCTATTACATATAATTTTTTTCTTAGAGGGCTTTATACAAAAGGAACATCAGAAGTGCTTCGATTATTGGAACAAGCGCTGGCACAAGTGAATTATTACTGAATGGCTAAATGGTTTGAAGAGGATAAAATTACTAAGCCATGTCTCTCCGTCCGTCCGTGGGTCCGTGCGCACGATAATTCGAGCAAAAATAAATATATCTCATTGAAGTTAGGTACGCATATTACTCTTTGTCCGATTTTGGATAGTATTAAAAATAAGAAAAATCAGTCAATAACCACGCCCCTTCCTTTATAACGTTAATTTTCAAAAAGGATGAACCAAGAAACACCAGACGATAAAAGAAAAATTTTAGAAAATGGGACGCCTATTCTTTGAGTAAAGTTTACTAAAATGTGGTCAAGACGAATTTAATACTTCCTTATTCATTTGATCTATTCTTGACTGTGTGTATAAAAAATCACTTGTTTAGGTGTTAATTGTTAAAATTAGAAATTGAATTGTTAAAGCTTAATTTGCTGAATAAGTGAATTTAATTTCACATAACATGAATGAAAACAAAAAAAAAAAAACAAAAAATGATTTACATTATTTTATAATTTGTTCAACGCCTACTCGTATATGTGCATAATGTACGAGTACAATGCATATTTATAGCGTCTAAAGCTATTAACATTTTTATGGACTTAATGAAATATTGCGCATCAAAGTTTTATAAATTACACATTCCGAACCACTAATTGATCGGTTTGAATATAAGAGCATTTCTTTCCACAGTAATTAGTTGAATGAGACGAATTTACGCGCCTTTTACACTCTTATCGGGAGAACTACTTACTTTGTGTCTATCTGCGGACCTTTCCACCCTGCACATTTTGGTGTAACGCTTGCAAGCTACTCCGCGGTTCTTTCGGCCCCCCTAAAAAGAAGCAAGACTGAAGTATAGCTCACAAAAACAAGCGGGTGTGTCCATCGTTTAAAGACCTCTATTATGACTTCTTGGAGAGTGGACCTCCGGTCCAAAAGCCTCCGCTGAAGAGTTTTTGGATAGCACCGCCAAACCACAGCCCAGGTGAGAATACTCTACTTCTTACGAGCCTATGGAGTAATCTTACGCTCTTGTGGTCCTTGCAGTCAGTTGTTCAGCAAATAGGCAAGCTACTGAGGGGACTTTGATCTTGCAGGTATCACTTTTCTGCTGCACCTGGGTGTCCTAACCTTTTCCCTTTAGCAGGAAGAAGTTCCTCGGACTTGGAGCTCTCAGTGGTATGTGGCGAACATGATCTGGATGTGCAACGTAACGTAGATTAATTCCCCCCGAGGTTATCCTCGCTCGACAAAAAAACTAACATACTTAATGCCACTGGAAAAGATTCAGCGACTCGCTGCTCTATGTATAGCAGGAGCGATGCAAACCACTCCAACGGCGGCGCTGAAAATAATACTCAACATGCCGCCTATTGACCTCATGACAGAAAAACTGTCAGCGAAATCCGCGGGGACGTTAGTGGCTGCTGGAGTATTCCCTGTAGAACCTTCAGAGAGTCAAGCAGCAATAAAAGCAATAAGCTCATATTGTATTAAGTCCAAACATTTTCAACGGAGCAGGGAGGCCATAGAAAGGCTAGCCGTAAGCAGTAGGCTGCATATCTATTGGGTACCTGGTCACAAAGGCATTATGAGTAACGAAAGAGTAGATGAGATAGCAAAAAGAGCTGTTAGACTGCCATTTGAACAAGAGAACGACATACTACATAAACCGCTAAATACAATATACAACGAAATGGACGACAACATGAAAAAGTGAGTGGAAGCTAGGTGGACTAATCTGATCACATGCAAAACAGCAAAAGTTACGACAAAAAACCGACTCAATTCGTACTTACGCTCTCACGAAAAGACTGCAGAACTATCATAGGTATGCTGACAGGTCATAATCTATTGGCGTAAAAGATAGTAATTGCTAACACGGGCAAATGCAGGAAATGCAGAGAGGATATTGAGGAAACCTTAGAACACCTTCTGTGCGTTTTTCCGGCGCTTTTAAAAACGCATTTAAAATCTCTGGGAGTCCCACTGTTTGAGGATCGGGAGGATGTCTCGAAAGGGGATCTCCAAGATCTGCTTAGATTCGCCAAAAACGTTGACATCCTACATTATGTCTACTTTCAGTATTCATAGAAGTCGGTCTCCATCTGATATCGCTAGGTACCAAAAGGTCTATGCGTGGCTTAATGCCAACCAGGCTAACCTAACCTAACCTATTCTCGCGCTTCTTCATAAGATGCTGCAGGAGTGTTCACTAGTCTATTTAGGGCACGTAGAAGGCTCATCATCATCCTTTGTTGTTGTTGCTATGTTTTTGTTTTATTTATTATTGCCTCCTAACTGCAAAACGTCAAATGGGTACAGTGACGTTTGATAATCTGGATTAGGAGAGAGCAGGTGTTGGTACCAGACATCGGTGTGCAGTATCGCCCCACGAGCCGAACTTCCATTCACAACCAAAATGATTAATATTTCCCCCTTAAAAAAATATATATGTATTGTACATACATGTATCGGCCTAATAGCCTTTGTATCAGATAAAACATACAGCTTTTTCGTACTCAACATCTTGACGGTCAGTTAGTCCAGAAGTAAACTGTTGACTAACGCCTATGAAATGCCGAGAAATATTGCAAAGTAAAGACTTGTTGTGACGTCTCCTGAAAGGTCGACACTATGCGAAATTCACGATTCAGAATCGTTTATTGTATAAATTAATGTATACAAATACATTTCCTTTCAAAATATGGTGGGTAGAAGACCAACAAGAGGCCTCAGCAATTGTAGTTTTACTGGAAGAGAAAAAATACTTAAAAGTTTTTGCAAGAAAATAGTTAAAGTGTTGAGTAAAGCGCACTCAATTATTGATGGAAATGTGCTAATGGCCTAGCAAACATAGGGTAAATATATTCATGATCTTATTACCGATATTTTCTGAAATTTTTTTTTTTAGCTTTTGCCACGAAAACCACTTCGATTATTTACTGATCTGCCATTCCCCTACACTACCCTGGCCTAGCCTGAGCACCTAGTCCGCTTGTTATAAGCTTCAGTGCAGTTAACAGCTATTTATTTAATCAACATTTTAGTGCGCAGAGGATCAGCAACTCCAGTTACGATAGAGCTTTTCGTCACCAGTTGGTTGGCTTAAATTGGAGGCATCAGCTACTACCGGTCAGAGCCTGAATATATATAATAACCAATCAGTGTGCACGTTCAATTGAAATTTGTATAAGCCGATTGAAAATTTGTAGGTTAGCTCTATCAAGGGAGTCGATCCGCTTGCTCAAATTATATTATTTTTGCGTTATAATAAATAAATAAGATTTTTTTCAGAATGTATTAATTGATTTCGACAAATTTTCGTATGACGGATTTGAATATGGTCTCACACACTTATACTAAATGTTATTTTTAATGTATGTATAGCTATTAATGTTAGCGGCTGTCGTAGCCGAATGAGTTGGTGCATGACTACCATTCGAAGAACTTAGGTTCGAAACACCAAAAAAGCTCGTCATAAAAAAAGCAACAAGCAGCCAAAATCGGCATCTCTCACAACACACACTGTCATAGTTAGACTATAAACAAGCAGAGCAAAATGAAACGATTTTCTATTGCCTGCCTTATGGAAGGAGAGAATGTCAACCATTGCTCGAGAATATCGAACAACTGTCAGTCTGTTAGGCATCAACAACCTAATAAGGTTCTTAACCAACCACGGTTAGACACCAATAGCCGTTGATGCAGGTGATTCAAGCTCTTCGCCCAAAACATAAGTAAACCAAAGCAAAACACGATTATACGGCATTCCAGCAAATCAAGGCTCTGCAAGTACTTTCGCTGCATACATATTTGAAAACACTGGAATGAGAGGTCCGAAGAAGGTGGTAGCAACAATTTTCTGAGACAGAGGAAGTGTGAGTTACGCGCTCTAATTACGAGCATTAATTACAGGGCTCAATCAATTGGGACGATATATAGCCACGGTATGACTCATCGACGATCCTCAATATACATCCTGTTTGAAATGTGAAGATAGTTCAGAGCATTTTTTTTTTGCCACTGTCCAAATTTTCCCAGACTTGGATAGTACATTGTTGTATCAGATGTATTGATAATGGACGAGCTGCATTCTCTATCCTTCGACAAATGGCAAAGATGCTTCAAATCATCTGGGAAATAATCTTTCCAACGCAGAAAAGGTCTTCCTCTTCCTCTAGTACCGCATCGAATACTTTCAGAGATGGAGCCTTTCTTGCGTTAGTTACTCAAAGGAAGGTTATAAATTATGCCCCTAACAAAAAGTAAGGTTTTTTCGGAGTTCTGTCCACTATTGCGACACGTGGATTATCGAGAACTAGGTTATATCGCCAATTATAACAGGTGGCGCTAAAGTAATCCTCCTATCAGAAAATGCTATAAATTTTGCGATTGGCCCCTAATGTCAGTTCTGTTTTGACATTTGTGTAGTAAACACAGGCGAAATACACGGTAATAAACAATGTTACGCTACACTGCTCCAGAACGCGGAATATTGGTGACTATTTATTTGACCAATAATCGGTCGGTGAGTTTGGCACAACGTGAATTTCGTCGCAGATTTCCTCGCCGTTCAACGCCTACTGGTGAAACACTGCTACGTTTAGCCGCTCGCCTCGAAGAGACTGGCACAACTCGAGATGCTGCCAGGCGTGACAGACTCCGGAGTAGCCGTTCTGCAGAGAATATTGCTGCTGTAGCCGAGGATGTCATGGAAGCGCCGTCGACATCGACCAGACGACGTGCCACGCAAATGGGTATCAGTCGACGGTCTTTACAGCGAATTTTGGTACAAGATTTGAAGATGTTTCCGTACAAAGTCCAGACGGTGCATCAGCTGTTAGCTGCTGACCGCCAATCGCGTCTAACATACGCTCAAGCCATCCTTAATCACCACCAAGAGGAAGATGATTTTTCATCAAAAATAATCATGAGTGATGAGGCCCATTTCCATCTTAGCGGGTACGTAAATAAGCAAAATTTACGCTTCTGGGGCACTGAAAATCCGCGTGTAACCCACGAAGAGCCTTTACACCCGCTCAAAGTCACTGTATGGTGTGCTGTTATCGCTGGAGGAGTCATCGGACCTTTTTTCTTCGAAGACGTCGCGGGCCAAACGGTTACTGTGAATGGTGAGCGCTACAGAGCAATGATCAACGAGTTCTTTTTGCCGCAACTTGATGAATTGGGATTGGAAAACATGTGGTTCCAACAGGACGGTGCAACGGCACACACTGCACGTGCCACAACCGATGTGCTGAAGGATGCATTTCCCGGGCGCCTAATCTCCCGTTTTGGCGATTTGCACTGGCCAGCACCAGCGCCTGATTTGACCGCTCTAGACTTCTTTTTGTGGGGCTTTTTGAAGTCGCGGGTTTATGTCAACAAGCCTCAGACTCTTGCAGCTCTTAAAGACAATATCCGTCAAGAATGTGAGGACCTATCGCCGGAAGTTTTGGCCAAAGTGATGGGAAATGCCATAAAAAGGGCTCAAATGGCAATCAACTGTGGCGGCGGCCATTTACATGACATCATATTCTCGACTTGATGCAAAGAAAATTAAAAGACCAAATAAAAATAATCCACAAGAAGAATTAAAGTTTTTCATTTTTTTTTTTTTTAATTACAGCCAAAAAACATCGCAAGGTTACTTTTGCGCCACCTTGTATATAATATATATATATATATATATATATATATATATATAAACGGTATATATATATATTATATATATATAATTTGCGCGTACACCCTTTTTGAGTGTTTGACCGAGCTCCTCCTCCTATTTGTAGTGTTCGTCTTTGATGTTGTTCCACAAATGAAGGGACCTACAGTTTCAAACCGACTCCGAACGGCAAATATTTTTTTTATGAGGAGCAGAAATAAACTCGGAGGTTTGCCATTGCCTGCCGAGGGGCGACCGCTATTAGAAACAACTTTTTCTTAATTTTGGTGTTTCACCGAGATTCGAACCTACGTTCTCTCTATGATTTCCGAACGGTAGTCACGCACCAATCCATTCGGCTACGGCGGCCGATTAACGTATACTCCGTCGAAATTTGAGCTCCGAATACAATAAACTCATCCTAGGGCATCGTTGGGTAAAATTAACTAATATAGCTGCGAAGAGAAAGCAATGATAAAGAGCTCATTGAGTACTTAGTTCTCAGTTCCCTGCAGGGTATACTTATAAGTAGATCGGAAGTGTATATAAAGTGAGCCTACACTATAAAGAAACAAAAAGAAATAGACATATGTAGCTATGTAAGAATTCAAATGACAATACGACATGGTCGTATAAGGACAAGCTTAAGAAATATGCAGTTGACGCATGGAAATATATTTGAAAAACATGATATGCTAATTCAACCCATTTCTATGTGTACGTGCTTATTTCTATTTCGATCTAAAACAAGTTAGAGTAATGTCTTCAGGTTTTTATTGTGAACTATCGCTCGTACAACAAAGTCGTTTTTATCGAAGTACTATAAAAATCATGGTTGGCATCATAAGGAATATCTACGACTTTTTAACAAGTCCTGCTAAAACATATGAGGGTAATTACACTTTATAAATACAATTCTACATAGTATTACACATAATTTATTATAGGATACAAATATTTGCCATTCCATGGAGCATTATGGCCGATGATAGCTATCAATGTTTCATTTGCACTTTTCGCCTTTCGGATAGGACCATGGCTTATGCGAGCGCGTGAGCCATTCAATTTAAAGCGCGTGATTATGATTTACAATATTTTTCAAATAATTTTCAACGCAGCAATGGTCTTTATGGTAACAACGAAGTTTGCTACAGTCCAAATAACTTATTAATTTAATTATTTAAAAAAATTAATTACATGTACATAGAGCAGTTATTTAATCACCTGGTACTTGGAGCTGCCAAAGGGACTTGGCTGCATGGAGCAAATTAGCTATGATCATCCGGTGAAAAGCTTCGAAATATTTTGTGGATTTCTATATCTCAGCAACAAGGTTCTTGACTACCTGGAAACGATATTTTTCGTATTACGCAAGAGTTACAAACAAGTTTCGATTCTACATGTCTATCATCACATTATGATGACCTCTTGCATAGTCCTACATCTCCGGCACCAAGGTTCAGGCGGTCATTGGATAACAATAGCTCTTCTGAACACCTTGGTTCACACAGTAATGTACGTTTATTATTTATTGAGTTCCATTAATCCAAATATGAAGAAGTCATTGTGGTGGAAAAAGTATATCACACAAATGCAGCTAATACAATTCATACTTATGTTTGTTCATCAATTGTGGCCATTGTTGTTTGTGCCTGATTGTAAATTTCCGAGAATTTGGCTTTATATTGCTATGTTACAAGCCATAACTATGATTTGTATGTTTAGTAATTTCTATATTAAGACTTACTTGCGAAAATCAAAAGCCAAAAAAGTCGCAGAGAAAAAATTGTAATCCATGCGTGAAAAATGTAATGCAAAATCAATATTAGATTTAGAGTTTTCCTTTGTTTAGGAAACTATAAGACATTTTTATGCATTTTCTTATTGTAAAACAATTCCTTAAAATACCCTAAATTTTTGAGCTCTAGACCACCGGGACTCATTAAACGTATGCTTGGAAAAAGATGGGGTCTTCAACCTAAATATATATTATGGGTGTATAAGGTGGTTACACGATCAACTATCATTTGGTGGAAAGCTCCAGGGAGAGATTACATTACAAAATTACTTGTCAGAATACAAAGATTAGCCTGTGCAATAACAATCTGTACAATCAGATCATGCCCTAAGAAGGTTCTTAATGCACTGACACATGTTGCTCCAATAGACCTACATATTAAGGGCATGGCAGCCATGCATTTACGTTAAACAAAGCGGGTCTTCGGAAAGAAAAAACCTGTAGTTAAGTCAGTATATTATTGCGACAAGCTCAGTTCTCCTTGGAGAGGTCTAACTCCATCGGCCCCCGACGGTAACATTCAATAGGAATTTTCCCACTCACTTTCCATCTCATTGTGATGTTGGATCAAGTATATACAATAGTTATATTATAATGTTATATCCTACTATACTTAGTTACATGATCACCCTATTTACGTATATACCTATTCCTATATTATACCAACTCTTAATTCTAACTTAATCTTACTCTTATATTTAATTACTTATGCTAACTCTTATGTAAACCAACAACTGCTTTACATACTTTCTCACACTCTACACCCACACGCTTACTCACGCACTCAACATACACACAACATGCATTCCTACATTCATTGCTAGTTTTACTTTCTCCCATTCTCATTAAATGTAAAATATTAGTTAAGCTTTAAGCTAAGAAGAGTCTTTGTAAAAGTGGGAGTGAAATAAAGTTCTTTGACAGAAGAAGACGTGTTTTACTTCATTATTGGTGCAGTCGGTCAAAAGCCTAAAAGGCACGGCAAAAATTAAAAATTAATTGAGAATTTAAAAGTAAATAGTTCGAAAAGGGCATTTTTACAAATTCTTTTTACAAGCCGGATTAAAAACAAGGAAAAAAATTGTTCAGAAAGAACATTTTTACAACAAAATAAAAACAAAAAAATCAGTTGGGAAAAATAAAACAACAGTTCGAGAAGAAAATTTTTGAACGCGAAATTAATTAAAGGAACAGTTTTATAAAAAAAAAAGAAATCGAGGAAAACTCGAATACAAAGTGTGAAGAAATTTGACAAAAATGAGAAATTCATAAAAAAAAAACAAAAATAAAAACATTTTGAATTCCAAAGCTAAAATAACCTTCAAGTCAATTAAAGGTCACCTTGAAGTCAATTCAAAGACTGGAAGTCCATGTGTACTAAAACAATGCCAATTAATAGCAGTAGACAGACGTAAAGAATTTACAACAACAACAGGTCACCTTGAGATAAGTGAAAAAACTTCTTTCCAGTTCTAACAAAACCAACGCTTAAAGGAAATAACAGAGCCAACTACAACTCCAAAACCAACAAAACAGCGAGAAAGCAGCAACTGCAACATCGGAGAACATATAGGTTATATATGTATATCAACGAAAGCAGTGGTTAAAAAAAAGCAACAGGCGTCATTCAACATAGATTTTCAAATCAACAGAGTAACATATATACATATGTACATATTCGCAGATATACCATAAAGTAAGTTGTGCTATAGTGAAAAAAAAAATGTAAAAAGGTTCATACCTACATATGTATATATGTACATACTCGTATAAATAAATATACGTACAAACATATACTTTTGCGAAGAACAAAAAAAAACACTAAGATTAAAAAAAGGAAATAAATAAGGGACAAACGTATATAAAATAAGTATAAATATAAAATGGATAACTTAGATGTAAACACTAAATTTAAGATTATTTCTAGAAATTTAAGTTGTATACCAAGCTATGATGGAAATGCAGATGCTCTTTTAAGTTTTGTACAAAAAATTGATTTAATAATACCCATATTAGAATCATTCCCTATAGAGTTTAAAATTTTGCTTATGGGTAATATTAAAGACAAAATAATTGGAAGTTCAAGAAGATCAATTCTAATTAATGGCAATGTAGATAACTGGCCAGATATAAAGAAAATTTTAGTTGATAATCACGGCGAACAAAAATCTGTTGATGAGTTAATTGATAAAATAAGATCTTGTCGGTGTGATTCAACTATAGAAAATTTTTATAATAATCTAAATGCTTTATTATGTCGCTTAAATAATGCTCTGTATTTTAGTAATAACAATTCCTTAGAAATTAATTGTGAAAGTAATGGCAGAATTGCTCTCAATTCTTTCAAATATGGATTACCGGAGCCTGTTAGGAGTATTATTGTGAGCAGGAATCCGAAAAATTTAAAAGACGCGTATGATATAATAAAATCCAATGGGTATCTGAAATATAGCAATAAAAAATATTGTGATCATGTTACACATATAACATGCAGCCATTAAAATTTTCAACAAAGTAATAATAAAAATAGTATTAGACAAAATTTTAACAACAATAATGACAGACAACTTCGTAATAGTAGTAGGCAAAACTACAACAGTAATGACAGTAAATCTTACTATAACAAATATAATGGACAAAATTTTAGCAAGAACAACAGTGGACAACCTTACAACAACAATACAACATTCCAGCAGCGTCATGCAAACGATAGTCAAAATTTTTCATCACAGCCGATGCTTAGTAATAGGTATAGCAGACAAACAAGCCGGCAATCAGAAAACAATTTTCAAACAACAAATTATATTGATACAAATAGGAATCCTTATAGTAACCAAAATTATAAAAATACATCAGTTGAACCAATGGAGTTAGGTATTAACGAGAGTTCAAAATTTTCAATATCCCGGGAAAAGAAATTACCCTATATAGTGATTGATACGCATATTAGAAAGCTTAGGTTTATAATTGATACAGGGGCAGAGTATAGCATAATAAATCCTGAAGTATGCAACCCTAAGTATGCTGTTAAGCCAATCATTCGCGTATTAAAAGTTTTGGGAAGAACTGTCTATACGAGTAAGCAATATTCTATACCTTTATTTAAAGAATTTAAAAAACCCAATACTTGTGTGAACTTTCTGGAATACTCATTTCATAAATATTTCGATGGTATTATAGGAAACAATATTTTACTTTTTTTAAATACAATAATCGATTATCAAAATAGAAAACTAAAAACCGATGAAGCAACTATACCTATATATTTTAATAAAGAAGAAGAGATTTTAGAAAATGAATATTTAAAAAATGGAAACTTAGAAATACTTACTTGTGAAGATAGAATAGATAAATCCTCCAATGATATTTTTGGTAAACACTTAAATATAAGAGACAAGGAAATACTAAGTACACTTTTAAATGAATATCAGGATATATTTTACAAAGAAGGAGAAAGTTTGCCCTTTACCAAAGAAATTCAACACAGAATAGTAACAAAAACTGATATCCCAGTGTACAGTAAACTTTATAGGTATCCGGTAATACATCGATCGGAAGTAGATCGGCAAATTCGTGATATGCTAGCTCAAAAACTAATTGTACCAAGTAATAGCCCATATAATTCACCTTTATGGGTTGTACCCAAAAAGGCGAATAGAGATGGGACACCGCAATTGCGAGTTGTCATTGATTACCGGAAGCTCAATGATCAAACAGTCGATGATAAGTTCCCAATTCCGAATATGCAAGACATATTCGACAAATTGGGAAAATGTTGCTACTTCAGCACAATTGACCTAGCAAAGGGATTTCACCAAATTGAAGTACACCCTAATGATAGAGCAAAAACGGCTTTCTCAACGGCAGACGGCCATTATGAATTCACCCGTATGCCCTTTGGCCTTAAGACAGCACCTGCCACCTTTCAGAGGTTAATTAATTATGTTTTAAGGGAATATATAAATAAAATTTGTGTTGTTTACTTAGATGACATACTTATATTTTCAACTAGTTTTGACGAGCATATAGTCTCAATTAAGAAAATATTTAATACTCTACGAGCGTCGAATTTAAAAATTCAATTTAACAAATGTCAATTTGCTGATTGCACAACAAAATTTCTGGGACACATTGTATCTGAAGACGGTATAAAACCGGATCCTTCGGAAATAACGGCGATTAATAATATGAAACCCTCCACTAGTGTAAAAGAAATAAAACAATTCCTTGGTATGACAGGATATTATAGAAAATTTATACGGGACTACGCAAAAGTAGCTTACCCAATGGTTCGATTTCTGAAGAAAAACGCAATATTGGATTTTAAAAATGTAGATTTTTTAAAAGCTTTTAATACATTAAAAAATCTAATTACTAATGAACCTGTCTTACAGCCACCAGACTTTGGTAAAAAATTTGTGCTTATAACTGATGCAGCTCAGTTCACTATTGGCGCGGTACTAAGCCAAAAAAATCACCCTATATGCTATGCATCTCGCACTTTATGTGATCATGAGATAAGATATTCCACTATAGAGAAAGAAGCTCTGGCAATGGTATGGGCTGTCAAGCATTTTAGAACTTATTTATATGGACGAAAGTTCATCATCCAAACGGATCATAAGCCGCTTATTTGGCTTCACAATCTAAAGGAGCCTAATATGAAATTACAAAGATGGAAAATACTTCTAAATGAATACGATTTTGAAATAACGTATATTAAGGGAAAAGATAATAACGTTGCAGATACATTAAGCAGATATTTTGAGCAGTATAATAAAAATAGTGAAGTAGCTAATTTGTACAATAATATTGAAGGCGGTAAAATGGAAATTGATGATGAAAAGTGAGATAATTTGGATACAATGTCTATGGAAACAGCACACAGTGCTCTTGAGGATAATTTAAAATATATATTTATAACAGAAAAAAGCATTAATTATTACAAAAATCAGATATATCTCAGTTACGGTCAAAGTGAACAGTTTTTTTATAAAAATCGTTAACAAAAAGTGTCAGACTCATATAGTAGTAACGAAAAACTCGAATTTAAAAGATATCATGGAAAAAGTCTTGATAAAGAAGGGAATTATGTGCATTTTTTGTGATAATAGTGAACTATTTATAAAGTTCCAGTATCAATACGTAAATTTTTTTGAGAATAATAATCTTACTTTGTACAAATCAAACGTTGTTTTAATAGAAGTTACGGATAAAAATGACATATTAACAATAATAGAAAAAGAACATATTCGAAATAACCATAGGGGAATACAGGAAGCATATTCAGAACTAAAAAATAAATACTTTTACCCTAAACTATATAAAATAATAACGATTTTTATAAATAATTGCTCTATATGTAATATTGCTAAACATGACAGAAATCCTATCAAAATTCTATACAGAATTTCTGAGAGTCCATCACACTCTAACGATATAGTTCATATTGACATATGGTTTCCCTGCAGAAATACATTTTATTTAACCACAATAGATA
This sequence comes from Anastrepha obliqua, assembly GCF_027943255.1. Taxonomy (NCBI): domain Eukaryota; kingdom Metazoa; phylum Arthropoda; class Insecta; order Diptera; family Tephritidae; genus Anastrepha; species Anastrepha obliqua. The sequence goes on from NC_072894.1 coordinate 78,486,977, forward strand.
AATTGTCTAAGTATGCGACATTTCACAAATTGGATGATCGAAATTGGATATCAATTTTAGCAGCTTTAAAAGAGCGAATTTTATTTTTAGGCAAAATGAATAAACTTGTATTTGACAACGACCGTTGCATACTTCATAGCGCAGTTAAATTGTTTTTAAAAGAACAGAAGATTGATACGCACACAACGACACCATATCTTAAAACCGGAAACTCAGACATTGAGAGGTTACATGGCAGACTCAATGAGCATCTACGAATATTAAAAGCAGATAAAAGTAATACAACATTAACCTTAGAAGAAAAATTATTCAAAATTTTTGAAACTTATAATAGAACTATACACTCAAGTACGAAAAAAAGACCAATTGATTTTATAATTAAAAATTTTAGTAAAGAAGAAATAGAAAATTTGAGTAACGAATATGAAAAGCGTAAAATATAAAAAATTAATAAATTAAATGTGGATAGAAACTGTGAAGGGGAGCAGTTGGAAAACATAGTCGTCAATAGGCAAATAGAGAAAGCTCAGCCGAAATATAAGAAACTTGAAAGTCATGATCGTCAAGGCAATTATGTTGTCGATACTTCCAATAACCGAAAAACTAAATATTATAAGAGTCAATGGAAAAGAAAATACAGGTTTACCAATTCAAATTGATCTTGCATTTATTCACCTAAAAAAAAACAAAACAAAAGAAAAAAATACAGAAATTACGTGCGTAAACAAAAACAAATATGCACTTCAAAATAACTCTATTTTTGTAAATTTATTAGGTACTTATTCGCGTGGTAGCAAATAACTTAAGGGTGGAGGAGTTATATTATAATGTTATATCCTACTATACTTAGTTACATGATCACCCTATTTACGTATATACCTATTCCTATATTATACCAACTCTTAATTCTAACTTAATCTTACTCTTATATTTAATTACTTATGCTAACTCTTATGTAAACCAACAACTGCTTTACATACTTTCTCACACTCTACACCCACACGCTTACTCACGCACTCAACATACACACAACATGCATTCCTACATTCATTGCTAGTTTTACTTTCTCCCATTCTCATTAAATGTAAAATATTAGTTAAGCTTTAAGCTAAGAAGAGTCTTTGTAAAAGTGGGAGTGAAATAAAGTTCTTTGACCGAAGAAGTCGTGTTTTACTTCATTATTATATATTCTCATAGACTTAGAATGCAAAATCTGTGCGCCTCCCTAATACAAGCAGTGTCTTCCTGGCGGAAGTACAGTAAGTTACTAATCGCGGATTTCTCTTTTAAGGGTGATATCGCTATTTTTCGGATAGCAAAGCTGCAATCCAGCCACTTGATTCGGCTACTACAACCTCTAAAATGGTGGAACAAAGCAGGAATAGCCTCACCATCTTGAGAGAAAACCATAAAGTTACCTTAATCTGGGTCCCGGGACATTGGAATATTGAAGGTAACGAAAAAGAAGATGAACTGACAAGTGGGGGATCTGGCATGTATAACATTCTTGCAGAATCAATATTCACACCATTAGGTGCAGTCTATGAAATGATTTTCTATTGCCTGCCTTATGGAAGGAGAGAATGTCAACCATTGCTCGAGAGTATCGAACAACTGTCTGTCTGTTAGGCATCAACAACCTAATAAGGTTCTTAACCAACCACGGTTAGACACCAATAGCCGTTGATGCAGGTGATTCAAGCTCTTCGCCCAAAACATAAGTAAACCAAAGCAAAACACCATTACGCGGCATTCCAGCAAATCAAGGCTCTGCAAGTACTTTCGCCGCATACATATTTGAAAACATTGGAATGAGAGGTCTGAAGAAGGTGGTAGCAACATTTTTCTGAGACAGAGGAAGTGTGAGTTACGCGCTCTAATTACGAGCATCAATTACAGGGCTCAATCAATTGGGACGATATATAGCCACCGTATGCATCATCGACGATCCTCAATACACATCCTGTTTGAAATATGAAGATTGTTCAGAGAATTTTTTTTGCCACTGTCCGAATTTTTCCAGGCTTAGATAGTACATTTTGTGTCAGATGTAATGAGAATGGATGAGCTGCATTCTCTTCCCTTCGACAAATAGCTAAGATGCTTCAAATCATCTGGGAACTTTGCTGAGTAGTAATGAATCTCCACTCCACCTGTCCCTCCTTGTCCTTTAAATCCCATCCATTCGCCTTAAAGGCAGTGGACAATATTGTCTAAATGCTTGAGGGCGCTTCTGCGCCAACACCATACAGAAATATTTGGCTGGTCACGGCTGGCTTTATTTCGAAAAAATTTAAAACTGGCCCACTTCATAGATTACATCAACCAAGCTCGTTTTTTGAGGAAATCCAAAATTGCCTCAAAGATGGAAGAAAGTGGTAGGAAGCGATTGGCATTCATATGAGAAAATTGATTCTTCTTCTTCTTAATTGGCGGGATACCCGTTTAAGCGATTTTGCCGAGTTTAACAAAGCGTGCCAGTCGTTTCTTTCGCGTGATAGTAGGCGCCAATTGAAAACACTAGATGAAGCCAAGTCTTTCTCCACCTCATCTTTCCAACGCAGAAAAGGTCTTCTTCTTCCTCTAGTACCGCATCGAATACTTTCAGAGATGGAGCGTTTCTTGCGTTAGCTACTCAAAGGAAGGTTATAAGTTATGCCCCTAACAAAAAGTAAGGTTTTTTCGGAGTTCTGTCCACTATTCCGACACGTGGATTATCGAGAACTAGGTTATATCGAAACTAACATATATATATATATATATATATATATATATAAAGGGTTTTTCAATAAGGGCGGGTAGATGTGCAGAATGTCAATCGTGGCGTTTGCTGTGTGGCACGTAGCGCCGTTCTGCTGGAACCACAGGTCGTCTAGGTCTATATGGTTCAATATGGGCCATAAGAAATTGGTTATCATGTGTAGCGCTCGCTGTTGACGGTGACCGCCTCACCAAGGACGTTTTCAAAAAAGTACGGACCAATGACGCCACCGGCCCAAAATCCACACCAAACGGTAACTTTCTGAGGATGCATTATCACCTGGTGAACCTCGTGTGGATTGGTGTCGACCCATATACGGCAATTTTGTTTGATAACACAGCCATTCATCCAAAAGTGCGCCTCGTCACCAAAGATGATTTTTCGCCCAAAACTGGGGTTCTCTTCCAAACGATTCGAAGCCCAGTCAGCGAACAAACGGCGTTGTCTATGGTCATCAACTTTGAGCTCCTGGGTCAGTTGGATCTTGTACGGGTGTAGGCCCAAGTCCCGACGCAAAATTCGCCAAGTTGAAGTCTGCGAAAGGCCAAGTTCTTGTGCACGGCGAAGAATAGACTGCCTCGGGTTCTGCTGTACACTTTCACGGACCGTGGCAATGTTCTCGGCTGATCTTGCATTCCTTGAACGTACGGGTGTTGGCTGATTGTTTACTGACCCGGTCGTCTCAAATTTGGTCACCAAACGTGGAAGAGTCGACTTTGAAGGGCCACCACGTCTACCGAAAAATGGGCGCAATGCGCGCAAAGTTTGCGTTAATGAACACTCATTTTGATAATAAAGTTTTATCATTTGAACCTGCTGTTCAATCGTGTAACTTGCCATGATGATTTGGCATAAACAACTGAATAATAAACAAAAGATTTGACAGATGTGGCCAAAACAAAATGGCTGCCACAGGGCGCCAAAATCGACCCGCGCCATTTAAAAAACCCCTTATATTTATATATATATATATAAATATTTGGCGCCTACACCCTTTTTGAGTGTTCGGCCGAGCTCCTCCTCCTATTTGTAGTGTTCGTCTTTAATGTTGTCCCACAAATGGAGGGACCTACAGTTTCAAGCCGACTCCGAACGGCAAATATTTTTTTTATGAGGAGCAGAAATAAACTCGGAGGTTTGCCATTGCCTGCCGAGGGGCGACCGCTATTAGAAAAAACTTTTTCTTAATTTTGGTGCTTCACCGAGATACGAACCTACGTTCTCTCTGTGAATTCCGAACGGTAGTCACGCACCAACCCATTCGGCTACGGCGGCCGATTAACGCATACTCCGTCGAAATTTGAGCTCCGAATACAATAAACTCATCTTAGGGCATCGTTGGGTAAAATTAACTAGCTGCGAAGAGAAAGCAATGATAAAGAGCTCATTGAGTTCTTAGTTCTCAGTTCCCTGCAGGGTATACTTATAAGTAGATCGGAAGTGTATATAAAGTGAGCCTACACTATAAAGAAACAAAAAGAAATAGACATATGTAGCTATGTAAGAATTCAAATGACAATACGACATGGTCGTATAAGGACAAGCTTAAGAAATATGCAGTTGACGCATGGAAATATATTTGAAAAACATGATATGCTAATTCAACCCATTTCTATGTGTACGTGCTTATTTCTATTTCGATCTAAAACAAGTTAGAGTAATGTCTTCAGGTTTTTATTGTGAACTATCGCTCGTACAACAAAGTCGTTTTTATCGAAGTACTATAAAAATCATGGTTGGCATCATAAGGAATATCTACGACTTTTTAACAAGTCCTGCTAAAACATATGAGGGTAATTACACTTTATAAATACAATTCTACATAGTATTACACATAATTTATTATAGGATACAAATATTTGCCATTCCATGGAGCATTATGGCCGATGATAGCTATCAATGTTTCATTTGCACTTTTCGCCTTTCGGATAGGACCATGGCTTATGCGAAATCGTGAGCCATTCAATTTAAAGCGCGTGATTATGATTTACAATATTTTTCAAATAATTTTCAACGCAGCAATGGTCTTTATGGTAACAACGAAGTTTGCTACAGTCCAAATAACTTATTAATTTAATCATTTAAAAAAATTAATTACATGTACATAGAGCAGCTATTTAATCACCTCGTACTTGGAGCTGCCAAAGGGACTTGGCTGCATAGAGCAAGTTAGCTATGATCATCCGGTGAAAAGCTTCGAAATATTTTGTGGATTTCTATATCTCAGCAACAAGGTTCTTGACTACCTGGAAACGATATTTTTCGTATTACGCAAGAGTTACAAACAAATTTCGATTCTACATGTCTATCATCACATTATGATGACCTCTTGCATAGTCCTACATCTCCGGCACCAAGGTACAGGCGGTCATTGGGTAACAATAGCTCTACTGAACACCTTGGTTCACACAGTAATGTACGTTTATTATTTACTGAGTTCCATTAATCCAAATATGAAGAAGTCATTGTGGTGGAAAAAGTATATCACACAAATTCAACTAATACAATTCATACTTGTTTTTTTTCATCAATTGTGGCCATTGTTGTTTGTGCCTGATTGTAAATTTCCGAGAATTTGGCTTTATATTGCTGTGTTACAAGCCATAACTATGATTTGTATGTTTAGTAATTTCTATATTAAGACGTACTTGAGAAAACCAAAAGCCAAAAAAATCGCAGACAAAAAATTATAATCCATGCGTGAAAAATGTAATGCAAAATCAATATTAGATTTAGAGTTTTCCTTTACTTAGGAAACTATTAGACATTTTTATATTTTCGCACATAATAAAACGCAATTTATTAAAATTTTTATTTAAAAAATGAGTTTAAAGTATATGAATTCAAGCGACTGGTTGCTACATTGGATCGAATCGAATAAAATAAGAGGCGTTTTTGTGGAACTTTCAGATTAATTTCTGAACGAGAAAAGGAAATATAATATTTTCGAACATACAGTTGTCTAATAGAAACGTGTCCTGCAAAACTCAAACTTAGAGTTCCGTTATAAAACAAAAGCAAATGCTGCTAAAAAGGCGTACGCTTTTCGCAATACGCGTTGTGCAATTTATTAGTTTTGTGAGAAATTCAGAAAGCGTACTTTGTTGTTACAAAATGAGTTCCGCGTTCCGTATCTGCAGCCAAACATTTGAAGAAGTCGAATTTGTTCAAAAGGAAAATTGGTGTAATGTATCCACAGACACGATTCAAGGACGTTTACGTGCAGAAGACCTTAAATTCCGGAGCATATTAAAAACCGCTACCCTCATTCTCACACATTGAAAACAGACTTGCATGGGTTCAGGCAAATTCAGAACGGAATTGGGTAAAGGTAAAATGCACGCATGAATCTCCCTTTCGAGCGAATATTTGCATATATCGGTTCAAGTGTACTGCTGATAAACAACAACAATACGAATTTCTCCGAAAAAGGATTCGGCCGCATTTTTGTGTTGACCGTCAATTCCAATGCAGTTTTGATAAATAAAATTTACCGAAAATCATTATTACCGCCAGCCGCGAAGATGTCTGGAAGAACTAATCAACCTTGGATTTTACGAAAAGACTAGCAACAAAACCGAAGGTGTGGAACCTATTGAAAATGTTGCGGCCATAGTTAAATAAAAACTAAAAAGAAAAGAAATATGGACGGTCAAACAATTATCAAGGCAAGGCGCAGAAATTAACCCAAAGTATGTCTTTAAGAAGTGAAGGAATATATTTTATTGAATATATTGCGTATAATAAATATTATATGCTCATATAATATGGTTTGTTAGAATCTAATTCTAAGCTATGACACTCACACTTCAATTGGACAGACTGGCATACGAGGCAACGGAATTGCGCTGATCAGGGCTTCAAGCAAAACAAGGAATGATTAAAACGTGTGCCACTTAGGTCTCTAACAAACAAAATTCTAAAATTAAAGAAGTTTGAGATCTCGCTATGTTTTTTGATTTTAAATTTACTTTTGCCGCGCAAATCAGCGGCACAGTCGACTGTCCTAGGATTCATTCAGAATTAAATGTAACGTACCTGCGAGATCTTTGGGCAATTTTGAGGTGTTCACTTTAGTAAAGCGTTTTATAACTGAAATGCTCCAATAAAACGGACGCAGTTTTCGACTTAACAAGTCCTCAAAGCTTTGGTTCTTGATCTCCCATTCACAAAAAAATGGTATCTGTTTGTTTATTTATTTATTTATTTGTCTCTAAATGGATACAGTCTTACAGACTATGTTAGCTAATATACAATAGTTTAGTAGTTACAAAGGAAAAAGATGTTTGACTAAGATGCCATACGGCCATGTAAAATCAGCACCAGAAGAATTGAAAAACATATATAAATCTGCACATGCCCTAGGAATCGGAGCATTCACCCCGTACTTGGTTCTCGAGAAGCCAATTTTAAAGGTTTCGTACTGTCGGAGCCTCATATTGGGAATATTAAATTGAGTTTTACTTAAAAGGGAAGGACAATCAATAGAGCCAGAAATAATACGAATAATAAATGAGCACGATAGAATAGATCGTCTGCTATCAAGGGGTTTTAAGTCAATCAATAAACATCGACAGCGGTACGATGGTACAGGTTCAGAAAAGTTTAAGTTGTATTAAACTAAAAATAATAAATTAAAAATAATAAAAAAATTAAAATTAAAATAAAAATAAAAATACCCACACGCACTTATGCGCAAATGCATAATAATTTTGTTCACTTAATTATTATATGTATGTATATTGAGTAATATTTCATAGTAAGATAGAGTCACAGTCTCGAAGTACCCTCAATTGTAATAGCAAAGTGTTCACGATTATTATTAATTGCAAATGGAGCACAGATAAAATGAAATTTTCGCGGACATATAACAATTCAGTACACAATTTTTTCACATCTTGTAGATACTAATTATACCTACATACAAATTATCATCAGTACTTTCGAGTTGGTTTCTTCATTTGTGGGTCTGACTTTTAACCAATCAAATTGCTTTGATTTTCAAGATGCCAGCATTGATAACAAACTTCTCTGGTCAATGATGTGTGTGCTTATATTTTTGTTTGCGTTGTGGCGAGTTAAGCAAGGGAACACTCACCCCAATTTCATTCAAATAATATTTTCTCCTATGTGCAGCGCCAGCTGCGACGATTTCAAAAGAGGACTGGAACAACAGATTCACTCCAAATTGGAAGGTCAATTAAGACCAAATTATTGCAATAAGAACTGCTATTGACATAGCTGCCTAAGAGGTAGTGAACAACAGGGTGCTATCAAAGTTTCCGACTTTGCTTGCGCAGCGACAAACTAACTTAGGAGAAAGATATATTTTTATTTATATTTTCTATGTACGAGTATTCTTTGATTTTGGTATCATTTTTTACATACGAAACTACTACTTACGCTAAGTTGAGATTATTCTTTCTCAAGCTGTGTATCAAAGTTTAAAAATACTCCCTACAGCCGATTTCAAAGAACGCATGCACGGTAAAGCCAATTATACTCAACGTCGAAACTTGTAATTATTACATATGTATATATATATATACCCAAGGAATACTCAGGAGGCAAAATTCAACATCTCCGACACCTGCCCTTCTTGGCTTTTCGTCGAGGTCAAAAAATTGCCAAAGCAGCACGGGACTCCTAGGCGAGTCTACAGCACGCAAATGGTTTGCAAAGTTCAAAAATGATGACTTTGACGTCGATGGCACGTCCCGCAGCGGAAGGCCTTCTGAATTCGACGAAGAACGTCTCTAATCACTTTTGAAGGAGGGCGATCGCGAAAGCAAATGTGAATTGGCGGAAAAAATTAACTACGATAACAAAACGATTTTTAATCAACTTCATTGAATGAGATTTACCCTTACGCCACTCTCAGGATTTTCTTTAGCTAAATTTTTAATTAAACTACATTTAAAATGTAGTAATGAATACGTAAAACGAGAATTATTAAGTCGATAAAGAGGTATACATCTTTGATATAATTGTAAACTATAAAGGATTTAGATGTGGTTTCTATAGAGCATTAACATTTGTATATATTGTATTTTTGGTAAGTTTTAGAATACAGTGCACTCGCGGTAACTCGAATAGCCGCTAAGTCGAACGACGTGCTAACTCGAACACATTTTTTCCCCTATTGACTTCTTTGTAACTCGAACAATAAAAAAGCGCTATAACTCGAACAAAAAAACAAATTTATTTGTACACACATTCTTTTCAAACATGTACATTTTGTACATAGATACATATGTAATAGTATATGTATATAAATTATATGTATACTAGTGTATTGTCCATATGAATATTTCGGCGTTAATATCCCGTTAGTTTTCTGACAAAATTAAACGTGGACGTAGTGTTATTTCTCTATCGAAGGAATATGGGGTAGCCAAGTCCACCATAAGTCTTATAAAAAAGAAAGAAAGGCAATTTATGGCTTGCACTAACGCTACCCGCAACCATAAGCTTAAACTTCTCGTTATTGACAAAGCAAGAAATCCTCGTGTTTTCAAAAATTTTATGTAACTGTCCGGTGGAGTACAAAAATTCCAAATCAGCCTGGATGACTTCGGCGATTTTCAAAGACTGGTTTCATAATTCGTTCGTGCCGCAGGTAAAATCCAGATTCATTAAAACAATGTTTTTAACCAAGTTAAATGACTTTAATATTTAGGTAAGAAAATATTTGAAAGATGGGGGACTACATGAGAAGGCTCTTCTTCTAATTGATAATGCCCCATCACATCCCAACGAATAAAAGTCCGAGGATGGTTTAATTTTAACTATGTTTATGCCGCCGAATGCGACACCATTGATCCAGCCAATGGACCAAAATGTAATTCGTATAACGAAACTATACTACAGAAATTTTCTACTGGCTTCCGTTTTCAACAATCGATCGAAAAATCGATATCGATGACTGTTTTTTTAACATAGCACACTCAATTGATAAGTCGAACAAATTCGATAAATCGAACAGCGCCTGTTTTAATTAGTTCGAGTTATCGCGAGTGCACTGTATTTATATTGTCGTCGGTGTGTAGGTGGGTCTTCTTTTCCGCATAAGTTTCGTAGATATGTACATTGAAAGTTGTATTTTCTTCGATTTTCTTTTAAATCTGTTCACAACTATTTAGTTCGGTTTCTTGATAAAACCTCTCACTATGTTCATCTGATACGGCGCTGAGATTAACACGAAAGCCAGGGTGTGAATGCAAAAAATACACTTTGCTGCTCAAATGAAGTAAAGAGATGGTCAGTATATTCCTTGCATTCTTGATCTTGCTATCCCCGAAGAAACGCATTTTTTCCAATTCGCTTAGCATATCGTAAAATGTATCTTTAAAAAGTCATACGCTCAAGGCGAAACATACTGCTGTTGAAGCAATTTTTACATTATGAACAATTGCTATACCTATGTATATGTACTTATACTTGCACATTAAAATATTTATTTTTTTAAATTTTAATTAGGTTTCTTACTGACAGAGAGTGCTACGCGGAATCACTCGTTTCGTAAAAACACATATGTATATGTATGCATGAGTTCATTTCCCTGCATACATATGTACATAAGTATGTTTATATTTATTGCGTGTATTAATGCAGAGAACCGCCGACGTGGAAAACTAAATTTAGCATTCAATCTCATTTAAACAAAAAAACAACAAAACAATTACTAATTAATGAAAAGAAATAGATTTCTATAAGAAATGGTCAAAACAATAGATTGAAAATTGAAAATCGAAAATATAAGTGCTAAAATTTTATGACTTTGCTGAAAATGTAAAACCACGGTTCGCACATAAACAACACACACCCAAATGCTATCGACGTCAGACAATCGCAAAAAATTATTTTAATAGCGTTAATGACGTCAGTCAAAAATTTTTTCTCAATGAAAATGCAAACAAAATTGAGGTGAGCACGCAATCAATAAATATAATCACAGACTATAAGAACATTGGTGATAACGTCATCGATGCTGCGCAACAACTTGCACCTACGTGTACTACCTATGTAAATATAAATATGTACCTATGTACATACATATGTATATACATGCAGACATTCAGATGTATGCGTGTATAAATAATTCAGCATACGCGTTCCTTTCCATAACCATCTCAGCCCTTTCTTCATGCAGCTGCTATGAATATAAGAAATGAACTCTGATCTTACGGGGAATCCTGTATATGCGCATTATTTTGAATGAATTTAGAGCATCACCCACGCTTTTGCAAAACTCAAAGCACCTGCATACACGTGCATATATGTACATACATTAGAATTGTTTAAAATTAGTGCCAGAGGTGAAAATAATACCAAAGAACAAGCAAGGAAGTGTTAAATTCGGTGCGAAACGAACCTTATATACGCGCGCAAAATTTCATTTGGGCTGACTGTTACTTTTTGGAATCAAACAAATTTTTTTATTTAGTAGGCGAAGTAGTAGTAAAATGCTACTTATTTGATATATTTACAATAAATTACAAAGTAGGTATTCAAAAAACTCATTTCATCCTTTTATAAATAAATATAAGAAAGAGGAACCTGCAACTTTCACCTGTATGGATAATAAATAAAAAATGTTCAGCTCAATACATTGAGTAACAACAAATCCATTAACAGAATTCATTAGCTATCTCTATTCATTCATTCATTCATACTAGCTATCTCTATTAAAACAGCTACTAAAAAATTAGCACAGCGCTAAATAATTACTTCCCCTTAATACCTTAATGACTTTATATACATATGTGTATGTGCCAAGTGTGATTAAACTCATGTTCTTATACGCTGGGCAGATGCAAATAATACCATATAGCACGTGGGCTGAAAAGTTCCGGACCTACCACATAGTTAGTATCATTGCACTAGTGCTAGTTTATTGCATTCAGCTCTTCTTCAGTTAGTATTGACCTTAGAAAGGCATCTGTTAAAATTTCATGATATTCTATTCATTAACAATTCAAAACACGTATGATGTAAATTAGAGTGACACAAGGTGGCAAGAAAAATTTCTAAATCATTGCATTTCAGCATATAAAGGGTGGTCAATTTAGAAGTATCGGATTTTAAATTCAAATAAAACAAAGAAATTTCAAATGGATTGGGCAATCTTTATTATTTTTCTGTAGAACCATTCGTGCGGTAATCCCTTTGAAATGTTGGCCGCAACTGCTTCGTAATTCGGCCATACGTAAAGACCAATTTTGAATGACTCGCTGGAAGACTTCGGCCGGTATCTCGTGAATAACTTTAGTAATGTTGCCTTTCAGTGCCTCAATCGAAGCTAATTTATCCACAAAGCATTTAGAATTCACATATCCCCACAAATAAACGTCCAAAGGTATGATATCACACGCTCTCGAAGACTAATCCTCTGGTTCGAGACGAGAGATAAATTGCTCACCGAAACGACGGCGCAATAAATCCATTGTTTCACGAGCTGACTAGCTGGCTAGTAGCGCCATCATGAGGGAACTAAATATTGGGGAGATCACGGGCTTCAATTTCCGACATCAAAAAGTCGTTTATCATGCCCCAATAGTGTGCGCCATTCACTACTACATTGGCGCCAGCTGCCGATGATTCCTTCAGCCCATAGGCCGCACAAAGCGGTTATTTTCAATGGATGTAATGGCTGCTCTTAAATAGCTTTGAATTGCTCCTCAGCCAGAATCCGGCAAAAATGTGCCTCATCACTGAACACCATAACTTGGCCTGAGCGCGCGATAAACATTTTCCACAGATAGTCGATTTTCCTAATACAATTTTACGGTTTTTAAACGTTGCTGAGGCGTACATAAGTTTTCCCATGATGAAATGCCAATGAATACTAAAAAAATGATGTATTTACTTCCACAGTAGTCACGCGTAATCTGTCGAAAAAACCCCTATTGGAAAAGTACCTTCAATCTGACCACCCTTTACTTGATTGACTGGCGGCGTTTAAAATTTATATATACATACGTATTTACATATATGCATATTTATTCCTTTTACTCCATAGTGAAATATAGGGCCACATCAAAACTCGTAAATCTATCCAGATATTTTTCAATTACCCTCTTCGACACGCCCACCAGAGGTCAAAATAATACATCCTAAGTAGCAGAAACTTTGTACTTCCTCTATAGATGTTGAGCTTAGTAGGAATGTGCGGATATTGTTTGTATGGCGTTAGTTTTGGAGACGTTGATATTGAGTTCCACTTTGGATGGCAGCCTCGATATTGATTTGAGTTTTTGTACCATGTCTTCGTAGCTGTGCACAAGAATGCAAATGTCGTCGGCGTAATCGAGATCGTTTAAGGATCCACAAAGACGCCATGTGATGCCTCTTTGATTAACTAGAACCTGAGCTAAGACAATGTCAAGGACAGTGTTAAAGAGAGTCAGAGAGAGTGGGGAGCCTTGTTTTACTCCATATTTTACGCATATTGGATCGCTTAATTCCCTTTACACATATATTTCGACAGCGCGCGTCTTTATATTAGTTTCTTTTGAGGTCAATAATATTTCCGGGTATGCCTTTACACCGGAGTGCGGTCCAAATAACGGCAGGTTGAAGAGTATCGAATGTAATTAGTTGGTTGGTTAAAGTTGTGATTCATCCTTAATCCAAATCCAGAACTGTCTAAGCTAGACGGTTGCTCGAGACTCTCGAAAGTGGTTTGCCCAGGGATGGCATTCTCTCCTTCCATAAGGCAGGGCATTCACAGAGGAAATAGAAAATCGTTTCCTTTTTCTCTGCATGTTTACAACTATGACAGTGTGTGTTGTGAGAAATGCCGATTTTGGCTTCTTGTTCCCCGACCAAAAGACCAAAAGCCAGCTATGACTGCCGTGAGTCTCCAAGAGTCTCATTGTTTCATGTTTATCAATGTGAACGATGGTTTGAGTTTGTAGGTGGGTCATAACGTTTTGCTAATTTTGCAAGTCGTCTGGTCTCTCCATCTTCAAACCGCGATTTGGAGGTATTTTGAGGAAATTTTATTCTTGATTGCACCCAGTGTCGTGAATGCCGGTTCCGCAAGAACGTTGTTCATGGCAGATCCACCTCTTGCCAGTTCATATGCTTTTATGTTACCTTCAATGTTCCAATGTCCCAGGACCCATATTAAGCTTTAGTGAAATCAGTAAATATTAAATATAGAGTTGACCGAAATCCCACGCTAAGCTACACTATTATCCGATGGCTGTTTACGTTGTCAACACTTCGGTGCGGTCGGAAGCCCGGTCCCGAAATATTGATGTAGGGTAAGTTTCGTGGATTCGTTTATTTATAATTTGAGGAATGATTGTATTAGCGCTGCGTATAAGTGTAATTCCTCTCCAATTGGTGCAGTGTGAAAAATGTTTGGGATTTTAATTATGAACATCTTCTTTAAGTTCGTCTGGAAGGTGCCGTCTAATCAGCACCGATCAATGATGGCTTTTACGAGTTCAGTACTAGTAGCAGAGTCCGTCTTTACTAGTTCTAATGCGATGTTATCAATGCCGGGCGCCTTTTTGGCTTTAAGTGCTGTTATGATGGACGGAATGCTTCGCGCGGTCTGGACTTCGCAACCTTTACTCCTCTACGCATTCGAGTCTTAATTGGTAAAACATTATGTTATGCCATCGTTAGTAGCTGATTGTGAAGTCTTTCTAAATTGTGGTTATGCGTGTAAACGTTTTGTTTAATAATATAACTTGTTATGTGTTCGGCATCAAGGCAAATAACCACGTTTCTCATCTTTCTGACACAGTCTACTCCATGTCCTTGGAGAAGTTTTTTCAGTTTAGATTTCGCTTACTTTTGCACAAAATTTATAATACTACTTGAAAGTACCTGGGTACCTCGCCCTCAGAATAACTGCCACGAAGTCAGTGAAAGACCTAAAACTTCTCGCTGCACAAACGTCGGAAAGACAGTTCTTGGTACATGTGAATCGTGTTGTAAAAATCTTCTTTAATTAATGTCTCAGCTGATTCTGTTGGTGGATAATATAGTTATATTTCTGGCTCTCTGCGAAACTTAGCTTTTGTACCATCGGAGATGCACAGCTTGGCATTTGTCCGCGGCTCATTACTCTTTTTGCCTGAGTAGAGGAGTGTGAAGCTGTCGTTTATTCTGAGTTCAACAAAGTCAGCCTATCTAGTTTCCGATAAAATTAATTATAGTTCGATAATTTCTTGCGTAATTCAGCTAGTTTCGAGGTTCCAAAAAGCGTACTGTTGTTCCAAGTTCCAACTCATGTCCTTAATTCATTCCAAAGTTCGCCGTCGAAGATGCCACCAGGTTTCTTTGCATTGTGGGGGATGGAGTTGTGTTGTGTTTCAGTAATCAGTAAATTTTAAAAAAGGCCGCTCCTAATCTGCAAACAAACTTCTACGTGGGGGCTCGGGGATTTAAGGGGGGACCCTCATTTATCGGGTCAAAAAAATCGATTTTTTGGAAATAATTTTAATCTATTCTACAACTATTTAAGAATATACTTTCAAAATTTCAAGTCGATATCTGTATTTTTGAAGGAGTGACAAAATTTTTAACAGGACGCGACGGGTGGCCTGATCGCCTGTATCCAAAACTTTAAACGCGTTTTTCTCGAAACATCATTTTTCGATTTTGTGTACACAATTGAGAACGCTGTATTGAACCAATCAGGCTTTACAATAGCTCATTTTAAAGATAATTAAATTGTTTTCAATGTGACATTAAGTGTTTTTTTTTTTAAAAAAAGATTTTCATATTTTTTTGTAATTTTAAAGTCAATTTTTATGCATGAAAAATCACTTTTAACATAAAACTGGGTAAAAAATATCAATTTCGACATTTTTTTTTTAAATCAAAATGTCACATCGAAGGTATTATCCTAAAGTTTTAAAAAAAATTTGGTTTTTTTATTTCAGAAAAAAATTCAGAGCGCTAGAATGTACACAGATAGAATGAGGTGCCATGGACGAGGTGTATATTTCCATACTTAAAATGTTTTTTTTCTTCTCCGAAAATTTTTGTAGACAGTCAAGACATTTATTAAAGTACTTTATGAATTACAAAACGTTTGAAGTTATTTTACCTGAGAAAAAAATTCCCAAAAATGATGCATTTTTCGACCGTCTAAATGAGGGTCCCCCCTTAAAGTAGTCGCAGTTTCCTTTCGGAGGGTTTGAAGGTTTCACCGTTGGTCTGTTGGTGCATCCGCTGCAATCGCTATTGTACAGGCCTGCAAAACGTGCAATTTCCCTGTCAGATCCAAGAACACAAATAAGTCGTGGTGGCTCAGAATAGATACCCTCCACCAGGTTTAACCTAAGAGTCGCCAATTCTCTCAAACCCAAAACCTGCGAACCCAGGATTTTTCATTGGTGGATACGTATTCTAGGCCGTTCTAGGGGCCCTTCCTCATTGCTCATTTGGAAAGTTAAATGGAGCTTTTCATTACTCATTTTAATAGAGTATCAAATTCAAAAATAAAAGAGAATATCCAAAATAAAATGTTTATAAACAGAGAGTATACGTATGTAAGTAGAAAACAATGATGTGTAATCGTTTACTCGCAAATGGTGCTCACACTCACCAACATATCCTAGTACCTTTCCGTTGCCCGTAGGATACACAAAATTGAGCAACACTTGCGCTCGTAGAAAGTGTTTTTGTGTTTCGTGATATTACGTAATGTCGCCATTGATATTTTTGCATACACACTTTTACACACATCCGCGTTTACAGTTACAATTTTTCATTGTTTAATAAACCAAAACCAAAATCCAACAAATGCAAATAGTCCATTTATCTATGATTAACATTATTCAACATTGTTCTATGTATTGTATTGTATTTTAATAAAAATTAAAGTTTTTCTAAGTTTATTTTGCAATGTACTGTTTGTCAACACTGTGCGGTGACAGAGCTATCAGCTGACACGTTTCTTCGGAAACAATCCAAAATCCCACGTCAACGATCTACAATACTAGGGAGCGTCCATAAATTACGTGAGGTGTTTTTTTCAATTTTCTAACCCTCCCTCCCCCCCTGGTGAGATGTCGTGAGATTTTATTCAACCCCCTCCACCATCCCCCAATCTCACGTGAGATTTTTCAAAATGTGGGTTTCTTATGTAAACGCGTTGGATTGTTATTGGAAAAAGAAAAAAAATTTGCTTCGTGCTTTTATTTACGAGTAGTTAAGACTACTAATCAATATTGCTGAGAGTTATAAGTGTAATAAAAATTTAACAATAGAAGACTTAAATCGTAACTACTGCGATTAAAAAAAGAATATCTACTCTAATTCAGTCCATGGAGAATCATGCGCGGTTTCAAGAGAGACTATTGGGACCAACATATCTATATGATTTTCAGTAAAATCATCTGCTCCTTCAACTTCGTTCTGATCAAGGCGAATTTATTACAGGTGACAGCAAACACATATAAGTAAAACCCTACATGTATTTGTTGTTGCGTTTGGTGCAAGCATCACGTCAAAATCAGCAAGCAAATGTAAACATACGAATGTAAACATACCAATACATACAAACAAAGCATATCATTTTGACGTAAGCCATACCTACGGCGAAAAATTCAGCTGGGTGAATGCTGTCACCTTATTAAATCCACCTTGGTTCTGATCTATCCACTCTAAGCCGTTGACGCTTGCGCACAGTAACTCATTAGCTCGTCTTGCGACAATCCGTGAGGGTCGCACTTTGCTGAACATACGCGCTTGCTTAGCTGGTGCAATGTGAGCCGCTCGCCTGTGCTCTGCAGCTCTTGTGATAGATGCGAAGTAAATACCGCATGTACTGCAGCATATTTTCTCTAAATCATCACGTATACTTGGGCAATAGAGATCAATAGGCGTGCTGATGAAGGCATTCAGCGGTTGAATCGGTACGCGTATTAGAAATGGAGCAAATGATTTTCCGTCATGTTCTTTAAAGTCCGGTATTGTCAAACGTCAACCTGAGTGATAGGGCGTTCGGCTCATAGTGGCGCGAAAACAACCGACGGGCTACACTGTACCGCAAATTCAGATTAAATTGAGCTATTTGGTATAAAACAAATATGGTGGTTTGACAGTAGTAATGTATAACGTCGAAGTATGAATGAAATTATTTTCTTTCGAACGAATTAGTGAATGATCTTAATCATACTACGATTACGCTTGAGATTAAATCTTAAGCATGTACAATTTTTTTGTTTCAATCAGAAAAAAAATTGCGTGATATTTGCCGAGACCCCCCCTCTCTCCAACGTAAGATTAGATGAGATTTGACTCGACCCCCTCCCCCCCTTAAACATCTCACGTAATTTATGGACGCCCCCCTACGGAATGGAACGGTGGAGAGAATTCATTTGCATGGGGCTCTCACTAGTTTGTATGTGAGAGTGTGAGCACCAAAAGAGTGCTCCGGGCTACTCCAACGATGATCCGGAGTTCTACAGAGAAACTCAATAACCTTGATCGCGAAATACGCTGGCAGGATGACCCAATTCAGCAATAAGTATGTGTGTCATATCTACCCTGTGGCAGATACAAATTCTAAATTTGCGTAGCTGTGTTATTATTTTGGCGTATATAGCATTTAGTACAACTGTTAGGCTTTTAACACTTAATTAAATATACATTTGTGTAGGTTGTACGGATGTGTGTGTGTGCATATATTTTAAAGCGATCAACAGTGATCTCGTTTAATTGTATGTGGTTGTACGTAAATTCATGTAGATACACACATACATGCATGTATGTATGTACTTGCATCTTGTTTACGTTTATCAATACATATTTAAGTTTAGGTATTTATATGTAGATTCGCCTTGTTTTTATGTCTAACCCTTTCCGGAAATTTGTACAATATATTGTACATTTAAAATTGCATAACTTTAGCTTTTTATTTTCTATTATTTATCAAATTTTGTTTTTGATTCTTTTTTTACTAAATAAAAAAATTATTTCTAGTGAATCTTATTTGCATACTACAGCTGTCTAGTTCACAAGTATCGAATATGACTGACGTACAACGCCATTTGCAAATATTATAAATCTTCCGCTAGGGTGATTAAGTCTGGGTCACCTATGGGTCATGTACATATACATATATAGTTCGCGCTTACATCTTTTTAAATGCCATTTGTGGTGTGCGTCTTGATGTTTTTCCTACAGTTTTTATACCACCTCCGAACGGCAGATGGTTTTTTATGATGAGCTTTTTCATGGCAGAAATACACTCGAAGTGGCCGATGGCTGCCGAGGAGCGAGCGCTGTAAGAAAAAAGGTTCAAATCTGGACACCCATTAAGCCACCTACAGGGGCCGCTTCTACTTAATAATAAGAACGGCACAATGCCATAATAAACCATGATTCAATAATAAAAAGTTTGCTCAGTAAGCAGCTTTCTCATTCCCTCTTGACAAGTCGGCTCCCTTAGCAAGACATGGATTGCTAGCTCAAGAAATTTTAAGTAAAAGTGGTGGAAAA
Organism: Anastrepha obliqua; assembly: GCF_027943255.1. Taxonomy (NCBI): domain Eukaryota; kingdom Metazoa; phylum Arthropoda; class Insecta; order Diptera; family Tephritidae; genus Anastrepha; species Anastrepha obliqua. The sequence continues at coordinate 78,506,211 of NC_072894.1, forward strand.
GTAAATTTTGTCGGAAATACATTTCATTTTCAAAATGGTCTGCTTACGAGCAACAGCTCGCTAAAGAGTTCCGCTTAAGTCAGGACATGATAGAGTAATTGACGCAATCCGAGATCGATGAGTTGTAAATTTACAAAGCTTTATTTCTTATGATGTGGTGATTTAGACGGAGTTCATGTTTTGCAAAGAGCTAGCATTTCCCAAAGAGTTACGACAGTGAGAATAATTGGATTGCATACTTCATTATAAAAAAGTTGCAATTGACGGAACTTATTTCCAATGAGCCCACCTTCCCATGGATGGATGAAGTATCCAGAGGAGGCTTAACAAAGCACAGTACCAGCATAAAAAAGCGTTTCATAAAAAACGATCTGCCGGAATCGGCTTAAAACTGTATGTCCTTCCATTTGTGGAACGCGCGCTACAAATAGGATGAGGATCTCGGCCAAACACCTAACAGAATTGTACGTGCTTATCATTTATTTTTAACAAAATAGTTTCATATTGGCGAAACTTCGCAACTTCGCGATCGGCTTTAAATTTAAAAATTAATTCACAAAATAAAATCTTGGATTAAGTGAAATAATTTCTTGTTTTAATATTAGACTTGGCAATTTCCGCTAATAAATTCTATTTGTACCATTATTTACATTCAAATATTAATTAAAATTAATTTTTTAGGTTAGGTTAATTTTTTAAATCGTTCGCTGTTTGTTACCATTTAAGTAAGAAAATACATTTTTGCTATAATTTTTACCAAAAAGGATTTAATATTTTCCACTTTATTCACCTTCTGAAATACAACCTTTTGTAAGGGAGTGTCAAAAATCGAATGTCACTAGTGAGCAAACCTTTATTAATTGAATCATGATAATAAACTAAGGTATTTTGCAGCCCCTGTATAAATTTGGTAATAAAAAAGTGCTGCATGCTTTCGCGAATCTCTATTTGCAGAAAGTATTTTTTTTTTTTAGATTACGCTGTAGAGCAAGTGACAGTGATTGCATGTAAGAAAAACCTCTCATGTAAAAGCTTCTTTTTGAAAAAGGTGGAAAATATAAAAAATCAATCTACATTTGCCTTTTCAAAGTAATTTAATTAAAAAACAAGATGGTGTACAACATATGTATGTAAATGGAAAAATTTGCATCTTTATGAATGGCAATTTTGGCCAGAAAGGGTTAAAACTTTGGGGAAATAATGAATCAATTCTCCGTTGGTATCATGCCCTAAATTTAGATTTACACTTTCATTCAATTTTATTTTTACTTGTTCATAAATTTTGTTGTGTGGAATCATTTTAGATAAAAACAAACAGGTTCTGTGTGTTTGGTTGGTTGGTTAAAGTGGTGATTCATCCAGAATCCAACTAGCGCTTCTGCACCATTTTGTTGCCACATCCTCGCTACCCAAATTGTTTAACGGTTATTTACAGCATGACTACATCCAGTCTGCGCGGTTAAAAAACCTTATTAGGTTGTTGACGTCTAAGCCAGACAGTTGTTCGAGACTCTCGAGCAATTATTTGCCCAGAGTTGACATCCTCTCCTTCCATAAGTCAGGACATTCACAGTGTGTTGTGAAAGATGCCCATTTTGGCTGCTTGTTCCCCAACAGACCAAAAGCCAGTTGTGGCTGCCATGAGTCGCCAGGCGTCCCGTCGTTTCATGTTTATCAATGTTGACGTGCATTTGAGGTTGTAAGTGGGCCATAACATTTTGTTAATTTTGCAAGTCTTCTGGTCTCTCCATCTACCATCCGCGATGCGGAGGTATTTTGAGGAATTGTATTCTTGATTGCATCCAGTGATATGAATATTGATTCTGCAAGAACGTTATTCATAGCAGATCCCTCTATCGCCAATTCATCTGCTTTTTTGTTACCTTCAATGTTTCAATACACCGGGTCCCAGCTTAAGGTAACCTTATGATTTTCACTAAAGTAGATAAGAACTGTATATTTAATTTGGCCTTTCTAAAATTCCTCATCGCAACATAGTTATTGGATAGATTGGGATTTGGATGAATACTTTGTCATCGATTCCAGTTGATAAAAAAGGTCTTTTGAATCCTCTACTCATCAGAGTGCCGCAGGCAGACCCAGTTACCTTATTAAACTTAAAATAGAACTTGGTTGGCCTGAGCGCATATGCCTTTCTTCTGGCTGCAATTGGCCGAGATGTCTCAGCCTTCTCCGCGCTAATAGCGCCACGTTCAAGAGAAAGTGTATTGGGTATCCGCGGACTGGTCCCAGTAACGACAAGGGTCAGTGAACCATGCCCCAGTAATGTGCAGATGACTGCGCAATCTGCAATGACCTGTGAGAATGCCCGTTAGCATTATCAGTTTATCCTTATAGCAGGGTTATGAGTTTCCTAAACCTCTTTTGATTGTACCCCTTTCAATAAGAACTTCGCCTGGTGTAACCTCATAGTTTAGTATCAGCTAACCGTTCTTAGCCTTAGCTCTTCACTCCTAAGTTTCTCGTTAACAATGTGTTGTCCCATAGCAACGAAGCACTCGGGTCCTATTGATAACGAGGCAACAGCCTCTCTAGCCAATACGTCCGCTACTTCGTTCCTGTGTCCTGGGACTCATACGAGCCGGATACGATTGTACGATTCTGAACTTCTTTTCAAATTTGATGACTTTAGTTATATCATCTTTGAGTAGCTGGGTAAGTAGGAATTGAAACCTCAGCAATACCATGTTTTAGATGGTATCACTTTTCCTCTCCCGAAGCCTTTGCTGGTCATATTCGGCAGGGTACACTTGGCTGATTACTGAATAACTATATGAAACGGCCTCAGCTGAAGTATCACCTCTATCGCAGCTGTAGGGCAGATCCGCATCGCCCCGGTGATGCACACGCATTCTAAACGCTGAAGCTTAGTTAGCGCTGCCCGCACTGTCGAAAGAGTTACTCTCGATGCCAAAGCGACCGCTCCATATATACATCTGTTTTCATTAGTCTTATTATCATGTTGTAACACACATCCATCTCAGAACTCTTGGGCTACAGCCCCAAGATTTCGCTGCCAGACGTTTACAGATCATGAGAGCCTTAATTGATTTGAACAAGGTTGCGCCAACATGCCTCTACCAAAATATGGCGTTTACCCAGGAGAGTTTTGCAAAGACAATAGAAAAACAATCCGACGGCCGCCGTAGCCGAATGGGTTGGTGCGTAGGTTCGAATCTTGAAAAGTGTTTTTCTAATAGCAGTCGTCTCTCGGCAGGCAATGGCAAAGCTCCGAGTGTATTTGTCATGAAAAAGCTCCTCATAAAAAATTTCTGGCGTTCGGAGTCGGCTTAAGGGGGGAAGCTGGTCTAGAGCGCAAAAAATGGGCATATTTTATGAATTTATTTTGACTCAACAAAGGAATCAATCGAAAATCTGTGAAATAGGTTTAATAATATAGCTTTCATGGTACAAATACAAAATTTTTCGTCTGAATTAATTTCAAAATGGCCGCTGTCCAGCAGTTCTCCTAAGGCGCCTTTTTTTCTAGTGGGTCCATTGCCGAAGACGTAAACTCCTTAATTTTTGTCCTGGATCAAAAAATAAAATTTTTTTAGTTTCTATATAACAACAGAAAGAGACGTACGTAGGATTTTTTCGATATTTTGTTTTTTTCGCGAAATGGTGCACGTTTGAACAAAAAGTTACAATTTTCACTATAAAGAACGACATAAAATTGTTGATTAAAAAAAAAACTATGTAATATAAATAAAAAATCCTACGTACGTCTCCGGAGAAAGGTATTTCGAATGTATTGTCAAAATTTCGTAAGAATCGGTAAAGATTTGTTCGAGTTATGTCTTCGGCCAGTTTAAAAAAAGTGATTTCGAGAAAAACGCGTTTAAAGTTGTAAGTAGCGTTCGGGGCATACCTGCGAGGCACTGCCGTCGAATGAAAAATTTGGGCATTTAGACATTTTTGCTGGCATCCCTCATTTGGTATATTATTTCTAAGACCCTAAAGCACCTTTTAAGACAAAAAAAAATTTTTCGATTTTTTCAAAATTCTAGACCAGCTTCCCCCCCTAAAACTGCAGGTGCCTCCATTAGTGGGACGACATCAAGACCATAAATACGTGGAGGAGCTCAGCCAAACAGCCAAAATGAGGGTAAGCGCCAATTACATACATACATATGTGTACATATATAATAGAAATACATTCACAACTCTCTCATCGTATTTAACACTATGTAAGATTTTTTAAAGAGAGTAAATTTGGGAAATGATATGACGTAAATGGAAAAACCGGCGACGTTTCGTTGAAATTTACGAATTCCCAAATATATATACCTATACCCCACAATAATTGCGCTAATACCCATAGCTACTTTAAGTTGTTGAGACGAGGCGTTTCACCGATTTAAATTGACTACTCTATTGCGCTGGGTTTGTGCGTAGACACCACAGATGGCGCCGTTATAGAATTAATGTCACGAAAATTGCGCTATAACCCACGGCTACATTAACACGGGTTACGTAAAAGTGAATTTCTTTCTAATTGCCTGAAGCCTCTACGTTTCACAAAAAAATGTTTTCTATTTTTACAGCAATACGTATTCTCATTGCCTTCAAATTGGTTGTGTAAGCCCCAAGTAATTCTAATTTACTTTGAGCCATTCACAATCGATCCAGCACTGACAATTTAACATAAGCGCACTAAACACGCCTAAAAACATTTCATATTCTAGCTAAATTGTCTGCATTGTTTATTACCACAGGTGCTACAATAATTAAACTAAAGTCTTACGTTAAACGATAATCTGACTAAAAAATGGCAGCAAAAGTTTCAGCAGGCAATAACAAAGTGTTCCAAGCGGTAAGATTTAATAAAGGCACTGATTTTTAATGCAGACCTGTACAAAGAAAAACTAACCTCACCGGTGCTCCAACAACAACAACGCATATCGATCTGCGGATACTCGCATTCAGCCCAAAAATGTTTAAGGAAATTGGTAAAATCTTATTTTGCAGGATGATGTACACATCTCGTTTGAAGATCAACAAAAAATAAATCGGTTCGCAAAGCATAATGCTCGTATGGATGACCTAAAAATGGAGTTAGATATGAAGAAAAATGATTTGAAGAGTGTCGAAGAAGCACTCGACGAGATAGAGCTTTTCGACGAAGACGAGGAAATACCATTCTTGTTTGGTGAAGTTTTCCTGACACACAAATTAACGAAAACACAGGTACGAGTGTAAATCCTTCCGTATATTCAGATAACATTAAACATCTTCCCCGCACAGGAACTTTTGGCTACAGTTAAAGAAGATACATTGAAAGAAATTGCGGCAATTGAAGTGAAAGCAAACGAAATTAAAGCTGAAATGAATGAGCTAAAATCGCATTTATATCAACGATTCGGTAGCAATATATCGTTAGAGAGCGAAGATTAAATCCCGGCTTTTCTGTTAAACTAATTTAAATTCATGTTCGTCATAAATTAGTAACAATATTAAAATTTCGTATTAAATATTAACAACTTATTTAATTAAAGTCAGTCTGATTGGCGAAAATGTACATGAGATTATCCGTAGCTTTGCCCAGGCATGCCGTCTAAAAAGAAAAAAATATGAATTTTGTAAGAATCAGAATTGCACAACGTCAGAGCCAACATTTTTTCGAAAACGTTTTTAGAATTTCTAGTAGCCTTTACTAAATCACATCCTAAAAATATTAAGATGAAATTAACATTATATTTAAATTGAAATTGATAATAAAAATGGCGGCTCAAAACTGTTGTTCTGTTCAAAGTTAGTTTCAAAAAAGTTGGCTAGGCCCTTTGTGCAATTTGGTAACAATATATACAGAACATTTTTTAGCATGTTTACCTCCAAGAATTCAACGTTGAATGGTGGCTTATAATGTTTCCAGGACATCAATTCATTTATTTTACGAACTGTTTGAGCCGTGTCAAAAAACACCGAATTCTACATAAAAGTAAATAATGAACGAAATTGTAATTTTAACAATTACAATATTAAAGTACCTGCCCATCGCCTTCGCATCCGCAATTTAAATTTTCATGCGTTTGGCATACGGAATAATCCTCTTGCAAATTGAACAAGTCCAACAGCTCTTCCGCTGTAAATTTCATGGTAGTCTCGCTACTACCTTTCAGTGATACACTATCGGCCAGCGATATTTTCGCAACTTGTCTTTGAAAAATTTTTTCTTCGATGCAACCAGCAGTAACCAGCCGATAAATATGCACATCCTTTTGTTGGCCATCACGCCATATACGTGACATCGCTTGAGCGTCAGTAGCGGGATTCCAGTCGTGGTCAAAAAGTATTAATCTCGATGCCCCAATCAAATTAAGACCCACACCTCCAGCTTTTGCACTGAGTAAGAAAACTAACGAATCGTCAGCATCCCCATTAAATTTGTCAACGTTTGAATTTCTTTCACCAATACTTGTGGAACCGTCTAGACGTAAGCATTTGATGTTCAAAAAATCGCATAAGCCTTGCAACATATTAAGAGTTTTTGTGTGATTTGAAACCAAAACGCATTTTTCTCGGTTTTGCACAGCTGAAACGAGAAGAAAATTCTGTACCAGCTCTAGTTTCGCTGAGTCAAACGGGCCCATTTCTGAACAATCTGGCAAACAACGTTCCAAATTACGCGATAATAAATTTGGTGTTTTAGTACGTGCAACCAGGGAGGGATGGTTACAAATTTTCTTTAGTATAGTAATTGTTTGCAGTGGTGTTAAATCTTTTAGTATAGTTTCCTTCCGTTGGGTATATAGTTGAAGAGCTTTTTTCAACATAAACTGCTGAAGTTCCGAGGGTTGAACAAAGCATATATATTCATTCTTTTTTGGCAAATACTGTCCATTCACATTTTGTAAGCGGCGAAGCACAAATCGTTCTGAAATTCGCATAAGCTCCTGTGTTCGTTGTGCAGCTAAGTTCTTAATTTCTGTAGTAGCATCAGGGGACTGACTTTCTTGCAAAGGGACTTCGTAGTATGAATGGTATTCCTGATTGGTGCCAAATATACCGGGGTTTACAAAATCCGCTAGTGCATAGAATTCTCCCAAATCATTTTGCACTGGTGTACCTGTAATGATTATTCGCCGTGGAATATTAAGTTTTCGGAGAGCAGCAACTATTTTTGTCGATTGGTTTTTGAGGCGATGACCTTCGTCGCATATTAGCATGTCGAACTTCAAACGCAAAAAATCTGCAACGTGTCCAAGAAGGTTTTCATACGAAACAATTACGAAGGGAATATGTAGTTGCTGTGAATATGAGTCCAATTTTTGTTTCCCACCTACAACATACGCATACATTCGTTCATTTTTCAGCCATTTCCTCAATTCGTTTTCCCAATTCCGCGTGAGTGTACTTGGCGTAACAACAAGTACGCGTTGGAGTACTCGCTCGCCATCGTAAGGGCCAACTTTCAGAAGTGTATGCGCTAACGTAATACACTGCAACGTTTTGCCCAAGCCCATTTCATCAGCGAGTATGCAACCCTGATACATTGGGTCTTGGAAGCCCATTACGCATTTGTAAATGAATGAGACACCTTCTCGTTGATGAGGACGCAGGTTTTGAGCGAGTCTGTGTGAAACTTCTACAGGTTGTATCCGTCGATTCGTAGGATTCAATTCCATAATATAATCTGCTGGCGGACAAGGTAAGTAAAAAGCATTCGTTTCCACTTTTGATGAACAACCTTTTCCACGACTTATGTAAGAGTTCTTCTTTTTTAGATTTGATTTGTCAAGTTCCATTTCAGCCACACTTTCTAATAATTCAATTTCCTTATCGGCTATCAGCAATATCAAACCAATTTTCAATTCTCCTAAATTTATGTTTTCTAGTGCGCCCATTTCATGCCCGTTTTGGTCTCTTAGAATACCTTTGCTAACACCTAAATGAACTTCAAATATACCGTCGCCATCCCATGTTTTGTTCTTCCTTGTTGACACAGCTCGCCAAACGACGTTATACAGTATTTTATCTTCTACTGTTCCTCTAGATATTTCATAAAAGTCGGATTCTTCATTTTCGTCTGTTTTTGATACTATATTATCAGCTCTCATATCATTGCTTGAATTGAATGCATAGGGCCCCTGATATAATGTAGATATTTTTTCTTTCTTTTTCAATCCGCCACTTTGCTGATCTTCATCAGAGCTCCAGCGAATCTCAGCTTGTTTTTTACGCAAAGCAAAATATTCGTTTCTATCAGTGATTTGCTCCAATAGTTCTATCTCCTTTCCACCTACAACCATCTGGCAACCTTCTTCCAATTCGTCAAGTTTTAACTTTGTGTTGGTACCTATATATTTCCCGGTGCTGTCCTTAAGAACCGCCCGTGGAACATCCAACTGTACTTCTAGTAGTCCATCACCATCCCATGTTTTATGCTTTTTTTTAGTTATTTCGCGCCAGACCACATTAAAAATTAGTTTCGAGCTAAAAGCATCAATGTTTTCTTTGGAGCTGTGCCTTTCAAATTTACCCGCTCCTATCTTCGATGTGCCCCAGCTTTCCTCGTTCAAAGTGGTTGAACTCACTTCATCTTCAGTATGTTCCACATTTTCAAACAGATTATCAATCTTTCTACGTTTTTCCACTTCTCGTGCCTTTAGCGCGGAAGGAGCGCATGACCGTCTCATAATAAATCAACACAATTTGGTTTCGAAATTATTAAATTTATTTATTCTTTGAACCAACTTTGAACTATTTACATCTGAAATTAAAATCAAACGATCTGAAGCAAGGCGAATTCATACAAGGTGACTTCGGTAGAGCAACATATGTACATGTACTTTGATTTTGTAATTTATCGGTTTCAATACCAAATTTCATTGATAATGTCAACAAAGAATCAAGACAGCAACAAGGAAGAAGGCCTCTACCCAAAACAGTTACTTTATTTTTCACAATTTTGACATTTTGACTTCAGTTTCCATACAAAACAAAAGATTAAAACAAAAAAAGTTTATTGTGGGCTCTAACGACACACCAAATTTGAAAGGAGCAACCATGTATTCTAGCTTTTGTAATTTCTAGACTTGGCAACTCGTATCTTCTCGCGAGTTCTGCCTCACCATCAAGCAAAGCGAACTGTGTGCCATAGGTGGCGCCTTGCCAAAAGAGTTACTTTATTTTTCGCGGTTCTGACAAGTCTGACGTCAGGTCCTTTACCAATACAAAACAGAAAGATATTACATGTTTGCATCACTATTTTGGAAGATGCAATCTCTTATTATATTACTCTTCGTACCGGATTTTGAAGGTGACATTGTGTTTATATTTTTCCCTTTTCTTCCATCAGTCAAAATTTTACAATAGCCCACCAAATTGTTGTATTTGTTGAATCGATATCACCTAGTATATATTTACCTCGTCAGCTGCAATACCGAAGTCACCTACGGTCATTGTGGACAACCGATGACGTCAGTGCCGCGAATAAACAAACAAAAATAAAGCGATGAGTAAGCCAAAATAATTTGAAACTGTCAGAGGCAAGAAACTATATACACGAACACACACTTTCCTGCCATGACGTCACCTTCCAAAACAAAAGTGTGTGTAGCGTAATACACATAACAGAAGTGAAACTTTCAAGGCAGACAAAGAAAGAGGGAGAGACCCGAGAGAGAATGACGCCGGAATGGAAGTAGGCACCAAAAAAAACGCCAAAAAAATTGGGACCAAATAACGCCCCAAACAGTAGGCACCAAGAAAATTTAACGCCAAAAAGCAGGCACCAAAAATATAATTCCTACAAGTTTGCATCAACAAACAAGCGCCAAAAAGTAGGCAGTGTTATTTCTCACTATAAATTAGCAACCCCAAGGAAAACCGCAGGAAAAATAGCCTAAAGTGTATCTAAGATATATATAAGGTATAGCTCTCTCTCTCCTTTTCCTCTACGTTATAGTTTTTTTCTCTCTCGCGGAACGAAAATGCCAAAAACGTTGCATGGCCTTGAAATTTTACTCTCCATTCTCGCTCGTCCATCGATGCCTAAGAAATTTCACTTCAAAAGCCAAAAAAAAAATATTTGGAAGTATTTTTTTAATTCCTCCTTTGACAATTTATCACGTTTCATTTTATATTTATTCATTCACTGATTATTCACAAGTAACTTGTAAACATTATGTATTATTGCACTACTTACGTCATCGGGTGTCAGCATCGCTAAAAATAAAGTAGCTAATGCTTTCGGAAGGCAGTACTTCTGTATTTTGTACATCGAGTTTTTGATCTGCCATGGTCCCAAAATTCTTCCTCCTGGGAGTTACAAATTCGAGGACTTTTTTCTCGAGAACATTTGAAACTGGTCCAATTGTTGAGATGCATTTACTACGAAAGTGCAAATATTTAATATGTCACATAATATTATATTATTTTCTGTATTCAAATTTATAAAACATTATAAATCTATTTTGTTGTTCTAACATTCATGGTAACCCTACACGTGTTTTACGTTCAGCCATTTCTCACTTGTTATTTACGCACATTTATTTTGCTTATTTACAACTCTTCTGCCCTCAGTGAAGCACTTAGCGGAGAGGTTGCATTGCATTTTTGGCCAATTAATATTTAAATAACTAATAAAAACATTAGCAAAATGGTGAGTTATGAATATATTGTTTACTAGTATTGCTTGCTGATGAAATAATGTTTTTCAGACCGAAGAAGTAAGCCCAAAAGCATTCCCGCTCGCTGATGCCCAGCTCACATCAAAAATCATGAATTTATTGCAACAGGCATTAAATTACAATCAACTTCGCAAAGGAGCTAACGAAGCCACAAAGACACTAAATCGCGGTCTTTCCGATATAATTGTAATGGCTGCTGATACAGAACCCATCGAAATTCTACTGCATTTACCACTGCTATGCGAAGATAAAAATGTTCCCTATGTGTTTGTACGTTCCAAGCAGGCACTAGGTCGTGCATGTGGTGTATCAAGACCGATTGTTGCTTGCTCTGTTACAACAAATGATGGTTCACAACTCAAGTCACAAATCCAATCAATTCAACATGAAATAGAAAGACTTCTAGTATAAAGTGATATTTTCCTAATCACAACAGTTAAGATGTACAAATACATACATACATAAATGTTATTTTGAATGATAGAAATTAAACGATTTTGCTCATTTACTTACAGAAAAAGTTAATTTTATTGCTAGTATTTACACTTCTTATTAGAAACTTGATCAGGATACGAAATTTCAGTTAATTTTCGTGTTGCGAATACATTTAGTTTGTTAGTGGATCACATCCAAAAATAAACAGTTCGATCTTAGTAAATTCTTGGATATTTTTAGAAGAACTCAGAACAACGGAGAGCCTGGTTTAAACATGTAAGTCCAAAAGTATATACATTATGCATATGTCGGAAAAATGCAACTAAGAGCATTGAGAGTAAAACTTAAAGCACTTATTTGGTTTTGGAAGAAATTCCGTTGTCTCGTGCTTGAAAGCAATCTTGCATATGTATGATTGCAGTTTCAACATCTATCGTTGGTATGGTCTCGCAAAGGCCAGTGGCTGCTCGTGACTTTCTTAACAACTCGTCAGTTCTGGATTTGTTGAAATTGGATCACGTTTGCTTAGTTATTTTGCAGATATCCGTGTGCGCACGCATTGGGGCAATATATTTCTATCACTTCGGATTCGTTATAGGATGCCACTTGTCTTGACAGCCCATCAGCTTTCTCATTTCCTTCTCTGTTCCCATGGCCAGGCAGCCAGATGAAAGCGATGTGTGTTGTCCGCGCTAAAGCCTTAAGTTCTTGGATTTGCCTGGCGAATTTTGAATTGGTTGTAGGTGACTTTAGAGCTCAGATGACTGATTGACTATTTTAAAAAAATACATACTTTCGATAGTTTTGTGGATGGTTTTTAATTATCCCGCAAGCTATTCTAAAGTATAGGGTAGCATCAGTAAAATTTTATGAGTTACTAGTAAGCCTTTGGCTGTCTAAGATAACACTATGTCTAAACATCCTAGCATTCTAAAAACCAACGTATTTGATTCTGAACACGGTATTCATTGCTGTTAACCGTAGTTGTAAGTTTATTGGTAACAGGTAGAGCGTGATATTAAGTGCCTCTGCTGAACACGATCACATAGCTCCAGTTATTCCTGAACAGGCTGCTTGTTGTACGCTTGTTAGTTGCCTAACGTTGCACTGCTTCTTTAATGCAGGCCACCTTTTCACAAGTGTAGAAGCTTTATCTACCCGCTTTTCTACATTATGCCTCCAGTTAAGCCTCCAAACGCATTGATCGATGGTAGTTTAGTTGGTCTACCGTAAGGTCTCTGTCGAACCCGACGAAGTATATTACAATGACAAGGTGGATATCACCTTCAACGGTTGTGCTTCGCCGAAGAGATGCGCGTGCTATTTTAGCCGGCAATTTATTCTGCATCCTCCGGCCGACAGATCCAAGGGCTGAAGAGGTGGACCGCGAACTACCTGAGTGGTCGTCATTCGTCGGTGATATTTCGAGACCAAACATCTAAACAGAGGAAAATAAAGCAAGGTGTACCGCAGGGTGGTGCCCTTTCACCCTTGTTTTTCAACTTCTATATCTCGAAACTCCCCCAGCCACCAGAGGGAGTCTCCCTGGTCTCATGCGCCGACGACTGCACGATAATGGCGTCGGGCAATGACATTGATGGCCTATGCTCCAAGGTAAGCGACTACCCCGCCAACCTTTCTCGCTTCTTCACTGCGAAGAGTTTACAACTCTCCCCCATTAAATCCACGGCGACCCTTTTCATCACCTGGACAAAGGAGGTCAAACTACAACTCAAGGTGAAAGTCGATGATACACAAATTCCGACGGTTAACAACCCCAAAATAGTGGGAGTTACCTTTGACAGCTTGCTCTCCTTCTCAGCGCATACAACCGCTATTGCAACTAAAATACAGAATCGCAAAAAAGATTCTCAAGTTGCTCGCCGGCAGCATTTGGGGCAAAGACAAGGAAATGTTGTGATTCGCAGTGGACGAAGCTTCAGACCTGCCAAAACGCTGCATTAAGGACCGAAAATTGCTCAGTAAGCAGTTTCTGCTAGGGTGTTACCGCAGGCCTCTCCCATGCAGACACCTGCTCGAGTCTGAGCCACTTCCCAGGCACATCAGGAGGCATTTCCTCAACTACGCGGACGAGATCTTAGACAAAACAAACAGACAGCTACTGAATCGGACAGTGTGCAGACAGGCCAAAAACAACATTCATCGGGAGACTCTCACCACCTTCTTAAGCTCCCGACCCCCGAATGCCGTTATCGGAGTCCAACCACCACCAATCGCAGACGAAGAGCTCCAACTTCCCCGAGAGTCCCGCGTAACCTTGACACAATTACGTTCGGGTTATTTTAGCAGGTTAAAATCCTACTTATCCAGAATCGACCCCGACATACCAAGCATATGTCCGGCATGTGAAGGCACCCCGCACGACAGTAACCACCTTTTCACATGCCTTCTAAAACCGACTCATATAACACCCCTCTCAGTCTGGACCCAACCCGTCGAAACAGCATGTTTCCTGGGCCTACCTTTAGTCGAGCCAGAGGAAGACGACCGGTGATATGCTCTACACTGGCGGGGCTTCTATTACTGTTAACAAACAAGCAATGGTAGTTTAAACTGAGGATTATTGCTTTTTAGATTTTTATTAACTAGTATTTATTTTATAAGGTAGCCGTTTTGTTTTAAAATTCATTTTAGCCGAAAGTTTTTTTTTGTATATTCGAGTATTTTTTCTGCAACTTCTCTTGTAACGTTTTTTTTAAGTTCTGTCGGTTGCTTATTTAATTTATATCTCGCTCAAGAAAACTCCATAAATTCGCAATTGCATTAAGATCAAGCGATTGCGCTGGTAGGCAGTTGCAGATAAGTCATAATTGAAGAATACTTGATGGTTGTTTGAGACCTTCGCCTTGATGGAATGAAATATACCCAGTGTGGCAACACAGATTGAACAGACGACCCGATGGCAACCCTGACAATAACAGGACAAGAGAAGAACGCCATTTGAACGAAAAGTTTGAGTTGCATCTAACCGCCGGCGAAGACGGACGTATATACCAACCCGCACATCCGACACTAATTTTATATAAACTTAATTTTAATGAAGTTAATCCTTATAATTGTATTTCTTACATACCAGTGTATATTACTTAACATTTTGATAATAAATAAATAGATAAAAACGAACCAATTGCCATTATAACCACACCCAGATTACCAAATTTTTCAACTCTTTCCAATTAATTATTTTTCAATCAATTTCAGCTTAAAGGCTCGAAAAACATACCAACCCGGAGGCTCGGCAACTTTCCAATCCAGATGAGCAATGCCGGAGATCTAAACGAAAAAAAACCAAATGATCTTGGTCCAGAAATTCTGTCTAAACTGTCACATTTAATAGAAAAATAGTACTTGATAGTGTAAACTAAGTATTATAGAATGAATTTAATTTAAATATTTATAACATTTCAACATCTTTAATGGAGTAGTTTTATTATTAATAACTTTTGAACGATTTAATATAATTGCGCTTCGGTGTTGGTAAATTCATATTGGGACACGGACTGTAAACTAGATATTTACCGAAGAAGCTTACAATGGTTCAAAACATGTAGTTATATGAGAAATGGTTACGAATTAATAGTTATAAGGGCAAGTACATAGTACACTCAATCTCTCTCTGAATAGCCCCCTTAAATGGCCGTTCGAAAAAAAAGGCTAGCAACCAAGGCGAATTTATTACAGGTGACAGCAAACACATATAAGTAAAACCAAGGCGAATTTATTACAGGTGACAGCAAACACATATAAGTAAAACCCTACATGTATTTGTTGTTGCGTTTGGTGCAAGCATCATGTCAAAATCAGCAAGCAAATGTAAACATACGAATGTAAACATACCAATACATACAAACAAAGCATATCATTTTGACGTAAGCCATACCTACGGCGAAAAATTCAGCTGGGTGAATGCTGTCACCTTATTAAATCCACCTTGGGTAAATGCTGTCACCTTATTAAATCCACCTTGCTAGCAACTATGTTTTCTATTGTTTACTATTTCCAGCAGATGTCGCATCGTACTGTCATTCCATATTTCTTTTTGACTCCTCTTTTGAAAAAAAGCGACGACAAAGTCGAGTCAGCACGTTATTTTTACGCGATTTTATTGTGGAGCAGTGAGAAATATCCTTAAATTGTGCAAAATAATAATACAAAATGGAACAATTTGATTTAACAAAGATTAATTGCCAATTTTTGGACAGGCATCTTACTTTTCCACTGTTGGAGTTTTTGTGTGGAAAGGAGGTTAGAAAAACTTTGCTTGCTGTCGCTTTTCGTGTCTGTTTCTAACAATTTTTTTAAATTATAGATTTACAATCAACAAAAACTTTTAGAATACATCCTAGAGACAGTGAACAAAACAAACATGATTGATTACACTATGGACACTCGCAAACGATTGAATCTTAGTCAGGAGATGCCGGAGGAATTGGTGCAACGCAAAGCTGAGGTGCTGGCTACACTAAAGCAATTGCAAAATGAAGTGGCTCCTATTATGAAAGCCACCGACATTCTTAAGAATGGTGAAAGCATGAAAGACTCCAAGACTTTCGTTAATGCTTTGCAAAAGGATTATAACTTTAAGGTGGAACATTTGGAGAGCGCATACAAACTGGCTAAGTATTTGTATGAGTGCGGTAACTATCAGGAATCGACGTCTTATTTGTATTTCTGCTTGATTGTCATGTCACCAAATGATAAGGTTTGTTAGAAAAAGGAATATTTAAGAAAATGTATATACATTATTCTTCTTTTTAGAACTACTTAAATGTCCTATGGGGAAAATTGGCTGCCGAAATTTTGACTCTAAATTGGAACACAGCGCTAGAAGATTTAACACGTCTGCGGGACTACATCGATAATGCTAATTTTTCAACAATTCAAGCGCTTCAACAACGTACATGGCTGATCCACTGGTCCGTGTTGGTGTTCTTTAATCATCCCAAAGGTCGAGATCTGATCATTGACATGTTTCTTTACAAACCTCTGTACCTAAACGCCATTCAGACAATGTGCCCACACATAATGCGTTACTTAGCTACTGCTGTCATCATTAACCGTACACGCCGTAATGCATTAAAAGACCTTATCAAGGTGATCCAACAAGAGTCTTACACTTACCGTGATCCCATCACGGAATTTCTTGAATGCCTCTATGTGAACTTTGATTTCGAAGGTGCTCGTTTAAAACTTCATGAATGCCAAACCGTAATATTGAATGACTTTTTCATTGTCGCGTGTTTAAATGAGTTCGTTGAAGATGCACGTCTTATGATCTTCGAAACATTCTGTCGTATTCATCAGTGTATCACCATTAGTATGCTTGCCGACAAGCTGAATATGAAACCCAATGAAGCAGAATGCTGGATTGTAAATTTAATTCGTAATGCACGTCTAAATGCAAAAATCGACTCTAAATTAGGTCATGTGGTGATGGGAACCCAACCACTGAGCCCTTATCAACAACTGGTCGAAAAGATTGACTCATTGTCTATGCGCTCAGAACATTTGGCCGGTTTAATAGAACGCAAAAATAAGCAAAAGAATCCTGAATCGATTGATTCGTGGAAGTATTATTAAGCGACGTTTTTAAATTTCCAGAAATAAACTATAATTTGTAACACGTTTAAATTATTATCAAACGCCAAGGGCCTTAATGACCAGTGCCCTGGGTGAATGTCAAAAATTCATTTTTATATAAACAATGTAAAGATTAAAAAGGCTAGAATAAAACAACAACTACAATTCGGGCTGCAATGCGGAAGTTTGGTTTATTTTCCGAGTTATTTACAAAACTTCATCAAATGCGCTTAGTGATCTTAAATAGAAGAAAATGTTCAAGTTTTCTAACAATGTTTGTCATTAGCAACTTTGTACATTTATTAAAACTAAAAATAGTTTTATCACAAATATTTCAAAATGCTGTCATGCTTTAATTTATAATTTTATAATTGTTGCTTTAAGTACAAACAAGTATTTAAAAGCCAAGCGAAATATGTTTGCACTACTGGGTGAAAAGCAAATACTCTACTACTCAATTTATATGAATTAGTAATTCAATTACATTACATTCACACGTAAGATCTTATAATTTGAAAATTAAATATGTAAAATTGTTTATTACGCTAATTCAATACTCAGCCAAAGGAACCTGCAAATTGGCGAAATCTTGACATCATGTTCGAATTTATTTTTCAATTCAACTCCTCTGCTTCAACCTCATCAGCATCTAGCAAACGCCGTTGAGCGTCATTCTCCTCATGTCATACAATGAATTGCTATCTCGACTTTTTCGCATTGCTTTCGCTCTTATTTTTATTAACAACCATCCAGCTTCGCATTGGCAAATTCTGCAAGTAGTTTATCCAACGCCGCATAAAGAGTAGCCATACAATTCCATATACTATACATATTATCGATTCGATATAGTAGCCATCAAAGACAATTTGGCATTCGCCACCTGCTACCTCACATTCCTAATATGGGAAATTTAATATTATTCAAAATCTGCATCCTTCAAACTTCATTTACTTACCGTCTTTTGTGCCTTCGATGAGCAACTATTCTGCGCCGCCACTATTGGGTCCACATGAATACACTCTTGCCAAGTTAATACGTCTACCAGCCATAAAACCACAGTGTTTGGCCAATTCCCACCTAAATTTGAAAGCGTGTTTAGGAATGTCATGTATGTACCACCAACCGCTGGATCAGAAATTTTTGCAAAGAATGCCATTACAGCTACAAACATGCAGTACAGGCACACCTGATACAAAGCATAATTAACGATAAGGATCACATAATAAAACACGGGTACATGACTGTCCGTGATCATGTATGGCGTGCAATACGTGATTATTGCTGCTATTGTGCTAAATATAATTCGATAGGGTATAGCTTTTAAGAAGACCTCCATAGGTCGCGGTCCATGTGTGTAGCGACTGACGATTAGCGGCAACACTATTTGTAAGGGTATCATTGGTATTACTAGTAAGGCCAATTTCTCCTTTGGTACGCCAGCATCGATTAATTTTAATGATGTAACTGCATCAGTAGCGGCAAAAGTAACCTTAACGGTTAATAATATACCAGCCAAGATTTGTATTGGCCGCATGCGAACCATGTCGAAAAGTATCTTGTAACTATCACGTAAATTAAGCTCATGTTCATCAGTGTACCGTGCAGTTGTGTGTGCATCTTGCACATCATTTTCTTTTTTTAAGATTGCTACCAAAGTGGTAACTACCATGAAGCAGAGTCCCCAAAACCATAAAAATTCTGGCAAAGTCACAAGTCCTTTGTCAAGCGATTCCGTGCGCAGATAATTGTTACAAAAATCTTTTGATTCTAACGCAATAAATACCACATAGCCAAGAAAGTAACCAGCTGTTTGCCCAACACTGTTGCAAGTCGACGCATAGCCTACATTACATCGTTTCAGCATAGTCAGCGCCCAGCCGTCTACTGCAATATCCTGTGTTGCCGCGAGGAAGTTAAGTAAGAAAAATAGCGTTGTTAACAATGGCACATTGGGATCTGCACCGTTGCCACCTAACCACCGATCCACTTGCCACGACAAGAAGAGCATAAAAATACCAATAAGATATTGAGATGGAATGAGCCATGATTTTCGCCTTCCAAATTTGCGCACATAGATGGAATCAACAATAGGCGCCCATAAAAGTTTCATACTAAAAGGCCAATAGGCAAAGGAAAACTCAGCTTGCTGCCTATAACTAGCTCCTCGGTTCTGTAGCAACATGGGAACCGCCGCAATCAGTCCCAATGGTATGCCTTGCAAGACATATAGGAAGAAAAGTATTGCGATGTTCCCACGATCGCCCCGAATATCCGTCTTCTCGTGAATTTCTTCATTTGCATTTACGTTTAATGGACAGTCTGACGGAGGTGTTTCGACAAGCAGACAATGCTTGTCAGTGGCATCTGTTGGCGACACGTTCGTGTCCTGTCTACGACGCACAGTCATATTCCTAAAATTATTATACATTTTAAATAGTCATCATTAAATAACTCACAATATTACTATATTTACTTAGTTAAATTTTGTCAGATAAATCACGGCGACACGTCAGTAACTTTAAGTCTATTTACATTTCTGCTCACTCTACAAAGTATAGATGCGTGTTGTTGGTTTTTATTGCGTGTCAAAATTGATTGAATTTGCAGGTTTTCTTTAATTTACGGATTTTGCTTAAATCACTTTCTATGAAGCCTAAGCTGAGGAATTTTTCTTTCAAAAAGTTTCTTAAAACTCTTATTGGAAAGTATGCACTTAAATTTATAAGTTTTAATACATCAAACTAATTCGAAACGCGAAACGATAACAATAATATAATTTTTGCTTTTAGACAAATGCACA
This sequence comes from Anastrepha obliqua, assembly GCF_027943255.1. Taxonomy (NCBI): domain Eukaryota; kingdom Metazoa; phylum Arthropoda; class Insecta; order Diptera; family Tephritidae; genus Anastrepha; species Anastrepha obliqua. Next base: position 78,525,702 of record NC_072894.1, read on the forward strand.
GGGTCGCAGCGAACAGGTGTTACTGGTTCGTTGGAAAAAAAAATTGTAACCGGTTATTCATTTTGCACTAGTTGTATAAGAATTCGTGCCACATCATTCTTTAGGGAGTACATTATAGTTTTGTTGCTGAATCAATTTAATTATAAAAAGGGCCAGTTTTTCAGTGCTAATTTAAGTGTGCCTATTCAGTTAAACTAAGTTTAAACGAACGTACTAAACTCAGTTTGAATATTCGTCGCAGTTAAACTTGCACAGTTAATTGGTAATTACATAGTTTAAGGCCCGAGTGTAAAAATATAACTATTAATATTCTAAGATTTATGTTTTTGTTATTGAAATAATAACAGCATTTAGCAAATGTCAAGAATACGGTGCAATTAGCACTCAAGTTCTATAATATTATTCTGTTGCAGTAATGGAATTGTTTTTTTGCTTATATTAATTTATTTCAGAGTCCAACAACTTAAAGCTATTTTCTTTGTGAACCTACATTTCATTCGCCTTTAGTTATAATATCTCAACAAAAAATTCAAAGAATCAGAAGTTATAAATGATATAACCCGACAGCCTGTTTCGAAAATTCGAAAAACCAAAATATGATTTCACTACGGCCTAGATCCCGAATGCTAATTTGGCATAGCAACCACATACACATAGTAACCACAATACGCTCAAGCAAAAAAACCAAGCACTCACATCATCACACACCTGGGGCCGGCCAAAAAATGGGAAAAAGAAGAGTTTTGTTTACTTGTAGTTTTGTACCATGACAGTACCTCCCTTTAAATACGTTCACATATAAGTAGATGATTTACTTTTTCGCGCTAACTTCCAATCCGTAATTAAAAGGCCTATACAAAATTTCTCTCCCAAAATCTGAAATTGTAAAATAATCCTAGATAATAATTATACTTATGGACACACAACCCTGTGTTTTCTGTGTTATCGATAATTATTATTACGAATGTGAAGAGAAACATCAAAATAAAAACTAAATGAAATGGACGCCGGCAAATAAAACAGATTTGTAGACATAATTTTAGTTAAATGTTTGTTAAATATTATTAATTACCCATTCATATTACAGAAAAAAGCGTGTGTCCACAAACGCTTTCTCCTCTTATTACTTATTAGAAAATGTAATATCGAATTTCGCATGCGTATTGCTGCCATAATTTTTGGCAACTTCAGTAAACGTCGCATACGGATTTCCGCCAACTGTTTATTATTAGCAGCCAATTGCGCCATTAAATTAGCTATTCTTTCTCCTTGTATTTTCTTCATATCGTTAGTAATTATTAAAAACACCGAAATATTCCATCAAAATATGAAGAAAAACCTCTCAAAGCAGTATTGATCGCTGATTGCCAATTTTGCAGGTAATCTGCCATATGTGAACGGGTAGATTAATTTGGTGGATTTATAGGTGATTATTGCATATGTGAGAACGTATTATTAGACATCGTTTATTCGATAATCCACACTTTTTTCTAACATCGGGTGATGTTTTTAAGAGCTTGAGAACTTGAAATGATAATAGAAATTTAAATAAATAAATATACTTTTGTTAGGTATTTGGCCGAGCTTCTCCTCCTATTTATGGCGTGTGCCTCGATGTAGTTTCATAAATAGAGGGACCTATAGTTTTAAGCAGACTCTCAACGCCAAATGGTTTTTTATGAGGAGGTTTTGCATGGCAGAAATACACTCGGAGGCGCGGCCGCTATTAGAAAAAACGAACCTACCAAACAAAAGGAGGGGGAATTACTTATTTGTAGAGAAGAAGAATAGGCGAAAGCAATGCAAACAACAAAACACAAGAAATTATATGCACACACACATACTTTCTAGCCACGGCATCTGCCACATAAAAACGCAAAAAACTGCATTCGGAGGCTTTATATTCCCTTATGCTTTAACAATTTAATACACGGGATTTCGTTTAATCTCACAAATCACAATTTTACCAAGCCATTCACTGAATTTTCACAATCATGTGATTTCCCCACTTTTGTTTGTTTTGCTCGTTTGTTTTGTATTGCTGACGTCAAATTTGTCAAAATCACGAAAAATAAAGTAACTGTTTTTTAATTGCAAGTACCTTTCGTTTGTAATATCATATATACGAGTATCCATCTTTTAATTTTGTTAGTTGTCAAACTCCAGCTCGTAGTAGTTTTTGAGACATTAACATTTTTAAAACACGCAAAATTTGCCTTTGACCTTTACTTCTAACGACATGTACATACATATATACTATAATTGGCTGGTATATGCTTTGTTCAGTGTTTGACCAAGCTACTCCTCCAATTTATGGTGTGCGATAAATGCGTAATTTTATGTACCATAAATAAAAAATTGAATTTAACATTTCACTTTCAGCGAAGTTCGACGCAATAAACCAGCCATTAAAGTACGTTCACATATGTATGCATTAATTAACAATAAATCCATAAAATTACCTGCAAAATTGACAATCAACTGTCAAGGCTGACAGGTTTTTCTTAATAGAAATTGCTGCTCTGGAATATTTCGGAGTTTTTGGTTTGTTTAATTATTATTCACGATAGAAAATACAGGAAGAAGGAATTGCACAATTGGCAACTAGTATTACACAGTTTGAGGAAATTCGTAAACGACGTTTACTGAGGTTTCAAAAAAGTATGGCAGCAATACGCATCCGAAATTCCATATTACATTTTATAATACATATAAGTAAGATAGAGTGAAATAAGTCCAGTGGAGTGGGCACCGCGCTACATTTTCTAGATTCATGGTAACCTGTCATAACTGTGTATGGTTATAACCAAGGTGGATTTATTATAGGTGACAGCATTCACCCAGCTGAATTTTTCGCCGTAGGTATGGCTTACGTCAAAATGATATGCTTTATTTGTATGTTTTGGTATGATTACATTCGTATTGTATTGTATTTTGACTTGATGCTTGTATCAAAGGCAACAACAAATACATGTAGGGTTTTACTTATAAGTGGTTGCTGTCACCTATAATAAATTCGCCTTGGTTATAACATAAATTAATTTTGAGTTGATTCTTGAATAAAATTTTTTATTTGTAGTTGGTGTTCTGAATCAGAATCAGAACTTCTGATGTGTTCGAACATAATTAAGTGGCAGCACTGAACACTACTTATTCGTATGATTTATCACTTAATCACTTTGGGTGATATTAAAAGTAATTTCGATAATTAAACGACCTAACCATTTGCGAATTTGATGTTGATACGTTGCTCAGTGTATTCTTTGTAATTTTATATAGCAATAATAGAAAGGCGCCGAAGACCTAGTAATCGGTCAATGGCGAACTAAATCGGTGGTAGGAAAACCCAGCAGTTGCGTGTGTCATGTGTTGCATTATGTAGGCTCGAAGCAGAAATACGTTTAGCAAGGTCACTACAAGCATTTTAGATGTGGCATGTTGATTGCTATCATCTGCCACACGCAAAATGGTTCCATCGCAACATGAAAGGCGTTTATTACTACCGCAAAGAAATCGTCAAAATCTTTCAGTTACCTTATCTGCTTCAGAATCTGACTTGGATGATGTTGAGCTTAGTGGACATGACTGCAGTGATGAAATACACTTTGCAGAACACGGACGTGCCAAATATAAATTTTCCGTCTCTGATATGATGAAACCATCCAGACGGCGGTTTCGTTTGCGTCCTGTGGCGCGCATGTTCTGCTGTATAATGCTGGCACCAGTATTGCTTTTAATGCTATACATGCCGCTATATCCGAATATGCTAACGCGGCAAGGTGAGTACAGCTCAAAACAAATTTTCCAATCTTTCATTTAAAAAATGTAGTAATTTATTTAACTTCACACTTCTCCAATGGCGAATAAGAGATAAAGTATTATATAAATTGCTTCGGTCATTTCGCAAGAAGTATGAGTGCCAGACCCAAAGAGATTCGTCAAATGAATATTTCGTGCATTAATAAAAGTCCTGTTAGAACTCATTGATGTTTTTGTTGTAGCAGTTAATGAGGCCGTGCCGGACGTCATCGTCAATAACATCTAAGGGTGAGCCCAAGAAACATGCTGTTTCGACTAGAGAAGGGTGTTAGGTGAGTGGGTTTAAAGGAGCACATGAATTTGTGGCTAGTGTCGTGCGGAGTACCTTCACATGCCGAGAAAGATCATTGAGGTCTACAAACAAGCTGTTTCGAAGTGGTTAGACCTGAGAATAGAGTAAGTTAAATGAATTGGTTTAAGGGGACATATAAAGGGTTGGTTAATGGTCTTCACATCAGAGGCAAATGTTCAGTATGAGGGGAATATTCTTGCTATAATGTCAGTAATTCCTGCGATGTCACTTTCCACAGCTGACGGTCCTACGATACGGGACGACCCGGATTTAGATGCCGAAAAGAACTGCCATTGCCCAAAAATATGTGGATAATGTTTACTGCTGTTACGACAACATACGGCACAGTTACAATAACAACAGGACTTAGTGCCATGAACAACAAAAAACCAAAACTGCCCTGCGAGAAAGCAGTCCAATAGCATTGGTTCTGTCTAAAACTTCCGATACAGTTCGCCATGCCATACTACTAATTGACATTCGTTTTCATGACGACAGTCGGTTCTACGTAACCGGAACGACCTGGATTTATATCCGGCCAAGGACTGTCACTTCAGCAGCATTCCCCGTTTATGTATGGGAATGTTTATGCTGCTACAACAACAACAACTAATTGACATTGAATAATCTACTTTATTCGGCACCTTACTTGTTAAGGTAGCCCGCGCGACACTAACCACATATTCACACGCACCGATAAACCGACTCCTCTAACCCACCGGATCCAACATGTTGAAACAGCCTACTGATAGATAAGATAGACGACGACGACCGATCACTTGGCTCCGCTTGACAGGGCTTAGTGAACGACAACAACCGAAAATAGTCCACACCTGCATTGCACCGTTAATTGCTAATAGCTCAGAAACTGTAGGTAAATCCAGTTAAATAGAAAATAATTAAATTTTGTATTCAGAACCATAAAAACCAAAATTTTAGGTATCAATTCAACTGTAACGAGTTCACGGAAACTAGTTAATATTAAGAACTAGCTTTAACCCGCGGCCCCGCTCGCGTAGGAGTAGTTTTGGGGGATTTAAGATATGTATATAAAAGAATTACAAACAATAATTGCATAGAAAATAATTTTTTATTAATAACCGTAATATTACAATACCCGGCATCCGTTGCTATGCCTCGTTGAATAAAATCAAAACAACCAATCAGTAAAATATGAAGCAAAATTATTTTTATTAATTTTCCATCTCAAACCGTTTTTGAACTTTGCATTTGGGTCATAGTTGAACAGCTTATGCGGATTATGAAGTGTAGAGTGTGCTATAAATATTGTGCTATTGGGAAATAGGAAATACTAAGATTTTTTAGATTAAATTTAAGCAAATATTCGATTATTAGTGACGAATGAGAGTGGTGGCGCGGCCTGGGGGATGTGGGAAGGGAGTTCCATGAAAATATGAATGTATAACAATTTTTACGTCATTTGGTGTTGTCGTTTCGTAGTGATGCACGGACAACGTACAGACATCCACCTTTATGGTATAGATTATAAGATCGTTAAAATAAACATTTATAGTACTCCAACTACAATACGGTGGAAGGGTTCCGCGTTTAGTAGCGATTACTGTATATATACCTATATATGTCAAATGTAAGATTATAATATTTTTTTTTAGCTGCACTAATCGATTGGGGCTACAATACGTCCAGAAATATAGCTGATTACGTGCTGGCAGAGAACAATACAGTAATTTTAGAGCCCCAATATGTGTGTCACAATAAGTTGTTCCTGCTTGTTGTTGTGTGTTCTAGCATACAGAACTTTGCGATGAGGTTGGAGATATGAAAACAAAATTATCAATTTAAAATTTGAAAATATTAATTTTTTGATTAGACAAATCATACGTGAAACCTGGGGAAATACGACACAATTTAATTATGGCATGTTTAAAAAGCTGCACCGACGTTTTCAAGGTCAATATTTGGATCCTACACCAGAACGTATACAATATTACAGCGAATATTTAAATCTATCAGATAATGTAAGTATGAAAAAAAAAACAAGATCGTATACTGCCTTTATACACTATAATCTAACACTAACATCTCGTGTATACAATTTCATAAATTTCTTGCTATGAGGTCTGAGTTTTTTTAATTGCTCTATAATTTTCTGCAGCATACAACGACAGTCCCCGACATCGTACCGGTGAAAGTTTACTTTTTGCTTGGCCGAGGCCGATCGGACGTCTATGCGGCTAATGAAACGATGACCCTTATACGCACAGAGTCCGAGCAATATGGTGATATTATACAGGAGAATTTTATTGATACGTATAACAACTTGACATTAAAATCAGTGCTAGCACTAAAATGGATGATTCACCGGTGCCCACAACGTTCGGCATTCTTTATGAAAGCTGATGACGATACTTTCTTAAATATGCCCAATCTTTTACATTATTTACTTGGTGGCACACTGCCGCTCTACAACGAAACTTTGGATTTGTATGATTCACATACATATCGAGTACTATCACCTCGCAACCGTTTCAATAGAACTTTGAATTATCTGGGTGGGCATTTGTTTTGTTCGTCGCGGCCCGTTTCAGTGCTTAGCAATAAATGGTATATGCCATACTATATGTACCCGGGTGATAAGTATCCGCGCTATTTAAGTGGGTCTGCGTATGTTATGTCGTCCGATGTTGTATCGCGCCTTTATGAGGCAGCTCTGAATACAACCTTCATACACATCGAAGACGTCTACTTGACGGGCATGTGTGCGGAAAAAATACATTTGCCGCGACGTCACAACGCGTTATTTAGTTATACGCGTGCAAAGGATTGGTGCAGCTTCCGTGGCACTATAACACAGCACGAAGTAAGGGATGACAACATGCTAGATGCCTATTTATTCGTAACTAATACGAGTTTGTATTGTGCGCCTCCTGCCATGTATATGACGAAGAGATTGCGTAAGAAAGCTGGCTGTGTCTGAGTGCATAAAAAAGACTGTTATTGAAAAGTATATAATTTAATTGGCCAAATTTTTTTTTTAATTTTCATTTTGATTTTATTTTGTTTAGTTTATAAGTCGCTTTTGCACCACCGTCGTAAAGTTTCATATACTCTATGAATACTCTATGCTTCGCATTAGATTTAAATAGAAAAAAATGTTCGCAGGTTAATTTAATACTAATTTCAATTTAATTATGATTAATGCACATTGTCAAAGCACCTTAACTAACGCTTATCAATCCCTTTTGATTGGTTAAATTGGCGGAATTGTATATTTAGATTATGAAAATACTAAAATGCAAGAAAGATGTATGTATATAGAAATGCATGCCCTCTTTAGACATACAACCTCTCTGAACATAGTACTGTTTTCTTTGCAAACCTGCTTGTCAAATGTGGTGCTCTCCTTATACCGATGACCAGTGAAGGTTTCATCCAGGATTTCCATTTCGGTAAGTTGCAATTAACGGCAACGGATAGAGTCACCTTACGACCTGCTAGAGCTTCTAGACACATAGGGAATAATCCTCACGGTATATGGCCTTATGCTACACTCGCCAGCAGGGGCTCACAGTTTACACGGCGCCAACTTTTGGCAATGCGCCTGTGCTTATCCAAGGCAGCCGAGAGGGAACTTCCATAACTTCCCTTTTCTCTCGATTGAGTCAAATTGGTTGTTTTGTCAAAAGTATTTCAACGGTCTCTGTGCCAAATTGATAAAACTTGGTTGTATACTCAATTAATAAAATTTATAAGAAGATGTATTAAAAACTTTTATTAGACAAATCTGAAAACGCGTCAGTGTTTAATTTCAGTGTATTTATGTTAAATATTTATTTCTAGCCATACCTATGTGCTCTTTTAAGTACTTAAAGAACAAAAATTGTATTCAAAGTATCTATTACTCAAAACATCAAGACAGTATATACATATAGCTTGTTGTAAAGATATTATTATTGTTAATCTAGGAATTATTTGGACATTCTGCTAGCACTTTTTCGATGTACACACTACTCACAAAGGAATACATATCTACAATTTGAACTGTTATTTTTTAAGCACAATTGATTATTTTATAAAATACATTTTAACACCCTCAAAAGCATAAAATTTTTATTAATATTTTTTATATCCGAGTAAAAATTTAGCTATCTTAACGAAAATTTGTACACATTAATTATTCTTGTTAGAAAATATGTTGCTGTGAAATTGCCAATATCGGTCAATACCTTCATTTATTTTAGATTTAACGAAAATTTAAAAATATATATACGTACATAAAGAAAAATTAGTGTTTATTCAAAAACTGTGGAAAAGGGGGTGGCATCTACTATTTAAAAATACATTTATTTCTTAAAAACGTTAAAAGTGGCCAAGATGATTGTTCGTGTGCCATTTTCTTTCACTTAATTGCGACCGCCTTCATGGGAAAGAAATGTATGAATTGCTTTAAGCGATTGTGTTAAATTCGTCAACGTTTTTAACGGTGGAATTTTTTAGCATTTCGTCGGCGTATTCCAAAATATCTCGTCGACGTGTACCTATTGTTGGGCAAATAAGGTTGTGTCTAAGCGTTGCGGTTTCCGCGCAGAACGATAGCTGAGGTTTTGATATCCTTAGAAGCTCCCTCGACCACCTCCGATTCGACGATGGTCAAAAGTGCTTTGCCACCTTGTATATCAGCGCTCGTTAAGCGGACTTGAGGCCCACAAATAGAAGAACTCTTCAGGAGTTCCCAACTCTCTTTTTTGCATGGGAATTTCACCGCAAGAGTGACCTGCCTGCTTCTTTGATAGCGACTACCTCCGCGGCACTGCTGACAAGTGGAAAGCAGGGAGAGTGAACCCACTACTGAAAACTGAAAAGCCCGCCGACCAAGGGGAGTCTTATCGTCCGATAACTCTCCTACTCCCACTCCACACGAAACATCTGAGCCCAGGCACACATCAGCATGGATTCGGCAAAGTGCACAGTTTCTATATATCGAAGCTTCCCTAACCACCAGAGGGAGTTTCTCTGTACTCCTATGCTGACGGTTGCTCAAAAATGGCATCGGGCAATGACTTACTTGGCTTGTGTTTCAAAGTGAAGGTTTATATCGCCAGTCTTTTTCGCTTTTCGCTGTGACGAATCTCCAACTTTCCCCCACAAAGTGAACGAAGGAGGTCAAACTACAGCCAAAGGTGAAAGTCAATGACACGCCCATACCAACCGTTAACAAGCGTCACCTTCCATAGTTTGCTCTTCTTTCCAGCGCATACAACCGCAATTGCTACTAAGTTCTAAAACCGCAACAAGGTCCTCAAATTGCTAGCCGGTAACACTTGGGGGCGAAGACAAAGAAATGTTGTTGGCGACATTTAAAGCAATTGTGAATTATGCTGCGTTCCAGTGATACGCAGTGGACTAAGCTCTAGACCTGTTAAATACTACCATCAGGACAGCTACGGGATGCCTCCTGATGTCCCCCTGGAAACAACATCTTCACAACGAGGCTTCCATGGTCCCGGATAAGCAGCACAGCAAAATGCTGAGCAAGTAATTTAGACTTGGGTGCTACCGAAGGAATCACCCCTGCTGACATTTCATAGATTCTGTACCACCTCCCAGGCGAATCCTCCTCTCTTCAACTACACTGACGAGATGCAGGAAAAAATATAACTACAACTACTGGACCGGACAATATAGAGACAACCCTTAAACAACATTCATCGGGAGGCTCTTACAAGCTTCCAAAACTCCAGACCTCCGAATGCTGGAGGCCAACCACACCCTATTGCATACGAAGAGCTTTAGCTGCCTCGCGAGACCCGCGTAACGTTGGCTTACTGACGTTCTGAATATTGTAACCCGACATACTCAATATATGTCCGGCATGCGAAGACCTACCGTGAGATGAGTTAGACCATGACAATCGGTGATTACAACGCAATGGCAGTACCTACTAAATTACTACAATAGTGCTCGGAGAGTCTAAATTTCAGCTTAATGAGGAGTTCCACGCAGTATACCTCTCCACCAATATTCTTTCTAATATCAAACTATCCGCATATAAGTTCGTCTGGCCGTGCTTCCAAGCGTTGCACCCCATGCAATCGTTGCCTTGTGAAACCCCCTTGACATTGGCAAATCTACGTTCTGAATTCTATATATAATAGATTTAACTTCTACTTAATTTACAACCGCTAAACAGATGACTCCTTGCGTGAACACATCTCTCTCTCTGATCTAAGATTGGCGAAATAGTACCTTTCCTGAACAGTTTTTTAGATAACTTCGTTAATGTTGTTGTAGCAGTTCACAACAACCTGCCCAGAGCAGTGTCGTCTATTTCATCTAACGGTAGGCCCAGGTGTTTCATAAGGGTGACACCAGAGCGAAAGTGGTGTTATATATAGTGGGTTTTAGCGCAGTTTAGTGCAATAGCAGCGGCGTTCTAACTTTTTGACTATTTATAAATTTTCAAATGAAATTTCACGTAAGCCTTTCGCCTTTCCCTAAGGACGGACGTACATTTCATTCCCACGACAATCGGTTCTACGTTACCGGAACGGCCCGGCTTTATATCCGGCGAAGGAACGTCACTCCAGCAGCATTCCTATTCCCATACTTGTATGAGGAATGTATATGTTGTTCCAACAATAACCACGTAATTTTTTTCTTAACATATAAAAAGTTGTACAGTGGTTTTTACCCGCTCTCAAAAATATTTATGTCGGATCCTAATGAGGTGGAGAGCAAAACGTGTACTAAGTTTTATAAAGGGCTTATTGAACTCATTTCCCAAAAGTGGGCGTGACACCGCCTGTTTTTTAAATTTTACTCGCGTCGTGCTATTTGTTTTTTTTTGGGTTCACCATTTGCACCATTATTTTACGAAAACTAAAACGTACATATGTATTTATTTATATGCATCTTCATAAAAATAAATAAAAAATTTTATACAAGTACGTTTTTATAAATTATTTAAACACACATCTATATACAATATAAATATGTATATGAACAGATTTGCATGATAGCACATATGTATGTAGATATATGATACTAAACAGCATGTGTTTAATTAAGTATGCCGCTCCTGTTAAAGGCGGTTTTAAGCAAAGTGAGGGATTTGTACTAAATACGAGGGCGGATCAATAAGTCCGTGACTTTTTGTATTTCTGACCTCTTTACTGAAAAAGAAATACTGCTCCTGTCAACAGGCATCTGTCAGTTGACTCCTGTCAAAATTTGAACGTGCTGCGTCAGTTAGTTTGTGTTTTACAGCTACCTTTATCAGACTACCCAGACTTCTTTTGTGCCCTCTACTTATCACAATATCTCATCCAAGTCCAGTTCGCTTATCAAACTCAGAATAGAGTTGGGTTGGATTGAGCGTATGCGCCTTTTTTCTTTCCAAATCTCGATCATGTGCAGTTTGCAGTGGCGTGTGGGGATGCGCGGGGACATTCTCAGATTATCCTAGGGGAGGGTTATGAGTTTTTTAAAGTTCTTTTGCTTGTACCGCCCCAGTATGGATTTTACCTCACGTAGCCCTATAGTTTGGTGCTAGCAAACCACCCTTAGTCCTAGCTCTTCACTCCTGAGCTCGGAGGGCTCGGGTCCTATTAAAGGCGAGGCCATATTCACTCTCGTCAAAGCGTCCACTACTTCGTTCCAGTTATACCCCTGTGTCCTGGGACCCCAATTTGGCCGGACTCAATTGTGCATTCCAAGTAGATTTAGTTTCGCGATATACTCAAGTACCAGTGAGGATTTGATCTGATAGGACGATAGAGACATGAGTGCCACCTGACTATCAATCAGAATCTCTACACATAGACAAATGGCATACATCTCCGCTTGGAATATGCTTGGAAAACTGCCCATTGGCTCAGACCGTTTGGGTCCCATAAATTCCAGCGCCTATGCCTTCTGGGGTCTTCGAGCCATCTGTGTACTAGTGCAGGGTGCACTCCAGGAGTTTCTTTTCAAATGCAGGTATACTCCAGTTTAACTTATTGTCCAGTTCAATTCTGAACTTCTTTTCGAATTTGATCACCTTAGTGATATCATCTTTGGGTAGCTGCAACCTTAGCTCTTCCATCTTTTTAGATAACATCACTTTTCCTCTCCCGAAGCCTTTCCTGGTAATATTCAGCAGGGTACGCTGGCTGATTGCTGATTGATTATATAGAGCGTTGTCAGCTCGAGCATCACCTCCATCTCAGCTGTGGGGAGGTCTGCATCGCTCAATTGTGTGATTTTGCAAGTTTGTTACTCCATCATTCATTCGCTGGTCTTACAATTTTCTCACAAATAAGTATCTCATATGCCTCCAAGGGTATGTCCATGTCATTATCTCTGTACTTATTAGTCAGTTTGGTGCTGATTCATCGGTCCTACAGTTCCTCTCAATGTTGCTAATGACTCGAAACCGACGTTGTTTTTTGGTGAAAAAAATTCAACCGCCAGGTCAGGCTGGAAAACACTGCAGTAGTCGGGCGCCGAAAGTTGGCTTGGTAAACAGCTACTGGAATATCGAAACATATTTGGAAACCATGCTATACCTTGAAAACATTACAAAAAATGTGTACAAGTACATTAACTTGATTTTGTGGAGTTTTGCTTTATATTTCACTTCATCTAAATGTTATTTATTTGTATTGCAAAGGCTATGCTTTGATTTATACATATTTTATTTATTGTTTTGAGAATACGAGCAATTTTAAAGAAAAACATACGTGTTAAACAAAGCAAAAGCATATCCAAAAACTATAAATTTGAGTTCGTTCTAGTTTTTAGATATATTGAATTAATTCTATGTTTTTTCCCTAATGCTAAGAAAAATATATCGATACAAATAAATGTGTTTAAGACGTCTTAACCGAAGTGGGCACTTTGGGCAAGCCAAACTCGTCAGTTTCAATTGTACCCTACAAAAAATTTTAAATATATGCAGTTCTGTTTATGTCCTTACTTATCCACACATACCTTATTGCCAGGAACAATGCTATCGGCACCTGGCTCTCTATCAGGTGCTGCTGGTGCCTTCACCACGTCATCCAAGTAGCTGGTATCATCGTCAAGGGCTATTTCATCACCTAGTGCATCCAATTCAGCTTGCAGCTCATCATCGTCGACTTCTGGCATGCCATAGGTGCGCCCTAATGCTTCTTGAACTTCATCTGCTTGTTCCAACATATCGGCCATATCATCTTGGATATCCTTAGAGCCGAAAACATGTTATTTGTTATATTGGTTTTAAATTATTTGTATACATCTATTTTTGGCATCATGCTTCTACGACTATAGCATTATTGTTATTGCATTAATAACACCCTGGGGCACTGTAGCTAACTCTAACATCGAAATACTCCAAAGATTCTAGTAATAAACCATAAGAAGATTTACAAATGCATCATATTACATCACGAATGCCCAAGTACGAAGTGATCTCAAATTTCTCACAACAGCTGAAGAAATATAAAAGATTGCCACATCTCACAATAGAATGATTTTAGGAATGGTTGCACCACTTTCCATACATACCTAATAAAATGTCTTAGTTTTAAGTACAAATATTGCTGAATGTTAGAAAACAGATTGAAATAAACAAATGGATTAAAAAGAAAAAAAATGTTCGCGCGTGGCCGACGAATAAGAATTCCTATTATAATTAGTTCTTATTTAATTTCAGTTTTAATTTTTATCTTTATCCTTATTTAAATTCCTTTTTTTACCTATGTATATCTTGTCCCCATTTCTATCTCCTCTTTTCCTTTATCCGTATTTTTAACTTTACTCACTTCCTTATCTACAAATTTTCCTCACCGTTGTCCTTTTTTTAAGTATTTAAATTTATCTTTATCTTTGTGTTTCTTTAATGTTATATCCACGCCTACTTGTATGCACCGCCTCCTAATGGCCGCTATTTTTTTTTTTGTGTGGAACTCTTTTCCCAGGGATCCGAACCTGTGCACTTTCGAATGGTAGTCACGCACCAATCCATTCGGCTACGGCGGCCACTAATCGAGATATACATATAAGTTATCGTCAGTCACTTCAACTGAATAACAAAGCAACATCAACGATTCTCATGATGTAATGGGATACCGTTTATGTTGACATCATTTGCTAAACACCTGCAACTTATCATCCGCCACTTCAACTGAATAACAAACCAACATCAATGGTTCTCACAATATCGTGGGATAACGTTGGTGCTGACGTTGCCACCAAGCAGCTGCAACCAACAAAGTAACCGGGAATATTTCAATATAAAAACGAATTGTAATAGTGGGAGTTTAGTTAGTTTTAGTCAGTAAGCCGACGGTCTCAAACGAGAACAAACTTTAAATATTAAAAAACGTGTTTCACTAATTTATATACAAAATTGCTCAGAATTTCTATCCCTTCGTCCATACCAACTATCAAACTTATTTTGATCCGACTATTTGTTATTATTGTGTTTTATATTACTGAGATCGGGGTAAGCCACGGAAATTTTTATTAAAAAAATTAACAGCGATCTCAACTTAATTAAAATGTCCGGGGGTATATAAAGTTTGGTCTCGACCGAAGGTCGAAGATTGGTCAGGAAGTCCGATTTGCTATTTTTATCTTTGCCTTTATCCTTTCCTCATCTACATACTCGTTCTTGAGTTTTAAATTAATTTGAGATTTGATAAATTTTCTTCACTTTACCATCAAAATACCTTTCGAACGATTATAATTTTTTCTACCTTAGAAATCATGATTCAATAATTGAATCATGCTTAGAAATATAGTTTATAACTAAAATGGATATAAAGAAAACATGTTTGCCTATTTATATTTAAGATATTTACCTCGATTTGATCAATATTGACTTTCTTGAACTCTTTCTGCATTTGTTTAACACCATCTTTCATGGCAATTACGGTGGCTTGTGTATCTTTCAGAGATTGTGCGGCGTAATTGGCCTGTTCCATATTGAAAGATTGGTTACGCAGTGCCTCCACTTGTTGTTCATAGCTAAAGTTACAAGGGCTCATATAAAATTTGGCTTTTTCATATAAAAATAAAAATCCTACGCCTTTTTCTGCTTGAGCACACGCAATGCACGCTGCTTTACCGAGTTTTTAGCTGGGCCTTCTCGCATCTTCGACATTTGTTCCCGATATTTCCGCAATTCATTGTCTAGCTTTGTAACTTTTTCTTCAATGGCATTTGCACGGCTATCGACCTGTAATCAATTCATTGTATAGTTATCCCCTTTGTTTCTCATAAACACAATATTTGTTTGTCCTATCGTGCACTTTGAATATTTACCCCTGAGATGCAGTCGTTCAAATTCGGTGCGGGTTCCTTCGGTTTACCTTTGCCAAATAGACGATTCATTACTGTCGCTTTTGTAACTGCTGTTATTAACTTTCAGTAGTTCAATTTATGATTTGAAATTATATTTCCAAATATTTAAGAATAGTTTTTCAGGAATTTTGCGTTTTTCTGCAAGAAATTGCCAGCTGATGACTAATCTTTGGATTAAATTGTGACAGCTAGGAGTACAGTGGCTCTCAAAGTTGGATTGTTTACAAATAAATAGGAGTGTTGCCAGTAAAGTGCTTCACATAAAGTAAACTTTTAAAATATTATTAAAGAAAACTGCAGGAGAACCATTTGTATTACATTTTACTCCAACATTTGGGAGGAAACTAACTCACGAAAAATAAAATACCGCAAAAAAAAAAAATGTTTGCGCCCTTTTCAATCATTTTGCCACCATGAACTTTTCGTTGAAATAAAAAATTGGCTGTCAAACCAAGGAGGATAGACACAAAAAATTACAACAGCACAGTTTATTGCTGTGTAATGGGAGTATAATATTTTATATTATTCTAACAATAAATAATAAAAGTAATGATTTGCTAAATATATGTACGTATGTATACAGGTTGCCCCTTCTGACACTAAGTTAATCGATCTCTCGCTTTGTAGACACTGGGAATAATTTCGTCATCCTTGCCGCTAATATTTCCGACGGGACTATATACAATACTTAAATGATTTATGCACAAGTGTATGTATTCATGTGTTTATATACTTACATATGTACATTTGTACGAGTATATCACTGAATATTCCAAGAATTTACAAATGAATCAGTTGAGTAAAAATAAATCTGCAACTACAGCACAGTTGCTACTCTTTCACCACATCAACTTTCGACGTAACGCTCGATTAGTTATTACAGATTAACACAAATTAATTTAATGAAAGAACTCTTAGCGTATCATATTCACTCAGTAATATCCACAATTAATTAACAATGGTGCTTTATTGTCGTTAAATCCAAGTTGTTGCGATGAAGTGGTGGGGATGATGTACTAGAACACACAAGTCTGTATGTACATATGCACATACGAGTATGCACATTTATATACATACATATGTATTATACATACATGTAAATTCTTTAAGTAACTGATAAGGGGGCGTCCATAAATTACGTGAGGTGTTTTTTTTAATTTTCTATACCTCCCTCCCCCCCTGGTGAGATTTTATTCAACCCCCTCCCCCATCCCCCAATCTCACGTGAGATTTTTCAAAATGTTATGTAAACGCGTTGGATTGTTATTGTAAAAAGAGAGAGTTATAAGTGTAATAAAAATTTAACAATAGAAGACTTAAATCGTAACTACTGCGATTAAAAAAAGAATATCTACTCTAATTCAGTCCATGGAGAATCATGCGCGGTTTCAAGAGAGACTATTGGGACCAACATATCTATATGATTTTCAGTAAAATCATCTGCTCCTTCAACTTCGTTCTGATCTAGCCACTCTAAGCCGTTGACGCTTGCGCACAGTAACTCATTAGCTCGTCTTGCGACAATCCGTGAGGGTCGCACTTTGCTGAACATACGCGCTTGCTTAGCTGGTGCAATGTGAGCTGCTCGCCTGTGCTCTGCAGCTCTTGTGATAGATGCGAAGTAAATACCGCATGTACTGCAGCATCTTTTCTCTAAATATCATGTATACTTGGGCAACAGAGATCATAAGGCATTCAGCGGTTGAATCGGTAGGCGTATTCGAAATGGAGCGAATGACTTTCCGTCATGTTCTTTAAAGTCCGAAATTGTCAAACGTCCATCAACCTTAGTGATAGGGTATGGAGGTGGCAGAAATCGGTCGTGAAGAATCATATGCAGATCACTCCGGCGTGCGCTGCAGCACTTAGGTCAAGTTCCATATGCAGCTTAGCAATCTGTTTCTTCATAGTATCTTGTGCTGCAGTGGGGCGTACGTTAGATGGTGTAGTGTTCGACATAGCTTCATCCTCATCATCACAAGAAGCTGATTTTGAATTATGTGAAAACAGTGAAGGAAATGACCGCGCTAATATTTTGTAGTTATGATTTTTGCATATTTTATCAAGAATTTCACTGTTTCAGTTTTTTTTATGCTATTAATTGTAACAAAAAACTTTATATAAAAAAAAGTATTTTCTTAAAAAAATATATATTTAACCTACCTTTTGAAGGAATGCTAAAGTAGACCGAACTTTTCTCTCAGTGGATTCCCTGAGAAGCCGTTCAATCTCATGTTTAATGCGATGTATTAACTCTTCTTTCTTCGGGAATTTTTTCTTCGCAGTATTCCATAATTTTATCACATCGTCGTGGCAGGACTTCTTCGCCTTATAGACGTGTCTTTTGACGTATGCGTTATAAAAATCTTGATAGCTCATTTTAAATTAGTAAGAGCATGAACTGAGTCGAGTAAAACATTTACAAGAATAAACAAAGAAGGTTGGAACCTGTCCGTGTGTCGCTGCCACTCAGCTCGTACGCTCTTGTTCATCGAATCGCGCGTTCGGCTGATAGTGGCGCGAAAACAAACGACGGGCTACACTGTACCGTAAATTCAGATTAAATTGAGCTATTTGGTATAAAACAAATATGGTGGTTTGACAGTAGTAATGTACATATAACGTCGAAGTATGAATGAAATTATTTTCTTTCCAACGAATTAGTGAATGATCTGAATCATACTACGATTACGCTTAAGATTAAATCTTAAGCATGTACAATCTGGATAATGGACCAAAATAGTATAATTTTTTTTGTTTCAATCAGAAAAAAAATTGCGTGATATTTGCTGAGTGCGCTCGCGCAAAAACAAACAAAAACTTTAAATGCGTTCTTCTCAAAACTATGTTTTTTGAAGTGGTGATCACTGTAAGATAAAAACCACTTGGGAGATTTCTATAAAATGTATACTGCTTTTAAAAAACATAAGCACTCCTGCGTGATCGAAGAATTTTTTTTCCAAAAATTTCGATTTTTTTAAACAATTAATAGTCGGTTTTTTCTCGTAACTCTGAAAAGTATTTGGTGAGGCCGCCATATTGGCAAAAGTTTATCTATTAATAAAACTCATTTCTCTTATCCGATTTATTTCAGATGAATCTTCAAGGACTTGTGATTATCACCGCAAGGGACTTCGGGAGAAACGGGCTCCACACAAACAGCGATAACTTTTACAATTATTAATTTTTTGTTTTTTGAAATTTTGCTAAAGTCAAGTCGAAACATGATGTATTAATGCTATGTTTTTATTTTTGTAAAATAAAGCAATTGATTAGCAAAAAAATTTTTTTCGGGCCTCTGACTACCCCTAACCCCTTAAGGCATATTTAAGCTCATAAACCTCTTGGCATATAACGTCGGATGAGTCAGCACCTTGTTTTGGTGGAGAATCCATGATTTGTCCTTCTACAAATTGGATCGTTTTTCTTTATTATTTCACAGAGTTCAACAAAAACGAGGAAATGAAAATACACAATTCAGAGCGTATCGAAAAAACGATCACTATTCTCATTTCATCTCGCTTTAAGTTCTTTCGGTGAAACAAGAGAGAGGAAAAGCAACTTGAATGAAAACGAAGGCTATGGCTATGGCTGATTTCTTTACAGGAGCGAGAGGTACTGCACTCGAAAGAGAATGCTGCACGTTACACAGCTTGCGTTTGGCGCAAGCGCAATTCTTATAAAGCAGCGTCAATCTCGCAATTCAATAGCCACACCTCGAATATTATAACAAAATAGAAAAATGTAGGATTGGAGAATTTTTTAAAAAACAAAACATTTTCTGCACCATACACGTCCAATTTTAGCCACTGCACATTTATTTTTACTGAATATGCCCCAAAGTGAAGTAAATTTTTGTGACATTTCTATTATTGTAAATTTATGGATTTAGAGATTTCAAAAGTCCCTCATTTTTAATTTATCCAGCCAAGTTGTTGTTGTAAATACTTAAGAAAATATCATCAGGAAACCATTTGTTAGTGCAGGTTTCTTTGTGCATGGAATAATTTTTATGCATTTACTAGATTCACCATTGGTTGGACATATTAATACTACCACATGTATATGTATGTGTACCGGAATTCCCATTAAAATTCCAGGCGGTTGTTAAAAATACGCACACATGCTGCACATATTTTTTATTTTTATTATATGTACATATGCACATACATAGAATAGGGAAATGGATCGCATCAAATTATAAGTTAAACGATGAGGGCGTCCACACAAATGCTTTGATCTGTCAAGATGTGCTTTTGACGCATGGCTTTCTAGCACACTCATTCCAGAAACTGAAGTCATGCGTACGCCTGCATGTATGTATGTATGTACGTATGATCCCAACAAACATTTAGGTTTAGTTGAAAATTAACATATTGTATTTCCCAAACCTTCAACGATGTTTTTAACAGTAACTGAAGATGAGAATAACGCAACAAAAACGCAATTTTTCTTTGTATGAAAACACGATTTTTTTTCAAGTTGAGAAAAGTTATTCATCAATTTGAACTCCCATGTTTAAGCTCATAAACCTCAAATTGGTCTCAAGCATATCATTGAAATACTGAATTTAAAGCTGTTAAATAATTTCTACTTTTTTAATTGGAACAGCATACTGAAAATTCAGCATTCATTTTATGAGGAGCTTTTTCGTGACAGAAGTGACGTCGGAGGTTTGCCATTAGCTGCCGAGGGGCGACGCTATTAGAAAAACCTTTCTGACATTTTGCTGTTTCATGCGTGGAGATTCGAATCTATGTGTCAATTCAACACACCATCAAATAATTCATATTTAAGCACTAAAAAAGCGAAAAAGTAAGTTAGAAGTCTCTATGCTTATAGAAAATAAACCAAAATACATCCAAAAAAAGGTTTCATTGCGTATCTCATTTTTCACACAAAATGAGGCGATGTTGGGGACAAGCTTCTCAAATTGATAGAAGGGGGGATCCGTGTTAAATTTTCGTTTCTCTTTCACTTTTTATGCAATAAGTATGTAGACGAATCGATTGTATTCTTTCGGATGCCAACGCTACTCCTTGTACCTACATTTTTGTATAATAAAAGCAGGTCTGTCATGTTGCAGAAAATTGGTTTTCTCAAGTTAATTTCAATTTGCAACTCACAATTAAAGATAAGTTGGAGAATGATGTTGGAACGAAAATTTTTTCAAAGGTTGGATATGTATGAATTGGAGAATCCACTATCATTCTTGAGAACAATACATTTCTCTAAGGCTGGTGAAATATATTTTTGGTGTTTGTTGGTATATACTTACAGCATTTGTTGATGCACAATATATGTTTATACTCATACATATGTATGTATGTACTTATATATACATATTTATGGTTATGTGTTTATGAAATGCTTAAATATGCAAAAAAAAAAAATATTAATTTTAAATTTAATTTTCACATTTCATGTGTGTACAATATTTGCAATTTGATTTAATTGGAAAACATTCTTAGCGACAGTTGCAGCACATACGAGGTGTGTTCAAAAAGTATCGCGAATTTTGTGTTTTTTCAAAAATTATTTATTTATTCATTAATATCTATTTTGCCCCCTTCAAAGTAATCCCCATGATATATTATGCACTTGTGCCAACGTTTTTTCCAATCTTCGAAGCACTTCAAAAATCATTTTTTTATCTTGTTCAGCTCCTCCTTCGATGCCGTCTTTATGTCGTCAATCGTAGTGTAGCGTCGTCCTTTCATGGGCCTCTTCAGTTTCGGGAACAACAAAAGTCACAGGGGGCCAGATCTGAGGAATGCGGTGACTGTGGCATCATTAGTGTATTGGTTTTGGCCAAAAAGTCAGGCAAAAGCAACGATGTGTGAGCAGGGGCGTTATCGTGATTTAAGAGCCAATTTTTGATCTTCCACAAATCCGGGCATTTCTGGCGGATTGCTTCGCCCAAATTGCGCATATTTTGCAGGTAATATTCCTTATTGACCGTTTTATTCTGTGGCAAGAACTCATGATGCACAACACCCCTGCAATCGAAGAAAATGGTAAGCAAAACTTTTACATTCGACCGAACTTGGCGCGCTTTTTTCGGTCTTGGTTCGTGCGGCAGTTTCCATTGAGATGAATGAGCTTTGGTTTCCACGTCATAACCATAAATCCACGATTCGTCACCAGTTATGACCCTCTGGAGAAAATTTGGGTCGTCGGGGACAGAGTCCAACATCTCATTGGCAATGTTCCTGCGATGCTGCTTTTGGTCGAAATTGAGCAGTTTTGGTACGAATTTTGCGCCGACCCGTCTCATGCCCAAATCATTGACAAAAATCGAATGGCACGAGCCAATCGATATGTCTAGGTCCTCAGCAACTTCTGTAACGGTGAATCGACGATTGGCCATTATCATTTTCTTCACTTCATTAATTTTTTTGTCTGGTATTAAAGTGCTCAGGCGTCGTTCAGATCTTCTCGGCCTTCTGAGAACATTTTGTACCACCGATAAACGTTGCTTTGGTCCAAAGTAGTTTTTCCGTATGACACAGTCAACATTCGGAACGCATTCGCGCACTTAATTTCGTTTTTCACACAACATTTGATACAAGTTCTTTGATCCATCTTTTTGAATAGGTAAAAATCGAAGACGAGCCGAAACACGTGCAAGCAAAGCAGCTGCCAACAATTAACTGAACATTCAAAATGGCCGAATTCGTCGGCATGAGTGAGAGACATGAGTACGAACATATAGTCACAAAAAAATCGAAATTCGAGTATACGTAACCTGCGAAATTTCCAAATTCGCGACACTTTTGTCACACCTCGTATTTATGCGAGAAGTATTTAGTGACCCCCTCAACCGGGTTTGTCAACATTAACCTTATAATACATGAAGAGCTGCTTCGCAATCTATGCAAGGAGCGAGTTTCAGAGTCTGAACTGAAGTAGAAAGCTCTGAAAGTATTTTCGTGTTATTTCGACGATGAAATTAACGTAGATGGGATTAGCCAATTTCCATAGCAAATTTTTTTAAAATGTTTTTAAGCTACTCTTTAGCTCCATAGGGTCTATATGCCAGTCCGACTACACGATTTCGATGATTTTACATTTTGACACAGTCGACGATTAGTACTACATCGGAATCGTTGAAACCACTGTTACCAATTAAGAATGCCACTTTTCATCATACTTATCACGACAAAAAAATTAAAAATACTCGTACAATCATTGGTCAAAAATTATTCTAAAAAAATGTAAAATAGTGCCGGCCAAAACATAAAAATTATGAAGTTTGCCTCACACTACCGATACCGGTTTGGTTTCTCTTCTAAAAAATAGTACCGGATAGAAATTTAGAAAATTATACATTAATGCTAGGAAGCGAGGTGAGATGTAAAATAAATTTGGTAGCGATTTCTAACTCAGCGTTCAAGCTCATTATCGTATATTACAATCTAAAATATAGATTTTTAAAACATAAAGATGCACTCTTTTTTCCTGATACTACCTCGAGTCTTGACGATATTGCTATACTAAATTTAAAAAATACGATGGAACATCTTTCTTGCCAATAAGTTCTAATCTGGGCTAAGTAGGCAATGTAGTAGTAAAGTCCTCCCTCGATGCAGAAAAATCACACTTTACAAGCCGCCCGTTCTTTTGTATGACGCAGATGCCTGGCCATAAAAACACGTGTTACAGACGGAACTTAAAGATTTTGCGGAGTCTTTTTGGACCTCTATATGTTGACAACAAATATCGTAGGCGATGGAATAACTCCGCTGGTTAACTTATGTCGACAGAGGAAGACCTCCACTACGTCAAAAGGACCAAGCAGTTGTCCTCACTTGCAATTTCTAGTTGGTGTCCGTTAACACGTGAAATAAACTCACAAAGATAAAAAAATGTTATTTCATGCGCTCAAAAAGGCTTGGTTCACGATTCCTCTAAACTAGATTAAATCAGTGCATACCTCTATTCCAAATGGAATTTTGAAGTAATTGTAAAGAATGACAGTTCATAACCGTTATTAAATAAAGCAACAGTTATAACCAAAACGCCTTTTACCTTCACTTTTTCCAGGTAAAATAGATTTTAATTGGCAATTAGAGATGTTCCTCTTCACTTTTCTTAGAACATAATTGAGTTATCTCGCCATGGGCGCTGAAAAAATCATCTTTTATAAACGACTTAAGTTATGTACATGCAAAGATCGAATACGATATCGGTAGAGTATGGCGCACATTTTTTAGAAATTTCATCGCGCCTTAAAAGTTCTAGTTGGCAGGTAATCTTCACCGATGGCTCCTTTGCTGTCGTGAAAGAAAATGGAGAGCCTATATCGTATGGACTACTACTTCCGTTTCGCTCAATTTTCACCGCTTAAGCAACTGCGTATTCGCAGTCTTCGTCGAAATCCAAGGGGAAATACTCGTACATCATATGCACAGACAGCATGCCCTGTTTTCAGGCCATAAAAAACTATAATAACTCCAATCACATTATTGGAACCATAAGAAATAACCTGATTTCTCACCCTCATAAAATTAGAATCATGTGGGTACCAGGGCTTTCATGCATCAACGGCAATACAATCGCTGATACTACTGCCAAGGATATGAGCATTATTCCTACTATCACATCAAATCTTATATGTAAAAATGATGTTTATCGACTTATAGAGCAGCATAGGTAAACCAAACTATCTATCAAACCAACTTATCTATCATCCCTCCCATCTAAGTATACTACGCCATACACTCGACTACGTCATACACTCGCCTATTGGTCACAGTGTAATCACTAATGCGTATCTACTACAAGCGAGGCAATCAAGCCTGCGTCCATTTTGTGATACTCCAGTCAGTATCCTGCAGTCAGTATCCTTATTAGCCTTTTGCCCTGGACTAGATAGACAAATACATCAGAATTTTGAAGGCCATGATGCACTATCGCTACTAATTAATCCTTCCGATTCCAATATTTCCAAAATCTATAAACTTCTGAAGGACTCTGGTCTTCTACGACGTATATAAACCAGCAACTCTTCAACAGCCAGCTGAAAGCCTCCGTTGCTAGCGCTGCGTTATCTTTTTGTTTATTTAAGAATTAAGCTTAAAAAAATGAAAATAAAATAAAAATAAATATTTAATACTGAGCTATTGGCAAAAATATTTTTTTTTCACGACTCTAAAAATATAATAAATTTCACACAAATCAAAAGGAAAATAAATGGCCTTAGTCAAGTGAGAGGGAGTGCATTTAAGAAGTACAATGTCACAGAGCGGTTGAATGGGGCAAATCTTTATACTCGATTTATAGAGACGCACATTTGGGTTGCGTGATTGCGGTACTTGATGCTCTAATATATTATATATAATATCATATATATATGTATATGTATATATGAGCAGTCAAATAGGACGCTTTCCCACAATAACATAATTTTATTATTATTCTCTCTCTATTATTTTGTTTTAGTATATATTACAAAAAAAAAAAAAAAAAAAACGCAAAATAAATAATAACTCAATATCTACATTATAAGGAGCTCGAAAAATCTGAATTTATCACAATTTGAACTGACATAAATCACAAATCGATCTGCAGGAAAAACCGAAATTAGTTATTTAAAATTGGTTAAATTTATTTATTGATTACTTACCCGATTAGTATTTTGTTTAGTATCTATTATTTTTTAAAACTATCACCTTTTGGCATCTCTTCTAAAGAATAGAGTTCCACGCTTCCTGTACGCCTTGCCATAGTTTATTGGCATTTTTATATTTGTTTTTCCAACCTTAACATTAATATCGTTCCACAGATTTTCAATGGGGTTCAACGGCTTTGTGCTGGCCATTTCAGAACTGTAATTTTTTTTGAAAGCCAATATTTCACTATTTTTGTTATATGTTTGAAGTCGTTATCATGAAAAAGTACCCAGTTTAGTGGATTGAACTCAAAGTAAATGGAGGCGTCGTATTTTTGAGAATATTAAGATAACAAACTTATCCATATCACTTATTTCCAGCGTTATCGCTCGAGAGGACTTAAAAGAAGCATGCGTACTTTCCTTAACACTGGTTTTGTCCTGCTGAATTGTATCATAGTTTTTCGCACAGGCGGCTTTCGAACTTTCTTTTTTAAGCATATTTTTGTCTGCACTAATACATTTGATGATGGAATACAATCATTTCGTCAGCGAGTCATTATTTCGGCAATTTTTGTTGGTTTTTCACTTTTTTCGTCCCAAAAAATATTTAACTTTTCAAGTGAGCAGTTAGCTCCTCTTCCTATTTTCGTGCCTAACAACGATTTTAAAGGAAAGAACTATATTTGCAATTATAACAAACAAGAATTTACAGAAAAAAATTAACTTTAATTATCTTAACTAATGATTAAAATTGAACTGCGCTATTTCGTTGTCGAAGGCAATAATATGCAATTTGTGCAAAACATGGCAAAAAAAAAAAAAGCATTGAAAAAGTTAACGGGTCTTATTGTCAGATATTAGGGAGAATTGATTCATAGCAGTACATTGGCATAAAAATATGTACGACTATCAGTTAATCTGTTCAGGAATAATAGTTCGTGTAGAGGACACTAGTAATGCGCTATTTCTCTGACCATAGCTGTATATGCATATGTATATGTAAGCTTTGCCCACTAATATTTTTCCACATCACCGGATTCATTTTCAATATTGACAGATTGATGTTCGAATGAATTAATTTGGTTCTGTGTGAGATTCGCTGCTGGTTGATCGTATCACATGGCACTTTAAAATCACTCTAAAGGCTTCATAAAGAACAAATAATTTGAACATTGAAAGATCTTTGGTTCGAGAATCTATTAGGTTGAAATTTTCCAGATTGTGGAGTTTCATGCTTTCACACTTTATGCAAGAGTAAAAAATGCAGCACATACATATTATATTATATATACAAGTACTACACTTATAACATACATACATACGCACAAACATACACACGTACATAGTTTTGGATGATGCATGAACATACTCGTACAGTGTCTCATACGCTTAAAAAAGTTCCAATGTTTCGAGTTGATTTCTCGGCAGGCAATGACAAACCTCCGAGTGTATTTCTGTCATGAAAAAGATCCTCATAAAAAATATCTGCCGTTCAGAGTAGGCTTAAATCTGTAGGTCCCTTCATTTGTGGAACAACATCACGACTCATGCCACAAATTGGAGGAGGAGACAGAAGTGTACGTGCTAATTATTATTTTTTTTTCAAACGTCCCGGCATAGATTCTACTAATTTTTGGTCAGGTGATATATTGTACCATTCGGTTTTCAGAGCTTTCTTCAGTTCGTTTGTGTTCCGAAATCCTTTTTTCTACTCAAACATGCTCGACTAATTATGGTAAAATCCGGCTATTGAGTAGGGGCAGTTGTAGATTAGTATTGACCCTGGAGGTGTGCTTTGACCCGTTGTCCTAATAGAAAGCCAAATACAAATGGTAACACGAGGTGTGTTCAAAAAGTATAGCGAATTTTGAATTTTCGCA
Organism: Anastrepha obliqua; assembly: GCF_027943255.1. Taxonomy (NCBI): domain Eukaryota; kingdom Metazoa; phylum Arthropoda; class Insecta; order Diptera; family Tephritidae; genus Anastrepha; species Anastrepha obliqua. Next base: position 78,552,622 of record NC_072894.1, read on the forward strand.
GGTTACGTATATTCGAATTTCGTTTTTTTTGTGGCGATATGTTGGCACTCATGTCTCTCACTCATGCCGACGAGTTCGGCCATTTTGAATGTTCAATTAATTGTTGACAGCTGCTTTGCTTGCACGTGTTTCGGCTCGTCTTCGATTTTTACCTATTCAAAAAGATGGATCAAAGAACCGGTATCCAATTTTGTGTGAAAAAGGCCTAGAAGATGTGAACGACCAAAAGCGTGCCGGACGCCCGAGTACTTCAACAACAGACGAAAAAATTGATGAAGTGAAGAAAATGGTAATGGCCAATCGTCGAATAGCCGTTACAGAAGTTGCGGAGGACCTAGACATATCGATTGGCTCGTGTCATTCGATTTTTTTCAAAGATTTCGGCATGAGACGGGTCGGCGCAAAATTCGTACCAAAACTGCTCAGTTTCGATCAAAAGCAGCAACGCATGAACATTGCTAATGAGATGTTGGACTCTGTCCGCTACGACCCATATTTGCTCCAGAAGATCATAACTGGTGACGAATCGCGGGTTAATGGTAATGACGTGGAAACCAAAGCTCATTCATTTCAATGGAAGCTGCCGCACGAACCAAGACCGAAAACAGCGCGCCAAGTTCGGTCGAATGTAAAAGTTTTGCTTACCGTTTTCTTCGATTGCAGTGGCGTTGTGCATCATGAGTTCTTGCCACAGGGTAAAACGGTTAATAAACATTGAACCTGCAAGTTATGCGCAATTTGCCAGAAACGCCCGGATTTGTGGAAGAACAAATATTGGCTCTTACATCACGATAACGCCCCTGCTCACACATCGTTGCTTGTTCCTGACTTTTTGGCCAAAAACAACACACTAATGATGCCACAGCCACCGTATTCCCCAGATCTGGCCCCTGTGACTTTTCTTGTTCCCGAAACTGAAGAGGCCCATGAAAGGACGACGCTACACTACGATTGACGAGATAAAGACGGCTTCGAAGGAGGAGCTGAACAAAATAAAAGAAAATGATTTTTTGAAGTGCTTCGAAAATTGGAAAAAACGTTGGCACAAGTGCATAATATATCATGGGGACTACTTTGAAGGGGGCAAAATAGATATTAATGAATAAATAAATAATTTTTGAAAAAAACACAAAATTCGCAATACTTTTTGAACACACCTCGTATGCCCAACCGTTCGGCACTTTGTCTAGCATTAGCCTTAAGAATATTCAGATATTCAAATTTATCCCTATCGCCTTCTAAAAACTGATTATTCCCAACACATGCGCTTGAAACACACCCATATATCATTACGGAACCACCTCCATGCCTCACAATAGCCTTTGTAGTCTTCGATCTAAATTCAGTATTGGGACTTTTCCAGTAATAACAATTTCCATCCGACTCGTTTAAATTATATTTGCTTTGATCGATGTATCTATATTTAATACCTCAAAACAATAGAGAAGTATAAAAAGTAGAGGTACGATTTTCAGAAGTTTAGTCAGCTAATAAAGGGCTGCTTTCGCTCAATCCGTCCATGAAAGTTTCATCACAAACCACTTTATTAGTATTTTCATTTAACATTTTATCAAGTTCTGATGACTGATGCATAGGGATTTTTTAAATTACCTTGATCTATGCTGCTTCCATTAGCAATCGAAGATTCACTTTTGTTTCTTCTAATTTCCATTGCACTGTATAATGAATTGTGCTCATTAAATTGTCGCTTTCTTAAACAGTTTTTCCCTCTTCATACAACAATAATGCAACTTAACACTCAGTGTGCGTTCCTCTTTATTTGTATGTTTTTCAGACGAAACTATTGTGCAATAATTATCTTTACACCTCAAAACTTGCAGCAAACTAAAAACTGGAACTCTTTTTATGAAATGTGATGCGTATGTTGACCGCGCGCTTAAAATATAACGGAGTCCTGTATATATATATGTATGTACAAGATTATTCGTTTTGATATGAATCCTCGAATTTGATTTTTCGTATGTATTTCTCAGTATACAAACTTTGAATGAAAATATAATTTTTAATAAATTTTAAATTAAGAACGCTATTAGTAAATGAAAAACATGTTTTTTCCAAATAAAATAAAAATATTTCGTTTATTTAAGAACCAGCAGTAACACCGATAATAATGTCTGCCTTGAAGTCCAACGTACTTTGGATTAAGTAGGCAATTGAGTAGTAAAGTTCTCTACCGACGAATAAAACTAACTCTTTATAAGGCTCTGATCATGTCCATTCTATCGTATGGCGCAGAAGCTTGGACGATGACAACATTCGATGAGGTGTCCCTTGGAGTGTTTGAGAGAAAGATTCTTGAATTTTTGCATGTTAGCGATGGCGAGTATCGCAGTCGAGGAATAATGAGCTGTATAATACTTACGATGCCATAGACAGAGTGCAGCGAATAAAGATCCAGCGGTTTCTTTGGCTGTCATGTCGTCCGAAGGGTCACAAACACTCCCGGTGAGATTCTCTTCTCGTTTTCGTGCCCAATAAGGCACTCTTCTATGTTAGGAGTATTTTTTCATGAATACTGCAGAAGTTGTAGAGGCGGGGAAGAAAAAGAAACAGTAGAACACTTTCTCAGTAATTGTCCAGCTTTAACTAGGAGTAGAGAAAGGTTGTTAGGAAAATACTCTTTTGACTCTGTTACGCAACTATCCGCAAGTTAAAAAGTCTATGTGGAATTTTTTTATAACTTTAAGTTCATTCTATAAACAAATTAAAAATATACTAAAAATTAAAATTGTTATTTTATTTAAATGAGTATTTTATGAATTTTAATTTCATGCTGATAAATTTTTCCAAATTTTGCAAAATTTATACCGACTAGATATATAAGAAGGAAGGGTCACTTAAATACATTTTAAAATGGCCATACATTTATTAATATGAACGACATCGATCAAAAGCTGTTGTATGCTTGTGGAATTTGATGCTTTTTTTTGTCGGGACAACTAGCAAGTGAAGCACTCAGGCATTAATTAAATCCATTGTACTACACTTTAATTCCCTTTTCATTTTCTTTACATCTACCCGATCTCCGAAGAAATCTGAGTAGATCTTGTGGTGCCAAGGAGCCAAGATGGTCGCTTCTTAACACATCAGTGCCAAAAACCTCAAACCTGCTTCGAGTGAAGGCGGGGCAGACGCACAGGAAGTTGTTCGCCGTCTCATCCTCCTCTTTACAAGCTGCGCAGAGTACACTGTCTGAGATGCCCAACCTTTCCATGTGCTTCGCTCACAGAAAGTGGCCCGTCATCAATCCAAACAGCCATCTGCACTCCCTTCTGCTTAATGACAGAAGGGTTTGCGATAGTCGATCGGACATGACAGGTAATATCAGTTTAGTCCATCTGCATCTGTAGTTACCCATTTGCTAACCGTGGCTTTGATAGCCGCAGAAGGGAGTGACAAAACGGGCTCTGAGGCCAACTTCTTTGGCCTAGCTATCATCTTACCTAAGGAGTCAGAGGTCTCGTTACCCACGATACCCACGTGTCCTGGGACCCATGTTAGCATCAGGCTATTATGTCTACCGCATAGTTCAGCCTGGATTTACAGGACTCGACTACCCCTGACAGGGTCGGGGGGCTGTTTAAGGCCATAAGCGCAGTGGAGACACATATAGATCTGCCCCTTCATCGGTTTTCCACAACAAAGTTCATTGCTTCTTGAATTGCATACACCTCCGCTTGAAACACAGATGCATGTATTCCAAGAGCAAAGTGCAGTTTTGTCCTGCTGGATTCCACGGAGACCCCAGAGCCGGAGCCATGCTCGGTCCTGGAGCCATCTGTGAAAATGCGAAAACAGTGAAACAGAATTTGATATTACTTAATCACAATTTCAGAGTTAGGGAAATCAGAATGCGACTACGGTAATAGACATCTTAAATAATCAAATCAATAATAAATCTAAGGTTAGTAAAGCAACGTAGTCACCTATGACCCTTGAAACAATATTCTTTATAAAAAGCTTTTTAAGTGTAAAATATTTCTGGTCGTTGTTGTTGTTGTAGCAGGGTGGAGTAACAAATGTTTCTATTTTAAAGACCAGCAATTTTGCCTTATAATTTCTTAATTATCTGAGAAATATATTTGTGGGTCATATAATAATATATTAAGGCTAAAGTTTTTGTGGGATAAGAAAATGCAATACTCGTTTTTACCGACTAATACGATATACATATGTTTTAAATTTAATTTACACCATGAATTTAGTTGTTGCTTTATACAGTGATGCATCTGCATGGACTTATCACATAAATATTGGATGGAGTTGGATGGAGTTAATCTCTTAATTCGATACTGTCAAGCCAAGTAGAATGATCGATTACTTTGCCTATGATTACTCGTATATTCACGCATATGGGAGTGCATACGAAGCACAAGAGAACGGTATTATTGCATATAAGGAGAGGGATGAACTCGATGCTGAAGTGTGTGCGTGTAGACAATAAAATGAAATTCCAATTTGCTTTAAAATCCACTCAATGTGGGCACTTAAAACAAATATGCCGTATGTCACATTTATTACAATGAGTAAATTGTTGCCTTTCTTACACACATACGTATATATGTATTTATGCACAGTAAAATACAAAACTGCTCACAAAAATTGAAAATTTTTATTTGAATACAGGAATTTTATTAGGGGTCATGCATAGGAAAAATAATTTCAATTATGACAAATAATTTCAAAAGTGCATAGTATAAATGTATATACTTATATGTTGTAAATAAGGCATCAAATAAATTTAAAAACTTAAAATTTTTCAAATTTATAACGATTATTTACATATAATAACTTTAAAAAGCTGTCAATGTGAACATCTCGCTGTCTTCACGCAAAGGCTGACTTATGTACGAATACAAATTAATATTTTGTATGATCGTCAAACGATTTTTTTGTCACTTCGATTCGTTTTGTACCCGCGCGCTTATGAAAAAATTAATATACTATACTATATTTCAATGAAACTTGGCACACATAATAGGCAGCCGAAAATCGGTCAATAAACAAGCCCACTTCCAATAAACTGTAAATTAAAAAAATGTTATAAATAAATAAATAAGCCCAAAATGGACTTCGGACCTGGGCCCTTCCAAATGGTAGTCAAGTAAAGGGTAAAAGGGCTTGAGAATTTCAAATGATAATAAAAAAGAGAAATATGGTTGGTATAAATTTTGTATTATAATCTAGTAGATAATTTCTTGCCATCCACTGCGGCTACGAGTTACATGGGAATTTCGATCAGACCAATTTTTGACTACTATTTCCAATAAATCTGAACAATAAATCTAAGTGAGTCCAATCAGCAAAAATGCGATACAAACCATGGTCATTCTTTCTTCAACACTTCGCTCTATGAAGTTCGCGAACAGAGTTAATTTTTTTTTTTTCAAAGTAAATTTCCACAATTTGGAAGCATGGTGCTGGCGTTAATGTTGACTTGACAAACCTTTCTGAACAGAAATGCCAAGGCCATTCTCAGCTGTCGAGCCATATTTATCGATATCAATAGTTTTCATGCAGCTAAAAAAACAGCCGATACAAACCCATTCGTCTACGTAACAGTCTTTACTAAATTCCACGATTATATGTATACGAATGGATTCAATGGTGCCACTCTACCAATTTCGAATTTACGTTCGTAGCGGTTCAAATTCAGTGCTATTACTTTGGTGGTTTCTACGAAAATCGTAATAGGATTCAATGTTAATATAAAGGGTCTTTCAAAAGGGAGGCGTAGATGCCTTTTTTATGCCCTATTTAACATATTTATGGTACACGATAGAAGTAAAAAGAAGTGTTAAACGTATTGCGACTTATTATGAAAATGGTCGGTCTTTACGAAAAACATTTCGCAAAATTCGGGATTTTTTTTGGTGTAAATAATCGTCCGAATTAGTCGACAATTCAAAGGAAAAATTCCAAGAAACTGGCTCTATCGAGGATAGAAAAAGAGCTGGCCGACCAAAAACTGGACATTCTGTTGATTGCTGCTGTGGTGCAAATGTTTCTAAAAAAACTTCAACATTAATATTTCAACGTTCTCAATACTTAGACATTTATGAATCGACTGTTTGGTGAATTTTACTTGTAGACGTGCTTATGGTGGACATTTTAATAATGTAATGTAACAGTTGTACAATATTTTTAATAAAAATAGTGGAACCTGAAGAATATACATTTTTACATGTTTTATTTAGAAACAACATCTAGGCGCGTCTTTTGAAAGACCCTTTAGAAGGTATGGAATGTAAAAATTTGAAATGGAAAAGAATGCCAGCAAGTTGATATGCGGTTGAAATAATATTGGAAGAAGACAAATTTGTGAACAGTTTTATCCTTTACTGTAGGAACATTAAGGTGTTTCAATAATAAAAAAAAAGAACGGAGCAGTTCCTCCAATCACAAAATTCTGCATGCTTTATGACTTCCACCAAGACATTAGAGCATTGAAAAAATTGATTGGCATATTCAAAGTAATAAGAACTTTAGAAGGACCGTGCCGTCCAACTTATGCTGGCCACAAACGGTAAACGAATCGAAATGATCCGTTGAAACTCATTTTGTTTCACGCTGTTCGTTGCTGCGTGAACATGGAAGCGAAAAAAAAATTATTTTCATGCATGGTATTTATTTGGGCTTGAAAATAATGGGGAAAGAAAGATTTTTTTTCATTCATATTTTTTTCATATTTTCTATTGTATATTTGCGTTTTTGTCTACTTCTTTATATCTATATATATAAAAATGAATTGCTGTTCGTTAGTCTCGCTAAAACTCGAGAACGGCTGAACGGATTTATCTTATCTTGGTCTTGAATTATTCGTGGAGGTCTAGGGAAGGTTTAAAAGGTGAGAAAAATTCGAATAAAGATATAGGTCAAAACGTGGACCCGGGTAACCTTTGGTTGTGTATGCCTCACGAATTCCATCTTTGAGGTCTTGAATCGACCCAGGGCTGTTGGCGCAGACATTTTCTTTCACGTGACCCAAAAAAAAAAGTGTCACAAGGTGATTAATCACAAGATCTCGGTGGACAATTGTATCACCTCTTCGAGAGGTTACAGAAATTAACTCGGTTTTCAAATTCAACGACCGACTTAACATAGGGATATAACAGTCTGGTTCTTCAACTTGTTTTTCTAATAAAATTTGCTACGATTTTAATTTTACATTTCTGTATTTATATTCATCGCTCTTATTTTCCTACAATGATGGCTGGCTTTAGAAAAAATCTATGAGTTCCTCAATAAATTATTTATTTATTTGTTAGAAGTATAATTATGAATAAAATATAATTATGAATAATTATGGTATATTACATTATGAAAGGCACTAGTAGCTAAGACCATCCTTTTGCTTTTGCCTTTGCTTAATTTTGCCATTTGTCCGCTCATGTGCGCACTTCAAAATTTCAAATGAAATGAGAAAAATCGTCAACTTTGTCCCACACACGCAACTGATTGCAAAGTTGACAAAAAATTATTGTCAAACTTCGATCGGTTTGCCCACTGCGCCACACACCCGTCAATCTGTTGAAATGTCAACCGATTGTTTGGATTTGTTTTCCGTTTGTGGCCTGCTAAAATATTTTAGTGGAACGTTTTCGAAGAGTCACCTTAATGTGCATATATCAAGACAGATGCACAAAATTCTATAATGAAAAAGAGCTCCCTGCTGTGTGCTCGCGTGACTTGTTGAAATATGAACAGAACATTTGTACATCCAGTAGGCGCAAGACGTGTCTATGTATGTATGTATGGGAGTGCATCTATGCGTATGTATGTATGTATGTATATCCCTGAAACATCCCTTGATTATCTGAATTCCAACTTTTTCATCAGGATATTCAGTCTTATGTACATATGTACATATATGAGCTGCTCAAAGTGCTCATCATTGTTTTGGTGGTTGCGTGTACAATATGTGGGATTATGTACATAGGTACATACATACACACATACATATATTTAATGGAAATGTTTTCTTTCGAAAAATTCTTTCTTCATTTCAAAGAGTGCACCCGATGGGCGAGCTGCAAAATGCTAATGTGGCCTGCAACTGCGTAGCATATTTTTGGTTATGATCACCACCGTACGCTGTCCCATTTGCCGGTTACCTCCAATAATCCATGTGCCCATAAATGTCATCTCGTGTTGCAACTCGCCCTTTTCGTGTCTAGCATGAAGCCAACCCCAACAAGAGCAAACATATACCGCGCGCTCACACATCCACGTTGTTTGCATTTTCGATTGCCTTTGGCGCGTGGACTAGAGAAGGGAGTGCGCAAGCGTACAGGGACGAAGCAATACTAAGAGTAAGAAGCATATGGCCATAATATTTGTTATTCAAATTTTTGGAAGAAGTAAAGAAAATGGTTCGTTTCGTTAGAAAAACATTAAAAATGAGGTTCGACTGAACGGTACTAAAATTTGTCTGCGGAAACTTGAAATGGAGGAGATATTGAAGGTCAAAAGCAAATTTGAAGCATTTTAAAAACCAAAATATCTCAAAAACTACTTGACAGTTTACTTCAGTATATTTGAGTAAAACTACTTTTTGCGTAGGTGGCTTCGGCCACGCTTCAAGGAAATAACACTCATCAGTCCAACTCCTGCTAAGCTATCTGCAGTATTTTCTACGTATTTATAATATACATATAAATAATAAATAAATATATATTGTACGAGTATATATTTGTGCTCCCTATAAAAAACTCTTTGGCGTTCGGAATCGGCTTAAAACTGTAGGTCCTCCTATTTGTGAAACAACATTAAGACGAACCCCACAAATAACAGGAGGAGCTCGTCCAAACACCCAAAAACGGTGTAAGCGCCAAGGCTACATAAACAATATTTCTCCTCTTGGACAGCTAATACGATTTTCTATTGTCTTGAGAGCGTTGTCTTGTTTAAACCCAAGGTTATACTCTATTGGCTACGGCAGCCACATTCCTGTAGGTACGTATCATACGACGATTAGGTTCTTGAGTGTTGGCCTATAACAAGTCAGTCTTACGCACTTAGTTATAATATAAGTAAACACAGAAATCAAAGTATCAACATAAAATTAAAATTAATTAAATTAAAATTAAATGTTTCCAAGGTATTCGCCTCGATTAACTTGTGTTTTTTTTGTTTTTTTTTTTATGTATTGATGCGCAACTAGGTTCTTGCTGTTTTTTTTATGAAAATACCAATTCATTCTGAAAAATTAGTTACAAGTGAATAATTGAAAGTATTGCCTATCGCTGGCTACTATTTTTCCCCATCTTTCTGGTAGATCTCGTATACCGTCGCGGTAAAACTGTTCATCTTTTGAGGCTATCCACGGATCAAGCCATTTTTTGATGTCTTCATATGAATGCAGCTGCTGGTCAGCTAGACCACGTGCCATCGATCGGAACAGGTGATAATCGGACGGCGTAATATCTGGAGAATATGGCGGGTGGGGTAAAATTTCCCGTTTTCATGCTGTATGTGGAATCACTTTTTCATGCCTCTCCGCGTATTGCGGCCGCTTCTCGCACAGTGCTCGGCTCAATTGCATCAATTGAAGTCGATACCGATCCCCAGTGATGGTTTCGCTTGGTTTTACCAGTTCATAATAAATAACGCCAACTTGGTCCCATCAAATACATACCATAACCTTTGCAGCGTGAATATTTGGCCGAGGCGGCGACGTAGAAGCATGACCGGGCAGTCCCCAAGACTTTCTCTTCTTTGGATTGGTGTAATGAATCCATTTTTCATCACTCGTCACGATGCGATGAAAAAAGCCCTTCCTTTTTTGCCGCTGGAGCAGTTGTTCACAGGCGAAAAAACGACATTCAACATCCCTTGGTTTTAACTCATAAGGAACCCAAGTCCCCTGTTTCTGAATCATTTCCAAATCATAAAATCGCTTGAATATGTATTGGCGGGTAACTCCTAATACTGAAACAAGCTCTTCTTGCGTTGGACATGGATTCTCATTGAGCAATGCCTCCAATTTATGGTCTCCGAAGCATTATAATCGTTGTTCTTGCGTTTTTATTAGGCTACGTGCCACTGGAGTTCAGCTACTTTGGTTAGTTATACATTTTTTTGCAACTGTGGGCACCTTCTGATCCACCCCTGTATTGAATAAACAGTTTGCAACTGCAGAATATAATTTTATTTATATTCTATTATTTGCATGTTCGGATAATCTTTCTAGTGCATGTATATATGTCAATAGCTGGTCATACGAAATTTATTCCGATGAAGTAGTAACGCATTCTTTGCTCGAACTTTAGGGTTTTTCAATAGGTGCGCTTCAACTTTTTTCCGATAGGGAGGGCGAACGACGCAATATTTTTTATTTTTCGCTTGTCATTTGTAAACTTCATTAGTATACATTTCATCATGGAACGCTACACACTTGAGCAACAATTGCAAATCGTGCAAATTTTTTATGAAAATAATCGTTCTGTTGCTGCTACTTTAAGAGCATTGCGGCCATTTTACGGTCCATTTAACAAACCGTCTCGTTTTGGGGTTATGTGAAGTCATTGGTCTACAGTAACCAGCCGGCGACGATTTGTGAGCTCAGAGCCAATATTGAACGCGAAATTGCTGGAATTTCGGTCGATTTATGCAAAAGAGTGGTCGAAAATTGGGTTCAACGATTGGACTTCGTAAAACGTGCACGCGGTGGTCATGCAAAAGAAATCGAATTTCATACTTAAATGTATTATATATGTTCAAACTCGATAATAAAAAAAAATTAGTTAAAAAAGTCAAACCGTTTGTGTTTTATTCAAAAAAGTTCAAAAGTTGAAGCGCTCTTACTGAAAACCCCTATATTCGAGTATCTTCTTGTATATACTTGACGTATTAATATGAATTTCATATGCTCTCAGCCAAATATAATACCTACATAGATAAAAAATGTAGGCAATGACACAGGGAATACATGTGTACAAATGTACATATTTTTGTATGTATAAGGATACACACATATGTTTATGTCCTAAGGCAGAGTGAAGGATGTGAGTGCACAAAGTGTTAAACTATCCTAAGGGCAGCGGGTCATATTTGAATGGAAATATGCGTACTCCCAATATTTGCACATTTATACATACATACATACACACATATTAATGCATGCATTTGAAGTGTGGAATAAATATATTTTATTTTTGCATGCTTTTCAAAACTCGTGCTACTTATTGTTAAAAACTCAGTTAGTGTAGACTTAACTTAAGAAATTGACAACGATTACTCAACACATTAATTTAACAGTTCGCCTCATACTAAAGGGTTTTCCAACAACAGGTGTTATTGGTGAATGGATTGCGCTATCGAGAGATGAATAACAATGTGATTTTCAACAAGACGGTGCTACGTGCCACACAAGCAACGAAACTATTGATCTTTTACGGGAAAAGTTTCCGGACCACTTTGCAATTCGGTTATGGAAAATTTCATGAAAAGGATATTGTGCTGTAAGCATGGTCGTGGTGGTCATTTACCTGATGTTATTTTCCACTATTAACCACATACCTTCCTCTTTATAATGAAATAAACATCCGATCATTTATTATATTAAAAAATAGTATTTTTCTTTGAATATAAAAATAACACCTCTTATTGGAGAGCCCTTTATAATGCCCCATCAAATAAATTATTTTAAAAAATAATTTCTAAATACATTTAGTTTTAAGAATTATAAAATCGAAGATATGACAGGCCAATTTTCTAATTTACTTAAGGCCGAGTCTTTACTTTTTTAAACCCACTCGTTCTAAAGTTTCTTAAGTTGAGTTAAGTATTAATTAACCGCTAACCAGCTTTCCATATACCAGGTTTACCAAAATATTAAGTTAAGTAAAGTTACGTAAATTAAGTATGGGCTAATTGAGCTCTAAGCCTTGCAGCACTTTCTCCTATTTCTTTAAAAAGTGCATTCGAACAATGAGCGAGTATAAGTAGGCATTCGGCAATTCTTGCGCTTCAAAGTAATTCGCGTCAATCGACGGCTTTCATTATTCACTTCCTTATCCTGACAGCCAGCACAAAGAAATGTAAATTTTCACTGTCAAGTACATATCTGCTAATGACTTCCATGCTTTCCAAGAGGTGTAGGTGTCAAAAAAGGCCGGAAGATATTTAACAGATATTTATTCATAAGTCAAAGTACACTGAAAAAATATGGAATATGGAAGGCTTAAAATGAAGGACCAACTAAATTGGTATGCTTTGAAAATATTCCCATTTAATAAAACAAATTCAAAACTGATTTAATATATATTCAAAATATTGAAGTTGTGGTCGTGGAAAACAAAAATCTTAGAGCAACAAAAATATGAGCAGTTCGGGAATTTGTGGGAATTACTTATAGAGTTTATAACTGTATCATTGAAGTGAAGGCAGGGCCGAAAAGATATCTGAATGGCATATGAGCCGAACAGCGATATCTGAATAACATAAATATGTGCCTAACAGTTCACGAAATAATCTGTTAATCAAAATTTTTTCACGGCATAATGAATGCCCTTCCCTTACATACGACCACCAAAGGTAACCGCAATAATTTGAAATGTCCGAAGGGATATCTTTAGAATTGGTGTTGCCACCGTCTAGTGTTCTGCTGTTGAGTCATTTATATCTTATAAAATATATCCTCTAAAATAAATTGACATTGTTTCTCTTTGATAAATACATATTGGTTATTTTATAAGAGGTTTATTATTCAAAATTTAATTTAAAAATCTTGGTTTATTTGATTTATTTATGTATTTATTATAGTACAATAGATTCACTACTGACTTTTTGCGAATATACAGGGTTGGCCATATTAAACTGACCCATTGAGTAACCCTATAACTTTTTACTGTAATTTGAAATCTAAGGTTTACGTCAACAAGCCAAAGACACTAGGCGCACTTAAGGCCAATATCCGACGGGAAATAGCCGCCATATCGGCCGAGACGCTGGCCAAAACTATGGAAAACGCCGAAAAACGGGCACATTACGCTATACGAGCTAAGGGCGACCACTTGCGCGATATCATATTCAAAAAGTGATGTAAACGAATCTCCTTGAACTAAATTAAATGTTTTCCACAATGAAACACAAAAAAATTTTTCTTTTTCCATATTTTTTTAAGAATCACATGGGTCAGTTTAATATGGCCAACCCTGTACATATCCAAATACGTGCTAAGGGCGACCACTTGCGCGATATCATATTCAAAAAGTGATGTAAACGAATCTCCTTGAACTAAATTAAATGTTTTTCACAATGAAACACAAAAAAATGTTTCTTTTTCCATATTTTTTTAATAATCACATGGGTCAGTTTAATATGGCCAACCCTGTATATAGGTATAATTGGCGCCTACACTCTTTCTAGGTGTTTGACCGAGCTCCTTTTCCTATTTGTGACGAGCGTCTTGATGTTGTTCCACAAACGGAAGGACAGACAGTTTTAAGCCGACTTCGAACGGTAGATATTTTTATTATGAGGAGATTTTGCATGGTAGAAATACACTCGAAGGTTGTCCAATGCCTGCCGACGGGCGACCGCTATTAAGAAAAAGCTTGTCTTCATCTTGGTGTTTCGGGGAGATTCGAACCTACGTTCTCCGAATTCCGAATGGAAGTCACGCATAAACTTATTCAGCTACGGCGGCGATAAAAAAGATTGAGATTTCACTGGAATAAATGGAACGCAACACAATGGACTGCAATAAAGCGACCTCAAGTTGATTAATCAAACGGGAACTATAAGAAGGAATTGCGACAGAGAAATTTAAAATCTTAGGGCGAATTTAAGAATAAGAGGAATTTAATTTCTTAACCTATTAGTACTATTGCCTCTACATGTATGCGATTTTTGCAACAGCTGTTGTGTAAAGTAACCATTCAAGCTTGGTCTTTCTAACGCAGACGAGGTCTTGCTTTGTCACTAACAGCAGATAACGCATCGAAAACTTTTAGAGTTGGAGCGTTTCTATCCATTCGAAAGACTTGTCTTGGCCAGTGGAGCCGAATAATAATATTTATTCGTTGTACTCTGTCTATTTTGCTATACAGCGCATCGTGCCATCGTCTGCGACATTTAAGCAGTATAGGTTGGTGTGTGACTACCATTCGGAGTACTTAGGTTCGAATCTCCATGAAATACCAAAATCAAGCCAAAGTTTTTTCTAACAGCGGTCGCCCCTCCGAGTGTATTACTGACACAAAAAAGCTTCGGCTTAAAACTGTAGGTCCCTCTATTTGTGGAACAACATCAAGACATACGCCACAAAAAGGAGGAGGAGCTCGGCCAAACACCCAAAATGCGTGTAGGCACCTATTATGATATATAATCTAATTTTGATCGAAAAGTGTATGGTCCAATCCGGGCTGAGGATGGTTGTTATAGATTCAGATACAAGGTGGAGCTGCTGTGGGTTGGCAAAGGGGAAGATGTCCTTAAGTTACTCAAACCACAACGACTCCAATAGTTAGGACATATCAACCACAAGAGCAATGAGCGTCCCCAAAAACCCTTCTTAAATTACAACGCGCTGGCCACCAAATGTTGCACCAGTTGCATGAAATAGATGCGGAAATGCGAATAAGAATGCAAGAAGAAGAATAAATTACACAAACAACATCCGAATAAATTGCGATTCTGTCAAATTCCCTGAGAGCGGTACCACGATCGGCGACACCTTATTACTCTATCCATGGTGGATAAATTGTGTGCTGTTCCTCTTTATTAAATAGGATCTAATCCAAATCGTCGCCGGCTTGTTACTGTAGACCAATGACTTCACATAACCCCAAAGAAAATAGTCTAGAGGGGTCAAATCACACGAGCGCGGCGGCTATTCGACCTGTCCATTTCTGGAAATAATGCGCTCATCGAACTTACTCTTCAACAAATCAATTGTAGCGTGTGCTGTGTGGCTTGTGGCCCCGTCCTGTTGAAACCACATATCGTCTAAGTCCATACCATTCAATTCCGGCCAAAAATAATCGTTTATCATGTCGCGGTATCGATTTCCATTCACAGTAACGTGGCGATCGTTCTCGTCAAAGAAAAAATATGGGCCAATTACGCCGCCGGCATGTAAACCGCACCAAACAATGATTTTTTCGGGATGCAACGGTGCCTCATGAATCACGTGTGGATTGTTTTCTGCCCAGTAACGCATATTTTGCTTGTTGACAAAGCCATTGAGCCAAAAGTGAGCTTCATCACTGAAGATGATTTTTTGGAAAAAAGTAGTCTTAAAGTAGCAGCAACAGAACGATTATTTTCATAAAAAATTTGCACAATTTGCATCGTTGCTCAAGTGTGTAGCGTTCCATGATGAAATGTATACTAATGAAGTTTACAAATGACAAGCGAAAAATAAAAAATATTGCGTTGTTCGCCCTCCCTATCGGAAAAAAGTTGAAGCGCACCTATTGAAAAACGCTATATTTACCAAACGACCAAGAGTGCATTTTTCGATTTTTACAATGTCTGATTTCATTGAGCAGAGAAGTGCCATCAAATTTTTTTTGTGGAAAGAAATTTCGGCTGCGGAAACGTTTAGCATGTTGCAGAAGGCATTTGGTGATTCGACCATGTCGCAGAAAAATGTTCATAAGTGGTACGAAGACTTCAAAGAGCGTCGAGAGCGTGTTGATGACTTGGAGCGCTCCGGATGACCATCGACGTCAACAGATGACCAACACGTCAAGTGAAGGAGTTAGTGCTCAAAAATCGTCGGTTGACTGTTAAAGACCTTATTGATATGATCGGAATATCAGAAGGATCTGTGAAAACCATTTTGAAAGACCATTTGGGCCTACGAAAAGTCAAATCTCGTTTGGTACTGAAAGCTCTCAATTTCTCGGAAAAAAGTCGTCGCGTTGATGTGTGTGAAACAATGCTTTCAGACTATCAGGACAAGCTCAAATGCATCATTACGGCAGATGAGACTTGGGTTTATGCTTACGACCCTGAAACAACCGACCAATCAAGCGAATATCGTGCTAAAGGCGAGGCCAGACCGAAAAGAGCACGTCAAAGTCGTTCAAAAATAAAGGTCATGATGACAGTTTTTTTCGATTTTCGTTGTGTGGTGCACTATGAATTCCTTCCACCTGGCCAAACTGTTAATAAGGAATATTATTTGAGCGTTATGCGTTGTTTACGTGAAGCAATTCGTCTAAAAAGACCAGAATTATGGGCCAGCAACTCTTGGTTTTTGCATCACGATAATGCATCGTCTCACACTGCACTCGTTCTTCATGACCATTTCGCTAAAAATTCCACGCATATCGTTCCGCAACCACCGTATTCGCCTGATTTGGGTCCGTGTGACTTGTGGCTACTCCCAAAACTCAAGAGACCCTTCCGGGGAAAGCGTTTCGAGTCGATTGAGGAGATAAAAGCTGAATCGAAGAAGGTACTGATGGCTATACCGGAAATGGACTATTTGGCATGTTTCGGGGATTGGAAAAATCGTTGGCATAAGTGTATTTCATCGAGAGGGGATTATTTTGAAGGGGATGAAATTGATTTACAGGAATAAATAAAGATTTTTCATTTTCCAACCAAATTCACCTTACTTTTTGCCCACAGTAGTATATGTGTGTATGCCTGTAATTATGTAGAATTACATTAGTCTAACGGAAACAATCATTAATTAATTAATGAAAATGTCTACCTTGTAAACCCTTCGACTCAGCCGAGGAACTTGGTTTATAAAAATATGCATTCGTACACACATATGTATGTATATACATAACGGTAGTTGTTCATGAGACTAAACTTAAGTTTCCCCCTTTCATTTACAATAAAACTGATCTGCAACGTGAACCCATGAAATAATATTATACATTTGATTTCTTCAATTCATTAAAAAGTTACATAGTTCATGCCACCTAAAAGTTGTGCGGCAATAATTGAAAATTGACTTTTATGACGCCGAAAAGGATCAATTAAAACAAATTACGGTAGTTTTGTTATTTTATTATGGTGGTCCCATATATGGGTATATCGATAACAAATATCAGAAATCTATTAAGAGCTTCCAATTGCAGTTTCTCACTACCACCACCACCACCAAATCAATGTTGTGACGGTTCAATGACACCATAGAGCATGCACACATATACATAATATACATACACATGTACATATGTATACGTATGCATGTTGATGTATGTACTTTTACGAAACACTAAATATAAACAAAAAAACCATCAGCTTTTTTAATCAACAATAAAATCGAACCACAAGCGGAAAGATAATAAAAAACCTATGCATTTTTTTATTCTACGGATAGACAGTAGAGATGGGCACAAGATTGACTGACAACAGCACCAAAATCGTCAGTTACAATCAAATTTAATTTGTTGCGCTAAATTGAAATAAACAAACAAATAAGTGGCTGGGCTCATTGTGTGTTGTTTTCCAATTGTTAGAAATATGGGCGGGCGGAGATGTATGTACTTATATCTATCTGTAGGTAGGAGATAAGATTATAAAAAGGAAAAGCTATTTCTAAACATATATTTTGAAGCTATTTAATACAATGGAAACTAATTAAATTCTAAATACAACTTAAAGTACATTTAACACAATGGAATCTAATTAAGTTCTAAATATAACTTTCTTAAAAACATAGTGTTGTAGCATGATTCAATAATAAAAGGTTTGCTCAGTAATCAGTTTTCTCGTTTCCTTCTGACAAATCAGCTCCCTTAGCATGACACTGGGTTGCTAACTCCAGAAAATTTGAATAAAAGTGAAAGAAAAGAAAAATTTTTAGGAAAATCATTTCGTTTTCAAAAGGGTGTGCTTATGAGCAAGAACTTGCTCGGTATATCCAGGACAAAAGCAATGTGAAGTACATCCTGACATGCCGCTAAGTCCGGATATCATAGAGCATCTTTAGGGGCAATGATATGAAAGATGGACATTTTGACAATCTGAGCCCAGTGCCTTTCAAATATAAATTGGGAAAGTATGATACTTACTAGGTTGCTTGTTCCCCTTGGATCTTAAGATACAGCAGGAAGCAATGTGTAAACTCAATAAATATGGTTTCTGGCAAGAAGATGCAACTTCGGAACATAGAGAAATCTTTAAGATGCTAGCTGAGCAGTATCCACTGTTTTTGGTACCCAAGGACGATCTTATACCTATAGTTTCATTTGGAAGGAAATTTGACATCAAATACAACTTAAAGTACATGACATCAAATTTCCATTGCATGAGCCACACAGTAATCTAGAATAAATTCAGAGAGGTTTGACGGATGACCGATGGGTCCAAGAATGAAATAGGTTCTGGTATCACCGTCGTAGCGGCCGCCGTAGCCGAATGGGTTGGTGCGTGATTACCATTCGGAATTCACAGAGAGGTCGTTGGTTCGAATCTCAGTGAAAGCAAAATTAATAAAAACATTTTTCTAATAGCGGTCGCCCCTCGGCAGGCAATGGCAAACCTCTGCAATGGCAATTTCTGCCATGAAAAAGCTCCTCATAAAAATATCTGCCGTTCGGAGTCGGCTTGAAACTGTAGATCCCTCCATTTGTGGAACAACTTCAAGACGCACACCACAAATAGGAGGAGGAGCTCGACCAAACACCTAACAGAAGTGTACGCGCCAATTATTTATTTTTTTTATTTTGTAATAAGTATCACTATGCTGTGGGGGAAATGGCAACTGATTTCCAAACGGAAATTTTTGCCATCCTGAAAGTAGCTGAATAGATCATTGAGAGAAGATGGAGCGGGAAACAGATTGGAGGCTTTAGTGACAGTCAGATTGCTAAGTAATGTAAGAAGAAGCTTAATTAGCTTAATTATGTTGCAAGTTGTACTTATATGGGATGCAAGACATCGCAGTGTTCAAGGAAATGCGCATCAGCGGTTACCCCACAGGGACTAGAGCCAATAATCGGAATCAGTCCCGCAGATATCATGAATTGGATCAGCGATAATGCATGCAATTTACATAAAGAGCGATGGTCCGGTCTAGAATGCTGCAGAACTGCAAAGTGTTTTGTGACAAGCCCTAACAGAAAACTGTCGAACCTTCTTCTAAAACTTGTAAAAAAATTCGTTCGGTTGATGATCGATATTATTACAACTATTGTAATCATTGAGGACGAATTAGCTTATCTTGTTTAGAGAAAACGGTTAGCACTGAGCATTTTCTCTGTGATTGTCCTGCATTTGCTAGAGCCAGACTACAAATTTTGGCTTCCGATGTCATGAGAATGCATAAAATTCGTTCTTTCAAACTGGAGGATATTTTCTGATTTGCCGAAGAATCTGGAAAACTCTCACAGGACTAGCTATTTCCGGCTTTATATCATATCTCTTTCTCTCTGCCCCTTTCACTCCATTCCTTTTTGACTAACAACGCAGAGCTTTGAATACAATGGGCTTTTTAGCCTGAGTGTTTTAGGAGTTACCAAATCCCTTGGTGCTTCTTGGGTCGCCTCAAAACTCAATTCAATAGTCAACTAAATTTATGATGTATCCGCTTCTTCTATGAAATAATTCGTTAGGGCTATACTGCATAATAGCGTCATATTGGCAAAATTTCGCGATCAGTTTAGAATTTAAAAATTAATTCACAAAATGTAATTCTGGGATTAAGTTAAAACATTTTTTTTAATATCATACTTAGCAATTTCCGTTTTTTCCATATATTAATTTATAATTGAAGTGAAACAACGCTTTTTGCTATAATTTTTACCAAAAAGTATTTAATTTTTCCACTTTCTTCGCTCCTCTTAAATGCGACCATTTGTAAGGGAGTGCCAAAATTCTAATGTCATAAGTGAGCAAACCTTTAATAATTGAATATTGAACACTATCTATCTAGATGAAAATATGCATGTACTTTTAATTATGGAGGTCAAAGTAAATTAAACATTTGAAGTAGATGAGATGAGATGACATGTTATTTAAAAATTTTTAGGTTTTATTTCGTGTTTCAATGCTTGATCAAATGCTATGGTCAGCTGAACAACAGCATAAGAAAAAGCGAAAAAAGTCAGCGTTAATCACGCTTGGAGTGTTTGAGAGAAGGATTCTGTGTAAGGTGTGTGGACCTTTGCATGTTGGCAATGGCGAATATCGCAGGTGATGGAACGATGAGCTGTATGAGCTTTACGACGACATAGACATAGCGCAGCGAATAAAGACCCTTACGCCAGCTACGCTGGCTGGGTCATGTCGTCCGAATGGATACAAACGCTCCGGAACTTAAAGTATTCCATGCGGTACCAGCTGTTGGTAGCAGGCGTTGGAAAGAACTTGGCTTCACTTGGTGTGTTCAACTGGCGCCGGTTAGCACGAGAAAGAAACGACTGGCGAGCTTTGTTAATCTTAAACCAAAATCGCGTAAGAAGAAGAAGAAAAGCTAAAGTAAAAGCTACAGGAGCTTTGTTCTGATAACTTTGAGTTTATTTATTCAGAATAGTCCCCTATGGCTTCGATATACTGTTATGCACGATCTAAAAGCTTTTTCGAAAGAGTGTTTCAGGTCATTAACCGGAATGTCCTTCAGGATGTGGGTACAAGCCTTTTGGATTTGCTTTCATGGTCAAATGCAATTTTCCGAATAGGTAGAAGTCACAGAGAGCCACTGAGCCACTGAACCGAATGTCACCAAGCTTTCACTGGAAGCCAGCTAGGGGTGTAACATCCAACGCACTAACTCATTAAAAAGATGGCGCCATCAAAAACATTTTTATGACGCCGGTTTTGAGCGCAAAGAAACTATTGAAAATATTAATTACACTGTGCGACAATTTTGGGGTCATCAAAATCAAACCACACCGGACCTTTTTTTCTGAAAATATACCTATTCAATAGCAAAACCCTCGCTGGGTTTTTAAAGGTTAGCTCGATTTTTTTTTATTGCGTTTTGAAGTTTTCAATTTTCATGAGATTTTGGAGTTTTACCTGTACGCTAAATTTGACTTATAAATCGACCTTTGTTTGATTTAATCGATTTATTTTGTCATAGCTTGATGCAGAAATTTCGTACATGTACAAATAAACTTATTTTAAGGAGAACCTATATCTCAATACGCAATTTTGAATACCAAAATTTCGAAAAATTGTATGTTTTTACCATTTTTTACTGTAATTATGAAAATAATTTTATACGTAACCACCCGTTATACACATTTTCAGATTTTTCTATTTTTGCTAGTATTTTTTCCAGATACGGTTTTCCAATGAATATTGGATGTAACAAAATGTGATCGTGAGTAGTGAAAAGCAAGATTGGTCTCACAAGACTTTTAGCCTGTTAAGTACATAGAAAAGTGGCTAGCACACATTCCAAAATAAAAAGTATAAAGAAGGTTGTAGTCTGTCTTATCAGGAAATGTTTGTTTTAGAAACTCCAAAATTTGTTCCCAACGATTTTACCTGTTCTAAGATCGCAGCAGTCTTGCGAGATCAGGTTCGTGCATAACAACTTCTAAAACACATTTGACGCGCTAAATATTTTGTGAACAATACGGTTTTTGTTAACATATTTGAATTTATTAATTTCATTTACGTGAATTTTTTTATGAATTAAGAAAATAAAAAATGTACAATTGTCCTGCAAATATTAACGTTTTCTGCTATTGTTGTGGACGTTTCACACCAGCGAGAGAAAAGCATGGATCAATCAGTGATGATTTTTCTGTGGCATACAGACATTATTTTGATCGTGAAGTTATTTTGAATGTACCAATTGTCGACAGAATCAGATGAGCAAGGAGAGCGCTACCATCAAACTGCGATGCCATTTGAGTCAAGATACCGAGGAAAACGAGCTCCAGGTGCCATACTAGCCGAAATATGTTGGTGGAGTAAACATATTTTTCAATACGACCAGGAAGAAAATGAAGGAAAATGGAGTAACCAGGAGGAAAAAGAATATGAGGTAGAAGAAGAAGAGACAGGCATGGAATTCTTTACTGATGAATCTGATTACTCTGATAATGATGATGTTAAAATTCAATCATTGTCGAAAAGAGCTCGTCTCTAAGGTTTTAGTACGTAAAAATTCTTTATTTTAATAAAAAAAAAAAATTATAAGAATTCAAGTCTATATTCTTTTTACTTAATCTATTTAATATTTTTACCTACAGAGTTTTTAGATATTTAAAAAAAATTTTAAAGCAGAGTATAAAAAAATTATTTTTATGAAGAAAAATCTTGTTAAATATTTAATTTTTTAGAAAATAACAAACTTAAAGTTCAGTTTTATGTTTTTATCTTTTAAATGACTTTTTTAGTACATTTTGCAACATTTTTGCTAGAAGAAATAGTGAGAAATTTTAATTATTTTCATAATTACAGTAAAAATGGTAAAAACATACAATTGTTCGAAATTTTGGTATTCAAAATTGCGTATTGAGATATAGGTTCTCCTCAAAATAAGTTTATTTGTACATGTACGAAATTTCTGCATCAAGCTATGACAAAACAAATCGATTAAATCAAACAAAGGTCGATTTATAAGTCAAATTTAGCGTACAGGTAAAACTCCAAAATCTCATGAAAATAGAAAACTTCAAAACGCAATAAAAAAAAAATCGAGCTAACTTTTAAAAACCCAGCGAGGGTTTTGCTATTGAATAGGTATATTTTCAGAAAAAAAGGTCCGGTGCGGTTTGATTTTTGATGTCGCACTGTGTTATTGATGAATGTTTTGAGGGGGAATATATTGAATCAAAAAGAAATAGAATATGGTCTCAAGATTTTTACTTCAAAATACTTGCAGATGAATTTTCGCATATTAATTTGCTAAAGGAACTGAAACTGTCATCACCGGCAAAATTACAAAATTTGTTGGATCTATTCCTTTATAAATTTTAAGAAGTTTTTGAAAAGTCTGTCGTTTTTAATAGTTTTTATATTGATCATTTTTGCGCATCTAAACCTCTGGAAGCTCTTTCCAGGTGTAAAACAAAAATTCCCTAATCAGTCGCTTGTACGATTGATGCAATGTGTACTCTTCTGCATCCACAAAATAACTGACGTTGTATTTCTTGTTTAAAATATGCCCATACACACAGGAACATGGTTTCCACCGTAACATTGCATGTTTGTAACGTAGCTTTGTGTATGTCACGTTTAAGAACATCTGTTTTATATTTTTTATGTATTAATTAGTTTAAATACACTTTTCCTACCAAAATTAGCGCTCTGAAACGATGCTCATAAACTTGACGTTTCTTCTGATGCGATGCCAGCAACATTTCACAGCAAACCAAATGCATGTTGCTGGCGAAATTTCACGGCAGTGAAGTTAGTTCTAGCTTTAAGGAAAACTTTAAATTTAGCCAAGATAAAGCTATCAAATTGAGGCACGTCACTGTTTTTAAATAGCAAGTACACACATACGAGTACATACATATGCATGTACCTTCAGCTACGTATGTATGATTGTATGTGCTCTGAAAGACCATGACTGCTGGTGGGAGCGCAAAACGCATATACATACATAGATACGCTTCGTTTAAATTGAATAATGTGTTTTTAAGTGGTGCTTAGACGCATTCTTCACTAAATTGAACAATTGTTCACAATTCTTTTTCAGCGGACACATAATATCGCATCTCTGGCACTTCTTCTATGTACTACTTCAGCAGCTTGAATGCAAGGAATGCATTCATTCAATTCGCTTTCATTTATGGCAACTTACATATATTTATATGTATGTATTTTTTCACTCAGCTGAAGTCTTGAGAAGCATACATATGTACATACACACAATTAGAACATGTTGATCAGGTCTTAGTACACTGTACTACAAATTCAAACTTTTAACACAATAACAAGATTCCGACACTGGATTCTGGGGGGAAAATATATGCATGTGTATCGGCGATTTGAAAGTTGATGTCTGGATTATATTTTGGGAGGTCAAAGTTTTCACTCTCTTACACATTCTTGTGATAAGTCGCCATAGGAAAATATATGGATCCCACATTTTAGATAAATGAAGTACAAGATTATGCAGATTCTGCTGTGATGAAGAGGAGTCTATGGAACTCTTAATCACCAACTGTGAGGCATTAGGCCACAGGAGACACAGAATCCTGGGCTCGTACCTACTAGAGGAGGAAGACACCTACAATTGCTCCCTCCTAAGGAGCTGGCTCGTTTCCTCGGTATACTATATTAAATAATTATAATTAAGTAATTAGGGGCGCACAATAGATCGATCTGGTCGCAGTGCATAAAGGCCTTAGCCTAACCCGTATAACCGTTACCATACCATTACCATTAGATAAATGATGTAAAAAACACGAACAACAATTTTCTGTAGCATTTTAATTCTCTAACACTTCAACTTATGGCACTTTTTTGCCTCTTTTGTGAGAAATGGTAAAATAATACTCATAATAAGGGCTATAGCGGGTTCAAATGTACCACAGAAATAAATAATAAAATTCTACACTACTATAAGTTTCTAAATAGACCAAAGTTCAAAATTCAACTTAAACGCCAGAAATAAGTCAAAACGTAAAATGTATTTAAGCGTTGATTTCGTTGTGTGTATTGAAAAAAAAACAATTTTTTAGTAAAAATATCGGCACTTACGAAGGCTGGACATTGCTTGACAATGGTATACAATGGCCTAGAACCAAAAATAAATTTTACACATATAGTATAATTTTATTCCAAATATTTATTTTGACACCATCCTAAAAGAAAAATTCAGGCGCACACTTTCAAACTGTCGATACACGCCCATTTTTTTGGCCGCTCTGCTAGAATCCATTGTTAGCACCTTGTTATTTTATATAATATTTTGGTGTTGTACGGTGTTATTAGCATAGTAGTAAATCTCATTGGTATGCGCTTATGCGTATTGCTCAGCTGAAATTAGAAACCTCGTTTCGAAGATGAATTGAATTGAATGCAGTAAACTGCGCAGCAAATCTCTATTCCTAGCTTAAATTATAGGCGCACATGTTACCATATAAACTAGTTTGTATGTATACATATATAGTTTGTAAGTAATTATATACACATATTTATATACATATACGCACGTATGTAGGTACATTCTAACAATAGACGTTGATGCTTGTATTGCATTCTTTCAGTTATAAATATTTTGCGTAGAAGGCGAGTTCAGCAATCTTTCAATTAAAGAAAATATCTACGAACGCACTTTCGCATAAATGTAAATTATTGCAGTTTACTACCCACATCCATTCATATTATATTTACATCTTCCATCCCTATGTATGTATGTATATATGTATGTACATTGTAAGTGTGAACTATATGGATAATTCTAGTGCAGTGCTGATCGTTGCAATTTACTCGAATGTGGGTTGGGTGTTAAACGATTTCAGTACAAGTGTTTTTTTATATTCTTATTTTATCTGATGACAGTTGATTTCCTGCAGAACCATTGCCACAAATTGAACCTGTTTTTTTTATACATTCCTATTTGTGTATGCATATGTATTTGTTTGCTGGTAATAAGAGACCGGTAAAGCGGATGATCTTCATCAAGAATTCAACACTCACTTGAGGTTAGTTAAGTAGAGTTAGATTCACAAGCACATGCACACATATAGACGTACATATGTATGTATACATTTAATTTACTGAGAGCATAAAGCAACATTTTAATTGAAAGAAAAACTTTCTTAACGATGCTTCAAGTATAGGGTCGTCTTTACGTCGTCCTGTGAGATTGAACTCTCTAATTGTTAAAATTTCTTTTGCCAATCGGTCTTGAATTGGAGTATTCACTGTATAAAGCATGTGTATACACACATCTTTCTCTTGCAGGGAATTAGTATGAAATTACTATGTATTTATCTCATTATAAGTGTAAGGCAGGTAAAGAAAGCCCCGAATGGAATCTAATATTATACTTTAAACCTCCGATATTTCAAAAGAACAATAAAAACTAGAGTGTTTAATGTTTTTTTGCAGTTTAGAGGGACGGCAATAGTCGTTGTTGTAACATAAGTTGTTGGTTATTGCTACTGAAGTAGCAATCCCTGAGCAGATTTAAAACCGGGTCGTTCCGGTAACGTAAACGAACTGTTTCGACGATATAAGACCATAGGTAATGTGGTGTTAGATGAATTGATTTAAGTATGCTGAGTATGTCGTGGTCTATTCTGGATAGGTAGGAGCTCAAACTGTTATAATGCTCAAATCGTATTTGTGGCAGAGAAACTTGGATCTTACGAGGTAACTGAACCTCTTCGTCTTCAATAGATGGTAATACGTATCCCATGACAGATACGGCTGGTGAACAAATTTCAAGAATCTGCTCAAGAGTTGTTAGCCCAGACTGGGGTTTATTGAAAAGTAAAGTCTATGTGAATAAGCCAACAACGATTCCAGTGCTGAAACACAACAATTCAGATCGAGATTGCTGAACACAACGCGATAATGTGTGAGCGAGCACTTAAAAATTTTTATTCTTTTGAAATACCCTTTATAGGTACACACTATACATATGTAAGTAAGGATCTCATCAGGTAATTGGAAGATATAACTTTTGCCGTGTGGTATATTTGCACTTTTAAGCGTAGGTTGCGAAAACGTAGCCCAGTTTTTATCAATACCAAAATATGTTCCACTGCGCTTCGGACCGTTTGGGTAAACTTTTGTGGAAAGAAAGCTGAGGAAGCGCTGAATAATAAGTGCAATCCAAATGCAAAAAAAGGGGAAAATTAAAAAAAAATGTATTAACACAAATGGGGGGACCTACAGATTCAAGCCGACTCCGAATGGTAGATATTTTTTATGAGGAGCTTTTTCATGACAGAAATACACTCGGAGGTTTGCCTTCGACTTCCGAATTGTAGTCATACACCAACCTATTCGTCTACGGCGGTTCAGGCTACAAGCTTGACCTCAATTACGGTTACTCAAGTATCCTTAGGAACTTTAGTATCATCCTCTTGGCGACTGATCAATGCACACCCCTGCTTAATCCGAGCGGAACATTCTCTACTCATATTCCTTCACGAGAAGATTCGGCGGGGTGCAGTATTTGGAGGCATAGCCTGGTGAACTTGTTCACGGATGATTCAAAATTGAATGGAAGGTTGGCGGAGGAGTATTTTACAATGAGCTCAGATTCAAGTTCAGATTACCGAACTATTGCAGTGTGCTTCTACTCCGACAGCCAAGCGGCAATCAGCGCCCTGAACTTGATGCCTGATTTCACTTTCGATTGCATCTGAATTCTTCAATGTAAAGCTTATCTAGGTACCTGATCCTCGCGGCATGGCAGGAAACTGCGTGGCAGATGCGCTGGCTAGTCAGGGGATCTATGAGGTAGTTACTCCGCATTGGCCTCATAATATTAGGTTCCGGCTTCATGATATCGTAGTCATTCATAACTGTAACACGCAACATGAAACTGAACGGATCGCGGTTGCGCACATTCAAATTAGCATTTTCGGTTTACGATCCCCATGTCTATTCCAGGAGTAGGGGTTAAAACTCGCCTATTTCGCTTTTTCTTGGGTATCTCTCTTCCAATTCAGTTACGAGTATATAAGTAATTTGTCTACTTTAGATACTTCTTCCAGGTACTTCATGCTTTTTTGGCTGCGTTAACTCCAAAACCGAAAAGCGAATTATCCAGCCTTCATCAGCTTTTCAAGGGAAAAGCTCCTGCACGGATAATACTGCAGATTCCTTGTGCGACAAAAAAGTCGTAGACTAAATAACTTAAGTTTGAAAGTTTTGAGAGCAAACTAAGGCAAGAATTTTCGCAGAAAGCCATTAGAAAATGTAATAAATATAACTTCTATCTCCCCCACTGAATAGTACAATTAAATAGTTAGGTTAGGTTAGGTTATGGTCTGCACGACCAACTCGCTTAGATCTTACAGGTCTGTTGTGATACCACTGTGCTGCACGAGAACCCCATTTACCTTCATTCGTGGAACCATTTTGTGGCTCTTATGAAACGTAGAATTCATCCCAACCCCACGCCAGACAGCCTGTAAGAGAATTAAAAAAGTATTTACCTAGACAACCTGCTCTGATTTTAGCTAGGGCTGGACAATTGGAAAGGAAGTACGCAACTGTTCCTTCTACTACTCTTAGTATCGAGGAATGCCTGCCAAATAGCCCTTGACCGGTTAAACAAGCCACGACCTTCGAGATAATATCTCTTCCGAGACTAAGCAGTTGCTTTGTTCTTTTCTTGTTTATTTCCGGCCATAGTAGCTTAGCTGTTACACATGCATCTTCATCTCTCCATAACCTATTGACCTCTTGGATAATGTTGTTTTTGATTATAAGTCTACTCGTGGTCATGGGTATTCCAATGGTACTTATATCACTGAGCAGTTGACGAGCAGTACCTTACCTGGCTCTCTCATCAGCTTTACAGTTTCCCTCAATATCTCTGTGCTCCGGAACCCAAATAAGGCTGACCTTGAATACGACACTAATATGATTTAGGACTGCCCAGCATTCCTGTGCAACTTCCGATCTGAGTTTAGCCGCATTAATTGATTTGATGGCCGCTTCGCTATTCGAGAATATTTTTATAGTAGATTTTGTTACGGCATGCGTATTTCGATACGCGGCCACCTCTTTTATACCTAGAACTTCTACCTGATAGATGCTGCAGTACTCTGGAAGTCGCACGGATAGTTCCAGTCCTAATTCCTTCGAGAAAACTCCATAGCCAACCTTATCGTCTAGCTTGGAACCATCTGTATAAAAATTTAATTCCCCCCTTCTCCATGGCCTTGGTGTCTGTCACTCCCTTCTTGGCGGTATACTCGTCTTGAAGAGCCTTTCGAAGGTGAGTCTAGGAATAGAATAGTCCATTTCTTGTTTGTGACTATTCAGAGAGTGCAAAATAGATGCGTGGCCAAACCACCGGTCTTTCCATAGCTCCATACTTTTCTCAATATTAGGTTTCCACGTGACTTTCCTGTCTGATGTGAGTCCTAGGTACTTGACATTCTCTTTCAATAGTTAAATGTCTAAGCATAATTATTGAATAATTTATTCGCATTCCACTTCAACCTCAACTTTATATGTACTTATGTATATGTCCTTATGTATGTACTTATGTATGTATTATAGCGATGATTCCTCGCAAAACTTTTTGCTGTAATTGTACAGGCTTGCAAGGGTGCGTTTCCTATAAGACTATAAAACAACAACATTAAACTGTTAGAGATTTGAATAGCTTGTTGACGCCAGTGACTGAATTCTATCTATGCAGATTTGTCGGTATGTATGTATGAATGAAAACATCAAAGCAGAATATCCTAAGAGCCACCGCACACTACAGACTTTTTAGTTGGCCAATAATTTAATCGGGTTGGCCTGTAAGTGCGCACACTGACTCATCTAAATAGTCGGATAGGTAGCGGGTGCGCACACTGCAGATTAAACGTGAGGCAATTGCTTTCGCAATGTTGCATTCGTACTAACTATATAATTAAGGATTTCATTCATATATGGCATTCATAGATTATTGTCAAACATTTTTTGCATTTTCCTGGCTTCCAGTTGATCGACAAAATGTTTTCCATGCAATTCATTGAAAGACGAAGAAAAATTAAAAAGAAACAAAGAAAATATTAGGTACACCGGGTCTATTATTATGATAAATGTTAATTGTGTCATGGAATGAAAATTCATTAATTAAAAGTAGTACATATGTACATATGTACATACATACGTATACTCATTTAAGCAGACATACAAATTTGATTTTATCGTTGCCCCTCAGCTTATTCCAATCGGCAACAACTGCTTCACAGACCTCTGCCTACAGCTTTTTCATTGGGTTTATATCAGTATATTCCCATATTTTTTCGTATAATGCCTTTTTTTAATTTCTTCTGTGAATTTTGTAATTGAGCCTTCAAATAGCAGCTTAGCTTTTTCAGATTTGTCAATATGCATTTACAGTACTGCCACAAGGAGCTTTCAAAAAAGTTACCACACCGGAAAAAATGATCAATTTTTATATAACAATTTATTTGTATTTTAAAACAACGAAAAATTCGCTCAGTGGCTTACAAAGGTTTCAAAAGTAATTTTCGTACCTTTTTCTGTAAATTAAAATTTTTATATGGGTATATGTGTGTGTGCGACATGTTGGTTAATGAAAAAGTTTGCAGTGTGTACGCCTTGCTGATCAAGCAGTCGGCTGATAGATAGAAGACTTTTTAGTTTGATCGCTTCGGGCTGCACATCCAATTATTTAGACGACGGTGTCTTAGTTGGTGTAGTGTGCGCACCCCCATACCTCTTCATATGTTTTAAGAGAGACCGAAAAAATGTGCAGCGTGAGGGGGTTCTAAGCCACATTATTTGATATTTATGATTTTGTGGCTCCACAAAAAAATGTACATACATACAAACATACAAAATATACAAACCAGCTGCAAGCGCGGTAGCCTGTCAGTGGACGAAAAACAGACAAACCAACCAACAAGGGGAATAAACAGCCAACAGCTACAAACTGATTTAGATGAATTTTCGATTTTGCAAACGGCAGCCAGTCCAGGGGCAAGCGAGACACGCGTACTTATATAAATATAAATATACATAAGTATGCATGCACATACATTTACACAAATATGTCTTGTATATAAAAGTAGATGCCGGGAAAATTGGGAAAAATGATATGCATGGCATAAACTTGAATGACTCATCCGTGTTGCTCGTGAATACTTACTCGTACAGTGTATGTGTGTATGTACATTTTAGTGTGCATTTTGCAAATTGAACTCTATTTGAGTCGGTCTGTCTGCCACTGGTAATACCATACACATACGTATGTATGTATTATTTGTCTCTTGGTTTGTCTAGCTATATGCGGTTGTTGTTATATTTTTTTATGGTAAACATACTTGTCTGTTTATGCATTCATTTACTTCCTTTTCGGAAAAGCGGAAACGTTGCTCTGACCTCAGCGATCTACTTTGCGCTGTTTATTGAACTTTCTTCCAATATAAGACTGCTTTACCACTTTAGAAGGGGTGCTGATGGTGTGCAGCCTCGCAGTTTTTGTTTGCAAATTTGTTCCATTTTGGTTTTTATTTACTAGCCCGATGATTGCGACTGCCAAACTGCTTGTGTGAAGGTAGGGGAGTTTCGCGAATGTTTTGTAAACAATACAGTGTGCGGCAATGTGCCAAAAACAGTGTTCAGGAATGAATACCACAGCCAAAAGAAATAAACGCGAATAAAAAGTCGTTGTTGTGAATCTGCAGAGACTGTGTTACTTAATATGTAGGTATAGTACTTACAATGAGTACTTAGAGCTATAATCATATTATCATCGTTGATGCTAAATTATGTTCTATGTTCTTGAGGAATTGCATACATACACTTGTCAGAAAAAGTTAACGTACACTGCATGCATTCATTAAAAAAGTATAAAAAATGTATTTATATTTGGATTGAATAAAAAAAATTTGTACTTTATTTACAGGTTAGAGTTCAGTCATTTAGCACAAGATGATTTAAAAAGCATAAATTTAAATTCAGTTTCAAAGTAATAATAAAAACAAAAATCATATGAAAAATACTTCAGAAAAAGTTAACGTACACTGTACATAACTTTAAAATAAAAATTAGTAAATAAAATAATAAAACTTATTAATAGCTTGTAGGGTATCCCCTACGTCTTATAACTTCTGCTAAACGTTTTGGCATAGATTTGACCAACTTTGACGTTTCCTCTGACGTAATTTTGCCCCATTCTTCAGTAATTACGTCCTTCAGCATTGTTTTTGAGGTTATGTTATGCTGCCGAATCTTTCGTTCTAATAAATCCCAAAGATGCTCAATAGGATTGAGATCTGGTGATTGTGGAGGTGTATGCAATTGTTTGGGTACATTATACAGGAGCCAGAGCTTAACTATTTCTGCAGTGTGCTTAGGGTCGTTATCTTGTTGGAACACAAATCCGTTCTCTAAGCCTATTTTGGTAGCACTCTGCCTCAAGTTCGATTTCAGAATATCCAAATATCTGTACTTATCCATAGTTGATTCTATAAATTCAATATTACCCACTCCGTTATATGCCATACACCCCCTTACCATTACGCCTCCGCCGCCGTGCTTAACAGTTGGAGCAAGATTCTGTCTGTCGAGAGCTGTTCCTTGTTTTCGCCATACCAGTTTTCGTCCCGTAATTCCAAATATGCAGAATTTGCTTTCGTCGGAAAATAATACCTTTTCCCAGAAATCTAGGGGCTTGCTGATGTGTTCTTTGGCGAAAGCAATACGTTTCTGTCTGTTTATTAATGACACAAACGGTTTCTTGCGTGCAACTCGGGCATGATAGCCACTTTTCTTTAGAATTTTACACACAGTATCACTGCAAATGGTTTTTTGAAACCTTTCCTCAACGTCTTTTGCAATTTTTGAAGCCGTAAGTTTTGGATTTTTTTGAACTTCATATTATTATATGGCGTTTTTCTCTATCAGTAAGCGTACTAGGGCGTCCTGAACGCGGCTTGGAAGTTGGGGAGCCTGTCGATTTATAGTTTTTGATAACTCCTTGGACTGTAGAATGAGTCCTTCCTACAGTTTTTCCAATTTCGCGTAAAGATTTCCCTTCATTCCATAGTTTTATGATGATATCCCTTTCATCGGAGCTTGTTGCTTTTCTTTTTGGAGCCATTTTACAAAACTGCTGAATATTACACGCACTAGCTAGAAAATAGTTTAGATATACACCTTAAATGCTTTTTATTCAATTTTGTTTTAAACGGAATAGGGGAAGCCCCGTGCTTTGTGCTGTACGTTAACTTTTTCTGCGGTGGTAATGCCACATTTTTTAAATATTAATCGCTAAATCAAGAGTTGCCACAGTTTTTCTATTAAAATTACATTTGAATGATTACTCAATATTATGTGATGGTATTGAAATTAAAAAAAGTTTTGTTTATAAAGAATCTTATCATTCAGAGCCAAGAAAAGTCCGTACCGGGCCGTGTACGTTAACTTTCTCTGACGAGTGTATGTAAATACCGTGTGATCAGAAAGTATCGGGAATGTGTAAGTAAAACAAAACAGAGTTAAATTTCTGGTAAATTTATTTTATTTCCTTCAAAATAAGACCCTTCTGAAGCAGCAAACATGTGCCAACGTTTAACCCAGTTAGGCCGACGAAGGGATGGCCTTCAGCTCCTTCGTCGCATTCGCTTTGATCTCCTCTATCGACTGAAATCTCCTTCCACGAAGTGGTAACTTCAACTTGGGAAACAGAAAAAGTCGTACGGAGTCATATCAGATGAATACGGTTCTTGCACAATGGTATTTACTTGGTGTTTGGTCAAATAATCCAGCACAATTTGGGCTCGGTGCGATGACGCGTTACCATCATGCAAAATCCAACAATTGTTTGCCCACAAGTCCGGCCGTTTGCGACCTACAGCATCTCTCAAACGCTTCAAAACCGGTAAATAATATTCTTTATTGACTGTCTGACCCGATGTAAGGTACTCATGGTAAATTACGCCTTGGAATTCGAAGAAAACAGTCAACATCACCTTCCCGGTACTTTTTGATCATAGGTTACATACATGCATGTGCACATTCGAAAAAATGTCGGGAATTGTTCATTTAAGAGCGCGCGTTACACAAATGTCTAAATTGTTTTTGCTTGAATGTTGGTACAACTGTTTTCTATAGTGTCATAGAGTTTGAGCGTGATCTATCAATCACAAGTAGCTTGTTTTTGGCATTTCATTATATCAGTCAACCGCAGGAGTACTCTGCGATTTTCACTACGGATAAAAATATCGGTGGAACGCCGAACTCTCGAAACTCTGGAAAACTTCCAGGAAACTTCTTAACAGAGTTCTTAAAACTCAGTTGGAAGGGGATTGGACTGCCTACCGTAAACTGAGGAAGGAATATAAACAGAAAATTAGATCATCTAAATTGGACTCTTATAGAACCTTCTGCAGTGAGCTGGAGAAACGTGAGAGTTCAGCGAGGTTATGCAAGGTCCTCCAAAGAGACCAATGTTCCACAATCGTGGCGTTTGGTGAAAGCTGTCTTTGTCCCAAAGCCAGGCAGGGATAACTATGCTTTACCAAAAAGTCTCGGACCTATAAGCCTGACATCGTCTATGCATAAAGGTTTGGAACGTATGGTGGAGAAACATATTAGGATGAGGAAACGAAATTCTCTCAATGTCTGACAGCATGCTTATCAAAGTGGGAAATCTTGGGAATCGGTTCTGCACGGAGTAACACTGCAACTGTCTTCTGAGGCTAAATATGATACCTAGGAGTAATCCTAGATAGTAAGCTTGGCTGGAAGAAGCACGTCGAGCAGAAGGCCTCTCGAACACTGAAAGTCTTCTGCCAGTATAAGAGAACCTTTGGCAAGACATGGGGTCTAAGACCGGCGATAGTACACTGGTTGTACATCATCCAGATTAGACCCACTATTACATACGCCTCTAAACAGACTACAGAGAAGTGTGTGCTTGGGTATCACAGGTGCTATGAGTATGAAATCTGGTGATGCCCTTAATGCCATTCTGAACTTGCAACCTCAAGATCTTCAAATTATAAAGGAAGTTAATTCAAATTCAAGTTAAACGGAAATGGGGAAATGAAGACAGCACTGGCCCCTGACATACCACATCCTTCATAATACTTACCAGTTGCTATTACCAAAAAATGTATGTATTCAAAATTCCATATATGTACTAATTATTTCAAGATAACTTTTAAAAAATTGCCGTGTGACCGCTTTTAGGGAATGCGAATAATTTTTGGTATTTAAAGTATTGTAGTTTAATCCCAACCCAACTCTTCGGACCAAAAGTCTACATGCAACATGGCAGCTCATGCGGCAACGCCAGCAGGACATAGTGTAATGTAATTTTTGTCTATTATACATACATATGTACCTACATATTATATAATAATATATGCCCGCTTTCCCCCCAACTTCAGTATGGAGCTCTCACAGAGCAATGGTTGGAATTTGGATTCGAGTGCGTGCAGTGGTGTGAATGCAGTGGCAAAAGTGTGTCAACGCGACACTCCCCTGTCGAAAAAGCCTTTCATAGTCACTTGTCCACCCACTCAAATTTTCCCAACCCAACCCTGTCACACGGCGTATCGTAACGCGCGCTATCATCCATTTTTCAACTGCTCGCATACTACATTTCTGCTTTATTGTGAAGGGATGAGGAGTTGGAGCCGTTGAGTGGATTGCGGTTGTGAATTTGAATGAATGAATGACTATTTTTTTTTTTTGTTATTGGAACGCTAGCCGACACACGTCGCTTGCCAAATTTGTGTGCGTGTTCTACCAGACGGCTAGCTTGTTATACATACGAACACTAGTAGCTGCTCGTATTTTTCGTGGTACAGCAAACGACGAGTATGTGTGATGGACGATGGGCTTCGGGTGCCGGCATTTTGCTACCCCTTGTTTGATTTAGTCAATCAGTCATTGCCTCTGAGCATTGAGTCACCGTATTACCATCCCACTATACTTGTATGTTTGAAGCTTATTCTGTACCGCACCCATGAACAACATTTTGCAATCTGATACGATTGTTTACAATTCTGTTTATAGGGTAATTTTAATTTTGTAAATATCGTTTCCTTCAATTGGATTATGCTAACGGTTTATACTTTTGCGTCGATTATTTTCGTTACTTGGTTTTGTTTTGGCGCTTGTGTGCAAGTTTATAGGCTAATAAATCATTGACTATCGGCCATCGGTAATTTGACTTACATACATATATAAATATATTGCCGGAAGTTAGATAATTTCTCGCGTTGGTGGTGTTGTTCGTTAAATGCAGATTTAATTGTATTACCCAATAAATGGAAGATTGCATAATTTGGCATCGATTTGTTAGAATTACTTATATATTTCTAGCCAATAACCGAAATTGTGTGCATTCACATATGAACATATGAACATAAGTGGAAATTTAGGTATAACAAAATTAATAGTTCTTTGAAAAATTCGGTGCTTGAATTTAAATATTTAATTAATAACTTTTTACGACAAATGCGTGCAGCAATTTATGTTTTTGTTTAATGTTAAAATTTTCCAAGCAAATTTTCCTTTACGTTTCACAAGGCCTTAATTTTTGGTCACTTCAGAATTTCATTGATATCGTAATAATATTATATTAGCCTATACGCGAATAGATGAAGCAACTGGTATAAATAAACATATTTTGGGATTCAAATTAAAATTTTTCATCACTTCTCTGTTGAATGGTAGAGGCCTATTGAAATAGGCAAGAGAAAATTATATGGTCCGAAAAAATATTTACCATTAAAGAGCATGAGAAAGTTTTCTTGCTAATTTATCACAATTTCGACCACTTCAAAATTTACAAAACTGTTGAGCGCGTCGATCTCCTCCAGGGATTGGCACTCATATCTGGGCAATGGGGATTGACATCTTATGTGAATCTAAACACATTTTATTTCTTATAATTGTGCCAAGCTGAGTGTTGAATTCATGTTTTTATTGACGTGATAACGTCTTATAATTCGATTTAACAGGCTGCACGCACGAAAAAATGTGTCGTTACCTTGCTCATTGCCGTTACCTTGAATGAACTCCAAGCGAAAGCGCGGAACGAACGACAAAGCAAACAGAGAAAACGAACGGCAACGTTCGACATCTTGCTCTCTCCTACTTAAGTGAGCGTATATGTGTATGTATACATATATAAATTCACATATACATACATACATATACATATATAAATTCACGTATTTGTATTTGCATATGCCTTCTTATTGATTATTATTAATTTGATTTACTTGAAGAATTTAAAATAAAACCAAGTTTGTTAATAATACCTGTTGTTTTAATGTTATTATTATTTTTTGACGTGATAACGTCTTATAATTCTATGTAGCCGGCTGCACGCACCAAAAAATGCGTCGTTATCTTGCTCATGTGTCGTTACCTTGCTTGAACAGCATGTTATGTTATGTTATGTTATGTTATGATATGTTATGTTATGTTATGTTATGTTATGTTATGTTATGTTATGTTATGTTATGTTATGTTATGTTATGTTATGTTATGTTATGTTATGTTATGTTATGTTATGTTATGTTATGTTATGTTATGTTTATTATGTTATGTTATGTTATGTTATGTTATGTTATGTTATGTTATGTTATGTTATGTTAAAGTATATTATGTTATGTTAATGTTAACTCATTCTCTATATCCATACAAAATATCTATCAAACAAATAAAATTAAAATTTTCTTTTGAAAAATGCAACCATTCAATCAGTATTTTCTTATGACGTTATCACGTTAAACTATCGTCAGTAAACCGACTTTACAGACAACCTCTTTTTTCTTTCAGTTTTTCAAGTTGATAAATTCATGATCTACGAGATTATTTGACCTGAAAGGCTCTGGAAGTATTCTATGCGATCTCTTCTTTGCTCACTGCCATCCTCCATTCCATCATAGGTCTAATATAAATATGTCAAAGACAATATTTGTTGCTATTTTCCTAATTAAATTTTACCTCAGGCAACATCTCTTCCTTTTTATCGTGGGGTGTTTCTACAAGGTAGCGCAAAATTAATCATCAACTTTTGGATAACTTTATTACTAAATGAGAAAAAATATTTTGAATGATGAAAATCTTTATTTTGACCTTTACACGCTCCACTGCTTGTCTGTTTGTATACTACAGCTGTCTGGTTCGCAGGTGTCAAATATGACTGACGTAGGACGCAATTTGCAATAATTGTAAATTTTCCAATAGGGTGATTTTGCGTTTCAGTTGAAGAATGCCGTTGGTCTTCAGACTATTCTACTATTCCTAATTTCATCCCTGCAACAGAAAATCGAGATGCGCTTGACTTAACAAAGCATTCCGAAAGATTGTTCCCTAATCCTAACTCTTCAGAACAGATGAAACAAAATTTTTCTTCGTCTCAGTTCAGTCAAGTATGGCAAATGGTTTGACCCATAAAATGAGATATCAGCAATTCCATGTATTTCTTGAAAGTAGAGGGCACCACGATGTTAGGCTACATAGAGCCCTTCGATGTCTCCAGTTGCTCACTTTGTATAAAGCACGGCATGACGTCTAGAGCAGTGATCGGCAGGCCATAGCTTTAGTGTTTCCTCGATAGCTGTACTTGCAAGTATTTTTTTTATTCCATACTTTTTCGGAGTTTGGGGAAGGAATTAAATAAAGATTATGTTAAAAGAAGTTGACAAATAAAAGTTTAAGTCTTGAATCCTTCCTTAAGAATCTATTAAAAAAGACTATCACTGCAATTTTAAAAAAATTAAAACCCTTGTGATATTATTACAACTGCAAAATTTCTGTACTTGTTTGTTCTGTATTGTCGCCCTCACATGTGACTAACTCTGAATCTTCGCCGCTGCTTTTTTTGGGTTTTTTGCAGAGTTACCTTCAGACACTTTAAAGATTGTCTCTGCAACTAAGATAGCAGAACTCATTATATAGTTCACAACGGAAATATCCCAATAGGTTTTATAACGAAGAATAACACAAAACACATTGGCAGTTTCCAACTTTACAAATCCACAAAGTCATTTGGATTTATTCCCGCCTGATCTGGAATATACAATAGATATGATTGCAACTAGAATCGTGTTTATTTTTGAGGCGGCGATCCGACTTAACATATTATGCTTCCTATTAAAATTCTTAGAGCGGTTGCTGGATGTGAATATTAGAGGAAAAATTAACAACCAGCAAAGGCAATTCAGGGCAATTAGGAAATCACTTCACTATAAGGAATATTCCCTCGCTGCCTTTTTGGACAACGAGGGTGCTTTGAATATTATTGAAAAATTGTACGAACGGCGAATGAAAGATGGCGTCATGAACCCACCTACAGAATCGCCCGATAATTGTGGCCGACTCTCAATGCTAAACGAACAGAATCTCCACATAGCATAGCCTTAGCTCACTGATTTCCGTTTCGGAGTACTGCTTAATAGACAGACATGCCGAGAGGATGGGCGTGCAAACACATGACTTCTGCATAAGCTGTTTAAATAAAAAAAATGATCCCGTATCTTTTGTACCCCTGCCCTGATCTATCCAGACGTAGATTCTCCATTTCACGTATACTTTTTTTGAGTTTGAAGATCAGGAAATTAGGGATCTCAAATTTTTGAAAAGTTCACACTGGTTTTAGGAGAGATAAAGAGAAGTTCTCAATGGGCTATTAACCTAAGTGTGCCGCACAGTGGGCAATCGCTACAACCTAACTTAACCTACCTTCAGCTAGACTGATTTCAGCAACGCCACGTTTCCTTGCCTCTGGAGTACAAGTTTTGCGATGCCAGGTACTTTGGTATCAAGAATGATGGAATTTGGAACATAAATTAATAATAAAAAGAAGAAGAAGAATAAAGGAACACATATCCGCACGAGCATACATTTGCACCAAGGACTTGATTATTTTTTGTACTGACTATACTCATATTAATTCTCAAATTCGCCAAAAATAAGCCAGCAGTTTTGGGAAGGCGTCTACTTCTATATACAGTAGATTCTGTTTTTATGCGGTAGATACGTTCCGCAAGACACAGCATGAAAAAAGCTACTAGTTCTATAGTAAAACTATAGATACGTTTCAAAAGTGCTAAGAACCGCATAAATCCGAAATAATGCAATAAAATCGCATAAAAAAAGGGCACTAGTCCCATATTATAACTATACGTTCATAGACCGCATGAATCTGAAATAATTAAATAAAATCGCATAAACAAAAAATTGTATATTTGAAAATTATATCTTTATTTAAGAAACGTCAGAATCAAAAAATAAATTTACCTCGTCAGAAATAGAATCAGACAATATCCGCATGTTGCGCATTCGCTTAGGATTTGGCATAAAATCACTTTCGTCACTTGAGAAAATGTACACGTCTGATCTAGATGGTGATGTAGGCGGTTCCATGCTTGTAGGGTTAGCATTTCTGATGTAATCTGTGATGAGTTTTTGCTTAGCTGGTTTAGAATCTTGTTTATATGTACAATTCCCGATAGGTTGACATGCATTTTTTTATTTAAAAAAAAACCGCACTATTTCAAAACCGCATAAAAACAGAACCTACTGTACTCTAAATCGTATTATTGATTTCCATTAATTTTGATGCTCTCCATTTAGGAGTTAGGAAATCCTGCTCATGTAACTACACTCGATCAAACACTTGAGATGCGGCTTACGAACCCGCTCCCATTTAATGGTAATTTTCAAGAAATAAAAAAGCCTTATAAATGAAGCAAAATTAATCAAATGATAAATAAGTTTACCTATCCACATTTGGTACGAATGGGTGGTGGACAGAGCGGAGAGGATACTTTCTGAAATGGTTTTAATAGTGGGTGATAAAAAGTAGATGCAACTCCTGGCGGATATTGAGCATAGAGCTCAAACCGCTTCCCGACGAAGTACTTCACCGTATTATCGGGGTGATCGGTACTGTGACAGTAGAGGGTATAGTTCGGGGTAAAGCTCCACACTGAGAGGATTGCTTTTTCCCTGTAGAAAACACACATTTTGGGGTAAATGCCTGTATCTCGTTAACGAGTTTATATTATAAAACTCGCCCAAACTTGGTACACGTCTTGCACTTCACCTCAGTTAGATCTGGCATAAAAACATACCATTAAAATTGGGCAAAAACATCGTCAACTTTTTAAATATTAAAGCTAAACTACCGTCCGTCCGTCTGATGTTATTAAATATATCTCGCATTGTCTTTGAAATCGTCCGATTCCCAAAGTTAACCGCCAGACCAAATTAAATGTTACTAATGTGTTCGAATGTAGCCGATGGACGGCGGCCGCCGTAGCCGAATGGGTTGGTACGTGACTACCATTCGCAATTCACAGAGAGAATATCGGTTCGAATCTCGGTGAAACACCAAAACTAAGAAAAACATTTTTCTAATAGCGGTCGCCCCTCGGCAGGCAATGGCAAACCTCCGAGTGTATTTCTGCCATGAAAAAGCTCCTCATAAAAATATCTGCCGTTCGGAGTCGGCTTAAAACTGTAGGTCCCTCCATTTGTGGAACAACATCAAGACGCACACCACAAATAGGAGGAGGAGCTCGGCCAAACACCCAAAAAGGGTGTACGCGCCAATTATATATATATATATATAAATGTTCGGGTTTGTTACTTGTTTTTGTTTGAGTCTCTTTTAATTAATTAAAAGCATTTTTTAAAATAACAAGATTGCCGGAACTAAATTTAAAAATTGTAACCCAAATTATTATTATTATCATTAAATTAATATTCTGCAAATTATTTTATAAAATATAAATTGGTGGTCTTGCAGGAGGTTATGCTAAGCTTATAATACGTTCACATTTAAGTATGATAGATTATCTACTTTTTCGTGCTTAACTCCCAATCCGTAATTAAAAAACGAGATTAGCCATATACAATTTCTCCCCCGAAATCTGAGATTATAAAATGATCCTAGATAATAACAATACTTTTTGACATACAACCCTGTGCTTTCTGTGTTACCGATAATTATTATTACGAATATAAGGAGAAACATCAAAATAAAAACTAAATGAAATGGTCGCCCTCATAAAAACAGGTATGCAAACATAATTCTAATAAAATTTTTGTTAAATATTATTAATTATGGACTCATTTTACAGAAAAAAACGTGTATAAAATAGTAGAAGAAGTATTGGTAATTAATGCATATGTGAACGTATTTTTAGATTAAAAAAATTCTAATTGTTCATGTTAAAAGGTTACCTTTTCCAACACTATAACTTTCATGAATTACGATAAAACAGAATGGGCAATCAACAACAAACACAAAGCGGATGGCCAAATCAAAACAGAAGCAGAGAACATTTATCAAACAGAAAACAGAAGCACCA
Source organism: Anastrepha obliqua (assembly GCF_027943255.1). Lineage (NCBI taxonomy): Eukaryota > Metazoa > Arthropoda > Insecta > Diptera > Tephritidae > Anastrepha > Anastrepha obliqua. The sequence continues at coordinate 78,594,528 of NC_072894.1, forward strand.
TTTTGAATGCAAACAATGAAGAGCATGTCCCAGAGAGCAAATGCAAATATTTCTCTAAACAACACGAGTACGTGAGTTACATTCCATTCCAAGATTGGATTGAGTAGTTTAGCCCAGAGATGCATTTTTGTTGTAAATATTAAGAAATGGTATATTAAATGCAATATATAGCCAATTCCCAATTTTTTTTAATTTATTCAGCTGCAAGGACATTCCTTCAATTAAATAAATTTTACTCTTTAGAAACTCTCTGTCAATTTTGTTCGTCGTAAAGTCTCTTTCTCAACGCAGCAACCCCTTTTTACACTCACTTTGCGCTGACCGTATGGCGAAGCGATTGTCAGCGCCGCAGCTGAGTGGGCAACCGCGACGCAGTTTTGAGTGAATTGTACTCGTGTACGGTTGTGTTTATTAATATTAGCGCGGTTCATGATAATTTATTAAAATTTGTGTGTTCTTTGAAAAGCTACCGCAAAGTGGTGAATCGAATTGAGGTGAAATTTTCCTTCTACAAATAGTGCACAATAAATATACTAAATGTAAAGTGAATAATATAATTAATTTTGTGTTATTTGTATTGTGTGCGGCTAGTAATAAATAGCGACTGGTAAAGAATTCGCTTGCTGTGGAGAGAGAAGCAGAAGGCGTCTAGTGCAAAGTGAAGAATTTGTTTATATAAAATAATATATGAAAACGCAAATTTGCAAAACAGATTGCAGTGAACAAACCTTAGAAAAATAGTGCTAAAGTAGAATACGTGACTTGAGTGAGTAGAATATATTTGTGAAGATGAGAGTAATATAAAAAGGCAAGCAATAGAAGTGAAGCCGTGTTTATCTAAAAATAATATTTGATAAATAAAGTGCGAAGTGAGTATAAAATTCAAAACTGAGCAAGTGAACGAGGAAAAGTGAAAGATAGTTAAATAGTTTTGTATTGTTCACAGACAGTTGTTAGCAAATGGTAGATAGTGTTGTAGTTGAGAAAAGCAACAATTGCGGAGAAATCAACTAAAAAATACATCGCTTACAAACACATGCTTGCCAAATACAAGTATTTATGCATGTACCCACATAATTTCGAAATAATATTCGCTCGTGTAATTCCAATGCAATATTCCAACAATTATTTAATTATGGATTAACATAAAAAGTATAATTTTTTGGCGCAAAAAGTGAATACTCGAGGAGCGTCCTTCAATATACACAAATAAGGTGAGTTTGAATAAAAAGTGCAAAACTGAAGCTGGTTTGTGGCAGTACCGCCTACTCAATGAAATTCCAAGTAGCTACAAGCTACACCTCTAAAAATCTAAGCATACGAGCTGTGTAGAACATAGGAGACATGGAAAAGATAGTGGAGGAGCTTGTTTTCATAGCATACGCATCTTGCAAAACGTACTGCTTACTTTGGCAGCTGCTGGTCGGTCGCAGCCTGTTTGTGAGAATTGTGAGCAGCTGAAAAAGGGCGTTTTTTGCAATACATCCCCATTTTGCTTGTTTTGTATTTTGTCCGTTGATTCATGCTTGACTCCAATTTTGTATTAACATTTAGCGCATCGTTTTTCAATATTTTTCCAATTGAGTAGAGTTTTAGTTCTTGTTGCTCAAATGGCATTTTTAGCGCCGTTCTCAAGTGGTGTTCTCGTGCCGGTAGGGTGGCATTGTGCTTTTACTACACTTTTGTAAAATGTAGATATTTTAATACGTTTGCGAATTCATATAAAAAAATTACGCATATCTCGATATTTTAGTCTTTTACTAAAAAACACATAGAGGAATGCGCTTATGATTGATTCGTTTAACACGTTCCTTGTCCGCTGAGCCACATATGGTTCAGTAAACGTGCGCCTGTTAAGCACTGATACGTTCCTGAGCCATATGTGCGTCAGGGGGTATATGAACCACATGTGTTTCATGAACGTGCAGAAGCAAAAATGTCCCTCTAGGCTCATGGACCGTTTTTTCTTTTTTAATTATTATTATTACTAAAGCTATCCTATGACTACAAAAAACAAATTATTCAAAAAACCCTGTTGGACTTGTCGGTCAATTTTGCATTTTTGTATTGGGACATGGAACGTGTTAAGATGGAAATTCGTTCATTACTCAAGACCCAGCTCAAATATATAAAGAATTGCAGTTATTATGACACTATTCTGTTCCTTATCACCGTCAAATTAAACAACAAGAAAAAAAAGGTAATTTCTTGTCATGACGTCACGCATTGGACATCATGTTTCCGGCTAAATGAAGTGAAATGGTGCACAGAAAGAATACAAAAAGAAGTGCTGGGAATTGAATGCGGCATTAATAGAATTTATTACAAAGTATAATTGGTTGAAAACTACCTAATCTGTTCATAAAATATGGATTTGATGAAAGAAAGTGGTTTTCAGTCGCGAAGTAACAGCATCGCACTATTTGCCAATGCTGAGATATGTAAAAGATAAATCAAATTTAATTTAAACAAAACCAAAAACTTCAAAGGCGTTACGTATCAACTTTTTTCTCAATTTCGGTTACAAATGCACGGCTCTCTGATCACGTTATCTGTAACAATTGATTTATGGGAACTATCTTGAAGTAAATCAAAATAAATTTTGAAGTTCGTAACAAAGCAATCAGTTTCAGCAGCAGCATAAAATATCTATAAAAAAGTAAACTATTAGGTACAGTTAATTCGTTTTTTAAATATATTAAGTGATCTGTGATTTGTTTGCATTGACAAGGCTTAATTCAAGGCTGGATCTGCTTGAGGGAGTTGGGAAGAGGCCGATTTAAAACAGTCTGAGGTAATAAAAATTGAAGACACAATGAATTCTTTTGAGAAATTGAAGTTATCTTTTCAACGGACCTAATTGATTTACCTAACAATCTTTTGAGTGCACCGTTTATTTTTTTAGTTGTGAATAAAATGTCCTTCAAACTATTTTTTTTTTAACTATGCTATAGTTCAGAATGTGGTTAAAAAAATTATTAAATAAAGTTGGTCCATATTGCAGTCCACCCTGTGAACAGGCATGTGTTTTGCCTCCTCAAACTGTTAAACATTTCTTGGTTTATCGATTTTTTTCTCGTTTCTACAACAGTCAATTCTACGTTACCGCAACATAGCAACATTCCCCAACAGCAAAAACAATATGTAATTTTTTTTGAAGAAAAGTGCTCTGAAAATGGGTACTGCGCTCCAAGGACCGACACTATTAAAAACAATCTATCATTTGATGCTTCGTGCCAATGCTTCTCCTTAAATTCATTGCAGCGACCTAAAATAAATTATGTTATGAAAAGTAATAATAACAATTTTATTTTATTACACTTAAAATTGCAAGGCATACATACGTATTTGTATTAATTGCACGTTTCGTTTGCTTGCATTCGATTTTCATATTTTCAAAATTTAAGGCCACCAGAGAAATGCATTTTTTCTTTCCTGCACTTTCTACGTTCCTCTGATTGCCAATGAGGAAACGCCAGCAATGCGGCTAAGTAAATATAAACAAGCGTCACAGTCCATGCACATTACATAAATACACAGAAAAACAATAACAAATTGTATGAAGTGAGAAAAATATGCGGCAAAAGAAATGCAACATTTTTTTTTACTAAACTAAACAAAGCGAAAATTTTTAAAATACGCCAATAGGGGGGAAAAATACGTTTTGCAAAAGTTTCTACTTAATTAATTCACCTTAAAACACTTCTTTAATTTGCCTCTGGCGCTTATATTTGAAGCAATTTGTTTCGCCGTAAGTGTAAATGAGTAAAGCATCGAGAATTAGAAATCGGCAACCAGTGCAACCTATGCAACGTTCAATCGGTCAGCATTCAGTCAGGCGATGACCGCATAGCTTTGAAGCTTCTAGTTGTTTAGATTTTTCTCACCATTTGTCACACTACTACATAAAATGCTTATCAAGTCCAATTGATGCCCTTCTGTACTTTTGCAATATGTTTGCGATTTTATTGCTCTCTCTCTCTTCTGTTGGGAGCCCAACACTTCCTTATTTATTTATTTTTTTTTCATTTTTTTATTTAAAAACCCAGTTGGGAATTGTGTCTATACGAGAAGTGTTTGCAGTGACGTGCATACATATCTACATACATAGTGTGAATGACACCAGAATTACTTTGTTGCCCGACAGCTGGTTCTAGGTCGCCGGAACGACCCGGACTTTTTACTCGACCAAACTCCGTCTATTTAACCACATTCCCCAAAAATACATGGGGAATGTTTTATATAACCATCTCCGCCTATGACCAAAAAATGAAACTACCTGAAAAATTATAGACAAATAATCTAACCAAATCTTATGAGTGCTTACATATGTAATACTAGCGGGTATTAATTAGTTCCATTTGTATTTATATTAACATATGCATAGCTATTGTCCTATTAAGTATTTCCGATTTTTTTACTTTGTGGTCACTTCGTATTTAATGGGTCATTTAATAGGTTAACTGCAGATAAGTGACCCTCAACGTCATTGTCTAATGGTTTGGAGAACTTTTGCAATCTTGTTTTATTGCTAAATAAATTGACTTCTCGGCAAAGTAGAAGAGTGACTTTCAATTTTATAATCCAACCTTTTTATCGTTCTAGGGATGAGTGAAGCTCTCACTTTAAATTCAATAACTTTTATAAAAATTGATAATAAAGATAAAAAGTATGTCTTGCTATTACCGCAAACTAGAAAGTATCGAATTATTCACAGGGAGCGCTCAACATTATCGACCCTGGTAAATATTCAGTGCAGGTGGTGCAAAATTAATAATTCTTTTTTGGTTTAAACTTGATTTTTAGTGATGGAAATCTTTATTTTGATCTTTACGCGCTCCATTTGTTTGTATATTGCAGCTGTGTGGTTCAGAAATGTCAGATTGATTGGTGTACGACGCCAATTGCAAAAAATAATTATGATTCTATAAATGATTAATTTTGTGCCACCTTGTATCCGTATGAACCGTAAAAGCCTATCTTCGGCATGCTTAGTGTAGTGCACTGTGACTTTTGCTTTTGGATAGTAATGCTGTTTAAAGATTTTCGTGATGATTGTTCTGATTCTACAATAATTATGGCTCTCTTGATTGAACACAATTTGACATGGGATGCGAGGAGATTTGCGAACATTTTTTTAACTGAACATTGATTTTTGGAATGATCATCCACTTTCCATTCATTCGGCTATAATAGCCTGTTCCCACCGAACCATAAACTCTATTTCAGCAGGGAGTTATCTCAGCTTTGTTGGGCTTACTGAAATTTTTAAGCTGGCAATTATCGTATTACCATAGGATATTTTTAGGCGCAGTCAAAGCAGCGCAAAAACGCCAATACAAACAAAAGAGAGATCATTTATTAAGTTTTTCATAAGGCTCAGGTTAAAACTAAGCTCAACCAAAATTGAAATTAGCTACCTCCAACTCTCGGAGGTACCGGTACCTACTCTCGCTCTCAAGCAAGATCAGGTCGATGATTTCATCACGTCTATCAGTGCTTGGCAGGAAATTACTTCAAAAACGACAGCCCAACGCAACACCCTTTCTCATTCATTCGATTGTGGTTGTATGAGTGGTATTTTCGCATATATGTATGTATGTGTGTATGCATTTAAATATGTGTATTTAAATTGACTTCGATTGAGCGTAATTTGTTTTTATTTATTTCATTTACTTCGGTCTATTCGCTTCTCCCCAACGAAGTGTCGTATTGGCTGCTCCAAAGTGCAAAAGTGCATTGGGGCGATAAATTATTCAGTGGCTGTTGATTGTAGTGTAACATTTCCTACTGGTGGGAACGCTTCTACAGCAAAATAATTACTTTGACTGAGAATATTAAAAGATTTTTGAGGTTGGCAAAAAATAAGAAACAAGTCAATTGCAAACATTCTTTCGCAAATCAGTAAATATGCATACATGTACGAATAGGTGAGGGGTGAGGTTAAGCGCAATAGACAGTGTTAGTTTACTGGGGCGGCAGGCTTTGGTCGGGAAAATCTGCCATGGGAATGGCCTCGGGCCCCTGCAGGCACTTGCTGGTGGCTGAGCTACCTCCCAGGCGAGTTAGAAGGAATCTCTTCAACTACACTGACGACATCCAGGACCGAACATAACTGCTGGACCAGATATAGACAGTATATAGACTGGCATTAACGCCGTTCATCGGGAGTCTCTTACCATCTATCTAAACTCCTGCCACTTATTGCAGACGAAGAGCTTCAGCTGCCTCGTGAGTTCCGTGTAACTTTTGCACAATTATTGCAGTATTTTAAACTCCTACTTATCCAGAATCGATCCCGACAGACTCAACATATGTCGGGCATGTGAAGGCACGATATTAACACGCACGATGCTACCCACCTTTTCACATGCCCTTTCAAGCCCTGTGTGGACCCAACCTGTCGAAACAGCACATTTCCTGGGCCTACCGTTAGATGAGTGAGACGATAACGATCGGTGACTACACCGCACTGGCAGAGCCTGGTGTACTGCTACCACAGCAACAACAAGAGGGAAAAGTTTTCCCTGGTATGAAGTAGGACCTATTCACTTCTTAACCAATAAAATGGAGAAATCTATTTACAAGGACATACTCAAGAAGTGATGCTACCATTTGCGGAACAGAATATGTTACTTCCGCGGCTTTTTTATGCTAGATATTGACCCAAATACTCCTTAATGTTAGTACGTAAATCTCGAAAAACCGAGAAGGCATAGGCGCTGGGATTTACGGCCCCAGAACCAAACGATCTGAGCCGATGGGCAGTTTTCCAAACATCTTCCAAGCGGAGATGTATGCCATTTGTCTATGTGCAGAGATTCTGAGCCATTCTGAGTGACAGTCAGGTGGCACTCATACCCCTATCGTTTGTGAGATAAAATCCTCACTGGTCCTTGAGTGTATCGAGAAACTTAATCTACTAGGAATGCACAATTGCATCTGGCTAATTTGGGTCCCAGAGCACAGGGGTCTAAGTGGGAATGAAATAGTGGACGCAAAAAGCTCACGACTGAAGAGCTAGGGCTAAGGGAGATTTGCTGGCACCAAATTATGGGGCTACGCCAGGCGAAATCCTTACTGGGAGGGTACAAACAAAAGAGGTTTAAAAAAATCCTAACCCTCTCTAAAGATAAACTGAAGATGCTCACGGGCATTTCTGCCACCAATCTCAGGACACTCCAATGCACCTTCTCCTGGAATGCAGCGCTATAACGCGGAGAAGGTTGAGACATCTTGGCCAATTGCTGCCAGAGGAAGAGCATATACGCTCAATCCAACCCAGCTCTATCCTGAGTTTAATAAGGGAACCGGGTCTGGATGAGGTACTGTGATGAGTAGAGGGCACAAAAACCTCTCTAAACCTCTTATAAAATCTATCTATCTTGTAAGAAAATAGTTTTTACAAAATAATGCTAAAGTTATGGATTGGCCAAGTCAGTCACCCATGCTAATCGCGAAGAAAAAGGTTCAAAATAAGAAGGATTCATGACAAAAATCAAAGAACTATGGTATTCCATTCCCCCAGAGGTTATTAATCAAACTTCGATAATTTAAAGAGCATTTTAATAAAAGCATTAATTTCGTTTTGAGTCTATTTTCAATTTTAAAAAATTCCTTATTATTATTAAATTTTTTATATAATATTAATCTGTGAAATAAAAACCACATACAATTGAATATCTGTTATTATTAATATAAAAAACTTGCGATTTCCGTATGAGCGGGGGGAGGGGGTACCTAATTTAATGACCGTATGTATACATATTATATACATACGTACATTACATGCATATATATGTATGTTTATATGCAGCTTTCATTTAATTCCCTTTGATGCTGCTGTCTCACTATAGAGAAAAAACTCGTCAGTTGTGCACCAACGACAGACAACTAATACGAAAAGCGATCGTTGCAATGCCATATGTAGCTTCGTACTTAAATACGCATGCTCGTACATACAGTGGTGGCCAAATCATATGCGACTATTGCCCTGTTATAGAGTTCATACTTATACATATATGGTTTTAGTTCAGTTTTGCACGATCCAAAAAAATCCGTGGAAAAAACCAATGTAATGCTGAATTAAGATTATGTCAAATTCCTTGCGTAAGCGGAATACGGCAAGGCGATTAGCTTGGTCCAATGCTTTTTAATACAGTAATGGACCAAATAATGAAAGTTGTCAAAAGATTAGAACACAAATTTCAATACGGAGGTCTCAAGAGAAAAAACCAAAAGTTTGGTAGTTTCCAAATACAGAGGACAATGATAGAGCAAGTTTTGAAATTTAAATATCTGGGAGTGGAGATATCCAGTGATCGCGATATTATTAAAAAGGTTCGAGAAAGATGCATGCAGGGTGCACGTGTTGCGGGATGTTTCAAAGATGTAATATGGAGGAATAAATACATGAGAAATGAAAGTAAATCCCGTATATGTATATAAAATTACAATCAGGCCTATACTAATTTACCGAACTGAGGTACGAGCAGAAAACTCAAAAACAAAACAACTGAAGCGACAGGATTAATGGAACAGCAAGAGATTTTATACCATCTAGAATACGCAGGCCGGGTCGTCCACCAAAGAGATGGCGCGAAAGCTGGGTTTCAACATCAACGAAAGTACAATAATTTTTTTTAATGTACAGTCTGTGTCAGAAGAAAATAACCGGTTGTTTTCTTGTAACTTCAAGATATGCTTCGTTCTGCTTTTTGGTGCGTAATAGTCCCACTCAAGGGCGACGACGCCAGTGCTAACCCAGGTTAGTGTCGTTCGAAACTTTCCTGTAAACGCAACCAAATAAAAATGAGTGAGAAGTACGCGAAGCATTTTGAGACGCTATTTTTATGCACGAATTCCAAAGGACCGAAATTATACGCCGCGGCTGCAAAAGTAATTAAAAACTCAAAAGAGTTTGTTGTGATGTGAAATCCAACGGTATACATTGTACAAAAATGTTGATGACTTTTCCGAGCGCGGCTTGAAGCGATTGACAACAAAAAAGCAGGATAAAGTGATTGTCCAACTTTTTAAGCGGGATCCCCCGCCAAGCACGATCAGTTCTTGCTAAAAAGGGAATAGATGTGAGTATCAACACCATCGAACGTCCTCTGAAGGAGGTAAACATAACCTACGGTCCCACATCATCAAAACCCCTGCTCTCAGAAAAACACATTGGGCTGGCCTTCCCAGTCCCCAGACGCCAACCCCACTGAAAATGTGTGGGGAATTATGAAAACGCATCTTGCCGGAAGTCGAGTCCATGATTTAAAGAAACTCGTGCGTCGAATTCGCAAAATCTAGTTCTGTTTGTCGACGAGCCTTTCTGCGGAGGGCTGGTTCAAAGCATTAAGAAGATACCAGGCTATACTCTTGACAACGAAGAAGACTACACGGCTTATTGAGTAATTGCGACTCGTAGTTTTGTACATACTTTAATGTAAAAAATTTTTTAAATATATATCTTTTATACTGTATGAATTGTGTGACGAAAAACAAGTGCAAACCTATAAAAAGAATAAGAAAAATAAGTAGTTAATTAAAACTTTTTCATCATCTTGTCATTGATCCAATTAAATTATCGATCGTTTTCATCGGAATTGATTGCTAGGCCTCTTGAAGTTTGTTGAATAGATCATCGCTATATCTTATGCTACTCCTATCCATCCGGCTATTAATCAGCTCCCATTAGATCTCAGTTAGGCTGAGATCAGGCAACTGCGGTGGCTATACCATCGCAATGACGTTTTGGACGCTAAACCATGGGTTAACAAATTTAGCTTGTGTGCTTTGTGCCATTGCTCTGTCGGTAGACCCAATGCAACGACTTTTCCTACTCTGCATATTGCACCATAACAATCTCTAAAATATTTATGTACTCATATTTTTCACATTTCCATTCATTTTCTATCATGCCCCAACTCCGCTTGCTAAAAAGCAGCCTCACACCAGCGATCTATAGTACCTCCGCCGTGCTTCACTGTTTTCTTGCTATAACGAGCACCATATCGCTTATTAAGTGACCTTGGCACATCTCATGCCATCGCTGCCTATTAAATTAAATTTCGGCTCTTCTCTGAAGAGAACAGTTTTCCATTTGCTAATTTACCAATCTAGACGCTTTAATTTGTTTTTCGCAGGTATCATAGATTTTCGTGCTGGACGGCAACCTCGTAATGAAGCTTTTAGCCGGCGTATAAGGCCACTGCACGTCATTATTTGCAAAATTAAATCTTTAATTATTTCAGAATCTTTTTTTGACTGTTGTCAGTCCAGTGAAAAAGAGTCAGTCCATTGGCTTGTTTGCGTGGGAACGTTTCCCTCGGCGAACGACATACACTTCCTTTGTTTTAATGAAGTTATTAATTATTTTCAAAATCGAATTTTTGCCTCTATTATATTTTGTAGAAACGCTTTTTTGTGACAATCCTTCATTCGGAGTTTTATCTCAAATTTGTGTCTCGAAATTATAAATTTCTTCTATCGCGTTGCCATATTTAAACTTTTGTGCAATTACAAAATTATGTCTAGTGACAACACAAAGTAACGGTTAAATATCGCTTTAAAAGTTTGGTCAAGCTGTTCTCGAGAGTTGTCCGCGCATTTTTTAAGTTATAAAAAATTTAACTGATTTTATCTTTAAAGGCGGATTTTGCTTAATTTGAAAACATTAAATAAAAGTTCGCATATCAAGCTAAAATAATTTTACTTTCAATCAACATTCGGCAGAATTTAACTAAAAAAATATAGGGTGGGCCAAATAAGACCTACTAATGTTAAACACAAATAACTTTTGCAATCCTCATTTATTTTTGTTAATTGTATTTATACATTGAAGATATTTTATGGAAATTATGTATGAAATATTACATCAGACAAATGTCCACTATTTTTCTCGATACAAAGATTGGCTCTTTTTAACGCGTTTTCCATTACACCAAATAATGTTTCTGTTTGAAGGCTCAGTACTTCGTTTCGAATATTCTGCTTCAGCTGTCTAATAGTCTCTGGTTTATTAAGATACACATTGTCTTTTAAATATCCCCTTAAAAAGAAGTCGGGCGCAGTCAAATCTGGCGAACGAGCTGGCCAAGGGAATTTTTGGAAATCAGACGTTCGCCAAAAATTTCACGCAGCAAATCCATATTGTTGAAACCACAAATTAGGATACTGTTCCGCCATTGGCCGCAAAAAGTTTTCAATCATTGTTCTGTAAGAAGCTCCTAAATCGATTCTGGCGTTTCATCCTCATTTTCGAAGAAATATGGGCCGATAACTCTAGTGGCCATAACACCGCACCAAACAGTACATTTAGATGGGTGCAACTGATGTTGGCGTGTTGTCCTTGGATATTCAGAGCCCCACAATCTACAGTTTTGTTTGTTGACATAACCATTTAAATGGAAATGCGTTTCATGCAATGTTGCCGATATTTACGCTGCGTTAAAACAATTGATCGTTGACAAGAATAAAAAAACTCGAAAATTTTAACGCGTTGTGTTGTACTGTAGGGTTCCATAATAAATTTCCAAAAATTCAATTATAACCTACAAAAAGAGAAAAATAAATATGTCAAAAAATAAAAAAGTTATTTGTGCTTAACATTAGTAGGTCTTATTTGGCCCACCCTGTATATGTATTATTTCTATAATAGACTATAATAGCTGCATATGGTTTTTGCCACCACTGTATGTACGTACGTAGCTGCATAGTTACCTATATTTATAAGCTCATATAATTGTAAGCAAAAGCTAAAACTGAATGAGCAAAAAAATCATTACTCTGTGGTAAAAAGTCGTTGAACTCTTTCAAGAACGAGCGACTAGAGCGTACCGCTAGCTGGCTAAGTAGCAATGACAACAACAACAAGCAACAGCAGCAACACTGTAGCAGCGACGACAGCAATGGCGAAAGAAAACCCGTTCCGCTTCATTCCAAAGTAACTACAACAACAAGAATAATGAATAAATGAAAAAAATCAAAATTCTTGTTATTGCTGGTAGTGTTTTTATTGTTACTGCCTTTTCTGCTGGTGACCTCAGCAACTTTTCATTTTCATTGCTCTTTGAATTGTCGAATAAATGGTGGCGATTTATTGTTGTGAACAATGGGAAGGGGTAGAGTGGCGCGAAAGATACACATAGCAAATTGCAATCCGTTGAGGTGCCCAATTGGTTAATAAGGTGCATGCTTGTCGGTACTCAGTTGTTTTGATTGATGTGTAAGACTTATACACTTGGGTTTAGGTGCACGTGTAGTGTGGGCCTTCCGGTTGGTTATTTTTGGCTGAAATACTAGTTTTACGTTTACAGTTTGGCGTCTTGTCTTGTCTGTAGTTCTAACTAATGCGCTTAGGAAAAGTTTAAAAATTGTAATTGGTTCTTCCTAGACAGTAAAAAATAACCATAAAAGTATATGGTGCGATGCACACAAAGTTTATAGATACTTTGGGAGAAGTTTTCTAAGAATTTGTGCATCAAAACCACAACCTTCGAACTAACTGGCAAAGTGTCACACGAGAGTAGCTTCGACGAGCAAAAAATATGAAGCTGTTAGACGAGTGGTGGGCCGGTTTTGGATAAGTGGGAGTTTAACCTGCTACAATGCCAGGAATATAATTGTGCCAGAGTAACGCACTTCTCACGAGGCAGCTGTAGCTCTGCAAAGGTAATTGTAATGCACTCCGGGTGAATGTCTTTACGCTGTGAAGCGAATTTTTCAGGTAATCGTTTTTTTTATAAAATTTAGCTGTCATGGTTTATCTAGCTAATCCTCTATGTAATTATGTTTCAATGTCTACGAGTATGCCTTCATAGAGCTACAACTGTTACTCTATGGAGAGCAATCTGCTTATAGATAATCCGTACCGAAATTCTTAATCACTTGTGCAACTGCTGATAAAAAGATGCTCACACTTTGGTGATAATGTCAAAGTTTTTGTGAATATTCTTTGGATTTGAGTTTCTAGTTCGCATTTGCGTTAGTTCAAAATGAGCAAAATCTGTCGATTTAATGTCGTCCACAGAAATTAGGAATCTCTTCGTTCATATTGCGCCGAGTTTCGTGCTAAGATCTTGGCTTACATTAAAAATAGCAAGCTTCGTGATCATCTCGAACCATACGAAAATCTTTCTTGAGCGTAGGAAATCTGCGATTGGAATCGTTATACCAGCATTTCAAATTAGCCACGGATAGAACTTCATAGCAAAAAAGAAAAAAAACGACAGGTCAGCTTGTCGACAAATTCTTGCCCTTAAAACCCGAGAATCGTAATAATCGTACCAAAATTGTGAAACGAGCTATTTCTATTTTTTGCTGCCACCTAACTTTCAAGTAACTGCAAACTACACAAATTGTGATCTAATGCCACAACGTTCTTGAAGAGGTATTAATAAATAAGTCAGCGTAGAAATGTCATTTAACCTCACTTAAGAATACGAAAGCTCTAAATTTATTTAGTGATCTGATCACGGCAAATGACTTTGTGCGGTTTTTAACTTGACTTTAAGTAAAGTTAACTTTTAATCCGTTTTTTCTGAATTACTACAACTGATTTCAATAAGTTTTTAATAATTTACTTAATGCCATCCAGAATAGATTACTAAAAATTGTTTACATTTTTGCTCTTCGATCTTTCGTTTTGGCGTTGAAATAATGCCCATGCAAAACTAGAAGCCTTATTTTTATATATATCACTGTAAAACGCTTGAAATTATTCAAGACTGGTATGGTTATTTTTTCAACCAATCAGCTTTAATTTTTCCATTGTCTCATCATTTTTTCCTTCCTGATTTGTTTGTTTATTTTGCATTTTTAGACTTACCTCAAAACGCTTGCTTTGCCAGCAGTGGGAATTAACCTTCCTCATTCCAATGCATTGCACTTGCCAATACAAATAACTATTTGTTTTTATTTATAAATAATTTTTGTTTTTTTTTATTGTACTTTGTATTAAGTTTCATAATTATTTTCATTTATATTTTTCGCAAATAGCACAAATAACACAGACATGCACACATAAAGGGTCATTCAAAAGGAATACTAGATAATTGTTAGACTATAACGGTCTTGTCGCATGAAGCAACAATCGCGTTGTTCAGTAGTATACGGCGAGTCCCCTTGGAAGATTGTAGTTAGGTTAGTCAGGTTGTTTAGGGCCAGACAAATTTCCTAGGTCCTCAACGAAATAATCGCAAAGATGTTTGTCAAGGTTTCTCTGAAGTGCAGGACATTCACAGAGGAGGTGTTGTACCGACTCAATTTCTTCTTCATCTACACAGCTCCTGGAGAAGTCGCACACTTGCACACTCATCCGCTCTTTCATTTCCCTCCACTACAGAGTGGCCGAGAACCCAACAAAGTGTGATGTTGTATTGTTGGATGAGCGAGAGCGACCTCCTGCACTGTTTAACACATTTTGAATTGATGCGCGTTTAGGCCAGTGCTTTGATCGCTGCTTGACTATCAACAAAAATGGTATGGTTTGATGGAGGTAAGCCCATCAGTCTTATCGTGTTTGGTGCTTTGTCTATAGAGTAGATCTCAGCTCGGACGACGATACACCAGTCTGTGAGCCTAAATTTAAAGATAATTGTTCTGAGTAAACTCCTAACCTAGTGCCATTGCCCATCTTTGAGCCGTCAGTATAAATATGATGACCACTATAATCTGATATGACTCTGGTGTGCCAACCCTCTTTTCAGATCTATCTTGGGAACCAGATGGAAGATTGTCATGTTGAAGAAAATCAATCCAACGTTCGAGAAATGTTCCGCGCATTAAACATCATTTCTAGCGATAAAGTCAATTTTTCGTTGAGTTGTTGTGTAAATAATCAGCATTTTGGAATAAGGCTGGAGTTTCATTAGTATATCGCTTTTATCTGGGGTATATGGTTCCAACGTTGGACATTCACAGCGAGCAACTCTAGCTATTGAAAAAGAACTGGCCAGCGAGTTTGTGCGGTATAACGACTTTAAATTTCCAACTTTAAAACAAGGGACTTACATCGAGAGCCTATGCAAATAAATGGCGAACAATTGGTGGTCTTTAATTCAACAAGTTTTAAGTGGCAAAGTCATCAGAAATTGGACTTCCAAAATAAACACATCCTTGAAAGACCCTTTAGGTGTATTTTAGTAACCGTTTCCTCGATTTCTCTCGCACTATAAACGTATCTACGGATTAATGAAAAATGAACTCAAGTTTAATTATCACTTTTTACCCCCCCTAGCACTAAATTACCTGGTTGTTATGCTTTAATTAAATTGTTAATATAGCCATAGTTCAAAAGTTCGTCTTATGACAAATTGGATAAAAACCGAAAGGTTTTCTGCGGAAGATCAGGATTGGCTGGTCAAAACTTGCTATTGCCAGATAGGTTTTTTTTTTTCAAAAATAGCTAGTTTTGAAGCAATTTCGTGAGACTGCGGCGCCTAAAAAGGCTTAATAAGAAAAAATGCAGACAACAATAACAAAATTGTTTAAAACGAAATTGCTTGATAAAATTGGTAAACGTTTTTTCATAGGCTCTGTTTTTAACTTCTATCTCGTATTATTCTCGACTTCTTTGAGTTACGCTTATCGAGCTCGTATTGCATATATGCCTAAGTTCATATTTTATACAATGTCACCTAGATACTCATATATGTATGAGTATGAATGCACATTTCCAGTCTCTACCACTACGACGCTTCATACTGGTTTGTTTGCTCATTTCCATTGTGTCATCGTTTTAGCAGTCGCTTTCAAAGTCAGTTTTATTTTGCTCAATTTTTCTAAGTTTGTTATGCAAAAAGTAGACTTTGTCAGGTTTGCATTGAACGCTTTGACTTCTGTGGTCCGTACTCGATTTAAATTTTCACTTCACTTCTCCCTTTGGCGATGCCTACAAACTCTTAACTTTTTTCCACTTTTTTCCCTTCCGTACTTAATTTCAACACTTTTTTGCCCGCCAGTTGAACTTATACTCCTCTTCAGATATTTCAGCTACTTTCACTTTTTTTCATCTTCACTTTGCTTTGTTCCGCCGTACGCAAATTTCCGGTGCTTGAACGCGCCGACTGATACTCGTATGCGCATATTTCAATGGATTTGGCGCGTTAGCCATGTCATTAACATATGAAACAAGCTGAAGAGAAAAATTCCACACAATTTCATGGCGCCGACAGTTTTAGCGTAAACACAATTTGGTATTTTAAGCTTTATTTTTCACTCAAACTTGTATGGCAAAGTAGTTTGTGAGCCAAAAATCCGATGCGACGATGTTTACGTTTTATAACAACTTTTTGGTTCAGTAAATTTCCTACACAAGCCGAAAGTCTTATGCGAATTTTCTTTTCGTCGAATATTAGGAAAACATCAGATTAGAACTTGAATTTATGCCATTCAGGTTGATATTTCGGTCGTAGGATCATCATAAGACCACTGCGAACTGCTCATTAGAAAGGTAGTCTCAAGAATGATCGGAACAGAACTTTACAAGCTTATTTCTGTTTAAATTTTACTTTAGCGCGAAGTCTTATCTTTCTAATGCAGCATCACTCGCTTCTGTAAAAAAATACTATACGACCTTCATTCGGTTTAGAGAGTTTTTTGTTGTGTTTTATTTCGTCGGAATATAGTCTACTGTAACAATGCGCACGTCGGCTTATTCCGCATTGTCTCAAGAGTATCCTAGCAAGTACACCATCCCAGTATTGGACCATCCCATTTATTCTGTTTCCTGAATTTTGCATTAAAATCGGCCAAATTTTGGTCTGAAACATCGAAAAAACTTTCATTGCTACCAGAATCAAAGAATGAGTCTTTGGACTGAAACTGTTTGAGTACCCTAAAGCAGCTGCATCAGACAGCAAGAAAGTCATCAGATCGCTTGGTTGTTACCTGTTCGCAAAACAGAAGCCAAATTTAATATTATATATCGCGCTTGCTTCCAGCTGGGATCCTTACCTTGTTCCACCCGTTGTATAGCAAATGGAATACCGGACTATAGTAACTGGCAGCCGGATCAAAATTTCTGAAAAATATGAAAGTCATCTTGAGGTGTAGAAAATTGTAATTTAATATGCAAGACGTAAATTTGGGCTAATTGGTTTACAAAAATTTTCAAAGTCTGGGAAGAGAGATTGTTTTGAAATACAATATTTCTGTGTGGAAAGGATTTTCTTCATACTAATCATATTTATTGCCAAGTCGCCGTAGCCGAATGGGTTGGCGCGTAATTACCTTTCCGAAGTGCGTAGGTTCGAATCTCCGTGCATGAAACACTAAAATTTTTTTCTAATAGCGGTCAACAGCATAAATATTGTCACTAATTGTTTGGTTAATTCTATTAGGGCGACAGTTTCTGGCTGGATATAAATCCGGGTCGTTCCGTCACGTCATATATGTATTAGTGTGGCTTTAAACTAATAGATCTACTATCGATTAATTATTCACTTGAAGGCAGTCAAGACTAATTTTATATTGCACACTCTGGTGATAATAATACTGTTGACATTAACAAATGCGACATGAATTCAGTATTATCTAAATATGAAGCAAAGGACAAACAAAATTAGTATGTATGTGAATCAACGGCGATAATTTGGAGTGCATTCCGGCATTAAACAAACCCTTCTCCCTTTTTCATGAGACGTTAACAAGCCTGAAAAGCAAACGAATGGCGCGATTTGTTAAACACGGGTCAAGGTCGCTTGAGTGATGGTTATTCAGCCTTCCAAGAAGAAGAATAATGAATCTCTAAAAAAATTAGATTTTTACTTTGTTCCGCTCCCTTTTTCTTCCATTTCCTTTGCTAACACGCTTCTTCAAGATTGGCTTGCGGCAAATTGTATATAAAGGTGGCAAAAACTTCGTAGACTAAATTCTAGGCTAAAAAAAACTGTTTTTATGTTAACTCAAATTAACCTTGACCAGACAAACGTATATATGTATGCGCACATATACTTTTACCTTTATATCTACGTATGCACCTACGTACACATGTACGAGTATAGCTTGTTAGTGCGAAAAAATTAATTTATTTCGCTTTTCGTACAATTTTGTCAAGCTCCAACCGAAAACAGTGCCGTCAACAGGTCACTCTTAAGTGATGATATCACTAACAAAATATAAAACGCAAATATAAAGGTATTAATATAAGTAAAAAGAAAATTGCAAGAATAATATTTACGCAACAAATTTTGCAACAAAAAGAAGACTGAAAATTTAAAAAAATTCAAATTAGCTGAAGCACAGCAAAGGCCAGACAAAAAAAAAACCGACAAAAAACTGATGTATAATAAATGTTTCTGTACTCAAATTTTAAAGAATAACAATGAATTTTTTTTTTCGAAAGCCGAACCATAAGAAGTGAAGTAAATTTTTGCAAAATAAAATTAGATTTAAAATAAAAAGAAAAATTATAAAAAAAAATTAAAGTTGCTTAAAAATTGAAAGTATAGAAAGGGCTTACAAGTAAAATATGGAGGCATAGAAAATTATAAGGTTAAAATAAAAAAATAATAAAAATTTTAAATTATCAAATCGAAAAGTTATAACAAAAAAAAACTTAAAATTTTATCAAAATAACTTGTATTTTAAAAAATAAATCTTATTCATTATAAGAAAAATTACGTAAAAAAATTTAAGTTGCTTAAAAATTGAAAGTATAAAAAGGGTAAAAGTAAAATAAGTAGGTATAGTAAATTATAAGGTTAAAATAAAAAAAATAATAAAAATTTTAAATTATCAAATCGAAAAGTTACAAAAAAAATTTTATTCATTATAAATTATGTTAATATAAGTTCCTATGGTTCCGCCAGGGCACAAAGGCCCACAACAAGCTTCCTCTATACGCTTCTGTCGAACGCCAGCCACTTTAGTTCCTTCCAACTTTTGTTTGTCCTTGCTATTTCCGTTTCTAAGGTTCTTCTCCAGGTTAGTGATGGTCCGCCCCTGCGTCGGCTACCTTGGGAGTTCCAATCAATCGCATGACCGGGGATTTCGTTCGGATCTCTTCTTAAAATGTGTCCAAATTATATTTAGATAATTTTTTTTTGGAGTTGGTTTAATCTGTTATTTTCTTATAAATGAATGGATTATGATTTATTCCGCGCTAAATAATTGTCGATTGTTGTTATTGTAGCAGCATAAACATTCCCCGTACATACATGGGGAATGCTGCTGAAGTGACAGTCCTTGGCCGGATATAAATCCGGGCCGTTCCGAGAGAGAACAGTCAGTTCGAACTATTAATTCCTGTGAAAAAACTTTTAACTGGGTTATTTCTCAATGGAAAGAAGATCTGAGGTGTAAAAAAGTAATACTGGCGGTGTTTACGAACCTAAAATAAGCATTTGAAAGCGTTGATCGCAAGCTAATGGTATGCAGGTTAGATCAAATTCGCGTGAGAAAAATTGAGCTGAAATGGTTCAAGAGTTTTCTGACAAACAGAAAGCAACAAACGGTGATTGATAAAACTGTGTTAGAGGAAAAACTGGTAAATAGTGGGCTACCACAGGGTTCAGTACTAGTGCCGATTCTATTCAAAACCTACATCAACGATATTAGGCCAGTCAGTCAGATATTGCAAAATGAGACTGTTTGTCGATTGCGCCTTGCTAACAATCAGTGAAGAAGATTTCAACACAAAAAAAATGGTGAAGTAATTAGAATTAAGTACCTCGGTATTTTAATTGGCAATAAATTAAAATTCCATAACACTGGCTGTACCGTGAACAAGATTTCAAGAAAACTGTAAAAGTTGAAAATTAAAGTATTCAAGTTGGTAAAATTGAAATTAAAAGAACGAAGTTGTGAACTAAAACTTAATATTTAAAAGATCGACAATTTAAAAAATTGGAATAACTGAAATAAAAGGTAAAAAAATCATTAAATGTTATAAAAAAATTAGACAAGGTAAAGTAAGTTTAATTTTGCAACCAAAAAAAAGATTTTATAAAATAAATTACATATCATAAACTAAATAAAATTTCCATTTAAATTTATAAGTTAATAATAATTTTTATAAATTAATATGAGTTCTCTATTTTTTCTTTGCTGAAAAGAAGTGAAATATAGCAATAAATGAAAAACAAAGCATTTAAATTAACAAGGGAAAAAATAAAATTAACGAAATAAATTATTAAAAAATCAAAGAAGAAAAACAGTCAAGAATGGAAAATCCGCAGCATTAAATTTAATATAAAATGTATTGTATTACTTGCACTAAATATAAATAAAAAATTTAACAAAAAATAGCATACCAACAAACCAAAACCAAAAAAACCAAATCAATACATAAATAAACAAATAAAATAAAAAACGCACAAATAAAAAAGAATTAAATATTGAAATACATAAAACACAAAAAAAAAAAATTAAAATAAAAAACTTTAAATTAAATAGCCGATAGCCCTGGTGCCTAGTGCTGGAAACATTTTAATTTATAATTTTAATCATATTTAAATAAATAAGTATATATATATATATATTTGGCGCGTACACCCTTTTTGGGTGTTTGGCTGAGCTCCTCCTCCTATGTTGGTCTTGATGTTGGCCCACAAATGGATGGACCTACAGTTTCAAGCCGACTCCGAACGGCAGATATATTTATGAGGAGCTTTTTCATGGCAAAAATACACTCGGAGGTTTGCTATTGGTGCCGAGGGACGACCGCTATTAGAAAAAACTGTTTCTTAATTTTGGTGTTTCACCGAGATTCGAACCTACATACGTTCTCTCTGTGAATTCCAAATGGTAGTCTCGCACCAACCCATTCGGCTACGGCGGCCGCCGTAAATAATAATAATAAAATCAAATAAAAAAGCCATAATAAATAAAAGCAAAAAATAGAAAATTCAGGAAGTTAAGTTTTATTTTAAATTAAATTTCATTTATTTTCGTCTCACTATGTTATTTGTTTTTGTCGTATTTGATTAATTAAATAAAAAATATATATGTAACTAATACAAAGAAAGATTTAAATAAAATTAAAATTAAAAAAATAAAACTAAAAAAATGGGACACAAAAATTTATCAGAAATAAAAACTAAAGAAAATAAATGGAAAAATCAGAAAAGCCAAGGAAATTAATTCCGTTACATTGAAAACATATTTGTCACTATTTTATTTTTTGTTGCCACAAAAAGATAAAATAAAAATAAATAAAAAACTGGAAAAGTCAAAAAATTCAATTTAATGTTTCATCAAATTAAATCTATTATTTTATATTGAATTAAACTAAATTTCTTATTTTCACTACCTTATTTGTTGTGGCCACAAAAAACAAAAAATTAAATAGAATGAAAAATTTTGCAAATTAAAATAATTCACTTTATTTTTACATTATTCGATTGCATTATTTTTAATTTTATTAAATTTATTATTTTCATTACATTATTTGTTATTGTCACAGCTTCTACTTTTTGTTGATTTATTAAATGAAAAATAAATAAAAACTATGTAGAAGCAAACAAAATTGCGCAATTAAAAGAAATCATATAAATAAAAAAAATTATTAATACCTAAAGTAAGTATGCATGAGAAAAAAATTGTATCAAAAATTGAAAAGCCATAAAGTTAAGATTTATTTCATTTAAGTTTTTATTTCACTATCTTATTTGTTATTGTCACACTTTTATTTCTTATATAACCACCTTTATTTATTTAAAGTAGTTATTATCTAAGCAGCAATCACACATCAAAGCAACGCACGAATATATGAACAGAAAGCGGAGCTGCCACAAGCAAGAAAACAACTAAGCAAAAAAATAAAAATAAAAATTAACAAACACTTTATGCGAATTTGCACAAAGTCGAAAGCAGCCACGAACAATCTCTATTCGTTCGCGCACTTAACATTCTGTATTCGTGCCGGTCTACAGTTACTACCAGTTGCCCTTCCATGTACACACGCACCGAATGAAGGAGACAGATATCTTCTAAACGTGTTATGAAATTCTCGCAAAATACGATCGTACAGCGGTTTTACCTTTTTGTTTTGTTTTGTTGTTGTCGTTGAATGTTTACTTTTCTTTGTAAATCTTATCCCAATACGTGTTTGGGTCGCCTATTAAACAGCCGGTTAGACAATTTAATATCTACCTCAGGCGTTTAATTTTTTTTCGTTAATTCAGACAAAGCAAAGTACAGCAAAAGCAAGGGTGGAGATACTAAATTCGGTAGGCACCGAGTTTTATTTACAGACCCAATGACGTATGATTTTGTATTATATGTGCGTATGTATGTATTTAAATATACTCTTGCTTTTTAGGTTTTCCACGAATCCACTAAATTTTTGACATCTTAATACGAATGCAAGTGATGCTCAGCTACACTACGAGTGATAATCGGGCGAAGGGTAATCCAAAGAAGCAATGCCCATGTTTTTGTCAGCATACTGTTGTTATTTTATATTTAATATTCTGGGGTTATCAAGGAATATACTAGATTTTGACTTATTCGTAATAGAAGCAACCAGAATATGCGCGAGTGGTGTTATTTTTCATTAGACAATGCTTAGCCCCCCATGTAAGCCCAATGCTTAGATCGGCTAACAAAACTGAAACGAAACTGGATATTCACCAGACGTAACTCTCTCACTGACATTCACTCGTTTTGGTCAATGCGGATTGCTTTTTCGGGCATACGGTGTATAGCAAACTGGAGAATTCAAAAATGGGCTTTATTCTTTGCAAGTTATACAACGAATTATCAGAGATATGACAAAAGGTTGAAGACTACAAACGATAGTACTTTGAATTATGTACTCATACATGGGCAATTATAATACAGGCATTGAAGCCAATTGAAAAAAAAAATCAATTCCCCACTTTCAAGTTATTGGCCAACATTTCTGCAGATTTTATACGAAACAAAATCTGCGAATTTTAAAGTAATATTTATTGTTATTATTTTTTATTATTATTTATTTATAAGTCCAATGAGTTTGTTTTGAAGGCTATACATTTATATCAGCCGTTAACTCTTTCTCTGCCCGGCATGACATGCAAAAAACTTTGTTTGCTATTAGATTTGCTTTACTGAAACACTTTGACTGACACCCTCCAGCGAGTCAAGCCTAATTGTATATACAAACAGACTTGACAGATGGTGTGAAAGCCTATGCCCGAGCGAGTAGGAAAACAAATTGCGTTAACTTGTTTGAAAAAATTCCATTGCTAATTTTTGGAGCAAATTTATTTAACTTTCAAAATCAGCACCCTCTTGCTCGTTCCTCACTTAACCTTCCAATTGTTTCAGAGCTCCAAGCGGGATTTTGTTTGTTTCACCTTGTCGGCTAGCCCATTGCTCATTCGAGTTGGCTAGTACAAATACAAATGTGCGGCTTTGTTAAATGAAACAAGGAGACGAACTTGGAAACTTTTTGAAGCCATTTGTTTTACCTCATTTACTGTTGTTAATATAATATTATGTGCCAACATTTGTTTTCTTCAACCTCCAACGCCCCTCTCAAATTTGTTCTCCCTACAGACCGCTTGCGCAGCCACATTCCAAATAAAATTCTCGTTTTCGTTTCGCTTTACGCTTTTTAATTAGCATTAATTAATTTTTATCTTTGAAATTTGTAATTCATTTTGTTGATGCATTATTATTGTTTCTTTTTCGTCTTCTTTTTTTTGAATTTTTTCCAATTTAGCATCTGTAATATTTTAATATACGAGTATTTTCGGATGCAAATACACAGCGGAAGTGGCGTGTTGTAACATATATTTTTCCCATACACGCACACGCACATTGAAATTCCAACAATTTGAGTCTCGTGTGAAGTTATTAATCATCATAACCAATGAAAAAAATTTAATGAATTCAATGATAACCCTCTCGATTTCTGCGGGCTAAATGTGAAGCACCCAGCAGTTCAGTATCAGTTGGTATGTATGTATGTGTGCACGACTGCGAACTTTATTAAAACACTTTCCAGTCGTATGGGAAACATACTGGCAAGTTTGGACAGGCGAAGCAGTAATTGGCTTTGAAACTAGACAGCGAAACGTGAGAGAATTGTAAAGACTAAACATAGTTCTCCTGATTCATCCTGGGAAATTAATCAAAGTTGGTTCCTCCTATAGATGCATATATACATCTTGGCTCACGATGGTGAATGAATATATGGCTTCAAGAAACCTGAAACCAGTTCTCCCATGTAAGATCATCAAAAATGTTAGACACCTTCACAAAAGCGGGGCTTCGCTGTGTAGGCACCTACACATTCAGATTTCCTCTCATTCATGCAGATTTTACTCATTGCAAAAGGACCTTTACTATTCCGCATTGTGCCTAGTAACAATCTTACCTACTAGGACCCCTATATTTGTGGCGATATTATATCTATACACTTGCGTTCTTTTGACGTTCATTTCAGATGACAGTTTTTGGGTTGTGTTAGAAACACCACGATATCGTATCGATTCCTTAAAAAAAGAAATATTTCAAAGTGGACGAAGAAAGTGAGTACGCTTTGTTGCAAAACGGTAGGTTCCATCACGTTAATGTTTAAATAAAACAAAACAGAGTTAAATTTCAGGCAAATTTATTTTATCTCCTTCAAAATATGACCCCTCTGAAGCAACACACATTTGCCAACGTTTAACTCAGTCCTCCATGCACCCCTGGTAGGCCGACGATGGGATGGCCTTCGGCTCCTTCGTCGCATTCTCTTTGATCTCCTCTATCGACTGAAATCTTCTTCCACGAAGTGGTAACTTCAACTTGGGAAACAAAAAGAAGTCGCACGGGGCTATATCAGGTGAATACGGTGCTTGCACGATGGTATTTACTTGGTGTTTGGTCAAATAATCCAGCACAATTTGGGCTCGGTGCGATGGCGCATTGTTTGGCCGCATTTCCGGCCGCTTGCGACCTACAGCATCTCTCAAACACTTCAAAACGGATAAATAGTGATAGATGCGGCTCTTACAGTCCTACCAACATAAGAAAAAAATATGGACCGGTTCCCACGTGCGCGGTTCGCTTAAATTAAACATTCCCTAAAACATAATATTGTTACCTTGATCGTGTGAACTTATAGTTCCGGAAGGGCTTTTTCACTCTGAGATCTTCTAAGAAAACGAATTTCCTAGCAATACTCTCCACCTTGTGATTCTGCCTATGTACCATAAGATCGAATTAATTCTCGACCTAGTTTTGGAGCAGCACTTCCAGCACATTTCATTCTCATAGTTTCGGGCGGTGTAGGTAGAACGTTTACAAGTAGTTGCGTCTCCATTGATTCAGAGGGTGTTGTGCACGGAGCTCAATTAGCATTAACTTAACTAGCACGATTCTCTTTTCAGAAGAATTTATTTAGATTTTTATAATAAGACTGTTTTCTAATTTGCATGAAATTTGTCCCTGTTTGTTTCAAAACGCGAATTAAAATCCACCCGACTTACTTTAGCCATGACGTGGCTTCATTTGTCGTCAGAACACTGTTCGTTCGACGACAATGTGGCTTTGGTTAGTTATTGTGAGTTCGCCCCAAAATTTATTTGTATGGATCCGCTAGGTGGCGCTGAAGTCGATATATTTTTGAGAATTGTGTTTGGTATTGGCTACAAGAGATAAAAATACGATTTACAAAAAGTATACCCTCCGAGTGGCGCTGTAGTAGGAATATTTCACAAATCGTATTTACAGACCGATTTCGTTCATATCCAAAACATATATCCAATAGAGCGCCCACTTTTTTCTAAATTATTTATCTTCATGTATCTCAATTTTGATTGAGGAAAAAGTTGCATTTTGATAATGGTATTAAAAAAATAGATATGCAGTTAGGTCACATGAAAAATATTTCTTTGAGTCATGTCCAACTTGTTGTTCAGAATTAAAAAAAATCATTTTCGTATAATAATGTGCAAGTTTAAAATGGCTCAAAATTCGTATTGGATATTGATAATTTTTTTTTGCTGACGGTGTTATGCATTTTCTTCTATATAAAAAGAATTTCGCACAATTGAATAATATCGTTCGAATTTTCTGACATTTTGTACGAATTGAGTGCACTTTGAGTTATGTGGTTTTTGTGTATTAAATATAACCGAAAGTGGGCGAAAAGAGTCAGACAGCGTTGTCCTTCGGAAGACTTCCAGCGTAATTTTTTTTTATTCCGTTTTATTAAAGAAAAACGCAACCGATTTCAGCTCCAAAAATATAGAATTAAAAACTTTGCGTGAAGGAAAAAAATGGTGTCCCTACGCATAAAAACTTACTTCAACCAAATCGAAATGTATGCAGAAGTCAGTGATGTTTTTCAAAGAAAACAAAATCGTCTCACTTTAAGCAAATGGATTAGAATATTTGGCAGACTTCATAATAATCAAACTACATTTAAAAGGCGAAATTCCAAACGAAGCTAGATGGTATTGGATTGATCAATTGGGCATGATTATTTAAAAAAAGCAAAATTATAATTTTTATAAAAAAAGTTACGTTTGTAAAAAATTGTATGCTTGGAAAAAATACCAATTTAGTCAATAGGGAAATATTAAATAATTTTAATTTTTAAATAATTTTAAAATTTAAGTGAAAGATACCTCGAATGGAGGAAATCAAAAACAAAATTTATTTATTTATGCAAAATTAATTTTTGTATTAAAGTTTTGAACAAGAAATTTACATTTCAGAAACATTATTAAATAAAAAAGTTTAACTAATTAGAATTTAAAGTTTTTGTAGATTTTTATTGGGTCTGTTCGTTACATTTATTCGGTTAAGGCAGTGTTGGGCAAAACCGAACGCGAGCACACAAAAATATTTGATGCTTGTCCAGGTGGCGAAGAAGCGTTGCCGCTGTCGAATTGTGCCCTCTAAAAATATTGCGCTGCCAACTTGTAACTTAAGTTCAAACTTTAAACAATTATACAAATTTCATCGGTATTTATTTTCGTTTTGTCAAGGCTAATCCGCATCACATCTTCGTGAATTCGTGTGTGTTAAAATATTCCTATGTTTGCTTTTAATAATTTGTAATATAGAAAAGGCGTTTTCACAACTACACGTGGAGTTAAACATAGATTAAAGTTTATATATTCCAGTTTGCATTTTTCTCCGCAAATTTGTTTCCAAAATTCTTCACCCGTCGCCAAAGGGAATGCCACATCTTCTAGTTTTGGCTGATAGTGGAATCTGTTCTACAAGCAAAACCATATCTTCGCCAATTTGGCCAAAGTATTTAAAAACATCCTTGGACATGGACTTGGCTTCATCTGGTGTGTCCAGCTGGCGCCGGTTAGTACGAGAAGTAAACGACTGGCGTGCTTTGTTAAACTCGGCCAAAATCGCGTAAGCGGATATCGCGCCAACCAAGCAGAAGATTTAAAAATATCCTGAAATTAATTTTTCAACATTTCCTTGCCAGTGAAAGCGCAACAACGTGAGAAGCTTTCAATGTTTGGCGTTCATCACAATTTTTTCAAGGTGATGTGGCTGTTTTAAGAAGTTATTGCCAATTTTGGCGTTCATTTGATGAAGCAACTTTTTATTTTCATTATATTTGTATTTTTCCAAATCCATATGGCTGGATAAGTAATGTCGCGTTACCTTATTGCGGCTTTGAATAATTTTTCAAGAAAAAAGAAACACGAACTCCCGAGAATCATCAAATGTTGTTTGTCTGCATAAATTACACGCACGTGCTAGTGTTGTTTTAAGTGAAATCAAGCAGAGATGTGCGGTCACACTTCGCTTTCGCGTACGTGTGAATTGTCCATCATGCCTGTGTGAAAAACACGATTACTGTCGGCCTCGCGCGGCTATGGGCTGCCTTGTATTGGGTTAAGGTAATGTATGTATAAATGTATAAAGGCAAGCTTTTGACAAATTTGTCTTGACAGGCTTATTAACTTATGCCTATCCTATGTTTTTACAAATAAAAAAAAAAATTAAATGATCGAAATGATGCAAAATATCACTGTGCTTTGCTGTGACCACCTGTGTAGGCAGTTTTTTAGAGTGAGTTCACAAGTTATTTTAAAATCCTTACAATCCTTAAAAAAAGTTGTAGAGATGTTAAGGAGGAAAATTCAAAAAAATCGATTTTTTTTGCATAAATTGTTAGTATAACTACTCAAGAAAAATTTTAATTTCTATGCGCACTTAAGTGAGCGGCCGTCGGTTCGGCCCCGTAGCGCTTACGATACGATGCTTTATTTCAAACGCGTTTTTCTCGAAACGACTTTTTTGATACGGTGTCAACGATTTCTCGAAGACTAATGGACCGATTTTAATTTTATTTTTTTCAAAATTTTTGTTATCGCATTGGCGATCGTACGTAGCCGATTTTCTTAATTTTGAAAAAAAAAGAAAAAAGAAAGTGTGTGGTAGTTCACGGAACCCGCACGATTGAAGTGAAACTTCTTTTATCAACAAATCAATAATTTAACTATTATTTCAATATAATGCATGCAGAAGTCATGGAAAGCATGGAATGGAATTTTATTAAACAGAATTATTTATTTATTTTAATATAAAAAGAAATGAATTTATTGTACTCAATTACATTTGGTTCTCGGCATTGTCATTATCATTATTGGATTCGTTTTCCAAAAATGAAACAAGGGCTTTATGGTAACTGAAATACGTAAAAAATGATCTACATTCTAATCTATCAAGGTATCGATGAAATACTGCATCAATGGTAGTTCCGCATCTTGTTGTTGGTACTACAAATTATCACTTATCGTACAACCGGAGGATTCACTGTCACGGTGTTCAACAGTAGCTCTTAATTTTTTACGCTCCAAATACTCACGTTGCCGTTCAGCACCTGTTTTCGGTTTCCGTTTTTGTTGATTTGATGCCATATTTAACAGAAATCAATCAACAAAACAAAATATGTTTGTAAGATTTGCTCAAAACTACACACACACTCTATGACGCGTCTCGCGTTACTAATAATATTGTGTTTGGGATAACTGTCAACTGTTTCCACCGAAATGCGTTCGCAAAGTGTATGGTCTTTGGTATGGTAAACAGATTTATGATACATTATTTTGCGGCGACAGCACAGCGCGATAGCCCAGCGGCTAGCAATGTGGGCTTCCGATCCGAAATCCTTGGTTCGAATCACAAGAAAATTTTTTTTTTTTTTTTTTTTATACATTTATTTCAATTTGTTTTATGATATGTTTATGAGCAGATTTTTTTCATGGCAGAAATACACTCGGAGGTTTGCCATTGCCTGCCGAGGGGCGACCGCTATTAGAAAAATGTTTTCATTAATTTTGCTTTCACCGAGATTCGAACCAACGACCTCTCTGTGAATTCCGAATGGTGATCACGCACCAACCCACTCGGCTACGGCGGCCATCAATCAAATGTCATATTTACAAATTACATTCGATAAGACGACACGCCACGCCAGTCTTTTAACAGATGGCGCTGGCATAGCGTGAGTTTTACGTAGTTTAGCGTAGTTTTACTCCTCACAGCGTTTCATCCACGCCACGCTTTTAACAGATGGCGCTGGCGTAGCGTCACATATCGATGAAACGCTATGGTTTTACTCCTCACAGCGTTTCATCCTTCGAGACAAAAGAAGTTTCACTTCAAAAATTAAAATCGAACTTGTTTCGCCTCAGTTGCGTATTTTAATTTGCTTATCACACTAAAACAAAATTTATCATTAACAATTTGGCTCTTGTGATTTCCTTGAATACACTACCTTTTTTTCATTTCAGTTAGTTTGAAAATTTCGATTTAAGTTACATTTCTAATTCAAGTTATCGCTCAATTAAATGATTTCTTACTCTAAATCGAATGCCTCTATACCGCGCAAATTAAGTCCAATTAAACGACAAGTTAAATCCGTTCCAAAATCAAATCAGAAATTCTGAATAAATCTGTGCTCAAAGGTTAAATTTGGTACAAGGTACCTTATGTTTTTAGTGAGAAATGTTTTCGTTGTGTAGCAAGTGACATAAAGTCACTCAGTGCTTTGTAGCTGTCGACCAACCAATAAGTGCATGCAAGTGTGTATACATACATACATAGGTATGTATTTATGTTAATGGCTAAGCGAGTCATCTGCATGCGAACGTAATGCTACCAGCCAATGTTAAAGTTCAGTTGTTGTGTAATTGTGATGGAGAAGCTCGAAACTGTTGTCGTTTGGCGCGCTTGCTTGCTGGCGACAGCTGACGACTACCAAAATGGGGTAGTCGGTTATGTCGTTGGTTTTTCTTGCATTGAATTTTGTGAACGATTGATATGGAGTTGGAGCGGTGGCAAACATTTACTCACTCGTTCCGACCGACTGACAAACAGACCGCCTAGCCTGTCCGACTTGCTAGCTCAGCTACATATGTGTGTGTATGTATCTACATAGTATAGCCGACAGGCAATTTGGCTGGAAGGCATTTAACTGGTAGATTTTCATAATTTTCAACAATAAAAAAAGAAAAGAAATTTGTGTCAACCGGAATGTGGCGGAACCAACTGGCAGTATCGTGTGTTCATTCAATGTTTGAGTGTTTTTTTGCTGTTTTGGTGTAATACGAGTATTATGATTTCATATGTTTATTTGTGTGCCGTTCAAGAATTTGCCCCATTTCCCACGCCTGGCGGGAAAGCAATGAAAATGTCTGTTGTTTGTCAGCCCCGACGGGAAGCAAGCAAATGCGATTGGGTGCAGCTGTTGGTGTGCTACTGATGCCTGTGTTGCGCTTCTTCATAGCCCTTTTCTTAACGTATCTCTCCACGCTCTATCCCTATATTTCCCCGCTTTTGGCTACTCCTCATATCCTATGCCTTTCCCTTTTCCACTTCAGCTGCTGCGCTTGCTTATGTAAATTATGTTATTCAGCGCTATATGCAAAATTTAATGAAAATTTTACAATTTCAAGAGAAAATTACGATGCCGCACAACTTGCTGGTTCAAATTGTGGCTGTTGTTATTGTTGTGGTGCGTGGATGCATGACCCACAATTCAAACTAAGTCTTAGTCTGGCACACAGTGGGTTGCGAACAAACTTACTTAGCAGATGGTCGATTATTCGATTTTATTTTCTAACTTTGTAGCGACCCGAATTTAGAATATTTTACAACTTCTCTTCGGTGGAAGTGTTAAAGTTAAAATATTTATGTATTTGCTAATAAAGTTTTTATTGCTTTTTCGGCAACCAACCAATTCCTCTTCGCCTTTTGTTGCTCTCCTTGGTTTTGGATTTTATAGTGATGTTTTTCCTTATTCTTGGTAGGCTACTTATTCGGTAAATTCTTGCTTGTCCTCGTTCCTACGAAGTATTTGAAATTCATCTGAGTTATTATGCAATTATTCGCGTTTATGGTTATAGCATTTTTTTTCTGCTGCGCTTCAAGTAAGTAGTATTTTAGTCATTGACCATAAAAGTTTAAAGGCAAATATGACAATTTCAGCTAAAACACCTTACCTGCTATTAAACTGTTAAAATTTATGTTTTACTGTGGCAATATACTTCTTGCTTCTAATACAATTTTATTTGATTGGCAATTTGATCACTCGAGCTTTCAAACTGTTGCACCACAAACAATTTTTTATTGAAATGCTCTTATGGCATATAACGGGTAGTTTTTTTAGACACATACAACTTTCGATTGGGATATATTTCAATCCAATGGTGAACAATTAATGCCGCTGTTCACACTTGAGAATAAGATTCACCCGATATGAGCTCATATTGTGTGCACCGAAGCAGAAGGCGCAGCGCCGTAGCAGAAGTGAGTGGTCCAACCGTTCCAGGAACTAAAGCGATGGGAGTATATTTCGCGTCCTAGCTTCGCAAATGGACTGAGTGGTTCATTTCCGTGTATGTATGTATGTGAATAAGCAAATTTTACATATTTGGAGTGAGCACAACCCTCAGGCATGCTGAATTCTGTAAATACTTTGTATGTTTTTCTTGTTTCTAAAAAAAGGAAATGCAAATCAGTTATTTTATGAGTTTGTTTTACCGCGTGTAGTATACAAATGATGAATGCAAAGCTGTTGCCAACATCAAACCGCTAGGAACAAGTGAGATGACAGGGGCTTGCTTATAAGGAAATCGGTGAATGCGACACGTACTTATCGCACTTGTTGACTTATTCTTATTTGCATTAAACTAACCTCACTTTAGACATTTTATTTGCATTTCATTCGAGCCTCCGTCAGCTATGTCATAACCAAGGATAATCTATCAGGTTCTAAGTATCCGCTAAAATGAAAAACAAAATTGGGAGTGTAAGCAGTCCACCCAGTACTCGGCAGCACACACTCATCCAATCAGTCGTTGTTCAGGCGGCAACGAAGTAACACGATTGACACGACTAACAGCTGATTCCTTCAAAATAGCTGAGAGCCGATTAACAGCCTGATGTTGACCACTCTTCTGAAATCTTTTCGCCATACGTATGTATGTATGTCGCAGCAGCCTATGTTACTATACAATTTTGCTTCGGATGGCAAAATTTATCATAATTCTAATAACACAATAACACATAGGCTCAAAAGTCCCGGTCCTAAGCAATGGTTTGAAAACTGTTATGGGGACTCCGCACCATCAGAAACAACAATAAAACAATGGTTTGCAGACCTCAAACGTGGTATGAGATAGCTCCTTTCAAAGTGGATGCCGCGTTTGCTCATCATTTTGTTTCATCAAGACAACGCACCGCAATAAAAACTACATGAAATCAACTTTGTATTGCTCCCACATCCACCGTATTCACCCGATTTGGCTCCCAGCGACTAGTGGGAAAAACTGATCGCCGCTGAGAAATTTCCCTCGAATGAAGAGGTTATCGCTGAAATTGTGACCTATTTTGAGGCAAAAGATAAATCGATCTACAAAAGTGGTATTGTAATGTTACGAGTGAAGCTGGAATGATTGTGTTGTTCTTGGCGGAAATTACGTTAATGAATGAAGCTAATTTAGAAAAAAAAAAAATAGAGAGACGTTCCTGAACAACACATTGGCAGATTATAAAATATTTTCTTCTAAGCTTCTCTTCAATTCATATTTAGTTACACACGTGTTTTTAATTGTTTTTACAATCATATTAAAAATATTTCAATCAAAATTAAATGCAAATAAATTTATAAACGAGAATAACAATTCATTGAATTGTCAACAACACTGCGTTGTCAGGTGTTCGCAAATGAAAACAAAAATACGAACAAAAATTAAGTATTTCAGTTCAGTGTAGTTGATGGGGATAGGGGTTGTTATGTCTCCATACTACATTTGACATAGAATTTCGTTGGTTTTCTAAGATAACTTAATTTAATTTCATCCTTTTCCATTATTACTGTGAGTCACTGTACAAGTATTTTTAATAGTTTTCTTCTATCAAAAAGTGAAAACTGTAAAATTGATTATTTTTTATTTTTTTTCAGGTATGTTTCAAAGTAAAACTCAACTATAATCACAAAATGCGTGCTTGAATGGACGAATTTAAATGTAGATGTTCATATACGTGTATGTGTGTAAGTAATTACGAGGATGAAGGAAGTCCGAAATTTCCAAAACATAAATAATTATGTATGTGTGTATGGCACACTATTTGCGATGCGATAAATATGTTTATAAGCAATGGAAAATCTTAGCATTTTGGTGCTACATATAATTTATGTATGCTTGCAAATATATGTGCGTATGTATACATTTTTTTTGGCAAGATGTTGCTGTATATCATACACGTAAGTAAATAGCTGTGACGCACAAGCTGTGACGTCGCTAAAGCCATCAATTCTCTAAGTTTAAAATATTTTATCTAAATGTATGTATATACAGTCAGCATCACAATAAAATATACACCACATATTGATAAGTTTTACTATTTATTTATTTTGCAATACCATTTATTTTTTATAAAAATACAGTTGATACTACAACTACTGCTGATGGTGTTCGCAGTTTTTTCCAAATAAAAAAATCTGAAAAAAATTCTCAAGAATCAGTGTCTTTGTGATCTACTTGAAACTTGCACTTTATTATACCGAAATTCAATGAACTATAAAATTATACAGGGCGCACCATATTTTATGTCGGTATGAAAGCATTGAATAACTTTGAAAAAAAAAAAACAACTGATTTGTATAAGTGAGGTATTTTTATTTGGTTTGGTTATTTACAATTTATTAAAACTATAATTTGAATACAATACCAATCAAGTGGCCACTTTTATTAGCAATCACAAACTGCGATCTTTTTTCTGCGTTTGCCATCACCTTTTCAAGCATTTCAGGTTTTACAGCGTTGATCTCGATTGTTTCGGTGTAAAGCGATTCATGGTTGAAATTGTACTGAATTGACGTATCGAAAACATGTATGTTGAAATCGATCGATTGGTAAATGACAAAGTTATTCAGCGTTTACATACCGACATAAAAGATGGCGCACCCTGTATACCCGAATTTTCACAAATTTCCTACAAAACTCGAAACTTTGCTGTATATAGTAGTTCTTGTAGTATGAACTATATTTTTCCAAAAAAAAGTTGAAATTACAAAATAATTAAAAAAATAGTTAAATCTTATCAATATGCGGTATATACATTATTTTGACGCTGACTGTATGTACAGATGTACTTATAGATATATATATGTGTATTCATATTGTATACACAATTATACATATGCATATCGATCGACTTCTTTCATCCGGTTAGTTGTTGACAGTAGAGGGCCGAATTGAATTGAGTGTTTGGCTCGATGGGAGCAGCTCATAGTGGATGATCCACTTTCAGTACCAACAAACACTGAATAATCTTTATGCTGTTTCCTCTCCATAATTTCCATGATTTTATTCACATTTCTGAATGGCCTTTTCCATTTTACACTGTATCGGTCCCAAAAACAGCTTATCCTTCCAATCCTTACTGCCGCACAAAAAGTCAGGGTATTACTTGCATTGTGGCTGCTAAAACAAGCAAAAAAATAAAGAAAAAGACACAGTTACACATTGCATCAGTGGCGCAGACACACCGCATTTAGCGAAGTCCTCAATCATCTGTGTGATCCTTCTGCCAGAAAAATTTCACACACAGATGGCGCTTCAAGCAGTAAGAAGGCGTTGTTAGTAAGCAACGACATGTGGACATTCCCACTACTTAGAACTGGTAGCGGCAGGCTAATCACCTACCCTCTCAGAAAGCAAATAGATTAACGAAACCAACGCAAGACTGAGTCTTGTCGAGGCCCTATGCTCCCGAGTGGAGTGAACAAGGCAAAAAAAATCTTGGCGGTACGGAAAATGATGATTAATGAAAAAAATTGAAGTTTTGCTGAATTGTTCTAAATTTTTAAAAATTTTGGTACTGGAATATGAACCTTATTTTTATAATAAATTAACAAAAAATATAGCCGTACGATTTTTGGTCACATCATGGATGACTTCCAAATGTGTGTTGCTTTGCAATCAAATATCATATTTTCACCCGGTCCCAAATGCAACTTTTTAAACTGTGACTTATGTGAATTATGCTTTTAATGGTAGCCCTTGCGTTGGCGATGCGCAAATAAAAGTTGTCGGCGCATCGCTAATTTTTCTGATGCAATTTATAAACAACAGCTGCCGAATGTTAAAGTTGCGTTTTTGCTGCATATTTTATTATGAATTAATGGGCTCATTTAAATTTTCTTATTATAGTGGACATTTCAGTGAAAAGCCCTACAACAAGATGCAAATGGAGCCAGACTTTCAGACGAAACAAAGCAGGCAACATTGATCCAAAGTTTTCTTACACAAAGTTTTAACTTTGCAGAGTTTTAAATACATTGCATTCATACATACACACATCTAGGAAGTAAGCCCATATACGAGAATAACTGTATGTATGTATAAGTGTATAAGGGTCTTTCAAAAGTGACGCCTAGATGTCAGAAGTGAAAAATTCCTAGACGGTGCCTTTTTTATGCCATCTTTAACATTTGTCGGATAGACAGATGTGCAATTTTAACGATAAGGCAACGCGTTAAAATTATTGAATTTTATCATGAAAATGGATGATCTTTAAGAGCAACATATCTCCAAATTCGGCATTTTTTTTGTGGAAATAATCGTTCGAATGAATCGGTAATTCAAAGGTTATTGAAACAATTTCAAGAAATTGGTTCTGTTGAGAATAGAAAAAGGATTGACAAACCAAAAATTGGACGGTATTTTGAGCATATTGCTGCTGTAACGCAAATTGTTGCCTTCAACATCGATATCTCGACGTTCTCAACAGTTAGACATTCATGAATCGGATTTTACCTGTAGACCTTTAGTGCTCATGGTGGACATTTGTGATGATGTAATTTTTCACATATAATTGTTAACAGCCATATTTAGAACAAAAATAGTGAAACCTGAAATATTCTTTAATCTTTAATAATATTTTAAAACAACATCCCGTGTCGTCTTTTGAAAGACCCTTTGTTATAAGCTAAATGGATGATGCGTTGTCATAAGTAGCTGCTGCGTTTGCCTCCACTGCTACTCTCAATGCTGCTGGCGAACCACTGATACTTATTCTCCGCTATTTATCAAATTTTAATTTCCTGTTGCTATTTTTACACTCGATAAACTGGCTACGTTCGCTTAAGCTGGAGATTGTGCACCGCGAGCAGCAGCAACCGCTGAAACCAGAAGAAACATTCAAAGCTATGCGGGATGGCAAACGGAAAATATTAATAAAATAAAAATTCAAGCCGCATTTTTTTTCATTGTGGTCACTATTTTTAATTGAATTTTTTGTGTCTTAACTTTTAAAGCTTTCTGGTTATATTTTGTGTCAGTTGTTGGTGTGGCTTTGCGAAGCAGTTAACGTTTCTTGCATTAAAATGAGCCACAATTAAAATTTTAACTAGGTTTTTATTGGTTGAATACTTTTTTTAACTGCACTTAATCTTCTTCTTCCTTTTATTTTTGTTTGCCAGGTTGTTATGACATTCGTTTGCTATTTTTGCTTTGGCATTTGTGCCAAACGTCGGCGTCTACACTTGTTTTCATTTTATTAACACTACAATTCCAGTTTTACGGTTTATGAAAAGTTGTCGCAACTACCGTTCGAGTTAGGCAGCCAACCAGCCAGCTAGCGGTTAGCGTTGTTTATGTCGATTGCGAATTGTGAGTTGTGAATTGTTAATATGAAACCGCTTAAGTGAATGGTTTCAAATATGTTTGCATAAATTGCATACGTATATGTACATGTGCATGTGTGTGTCTATTAATGTTTTTTCTTAGTTTTCATATTGCGATTCCATATGTGTTTTATTTGACCAATCAATTATCTGCGAATATATTATATATCGGCTTGTATTTGGAGCATTTTTCATATTACGCGTAGGTGGGAATTACGCGAATGCTTTTTTTTTGCTATCTAAAAGTATTCCAAATTAAGTATCTGATGGTTTGCCGATAAAAACAATAAATGACTAATTCTTATGTAAAAATGCATAAAATAAATGAAAATGAGAGAAATTTTGTAAAATACGTATAAATACTATTTGAAGCTATATTACTTAACGAAAACAAAAATATTAATAATAATTTAAATTTCTGTTAAAAAAATATGGTAATAAACAAAGGAAACTACCTTATTAGCTTAGCTGCTCTTATCTTTCTTATCACTGACAGGCCGTAAGTTAAACTAACTAATCCAAACAAACTTAAGAAAGTGCGCTGATTCACTCGCTTGAATCTATTTATATTATATGTATAGCTTGTGATGTTAGATGGCCCATTTGTTCATTTTGGGTAATTCTTGATGGAGACAAGGACAATTGTTCCAGGCAGTATACGCAGCGATTCCATATCAAGTCTTCTTTTGCCTAGCACGAGTCGTTTCTTCGCTCACACTTCTGCATTGCATGCCGCTTTTTATGGTATTTTTCCATATTTTTTGTGGTCTGCTTGGCCCTCTTCTACACTCCTCCAAGTTGCTTCACTGCGTGACCTTCTCATACAATACCATGACCGTACCAGCGAAGGCGGCGCTTTTGCAAATTTTAGTTTTTAACTTTTGTGGAACTTTGTTATCGCAAGAAGCTGCGATATCAGTGATCCACTTATTTTGTAACAAGAAGTAAACTGACGACTTTTGAAGAAAATTTGATAATTTCAACATTTATTCAATGTTGCAAATTTTGTTTGGCAGTTTTTTCAAGTCAAATATGTTCAGTTCTTTTTAACATTTTTATAATTTTATTTTTTAAGGGATCACATAGTATACTTACAAAAATTTAATAATATTTTTGGAAAACATTTAATAATATTTTTGTAAAAAATTTAATAATATTTTTGGAAAAAATTTAATAATATTCTTGGAACAAATTTAATATTTTTTTTTGTGTCAAAACTTTTGGGACTTGTTTTCTTTTTCTTTTGAGAAAATGTTGTTTTTGGGATTTTTTTGGGACATTTTTATTTTTCTTGAAAATCTTCATTTTCTTTTGATATTTGTGAAAGACACCTCCCACATTTTACGTTGATATAATTAAAATGATTTCAAAAGTTACCAAGTGCTTCATAAGTGTTTGAGAATAAAATATTTGCTTTTCGTTAATATATTCGTCGTGCAATTTGGTACATTGTTAGATATGACCTCATACATACATATGCCAAAGGTAACAAGACATCGATATTGCAACTAAGTTTTGTTATTGATATTGTTGTGTGCCAAGCACCGTTGCATCGAAGTAACCACCAACAGTAGCTAGAAAGTTGACACGCAAAACACCACCGCCTTCTATCTGCTACGCAGCCCAACGCATACAGAAATCATAGACACTCAAATCAAACCTCAATTTCCCGGTGCACTCTCGTATTGCTGGAAAACCGCAAAATACTCATTTTCATGTTTGTCAAATAGAAAGCGGTTTCATTGTAGTACACAATTTCCAATGCTAGCAACTGGTATTGTGAGTAAAGCGATGTTCTACGGAACTTCAATCGTAGGCTCTGCATTAGCATTATACCAGTTGGAAAATTAGTTCGTAATAGACACACAAAATTCTAGTCCATTTCGTGCCGAACATCACCAATTGTGGACTAATTGAAAAGAGTGAATAAAAATTGGTTTATGGAAGTTTCAGACATTTTATGATGAATTAAAACATAACCCAAAATTATTTATTATGCATACAACTCCAATTGCATTCCTTCTATGAAATGCCATGAACCTAGAATGAATTCTGCATACATACTTTGGCTTTCACTGCAGCGTATTTAAAAGAAAATATGGGGGAGTATTATGATCTCACCAATATGTAGGTGGAGCTCAATGCCTTGCAAAAACTTAAAGAATTTCCCTAATATTAATATTAATTTTCATAGTCTATAACCATTTGCTATAAAAATTTTAATTTTTTTTAATTTGAATTGTTTTTAACGGCAGTGGTGTAAGTAATTAACAAAAAAAAAAAATAAATAAGAAAGTACAATTCCAGCTTTATACTTGCTTTAATAAAAAATATAATTCAACTAATAAAATTATATAATATTGTGTAAAAACAGGTTGGCAAAAAATCCCATTGTGATATTACATACTACACGAATATATCTATGCATTTATGCACAGTGGCGGTCACAATAATAGCAGCGCGATATGCGAGGTCAAGTCCAAAATAAACAAAACTGAGTTAAAATAGAAACGAGAGAAGCTTTGTTCTGATAACTTCGAGTTTATGTATTAAAAAAAGTCCTCTCTGGCCTCGATACACTGTTTTGCACGATCTAATAGCTTTTCGAAAGAGTGTTTCAGGTCATTGACCGGAATGTCCTTCAGGATGTAGGTACAACCCTTTTGGATGGCCTCTACGGCGCAAAAGCTTTTCCTTTCACGGCCAAATGCACTTTTCCAAATAGGTAGAAGTCACAGGGAGCCATATCAGGCGAATACGGTGAGTGATCGATGGTTAAAATCCAAGGTTAAAATGCGATTTCTTGTCAAAAATTAGTCACAAGAGTGGATCGATGAGATGTTGCATTATCATGCAACACGCGCCAGTTTCCTCCTTCGCAGTATTCAGGGCGATTTCGACGAATGCGATGCAACAACCGCTTCAAAACGCCAAGATAGAAAATTGTATTGACGGTTTGGTCCATTGGCATGAACTCCTTGTGGACAATTCCCTTGAAATCGTAAAAAGCAATGAGCATCGACTTTTCTGGGTGGTGGCTCGTCTGGGGCCTTTCATTCGGCACTTTGACACTTCGTTTCAGGTTCATGTAGGAAACTCCCCGTTTCATCACCAGTTACAATGTTGAATATCTTTCGAATGTTGAATATTTAACAATTTTTCGTCCTCAGTTAACTTGTGCGGAATGAAATGTGCACAGACCTTTCGTAAGCCCAAATGATCAGTTAAAATGCGATGCCATGAATTTCAACAATGATTTCGGTTCATTTTTGATAAATTTACGACCAATTTCGATGGCGTTTTCAGTGATTACTGATTTTGGGCGGCCCGTATGTTCATTATCATTTATGTCCTCACAACCATCTCTGAAGCGAGTAAACCACTCATGAACTCTGGCACGAGGTGGACAATCACCACCATAAACTTTTTTCATCAATTCAAATGTTTCGGTAAACGTTTTACCGGTTTAAAACGAAATTTGATATCTTTGATAATTTGATATCTTTGATAATCTTTGTTCGAAACTCAGTTTTGTACCGATGACACAAACATACTGACGCTTTAGGCGCAGTAACTTCGCTTCCACTGAACTGAATGTCACCAAGCTTTCACTTTCAGCTAGGGGTGTAACTTTTAACGCACTGACTCATAACAAAAACATTTTTATTGGGCTTCATCTTGTGTGGTATTGGAAAATTAGGGTATTTTTTTATTTAATTTGCGAGGAGTTCTGTAGTTGTAACCTTCATTATTAAGGGGTTATATACCTTGTGTTTTTCAAAAAAATCAAAATAAATTTTATTTCTTTATCGTAAAGTACAATCCCTTGAGAACATTTTCCAAAAATTTCATAGAGATCTGAGCAATAGATCGAAAGTTACAGCGTTTTAAATTGTGCGTCGTCACGTCCTGAGCGTACGGCCTCATGCGGCGCTTGAAACTTTAAACGCGATTATCTCAAAAACGTGTTTTTCCAAAAATGCTTTTGCGGTGGACGCGATTGCAAAAAAAGTATTCAACCGATTTTTATAATTTTTTTTTAAATTGTTCGTAATTGATGTCGCCTCTTAGTGAACGATCAACTTTTTATGTATAAATTTTTATTTTGCAGATATGAATTTTTTAATGCCAATTTTAGGACTGTAGAAGTGGAGTTTTTTAAAAACATGTTCCTATTTTCACAAAAATCAAAATACAGTGCACTCGCGGTAACTCGAATAGCCGCTAAGTCGAACGACGTGCTAACTCGAACACATTTTTTCCCTATTGACTATTTTGTAACTCGAACAATATTAAAGCGCTATAACTCGAACAAAAAAACAAATTTATTTGTACACACATTCTTTTCAAACATGTACATTTTGTACATACATACATATGTAATAGTATATGTATATAAATTATATGTATACTAGTGTATTGTCCATATGAATATTTCGACGTTAATATCCCGTTAGTTTTCTGGGAACAACATCTTGCATTGACCAAATTGCTTTAAATTTGTCATTTGTAGTGTATCAGTGCATGTGAGTAATGGATCGTAAAAGGTTGAAGTGTTTAACATTAAAAGAGAGGGCTGAAGTCCTTAACAAAATTAAACGTGGATGTAGTCTTACTTCTCTAGCGAAGGAATATGGGGTAGCCAAGTCCACCATAAGTCTTATAAAAAAGAAAGACAAGGCAATTTTAAAAGCAGTAAACAACACGATTTTGGGTCCTGGGAAGAGGAGAACTTTAAAAGCTTCTGAGTTTCCTAAATGTTTCCTTTATACAAATGGTTTCTGTCCCAAAGAAAAAAGAATTAC
Source organism: Anastrepha obliqua (assembly GCF_027943255.1). Lineage (NCBI taxonomy): Eukaryota > Metazoa > Arthropoda > Insecta > Diptera > Tephritidae > Anastrepha > Anastrepha obliqua. The sequence goes on from NC_072894.1 coordinate 78,636,429, forward strand.
CCAATAAGTGGACTCATCTTGAAAGAACATAACATGAAAAACATAATTTACAGGTCGAATTTACGCTTTATGATGTTAACAAATGGAATGATGGTGCCGAATTTACCGACACAGAAGTAATAATTGAAACTAGTGATTCTGAGTCTGAGTTTAACAACACAACTGAGACATGTGAGCGGATATCATCTGAGGAGGCAGTTAGCTCTATCAATAAGGTAATTCAGTGGGCCACAACTGAACAAGTAAGCCCCGCAAAGGTTAACACTCTTCAACATTGCTGCAGGCAAGAAAAGACAAACACACATTACAACTTTCTTTTCGGCCTAACTTTTCTGTTAAAGCTGACTTTTTTTGTGTAACTGACACAAAGACTGCCAAATATTTGATGCAAAATATTGAAACGAATTAATTATTTTAAACATATTCATGTTCATATCCATATGTAAATAAATAAATAAATTTAATTGAAAAAAATCGATATCGATGACTGTTTTTTTAACATAGCACACTCAATTGATAAGTCGAACAAATTCGATAAATCGAACAGCGCCTGTTTTAATTAGTTCGAGTTATCGCGAGTGCACTGTATTTAATATATTGATCGTTCACTAAGAAGATATACTATATACTACCCTATACTAATGAAATCTTTTCGATTTTTTGATTTCAGTTGACTTGGTGGACTTGAATCGCGTCCACCGCAAGCCTCTTCCAAAAAAAGGGTCTTGGGGGAAAACGCCATAACTCCGCCATTTTTAAATATTTTTACACAAACAAAGCCTTTTTTTTCTTTAAACATTGTAATATCCAATAATAAAAACTTTTATACAATAAAATTATTGCTACATATCTTTAAAAAAAACCCAACTTTCGCTAATTTCACCGGACCACAAGGTATATAACCCCTTAAGGGCCCTGGTTATTGTACGTGGGTGGACAACAATTTGATACCTCTCGGCTACCTCCTGGGCCAAATCAGTAGCATGTATTTCCGGATTCTGATTCACTGCTTTGCGAATAAAGGATACATCTCTCCGGTTGAGCTTTTTGGGCCGGCCACTACGCGGCTTACTTTCTAGAGAATTGGATGTTTCAAAGTTTTTACAAATAGTTTGTACTGTATACTTGCTTAAATGCTATTTCACCAAAGGATTTCTTATTACTTCTGTACTCAACAACTAATTTTCTCAAATCAGTCGAGATTTCTTTGCGGAGCGACATTATTCCGATCGTCCACTTTTTCAAAAGCCAGAATGCCATAAATTTTAAGAAGAATGCAAAGTAGAACCACAAAATAAAACAAACGGTACTTTACAGTTAAGTATTCGCAGAAAAAAAGAGCAAACTAAGTGTGTTAATATATTGTATGTCCATTTTTGTCAGTGCATTTTTTTGGTTTTTCGTGAATAACTTTTAAAGTAAATATTGAAAATAATTTTTGTTTTTTTACATTTGTTATATAATTAGGCTTAAAATAAGACTGCTTCATTACATTCCTTTTTAATGCTTTAGATCGGAAGAAATTAAGAAAAAAGGGGTCGTACGGAGAGTTTTGTCCGCAGCTGTATATAGAGATAGTGGTCAACAATTTTTTAGAACGAAAGTCTATGATGTGAAGTGAAACACCTGGGCAAGCGAGAAAAACCGAAAGCTTCGTCTGGAGTTTGCAAAGAAGCGCCTTAATAAGGGAATAGAATTTCGGAAACTAGTTTTATTAACTGATGAATCCAAATACAACATATTTGGATACGACGGCAAAGCCAAAGTTTGGAGAAAACCGAACACTGCCATGGATCCTAGGAATCTGATTCCGACTGTAAAGCATGGCGGTGGCAGTGTCATGGTTTGGGGAGTAGTTGCAGCCACAGGAGTTGGAAACCTCGTTTTCATTGACGGAAATATGGATCGCTTCCAATACAAGACCATTTTGGAACAAAACCTGATGCCATCCGTGGACAAACTAGGCCTAGGCTCGAGCTGGATCTTCCAGCAAGATAATGACCCGAAGCAAACTGTGCAAATCGTCAAGGACTGGCTGCTGTATTATGCTCCACGGCAACTATATTCACCTCCACAAAGCCCGGACTTAATAATAACGTTATTGAGCATGTTTGGGAAATTTTGGAGCGAAAGATTCGGAAGCACTCTATTACTATTGCTCCAATACTCAAAGAGAAGTTGCTGGAGGAATGGCAGAATATCTGGGTGGAGGAGCTTGAAAACTTAGCAGCTTCTATGCTCAGACGTTTGTAAGCAGTCATCGATGCTGGTGGTGGCTCAACAAAATATTAATTTCCACAAATTTAATCAGTTTTCCTAGATAATTCTTATTTTCTAAGTTCGTATGTACACTTTTGTCAGTGCCTTTTTTGGTTTTTCGTGAATAACTTTTAAAGTAAATACTGAAAATATTTTTTGTTTTTTACATTTGTTATATAATTAGACTTAAAACAAAACTGCTTCATTACATTCCTTCTAATGCTTTGGATCGGGAGAAATTAAGAAAAAAGGGGTCGTACGGAGAGTTTTGTCCGCAACTGTATCTCTACAGAGGAAAATGTGGCAGAATGAGTCCTTTTAAAAATCTCTGCGAACTTCAGGCGTTAAATTCCACCCACTTTAGTGCATAGGTTTTTTAAATATTTATGGGTATTTCATGCTGAATTTGTATGCTTTTTTTTCTTATTTATGCTTTCAATACATTTTTTCTTAAAAATAATAAGTTTTTTGAGAGCTTCTAAGTTTTATTGACACTGTTGTATGTATAGCATAAAAAAATATTAATTTATCAATCTGTTAATATTGATTAAATACCGTAATGTTAAAACTAGTTTTGTTCTATAAAAATTCTACTTCATTCCCAATTTTCATTCCCTAGTGTTGACTTTTATGCTAGGCTGTAAATCGAACAGAGTACACACCGTTTGGTACACACACAAAGGTGGAAATCGAGTTTATCGGGTTAATTGCATGTTCATCATTATAATCGATAAATTTTGTCTTCAGTCGCGTTATAGGCACACATCCACCCTTTTTCACCCTTTGCTGACTTTGTCACACCTCTTTGATAAGATTCGTTGATAGGTTAATGAGAACAACTAGAATTTGCTTTTATGCACCATTTATATAGCTTTAGGAAATACGAGTATGATATGTTTGGAGTACGCGCCGCTAATTACTTTACTTTACTTTAGTACAATTAATTCGCTCATAGAGCCTAATGAAATATATATTTTTTTTATTTTGAATATATCTGTTTTGTATTGCATTCCACCTTCAAACAGTCATTTCAATTTTAGTATAAAGTGCAAAGCAAAGCCTGAGTTCAACTGTGTTAAAATATTTTAAATTTTTTCTCAAAAAAACCAGCGTTTTGTTTTCATTGCAACAACCCTGAATTCATTCCTTTGTCTGCTTATTCGACGACAATAAAACGTGCCAGCTATTTGTATATAAATGAATAAATGACAATTTAATATACTTCGAAAAAGTCTACAATAAAATCACCAATAAGTACCCAGGTACTTTTGTGCACACTCGCTCACACTCATTCTCCCCATAAATAAGAATTTATTTTAATGCAGCGTGACTTTGATGCGTGAAACCCCTTTTGGCACAGTGCTTGTTGGTATTTCGTTCACTCAACTAAATATATAAATATATATATACGTAAAGTGAAATAAATAACGAAGTGAATACCATACAACAATAAATTGCAAAATCGAATGTACCAAAAATGTGATTTGTCACAACTTATAAATAGTATTTGTTTAATTTTTTTGAGGAAAATAATACAGTACGAGTATATGCAAAGATCCCTCAACACAGGGAAGTGTAAAAGAAGCAGAGACAGGTCAAAGATCTGTAACACTGTGCGACACCATGGACGAGTTCGAGATAAGAGGAGATTGTGTGAATAAGGGTAATCCTATTTTTTCGGTTTTTGGAAATTTATATTGCCCTATATAATAACAAATATTGTTTATTTCTAATCTAAGAGCAGTTTTGTGTTCAAAACTTTACTGTAAAAGCTACGCAAAATATTTTTGAGTCAAATTTATGCACCTGCCTGCCTGCGCTAAAGTGTAGTAGAGTAGAGTATATTCTTTGCTTCGGAGGCGCTGATAATTTCAATAAATAACACAAGATGATTAAATGTTACACAGTAAAATAATCCCTATGCATTTTTGAAGGATGCTGTTGAAGTGACAGTTCTTGTTCGAATATATAATAAATGCGCGTTGTTCCTGTCACGAGAATTAAGACTTGACAGAGCTGCGATCCCACCTCCTTCTTGAAGCTGAGAAGTATTCTCCTTTTATAATGGAGCTATTTGTGCTTTATTTATCGCGTTTGGACACAAACCCTGTATTTTCCTTTGATTATGCATACGAGCAACCTCATAAAGAATAACAACCGGAAAGAAGCTTCAAGCTCTTTCACTAGTAAAAGTGTTGGGATTTAGCATCAACATGACAGAATATCTATCGTATATTCAGCGAGTGCCACACCTATACTTACAAAAAAGTGTTCCGTATTTACAGTTAATTAGATGCTTACGAGTCACTGTCCACGCGTACGATAATTTGAGCGATTGTGGTAGTGTGAGAAGCGCAATCCTATATTAACATGAAAGAGGTACGACGCGATGCGTCAAAGAGGTAAAAAGTCAGTCGCTTAAGTTTAAGCTAAGTTTTCTGGGCCAGTGTGTCCACTTTGGCTCCAAGGGACTAGTAGATTATGTTGCAGTGGCTGTCATCCAAAACAGAGGTATAGTTATGCAAATGTAGAGGACCATTCTGATGCCACAGTTTGACTGGCTAGTCCTCTTTGTTACGCCATTCGATATCTCTGAACAATTTCTTTAGATTTTTCAAATGCAGACTATATAAAATATTCCCATTTTCCAGGGCTTGATTTTGCGCAGTAAAATAAAAGAGGGAATATTCATTATTTTCGTCCTTCTCCTTGCAGTTATTTTAACATTTTGGAAAAGTCGCGCAGAACCTTTTTTTAACGTTTTTCTTTTAAAAAGAAGAACTCGAATGACAGTAGATGTTTTCTCTTTCTTCAGTGAGTGTTCTTTTCCGGCCTGGTTTTGGCCACGTGTCATCTTCATCTGTTGGTTGTTTATCTGCCACACAGTTTTTTTCTATGTTCTAAAACCGAGTGCGGTCAATTCTGTTCTACTCACTTGTAGAGATTGTCGATAGTTCATTGCAACTCTAGATTTGAAGGTACATAAGACCAGAGCTCTGATTGAAGCCGTGCTTTCACTATAAATGGAAACATATCTTCCTTAGTTTGCCGCGGTGGGTTTCGCGACTTCAGATTGATTTTTTTTTTCTAGAGAACATGGGCTCATGCTAGCTTACAGCGTACCAAGTCTATATCATTGTGGTGCCCTACGAGGGGAGATTTGGAAAGCGGCATCATTAGAAAAGTGGCAGCAAAGTGAGAGCGCGGATTTAAGGATGCTTCAAAATTTTGCAGATGATCCCAAGAAGGTTCTTTCGCGATGAATGCCCCTCGATAACGGTGGGTGCGTGTCTGTTAATGAAGAACCTATAGCAACGTTGGGTTTGTTATTCATGTGTGCCGTGGTACACCCTGCAAAGGTGTGGTTTATACACTTATGAAGAAAGTAAAAGTTGGTATTGCCACTGCGATCTAAGCGTTCATAATTTGTCGCGCAGTGTATTGAGATACATACAGAAACTAGATGACACAGACGATTTCTGAGAATTAAAAAAACAAAACAATACCAATTAAAAAATTCTACATTTCCGATAACAACAATAATCATAGGCGGTCATGAGAAAGCTTCTACAAATTGTTTTACTCATTTTATTTGAATATCTGAAAAACTCACTAAATTTACCTGTTTATGCCTATTCGCTTATTTTCTATTACTGGCAATAATATTTGTTACAACAGCAGTTGTAAACAAAAACATTGCAGTAGCAATTGGCAAAAAAAAAAAAAATAGACTAATTTAATGCTTCAGAGACGTAAAAAACCTCAAAGAACTAAACTTTACGGCCGTCGCAAAATCACAAGAAATAAACGAAGTCGAGAGCGGCGTAGAATAGAACGACAGCAAGACAAGTTACGCGAAATGTCACTGCAATTTGGCAAAACAATCGCACCGAATTTCGGACGTGCTTTTCTAAATAGCGAACGCCAACTCACACGACATCCGTATCTAAATTTTTTGCGATACTTCAAAAGCATACATCCCACTTTCGGATTTACTCGTATTCTACGTGAAGGTGCCAAATCATGGAAGCGCATGAAATCTAAAGAGAGGAAAAGTTTCACGCAGAAGGTATTCAAATTTTATTAAAAGGTTGAGTATGCTAAGAAAAATGAAGAAGAGAGTGTGGCCAATGTGATCGAAATATAGAAGAGATGAGTAGCTGAACAAACAAACATTGGGACTGCAACGATGCATGTTTATTGCATGCTTCAATTACAGCTGCTTAGTTCTCTTTAGTTTGGTCCGGGTGTCCTCGCCAAGGCAAGGTAAAACCTTTGATACTTCTTTTAGTCGAAATTTGTTAATCAATCTGTTCATGTTGTTGGTTTTTGGCTTCCTGCTGATTTTTATTTGTGAACGAGTACTGTACCCTCAAGGCTAAGGCGGGATCTTATTTCCTTAGGAATAGAAGATTCGTAGCTTCCGTTATGAAATTTGCACCAGAACGTACCTCGCTTTAAGTCAATTTGCCAGGAATGGAGAGAACATTCCTTAACTCAGCCGAACATAACAATTCGTAACAAATCTGAAGTTTGTCACTGATGGTGGTAATGCTCTTAAAGCAACTAGGTTGCTACTCGAAGGTGTTAATCCTTTCTGTACTCTCAATATTTGGTTTATATTATACTCGTACTGGGGTATTTCTTGATTTCTTGCCAATTTTCAAACAGATTGGTTGACGTTTGGGCAGCTTGGTTGGAATGGGGCAGAATACCTATCTAAACATGGGAGTTTGGCAGCCGGAATAAGGCAGTTTAACCCAAACGCACATCTCATCGGAACTCATCTTTAATCCCACGATGAATAATGAGGTGTCATTTGCCCGAATATTTTTTCTATAAGCTCCTAGAGGAAAACCAGATCTGAAATCTTTGCCTTTACTATTGAAGATGTTATAAGCTGGCTATAAGTCAGCCATCAACTCTTCTTCGTACGACTGATTTTTCAACCACCCCCGATCTTTCGCTCTTGTCAGCCATACCTACGGGTCATCTCTGACTATACTTTGTTTTCTAACATGCTCTTCGTCTCATGCAGGTATATACCAACTTCTGGACTTCGCTTCATATTTACCCACTTGACAAATTAAAGTTACCGTTCACGATATCTAGTTGTTATAGAAAGTGTATGTTCTCTATACTTGACTTTCGTTGATTCTTCAAACTATTAAATTTTAGAAAGAAGGAAGTGATTCACCTGCCCATTGGCTAGATTGCCTTCTGGGACGAGTTTTTCAATATGTTAAAAAAAATTTTAGTTTCTTAAAATATAATTATTCCAGGAGGTACTGAAAACTCTACTTGCTTCGAAGGATCTCAGCAATTTCAATTTGTTTCCCGTCAATCCCATACCGTTTGATTATCATCCACATTCGCTGAGTCTCAAACGCAACGTTGAGCGTAAGTTGCGCAATCGACAGTTGATACCCCGGGGCAAAGCACCTGCCAATCCAATAACCTGGCGGAATTATTTTTGAAATGAAAAAGACTTGAATGTTATAATGAATCTTATTTTGTAGACCTCCAAATTCAATTTTTGTGGAATTCAGATTTTGACAAATATCAGTAATATAGAAAATATTGTAAAATTGTAAAAAAATTCTTTAACTCAGATTTGGACTAATATCAGTAATATAGAAAAAATTGTAAAATTGTAAAAAAATTCTTTAATGTCTATTTTGTTAGTTAGCCCTTTTGCAGTCTTCTTGAATTTTGTTGGCCTTTACCCACTTCTTCTAGAAAACTTTACTCGGGCCTTGACTGAGCCTAAGTTAGGAGTGAGCGCTTCGTTGTTTAAAAAGATACGTAGAAAATATGAGATATACACTTTACTCTTTAATACTACAAAAGCGGTAACCATAAACCGAAGAGTGAAAGGATTTCTCACTAAAAATCCGATCTCGGACACTTTATGATTTACTAAATTCAAGTGATGAATGCTATTATAAGAAGCCCGTAGATAGATCCCTGAAATTACGTAAGACTATAGATAGTTCTCCCGAAAATGTGGCCCGAAGGTGAAGGTGTCATCTTCACATTTGTGTATTCCTTAAATAAGTAAGTCAACTATTTTTCCATATTTTGGAGTTATTTTATATTTTCAAGCGCTAATGCATGAATTAAAAAACTCGTACAGAACTAATTCATGTAAGTATGTCTTCGAACCTAATTTACTATTGTAAATTAACTAACTGACTTAAGAGCTCGTTGATGAAGTCCTTCCTCTCTGTTTTAGATGACTCGGAAAGCAAGGATACTATGATGGGGACGAATAGACAGATTTCCCAGCGAAATATGACTGAAATGAAATGTCATGATCCATAATCTGCTAAGATCAAATAGGAACGTAACATAGATCTCTAGGCAGGTTTATACATCCTCCAATAGATAATCTCTTAGGGACATATGTCGGTTGTCTTCCTTGATCTCATACACTGAGGATTGCTCGACATTGGTGTTCGGTAATTACATCGATGGCTTCTGTTCTAAAGTGAACGATTACATCTCCAGTCTTTTTCGATTCATAAATGTTACGAATCTCGAAAGTTTTCCCACTAAATCTATGGTCGGTGGAGATCAAATTATCACCAGAAGTCAAAGTCCGTGGTACACCAATTTGGACGTATACAACCGTTATCGTCATAAGGTCCTCAAGGCGGTATTCAGTAGCACTTGGGACAAAGGCAAAGAAGCGTTGCTGGCAACATTTAAGGCAATCGGCCGCCCGGTTCTCAATCATGCAGAGCTCCCCTGGTCGCATGGAGCAGTAGAATAATAGTATGCCCAGCAAGCAATTCATTATTTGACTTATGGGATCGAGGACTATACACGACAACCACTGAACCTTGCCAGTATACTGACGGCATTCACCTTGAGTCCCTGAACTCTCGCTCTCTAAATGTATTTATCGCAGTGTAATCACCACCCCTTGCAGACCAAGTGATTTATGCCAGAAAACTTCTATCAGGACAGCCACTGGATATCTCCTGATGTCTCCCGTGCTACCGCAGGAATCACCCCTGCAAGTACTTGCTTGCTACCTCCCACGACAGTAACCAATTATGCTCCCAATTCACTGCGCATGGTAGGCTTTCGTAAAGTGCTACAACAACACCAACGAGCGTCGGCGTAGCCGGATGGACTTGTACTTGACTACCATTCGGACCACTCGGCTATACAATATATTTTTGCAGTTGTTTTTTTGAGCAGCGGCGTTGCTTTTGACATGATCAAATGTGTTCATAATTTACTTAAAGGTTTGACATTTACCAAATGGGACGCTACACGCTTGAACAAAATTGGGAAATATTGAAAACCTATTTCCAAAGTGGTGAGTCTTTTTCTTCTTTTCTGATTTTCACATCGATGGCTACGTCAATAAGCAAAATTGTCGGATTTGGGGCTCAGAAAATCCACACGTTACTGTAGAGAAGCAAATGCATCCACAACGAGTCACTGTTTGGTGCGGTTTTTGGTCTGGCGGCATCATCGGGCCATTTTTTTTTCGAAAATGAGCGAGGAGCCGCGGTTACAGTAAATGGCGAGCGTTACCGTGACATGCTCAACGAGCTGTTTCCAAAAATTGAAGAGGATGACATGGACGACATTTGGTTTCAACAGGACGGTGGAACTTGTCACACTGCCAAAGTTCCACTCGAACTTTTAGCTACCGTTTTTGAAAACCGAATAATCAGCCGAAATTCCGATATCAATTGGCCGCCTCGGAGCTGTGATTTAAGCCCGTTGGACTATTTTTTGTGGGGAACCGTTAAGGACAAATGCTATGCGAACCATCCAGAGACGATGGATGCTATAAAACACGAAATCGAAGTTGCCATTCATGAAATTGGAGCCCAAACAATCGAAAATGTGCTTAAAAATTGGATTGATCGAATGGCCTACTGTAAAGCCAGTCGTGGCAGTCATTTGAACGATATTATTTTTCATTCATAAATGACAATGTTCAATCTTCAAAATAAAAAAAAAGTTTGAAAAAATATTGATTAGTTTTTTTTTTATAGCCGATTCAGTCCAGTATGTTCGCATTGAATTCATATTGTAATTTTGTTATCATGTCAGCAAGTGTGGATAAGTGCAAAAACCAAGTTGGTATGAACCGGGCGATTGCATGTATGTGTATGTGTGTGCATAAGCGTACGCTTTGCAAAGTCCAAGTATAAGTAATGGTAAAATCACTTCAAAATGTTCAACATTCTTTCCATACTCTTATATAATATTACTTTAACTGCATCGATAAAATAAAAAACTGATAAAAAAGTTATATTTGCTTTCTTTGCATATCTGATTACCTACTTGAAGCTGCTTCGCATACGACGATTTGAATTCGATTGCCGTTTGTGTTGACATTCGAGTATGGATCGTGCGTGTTGGCATTCAGCGACATCAAATTGCTAAGAATGTCTCAATCGCTTTGCTTTTAGATATTATTTTACAATGTGTGTCGAAAATGGAGTTGTTAGTAGCATTTTTATGGTTTGTTATCGAATTCCATTCAAATGCATTGAACTCACATACGACGAAACGTTTTTTATTTGCAAACAAAAATCAACTACATATCTCACAAATGGCAAGTAATTTTGCCTCAAGTGACAGTTAATATATAATTTGCATATATTCATTCATTAAAAATTATCCATATTTGATGTGAACTATGCCAGGCGCACAATAATAAATATATTAAAAACTAATTTGACTTGTATGTAGTAAAGCCTATGAAATTTGAGTCTAGACGGTAGACTGAAATGGTTTCACATTGTTTATGGTGTTGAGATTGTGTTGAAAAAACTTTACATAAATAATGATAAAGTGTGCGGGAAGTAAAATATAGTATACGGATTTTGAATCATACGGCAATAAGAAAAACTTAACAACACTAGTAAAAAGTTTATGGAAAAATTGGAAACTGATGAGAAACTTTTACTTACCAACACTTTTTGTTTGTATTGTATTTTGAAAACAAAACACAATCAGGTACTTGCGTCGTCCAGGTTCCTCTTACATGGGCATATGGAGGTTATACGCTATCGATACTATCCATTGCTTCCACTTCATAAGTGGTTCTGCAGCAAATGGAACATCAGAAAAGGTGTCGTAAGTATTATCGACATGTCGTAGACTGATACCGTCTTGAGCACTAAGCTCAGGCGTCTGTGATTTGTCGTCAGTTCGTAGGCAGTCTACCTCCTATCATTGTTGCAAAATTTGTTGCTGCATTCTAACAAGTATTTGATGCGATCACCTTAGTGATTAGGTTTTTCGGGCACATCTGTGCTTCAAACGTTAGGCGCTCCTCTCTGAAACGATCGCAGTAGAAGAATACGTATTCCGCACTTTTTATCGCATTGTTGCAGTTTGGGTAGAACGGGGTGTCCTCCAGATTAAACCGATGGAGGTACTCCAAAAATCAAGCGTGGCGACCCATTGGCTAATATTTGAAGTAAGACTATGAGTCCAACGTCCGCTTGTTGACGAATCCCATCTGCTTTGCCATTCTTCTATCGAATGCAGTCTCTCTTCAGCTTTTTGTTCTAATGACGGCGTAGCCCGTCACTTGCCATAGAGACGGCTAAATTCCTTTGCCAGAATGCCAGCTGGTAGTTTCCCCGCGATAACGCCTATTGCGCCTCTCGAGACCGTTCTGTAGCCACAAGCCGCCCTTATTGCACTTCGGCGAAGTACACGTGCTGCATATTGTATGCTGTAACTACTCTTGTTGCATTTACACTGCACTAAATCTGGCGCTTAGACTTAAAAGTATGGCGCTATGGAAAGACCGGTGATTTGGTCACGCCTCTATTTTGCACACTGTTAATAGTCACGAACAAGAAATATACGATTCTATTCCTAAACTCGCCTTCGATAAACACTTCAAGGCGAGCATACTGTTAAAAACAGAGTGGCAGAGTCAAAGGCGATGGAGAAAGGGGGAATTAAATTTCTATACAAATGGTTCCAAGCTAGACAGTAAGGTTGACTATGGAGTATTTTCGAAGGAATTAGGACTTGAACTATCCGTTCGACACCAGACTACTGCAACGTCTATCAGGCAGAAGTTCTAGGTATAAAAGAGGTGGCCGCGTATCTAAATACAAAAACTACTATAAATATATTCTCGGTTAGCCAGGCGGCCATTAAATCACAGGTTCAACGGGAATGCCGGGCAGCTCTAAATGATATTAGTGTCGTACTCAAGGTCAGCCTTATTTGGGTTCCGGGGCACAGCGATATTAAGGGAAATTGTAAAACCGATGAGCTAGTCAAGAAAGGTACTACTCTTCAACTGCTCATTGATGAAAGTACCATTGGGATATAAATGACCACGTGCAAATTATCGGGCTAATCGGGATGGGGAGATTAGGGCACATGCGCAACTGCTAGGTTACTATGGACGCAAATAAATAAGAAAAATACAAGGGAACTGCTTAGCCCTTCAAAAGAGGACATCTCGAAGATCGTGGCTTGTATAACCGGAAGTTTTCTCCCATGAATATTGTAGAGATGAAGAAGAGGAAGAAACAGTTGGGCATTTCATTTGCAATTCTCCAGCCTTAGCAGGTTTTCTAGAAAAATATATTTTTCTATTCTTCTATAGAACTGTCTGGCGCGGAGATGGGACAAGTCCGGCACTTCATAAGAGCCACAAAATGGCTCCACGAAAGAAAATAAATTAAGTTCCCGTGTCGCACAGTGGCATCACAACGGACCTATAAGGTCTAAGTGAGTTGGTCGTACAGACCGACTACCGCCTTAACCTAACCCAACTATGTATGTATGTAAGTCTATGTTACAAACATACGTACTAAAATAAGCACACTCAATCGAAAGTTTTACTCATTTTCCTCATTTTTAAGTACACTTAGAAAATTTTGAAAAAGTTCGGTAGGTACCTTTTTACAAAAATATTCATAATTACTACATCTCGCCATTTTTCACTAACTACTTATGCCCAAACTAAATGAGGAAGCTGTCAGTGGAAGAAATAGAGACGATTTCTCGCAGCCTGTGCCAGTGTCCTGCTCTATTCAGACGTAAATTTACCATTTTAGGGAGACAATTTTTAATGAATTGGATAGATCTCAGTATTGTGGAAATCAGGAATCAGGTTTTAGGAGAGAAGCACAAGTTTCACCCGCGGCAATGAGCTATGAACCTGAGAATGTAGACAACCGCTTTAACCTAACCTAATCTGTGTCATCTTGTACACTGTGAGCTCACAACAATATTGCATTATATTCTTTTCTATGATGCACCAGCCTGTCCCTAGACAATATACTACACAAATGTCCAAGGTACAAAGAGTTGTGTGAGTGTATGTTACCATCCGGAATTACCATTGATGAATGCCAAAAAAACAAAGCTTTACAGACCCTACTTAAACATTTCCTTGTAAGCCATTACAGTAAGCTCTAAGTAGGATCTATGTAGTGCATTGCCATGTTGGGGATACACACGATTCGTCCAATTTAGGCGGGCAGACTACTTTACTCTTCGCTTTGTGCAAGAACTTCTCAACAAGAGAAACGAATAGGGAAAATACTGTAAAAGTGGGTTTCTGCCTCTGCACGAATAGCTCATAATTAGATGGAAAAGTAGAAAGTTTAGTTTCCGCCCGAACCTCTTCTATTGTTTAATTAAATTTATTTTTTAAATTTACTGCATCCATTATTTGCTGCTACCTTTGCCACTGTCGCTGACGGAAGCAAGCCAATTTCTCCAAACTCTTGAAACAATCGTCAGTGCCGTTAGTGCAACAAAGGCGCATTTATATATTTATGCATTTCGTTTAAGTCTAGACATCCGTACAACCTTTTGCGTCGCTCAGATTTTTTCCGATTTCCATCACATTGTGACAATGTCATTTATGCACTTCGCATTCAAAAGTGCTCTATGTCGTCAATGGAGCATTTCCTCTACATTCCTACGTACATACATATATACACATAGCAATGGGCAAATGTATAGCTTTCCCCATCACTTATGTCTCGCCTTAACTGCCCCCACTTCTGTGTATTGTATACAGTTTGTTGTGATAAGCTTTTAGTTATTTTTAATTCAATTTATAAAGTTTAATAATAAATTGTAAAATGTATTCGGCAGCGCGAGCGTCTGGCGGAACAGCTGGCATTCGCCTCACCCACACCCAGCCCCACATCAGCGTTACGCTTCACTTTGATGCTTCTCCATACCCTGTAGTATGAAATCGCATTTCACTTACACATGTACATATCCATGTATGTGTGTGTAATGCATGATTTTTATTATATTATATGTAATATTGTTTTTTCCACACAATGCTCGCCTACTTTCCGGCTCGTCAAGTAAGAGTTTGTTCCGGACCAAATCTGAAGCGGCATTTCGTATCCATTTATGCATTTAAAGTTTTCTGAAGATTGACTTTTATTCCACAGTCGATGTTTTTGTACCCTTCAGCTGTATCTTCATTTTATATTCAATTTACATACTTATATGTAGTTGTTTGTATATGTAAGAATATTCATTTAATTTTTGTTGCTATTTTTTGTAATATGCATTTCATAGTCATCGTGTTTCCTCTTCCTCTTCCGATCCCATACAATTGCAGTTCACTCATAAATATTAAAGCGCGGAAAAAAGTCCATTGCAACTTTAGTTTTATGTTTTTCATTTTCCACTTCTTTCTTTTTGTATGGAATTTTTTGAGGAAACCCTGAACTACGTAAAATATGTTAATAACAAATTCCTCATTCCAAATAGCCACGTTTGGTTTTCAGCATTTATGACTGAATGAATGAAAAAGTGTTTGTTCGGATGTTCGTTTGCTCTGCAGATAAATCTCTTCAGCCATACGTCCATGGGTTGTCACTGCTGTCGAAAGTATTTGTTCCGCATATAAAAATATTACTAACAATAAAAAAAAAAATAAAAATATATAATTCAACTGTCGAAACCCTTTTAATTAAAATAATTTTTTTGTCCCTTAACGAATCTCAATTATCGGAAAATTTTCGTAGAATTTTTTTTTTTCATTTTTTTTTGTCCCTTAGCGAATCTCAATTATCGGAAAATTTCAATAGAATTTTTTTTTAATTTTTTGTCTTACAGGTGTGTCAAGTATTGACAAATAGTCAGAGATTTTTATTCCCATGGATTTTTTTAATATTTTATAAACTCACAATAAAAAAGGTTATGGCTTTATTATGCATTTAAATTTAAACTCACTGATAGCACTGTGCAACACTAAACACCCTTTCACAAGTTCTCTGGTCTCCCTCGTGAGAGCAATAAATTTAGTAAAATCCTCATTTTCACTAAATGAAGTTTTATGGAACATTGTAAATGGTTTGCTTTTTAAAACCCTATCCAACATATCTTCAACCAATTAACCTCTTCACCTTTGATATTTTTTCACAATCTTAGAATGGCAAATTCTAAGGGTTTTGTAGAAACAAAATCAGCTCGTTTACTTTTATGCAAAATAAACTTTTCATATTTTCGGCATTGCTTTATGATAGTATTTAGGGACATACAATAAATCCTTTTCTCTTATATTACTCTCGATACTTTCAAAATCGGTATCATATTTAGAAGATAAGAGTGTCCAGAATACAGGAATTTATGGTCGATAATTTCTACGCCGTTCTTGGACGACTGAAAATCTTTAGGCCACATCAAGGGGCCCCGGTGGCCTAGAGTTCGAAAATTTTGGTTATTTTCAAGAATTTTTTTTTGCAATTAAAAAAAGGAAAAAAATATTTAAATTAAAAAAAAAAATTTAATTTTAAAAATTTTAAAAATGGCGCTGAAATGGACCCTCCCGAAAAATTGGATCTGGACGGTGTTGTCCATTTGGCTCTTTTATTTATCTGAAACACAAAAACCAAAACAAAATATTAATCAGTATGACTAGCTCTGCCCGTATTCAGACGATTCGGTTGAATAGTTTTTGTTTTTTGACAACACCAGGCCGAAAAAGTCGTTTCGAGAGAATTGAGTATAAAGTTTGGGGTACAGGAGCGCGCGGACCGCTCTCTACCTAGTCAATGGGCTGTAGAAGCTATAATATTGGGAATTTCCGCATGAAAATTTCACTGTATATTCATAAGATACTATACTTTCGAAATATCGAAAAAGCAAGAAATCGAAATTTTCTGGACCACCGGGTCCACTTAAAGCCAATTTCAAATTTCTATTTTTTTCAGTGCACGAATCGCTTTAGGTTATTACATATTGTTACGAGGTTACATTTTCTAAATACTTCGAGCAACAACAATCAATTTCTTGGGCGCCCCTGGATGGCTTTATATTCCATAATATGTGAACGGGGGGAAAACTCGAAATTTCGCGAAGCTATAAATTTTTTATTTCATTTACAATGTTGTTAAGTAGTACA
Source organism: Anastrepha obliqua (assembly GCF_027943255.1). Lineage (NCBI taxonomy): Eukaryota > Metazoa > Arthropoda > Insecta > Diptera > Tephritidae > Anastrepha > Anastrepha obliqua. Next base: position 78,653,077 of record NC_072894.1, read on the forward strand.
ATTTTGTACTAAATAGTAATACGAGTGCAATAAGTGCCCGTGTTAGAAATGAAGACAACAATTTTTAAAATTTTTGTTTTTATTTTTAACATAGTCCCCTTTTAGAAAGATACACTTCATTCAACGCTTCGGCCATTTTTTAACCCCTCCAAAAAATAGGATTTGTCGAACTCCCCAAAATACGTCTCTGTTATGGCGATGACTTCCTCGTTTGAATTAAATTTTTTGTCGCGAGCTATTTCTTCATGTTAGGGAACAAAAATTCGCAGGGAGCCAGATCGGCTGAATACGGAGGCTGCGCAGCAATTCATAACGCAATTCCTGCAGTTTGGCGGCGAAAACTCCGGATGAATGTGCTGGTGTCAAGGCGAATTTATTACAGGTGACAGCAAACACATATAAGTAAAACCCTACATGTATTTGTTGTTGCGTTTGGTGCAAGCATCACGTCAAAATCAGCAAGCAAATGTAAACATACGAATGTAAACATACCAATACATTCAAACAAAGCATATCATTTTGACGTAAGCCATACCTACGGCGAAAAATTCAGCTGGGTGAATGCTGTCACCTTATTAAATCCACCTTGGCTGGTGTGTTATTGTCGTGACCTTCTTTTTCGCCAAATGCGGCCGTGTATCCTCTAATTTTTTGTGAAAGCGGTCCAACAACTTACTAAAGTATTGCCCTGTGGTCTTTCTTTTCTTAAAAAATCCATGAGGATGACGCCGTTCGCATCCCAAAAAATCGTCGCCATGACTTTCCGGCCAATGAGACTGTCTTCGCCTTCTTTAGAGCAGATTTAGCGCAGGAAATCCATTGTTTTTATTGTTGCTTAGTCTCTGGATGTAATGACGAATCCAAGTTTCATCAACGTTAACCACTCGACTCAAAAATTCATTCGTATCTCTGCTCCAAACTCTGCTTCGAAATCAACAGCCGCATCCGCTTGTTGTCCACCGTGAGCAATCGCGGCATCCATGTAAAATATTGCTTTACGTTCCGGTCGACACACCTATTACCTCTGTTACTTCGCGCACTTTCGTTCGTCGATCAGCGAGAATCATGTCGTGGACTTTTTGAATGACCGAGGAACCACATCTGCCGGGCGTCCTGGTCGCTCCTCATTAAAAACTGATGTTCGCCCACGTTTAAATTTGTTGAACCAATATCTAATAATGGTCATAGATGGCGAAGCGTCCCCATAGACAGAATCTGCGGATTTTTTCTCATCCAAAAACAAAAAGCTAATTACCGAGCGATACTGCTCTTTTTCCTTCTTAACGAAAATCATAAAACCCGTCTTACTGGAAAAACTTCCAAATCTAAACTAACCTATCAATTAGTCTGAAATTTGTTTTGTTGTCGTTTGATAGATGGCAGCACACGATGCTAACACCAACTTCCCTCAGTAACGCCCTCTGTCATTAAATACGGGTGCTTATTGAAGCGCCCTCGTATGCCTTTGAGGAAAGTAGTCTTACGCCATTTTCAAAGTAACAATATTTGTAACTTCATTAACTGCGAACATTTTAATAATAAAAAGTGAGACTATTAACAGATTTGTTTGGAAAAAGTTTGTAAACAAAAAGTTCGTAGTAATTGTATTCATTGTTAGCTATTTTTTTGCGAAATTGACTTAAACCACTTTGCAAAAATTTTTCATTGTTAACGCCAATATTTTCATTGACATGTCGTATTCACTAATATTCAACAACTTTGTATGAAATTCGGCGAGTATGATGTATGTGGAGCATATTAACCCTCTACGACTTCCTAATACTGTTGTTTTTTGGTCTCTCTCAGAGCAAATAAAAATGCGAACATAGGCTTAAAATGCAGTAAAAATATATTATAATATAATTACGAGGTGTGTACTTTTTGAACACACCTCGTATATACTATAGCATTTCGGCACATATCTGCCTATAATGAATTTTGGGTTTATAAAAAATACGAAATCTACATATGTCCATCCATAAATTCAAGGTGAATATTTTTTGATTAATGTTTCACTTTCCTCAATATTTCCTGAAAGGTGTAAAATAAGGCACTGCCATGAACGAGGTGCCAACGGGGCTAATATCTTCCCAAAAATTATCCCTTAGTATGGTACAAAGAGTTGATTCCTTACACCCTAAGAAGGGTTAGTTGTGCAAAACAAAAAAAAAAAAAAAGAGAAAAAAAAATGATCTGGCGCATGCCTTAAAAACAGCGCAATATAAACATTAATGTATCACTTGGCCCCTTCTGCAATGTTCTGCTTATGGTAACTTGATATGTTGAAAAAAATATTATTATTATTAAATTTGTATAATAACAAGTTATACAAATATAAGGAGGCAGCAGCACTAGCAGCATGGGCCATCGGCTGAGGCTGATTTTTGTGTTGCAGTGCAATTCTTCACAACAAACTCAAAAGAAGACATGACATTTAATGATTTTAATCGAATATAGTCACAGAAATAGTAATAGAAAATAGAATAGAAATACAACTATCACTTAAAAAATTAAATATCAAATAAATAAATGACTTGCCCCATATGAACTGTGAATGGTAGTCACTCACCAACCCATGTACCTATAGCGACTTTTTTGATTGCAGCAAATAGTACTCAGTTGATGCTTAGGTGTTCAATTCTTCGTCGCCAAAATCCAACTTTTGACACTCTGCCCAAATTAATTGTTAAATTATGGTAATGTTAATTGTTTCTCCAAAACTGTTTCAAATATCTCTTGATATATGTATCTCTGTACTCGTGTACTCATACAGTCGATGTTTATATTAGATGTACTTGCCGAATTTCATTGCATTACTTAGGGTATATTCAAAAACGTATTATAATGCGCAGTAATTGCAGTGTTTGGAGCACTGCCAATGTGAAAATTCATGCAATTGAAAGATTTGCTTACGTTTTGCGAATAAATTTGCAGCATTTAAGAACGCGCTCTGCAGTAAAATGGAATTATTACTAAGTTTAGTAGCCGACAATGCAGGTGAGTCAAAAACTGATAATTTGTTATTAAACTTAAGAAAAAAAACCGCTTAAAGCTTAAAAGAAGAACATATTTTGTAAGAAGTTTATTATTAAAACGAAAAATACCGAAAAACAAATCTTGTTTTAGAACAATAAAATCATTTCCCGAGGATATATTTTTTTCTCATTTTCGAAAGAATTGGTCCACCTTTGAGGTAAGTTTTCGATATCCAGTTGAATCAGTTTTTAATAAAATCATTTTATGATTCTATGCCACATTGCAGGCCAAATCTTTCTTTGAAATACTCCCTATCTTCTATGTTAAAGCAAAGTTAAAGATTGCTTTACGAGCCCTTTTTTGTTCGCATGTCAACTTCGGTGGCTAAAAGCCCAACGCATTATCTCTAAAAATGTTATATGATCTTTCTTATTTATAATTACAACTTGCCCGTATATATACATAGTACTTATCAAATGCATCAAGCATCTATTCCTGTCCTTAAAAGTATTCTTAAAAACAGCATATCATTAAATTTGAGACGAAATTTTCAAAGGCACGGTGCATATGCAATAATTTAACTTTACTGAAATATTTGCCGAAATTAGATTTCCATTCAGTTTTGGTTCAGCGTAAAAGTCAACATTGTTGCAATATATCAACATACTAGTATTGTTGTTTTTGTTCGTAACATTTACGTGATTTAAGATTACTTGTCGTAAACGTGTTACCGGCTTCAAAGGCAAAGTTGTATTAAATTGAAAAAAAAAAACAAGAGTGACTGCAACAACGTTTTGACAAACTGGCGGGTGTCCCGACTGCTCGGTTGGGCACTTGACTGCCTCACTGGCGTGCATTTGACTTTTGCTTACTTGCTGTACGGTGCATGCAATTGATATGTCAACATATTGTTCATGATATTTTTGCTGTTGTTTTTGTGCCTTATAGCTCTTCTAACGCTGCCTCTGGCACATCTCATGTACACTTACAACCATTCCTAACAACACTTCAAACAAGTCTTGGTGAAAATTGAAAATTTAAAAATAATAGCAACATCGAAAGAAAAAAGGTATTTTCCGAGATTGCGAGTTGCATGCAACATAAGCATGAGTCTCTCTCTCCCATGTTCATGACTCGTACTTGTATGGATTACGTTTCTCGTTATTTGGTCGATCTTGTTGACTGCCTTGCCTGTCTGTTGGCCGGTGGTTGGCTAGTGAGCTGTGTTTCAAGTCACTCATTTGGACAGGTGTTTATAAATTATTTGCTAATTTTTGCGTGTTGAAAAAATCTCCTTTCACTTTTCGCCTTTAAAAGCTGATGGGTTTCTTTATTTATATAGGTAAAGCTGAAAGAAAATGATTGAATATGAATTTTTTAAGTAAATCTTATGTGAGAGGTTCGACTACAAATCAGCGTGACTTCTTCAAAGAAGCTGTTGGGATTTCCGTTCGGAAACAAACTCTTCTATGCGCGGTATAAGGGCAAGAGGAATCACATAACCGTATTTGGACGGCCTTCGCGAAATTCATCTTCCAAGGATCGAGGGCTACGTTGGAACTCATTGTACGAGCGTTTCATAGAGTGAGGTGTTTAAGCACCAAAAGTCGAAATAAGTTGATCAATCCACTCCTGTCTCGATAATCCACGTCGAAAATCATAATAAATAATTAAAGAGTTAAAAATAACCACAGCTCTTTAATTTAGACTACAGTTTTTGGTAAAAGCATATTTAATGTCTATTGTCTATGATACGTCATGGTTGGTCACTTGTAGAGATATTAAGCGCCTTGAATTTGTCATTTCTCTGCTCGCTTGACAAAAAATTTGCATGTGAAAGCATCAACAAAGCGCTCGAGCAAGATTCGCGGCCAACGAAAGTGTAACTAGAACGCGTTCATACAGAGCAAATTTTGTTGCTTCAATTTTGCGAATTTTCTTCGATGCTCCCTTCGTGATCGTACACTTCAATTTCCATAGTTTTTAGTCTACAATCACTAACAACATTGAGAAGAACGAGAAGACAAAGGGTGTGGCCAGAGCACGAGCATCACAAGTAACGACTTAAAGCAAGAAATGTTTCCCTGTATGAACACGGTCTTACTAATACTCATTAGGTGATTCTAAACAAATGTAGTTTTTGGTAGCTGCTTTCCAGTGCAGCCAACATATTTTTATTTATGTCAGTTGTTTCATCCATTTACCTCTCGCTAACGCTTGGCGATTCGAAGTCGCCTATTTTTATTTTCCTAACTGCCTTGAACTTCGACAGAGTTTTGCTTGGAAGATACTAAGTAAAGTTAGATTCAAATGCATGTGGAACAAGAGAGATACACCTAGTGCTTCAGAGAATACCTGCGTCTTACGTGTTTTTTAATTTTTGAACGATCGCTGTAGGTGGCAATGGAATCTTTTTTTTTTTGCTATTCTTCACAGAAGGAAATGAAACGACCACTCAAATAGTAGTCACGCGCAATTCATCCAGCAACGGTAGCTGCTCTATCAATTGAAAATTTAGTGGACTAAGCTTCAATAATAAACTTTGTGTGTTATCAAACAGTAGGTGTTAGCACATACATACTATGATTCTAACAAAGAACAGGCAAAACCTGTCCAATTAAAAACTACTTGAAAGCTTGCTTTCCATTCTTTCAAGTCTGTGACTGCGCTGATTCTTGCGATAGAAATGGTACGCATGTTTTGTTTTATCTAATCTTTCATTGTCATTTTGATTGCCCGCTAACGAATATCAAAAGAAATAATACAGAAAAATTCGTACAAAACTAAAAATGTAAGGTCCGAAAGGGGGTTTTTTGACAAATTCACTTCCCAAAAACCCTTAAAAATTGTTAGAAAAACAATTCACGTTTGTCCAGCATGAATTTATTGGTATGTCAAATCCAATTATAAAATTATATGGAATTATTCTTTAGCTGTTCAGTTTGCAATGCTCCGCGTAAGTTCTAAATGCCGTCTCTTGATCAACTCCATCGTTTTACAATTTAAAGAACTACAGCGGAAGAGTTGGGATTGTCTTCGTAATAGGGCTGTCACAATGGGTCCTTTGGTCTAACTAACTATAAAATCCATTAATAATTAAAATTTATTGACTTAATTTAAATAAAGTTATTTACCATTTTATCAAATGCAAACAAAGACTGTTTGATATGCCAATAAAAATTCGTATGGCCGGTGCGAACAGCTTTAAGCCCACAAAAAAAAAACGCGTTTTCAATCTCTTTTCGATGCTGATAATAATAAATATGATTTTAATGATATTTTATTAAATAATATTCAGTACGTTAGCTCCACATTTTTCAGTCCCACGCACCCTGCGCGGGTATATGAAGGTTAAACACAAACTAATGTATTTTCTCTTTTTTATCATTACAGGTTGGTTGCCTTTCTTCTACAAAGTATTAATTATGTTCGCACACGACCACACTTATTACAAAAACAAAAACAAACAGCGAAAAGTAAATAACTAATCAAATGAAAGGTAAATAGAAAAAAAAGCGTTAAAATTGCTTTGGTGCACACTATTTTCTCCATTTAATAATCTTTACATACCTGATTATGTCTTCTCCATGGAGCTTTTCATATACTCATATTGGCACGCTTTTTCACCTGGGTTTTATTATTTTCACGCAGCTTGCTTTTAGAGAGTTTTTTATTTTGTTATTTGAACATTGTTTTTTATTATTTAAACATTTTTTTTTATTATTTTGCTTTAATTAGCTAATCATTGTTGTGCCGATAATTTTTGGTTTGTGTTGTTTTGGTAAGTACATACGAATTAGGCAATTTTTGTGTGCATCTTGCAAAATGCCTTTGATTTTTTTATGATTTTGCTCACATATTTATTAATGAGTTTTTGTTTTTTCACACGTTTCGTGGTAGCCTTCTGCTTTTTATTGAAAGTGAAATTTAATTTTAGTGATAGCAATTATTCCAATTTTTGATGTTGAAAATAAATATTACTTGAATTGTTTTTTTTCCAATTTTATCTTTTAGCTCTCAAGTGTTGCATGTTTACTAGAGATGGACCGAAATTTGGGCTTCGGCCATGTCTGGTCAAAAATTTCGTTTTCGGCGAAAAACAAAAAAAAAAAGAAACCGAATCTGGGCCTTGCATTTTTGTCAACTTTTTTCCTCAAAAATCTTATAAAAGTTAGCTTTTGGGAAATTTGTTTTTAATTGCTTTGGAATATCATCTGCCTTCCCTCGAGAGTGGCTTGTGAGTAATAGTTCGGCGCTGCATGTTAGCCTTATATCAGTAGACGGTGTCGCTAGTATAGTAAAATTGTCGATAAGTTAATATGTTTACATTACAATATAAAACCATTCAACTATGGACATTAAATACTATTTGTAAAAATTTAAAAATAAGTTGTTTTTTTGTCATTTTTTATAAACATACGCATATGTTATGAACTGAAACTAATGCGATTGAAACTTGTCTACCCTTTTGCTTCTTTATTTGTAAAAATACTTGAGTTTTAAAAAATCATTGCTTGATTATTACTTAGGTCATTAAAATGCTCGGTTCAGGTTTGTTTTTGCTTCGACTTTGGCTGAAATTGGCCGATTCGATTCGATCCAAAACATCGCGTTTGGAGAAGTCAAAAATCAAGTCGATGCTCATTTGTGTTTAGATTCCAAAGGAATTGTTCACAAGGAATTCGAGCCAGCGGGCCAAACCGTCAATGCAATTTTCTATCTTGGCGTTTTGAAGCGTTTGTTGCATCACATTAGTCGAAGTCGCCCTGAATACCGTGAAGGAGGAAGCTGGCGCTTATTGCATGATAAAGCCAGAGAGGACTATTTTGAATAAATAAACTCGAAGTTAGCAGAACAATACTGACGAGTTTCCATCTCATAAGATCTAACACGAAAATGTTCGGCCACTAACTTTTTCTGAGGATACAAATTCAATAAGTATCGGATTCAGCATTATCAGAGATCGAATAAATTTCATAATGCGTTTGAAATGGTATCGGGAAGAATTCCAACGCAAAATTAATCAACCTAACCATATTTGACTACTGTGAACTGAACAACTGCTATATACACAGATAAGCAATAGACCGCGTAAAGGTCAAAGTAAAGATTTTCATCACTCAAACTCATTGTTTTTATTTGGTAAAAAGTTATTTAAAAACAAAAGTGGTTGATTAATTTTGCGCCACCTTGTACATACTCGTATTATCTCTAAGAAATTCGCTTGGTAAGCTGTAATCCCTAATTAAAATTTCTAATCTCCCTTCAGCTATGATTCCATGCAATTAACTGCAATTTAAATACAAAATTAATGTTTGAAAATTCAAAAGAGAAACCACCACTCATTTTCCATATGAGTTTTTCTTACCATTACTTAAAATTAATTACCGACAAGCATGCCTACATTTTGGCAGTTTTTCCCTACAACAATTAATTAATACTAGTGAAGTATGCGGCAGATTGTATCTACCATTTCATGTTAGGTCTTCGTAAGTGTTGAAGCCAATCTCTGGTGAATGCTAAATGTTCAAATGCTTGAGCGCAACGAATTTTTGCCTACCCACTGCGTTTGCGCCATGATTGACCATCACTGTTTGCGCGTGTCAACCAACCCATCAGCTATTTGTGCAATGACCTTAAGGGCCAGCAACTGTTTACGTATAATAAGTAAATAGAAAGTGTGTAAATTACACAATGTTGTACAACAACAGAGAAACTGCAATGCATTCATTTGTTGAATGTCGTCGTTATGCTGCATTTGACTTTCATTGGAAGCTGTTGACCAGTGGCTGCACTTAAGAAAATTGTTGCCTATTTGATTTTGTGTTGGCTTCATTGTTGTTTCTTTTTTACTATTACCACTCCCGCTGGTGCAGCTGCCGCCGTTTTAAATGAGCTCCCTCTGCATTTAACGGACTGTCCATCAACTGAATAGTTGCACAAAAAATGGGCATATTTTTCATATTTATATTTTGTGGCAGGCCGCACTAACTGTTGACGTTGAACAAATCGCCTAAAGTTGAATGGTTTGTGGAAACAACCCATTCCTTGTAATGTTTGTTTGTTCACTTGGGCCGCGGAACTACCCATTTGCTGCATGAATATATACAGAAGTATCGGGTGTTTTTTTAGCTGCATGAGAATTTTGTATGATATCGATAAATATAGTTTGACAGCTGAGAACGTCAAACTGTGTTTGATATTTCTGTTCAGTATTGTTTAGCAAGTCATCATGAATCGTTTAACGCCAGAACAACGATGCCACATCGTGAAAATTTAGTTTGAAAAAAAAAAAAATAAATTTGTTCCTAAAGATCCTAGAGGATTGGCAGCATCATCGGTCTTTATTTCTTTCGAAATGAGGAAGAGCTGTCCTTACGGTGAATGACGAGCGCTATCGAATTTGTAGCCAAAAATTAATCAGCTAAACACCCAAGACATTTGGTTCAAACAAGACGGCGCAACTTGCTCTACAGCGCGCTTACAATCGATTTACTGGACTCATCGAATGAGCCATGTAACTCGTAGCCGCGGCGTATATCGTATCAACAAAAATAAATGCCATGAAATTATCTACCGGAGTGTAATAAAAAAAAGAGGTTGTGTGTAAAGCCGGTTTACTGACGATAGTTTAACGTGGCAACGTCATAAGAAAATACTGATGGAATGGTTGCATTTTTCAAAATAAAATTTTAATTATATTTGTTTGATAGATATGTTGTATGGATATAGAGAAGGAGGTAATATAAATGTAATCGCAATGGAATTGATCAAATTACATTTACTCAAACGGGAAAAATGACGAAACATTTATCAAATTCATGAAAGATATGTTCAATTTCCATTGTGCATCAGACGTTAATAAGTCAACAACACTAAGAGGCACCATCATCGATTTGACTTTTTCAAGGCACATTACACTCGAAACACTCCCTTTTATTTCCTACTTTTCCTATCATCGTCCTATTCTCAACAGAGAAATGGTTCATTACCATGCACACAGGAAGAAGGCATACGCAAATACAAATATGTGAATTTATATATATACATACATATGTATAGATGCTCACTCAAGTAGGAGAGAGCCAGATGTCGAACGTTGACGAACGCGGGGGCCGATTGTGCCTCTTTGTCGTTCGTTCCGCATGAGCAAGATAACGCCACATGAGCGAGATAACGCCGCATGAGCAATGTCACGCCGCATTTTTTAGTGCGTGCAGCCGGCTACATCGAATTATAAGACGTTATCACGTCAAAATGCATTCCAACAATATTTCTGTTTCGTATTATCATTTTAATTTTCCCAGTTCTTAAAAAAACACCCGCTATATAAATATATAAATTCATTTGAATGCACATGTCTTGAGCTTTGGCTTATTGTTGCAGCATTCAAGCTGTAAGATAGACAGTTCAATAGACAGACAATTAAGCATGGAAATTTAACAAGCGAGTGGCATTGTAAAATTCTTCGTTTTTTTGTATTCAATTAAAGTATTTTTGCCTTGTTGGTGCTTTGAAAGCGCACTTTCGCATTTGTTCATGCCATAAAAATGCCATTGGCTATGCTGAAGCATTCATATGCGTACATTTACATACATAACATACATATTTTATAAATATGACATTACTCACCCACTTGAATGCAAAGTATTTGTAGTTGTCGACTTCTGCATTATCAGGCATCAGACATCTATAGCTCTTCAAAAGTTTACAATTGACGCTCAAAGAAACATAGTGACTTCCTTAACCTTTGGTCGGAACTGAAAACTAAAAAAAATCTCAAATCAAAAAGTCATAAAAGAACACAATGGCCCCTTAATATTAGAATGCGAGAAAAAAAAAATTAAAAATTCAATAGCGCTGTACTCTAACTTTATTTGACAAAAGATAGCTAACAACTATTTGTGTCCGTTTTCAAAAATAAATGGAATAACTGATTACTCTTATAAAATATATTGTTGGATTGCGTTGCAGACCTCGTACAAAGTATCAGCCCAGATCATAAAAATAAAATCGACATACACCAAATTGATGGTCAAACTGAACAAATTCAGTCAATTAGTTGTGTTGCTGCATACATATGTTTAATTTTCAAGATATTGAAAGAGATTTTGATTAATAAACGATGTTGATTTTGAATAAAATACAATTTTTTTAGGAAATTATTGTCATTTCTCTTTATTATGATAATATTGGTATGGCTCAATTACGTATGGAACAAAATAGCGGCCAAATGGCCGCCGCGGCCTCGGCGGCAGACTGCCATCCGGTGGTCCAAATTTTCGATGACGCTGAGGCATAATTGAGGTGCTATGCCGTTAATGTGCCGAATTATCTCATCATTTAGCTCTTGAATTGTTGCTGGCTTATTGACGTACACCTTTTCTTTCAAATAACCCCAAAGAAAGAAGTCCAACGTCAATGTTGTTGACGTTTAGGTGTGGTTCACATTCAACATCGGCTATTGAAATTTAACCACCAATTTAATCTAAGTCGTATATAGAGAGATTTAATTTATTAAAGATGATTTTTATTCACAGGGCAAATTTGCCAAAATCAGAATTTTTTTTAAAGCATTAAACATTGAAGAGCCGCAAAAATAGAGATAAGCACACACTTGAAAATTACTTTCATCTGGAATGGAAATCAGAGCCACATTTCGTGATGCCATTGTTGCCTTTTTGCACCTATTTTCACACGTTTCCATTGTTTCTTTATTTTAATGACATCTCATTGAAATCCAGAAGTCAACATTTTCTTATGAACTCCAAGGGGACTTAAATCTGTGGTGCTCGATCTTTCAATCTTAAGGAAAAATAAAAGCCGTAAAAATCCGCCGTCGCCACGTCTTTCAACATATTTGGTACACAATAATGTAAAGAAATGGGTGACACCTTTATGGGATATTTCCTACCAAAGCATGATAACCTCACTGAACGTTTGGTACAGTATTTTTCACTTCATCCGTTGTTCCCGCGTAGACTTTTATAGTTTTTTCGTTAAAAACTTCTACCGTAAAAATTTGGAGATCATTGTGCATTATTTGTGACATTTAATTTGTTTTTGCTTCCTCAAGCAATTTCGTCTTCTCTTCCGCACAGCTTTAGATGACTTTACTCGTACGAACAACGTACTCCCAGAATCGGAGACGATTTTTCACTTAAGATGATTCTAAGAAACGTTCCATGGTACGACACACGAACATGCTGAATGAACGGGGTTTTTTTTTAGCAACGGAAATATCTGACTCGCACTATTTCCGCATTTTTGAAATCTAATTGAATTTACTTTTAAAACATTTTTGCAAAGAAAAAAATAGAGTAACGTGCATATTCAATTTAAAAATAATAAAAAATAAAAAATAATTTATTCAAAAGTGCCGGATTTTACATTTTAAATTTGTTAAAAAGACTGTATACAATTAGAAATGTTAAGTATGACTGTAAAAAATGTTTGCACTTCAATTTAGGTATATGTATGTAGACAAGTATGTGAAGCATGCAAAGTGGCCTCTGAGTGTATTGTAGATGATTGTTTTTAATAAGCTAAAGAATGCACTGCGAAAAACATTTCAATGTCAACATATTTATGTTAATTATAACTGGGATGCAAAGTGAAATATGAAATATGCATCAGAAGTATTTTTGAATCCTACGAGGGTTGTTATGTTAATATTGAGTTAAACAATTAATATAATAATAAAATTGAATAAAAATAAAATAATTTTCATCGAAAAGGAATTATTCTATTTAAAAATATTGTGCATCTATAGTATGAAATATTCTACATATGTGTATAGTTATGTATAAAATAAAAACACTTTTTTTTAGTTTAGGGAGAAAGAAACCCATTATTTTCTCGTTACAAGGCTGTAGTGATCGATATCTCGTAAAGTATCGAATAATTTAAAGTTTATGCTCATTGTGAAGGTAACATTACACACTAAAACAATCTTTTGCTGTTTTTTGTTTGTTCCATTCAGTTGTGAGTTACAGGGTGTTAACAATGGGCATTCATAAATAGAAAATTCGATACATTTTACAGTTTTTCTTTGATTAGGGCGAAAATGAGAGCCAAGCCGCTGAAATTGTGAATGGTGTTTATGGTGCCGATACTGTAACATATAATTACAACAATTTTGGCTTCGTCGATTCCGTTCAGGCATTTTTGATGATAAGGAAAAGATCGATAATGTCGATAAAATCACAGAATATAATTGAAGTTGACCGGCGTGTTAATAGTCGTAGCATCACCCAGGAGCTAAATATCGACCATAAAACAGTTTTAAACCATTTACGCAAACATAAGGGATTTCTGTTTCCTCAAACTAATATATGCGTTTGAATAGCACCCACGAATGGCTGAACAGATTTCCTTAATTTATTTTTCTATTTTGCCTCGTTCTGGCCAAATTTTCGGAATATGGAAAAACAAAAAAAACCAATTTCAAGTTAAATGAGCCGCATTACCGGTAAGGTATTAAAATGTTTAATATAAAAAATATTAAAAAAATTGTAAAAATAGGTATTTAAATGCACTACAAAATATATACCTTTTTAAATTAAAATGTTGATTATTCATACATTTTCCCCTATCTGTTGAGGAAATTTTTGGAAAAAATTCCTGTCTACGTAATCCTAGTACAGTCTTCTTCTTAATTGGCGCGATAACCGCTTACGCGATTTTGGTCGAGTTTAACAAAGCGCGCCATTCGTTTCTTTCTCGTGCTAACCGGCGCCAATTGGACACGCCAAGTGAAGCCAAGTCCTTCTCCACCTGATCTTTCCAACGCAAAGGAGGCCTTACTCTTCCTCTGCTACTACTAGCTGGTACCGCATCGAATACTTTCAAAGCCGGAGCGTTTGTATCCATTCGGACGACATGACCCAACCAACGTAGCCGCTGGATCTTTATTCGCTGCGCTATGTCTATGTCGTCGTAAAGCTCATACAGCTCATCGTTCCATCGTCTGCGATATTCGCCGTTGCCAAAGGTCCAAAAATCTTACGCAGAATCTTTCTCTCGAACACTCCAAGCGTCGCTTCATCGGATGTTGTCATCGTCCAAGCTTCTTGTAGAGTGTTAGTTTTGTTCGTCGAGAGAGGACTTTTCTGCTCAGTTACCTACTTAGTCCAAACTAGCACTTGTTGGCAAGAGAGATTCTACGTTGGATTTCAAGGCTGACATTGTTATCGGTGTTAATGCTGGTTCCTAAATAAACGAAGTCTTTTACAACCTCGAAATTATAACTGTCTACAGTGACGTGGGTGCCCATACGCGAGTGCGCCGACTGTTTGTTTGAAGACAGGAGGTACTTCGTTTTGTCCTCGCTCACCACTAGACCCATTTGCTTTGCCTCCTTATCCAGTTTGGAGAAGGCGGAACTAACAGCGAGGTTGTTAAGGCCGATAATGTCAATATTATCGGCATACGCCAGCAATTGTACGCTCTTATAAAATATTGTGCCTGAGCGATTAAGTTCTGCGGCTCGTACGATGCTCTCCAACATCAGGTTAAAGAAGTCACACGACAGCGAGTCATCCTGTCTGAAACCTCGTTTGGTATCAAACGGCTCGGAGAGGTCCTTCCCAATTCTGACGGCGCTGCTGGTGTTGAGCAACGTCATCTGGCAAAGCCGTGTTAGTTTTGTGGGGATACCAAATTCAGACATCGCGGCATACAAATGACTCCTTTTCGTACTGTCGAATGCAGCTTTGAAATCGATGAAAAGATGGTGTGTGTCGATTCTCCTTTCATGGGTCTTTTCCAAGATTTGGCGTATTGTAAATATTTGGTCGATGGTAGACTTTGGTTGACGGTGGGCTTCAGCCTTTCACACAATATGCTCGCTAGAACCTTATAGGCGATATTTAGAAGACTAATCCCGCGGTAATTGGCACAAATTGCAGGATCGCCCTTCTTATGGATTGGGCAGAGCACACTTAAATTCCAATCGGCAGGCATGCTTTCATCCGACCATATTTTGCATAGGAGCTGATGAATGCACGTTACCAGCTCCTCGCCGCCATGTTTGAATAGCTCAGCTGGCAGTCCATCGGCGCCTGCGGCTTTGTTGTTCTTTAGCCGAGTTATCGCTATTCTCACCTCATCATGGTCGGGTAGCAGAACGTCAATTCCGTCGTCGACGATTGGGGTATCGGGATCTTCACATTCTCTGAGACATGCGGTGACGTCAGTCACCAGATCGCCGTCTTTGTTCTTACAAGACTAGTAGGGGTGGAAATATTAATAACAATAATAATATGTACTTTTTTTTTAATTATATCAAACAAATTAGAATAAAATTAAGTAAAATTAAATAAGATAAAATAAATTAAAATGTATGAGCTTATGGAATGTGGAGGAACCGAGGATAGCGGAAATGATGCCTGAGCTTTTGAATGAGCGCCTTCGCATATAGTATATGTTTTGTAAGCTTTACAGCTGATAAATTTAATAAGCGCGCATCAGTGTGGTGCGGCTAAACATCTTTGGATAAATTTATTGCACCTTGTGGGTCTGTGACTCGTAGGATCGCTTATTTTCGCAGTGTACGTATAAAAATTATCATTTTTTAAGCCCTCTGAGGGTTTCGCAATTTGCTCGGCAAATGAAATGATAGACCAAAGCGTAACTTACTGCATACTTACAAGCGGAAATGAAATTAAGCGGAATATAAAACAAAAATTAATTTAAAAAATTTTAAATAAAAATAAAGTAAGATAAAATAAAATAGTTTAAATAAAATAAACTAAAATTAAATAAGTTAAAAAAAACAAAATTAAATGAAGAAATAAAATTAAATGAATTAGAATAAAATAAAAATAAATGAAGTAAAATAAAATTAAAATAAAATAAAACGGAATTTTGTTTTTGGTTAGGGGTGTTTAAAATGGCTCACCTATCCAAGCTGCCATCGCAGTAATGATATGTTCAGCTTGCATAAACTAAACAACTCTCCTTCGCCAACCGTGGAACCGCTTTCGTATTATTTCAGAGTGACCTTCCATATTTCTCATTACAAGACCTTTAACTGTACACCTGAGTTCAGGTGCCGATTATTCTTTCGAAAAATATTTTCGGTAAATCTGCTGATGCTTTGCCTTATTTTCTCCTTGTTTATTATTTTGTGATGGATAATTTCGGGAGTTATATGGCAGATTGCGCACTCCAGTGTTCGTCGTTGAATAATATTGTTAATAATAATAACGACAATAACAATAATAACTGGGTGACTCATACAACTTTGACAGCTATATGTCAAACTTCTCCTTCGCATTATACGAACGTCTTGATTATTGCCTAAAAAGGAATTGCACTATAATTTCTAATTTATCTTTATTAATTACGACTGTACTACCATATTCAGCGTGGGCCGTATATTTCCTTCTATGCATGCAGTTGTTACTCTCGCTTTCGACCTTTCATGCTGTCGCTCGTAATCTGCTTTTAAATGCTTAGTGGGCGTCTAAAAATAACTCATATGATGCATACGATTTTTCTATCTCTGACTTTGATTTTAAAATATGCATATTGCGAAAATAGCAGGTCCCACAGAATATAACCTATTTAGGACGGTGATAATTATTAAAATTGCTAGGAGTCGTTAAAGTTGTTGTAATGAATACAAACCAATGTATATATACATATAATATATGTATATGTATGCATGCACATATGTACATGTATTCATGCATTTTTGCATTTCCATATTTCGCAAAGATACAGTTTTGCCCACTCTATGGTAAAGACATATTTGAATAAAAACATTTCATTTATGTGTACATAAAAATACTCGTATTTACATGATAATGCCGATACGTGTGTATGCATATAGTATATGCAATTGAAATAAAGGCCGTGCATGTATTGTATGTGCTTTATAATGCCGGTATCCATGCCCAGTAGTCAATCGTATTGTTACTCTTATAAACGCTTCTATTGATTACTGTTATATGGAGGTGATTTATCGGTTGACATTTGCCCCGCTCTGCATCCAATATGGACTAGACTTAAACCGGTGCTAGATACTGCTTAATTAATTCAGGTCTCACAACATAATTCTAACGATGGCAGGTGCGTATTAACGTGCACGTATTAATTGGCACGTTAACCGCTTACGTGATTTTGGCCGAGTTTAACAAAGAGCGCCAGTCATTGCTTTCTCGTATTAACATTACTACAGTTAAATTTAAAAGATCTCGAAGTATTCACAAAGTCAGTTGAGTCAGATTTGAACTACATACACTGGCCTTTACACTGGGATGTCTTGAAAAGATATGACAATTTATTTGTTTCTTATTTGAATTTAAAAGTTGAATTGAATTTAGGAAGCTATAGAATTGAGTTAAATTTATTGGATTTATTGAAATTGAATTTATGAAAATATATGTAGTTCATTCTCCTCCAAGAAAAATAAAATTCAAATTTAAAACTTTTTTAATAGAGTGCCACTTTAGGGAGGATAAAATATCGTGCTGAATTTTCACATATTTGTTTTTTTTTTTGCTCTGCAAATTGAACAATTCAAAGTCCAAAAGACAAAATTCGGCTTGCTGTCAGTGGAAGGAGGAATAAATAATGTGAGGAAGTTATCGAAAATAGTTAGATGCAAAGTTGCTAGGGACTTACGCCGATAAAACCGAGAGAATTATCCACAAATGAAGTCTTCATTTACTCAGCCATTTAAGCAGTTATAAAAGCGCTAGAATAATCCAGAACAGACTCATCAAAAACAGTCATAGAATGTTTTAAACTTCTAAATGATGGTATCTCAATACTAAAAAGTAAAACTAAACTGGGCACCGGGCCATAGGAATATAGCAGGAAACTGTAGAGCAGATGAACTTGCTCGAATAGGTAAAACTCTTGATAACCTGAATTGGATAAAACGTTGATACCAATGCCCATGGCCACTTGTAAACTGCTAATAGATAGGGAAACCATCAACATTTTGCAATACAATTTGGCAAAACCTGACTGCATGCGAACTAAGCAAACAGACATGTCCGAAATGGAACAGCAGTCGCTCAAAGAGCCTTTTGAGATTTAATAGAAAAGTTACAAGAAACATGATAAGTGTTTAGGTAACCACGCCAGAAGTTTGGACTCTCATACTACGACGAAACAATCAGACATCTTCTATGTGAGTGTGAAGGCTTAGACAGCAGGCGACTTTGCATGAATGGTACTGCATTTTTAACCGATGTAGCGGATATAGCGCATCTAAAACTAACGAAGTTTTGCTCGTTTATAAAAGCTACAGAAGGATTTAAAAACGAACCCATAGCTTAAGGAAAAGTTCCATCTGTATCACAGTGGATCTACGACAGGTTTAAATGTTTCATTACGACAGCCATCCTACCTACCTAACTACATAAAGTTGCTAGAGGCGGACTTGTGCGCGATGTTAATTATCAAATATAAACAGCAAACTCTTAATTTCCATTTGCATTAAAAAGTAATATTTGCATAATGTAAACAAGTTGTTTTATTAAGCTTGTAAAACTGTGGTTCATTGAAAACCATGTGATTAATATTTTTTTTTGTGTTGTGTATAAATAACTATAGATAAAATTGTTTCGAAAATTCTCGACTCTGTAACCTAGCGGATAAATACGAGTATTGTTTGTTTTAACAATATGAGCCAAGTGGAAAATATGTAAGTTAACCAACAAATCGTTTTGTGGAAATTAAGAGTTACTTTCGAAAAGCATTTTACATGCATCGTGTAACTCAATTGCAATTGCTTTCGGAAATTCTTTAGCTTGAGAAGTTTGTTGAAAGTCTTTCCTTACTACATTTGACGGCATCATTAGTATGGTTCTCGTCGTTATTCAGAAATTGAACGTCTGCTAGTAAAGCGCCCACAGTGCAAAGGATTATGTTAAAAAGCGGCGAACTTATAATATTTATCATCACTCCACAGTAAATTGAACCAAAGATTTTGAACTTCAAAAGCCGTATAAATAGTGCGAGCAAAAGTATTTTTTGTACCTTTAATATTCTGGTATGACCTTTTCCCTCTATACTGCCTTCGAACTATACTTATACTTCTACAGCTTTTCACTGATGGGTACATTCCACAAGCTACCACAAATCGTTTATTTGCTATTTTATAGATATATTTGATGTTATTCTGAGGCCCGTGAAATAATTATAATTGTACACTTTAAATCGCATTCAAATGACGGGGAGTAAAATATTTATTGTGGGGAAAATTAAAAATATGCACAATATATGTAAATAGAAGGCATGACCACTAAAAAATGTGTCTGACGCAGCTAGAAAGGCGGTAAGCGCGCGTGAAATGCCAGCGACCAACAGATGCTTGACGTGAAGTCTTCTCATTTGAATACCGGAACTCTCGCTACGATAAAGCATAAATGAGCTTTACAGCATTGTTTTTGTTTTGCCGGGAAATTTATAAGCTCTTAATTGTTGAAATAATAAATTTTCGTAGCGAACGAAAATTAAAATCAGCTGAGCTAAGCTCAATCGAACTTTTGTCGGCCCAAAGTGCAATATTGGAAGAAACGAGGAATGGAAATATGAAAGCCGTTTTACCAGGCCGCATCATACATACGTACAATATACAAGTGTATATATAATATAATTATAATTTGTGTTTTGTCGTTTATTTGGTACTTGGCTAAAGTCCAGCTCCAATTTGTGAAGTGATTACAGTTTTATGCCGACTCCGAATGGCAGATGGTTTTTATGAGAAGTTTTTTATTCCCTGTAAAGTATCAGGTAAACACTTTTAAGAAAAATCTATTCCGAAACAAATTTTGTATAGCATTGCCATGTGATATTAATGCAATTTACAAATTCCACTTCAATGTTGAGAATAAAATAAATATCAAATTGAAAAAAAATATATCTAACATTATTCAAAATAATAGTAGCGGGACAAATTACCAAGTTTTAACTATTTTTTGTTTTGCATTTATTGTTTTTTATTACTAAAAAAAAAATCATAACTGCAAGCTCTAAACAAAATTTAACAATTTCCAAAACAAAAATAAAAATGTATTATAAAAGATTTCCAAATTTATAAAAAAGTTTTAGATATGCAGTTTTGTAGCTCACTAAATTTTAGTACACTGAAGTCCAAGTTCGCTTATGCCGAAAAATCTCGTTGATTTTTGACAATTTTTTTTTTGCTGCGGTGTTGCTCATTTTCTTCTATATAAAAGACTTCCGAACATGTGCTTTATATGGAAGAAATTGAAAACTATTTTTAATGGTGTTACCACCTATTTTTTAATTCAAAAAGTATTTGAATTGCCTTAAAATTTAAAGTATTTAATACAAGTACAGTCTGGCTAATAGAAGCGTGACACCCATAACAAACTGCATTTTATGGGCTTATAATATTTATTATACCCAATTTACTATATTCAATAAAATGTATAGTCACCACCATTAGCTATAATGGCTTCACATCTTCGAGTTCGTGTAAATTTTTGGGCAAGTTGCGGAGGTAATCGGTTCCAAATCAGCCGAATTTACCGTGATAACTGTTTGACCGTCCATATTTGCCTTCCTCTGAGTTTTTGCTTAACTATTGCCCAAACACTTTCAATAGTGTTGGCATCAGACGATGGGGAAGACCAATCTAACATTTCAATCCCATTTTGCTGTACCCACTCGACATAGCTTCGGCTTCGATGATTAAGGGCGTTGCCTTCTATAAGATCCAAGTTTGGTTGACTTCCAAAAATTTTCGTAGCTGACAGTAATAATGCTTTTTGGTAAATTGTATTCATCAAAACTGCATGCAAATTCACGGTAAACATAAATAAACGGTCAAATCCTTTTTCGGAGAAGCAGCCCCAAACATCAACCATAACTGGTTGCTTAACAGTTCGTTGAAGTTATCGATTATCAGCAGAATACCAGGACCGACATATGCAAATAAGATTCATCCATGAATATTACGTTTGCCCAATTCCGTTCTGAATTTGCCTTAGTCCATGCAAGTATTTTTTCAATGTGTGATAGTGAAATCGGCAGGTTGTTCAATGTGCTCCGAAATTTGCGATATTCAGCACATAAACGTGCTCAAATCGTGTCTTTGGATACACTAACATCACTTTTTCTTAAAAATGCTTCAGTTTCACGCTGCGATAAGTTCGACCTTGTCATAAACAATTCAATGATCTTGTTTTGGAGAGATATTTATTTTAGGCCTCGTCCGGGGTAGTCGTCAGCATTTTTAACTTCGATGTACCGGTGTGTATATTTTTTATATAATATAACGGAACTCTAATATTGAATTTTGACGCTCATGCTTTTATTAGACACACTTTAAATATTTAATTTTATACGCAAGAGAAGTTGGCGACTAAATTTAATTCTTAATTAAATGTGAAATTTGTTATAAGTACATAAACTTGAACTTTAATTGAAGGCACACAAACGTACACAAACACATACACATGTGCTTCAATTACTCATAATAAATGTATAAATATTTTTTCAAGTGCTCTCGGCTGTTAAACAACTCTTAAGTGTCGCCAAATTATACCTTATAAAAACACAAAAAATACTCGTAATGTTAGTGACATTTGAACTTATAAAATGTACTCATTCTGATATATGCACACATATACTGATATATGGCACATATTTACATTTATTAAATTGACTTAAAAAATAGGCAGCGGGAAATTACTAGTAATCATTTTCAAGAAATTATGTATAATTTTAGATTTAAGGTTTCATCACCCTGAATTTTCTTCAAAAGCACATGTGCGGAAGTCTTTTATAGGGAAAAATATGCGCAACATCTCAGCGAAATAAAAATTTTCAAAAGTCGGCAAGAATTTTGAGTCAGCTGCACTTCATTTTTATACTAAATGGGTTAAAGAACTGCATACCCAGAATTTTTCTAAAAATTCTGAATGAAAAGATGGCAATATTGATGTTTTTTTTTTGTTTTTTTTTCAAATTTGTGTATTTGTTGTTTTAATTATTTAAATGTATTTTTTTCTGTTTTATTAGTTTGTTTTGTAAATAATTAAATTTTTTTAATGAATTTTATTTGTAATTGTTTTTGGTTTTTTTGCCATTTTATTTTATTTTCTTTTAAGTTTGTTTTTCTGAATTTTGTATTTTATTGTTGCTTGTTGAATAAATTTTTTTTGTTGTAGAACGCAAAACAAAAAAATGTGGAGTATTTGTTATATGGAGAAAATGCGCAACACCGTCAGGAAAAAAATTACAAAAAATCAACAACAAAAATCAAATTCAAACTTGTACTTTGTGGTGCTAAAATTTATTGTGCTATAAAACTGCATCATTCTTTGCTTTTTGAGATGTTTTGATTAAAAACCGTCAAATTTGGATGAAAAGTTTGTAGAATTTTTGTAATTTTTTTGTTTATATAAAGTCTGAAATTGGGATTTACTTAAATTTTGTTAGACAATGAGCTATAATTAAAAAAAAATAATAATAATAATTATATGACATTAATTCACATTCACAAAAAGCAAAAACAAAATATCAAAATTCAAAACTGGTTAAAATGTTGATTTGGTTTCGTTTGTGGTGGGCTGTAGTTTGTTCTTGTTGTAGCAGTTCATCCACTTCTATCTCATCTAACCTTAGACCCACGAAACAACCTGATCGCCGGGTTGGATCCAAAGAGAGAAAGCTGTTAGGTGAATGGGTTTAAGGAAGCAAGAGAAGTGTCGTGGGGGTAGGTAATTTTGTCCGCCTTATGCAGTAATGAACAAGTTTTGCATTTGTAAGTGCTTGAGAGGACAATTTCATGTGCATATTTACTATTATTATTTTTTGTTTAGCTTTTATTTATTGATTAAAACTCTTTACATAAATTTTTTTTTATATATTTTTTTTGTTCTTGTTGTTGTGCGTTTTTGTGCCACTGTATTCCTGTCACGCCAAATAGTGTCGATTGCCTGACATTTTGTTATTATGTTGCCAACATACGCACACATCCAAACACATTTACACACATACATACATAATAATTTTGTCGCTTGACAATTATGTTACAAAAGGTTCTGAGCAACAAATGAATAGATAATAAACAAACAAAAGTAGCGTTGAGGAGGAGCCAATGTAAAATGGACGGAAACATTAAATTACTATATAAAACCACAAAGCATATCAATTACAAAAAGCTGTTTTTCTTGCCATGGGTGCTTTTTTCGTTATTTCATATAATTTACTAATTTTCATGCAGTTCACTTAGTTGTTGCAGCAAATACTTCCGTTCTGCTTTCTAAATGTGCGATAAAGCCAGAGGTTACAATAAACCAACTTTTTTCTAATTTTTTGACTCACAGCAAAGTTGGCAAAGCGAAAATCTACAATACTTAGGCCTTTAATTTATTAATAATAACCATTAATTGTTTGACAAATTAAATATTAAGGCAAAGCAGAAAACCAGAAATATGTCTCAGCGTTAATTTTTCTGCCTCTTGATGTACATTTGTTTTTGCAATTATTGTAATTATTGCTTTATTAATATGCCTAAATAACTTTGGGGAATTTGCTGTTATATCATTTATTGAATTAATCTTATCGTGACGCTATCATATGCATGCACATACATTCTTAATAAAGGGTTTTCCAATAAGAGGTATTATTTTGACATTCAAAGAAAAGTCCTATTTTTTAATATATGTAAATGATCGGAAGTTTATTTCATTATAAAGCGGAAGGTATGTCGTTAATAGTGGAAAATAACATCAGGCAAATGACCACCACGATCACGATTACAGGACAATATCCTTTTCATGAAATTTTCCATAACCAAATTGCAAAGTGGCTGCCCTATGTCCTCGATAAACTCACGAATTCTATCCTAGAGGTCTTGAATCTACCCTGGGCTGTTGGCGTAGACCTTCTCTTTTACGTGGCCCAATGAAAAAAGTCACAAGATCTCGCTAGCCACTTGTAATCACCGCATCCAGAGATAACACGGTCCGGAAACTTTTCCCGTAAATGATCAATGGTTTCGTTGCTTGTGTGGCACGTAACGCCGTCTTGTTGAAAATAAACGTTCTCCAGCTCAATACCATCCACTTCCGGCCATAAAAAATCGTTAATCATCTCTCGATAGCACCGAATAACACCTGTTATTGGAAAACCCTTTATAAACATATCTGTGCTGGAGCTTGACATAGTAGCTTAAACAGAAATGTTTGAATAGTAAAAATATACAAGTTTTAAAATTATCGGTCAAGTTTATAGAACTCTACATATTAAGAAAACAATTTCATTTTTATCGTAAGTTGACAAAATAATAGAAAAAGTTGTTTCTAATAGCGGCTGCTCCTAGGTAGGCAACGCTTAACTCTAATTTGAATTACTCTATTTGTATCTTAATTTTTGTTATAATTCTGTTCTGAGGTAATTGACTTTGACTGATCGTTCGATTTGCTATTACTTCATTATAGGTCCCTTTGTCATTAAAATTTATTTTCTACTTTTTAATTCGATTAGCAATAAAAGCGTGTTTTTTAGTTTTTTTAAACTATTTCTTATTTTGGGTCTGGGTTCATTCGGAGCTCTCCACTTGCCTGAAGTCTGGATTGCATTCTTCCTTTTAAACCAACCTGTAATATATATAATATAAGTCTTATTTGTACTCTAAACTTCAAGTTAGAGAGCATTTTTCTCCTTCGATTGTGTTGTTGTCTTACAACCGATTCAAAACTTGTACATGGTTGGAAAGCCTGGAGTCTTAGATATCGTGCAATGTAAGTTTCAGGGAAATCAGAGCGAAATTGAGAGGGTTTTGACACTTTTACTGAAAGACGAAGTAACAAAAGTGAAGTAATAAGGCCATTTTTTCTGTTCATTTTCAGACATTCAGCTGTCTTATATCATATATTACAATGTTGCCTTGTTTCGTTGGATGTTTCATGAGTTCCTTCTTTAGAGGAATGCAAATATATATTAGTACATGCGGCAATTTTGTTATTATCTATTTTCCAAATATTATTAGCTTGCAACACTTTTTTCTTCAATTATCCGTGTAAATATTTGTGAAAAAAGTGCGTAAAATATGCGAAGTGCTATTTGTTTGTGAAGAAACAAAAATTTCTATGTACAGAAAACATAGAGTTTGCTTCATGTAACAGCGGTGTGCCAATTACACATCATTCTAAGGCATGCGAGCTTCATTTTAGTTGTTTTTTTTTCATTTCTTGGAAGGAATATTTCAAGCGTTTTACAGTGAAACAATTTCTGGCAGTACCAACATCTCTGCGAAATAATTATACGACAGCAATGAAGATAGATGAAGTAGACCTTCCAATAAATGCTAAGAAAAACTGTTTTTCAAGTGCAGGATGTATTTTCACAATGTCTTTAAGTAAGCGCTTGGAAGACATACCTATTGTCGATTAATCTTTAAACAATTAATCTCTCTAAATCTCTTATACTGAACAATTTCAATTTACTAATTTAATAAGTGTTTGCAGAAACTATTACGTACCAGCAATATCAACGATAATATTGCCATGTCTACAATATACTACATACATTTACTATTCGTCTTGTGTTAAACATTTTATAGAATCTACGCCACTATTACAACCTTAGCTGCATTTCACGCAGGCTCACATTTTTTTTGTACATATATGTATATGGAAGAATACACCCAAAACCGTCAGCAAAAAAATTGCCAAAAATTAACGCGATCTTTGCACCACTTGAAACTTTATTGCATTCAAATTCGATGAGCTATTAAACTGTATACCTAGGTTTTATATACAAATTCTGTGTAAAAAGTTTGAAATTTCGATGCAAATTTACCCATTTTTTATAAATTTGTACAAAGTTTGAAACTTTGCGTTATATAAGTAGTTTTAGTTGTAGTATGAACTATATTTTTATAAAAGAATTCTTGAAATTAAAATAAATAAATAAATGCTCAAAACTTGTCAACACTTTCTTTTGACGCTGACAATATATACTTTATAAACATCCCCTTTTGAAAGACGATGAGTTTGAGCGCATTATTGTCGGGGAATCCACTTTGTTGCTTTTCAAAAAGTATCTTTTTGGTGCCAAACCACGCAATTTCAGTTGACAGTAAATCTTATTATGTCTATTTTTCTCTCCATTGCTCACTACTCCTATCCCTATTTTGGTGCACGCCATTGTACGCCAAATATAAGAACTTCCTATACCATCGACTCAGGTACAATAATATACATATTTACTTAATAGATAATAATAAGCGGAAAGCTTCGTGACAAGTGTTTCATTTTTGCTGCATTTTCCTTCTTCCTACGAATATCTCAAGAACTAAGTACTTGTTATACAATGACGCACTGCCACAAAAAAAAATTGTGTGAAAAATAATGATTGATTTAATTACGGACAGTCAACCGCAAAGATTTTTAATGAGCAAAAATAAAATAAGAACACTTGAATAAATATGCGCAAGAAGCATCCACGCAAGAAAAATGTTGGAAGTAAATATATATGCATGTATGTATGTATGCATGGATGTAGTAAGTATATAGAAGTAGTGGAAGTTGAATTATAAATAAATAATTGAGGGTAAAATAGCTAAAAAAATTATGAAACCATGGCAATCTGCATGAATTTCCAACTATATTCTAGAACTTATTGCTAGTTAAGACTTCACTGAAGCTACTTATAAGATTACATACATATCTGTGTTATGCACGTATGCAGACAGTAAATATAATTTCCGAGCTTTTTGCAGTAGTTGTGTGTAGTAGCGTATAATTTGAAATAATTGCGGAAATTACTTGTTATGCTTAAATTGATAACGATGTGATGTATACTTAGTTTAATAATACAAGAGAGCTTTGTGACGCAGCTTGTATGAATTCACCTATTGAAGTTTTCTTGAACAAAGTTATTTGGACACAGGAAAGTACGATCGCTACACGCTGGAATGTCTCTATAAAAGCTTCAGCCTTAAATATTAGTTAATGACAGAGGAGGTATTTTGAAATAGGAATGTACCTGTCGATAGAAAAACTCACGCACCCCTTGCGATTAGAAATATTGGTATTTAATTTTTTTAATTTAATTTACAATATTTTTCAATAAAAATATAATAAAATATATATTTAAAAATACATTCCTTAATAAAAGTCATATGACTCAAAGCTCCAAATTTCACAATAATCAGAATTTTTAGACAACTTTTCAGTATGCAGTCTTATAGATCGTTAAATTTTAGTAAAATAAAAAAATGAAATTATAAAGTGCCTCAAAAATTGCTCTGGAATTTCACTATTAAACTCTCTCTAATTTTTCACCTAATTATAGCTCCCTGAAATGGCAACGAAGACTGCCAGATCCCGTATAGCATTCAGTTAGATCCACTTCTATCCGGTTTGAGGCGCTTATTTGATGATCTTCTGGAGAGGAGATTAAATTGTTGAGCCTGCATCTGCCCTGAACTCTCCAGAGTTGTGCAAATTGTCTGCCTTCCCAGTCTTTGATAATCTCTGGTCCGTGAAATTGTGAAGTAGCGCCTAATTTCGCTAGGTAGTCCACCTGTTCGTTGCCTTGATAACCTTCATGTATGTGTACCTAACCCAACAAAATGGTGCTATTGGCTCTCTGTTCTTTGAAGTCAGTGAAGCATTTCTCACAAGTTCGCATGCTATTGTGTAAAACTGCAGTGCACTTAAGGCTGCCTGATTGTCTGAAAAAATGCAGAAGCACAGATGTGATTCGAAGGTGATCTCTGCGACAGATTTCTATGGCATGGATTTTAGCTTGAAAAACTTCCCAGTTATGCCGACGCACACCTATCATTGCAATTTATTTAAGTTAGTTCTCACGATGCTAAGCAAGCATAGGTGACTACTGATTTGATAATAGAAGCAAATTACCAGTATGTCATAGACCTCATGTTCAAATGAAAAGGCAGACAATTAAGGTCCTCGCCTTAGTTGCAAGCACCACAAAATATACTATTTATTTATTTATCTTTTAATTGCAAGCATTAGTTTTTTATAAAATATGGTTTATATTGAAACAAAAACCATATAACGCCAGATTTCAAAATTTGTACAAAATTTATAAGAATTCCCAAGTTTTCATCAAAATTTCAAACCTCTATACTCAGAATCTTTAGATAATATCCAGTTTTACAAATTTATATGTAGATCACTGAATTTTGTTATAATGAAATGAAGTTTCAAGTGGCGCAAATATCGCGTGGACTTTTGGCATTTTTTTTTGCTGGCGGTGTTGATTGTTTTCTTCCATATGAAAAAACTGTTGAGCAGCGTCATTTGACGCTGCCTGTATATTCTCCATAAATTTAAAAAATATATGCTTACAAAAATTAATAAAAGTTCCTGGTATCATTGAACTGAACTTTTTTATATATTAAAACAATTTTTTTCTTTAATTCAGTGCTCACATTTATCCATTGTAGAAACCGAAAATTAGTAGCAAATTTTTAAAAAGGCTACATTTTACATTCAATAATAAAACGGGTGGATGCTTCCATATATAAGTAAAGTGTAATTTTAAAACTGTTTGTGGAAAAATAAAATCAAACAAATAGTGTTCAAGGCTGTTTTGTTTGAAAAAAGTGGTTATTAGTAACACAGCTTTAAAGTGTTCCGAGCGCTTCCGAATAGCTGCGGAAAAATCGAGTGAAAATTTGTTTTTGTCATAGGATATTATTTTTAAGCTTCTCATATTTTATTTAAGATGAATGAGGAAAACAAATTTTTTAACTCTACTGAATGTTTTGACATTACCATGCATAAGTACCTTTATAAATATTATAGTATAAGACATTCATATACACACATACCATACATGCATGTATATGTAGATATGGGCATTAAAATGATTGGCTATAATTAAAATAAAAATAAAAAACACTTTATTGATACTCAACATATTTTTATAGGGCAAGTGGTATTTCTTTGTATCAACCATTTACCTCAACTTCCTTTCAGCCACCTACTTTTCGGCTTCTCACGACATCAGTAATTTGCTTTTTGCTATCTGAATGAACATTACAGTATTGCTTTGCAATTTCCGATTGTTGCGATCGACTGAACTGATCATTGTAATTAGCATTTCATTGTCGACATGCGTTTTTTGTACGTAAATAAAAAAAATTAACCTTGCGATTGAAACTCCAAAACCACAAAATTTTAATTACACTAGGTCATTGCGGATATATCGATTTTTTTTTAATGTTTCAACCATTGTTTTAGTTTTTTTGTTTTTGTTGCAAGTTTACGTACATTTCTATTAACAGCGAAATCCAAGTAATTTGAACCTACACGATAGCCAGTACTCGTTACTACACACCAAAAATAATACTCCTCCAAGTAAAATAAAAATATGTTCTACATTGTTTTGGCGGCCACCGTAGCCGAATGGGTTGGTGCGTGACTAACATTCGGAATTCACAGAGAGAACGTAGGTTCGAATCTCGGTGAAACACCAAAATTAAGAAAAACATTTTTCTAATAGCGGTCGCCCCTTGGCAGGCAATGGCAAAGCTCCTGATATAAAAAATATGCCGTTCGAAATCGGCTTAAAACTATCTAACATCTCCAAAATCATTGACTCCCTAACTTTTTGTGCACTTTTGAGTCGTTGTCAGTTCTGTTGGGAATTTTCTTATTTTTATTTTTGGTACTTTGATGTTGGTTTTAGCTCTTGCTGCATTATTTCAAAATTTACGCACCTGCTAGAGGCCCTACTTTCTACATAGAAAGTAACTTTCAATTTTCCAAATTTAAGCCACGTGAATCTTCTTCCGGATCGGCGTACTAACACCCTTAACGATTAGGTGTTTCATCTTTCGCGTGCTAACTGCTGTCAATTAGAAAATCATACGAAATCAAGTCCATCTCCACTTGGTCGTTGCTGGGCAGAACAGTTCCTGCTCTGCCACTGTCAGCAGGTAAAAAGTTAGGTTAATGTAAGCAAAGACAGTAGAAAAAACACTCCCTTCTCTCCGGACCTAATCTGTCGAAAAATCCCGCTTCCTGAGCCTACCGTTATACGAGAACCGATGACTTTACTGCACTTGCCATGGTTTTGTGCACTGATATAACTATAACAAGAGATATTTTCTGTTTTGAAAGGAAAAAAGTAGTATGTATTACTTCAGCTCAAAATCTACCATAATTGCGTCAAACTCGCTGATAGTTGTTAAACGGTACCGCGACGTACGCAACCTTCTAGATTCGTTCAATTATACTTGGCTGTATTAAGGCGACCCTATACAAGGTGGTGACAATTAGGCTGCAACAGCATGTACATAAATTTTGTTTTTGCAATTTTTTTGTTTGAGTTCCAATATTTCAATGGGAATGTAAACAAAAACAAAGATCCTGGTCACTTTGACCGACAAAACATCAAATCGCAAAATCAGCCCCTCGAAAACCAACCCCCTGAACAAATTCGCCTTGGTGTCTACTGTTTGTTTCCTCCAATCTTTTGTGTGTGTTTTATGAAAATGCAAGCTCTACATGTTAGTAAATGAAGTCTGAAGTTTGAAGCTCATCTGGAATGCGTTTTTCGACATATATTGCAATAACTTACAAAAGCGTTGGGTCTAGTCAAATTGTGCGAAAAAATCATGCAATTAATTTGGAAACAGCAATAAATCAAAAGTGAAAAGATTGCAGGACTATTGGCTTTGCTAAAAAACTTTAAAAATTTTACTGCCACTCTGCATTAAACAAATTTAACAATTTTTTGACATTACTATTAAAATCGTGAAAACAAAAAGAATTTTTTTCAAAAAAGAATTTTTTTCAAAAAATTGCTTTTTGGGACACGAACTTTGTGTGTGCGTTCGCCGTGTGCCAAAATCCACTAAGCGGTATAAGCGGAATAAGCATTCAAAATATAGTCTCTCTGGTTTCTGCGAATACATCTGTTGATTTGTTATTGTGTTGCTCACCTCTCTTTTCTATATACCATACCTGTACAGAGCACGCATGCCGTGTGTTTGCTAGTAGGTCCATATAAATCACCTTACTAACTTTAGCAAAAATAATCTAAGCGGTTTTGGTCTGCAACCCACGTCATTCTAATTTAGTGACAATCGTGTTTTTTTAAACTAACAAACAACCACCTTTTATATACATATGTACATAAGTACCTTAGTAAGTTTGTATTTTGATTGTTTCCTCTTTAAATTTGTTTCTTTAACTGAATGATTGTGAATTGTGCTAATGACCGTTCGTGTATACTCAATTAATGATTATCTCTCCTAACTAATACGGCATTATATTATATTAGGTAATACTTCGCTTCAACTCAAACCTTTTTCTTTTTGCTTTCCACCTAACAGCTGCAACTGTTTTCAAGTTTGCTTCTTGCCTTTTTGCTTGCGGAAATAACAACATTGGAATGCGTTAATTATCAGTTCGATGTCATGCGCGCAATTTCGCCATCAACATTTTTCTTATTCTTCATGTTTTTATAGGAGTATAATAAATATTTATCTTCTTAATCTTAAAATATCGCTTACGATATACAAAAACTTTTGATCGCTTGGCCGTATCATTTCTTGCTTTCGACCTACAAATAGGGCTCATTCACAGAGATACCCGGTAGTCAATAAAGTTCGTGCTGTCTTTAAAAATGGCCGTTGCTCATAGTGTTGTAGTAATTGTATTTACCACAGAGTGTACATATAGACCAGCTTCTGAAATGTTATGCGTCAGCACGTCGGCAAACGTAGAGAACAGATCGCATTTGACTTTGAGAGTTTAAAAATTCTAAGTCGAACATGGCTGTGCGATTTGAAATAGAGTAAAAAAGCTTGGCAAGCTGTAGAGAAATATAGCGCGTTTAGGAAGAGTGCTGTTAGTGAACGAACAGCTCATAAGTGGTTTTAATCCTTTTAGACTGGCGACGAGTAAGAAGCGTGGGTGTTCATTTCCACCAGATCAACGCGAGTTGTCATCACGTATGGCAAAGCCAAGATCCTGGAAGTTCTTCACTTTGCTTCGAATTTTTGAACCATCCTCTGAATTTTTCCTCAGATTATGATTTTTTTGTGACCAATATATACGAGACAGTTCAAAAATTGAAAGAATGTTGTAGAAATGGATGGTGGATATTTTCCAGAACAACACATCGCAAATCAATTTAAAATAAAAAAAATCGCTCTATAAACTTAAGTGAACCTGCACCGTCATATCCTTCTAGTCTATTACTCATAAACTGTAAATCTCTTGAAAATCGAAGGTCTATCCTTTACTTACAAAATCGTGGATAGTGCAATTGATTGCCTGTATTTGTTGGAAGGAACAAAATTTAATGTCAAACTAACCATATTTCAAATGACCCTGTTTGGCCGAGCACTTCCTTCCATTTGTCGCGTGCGTTTTGATGTTCCACAAATCGAGGGACCACTACAGTTTTAAGCGAACTTCGAATGGCAGATATTTTTATGAGGAGCTTTTTCATGGCAGAAATTAACTCGGAGGTTTGCCATTGCCTGCTAAGGGGGCGACCGCTATTAGAAACAACTTTTTCTGACATTTTCCTGTTTCATGCACTTGGATTCAAACATATGTACTTCCGAATAGAGATACTGGTTCTCTTCAAAAACTGAGCGCTCTGTTGAGAATGTAGCCGCCGTAATGCAAACTTAAATAACCTTTAACATCGATACATCAACAATTAGGCTTCCATGGTTCAACTGTTTGGTAGATTTTGGCTGCGGACTTGCTCATGGACTTACAATTATGTAATTTTTCAAATATTCAGTATTTTGAAAAAAAAAAAAAAAAAAAAAAAAAAAAAAATAGTGAAACCTGAAATAATCTATATTTTTTCATGTTTTATTTTAAAACAACATCTAAGACCCTTTTCAAACAGGCAAGCAATGAATTGTTAAAGGTTAACAATAAAATTGTGAATGGTGCTTATGGTGCCGATACTGAACATCTAATTACGTGCAATTTTGATTTCGTTGATTCCGTTCAAGTATTCTTTGAAGATAAAGAAAATATCGATAATTTCGAAAATGTCGATAAAATCTGAAAAATAATCGAAGTTGGCCGACCATAACATAGTTTTAAACCATTTGTGCAAAACAAAAAAATAATGGATATACCAAACAGCAGTATATATGTACACATAAATTATAAATATGTTAAAGTTTAATATAAAATTAAAGACCAAAGAGTTTGTTGACGAAGGTAAGCAATTGTTATATTATTATACAATATAATAATTTTTAATGATTGGCAACATTGAGCATAGCACATAAATACAAAAATCAATCTCTTCTTTGTATCACTCAATTTTTTCGGAGAAAAATGCTTATGGATTTTTTTATCAAAAACATTTTTACTAACCTCAGTGTTCGTTTTCTGTTTGCCTTTTTGACGTTTCTTCTCCATTTCACACAAACATATCGGAAAGAATCGATAACATAGGATTGAACACCAGAAGTGGTTATAACGTTAAGCAGTTTTTAATCCTGAATTATAAAAGTTTGTATGGCTAATCCGCTTTTTAATTGAGGATTGTAGAAATAAGCTTCAAAATGGAGGTAAAATCTCATTTGTGAATATATTATAAGTCAAAATAGTTTACCATAACAATTTTTAATTTTTATTTGTTTGCCGTTATATTGTTACGAGTACCCTGTCTATTCTAATATGAATTCTTTTGCTGGTTGTCTTTATAGGTTTATTACTTGTGTATATAATTATATACACGTGTTTTTGTATTTATTTAAACAAATTGAATGTGATTTTTCTTATCGCACAAATGAGTAAAGCAGCCATGGATCACTCATACGACGCCCATTGAGAGAATTGAATACGGCCGAGTTAATGTGCAAGTGCAGCTATCACGCGTGTGACGTGCGTATGTGTACAATGAGGAGAGCTGCAGATTAAAGTAATCTTTATTTTCACTATAGGTTTTTTTTTTGTTTTTTCTGATTCACCGATTATCTTATATGGCTTATGGAATTTTATATTGATAAGACACTAGGAAATTTGCCTTTGACTGAGATTGCTTTTATCTACCTTGAATTGACCGAGAAGTACTTAGCTGAAATTGACAAACTCAAACTACGCCAAGTGATTTTTCTATGTCAGTCTGCAAACAACTTTGTACTTGGTTATTAGCAACATTAGACTAGAAACCGTTTGAATAGCTGTCCATTTATGAAGCCAAACCATTGGGTACTGCTACAAGAAATAATAGCATTGCTACAAGACATTTGTATAATAGGCGTAGTCTTTTTTGCTTCAATGTCGATGTCTTTTTATAGACTTCGTAGTCTGTCAAATAGTAGATGTGTTCCATATTGCTCTCTAAAGACTGGCGTGTTCTGTAGCTATTATCGCGATTTTGGCTCAAATGAAAACGTGGGAATTGGAAACAGTTCATAATTTCGCTATACATAACCCTATAGTGTGGGGTTTAAATTTATTTTTTAACCGTTATTTATAATACTTCAGAAGGCTCTATTGAAACTTTCTCTGAAATTCATAGCTTTACTCGAAATTTTAATCCCTTGACGTAGATCGCCATCATATTTCATACTTACATATATGTATTTTCGAAGTATCCAAAATAAGTACAGAAAATTTCTATTTAAGTAGGATAATTTCATGGCATTTATTTTTTGAATATAAATCCGAAATATGTCAGCTGTGGCAAAGAGTTACATGGTCCTTTCGATCAGCCCATTTTTTTAATATCATACTTTTTCCAATAGATCTGAGTAATAAATCTAAATGTGCCTAACCAGCAAATATGCGATGCAAACGATTGTGTTATAGCTTCAATTCTTGCACGAGCTGTATTTTATAGGCACATCAACTAAGATCCTTACGCAAAAGTTTCCATGTAGTCGAAGGCCAGGATAGCAAGTTGAGAACGTCGACTAAGCAACAGTTCGTCTTCTTCTTTAACACTTCGCCATATGAAATTCGCGAACAGATTTAGGTTTTTAAGTAAATTTTTGTAATTTGGAGGCGTTGTTCAGCCGTTAAAGGATTTTTCTTTTTTTTCTAAAAGACCTTTAGAAAGTTCAATCATTATCAGAAAAGTAACTGGTACAGGGTTGCAGGTAATTTGCCTTAAAATACGCTTGATAAAGTTAGAAAGGTCCAAAAACCCCTCCTCATACAATTTAAAGTTACTATAAAGAAGATTCGGAATTTAATGCCCTTAATATACGGAAATCTATAGCAGGTAGACCACAAAGTTTGGAAAATATAAATCAGTTTCTATTATATTCTAAAAATAGAACTGTCACAAAAGAAAAAAAAGAGACATGATGGACCTGCTAAAATTCATTCCACGTTCATTCATGATTACTATGTATAAAAACTTGAGAACAAATCGAAATGACAAGCCCTCACTTACAACCTATGAAGAAGACATTAATTATACTGTTGATCAATTAATCACAAATGATAAGAAGAACTGTATATATAAATAAATAAAATAAAAATATAAACCGATATGCACCCATGCGTGCTTTTAAAAGCGTTATTTTTTTGACACGGTGAGGGAGGGTATACTAGGATGGCCAAAAAAATATTGCTTTCTTGATGCTCAGTTCTGATGTTGTTTTATGGCCAAAAAAATGGGTCACTAGATTTTTATTTATTTATTAATTTAATATTTACCCATTCGGGTATCGCTTCGAATATTTCCATGAGTTTTCGTAGGAAAAAATTCAATTGTCCGTAAATTAGGTATAAAATGCTGCTTACAGATGGATATTCTAATTTCCATTCAAAAACTTACAAAAAGGGATGTCCTAGGCGTTATTGAAAAATGAAAAAAATTGTACATTTTACAGTGACTTCTGAAAACCCTCCAAAATTTCCAAAAAAATAAAAAAACCTTGCTTTAATTTGTTTTTTGTGTTTGTTTTTGTTTGTACCATTCTCATTCTAGTGTACATATAAAGTTAATATTCACTAAGTTTGAGATTTTTCGAATTACGGCAACTTAAGTAGACTACTACTACATCCACTACTAGTTACTACACTACCACTCCACTACTACCTCACTTTTCCTTTCAATTTTATTTGAGCCAATTTGTAAATTTTAATTTGTAGTTTCTTGTAAAAAGAGCGCCAACGCGTCTTTTCGTCATTTACGCTTCACCTTCACTCCATCACCGTTTATCACTTAACGACCCATTTACATATTTAACTATGTGTTGACGGATGTTTGGCGCAATATCAGGTAAGTCCAACTTCTACGTAATTGCTTAAATGATTCTAATATTGAATTACTCAGACTCGTAAGTGTTAGAGGTCATAAAATCTTATTAATTTCATTAAGTAAGGTATTGAAAGCGCAATTGCATATAGAAGTTTTTCCGCATCTCAAACAAAATACTTTTGCAGTTGAAAACAACATTTGACCGTACATTTGCCAAGTACGAGTAGTTATCCGCATACAAATACAATTTTCATTTCTGCTTCGTAGCAGGAAATATGCACTAAACACACACACATACTTGCATTGATTTGATTATCAGTGCTCCAGTTAGGCTGCTTTTCAACTGACTTTTTTCACCTCTTCTAATGCCACTAGAAACGCTTGATTAACTGCACGCGTTGTTGTAGCTGCTACATATTTGCCAATCATGTTTCACCACTCTGTTTATATATGCGTACTCGCCTGTGTGTTTTTACCGCATTCAAAAGAAATTTCCTACAACATTTTTCATGCTTGTCACAGTAACCAGCAGCCGGTTGCCGGCTTTCCTATATGATTTCTACCTCACCCATGTACTTATACATATGCGCACACATACATATATGGCACACTAGTGTTTTAAAATTGTCTGTGGCCTACGGAAAAGTTTCGCGCATTATGCCGATTCATCTATAATAGTAAGTTGTTATCCATTTTGTTCCAGTAAAAGTGTTCAAATGCTGCAATGTGGCAAGTCCACTGCATGTGCGTTTATAGAGTACGTACAGATGTGTACTAAATATTATATAAATATGGTATGTAAGTATGTCGGCAGTCAAGCGCACCCAAACCACTAAGCTTGCGTAGTAATTTCCACTTTCAGTTGGAACATGCCATCGGGTTGTCATGCTACGAGTATGTACATGTCTTGTTGATTTTCTGCACACATCATTTTTACTTTTACTTTGTGCATATTGCTTTTCAAATCTTCACCTTTTACAAATGAAGTTGTATTTATTTATGGTTAGCTGGGTGCATACACGCACCTCTAAATCTTATACTATACTTCAATCCCGGTAGGATTTCTCCATATAAATAGATAAGCAAATAGATGGATTTCACTTTTGATGGCAAAGTATGTAAGCATATAAAACAGATGCATAGCTATGCATTTATGTATAATATTTATGTATGTGTGTAGATATGAAATTGAATCCGTGAAGGTGTGAAAGAAATTCCAGATAAAAAAATTATTTTACATAGTTCATATGTAAATATCTCTAATTTAGCACACAAAAAGCAACAAATCACATTTAACATAAGAAATCACAGAACTTGCGCTGGGAATGCATTTTTTTAAATACCAATTGCACAAATAAACTTTTTATTAATTTAAAATAGGAATGAGCTCTACATTCTGGAAGTCTTCTTCCATTAGCTCATTCAGGGCGCGTGTCGCATTCCCTTCTTTTAACTTTTACTAACTCAAATATTCTTCATTTAAACTGGATGTGTCGAGTATAGCGCAGTGCGAAGCTCGAAACTCGTTTGTTCGAAATTTTTGAGCTTTTGAACAATTTGAACAGTTAAACAAAAATTGTGAATTCTTAAAAACTTAACAAAATAAAAAAAACAGAGCTGAGAAAAAAGTCAAAATAATCGAAGGTATTGCTTTTGTATTGGTACTTGAACTCATGCTCGAAAATTTCGAGTAATGATCATGGAACAGGTGTGCAGGTGCTCATTACTCATTTGTCAGCGCTGTTAGAAAATGTGCGAGCAAAATCGAGAGCTCTAATTTAAATATATTTCAACGGAATTTAAAAATATACATATATCAATATTTTCAAAGTTTTTGAAGATAAAAAAATTTCAAAAAAACACAATTTCGAAAAGCAAAAATTTAAAGATAAAAACATAAAAGTAATTTTTGTATGAGTAAAATCTTTGTGTTTGGTGTTTTTTGTAGTTCGACCGAAAAATTTAACAAGATTTTTACTTTTGACAAATGCCGTCGTACGTCAATCATACTGGACACTTGTGAAATGGACAGCTGCAGTATACAAACATTAAAGCAATGGAGTGCGTAAAGGTCACAATAAAAATTTCCATTACTTGCAATAAGTTTTTTATTTAGTAAAAAAGTTATGCAAAATAAAGTGTGGTGATTAATATTGCGCCACTTTGTATGAATTACAATAAACAGTACTAAAAAAGCCTTCTAAAATATCTATTCTTCATAACTTTCAGTAGATGTGATTTATGTTGATAATTGAAATATAATATTAAAAAATTAATAAAATAAATAATTGGCGCGTACACTTCTGTTAGGTGTTTGGCCGAGCTCCTCCTCCTATTTGTGGTGTGCGTCTTGGTGTTGTTCCACAAATGGAGGGACCTACAGTTTTAAGCCGACTCCGAACGGCAGATATTTTTATGAGGAGCCTTTTCATGGCAGAAATACACTCGGAGGTTTGCCATTGCCTGCCGAGGGGCGACCGCTATTAGAAAAATGTTTTTATTAATTTTGCTTTCACCGAGATTCGAACCAACGACCTCTCAGTGAATTCCGAATGGTGATCACGCACCAACCCATTCGGCTACGGCGGCCGTCATGTCAATTAAAAACCAACAACATTTCTGTTGAAAGTTTCCGGTTGTTAATTAGAATGTAGATTTATTGGAAAAAGTAGTCAAGAATTCGACTGATCGAATGGGCCATGTAACTCGTTACCGCGGCGAACATATGCTGGTTATCATATTCAAAATTAAATGCCATGAAATTATCTACCATAATACAATAAAAAAACAAAAGAAAAAAAAATAATAATAATGGCAATAGTATTTCTGCTTTATATTATCATTTTAAGTTCTCAAACTCACCCGATATAATTCCCGCTCACTCCCTTTCTTGAGTGTTCGTGCACATACTCAGGTATCGGACTATAAATTGCATGCTCTTATATGTCGCCATGGCGCACACTGAATAATATCTCTGACCGTTTACCTGTCAATCTCCTTTTGACAGCTAGCAAATCTCTGTCGCTCAACAGTTTCCGTTTACTTAAGCGGACAATTTCACTTCTTTGCGGACAATTTCACTTTGCTGTCCGTGTTGTTGGCGATAATCTGCTGCCCATTGGGGGGGAAATGCTTATTGCTGAAGTCAAAATATTTGCATTTCATTAGCGAAATTAATAAAATTAAATTAATAAAGGGTGGTCCAAATACATATAACTTTTTGAGTGATGAAAGGTTTTCCACTTAAAATCTCGGCCGTAGGTAAGTATCTTAACGAAATGAGTTGATGAATACTTATAATACTCAACAATATTTAAAAAATATTGCAAACCTAAAAATGATAATTTCAAATTTTAAATAATTAAAAACAAACTTTTCAATTTTTAATAGCTTCTGCTGAAGTCCGTGAAAGGAGCCCCATCTCTGATGAAAATATATATAAAAATGTTGTCTGTATCTAATCTTGGCACTAAGGAACTGTTGTTCGATTGACTGCCATAACAACAAATTATCTTGTACCATTACCTTCACTAAACTTTGTGCGTAAGTCTGTAAAATTGTAAAAAAAAATCAAATAAAAAAATTGAAAAAAAAAAAAATAAATAAAAGAATTAAAAAAAAAATAAATGGAAAAAAAAAATAAAAAAATTATAAAAATAAATAAATTGAAAACAATAATATAATAAAAAATTAAAAAAAATAAAACAAAATATAAAAAAAAAAATTAAAAACTAAAAAGGTTCTATAAAAAAAATTAATAATAAAATAAATGAAAAAAAAATAAATAAAAAAAAGTAAATAATGGAAAAAATACAAAATGGAAAACAGGAAATAAAAAATAATAAAAAATATAAGAATAAAAAAGAAATGGAAAAATTTAGTAACAAAAATTATAAAATAAAAAATTGTGCAAAACACATAAATATCAAAAAAAACAAAAATAATATATTAATAAATTTAAAAAAAGTATATTAATAAAATGAAACAAGTTGAAAAAAATAAAAAAAGTTAAAAAAAATTGAAAAAAAGAATAAATGAAAAAATAAGAAAATAAAATAAATAAAAAAATTAAAAAATAATAATAGGAAAAAATACAAAATGGAAAATAATAAAAAAAGATAAGAATAAAAACGAAATGGAACAATTGAATAAAAAATAATAATAAAATAAAAAATTCAGCAAAACACATAAAAATAAAATTAAAATAAAGTAATAAAATAAAAAAGTGAAAAAGTCGTAAATAGCAAAAAAAAAAATTTTTTTTTGAACGAAAACATAAATAAATAAAAACTAAAAGTACACTTGTAAAGAGAATTCATTCCCAACCTAGCAAAAACTTTTATTTTTTATTTATTTATTTTTTCGTTACAAATATTTTTTTTTTGTTTTGCTACCATGAATGGGATTAAGTGTCCAGCTATTGTTTTGATCGTGTAAAATTTACTTAGATTTTTAATTACCACGTCCCTTGGGTCACTTCTTTGTTTTTTAAATTGTGAAATACGGCAATTAAACTCCACATTCTATTGAGCCATAAAAGCAGAGTGTCATAAAGTGACTGCAGTGAGGCACCAACTATGGTTTAAATTAACTAAAACTATTGGCCCCTAAAATAAAAGAGCTAATTGGCATAGAGAACATTTTCCAATTAAACAAGCTCTCCATTACACAAAAACAACGAATGATTAATTACTTTATTATTCTTACTAACTGCTAATTTAAGTAGTTTCCGTTAAAAGAGTCAACCAACCATGGCTGCTTGCACAACCGCATGAGAAAAAAATTAAATAAAAATAAGACCTAGAAAAATTGCTGACAATACAAAAAGTAAACATTTTACTCATTTATTTGATTCATTTAATCAGTAACTTTTCAACAGCTTAATTTTAGTGTTCATTTAATGAAGCTGAAATTGTTGCGCTTGCATTATTCAATCATCTACGAGTATATATTACTCAAGCGCTTTTAACAATACTATTAATATCGGTAATGGAATATGTGACGATAGTCTGGAACCCTCCCTACAGACTCTTTAATGCATATTATACAACGTATACTTTACCGTATATCTGAACTTAGATCTTTAGTTGTAATTTAACTCATTTCTCAATACATATTTTAACTTATAATTAACGCGATACTTCATCGTATGATTTATTGTAGACTTGACTTTTGTCTTTTCACGGATACTTAAACGTCTATCATAAAGCATAACTTAGCATGTACTGCTATTTAACCCATATTTTATCGTATAGCTTTGCGTATAAACTTGTATTTTACTACATAACTTAACGCATACATTTAAAGTATACTTTTATCCTAACTAGTATATATTCTTAGTCTTGCCATAAATCCTGTGACAAATTTTACAATGCAGAAAAAAGTTCCGTTATTTTTGTTTTTATTTGTATACATTGTCTACTCATAAATTATATTCTGTTTCGTGGAAAATGGAGTGGGGAACTGAGGAAAATCGCACTGCAGTGATTACCCTTCAAAAGTGTGGTAAAGGTGCAAGTGAGATTTACGAATTGCTGAAAAAAATTAATATTTCGAGAATGTTTGTTTACCGCACACGATCAATCGTTTTTCGCAAACGTCTGAAGTGTCAGACAGAAAAAGAAGTGGTCGTCCTCGCGTGGTTCGAACAAGCGCAACCATAAAAGCCGTTCGAGAAAGAACTCCCAGAAATCCCCTTAGAAACAGAAAATCATGCCCAGAGAAATGAATGTATCGACTAGTTCCATGTAAGGACTAATTAGAGATGCTTTCCATATGAAAATCTTCCGTCGCTTAACTGGTCAGTTGAAGAAAATTAGACAGCTCGAAAATCAGCTTCTTCGGTGGCACGCGATCAACGCATGTAAATATTCTTTTCACAGATAAGAAAATGTTCATTGTTGAAGAAGTTTTTAATAAGCAAAACGAAAAAATCTGCACCAAAACTTCTAAAGACGTTGTTCTAAGTGTTCAGCGTGGCCACCATCCAGTCGGTGGGAGTCTCTTGTAAAGGCATTACAGCTCTTCATTTCTGCGGAGAAGAGGTTAAGACTGGTGCAAAAGTGTACCAGGAGTATGTCTTAGAAGGCGTGGTGAAGTCGTTGAGCAGTACTCTCTTCAATGGAGAGTGTTGGATCTTCCAGAAAAATTCACCTTCAGCTCATAAGGCAAAAACCATACAGCAGTGACTAAAAAACAATATTCCGCTGTTCATAGCCGCAAAATATTGGCCGTCTCCAAGTCCAGATCTGAATCCATTGGACTACGATTTGTGGGCAGAATTGGAGAACCTGTCCTGAGGAAGACTTCTCAGATTCAGGAAGAGTCTCAAACAATCTTTGGTACGAGCAGCGACGTGAATATCCATGAAAACCGTGCGTGCTATGCTACAATGGCTAAATGGTTTAATAGTTTGCAGGCTTGCGTGAATGTGAATGGTGACTATTTCCAATAAAAATTAGAATTTTTTTTTTAATATTAACATTATTAAATAAAACTAATTTTAGTAAAAAAATATTAATATTTCATATCTATAACGGACTTAACGTGTTACAGAACTTTGGTAGGACTAAGTATATAGCATAACACAATTTTTGGCATACTTTTTGGCGTGTGCATCGTCTTATGCTAATGAAAGCTTAATGATAGACGTACACTTTAATTTAATGTACGGCTTAATGAATGTATTAATAGAAAGAATGCATTGTTTGCCATATATGTATTTTACTTTATGACTCAATTTATTCATCTTTACGTTAAGACATACCTTAACGCAACACTTAGCGCATCCACCTTACAATAGTCATTTAACAGCCCGATTCTGTAACCATTGACAATATGGGTTGTTAAAAATTATGGATTCCCATTAATCATTCCGGAACTGATGATTTTTAGCGAATTCGAGTTCAGCGCTTTGTGGCGTGGTGTAAGCTTCGGTTCAGCTAGTCTATTTTGATATCTGAAATTCGAATTTTCACTCAAAATTTGCTGTATTCTTCTCTTCGTAACATTGAGAGGTAGTTCACATCTAATTTAGTTAGGACTGATATTTTTATTGACAGCCAAACGTTTTATCTCTCTGTTACACCTGTCGTCAATCTTAGACTTCGGACCAGTTCTTTTAACTTTTCCATATCCAACAGGACTTTTCAGAAAGTTGTGAGTGGTATTTTTATTTGATTTACTTTTAGCGCTATTTTGAGAACTGAGACTCCCGATTCACCATAAAAATATCACTCAGTTGCCACAATACGAAATAAAATTTTAACGGAAGCACCTGTTGTCCCTTGCATACATTTATATACTTACATATACATGA
Source organism: Anastrepha obliqua (assembly GCF_027943255.1). Classification (NCBI taxonomy): domain Eukaryota; kingdom Metazoa; phylum Arthropoda; class Insecta; order Diptera; family Tephritidae; genus Anastrepha; species Anastrepha obliqua. The sequence continues at coordinate 78,696,551 of NC_072894.1, forward strand.
AAAGTCAGTTCAAGGAAACATTATGCAGCCATTTTAGAATAAAAATTATGAAGTTGGTTTATCCGATATATTTAGCTATATTATTTCGCTTGATTTATATTCACCATAAGAAAAACTGACGACAGTAGCAACCAGAGGTTTTAGACTTCGCTTGTAATTTATTTAAGTATTTGCAAGCTGAATGAAAAATGAAATCAAAATTAGAATTTCTCGGAAGTGGAGTACTCTTAACGTAATAAATCTGGTTGTCGCATAGCTTTTTGTTGATCTGGTTGTTAAAATGTTAGAATTATCATTTTCTCATATTTCTCTATTTCAGTACGTACTATTTACACTATTAAACCACTCTCACCGCTTTACAAATCCCACTTTTCGTCGATGTGATCTTATATGTATGTAAGTATCTATGATATGCGGTTGTCATGAAAATTTATCTGAGTTTATAATACTTATACTGCATCACCATTCTTACCACATACATGTGTACATACATTCTGTTAAAAAAATATCGGAAATTGTTCATTTAAAAAGCGCTCGTTACACATACAAGTATGTCAACAGTTTTTGTTTTCCTGGAATGTTGATACAACTGACCTCTATAGTGTCGCACAGTTTGGGCGTGATCTGTCAATTACAAGTAGCTTGTTTTTGGCATTTAATTATATCAGTCAACGGCAGGTGTCCTTTGCGATTTTCACTATGGATAAATATATCGAACAAAGAATTTGCCCTAAGATTTGTGTTTTAAACGGGAATCGTTGAAAATGTTGCAGAAAGCCTATGGCGAGTGTACTTTATCACAACCACGGGTCTACGCGTGGTGTAAGGCTTTTGCAAACCATCATTTAAGTTTGAGGGAGGTAGATCGTGACCTTAGCTTGTTTTACGAATGAATTGAGCATGAGACGCGTGACTGCTCGACTCGTTCCTTGAGAGTTGAATTTCTTTCAAAAAATTCATCGCAAGAAGGTGGCTGAAGACATGCTTGATCAAGAGAATTCGGAACCAACGTTTATCCAGCGCATCATTGCATCATAACAGGTGATGAGACGTGGGTATATGAGTTTGATATGCAAACCAGTCAGCAGGCAGCTGAATGGCGCCATCCACATGAGCCCAAACCCAAAAAACCACGTCAAAGTCGGCGAAAGTCATGCCTCTCGTTTTCTTTGATTATCATGGTGTTGTGCACTCGGAATTCCGGAACTCGTTCCAAATGGTTCTACGGTAAACGAAGATATTATCTGGAAGTTATGTGACGTTTGAGGGAGAAAATGCGTAGGAAACGGCCCAATTCGTGGAAAAAAAACTCATGGATCTTGCACCATGATAACGCACCATCTCACAAGGCTCATAGTGTGAACATTTTTTGACCAAAATCTCAAGAAATGTCATCGAACAACCACCGTATTCACTGGAGTTAGCCTCCTGTGCTTTTTTCCTTTCCCCAAGACTTAAATTTCCTTTCCGTGGACGCCGCTTTGAGTCCATAGAGGCCATTAGGGAGGATTCGCTGAAGGATCTGAAAAGATCTCTCCAGACGCGTTTAAAAAGTGCTTTGATGACTGGACTAATTGTGTGTATTGCTCCGAATGGAGCCTATTTTTAAGGCGGCATGTAAATTTTGATGATTAAACAATTATTTTGCGTTTTATTAAACAATTCCCGGCACTTTTTTTACAGAATGTATACTTACATATAATATTCTTAAACCATTTTGCAATTGTACGCATTATGCAAAATTTACAAGCTACGCTGTCAACTGCATCCTTACCCGATTCAACTGCTCTGCGTTACCAATGCGGTTAGCCGCATGCAATACTTCTCCCTATTTTCATACCATTGACGAATCAAACATTTTGTATTTGTTATGCAACCGCAACCACAATCCGACAAAAAAAAAAACATGTTTAAACAATACTGAGAAGGTAGGCGTCGCTTTTGCGTTCTCGGTAGCTGCTTGCTTTTATAGAGACAAGAGCTTTGAATTGAAAGCGAAATAAATATGAATGCGAAACAGAAAATAAAACTCAAAAGAATATTTTTCAAAAAAAGCAAGAATGAAAATGAATGAATTTATGGGAAGCAGTTGACTTTCTATTGAAATCTCATGAAAGTGCGTACATTTGAAATGGAAGTGAATTACATTGACGCAGGTCGGAAAATGCACTCAAGTGTTAAAGAAAACATTAGCGTTAGAGGAAATAAAAAACTAGTGAAAGAGTAGAGACGAGGCGAAGAGTGGAGACAGTGAAGGGGTCTGTAGTGTTGCGGGTGCTGGAAATAGATGCATTTGTAAGTGCATAAATCAACAATGTATCGCAAGAAAATTGCATCTTGAAAATTCACTGTAATTTGGTTCATTGAAACGCATTTTTTATTGTTCCGCAGTTTAGTTTGTTACAATAGAGTTTCAAACGTTTCTGGAAAATGTAGAATGAAGTGTTAGCTACGTGTTTCGCTTTAATGGGGAATTTTTTCCGTTCGTGATAAAGTCGCTAGAGCTTTTCTAAAATGGGCAGCTTTGAGTTGCTGTTTTTTAATTCGATAGGCATCTGTTTACTGCCATACATATATATTTATTTACATATGTTGTAGAGGTCTACAATTTATTTTTGGTAAATAATATACATATATCAAATGTCTTCAGGGTGCTCGCTTATGTTGATGTTGTTGTTGTTGTAGCACTACATTGAGTCTGGTCAGTGCGGTGTAACGGTAAGCCGAGCAAACATGCTATTTCGACGAGTTGGGTCCAGAGTGTAAGAGTTTAAGAGAGCATGTGAATAAGTGGTTGGTATCGTGCGGCGTACCTTTACATGCGGGACATATATTGAGTATGTCGGGGTCGGTTCTCTAGGAGGTTAACCGGCTACAATTAGTAATTAAGTCAAAATTACGCGAGCCTCACGAGACAGCTGAAGCTTTTCGTCTGGAATGGGTAGGCAGTTGAACTCCGATGATGGCATTCGGTCGTCGGTAGTTTTGGAAGGTGGTAGGAGACTCCCGACAAAAAGCGTTAAATGTCTGTCTGTATACTGTTCGACCCAGCGATTGTACTCAGGTTTGGTTCTGGATCTCATCAGAAGAGATGCCTTCTGACTCGCCTGAGAGGTGGTTCAGGCTGTAGGACGTGTCTGAAAGTGTGATTCCTGTGGTAACAACACAACAGGAATTGCCCTGCTGATCATTTTACTGTGCTCCTTAACCGGGAACATGGAAGCCTCGCTGTGAAGGTAGTGCAGGGGAGACATCAGGGAGCATCCCGTGTCTGTTCTGATGTCGATTCTTCTGCTGAAATTTTCAATGATATTTGGGCGTAAAAAAAGTATGCATATGTACATATGTATATATTTAAAACAAATGAGCGCGAAAGCCTGGCGCATGTTGCCGAGATGTTCCGGGAAATCGTATTTGGTTCGTTTTAATTCATACTCGTTATAATCGTTAATCCTACTAAACAAAATTACTTTAATATGTAATTTAATTTATTCCATAATTTCCAGAGCCCGCATGCGAATTATTTACGTTTGGAGTATAAACTAGCAAACTAACTAGTTTTGTAAGTTATATATATTTAAAATATTGTATTTATTCCCAAATCTACGCATTTATTGTGTTTTAAAATTCAATTAAATTTTGCTATTTTCAACCCTTTTACGCGCAGACATTTGTCATATAATGTCCGTTTAATCCTTTCAAAACCGTCGGGAACTATGTACATATGTACATATATGCCACTGATAACAACAACATCAACAACAACGATTACATTTCTCACACTTTAGTTGGAAAATCCTCAACAGTTCAGCGAACTTTGGCTGTACGCTCACCTCAGCTCTTCGTATCTCATTGTAGTGACACACAGCTGCCTTCTGCGCCCAATCAGCACAACAACTCGTCCCACCCACGCAATTCAATTTAACTCACTTGTACGCGCCGTTCACTCGTTTGCTATTCGTTAATCTGCCTGTCGGCAATGGCTGCAAAAGTCATTAGTGGCTCGCATTCTCGCCGGTGCGTTTGGGGCCAATGTCAGCCGTTAGTGGCAGCAGCAATAGGCAGTGGGAAAAGCATTAACTTAGGTTATGTCAGCGGCCGCGGTAACGGTTGTTGCTTCGCTCCTCTACACTGTGCTTTGAGCCGTTGAAGATTCGCTGACTTGTTGAACTGTGCGCTTCGCTATAGTCAGAAATATCATTTGAAATTATTTATGAAACTGCTGAGTGTTGCATATAATTAAAATGTGGCAACGGGGCAGATCGGAGTGAGTGCGATGGTGGTTAGGTTGGGCACGCTTCTGAAATTGCATTAATTTAATTAAATTTGTCATTGTTTTAGTAATTTTATGACTTTCATTATTTTAGTTTAGAATATTTAATTATTTTTTATTTTTGTGCATTTTGTATAAAAACCTTTTAAACCGATTAAGATTTTGAAAATAAAAACACTTTATGTACTACATAAAGTTGTAGATACAAATATACAGATATTTATTTATATACTAGCGTACCCTCGCCCGCTTCGCTAGACGATAAATTCAATGATTTGCTGAAAGAGAATAAAATTAATACGAAACAAAGCAAATTCTTTGATACAATTTCATTCGAACTTTATTGTAACACTTTTTGGTAGAGAACGTTTTTGGTTTTTTCATCTTTGGCGTGAATAATGACGATGGTTTGCTAACTCGTGAGAAAAAATTGGGTATTCTAAATTAATACCGCACATTTGTAGAGACTGTCCTTGCGCCTTATTAATTCTCATAGCGAAGGCAAGGCGAATAGGGAACTGCAAACATTTGTAATCAAATGGTAAACCCGTCGGAATCAGTGATCTTCTCCTTTGTACTTCCCTTTCAAAATTGTTGCTTCGATAACGTTACCCATTAGCTTCTTCACAGCAAGTCTGGTACCGTTGCAAAGTCGTGACACATTAATATCAATCGGTGCTCCAATTTTTAATCGTAAATTATGAGGTGGTAAGCCTGGCAAATCGAATGAGTTTAAGAATTCAGTTGGATAATTTACGACCTCATCTTGATCAGTAAACGAATCATGGAGCATGTAAACGAAGAAGCTAGGAGCATCCTTAGTAACCCGTGCCCAGTTCGAAGATTAAAGAGGAAAAAACCACATGAACTTGCTGGCTATTAACAGAAAATAAGAAATATTGTTTGTAATTTCTTTTTATCAATTGTAATTTATTTTCGAATCAAACTGCTCGTTAGTTTCTGAACTAGTTGTAGTGTAATTAAGCATTGTAATTTACTTATTATGTTTGAAATAAAAGAAAAAAAAAAATCTTGATCAGTAATAGTGTCCATTGACTTATACGCAACTATGTCACCAGGTATTTGATCTAAAATAGCTGAATTTATATCATTGACGTCCTTATTTTTCCCAGCTAAAATTGCTCTTTCGCTGAGTCAATCATGGTTTTTGTAATGTTGAACTATGTTTGGAAATACACTCTGTATCAATGCCGCTTTAGACTGTGCAAAAGGGCAGAAATTGTTAGGCAATGTTATCATTCCTGTTGTTTTTGAAAAAAGGTTTATTTTTTTTGGTTAAAAAGTGTTTTTTGAAGTTTTGAAAAACACTTCGCTCTAACAAATTTCTTCTCAGTTAATTGCTGAAAATTAAATATTTTGAAAAAACTATTTTTTTTAATTTAACGTTTTTAAGAAAATTTTGTTCTTGAAAAAAGTTTAAATTGATTTGTTAAAAAAGATTTTTTTCCGCTTTGAAAAACACCCCCTCGAAAAAATGTATTCTCTATTAATAGTGGAATATGAAATGCTTTGAAAACACCTTTTTTTTTATTTTGTTTGGTTTTCAGAAAATTTTGTTTTGAAAAAATTTCATACCCTTGAAAAAGTTTTATTTTATTTTATTTGTTTAAAATTTTTGAAATTTTTTTTTGTAACTTTAGAAAAACACCTCTTCGAAGAAATTTCTTTTATCTTTTTGAGGAAAATTTGGTTTTGAAAAAATTTCATGCTTTCGAAATTATTTTATTTTACTTTATTTCTTCAAAATTTTTGAAAACAATTTTTTTTATAATTTTCGAAAAACACCCCTTTGAAAAAATGTTTTCTATGTGTCATAGTGGTATTCCATTAACTTTTAAGATTATAGTCAAATACTTACAAATATCTACGCTTTCACAAATAGCAACAATAAACAAATTTCCTCAAAACCAAAAAATTTACTTTTTTTCTAAAAAAATTCTAAACAAACAACGTAATAAATTTAGAATTTTGTGTTCACGAAAAAACAGTATTGTTTTTATTGTATTAACTGAAAACCAAAATGTTGCAAAAAATCAAAACAAAACTAAATTATTTTTTTGTGTTCATTTGGTCCATATGTTCCATAAAAAGTTGATATGGTAAATAATATGCAGGGTCTGATACACGCAAATTTCCATTGACCATTATAGTGACAAAATTATCGATCACCAATTCCAACAGGATTTCAAAATCAGAGTTGGAATGAGTTGTTGTGTGGTGTTCTTCTGAAAAAATGAGAAATAAACAAAATAAATCTAAAAATTCGAATTCTAACTTTATCTTGTGTATGTTCTTATTACCTTTGAATTTTTCCAATGAAGCACCATTCATTTTAAATTTTCCAAGAATTTTTTTTATCATTTCGCGTTTCTTTCCTTTTTCATTCGATTCCAACATTTGTTCATAGCCGAAAACATCGTTTGCAAACGCATTCATTTCCATATAGAATTGGTCAAAGAAAGCATTGCTCAATTGAATTGAAAAATTATTTTCATAAATACTTAGGACCTTAACTAATGCACCTTGGTACATACCTAACGCAGATATTCATCGCGACCTTGACATCGATACTATTGATGAAACAATACAAAGCGCTAGCAGAAGACACATAAATAGACTATTAAGGCATACAAATCCTATGATGAGAAGACTACCAAATAAAGAAAAATCTACCCAAAGTCGGCTTAACCGTCAAACACCAACAGATCTTGCAAAATCCTTGTAATCAATTGTCAACTAATCGTATATGTCATTGTTTGTTAACCACTTGTCTTTAAATAATATGTATATTTCTTCTAAATGAGCTTGGGGGCATCGGCCCTTCAATATCACTTTCATTCCATCTTTTTGTAAATCAAATTACTTATTGTCTAACGACAGGTGTAATATTTTATGGAAGAAATAAAAAAAAAAAAAATTTTTCATTCGAATCATTTGAAATTTCTGTATACAATAACGAAAAATTCAAAAAAAGTTGTACACATAAAATGAATGTCGATTCGAAACTTACTTTAATCTAAGAATCGAGCAAGTTTTGTTTTGTACAATATTTTGATTTTTTCTTTTTTTTGTATGAAGAAAATATTTAAAAGAAATTTTTTTTTGCTAAAAACCTTCCCCTAGTGGATCCCTATAATATGAAAAAAGAACGAATAAAATTGGCCTCGTATCGGCTCAAAAAATGCGTACAAACGAAAATCATTTCATTTTTATATATATAGATATAGATACAGTATACAGATATCAATATTTTTATTGATAACATTGAAAAAAAAAAAATACTGTTAGGAATGCATGAGGAAATTGCATATATACATATATATTTTTTAGAGGAATATGGTTGCATGCATATTCTTTCTTAAGTAGACTTAGGCGGTTGTTGCCTCTGACCTTAGATTTATTTATTTAAAATCCGGGTAGATCTCCGATGCATCTCTACCAAAGACTTAAGCGAGGGTCGTTTGAAAAGCCCATACAAAGTCAGAAAAATGGCACTACCAGCGCGTATAGAGGTTATGTTTTGTTAGTAGCATCTCTTTCGCTTTCTCGAATAGAGACGCCCCAATGTTAAGATCCATAAATGACGCTCTTAATATGTTAGGCACAGACATAGGTCTCAACGAATGGATAGAGGACATGCTTAAAACTAGAATAATCATCGGTGAGGTAGGCAGAAGCACAGTAAAACGCTCTGTCAACAGGGGAACCCCTCAGGGAGGAGTCTTATCCCCTCTGCTGTGGTTACTAGTTGTCAACAATATCCTTACCAAATTCAACCGAAAGGGAATTAAAGTAGTGGCGTACGCGGGCGACATAGTGCTCATGGTTTCAGGAATGTTTCCAACCACCATCAGTGAGATTATGGAAGGAGATTTGGTATCACTCAGCAATGGGGCCACAGACTATGGTTTAAGTGTAAACCCGAGCAAAACTGAACTGATGTTATTCACTAAGAAAACCAAGGTACACAACTTTAATCCCCCAAAACTAAACGGCGTTAGTCTTACGCTAACCCAACAGGCAAAATACCTAGGCTGGAAATCCAACGTAGAGTGCAGGGTAAAGAAAGCAAATATAGCACGTTATACGTGTAAGAGAATGTAGGGTAAAAAATGGGGTCTCCAACCAAAACTATCCAATTGGTCCTACACAGCCATTGTAAGGCCAATACTAACATATGCGACACTAGTTTGGTGGCCCGCAATAGGAAAGAAATACAACCAAACCAAGCTGAACAAGATATAAAGCACAGCGTGTATATTAAATACAGGAGCGCTTAGCACCAGTCCTACTGAAGCGCGCAATGTACTAACTCATCTACTACCATTAGATTTACATGTAAAAACTTGTAGCGCGGTGAGACTCAGAGACATAGGAAGTTGGACAACAAGGTCGTACGGTCAAAGTAAGATCCTCCTACAGGGACCCTCGATGCTCAAAAACGGATCAGACTACACAGCCCCCGACCTAAAGAAAGACTTTACGGTACGTTTTCCACAGAGAGCCGAATGGAGCAAAGGGAAGGTAATTCGATGATACGATATCGAAATCTATACTGACGGTTCTAAGATGAACTGTGTTGTGGGAGCTGGCTTCCATTCGGAGCCTCTCAACCTATCTCAGTCAATTCGACTTCCTGACTAAGCCCGAGTGTTCCGGGCAGAACGTTTAGCGCTCAGAGAATCATGCAAATCACTAAAACTCTACAAGGAAGTTGGTGCAACTCCATTTCATCCAAACCAGTCTTACAGTATAGAGAGGAACTAGAATTACTTAGTCATTGGCTTGGAATTACTCTGATATGGGTTCCCGGTCATAGGAACATACGGGGTAATGAGATAGCGGATGAGCTAGCAAGAAAAGGTTTCACACTAGACATAGCAGAGGCGGTGGCAGCCCCCCCACACTGAATACAATAAAAGCATCCATTGTTTCACACGATCATGCTTTAGCCGAAAGAAGATGGAAGCAATTAACTATATGTATTACAGCAAAAAAAAACATGACCGCCGTATAAAATCCAAAGGACGAATCATCTGTTAGGATGTTCTCGACCAAACATTTCACGCATCACTGCAACCCTTACAGGTCATTGTAAAGTAGGTAATCATGCAGCCAGATTCAACCCTTTCAAACCCAGTTAGTTATGTGAGAAATGTTTGAGCAAAAAAAAATATAATATATATTTATAGCAAGTGTGGAGTAGAATATCTCGTATTCCCCTGAATTCCGTGATAGCCGTAGATTTAAAAAGCTGCAGTTTCATGCTCGGTTGGTATTTGTGATGACAATGAACAAACCCTGAAAACCAGTCTCCTCTTCATGTGTGCGAATTTAATTTAGACAATCTGTGCTTTCCGCATGGACAGTTGTGTAATATATTCCATGTTTACGCGTTCAAAAATCCATCAATTTACACGTTTACACCCTATGAAGATGGAAAACAAAAATTACTTCCTTTCCTTAGTAGTAAAATCCCGTACGAAGTCCATACTTGTAAATAAATTCATATAATTTTTAATATATTCAAGAAAAAATACATACATATACATTTCAATTGTACTGAATTAATACTACTTCATTTTTTTATTAAGTAAATTCTTTTGTAAATACAATACATAATGACATATTTCCATTTTTCTTCTGTACTTTCAGGTATGCATGTACTTCCGCTCGTCTAAACTTTTATCATCACTTGAATTTTTTCCACTTGTCCGATAAAAATCACCAACAGCAACAAATATTTATTTCAACTTTGCTTCATAACTATTATATGCATACATACATATGTGAATATATATGTATGTATATTAAGCAGTGTTGCAGGTAAGCCGCAATTTGAATGGATTAGAGTAGCCAACCGACTTCTAACTATACGAGGTGTGTTCAAGAAGTGAGATTACTTCAAACTTCGCAGGCGAAGTGCATTCGATTTTTTTTTATGCTGGTGCACATTCTCTGAAGATATGTTGACAGTTTGAACTATATGCCATATTTAGTTTCTTTTCGACAGATACAAAAAAAATGGATCATCAAATTTGCTTCGAGTTTCGTCCAAGAATGATATATTACTAGGTTTTTCAGCTGCCACGTCATCAGGTACTCGGCAACAGATTCTCCTCGCTCATTTAACACGTATTCTCACACTCATCGAATCAATCGTTGTTCAGACGCTGACGAAGTAGAACCAGCACAATTTCAGTTTTTGGCGACCTCTGTCATAAGCAAACAATGTTATAACTCCGGTCACTTCAGCAAATCAGTTGATTCCTTCAATATCGCTGAAAGCCGACTGACAGTCTGATGTTGGCCACGCCTTCTAAATTATTTTCACCCTGTCCAAAACACTTGAAATGTTGACAGTGGAAAACTCTGAGCCAACTCAGGGGGAAACAATGTTTACAAGTGGTGGAAGCTCTTCTAAGATGGCAGGCAAGATGCGAATAACAAACCTGTTGTTGTTGTTGTAACAGCATAAACATTTCTCATACATATACTGGGAATGCTGCTGAGGTGACAGTCCTTGGCTGGATATAAATCTGGGTCCTTCCGGTTACGTAGAACCGACTGTCTTGGGAACGAAGACAAACCTCGCTCTGGACGTTTCAAGACGTACACAACAGATAAAAACGCGATGCAGTGAAGAAAATTGCTTTAGAAAATTGTCAAATCACTATTAGAAAAGTTGCCGAATATTTACTCATTTTTGACCTGAATAGCCGTCGCATTCTGAGGCTATTCGATTTCTTTGAAGGGAAGAAATTAATTATTATTTCTGGAGAAAAATGAAGTGCCACCTTACTTTTTGAATACACCTCGTACATACACTATAGAATATTCGAGAAATAGAATTGCAAGTTTTATGAATAACAACATCAGACATTTTTTTTACCGTCACAATGCATTTTCAGTATCCCGTACGCTCCAAAGTGTACATATGTATATAGATATATACAAAAATAGTATTCTGTTTCGCTTCTCACATTTTTATCGTTTTCTCGTCAGCCCATGCCAAGGTAGTCTAACAGGCAAATACTCGTATACGCAACTGAAAATTTCACCAAGCGAAGACGCACACCAGACCTCAGCTCTTTGTGGTGTGCGAACAAACTAAGTGATGGTTTCTACCGTGAGACAGACACCGAGAGTATATGGTTGTACAAGAGGGGAGCAGCAACATCCAGTGACAAGCGGAACAAATTGCATTTTTTGTCATACTCACTGCCATTATTATCATCATTACTTTTGTGAAATTTTTCTACTTCATAGTAGCTGGCAGTGGGTAATTGTTCCGTTGAGATTGAGTGATACTATGCCTCGGGGTATGATGACATTGTAAAGGGTGACCAAATAGCCATGATAGTTTCTTGCAATTCTTATATTTCAGAAGCTGTTCAAATATTCAGTTGGGTTTGTCATTTCAGCATCCATCGTTTCACGTTGCTCAAACTTGCGGAAATTATTAAAGAATATCGAAATTGTACTCTTTTAGGTTGGTTAATACATTTTTCATAACATCATTGCCTTATGTCTGCTCTGAGAAATAACTATTTCATGGCCGATGTGTTATTTGAATATCTCCCGCCATCCTCTTGGTGTAGATTTGTATGTAGCATAAAACCATCCAGCTTCACTCTGTGTTATTTCCGCCTGACCATTTCAAAAGGTTTCAGTAAACAAATGCTTTGAAATGTAAAACCGAATACGTGTATTTCAGGTTCAAAGGGAAATGTTAGACTTTATTTCTGGTCAGCATAAAGGATAAAACCGGTTTAATTTCTCAAAGGTGGAGTGCCAAGTTCTGCAAAGTTCTAACTCTTTATTTCTTATTTTTTATAAAAATTTATTTTATACTATAACAAAACCTGTATAAAATTCAAAATTATAAAATTTAAAAACAATTTCAACAAATCATTCGCAATTTCAAACTTTGTAATTAATGCCCGGCGAATGATCGAATTTTTTGCATAGAAATTAGCAAAAATTAATGCGAATTGTAAGCCAGTTTAAACCTGTGCAATATCATACCAAAATTGAATTATGTAGCTTTTGTTGTAGCACGAACTACTTCTATATAAAAAATGTAAAAAACTTTATAAACGATAAATAAATAGTTAAAATTTTACAATATGTTTCGCTGCTGTTATTTTATGTAAAAAAAATTGTTAAATAATAAAAATTAGGTTATTAAAAAGTTTACAAAATTTATCACGTGATCTTCATTTCATATCGCGATTTGTTTTTTTTTTGGAATATGCAAAATTAAGCACCCTGAGTAATTGAAATTTTAAGCAATATTTAAATAACCCACTTAACCCCCAAACGTACGAAACCCCAAGTAGCTGATAATAATTCGATAATACTCGAATTTTTATTTCAATAGCTAAATTCAATAAACTGAACTCGGAACAATTTAAAAGCGACTTGAAAATAAAAGCTAAACATTTTCAACATTTAAAGCAAACATAGAATTTGTGCAGCCTAGAGCGAGCCAACAACCTGAGTGTGGAAAGTTTCAAGTGTAACTGCAGCTGCAGCTGCAGCGGCAACAGCAACAGCTGCAGGCTGTCTTTAGTGCAGCATCCGACCGTTAACGAGCTGCTCGACTTGCAGCTGCTTGCCATGAAATGCAGCTCTCTATTGCAGTGCTGCCCACACACAAAAGCACACAGTCGCACGCCACAATGCCACGAAGTTCAACAACTGCAACAATAAGAGCAACAAAAAAATTAAAAAAATTAAAAGTGTTGTATAAAACTGCATAATGTGCACTGCAATGAACTTTTGTTGGCAGTTGAAAATATTTTTATGCTAATTTGTTTGCTTCTTTTTTTGCAACGTTTGTTCTCCAACTAGTTTTGTGACCTTAAGGCCCAGAGGATTGTGGCAGCGGCTGTGGCAATGAATGTATTTTTTGTTTTTGTTTGCATTCAAAAGTTTCATAAAATAAATAGTTTCAATATGCATCAATACATTTTTATATTGAGTACTGAAAATCTGCTGTCAGCGCGATGTTCGATGTATTGATCGGCTGAAATGCTTTGCATTCCTTTTGGTATTCGTACCTACTTAGTTTAGTTTTATGCTTTGCGAGAATTCATTCGATTTTGTTTTATTATAATTTTAATTTTATTTTTAGTTTAGAGGAATGTAATTGAATGTTTCGAAGCCACGCTTGTAAAGGTATCGTAACATTACGGTTATCACCTCACCTCTTTTGTGCTATTGTCTGCTTTTACTTAAGTTCTTTGTGATGGGTCCTAGTGCAGATTCCAGTAATAATCCGGTTCAGATATTAATTTTTGTTTTCGCTACACAGATTCAAAAACTCGTGTAAAAAATCTCGATATTCATCTGGCACTGATTGTACACATACCAAGGCGATATGACACTTCTGATTATTTCTCCCATTTGTTTCGTTTTAAATCACAAATCTTTCAGACCAAGTTTATTTCAGCAATGCTGGTCAACTCAGCCGGCCGATCTGCGCATTGATGATCTTAATTGGATCTTTACCTTGCTTGAATATAGTAGATTACGTCATGTATAAGTCATTGTTTCCACTTGGCGTGGATGCCCGTGAGCTCTCTCTTCCATAATGATCTGCGTTGATTCCGCTTATTTACCGAGAAATTTCATCTCCATAGTGGCTAGTTTCTTTCCGATTGTTATTGGGGTCACTCGCCACGCTCACTCACTTCCCAGGCATGCCTACTTTGTTCCTTTCGCTATACAGGTAAATTATCTCATAGGGTTCTTCCAATAGCGATTACCTCCAGAATTTAGAGCCACCTGGGTCTTCCAGAACGGCTTTCTCTTTGAATATTTTTAGTCTAATGCCTTTTTAAGCTCTTTTTCTGTTCGTAAATGTTGTGAGATGTATCGGTCTAAAACTCGACTCTATGGGGCTCCTCAGGCTTAGCTATTTAATCAGATTTCATACGGTTGGTAGATTTTTACGATGCAATTTATTATTAAACGCAACGGCTAATTCTGCCTGGTGAAAGTATTTCTTTAGTTTTGTGGCAATAATATTAAAAATACGTTTTTGGAACGTTTATGTTCAAGTAAAAATAGGCTCAGTTATCGTGATACTTTTTTTTGTTATCTAACCTCTTGTCTGTACACAAGAGCACCGAAATATTATATACCGAAAGGGGGCTTACGATGCGACGTTATAATAAGTTGAGTGGAAATTGGCACTAAACTGCCCTCCTAAAGCCGCTGGGTACACTAGGTACGCTATAAGCAAGCTTAAAATAGATCAGAATAACATGGGGTAAACTCTTTTTCTAGCTTATCACTTTGAATTACCTTCCAAAGCAGTCCGGCTCACTTGAGTTAAGTATTTACTTTGACTATAGTTTTTCCCATAGATTGAAAAGTCCGCACAGTGAGTTGGGGTAGGTTCGTTACTGCTGTTATTGTTGCATTATTTGAGCATCATATAAGAACTTTATCTAATCGTATAATTTGCTCGATAATACACCCAGTTCGGTTTTTCTACCTTGATTTGAGTACTCGCTCTACCATTGCCGTCGAATATCCGCTCAGAATCGGTGTTAAACTTTTATGAAGGCACGTATTCACATACGCGACCAATCAGTCGTTGTGCATACGGTGTCCAGGGTCGAAAGATTTTTAGTAAACCCTTGTCATGACTTATGTGACGTCAGCCAATCAGAGCTGGTCAACGGTCTGATCTTGGATATTTTATAGTAGAGAACATTTATCGGTGCAGATTTAAATGGGTAATCGTCGTTGTGCGTTTGTCATCTTAGTACTTTGTACTTAGTACTTGGCAGAGTACTTTTGGGACTTCCCGAACTGAGTTTTCGAAAGACGCGCTTGCTGTTTCTGTAAGATGAGATTACTTTCCAGATCGCGGTTTCATGTTTAAGGATTCTTTTTCGCCAACGATATTAACTTCAAACTATTCAACTGACTTTGACTCCAAACACTGAATTATGTCCGTGCAATGCAGAATATCGCAAATCAAACATTTTACTGTATTATCCACCTCGTACATAATGCAGTTGGTTATTTCTAAAATAATGGGACTGTTCACAATTTGGTGAGAACAGCCTGTTACTACGGTATTTGGAACTTCCCATGGCAACACAACAACAGAAAGATGATGTTGGCGTTTGCTAATTTTAATCAAGATTTAATATTATATTTACAATTACATGGATTTTCTGTTCTTTTATGTTATGTTAGTGCGTGAGTTTTTTAACAATTATAAACAACAGCAAAATTTGTGTGAGTGACCTTTAAAACCACTTTGGATTACCGTTTTGCTAGACTAAGCTATTGAACTGCTTTTCTTTCATGGGTTAACTTAAATTCGCTTGCTGAACCCTCATTTAAATGCGTAAAACTTTTCACATTTTAACCTTTTCTAAAAATTTATATTCTTTAACTTGCCCATGTTTTGTTATTCCTTATCAGTATTTTATGTCACTCTTCCACGCACGTTTATGTGCTCGCCCACACAATACACCGACATTCGACAGTCGTTGTACCGGCAGGCACAGAGGATTTTTGGGCGGATAGCATACAAAGCGAGCAGAACAGCATAAACTTAATGTTTCGACAATATTGCCATTCTTGGGTTGTCAACAACAAAAACTACAAAGGGACATCCTACGCATAAGCTTATGGGCATAAAGTGATACAATTTATTTCATTCGCCCACGCTACTTTAGCATTCATTTCGCGTCTTAAAGGTTACGAAGAACTTGAAAGAATTTGCAAAGCATCACTTGTTTAATGATAGCTGTTAACAGTATGAAGTACACACCACCTTGATAAAAAAGTTCCCAAAATATATTTAGAAGGTTCAAAAAACTAGTTTATTCCTCATAAGTGACACATCAACTGCAACGCACTTATGCCAGCGTTTGATCCAGCTCCCGAAGCATTTTTGTGTAGAGCCTCGTTTTTCCATTACTTCCTTTCGGCTGCTCAGACGCGTTGAACGCAGTAGTTTTTTTGGCTCTATCAAACAAAAAAAAAATACAGAATTCAACTCAGTTGAGTTAGAGTATCAGCGGTTGTTCCGGTAATTTTTAAATTTTTAAATTATTAAAATCTTGTGCTTCTCTTAAAAATAAATCACAAAACATTTTGTAAAAATAAAAAGTGAAAAGAACTGTTTTACAGCGGCCTAAAGATGTAAAAGGGAATTTTCAATAGTTTTTGTTTCGTTATGTCAAGACTAAAGTCGACTCCGAAATGAATTGTAAAATTATATAATATACAAAGTGGCGCAAAATGAATTAACTATTTTATTGTACTAAATAAAAATTGATTTTGAGTGATGGAATTCTTTATATTGACCTTTACGTGTTCCATTGCTTGTCTGCTTGTATACTGCAGCTGTCTAGTGCACAATTGTCAAATATGATTGATTTGCAAAAATTTCAAGTATCCCGATAGGGTGATTAATTTTGCGCCAGCTTGTGTTATGGAAGGCATCGTAGATTAGTAATTAGACAGGGGTCTATGAGCATGAAATTGAAATTGTATTGAGCCAAGACCCAGAAGAATGACAAAGTCGGTTCAAAATCATAGGCTGGTTGACTATTTTCGTTGATTGCTATATTGAGATTTTTCACCGCGCCATCTTATCTTAAATGCGACTATTTGGCCAAAACCAAGGCAAACGTTATGAGCATCTTCAACCACTTTTCGAAAAAAGTTTTGTGACGATTGTGGCAATAGAGACCAAAACCAACTCGCGCAAGTTCCGAGAGCTTCTTAAAAAGAAGTTGTACAGGAGTAAATTCGGCCCAAGTTCTTCGAAAGATGAAATAAATACATATCAATTATTGTTGACATTACTTTAAATAATGGAATAATTCTCGCAAGTTTCAGGTACTTTTTGAGCACAATACGCATAGGTGTAATCATTCTACATGCACATACATACATATAGCCATCACGAGTGCATTGGTTATTGGTTGTTATGCTCACATACAATACTTTACTGCTCAAGCTTCGCTTCTTATTAATGACAATTACTGCCACTTCTAAGCTCATTTGGCTTCTTGAATTACCGTAACTAATGACGACGGCAGTAGTTGTTCACGTTTTTACCGCCTCGCCGTCGACACTATTCAAACTTTCTTCCTTTATTCATGGCTTGTCGCATCAACTATAAGTATGTATTTGAGTGTAGATAGAAAAGTATCTCGACTTCCTTTTTGTTACTTAATTTTACACTGATTTGCTTTTCACGGTTTATTAACAACGGATTTTCAGTGGCATTCGCCAGCATTAGCAGCAAAGTGTGGCGACAAAGTGGCAACAAATTTGTATTATTAATACGAATTTATTTTCAACCAGAAGCTCTCCATTTTGGTCGAGGATCTACTTGCCAATTATGTATATATAGAGTAAACATATATATATTCATGTAGCAATTACTTATATCCGTTGTCTATTTCCTGAAATCACAGCTTCTCGTCCGCCTAACAGAGCATGGCAGTGCTGTTGAGTGATTGTGTTAACAGCACCAAAAGTGTAGGAGTGTTTGAATTTTAAGTTCGTTCAACATTTGTTTAGTTGTCTCTCTGCTTTCTATTTTCTGTGCATCTCTTATCCTTGTGTTACCGTTAACTCCCTGCGCCACACTTAATTTTCTTATTCGCCTTCTTCGAACTTTTCTAATTTTCATGATTATCATCTCCTTCTTTGGTTGGTTGCTGTGCAGTAGCTCTAAGGTAGCATTTTATGCTCTCTCCACCGTATGGAACATCGTAGCAAAATAGACGGTATCCTCACTAATTTAGCTTCAATATATGTATACAAAAGAAAGTTGTTTTGTCAAGTAATTTGGTCTGATGATACTCTTAGTTCTTCTGTTGCTGCGTAAAATTCTGTGGTAAAGTTTTGATTCTAGTTATTATTGTTGTTGTTGTGGACAGCAATGCTTTAATATTAAATGGTTAGGTCATATTTTGTTTTACGCAGGCTTAACTACATAATTTTGTGTACTTAATTTGAATAATTATTTATGAGATGAAAATGAATGGCTATGAATCTGAGGGCTAATGTCAAAAGAAATAATTAACGGTGTTTGTGTCTTTGGAGTATATAAGCAGTTAATAGATTGCCTTAATAAAATTAATGTTCAAAAAGTTGTTAACTTGAGTTTTGTGTTCGCTTGATTGATAATCTAATATTTACTACGTGCATACTGGGCGGCGCAAAATTAATCACTCTATCAGGAGATTTAAACTATTTGCAATTGGCGTCGTACGCCAATCATATTTGGCACTAGTGAAATAGACAGCTGCAGTATTTAAACAAATTGAACTCGTAAAGGTGAAGATAAAGATTTCAATTACTTAAAACGATTTTTTTTATTTAGTAAAAAAGTTGTTCAAAAATAAAATTGATGAGTAATTTTGCGCCACCTTGTACCAACATGTCGAGGCTGAATGGATGTGTGCGTAACTACTATTCGATTGGTCATGGGTTCGGTACTCACTGCAGACTTAAAATATGGAATTTTGGGTGGCCCCTACTTCCGCCATGAAGAAACCTTTCACAAAAATCATCAACCATTCGGAGGTGGCATAAACCTGTTCGCCACAGATAGGCGCGAAAGCTCAGCTAAGCGTGTAACAACACTTGGTGCTAATTAACGTAATCATTTATGGACTTTCCCACTTAATTTTTAGTTAAATACCCAATTACTTACAGAAAGTGTTAAACGGAACGAATCGATCTTGAGTGGAATAGAGTACTCTCGTCGTAGTCGTATATGTGCCCACACACGGGCACAGTTAAATTTCTACTATTTGACATGTGCCGACATCGTAATACTCGTATATGCATCATGGAAAAAATATTCGTAATATTCTAACGTGTTTGCCTTCCATTCGTCTATTGACTTTCAAACTGAAAGAAACAAAACTGAACTGTCCCAAGACAGACGATATGTAATGCTGCGGTGGCGATTGACTCCCAGCTCATAATTTCCTATCTACATGTAATTTACCGAGGGTGATCGACCCTAGCACATTCCGAACTCTTGAGGGTGGTAATAAGTAGTATGCAGGGGATTTATGTACTGAGTGAGCGCATTTCCGTAGCTAGCTTGAAAATTTGTATTTTATATTTATGTATATTTATTAACTTGGCGTAAAACTGCTTGTTCATATTGCATTGCAATTTGTTACTATTCAAGAAGTGTTTGATATTTTCCATTCTTCATGCTAAGCAAATACAGCATTTAAATGAGATAGTCAAACCTCGTCAAGCATTTGCTCGTTCCGAGTAATAGATAATTTACAAATTTAATATGAACAGCTGTTTCCTTCAAGCGGATATTGGATAAGATATTTCTTATTTTCTATTTTATTTTGTTTTCTCTTTTCATATAAGCTTTGCGAGTGTTATCATAGTTGATTGCACTGTAATCGAACTCGCCTTTTGCACATTTCCATAACTCCATGCGCAGTTGCTTGCAGCATTCGAATAATTGTGCTAGTTTTTCTCCTCTTCAGGTTTTTTGTTTCCTGGTTTGTTACATATTTATTTGGAATTTGAGCTGTAGGGACTGCGGGCAACTAACCTTTTTTATATTGAATTTCATGAAAATTATTTTGCTTATGTTAAACAAATCGAAATTGAAAATTATATTTATTTACCCCTGAAATGCATCTGGCATACAAGCACCGAGTGGATATTGAAAAAGTGTATATCAACATCGTTTGGCCATCCTAGTCACACGATGCAAATGTAATAGAAAATATTTGCGCTCTCATGAGAGATGATAGATTACAAGGATTGGCCAAGGCGAATCTATTAAAGGTGACAACAGATGATTTGTTTTTTCTTTCGCCGTATACACTAGGATGTCAGCACAAAATAAAATGACGAAAAGCCATTTGCACCATCATCTTATGCTTGAAGCTCCAAATAAATATCGGTTGTTCAACGCAGTTCGCTTTCTCATTTGAACTTTCTTTTGTCGTGACATCCTGAGCTACAAAACATTGTTGTTGGTCTAGTGCCACCACCTTTAATGAATTCGCCAGGGTTAGGTCATACGAAACAAACTTCTGAGAGTGTCATGTCATAGAGGATTTTACAGAGGAAGAAAATATTGCATCATTGAGTGAGTAATAAGACTTCATTGAGTAAGTATTTACTCAATGGTTGAGTACAATCCCTCTGCCAATCAGTCGTTGATCAGACGGCAACGAAGTAACATGGGCGATAGCTACGTTAGTTTTTTAGGCAATCTCAGGTTTTACTGACCTCTGTAGTAAACAAACCGCTATCATAACGGTCAGAAAATCAGCTGATTCCTTCAACTTCGCTGTAGAGGCTTACAATCTGACTTTGGTGCGGCTGTATTCTTTCCACTGTGATGAAGCAGGAGATAGAAAAATTTTATAAGCATAAAATAGTTAACACAAAAAAAAAATACTTAAAAATATTTGGGGAATTTTTTTATTATAGGCTGTGCGACTAAATGAGCACATCGCTATACCATCCCAATCGGTTTTAGATGGTAATGGTGATTTGGCAACTTAATAACTTAAGCGCTTTAAATAAATTCAGGATAAAAAATGACTTTTTGTGTTAATAAATTGTTTTTTTAAAGCTTATTTACGCTTTCAATTTTATTTATTTATGTTATTAGTACATTTAATAGCTAAGCAAGCAAATTTGTTTGAGCCAGCCGCAAAAGTTGCTTTTGTTCTGCACAACACTGTTGATATTTGTATTTCATAAGTTTATTTATAAAAAGAACTGAACTGCAGGTGCACGTGCTTTTCGTCATAAACTGGGAATGCAATGTTTCCATGATTTTTGTAGACTTTTACTTTTTTTTATATTTCTCCTACTCGACCCGTTTTTTTCAACCCTTGCTCTCCTTGATGTTCACGCTTCGTGCAACAGTAGAATGGTCTAATGGTCATATGTACATAAATATATTTAGTAACACATGTTGCATGCCACCGTTCGCGTGACGGACCCAGCGGATAAATAGACATGCAAAATAATTTTGTGAATTCCGATGATTTTTTATATACTTACCAAATTATGTCTCTTATATACTCACGCAGGTGCAACAGGAGTAAGAAAAATAAATGAAGAAAAAATAATTATGAACGAATTGGCTAAAGTAAATACATAAATTTAACCCGGCTGGCAGGAAGTTCGCACATTTTAACACTCTGCTCGAATGCTCGTGACAGTGCGGAAAACCGCGTTGCAGAGCTGGCGGATAAACATACCAAAGCTACTATGCAGTCCGCAAGCATCCATGGTTGATAAATGACAGACAAAAGAATGATGTGTTAAAATTTTAACAACCATCCGGCTATCTACTTGTCTATTTTAAAGTGATTTTTATGTGTTGTGGCATGGTGGCAAAGCGACTAGCGACGAAACGATGTCCATACCAGGGCCATTGTGTTACTCAAATGTGTATAGCTATATATGTGTAATGGTACATCCCATAATGGGCAACCGCTGCAAGCTAACTTAAGTTACAATAGTAGGAACTCCTATCACCACGACACGTACAGTCGGTCTATTGGAAGCGCGACCGAAAACATGAAAACTTGCGAGTAGAGTTCCGTTATAAAAAAATATGAAAGCAATATGCGTTGTTCCTATCGCTAGTCTTGTGGGAAATTTAGAAAGCGTTAAGTGGTCATCCTCGCGGGGCTCGAAATCACGTCCAGGAAAATTAATGTATCGACCAGATCAATGTCAAAACTAATTAGAGATGATCTCCACATGAAAGCCTTCCGTCGCTCAACTGGTCATCTACTTCGGTGGCACGCGGTTAACGGCCATGAAAATATTCTTTTCACAGATGAGAAAACTCTCACTTTTGAAGAAGTTTTGAATAAGCAAATCGGCAAAATGGCAAAATCTATGCTAAAACTTCTAAAGACGCAAAAAATGTTGTTCCAAGGGTTTAGCGGAGCCACCATCCAGCCTCCGTAATGGTTTGGCGAGAAGTCTCTTGTAAAGGTGTTGCAACTCTTCATTTCTGCGGAAAAGCGGTTAAGACTGAGGCAAAAATGTACCGGGAAGATGTCTTAGAAGGCGTGAAGAAGCAGTTGAGCAGCCCATAAGGCAAAAACCACCCAGCATTAACTAAAAAACAATATTCCTTGGTTCATAGCCGCAGAGGATTGGCCGCCTGGAAGTCCAGACCTACAGGGTGGGCCATGTAAAATTTGCTTTTTGAATCGGCTATAAAAAAAAAAAACTAATCAATATTTTTTCAAACTTTTTTTTTATTTTGAAGATTGAACATTGTCATTTATGAATGAAAAATAATATCGTTCAAATGACTGCCACGACTGGCTTTACAGTAGGTCATTCGATCAACCCAATTTTTAAGCACATTTTCGATTGATTGGGCTCCAATTTCATGAATGGCAACTTCGATTTGGTGTTTTAAAGCATCAATCGTCTCTGGATGGTTCGCATAGCATTTGTCCTTAACGGTTCCCTACAAAAAATAGTCCAACGGGCTTAAATCACAGCTCCGAGACGGCCTATTGATATCGGAATTCAAAAACGGTAGCCAAAAGTTCGAGTGTAACTTTGGCAGTGTGACAAGTTGCACCGTCCTGTTGAAACCAAATGTCGTCCATGTCATCCTCTTCAATTTGTGGAAACAACTCGTTGAGCATGTCACGGTAACGATCGCCATTTACTGTAACCGCGGCTCCTCGCTCATTTTCGAAAAAAATGGCCCGAAGATGCCGCCAAACCAAAAACCGCTCCAAACAGTGACTCGTTGTGGATGCATTTGCTTCTCTACAGTAACGTGTGGGTTTTCTGAGCCCCAAATCCGACAATTTTGCTTATTGACGTAGCCACCGATGTGAAAATCAGAAATGAAGAAGAAGACTCACCACTTGGGAAATAATTTTTCAATATTTTTCAAGTTTGTTCAAGCGTATAGCGTCCCATTTCGTAAATGTCAAACCTTTAAGTAAATTATGAACACATTTGACATGTCATTTGTGTTACCATTCTCATTGGACTACAGTTGTGATCAGACTTCACAGAAATTTGGAGAGTCTAAAACAATCTTTGATTCAGGCTGCAATATCTGAATGTTCTAATCGTTTGAAGACTTGTGTAAAAGCTAATAGTGACCATTTCGAATATAAATTAGAAATTGTTTTTTAATGTTTACAAATTAGTAAAAAAAAACACATATTATAATTTCATATCCATAACGGACTTAGCTTGTAACAGAATTTATGGCAGGACTAAGTATTGGGTGTAAGAATTATTATAAGCCGAAGAATCGAATTGGTCAAATAGTTTCTAAGTCATGGCGGTCACGTTACTATTAGACAGACTGTATTGTGCAGATTGCCCTTCAGCGGTTCGATACAGCCTTTGTTGATCGCAACAATTGTTGATGTAGGGTTTGTTGTTTTTTTTTATTGTGGTTAGCTCCAACATCAGCCGAGTTTACAGCACGATAGTTGGAGCTTTTTGTTTTTTGCTTTGATTGTTGCATGCGGCTTAGTACATACATATGTGGTATTGTGGCTGTAATGCATTTTTGTCTTGTTGTTATTGTTTGTTTTGTTTATTATTGCTTTATTGTTGCTCTTGTGTGGTTTCATTTCATCAACACTTTGCCACCTTGCCACCTTCTGCTATTTGCCACAGTTCATGCTTGCTGCGTTATTGTTCTCGAAATTTGGTGAATTTTACTGGCTCCTAAAATTTTTTATATATTTTTTACATATAGACACATGCATATATTCACATATATACTTATTCACTTGTATCAATTTTTTATGTCGACTGGGGTGCCCAACCATGCATACTCATATGTGCAACATCAGTCCACCGCACATGTGGTATTTAATACCAAATCTCCATAAAACTCTTTACATTATTGCGGTGCTATCGAAGAACATCAACAACAACACTTTCCAAAAAACAGTAACCCTTACCTAAGTTTATTCACACGCTTATGTGTTAGTGAGGTATTCATCGCCTTTGTTTTGTCTCTTTTTGTTTCGGGGCACACGTTTTCATGTAACGTCACAAAGTCAAGTGCGCTTCATTTTTTGTTGCTGTCTTTCACCCCCAAAAGCATTGGAAACACATCAACTTGTATCGTCAGAATGCATAACCAGCAATCCATCCATCCAGACATCCAGTCTTCCGCACACTTACACTCGCGTGTATTGCCCGTACTAGCGCTGAAACTCTCTGTGGCAGTTAGAGGAGCATCCAAAGCATTTTTGATTTCCCTTGCTTCTATGTTTCTTGCTCGTGTTGTTATTTCGCTTTTGGTTTAATGTTGTGGCTCCCCATACTTTATTTTTACTCGTTGCAATGAAATTTTCTTTTTTCAATGCTCTTTCTGCCTTTTTCTACCTTTCATAGCATTTTTTGTACTAAATGCTTAGAGTTAACTAGAAGTTCTATTACACAGTGCGACAACTTTTAACTTTTTTCTCACACATGAGAAAATTTATTTTATGCCAGAATATTTTAAAAGTACCACATTTTTGTCTATTTATTTATTTATTTATTTTATTATTCTAAAAATAGAGTTCATTTTGTACAAGAGTATAAAAGTTCGACAAATTATCAATAAAATTGCACACATTCTAATCAAAATTTTTAAAATAAAAATTGGTACACAGTTTATAGCCCCTTAATTTCTAGTCCCATAAAGTGCAACTTTGAAGTGACTCAAAATTCTCGTTAATTTTTGATAATTTCTTTCGCTGACGGTTTGCGCATTTTTTCATACATGAAAAAATTTCGTGGGCGCATTATCACATGAGAATAATTTCTTCAAAGATATTGAAGAACGAACATTTCCAAAAAACATTTTTAAAACTTTTCGGCTAGTAGATTTTCTCAATACTGTTGCACTGTGTAATAAATTTGAATAAAACGAAAATATTTTTTTTTAATTTTTTAATTTTTTTCTATTTATTTTTTTAAATTTTTTTTCCTAATTTTATTATTATTTTTATTTATTTTTTTATATATTTTTTATTTTCTTGTTGTGTTCATATACTTTTGTAATCCAAATATGCGCCATTTTAATCGATACTCTTCTGTTATGTTCTCGGATGAGCCATTATTTCATCGCTGTAGTATTTCTGAGTTTTACAAGCTGAAAAGTGGCTCAAGTGCATTTGCAGGTTTCTGTAGAATTCAACTTTACTGCATTAAGAGAGGTCTACAGTGACCGAAGCAGATGATAGTGTGAGGGGCGAGAAGAGATTTATTATAAGTATGCATTAAACTTTTTCAGCCAAGTTCTTCGCGGAGTTTCGATAATAAAATGAGACTTACCCTGTTAGGCAATCCTCTTAAGACGGAGCTGGTCCTATTTACGAGGAAATATAAAATACCCAGAGCTCAACTTCCCTCTCTAGGGGGCGCTCCTCTGATTCTTTCTGACAAGGTGAAGCACCAGGAAGCTTACATGGAAGCCCAATATTGAGGAAAGAGTGAGGAAGGCAAGAGCGCAAGTGGCAAGAGATGGGGCCTTTCACCTAGAGTTGTTTTTTGGCTATATAAAACTATTGCAAAGCCTATCTTGCTATATGGAGTCATAGTCTGGTGGAACTCACTAGAGAAGACGACATTAGTGAAGAAGCTGGAGAGAATTCAGAGGTCGACACTCACTGGAATCAGTGGGGCGCTTCGAACGACTCCTATTCTGGCGCTCAACGCAACGTAGACATCGCAGGCAGAATTGCCGCTACACGTACCGCAATCAGACTGAGGAGCTCGAGCTTTAAGCTCAACCTCACTTATAGGCACTCAAGTATCCTTAGAAACTTCGAGTTCATCCCTCTGTCAACGGATCAGTATACCCTCGTTTAGTCCAACTGGAACCTTCTCCACTCATATTCCGTCAAGGGAAGAGTGGCCAGGGGCTAAACTTGGGGACAGGGCCTGGTGAACTTTAATGGATCGAAGTTGGAAGGAAAGACTGGCGGAGGAGTCTTTTGCGAGGAGCTCCCCATCACACTCAAATTCAGGTTACCGGACCACTGCAGTGTGTTCCAGGCAAAGGTAGCTGCAATCAAGGAGGCAGCTGGTTGGCTGCTCACATGCATACTAACAGTCAAGAAAGTAAATATTTCCTCCGACAGTCAAGCGGCAATAAGGGCCCACGGGTCAATGACGGTGCATTCGAAACTGGACAAGGAATGCTTGACCTCACTTGACACAAGCGTCATCTGGGTTACTGGTCACAGCGACATTGCGGGAAACTGTGAGGCGGATGAGCTGGCCAGACAAGGGACATGTGAGGTGATTTTCCCGCGAAGGGAGAGAATTGGGATCCCCCTGACTACCTGCGAACTGCTCC
This sequence comes from Anastrepha obliqua, assembly GCF_027943255.1. Lineage (NCBI taxonomy): Eukaryota > Metazoa > Arthropoda > Insecta > Diptera > Tephritidae > Anastrepha > Anastrepha obliqua. The sequence continues at coordinate 78,723,208 of NC_072894.1, forward strand.
TGGAAATATGAGCATCGCGCCAACTCAGCGAGCGTTGGGCAAGTACACAAACTTGTAAGGTCGCGAAATCCTTGTGGCCACGTGTGGACCGGAGGCGCTCGGGCGAACTCCTGAGGCTAACAAAATATCAGCTCTCGAATCTGGTGGGTTTTCCCACAAGTCACTATGCGTGAGGAATGCATGCTGTGAGACTTGGAATCACCGCGAGTCCTTTTTGCGCTAGATGTATGGAGGATGAGGTGGAATCATATCAGCACCTTCTCCTTAGCTGCCCTACTCTGGCGGAGCTAAGATCCAGGCATCTTGGCTTTTACTTCTTTGCTATGCCTGTTGATACAGCTGGCGCTGACATTAAAAATCTGATAAATTTCATCAGTAGCACAAAGCGGTTGACGCAAACGCAGCATAGTCATCGTTCGTAATCCACACGCTCCTAACCATCCCAGCACCACCTCTCCCTGCATCTCCCTGTATCCCATCGGTCTTTCTCTTTCACCTCACTTCCTTCCTAATGGTATCACAAAGGACGAATCCATTTTTTCTTCGTCCAAGTGTGCTCATTCCTTGGGCAACCATACCAACCTAACCTATCCTCTTAGGTAACGAGCTTCGGCTCGGTTCAGCATTTGAGCACAAGGGTACTGCGAGGACTGGCATTTGTATTTCTGGACGTGCGCACGTCTACTGTTGTCAGGCGCCATTTGGAGTTTCCATTGACAAGTTTTACATATGTCACCATAAATCCATATCACCATATATCTGGAAAAAAAATGCAATGAACTGTGAACATTTTTGTGCGTTTAAAAAATTATTTTGTATATATAATATATTTATTAAAAGTATTATACGATCAGCATGCACCATCCCGTGATACTATAAAAAACCCCGGTACAATGTATTTTTTTGTGAATGCTGTTCAGCCACCGACGAATTTCGGGAGGGTCATCTCAAACCAGCTGTCGTGCCAGAAACCATTGATGGGCACGAAACGGTAGAACAAAATCATCTTGTCACATACCGTGAGATCGGCATTAGTGCGTCGAGCATCCATAAAATTTCACATGGGCAAAAAAGGTGTTTTCGCGTACGATTCCACACAATTTAAAACCGTCTGATCGAAGTGCTTCAAAAATTGGTTCAGACGAATTGAAAAGTGTATTGATCAGCATTGAGAATAGTTTGAAAAACAATGAAATTGAGGGCTAATGTTCATTTTTTAATTAAAAAAAAAATTAATCACTTTTCATCAAAGTTTGACACTTCAAGCAAAATTTTGTGGAAAATTTAGATATGTAATTTTATAGCCCATTGAATTTTGGTCTAATAAGGAATCCTCACATTTTTTTTATGTGGAAGGAAACATCCAACTTCGTCGAACTTGCACTTTATTATACAAAAGATCAATTTTTCCAAAAATTCCGATTAAAAAGCTTTAAATTTTAATGAAAATGTGTTGAATGTGTGTTGCTTTTTTTATTTGCATCAAATTTAAAACTTAGATTTATATATTGTAGATAGGAAAATTAACTATATTTTCATACAAACAAATTCTTAAAATGAAATTAAAAACAAATAAATTTTCAAACCTTACCAACAAATCCTGATGAGTGTTGTAGTTATTTAACGCAGTGCAAAGCTGAGGTTATCTCAGTGTAGCCACATTTCTATTCACGAACTGAAACATCATCCTCTGCCCACTTTTTCATTTTATCACCCCAGCAGTAATTCCCAAAGTACCCACACTGCACCTACCATTTCGCAACATTCAAAAGCTATGCAGCATCATCTACTTTTTTTCTCTGTTCACCAGCATGGGTATGTGATATTCCCGCGATAAAAAGTATACCCACGCTTTTTTTTTAAACGATTTTTACACTGAAAAAAATTTTCTTACAAAAACTTCAACAAAGAAATTGTATTCTAAACAAGATTGATTTATCAAGTAAAGATTTTTGTTGCACTACATACACTATGTACATAATACATTCCTCTAAACGAGGAAATAATAGCGCTAATAACAAACTTTGTAAGAACAAAAAGTCCAACAGAAGCCGTTTATAACGAACGGAATGCTTGAAGAATATTTGAAGTTATTTTATTTTACGAGAACATATACCCTACTTTACCATATGCTGCATGTACCATAGTTTTTTGCATGGTTTTTTCTGGTTGTTTGTTTTGTACGGTTTTCCAAGGAACGCATCTACCGTGTAAAAAAAGAATTTGGGTGTCTAAAATGAAAAAAAAATTTCGTTGCAAACAATAATTACAGGTTTGTTGGTGCTTTGTTATTTAAATCGCATAATGCTATTCTTAATTTTTGGTTTTCTGACCATATAAAATATTTTAAAATGAGGGAACAAAATATAGGCATTTGCTTTGAAAATTACACAGACATGCAGCTATGTCAAATGCACACCCTTTGCAAGTGAATCACATTCGACTTGGTACTACAGACACTCAGGGACAGTAGTTATTTGAACATTAGCGATACAAATTCGATGCTACTCAAATTTAGACATCCCTAATTGTGCATTACAGCTCCACTTCCTCTAAACAAAATAAAAAAAAAGAACTTCAGTACTTTTAGATCGATATACTCGTACTCTAAGTAGCCTAAACTTTTGAGTTTTAGTTATTTGTTTTCAGTTTATTATTTGTGTTATTCGTTTTTGGCTTCATGTTGCTCCAATTGATTGATTACTACCATTTGTTGCGACAAGAAAGCAGCCACAACAAACCCACATCAAACAAATGACGCAATAAAAAGCAAAATGTGAAGCTGAGTGGGTGAAATGAGTAGTACAAATCCTCACATCCACAGTTTATTGAATACATCCCAACAATGCATTTATTTGTGTGTGTTCGTTTGTCTATTTACTTAGCAGCTAATTTGTGGTATGCCTCAAAGTGGCCAATATGCTGATTTGCATATGCGCTCCTCTTACTGCATAGGCGACACCGACCAAAATGCCAGCAGCAGAATCCGTTTCGAAAGTTCTGCTTCAATGCGCCTACAAATGCATATATTTACATATTTATACGAGGGTTGTTTTTATAAAAAAGTTTTAAGCCGGTTTCGAACGGCAAATATTTGGTTTTTTATGAAAACATGGCAGAAATACGCGCGGAGGTTTGCCATTGCCTGCTGAGGGACGACGGGCTATTAGAAAAAGCTTTTTCTATCATTTGGGGTTTCATGCCCGGAGACTCGAACACGGGCTCTTCCTTATGTTTGGAAAAATATAGTTTGGTGGTTAGACATCGTTTTATGGCTTTTAAAATATTCGCCAGGAGGATAAATATGCTTTTCCATTCGTTTGCACCAATTTTAGAAACACTTTGTCCATTCGCATTTCTAGGGCGCATTCATCTATATAATGCCGAAGAATGCCTCAATCTCAACCTGTGACTGACTATCTTAGTCACTTCGTGTGCTCCACCGATAGTTTCTGGCACATCAACTGATTTCGAACCACGTTTCCGGAATTCGTCGGTGAGCGAACAGCGTGCGGAAAAACATTTATTGTAGCATTTTTTTTACGGTACTAAAGGATGGTGCTTGCGCGCCGCATAATATTTTTAGTTGATCGCTGCGTTCTTGTCATGTTAATCCACGTCGAAAATTGTGAAAAATATTGGAAAATGCTCCCGATTTGACCACATTTTTTACATTTTTAAAGCCACTGCACATGTATTTGGCTTACACATCAAAATGGGCTAAGTGCGCTTGGGGTAAAATATATCAAACTTACCAATGCAAACGTTAAATGACGCCTGACAACACTATAAGTGCCCAAGTTCAGAAATATAGATAGCAACCTTCGTATTTACATATATAGATATATGCGAGTTAACACGTTGACTGCCGAGCGAAATTTGCTGGTTATCACACAGCGCCGCAAGTGTGCATCACCACCATACCAAAAACAATGCGCCGGCACCCATTGCCCGGCGCGGCGCCATTGAAAAGCCATGCGCCGGGCAATGGGTGCCGGCGCGGCAGTCAACGTGTTAATAAAAAATGAGATAGCTATAGACACACCAACACATATTTACAGTCTGGGTCATATGTATGCATATTAAAATTCACTTATGGAGAAAAAGCTCCCCTGACTATACTGTCCCCTTCTTACGGTGACTGATGGTGTTATTTTAGTGATCAGCACGTGATTTTATTGCTCATTTCCCTTCAGACCATTTGCCTTATACGTTGGTTATTCATACGTTTATTTTTGCGTTGCATCTTCTCATTTATGCTGCCTTAAACTATTTTTGATGCTCATCATCTACCTACTCTGCAATCGTTTCTTATATGTTGTCACGCAATTTGAGTTGTGTTCTTGCCTTTTTTGTTCGAGGTTTTCTTCAAATTTAATGTTCTTGTTTTGGGATTAATGTCGCGCATTTATCATTTTTCTATCCGCTCCACTACTCTATTTGTATGTACATAACATACATACTTCCCACATAAGAAAATATGCGTAGAATCTGTTTTCAGTCTTATCTTTATTGTAGTCAAATTTTTTTGCGTTCATTGGGGAAAAGAAGCCTTTCAAATCTCATTCACAAATTAGGAGGTTTATTTTTAATTATTAAGAAAATTAATGTGCAGCTCCATTTATTAACTTTTAGTTTTGTATGTGGTACTTCATCATCATCACCTTGTTTTTATAGCCCTTACACAGTGACAATGGAAGCGTTTCATACAAAAGTTAACCATAAATAGTAAAAATTGAGCTAGAAGTTTCACGTTATTAAAATTCAACGCTATTTTTATTCGCTAACAACTTGCACCTATTTTGCTAAAATTTCAAGCCAGGGTGTTGCCTACCAATTTTTTATAGTTCAGATTAAAGTTTAAAATTTAGATAAAAATTTGTTGATTTTTTAAATTTTATATAAAGGTTGAAAATTTGATTTATATGGTTTTAGATGAAGTATGAACAATATTAAAAGAAAGTAAACAAAAAATTGTAACTCGAAAAGCATTGTTAAGATTTGTAAACAATGCATTTCGATTGATATAAGAAAGCTGTCGGATCAATCGTTAAATTGTTACATAAAGAAGGAAAAAAAGACAAAAAAAGGTATTATTATAAATTATATACTTTATCAATTAAAAAAATTAAAAAAAAAATTTTCCAAAAAACAACGCGAATTGTGAGCTACTTTAAACTGGTACAATATTATACCAAACAAACGAAGCGACCTGCAGTTTTATGCCGCCTCCGAATGGTAGATGCTTTTGATACGCTCGGATGTTTTGACATTGCCTGTCGAGGAAACACTTTTAGATACACTTTTTTCTAATATTTGGTATTTTATGCCCTCTCTGCCCTCGCACCAACTCTTTCGGCTACGGCGGCCGCCGTATTCTCTCTAAATATGATTGGATATATGGTAATGCCAGCGTCAAAAGCGAGTGTACACCACATATTGGCTATTTATTTGTTTATTTTTTAATTAGAATTATTTTGTATTAGACTGTAGTTAATACTACAACATACCTGTAAACCATATAATGCAAAGTGTCAAACTTAGTACAAAATTTCGCCGAATTTTCATTAAAATTTCAAACTTTTGAATCAGAATTTCTGCAAAAATTTGGGGTATGCAGTTTTGCAGTCCAATTACGTTGGTTAAAAAATTACGTTGAATTTTAGTAATTTCATCTGCTGACGGTGCTGGGTATTTTCCTTCATATAAAAAAAATGTTCGTGCATTTGTTTTGTGTGAAAAAAAAAAATCATTTGGATAATAGACACCTTTTTGCTGATATCGATTTTTTATGAATTTTCTGAAAGAAAATATATTAATAAAATCGCAGAAACTATTATTTTTTTACCCCTAAGGTATAATTAACCTCTCATAAAAGCTCTTTGTTAGGCTGGCACAAATTCAGTTCTCAATACCAACTAATCGAAAATTCTGGGAAATTCCTGTTTCAAGAATTCATATTGCATAATTTTAACAGCAGGGCACAAAAGATGATCAGTTATTAGACATGAGAACCTGCTAAGAAGCCAGTGCCTAGAGAGAACCACGCTGATTCACACCCGATCCGTAGTGAATTTTTCAGCGAATATATAGGCAAAATGTTATTTTTGATAACTTCATTTAATTTTTTTGTTTTTTGCTGCAGCTCTAAGCAACTAAATCCAAAAAAAAAAACAACAATAAAGAATCACATTGAATAAATGTTAAATGTTAATAAACAGAGTAAATGAAGAAAATTAGATTGATTGTTGAGGGTGACGATCAAAGCGGCAGAGCCAAGAAAAACAAGTTAATTCAATTTACGGTCACGTTGAGCAGAAAAATATTATTCTAAAAAAGAATCTTTAATTTAATAGAACGCAAAGCGTGTCAAAGCGTATAAAGAAATCAGGAATGGTGTAGGCCGAAATGTCAAAGTCATTGGCTGCACCTGCTATTGGCATGTAGCTGTCACCCAATCAATCTTCATTACTTAAACAAACTAAATGCTAAAAAGCAGACAAAGTAAAAGTAAATTCAGCCATAGTTACTAGCAAATTCGTGTCTTCCGTTTGTGCGAATGTGTATGCCAATTTTTTTATCCCTAGAAAATAACATATTAGGATAAGGCAACCTATGTCAGTCGAAATACATTACATCCAAAGTCAAGAAGTCAACTACAACTGTACAATACGTTTCACGGTCACACTGACCACCGAATGGAATTAATTGGATTTCGCCAGCTATTGTGTCTTCATTACTTCCTCCTAATTCAATTAGTAATGACGTTGCATTCGCGATTACCACACTTGAAAGTGGGGCTGGTTATCTGCTCGCTTTCCGTATGCGGGTGGTGGTACGAGTATAGCAGGTAGCGGTGGCTTTGTTTTCGATATTTCCGTTGCCGGCCACAACGCACAATCACAACACACACGCACAATGTGGTATTTAATCCGACTCCAGCAATACGACAATAAGTTTTAACTCACTGATAGATAACAAAACAAATAAAAGCCTTATTAAATACAGTTACGTACAGCGAAATAGTTGCAGTGCTTGCTGCTCTACCTTTTTACATGAAAATGTTTCGATAATTTTGGTTTCTTTAATGACTTATTAATATATATTTAGTCCACAATAAAAATATACTAATACTAAAGAAGTTTGCCCTAATTATCGCTGCAAAAATGATTACAACTTATCAATTATTTATAAAAAAATATGGATTTAGCAAATTTTCGAGCTTGCAATAACGGCTTTAAGGGGTCAACCCTTGTGTTCGGTTCGAAAAATCGCTTTCTGTTTTCAAAATTACATATACAGGGTGATCTGTTTGGCATTTGGAATTTTATTATCGATGTTTTAAGCATCTTTTGACTGCGAAAATAGCATCCTTAATATACCGAAATTTAGATACTAGACGTTCACAAAATGGATCGCTTTTGACTTAAACAAAGTTGATAAATATTGAATACATTTTATTTTCTTCAAAAATCGAATAATCAGCGAATGAATGGTGTTGTCAAGTGGCCGCCTGGAGACTGCGATTTGTTTAGGGCACCGCTAACAGTAAATGTTATACAAATGTTGCGTAAATCGAAGTTGCCATTGGTGAGATAAGTGCCGAAACTTACTGAAATATTTGGTTGGCTTCTGTAAAGCCAACCGTGTAGGCAATTAAAAAAAATTATATTCCTAGTTTAAGCAAACATCCGACCAAACTCAGGTAAACTTTTAAGTATAGTCTTTATTTGCAAAATGTGCCAAAAGTTCTCTATGCGTCTGAGGTCGGTGGTATTACTAGGCCAGCGCGTCACCTGTTCTCCTTACATACGATATACCGTCTGAATGAAAGAGGTAAAAAATTGTATTTTCTGAGCAAATTTTCTTTCTCTAATCAGTGTTTTTGGTCAGTGGATACGGTGAACCATTTTCATCGTTATTGAAAGATCTTTGCCATCATAACTAAAGTAGTAAATTATCTGAAGCTATTGACCAAATGTTATCCAGCTCCGGTACCAGTCTTGCGACCGTCGGTGTATAAAGTTTTTATCGCCCTTCCTAAGAGAGTAACCCGCGGAGAGTTGGCATGCTCGAAATCCATCAGTAGTTTGCTTCCTCTGACTGATGGTGGACTCTTGGCCTGTACATCCGATTACCAGTTTCCTGGTTACACCGTGTAGAATAATCATAGGGCAGAATTGCATTTAACGCTGCAGTCAAGGGGTGGACATTTGAGAGGGTATTCTCGATGGCGGCCGCCGTAGCCGAATGGGTTGATTACTATTCGGAAGTGCATAGGTTCAAAACCCTAATAATGGAAGAAAATTTTTCTAAGAATAGAGAGAACATGCAGTTACTTGAATAAGTACAGTGACCGCCAGTGTATGTACATATACATGCTTTTACGTTAAAGTACAATACCTGGCCATTTAATTATGACCGATTATAAAAATTACATATTTATGGCTTTGAGAGCGAATAAATAGCAAACGGTTTTAAATCATTTAGAAAAGCTTATTTGTTTTTATTAAAAGCTTCTTGACATTTTTGCATTAAAAATATTTATTTTAAACTAATATTTCGTGGCTCCTCCCCTTACTGTTAAGACGGCCGCAATTCGTTGAGGCATACTGGCTACGCACTGTGTTATTTTCGTCTTAAGATTTTAGTCACACATCTTTTATTCTGGTATTATTCCGCTGGTATACTGCCGATTTGAGGTATGCTCAACAATTTTCGATGGGGTTAAGGTCCGGTGAATTGCCAGGCAAAACCATTATTTCCATTGAATGCAGACAATTCATGCTCATCCTGGATGTGTGACATGGAGCTCCATCTTGCATAAAGGTGTATTCGTCTCTCGGACACTTCAGGGTTTCTAAATATGGCATCAAAACCTTTTCCAGCACCTCCATATACTGCATTGTTCCCCCATCAAAATGTAGCGGACCTGGTCCCTCTGAGGTTATACAGCCCCAAACCATAACACTGGGGGGTGTTTGACCCTTGGAAGTACACACTCTTCAGAATATCGTTCTCCGGCTCTTCTGCGGACAAAATTTGCTGTTTTTGTGACCGCTTCCAATCGGCATTCATCGCTGAAGATGATCTGTGAGAAGAAAAACACAACCACAAAAAAGTGTGAATATTCACATCTTCTTACTACTGCTATTTGACAAAGGAAAAAATGTTTTTTTAAACTTACTTTTTTCCAATATTCCGCGTCGAAGGCTCTGTGAAGTTGTGCCCAAAGTTTCCGCCGATTTCGCATACAGGGTGTTAGTTTTGGCGTTTTTGCTGGACGTCTGCAAAAAAGTCCATTTTCGTATAAGCGTCGTCGTAACGTTCTTTCCGAAACATTTACTCTAGATTCCTGAACCTCTCTTAAAATCATCCGACTTGAAGCATCTCTGTTCCAGAGAACTGTTTGGAAAGAACTGAAAGAACTGCAATTTGTTGCTTTTGTCCCGATGTCAAATCCGACTTTCGGCCCATTTTCTAAAAAAACTCTTTAAATTGAAAAAAAGGATAATCCACGTGACAAATTGAAAAGATATGTATATTTTGTACTTACTGTTGTTATATTTTAGATATATGAATATTCACTATTCAATTCTTTCACTTTTCAGACGATCTCAATTAGTTTTTTTATGCTTCTCACACAAGATCGAATTAATTCGCACTGGCACTGGCACACTTAGCTTTTCACTTATAAGCAAAAAAACTGATCCTTTTCTAATCGTCGCAGGTCAATTGACCGGAAATTCTTAAAAACATCTGAGAACAGGTTAAAACCCCCTTAATACCCTTTTTTATTTGGAAAAACCCAAATTGGATTGAAAATTTTACCTGATATTTGAAGTTTTCAGAAAAAATGCCATCGGTCATAATTCAATGGCCAGGTACTGTATATATGTGCATAGATAAGTACATATAAGCAGCTTACATTGTCTCAAAAGCATATAATTTTTATTTACTGCAATTTGTCTTTTTCTTCTATTTTTCTGCCCTCGAAGTAAATGTGTTTTTGTTTTCGTTTGTTACTATTTTTCACTAGCGCTTATCATATTAAATCTAATTTTGCTTCAAAAGTCCACATACATTTCGTCAAAGAAGTGTTTTGACATCCACTAATCTAGCGAAATTCAGACATATTGCTTGAGAAATGCAAATGATTCATAAGCCAATCGTAGAAAATATACATATAAACACAAAGCAAAGCAAAAACAATATACACTTCAGAAACAGCTGGTAAGAAAGCCCTTTTACAGTTGCAATTAATAGCATTAAGTAATATTAAAAAAAAATGAAATGTGAAGCAATACTTTGTATGGCACCCCAAGCATCTATAATACTTTGTAGTCTGCTTCCCGTAGAATGAATAATCTTTCGAATATCATAGATTTGTGCCAGAATATTACATCATCAATAGCTATTTGGTTGAGCCAGGCACACACTAGCGAAAGATAACTGCTTTTCAAAATGCTGTGCAGAGAGCAAAGACTTCTTTGGGGAACTCGGGAAGTATGCGCAAACTTCGACACCACACAAATCTCCAAATTCCCTATCAAGAATTCTTGGCGAGATCTGAGGGTTTGCAGCTATTTTTTCAACAAAATACGTTCGATGCGGTCAGATATTTTCCGTGATCTTCCACTTGCAGATTTTGGCTCCAGCCTATTTTCATATTTAACACGATTTATTATGTTATAAATAATTTGTCGGGTTGAATAAAACATTGCTGATAACTGTTTTTCTTATTGTACTCGTATAATTATAATAGATGGACTCAGAAACCTGAAATAACGTCCATTCTCCAGGCATTTTTGTGTTCTTTATAATTTATCATACGTACGATTTGTTGATTTGTTGATCAACAAGTCACTCTTACGATCACTTTATGACTGATGGATGACTAACGCGTGTGTAACAGCATAATGAGATAACGGTTTCTCAAATCATTTTAGCAAGTGATGCCGAAAACCAAGTGGTATCTAGGGAGGATAGTGTGATTAGAGTAGTTGATTTCTTTTTCTTCCATTCGCCTTTAATTTAAAAATGCTAGTAAAACGGAATGACGGAAAGTTGAGGTTCTTGTGCTGGTATATCATATACAGTGAGTCAAAAAAGTATTGGTACTACACTTGAAAAATCAAAGTTCTCAGTGCTATAACTTTTCTTCTAATGAGAGTATATAAAAAAATAGAAAACGGCATTTTCTTAATGTATTTATTTATAACGTATCTGAACAAACAAAAAAAAAATTAATAGCGACATAGGTTCAGAAGCTCAACCTGGGAAGTTAAAATAAGGCACAAATTCACATCAAAAAAGTATTGGCACGGACAGCGTAACCAGCTTGCTCCATTGCAGCTGTACGAGTAACAAGCTAATACTTTGTGGGCCCGCCTTTAGACTGAATAACGGCCTGCAAACTTCTCTTCATCCTATTTACCAGCCAAAATGGGTACCCCTCACAACACATACTGTCACTGTTGTAAACATCCGGAGAAAAAGGAAACAATCTTCCATTCCCTCTGTGAATGCCCTGCCTATGAGGAAGGACAGAATGATAACCCTGGGCCAACCGCTGTTCGAGAGTCTCGAACAACTGTCTGGCTTAGACATCAACAACCTAATAAGGTTCTTAAACTGCACAGGCTGGATATAGTCATGCTGTAAATAACCGTTAAACAAGTTGGTAACGAGGATGTGGCAACAAAATAGTGCGGAAGCGCTAGTTGGATTCTGGAAGAATCACCACTTTAACCAACCTGCCAATCTACAAAGACATGCTTAAAACGGCTGTTATGAGTCAACATGTGTACAACTGAAGGGTTGTTCAATAAGGGCGGGTAGATGTTGAAAGGTAATAAAATGGCGTTTGCTGTGTGGCTTGTAGCGCCGTCCTGCTGGAACCACATGTCGTCTAGGTCCATATGGTTCAATATGGGCCATAAGAAATTGGAAGGGCCACCACGTCTACCGAAAAATGGGCGCAATGCGCGCAACGTTTGCGTTAATGAACACTCATTTTGTTAATAAAGTTTTATCATTTGAACGTGCTGTTGAATCGTGTAACTTGCCATGATGATTTGGCATTAACAACTGAATAATAAACAAAAGATTTGACAGATGTCACCAAAACAAAATGGTTGCCACAGGGCGCCAAAATCGACCCGCGCCAATTGAAAAACCCTTTACTTCGAGTCAAATATTCCAGCACTTGTCAAAAAAAGCGCTTATTGTCTGCCCAGTTCGGTGTATACTATTTTTCAATCGAGTTTCAACTAACTTTTCGGTGAACTATGAACTTGAAATTTTCAACAAAGCTATCAATGATAACGTATTTCTCTTTCTTATGGAACTGCCCTATGGACTCTCGTACAAAATGAAGTATATTCTTATAAAAAGTAATTGCAATAAAAAAATGTATAATAAATAGTCAAAACTTCTGAATATGTGCTATTTTTTGTAAGTCTGCAACGGAGTAAAGAATTAATGTTCTAAAATTGTAGATCTTCGAATTAGTACGCACACAGACATCGACTTATCTTAAAGTGTGTTCCTGATAAGATTTCTCTTCGAACTTTCCTTTTTAGTATATGTATTTGGTTCATGAGTTAACATATCTTTCTTTTTTGAAATTAATAAACCATATTCCCACGGAAGTTCATGATAAGTATTTAAGCCTATCGTTTACATGCACTTTGCTTTTATTGATTTATGGTTGTTCGAACCGTTTTTTAGCCACTTGTACAAAATATTCAAATCTGGGAGTCAGTATTCGATTACAACATTGAAATTTGATACTTTTCTCTCTACCATTACATGTATACATACATATACTTATGCACATACATATGTATATACTTATAAATGTTTACTCTGAAAGGCTACTTATCGATCTTTTTCTTATCGCACTTCGTTGTGGGGCATTTGAGTAGATCTGTTGAACAAACATGTGGAATGTTTTTGACCATTTTTTTGTATGTATGTATATACAAGTACATATTGTATTTGTAGTAGTTTTGATAAAAGAATACCCTGTGACTTAAGGGGTTAGGGATAGTCAGAGGACCGAAAAAATTATGATTTTCAATAATCTTTATTTTTGCTAGCCAATTGCTTTATTTTCCAAAAATAAAAACATAACATTAATACATCTTGTTGCGACTTAACTTTAGCAAAATATTAACAAAAAAAAAAGAGTAATTGTAAAAGTTATCGCTGTTTGTGTGGATCCCGTTTCTCCAGAAGTCCCTTGCGGTGATCATCACAAGTCCTTGGATATCCATCTAAAATAAATCGGACAAGAGAAATGAGTTTTATTAAAAGATAATAGTGTGCCTGATCCAAGCTTTTTTAAAACTAACAATATGGCGACCTCAGGAATTATTTTTCAGACCTTTGAGAAAAAAATCGACAATTAAGTGCTTAAAAAACGAAATTTTGAAAAAATCCTTCTATCAGGCACGAGTTTTTTATGTTTTTCAAAAGCAGTATAAATTTTGTTTAAATCAACAAAGCGGTTTTTAAGTTACAGTGATCACCCATTCAAAAACATAGTTTTGAGAAAAACACCTTTAAAGTTTTGCTATCGATTTATGTAGAGTTATACGAATTATCTAATTACTTACACTGTGTCATCTATTCCTGGGCCATATAAGTAATAGTTCTTCAGCAGCTTCCAAAATATCGATTTGCTGTTGCCTACGTAGCATTCTACCTTCTCGAGTGTTATCGTTAGCGTGCTTATCTGCCACTTTCATATGTGCAGCATCCATTTTTTCAGCTCGGGAGTGCCCGAGCGCCCTTTTTTAATTGTTGAATAACTCGAAAAGTATTTGTCGGATTCACTTAAAATTTTCACACAATATTTTTGAGATATTATGCTTTAAGAAAATGCAAAATCAAAAAATCCAATTTTTTTTTAATTCTGACTACCCCTAACCCCTTAAGGGTTTCGAATATCTGCAAAGTATTTTGGAAAATTTATTTATTTCATAGGATATTAGAGTCCATATATGTATACGTAGGCACATAAATTGTAAAATTCTAAGAAAAAATATAATTTATTGAAAACAATTTTGTTACAATTTTCTAGATAAAAAATGCCAAATACATACCTACACATATCTAACCAGCTCTATTACTCTTTCTTTAGTGTTTCATTATCTTTGAAATATGGACAAATTTCAGAGTTATTTGTTATAGAATGTTTTTAAATAGGCGAGATCTACATCAAGGGACAAAATATGTAAATTTTACTCAACATCAATAAAAAAGGCAAAAGTAAGAGATGTCTGTCTACCCTTTGCTTCGACTAGAAGCGTTAATATGTGCACAATGTTGTTTTTTTAATAGATCTGCATTTATTCTTAAAAATATCATCATCAAATATATGTTATCAAAGGATAAAAAAAAAATCAAAATGCATAGAAAAACAAATATAAAATAAAAACCAAAATATTCATTGTGCTTCACATTTTCCACCTTTTTCAAAATAACCCGATGTTGTTATCAAATTGACACAAGAGACTGGCGCGTGTTGGAGAAACTATCCGCATTGTACCAAAAATTATTTATATCTAAACGATAATTTTAAATCGTTAGTTGAGTTCAATTTGTATAATTTTCCATATACCTCCTATACATACAATATATCGTATGACCCTAAACATAATGAATTTCACTATTGATTTCCCTATCCGCCTTTTTTAAACATTTAATTATTAATATTCGAAAACTTTAAGTACACATGAAACACAAATTTAAACTAAATCTTGATTCTTGAATACAATGTTAATTCGTATATTTTCTTCTTTACAGGTAACTATTTTGTGGAAAAATTATATGAATATCTGAAAACAAAAACGAGTGAGTCAGCTCAGACATTATGTTTATTCTATTTAAAATAATTGCCAACCCTTTTTTTGCAATACATAAAAATACAAAAAGCCGAATTAACCCTCCGTTGGGCAACCAAGTCTGGCCCTTTTTCGACTTTGGACGCGAATTCAACGTATTTCTATTATAACTAATGTCCTAAGCTTCCAGGTAACTTCCTTAATCTTTTATCGATTTATGGTAATAACTTTTGACAATGATGCTTAAACAGGACGAAAAAAAGGATTTAAAACGTTACACCTTCGGTTGGGCACCTCGGGTCTGGCATTTTTGTATTTGCTAGGAAGCTGATGGGCTCAGAAAAAATGATGCGAGACGAAATTTTTGATGACGTAATCGATCATATTGGTCCTTGCAAACATCGAAAATCGTATGAATAATGCAGCCAATTACTATCCCTGGGAATATTCTAATCAACCAACCAATCGAAGCCGATACACTCACAGCGAAATGAGATTGTTGTTTTTGTCTACAAGAGGCGAAAAGCTTCGTTGAAAAACTCGTTTCTATTGTCTTGTATGCAAGATTTCAGTATGTTTTGCTTGCCTTCCACCAAATCCATAGGTAAATATTATTTCACATTTTACCATAACTTGCATTGCAATCAACTTTTTTTCTTCAACCTTTATCGAAATGAGTCAAAAGAAAGAACAAAACATAAAAATCCTTTTTTCGCAAACCAAAATATTTTGGGCGGTTATTTTTGCCTCTGCACTTAGCTCAATGTATGCCAAAACCAATGGAAAAGCCAATAAATTAAAAATATATGCCTGCAATACTTAAAAATGAATTATAAATGTGGCGCATTTCTCCATACAAAAGCATGTAAGTACATAGGGGTCTGGCCAGACCCGGGTGCCCAACTGATGGTTTTAAATGGATGCCTTGATGGTCTTTGCATTGTTGTTATTTAAAGTTCTAATCTGTCATCCTTGAAATGGAGGCTCTTTGCGATGTTTAGATAACTATTCATTTATTAGAGATAGGAGAAGTATCACGAAACGTGCGATTCTTGGACAGCTAGGCTAGCCATGATAAAATCAAATTTCGAAAAAATCGGCAAAGTCTCCGCTTATGCGTCACCTTATATATGCAGAGTTTATTTTAAATAACATTGAACTCAGTAAAACTTCATCACTGGTTAAAATATACTACAAAGTCACATACGAATTCAATTTGGCGGAAGAAAACCGTGTTTCTGATAAAACCTAAAAGGGCAATAAAATGGGCTTTATTGGTTTGCAAGGTTTACGACATTTAATGTTTATAAAGTATTTCGGGCATATTGTTTTTTATTTACTACTGTACTTTTACTTTTTCTACTGTACTTACTAATAATGCGCCGAATGTTGACTGTTAAGTCGTCAATCGTTGTTGGTTTATGTGCAAAAAGCCTGTGAAGCCCGTCGAACAAATAGACAAGAAAATGTCAATCGACAAATCCATTTCTTGTGATGCTTCTAGTCCAGGAGTTCATCCCAATGAAGTGGTAGATTTAAGCGCTGCTACGTCTTGGGGGTACCCATGAGTACTTATGTGTACCACATACGAGATTGAAAAAAAAAAAACCTTTGGAGTTGACTTTGTCTCCATCGTCAATTTTGAAAAAGTATGAAGCAAAGATGCTTGATCCCTGTAAATCATACCAAACAGTCACTTTTACGGTATGTAGTGGCGTCTCGAGAGTCTCATGAGTATTGCTTTCACTCTAAACACGATAAGTTTGCTTATTTATATACCCATTATGAAAAAGGGCCTATTTCCTAATCAAGGTATAAACCTGGTTCACTTCCAAATTTCTTAACAGTCCATTCTTCGAACATCTAACACAAAGTATGATTCAACTGTTCTTATACGGATATAGGTTGTGTTGTTGAGTACAGTGTCGAATGAACAAATTGAGCTCTTTCGGTAGATCTAAATTTATATCGGGGTTCGCTACCTTCGAACTGCATTACTATCGTATATGTCTAGCGAAACCATGCATCGCTTTGTTGAAGGCATCAAGACGCGTACCACACATAAGGGAAGGAATTTCCCTTATTAATTGCAAAAATAAAATATTGGACTTTAAAGATAAGTGTTTCTTCGCTTTAGTTGTAGCCAATAAGTTGTAGTCAATAAGGCAGGACTAAATTAAGTGACTTGTAACATAACAATTATGCCCTTAAATTAATGCTGCAATAATTGCTCTTAGTAAATATGAATCTACCACTACCATTTTTTAAGAAGTCCGCTATGACCTTCTTACTACCGATTTTCCCGACACCTTGCTTTCAACCGCATACGAATAGCAATTTTTTTCAATTAAAAAATTCTATAAATGCTTTACAAGGTTATATAAATCAGGTTGTTATAAATCACTGCCGTATCGATACGATTTATATATTGTAACTCGAAAGTCGTACGAATGTTGCCATTGGATTAATCTCGTCGGGGATCATTAATATTGTCGATTGCTGTTTTGTTTCCCGCTCATACGAGTATGCGTAGATTCACGATTCGTCATCCCTTACGTCATAATAGATGTGCTTGGAACCACCGCGGCTGAGTTTTTTCAACGTTTTCATATTTTTGACGAACAAATGTTCATGTAATATTCAATCTAACTAATGCCGAAAGACGCGTCTATTTCGCGATACTCGTACGTCACATTATGATCTTACGTTACCAATTGTTTCAGCCCAGAATCGATGGCACAACACGCTATTAAAATGTATTATTAGTCTTTGATTTTTCACCCAATATGCACATTTCATAGCATCTGTCACCGAAATTTATCTCAGGGTGTTGGTTGGTGTTCGGTGTTGGATTTTTACGACCGAAATGTTGAATGTCGCTATTACAAATAACTTTCTATAATTTCATGTTTCTTATTCGCAGTGGACTAGAACCCTTTGTCATGAAACCTTCATCTCACACTCTTTTGCCTCATCATACATTCTATCATTCGGCCCTATCTGCTATTGCCTTATCGTTGTTTCTTATCGTGTAATTTCAGCAAGCATTTCTTTTTTTATCTACTTGCTTGATATGCCAAAAATACTTAACAACATTTTTGGCTTATTTATGGTTGCGCACTCGGTTAAGTTATTTCTTTTAGTTCAACTAACATTGGCAAAAAAATATTTATTGGCAGTTATTAAACAGCTTTTTATAAACGGGGTTGCGCTTAACACTTGCAGTCTACAATGAGTTTACGATTCGCGACTCTTAAATAATGGAACTGATGAATATAATATTTTATTTTGATTTCATACACATTTACATTTACTTACATATTAGTATCATATTCAATTGACGAGTACTTTCGTTGCATTATTCAGTGCTGGAAGTCTTCTGTCGGCTCCTTTGCGATGCGTGCTGGTTTCTCTTTCCGAACTTCGACGAAATGGAAACATTTGTTTTTTATGTAAGTTCTTACTTCTTAGTTGTAAATTTATGATTTTTCAAATATAATTTCAAAATTAGCAAGAACCAAGAGTCCAATTTCAGAGACTTGAAGTCTGGACTCAAAATTAAAGTCTAATTGTGAAAAAAGTGCTGTCGCACTAGAGCCAAGAAAAACTCTACTTAAAATTGCCTCCTCTAACTGCCATTCGAACTTTTGCCGTGCCTGTTTAGAGAAACTGCAAGATTGCTTATTTCGGTAGGAGCTAAAGGGTTAAAATGTATTGCAAAAAATTCCTCGTTAAATTCTACCATAAAAGTATATGGGTAGAAAATATATTTCAAGATGTTTTATTTCAAAATTTTTTGATAAAATATTCGCTCTTTCACCCTAAATTCTTGAATTTGAACACTCGATAAAAAAAGTCAGACCCTTTGGTCTACTACCTTCTTCGGCAAAGTGGAACGTGGAGATATCTTCTGCCGTTTTGTTTGCGTTTGTTCGTGTTGAGTAACATTTGTGTAAAATTGTTGAACTGTTTCCCAAGGAACATTGATGGCATTGGAAACTTGCTGCACGTAAATTAGTATTCTGTAAAAATTCGTCGATTGTAATATTCCTAGACGAAACTGGTGAATGAGAAATCTGACAGAATTCAAACTGAGCTCAGCTGAGATGAATGCCAGTTACAGATGCAGGCGTAGGCGTCTGCGTTATGCTTGAAAAATCAGGGAGTGAAAATAAAATTTGGTTAGCGCCTTGTCTTAGCGCCTTGATAGCTCTTTACAGTTCGAGTTATGGGTGAAATATCAGTTCAGTCCATAAGTTCGTGCGTATTTTACCCATAATTTCACTTTTGTACGATTTTTGCATACAAAAAATTATTCGTGGAATATAACGGAACTATTTATATTTTCTTTGATATATTGTGCATTCAACAAGGGATTTTAATCGCACGTGTTGTTAAAAAATAAAATGGAATCTGCGAACGCGTATAAGAGGCATATTTTGTATTTTTTTTATAAAAGTGCGCAAAAGTGGTTTTCAAAATTCCGAAGTGGTAACGTGGTGCGACGTGGAGGATGCCCCGCGCGCTGGTCGTCCTGAAGTCTTTAACTCCGACGCCGTGCTCAAACTCGTGGAAGCTGAGCTAAATTTGACAGTCGATATGATAGCTCAGAGGTTAAATTCGTCGCATGGAAGAGTTCACAGGCACGTGGTTCAGCTGGGAAAAGTTTCAAAGCTGGGAAAATGGTTCCGCGTAGACTTTCCGTGAGCAGAGAGTGAATGTGTGTTCTCAGCTGCTGCAACGGCTTGAAAATGAAAGTTTTTTGAACCGTATCGTAACTGGTGATGAAAAATGGGTTCTTTATAATAATCCTGTTCGTAAACGCCAATGGTTAGATAAAGATGAAACACCAGAACCGACCCCTAGAGATGGCCTTCACCCCAAGAAGATTCTCCTGTCTATTTGGTGGGATATAGCCGGTATTGTTTATTATGAACTTCTGGCACCAAACCAGACGATAACTGCTGATTATTATTCCCATCAGCTATCAAACCTTAATGAGGCACTTAAAAAAAATCGACCGTCTTTAGTGAGTAGGCGCAAAGTTTTGTTTCACTACGACAACGCAAGACCTCATACCGCAAGGCAAACATTAGGCAAGCTGAACGAGCTCGGATGGGAGCTAACGCCGCATCCACCATACTCTCCGGATATTGCACCTTGTGATTATCACCTTTTCCGTGGACTTCAATCCCATATGAGTAACAAGAACTACTCCTCAAAAGAAGCTATAAAAAGGGATATCGAAGCGTATTTTGGTTGCAAGGACAAACAATTTTTTGAGCACGGAATTAAAAATTTGCCTAAACTTTGGGAAGACATTGTAAATAATGAAGCAAAATATATTATTGATTAATAAATACTTTAGACATTTTTTATTAATTTTAAAAGCACCTTTAGAAAACGCACGAACTTATGCACCGAACTTATAACCTGATAAAAAGTATTTTCTTGTTTACTAAAAATTAAATTCATAATTTTCATCAATTTATGTTAAAAAAAATCTTAATGATGCAATTTTTTTCGCAATATTTTCTGTCTCAGTATGTTTTCAACCTGTGAAAGTATTTTTTGCATTCTGCAAAAATGCTTTAAATTTAGAGAATTATATAATATATAACTATTAATATAAAATAGTTCAGGCTGGTTTTTTCCAATAGTTTTTATCTCACTATTTAATGGCAAAAATATTTTGTTATAAATGACGTACAAGTTTCCTTCACCATATCAACTCTCTCAATCTCGTTCTCTCACTCTGACATTCGTGGAATTGACCCCATTTAAATACAACTAAGAATTTTCCCACGCTGCAATGCTGTGTGAGTAAATTACTAACACAGTTACTCGGAATTACTATGGATGAAAAATATGTATGCGTGTAACTTAGCTAAACTCTCATGTCATCAATTCATTTACACCTCGAACTTAATCGACGCCTTGCCACTTTTGCCGCCTTTTTGGCTTTAACTAAATACGAAAATCCTACAACCGAGTAAACAAAATTGTTTACTACATTCCAACAAAATAACAAAACACAACTTGTAAACATTAGCACCAGTGCATTCCAGTACTGACGAAAAAAATCAATAAAGCTACTTTACCCTCAACACATTTACACCGCTAATACAGCTAGAGTGGCCACACATACGTAGGATGTACGTAAATCTGCTCAAGTGGTTGGCATACCCCCCAACTAGTGGAATTACGTTAACCAACAACGTCACTAAACCCACTAAGAGTGCAGCCAAGTGCAATGGAACGGCGGCCAATTTGAGAAGGTTCATTGCACAGCTGCCGGTTTGGGGTGCCAACAAAAGGAGATCAAGGTTTTTTCATAGCAACATAAAAGTTGAAATGTTGACTATGCAAATTTTTACTAGTAGGTATATTTGAAAAAAACTGGTATGTATACATATATTTGAACGTGAACTTATGGATTTACTCACAAAAAATTGTTAGAAAATTCCACTAAAATCGGCAGCTCTGTATATTTAGCGTTCAATGCTCATTATTTCGAGTTCAATGCACCAAATTTTATACAAATTTACGCCAAGCTATTTAAAACATAAAAAAATAACTAAAAGAACTAATCAGTAGCATCAGAACACCTTATGTACGCCAACATGCCGAGGTTGTCGTTTATTATAAATAGCCGCCGTGTGCGTTTATGTCACTCATACGCCATCGCCGCCCGCTCCTTTGCACGTGAAGCAATTTGTCAAGAGCACAAGCAATTCGCGGTCGCTTATGTCGGTCGTCGTTCTCTATTTATAAATTTATGCACACATATTTTTTATATTTTTAGTATGCATAGAAAAATATTTCTTATTTTAGGGGTATTTCGTTGTATTTTTATTTTCATAATGACTATCACACGACCTATTTATGTTTCAATCGATTTTTCGCGTTCATTCACCACATTACTTTAAGCTATTTAAGCGATGTGGCCCAGTTTTATGTTTAAATTGCATTTTGGTCATTAACCATTTGTTGCTTTTTTGCAGACATTTTCGGATGAAATATTATACTCGAAAAGTCGTAAATTTTAGATAGCTTTGTAAAAGGTAGCGGCAATGACTGGAAGAGAAAAAGGAAATAATAATTAAGTGGGACATTCAAAATCAGTAATCAGCAATCAGCGGAAAGTATAAACAGGTAGCACTTATCATAATTGATTACATTCTTATACAAGGGTGGGTCAATAAATTCTTGGAACACCTCAAAATAGTAGTTTGTCTTTCTGGCTGATCAGCTAAATAGTATTATTATAATAGCGAATTAAAACACACAGCATTTTCGTAAAATTGGAGAAAATTAAATTTCATAAACCCACCAAACTATTAGCTATTTGGCGCTGCAGCGAGCACTTAAACTAAACAAACTCCTATGGGAACTGTTCACCATCGTTTCTTTCAATTGGTATAGTCGTATCAGTACAAGTAATGTCGAACGTTCTGTTGGCGCTACTTACTTCACCACATCCGAATGGTCGATATAATCCACGGTATGGTATTGGACAATTGAAAGGTGAAGTGGCGCAAATATGAAGGGATGGTATGCTTGTGAAAAGGATTATTGGTTTTGCACAAAAACTTTGATATGAAAAGTCTATCCCTCAGACGAGTGGCGCATTTGCTTAGTAGAGACCAGTAGTGCATGGCGATGATGTTTAATCGCAGTCCAAGCAAGTTTTTGCAATCTGAATGGATTTTTGCATCGCTTAGTAACACTAAAAAAACAGAAACTAATAGTAGTCAGTGGACTTGTTGTGGTAAATCGTGGTCGAAGGAGGCCAAGCTGATTCTATCGACCAACCGCCGGCACGGCAAGCGACAGTTTTCTGGGATGTGTACGATGCCATTCACATTAATTTCCGTGAAACCGATAAATCAGTCACAGATCTTAGGTGAAAATGTTCGTCTTTGGCAAAAAGAAAAAAATATTAGGAGTAACAACGCTTAGATGATTTAGATTACGAATTGAAGCTTCATTCAGTATGTTCTCCAGATTTATCCCATGCGGCGATTTCTGTTTCCCGATATGAAGAAATATCTCGACTGCTAGATATATGGGTGGAATGAAAAGGCTCTCCCTGGAGGACATCGTGAAGTTGTATTATTTAAAAGGCATCAACAAAGTGTAGAAATATTAGAGGATAAGTAAAACGAAGCTAATAGGATACTATGTGGACCAATAAACTATTTTCTAGCCAACATGGTGTTCCTTCTTTCAATTGTTAAGTACTTATTGATCCCTTTGCAGTCGTTGGCGTTTGCGAATTCAGAGGAGCATTATAAGATATTGGTTCCGAAATATTTGTATCGAATTTCCCTAGAGAGTAATTCGTTGCTTCCGTCGGGTATTTTTAATAGCTTGGGAACTTAAAATGATCACACAAATCAGAAAAATTGTTGAAATGATTTGAGACTTAACAAAAACTCAACTTTTTTTTATTGCATAAATTGTTAGTATAACTACTCAAGAATATGTGGTAAAAATTTTAAAGCGAAATTCGCATTATTCCCGATTCTATGACCACTTAAGTGACTGCCCGTCGGTTCCGCACCATAGCGCGCGTTAGTTAGAACGACGTTTTTCTCGAAACTAGTTTTTTTCAATTGGTGGCACTCTAGCTCAAAAAGTTATAGACCAATCGTTATTAACTTTTTTCGGAGTATTCTTTATTCAATCCTAATCCATATGAACCTAATTTTGGGATTATTTTATCATTAAAAATATTTTTTTAAGCAAAATAAATGAAAAAATATGGTATGAAAAAATTACATTGTATTCAAGCGCCTCAAAGATACGCAATTTTCAATACTATTTTACCACAATTAAGTTCTTATTCTTAGGAAACATGTTGTTAACGAAAAAAAATTGTTGTTGATTACGGAGAAAAATTGCAACTTCAGGAATGCCCTCCATGTTTAAAAAATGTCTGATTATTCCTTCCTTGTTCAAAAAATTCTCAGAAAACACCAAAATTTCGGCCTCCTAAACCGGTTTCCCCCCTTAAACTCTGCTATATAATTGCATGGCATTTATTTTTAGAATATATATGTCCGCTGCGGCTATGAGTTACATGGTCCATTTGATCAGTTGACTGTTTTTTTTTCATAAATGTGGCCGTATGGCGTCAATGGTGGCCTGAATAGCGCAATATATCGATAGTCAAGTTGCCTATCTTGTTTTGATTGTCAAGTGTGTTATCTTGTTAGAATTAAATGTCGTTGCAGTAGCTTTAAATAATCATCATCATTTATAAGTTACAAGACGTGATCTCCATTGCTGACGTAGTCGTCGTCTAACAAGAATTTGGGGCGAAGTATTTGAAAATATGAAGTCATCACTTCTTAGGGGTTTCTTTTAGCTGAACATTGTGGCATAAGAAGATGAAACATGAAGTAAAAATTTGCTACTAAAAACGCTATGAATTTAAAATCTTTTCCACTTAGAACAGAAAACCAAAATTTGATTGGCCTATGCCTATAATAACCATTTAATTTAATTGCGAAACAAGAAACAAATTCAGTTAGAAATACTTTATGTTTCGCGCTTTTAAGTATTTATGTATTTGAACCTATACCACATAACTAAATATATTCACTCACTTACGCTGCAGAGGAGACCTGAAACAACTATCTGGTTCAGAACTAGTACAATTTAAGCCAATTGGAAACTAGCTTGAAACTCATGTTGCGAGGGAACGTCATGTGTACTCTATTACTCCAATGGCAGTAGCTCGAACTGTAACACAGTTGTCTCATAAATATGCTTTAATTCGTCAAATTTAACACCAATTCAGAACTAGCGGACCTAAGCAGATCTAATCTGTCGAATTTAGTATTAGCTCCAAACCATCGATAGATGTACAACAGACACTTCCCAGGAGCATCGGCGTGCAAAATTCCCCAGTTATTTCTAACTTATAAATAAAGCGAACCTGTGATGGTGCTAAATTGGCTAGAAGCGCATCAGTTCAGTACTAGTGGATATTCTAGCAAAGTACGGATGCTACATACATGAATACAAAAATTAGACAAGTATTTTGAAGAGCATAGCAACAGACATAGAATCATAGTAGAGAAGACAGTGTTATAAAGCTGGCCTTGAATTCCTGATAGCAACCGTTAAGATAGAAAATGAAGAACAGTACATGTTCTGTAGACTCTACAAGAAATGAAAGGATAATGGGCGTAAAAGCAGAGCATTCTAAAAAATCTACTAGAAGATGTGATAATTTTTTTGGTACTTTGGATAAAAAAAATCGAGTTCCACGATTTTCCGGCGAGTCCCACGATTATCCAGTCACTGTTAGGATAGCAAAAGGTCGCTTCTTGATCTAGGACCAAATCTGTTAATCTCATTCTATAAAAACTAGATACAAGATCTTTAACAAGTTTATATCAGGTCATCTTGTCATAGTCGGTTCTTCGGATTTATATCTGACCAAAGAGTGTCACTCCAGCTGCATTCCCCAAACATTTATGGGGAATATTTATACTGTTACAACAATAACACCTTTTGGGCTCACCTGATTTTTTTTTTTTTTTGAAGTGAAAACTTCTTTAGAATCGTTGGGAGTGATTAGAGGAAAAGTGAAACGAAAAAGCGACTTCTTGGCTACGAAGCGTTATATTATATGTTGATATAAACGTAGCGACGAACTAAATAACTTTTATTTTTTCTTGTGATTCGAACCACGGATTTTGGATCGGAAGCTCACATTGCTAGTCGCTCGGCTATCGCGCCATGCTGTCGGCGCTGGCCTAAAAGTTATTTAGTTACGAAGCGTTATATTATATGTTGATATAAACGTAGCGACGAACTAAATAACTTTTAGGCCAGCACCGACAGCATGGCGAGGTAGCCGAGCGACTAGCATTGTGAGCTTCCGATCCAAAATCCTTGGTTCGAGTCACAAGAAAAAAATTTTTTTTATACAGTTATTTTATTTTATTTTATGATATGTTTATGAGGAGCTTTTTTTCATGGCAGAAATACACTTGGTGTTTTGCCATTGCCTGCTGAGGGGTGAGCGCTATTATATTAGAAAAATAGTTTTCCTTAATTTTGGTGTTTTCACTGAGATTCGAACTGACGTTCTCTCTGTGAATTCTGAATAGTAGTCACGCACCAACCCATTCGGCTACGGCGTTTGTTTAATTTTACTGATGCAAAAATGAGGAAAAATATATGAATAAAGTTTGCTTACTGTTTACACATTTTCCAAAGGTGACGGAGAACCAAAAAAAAAGTCGATTTTCAAACAAATACGAGTGCATATGTGTAATTGTGTTAGAGTTTCGGTTACGCCCCAGCAAAACCTGCGTGCATATGTGTTTGTAACATTCAAAAAAATGTAATTGTGTTAGAGTTTCGGTTACGCAGGTTTTGCTGGGGACGCTCATAATAGCAACCGCGTGTGTATTTTTATATTCGTAAATATTTTCATTTTTAAATATTTACCGCAATTATGCCGAAAAATAATGCAGAAAAGTGTCGTGAATATCGACAGAAAAAAAATTAATAAATAGCATCACGGAATTCATTCACGAAAATTTAATAAAGTATACACCAGAAGTATCGCGGATACTTAGAAAAGATTACGATAAAGTTCCAATAATTTTAAGTGGCGATTTTAACGTAAATTTTGCATTGGACACAGCGGTTCCTTCAATTGACTTTCTCAATACAACATTCAATTTAAAAATGTGTAACAATCGCACTGAATCAACAACACGATCAAAAACAACATTTGACGCGGTATTTCAAAGATATGTTGACAACATCGAAACCAAAGCATTTGTATCATATTTTAGCTATCATAAGCCACTCGTATCATTTGTTGAAATTGAAAACATTGAGGATGAATAATAATAAAATGAAGAAAATAAAATATGAACTTTATAGCAATATTATAATGAACCTATAATTATCCCGCCCCTAATGCTGCTTTCGTCTCATTCTCTCTCAGTTTGTTTTACGGAAGGTTTCACTTCTATCGCGTCTAACCGTTAGACTGGTATTTTTTTTTGTTTCTCCTTGTTCACTCCTCTCGGGAGCATAGGGCCTCGACAAGACTGAGTATTGCATTGGTTTCGTTAATCTATTTGCTTTCTGACAGGGAAGGTGATTAGCCTGCCGCTACCAGTCCTAAGTAGTGGGAATGCCTACCTGTCGTTGCTTAGGAACAACGCCTTACTGCTTTGAGCGCCATCTGCGTTTCACATTTTTCTGCCAGAAGGATCACACAAATGGTTGAGGACTTTGCTACATTTGGCGTGTCTGCGCTATTACCGCGGTTGCCCGCTTCCTCTTGCTGGCGCCACTGATGCAATATGTAACTGTGTATTTTTCTTTGTTTTTTGCTTGTTTTACCAGCCACAATGGAAATATTGTGCGGGAATAAGGATGGAAAAGATAAGTTTTTGGGGTTGAGGAATGAGATTTTGTGTTTGTTTTTTTTTTAAACCGGGAAAGTAGGTAAATTTGGAAAAGTACAATGACCGTGCTTTACGTGGGATTCGAACCCACAACCTCTGGGATTGCAGGCTAGTGCACTTTTAGTCTACTGAGGCCACCCAGGTGTTTTGGACGAGGAAAAATTTGCACTTATTTCAACTAACAGCCACATTCTGTACGACTACGAGTTGCTGGTCACCATACCTTTACGTTTGGTTATATAATTTATTTATTTTATATACATAATTTAGAAAAATAAACGTTTGCCCGAACAGTTTTCGAAAACAGCTGATCATCAATTTGAGTTAAACAGTGCGACCGTGAG
This sequence comes from Anastrepha obliqua, assembly GCF_027943255.1. Lineage (NCBI taxonomy): Eukaryota > Metazoa > Arthropoda > Insecta > Diptera > Tephritidae > Anastrepha > Anastrepha obliqua. Next base: position 78,750,853 of record NC_072894.1, read on the forward strand.
TAAAAATTACAAGTCAAGAAGCCTCATAATTGATTACTTATTATTTATGCAAAATTAGGATGTTGAATTCTATGCTGCAAAATTGAAGTTCTCAGATCATTTAAGCTCGAATATAATTGATCTTGTATTAACGCTGAGCTTTAAAAATTTTGCTTCGGAATATTTTTAATTTTTTTAAATTTCCTGCTGGGTAGTAAGTAGTACGAATCGATATTTGTTAAGTTCTGTAATAATTTTTTTTTTATAATTTTACCTACCTCATTTTAATTTGTTCTGTTTCATTTCAAAATGTTTGAATTTTTTTCATTAGCTTTATTTCATTTTTTTGTTTTTCATTTGTAATAAAAGCACGTGCCGATTGAAGCATCTCTGGCATGTTGATTCATGCTGGTATGTGAATATGCTAACGGGGAAGATTGGAATGAGTTTGTTGCCGCCCCAGACATATGTATGTTAATTGATGAAGGCATACATGAGAAGAAGAAGATAAACACAGCGAGCTTCTAGATAAGCGATCTTGCGGTGCGAATAAATGAGTGTAGATATGTAATGAGTGGAAAAATACTTAAAAATAAATTGCCTACTCTAAAATATTTTTCGTTATATTAAATATTTACATATACCAACATTTATATTTATATTTCTGTATCAATTCTAAAATATTTGTAGCCTATTCTAAAATATTTCTCGTTATATTTATTAAATATTTACATATACCTACATTATATATTTATATTTCTGTATCAACATGTTTAGACATACGTCTCCTTGGTGTCCATCAGCGTAGGTGACCTTCATTCCAAATGTGCATGTTGGCATGCACATTCGTACATCAGTATATGTACACACCCGTACTATGAAATTTTTTCCATATTTTCCACTTGTGGCTTGCTGGAGTCAGCCGCCATGCGAAAGTGTTTACTTATTTATACAAGTACGCGAGCCCATAGAAAAGCAAAAATCGATACAAATGCGTTTCACAATTAAGCTATTTTTTGTTGTATTTTGAATTTTCAGTAGTTTTAAATATTTAATGCATTTTTGAAATAAATGAAATAAGGTTTACCTTGCCATAGCCAAGTATTTGTGTGATTCGAATCAGATGCTAGAAACTATACACCTCAATAATAGGCCAATATTATTATGTCAAGGTCGCATGCTTCGTATCAACAATAAAAATTAGTCAATAAATTTCTTCACGTTAAAATGCTGTAAAAATAAACTGTTTTGATGTCAATGCCATACGCACGAAAGCACTCTCGTAGTTTCATTTGTCTTTCCTCGATTTGCATGGACAAAGTCAATAAATTATGCCAATAAGTTTCAAATGTTCGTAATGTTTAATTACACTGTGCTATAATAAGGAGCTTTTTTTTTCTTCTACTTTTAGCTTTCATTTCTACAGAAATATTTAAGGCCTGCAGAATTTTAAAAACAACGGTGATATTCATTCAAAATTTGAAAACTTCGCCGTTAAAGTTTTCCTAAAATTCCATAATGTAAGAAAAAAATAAGCGAAATGCCAAAAGAGGTAGATCATTGAAAGACACACTGTCGTCTGAAAGTCGTGGAAATAGTTGCAAAGTCTGTTAAGTGTCATTATAGGTTTTTATGTCGGACAAGTAAATGATTTATGTGCAAACAGCTGGCCTATATCACTGAGTAATTGGACTTCAGGCACACGCCATGCGTTGCTACGCTACTTTTTTAAATAGAAAATGTTGACCAATGTTGTTGTTCGCTCGTTCTCTGCAAATAAGGGAAGCAACAGGGCCCATTTTAAATGCGAACAACAAAAAATATGAGCCCTTAGTTGTGCATGCTGGCTATGCCTAGTTTTGTAGATGTCCAAAGTGAAATACCTTCAAAAAACAGGGTTTTTTTCTTATTGTCTAGAATAAAATAAGTAATATGTATTTAAAAGCTCTTTTTTATATCCAAATTAATTTAAATTTTTAATTTTTTTGTTTTAAAAAAAATAATTTTTTTAATTTGTTAAAAACGGGTTTGTTTTTTAATTTTGTGAAAAAGTTTTTTTTTATAATTTTGTGAAGAAAGGTTGTTTTCTACAATTTTTCTTGTTAAAAAACTAAATTTTTTTCATTATTTAATGCCTTGCTATAAGTGGTTGAGACTATGCTCATTAGTTACACAGGATTCCTATAACTTCTCGAGTTATATTCAAATACGTTCAGCGAATCAGCGATAAATAGCTGTATATTCTTACTTATGTACATAGCGATGTTTCCATCGATTTGCAAACGGGCGCTTCTTCGTATTTTAGACCGATTTTTCACTGGTTTGCGGTGCGTATTTGACTATAACTCTACTACCACTATAAAAATATTAGGGATTACAAAAAACAAACATTTTTTTAAAGTATGTTTTGTCTAAAAAATTTAAAAAATAATTGTTAGATGAATTATTGAAAAGCTATTTCTCCTAAAATTCAATACCATAAACTTCAACAAATTTCAAATAAATCGTTTTCTTCGATAGTCAAGCCGCGATCAAAGCTCTGACGACGCCATGGTACAGAACGAAATTAATAAATTCCTGTAACGAAGAGATCAAATCTCTTGGGCGTGCAGGTAACATATCTCTGGTCTGGATTCCGGGACATAGGAATATCCAGGGAAATGAGCTTGCTGAAGAGTTTGCCAGGAAGGGGACTGAATTGGCTTCAGAGTCCTCCTAACCGGTCATTGGCATCCCGCTGACAGTTGTTAAATGGGAACTGCTCGAATTATTTCTGAGGAAAGCGCAGAAAATATGGAGCTCCATTTCTTCATGTGCTATTTCGAAAACCCTTTGGCCCTGGTGCAATATACGAAGGACTCAGAAGGTCCTTTGGGATCCCCGCCATTCAATTTCCAAACTCGTTGCTGTGTTTACTGGTCATTGGCCGATCGGCACGCACGCGGAAAAGCTAAGGTTACCATTTAACCTCCATTGCAGAAGCTGTGGGGGCCTTTAAGAGAAGGAGACTGTTCACCACTTTCTCTGTAAATGTCCGGGTTAAGTAGCTAGACGATTGAGATCACTGGGCGCTCCTTTCTTCGACAGCCTGAGGCAGTGCGCTAATCTAAGTCCCATCAATCTTCCCCATTATATCAACAGCTCTGGCTGACTAAAGATATCTGCCTGTTGGAGGTTTCACAATGGTATCAAAACGGCGCTTTAGTGCTGCTTGAGGAGTGCCAGACTGGCACTTCAACCATTTCACACACCTACCTACCTACCTACTAAATAAATTGCCGAATTTTTAATTTTTGTTTTCAAAATTTTCTAAGGTATTTCTTATGATACTCAAGCCTACAAATAAAAAAAAATCATAAAAATTTACGACAATGCCCAAAATACTTGGATCACTTAAAGGAATCGTTCTTAATTTAAATTTTTGGTGCTATGCCTATTTTTTTATTTTCTCCTCAGTACAAATAATAATTTTAAGAAACCTGTTTTTTTTTTGTTTTTTGTTTGTTTTTTAATAATTAGACATCATAAATCAGGTTCTGCTTCAAGCACTACTTGGCTGTTTTCAATCCTCAGCCATGCTTCGCATTGCGACAAGTTCACAAAATAAGATTTCTCACATACAAATACATATATTTTATTTCATTAATAACTGCTTATTTTACTTCTAGTTGGCTACAAGTATTTCTTCTGTTTACCCACACTTGCCAGCCTTTCATGTCTTATTTATGTGACCCCAATTAAGAAACAGGGACAATGTACTCGCTTTTACCTTGCGGCCTACTAAGGCAATAACAGAAACACCCCCAATTTTGCACACTCAGTGCATCAACACAAACATATTAAAATGTCTCGGTCGCCGCCGCTCTGTCATGTACATATGTATGTATAAGCATGTATGCATGCACACTATATGTGTATGTGGTTGAGCAACATGGCGTATGCGTTACAATTCAAGTTTCACTGTTCATATTTTTTGAGTTTACTTTTCATTTTACTTTGCACTGTTTGTTTTCTTGTTATCGTGAACATTTTTCATGCTTCTGAAAGAAAAAAAAGTATTAAGAAAAATTGCAAACTCTGCAAGCATAATTTATTTTGTTGCAAAAGCAAATAAAATCGCACATTCGCATAAATTGCATACATACAAACTGTATTTGCACCCGTAATGAATGCGATAAATTGGCCAGATGTCCGAGAGCTCCATTTTCTCACATTTTTCAAGGCTAGCTTACGCATGAGAAAAGTGAAAAAGATAAAAGGCATATGATTTAATGTATACTAAGATTAAAAAATGGTACTCATATTTTTTTGGAACTTTATTATTAGTTTTTACTCATACAGCGGTGGAAATATGCTACATTGCATAAGTGGGCAATGTTTTTGACACTGTAAAGTAGTTGTGTGTGAAAGTCAAATAGTTATTTAGTTAATATGTAAATAGTCAAATATATGAATTTATATTAATCTAACGCAAATAAACTTTTAATCCATAATCAAGCCCAAAATAAACTTTTAATCTATAATCAAATCATTAAGCCAGTGTGAAGGCTTTTTCAAAATAAAGTATCACGGACTATCGGCAAAGCCTCTAGTATATACGGAAATACGACCTACATAGAGACTTGCAGTTGCACACAGTCAAAGTACCGATTAATATTTGTGCGGCTAAGCATGACAAAAGGATTGAACAGCATATCATTGCTGAAGCCTCATCTTTTTTTAATGAAGCCTCATCTTTTTGTAATGAAGCAATATATAGAAGAAGGTTGAGGAGGATTAAACCACCGGACCTAGTCGTAGGCAATGTCTACGAATCCATGAATTACTGAAACCAAAAATAATGTTTTTTTTTATTAAAAAAAAAAAGAAACAATTTATTTTATTCTAACGTTTCAACAAAAAAAAAATTTCCAAGAAAAACATTTTTAATGCAAAGATAATTTTTTATTTATTTATTATTTATTTATATTAATTACGAATAAAATTATAATTAATTAAGCACTAGCTGCCAGGGCTATCGGCAGTCGGCCGATAAATATTTTCAATATATTATTAAACTAAGTAATGTGAAACATTCTTTTTACGAAATAATATTAATTCATAGTTGCGAAAATCTGTTTTAAAGTTAAACGCGAGTATGAAAGATTAAGCGTTTGAGTCACTGTAAGAAGTAATTACAAAATTGCAACAATGCTTTGGATTTAGTAAATTTGAAATATTTAGAGGAAACCCACATAATTTTTTCTCTCAGAGTCAAGCAACAACTTTTTTCTATTTGAATCGCGCGCGAATACTGTACGCCTTTCGCGCAGGAGGTCTTAAATCGCTCTTCCAAAAAATAACCTTCAACATCCAAATATGTACAAATAACGGGTGATTTTTTAGCTATTATCTTTTTAAACAGTTCGTTAAACAGCTGACGCACGTTTCGTGTTTTGTTTCACTGTCAGACGTCTTCAGTAATTTAACCATGAATCGTCTTACAAACGAACAACGCTTGCAAATCATTGAATTTTATTATAAAAATGCGTGTTCTATTAAGAAAGTTTATCGCGCGCTTCTTCCATTTTATGGTCAGTTTAATCGACCCACTGAAGCGGCTATTCGAGCTATTGTGACTAAATTTAGAACCAAATTTACATTATTGGACATCAAACCTCCAACAAGCTTACGTAGGGTGCGAACTGAAGAAAATATCGCAGCTGTATCGGCCAGTGTTAATGCTGACCATCAATTATCCATTCGTCGCTGTTCGCAGCAATTGGGCCTATGTTACTCAACAACGTGGAAAATTTTGCGAAAGGTTTAGGTGTGAAGCCTTTCAAAATACAGCTGGTGCAAGAATTGAAGCCGAACGACCTACCGCAACGCAGAATTTTTGGTAAATGGGCTCTTGGAAACTTGGCCGAAGATCCACTTTTTTATCGAAAAATTGTGTTCAGGGACGAAGCGCATTTTTGGATCAATGGAAGTGAAGATCAGCCAGAAGAATAGCAAGAGCTACCAATGTATCCAGAAAAGTTCACAGTTTGGTGCGGTTTATGGGCTGGAGGTATCATTGGACAGTACTACTTCAAAGATGCTGCGAATCGTAACGTAACTGTGAATGGTGAGCGCTACCGTGAAATGAAATCCAACTTTTTTTTGCCCAAAATGCAAGAGCTTGACTTGCGTGACATGTGGGTTCAGTAAGACGGTGCCACATGCCACGCAGCACACATAACAATGGACTTGTTGAGAGGCGAGTTCGGTGAACATTTTATTTCACGTTCGGGACCCGTCAATTGGCCACCCAGATCGTGCGATATAACGCCTTTAGATTTTTTTTTGTGGGGCTATGTTAAAGCTCATGTCTATTCAAACAAGCCGGCTTCAGTTAACGCATTGGAAGACAACATTAAAGCATTTATATGTGAGATACCGGCCGAAACATTGGAAAGAGTATGCCAAAATTGGACTAAGCGGATGGACCATTTGAAGCGCAGTCGTGGTCAACATTTGCATGAAATAATCTTCAACCATTAAATTATTAAATCGATTTAAATAAAAATTTCATGATTTTTTTTGAATTTTACGTGTTTTTTTTTTTTGAAAAACTTTCCTATAGCTCTTAAAAAATCACCCTTTATAATAAAAAAAAAATGATTTTCAATATTTTCGCTAAAATTATTTCTGAAATTTTAAAATTCTTCTCCTTTTCTCCACTTTCTAACAGTTTATCGATTCTCCTTAGCTGGTTCGATATTTTCCTCTTTTTTAGTTTAGCTTAAGATTAACGAGACATTAGCGTTGTTAGCGCGTTTCTGCACTTAAATATTTACTTTGCTTACTCACACTTAATAATATTCTTACAGTCACACGTCGTTTCAACGCTCGCGGCGGCATTACCAAGGTCGCCCTACTTATGCCATGTCTTTTGTTTTTTCAGACGCCTAATCGTCATTTTCGCACCTCCAACACACTGGTGTCAATAGCTGACGCATTGTCTGTCTATCTGCTCAATGTTATATGTCTATATGTTATATATGTACATATATACATTTATATATGAACACATACCTGAATACCAATTGTACCATCGTGGATCGATAAGCCAACAAACTGACTGATGTCTGTCATCCGGATTTTGTCTATTCTTTGCCCTTATCTTTTGCTCTTATGTCTGCATTTATGTACTTACTTATGAAGATTTGCCTCTTTTTGTGTACATACTTAGGTATATATTTATGTAAGTATTTCCGAATCTTTCAGCGAAATTACGCGTCAATGAGTCAGCAGCTGTGGCGTAGTGAAGTACACATATGCACAGATGTGGACACATACATATATACTCCTAGATTATTTTACGTAGATAACTTTAGGCTATTAATATTACAAATAAAATTAAAGCAAATGAATCCGATTCGTAACAAAAAGTTCTTAATAATTCCGAGGCGTGTGATATTTTTCAAAAGGATTACTAAAAATTTTTCATCACGTTTATCAAACTCACTACTTTTTTCAAAACTGTCGCTATTACTTATTTTTCGAAACGTCAATTCAGTACAATTTCAACCATGGATCGCTTTACACCGAAACAACGCGCTGAAACGGTGACGCTATACATCGAAAATAGTCGTTATATTGTTCTAACTCAACGCGCATATCGCAAAAAGTATCGCGGCAAACAGGCACCGTCTGATAATACTATTCGTCGTTTGGGGTCGAATTTTTTGAGTACGGGACAATAGGAGATCGTCAACATGCCGTTCATCAGCGACCAAGACGTTCCAATGAACTTGTTGAAGCAGTGAGGGAGAGCGTTGCCCAGGAGCCAACAGTGTCATATCGTCGTCGCGCTCAGCATTTTGGCGTCAGTGAAACCATAATGCGGCGCATTTTAAAGGTTGATTTAAATTTGTTTCCGTATAAAGTGCAATTGACACAAAGAATATTGTCGCTTGGAATACGTCCAAACAGTCGTTCGAATGGTTGACACTGAACCCAATTTTTGGAAGCAAATTTTAATGACTGACGAGACACATTTTAACCTCTCTGGCAGCGTGAATAAACAAAATTGCCGCATTTGGGAAACTGAGAATCTACGCGAGTTCCGCGAAACGCAAATGCATGACCCAAAACCATCACTGGGCGATATTTTTACCAAGAAGGGTTACTGGCTTCAACAAAACGGTGCGCCATGCCGCACTGCGAATGCAACAATCGAATTTCTGCAAAGAAATTCCAGGGACATCTAGTGTCAAAAAAAGTGACATCGACTGGACCCCAAGATCACCTGACTTAAGATATAATGCAATGTAGGCGCTTTTTTGTGAAGAGTAATTTAATTGAAGCGCGTAATTCTGTCGTCGAATGCTTAAAATTGCCCTCTATGCTAAAGAAATTTAATTTGTTTAATTTTATGTACACTAATAATTAAAACATTATTGAGTTATTTTTCGTGAAGTGATTTTCTAAGGTTGACACGAAATACTTTTTTATATCTCGAATAATTTAGAAAGAAAACTTATTACTTTGTCTAAATTGCTTAACAATTTCTAAGTAATTGCACCATATCCACTATTAACGGTACGAGCTTGGCTTGGAAAGTTCCAGTTTCTGTACGGAGAAGAATTATACGCTTTTGCTTTTAAAGTATCTATGTATCTATGGCATACTTCTACTGGCATGTGGACGTGGGCGGTATAGTGTACAGCATTGCTCATTAGGAAACCATTTTTTTCTAGCCACTGTATGTATGATTTGTGATGGTATATGATATGATGTGATGCCATTTATTTTGGTATGTTATGCGATGTGTACGATGTGATGCCATTTGGCTTTATTATTATTATTTATAGGGGATATATAGGATATAACCCTAACTTATTTACCACACTGGCTACTATTTATTTATTATGTTATGATGTGATGGGATGTCATATTATGTGAGTCATTGTGATATAATGATGAGATATATAATGTGGTTTCGCATCCTGTTTCGGTTATTTCGTTGGTACCAAATACTAATACAAATATTTTTATGTTCTTTTTTTAGATCAAATAATCAACATTCTCAAGATGTCAGCTGAAGTATCAGTCGTTTGCTCCATCAACGGGCAATGGTCGTTAAGAAATACAGCCGAATAGTTCCCGCAAGAAATTTCTTAGAATTATCGTAAACAGCTCGTAACATCTGGAACAACTAATACTCACTAGTGGACATTCAATTGGAAATGGCGTAATGAAATAGATATACACTTCGATGTAAAAACAAACAAAAAATATCTTCCTTCAAGCGCAAAAGTTTGCCTAATTTATAAGTCCTCTTTCTGAAATACTTGTATTAAAATACTCATTTTACGTAAATAACTACTGTCCGCACAAGAAGCCAATATGAATTCTGTTATTTCCGCTTTTAAAACCAAAAAGAGTTCCAGCAATAATACACCCGCCAATGATAAATCGCTTGCTAGCGGCTGCACCTTAAACACCGCCAGCGCCAGCTCGAAAAAGAAGGCGATCAATGCACAGGACAATGGATACCAGTACCTGCGACACATACGCGAAATCGAATCGGCAACGAAAATGCTATCGCCGGTGGTAGCAGTTGACGATTTCCGGTCACCTTGTGTCGACGTAGTCGATCATGCGCCCGCAACAGTACGTCTGGCCACAACTTTGGAGACGACACCACCTGCCGACTACAATATGAACGGTGCCAAGTGTGCGACGCACAACGTTGGCGATAGTGGGATGACAAATATGAACCCAACAGCTACAATGTCAAATGCTGAGAATGGCAACTGCAATGAATTGCTTGCCATTAAGGCGATAACCAACGGACAAACGAGTCCATCGTCCCCCAGTAGTCCGGTGCAGCAGCTGCCTGATGCAGACGATGACGAGTCAGAGCACTCGGCGGCAGCATGCACAAGCAGTTCCAGTGAGCAAAGCAATAGCACTGTAGTGCATAGTCCCACACGTGTACGTGTAGTGGGGACAGCCGCAGTGTGTGGTGCAACAGCAGTGGCTCCAAACGCTCAACCCAGTCCAGCCAAAAGTCTGCGCAGTAATGCCTCAACATCATCCTCATCTTCTGGCACTTCTGCCACCACATCAGCATCTTCGTCGATTGCCATCTGCAATTCGGGCCCGAGTTCATGCACTTCGTCTACGAGCTGCGACGTAACTACGCTAGCCAATTGCTCGCCACATAATTCCACATTGACGTTATCCTCTTCAGGCAGTGGTGGTGGCGTCAATTCGACACCAGCTTCTCCTACAGATATTATCAGCTGCAATGCTGCAGATGCAAATTATGTGCCTGCCTTTCTCAAGTCCGCTCCCGTCACATTGCCCATCATCATGCCAAACGGCAACAGTGGCTTAGCATCGATGCCACCACATTATCACGCATATGGCATGAATGGCGTTGGTGGTGTGGGCGTGTATGGTGGTGGTACGCCGGTGAACTCAGCGTCGACTACGCCGAAGCATATACGTTACCCCAAGCCACGTCTCAGTTTGAGCCGCTTCATCAATCATTCGATGCCATCGGTGCACGGACGACAGAATCTGAGTGTCGCAGGCGGCGCAACGACGGACGTGAGTTCGGGCGGTGCAGTGGGGACGAACCCGCCTAAGCGCATTTCAACGCATCAGCGGAATTTGAGTTTAGATTTTAGGTAAGTGAGAGAAAAAGTTTTTTTTTATTACATTTAAATTCTTTATGTCGATACAAGTCGACATAAAAATTCATATATATTAATTTTTTTTATTTTTTTATTTTTTATTCAACGTGCACAATACTTGCAATCAAAGTTGAAAAAGTTTAAACGAAATTTAGCATTGCTAAAATTATTGCGTCTGCAGTAGAATTTTGCTTTGTCATTGAATGTCTCCCACAGGTATGCAGCCTTGATATCACAGCATTCGAAAGCACACAACACAAAATAGCTGACGTCATCCAGGCGACACCAACAACTTGTTTTAAGACTTCAACAATTGCCGTTTGTGCTTTTGGCATTTTCAATATTTTCTAGTAAAATAGTCATTACTTGTTGTCTAACCGCAAATATTTGGTCCTTAAATTAATTTGCATTGAAAATCAATGTCCAACCGCAGGTTACTAGTTACTTTAATTAAAAGCACAAAAATTTTATTATTTAATTGTTTGTGGTGATGGGATGTTATTTTACATCACAATTGAAATAACGTAAGTCATATTTCGATAGCCTTGGAATATTTATAAAAGTAAGAAAAACATATAAATTTCATTATGTCTTCTGGTATTCGCGGTTTTTCATTACACAATTTTAGCTCAGAAACACAATTTTCAGCGCATTCACCCGTCAAATATATTTAAGATTTGCTAAATACGAAGATGATAATAATTTTTCTAGTTTGGCTCAAACAAGAGTGACCTTCTCCTTTGATCCCATTATATGCGTGATATATTTCATGTCAAACATTTTTATTAATTTTATAGCCACGTAAGTCTATAGAAAATCGATTCTCTTGCAAAAATTACACTCAACAGAATATGAAGGTTGCCTCTCTTCTTCGAAGTTAGTGCATGTCTGCATTCGCTTGAAACAATTTTCAAAGCACTTGTGCCACTCAGCAGTGGATATCTCCAAAAAGAACTGTTTAAAGGTTTAAAAAGCTTCTTCAGGCATTGAAAAACGTTGACTTCGCATTTTATTTTTGATGTTCGGCAACAAAAATAAATCATTAGGTGTACAATAGGCGCTGTAAGATGGATGGCTTTTTAATTTAATTCAATTTAATGTTTTGGCTGTTCAAAAACTCGTTTTGTGTGAGCCAATAAGTGGGTGCTCGCATTGTCTTCGTGAGGGATGATTCGTCTTCGGTGGTTGGTTTTCCTTAATTTTCCGAAAACTTCTGCCAAACAAATGGTTGTGTACCATTCAGATTTGATTGTTTTAAGTTTTTCCAGTTGTGCAGTTGTAGTTTGATCTGATTTTCCAACAACGGGCGGCAGGCGACCATTTGCTTTAAGGTGCTTCTTTTGTTGGCTAAAGCTCAGCTTGGAACACCCATACTGTCGATTGCTGTTTTGTTTCTAGCTTATATGCGGATGCCCAAGATTCATCACCACTTACGATGTCATAGACGTGCATTGAACCAGCGCGACTGGATTTCTTCAACATCGTGATATGTCACATGGCGATCTTGTCATGTGTGTGTGTCATGATACCCATCATAACAAACGTTTTTTGACGGCCATTACGAAATTCATCATGCAAGGATAGACGGTCACGTTGGATTTCGTTGTACCAGCGTTTCACAGTGGCTAGCTTCAAGTCGCTTCAGTCGCAGTAAGTTGTTTAATGCTCTCCCGTCTCGATCATCCACGTAAAAAATCGTGTGCGAAAATTTTCAGGAGTTAATTTCATCTTTCGGCCGGGATGAATTTTTTGAACTCACAAAAAAAAAAATACCAATTGAAGTACCTAAGTGAAAACTTTATATGTTAGTTTTTCCTAAAAAATACCAAACTTTTCGATAAAAATATTCAATTACAGCTTATGTATCATACCTAGTGTTTCAAAGGCCCAGAATATAAAAGGAAACTCTCGTATTCAGCAGAAATTTTGTGCCGTATATTTAGTTTTTCTCTTTCCAAATTAAGAATAGATTTGCAGGATTTTAGATTAATATTTCCGTAAGTAATCATTTTGGCAGTTAGCAACTGTGTACATCTTGCCCCTCTTATGTCAGAAACATGAATGCGTAGAAATGAAAATGTTGGGTAATCAAGTTGGAAGGTTAATTGCTCTCGTAAAATTAGAAGTTTTGGTTTCTAATATAATTAGTTGTTTACAAATTTCTTCGTTATTTTATCTTTTCTTCCGTCATATAGTTCCTATGCTTGCACCTCTTCCATTAAACGACATTGGGCACATTCATTTTCATGGCACAAAAAACAAAACAAAATAGAAAAAAACCAAAAGTCATTGAGAATAACTTTTTTGCAGGTAAATAAAAGAAAACATAAATAAAAGAAAACATAATAAATTCAGCAATTTAACAAATGGCAACAAACTCATCACTAATTCTCATTTTCGGAATAAGAATCTTCAGAAAAGTTTTATAAATAAATTTTTATAAGAAAAAAATGATATTCTTTTGTAATTACCAACGTTTCACACGTTTCATTTAATTATTTGAGTTTCGTCTCAGCGATAGGCAATGCATCCGCATAGGCACGCTTGTCGTCAACTGTAGGGAAAGTGCTTTCAATTTACAATCATCACATCTTTTTTTAAAAGTGGAAGAAAAAATGATTTTCATAATTATAGGCCAATTTCTAAGCTATCAATCGTCTCTAAACTGTTGAATTTTGCGATTAAGGGGGGATTCTACTGTAAAAATCAAATTTTCATGGATTTTGTTTTCATACTTGTATTAATTTAATTAGTAAAAAAAAAGTTTAGGGTTACATAAACACAGGTCTTGAGTGTACAAAAAAATTTTTTAAATTTATTTTCATTTCAAAATGGCAGCTGTACAGCCGCTCCCCCGAAACGCCTTTTGAAATCTGCCCACACTGTCGCGCATTTAAAAAAAATCTGAAATGAAAAAAACCACATTTTTTTTATTATATATCATTATTTTTAGTTGTTAAGCCTATTACTTGTAAAAAAAAATTTTTTTGTAAAATTTTTGAAGTTTTTAAAAAAATCGACATTTTTTTGTTGTCATTTTGTTATTAAAAAAGGGGTTATAAATAATAAATTTTTTCCCACCATAGCTTTAAAAACTAGTAAATATTGTTAAAAATATACTATCAAAGTTTGAGCTTGATATGTTAATTTTTCACGGAGCTGTGATGTGGGCAATTTTGAAAACGTGGTTTCGAGAAAAACACGCTTAAACAATTTTTCATACTTACAGCTTAATCAGCTATTCCTGCCCCATATAACACTTCGTCTGCTCTTAATATTTCATTATCCTCTTCAAGAAGAGCCTCTGTACGAGCTTTTCGGGCTTCGTGGGTGGATTCAGAGCGACGTTTAACCTTTTTCTTCTCACGACGATTGTGGACGAAAATCGCATATTCATAGCATATGACCGTAAACCGCTCGAGCGCTCAGTTTATACCTGCTTTGCTAAAACTTTTATAACTTGAAAACTATTCAAGATTTCTTTTTAAGATTTTCATGGAACATTCTGGAGTTGTTTCTGAGTATGTTTCAACAAAAAGTAAAAAATCGATTTTTTTTTAAGTTTTACAGTAGAGGCCCCCCTTAAGTCTTTCACTAACCCATGGTTTCATGGTTTTGTAACTGACCGTTCTAAAGCTACTAATCTACTGGTTTTTGTTTTGGGAATTTTGTATGTCTCGTTTGGGCTTTCACTCCACTTTTCGGTTAAGTCATATTTGACCGACAGACGGTGTGTGGCAAAAATTGATGGAGTTTTATCGAACCACTTTGTTGCTACTTCAGGTGTTCCCCAAGGAAGCATCTTAAGGCCACTTCTGTTAGTAATTTTTATCAATGACCCAAGCAAATGTTTTACTTTTTCTAGTTTCTTATTTTCGTGAATGATTTAAAATTTTTTGTCATCTGTTAAGAACTCAGTGGATGCTCAGCAGCTTCAACTCGACTTGAACAATCTTCATGGTTGGTGCAAAAGGTCGCGTCTGTCTTTGAATATTAAAAAATGTTTTCATTTATCATTCTCGAGGCGTCAGTACTTTTTGCGCACGTCCTGCGCTATTTCAAATAATGTACTATGAAGCGTAACAGAGTAGAAGGATCTTGGAGTATTATTCGATACGAAATTTTCCTTCGGTGGTCACATCAATTTTATTCTTTAAAAATCGTATTTGGTTCCAGGCTTCATCCGTCGCAATACAACTGAATTTTCTAATCTGTATATCTAGAAATTGCTGTTTACGGCTCTTGTTCGTTCTCAATTAGAGTAAGCTGTCATCATGTGGAGGTCTTACGACCAACTTTCGATAAATAGAATAGAGCGTGTTCAAAATTTTTTTCTTAAGGAGACATTACGTTCACTACGATTTTAGTCCCCTGTTCCATCCTATAATTCTCGACTAATCTAGATTCTCTGGAAAAGAGGAGTATAGAGACAGTCCTTTCACTTTTGTTTATTTTCAGTGTTGTTAATGGCATCGTCGACTGTCCAGATCTACTTGAGCGGATAAGCTCTAATGTTCCCCAAAGAAGTCTTCGCAATTTTTACCCCTTTTATGTGGGAAACTTAAGGCTACAAGCAACGAAACCATTGATCTTTTATCAAAATAACACCACTTATTGGAAAACCCTTTACTTCTCAGTTGACAGCCAGAATCATGAATGTATGTAGTGTTTTTGTTTTAATTTGATGAGACTGACTCTACATTCATGTAATTGCCGTTATAAAATAGTGCGAGTTTCGTGCACGCATAGTATTCAGGGTTCTGGCAAAACATAAAACATCCGAAGGTCAAAGTTCAATCAAGTTAACCCATTAACTCAAAATTGGAAAGCTTGCAAATGCATGCTTCGGGCCTAAGGGGAACGATATGTATGTACTTAAAAATATTACTCATTCACCACTGTAGTGTATCACTTGTTTAAAGCCAATTTACCAGCGACCAAGCCCGAATTGGACACTCACTACTCGTATTAATCAATTAGCCTGCAAAGTAAATATTGCTGACTTTTTCGCACTAAAAGAGCATTTCGCCAACAAAGTTTATACCCGTAAATACTCACATGCATATGTACGTGTATATGTACATATATTGGTATGTAGAAGGGACTGTTTAATTGCAGAGAAAAATCAAAAGCACAGTGCACTATTAAAGTCTTGAAAGGCTCAAGGTGTGCGTGTATATAAGAGTACCTGCTTGAAGCGCTGATGTTATTTGTTTTTGTTTATTTGGGTATTAAATCTATATACTATATGTACGTACGAGTATTTGCATACGCATGCTGAATGGATGTATTCCGTTCACAAAGTGTTATAAAGGGGTTGGGCTACGCAACAAACGAATTGACTGTAAAACGGAAGAACCCACCAACAGAGGCCAATTCATTAGACAAATATTGAAGATAGTCTCTGCTATTCCCACAACACTAAAGGATAATGAACAAAGTCAAAGGAATAAAGAGTCACACACACAAATGTAGACACTCCAATAGACATCTGAGAGATTATATGAGAGATAGATGTGCTGCTATTTACTTATACGAGTATATTGGGTAGTCAGAAAAGTTCCGTAATACATTTGTGAGCGCTTGGCCAAACTCCTGCTCCAATTTGTTATTCTAAAAATGGAGGAACCTACAGTTTTAAGCCGATCTTTTTTATGAGGAGCTCTTATATTCTAATAATATGATGCAATGAAAGCATAAGCAATGCTATGAATTCCAAGTATGATAATTACATTCAGTGGTGTGACACTATGAAACACCCACAGGAACATAATTAAGGACTTAAGAGTTGAATAGATTCCACCGAAGCACTACCAGCCAGCACTGGTGAATTAAAGAGGAATGCCCGCTCATAGCAGGCTACATATACCATATACATACTCATGCATACATACATGCCTACAAACATCCAAGTACATATATTTGTATATATCTGTTTCTTGTTTATGGCTCTGCTCAAACGTTGAACTACTAATGCCGATTCGCAAATTAATGCCGGCGTATGAATGGGGGCATGTACTATAGATTGGTTTGCTTGGTTTTAGGCATTAGCAAAGGATACATTTGCGTAATTGCATGCACCATTCAGGTTGGGTATTGCTTTTAAGTATAGCGTGCATGTAGCTACCCTGCAGGAAAAAATACTAGTTGTTGACTAAAATACTACCAGTGCACTTTTCACCTCAACCAGTTGGTGTTCTGCCCTTTCCCATATTAGTAAGTGGTATTTTTAACAAGGCGCTGTCCTACGAAATGCAAATTGTGCTGCCATTCATTGGCAAAATACCAATTAAGATACCATTTCATAGTGGCAAGAAACAAGTTCCAGTCCAATGTGTTTCTCAAATAACCAATGATTCACGAACTAATGAATAGAATATCATGAAATCTTAGCAGCTATCTTTTTAAGGTTAGTACCTACTAACTGAAAAAGAGGTGACTGCAACAAAACTAGTGGCATTTATGCGTTAGGCGTGGGACTTTTGGGACATGGGTTGTGTTATTTAAAGCCTAAAACAAAATCTTTCATTCCACTCCAACATTTTCAAATTTTCTATTTCATATTAAAAGTGTATACAGAATTTGTTTTCCCTTCAAATTAAATGAAACTTCTTCCAGGTACAGCAATTTGTTAAACAGTCAAAAATTTGTTTTTCTATAAGTAAGTCCTAAAAAGAAACTTAAAGTGGACGGATTTTAGTTTTATTTTAATCTGGTTCATCGCCATCTGATGACAGTGTGTAGGAAATAAAATTGTTTTGTCGAGAACTGCTAAAAAAATGTTGCTATGTAAGTTCACTCAAACAACTCATACCTACCATAAATCATTATTTCCTTTGACGTTTTAAAGCTTAAACTGAGTAAGTTGTAACAAATCCGCTGCTCTAATCTTACTGACTTGCGATGCGAGGTACTGCATGTACATATAAAATGAAAATGGGCATGCAAATATTAATTAGTTGTTGTCTTTATGTGATATACTTGGATATAGAGTTTTTCAGAGAAATCTAGTCATTAATATCTCTCTACTCATCGCGATGCATTGGTCTCTCATTGACGAGACTTAAATTTTCGTATCTAAAACAAAAACTCAACTAATTTACAAGCAATGACGAACTGGTATGATTTCTTTTATTAAATACCAGTATCTCAACTAGAATATTTCCGTATTAGTTTGGATTTTCCGTACAGGGTATTTGCAGATATAATGTGTGTACGTTTGTATGTGTTTTTAAGGGACATTGCATGACAATTTCAATGAACGCATTTCTGCGATTGATCGTTGTCGGCAGCTTTTGACTACAGCCGCAAAAACCCATTCGCATTTCAGACGTTTTCAATTTAGCTTAGTTAGACTTGAAAGCTTTCATTCGGTTGACCAAATACGCACCCACATCTCCTTGCGTAATAATTGTGAATTCTTTAAGGTTTAAATTTGTTGCTTGCCTGCTGAGGGGCGGTCACTATTAAAAACAATTTTTTTTGATATCCGTAGCAAGTGGATAATAGTCACGTATAAGCTCACTTGGCTACTGTGGCCGCCTAAGTAAGTAAGATTATACAGACAATGAAAATGAAAACCGAAATCTTGTAAAAGCTCTGAGCGATTATTGCATTTCTTTCAATATAACTAAGCAATCAGCAATTTCATTTCCCTCTATGTTCCTATATCCTGGAACCCAGATCAGAGAAATGTTACCTGCACAACAAAGAGATTTGATCTAATTACAGGAGTTTACTTATTTCGCTCTGTACCATGGCGTCGTCAGAGCATTAATCGCGGCTTGACTATCGGACGAAATGTGAAAATAGCGAGGCTCCCGCGTTCCCTAAGTATTTTGCATGCCTGCGGGATGGCAAAAACTCTGCTTGAAAAACACTAGCAGTATTCGGCAGTTTAAAAGGGATAGATAAATTGTCTGATTTAGAGTAAACCCCGACTCCGACTCCCGATTCCATCGTGGAACCGTCAGTGAGGCAGGCTTCGGTGCAGATTTTCCCCTCGATCCAATCCTACCTGAGCATTTAATTTCATTAGATTTAAATTCACTTTACTTTAAAATCTTTTAATAAATAAAGTATTATCTAATAACTTTTTCACTAGTTTTTGTTTTTTAAGCTACCCTTTTTGTAGAATGTATGCTTTATGCCGCACGTCGTTTCGTGACTTATTTAGAAAGATGTCTTCCAGAAATATTATTTCCTGTACTCTCAACTCAGCCAGTAAAGAAATGCAAAATTGAATTGCGCTCAGCCTCGCAGTTATATATGGATTCCAGGTCATAGAAACATCGAACGAAATAAGAGAATGAATGGCTTCATAGGGGGAAACTTTGACATCCGCGCGATCTAAACCAAAGAGAGGTTTAATTGCTCTGGCTTGGACTAACAAGGAGGAGATGGTGAGACATCCAAAAATATTAAATAGCAACTGATTATCGACTGTTGACTAGCAAAGGTGGTTGATTGGCTAAATATACCACAGGCGGGCAGTTTAGAATTGTAACAATTATTGCGAAACGTTTTAAATAATATAACGTACCTCCGCAGTCATAGAAGACCAACGGTTAAACGAAGTGTAAAACATTAAAAAAATAGCATATTTCAAAATCAAAAAAAAAAAAAAAAAGTAATAGGAAACAATTTAGGTACTGCCCCTAAAACCGGTTCTCGCGCTATTAAACGGTATAAGGAAGATATGGGCATTTAGCGAAATAATAATTCTGGAAAACGAAAGTGGCCTCATACCTCGAGAAAACGAAGAAAGAGGTTGCCATGCTGAAGACAGATCCAAACATTTTGTGAAGGAAACTAGCGAGGTTGGTTGGTTGCTGAACAACATTTGTGGACAGCACTAAGAAAGAAATTGTACTGAAGACGCACAAGGTCCCAAAAAGCACCTGCAAGAACCGTCGTGAAGAACTAACTCGAAAAACAGCGTGAGAAAGGGATAAAGCAAACTTTTGATAGATTCAAATACTGATGGAATGGTTGGCGAGACTTACGATTTGGCGGAATTTTCACAACTTCCTGGGCATGAATTTTACACAGCCGATACTCAAAGCAATGTCGCTGAAAAATTGAGATCCAGAAAGATGACAAAATGCCCAAAGATATTTATTTTTTGGCAAGCAGGCAAAAAAGGCAGATTTTTCGTTACATCGGGTACAATTAAGGGTGATTTAGATGTGAAGGAATGAGATTGCTTTCATTTTCCTGAGAGCATGAAATGTCCCTTGTCATCAAATTTCTCAAAATTTAGCTCACCTTAAAAGGTTAAATAAATGCAACATGGAACATGACTTGCAAATAAAGCTGCCTTCAGCACTTGCGAAGGTGTCGAACACAACTATAATACAAAAACCTTAATAGGCGCCGCTTCAGAAAAATTTAAATTTCCGATTAAAAAATTATAATTACTGTTTCTTTATTTTATATAATATATATTTTTTAATTTGTACATAATGCTAAAAATAAAATGATAAATAAATAAAAATCGGGCGATTACCTCAAATTTTTTTTCGTTATTGTAGCGGACAATTTTGTTCGTCCCAGTAAAGTGGAGGCGAAAGTAAGTGGCAAACAAATAATATAAAAAAACTCGTGAACACGTACATCTGCACGTGCACAAAGGTTTTGTGTATTTTCTGTCCTGACGGCACTGGATTGGCGAATTCGCCAAAAATAAAGTAACGATTCTCGGAAGGCGCCACTTTTCGCAATCTCTACATCGCTATAACTGACCTTAGAAGGCCGTGGAAACGCTTTGAAATCGATCTAAACACTAACCACAACCAAAAGTGAATACATACAAGTGTATGTGTAAATGTTTGCACGCATGTTTGGAAGTGAAAGCGAAAAGGTTGAATTTAACGTTTTTTCCAAAAAATTAATAGTGTCGGGGGCGCCTCTTGGCATACGATGAGGCAAATGCTATTTTGCACCCTTAATTCTGAGTTAAAAACTCAACTTTCTGGGTCTGCCAAAAGTAATTGAAAAAAATTGCTCTCCATCCTCGTGCCCAGTGTAAGCTCCTTTAGCTCAAAGTAATCAATAGTTGATATTATATTTTAACCGAAACCAATGCAGGAGATGCTACGTTGATGATGATGTAAACCAACTTTTACAACAACAATAGTGAAACCGAGAATGAAGTCTTGAAACTTTACGAAGACTTAACTGAGAAGTTTTTTACTGTAGTTAAAAATCTATAAATTTCAAATTTTAACTAAAAAATAGCCTTTTTTAGAAGGCAGAATAGTTTATAAGTGGCACTTATTTTCAAATGTACGTAGTGTTTTTAATTTGCTGTTGCTTCGAGCTAATCAGCTCTTTTGCGCGCATGCCAAGCCATTTGCTCCATTTGGTGATTACGCCTATTGTCTTTGAGCTTTGTTGAGCTACATAGGTACATAGGTGTACCATGTTAATCAAAAATTTCCCAGAACAACCAACAGGCAATGCTCTGAGATTTTCCACACCTGTGATTAACATTCCTACGAAAATTTGAACGCTTCAGAAGAGATCTTGAGCCCATCGAGTATGACGAGTATCGACATCGAAAAGTGACGAAAACATCAATAGAGTGAAAGAAAAGTTGATGAATAACTGCATAATTAACCATGAGAGAGCGGACTTGAACATTGCTTATGAACCCATTCAGGATATGCAGTTAATCCGATCCAACTATCAACAACAAACGCATCAGCACTAGAAACGTGACGTGGATTTATTAGTACGACACGCAATCCAGACATCAGGCGTATGAGTAGAGAGCTCCGAATGAACGGAAACCAAAAAACAAGCCGTTTTTAGTCAAAAAAACAAGCGATGCTCAAGGTTTTTGTGGTTGACAACGGTATTGTATACCACGAATTTTTGCCAGAAGGTTAATAAGGACTATTATTTGGGCGTTATGGGATGTTTAGGTGATGCAATTCGCCAAAAAGGAAAGTATTTGTGGGAAAACAACTGGTGGATTTTGCACCATGATAACGCAGCGTCGTACAGTGGCATTATTATACGTGAATTTTTGACCAACCACCATCGAATTCACTTGATATGGCTCCCTGCGATTTTTTTCTGTTTGATCGAGAATTAAAACGAGTCTAAGGGGAAAAACATTTTTCTAATAGCGGTCGCCCCTCGGCAGGCAATAGCAAACCTCCGAGTGTATTTCTGCTATGAAAAAGCTCCTTATAAAAAAATATCTGCCTTTCAGAATCGGCTTAAAACTGTAGGTCCCTCCATTTGTGGAACAACATCAAGACGCACACCACTAATAGAAGGAGGAGCTCGGCCAAACACCCAAAAAGGGTGTACGCACCAATTATATATATATATAAGGGGAAGACGTTTTAATAACCAAAAAGAAGTAATGGATAAATTGAGACGAAGCTATACCGAAAATATAATTTCATAACTGTTTTCGAGAGCTGGATCAAATGCGGGCATAAGTGTTTTATGGTTGATGGAGAGTACTTTGACGGCGATGATTTCACTTTTGAGGAATAAACTTGTATTTTGAATTTTCTGAATATAGTCCGCGAACTTTTTGACCAAACTAAAAACTATAATTTTTACTATTATTTTCACCGCTGTAAAGTTTCTGAATTGTTGTTATCGAACTAAATTAAGGGGGGAGCCTGGTTTATGAGGTCTAAAAATTGCATCTCTTTGCGATTTGCGGAAAAAATTAATTTAGCACTGCAAAGTTTTTTCTATCTTTTAATCAACATTTAAAAAGTATAAAAAATTTTTGTACTGGTTAAAATAAGTTGAAAAAATGTTTAACATAGAAATTAGTAGAGCGCTGCAACGCTGGAGTTTCCAACTGGCGTACAAGATACAGCTCGAAATTATTATCTAAAGCAAAAAAATCAAATGGATTTCTAATTATCATAATTTTTTATTCTAGATGATCTAAGAAAACTGAGAGAAATTCCAAAATTTCAACTTTTTGGAGGTTTTAAAGAAAAAAATGCGTTTCTATAAAAAAAAAAAAATCACTTCAACTTGGTATAAAAATCTTTAAAATTTTTTTTAATCTATTTTGTTAGTTCAAATAGAAGAGAATTTAATACTGAAGGTAGCAAGCTATGATTCATTTCAAAGGTTCATTAGTTTTTTTTCATTCATGTACGCCAATTCAAAGAAATCATAAAAATGAAAATTCGAGAAAAGAAGATATATTATATATGCATCTCCATCCCACAATGGGCACCAAACTTGAGTCTACCCCATAGTGATCAAGCGCAAGTCCATTCACCGCCACCCAAATGCTTAGAAGGACGGCTGGTAGACTTCGCGGCTATTCATCGAACGCTGGACAAGTACACCAACTTGGAAGGTCTTAGATTCTTTAAACCATGAATCGAAAGCGCTCGAGGGAATTTCTGCTTCTAAAAGTCTCATCTTTCGGTTACTGTGGGAGTCCTATCGGAGCGTTTTCCACTAGTTATCTATGCGGTGGAGAATTTCTCATTACTTTGAGTCCGTTTCGTGGCAGCGATTTGGCGCTTGTTAGGTCACGTTTGAGCACGAGTTGAGCTTGCCATGTGCATGAAAATAAGTGTTAATGAGATTGTTACGAATTAGGTACACGCTATTACTAAGAAATTATAATAAAATTGTAAGTCATACAGAAAGAGTTACTTTTTCTGAATAAATAAAAATTTGCTACTGTCTTCGAAATTTCTCAAAAGCTACACAGAACTCGTCAAATACCATATTAAGGCTAAATTAAATGGCAACTGCTTTGATTTGCGTGAATTACTACAATAATGACCACCCAAGTTTATGAGGCACATCGGAGTCTTGCCCAACGTTTGCCGCCCTTAACAGCGAGTAATTTTTTTCCTCATTTTTCCGTACAAAGTATTTTGTTGTAAGTATGCATGCACGTTT
The DNA here is from genome assembly GCF_027943255.1 of Anastrepha obliqua. Lineage (NCBI taxonomy): Eukaryota > Metazoa > Arthropoda > Insecta > Diptera > Tephritidae > Anastrepha > Anastrepha obliqua. Next base: position 78,774,411 of record NC_072894.1, read on the forward strand.
GCTTCTTTCTTTGGCCGAAGGGCAAATGTTTCGTAAAATAAATTTTTGTCATTATTTGTGCGCGTCAAGGTGCGTCCAAGTAAGTAATTGACAACGTTTCGCAGACCAACAATGCCAAATAAAATGAGGCAAACAGTTGGAAGGCAAAAATTAAAAAATAAAACACAAAATTCATTTCTGTACTACAATTTGGGTACTTCGCTTTGGGCGTAAAAATTTCCGACTTACATATAGTACGTACATACAAAAGTATATTTGCGGTTGCACGGTGTGTTTGATGAATTGCCATCGCCCGGCTAAAGTTGGGTTGGAGTACAGGTGTGCTTGTTCGCATACTTTACGTTTTGGCACTTACTGTGGCGCCAGTGTTGCAGTCTAAAAGCTTTATAACTATGTTTGGCGCCTTCTGCCTGCCACAAGTTACACGCAATGGTCGTACTCGTACAAGCGCTCAGTACATGCCACACCCCAAAAAGGAAGTTGCCTTTTTACTAGTTGTGGGTAAATGTACATAATTATGTATGTATGTTTATTAGAGTTATCACTTGCCCTACACAAAAGCATTAGTACTGGCTTTACAGTGGAAGTTGCAATTTTTTATATTTTAAAACTTTTACCAAAGTATTTCGGAAAAACATAAGCTGGACCGACTTGAAAGTACCTCCAAAATTCTCATTATTTTCATTCCATTGTTAATACTTTTTGGAATTTTTTATAGACCGTTTAAGTTTAACCTATTCTATAAGTATTATGTGGGGTAATTTTTTGGAAGCAAATATTTAAAAAACTAATTTTATTTATAAAAAATTCGAGGCACCCTAATGTACCCTGGTAAGGTGAAGCAGTAAGTAGCATGCAAGCAACGCGACAATTGCCCCTTCGTACACTTCAATCAATATTTCTTACATTTCCTTTTTGTGTTCGTCTGCCGCCTCTAAATGCACTGGAGAACTGGAGGAAACCTTGGTTTGGCGTTGAATGGCGAATGGGAAATATGTTTTATTATAATTAAATGAATTTGATATTTATGCGGTAACCTTGTATGTAGGGTGCCGCAGTTCTGTATTTCCAACGACGGCCATTCAAGGAAACTTCTGGGAAAGCCCAAATTGCTGTTGACTGACTTGCCATCATGGCAAGGCAATTACGGTACGATTATACGCTAAGTGACAAAGGCAATCTTTTGTATAGGAAAAGGAGGAAATTTGAACTTCATAGTAACTAAAATATGTGGGTAGTGATTAAAATGAAGCCTCTGATGAAACTCATTCTAACTATTTGCAACCTTGCGAACTATTAAGAAATATAATTTAAGTAAACACAGTGCTTGTGTCTTGATTGATGATCTCCTGGCGTTCGAAAATATATTCATAATTTAATGCTGCATAGTAGATGCAGCAGATTAACTGATTCCACACCATAAAAAGTGAGCTGATTTCCTCTGTCAAGCAAAAAGCCAGTATCATCACCATACAAGAAACTCGTGCGATGGGACAAAAAAAGACGATCAGTGAACTTTGTAAACTTTTTTACAACTGTCATGCCAGCTTTGCTACCAATGTCATTCCGTTAGACAGACTTTACTAGACATTTCTTGAGCAGCTTAGGTGCCAAGGCCCGGTATAAATAAAAGGATAAGCGGCACATAAGATGACTTCTGCGAGTGTTTAGATGCCGCCCAGAGCTCTGTCTCGCTCACGATATCAAATGAAATCCGTGACAAAATGGTAGCATAGCAACATTCTCACCAATTTGTGATTTTATTTTATTTGTTGAATAGCCAATAATTTTTTATAAAAGTATAGCTCATTGTCTAACAGAAATCCAAATTAGAAATAATTTCACTTTATACAAAAATTTGAAAAATTTCATAAAATGTTCAGCCCAACTTCACTGTTAATTATAATTTCTAAAAAGATTTGTGACATTTTTTGACTTATTAAATTTTAGTACAATGAGATGAAATTATAAGTTTGTTGATAATACCGTTAGTTTTCATAATTTTTTCCCCTATAATTTTCTTAATATACTCGTAAAAATATTTTTTTATATGGAACAAAAAAATATTTTTTTATATGGAACATCGTCAGCAGCTGTGGCAATTTTAAGGCTAGGTTAAAAAAAATGGTATTGATCATGAATCCATCTCTCACCTGTGAGGGGATGACTGAGTCGATATGAAAAGTGACGCTTTAGTCAGAAGGTAAGTAGATACTTAGCGAAATGGGTACGTTACGCTCGAAGCCCCATACTGCAACTTCTACTCGTACCAACTTCTGACAGAAGGAAATATCAAGTATTGTTTTTGATGGGGCCTGACAGTCTAGTGATAGATTTCTTGAATTTAGAAGTGGAAGACCAGCTGCAGATCTCATTGCACTTATAAAATATTGACAATTTTATTAAATAGAGAGAAACCACTTTCTGTCTAGAGAATTTGGACCGAAATTGTTTCCATTTACTTGGAGTCTATAGTAAGGCAAAAAAATACTTTTTAACCACACCCAAGTATTTTTTATTTGTGTTTCATTGTCAAAAAACTGCATTGTCTATTTGGCCCAAGCAAATGACAGTTAATAATTGACTATGGTGTTCAATCGCGCAATGCGTCGCCTGTCAGAATTGCTATTTTCTCCTTTGCACAATAAGATTTAACGTCAGAATTTATTATCAGTTATTAGTAAGCTTTTTTATTTTTTTAGAGACGTTTTTTCATTTGCACATTTCCCCACTTTAAGGTTTATAGGTATAAAACGATAGAAAATTGCTGACTTTTTATGTGGCTGCACCATTGCAATATGCATTTACAATTCAATTTGCATGCGAGACGCAAACCTATAAATCTAATGGGCATACGAGGAGTGCTGTGACGGCGGCTAATGGCGTTCGGTTGCTTGCAGTTAATGTCTTATTTTTACTTCTTGTTGAGTCAATATTTATTGCGAGTCTTGCGAAACTTGGCCAGGACATTTTTACGAGCGGGTGCTGAAATCTGTCCTATTAGGTGGGTTTACCACGCAATTAAATTGATAAGATGGCTTTAATGCAGTCACAGTTAAAAAGTCTTTATGTATGTAATATGTACCTACTAGAGTGGGCCTTATTTTTCCGACAAATCGTATGGTATTTTTACAAATAATTCTAAGATGAACTGTAGAAGCAACCATAGGTCGGAAATCACTTTCGAGCCAAAATTTCAGCAGCAAATTTAAACTATTTGTGTTACACATGGAGAAATCGATATACACGCAAACCAAGAGCTCAAATATAATAAATTTCTAGTTTTTTCACAGAACGTCTGAATTTTGTTCAAAGGACCTTGAGGTTTTAACAAGGGTAAGTGGTTTCAAAGAAAGTCGTAAGGTACAGAAGCGTGGATATCAAATGATAGACTTTTTTTTCGCAGAAGTTCTGTGGCAATACACCACGAAAATTTACTTTAAAGTTATCTGCTTAAAGTTTCTTCACGATTTCCATTCAAATCTCTTAACAAAGTTTTATTATTCTTTAGAAATTTTTAAAGGCTTAAATTTGTGTTGGTGTTAGTGCGTATAACAATCAGCATAATATATTTAAAAGACATGTATGAGGTATTTCACACCGTTAAGGAAAAAAATTCTCAAAAATCAACAATCAAAACTTCTTGAAGGGTAGGTAGGTGAAGGTAGGAGAAATGGTTGAAGTGCCAGTCTGGCACTCCTCAAGTAGCACTAAAGCGTCTTTTTGATACCATTATGAGACCTCCAACAGGCAGATATCTTCAGCCAGCCAGAGCTCTTGATATAATGGAGAAGATTGATGGGATTTAGGTTGGCGCACTGCTCCAGGCAGTCGAAGAAAGGAGCACCCAATGATCTCAATCGTCTAGCTGCCAAACCCGGACATTTACAGAGAAAGTGCTCAACAGTCTTCTTCTCTGACAGGACCCCACAGCTTTTGCACTGGGAGTTAAATGGTAGTCCTAGCTTTCCCGCGTGTGTGCCGATAGTCCAAAGACCGGTAAACACAGCTAGGAGTTTGGAAATTGAATGGCGAAGAATCCAAAGGATTTTCTGAGTCCTTCGTATATCATATTGGGACCAAAGGGTTTTCGAAATACCGCACGAATAAATGGAGTTCCATCTTTTCCGCGCTTTCCTGAGAAATAATTTGTGCAGTTCCCCTTGAGGCCAATTCAGTCCTCTTCCTGGCAAGCTCATTAGCAATTTCCTTTCCTCCTATGTTCCTGTGTGCTTGAAACCAGATCAGAGAAATGTTACATGCACACTAGGGCGGGTCGATTTAAAAATCGCTCATTGCTCTGTGAAAATCGTATTCTAGGGATCAAAATAAGAAATTTTGACAAAGGAACCATACCTCTAAAACGAATTCTGAGTTCTGAAGTTCGACCCAAATTGGGGGTTCTTCGGCACAGTTTCTCATTTTGATCCCTAGAATATGATTTTCACAGAGCAATGGGCGATTTTTTTTCCTCCCCACAAATCGACCCGGCCTAATGCACACCCAAGAGATTTGATCTCCTCCTTACAGGAGTTTACTAGTTTCGTTCTGCACCATGGCGTCGTCAGAGCCTTAATCGCGGGCTGACTATTGGAGAAAATGTTAATATCTCCCTCGCTCCCGCGTTCCCTAAGTATTTTGCATGCCTGCGGGATCGCAAAGACTTCTGCTGGAAAAACACTAGCAGTATTCGGCAGTTTAAAAGAGATAGATACATTTAGAGAATTGAGAGAAAACCCCCGCTTCGACTCCCGATTCCATCTTGGAACCGTAAATGAAGACAGAGGTGCAAGCTTCGGTGCAGATTTTTCCCTCGATGCAAAGATTGCCCTAGCACAACCCTCAAACTTTAGTTTGCGGATAGAGAGATCTGTTCGAAGTTGAGGGCTAAAAAGAGTAACCGTTTCGTATTGAACAAATCGGCCCGAAATAAAAATCCTCCTGGCTAAGCAAGAGAACAAAACTTAGCCGTCTCTGGAAGTCATTGAGACCATACTTTGTATCTTTGAAATGCGCTAAGGACTGTTCCTTTCAATTATCGTAATGTTTTAATTTTCGTTACTTCTCTACCCGACCATTTAAGGCAGCACTTACCTGCTTGACAGATGCCTGAATTGGACCAACAACCTTTATGAGTTACCTTCACAAGCATGGCTCGCCCTGATAGCGTGGGAACCCCCTTCAAAATAAGACATATAACACTGCACAACACCAATAAAAAAGTGTAATAACAACGCTTTGACAACGATTGTTCGTAAAGAAGCTCCAGGATATAGGGATATGTGCCGAGATTTTTAAACTTTTTTTAAACTATATTTTAATATTAATTGATACGCTTTATTTTTGGGTTTATTTTTGGGCTTTGGGTAAAAAGAATTGTAGTCGAAATATTCCACATAAAATTGTGGAACTTATTACGTGTCTTTGATGCAAGAAATTTGCATGATTATTGTTGTAACTAACTGCAAGGTTTGAGGAATGCTTTTCAAAGGGACAATCCTTTGAAGGGTATAAATTCAGGCCGATTCAGTATGAATCCGATATGATTATGTAAGCCTTTTCAGTTTGTTTACTTGAATTAACAAAACTTTTATGTGAATTGAATTAAAAGTGGCTTATTTCTTGGTCTCATATACAACATTCTGTTGGCGGCATCCGACTATTTGGTAAAAGGTTATGTTGTTTGGTTACATTGCAATCGGCCCTACTTGCAGTTCCGTTGGCTGTCAATTCGATTCAATTCAATTTTTGAATTAAACCGAGCGAAATGCAAAGTTCATTTTCACTTTGATACTAAACTGAGAAATACAATTTTCTCAAGCTTTTGGATCTCTGTCTGCTGCGGACACACTTGAGGATCTCAAGTCCGTAATGAAAGTCTTTTTCTTGACTTGAAGCTCTGCTTTATTTCACATGATTTCCCATTACCATCCTGTGCTGTGAGTTATTCCGTTGCAATTAACTTATTTTATTATGTCCTTTCATTTTTTTTTGTAAATCTACTTTCCCTTTTTAGTTGCTATCAAGTGTTAATATTTTACTTAACTTTCACTTCGTTAAATTTTCCATTTCCTCTCTGCTTGGACGTCATTACTTTATCTGATATGTCAGTTCTGCAGTGAAATTAAAAATAAGTCTTATCTTACTACATTCCAATTCGTTGCGCTTTTCTCACCTCAAAACCAAGCAAAAATCGAAAAACAAAAAACAAAAACTACAAAAAAAAAAAAATACAAACATAAATCGCTCCATTTTCATTGTCCTTCACAAAAATCTTTCAATGTTGCTGTTGTACTTTTATCTTTTCCCTTTCATCGCGAATTGTTGCATTTGTAATGGCAATAGAGCTTTTCTAACCGCCAATGTCCACAAAATATTCACTGACCCACTTGCCTGACACTTTGTTGGGCGATTACATGGTCATTGAATTGACGGGCCGAGCCTAACCGGCGGCGTCATATGTATGTTTGTATATATAGTCATATGTATTGTATATGTATGTACGTGTATGAATGTTACTTTAGTGAAGCTGTCGCCGCTGTAGCGATTGACTGGCTGCATTGCAATGCGACTGATAAATCGCGCCGAGCTAGCGTGCGAAACGCCCATATTTTTTCCAATTACGAAAACAGAAATCTCATAGCGCTCAAAATACAATCACTACAAAATTTATTTACTCCTTTTATTAACAAAGTTTATCGCTTTGCAATTACAATTCATTTTCCAAGTGTATTTTTTTTTTTGTTCTCTGTTGGAGATTTTCACACATATTGAATCATATAAATTTCGTTCGGGTGTAAATTTTGTTGCATGAATGCATGATTTGTAGCACGTTTTGTCAGTACTATCGACTTATATTCCTATTATATGCATGTACTGATTTGGGTATGTGATGTAATATGTGGGGGGAGGTGCGAGATGTTAAAATTTGAAAGTAGATATTTGACAGAAATAAAAAATTTTCATTCCAACCTTTCGGTTCACTTGGTGATTATAAGCAAGAGAATGACTCACCTAAAATCAGTTAGGTGGTCACTACTGCACCATTTAAGTAGAAAAATAATTGTAACTGTAAGCTAAAAACATGGCTGAGTACGATTTTTGCTCAAAGGTTTAACATTTTTTTGTTTACTCTAGGCCAGCTTATTTCGAAACATCAAAATGTGACATTTGAGTCTGGTCACAATATTCTCAATATCACATGGCTTCAGCGTTACCAGTTTCTTTATATTCGTAGCGAGCTTTTAGACTCTTCTGAATTTGTTTTATTCCACTCCAATTCACCCTAACTGGAGTCTACCGCATCCAAAACAAATAGCTTTCCCCTTTACCTCCATTTTACTCTTTTCCTGGCGGCAAGTAATCCAAATTTCTTACAACTCGTTGCTCATAAAATTTAATGTTGTAGCGATTACAATAAATATACCATTCGGCGGCACCATTCCATTTCTACAAACAAGAATTTTTGAGCCTGAAGCTTACACGAGAACTTCTGTAAATAATAAATAAATAGCTTTATTTCAACGCAGTAAAGAACTCCAACATTTTCGAGCTGATGTGAATTAGGTGAATTTTGAACTAGTTCTGTATCCAGTCTGCGTTTTTCTTTATACTTAAGTATACAAAGAATTGGCGAATTTTAAAAGGGCAGTGCTTTCTGCAAATAGAGGGACGTATGGGCAAATGGTTTTTTTATGAGGAGCTTTTTTCTTGGTAGAAATACACTCGGAGGCTTGTCATTGCTTGCCGAGTGGCGACCGTTATTAGAAAAAACCTTTTCTATCAATTGGTGCTTCGTGCCCTGAGTTTCGAACCCGTGCTCTTCGAATAGCAAAAAAATTAAAAACTACTTACCTCAGCTGTATGTTCCATAAATATCCGAAAAACATAGACTTTTGCTTTTTAATTCTTTTATTGTCCTTAAGACTGTATCTCTTTCTAAGCTGTACATAAATTTGATAAATTTTTAAAAATTCCATAAAATGTTTGTAAGGCAAGCAGGTATGTTTTCCTGTAGCGATTTAATAGTTTCAAAAACGGTTTCCAAAATATGAGTTTCGGGAAAAATAAAGCCTCATCCACACATAAATCTTGTGAATATGATGCTTTAACTAATATTATTGCAAAGTTGTGCCGTAGTTTAAAAAAGAAAAAAATCGCGTTCAAGAGCAATCCTTCTTTTCCTATAAATGCAAGCTACTTTTGTTCTGAAAAGTTATTTCAAAATTTCGAAATTTCAAACTTCAAACAAGTTCTTTGGTTTTAGATCATCTACTGGTTCTTTTTTGAAGTATGTTAATTCCCCTTCGCTCCGCTTTGTAACTAGTGAAAATCGAAACACTCCCAGACTGATGCGTATTTGCAGAAGAGTTAATAGTTTTAAACAAGGCAGTTTTTCACTGCTTTAAATTCGCTTATATTTACATTTTAGAAAGCTGTATTCAACTTTTTTCTAAAGCAACGCGTGAAAAAGACAAGGGGAGAACCACTTATGATTGTCGAGAAAGGCTGTTTTATCGATCCTTAATTGTGGTGCAAAAACAAGACAACGAAAATCGAAGCCTTTATTTATTTTTAATGAAAAACTATTTTTTTGTGACAAAGTTAAAATCTTGTGAAAATAGCTAACTTCGATGTTGATTGTGCTTAGGCACGTCCACGATTATTTTAAATATTTTTTTAAATATTAGTGTACTGAAAGGCAGGTTTGTTATGCATTCGATATATGGAGAAACCAGGGAACAGCGACAGGAGGGAAAAAATTATCAAAACTCAACACGAAGTTTGAGCCACTTCGAACTTGCCTCTTTTATACTAAAATTTAAGTGGCTCCAAAACTGCGGCCTAGTTTTTTTTTAATTCTGGTTGAACAGTTTCAAATAATTTGAAATTTGAGAAAAGCTTGTTCTAGGTTTGATCCTACAAGCGAATTGTAAAATAATTTGAGGGTAGACGGGTCAGTAAAATCCGAGCGAAAACTGCGAATAAAAGCAAGCATGGTATAAGACTTTGCTATAGTAGGGCTTATGCGGCTTTGAAACAGAAACTTTGAATCAAAAACCACTGCCAGATGGGACATTTTCTCTAGTATTCTTAAACGAAAGTTTCCAATATAATAGGAAGTAGAAATACGAGACCGAAAACGAGAATACGAGATATGGAAACACTTTTTTAAGACGATTTTAATTACATCATTGATCGACAACATTTGAAGAAACTCAGCATCATATTGCCTTGTTATGGTAGTGAAAATTTCTAAGCTGTTCGCAAATAAAATGCAAAGCCGAGGACCTAATATTTTTATTTTTTTTTTCGGGACAGGCCTCAGACACAATTAAATCCATTGTACTGCACTCGGATTCCCTTTTTAATTTTTTCATTATGTTCTGTATTTTCTTTTCGCCAAACTTTTCGAGGGCCATCTGATCCGGAAACATTAAATAAAGAATCTGGCTCATTTATATAACGTTTGGCGAGCTCCAATCTCTTCTTTCTGTTAATATCTGAAATGTAGGCACACGTCGCAACTCTAATATGATCACCGGCGTTATGCAATTACGAACTTTTTGAGGGCTTACTTTTTTATGCAAAGACTCTTGAATATTTCGGCACACTACCGGGGAGGTTATTTTTGAATTTTGCGTGACTGATGCAACTTTGTTGAGTTCCTCACGTGGAGTCAATATTTTTCGCCTTCCGACTTGATGATGATTAGCTTCCAATTTTGCCACTTTCAATCAAGATATTACGCGCAACTGAAACTGAATCAGCGAGAAAAATTGAATAAAAAAAAAATCTACATTATTTCGTTTTCAGCAATATTAGTAAAAACACAAACGATTTTTACTGTTAGTTTTGTAGCAATAGTATCATGAACTGAAAGTGTACGAATAAATGTTTTGCAGCATTTTGTTACGTCTGCCTGCTTTCCTTGGAACCCCTTAGGGTGAGTTGAAATAACGAGAGTTTTGTTTGCGGCAATTCATCAGGAATGTAACATTCTTACACTGACCAAAAAAATATATATATTGTCACAGCAAATATTTTGCGCAAAGCTAAAGTTTTTTACGTACTACGCAGGGTGTACGAATAAATTGTGTGACCACTGTTTATAAATATATACTAGAAATTATTTCAATGCGCACAAAGTTAGTAAAATAAGCATCTCATGAGATATATATATATAGGTATTTAAATATTCACGGATTTGTAATTTTTGGCATTTGTTGTTTTTTATTTATTATTTGATTAGTGCTGTCGCCGCCATTGTCGTTAATTTTGCGCAAGGCGGCATTGACTAGTCAGAGACGTCGAATTTGTCCGCCTGATTGCTTCCTTAATTCAATATATGTATGTATGTCTGCCTGTCTACAGTTAATTTATGCGTAAAGATTAGATTGCCTTGATATTTGAAATGGCTGATTTGCCGCATAAATTATGTATTCAATGACTCAGTTTGATGTGGCTTTCTGTAATGCTCAGAATGCACATTTCAATTATTAGTGGTTTTAGTATTTTTGTTTAAGGGGTTAGGGGTAGTCAGAGGCCCGAAAAAATGATGATTTTCACGAATTTTTTTTTGCTACTTAATTAATTTATTTAACAAAAATAAAAACATAGCATAAAAACATCATGTTTTAACTTGACTTCACCAAAATTTCAAAAAAAAAAAAATTAATAATTGCAAAAGTTATCGCTGTTTGTGTGAAGCCCGTTTCTCCAGAAGTCCCTTGCGGTGAACATCACAAGTCCTTGCAGATTCATCTAAAACCAATCGGACAAGAAAAATTAGTTTTATTAATAGATAATCTTGTGCCTGATCGAAGCTTTTTTTTTTTTTTCAAAATGAACAAAATGGCGGCCTCAGAAAATTTTTTCCAGATTTTAGAAAAAAAACCAACAGTTAATTGTTAAAAAAAAATCGAAATTTTTGAAAAAAAAAAATCCTTCGATCAGGCACAAGTTTTTTATGTTTTTCAAAAGCTGTATAAATTTTATTGAAATCTACGTAGCGGTTTTTAAGTTACAGTGTTCACCAGTTTGAAAAACATAGTTTTGAGAAAAACGCATTTAAAGTTTTGCTATCCCTTGTTAATTGTATATACCCTTTGTTAATTGTTGAATAACTTGAAAAGTATTTGTCGGATTCACTTCAAATTTTTACACAATATTTTTAAAACATTATACTTTAAGAAAATGCAAAAAAAAATCGATTTTTTGAAAATTCTGACTACCCCTAACCCCTTAAGATGCTTGGAATTTGTAATCAATTTCAAACTTAAATATTTCGTTGCTTCAGCTTGTTCGTATGTAAAGCAAGGCGTGCAAGTATTAATTAGTACACTTTTTTCACCGATGATAGATGACGGAATTAAAAATAGGAGAAAAAAAAATCTGAAAACATTGCAGACCCACCCAAACACTTTTACTGTAGCTCTCACTCGCACAATCGGCATATCAGCAAAGAGATCGCCCCGCGTTAGTTCACCATACGTAGGCAAAAATGAGCGCACTCAACGGGCTAACAAGCAGAAAAACTAGATTAAGATTTAAAGACTTACTGCTTGTCTCAAGTTTAGTTGTGCGCTTGTATGGCTAGTTTCGTAAATAAAACCATGTTTTACAAAAAAGAAAGAAAACAAAAAAGAAACAAATTCCTCGTAGAAACGATCCATCGTGCGAAGACATCATAAAATTTTAGGTCTATTCATTTGCACTTTTAAAGCCAACTCGACCCACAGCGCACATATCAAAGAAAAAGCTCGACCATACACTTAAAAAAGAATGTAGACGCTTCGATACAAGTACAAATACTTGATACTTTTGTTGCGGCCAGCAATTTTCACTCAAAATATCTTTATTACGGCAGTACCATTTTACGATTCGCGAGACTATTTTTATGATTCGCGTTATACGCATTAGCATCAGACAAGTATAAACTGGTTTGGTCAAACATTTCATGGGATTTACTGTTGTTCGTACGTGCTATTGTGCTCGTATGGGCTTGGTTGTTCTTATCTTCTAACCATTGGCTGTCATCATATCGACATTGGCATATTGACATTTATTTCAACTACAAATACTTTAATGTTACGATGTTATGCGTGTGCATGCAGTGCTTTTTAGATGTAAAGTGTATTCATTTCATCTCCATCTATTTTTTCCTGAATTATGTGTTTTTCGGTCTATTTCATCAACCTTGTCATATATTGGTAAATTAAGATCTTCAATGTATTCCACTTCTTCTTCTTGATTGACGCGATAACCGCTTACGCTATTTTGGCCAAGTTTAACAAAGTGCACCAGTCGTTTCTTTCTTGGGCTAACTGGCGCCAGTTTGACACTCCAAGTGAAGTAAAGTCCTTCTCCAACTGATCTTTCCAACGCAGAGGAGGTCTTCCTCTTTGAGTGAAATATTGCCATTTGAAAAATGTTTTCTCTAACCGACTTCGGGCGTTATAAGCGACACTGTATTTCCTTTCAGTAAATTTGCAGGCGAAACAAGCCGCCAGCAGCCCGGCAATAATATTGAAAAGAAGTGGTCAAACATCAGTTACCGCCACGGAAAGATGCTGACTGATAATGCAGAGTTTGCCGGAATGGTGGACTATGCCCTGTCGCCTATAACGACCACCACAACGTTCACGATAGTCCTACTCTCAAGGGAAGAGTGGGAAGAGGGCGTTGTAAGACAGGTCGAGTTCATTCATGCAGATGTATAGCTACACAGACGACTCGAAGCTCGAGAGCAAGGTGGGTGGAGGCATATACTCTGAAAATCCTTCCTACAACGAGCAGTTGACAACCTGCAAGTATTGACGAGAGATTTCCCCCAAAGATAATATGGGTTCCTTGTCATTGCGACATCGAGAGGAACTCTAGGGGCGATGACTTGGCATGGGTATACCCTTACATACAAGTAAGCTACTTATTTTTGAGGAAATCGTAAGAATAGCGAATGAAAGATGGCATAATAAACCCGCTTGCAGAATCGATCGATAATTGTTGCCGACTCTCAAACAAACGCAGATCATCTCCACTAAGCCAAATTAGCCTCTAATTGATTTGTATTATTATTTCAAATTTTTTCGCTTAAATTATATATTAACGCCGCTTAAAAATATGATTGGATTTCAGCTGTCTTTATCGTGCTTCGTATGGTATTTCTTTTTAAAAATTAAAAAACCTACGATAAACAAATCCGCTATATGGGTCTCTCTGTTCTTATTTCCATTCAATTAATATATTTTTGTAATAAATTTCTTAATTTACAATAAATATGGCCAATACCAGCTAAAAATATATATATATTTTTTAAACTTCCTTAAAGACATTTCATCTGAACTCCATAATTAAGTATTGAAAATAAATATGATAAAAGCTGCTATCAAATAAAAGCATTTTTTTCTGGTTTGTTTCAACACCTTTCATTTGATACCTATATCTTAATATTCAAGCGAAATTTGTAAAAAATTGCTATTTTTGCAATGAAATTCCCACCAGTAATCTACCACAAATATTTTCAGGGATATGCAGTATAAAAAATTTCAGTTTGTACGAGAGGTGTCACGTCCACTTCTGCAATAAAGCATAAATTTTTCTCCATCAGTATGGTATTGGTTTTATGTATAAAAGCTAAGCTATATCTTTTAAGTTGGACCAAATCACACCAGTGTGCAAAATCTCCTTATGGCCGATTGAACAGCTAAAGCGTGAAAGCGTAACAAACAAACTCACTTCCGCGTCCATAATCTTAGCAGGGATGCACGTATTTAGTTATATGTATGCACTACTTTTATTGCAAATAAATCGATTCAAGACTGTTATAAACTATGATTACAAATCAAAAACAAATAAGTTTTTGACACTTGAAAGTGATTTATTATTAGCTAAAATTTATTTACATATTCATATGTGCGTATATATGTATGCCCACAAATGTACCTACATACCTATGTACAATGCAAGTGTTGGAGAAACTCCTTCCCACATTTGTTTTCGCGCTTTGTCATTGTCATCGTAATGTTTTGCTTTTATTGCCGGCAAAACCTGATAAAAAACATTTGTATGTATGTATAAACTCAAACTATGTATTTATACCATTGATTTTCCCATATCGCCAAAATAATAACCATTTTCGCGCACATAAATTGTTAGCTGATTGAAATTGTTTTACTGCCAATGGCTGTGGGAACATATACATGTACTTATATACATATATTATATATAGTATGTGCATACAAGTATGCGTGCAAGTATTTTGCTTTTACCAATTTGAATTTACTTACAAAGAATTTTGCCGTAAAATTTATAAACTTTCAAAAAGAGCGCTCGAAGTTTGTTCTTTTATAGGGGCAATATTGTAATTTTTGAGATGAATTATTTGCTAGTGTATGGCAAGTTAGCGTAAGAGCTCTTCAGCTTCGGTGACACCTAAAGAAAATGGAGAATATTTTAACCTTACAATCCTATAACTGTTTATTTTTCAAACTTTCATGAAATTTCTTTTAAAGAAGTGTTAAAAATACCCATTAACTTAAGCGCTAGGGAGTTGAAGTGTTGTACAAAAAATGTTCCCTTAAATGAACCTCTGGAAATAACTTAGAATTACATTCAAAATCAACTTAAAAGTTTGTCGGTATGACAACTATGTAACTACAGGGTGGGCCATATAGCGTTTGCTTTTTAAACCACCTATTTTTTTGAGAATGGTAACACAAATGACATGTCAAATGGGTTCATAGTTTCCTTAAAGGTTTGACATTTACGAAATGGGACGCTGTACGCTTGAACAAAATTGCGTTTTCGGTTCGCTCAATGGGCAGAAAATCGTTTGACCGAAGATGAGCATTTTTACCGAAAAATCATCTTTTCTGATGAAGCCCATTTTCACATCAGTGGCTGCGTCAATAAGCAAAATTGTCGGATTTGGGGCTCAGAAAATCCACACGTTACTGTAGAGAAGCAAATGCATCCACAATGAGTCACTGTTTGGTGCGGTTTTTGGTCTGGCGGCATCATCAGGCCATTTTTTTTTTCGAAAATGAGCGAGGAGCCGCGGTTGCAGTAAATGGCGAGCGTTACCGTGACATGCTCAACGAGTTTTTGTTTCCAAAAATTGAAGAGGATGACATGGACGACATTTGGTTTCAACAGGACGGTGCAACATGTCACACTGCCAAAGTTACACTCGAACTTTTGGCTACCGTTTTTGAAAACCGAATAATCAGCCGAAATTCCGATATCAATTGGCCGCCTTGGAGCTGTGATTTAAGCCCGTTGGACTATTTTTTGTGGGGAGCCGTTAAGGACAAATGCTATGCCAACCATCCAGAGACGATTGATGCTTTAAAACACGAAATCGAAGTTGCCATTCATGAAATTGGAGCCCAAACAATCGAAAATGTGCTTAAAAATTGGGTTGATCGAATGACCTACTATAAAGCCAGTCGTGGCAGTCATTTGAACGATATTATTTTCCATTCATAAATAACAATGTTCAATCTTCAAAATAAAGAAAAAGTTAGAAAAAATATTGATTAGTTTTAAAAATTTTACATGGCTCACCCTATATTAATATATTTTGACATGAAAACGGGACAAGTTCATTTGTCTATCAATTAAGGTGTTCAAAAGATATTTTTTCGGCATATTTTCCTTATCAATGTTGGTTTTTGAGATTGTGCTGATCGGTTCAAGTTGTTCGCATTTCGAAGTGTTCGATGCACTGTTCTCGTAGAAACAGTGCTCCATGATCTACGAACTTTCTCCAAATGTCTTCGGCAGATTTTAAACTATTGGTAAACTCGTACTTACTAATTTGCGATTCTCTCTCGAGCTAACTTTTCTGAGGTCTACTGAGTTGATTCTTCTCTTCACATACATAAAACTTGAACTTTAAGTAGACGGTTGGCGGCCACTGTAGCCGAAAGCATTGGTATGTGACTACCATTTCGGTAGGGGTTCCCACAGTGGGTGGGCATGAAACATCAAATATAGAAGCGATTTTTTCGAATAGCGGTCGCCTGCTGAGATAAACATCTGAATTCATTTTTTTCATGAAAAGCTTCTTATAAAAATCTCTTTGCCATTCGAAGGTGACTTAAAAGGAGTTGTGACTGTTAGGAGTGGTTTATAAGACAACATTAGGGTGCGGAGGAGGAGCTCGGCCAAACACCAAATAGTGGATGTACGCACTAATTATATAAAATATAATATATGTATACATACCCGTGTGCTCACATAGTTAAGTCACTTTATGTTTTTACAATGTTTGCTATATTTTTCTAATATACAGCTATATGTTCCGAATGTTAGGTTTTTATAAATATTTAATTTGTAATATAAAAAAACCTTATAAAACAAACAACCAAATTTTGTTCAAAACTCACAAAAATAAATTTTATTAAAATTTTCAACTTTTTGATCAGTATTTTTACAAACTTTTTAAGTAAGCAGTTTTATAGCGTTTATAATTTTTTAGTGTATCGTGTAATTTTGACAATTTTTTGTTTAGAATTTTTTTGCATGTAAAGCAAATCTTCCAAATTGAGTATAAAATTACATTTTTGTTATACAATGCAAGAAATTTTTATAAAAAAAAAATGTGCCTGAAAACAAAGTCAATATTGTAAAAAATTACGTGACTAATTATATGAGCGCAAGTATGTATACATACATATATATGTAAATATGTAACATTCTCGTTAATTGCACAAACAAAGAAATATTTAATAGCCTTTAATCCTTTAAATGCAAGCATAATATTTGTTGGGATCTACGCAACAGCAGCCGCTCGAAATTATTATTTTTTCCTTTATTGTGCTTATGAACTGGGAAAACGGCGTAGCATTTTATTTCTGTCATTATCCGCAAACAAATTTGCATATTTGCCTGCACCATAACAAACCGTCAAATAACCAACAAAACACACATACATACATACCTTTGGTGTGCTCAACATCAGATATGCCATCTTCCGCCATGAATCTCAAAACTTTTCCCTCGTGTGAGTAAATTTGTTTATCATTATTGGCTACACGTATCCCTGTTGCTTTAACAGCTGTTTGGATACGTAAATTCTGGTGCTTCCTGTTATGCTAAACCGTTATATAGTTATTTTTTCTGTTGCTTTTGCTCTCTTGAATTGTGCCTTTGTTTCTTTATGAGAATACAAATTTTTGTTTGTGTTGTCGTTTTACTAAGTGTTATGCTTGGTGCCGCTGCCATAGTAACATAGCATAACATGAAATACTAATGCACTAACAACAGTTATACAATAATGAGCATGCAATGTGTTGAGTTTCATGTAATTAACCACGTGCACCCTCATCCCCAATCCGATCTCCCACTATTTTGCCGCCTCTCTCCCTCTCTCTGCTGCTCTCGCGCTCAGTTACTTGTTGACTTCTCTGCTTTCATTTATTTAACCTTTCAATTTTCTCACTTCGCGCCAACTGTTTTCTACACCTATTTCTAAACTTTCTGTTGCGCATTCCTTTTTTCCCACAAAAAGGGTGTGTGTGAAATTCCCGGGTAATTGCTTAAGTAAATTCCTTTTGCACACATCAGAAACCTCATAGTTGGCTGTTCAATTTACTCACCTTCCCACCCTCAAGTCGTGAAGGCCACACCCAAGGATACATACATTCCAACTTTTAGAAGCTTTGTATGACTATAATTGTATACTGCCATACAGTGACAGTCATAAATATTCGAATAAGTCGCTAACTACACACTAAGTTTTGGTATTGGATGTGAATGTTTGAAAATTTTTGTTTGTGGCGATTTCTATGAACTTTAGAGAACATATCATTTTATTTCAGTGCGTTCCTATACTATTCCAAATACATACATATGTATATGCTAATACCATGCTTCCTAGGCAATTTGTGCTTTCTGTCCTCTCTCACCAATGGACGTTCTATGCCGGCTCCGCATAGCTGCTTTCTTATTCAAAATTTCTGTCAGAGAAAGCTTCTTCAATGTAATGTTTGCCCGTGCAAACCTACTTACTTGCCTTCAGCGGTCACCTACTAAGTGTTTTAAAAACTTTTGAAAGGTCCAATTTCGCGGTCTGAAATATTCTCATGTTCATAATAGAGTTGAAATGGGGAAAATATGAACCAAAGTATTATTTAAAACTCTCTTTAGCCAAATTCCGAAGAGTTGAAAAAAAAAAAAAAATTTGCCTTGGTTTCAACTCATTATCTTCGGAGGATCTTATGTAGTACTATCAATAGCAGGACGTTTAGTTTGCCATTTTTTCTTACGGTACAAATCTAAATGCCGCCGTCACAAATAATAATACAGGGTGGCTGATGAAAGCCGCTACCAAAAAAAAATTGAATAACTTTTTTTCTTTTTAAGTTATCTGTTCCATTTTTATTTTAATTTGCAGATTGATCTTTAAAATTTATTAAAATGGATAACTGGGACACGCAAACAAGAATTTGGATAGTCCGCCGCTATCACACACTGGAGAAGCTTATCTGCTCAACTTGGTGTCAGCCGACAGTCTTTGCAAACAATAATGCACAAAGATTTAGACTTATTTCCCTACAAAATTCAAATGGTTAACAAACTGAAGGCAGCAGACTTGCCGATTCGCTTGGAATTTTGCCAGAAGATCCTGCAAATGGTGGAAGAAGACCAAAACATGTTAAACTGCCTTTTCATGTCTGATGAGGCCCATTTCGATTTAAACGGCAATGTGAACAAACAAAATTGCCGAATATGGAGTACTTCTAACCCACAGATACTCCACGAGACGGAATTGCATCCTCTTCGCGTGACAGTGTGGTGTGCGGTTTCTTCACGCTGTATTGTCGGGCCTTATTTTTTTGAAGAAAATGGTCACACCGTTACGGTTACTGGAGACCGTTATTTGAAAATGCTGAAAGAATTTTTCTATCCAGAACTACGCCGAAAGAGAATTCCTTTCAACTCTGTGTGGTTTCAACAAGATGGGGCAACGTCTCACATAGCCCAGACTGTTATGACAGAGTTGCGACGAAAATTTCCCAATAAACTGATTTCAAGAAACTCCGAATTTCGTTGGCCCCCCAGGTCGCCTGACCTTACTGCACCTGACTTTTTCTTGTGGGGTTTATGTAAACAAGAAGTTTATAAAACAAAGCCAACAAATTTGGATGAACTAAAACAATCCATTCGGGCAACAATTGCGGCTATTCCTGTCGCAACTCTCAAAGCAGCAATGAACAACTTTTTACTAAGATGCCGCACTTGTGTCAACGAGCATGGGGGCATTTAAATTCAATTATTTTTAAAACTAGTTAAGCTACATTTAATAAAATTTAATGACCTTCAACTTGAAAAAAAAATAAATGAATTCCATACACTAAAAAAAAAGTTATTTGAGTTTCTTAATGTAGCAAAATTCATCAGCCACCCTGTAGTTAGACGGATATTTAAATCGCATCCCAAGCTATTTCTAACTGGGTTTAATTAAATTGCATCCAAGCCAATCTAATCATGGTCTGATCCTATTTTTAAAAGCTGAAGAGTTCTTAGCTGCAATCAACTCTACTTCGTACTGCTTCTTGTGATAAGTTTACACTCTCGCTATAAATCCGGTTCTCTGGTGATTATAAAGAAAATTCGTGTGAAGTTTATGTAATTTATCTCCTTTTTTTCGCAGTGCTCACATTTGTGTTTTCTACTTCTTATGAAATATTGGTTGACGGAATAGAAATAGAACAAAAGAAGGATTGCACTTCAATCTAAACTTCTTTTGTGCTTAATATGTTTCCCAGTTTCCTGAATATCGATGATGGCTCCTAAAATGAAGCTGAGTTGGGCTGAGCGTATGTGCCTGTCTACTGGTTATATCAGAGCGAGATGTCTACTCGTTCTCGCTATGGAATCGTATTCCAGAAAAAGGTTTATTGAAGTTCCCGCGGATTGACATAACCCGAACCTGCGCAGATGGCTATGCAATCTGCAGTCATCTGCTAGAATGCCGGTGAGCATTCCCAGTTTGTCCGTAAGAGGACTTTTGTGATGCTTAAATTTCTTATATCCCCCCTAGGGGTACTTAACTTGGTTTAGCTCAACAGTTTGGTGCCTCCTTAAATCTCGTACCCTTAGCTCTTCGCGTGTAAACTTTTCCTTGATGGTATGTAGCCACGTGACAAGAAAGGGCTTGAGTCCTATTAGTAAAGAGGCCGCATTTCTTACATATGCATGCTCCGCTTCGTTTTTACGTGCTCGCATATATCCTGCGATTCATTTGAGCCATATGCGAGCGCGCTCGTAGTAAATTTGACTTCCCTACTTAACCTAAAAGGATGATAGAGCTCAGAATATCAATTTGCAACCTCCTAATTGCGGAGGTTTCTTCCAAAAAGTGATCAGCGCATAGCAGATGGCATACACCTCCGCTTGGAAGACTCTAGGAAAACTACCCATCTGCAGAGATAACTATGTCTTGGAGCCATAAATCTCAGCGACTATACCTTCTGCTGGGTTTGAGTCATCCGTATACCAGTGCAGGTCACACTCTTGGAGTTTCCTTTCAAGGATATACGTCCCAAAGGGCGTATGTATATATGCTTTCATTATACCCCGGTTAGGCGATGCAGCTTAGTTGAGATTTTGTTTGTACTTATATTCAGTCATGGATGCCCGTCAGAATATTTTTATCTCCTACGGTAGTTTTACTTCTACATATGTATATGCGCATCCATACATTCCAAATCATGTTTAATGTTAATAAAAATCATTTCTACAGTCATTTTGCGGCTACGAGTATGCCTCAGATACTCTTTGTGCATGTTGCTTTAATTACAGCTCTGCTGCTCAGCGTGTACTGTCTCAAACGCCATCGTATGCCAGAGTGTGGTAGGTAAACTAACTGAAATTAATGAAAAATATGCTTGACCCAGGCTTCCCTCCACTACTTACTCGTACACCCGATGGCAGCCAATTGGCTTTATTCCTCAGGATTTGCCGTCAAAATCTAATACTCTTTGTTCTGGCTCTCTTTTTTATATACATACATATCGCTCGTTATCTACAAAAATTTAGCTTGGCGCTTCCTTTCTATTAACAATTTGCGTGGTTCGTTAAATTCCGTTTTGTTGACTATGCACCTTTAGCGGCTCGACTTGGCAGCCCCTCATTTGTTTCATTCTATTTTATACTTCGTGAACAGTTGCGCTATATACTCGTATATGTAAAAAATAAAATAGATGTGTACCATGCATGTTTCCTAGCTTCTTTTACATTTTGAAACTTTTTTCTGTTAGATTTTATTTTTAAATTTTTGTATTTCTTTTCGTAATTTTTTATTGCTTCTAGCTCAGGTTGTTGTGTGGAACAGTGTGACATTTTTCAGCGGGTAATACAGTTTTATTTAATTTAATTAAGCGTCGTGAGTTGTTTATGATGTAGAGTATCGAGAATCACGTAGCTTTCTAACGAATCACTTCTATTGATGAGATTTAGTGAATCCAAAAACGGGACTACGTGACGCAAGAAACTCGCAAGAACCCGTTATTTGCGAATACTGTCTGATGAATTATACTAGTATATTATAATATATTAATTTATTGGCGTTTCCATATAAAAAATATTAAAAAAAGCACCGATACCAAACTCGCTAAAAGTTTCGTGTTCTTGTAGGTGTGGAGATTGGGGAATCATTACTTTCGACTTGAGCTTGCGTGAATGAGGTGGGCCGAATGTAGTTAGCTAAGAACAATTAAAGCTAGCACTATCGTAGATCTATTAACCCTTTCGCGATATTGTTGCCATATGGCAACAGTAAACTTTAAAAGGCTGTCAACACTCTCTTGTAAAAAATATCAACTTTTTTGTTACATATTTTCAAAAATTGAAGTTTAATGGTTAAACAGAAATAAAATAAATAATAACCGGCCATATATATCGGTAATACAACACTTTTAAAGAAAGCCTTCTGACATATAGCACTTCACTCTGAAATTTGTATTTTGCATTTTTAGATTTTTGAGGCATTTTGGGCAAATGTTTTCAACAATTTTTGAATAAAGTATATAGAAAAATGTTCAATATGTCATTTGACATATAAATATTTTTTCGCTCGCTTTAAAAGCTGTGCTAATTTTTAAAACTAAGCTTGTTGCCATATGGCAACAAATTTCTCGTGAGGTGTTAACTTGCATTAGATTGCAGAAGAAGTTTATTTGCGATTGAAACCAATACAAAACATTATACATTATACAATACAACATTAAAAAAAAGCACTTAACAAAAAAAATAAAAAACAAATAAAAAAAAATTTATTTGTATTGTTATTGGTCCGAAAATAAATACTCAGACAAAAATTTGGATTTTTTGGATGGCGCAATAAAAAGATGTAGCGAAAGGGTTAAAATAAATAGCTGGCGCCATCCGTATTATACATATAAGGTTTCCAATAAGAGTGAATCGAAATGAAATAGAGCGAAGAAAAAAATATTGTTTTGGTAAATTTTTTTAGTTTAATTTTATTTTTTAGTGTCATACTTGTGTTTGTATATTTTAGGTTCTTAATTTTTAACTTTTTTTCTGATTTTTTTTTTTAATTTTTGTTTTTATTTTTCTGTATGTTTTAATTCCTTTTGTTTTAATTTAATTTTTTGTTGTTGTTTGTCTTAATTTTTTGTTGTTTTTTTTACTTTTTGTTTTTGTTGCTTTTTTATTATTTTATATATTTTAATTTTTGTTTAATTCTTTTTTATGTGTTTACGTTTGTAATATTTTGAGTTATTAATGTTTTTTCTTTTAATAATATATTTTTTAGAATTTTTATTTTCTATCTTTTAATTTGCTTTGTTTTTATGTTTGTTTTTGTTGTTGTTTTTTTATTTTTATTTTAATATTTTTTTTTTGCTTTCTAATTTTTTTCCTAGAGTATTTTAATTTTTTTCTTTTATGTTTAATTTTTTTTAATTTTCTAATGTGTTTTTGTGTAATGCATTTTAAATTTTTTAATTTTTTGAGAACGTTTTTAATATTTCGATTAAATAATCTTTTTTATTATTATTATTTTTTTTAATTTTCTTAACATTTTGACTTAACTAATATTTTTTTATTATTATTATTTTTGTACAATAATATATTCAAGATTTTTTTGTATAGCCTTATGTCTGAAACTGATGTTGCTTAAATGACGGCCGCTTGCTCACACGTTGGCATGTATTGAAGAGATCCAATATGCAATGGCACTTGTATAGATTTGATTGAATAAATGTCCTGTGTTATGAGGACATCGGTCAATTGCGACTTATTGGTCTAGATGCGTGATTTCAGAAAACCTTGAGTGAAATTTCACGATCTTTAATATTCATATTCTTGGCACCTACACCAGAGATAACTCTTCCCGATTTGTTTCACAATAAAGTTTTGATATTCGCACGTGCTGCTTGATTGCATACCTATGCCACGGATATTTACATACTTGGCGCGTGCACCCATTTTGGGTGTTTCGCTGAGCTCCTCCTCCTGTTTGTGGTGTGCGTCTTGATGTTGTTCCACAAATGGAGGGACCTACAGTTTCAAGCCGACTCCGAACGGCAGATATTTTTATGAGGAGCTTTTTCATGGCAGAATTACACTCGGAGGTTTGCCATTGCATGCCGAAGAGCAACCGCTATTAGAAAACATTTTTCTTCATTTTCACCGAGATTGGAACCTACGTCCACTCTGAATACCGAATGGTAGACTCGCAAGATTTGGCTATGGTGCCCCCTTCATTGATTTCCTTTCCTCAAAAATAGTTTTATAAAAACTGAAACGCAAGCGGACGGCATTAATCACAGATATGCAAAATTATTAGGCTTGGCTCTTCTAAATAAGCTTGGTTTGCATAGCTTAGCAAGGAACTCTAAGCTCCATGGACCGACTTATTCTAAGACTGCTGGCTGCTAACTAAGTAAACTGCTTGATTTTTCTATTGCACAAACAGAGGCACGTAGATTTTAAGAGTCAGTTTAAAACAGATATGCTATGTAATTATCCAACTCTTTGGGGCGTTGCCTTGATTTACACGCAATTTGTAATGCAGCTATAACACATACATATGCACATGTGAATTGAGATATTAAAGCTTTCCTTGGCGTCAGGTTGCCAGCACCAAAGGGAATATAGCATTAGAAACGTCGCGTGCGAACGTCATACTTATCATGCATGCGCGTTAATTAGATTTTTTTGTTTTGCCTGTCCTACCGGTTGTCTTCTGCCATATTATTCACATAACTTCCTCTTACTTTACTGCATATGCAAAAGCAAACTTCTAGTCGCAATTTTCTTACTCTTCCTGTATATCCAATGCGAATATATCAAAACTTTGCGTGCCCGCATATGAAGGCGCCAACACACGCCCTATTTGCAGAAGGTTTCCTCATTTAAACACGCTAGTAGTATTCCCTAGTTGTGCACTCACATACTCATATTATAAATGAACGTATTTAAAAAGCACAAACAAACACACTGGCGACGTCGTTGATTCGAATGAGAATTTAGTACTCGCTGACAGCATTATGCGACACCCACTTGCAGTATGTGCATACATACATATGTAAGTGTATTCACGCAATTTCACATTTGCATTCGCTCACCTAAAACTCACTCAATGCATACTATCATCCCCACGGCTCCATTCGCAAGTTCAATGGCACTGCTGATACAGCTGGTGCTGAATGCTATTATACTAGTATATGTATATATATGCAGTCAGTTATATGTAGGTATGTAGACCTGCACCGGTACTGTCACTGTTGATAAAGTAAACTCTCGCACCACTCCCCTACAATAAATGTCATAGACAGACCACAACAACTAAGTGGCAATTGGAGTGATACCATTGTGCCTATCGCTTCTTCTTGAGCTGTGTGTATGATCTCTTCTACCCCGCCAGTTTCGTCATCATTATGCTATCATGTTCAATGGAATAATTTTCCGCACTTAAATCTAGATACTAGTGTGGCTTTATATATGTATTATAAACAGAATGCACAGTGCGTGAATACTTTTTCAAATTTAAAGTAGTGAGATAAGGTACACCTGCTTTATAAATGAGAAAAATAAGTGACAAGTGGGAAATTTAAGAAAAATTATAAAATCTGGTGATCTATTAGAATCTGCAACGGTTATCAAAATGTATTAAATAAATTAGTAGCAGTTCTTTCAGGAAATTCAACAAGAAGGTAAATATACAGCTAATTGCTGGTTAATATGTTCACATTCATTCAAAAATTCACGAAAAGTGCACCATCCCATCGATACCGAACACACCAATCATCTTTTTTATGAACTTTGATTTATTCATTCGAGTGTTGCTTCTTTTGTTTTTTTGTTTTTTACTTGAGGTGGGTTCTCCTACTGAATTAGGACACTTACTTCATTACCATTAGTAAAAAGCTATTTTTCATCGCTTGTTATTCTCCTTTTACAATAAGCTTGCATCATTTTCAAATGCTCTCAATGTGTCAGTGGAAACAATTTTGCTAGCTTTACGTTATATTCGCAATCTGAGAATTTTGGGCACACGGGAACCTTTTGGCGGTGACAAAATAAAAAAACAACTCTAATGCGAACGTAGACTACGGCTATAGTATAATCATTTGTTTAGAAAAGCGAAAAGTACCGTAATCGGGGGAGAAGACTTGATGTAAACGACTGGCGGTCGGTGGCGTTTCGCGCACTTATACTTCTCCTGCAATAGCAACTGGTAACCAGCTGATACTAATTGAGGTAATGACAACCCCAGTTAAATAGCAATGAGTGCTTAAATAAAAAATTTGAAAGCTTGGATCATTTTCACATAAGAAGCCTTATGATTGTAGTATAGACAATTTACTTGTTGCATTATTCGTCAATTTTCAATAGAAAGTTATAGTTCATTATGGATAGATTTTCTTGAAAATTGAGAGCAAAGTGCCGAAACTGCCGAAAGCTTACCGTTTATTGGTACAGAAATATGAGCTACCTATATCGGACCAAGATGAGAAAGTGTCTCCTAGAACAATAGAAAAAACTATTACGAGGATTACTATTTATATTTCTGGCCTAACAATAAAAAAGTATTATAACGTTGGCGTATGAAAGCGATTTGTTGTGTATCTAAACCCTTAAGAAATAAATTTTGATATTTTTATAGTAAATCGCCTGTTAGATAAACATTCTATGAAATTTTAGAGACATTCGTTTTTAGATTTTATGTAAAAGTACTTCATGCCCAGCTTTCTTAAGCAACATCAAGAAAGATTGCAGGGGAAAAGGAGTCATCTTTGATAGGAGTTCTTTTTGTAATAGTTTGTAAAGACATGCTGTTGTTGTAGCAGCTTAAACATCCCCCATATATAAATCCGGGTCGTTCCGGTTACTTTTTTGATGTGAATTTGTGCTTTATTTTACCTTTCAAGGTTGAGCTTGTAAACCTGTGTCGATATTAAATTTTTTTGTTCAGATACGTAATAAATAAATACATTTAGAAAATACCGTTTTCTATTTTTTTATAATTTCATTAAAAGAAGAGTTATAGAACTGACAACTTTGATTTTTCGAGTGTGACAATACTTTTTTAACTCACTGTAGATGAAGACTGTTGTGTACCGGAAATGAACTCCAATTCGCCGGCTGATCCCTTTAGCAGCCTTTACATGCATTTGTACTTTTACCGATTAGAATCGCTTTTGCATTTAACTAATAAAATGAACTTTACTACCCAAATCGATAAACCTTTCCTTACTTTAAAGTGTTTTATAACTCTTTCCCTGACAAAATTAAATTGATTAATTTACGTTTATGCAAAAACAGCTGTTTTGTTGTTGTTTTTTTTTGCATAAGGGGCACAAAACATAATTTTGAAATGCATCGAAGATTTACTTACCTATGTGGGCAAAGGTATAATGTGAGAGTTAAGTCGAGATGCGATACATTGATTTACAGATTCTAATGTAATGCCGTATTTAATCTATTAAATGAAATTATTAAAATATTTACTTTTTTAATTTAATTTAATTTTCGTTTTACCGAAATCTTATACACGTCACTGTATTTAGTTTACGTATAGACCACATAAAATTCTACTCTAGTCAGGAGTCATGACACATCAGATGCATCATACCCAGTTACATACATAGGTGTATATACACCAATTCCCCTTTTTCTTAAACCTCATAAATTTTCAAGCATTTAAAGGGAGTATTTCCCTATTAAATTAAACATTCGCCTTATTGGCGTCGCTGTTGGCGTCAACTGTGTAGCGGCGGCTGTGTTAGGGCCAATGCCATGGTCTATGCACTTCACTGCTGCTTCACTGCCAGCGGCTCTGGTGCCACCTATTTGTATGCATACTTTCAAGTATATCATTGAAATGATCTCGTTTTTATAGGCGTTGATTTCCTTTTATTGTTCACTCCTACATTTGTTTGTATATTTCTCCCCAGTTTATTTTTCATTCCCCTTTTTTGGTGACTGTAATTTGAAAATCAGCTACCGGCGGCCGGTCACGACGGCGTCGCAACTATTTGTAGTGGCACTAGAAAAAACGAATAAAAAACGTAAAACAAAAAAAAAATTGCGAAGTAAAAATGCAAAAAGCAAAAAGCACTCGTCAACAACACTCAACGGTGCTTGCGTGCTTCAAAAGTGAGCGTATTGCCACTGCCACGGCCAAACATTGGATTTTCCTTTTCCTCTCAATCTTTTTTTACTATTTCACTGCAGACTCTACAATATGTGGTGCGGCCTGTTCGCCTACATTTTTCCCGTCCAGAAAGCTTTGTGTTCGTGTCTTGACTTCCAGCCTATCCCACTAAACTTTTAGTCGACACTTGCTTCCTTTGTGTGCGTTTTCGCAAATAACTCTACCCTTTTCATGTTTTTTGTTGATTTCTTTTGGGTTTTCTTCGATTTCATTAAAATCAATTCTTTGAATGCAATAGTTCTTTGTTGTCTAGCTTGCACTTACAGTGGTGGTCAGGAATTTAGTGTTCTATGCGAAGATAATATTCTCGCTATAGTTTTTTGTTTTCAAGACAACAAAATGGTTCCCAATATTTTTCTTAGAAAATTATCTACAAAGCAGGGAGTATGTATTGCTATTGGATATGGATCGGTGTCTGATGTAAGTACATACAAGGTGAAGTCCAAAATAAACAAGACTGAATTAAAATAGAAACGGCCGAAGATTTGTTCTGACAACTTCGAGTTTATTTATTCAAAATAGTCCCCTCACGCCTCGATACACTGTTTTGCGCGATGTAAAAGGTTTTCGAAAGAGGGTTTCAGCTCATTGATCGAAATGTCCTTCAGGATTTCGGTACAATCCTTTTGAACGGCCTCTACGGACGCAAAACGTCTTCCTTTCATGGCCAAATGCAATTTTCCGAATAGGTAGAAGTCACAGGGAGCCGTATCAGGTGAATACGGTGAGTGATCGATGGTTAAAATGCGATTCATAGTCGCAAAATCAGTCACAAGTATGGATCGATGAGATGGTGCATTATCATGCAATAAGCGCCAACTTCCTCTTTCGAAGTACTCAGGGCGAATTGGTCGAATACGATGGAAGAAACGCTTAAAATTGCTAAGTTAGAAAATTGCATTAACGGTTTGGCCCGTTGGCACGAACTCCTTGTGGACAATTCGCTTGGAATCGTAAAAAGAAATGAGCATCGACTTGATTTTTAACTTCTCCAAACGCGATTTTTTTGGCTGGTGGCTCGTCTGGGGCCTTCTATTCGGCACTTTAACACTTGGTTTCAGGTTCATGTTGGGAACACCACGTTTCACCACCAGTTACAATGTTGTAAAGAAAGGTCTCGTCTTTTCTCGTCTTGATGTTGTTCCACAAATGGAGGGACCTGCAGTTTCAAGCCGACTCCGAGCGGTAGATATTTTTTATGAGGAATTTTTTCATGGCTGAAATACAATCTCAGGTTTAGCATTGCCTGCCGAGGGGCGACTGCTGTTACAAAAAACGTTTTCTATAATTGATCTGTTTTGAACACGGAGATTCAAACCTGCGCTCTCCCGAATGGTAGTCACGCACCATCCAGTCGGTTACGGCGACAGCATTAAAGCGCGAAAAACTACTTCTAGTGAAGATGTGCTGATGTGCAGAGCCTAATTGATAAAAGCTCCATCGCTATCCAGAGTAGAGTATCGTCAATACATTAAAATATTTTCCAAAACAATTTGTAGATGATTTAATGACAAAAAAAACGTAAGCCATTTTATTCCAAAAAAGAATCAAATATCCTGACTTCTGTTCGCCAAAGGGCATATATAAAAATTAATGAGGTTTTGGAAACATATTTTATGGAGTGATGAATCGGAGATCTGTGGTTTCGGATAGAAAAGGATATATTTGGCGTCTACCGAACACGCAACAAGATTCACGCTACATGCAAAACACTATAAAGCATAGCGGGGGGTAACGCTTTGGTATGATCATCTTTTCTGGACTGGCATATGTAAATATGGACCGATTTTTTATAAATCCATGACAACAGACGTAATAATGCCAATGCTAATTTGGTCTTATGATGATTTTTCATGCATGATAATGATCCACAACATACTTTACTTTGTTGAAATATTGCTTAGAAAAATAGAATATTGGTGTTTTACAGAGACTTATCGATTACCAGATCCCAATATCAGATTGGGAATATTTGGTGTGATATTGAACAGCTTATTAAAGCAGTAAAAGCTATTCGAGTGATTTGTGGACACTAACAGAAAATCCCTGAACGCAATACCTCAGGATATCTGTGCGGCTCTTCAGAAGAGTTTGTGACGGCGATGGAATGCTGGGATGGGAAAACAAGAGAGTTTCAACTGAACATTAAGTTTTTTCCTCTGCAAATTGCTCTTGCTTCATTTAAACATATGACACTATTAAAATTGCTGAATGGGTGTCCAGTTCTAACTGGTACTACTTGTATATAAATGAGTTTTATGAGAAAGAGAGGAATATATCAGACATAGACTATAGTTATATTCGTTCCTCGCTTGGTAAATAACTTTCCAAGAAAAATGTTAGTAATCATTTAGTTTGCTGAGAGAAAAACTATAAAGAGAATGTTTTCTTGGCATAGAGTTTCAAGTTTGTAACCACCACTGTATGTATACATATGTACAAGTATGTATGCGTTTATATGTATGCAAATATGTAGTACATGTGTTTGATTATTTCCTTCTTCTTGATTTGCTTATAGGTTTCTTGACTTTGGTTTTCCTGTGAAGTTTCCCATTTTTATGCAGTAGTCAAGTCCCCTTGTTTGGTTGATTAATTTTTTGTCTGCAATTTGTTCGTTTCGGTTGATGTATTTACTGCTTCACTGTGTTCCGGAACAAAGGGTTCGCACAACAGACGATAAGAGAGCAGTAAACATATACCATTTTCAATTGTTTGTTTGTCTTTAAATGCTTCTATTTTTTCTAAAGTAAACACACTTGGTATATCTAATCTAAAAACTCAGATGCCACATCTCTATACCTGCCGTCAGACACAACGACTTCGAGCTATTTTTTCGGAAGCTGTATAGAGGATATTGAGTTAGAATCATCTCAGGATTTTCTCCTAAGCCGCCTTCTTTTCACTTTTTACGTAAACATGAAAAGCTCCCGGGTTTCGATATTTGCCCTACATGGAATATTTGGCTTACACAATTCATCTTAGTCGCCGTTCTTATCTCTAATCTCTATTATTTCATTATTTTCTATCCTCCCTAATTGACGATGTCCTAATCAACTGTCGAAGTCTTTTCTACGAGGCAGCTAAGCAACGTAACCTGGCTTTTATTGGGCTAGAGCCCAGTGCGACCTGCTATTTATTGCGTTTGGCCTATGTTTGTAGGCTTCTAATAATGTTGCGCACTTTCTGACGCCTTTTTTTTCAAAACCAGCAATGGATTTAGAGTCACCCCACTAGGTGAGTGAATCTTCGTCTTGCGAGAGCTGCATATTCGCAGAGAATGTGCTATGGCTGGGTAGAGGAACCCTGAGTAGAGGTAACCCTGCCGTAATTTTTCCTACACAAATTATTCAACAAAACAAACAAAAAAAAAAAGGGTAAGATGCTGGTCGGTTATGAATTCAGGTCCTTTCGGTTAAAATCTTGGGTTTTCCCCTAATGTCAGAGGAGGATTTCGTTGAAGGATTCAAAGTAAAAATAGATGAAAATTACAGCAAATTTTCTCACTCTATATCTGTGACTAAGGCTACTTAATGTTTTTGGGTCCTTTCAGTATTAACTCATGACAAATAAGTAGGTAGGCCCCACTTTGGCAAAAAAGAAAAAAAAAACAAACGCTCCCATCATCCTGGCCAAAGAGTAAAACAAAACAAAAGTATTCTCTGGCTGCCAGGTCGAAAAGGATTTTCTGGAAATTTCGCCACAAATGTATTGTGCAAAAGTTCGCTTATGAGAAAGCAAATTGAATGCACTTTTAAGAACTAATTCATGCTTGCCAATTAACTATCGATTTTGAATTTCAAAGTTGTGAACTTAAAGTTTTCAATGGAGATGTCAACCTCGGAGTTCCGGCATCTCGGTCAGTTTTAAACGTTATTTACCAACAATCCCAGAATTTTAGGTATCTATGCGAAGTCAGCCAGACGGAAAAGTAATTTTTGATAGCAAAAATAGCAACATTTGCGTTTAAAACATGTTGAGGTAGAAATGAGCAGGAGTTTTTGTGTTCAAGCTCAACTCTTCAAATGACTGAAATATTAAAGCTCGAGTTATATGAAATAATTAAAAAAAAATATGAGTGAACGGCCTTTCACATGAGGTATGCATTAAAAAGTATATTTAAAACACATTTATTTATTATACAGATATTGATTGAAAGTATTGATGCCATTTTTCCGAGTAAAGTTGTTGTAAAATAATGATTATCTAAATGCCGGTACTAAATGTCGGGATCCCGGAATTGTAGAAATGAGATGCCAGAAAGTTTACATCTCTACCGCTAAATAGCGATGCATTAACTTTTAGCAACTGAACGCAGATTTCAGATAATTTTTAGTGTCCGTTGAAATTAAAATAAAAAAGAATTGGGTTATGAGGTTATGCTGTGGGTTATGAGGTGATGCTGTAGATTTTAATGATAATAAATTGCCAGTCATTATTCTAATTATACTCTATTCGGATTATTTTGCTTTTTATTAAGATTTCTTAGCGCCTTCTTAGAAAAAATCAACTGATTAATTTTGTTATTTGAAGGTTAACGCTTATTGCGAAATTGAAATTCATTGAAATCTCGGCTAACTCATAAACCTGAGTTAATGTTAACTTCATGTTAATCCTCCACCGCGTAAACAACCCTGACCGAGCAAATAGTTTATATACAGCAGACTTTTTTTATTGTGCCGGTCGCACAATGTGCCAGTATTGCCATTTAATCATGGAAAATTGCGCGTACGCACAATGCATAGAGCTTGATAAACATTTAACCGAAGTGGTATGAGTTTTCGGGCGCCTGTTTGAAAATGTTGCTATCCCACACCGCGGCGATGTAAACTTGGGTATCAAAAGCGTGCTATTGGGCGCCATTGGGCTTCATTTTTTAATGATTTTGCGAAAGAAAGGTGGAAGTCACCAAGCCAATAGCAATTTCTAAACTGAAAGGCAATATACTCGTGTACAATGTACGATGAAGCATTGATAAAATCGAGCCAGCACTTCGCCAAAATGACCTTGAAAGCTGCGTGAAAAGGGTCAAAGTCATGAAGCGCTCACTTGTAGACCATGTGCAGATTGTTTGATTTTGCCAAATTTTATAAGTAAATGACATTAAATGTCATCGTGAGCAATCTTAATATTGAAATAACGTTGTAGGCTGCTTGAAACTTACAATAATTAATAACTAAATGCCGATTAATTGGCCGTTTTATGAGTTTCATTTTAGTACTCGAAACTTTATGGATTTATTTCTTTTCATTCTGTATGTATGTCTGTACCACCTGCCAGTTCCTGATTACTTTTTCCGATAACTTTTGGTGATTTCGTGCACAGAAATGCTACACATTCTGTTCACATAGATATGTATGTATGTATAAATTTTTATTGCTCTTACTTTTTAAGCTGCTCGGCAAACACGCAACAAACTCTTAGCTGAAATTCGCAAGAGATTACATATATAGATATACATATGTACATATGCATAATTGGCACGCACACGCTTTGTTAGTTGCTCTGGCCGAACTCCTCGCTCAATTTGTGGTGAGCAGCTTTATGTTGCTCTAGAAATGAAAGTGGCCTACAGTTTTATGCCGTCTCCGAACGGCAGATGGTTTTCATGAGGAGCTTTTTCATATCTAAAATATACTAAGAGCCTTGCCATTGCCTACTGAAGGGCGACCGCTATTGGATAGAACTTTTTCTGATATTTGATGTTTCATCCGTACTGTGGGATTCGAACTCGAGACAACCGAATGTTAGTCAAGCACAACCCATTCGGCTACAGCGGCAGCAAAAAATAAACAGCTTTAAATTAGTAGTATTTACTGCAGCCCCATTTTTATCAGCCTTGTGGTGAGTTAAGGAAAAAATATTAAAATATTTACAAAAAATTAAAAAGTGTGCTTTAGATTAGTAGATTTTTTTTATTGATGCCACTAAAGTCGGAACGGAATGTTTGTCAAATGTACATATTTGTGATTTTCTTCACTTTTCTGGGAATACGTGGACGATGAGGACGATGGCGACAGCGCTGCACAGAATCCAAAGAAGTGCACTTAGGCCACATGTCTCAATGCGATTTTTAAGGAGTTATGAGATTTATTTGAATTCTGTTATTTGTTTTCGGCTGATGATTTTTATTTTAAAATTTCTCATACATTTTTTAGCTCTTCAGCTCTTCGCCTCAACTTCGTTTGAAATGGACCAATTTCTTCTTTGGGGCGTTGTCACGCATATGCGAGTGCCATCTTCCACTCCGCATGTGGCTCAGAATCGGTGTAGAAAAAGCAGCCTCATACATAAGTTGATTTTGGCACCGCTCTAGTGACATATTTATAGTTAAAATAAGTAGTTGGTCCTCGTACAAATTGTTTTCTGCGACCTTTGAAACCTATAAAGCAATTTTTGGTTCATCTGTATGTTCCGCCATTTTTCAACTGGCCACTGCAGGTGCTTTTCAGCAAATTTTATTTTGTGCTGCACATATCGTGGCTGCAGTAGTGGTACCTTTTTCGATCTCATTACATAAGTTTTAGCTGCAATGAGCTCCTTTCTAACTATTAACAAGTTCATATTAAACTTTAGCCCAACTCTAATCTTTTTGGAGTAACGTTCGCAAGTGATTTTCTCAGCTCTGGCCTTGTAAAAGCTTCCTTGCGACCTCTTGTTTCGATTTTTAGCGACCACTTCTTAGCTTTGCCAATAATTTTCGCTGAACAACTGAGCAAATGCTGGATAAACTTGCAGTTTTTCCACTCCGACAGCTATATCTTACCGGGTTTTCATCTTTCACCTGTCAAATGGGTAGCGCAGCCCATTTCTCGAAAAAAAAAATTTTTACCAATGTTGCAATCAGTAATTATTATGGAAAATCGTATACAAAACTAAAAATATTAAAAATGTCTTAATCTCACTCGAGTTCGTCCAAATACCTCGACTACTTCAATTGCACTGGTTGTTTTGAGGACTAAAAAAGTAGTGCGTATTAGGAAACTTAACGAGACTTTTTGAGCGTGGGCACTAAGATGGAACTCTCCGTGAAACACCAAAGTGAATAAAAAGTTTTTTTTAAAAGCGGTCGCCCCTCGGCAGGCAATGGCAAACCTCGGAGTGTATTTCTGCCCATGAAAAGGTTCCTCATAAAAAATATCTGCCGTTCGAAGCCAGTTTAAAATTGTAGGTACCTCCATTTGTGAAACAACATCAAGACGCACGACGCAAATAGGAGGAGAAGCTCAGCCAAACACCCAAAAAAAATGTAAGCGCCATTATATATATTTATTCGTGCGATATTTAGAGCTACTTTCTAGCATCAGTTTTATTAGCAGTTGTTATTTAAAAAAAAACTCAATATTTTTATTATAAGTCACTGCTGTTTTTGCGAATAAAGTTGTATATGTTTCGATGCATACATTCTGTCAAAAAAGCACGGGGAAGTGTTCAATAAAACGCAAAATAATTCCTTAATCATCAAAATTTATTCTGTCGACTTCAAAATAGGCTCCATTCAAAGCAACACACGTATGTCAACGATTAGTCCAGCCATCAAAGCACCTTTTAAGCGCGTTTGAAGATATCTTCTTCAGTTCCTTCAGCGAGTTCTCCTTAATGGCCTCTATCGACCCAAAGGGGCGTCCGCGGAATGGCAATTTAAGTTTTGGAGAAAGGAAAAAGGCACAGGATTTGATTGATTTGATTTTGATAAGGCACACTCGACATAGAGTTTCTGCAACATTTTCAACCATTCGGCACACGATATCTCGTTTAAAACACAAAATTTACAACAAGCTTTTTGTATTTAACAGATCACGCTCAAACTCCAGCACGACATACACATGCGTTTTTTTAATGAACAATTCTCGATATTTTTTTGACAGAATGTATATTTGTATGGCATGACAATGCATATATATCTATGCCTTATTACCTTTTTCCAAATTAGATTTAATCAGAAATCGAGCAATCATTTCTTTGTGAGCAAAATGGGATGGAGACATCAGCGTTGACAGTTGTTGACGCTCTGTTTGTCATTTCTAATTTGTTATATCATCATTTGATTGCCAGTTCACTCAAGAATGGAGCACTCACTGACCAATACTGTGGGAGTCGATGTTGATATAAATATTCCACAATGTTCAGAACAAAGTTTCTATCTCGCTTAATGCCAATGTGAAAATGTTGATGGAAACATTTGTATACGCGTGAGTTTGCATCTTCCTCTAACTTATGGATTTTGTCGACTGATGAAATGTATTGCTGTAACTGCTACTGTAACGCTGCTATGTAGTCAACGATGAAATAGTCAATATATGACAAAACAGTTTTGATGTAATTTTTTGTCACAGTTGATTTATCAAGCATAAAATGTATAAATATATGATAAAATATTTCCATCAAAAATCCATTCATAAATAAATGAAAATCCGACGTGTATATTTTTTCTTGCTTTATTTTAGCATTTCATTGATATTTATCCATATTTACTATTATTCGGCTCATTTCCGGTTGATTTGTTTTGTTTTTGAACTCTTGCAGCGCGAGCAGGATGTATATTTCGTCTTGGGCGCTATCGTGAATTTCGCTTGTCTTGGGTCAAACTGAGTGCTCATTTTTCGAGTGTCTACCATGCGTTCATTCACACATTAATTTGTTCTGCACTCTTATTTCGGACTTATCAGCGATCTGAAAATTTAGTTTTTAAAAATTTTGCTGAGAGACAAACACTTATAGCAGTGTCAAATATTTACATCACTAAACAATTACCACTTTTGAGTTTTTCTCACATGAGAAACGCAACAACATTTTATATCCAAAACAAAAATATTGAAAGCATTGCCTGTACTCGTCTATTAGTAAGAAAATTTGGTATGCATTAATTTTCATTACCCAATTTTGTAGGGTTGTTGCCAAGGCGAATTCATTAAAGGCGGTGGTACCGGACCAACCGCAACGTGTTGTATGTAAGAATGCCACAGAGTAGTAGTAAAATATAACAGTTTTTCGTAATTTCATTTTGTGCTGGTATTCTAAGGTTCGAGACGAAAAAATAAAACTAATCAGCTAGTCATCTGATACCACCTTGAATAGATTCGTCTTGGTTGCTGCCTTACTATTTCTCAATTGATTTCCCATCATTTCCCTTCTTTGCGTCTTTTCTAAATTTCATTTGCTTATTTATTCTCTTGTTCTTCTTTTTGGTCAATGACTATTACAAGTTTTTGTTCACTTTATTATTAGTCACTTGTTTGTCGACGTTTTGTTTGCTTGCATTTTGTTTCGTTGCATTCATCCGTTTAGTATTACGTACATATTTTGCCCTCTACTACTACTTGTGCTCCTCTACTAATAACTCCCTTATTGGTCTGCAAAGTGGTCAATGCTTTCAACTCATCAGTGGCTATTGAAACTTTTTGCATGTACATATTTCTTCTTCTCTTTTCGACAAATTGTATTCAAAAAGTTTTGCTGCTCATAAAACTATGAAAATAATGGTGACACTTGTTGGAAATTTCTATTCCGAAATATACATGCAAATATGTATATACGAAAATAAATCAATAAAAGCTTTGAAGATTGCGACAATTCTACAAATTGACATTCGACTTTATTTATGCTTTATGAAAATGGTTTGAAAGTTTTCTTTTTTATACCACTCTAGCAAACGCAACTACGCTTCACTGGGGCTTAATGTGATATGAAATTAATGGAGATGTCAATAAATTCATTCTAGGGAATAACTGCTGTAAGAAAACAATTCAACCTTCTTGTGTTGCCGTTGTTGTAACATCCTAAAACAGTCCCCATAGTTTTAGGGAATGCTGCTAGTTTGTCCTTGGTGGGTAACTCAGTTAACTTAGAGCCATCTGCCGTGGGAGCGAATATTTAGTACTGAAATTTAAATTTAAGAAATGTTTTTAGTATAGCTGTCTTCATTGTCACTTACCATAATCTTATAGAAATGTTTTTACCTGTGACTGGGTTTATTATTTAGTTATTGAAATGATAGCCATTTTACCGCCAGGAAACAAAATGGTCCAATCAATAGTCAGTAATTCTTTCTAACAAAGTTTTCATTTGCTCTTTTGGCTGTTTAGGTTCAGATTACTTAACTTTCCTCCCGCACAGGTCATTCTCCGGGTTTCTGGGTTTCTCATTTCATTGCTTTGCAATGCTGATTCAACTTGTAAGACTTCAAGATTTTCTTCCCGTTGATCTGTCAATTTTTGAGATCGCCTTTGAGCGGTGCTGACCCGTTGCACGTTCCTTATAGTCTAAGTGTTCTTCATTAGTCCAAATCAATCATAATTGGCATCTTGTTATTGATCTTCCAGTACGGTGGCTCGAATTTGAACCTGCGCGAGCCATGACAGATGATTTTCAAAATATTTTCCATGATGAGCAATACACTTTTGCATTTGTTAGATTCAAATGACGCATTTTCAGTGCGCTTTATAAATTGTATGGGATCTTTTTTATGCCAAGAGGATCATGAAAAATCTTATTGCTTCTCGTTAAACAAATGTAAAATGTTTGTGACACCACGATCGTGCTCTTTCACGTCGCTCAAGGCATCGATAGTTTCTTGCACAGCAACTGATTTTGGACGACTTTTCCGGAATTCCTCGGTGACAGTGGGTAGTTAACTCGAATAAGCATAAAAGTGGTGATCCACCAAATTTAGTTAGTTTTAGTTTCTGTAGAACATTAACATATTTTTAGTGTATTTTTAGAATATTTATATCGTGTTCGATATATAGTTAAGTCTGCTTTTCGGCACAAGTCCCATAAATATTCTATCTTCGATTTATCTTTAAATCGTTCCGTGATTTTCCTTATGAAATGTCTCGCCATGTTCATCTGACATGGTAGCGAGGTTACCACTTAAGATTATAGGTGGCGATGCAAACTATTCACCTTCAAGGATGGACGTCAATCCCTGTGTTGAAATGCTGTAAGGAGGTTCTGTCAACATTTTCTTTGTATTTTGAGTCTTATTCCCTTAGAATCCCGTTATGGCCCTAACTAACATTTGAAGGCAGCTATTAAAATATAAAATATAAGAATCGCTTAAGTGAACACATACTGCTACCTTCCTAAATTTACTTATTTAATAAAATACATCCAATCGATTTTTAATGTGTGATAATTGCGTTGCATACAAGGCGATCCGCCCTATTCATCCTAATTTGTAAACATTGGATTGAACTAAGCTTTCTTCACCAACCCCCCCGTAAAATTGTCTTCTTAGAATTTTCGTGGAACATTTTGACTCTCTAATTGCCTTTTTTAATGACCCTTAGCAACTATTGGGTTGTCCGAAAACAAATTGCCCATTTTTTAAAAGAAAGTAAATACATTTTTATTAAAACTTAGAATGAACTTTAATCAACTATATATTTTCCATTTTGTTCGATGACCTTTTGTCATCTTTCAGGCAGCATCATTATGCCACGTTCATAAAACTTCTGGCATTTATTTGCCAATAACTGAACCAAGTGCGATTTTACAGCCTCGCCATTGCCGAAAGTCTTACCATTTAAGGAGTTCTGCCGAAACAAATGGTTGTCTGACGGTGCAAGGTCAGGACTATATGGTGAATGCATCAAAAGTTCCTGGCCAATCTCTCTCAGTTTGTGGCGAGTGACCAAAGATGAATGCGGTCTAGCGTTGTCCTGATAAAATATGACACCTTTACGATTGATCAATTCTGGTCGCGCCTCGCTGATGGATATATTCTATTTGTCCAATTATTGGCAGTAGGCATCCGAAATATCAAGCTTTTTTACCAGTCCAAGATTCTTTATATGCCCATGAACGGTTGATTTTGGTATATTTAACTTCTCTCCAATCTCACGCAAAGTTACCTGACGATCCAATTCGGTTAAAGCCGTGATAACGTCTTCATCGACATCACTTGGCCGATCACAACGTGGTTCATCTTTAAATGAACGGAATTTGATAAACCAATTTCGACACTGTCTTTCTTTTTTAAGGCTTTATTACCATACAAATCACGCAACTTTTTAGCAACCTTCTCTGCGCTTTTTCCTTTATGGAAATAATAAAGTAAAATATGACGAATATGCTCTTTTGTGGGCTCCATATTAAAATTGACGCCAAACAAACAAATATCAACAAAATTACGCGCAATTTTTTCTAAAGCAGGCTAAAAGTGAGAGCTAATAACTGTCAAAAGAAAAAATTAAAATAAATAGTCACAAGCTGTTCAAAACAATTACACAGTCCTGCGAGGGTGAGTTTCTAGAATGCTGTACTTGTTTCTTGTAGTTTTTTATGCGCTGAAAACGAATCTGACCTTCAAAATGCTCCATCACGTCAGGATTTTTGGTAAATGAAGCCTAAAAGGTCAAAAAATGGCCATTTTAGCCATTTTTGATAATTTTTTTTGGGATAGAAAATTTTTTTTTTTTTCAATTTTCGACGAAAAGGTCGCATAGTACAACTCTTTAGCTTTAAAACCCATTTTTTTAAATTATTGTACGATTTAAAAAAAAAAAGTTATGACATTTTGAAATTAACAGTTTCAGTTACGTATACGTTGGGTATAACGTCTATTGAACACCCATTTAAGTAGAAGTTAGAGGATTAAAATTTATTACAAAAAATTGTATCGCTAAATTTCTACTGTAAAAATCTAGGGTTTAAGTTTTACTTCAAGTGGTTTTTTGCTTTATCTTTTTAATAAATTAGCTGCAACTTCGCTTAAATGTAAAATCTTCATGAAAAAAATTCAGACCATCTGAACTAAAACTGTCTTCAGTAAAGTTGATCTGGCGGACATCCTCTTTCCTAATTATTGTTCGTGCTGAATAACATTTTTGTAAAATTTTTTGATTACGTATTTAAACCGTATACGTAACCAATTGCCGGTCCTAGAAAAGTATTTTTGAAATCTAGGTTGTAAGTGTTCGCTATTTTTTATTTATATAATAAATTTAACACTTTTTTATATCTTTGAAATAATAAATACTTCATTATCTATAACTTCTTTTTTCTCTTTTCAGGTGAGTTACTGAAAATATCTCTTCAATAATTAATTTTTGATTTGGTAAGTTTGAACTTTGAATTGTTAAAAAGAGGGTCAACAAATAAGCAGTTTGTTTTATAATGACTTATTTACCCCTGCCAACAGAAATGGTTCACTGCCACTGTTAGTTATAATACCTTTTTGTTTTTTTCTTTAAGTTTCAATTTAATTACTTCCTCTTCAACTGATTTAAAAAATAGTTAAAGTATAATTTTAGATACAAATGAGTTAAGATTACTTACACGCCTTATTCATTATAATCATTTTTATTGCATTATTTTTTATAATGCATTTTTTGTTGATTTGCCGGCAGCATTGCATGCAACTTTCACTCAGCCCACAAAGAAAAAGAAAGAAATTAATTAATTGATTGTTTGCAGTAAAAGCAAGATAAAGCCAAAGAGAAGTTTGCAAGCTAGAAAATGGGTGCATTCAAAAGCTGAAAATATTTTTACTAGAGATTCAACAAAATCGAAGATATATAGAAGATTTATGAAATTCAAAAATTATTATATTAGTATTTAATTTGTATTTTTTATTTTTCTGTTAAATTTATCGCTCGAGTATAGAGTTTCTAAATAAAAGTTTCCACCGGTTGGTTATAATATATATATACATACATATATATAGGTATATATATTTGGCGGTTTGGCCGAGCTCCTCCTCCTATTTGTCACGTGCGTCTTGATGTTGTTCTACAAATGGAGGGACGTACAGTTTCAAGCCGACTCCGATATAGATATTTTTTATGAGGAGCTTTTTCATAGCAGAAATACACTCGGAGGTCTGTTATTGCCTGCCGTTATTGGAAGAATGTTTTCTTCATTTAGGTGTTGCATGGAGATTCGAACCAACATACTCCGAATCCCGAATGGTAGCTACGGTGGCCGCTGGTTATATTAGATGGAGTAAAAAACTTTGAATACTTTCCTCTAGATGTCTTTAGTGAGCAATATCTCGTGATATACTATGTACTTTTAACAGTGTTAGTCATATGCGATTTAAAATTTACATTACGTTTCAAGCAAATAGATTTCTGATTGAGGAAGCCAGTTCTGTGTTACAGGGTTTCGAAGTGGAGGCAAGAAAAAGAAAAAATCTGATACATTTTCAGTACCACTATCACCAACATGAAAAATCGGAACAAGCGGCCAAAAAAATGTGTGCTGCGTATAAACCCAATGCAGTATCGAATGCAATAGCAAAGCGGTGGATCCAATGATTTCGATTTGGTGATACGGCCGTTAAAAATGAGGTACTACTAGAGATTCTGGTAGGACAATCGTTGCGAAGTGCGATACCTGTAGAATCATGGAAATTGTTGTGTCGGACCAGCACATGACCATTTTTCACTAGAACTGATAATTAGCTAGAAACCCATTTGGAGACCAGATTGAGGTGAGCCTCAAGCAGCCCCTTGATGTATAGATAGCGCATGACTTGACCCAAAGAAACTTTTGAACTGAACTGGTATCTAAAATTTGGTGCTAAAACGTAACAAAGCTGTTCCATTTGAAGCACATAACAAAGTTGAAGCGGATGGTAGCTGGTAATACCCACGAAAATGGGTCTCAGAACTTTTTACTTGACTGAATATAACTCAACTTTAGTGCCATACTCCTTCTTCGGGTTTAACTGTTCCCATTTTTGTATTTTTATAGTTTCATAGATCTGCCTGTCGGACTAACTGTTTTGTATGCTATGTGACACCTTCTGTTCTCTAAGTTTTTAATGGCCGCCCGAAGATCTTGGTACACAGTTGTTTTATAACGTGCTCTACGAGGTTTTTTTGTTTTTAAGAACTATTCGTTTTTTGAATGCTTTAGTAGCTCTCAACTACCTTAGTCACTCAGTCTGTCAATTATCATCACTTAGGTAAACTACGTTACGTTGCAGCAGGTTCAAGAAACATACTATCTCGAAGCAATCGGTTTAAAACTGCGTTGGATTCTTGTGTGTAATCCTAGACTAGTAGAAAAATAGCTCCAAACTGCATTCCTCGCATTGGTTAGCTTTACTCTCTGCTTTGGGTAGCTTTCACCTTACGATGTCTGCGCAATTTCGTATGAAATTCTATGCAACCCATTTTGAAGCGTATGGCTAGCATTCACCCTCTTTACGCTCGGCTCTCTACTAATGCTCTAAAAAGCATGGAAATACAGAAGGTTAGCCAATATTAGTTCCGATTTGAAATGTCATCTGTCATCTTTACATATGCCCAAACGAATTCCCATTGTTGGCACATACTTGCATTACTCCTTTCTCCGAGTTTGTGAACCAAATTCTGTTGTTCCAGCGATTTAATTTTGTCTAGGTCAATGATTATCAAAAAAGGGCACGTGAAGGAACAACTGATAAAATCAATTATAAGATTTACTGATGTCCATTACACAACGTTCCCTTCTTCTACTTATATAAGAGCGTCAGTCTCGGTATTTAATGCCCATATATCGTATGTGTATTGCGCAATGGTTTCATAATTGCAACACTTAGTAACCGTCAAGAAAGTGCAATGTATTACTAGTAATAATTTATTGTTGCTTTTCAACTTTTCCAACTGAAATAAAATTCACTTATGTCTACTGCAGCTCTTACCTTCTCCT
This sequence comes from Anastrepha obliqua, assembly GCF_027943255.1. NCBI lineage: Eukaryota > Metazoa > Arthropoda > Insecta > Diptera > Tephritidae > Anastrepha > Anastrepha obliqua. The sequence goes on from NC_072894.1 coordinate 78,817,744, forward strand.
TGCTACAACTCTACACTTCTTACCTCCTTAGCTTTCCCACCGCTATATTTTTTGTTAATTCCAAATACCATCAGAAAAATTCCGTTTATTTTAATTGTTTTCAATTGCGCCCATTATAATGGCCCACGGAAAATTATTTATCACTGTGGATTTCATAATTTTTAGTTGCCTAGATATTTGTTTAATTTATCACACAATTCATAAGTTGTTTCATCTTCCCACCGTTGTGCAGGTGGCATACGCAGTACTATAAATAGTATTTTGGTGTTGTAGTTTAATTAGCTTGCACGAGTTTGTAGGGTGTAATTAATTGCTGAAAAGTGAGAAAATCAACAACCTCAATAGACTTTAATGAAATTTCTGTAATTGTTGAAAAGCTAATGGGTAGAAAATCGGGCAAAGTGTAGTGTTTAAATACCTTGGTTATTTCAAGCTTATGAACTGCCATTTAGCTGTTGCATGTGCTGTTATTGTAATGGTTTTGTATATTTTGTAATTAAGTCGATTAATATCGAAAATTAATTCAGAGTTCCTTAATTGATCAGAATAGCATAAAAATACTGTTATTTGTTCCATAAAGGGTCTGTCAAGTTCAAGTTTATTTCCCCTAATGCCCATACTGCCATACTTAAGTGGTTCCGGTGGTCTAGAATTTTGAAAACATCGATTTTTTTTCTTGATATCTTGAAAGTATAGGCTTTTAAAATTATACTATCAAATTTTTGGAAGGATATTCCCAGTATTTTCGATTCTATAGCCGTTTTAGCAGGTAGAGTCAGATTCGTCACGCGGCGGCATCAACGGTCGCATTGTTCGTCGCGGGGCGGCTTTAAGAGGGCAGATAAGAGTAAACGGCCATATTTTCACTAATTTTCATTAAAGTTATTTAAAATGAAGAAGGCAATATATTTTTTTCAAAATTGGCATACGGTTTATTTATACATTAAAATAATATAATATTTTTTTTTATTTTAATCATTTACATTTACGGCTGTACACTCAATTCTTCCAGGAAGGGCGCAGTGGGGCTTCTGAATCGGTGAGCATTGTAGCATCGGCGTTAGTGACTTGAATACAAAAAACCAAAAACTTTTTTGTTTATTGTCATAATTTCTATATGAATTAAAAAAAAAAATGGAAAAAAAAATTCGCGGAATAAAATGCTTCAAAAAAACAAAAAAAAAAAAATGATGCAAATTTTACTACTATCTTTTGCAAAATTTCAGAGACATTGGTCAATAACTTTTCGAGTTATCGTGTACTCCAATTCGAAAAATATGGTTTTGAGAAAAACGCGTTTAAAGTTTGAATACATGAAAATTCCTCTCCCAGCGCTCGAATGCAAAGAACTTCACGGTTGCTGATATAAGAAATACCTAAATTTACGTTCTAAAAATTTTTTGACATATTCTTAAAGGATATATTAACATTTTATTAAAAACACAATTTTTTTTTTCGCAATTTTACAGTCCCCTTAAACTCAATTATCCCTTTTTTCGGCCTGGTGTCGTCAAAAACAAAACAACTATTCAACCGAATCGTCTGAAATTTTAATAAGTTGTTCACCACATCAATGGCTATCGCCCGTACTAAAATTATGTTATTGCTTCAATTATCCCGTATTTTTTCCGTTAAAACACTGAGAGTGTCAAATTCAAAACCGCGTCATTTTATCAAATTGTTCTTTATATTCTAGTAGTGGTACATAGTTACAGTTAAAAGTTTTCTGGTTTTTGTGTTTCACATAAATAGAAGAGCCGAAATGGACAACACCGTTCAGGTCAAATTTTTCAGGAGGGTTCAAGTAATTTTTAAAATTATTATAATTAAAAAAAAAAAAATTTCAATTTTGTATGTAAAATAAGTTAAATGAAAAGCCTAAAAAATTGAAATATCGTTTTTCATTTTTTTATTGTAAAAAAATGTCTGAAAATACCCTAAACTTTCGAGCTCTAGACCACCGGACCCCTTACGGCTTTGCCACTATTAACTCGAAGCCCTACGATTTCTTCTCATATTCATCTTGTTGCAAAATTATTAAATTATTTTTTATAAAAATATAATTCACACTACAACAAAAATCAATGTAGTGTTTCAAACTTTGTACAAAATTTTTCCAGATTCCATCAAAACTTTAAACTTTTTAACTAGAATTTTTATAATTTGCAGTTTGATAGCCCATTGCATTTTAGTTTAACAAAACGCAAGTTTTAATTAAGTACAAAAGACCTTTGATTTTCGGCAATTTTTTTGTTGACTATGTGTGAAAGAAAAGCGTGACATCTCAGCGAAAAAAATTGTTGGCTATAATGCGAAACGTTTGTTTATCCTTGTATATGTATTTGCATATAGTTTATAAATGCCACGAAGCCAGACGATTTGCACTTATGTAGTTGTGAATTGTCCTCATATTTTATTATTTACCTGAAATTTAATTACATTCAGCATTTAGCAATTTTAGCTCGACAATGTGGAGTCTACACTATTTTTTAACGCGTTGTCACTCACGCAGTTACATATCTTTTAGGCAGCCAATTTATTTGATGTGCATAAAACCATATTTAGATAAATAAAGAAAAAATAACACACACAATAATGAAAAAATCTGAAACTCTTCATATTTTATTTACTTATTTATTTATGTACATACATATTTACTTAATATCCAACGCAACAACCTCTGGCTTACTAATTCAACGTGGGATATACCACCTTGATCAAAAAGTTCTCGGAATATATTAAGAACATTGAAAATAGAAATTTATTTCTCAAAAGTGATAATGTGACCTTCAAAGTGATCCCCATCAACTGGAAATCACTTATGCCAACGTTTGATCCAACTCTCGAAACATTTCTGGAACTCTATTTTCGGTGTAGTCCTCAATTTTTGCGTTCCTTCTTTTCGGCTGTTAAAATGCGTTCTTCGTAGTGGTTTTTTCACTCGATAAAACAAAAAAAAAATCGCAGGAAACCATATCAGGTGAATTCGATGGTTATTGGATGGTTGTATTACTTTCGTTCTTGCTCAAAAATTCATGTATACTTATGGCACTGTACAAGGGTGCATTATCATGGTGCAAAATTCACAAGTTGCTTTCCAACAAATACTTTCTTTTTTTCGCGAATTGCTTCACCTAAACATCTCATAAAGCTCACATAATAGTACTTATTAACTATCTGACCTTGTGGCAAAAAATCATGGTGCAAAATACCGTTGTAATCCACAAAAGTCGTGTGCATCGCCCTCTTTTTTTTACTAAAACCACTTGTTTTTTTGGTTTTGGTTCATTCGGAGCTCTCCGCTCACTCGCAAAATGTTTGAATTACGTGTCGTTCTTATTAACCCACGTTTCATCTCCAGTAATGCTTTTAATGAATGCTGGGTCGGGCTCAGCCTTGGAAATCATGTCGATACCACCGTTGCCCCTTTTTTTTTGCAACAATGCGGCGCAAACCCAAATCATTAACTGCACTGCCCTGACCGGATCAATAACCAATGTTCATGTCCTCTGTCAGTTCTCTGATGGTTAATTTGCGGTTATTGATCAACTTTTATTCCGCTTTATTGATGTTTTCATCAGCTTTCGATGCCGATGGCCTGTCATTACGCAGGCTGTCTGTCAGCCTCGATGGACTCACGATCTCTTCTGAAGCGTTCATGCTATTCGTAAGCGGTTGTTTTCTTTACAGCATCTTTACCGAAACAGTTTCTCAATCTTTCTAAAGTTTCGCGCTATTGGATCTATTTTGAACGCAAACTTTAATACAAACTCATTGCAATTCAAATCAATTTTTAGAACTATAAAAAATCGAAAACAAGACGGCGTAACTTTTACAAATGTCAAGCAATGGTAATACAATTTTAGTAGGAAAGTTAATCACAGATATGTGAGCCCACAAAAGAATGTGCAAAACAGAACTCTAATCCGTTGACTTAGAGCATCACCCGGTGTCGGCAACTTTTTAATCAAATTGGTATGCACAGTAATTTTACAATAGATTTCAAATGTAAAACCTATTTCTACAATAAATAAATATGCATAATTAAAAAGTACGTGAAAAACCTATAATTGTGAGAAAGCAAGGTTTTATTTTATTCATTTTCCTTTTATTGCAATTCGTTTGTGTGAAATGTTACTTTACTTTTATCTGCTTTCATTTCGTAGCAGCTGAGGTGTTTAACAAAATGCAGCTGCATGCAACCGTTGCACCATTTGCACCATTTGCTTTTACCTGCTACGTGCATATACATATATGTATGTATTCGCATATTTATTTGCTAGGCCCCATAGCATTTCGCTTCTCGTCGCACTTCCCTCCTTATCCAACGTTGTGATATTTTTATGGTCCAGTAACTACTTTCAATTTTTCATAGTGAATTGTGCAGTCGCATTTTAATGGTCTTCTCTTTTGTTATACACTGTTGTTGTGCTTTATTTTCTATTTTATTTGTCTGTTGTCTGCGAAATATGGTATATGTATATGTATTATATGTAGGTAACGAGCTACATGCCGCCTCTTGAACTCGCCTGTTACTTATACAGGCGCGACAGCTGCATTGTTTGGCATCTAACTAAAATAAAAAGCTTACCCAATCAGCAGCAACAACAATGGCGGCAATAGTTTCCCCAATCTGCAGCATGAATGTACATACTTATGCTGTTTTACCATTTGCAATATCATATTTTCAATTGTGTTTGCTTGCATTACACGCATTCGTTAATGCTTTAGCGGCATAAAGCCGTGACCTGGCTAACTTTGGTTAATACCATTTCGGTTGGTTTTTGGTTGCACCTGTTTTTACCATTAAAGTTGTGCGTTTTTTTTTATATTTTTTTTATGAACTATTTGTGGTAGTGTTGATTGGCGCTTTTGGCTAATTAGCACCAAAGCAGCAAGTATATTAGATTATTTTTGAAAACTGAATGGCATTTCGATAACAAATTCCAATCTGACTACAAAATCCACCGGGTGACCTAAATGTAGTTGTTGTTATTATTGTTATTTTATTTTTAGTTTTATTTTTTTATTACGAACTGCAGTTGTTAATTATAAAATACAAATTAGGTTCAAAGCTCGGGATGTTATGGCTTTCAGCTTATTCTTTTGGTGAATCTACTAACGGGTTTTCCAATAAGAGGTGTTATTCCCGTAAAAGACCAATGATTTCGTTGCTTGTGTGGCACGTAGCGACGCCTTGTTGAGAATAAACGTTGTCCAGACCAATACCATCCAATTCCGGCCCGAAAAAACATTTAGTCATCTCTCAATAGCGCAATCCATTCACCGTAACTATTGCCCCAGCTTCATTTTCGAAAAAATAAGGTCCAATGACTCCGCCGGACCACAAACCGCACCAAACAGTCACACGTTGAGGATAGAGAGGATTTTCAACAATAGCTCTTGGTTGTACTGAGCCCCAGATCCGAAAATTTTGCTTGTTGACGAAGTCGCCGAGATGGAAATGGGCCTCATCACTCAAGATGATTTTTCGATGGAATTCCGGATCATTTTCATGCATTTTAACGACCTAATCAGCAAAGACACGATGTTGTTGATGATCGGCCGGCTTGAGTTCTTATGTTAACTGGACTTATAAGCCTTAAGATCCAAATCTTTATGCAAAATACGATGTACTGACGTTTTTGGAATGCCTAATTCCAAAGAACGACGAGGAATGCACAAACCTGGGTTTTCTTCAACACTTTCGGCTACAACAGCAATATTTTCGGCTGTTCTTGAGCGACGTGCACGGGTTTTATTCTTCACATAACTAACTTGTCCCAGCAGCTCGAATTCTTTCACCAATTTCTGTAATGCGGTCCGACTAGGTGCTTCTCGATGGCCCAAAATTGTTCGAGTTTTACGAACCGTTTCTGCCAAATTTTCACCAGTTTTATAGTGAATTTTTATAATTTCAATGCGTTGTTTAAGCGTGTATCGTTCCATTTTTATTAATGACGTAGTTATCTACCTCTACCCCTCTTGAATAGTGTCTACAGACTGTTTGACCGAGTTTTTGCGATGCCAAGATTTCTTTTATATTCGAGAATTGCATCTAACTATTACTAATCTGTTTTGTTCTTTTGAGAGTAAATGTTTGCACATATTTAATGCTGTAATCAAAGACTAAATAAATAAATAAAATGAAATCATATAATTAAATGCTTCAAGCTTTGTAAATTTTGTATACAATTTCGATAAATTTAACCACTTTTCATAAATATTTCAAACTTTTTAGTCAGAATTTCTTGAAAGATTCTAGGTAAGCAGTTTTTTTTTTGTAGCCCATTCAATTTTAGTATAATATTGGGCCAGTTTAACGCGGCTCATAATTCCGTTGACTTTTGATAATTTATTTTGTTGACTGCGCTATGCATTTTCTTTTATGTATCCACATTTTTTTATATACAGAAATTGGACAAGGCCCTCGGCAAAAAAACACTTTTGAATGCTTTTTACACTAAATTTTAATAGGCTATAAGACTGCGTACTCGAAATTTTTCTAGAACTTCTGACCAAAAAATTTAAAATTTTTATGAAACTTTGTTACATTTTTAAAAATTGCATACAAAACTTGAAAGTTTGAGTTATAAGATTTCTGTTGCAGTATAAACTATTTTTTTTTTATTATTATTTTATTTTATTATTACCGAGTGATTTTACATACGAAGCAGTTGTTTCGGTTCTCGGGCAAAATAATCATTAATTATTTGTAAATTTTTCTTTTTTAATATTAAAAATTATAAAAAGTTTATGATTGGTGTAGTTCAAAAAGCTTTCCATATTTTTCTAACAACAACTACTAGACAAAATAATACATTTAATTGATGATGCTTGCGTTAACTTTGTACTGCTTTCACAATTTTAATTAATGCTCACAAAGCTCACTCATTGCTTTGTGTCATTCCGAGTGTACTTTTCACTTTCGCAAAACACCAAAACATACAGATGTATGTACATATGTATCTTTTAACTCTACTTTTGACTATGTAGTTGTAAATTTTTTCTTTGGAGAGAGTACCTACTTATATTTGTTTGCTTTGTTTTTAAAGAAAAAAATGCTTAGATTTGTCAGTTTTAACATTTTTGTTGTGGTTTCAATTTTCACCTGTTCATTGAACTCCTACTCATATACGCACGTTTTGTCTCACCTACTCTAAGCTCATTTAGGTGCAGGGAAGGGGGCGGCGTGCTACCGCAACGGCTGTCAGCGTCTAAGCAGGCTTGTTTGCCTTTTTCGCTTCCGTGTCAAATGTATGAATGTGTTAGCATGTGTGAATGTGCACATACATACATATAAGTTAATTTGTGTGTGTGTTTGCATTTCTGCAACCTCAGGTGGCTCACGTAGCTGACGATATATGTTTTGCCAATGTTTCTGCTGTTGAATGTAATTTATTTATTTATGTTGTGAATGTCAGTTTTCTTTCCTATTTCGTGTGGTTTGCTTTTATTTTTATTTTTTTTTTTTATTTTTTTTTTTTTATTCTTATTTTTATTTCTAATTTTTTGCCTTTCTTTCCTCTATTCATATCTATACATAGACGTATGGGGTTTTCATTGCAAAATTGATTTGTTTGTGTTGTTGATTCTCTTTCCAACACTTGTTTTGCACTATACGTTTTCTGCACTTTTGTTTTCTGTTTACATTTCGCAACACTACAAAAAAAAAGAAACGAAAAAACCCATGTTGGCTGCATGCGCCCATTGGACTGCTGCGCGCAGTTTTGAAGCGCCACAATGAAAGAGCAACCAAAGAAATGAAGAAAATAAATAAAATAAAATGAAATCTGTGGTGTGTGCGCAGCAAACAAATAAACAAAGCGTATATATTTTTGTTTTTTCTGCATTGCCACATAGCGTCCATCCATAATCACCGGTGGCTGATTCGTCTGCTAAACAAACAAACAAACAAAGTTGAATAGACAATCAAACAAGAGCTTAAAACTCGGTTCCCCACAACTTGAGATGCATTTGATATGAAATCTCGAACGTTAATTCTCAACAAGTGGCTTATAGCGTTCTCAATTTTAAAGGCACTTATTTTACATGGAGATTTTCTTAGTTATCAAGTTGAGAATTTAGTAATCCTTCACTTGACCTCAAAGGGATTTCTCCAATTGCAGAAATAAGCAATGGAATTATTATTACTTTTTCTTTTGTTTACGAACGAGGTGGCGTAAAATGTTAAAGGCATCATGAAAGCTGCTTTCGCAATAAGAGTATGTCCGGGAACTAAAAAACTCACCCTCGCTTGAAACCGTCGCCCACCCTGAAACCGCTTTCACATTGCTTCAGAGTGGCGTTGCATCTTCCTCATTACAAAGGTATATGCCTATGTGCCTGCATCCAGGTCCCGCTTTTTATACGGAGAATTCTTTCCGCGAAACCGCTAATGATCTCCCACGCTTCCTCGCTATTTAGCTTCTTGTCAGTGTCTTACATTTTCAGTGATTATGTGACAGACTGCATTCTCCCGCGCTCGACGTTCTTGTTCCCAACGCAAACATTGGATGAATGTGTGTTCAGCGTCATCTTCGGCGGCATCCCCGTACATGCATGCGGGGTGTTCAGATTCCTTATTTTGAACAGGTATTTCTGGAAGTACCCATGCCCTGAAAGCATTTGGGTTGTATAAAAATTGACTTCACTAAAGTTTCTGCTGAGCCTTCTTTTTTGAGCGTAGCCGTCCGTCTGTCGCGTGTTTCTTTAATCCAGCGGTCTTGCCATAGCCTTAGCGTTTCATCCCTTATTTCGCCCTTTGCTGGTTTGCTAAATCTTTCTTCTATTCCCTCTTGCTTTAATGCCAATAACTTTTTTTTTTCAAAAACTAGTGAGTCTATCGATATTCACCCGCTTAATACTTCCACAGCTGACCCTGATACTGTGCGGTAGGCGGAGAGAACTCTCAGGGCTGCTGTTCGTTGTACCTATGCTAAGAGCTTGCATCGGTAGTTTACCTTTAGTGCATTTGCTCACAGTTCAGCTCCGTATAAGAGAATGGAGAGCGTGGTAGCCATCATTATTTCCCGTAGCGAGCAGGTTTGCTATGGAACTATAAGTGCTGGGAGAAATGTGTTACTGATTTCTCACATACTCCCGAACTTTAGCTCAAGTCGATGAATAAGTTTTGGGGAAATCGTTGATATCAAACGATAAGGAATACTGAAACTCAACTTGTGAACTATGGGTTTATGAAGGTTGGAGAATAGTTTTTTCTGAGTTAGCTGGGCTAATGTCGGCTTATTTAATTTATATTAAATAAATATATAAAATTTTTTATTTATTTTTATTATTTATTTATTTTTATTATTTATATAAAATAAAATAATTAAAAGGAGTTATTAAATTGTTTAAAGTGAACAAAAATTAAAAGAAAATTAATAAGTCTCGACTATATTATACTCACCGCGATCAATACGAAAGAGTTAATATGCCGACGCAAGGAAGCGACTACCACTCGGCTGTACCCGCTTTAGAGACTCTGAGTATAAAATAATCAGTTCATCAGCAAAATTTTTGCTGCGCAGTTTAGCTTTTCACTGCAGAGAGATAGGAGAAACAGGGGTAATAGTAGGCGATAAGTAATAGGCCACACGATCATCACTCCTGTCCACCCTTTGTTTTTACTCTACCTTTACCTCTTCTCGTTCGTTCTTTGGCTAAAGTTGCGTCAATTCAAATATTTAAATTCCAGCATGTCCAAGTGTGACAAGCGATTGCGGCTGCAGCGACATCACAGTAGAAAAAAAATAATACCACCACAAACAGCTACGATACATTCCAGCAGAGTGTGTGTGCGAAAATCAAGCCGCTAGTGCGGGACGGCAGGAGATGTTTACGTTGTTGTTGATGACATTGAGTGCGACAAAACGGTCGTAAACACCTCGTTGCTTTGGCCACACAAAAAATGTTGCAACGTTGAAAATATGTAGACTCGGCGGCATTACTAGCGCTGCTCCATACACAAAAAGTGGTGAACATAAGTACGTACATGTTGGTTTTTTTTTAATTTTACAATATTTTTCGAGCTACAATTTTTTTACTATTATTATTATTTTTAATATTATTTATTATTTAACCAAAGCCGCATAAATCAAACTTGGATACTTTAACAAAGTTTATAAAAATTAAACAAATTATGATTTAAATTTTGAACTTTTTAATCTGAATTTTTAGAGAAATTTCGAGTATGAAGTTTTATAGCTGAATATGAAAGTTGGTAGAGTAACTTGGAAGTTTTAAGCGGCTAAACAATCGCGTTCAGCTTTGTAGTTCCGTTTTGAAACATTTTCTAAAAATTCAGGTTAAAAAGTTCTAAATTTAGATGAAAATTGGTTTCATATGGTTTTGGTTAAATAACAATTAATATAAAAAAAAATCTAACTCAAAAAATATTGTAAAAACTTATAGCTTATTGTGATGCCGCGTGGGAGCTTGCCTTATTTATTGGTCCTAAAACCAGTGTGCATTAAATTTGAGAAGATTCCTGATTTCCACAATACTGGCATATTCCAACGCAATGAAAAATTGTCTACCTAAAGTGATGAATCTGCGTAGAGAAGGACAATGGCACAGAAGGTGCAAGGTCTCTTCTGAAATCAGTGTGCTAAGACTACACTTATTTTGACTTAGCAGATATTCGCATTGAGAGTCAGCCACATTGGTCGAGCGTTACTGCTTGTCACGCCATCTTTAATCCTCTATTCCTACAATTTTCTTAAAAATAAGTACTTTACATGATTATAACGGTATGCCCATTCCGTTGTCTGTGCACTTATTAGTCAGTTTGGTGCCAAGTCTTCCTAGGTCATCATCGGCTCTACAATTCCTTTCCATGTCGTAATGGCAATGCATTCCTATTATCTTTGGGTGAGTCTCAGCCATCTCGTTAAGAGAGGTTGTGGACTGCTTTATCAGTGAAAGAGTAGACATCATCATCACAGCTTTTATTATTTCTCTCTGTTCAGCCTGAAAGACCCCGTAGTAGTCGGGATGCCGAAAACATGGGATCATATTCGAGTCTTTGACCTTGTCAACCCTTTTAATGTTCACACCCTTCTCAACTACCGCTGTTTAGATCCAACATATTATTCTGATTATGTGGGAATGAAATATACAGTCTGTGTCAGAAAAAAGGAACCGCGATTATTCATGAAGTATAAACGATATATATTTAAAAATTTTTTTATATGAAAGTATGTATAAAACTACGAGTCGCAATTACTCAATAAGCTGTGTAGTCTTCATCGTTGTCAAGTATAGCTTGGCAACTTCTTCATGCTTTGAACCAGCTTTTCCGCGTACCTCGTCGACAAACAGGACTAGATTTTGTGAACTTGACGCACGATTTGCTTTAAATCATGGGCTGGCCTTCCGGCAAGATGCGCTTTCAAAGTTCCCAACACATTTTCCATGGGGTTGGTGTCTGGGGACTGGGAATTACAGTCCAATACTGTGACGCCATTTTCTTGTTTTGTTGTTTCTCAATGTGTTTTTCTGAGAGCAGTGGTTTTGACGATGTGGGACGGTAGGATATGTTCGCCTCCTTCAGTGGACGTTCGATGGTGTTGATACTCACATCTATTCCCTTTTTAGCAAGAACTGGTCGTACTTGTCGTAGTCACAAAGAAGGGTTTCGCTTAAAAAGTTGGACGATCACTTAATATCGCTGATTCCACATCACAACAAACTTTTTTGATTTTTTAATCACTTTTACAGCCGCGGCGTAAGATAATTTCGTGCATAAAAATACCGCCCCAAACCGCTTCGTGTACTTCTCACTCATTTTTGTTTGTTTGCGTTTACGGGAAAGTTTCAAACGACACCAACCTGAGTTAGCACTGGCGTCGTAGCCCTTGAGTGGGATCATTACGCAGCATAAAGCAGAACAAAATATATCTTGAAGTTACAAGAAAAAGCCGGTTCTTTTCCACTGACACAGACTGTATGTAGATTGAGGATATATGATGGAAGACGATATTTAATGCTAGTGCTGAGCTGCTAACAGGCGTCCAGGCCGAGGCGATTAAGACGGGCAGTACGAGAAGAAAATGGGGCAGTATTTATACTCGCCCGACAGAGCCTCGTTAGTGGCCACAGGGTGCACGAAGCATGTTACGAGCATTTGAGGTGAGGTTATCAATTGGAAAGACCAGGTTATAAAATCAACATCACTTCAACCTAAGATCTTCACTTGGAAGCCCTTTACTACTTTAAAATTATACCACAACAGTGTCGTGAGAGTCGAGGCACGAGTGCGCTGCTCGTTTATTTGACGGTAGCAGATCCACTCGCTTCACTTCTTTATTCAGTTTAGAAATAGTAGAAGTAACTGATGTTATCAATACCGTCGATATACGCCACTAAGTGTTCGGTCATAGGAGAGATTGTTCTAAAGCGATTCAGTTCTACAGCTCGAATAATTTTTCAAAAGTCTATTGACATTTTTTTCATATCATATCATACAAAACTCAATCTCTTTAAATGTCATCTATGGTATAGAACTTCGTTCGTGACATGCTCTGCCTTTAAGTTGAAATTCTCAGCAAAACTTTGTATCAATTTCGTATAGAACTTTTTCTCACCAATCAACAAATGCTTTGATGATTCGGTTGGCCTAAAAAATAACGCATTTCACGGTGTGTGAGTGACGTTTATGGATGGTATGTGTCAATATTCGCACTTTGTGTACATATGCTTGACATGTAAATGCGGCAATCGCAACAACAACTATAGTAAACCACAAAGCCTACAACAGCTAACATTCTTAACAACAGACAGCTCATACGAAGCACCAACAAAATACCTGCAACATGAAAAGTATATAACAAAAAAAAAAAAAAACATAAACGCGCTGAATAAACGAACGAGTAAATGTGAAAATTCCAAACATACCCGAACAGAGTTCAAGCGTATTGCACCCCACTCGAAAGATTGTAGGGAGGGTGGTACCCATTCCAATGCAATGGGTAGATTTTGATAGCGAGAAAAGCTATGGCCGGGTGAGCAATGCGGTTGCCAGCAATTTGCACTGTTGTGTTGACCGACTGACTACCACTAAAGCTAACCCGCTAGACAGCGACAGCTGCGGTGGAGGTGGTAAAGCTCCTGCTGCCGATGACGTCCACGTGGCGCCCACTGCACGTAGAATTCTTTGTGTGTATTTCTCTTTTTTACCAATGCCTTTGGCATTTTCCTTACTCTTTCTCGAGTTTATTTTTCCAGTTTGAGCAAATACTGAAAACGTAAGGGCGCTATTTATTTTCATTTATTTGCATTTTTACTTTGTATTTTGCAATCTCATTGGAATGCAACAAGCAAACCGTTTTGGGCATGTGCAAGAAGCGGTTGGGGAGTGACAATTTAACTTGCGTACGTTTGCTCTTCATTTTTTGTTTTGCATTTACTCTTGCTATTGCTTTTTATTCTCCCGTTTTGCATTGCATTTTGCATCCTCTCGTCTCTCATTTCGTATATTTATACAAAGGGGGTTTCAATAGGCTCACTGGAACTTTGACAATGTGTAGCGGAAATTTTAGTAAAGGATTTTCTTTTGACAGTATCATCGCTGCCCCAAAGGCATTTCACCCAAATTATGCGAAGATGACATCAAAATGTAGTCTACAGCGGAATCGAAATGGTCATATGTCCGAAATTATACGATTATCTTCTACGTTCTCGAATACATATGTATATTTTTATTTATTTCTTATTTTCCTTTAACCCTGATTGAGCGTCTTGGAATGGAATTGAGAAAAGAAAGATGTTTGCACCATCACTTAAAATATATATTTTGTATTATTTCAAGCTTCGAAAGCTCTTAATGTAAGGCCCTATACTTATGGATATACATTAAAACTGCCTCATATGGCACTCGATAGGTCTATAGCTGGAAATTATAAAAGCGCTTGAGTGATGTGGAAAATAGTAAGCTATTTGCATGTGTAAGCGTGTGCGTTCGCTTTGATATTTTTTTGACACATGTCAGCGTCGTTTAGGTGCGTCGCCCCTCTTTATTGCGTGCTTTGAATTTTACCTTAATAAAAAAAGTACTTTGATGTTTTTTAGGAGGATAGAAGCGTTGCACAGAAATTCAAAATTATGCATTTTGTGTGTAAATGGCCGCGTTGAAATGGCGGTCCTGATATGAATTATACGCCGCAGTAGACGGGTTCACTTGTATCTGTTACAGTTTTCGTGGTTTTTTGTAGCCTGTGCGATTATTGACTGAGAGGGCAATATACCAATTGAAAAATGAAAATATGCGCTGCAGATATAAGTAAAGTACACAGTGCAACAGCAACAACTGCAAAAAGGTTTGATAACTTTGTAGATTTAGTTTACATTTTAAAGAGAGTCATTAAGAAGTTTTCAATATGCACATAACTCGCAGAAGTTTTGGCTTTTCAAGTAATCAGTAGCCTTAACTTCATGCTTAAAATCTCTATGCAAAATTTGTAGAACCAATATTTTAAAATTTTATTCAGAGGTGTGTACTGCCAGTCGACTCAAGTTCAAAATGTTTGAAATTTTACCGTATGGCTTTTTTCTCTTCTATGCTGTACGTCAACTGATATTTCAATTTTGGTGCTTAATTGTCCAAATCACGACTGAACTCAATCCCGGTGGAATTTGTCGAAAGCTTCTGCTGTCTCGGCTGCACTATCACCGCTGCCGGCGGAGCAGATGAAGATGTCAACTGCTGGCTAATCAAAGTAAGGTCGGCGTTCAGGCGTATGCATACAGTATAGGCGAGTTTGTAAATCTCCAGGCGCTCCAAACTGCGAATGTTTAGTGTAAAGTTAGTATTGATATAGGGAAGTGAAACATGGCTGATTTCTCTAACATCATCACACAGAGGCTGTAGTCTTTCGTCAGCAAATGCCTCTGCATAATCTGTAAAATATTCTGGCTGAACACCATCAGCAACGACGCGCTGTAGAGATCAACGAATGAGTAATCCATTAAGCCCAGAAAGTGGCGATGGATTAGTCACACGCTTAGAAAACCAGCAGAGAGTATCACGAGCATGGTACTGGATTTTAACCCAAAGGGTAGCAGATCAGCCAACGAATACTATGCTCCCGAGTGAACAAGGGAAAAAAGCAGCAAACATAATGAAAGAAAGGAAAGAAACAAAAGTTACTTTTATCAAATTATACGACACTTCGTCCCCGGTTTTTTTTTCTTTTCCAGCATTATGTGGTTTATTAGAGCTGAGTCATATTATAGCAGCTCGATCACAGTCATGAGTTCCCTCTATTCAATAGTGGTTTTTTAATTAAAAAATATATGGCAGTGCTAGTTAAAATATACTCTTTTTTTCACTAATAATTTTCGTGTTACCCATATCCTAATACTTTATTTATTATTAATTATTTATTATTGTTGTAACACACGACTCAACATAATTATTTACATTGTTTCTTCGCATATTAGGTACTTAACATAAGAATCAACTCTAACATTAACATTAGCACTATATCATATGTTACTATACATACTCGTACATATACATATGTAGTATGTAACTCTTGCTTTGTACTGTATTCCGCATGCATTAACAGGGGTAGAGCGCGCTCATTTGTGATTGCAAGTCAGCAGCGCTGTTATGTGAGCGTGCAAGTTAGAATATATAGCATTTTCAAAGTCCATTCTAGCGAAACATTTAAAAAATATTTGTTTGCCTAGGATTATGAAAATTTAATCAGGAAGCTATAATCAAAAGTGAGCGTTGCGCTTGTTTTTTCATTTAGCCCTATGAATTCTTCTTGAATGGGAGTAGAGTAAAGGGAGTTACATGCAAATTCTTTAAAAAAAAATCCGCTAGAGTATTACAGCTGATATACAGAAATCAACAACTTCTCTTTCAAAATAATATTTCGTTGTTGTTCTGTTTGTTTTTTCGTTTAGATGTTTTAAGAGAACTATATATGTATGTATATGTCACCGCAAGGAGATAGTAACGTGTACTTTTACAGAGGAATACCACTTTTTTACTAAAAAATTATAACAATATCAACAAAATTAACAGCATTTGTGCTCAATTAGCTTGCCATATTATCGTACTTAGGGTCTAAAAATAGCTAGTAGCTCCTACTACATACTATTTTCGTCAGCATAACTGGTCTTGTCTCTCAGATAACGCTCACTAAACACCACCTCCATCTAAAAAAAACAACACCAATGATGCCTCCGCCATGCAGAATACTTCAAGCAGCAAACTTTTCCGATATGAATCAATTGTTTATTGATAAGTCACCTGTGGATAAGTGTCGCTCCAATTGCCAATATTTTACATACATACTTGCAAAATCACTGATTTTGAAAATAAATTTTGAGTCTTGTAAACTCTCCTCGAGTAGAAGGGAAATTGTCGTGAGTATATAAAACAGGTTGTTTGACAGTTAGATGTATATATGAAAAGTTCTGTACGTCTAAAACAATACCCGTTCCAAAAGATTTTGTTTCGTATCCGAATCCAAAATTTGAGGTTTGTTTAGATAACCCATATTTTCGATTCGTATAGAATTTTTGAATAATATTCTATATGCTTCAAAAAAATATGATCTCAAAGGAGGAATTATTCGCAGGGTTCATCATGGGTTTGGTAATAGATTTAGATTCGAAGACGAAGCTGGTGACATGGTTGCGGCACAAAATAGCAAGCAAAACAGTAGAACTTGAGAGTGATGACACTTTGTTTAGAACGGCCGATCACGGTCGTACCGTCTCAACTCAGAGCACGTAGATTTGATGTTCTAAAACCGGTTTGGAGATAATTTTAGTTCCAGCGCTACTAACGATGCCCATTTTTTGCAAACATATTAGACCTCTTCGAATCAACAAGAGTTGGTAAGAGTGCAAGAATGATAGAAACAAGATTGCGCCCATCAGAAAGTGCGTGACTTCACATTGGCCGAGTTGTGCAGTGTTGCCAATCATTTGCTCTTCTGCTTTTTTATATATCAAAATGCGAAAATTGTTAAGTTGGTGTTTGTTTTTTTATTTTTAACTTAAAGCTACTGAAACTGTAAGTTAAAAAAAAAACTTTATTATTAAACAAAAAAATGTTAAAAAATGTCACTCTGAGAAGATTGCTCCTTTTAAGGTTATGCAAGAATATTAAATGTACCTCGCTCAACCCTTCTTAACATTGCAAATCTTTTTAATCATAGGACATAGGGCATCAAGAGGTGTATTCATAGTAAAAATAAGCAACACAATACTACTGAAGAAACTAGAACGGCATTATTACAAGAAGAGTACTTTATCTAGTTAAATAACCTCAAATATAGCAAATAAGTCATCCCCTTAACAAAAGAGTCTCGCTTAACAAAAAAACTCATAAATTAAATTGTACATAAGCAGAACACATTTATTTAAAAAAACACCAGTTTTAAAGACAATTTGTCACGCATACAAAGTTCTTTAAGTAATTCAATAAAAATTTGGTTTTTTATTTTCTTTAAATGGGCATTTCAGTGCGTTTTTATATACAAAGCTAGGCAACACTGCAGTAGCGAGAGAGATATTTGACTGCTGAAAGCAGAAGAACAACAACAATAACCACAACCGAAGGCAATGCAACCAGATGTTAAAAAAACGTAAAGCTAAATAAAACTGAGTGAATTATTGAACTAATTTTAAAAAAGTGTATATTTTACAAAATTATAAACATTACATTTTAATTACAACAGGCTAGAAAAACGTCATGAAGAAAGAACTAAAACTCCGCGACTAAATAACAAAAAAAAAATGCTAAATCAAGTTACGAAAATGATAATCTGTCCATACTGGTGCTAATACAAGGTCACTCATTGTCAAATTTGCTGAGGGCAAAGTAACGGTACCACGATAGGCGCCATCTCATTACTCTTTCCATCATGGCAAGTGTGAGTAGATGAAGCCATTGGTATAAATTAACATACAAGTATGTTGGTAGCGCTGAAAAATTGCTGCCTAAAATTACATATGGCTGGAAGCACTTAATGAGTATTATTTAGACAGCGTTCATATAGGGGAACATTTGTTGCTTCAACCTGCTACCTGTGGTGCTCGCGCCCTGTCTCCACCCTTTGTTTTCTCGTTTGTGTTCTCAATGGTGTTGTTGACTGCAAACCAAAAGCTAAACAATTTCAAGTAACAGAGTCGCCGTGTGTGAACACGACGGTCAACGCCAAAAGAGAATTCGCAAAGTTGAACCAACTAAAGTCTGCCTGGATGTATCTGTATCATTGAAAATAATCAGTTATACCAGTTTTATGAGGCATTTTCGATAACTTTGCATTCACTTTACCAAATATGTTTTCACATACAAATCTTTCGTCAAGTGGGCAGATCCCAGAGATAGCGAGCAGAGAAGTGGCTATTCGAAGGCACTGATTTTCCTCTTAAGTATTGTAGCATAATTTTAAATATTCTGAGTATCCAAATAGGATAATAAGTACTTCTTCCACATTGCAGGCTCAAGCAAAGTCCCAAATTTTCCGAAGCGTACTCACAAGAATTTGTTGCAAAATAAATTAATAGTTTACCTTCAAGCTCTGTTTTCGCATTACTCTGGACAGTAATCGAATATCCTTTGTTATGCAACACTAAAAATTTCTTTGTAATCCTTGTAAACCTTTAGATCAATTCCGGTGAATTGTGAGCAAAAGAAAAAACTTTCCTGCGTTTAAATCCAAGATTCCAAGCAACAGCGGCTATATTTACCCTTTTGAAGAAATCAAGAATCATAGCCAAGATTTTAGAACATTTTAACCTTTTTTTTATGTACTGAGAAAATCTAATATCCTTTGTTATGCAACACTAAAAATTTCTTTGTAATCCTTGTAAACCTTTAGATCGATTCCGGTGAATTTTGAACAAAAGAACAAACTTTCCTGCATTTAAATTCAAAATTGCAAGCAACAGCGGCTATATTTACCCTTTTGAAGAAATCAAGAATCATGTTTTTAGATCACTTTAACCTTTTTTTTATGTACTGAGAAAATACTGAGAAAACTGAGTACGTAGTCATATTAAAGCTATTCGATACTTTTTGCTTTAATTTTTCTTTTTATCTCTTTTCATGCGCCTTCAACCTGCCCCAATTAAGTCGCAATGCAGCAGCTTAAGCATCTATTAAATTGCTATTAAAATCAAGTGTTGAAGGTCATGCATGAATGAGGAGCATCAGAGCATCTAAAGAAACTGCAAAGAAAATTAAAACTACAGAGCAAACGGTAAACTATGCACATGCATACATATACTATAGGTGCACACATACGCATACAAAAATGTATAAAAGCTTAAAAAGATAAGTCAGTCGTAGAGAAAATACCACATAATGGCAAAAGCAATACGTGTGCAACGGATCTCATTACTAGGAAGCTTCAGATCGGTGCCTCATAGAGCCAAGGGGGGTCTTGTAAACGTGGTTAACACCATTGACACGAGTGTATCAGTTAACATATACACTCAAACATACATTTTCACTTGCACCAATTCAGATGCAGAGTTAGCGTCGTTACTGTAGTGCTTGTGCTTAGCTGCAGGTCACCTCTTCCCAAACGCCACTCATCGTCGACGACTTGTTGGCTGCTACAGCAACGATAAACGTGCTTAGATAAATTTTAAGCAACGAGTCCCCACGAGTCTACAAATGCAAATATACACTCATGGGCATACCTATGTATATATACGTATATAAGCATTTGCATATGGACGAGTACTCGTATAACAACCCTGCCAGGCAATTGATAAGGTAATTAATGACTATTCTGCAGATGCTGTCTGGTCCCAATAGGGATTGACTCAGCAAAACAAATAGCCCATTTTTCAGCTGACCTAAAAAGTAACTACTTTTAAACTAGTTCTCTAACAACCTGTATGCGAATAGTTACTTTAATCAGAGTTGTTAAAAAAGCTTCAAGAAGACATGACGCGAAGATGGAGGGTAGAACTAGAGCAGCTGGTCGGGAAGTCTGCAGATGAGTCATAGTATGACCCATACAACTGAAGTGAATAGCTATCTGCAGCGCAGCTAGTCTTCTGTTTACAAGGTGTACACAATACGCGACTTAAGTCTTTGCAAATAGTGCTCTCAATGCAATCGAATCTCAACTAGTGAAGTCAATTATTTTAAATACATAGAAATCTGAGCGCTTAAGCGTCTGTCTAGTGCTGAATTTCTCGGCATTACACTATTATATATATATATATAATTGACGCGTACACCCTTTTTGGGTGTTTGGCCGAGCTCCTCCTCCTATTTGGGGTGTGCGTCTTAATGTTGTTCCACATATCGAGGGTCCTACAGTTTCAAGCCGACTCCGAACGGCAGATATTTTTAGGAGAAGCTTATTCATGGCAGAAATACACTCGGAGGTTTGCCGAGGCGCGACAGCTATTAGAAGAAACTTTTTCTTAATTTTGGTGTTTCACCGAGATTCGAACCTGCGTTCTCTCTGTGAATTCCGAATAGTAATCACGCACCAACCCATTTGGTGTTTCACCGAGATTCGAACCTGCGTTCTCTCTGTGAATTCCGAATGGTAATCACGCACCAACCCATTCGGCTACGGCGGCCGCTGCGGCATGACAGTATTGCAAAGCATAAAAAGGCGCATGTGCTGATCAGGCGGGGTTCGGAAATGAGCATCAACTAGCCACCAGCCATTAGTACACACGCTGAATTTGTTCACAGTACGAGGAGTGCCTTTTATTGGGCAGGATTTGGCAACCCTGGTGTTGCAATCTGGCAATTGACAGCTGTATCGCAAAGTTTTTATATTTTTTGGCTTTTACGTACTCAGAACGTTTTGAAATACCAGCGCTATTTGTGTTGTTTACAGTAAATCGTGAACATTTTCGTGCGATTATTTTTTACAACTTTCGACGTGGATTAACTCAGCATCATTGCATGGATGAACTTAATTCATTTTTTGGCGATGAAGCTCCATCAAGGACCAGTGTTTATCGATGGTATGGTGAATTCAATCGTGGTCGTGGTTCACTCCAAGTCGAATTTTGTGAAGGTCGTCCAAAATCAGTTGTTATTCCGAAAACCATTGATGCTGGGCGCGAACTGATATTGCAAGATCGTCATGTGACCTATCGTGAGATTGAGACAATCTTAGGCATTAGTGGGACCAGCAAACATTCAATATTGCATAAACATTTGACTGTCAAAAAAATTTGTTCGCGTTGGATCCCACACAATTTGTCAATCGCTCAAAAAAAGGCTCGTGTCGATTGGTCGAAGGAAATGCTCAAAAAATACGATCGCGGGGCTTCGAAACACGTCTATGACATCGTGACAGGTGATGAATCATGGATTTACGCGTATGAGGCCGAAAGTAAACAGCAGTCGACTGTATGGGTGTTTCAAGATGAGCCAAATCCAACAAAAGTTGTTCGCGCACGAAGCACTTCCAAGGAAATGGTCGCCTGTTTTTTCGGAAAAACTGGAATTGTCGCAACCGTACCACTAGAACAACGCAGAACAGTAAATTCTGAGTGGTACACAACCATTTGTTTGCCAGTTGTCTTCCAAGAAATTAGGAAAACCAATCGCCAAAGACTGATCACTCTTCACCAGGACAATGCGAGCTCTCACACATCGGCTCAAACAACTGCATTTTTGAGCACCCAAAACATCGAATCAATGGGTCATCCGCCGTATAGTCCTGACTTGGCACCGAATGACTTCTTTTTATTCCCGTACGTAAAAAACAAACTGAGAGGTCAACGTGTCTCGACACCTGAAGAAGCGGTTGCGGCATTCAGAATGCATGTTTTGGAGGTACCTCATTCAGAGTGGCAAAAGTGCTTCGACAATTGGTTCAAACGCATGCAAAAGTGTATAGATCTTCATGGATAATATTTTGAAAAACAATAAAGTGATTTTCGATGATTAAAATTTGTTTTTGTTCTCTAATCCCGAAATATAAAAGGCACCCCTCGTAAAACCAATTATAGAATAGACACGTTGTGCGTCAACTTGTCACTGCTGATTTTTCAGCCTTGAATAAAATTCAATATAAGACAATATTTGTCCTTTGGCGTGAATATTTCGGATTCTATTGGAAAAAGGCTTTAAGTTCGATGTGCCTGATTTATGCATTTATTATATGTAAACTAGTTGCCCGGTTAGTGGTAAATTTGCCAATTGAAAACTAGTCGCCCGACACCTCAGCTAATCCAATTCTTACAATGTACATTTTTTTGGGTTAGCTCAGCTTTGCTTTGGATGTAATTTTATTATACTCCCATCTTTTCTTGCTTTGATTTGTTGTAAATAAATGCGCTCAATTTGAGATAGAAAATCTGGAAATTTCTTAAATACAGCACACAAACACTTTTGTGCAAATACGTCTGTCGCTGTCGCTTGGCTCGCAGCCTTCTTGCCTTCAGCAGCTCTTTGTAGTGCATACTCTAGCCGTTGGCTGTTTGTTTGTTTGACGCTCTTACCCGCGTTTTAGCGCAACGTTGGCGCTTTTATTACGGCAATGCACTCGCGCATGTGTACTCTACATACCTACATACATACATACATATACTAGCATGCATATCTCATCTGAAACCAGATGAAGAGTAAAACTCTTTGCATATACATTTTTAAAAATGACTTTAACAGCTAGCGGCTTAACTAACTGTATAAGTAGAATAAAACTTTATGCATTTGCTCGCAGATTTTTAAAGATTTTTTTTTGTATTTTTTCACAAAGCTCCTGAAATTCAACAAATAAAAAAAGCATGCGAAATATCTGTTTGTGCTCACCGCTTTATTTGTTTTTTTTTTCTGTTCCTTTTTTTTTTTTTTGTTTTTCCCATTTCACCACTTTTACGTATGTACATACGTGGTGGCGTGCATTTGCTCTACTTTTTCTTTCATTCAATTCAGCTTTCAGCATCCATGAACTCATTTTTCGGTTTTCATAAAGAACACAAAAACTAAAGCGAAAATTGTTTGTATACTCGTATATTATTCAAAACATTTGTATGTATAAAATGCATTTGCAACTTTTCCATTCTCGCATTTCATCCAGCAACTTTTTCGAGTGCAGCAGTGTTTTTTCACACTCATTTTTTTACTTGATTTTAAATTTCTTATTCATTTTATCTAATCGCACTTTTCAGGCATTCATTCAGTTCTGTAATAAATGCATTTGCTTTCCAATAGTTGCACATCTATTCAATGCAAATTTTCTACCGGAATTAAAATATTTTTTTGTGTTTTTGTAATATTTGATTTAATTGAAAATTTGCTAATTTTAATAAAATATGCATTTTAAGTGAAAGCCATAAATTAAATGCAAATTAATACTTTTTATTGTTAGGTAAGTGGTGGTTATAAGACGCTTTTGCGTTTTATAGTATTTATTATTAATTAAATTTTTTGTTTTTCAATTTAACTAGAATGTCTAGAATGACTGAGGTAGAATAAATTTTCTCAAAAATATGTTGCTCAAATAAAGAATTAAATTAAATACTAACACTAAGCGAGAGCTTACTTTAAACATTTTTTGAACGATCTTCGACAGCACACGCTAGTAGCTGCTAGACCCGATCTCTCTCTTCGGAGCCGTTCCTCGAATTTGTTTTGGGCGACTTGAGTTTGTTCTACAACATGACGGGGCCCATAATTTTCTGTCTCCGAGCGGCAGATGGTTTTTTATGAGAAACGTTTTCATGGCACTAAATACACTCAGGAGATTAACCCCTTCCGGTAAAGTGACGAGTCTGGCTCGGCATTGGTTTTTCATGCCATACTGCACAATGGCGAGCTACACTCGTCATGCATACTGTTGAATATGATAATTAAATTAGTTTAAAATTTCTAGTTTACTGAGTTTGGCAACATCTTTTTTACTAATAGAAATATCACAGATCCCTATCACATATTGTTTACCGTTAAAATTTCTTAATACAAGTCACGGGCGAATTGTTGTTAGTCTGTAACTAAGTTCTCGCTGTTTTTTTTGATGAAAATACAACATTATTCTGAAGAAATGGTTACAGGTGAATCATTGAAAGTATTGCCCATCGCTGGCTACTACTTTTTCCCATCTTTCTGATAGATCTCGTATAAGCCATTTTTTGATGTCTTCGTAAGAATGGAACTGCTGGTCAGCTAGACCATGTACCAGCGATCGGAACAGGTGATAATCGGACAGCGCAATATCTGGAGAATACGGCAGGTGGGGTAGGATTTCCCATTTCAGTGTTTCCAGGTAGGTTTTAACAGGTTTGGCAACGTGAGGCCAAGCGTTGTCATGCTGTAAAATCACTTTTTCATGCCTCTCCGTGTATTGTTATTGTATTATTAAAGTCGATACCGATCCCCAGTGATGGTTTCGCTTGGTTTTAACAGTTCATAATAAATAACACCAACTTGGTCCCATAAAATGCATAGCATAACCTTCGCATCGTGAATATTCGGCCGAGGTGACGACGTAGAAGCACGACCGGGCAGTCCCTATGACTTTCTTCTCTTTGGATTGCTGTAATGAATCCATTTTTCATCACCCGTCACGATGCGATGAAGAAAACCCTTCCTTTTTTGCCGCTGGAGCAGTTGTTCACAGGCGAAAAAACGACGTTCAACATCTCTGGGTCTTAACTCATGAGGAACCCAAGTCCCCTGTTTCTGAATCATTTCCAAAGCATGCAATCGCTTGAAAATGGATTGGCGGTTAACTCCTAATACTGAAGCAAGCATGGATCCTCATTAAGGGTGTAACCCACTAACTACGCTCGAAAAAAAGGCTATTTTCGGAAATTTTTTTCAAGCAGGCTATGAATGATATTGATATAAAAGTTGTTAGGCTTGATTAATAAAGTCTTAAAATACAAGAAAAAATTTTTTTTTATTCGTTTTTTGCAATTTTTTTATACAAAAACTATAGCTAAACATAACACCATGATTTAGAGATAGGTCGCTGGTCCACACGATATCTCGAGAACGGCTTATCTGAAACAGAAAAATCAAAAAGTTTTAGATTTGTTATAACAGTAGCTATAAAATAAAGTAAAATTATTAATTTGTATTAATAAATAACAAAATGGCGGCCAAAAAACAAAAAAATTTTAAAAAACATGATTTTTTACACTGTTTTTTGTGAAAAAAAAATTAGTAAAAATCAAAATTTTATTACGAAAGTTGTTTATTTTATAGCTATTTATGTGTAAAATATGTGGTTAAAATTTCATGAGAATCGTTCCACTGGTTCCCGAGAAATCTTGTGGACCAACCGAAAAAACGTTAATTCGAGAAAAATGCAATTAACGTTTTTTTTTATGAAAAATCATGAAAAAAACTTACCTAAGTTCAATCTGCGATTTTAACATGATGTTTCTGGATATATATACTTTCGAAAAATGCAAAAAAAAAATAATCGATTTTTCAAAAGTGAGTTAGTGGGTTACACCCTTAAGCAATGCCTCCAATTCAGCGTCTTCGAAGGTTTTCGGCCTTCCTTCAGACGGACGGTCGTCAACATTAAAACTACCGTCTTTGAAGCGACGGAACCAATCTCGGCACGTTGTTTCACTTAAAGCAGCATCTCCATAAACTTTTTGTGCCTCTCGATGCGCTTCAGCCGCCGATTTTTTTTCGAATGAAAGAGGAAAATCAACACTTCCCGCAAATGACGATTATTCGGCACAAAATGAGACATTTTCACAAAACCAAAAGTATATGATACCAAAACAAAATCACTAACGTGTCGAAGCAGTTTGTTTACCATATCTCTAAGCTTAGTTTATGGCATTTAGGTTATGTTAGAATCGACTAGCAGACACTGCTGGGGCGGCATCTATTGACAAACAGCGGGAACTTAGTTGCGCACCTATAACAATAAAACGGTTATTTCGAGCACTTTTTTTTATTATTAAATCATACCGGAAGGGGTTACAAACTGCAAAGACTATCATTTCTATCATTTGATACTTTATGCCCTGGCAACTGAATATTGCTTTCATACAAATTTAAAATCTGAATTAAGCTGTGCTTTTTGCTTATGATCTCATTCTCCTAGCATATGTCTGCACTTCCCAAATGATTTATATAACAGTTAGTAAATTGAAGGCGTACACTACCATGAAAATATGTTAGAAGTGCGGCCGAGATCAGAAAATGTAATTGTAGTGTAATTTAACATAAATGTAACAAGTTGATTTTGTATAGCCGAGTTAGGATAAATTTATGTACAGAATCACAGCTAAAATTAATCCTTTTGGTTCGCAACAAAAACCCACTACGATGCCAGATTCTTGCTTAAATGTAAATTTAAATAAAGTTAATGTAAAATTTTATATAAAAACATACATATTTCAAGTGAGACGTGTTTCATACCATTTGCATTATAAAGTATATATATTTAATAGATAATATTCCATTGTCGTTTTTTGCACCCTAAAATGTATAGCAGCTACATTCTTTCGCTTTTGGTGCAATGCCTTCAGTGGCCTCGCTGTTGGCAAATCGCGCTACACCCGAGAAAACGCTGCGGTTGGCAGCTGCAGCTGCATGCCACCAGTCACTTCTAATTGATTCGTTGCAGATTTCGTAGTTCAAAATATTTCGTTTTTTTTTTTTATTTTGCTTTGTTGGTTTTATTTGACATTAATCACGAAAAGATTGCCTCAAGTGCATTGTGGCGATCACAGCGCAACTCCAAATAGTCAATGTTGGCTGCGTCTGTGTGTGTGTATCGCTTTTCTTTTGAATTAACAGTACAATTAATTGGCTATTTTGTAATCAACACCAAATGCAACTTATCTAAAAAATTCCAATTTGTTTTGGAATATAAAGCTGGCTGCAAATTGATTCTTATCGCTTTGGAGCATTGTGCAAAAACATGAAAGGAAAAATAAAAAATGTAAAAAATGATGAAAAAATTCCAAATTAAGTTTTTTATTTAACAATTGTCTTCTTGGAAGAAAACAATGCTCTTTTTGTTTGATGTGCGAAAAAAATTATGTATATTAATAGAGAGTTTATTTATCACAATCTGTTGAAGCTATTCCGTAGAAAACTTTCATCTTGCACAAATTTCTCGGCCTTAATGTGACAAAAATTATAAATTTTTAATTATCTAGATTTATTCGTTACATATTTATCTGTCATTTTCTAGATAGGAATTCATACAATTACACTCAGAGGAATCATCTCAGCATCTACTCTTAAGTTGATCTGCTCTCGCAAGGCTTGAAAATTGAAATTTGAACAGGTCAAGCCAAGCAGCACCAGGAGATTTCGTGGCTCCTAAAACACTCAGGCTACAAAGCCCATTGTATTTAAAGCTCTGGAAAGGATAGTCAAGGATGGAAGGAGAAAAGTATCAGAGAAAGAGATAGGAAAGAAAAGAGACAGAGATAGAGATAGTTAGTCCTGTGAAAATTTTCCAGATTCTTTGGCAAATCTGTAAATATCCTCCAGTTTTAGAGAACGAATATTACTCATTCTCCCGACATCGGAACCCAAAACTCCTAGCCGTGCTCTAGCAAAGGCAGGACACTCACAGAGAAAATGCTCAGTGCTATCCGCCTCCTTCTCGCACGACAGGCATATTGGGCCCTCAATGATTCCAATGGTGGTCATATGCTGACCCCATGGGTTGTGTTCTGTAATAATACCGACAATCAACCGAAAGTCTTTCCTTCCAAGTTTTACTAGAAAGCTTGACAGTTTTCTGCTCGGACTTGTCACAATACACTTTGCAGTTCTGCAGCGTTCTAGACCGGACCATCGCTCTTAATGTAGATTGCATACATAATCGTTGATCCAATTGATGATTCCTGCGGAACTTATTCCGATTATTGGCTCTGGTCCTTGTGGGGGAACCGCTGATCCACGGTTGGCCAATTCATTCGCAAGGCTTAGAATTAGACATTTGGCTCTCACTTTTTAATGAAACCTGCATCTCTGTTCTTTGTCTCTTTCTATTTATGTTTAGTTTCTTCCTAATGGTATTACAATGGACGGTTTTCTTCTCACTTACCTAATCATCATCATTAGCACTACAGTCTTGCGCAGAGCATTGCTTCTACGGTGGATTGACAACAATGAATACTGGTATGAGGTTGTCAGTCTTAGGATCAGCCCCTTCTAGGGAAGCCAGATTGCCCATTTCTTTTGTTTCTTTACCTTCCACTGGGGTTGCCCATTTTGTACTACGAGTATCGATGATGATGGCCGCTCATTCTTGTAAATCTTTCATAACTGCTTGGTTCTAAAATCTGCTTTGAATTTTTAAATCTTATTCTTAAATTTCGAATGTTGTTTAACAGGGCTTTGTTACTAAAGTTGCTTTTTTACTATACATAGTTTCGACTCTAGTCGAAGTTTACTCCTAGCATTGTGATAAGTTTCAAAATTGTGAATAACTTCTCGATATTTCGAAGGTCAGATTAGAAATCTATCATCTAATCGCTAAAAAAGTGGATATCATTGGATAAAACTGGGGCTGCTTTGAAGGTAGGGACTGGAAGCCTAATGAATTTAAGGAAATTCTGGAAAATTTTGACCGAAGTGACATGACTGGTCATTTCTATGTGTAGTTCTATGTATGGAATACCAAATTAAACCTGACAAACAGTAATCTCCTGTCTAAATTCTATTTGATGTTTTCGCTATACTTGTAATTAGAATTACTTAATCGTGAACTAAATCTTCCAGCTCCTAAACAGTATGCACATACAGCTAGATTTTCCCTTTTAAGTAAATGATGACTATTTTGGTTATTTATAAAAAAGCATCGCAAGTATGCGGTTAATACAAATGTATGGTTCCTCCCCTTCTCCTGTTCCTCTCCCACTCTCTGTTGTTTAGTGCGGTTTGTGGCATGAGGAAAGAAAGGGGCGCCGTTAACGCTCTTTGCATAAAGCGATTTTAACCGACTTTCTGTGGCTAGAACTCAACAACATTGATATATTCGAGCTGTGGTTCCATCCAGACGATACTGCAAGCCATACAAGCACCGCAACGCTCACAATTGTAAAGCAGAAATTTCATGACTGGGTCATCTCACAACGAGCGTTCTTCAATTGGCCGCTGCGATCATGCTATTTGTTAGCCCTCGGTCATTTCGCCGCATACTGAAAAATTATCTCAAAGTCAAGCCTTACAAGATCCAAAAGGCGCATGATATCATACCAAAGCAACAACAAGAGCACACTTGAGAGAGCGAAGAAGTTGCTTCGCTTGGCCGAAAGCCGTCAATTTCCGAACATTGTGTTTTCTGACGAGAAAATTTTTCAAATTGAGCAATTCGTAAACTCGCAAAACGATACGGTTTATTTGAGCGACCGTTCATACAAGAATCGATTGTCGAGTAATCGATTGGCCACCAGGAGGCAGCACCCGCCACAGGTAATGGTTTAGGCCGCTCTCTAATCGTTTTAATCGAGCCTGACGTCAAGGTAAATACGAAACATTATCGGAAAAGTATTCTGGAGATTGCTTCGAAGCCGTGGGCAGACAAACATTTCGGTGGCAGACCATGTACCTTGCAACAGGACCCGGCACCGTCTTACAAAGCTCGAATGGGCCAAGAAATGGCTAAAAACAAAGTAACGAAGTTCATAACGTCCACACAATGGCTCTCAAATTCACCGGACGCTAGTCGAATGGATTATTCTCTTTGGGCTATTTTGGAGAGTAAGGTCCGAACTAAACGATTCACCAGTCTCGAGGCGCTGAAAAATGCCATTGTCCGTGAGTGGGCCAAAATACCTGCAAGTTACATTCGGGCACCTTGCGATTCGTTTCTGGACCGTCTCAAGGCCATAGTCAAGGCCTTTTATTTTCACACATTTGAATCACTTTGAATTGAATAAAAGTAATTTTCGAAAATAAATGTATGGCCTTTTTAATTGGCGGACCCTGTACTTTTGCACGACTTTGTACAACTCAATTCTTTAAGTTGTTTTGTGCGGTTATGTTTTGTGACAACCAATTTAGTTCAATCTACTTTATCTACAATTCAGCTTTTGTTATTTTGTCGTGAAAAAATGCGTTTCACATCATTTTTGAAATGAAAGTTTATTCTTCGGAAAATGCTTAATTTCAGTTGCTATAGACGTTATTACTTCCTTCAATAAATTTTATACGGCAAACTGTTTGAAATTCCTATACACGCAGCAGGCAGCCTACATTTGTAACATTTAATAAATTAGTAGCAGAACCATAAAATTTTACGAGCTGGGTAATAAAAAGTTAATAATTTACTATGTACGAACATATGTACTATGCGAATGCATTCCAGGCGTTTCATGCGCCCCGTGAAATTTGTATGCATATGCGCTGGCATGTGTTGAAAATAATGAAGTTGATGCGCAAAAATGTGTGTCATCGCAGCGCTTAATGTGCAAGAGCAAAAAATTATAAAAATAATTTAAACACAAAATGAGCTTGACTTTATCGCGAAGAAAGAAATCAAACTGACTGACTAAGTGGCTTGCTTGCTTGAAAGTTAAATCGACTGCACAGTCTTAAGTAAACACCGTCATTGTCTAGGCTTGACGCCAACATCTTCAGCCGCTCACCCTTCAGTGTCTCCAACCACTGTCTGAAAAGGGCAAACAGCTACCGCGCCGTGCTGTCGTTGCTGGATGTTGTAAGCTAGATGACAAGAACAAACGGCTCAAGAAGTATCTACTTATAGGCAAAAAATGCCAGTTCACTTAAATGAAATCAACTTTTAGTTTCAACACAACCTATTTCACATAAATATTTGGTTGGAGGACGAAACAAAGGCAGCTGTACTCTAAGTGCTATATGCGCTCACATAACTGTGCCGTGATGACAATACATACATACATATATGCCACATATTATGGCCGCAATAGCAACAGCGAGAATGTACACGTACATGCCACATTATTGTTGCAACATTTCGCACACTTGACATGTTTTGATGTCACTCATACGCACCGGCTGCTGTGCAGAGTACGTACAATATGCCCCACTACAGTCTGGTTGCTTGTTAGACATCCCTTCTTCCTATTTACTAATTTTCTTTCCAAGCTTGCCAGGCCTTTTACGCATCATGTTTGGTCAGCAACTTTAAGTTCACCGTTCGTGTATGCGTGCTGGTTGCTGCTTATGTACAACTGCTGCATTTGTGAAATTATTAGTGAATGAACTCCTCTAACCTACACGTAACATTTTTTCGTATTTCTTGTTGTTTAATTTTTCTGAGGTTTTTGTTATGTGAATTGTAGAATTGTAGGCAAGTGCTTGTCCCATTTGTGTTGCTGCTCTGCTACCTCAATTATGTTTCTGGAACAGTACAATGCGTAGAACCAATTTTTAATTATTCAAATTCACTTCAGTGGGTAAATGTGCCTTGGAAAGTCTGCTCACATGACCTCTCATATTGAGCTGTTTAGTTGCTTTTCAAGCTGCTTTTTTGTTCTTGATTTATCTTTTATAGAAAAGCTCAAATGTGTGTGAATTTGTTCACAATGGCGCAATATTAATAACCCTAATCATATTTGACAGCTGTGAACTAGACAGCTGCCATGTACAAGAAGACAAGCAATAGAGCGAGACAAATAAATAAATATTTCCATCGCTCAAAATTTTTCTTTTTTATTTAAAAAAATTATTCAAAAACAAAATTGAATGATTAATTTTACCCCGTCTTGTACGTAACTTCAGTTACGTGTCTTCTCAGAGGGCATTCCGCAGAACAAATCTTGTCTAGACTGAACTTACATAGTTGTCTAAAAAACTATGGCGAAGACAAAATTATAAAATCAGCAGCAATTGGCAAATTTTTAGCTACTTATTTTTCTATATATTTTTGTAAATAGTTTATTTTATAACAAAGGTCATATTAATCCAAGCTTTGTACAAAATTTATAAAAGTTTGACAAACTTTGATCATATTTATTAGGTGCGCAACTTAGTTCCCGCTGTTTGTCAATAGATGCCGCCAGCAGTGTGTGCTAGTCGATTCTAACATAACCTAAACTTCATAAACCAAGCTTAGACATATGGTAAATAAACTGCTTCGACACATTAGTGATTTTGTTTTGGTATCATATGGTTTTGTGTCGTATCATATGGTGTTAGAAAGGTGACATTTTAAGCTTCATTTAACCAAAAAAAAAACAATTAAATTCGGAGAAGTTGAAAAAAAGTTATGGCTGTTCAAAAATGAGTGAAAATAATGAAGAAACTCGCTATATTTTGAAATTTTTGTATAAAAAAGGCAAGAATGCCACGCAAGCCACCAATGAAATTTGTGGAGTTTACGGAGACGATGCTGTATCATTTCGTGTAGCACAACAATGGTTCGCTCGCTTCCGTTCTGGAAATTTCGATGTGAAAGAGGCACCTCGCTCCGGTCGACCTATCGTTGAAAAAGTCGATCAAATTATGAAAAAGATTGACCAGGACCGTCACATAAGCTGCTATGGCATCGCCAAGGCACTAAACATTCATCATCAAACGGTTTTGAACCATTTAAAAAAGGCTGGTTACAAAATGAAGCTCGATGTTTGGGTAACACATGAATTGTCTGTGAAAAATTTAATGGACCGAATTAACATCTGCGATTCTTTGCTGAAACGAAATGAAATCGAACCATTTCTGAAGCGAATGGTAACAGGAGACGAAAAGTGGATGCTGTGTGTTTGGTGGGATTGGAAAGGAATCATCCACTATGAGCTGCTCCAGCCTGCTCGAACGATTGATTCTACACTTTACTGTCAACAACTGATGAGATTGAAGCAAGCAATCGAAAAAAAATGGCCAGAACTGATCAGCAGAGAGGGCGTCGTCTTCCATCAGGACAACGCTAGGCCACACACATCTTTGATGACTCGGCAAAAACTGGGAGAGCTTGGCTGGGAAGTTTTGATGCATCCACCATATAGCTCGAGCTTGCACCATCGGACTACCATTTGCTTCGGTCAATGCAGAACTCCCTTAATGGAGTAAAGTTGGCTTCAAGAGAAGCCTGTGAAAATTACTTGTCGCAGTTTTTCGCCGAGAAACCACAAAAGTTTTACACTAATGGAATAATGTCTCTAGAAGAAAAATGGCAAAAGGTGGTCGACCAAAATGGTACATATTTGGTTTAATAAAGTTCATTATAAATATAAAAAAAAAAATGAGTTGAAGTTTGATTAGAAACACGAAAAGACTTTTTCGACTACCCAATGAAATAAAATGAAATGTATTAAAAAAAATATTATTTGAATTAATTTGAAAATAAATATATATACATAAGTCAGGTGATCTGGGGGGCCAGTCGATGTCGTCTCTTTTTGACACTAGACGTCCCGGGAATTTTCGTTGCAGAAATTCAATTGTTGCACTCGCAGTGCGGCATGGCGCACCGTCTTGTTGAATCCAGTAATCGTCTAAACCTTTCTCACGCATTTGCGAGCAGAAATAATAAGCCAACATCCATCGATATCGGTTTCCATCGAACGTTTCGTTTTCTTGGTAAAAATTAAGTTATTCGGCGTTTACATACCGACATAAAATATAGCGCACCCTGTACATGTATAATTAATTACACACTTTTGTGGATGTTTGTCCGAGCCCCTCCGAACGGCAGATGATTTTTTATGAGAAACTTTTTCATGACAGAAATACATTCCCTTGCCTTTGCCTGCCGAGGGGCGACCGTTATCAGAAGAAACTTTCTATTATTTGGGCGCAGGTGCTCGAAATCATGCACTACCAAATGATAGTCACACACCAAACCATTCGGCTACAGCAGCCGCCTTTATGATATCAATACCAATGCTAAATTTCTCTTGATTTGTTTTGTACAAACATTAAATGGCGCAGAAACTTTTCAAGGGTTTTTCGTTTTATTTCGTCGAAGCATATGTGGATAGTTATAGCTTTCTAAACAGTTTTTTGAGTAATCTTTAATTACTGCGCAATGGCATAAAATCATAAGGCGGTCCGACTCACCGGTTTCCATGATTTTATGGACCTTCTCGACGAATAGTCCACCAAAAGGAATCCCATTATTCGTTTCCATATTTCGTTTCCGCATTGCTATCACATTCGTTGTTGTATTGGGTTCATAACTACACCGACTTTTCACCTATTCATTCAACTGATGACGTCCAATTTTCAGCCATCACTATTCGAACTTTTTGCTTTTCATATAGCCTACAGATTTTCGCTAAAATAAATAAAATTAAATAACTTTGGCTCATGCGATGTTTGTTTTGAAAGTAATAAATCAAGCGTTGAGATCAAAGTTGATTTTCAATTTCCTTGCACTTTAAAATATTGCACCGCTGAATTGAAAATTGCTGACAAAAACCA
This sequence comes from Anastrepha obliqua, assembly GCF_027943255.1. NCBI lineage: Eukaryota > Metazoa > Arthropoda > Insecta > Diptera > Tephritidae > Anastrepha > Anastrepha obliqua. The sequence goes on from NC_072894.1 coordinate 78,852,041, forward strand.
TAAAATACTAATTGGTTATCGAAGATTTATTGTACGCTATATTATTTAACGGATGGGTGTACTCGTATCATAGGAAATAGTGAGAAATATATTTGGTGTCTAACTTGGCTCATTTGGAAATTTCGAAATGTATTGCGGATGGATGCCACATTTCGTCTTAAGTCCCAAACAACGAAATATTCTATGAAGATTTTGACGTTTTGTAGCATTTCAAAGCTCGCTTGCGGTATGAGTATCAGTTCCAGAACATACGCAATAATGGTATGTAATCGAGAGGAAGACTAAGATGAGAGTCAAGAGAGTGATGAGAATTGCTGTTGTTGCAGTTCGCCTTGATTGCCCGGGAAAAGGCAGAACTCATATCTGATTCATTTGGTGGGAAAATGTCAAGACGCACATCACAACAATCGAAGTAGAAGCTCAGCTTAAGCTGTTGTGAAGGTTGTAAGCATCCTATTACGTATTATTGTTGTTATTGGACTGATTCACGCTGTTTTGAAGATCTTACGCGGTGAAAGAAGCAATTTTTGCCCTACCAGAATATGCACCGGGCTGCATGCATCTTAGAAATTCTGATTTTTAGTCTTCTTTCAAATGTTTTTGTTGAAAATAAAAAAATTTTAACCAAATATTCTATTGAGCATCTCGAGCAATCGTACTATGGCGTATTTGTCAAAGCAAAGGGAAATGACTGGATTGTCCGTTTAGAGTTCATAGCGAAAATTCAATTGAATATTACCCCAAGAAGTCAAGTTTTCTTGCTCGGTTAGACATCTTTACAATTCACCCTCATACAGAGATGTGTATGTATGAAGCTTTTCTATGCCAACCTTTCACTACTGCACATTTTCCATTCTATTTTATTGCATTTCCTTTTCCGGCATACAACATTTTTTTACAACCGACTGCCGCCATACACTTCACCACTTCTCACTACCTATTACCTACCAACATTTGCAACTACCAGTACTACTACTATTACAAAAACCGGCAAAAATCTATATATCTCGGAAGAGGCTAGAAGAGGGTAGCAGGAGAAGTACAAAGCACTTCTCCCTTCATACCCTAACGACAGTTGTGGTCTGAGCACTTGGCACACATACATATGGAAATAAATATGTGTGCATGTACAAGGGTGGATCATGAGGTACCTGAGAATTGGAATAGACAGCAGTGTCGCCTTATATTCAAGTTTTTATATTCTTGTGTTGATTAATTTTCCGACTGATATTTTTTGTTGTGATAACCATTTGAACCAGACGTCTAACGTTCTGGTTGCTCCTTTGAGCCCAGAAATGGTCGATGTGAAATTCAACTCACGATATGACATAGGACGAACGTCGAGTGAATGTGTGTGCACGAACTTGTAGAGGCTATATAGGTTAATCACACGGATTCAGTGCAACACACCAGAGTAGAAAGGAGAGTCCAGTCAGTTCCTTCACGCGGTGAATCGCAGCTGAAGAAGAAAATAAAAGTGGTTTTGTTGCCGAACAAGGTCAAGGCGGCTGTTTTTGGAATGCCATTCACCGTTTAGTAGCTTCCAAGAGGTTAGAATTAACAACATTCTCCACCAGAACCACAGACGTCCTCCACCAGAACAGCAGACCGGCACTCACACTGCGACCATTTCTTGTTTCCTAATATGTAGAAATGGCTAAAAGGTATGAGGCAAACGTAGGGATCATTCGTAAAAACAACCTATTTGAGATCCTCAAGCGATCGTAGTATTTTGAAGCGCTTTGAAGAAATTTGAGGAACTTTAGTTGAAGTGTGTCGCGCTAAGGGGGCACTACATAAAACTTCTTTTTAATACATTTTTTCGCGAAATAGAATTTTTCTTATTTCAATATTCAGAAACTAATTGAATCACCCTTTTATGTATGTAATATGGATTGCGGATTGCGGCAAAACCGACCGAATTTTTCACAAAGGGAATCCGTGAATTGCCAGAAAGATGGGAAAAAGTAGTAGTAAGCGATGGACAATACTTTGAATATTAAATTTGTAACCATTTTACGTCAATAAAGTTTCAAATTTCGAAAAAAAACCGCACGAACTTAAACATAGTCCTATTATGTATGGACTCGTGTGGCTCTCGTTTGTCCTATCCTCGTGATGCAATGCTAGCAAACAATGTTGCCAATGCAATTGAATAGTTGTTGTAGCGTGTACTATTATGTATGCACATATTAGGGAAGTACATTTTTCAATTTTTACGATCCCGTGCTTTTCGGGAGCCCGTTATTACAATCTCGAAATCCCGGGACTAAGCGTGGGGCGTAGATATTCGCTATTTTACAACAATGTAACTCAAAAACATTGCATAACGGCGGCGGTTTTAGCCGAGTGGGTTGATGTGAGACTACCATTCGGAGTACGTCGGTTCGAATCTCGGGATACAGAGGCAAAGCGAATGGGTCTGGTGGTGAACGAAGACAAAACGAAGTACCTCCAGTCTTCAAACAAACAACAAACAAACGGCGCACTGGCGTATCGGCACCCACATCACCGTTCACAGTTATAATTTCGACGTTGTCGAAGACTTCGTTTATTTAGGAACCAGCATTAACACCGGTCGCCGTAGCCGAATGGGTTGGTGCGTGATCACCATTCGGAATTCACTGAGAGGTCGTTGGTTCGAATCTCGGTGAAAGGAAAATTAATAAAAAAAAAAAAAACATTTTTCTAATAGCGGTCGCCCCTCGGCAGGCAATGGCAAACCTCCGAGTGTATTTCTGCCATGAAAAAGCTCCTCCTACAAATATCTGCCGTTCGGAGTCGGCTTGAAACTGTAGGTCCCTCCATTTGTGGAACAACACCAAGACGCACACCACAAATAGGAGGAGGAACTCGGCCAAACACCTAACAGAAGTGTACGCGCCAATTATTTATTTATTTTTATTAACACCGATAACAATGTCTGCCTTGAATTCCAACGTAAAATCTCTCTTGCCAGCAAGTGCTACGTTGGACTAAGTAGGCAACTGAGCAGTAAGTCCTCTCTCTACGAACAAAAATAACACTCTACAAGGCTCTTGTCATGCCCGTCCTAACGTATGGTGCAGAAGCGTGGACGATGACAACATCTGATGAAGCGACGCTTGGAGTGTTTGAGAGAAAGATTCTGCGGAAGATTTTTGGACCCTGCCTACGTTGAGCTGTATGAGCTTTACGACGACATAGACATAGCGCGGGGAATAAACATCCAGCGGCTACGTTGGTTGGGTCATGTCGTCCGAATGGATACAAACGCTCCAGCTCTGAAAGTATTCTATGCGGTACCAGCTGGTGCTAGCAGAGAAAAAGGAAGCCCTCTTCTGCGTTGGAAAGATCAGGTGGAAAAGGACTTGGCTTCATTTGGTGTGTCCTGCTAAATGACGCCGGTTAGCACGAGAAAGAAACGACTGGCGCGCTTTGTTAAACTCGGTCAAAATCGCGAAAGCGGGTTCGCGCCAATTAAGAAGACAAGAAGAAGCAGGTTTTAATATATTTATATGGGTTTATGTGACAATGACAAGTTGGTCAGTGTAACTTTTTGCAACAGAAGCATACATACGCATGTATGTATTGTTTCTCAAAGTAAAAAACAAGCAACAACTTTTCTAGAAATTTGAAGTCAATGTTGATTTTTTTACTATTAAGAGAATTTTTTTGTATCCATGTCATATACTACGTAAGAAATCACAAATCCCGAAAGTTCCGGCATAACTTCGCAACATCACTAGGTCTTATGTATGTACATAGCTTTACGTGCATAAGCACGTAGTACCTTCTATTGTAATGCATCTACATTATTATAATGTATACTATAGAGTTCGTAGTAAAAATATGTACTACTGTGTTTACGAAGTACTACTATGTCTCACAATCGCTAAAAATACTACTACTATGCTTCCTTGAAAACCTCGCCACTATTACACTCGTACTGCGATTGTGGAATATAAAAATTTTACATGCTCGCGTTGAGTGCCTACAATTCGTAGTGGATATAAAAAACTTTCATGAGCTGGGTGTACTCACATTTGCTTACAGTTTGAGAGGAGTGTCTGTAACAATGTAAAACTACGTTTTTTGCCATATTTTTTTACTTCAATTGCAATGCTTACTTAAAATTTTGTGTGAATAACAAATTATTTGGTTCAAATATCGTCTCAACAGAGAGTTTGTGCTTTAAGGTTGGTTCCCCATATTCATGTTCTTAATGTACTTGTACCAGATACTCCCATTATTATTACTCTTTTTTCTATCCTTCACATGCCTCGATAAACGCCTATTTCATTACTCACAGAAACGCCTAATTAACTCAGTTAATTCGTTCGTTTCAAATTGCTCACACCCACTACCCGGTGTAAAGTGGAGCTAGTTGTGCATATAATTAGCTAATTATTCTTCTGCACAAACCTCTTCTAACGCCTTACAAGCATTTAAAGTAAATTTTAAATTTTGCAAGCAGTTGTTGACTCTTATGTGATGCCTTCGCACACTATGAGCATTTTAATATACGAGTACATAATGCGGATTTCCACTGAGCTGCCTTTGCTTGCCTTTGGCTTTAGCCTTTTCTTCCAATTTGCTGTGCTTTACACTGAAATTTAATAAAGTGGTCCGCCTATGTCTAATCCTGGTGGATGCTTATGTATGCTTGCTTTTCTGCCTGTTTGTAAGCTCCAAGGATTTTCTGCAACTCGTTCGAAGTCATTCAACTCTTCGATTCAACGTCAATAGATTTTCGTCTAGTACACTTACATACTCGTACTTACATGCATACAAATAATATACTCGTGTGTACATAAGTGTGCACATACTAGGGATGCCAATATCAGCAGAAACTATTGATACTGGGACTTCGGGATAATTTGAGTAAAAATTCAATAACTGAAAGCATTTAAAGATACGATGATATAGAACCATTTAAAATTTAAGATAAATTTATTTTAAAAATCTTCTTCTTCTTGATTAGCGCAATAACCGCTTAAGCGGTTTTGGCCGAGTTTAACAAAGCGCGCTAGTTATTTCTTTCCACCTGATCCCCGCAAAGGCCGCCTTCCTATTCCTCTGCTACCACCAGCTGATATCGCATCGAAGACTTAGGTCCACTATTAAAATAATCCAAACCCAGGACACACCCTGGGTTGCTTCGCCTTCTCACATTAGATCGCTCTTAGCGGATGTTCGGACGTTACCCAGAGGATACTTGGGCGAAACTCGGAAGTGCAAGTGAGCTGCTTGGACCGTATGCAGAATAATCGTTCTGGCCACTTCCAAGTAAATGTCGATCAGGGACTTTCCTCATGGAACTATTCTCCTTTTAAGAATCTATTAATACGTATTTGGTATTTTACGCCCAGTAATAAAAACATATTAAAAAAGTAATGCAAATGGTTTTTTTATTTCCAAATATTGTGCTTGGAAGTCAATACACTTCAGCTTTCGCTTGAACAAATTTTCAAAGCATTTTCGCTACTCAGAAGTGAATAACTCCAAAATGAGGTGTTTGAATTTTTTAACAGCTTATTTAAGCAAAAAGGTTGTCCTTTAATTTTTTGTTTGTTTGTTTTGTTTTGTGATGTTTGGGAACAAAACGAAGTCAAATACCAGGTGTATACCTAAGAAGTGAGACTTTTTTTCATTTTCAAACGTTTACAAACCAATCATCGAGTCATTTTTTGGCTTCTTCGTGAGAATTGAAGCGCTGCTCGGAAAGTGCGTGGCCCATCGATGCAGCGGTTCCCAATCGTTCGTCTCCACCGATTCCCGGGTCGCTCTTGTTCGATGTGGCTGTGCATTGTCATCAAGAAAAATTACTTTGTGACGCCGATCGGCATTTGTCGTTGGTAGAGTGCACCATCAACTGTTTCACCTGGTTTTAATAGCTCGTACCAAATCATACCACGCTGATCCCAGAAAACACACAGCATTGCCTTGCGGTCGAAGCGATTTTTTTTGGCCGATCGTTTACGCTTGGGATTGGAGAAATACACCCATTTTTCATCACCCGTTACGATTCGATGCAAAAAAGACTTCCTTTGGAACCGAGAGAGCAGCATTTCACAAGTGGTTTCACGATGTCCGCAAATCGTAGTTTGAAGGCACGAAATTCGACATTTTTAAGAGCGAAAAAAATACATTGTTGTATAATATGAATCGTAACAAACAATAAACTGAATATTGTTGACAGATGACAGACGAAAAAAACAAGACATTTGGGAAGGTTTAAAAATACTCCTAGCGACATCTATGGACTTCACTTCATAGGTATATACCTGGTAAAGGGCTGTAAGGCGGATGACCCATAAGTTCGATGATTTGAGTGCTCAAAAACTCTCTTAAGTGAGCCGATAAGTGAGAACTCGCATTGCCTTGGTGAAGGATGATTCGTCTTGAACAAAGTTCGAAACTTTGATTTATATAATATTTGTTGTAGAATGCGCTATAGTTTTGAAAAAAAAAATAACAATTAAACTTCTTTAAAAAAGCGAGAGAAACGTAGTGAAAACTAGGGAGACTATAGCGATTCTATTACTTTATTCGTAAGTGTATGTAAGTGTGCATGTAAATGCTTTGTTTAGCTTAATTTGCAAAAATTACTAAACAACAAAAGTCTACTCAGTTCGATTGGATGAGGCGATTTATTTGTAAACATTAATAATGCAGTTTTCACCTCAGACCAATTCGTTATATAAATTCAACAAGTTTCTTGGAATAGCTGAATAGCTTTTATTGTAATAAACAAATGTTTACTGCTTTCAGTTCGATATTTCAAACATTTCGGGATCCCGGTATCAATACAAGCTAGTCATGATATTTGCGGGATTTGGAAAAAATCGGGATACCGAGCTTCCAGGTTTGACATTCCTAGCGCACACATACATACTTATTCCATTCAATCTTGAATTTATTCAATCTTGCTGCCTTAATACTTTTGAGCTGGAAATATTTGCATTCTTGGCCTTCTAAGCCAAGCATCATCGACGTGTACTACATATTTGCAATACAATATTTTTAATTTTTTTCTATATTTTTTTCTAACTTTAGAAAAGTCATAAGCAATTTTTTCTATTAAAAAACGTTCGCTCATGAATTCCTAATGTAAGTGGAAAGCTGGTATTTAAATTATTGTATTTGCTACTGCTTTTTGCGTTCTACATTTTCCGGTTGGTTTTTCTTTTAAGCTGTTTGGTGCCGCAAGAACAATTCTTTGTTCGGTGGCGCTTAATAAAAGGTTGCAATTAATATCAACATTTCTTTCAAACACCACAGCTGAAAAGCATCTCTCATATGTCCATGACTTCCAATCATATCAAGCTCAAAAAAAAAAACTTTTTCCAACGATTGTCCATCCAAAGCAAAATTCTGAGAGTAACTTCAGATGGCAACGAAGTCAGTGGTTCTTAATTTAATTTGAGTACGTTCTGGATATCAGTCAATGCATCGCTGTTTTTGTTTTACAGGAAAACGTCCCGGTCTTGAAACCTTCTGTAACTTGAAACCTTCTGCAATCAACGATATGGATGTTCCTTAATCCAGCAAAGGTTGTTTGCGGAAGAAGCACCTCAAGACAAGTGGTGTTCTACCTGGTCAGGCCGCGACTGTGCCATTAGAGAAATTTAAAACAGTCAATTCTTTGTGGTGCACAATCATTTGCTTTCCAGAAGTTTTCGGAGAAATAAGGAAAACCAACCCCCGAAGACAAATCATCCTTCACCACAACAATGCGAGCTCTCAAGTATCGGCTCGCACAAGAGAGTTTTTAAGTACTGAAAAGATCGAATTATTGGGTCATCCGCCTCACAGCCCCGATTTCCGTTTTGTTCGTGAACATCAAAAATAAAATTCGAGGTCAACGTTTTTCAACGCCTGAAGAAGTTAGTTGTTCCTTTGAATAGCTAGTTATGGAGGTACCCACTTCTGCGTAGAAAAAGTATCGGGTATTTATTTACCTCCATGAGAACTATCTAATTATTTATCGATATTGGTAAGGCATTATGAATCGTTTAACGCCAAATTGTGGAAATTTACCTTGAAAAAAATAAAATAAAAATAAAAATAAATAAATCTGTTCGCGAAGTTCATAGAGCACTGGCGGCATCAACGGTCCCCATTTCTTTCAAAATGAGGAGAGATGTTGTTGCGGTGAATGGCGAGCGCTATCGAGCCATGCTGACTGAATTTTTGTTTCTAAAAATTAATCAGCTAAACATCGACGACATTTGGTTCCAACAAGACTTGCCATGGAGCGCGCTAAAGAATCGATTTTTTGTAATATTCAAGCCACAATTGACGTTATACGGCCAGATCTATTGGAAAAAGTAGAAAAAAATGGACTGATCGAATTGGCTATGTAATTCGTATCTGCAACGGACGTATGCCGTATATCATTTTCAAGAAATCAATGCCTTGAAATTATCTACTGTAATAAAAGAAATTGGTCCAACAATATTTCTGTTTTGTACTAAGTTCTTAAGCTCTTAAAAAACACCCGGTACTTTGAAAATGAGTTCAAGCGAATGCATACTTCCAAAAAAATATTTTAAAGACAATAAAGCCATTTCCATTACTTTTTGAATATGTTTTCATTATTGGGCGTGAAATATAAAAGGCAACCCTCGTATTAACACTTCTTCTTTATTAGTGCAGTAACAGCCTATGCGATATTGACCGCGTTCTCTTCTTTCACGTTCTAAACGACGCCAATTTTAAACCTCAAGTGAAGCCAAGTCGTTCCCCGCTTGCTCCTTCCAACTTAGTAAGGATCTTCCTCTTCCTCTGCTATCACCTTCCGGCATCCTACTTAGTGTAAAATTACGAGTATGTTCTCGCAAAGGGCCTCCCTCAAAGGAAATAATGGTGCCAGGTAGGACGGTTCGGAACGATGGCAAGGACAAATGCAAAGAGATAAATGCAATAAAAAAAGGAAAACTCTAAAAAATATTTGCGACAGAAAATGATTTGCTTGTAGGTCAACTAACGAATTAAAAAATAAAAATAAAAGCTAAGCTAGAAAAAAGAGAGTGACAAAAGTTCACTCGATTGCTTGGTTGGCATGCATGTAGTAGCCAAATATTTATTATCGGGCTAATCGAAGCTAAAATTTTCTTTCATCAAAATAAAAAAAATGAGAGAATATAAGTGTATCCAGGTTTACGGGGAAAGTCCTAGGACATTATTATTCAGGTGATTTCTGATCAGCCTTCAAATCCAGCTGTATGAGCTTTACGACGACATAGACATAGCGCAGCGAATAAAGTTCCAGCGGCTACGTGGGCTGGGTCATGTCGTCCAATTGGATGCAAACGCTTGGGCTCTGAAAGTATTCGATGCGGTACCAGCTGATGGTAGCAGAGGAAAAGGAAGGCCTTGGCTTCACTTAGGGTGTCCAACTACTTGGTGTATCGCACTTTGTTAAACTCGGCCAAAATCGCCAATTAAAAAGAAGAAGAATTTCATATTTTGTGCGAGCTGGATTTTCAACTCACTGAGAAATGAAAATATGAAGCTCGTAAGTAAAAAAGTTATGTGAGAAAAATCTAAAAGAAACCGATAAAAATATTAAATTACAGCTCATTACAAAAGAGAGGTTGCAATGAAACAAAATATAAGAGAAAACCCTCGTAGTCTCCTTTTCTGTTTTTTTATAAACTAGATATTAATTAGTACCAAAATTATATATTTTTTCTTAATATATTCAGATCAGAATATTTAATTTGAAATTTCAAACAGCTGGTATTTCAACAACTCACAAATTAAAAATCATTGGCGCACTCAATAACAACAAAAATAGCAATAAATAAAATAAACCATTATTTAAAATAAACCATTCAACATACGATCTCGTATATATACATACATATATATACATACATATGTGCATACTTATTTTATTATTACCATCATTAGCCGACGTCAATGCCTTTTATTGAGATCGGCAACACACTGACTGACAATGATGATGATGAGAGAGCTTGGTGAACGTGCGGAAAGAGTGGAGACCTGTGCTCGTACTCGTATGTATGTACATGGGTAGGCGTAGATGCATGCAATGGCAGCATGACCAATATAGTCTAAGTAGATATTTCTTCTGCACAGTTTCTCTCTTACCCTGCTCAATTGCCGAATTGGCGGCAAGCATTACTTCTCCCGCCAGTAATTGTAAAATGCATTTTTGCAGTTGTTGTTCTGACTGCAATAAATAACAATTTTAATAATAAGGGAAACCTAATGCGAATGGCTAACAGTTTCTTATCGTTGGACGCAGAAGAGAAAAATTTGTGATTATTGTTAAAATTATCCCTTCTCCCAAGCGTCGTTCAATTTTACGTAATTTGAAATACTAATTTACTGTCGATACGAATTTCGTAATACGAGTACATGATAATACATAATAAAACAAAGATTTCCATCACTCAAAATCATTTTTTATTATTTAGTAAAAAAGTGATGCAAAAATAAAATTGGATATGAGGATTGTTTTAAAGCTCCGTTTCTTTTTACTCAAACACAGGGAGTTTTGTGAAACGGTTTAAGGCGGGAAATCAAGGTTAAGAAGGCCAAAAAGTAACGTTTTATATTATTTTTTGTTTAAAAGAAGCTGCGTTTTTGGATATTTCAATTTATATTTAAGGATGTAATGCACACAATAAATCTTATCCAATACTAAATAATATATTAAATATTTTTAATTATGGTGTTTCTCAAATGAGTAGAATACCCTGAAAAAGATGGAGATCGTTGTTCTCTTACGAAGTGGAAATCCCCAAAAAATTTAAAATTTAATACAATTGAATCATCGAGGCGCATAACGTTGTAAGCGATAAAGTTTTAAGTTTTCAAGAATATACAACAACGTTTTTAATAGCGCACATGAAGTCGTTTAAAATATATAAAAAAAGCATATCTTTGAAGTTGAAAAAATAAATGCAAATTTTAATAATGGGAGGTCGTTTTATATCCAGAAACGTTTCATATCAATAAATCGCAGCAATGATGCAATTATCTTATGTAAGCTAAGAAGCATCCCAAAAAATCGTAAAATTTAAAGTTTTTAATGGTTTGAAAGAAATAATAAACAAATAACTGCAAGAAACCTGAGAAAATTAGATTGGGCTCATTTAATTTAATTTTTTGTTTTCATTTATGGCAACCATCTTATAAAACGTGCAGAAACCACTTCAAATCTGTCTAACCAGTCACTCGGAACACCTGCTTCACTGGACGTCTCACCGCGTTCAACAATGTACTTCGGGGAAATAACTCAAATTTGTCTATAATTCTTGAAACACATACTCCCATACCTGAGTCATAGATTTGAGCAAAACAACAAACCTTTTAATACAGGATCCCTTTTAATTAAGGAGCAAAATGTTGATCCCCACCAAAAAGAAGGAAAAAGAAAGATGATCGCTTATATTTACCAGTAATATTCAGCTGACAACTACATACAAACATAAATGCGATCATAGTACTTTGTGTGTATTTCTTTGCATAGTAAGATAAGATCTGAGAGATGGTTAGTTCTCGCTGTTTCTCTGCAATCTTTAAATTCAATAAAAACCTGATTTTGCATGCAATTTTATTGTGTTATCAAGGCAAATGAGAAAAATGGCAGCAAGCACAAGGCGCTCCCCAGCAACTTTGTTGGCTATCCGTGTGTGCATATGATTGCATACACATATATGTATGTATATGCCTGTATATATGCATATTTACTACGCCATCAAACGGCACTCCATTCACTCCTTAAACAGCAAATAGCACTTTGAATAGCGCTGTGAGCGCGCACTCAAGATTTTTTGTTGAGGAACGGAATGCAATTTTATGATGAAAAAAATTAAATGTAAAAAATGCATAAATGGATACATTTTTAGTATTCGTACGTATATGTATGTATAAGTATATAATATGAATTTGGTTTTTACCTGCATATAAAGTTACATCCATACATACATATATGTGTATATGCATCATATATATGCATAAGCAATTAATATTTATTAAAATTTATATTTACGTTGTGCAAAGCTATTCAAATTGAGTTGAATTAATTTTATCGACTTTTTAATGAAAATTTTTCACAACGGGAAGAATCCCTTTGAGTGATTGTATATACATATACTCGTTCATATGCATGCATGATTGAATATGTGATTATACCATATTACCCTGTTGATTTTTTTACTTTCAAAAACTAATTTGAAATTAAAAAGAAACAAAAATTCAGTTTGCTTTTACAAGTACGTACAAAGTAATAAAAGTAATACGTATTGTATTTTTCATAGTATTAGTTTTTTCAAAGTAACGAGACATATGTATGAGCTATTCCACGTCAAGTGATCCCAGTATTTTAGACATTGGCGTGAATTTTTCTGGAAATCGGCTTATTTGTAGGCTTGAGTATTAGAGGTGAACCAAAAAAATTTCATAATTTTGAGATTTATTCAATGTTGAAAATTCTGGAAAAGAGTTTTTCGAACTTTTTAAAATTCCTTAGGATAAATTATGATTAAAACAAAAAAAATTAAAAAAAGAAATAAATATAAAAGTTTTGAATTAATGTTTCTGGAAATCGGCTTATTTGTGGGCTTGAGTATTAGAGGTGAACCAAAAAAAATTTAATAATTTTGAGATCCCGGAAAATTTTGGAAAAAATCTTTTAAAATTCCTTAGAATAAATTATGATTAAAAAAAAATAAATATAAAAAAATTAGTAAAAAAAAAAAATATTATTTTAATATTTATTAAATATTAAACTTTTTATAAATATATTTTTATTTACATATTTATTAACAATTAAATTTTTTATATATTTTTTTTTATTTATGTATTTATTAAATATTAAATTTTTTTAATATTTATTAAATATAATCATTTTTAATTTTTTTATTATTTTAATTATATATATAATTATATATATTATTATATATATTATTATTAAATATAATATTTTTTTTTTTAATTTTTTTGGTGTTTGTTTTAATATTTTTTGTTTTTTTTCAATATTTAAAAAAAAAAATTTTAACTTTTGTTTTTTAATTTTTTTTTATTAATTTTTTTTTACTTTTCTATATATTTTTTTATTTAATATAGTTGTTCAAAAGTTGGAAAACATTTCGGAAAACATTCCTTCTCAGATTTTTTTTATTGAGAGCTAATGATATGCTCAGTAATCCTTGAAAGTTTCGTAGTGGGACTCTATTAACTTTTTGAGTCATATTCAATTACGTACAGCGAACCAGTGCAAAATACCGAGTATCTGCTTACTAATGTATGCAGCGTCGCGAGGATTGATTTGCAAACAAACGTCAGACTTGTATACGAGAGTACGCATGCTAGCAGTTCGCTAGAGCAGTATTTCGCACTCATCAAAAGTTTTTTTATGAGAAAAATGTGCTCAAAATTTCAAAACTCTGTTATGTGAAGTAGGACGCGCCTCTCATACCTGCATATCGCATTGAAGTGCAAAATTTGATTTTGAGAGTTGCGACAGGGGTGATCCCTTCAGTGTGTCAAAGCCAGCCGCTCATTAATGCCTTCACCTGTTTTAGATTTTTTTTTTAAGTCTATGGAGCAGAACCCAGCTGCTGTGAATACGCCGTGAAATACGCTAATCTATGCCTTGATTGCTGAAAAGTAAAAATTCTGTAGATCATTCAACGATATCAGTCGGGCAGCCATGGCTTTGAATATTTCAAGCGACCTTCAACCCTACTAGGTGCACCTATTCGATTCATGCTATTATAAATTAAATTTTGCTCTCAAATCGTTGCTTATTAATTTCACCTCATCGCACTTCGTTTGTACTCAACTTCTATGCTAAACCTATTCTCCAAGTGTGCTGTATCTGAAAGTCTGTATCCTTTCAACACTGATCTGAAATTTTTGCTGTTGTTGCATTATCCTGGTTTTGAGCCGTGCTGTCAGGGTCAACAATTGTGCTTCTGATCAATTTTTCTTACCACATTTTTTTCTTTTCCAGAATGCACGAAAATTTGTATAGAGCCATAAAGGGATAGAGGAGAGGTGGGTGTATATTAAAGGAGATAATAAATATGTATTAAATCAAAATAATAGCCACACCTCGGAAATTTTTTAATTACTGCGGATTATCTTTCAAGACTTTTCCTGAAGTTTTCGGCGTATTCGTTAGGAAAAAACCTCCAACATTTTTTCTTATTTGTCGCTTGAGTTTATTAAAAGTGCACGACTGACTCGTGCGAAGTTTTAATTTTATTTGTACCTAAATATTTTTGATAAAAGTAGCCTTGTAAGGGTTAAACCAGTTGGGCCCATTTTAACGTAGAAAAAACCTTGTTTCTGAGGCATTTTTAGCATAGATGAAAGCTACTTTTTCGCGTATTTCAAACATTTACGTAGTCCTAGACTTTATGTGTACTTCCAATAGACAATCCTTTAAAAGCAGTTCTTCCCTCCTCATGAGGAAACAATTTGCAATTGATTGATTAACCTGCTCTCGGTTGTCATAATTACGCTCTTACATGACAAACTTCGTCAATGGGTAAAAACTAATTTGTTGATGAAAAGCATTTTGGCTAAGTCGTATAAATCAAATAAATCGTTTTGCAAACTTTTTGCCACAATTAAAAATTTCATACTTTTGAATCAGAATTTCTGGTATGCAGTTTTGTAGCCCCTTCAATTTCAGTATAATATAGTATAAGTTGCTACGAGTATTAACTACGGAACACCATAGATTTTTAACAAATTTTTGTCTGACAGTATCTCGCATTATGACGTGTTGTATGTTTGTGGCCCACTTACCTGTAAGCACACATTTTTATCTAAGACAATGCTGTTAATAGATACGTATGCATCTCCGTGAACCTTCTTTCACAGCATAAAAGCCGAGCTGGTGGGATCCCTGGATATTTATCGAAACATTTTTGTGTTTTGTTTTGGTTATAAAGATTCTTCCGCGAACGAGCGATATGATAAACATATTCGTCAATTAAGTTTGTTTATACCCTTACAGGGTCCGGCACTCGAAGTGTAAAGAATTAAAAAGGTCATACATTCAGTTTGAAAAATTACTTTTATTCAATTCAATGTACAAAATGTGTGAAAATAATACAAAATTCAGAATCAATTCACTTTTGCTCGATATGACTGCCTTTTGCCTTGACTATGACCTTGAGACGGTCCAGAAATGAATCGCAAGCTGCCCGAATGTGACGTACAGGTATTTTGGCCCACTCGCGGACAATGACTTTTTTCAGCCCCTCGAGACTGGTGAATCATTCATCTCCAAAATGGCCCAAAGAGAATAATCCATTCGACTAGCGTCTGGTGAATTTGAGAGCCATTGTGTGGTCGTTATGAAGTTCGGTACTTTGTTTAGCCATTTTTTGGTTTACTCGAGCTTTGTGAGACGGTGCCGGGTCCTGTTGAGACGGCCATGGTCTGCCACCGAAATGTTTGTCTGCGCACGACTTCAAAGCAACCTCCGAAATACTTTCCCGATAATATTTCGCATTTACGTTAACGCCAGGCTCGATGAAAACGAGAGCGCCCATTTGCGGTTACAGCGGCCCAAACCATTACCTGTGGCGGGTGCTGCCTCCTGGTGGCCAATCGATTCTCGTATTAACGGTCGGTAAAATAAACCCTATCGTTTTGGCAGTTTTTGGCAGACACAATGTTGGGAAATTGACCGCTTTCGGCTAAGCGAAGTAACTCCTTCGCCCTCTTTAGTCTGACTTGTTGCTGCTTTGGTGTGAGATCATGCGCCTTTTGGATTTTGTAAGGCTTGATTTTGAGATCATTTTTCAGTATACGGTGATGCTTCGTCGGGGATTTCGCTCACGTCGCTTCTTCACTTTTTGAACCATTTCATGTGACGTTGCAGTCTTTTGATGACCACCTCCATGACAGACTTTATTTACTTTAAGGTGCTCGAGCTTACGAACAATCGCTGGTTGTGACTTTCCAGCCAAATATAATGAAATCACACGGTTACGTTTGAAATCTATTACGTATTTTCTTTTTCGCGTTTACTCTCGGAAAAATGCTTTCGCGCGCTTGTAAACAATACTCTGGACTGTCATTTAGCCAACTAACAGTCGCCTGATGCCCGTGCATCAGCTGCGCGAGCGGTCTGAAGTTGGTTGCACTTCGAGTGCCGGACCCTGTACTATTACAGCCATAAGGTGGCAGTGTCTCAGGTGTTAGACACACGCTATGTATTGATGTGAAATCGATTTTTTATTCATGACTTTTTTGTTGTTGACTACCTATCGTGTTTTACATGTGCATGAAAGGTAGGAGAGATGTATACTAAAATCTTGTGCCTTTATTAAATATTTATAGATTACTTGAGAAAATCAATTTAGTCAATTTGTGTGAAGAGATTGTGAAATGAGAATTACCCAGCCAGCTCTAACCAGCTGCTTGTGCACCTTAGAATTATGTAATCTTTTCTCAACATACTCGTTTGCCATTATAGCAATATTACGTAAAAGCCAATTACTAACGCGTTTAAATTCTTTATTAGTTCGAATAATAATATAAATATTCAGATACATATCTTTATACTTGAAAGTTAGACTCTGACACCTGATTATATTTAAGCTATTATATCTTTTTTTTTGTTGTTTTTGGTTGCATCGATTTTCATTTATCAGAAAATGGCATTCCAGATACTTTTAGCTTCTTACTGTCAGGATAAAAAGATTAGATTTCTATCTCGTCAAACCTATGACGTATTTGTTGCTGATTACACAGTGCGACATCAAAAATCAAACCACACCGGACCTTTTTTTCTGAAAATATACCTATTCAATAGCAAAACCCTCGCTGGGTTTTTAAAAGTTAGCTCGATTTTTTTTTTTATTGCGTTTTGAAGTTTTCTATTTTTATGAGATTTTGGAGTTTTACCTGTACGCTAAATTTGACTTATAAATCGACCTTTGTTTGATTTAATCGATTTATTTTGTCATAGCTTGATGCAGAAATTTCGTACATGTACAAATAAACTTATTTTGAGAAGAACCTATATCTCAATACGCAATTTTGAATACCAAAATTTCGAAAAATTGTATGTTTTTACCATTTTTTACTGTAATTATGAAAATAATTAAAATTTCTCACTATTTCTTCTAGCAAAAATGTTGCAAAATGTACTAAAAAAGTCATTTATAAGATAAAAACATAAAACTGAACTTTAAGTTTGTTATTTTCTAGAAAAATAAATTTTAACAAGATTTTTCTTCATAAAAATAATTTTTTTATGCTCTGCTTTAAATTTTTTTTTAAATATCTAAAAACTCTGTAGGTAAAAATATTAAATAGATTAAGTAAAAAGAATATAGACTTGAATTCTTATAATTTTTTTTTTATTAAAATAAAGAATTTTTACGTACTAAAACCTTAGAGACGAGCTCTTTTCGACAATGATTGAATTTCAACATCAATTTAGTTTAAAAGCTGTTTTACTTGACAAAACCAACTCAAAGCCGTCGGTAAGAAAAATCTTGTTAAAAATTTATTTTTCTAGAAAATAACAAACTTAAAGTTCAGTTTTATGTTTTTATCTTATAAATGACTTTTTTAGTACATTTTGCAACATTTTTTCTAGAAGAAATAGTGAGAAATTTTAATTATTTTCATAATTACAGTAAAAAATGGTAAAAACATACAATTTTTCGAAATTTTGGTATTCAAAATTGCGTATTGAGATATAGGTTCTTCTCAAAATAAGTTTATTTGTACATGTACGAAATTTCTGCATCAAGCTATGACAAAATAAATCAATTAAATCAAATAAAGGTCGATTTATAAGTCAAATTTAGCGTACAGGTAAAACTCCAAAATCTCATGAAAATAGAAAACTTCAAAACGCAATAAAAAAAAAATCGAGCTAACTTTTAAAAACCCAGCGAGGGTTTTGCTATTGAATAGGTATATTTTCAGAAAAAAAGGTCCGGTGTGGTTTGATTTTGATGACCCCAAAATTGTCGCACAGTGTTATTTAACGCGTCTATGCGCAGTGCCACATCCTTAAAATGGCTTGCAGTTATGAATTATATAAAGAGTCGGTTATTTATTTATTGCAAAAGCCTTAATCTTTTGTTGTTGTTTGTTTTAGCTGTGAAACAAGTGAAAGAAGTTTGGCATTGTTTGCCAAACAAGATCTCGCGAAAAAATAAGTCCGTTTTTGAAATTAATTATTTCAGAGCATTTTTCAGAAAATTTTTTGTTTCCTGTTTCCATGAGAAAGAGTAGGAGGTAAAAGAATATAGACCTTTCAGGTCGAAAAATTTGATTTTTTGAACACAGTTTTGTCCCTGTGACATTAATTAAAAAAGAAAATTAAGTCTAGCGGTAAGTTTTTAAGTCTCAATCCAAAAATTAAGCGCAAAATTAATCATCAATTATTTTGGGTGATTGGATTCTTTATGTTGACCTTTGCTTCGCTCCATTGCTTGCCTGTTTGTACTTATATACTGCAGCTATCTAGTTCACAAGCATCAAATATAATTGATGTTCGACGCCATTTGCAAAATTTATAATTAACTACTCCGACAGGGTGATTAAATTTGCTCCATCTTCTAATTTAACTGCTTGTTAGCACTTTTTGGGAGGACTTTTTTTGAATGTGTGTATGAAACCACCCACAATTTGGAATTGCAATTTGTTTTTACTTTAATATTTTTTATTTAATTAACTTTTTTTATTTTATTTCTTTTTATGCATGTTTTATATTTTTATTTTATTTCATTTATATATAATTAGATTAGATTAGATTTGTGGGGGGTTGGACAAGTCCAAGCACTCCTGGAGACCATTGTACTACACCCGGATAGATTTCAATAGAAATATTAGAGATAGGAAAGATAAAAAGTGGGTGGTAATTCGGATAAATTAGTTTGAGCTCACTCTTCCACGAATCTCTTGGATTCATTGATAAATTTTAAGAGATCCGGAAGAGTATGAACTTTATCCATACTCAGTTTATCGCAACCCAATATCCTATGTCTGATTCTGGAAAACGCCGGACAGCTACAGAGAAAATGCTCTGCAGTGTCGTCATTCTCAAGATAGGATAGGCATATCGGGCTGTCTACGACCCCCATAACAGCCATATGCTGACCCCAGGCGTTGTGCCTTGTGATTACATCCACCAGCATTCTCAGGTCCTTTCTGCTGAGTTTTAGGAGAAAGGTCGCTATTTTCCTGTTTGGTTCTTTCACAAAGCACTTGGCTACTCTGCACGAGTTCAACCCAAACCAGCGTCCTCTAAAGGTAGACCTCATAAAGTCGTCAATCCATAGTTTAATCGATGCGGAATTGACACCTAGAAAGGGTTCAGGGCGTAATGGCATACTTGCAGAGCTTTCATTTGCCAATTTATCAGCTAACTCGTTGCCTGTAATACCACAATATCCAGGCACCCAAATAAGACTAACTTAGTTGTGTTTTGCAACACTGTTCAGTTTTGTCTTACATTCACGACTAACTTCGAAGCCTCTTCATCGCAGCAAAGGTGGCTAGGAGATGTGGAAGCTGATCTTAGGAAAATGCGTGCAATGTTGGAGGGAAGTGGCTGTAAATCGAGATCGATGGCAAGACGCTGTGAAGGAAGCAGTGGTTCACCAAGGACTGTGACAAAGAAGAAGAATTACCGGTTTTTTTTTGTTTTGCTTAGATTTCATAAATACTTATTTGTGTATTTATTCACAATACCTTATACTTTTACTTCCATTTTTTTTTACATTTGTTCGCCTTTTCATTCTAATTCTTGCCGTATCTACGTAAAGACTTAATAAAAGTCGCTCAAACTTGGTACACGTCTTGGTCCCTCTCTCATTTAGATCGCACTATAATATTGAAACCGGATAAAAACGTTGGGCATTTATTATACTTATATGTTAAGACCAAATTCGCATCCGTCCGTCTGATGTGAGAAGCTATAACACTCATTGTTAATGAGTTTGTGTGATTCCAAACATAAACAGCCAGCCAACAGCCTAAAATGTGCACAGGTATATAAAGTACGGTACGTACCGAATATTGCACTGATTTATTATACAATATTTTTCTCGGTGCAACCCATTGCTTGCTTTGTTTCTTATACTAAACAACTTCTAAATATCTTCTGACTTCTTAACCACCAATAGGCGCTGTTGCTTATATTCCTTGACATTTTGGGTGTTTTGTTTCATTTTTGTTGAATATCGAAACCGGTTTACCGCACCGCAAATCGCGCTCACTCTTTCTCAGCATCACTCAGTTTGTTTACTAACTCTAGCGCAAGTATAATAGAACATTTTGCAAGTATAACAGAAGTAAGCAACTTTTAGCAATTGTTCGTTCAATGCTACTCATTTAGACTATCACGAAAGACAAAAAAAAGCGAACGGGTTGACTTACAAATGTTTTCAAAAGAGTTTTTAATTAAAAGTTGCGTATACGCCATGATGACAGTTTTGCAGTTGTTACCTCCCCTCATCCCATTTTATTTTTAAGGCAAGTATTTTACCTGCTGGAGTAGAAAATTTGTTCCTTATTAAATGCTGAGTATAGTGTGGAGAAAGGGCAAAACTCAAATTTTTGTTTATATCTATCTGATACCTCCGAAATTGTGACTTGCAATAAGAAATTACTAATGGCAAATATGCGTGCACTATACAAAACAAGCGGCAGGCTAATCACCAACCCTGTCAGAAATCAAATAGATTAACGAAACCAAC
Source organism: Anastrepha obliqua (assembly GCF_027943255.1). Taxonomy (NCBI): domain Eukaryota; kingdom Metazoa; phylum Arthropoda; class Insecta; order Diptera; family Tephritidae; genus Anastrepha; species Anastrepha obliqua. Next base: position 78,872,746 of record NC_072894.1, read on the forward strand.
GCAAGGCTCCCGAGAGGAGTGAACAAGGAAACAAAAAAAATACTAAACAAAATCTAAAAAAATAATTAAATGAAGTTGACAGGAGTGTTCATTAAAACACTTTAATGCCTTCGTAAGTGAACCACTTCTTAAAGAATCTGTCGAAGGTTGTGTGAAAATTCCATAACACAGTTTGCTTCAGTTTAGGTGTAAACGATCTGGTAAATTTAAGAGGCAAAAAATGCAATCTTTCCTAATTTAAATCATTAATATTGCAGCTGATAAACGAAATTTGCTCAAATTCATATGTTGTAGGTGCATTCACAGCACGCGTAAACATGTAAATATGTACAATAAGCGAGCCGTAAAATTAACTGCTTAGGCGAATATCTCTATTGTATTTTGCATTGAAAGCAGCATTGTTTTACTGTATAACAACAACAACAACAAAACAATTACCTTTAATTTCCTACTATCAATACTTAACTTCAATTTTTTTCTATTAGAAATTCCACCGTACTCATTACTACGAGTACATACATACATACATACATACGAGTATATGGTATTTCCATGGCGCCGTCAAAGCAAAGTACATTTATGCATTTTTATTTCGTTTTTTTTTTCTTTTCTGGTTTTGTTGCTAGTGTACTCGTTACTGCCAAGTTGTTTTTATTTTTTTCCTTTCAATTGACACGAGCGCCAAATCTACGTTTTATTTTATTTTCTTGCACCCGAATGATGGTGAGTTTGTTGAAAATCTATACCTAGGCAAAATAAAAATAAAAACCTACATGTGCGATTTTCCTAATAGTAAGAGCACATTTAATACTCTCATTTTAGTACTCACTTCACAACGGCATTCTCTGATGTTCGAGTTCTAAAATATTCAAGTGGATTCGAGAGTAAATCATATGGTTAGAAAGTTACCTACAAACTTCAAAAGGCAGTGGTGCAATTTTAAAAGATAAAATAAAATAAAATAATAAAAAAATATTATAAAAAATAAAAATAAATAAAACAAGAAAAAAAAGTTAAAATAATTTAAAATTAAAATTACATTTAATTAAATTTGTGTAAATCAAATATTTACATTCAATTAATTATGAAAAACAAAATGAAAAAAACTTTAAAAAGTAAAAATGTATGTAAAACGAAAAAAAAAAATTAAATTAAATCAAATAATCTAAAATTCAATTTAAATTGAATTAAATTTAAGTAAAACAAATAAATTAAAATGAAAAACGAAAGAGAAGGAGATAAAACTCAAAATTTAATTTAAGTAACAAATATTTAAATTATTTATTATAAAAAATATTTAATTATAATAATGAGATAAATAATTAAATATTTATAACTCAATAAAATAAAAATAAATTAAATTAAATAAAAGAACAGAAAATGAAGCCAAATGAAATAAAATAAGTCAAAGTGAATCAATAAAATAAAAAGAAAAAGACAGAAAGAGAGGAAAAAAGTAAATTATAACTATAATAACAAAAAAAATGTATAAAATTCAAAAGTGAATTGAAATAAAATACATTAGAATAAAAAAAAATAAATAAAATCGAAGTAAATTCAACTTTAAATGAAATTAGAAAATGTATTGAATTAAAATGTTATACATTTAAATTAATGAAAATAAATAGAAAAAATAAATTAATTTGAAGTAAAATAAAATACAATAAAATAAGTAAAAGTAAAATACATGAAGTCGACGTAAATTAAAATAAAAAAGAAAAGTAACTTATAACAATAATAAAAAAAGGAACAAAATGAAATTAAAATTTCATATTCAACCATTTTTTTTTTTTTTTTTTTTTTTTTTTTTTTTTATTTTTATTATGACAATGTTGAAGAATATGAGCAATGTCTGTTGAGTTTCACAAATATGAAGCGTTTCCACTTGAATGGAATTTGAGTTTACACTCATCTGCTTTTTTAACATGTGTTGTCTGCATTTTTATGTAAAGACGTTCATTATTATTATAATTTAATTTATTACATTACTTATATATTTACTTTTTTATATTTTCGTTTGTTTAAATCTCTTTTAGTTTTACAGTAGTTGTACCTCTGCCTTAGAATACGGCAATACGACTATTACTGTTAACATAACATTTTGTGTTAAATCAGCGGCGTACAATTGATTTCGCTCTGTAATAGATTTAACGAGCTTTAATATAACATTTGCTTGGAAATTCTGGCATTCAAAGGCACAACATTTTATATTTTCCTTTTTGTTTTTGCGTTTATGTACTTATGCATTCTTTTTAACGAAGAGCACAAGGTAGTTTCCCCATAAAGGACATCTGAAGGCAACGCTATTTCCCCTGTAACCAAATCCTAAAATACATAAATAATATTAAACCTATAAACGACAGATATTAGAAGGTATAAACATAGAATTCGTACCCACTCTCCTAAATTATCTGTCGGCCAATTGTTATGATTTGAATCACAACGTGTGTATCCATTCAGCATACGAGTATGTAGCTCCTAACCTTGCTTAGGTAAATATGTACTGGAAGTGAAAACAGTTAAAATTACACCATCTCTTCGCTTTGATTGAATATTTTCGTGATATTTCAAAACCTTTGGCCGTTTCGATATAAACTCTTAAATACAACATTTTTTTAAATGGAGCCGGCTACCCGGCATTTGGTTTTTTTGCCACCTGTCAATGGGGGGTTTTTGTTTTATATAAAATACTTGTATAACGTTACGTGCTTATTTTCAAATTTTTAATTAACTAAAGCTACAACAAAAATCGCAAACAAATTTTAACGTCATGAAACCAGTTAATAAGCTAAAACAAAAGTTAGTTATAATTAAATGCTAAAATTAATAGACTTTCGTCACTTAAACAATAATAATGCACGGGTCGAAAAAAATGGTAACACTCGTTCGGTTTTGTACGCTGATTGATGTTCATTTTGTTATTCCACATCGTAACACTTGTTCGTTAACATGTAAATACTTCATGGCATACAATCACTTCTACATATTTATTTGTGCACAGTGCTCCACAAAAGTGAAGGCACAAAAGCTACAATTCGGAACTTGTTATGGCTTTTGCATTAATTTGGCGACATTTCATATTTTTACGAAAATATTTTTCTTTAATACTGCGGAAATTAGTTCGGGCAGATGACCACTAAAAAAAATATATATATGATATATAATTAAAACTAAACTCATACTAATAAAAATGGTTGTTGGGAATTAATCAAAATTTCATCGATGCATTTTCGATTGAACAAAATTATATCAAAATGCCATTGAATCAATGAGTCATATAAAATACAAAATCTGATAGAATTATAATAAGCAAACAGAAGGAGGCGATCACAGTTTAATCAAAAATCTTGTGGATAAATATGAAGTCCACACAGTAGTAATGCTCTCATAAGTGTTTTGAAACTGAAGTATTCGAGTTTTCACATGGAAACATTTGTGAGTATTTTTTAAGTCATGCACAAGATTTTAATACCTAATAAATAAAATATACAATTTTCTTAAACATCTAGGACAACGGTAATATGATTAAATCAATTGCACCAAAAATACCATGAAATATGTAAGTATTTCAATGTTGAGATAATAATACAGATCACCTTGACTACTTGGGCTCCTGCTGGGTTACGTAAGGTTATATCAATAGGCCAAGAGTAGTCTCACGAAATTCGAATGTGCCCAAAAGCAATATAATTTCATTTATCGAAAGCTGTATCCGATAAAATTGCGAATGCTTTGGCGATGGACGCCTCCAAGCCTTGTAGCTTATTTTTACCTAATTCAAGTCACGCCTATCGCTTGTGATTCTCAATTTGAGTGCTTGTTAGTAGACCTACTATTCTGTGATTTACATATGGCCCATGCAACTCCAGAGCATTAGCCCTTTTTTCCTCGCCTTGTATTTTATGGGTATGTAGGCAGTTCATGTTATCGGTTAATTACCTGTCAAAGGGCAGACATTTCCATAATTATGACGTCCAAGAAAGCACTTCCTTTGGTTATCTCGTTAAACCTTTCGTTACCTTCTTTGCTATTGTGTACCGTAACTCAATTTAGAAATACAATACGAAACATAACACATTTTTCTACGGTGCCTTTGTATTCTACTTCAAAAATTTACAGTTACAGTTTTGAGTCATCTTATATTAGTTGGTATGTTAGAAATTTTGTTAATATATCTATATTATATGCTAATATTTCAATGGAAATTCTGAACATACCTAGAACCTGATGTTTTTAGTTAAAACCGGTTTTTCTAACTCCTCATCTGCATATCAACATAAATTTTAATTGTGTTTTATTGGAAAAAAGAGAGATCTAAATGAATGAATATTAACTCTGGTCATAAAAAATGCTGCATATTTCTTTTGTAGAATTTTGTTTTAAAAAATTGTAGGAAAGAAAGAATAATTATCACTCGGATTAAAAACATATCTGAAATTATTCTTAGGTTAGATTACTTTATGTTACAATGGCAGAGAAATAGTCAAAGCCTACGTAGGAACTAGGTTCCGCTTTGAAGAGCTTTATTTGAAAATTATCGAAATTAGATTCGAGTGCTCTCCAACGAGTATAGTAGAATAGCAGACTCATAACAACCCTCATCGGGGGCCTTGTGTACTATATTACAGATTTATACGCAGGGCTTGCCTGATTTTTGTATCCAATGAGCAAGCATTTGAAGAATCCATATTCTCCTTCAAATCATCAAAATGAAATTCGTAAGTTTTGATACCTCTTAGATGCCGGTTTTTAGCACACCTTCCCCATCTGTCTAGGGGATTATGGAGGAACTTGTTCAGTACAGTAAACACTATCCCATAAGCCATCAGTTTGCTTAAATCGTCGGTAAAACTTAATGGATATAATTAATTGCAAAGCTTCTCATCAGGCGTTTTTCTCAAACTGACTCATAATAAATCCCTCTTACCAATAAAATAAATTATTGTGCCTTTAGTTTTTTGGAGTACTTAAAGAATTTTTATTTATACCCACATACATACAAATACAATATATAAAAGTGTACCTACCTGTTCTCTAATTTGTACGAAACTACTTCCTTGGCTAGCAACACTGACATGAAAATAGATTAGTTCAAACCGTTTAAGACACTGTTGATTTGCCTCAATTTACAATTTCATTTCATTTATTTTTTTACGTTATTTACAATGCTTATTGTTTTGTTTTTTACCTGAACTTCTATATATTTGTGTTGTTTGTATTTTTTTTCCTCGTGTGTTTCGTTTCAATTACTCCCAACTGTTTGCATCTATTTATGTCATCCATCCCCCACCCCCTCAGTCTTCTTACCCGACTGCCCACTAGCCAATCTTTTTAGTACTCGTTTTCTCTCGTATACGCTCATGAGCACGGTAAAAATATTTGCTCTCATTCGCATATTCTCATTTCGTTCGCTCCATTGTCTCTTGTATGTCTGAGCACTCGTTATTGGCGGTATTCCTGCTCAATCATATGCTTATGTATATGCCGCCAAATACTCAGGCGCCGTATTTAGTTAGTCAGCAAACGTGAAACCTCCAAGTATGATTTTTTAAAGCAAACGACACCAACAAAAAACAAAAAAGGGAAGAAAACGAATCGAGCGAAAGTAATAGTTGTTTTTTATTGTGATTAAACTAGAAAGAAACAAACACATAAAATTACTACAAGATTATTAATCATGCAAGTTTGAAAAGAAGAATGTGGCTGAAAAAACCAGTTTAGCAGTGGCATTAGCACTTGTGTGAGCTTGTGTTAATCAGCTGATTTTTTCGCTACTCGCAATGGTTAGTAGAACTCTATGCAGTGTAAAATTTGTTTGTGGTTTTTGCTCGATTTGGCCATCAACTCATTTCACGCGTGGCTAAAAATTGATTTCTCATTGAATTCAAGTTATTTTACTACTTTGTGCTGCCTGCGTGAAATTATCCAAAATCATAAAATAATTAAACACATACATACGCGTTCATATATCTATGCTATGTGCCTTCGAATGCAATATATTGTTCGCAAACTTTGCAAGTGGGATTTTTTCTACAATCGTGGCTACCATATTGCGTTTCGGTTACAAAAGAAAATAAGTATAAAATAAAACAAAACAAATAAAAACAAGAAAAAGTGTGGAATTACTAGAAACAGCAACTAGAGTGAGCAAGCAAAGGCAGTGATTAGCAAAATAAAACTAATTTTTTTTAATAATTTTCAGCAAATATTGCAGTTGTGATAAATACCGACAAGAAAATAATAAACAAGTGTATGAGTATAATATACATAACAGTACATGTATGTATGTAGCAGTGTTTGTAGAAGGAATATGAAAAATTGGAGTGGTCTTTTCAAGCCGCTTTACAAGTTTGGCATATTGTTTTAAAAAACATATTTATCAATAAAAATTGTGTGCAAAATGTAATTATAACAGTAAATGCATATATACTTAACCTACTGCGCTATTGATTTTTAAAGGTACGATTTTTTTCGACTGTTTTAAGTGAAATAAAAATATGTGTGCGTTAGCAGTTACATACATATACACATACATACATATGTGCGTGTGAATGATTGAGTTTTTATTGGTTGATATCAATATGGTATACTGCATACTTGTACATATGTGTGTACTTCATCTGATGTATCGGTTTAATAAGTGCGGACATACAAATTTTGTATTGAAATACAAGCGCGCCCTTAATGTTTTTTTAATATCTAACAATGCTAAAACGTCATTCAAGGTTTACATTTTTACGTTTGAAAATCACTAAAAATTACTAGTTGAACTGTAAGTCGGTAGTTCCGAATGTGCTTACTCCAATTTTCGGATGTAATAATCGGCCCACTCTATTGGCTGCGTGTGTTACAGGGTATAACTTCGTATAAATATATTCACTATTGAATGCTCCTGAACCAATGAGATAACACATCGGTCGATGTACCGAAAATATGACAACATCAGTTCAAAATTTCCCCAATCATGGCACAATTTGTCGAATTTTGTGTAACCTTTTTGTACCTTAATCTCGTGCAAAGTGTTGTATCTTATATTATAGATTTTCGAGTTATAGAATAATTGGAGGCATGAAGATCTGTTATGACCTCTACTCAACACAATGTCTAATTTAAACCCAGTTCCCCCAGTAAACCTATGATAGAGCTGTGTTGGGCTGAGCGTATGTGCCGTATCAAGGCGAAATATCTACTTTTTTCGATGTATTGGATCTTTGCTTGCCAAGACGTATTGGATCTTTGATTGCAAAACCCCGTTTTGGACCTTATCCCTAGCCCTAGCTGCGCCGTTCTCCGTTTGTCTTTAGGGAGGTTTATGAGTTGCCTAAATCTTGTTGTTGTTGTTGCAGCAGTAACTTTGCCCTATCAGTGTAGTGTAAATCACCGGTCGCCTTCGTCTAGCTCATCTAACGGTAGGCCCAGGAAACTTGCTGTTTCGACAGGTTGGGTCCAGAGGAAGAGGGGTCTTTGATGAGTGGGTTTGATGGGGCATGTGAAATGGTGGTTAGTGTCGTGCGGGATGCCTTCACATGCCGGCCATATGTTTAGTATGTTGGGCTCCATTCTGGATAGGTAGGAGTTTAACCTGCTACAGTATCCAGAACGTAATTGTGCCAAGGTTATGCGGGACTCACGGGGAAGTTGGAACTCTTCATCTGCCCTGTCTAGTGTACCGTACCTAGATACCTAAATCTCTTTTGTATTGTATCCTCCCTAAGAGGACGTAGTAGCCTTACTTAGGCATATAGTTTGGTGCCAGCTTATATTTCTTAGTCTTAGCTCTTCGCTTCTAATCTCTACTTTAATAATATGTAGTCAAAGAATTCTCGGCTTCTCTTAGTACCAAGCCCATGCATCAGCCGCATATTCGCATATCCGGAACGTAATTGTGCCTCTTAACCCTGTTTAAAAGGGTATCCTCTTAAAAAGTTATGTTACGACCCAGTTGAAACCGGCTTATACTTCCATGCAGATGCATGCAGTGGCATCAGGCAAATATGAGGTGTGGTTGGCAGTTGAAAATTGATTTTAAGTACCAGAATAGATAGAATTTGTTGTGTGTCGGTTGTTGAATTATCGTATTTATTAGCCACAAACTCTAATTTATTCTGCATGATATTTTCATTAAAGACGACGACCATCCAGATTTTGTAGCAGGTTAGATTCATATCCACTCAGAATCGATCGGTATGTGTTGTTGCCCTGTAAAACGCTAACAACCTATTCACGTTCTTCCATAGACCTACCCATTTGACACCCTTTTCGCTTTGGAGATAGGGTGACAGCATGCCTCCTGGGTCTAACGTTAAAGCTTTGTAAACCATTACAACAACCACAACTACCAAACTTCAAAATGCCGATATAGAATTGTATATTAATCATTTTAGCCCGGCGATATGCGTGCTTCAGAGTGTCATTGCATCAAGAGTCATTGCTTCAAGAGTGTCATAATTTTAGACATGACGAAAAGCACTTTTGAATGGTGCGTCGGTATCAATTAATATTAATTATCTTATTAGATAAAAACACGTATTTATTTTTTCTTAGGGTGGCATAGTCAATTCAAAACTTTGAAGCTGTTTTTCTCGATATTTTGGTTTTTGGGGAATATGTTACTTTTACAGGAAATTATTGATATGGGCAATATCTTTGGTTCCGTAAAATCAAGTCGCCATTGTCTTCACTTTTAGCTGTCGTCAACTTTAAACGGCTAAAATATATTTAGTGATTCTCAAAGTACCGTACAAGTCATATTATGAAGTAAAAAAAGATTTTCTGACCGCCTTTATGATGTTCTACATTTGCTGAATTGTGATTAATTGTTGCCCTGGATAATTTCTGACTGATCTTTTATACGGGAAGGACGGGTTTAGTGGAATCTGCCTATGGAAACATTTTCGTAAAGTTATCTCATAATTAGGCGACATTTTTTTCGAGAAAAGAAAGTCCTCCAGCATTTTAGAAGAAGAAAGAGAAGGAATTGACTTTCTGCATGTGAGCCTGAATCCGGAGCTGCGTGGCTAGCAGAGCAGAGTCATTTCTTCTTCGGGGTTTAGAGATTATGCTTAATCCTGCCATAAGTTCTGTTACAAGTTAAGTCCGTTCTAGATATGAAATTAAATTACTTTTTTAATGAATTTAATTTCATTTAATCATTTAAATATAAAAGAAAATTTTAATTTTCATTCGAAATGGTCACCATTTGCTTTTAAACAAGCCTTTAAGCGATTAGGCCATTCAGCTATTGCAGCACAGCACGCACGGTTTCTAGGGATTTTGTTGTCGCTGCTCGAACTAAAGATTGTTTGAGACTCTTCAGATTTCCGTGAGGTGTTCAACAGGTCATGATTTCCAATTCTGACCACAAATTGTAATCCAATGGACCAAGATCTGGACGGCCAGTCTTTTACGGCTGTGAACCCAGGAATATTGTCTTTTAGCCACTGATGGATGGTTTTTTGTCCTATAAATTATTCTTACGCACTAGGTATTGATGCTATCGTGATGAAAATAAAGTGTTTTGGAAAATTTATATAATTTTTTGTGTGCCTTTCTTTATTTTCTACTTCCATACATCCAATTTTACTGCCATAATCTTTATTTTTTAACTGGAATTGCTTTAATCGTAATTTAACCACCTCTCTCTCTCTCTACTCTCTGCATACAGGTCAATGGGCATCTTATTGCCACCCGTCTCACAGGTTACCAACACTCGTATCAATTTAACACAACATCACCGCAATCGCAGTCTGGACAGCGCCTTGCAGCGTATACCGGAGGTAAGTTGAAAAAAGAAAAAATATAAGCTTAAAATGTCAAACACAATTACTTCGCCGGTTGAGTGAACATAAACCTGTCTCACAGGAAACAGTTTGAGCTCTGTGTAGGCGCTAGTGTCATGCAACCATCTACGCTTTAGTTCTAGGAGATACTCGTATTTCAAATTGCAACGACAGTAGTAAAAATAAAAAAAATAAGAATCTGTATAACAACTCCCACGCACTCGTAAAAGAACGCTAAGAAGTACAATGGCAATCTGGCGTTTTTGAGAAGAGTAAAATGATCTTCATTAATTAAATATTTTTTAAAAAGCATTTAATAAAAAATATAAAGTTTCACCATTTGATGTCGCAAAAATCAGCAAAGCGTCATATATTTTCTATAGCTAAAAGCGAATGGTTCTTCAGAGTAGCTTTTTCATTATAGAATTCATCTGCTGGCAAGCCAATGCCTGCCTCAAATAGAGGGCTATTCGAAATAAAATCATGATGATTTTGTATTTAACGTCTGCAAAGTCTGAGTGAACTGAGTGAACAGCATTCTTATCAACAACTAAGCAAAAGCTGAACCTTATATGGCTAGTTAACGATGTAGAGAATAAAAGGTGGCGCCGTCGCTACTTCGCTCTTGTCGAATTTGGCAGAATCAACTGTTTAATTGATATCAGCACAGAAAATAAACCAACCATTTTATGATTGTATGAATCAGTCAGGATATATTTTAATTTATAAATTAAGCTAATTTATAAAAATTATATGCTGCGTGCTAAATTATGAAAGCGCGAATGATATTTTTCCTCTTCTTTTCGTTTGCTTTGTTTCTGTGCCGACGTAACGGCCTTAGTATTGGCGCAATCTTGTATTGCACTACTCTAAATTTCAAATTGTTTTGATTTTTAGTGGCGAAGAACTCGCTGATCTGCATTAAATTATCAGGTTACCAAAACAAGGTAAAATTTTTTTATTAACCCATTGCACTCGAGCGCCAGGCCGATTTGAACTAGTGCAGCGCTGCAAGTGGTTTGGAGTCTTAAATCAAGCGACGCTGCTTAGTTCAGTTCAGTTAATCTCAGTTAGTTACTTTAAATTTTTTTTGAAGTACCTGTAAAATGTTTATCTAATTTGGTCGAAATCGTCTCGAGTTGCTGGCTCGCACAAGCGAAAAAAGCCTCGAGTGCAAAGGGTTAATTAGTTACCTGATTAGTATTTTGTTGAGTATCCATTATTTTGAAAAACTGTTTCACAGCTGCAAGGTAAACTTCCTATTAACTTTTGATATTTTTCCTGTACTCCTTTTGCTTTAGTTCATTGACATTTAGATAATTTTGTTTTTGCACCACCTTAGCCTTAATATCGTTCTACAGATTTTCAGTGGGATTAAGGTAGAGTTTCGGAGATTCCTGAACTGCAATTTCCCCTTTGGAAAGCCAATTTTTCACCACTTTTGTTGTACGCTGCTTGGGGTCGTTATTCTGTATAAATAACTAGTTTAGTGGTGAGAACTCGAAGGAATTTGGCTCCATCGCCTTTTGAGAATATCAAAATACGCAAACTTATCCAAGTTGCCAATTATTCTCACTATTGAGCCAACTTCATTTGAAGAAAATGATCCTCGAACTTTCAAGTTATCCCTACCATGATTTACGGTCTTTGTTGTGTACCGGGCATTGAACTCTTGGCTTTTTTCATGATGAACTAAAGTTTTCCCATCAAGACCAAGTTTCCTTCGTAAAAAATATTTTTGCGGAAGACAAACTTGCCTTGATATTTTTTCCCCACAATGACTGATTTTGTTTTTGCTGGCACGCCCACACAATTTATTTTCATTAGGCATAGTCGCTCAAGTCTGCTTGATATATTCAAGCAATCTTCCTCATTTATCTCCAGCGCTATCGCTCGAGAGAACTTAAAGGGTCACCCTTGCTTTTCTTGATGACCTTGTCCTGCTGAATTGTAGTCTTTCGTCCAAACGCCTTTCGAACTTTCTTTCTTTTAAGCATATTTTTGTTTGTACTAATACACTTGGTGGCATTGCATACCAGTTTACGTGAACCACTTTGCCTGATCAAATCGACGATGTAACTCGTGGCCGCGGCGGACACATGCCGGATGGATATCATATTCAAAAAATAAATGTCATGAAATTATCCAATAGATTATAATTTAAAAAAAAAAACCATTCCAACAATATTTGTGTTTTGTATCAAATGTTTAAGTTCTTAAAAAATACCCGAACGCCAAAATGCTCAGAATGATCAGAGGAGTCGATTTAGCCATGTCTCTCCGTCCATCTGTCCGTCCGAGCGCACAATAACTCGGGCGAAAATTGATATATTTCAATGAAACTTGGCAACAATTTTATTTACTCTTTGCCCAAGGTAAGTTTCTAACGAAAAAAAGCAAAACCGTGATGTATATTTTAAATTTAAATGTATATTTTAAATAATGAATCCAAAAATAAAGAAATTACGACGAAAGAAAATTTTTGAAAAATTTGTGGTGCAAATTAGAAATGCATTTGGAGCGCTGCTTCTCAACTGCAGCAGCCGCTAAACATAAACAAAATAAAATACATAATTCACAATTACTTAACTTATTATTGTCCAGAACTTTTTTTCGAGTTTCAATGCTAAAAATTTAACAAATGGGCTTTGAGAGTGTGGATACTTTGTTCAAGAGTTTTTGAAAAAAAAAAATGGCAAGGGACAAAACATAAGTTTTCTCAGTTATCGTCTTCTTTTTTCCATAATTTTCCATTCACTTCACTCTCAAAGCGTAAAGAAGAGCGGCAACTCAACTGGCAACTTAAGTCGTCAATGGGTATTTATGAGTTAAGAGCAGAATAATTGCCTTGTAATATCCAAATGATTCCTAATATATGCGATCAAAAAATACTATAAAATAAACACAATCCGTCGTTATTTGTTCCTTTTTCAAATGACAGAGTTGTCATGAATCTGCCAAAACAAATTAGGACTGGAATTAATACATTTTTTCCTCATGTGAACCTCGTTTTCAGGTGTTGCAGAAATAATTTTCTCAGTCTCTGACTGTTTTATTTGGTATTTATTTGTTTTAATTCAGCATAAGTTTGAGCACCAAACACAAATCCAAATCAATCAAATCAATTCAATCCATAATTGTTCGAACACGCACTGAAGATATTCCATAAGGAATGAATTTTCATCACGAACTGTGCTACTCATTTTCGCCTCATATTCCATACATAACCATAACTGACAAAATTTGGGTTAGAACCTAAAAAATTTTAATTTTTAATTTATGTTTTTGAAAGCTCGCTTAAATCTAAGAACAATTAAGCAGTCCCTCGTCCAAGTTCCATGTGGCAGGGTCTTTCAAACACAGAAGAAAAACCTCTATGGGTATTGTCTGTAAAACTGTATGATAATAGAAATACTGCAAGAATTTCTTTTTGTTTTCGAAATAAAGATTAAATCCGCAGTCTTCTTATTATTACTAAGCGATGGAAATTTTCGATTTATAAAAGAATTAAAAACACCCACAAAGCTGAAGAGAGCAGCTTCCTTACTCTGGTGCACTCGAATATCTAAAGGGTTTTCCAATAACAGGTGCTATGAATGGATGGATTGCGCTATCTAGAGATGATTAACTTTTATGCCTGGAATTGGATGGTATTGATCTGGAAAACGTTTATTTTCAACAAGACGGCGCTAGGACCACACAAGCAACGATCTTTACTGGAAAAGTTTCCGGACCGTGTTATCTCTCGAAGAGGTGATCACAATTGGCTACCGAGATCTTGTGATTTAACACCAGAGTCGATTCAAGACCTCAAATATGGAATTCGTGAGGCATCCACTTTAGGGCAGCCACTTTGCAATTCAGTTATGCAAAGTTTCATTAAAAGGATATTGTCCTGTAAGCGGAGTCGTGGTGGTCATTTGCCTGATGTTATTTTCCACTATTAACGGCATACCTTCCTCTTTATAATGAAATAAACATCCATAAATGAAATAAGCATCCTCTTATTCAAAAATCCTTTACTTCTGACGGTCGGAACTCCTCCAACATAATTAAAAATAAAGTGATTAAGACTCTTACTGCTACAGCAATCTTATTTAATTTGTTATAAAGTAAACAAGTGCAAAGTTCAATGCAATTTTCAATTCGAAGTAAAAGAGATTAATTATTGGTATTGAAATGCAGCTACATGCATACCATTTGTGTGGTTGCGCGTTCTTTTTATTTTTTCCTTTATTTTTACATATTTTTTCTTCGTAGAATTTGTATGGCTTCAGGTTGTGTTTATTTATTATTTTTATTTGTATTTTTTTATATTTTTTTGTTTCTGTTTATACACAGCCATTCGTTGAGTGACACAAGTATGAGCTTGATTATGTGGCAATGCAAAAATATGCATATATCGACTTAATTAAGGTGCCCGGTGTATAAAAAAATAATTTTCATTCAAACAGAATATAGTTTTTGTTATAAATTAGCGAAAAAATTACCAATGTAAAGTGTAAATTAGTTGGTATTTACTGAAGAAGTCTCAACAATTAAATTTGTTTATTATAATATATCGCAATATCTTTCAGTAACTGGTCGTGGAAATTCTATTAGCAACCGAATTGTTTACTCCAACGTCATGTGCACATATGTACATACATAAACCTACGTCATACACAGTCTGGCCAAATCTAACCAAAGAAATTTACTGCTTTCACAGCATTTTAGTTTTATACTTTATTAATACTACTTTAATGTGTCACTAAAATTGATTGCCATTAATTTTATCTATCGTTTCCCTCCTACCAATCGCCTCTTTGCAGGTTGAAGTCTCCTCGCCTAATTCAGAGAGCGAAAATACGTTCTGCACACCATCCATTCTGGGCACGACTATGTGCTCGAAAATCGTCACGACTGCAGCCAATGTAACAGCCGCCCTTACCACAACAACAACACCGGCGTTGACGTCATCATTAACACATTCACCGCCATCCTCTTCATTAGCCACCCCATCTAGAGTATCAACCATAACAGGTGGTTTAATGGACTCAACGACGGCTGACCCAATTGCAGCTATGACCACAGAACCCACGGCAAGCAACAGCAGCAATAACATTAACATTAACAACATCAACAGCAGTAGTTATGGTGGTGCCAATGTGATTGGTAAGTTGAGTTAACTTACGTACTTAGTGCCATTCTCATTAGTGTGCTTATTTTTCAATTATATACATCCTGTTACTTTTTCTGCAGTTGAGTCCTGCCCAACATTGCGTGTACGTCCCAAATCGAGTGAGACAACCACACGTTGTGGAGCGGCGATTGCAGGTGCAGCATCGAGCAACATCAACAACAATAACAACACCAGCAGCAATAATAGCAACGGCAGCAGTAGTAGTAAGAAACGTGAGGATCTCACCAGTCTCGGCTCTGATGATTCAGGTGAGTAGATAGGCAATTTCCGCTTTTTTAATAAATGCGCTTACGTGATTAGTATATCAACGGAGATTTGTATACCCACATGCACCTCTGCACTATGATTTTATATAAGTAACTTTGTACACATAGCAGTTACATGTAACGAAATAATGGAATCGAGTTAGATATAAATATACAGGGTCCGCCATATAAATTTACGGAATTAAAAATGCTATAAAAAAGAAACTACTCAATATTTTTCCAAACTGTTTTTTTATTTTGAAGTACAATCCTTCCGGTTAATGATGGAACACAACTTCATTCATATGGACTTTGTACGGCGTCATACCAAGATCTTTACGCAAAATTCGTCTCAATGATGTCTCTGAAATGTCCAATTGTTGAAAACGACGGTGAACTGATGTTCCTGGTGATTCACGAACACTCTCGGCCACAGCAGCAATATTTTCGGGTGTACGCACGGTTTTTGGCCGGTCACGCGTTGGTTTGTCAATAAGTAACCCAGTTTCTCTTACTTTTTTTCGCAAAGTAACGCACATACGCTTCATTCGGTGCTTTTCTTCTTCCCATTGCCGTACGTAATTTTCGTACACATTCTACAACATTACCATGATTTTCAGAGTAATGTCACAATATTTCCCAGCGTTCTTTGAGCGTATACACAACCATTTTCGTTCAGCGGAAGAATAAAACTAATTTTCTGTAAAATCAGATGACAGCTAAGTGTTACCACTCTTCAAATAATACCTAGTTCAAATCCGTAACGATAGATGGCGGGCCCTATATATGCACCTGCGCTACCCACTTTCAATTCGTACGCCTATGATTTCTTCTCATATACACCCCGTTGTAAATTATAAGCTAACCGCTATTTGTTTATAAAAATAAAGTTCATACCACAATAAAACCGCATTACCCGTAGTTCCAAATTTTGTACAAAATTTTCCAAAAATTTATCAAAACTTTCAACTTTTTAATCAGAGTTTTTAAAATTTTGCTGGTTACGCAGTCTTATAGCCCTTTGAATTTTAGTAGAACAAAATGCAAGTTTCAAGTGACTACGCGATACCGTTGATTTTTGTAAATTTTTTTTTTTTTGTCGACGGAGCTAAACCTTTCCTTCTATATCAAAGAATTCGAGTCTGTACTTTGTTTTGTATGAGAAAAAAACGTGGCACCACACCGAAAAGAAATACGATAAGGCAAAAGTTTTCCAAAGTGGGTTGTGCCACACCGCGATAGCGACTTAATAAAACTCGTCTCATTTAGATCCGACACAAATGTTACTGAGATCGGTAGAAAACCGACGTTGAGACTAATTTATATGTTAAGAGTAAATTTCTGCCCGTCCGCCCCAAATTAAGTTTTACTAAAATGTGTGCGGCGGGGCGAATTTAAAAAATGACTTCGAAATGACTAATGACATACAATTTCTCCAACTATCTAAAGGTTATTATAATAACTTTCTAATGAGATGGTAATTTTAAGACCTTTTTTTTTAATAAATATGAGTTTGATGAAAAAAATTGCAAAAGCCGTCTGTAAAAATAATTATTTAAAATCAACGACACTTTTTAGCCGCTTTAAACTCGCACTTATTTTTAAAAAATTTCATGAGCCGTGCATGAGAAAAAAATTCAGATTAAAATATTTAGAATTTAGATAGAAATATATTGAAATTTTCTAAATGTTGTATAAAGTCTGAAAGTTTGACTTATATTATTTTGATTAAAGAAAAAAAAATAACTCGAAAAATATTGTAAATATAAAAAAACACCATTCACTCGCCAGTGTGTGTGAAATTTAACATTTCATTTGAACATAATCATTCTGCCGTTGGCAACTGAAGCTTTTCAAAAATATATAATATAATAAAATATATAAATGGGAAACCTGCCAGCAACGGCAATCAATGTTCAGATCTGTTTCAATGCATACCCAAAGCAAAACACCTCTAGAGGTGGATGAGCCCTCAACTCACACTATGCTGCATGGGCGGCCGCCGTATCCGAAGGGGACGATATGTGACTACTGTCTTGTAGAGCCCAGGTTCACAACCCACTATGGGCATGAAACACCAAATGATGGAAAAGATAATGACGGTAGTCCCTCGTTAGACAATGACAAACCTCCGAAACCATTTGCCATTCGGAGCCGGCATAAAATTGTGCTTCTTTCAGCCAAGCAACTAACGAAGGATGTATGCTCCAACTATATATGTATGTATATGCACGTATATAACCAATTCAACGATATGGCGCCGATCACACGACGTCATGTGATTGTGTTAAAGACTGCTGCAGCACACATCACCCACTTCATGCCAATCTCCTCTTAAGATCCACAGATCCATGAATATCTTAGATTTGAGAATTCGAACTTCTCTAAAATAGGTGAAGATCTGACACAAGCCTGGAAGACCTTAAATTCTGAATGCTAGGCTTATCGTAGGAGGTCCAGGTAATATAAGATATTCTCCTACCAGATTCTGGGCTTTGACTCCTATTTCCACATCGATCAAAAAAATTTCAAACTTTTTACTCAGAACTGAAAAGTTGTAAAGTTGGAAGTATCAGACCAGTCGGAGTCTAGCAGTCAATCATAAGCATCTCTATAAGTATTTTGATTTTGCCACTAACCAGCCCTTCGCGGCCTTTCTTACAAGGTCTCGGTCAATAGATATTAAGGATACAATATTCACAAAAGCAATAGTGATCAATTTGATTTTTTAGTTCGGCAGAAGAGCACTTTTGAAGTTAAAGATATATTTTTAGTAAATTTTAAATTTATTGTAGTGAAAGATAATATTTTCAATAGAGACTTCGTCTGTTGAGGAGGAAACGGTATATTTAAAAATGAGAATTACCCCATCTCAACTCAATTTGTTTTTTATTATTGTTGATATTGTACTTATTTATTAATTTTTTATTTTATTTTATAATATTCTGATCTTTTGGGTCCGTAGTAAATTGAAATTTAATTGAAACCCTTCTTTTAAAAAATAGTCACTTGATTGAATTTTTTATTTTATTTTAATAACATACATTTGCCTGTCAGACTGTCTGCCATAACAAAAGTTTAAGCGAAAACGACACTGATTAATTAACTTCATTTCCCCGCACTACAAACAGGCATAATTTGCGGTTCTGACTCGGATCAAATATCTCTCAACCGCATACGTCACTCTCACGAATCGCTGGACTCGGGTGAAATGGATGCTGAAGAAGAATGCATTGATATGCTCGAGACGACCTCTATGGATGAGGAGTATGGTATGCTTCAATCGGATTTGATTTTCTATCAATCGGCTGATACAGACTGTCGTACGCTACGCCCATCTCGCAAGCAAAAACAAATGCAAAAGCAACATAACCAAAGTAAACAGACACCGAGGGCGATTGCCGATGCAGATATAATCGGTGGCTATGGTGATGGTAGTGACACAGATATCGATGCTAAGGCAGCAGAACAGCTGTCTGAACGTATGCGTTATCGAGAATTGAATATGTCGCAGGCTGCATTAAATTTGGAACGTTCCAGTAGTGGCACACCTACGGCTTTAGATGTCGATTTGTCCACACCGACTGCAGATACAGTTGACTCATCAACACCAACGGCCACACAACCAAACACACCATCGACATCAACACCGTCGACTTCAATGCCATCGACAGCAGCCACAACACCACAGCCAACGCAGACGGGTAAGGCACAGAAAAACTCGGAGGCGGGAAGTGCAAACGAAACCGCAAAGAATGATGTACTCTTTAAAAGTTTCTTTGGTGCCACCAAGAATGCCATTTTCCGTACCGCACAAAGTATCATAGAAAATCACGAGAAGAAGAATGCCGCAAAGAATAAGAATGATGAAAACGCTGGCAGCAATGGTGGTAGTGGTACCGCACCGGACCAAGTAAAATCGCCCACAGATATTTCCAAGAAAAAGGAATTTTTTAGTCTAATCACGTCAAATTCGAGTAAGAAGGCGGCCGCTGCTGCTGCAGCAGCTGCCGCAGCCGCCGCATCTGCACAACAATCTGCTTCCAATACACCGGTTGCCACACCTTCGGCCGAATCAACGCAGGTTGAGCTAAAATTTCCGACAACAGCTTCATCCAATACTGAAGTTTCCGAGAAGAAAGCCAGTTCTGCCACGGATGGCATAGAGAAAACACTTAATCTTCCACTACCCGGTCTCGGAGCTTCCTCCTTCTCAACTTCGATTGCAAAATCTTCTTCCATCTCTTCGCTAAATAAATTAAAAGTGCCAGGTGTGGTAAAGTGCTTCATTAAGGAGCGTCCGGCCAACAACGACAACTTGCAAAAGACTGAAAAAGGTCCCAGTGGACTGCTGAGATTTTTCGAATCTCCCGTCTTCAATATACATTTTGCTATCCACTATCTATTTTATTCGAAAGAACCAGGTGTGCTCAGTTTTATCGGCAATAAGATTTTCAGTTTTCCCGATCAAGAAGTGGATCTCTATATACCACAACTAATCGTTATGTATATTCAAATGGATGAATTGGCAGAAGTTCTCGATCCATATTTGACAATCCGCTGTCGCAAGTCGGTTGACTTTTCATTGAAATGCCTTTGGCTGCTAGAGGCTTATAATTACCAATTCGATTCGTTGGGCAACGGATCTCGTAAATCACAGCTAGCACTTATGAAGGAGATCTTTTCAAAAAAGGAGCGTAAAATATTGAGTAAATCCGACGGTAAAGATATTCCACCGGCTGGTCGCGGAGCTGTGGCTGTCGCAGCTGTTTCAGCATTAACAAAAAAAACACATCATCGTTCACAATCTGACGCCACACTTTTGTTAAGCGATTCACGCCGCCACCCTTCATCAATCGCACTAAGCATATCAAATCGTCACTACCAACAGCCGCCATATACAACGCAAACATTACCATTAACGCCAGCTAAATTGTGTCTGGGTGATCTGACGTCTGGAAGGGCATTCGATAATGGGTGCACCTGCTTCGACAGTGTACGTGGACAGGTAAGTGAAATTTGACATGAAATCTAATTTACTTTTAAAATACCATTTCCATAATTTCTCAGGTTAATGGTCTTCTTGGTCAGAAAACCGTGTGCTCATGCAATGCACCGAAAACTGCGCCCGAGAAGGAGTTCATGAAAGCACTCATCAACGTTGGCAAAAATATCACATCCCTGCCGTCTAAGGCGGAAAAAACCTCAGCGCTACGAATGTTTTTGAACCTGATCAATAAGAATCTGCCGGCACGAGTTTGGCTGCCGGTATATTCAGATATTCCACACCATGTAGTGCGCATAACAGAGGAAAAGACTGCGGTGCTCAACTCAAAGGACAAAACGCCGTACATTATTTACGTCGAGGTGCTTGAGGTGCCCGATATATACTCATCGCCGCTTATTCCGAAAATGATGCCATCACTGCGGCACACGAAGAGTGAAGAACACCTGGAAGGCACTTGTAGCCATCACCATCAATTGCATCAGCACACTCACAACCACGTGAGCTGTAGTCGCACGTCCAGTTGCAGTTCACATGGTGGCGCTGCCATCGCCACTGGCCCCAATTGCCGTCTTAAAAAGGAGAAACTTTTGTCAGAGTCATCGTCCGTGGCGTCCGATGCTCAAA
Source organism: Anastrepha obliqua (assembly GCF_027943255.1). Lineage (NCBI taxonomy): Eukaryota > Metazoa > Arthropoda > Insecta > Diptera > Tephritidae > Anastrepha > Anastrepha obliqua. Next base: position 78,893,584 of record NC_072894.1, read on the forward strand.
CGTCTGCTACTGCTGGCGGTGATGGCGGCCATGTATGCAATTCGCATACAATGGGACTCTCATTTGGGGGCCTACATTTAACCGAAGATGATGTTTGGTCGCAAGAAGACGATGAGATCACAGCACAATATTTGCATTTGCGGAAATTGAGTGAACGAGATGCCATATCGCAAATGTCGCTAGACTCATGTGACTCAAGGGATCAAGGTATGTGAAAGAGAAAAAAGAGGGAGAGATAAAAAATATTATTCGCATGTATGTATATTAGTTTACCAAGCAGTTTTATCCACTCTTTTAAACTTTTATTCTTTTTTAGTTAGCATCAAAATGACTTTTACCCCATGTGGCTTTGAATAACATCTATTTAAATTTTTATATCCTTTCCAGGCATACCTGTGCTATTCAATATCGGCGATGTACGCACTCGTCACTGTAATAACTTAACCTGCGAAAACACGAAATCCTTCAACAATGATCCAGAAGATCCATCAGCGGCAGCTTTGAAGGTAAATACACAGTTTATTATAAATTTATTCATCCGATATTGAATAAAACCCTTCAAATTTAAATTCACAGGAGCCTTGGCATGAAAAGGAGCAACAGATACGTGAATCATCGCCTTATGGGCACCTTTCAAACTGGCGTTTGTTGTCAGTTATTGTGAAATGTGGCGACGATTTACGCCAAGAACTTATGGCCACACAACTGCTACAGGTTGGTTATTCACTGATTCATATTGCTATGGAAAAATGTGCTTGAGTCATTTTTAAATTGATCAAATCTACTTTTAGATGTTCAAAATCATTTGGCAAGAGGAACATGTAGATCTCTGGGTGCGACCGTACAAAATTGTTTGCTTATCGAATGACAGTGGTCTGATCGAGCCAATCCTTAATACTGTATCATTGCATCAAATCAAAAAGAATTCTAATAAGTCGTTACGCGATTACTTTATCGATGAATATGGCTCATTAGAGGGTGAACGATTCTGTGCCGCACAGAAGAATTTTGTGCAAAGTTGTGCAGCCTACTGTCTGATTTCATATTTATTGCAAGTGAAAGATCGGTAAGTGATTGTGAAAGGCGCATTTGTACCAAGCGAAGAGTTTTAAATTTTACTTACGACTGCCCACAGGCATAATGGCAATATTTTACTGCATTCAGATGGACACATTATACATATTGACTTTGGTTTTATACTCAGCATATCGCCGAAGAATTTAGGTAAGTATATCGGAAGCCTCACATTCTGGAAAAAAATTTTAAAATTTGACAACGTTTGAATCAAAAGTTTGAAAATGTGTAAAAAGCATAGAGATTGCGACGAGTATCTATCGGGTGTTTTTTTAAGAGCTTGAGAAGTTAAAATGATAATACGAAACTTAAATATTGTTGGAATGAATTATTTTAATTTATTATAATCTGGTAGATAATTCAATTGCATTTATTTTTTCAATATAATAACCGGCGTATTTCCGCCGCGGCTATGTTCCATTCGATCAGTCCAATTTTTGACTACTCTTTTTAATAAATCTGGCCGTATGGCGTCAATAGTGGCTTGAATAATACAATAATGCAAATCGATTGTTAAGTGCGCTGTAAGGCAAGGTGCGCCATTTTGTTGGAGTCAAATGTCGATGTTTAGTTGATTATTGACTTTGGAAACGAAAATTCGCTCAGATGACTCTAAATCAATCGCCGGCAGCTCCTTCCTCAATTCAAATGAAATAAGGACCGATGCCACCAAAGCTCCGTGAGCTTCGCGAGCAGATTTACTTATTTTTTTTAAGTACATTTCCCCAATTTAATAATTTTCTTGAATTTTTTGACATGCTGGGCATGTTTTTTGCAGTTCTGAATCAAGACTGTCAAAAATGAGTTTGGAGGTATTCACTTTTAAAGAATCCCGGTCCTGAATGCAAACTGCGAATGACAAACTGTATTGATATTTCTGTTAAGTAAGGTTTGACAAGTTATCATGAATCGTTTAATGCCAGAAGAACGCTCCCAATTGTGGAAATTTACTTTGAATTCAAATAAGAAAAGTAAATAAATAAAAATAAGTATAAATAAATAAATAAATCTGTACGCGAAGTGCAAATCAGCGAAGTGTGAAAGAAGACGCCGAAATGTCGATTCGTCATCGTTCTCAAGTTGTTGAGCTTTGCCCCACGACTACGTGAAACATTTTACGTAAAGATCTTCGCTTGTGTGTCTATAAAATACAGCTCGTGCAAGAATTTAATCCAAATGACCATCGCTTGCGTCGCATTTTTGCTTATTGGGCTCATTTAGATTTATTGAAAAAAGAGGTCAAAAACTATATTGATCGAATAGACCATGTAACTCGTAGTCGCGGTGGACATATGCCGGATGTCATAATCAAAAAATAAACGCCATGAAATTATCTGCCAGATTATAATTAACAACTAAATTTATTCCAACAATATTTATGTTTTGTATTATTATTTTACGTTCTCCCTTGAGAATTTTGTGAGCAAAAATTTACAAATGATTTTTCTCAAGTTTCAAATTTTGCCTTTCTACGTTAAAATTGATTATTTTGTAATGGCAGCCCGTAGTCGAATGGCTTTGCGCGTGATTGCCATTTGGAAGTGCATAGGTTCGAATATCCTGAAACATGAAATGATAGAAAAAGTGTTTTCTAATAGCGGCCGCTCCTCGGCAGGCAATGGCACACCCCCGCGTACATTCTGCCATGAAAAAGCTTTTCAAGCTGACGTTCGGAGTCGGCTTGAAACCACCTATTTGTGTAACAAACCGTGGAATATGTGTTCATACGCCGGTTCAACTCGAGGCTCTCCATGATTTTGTCAACATTCTCGAGGATCGGATTAGCATAATGAAATCGTTCGAATCACAGCTTTGCTGTCGCATTTGATACTGTATTGGGTGCACAGACCCACCTAATATTTGATTTTAATTTTTTTCTATTTGTATAACTAAAAACAAAAAAAAATCTGACATTTTATATTATTTTTCATTTTTAGGTTTCGAGCAGTCACCTTTCAAACTGACACCCGAATTCGTTGATGTAATGGGTGGCACTAGTTCGGAGCTTTGGAAAGAATTCAATCGTCTACTGCTTGTCGGCATGATGTCTGCACGCAAGCATATGGATCGAATTATAAATTTTGTGGAAATAATGCGTAGTAGTAAGTAGAATAAAAAATATTTTCCTATGTTAAATAATTCACTCATTGCAACTCTTTTCTCTTCCTTCATTTATTTCAGATGCGCAATTGCCTTGCTTCAAGAATGGTTGCTCTGGCACCGTACAGAATCTCCGAAAGCGATTCCATATGAATTTGACCGAACAGGAAATGGAACGCAAAGTCGAACAACTTGTACAGGATTCGCTAAAGAGCCTCTCAACAAAGTTATACGATGGCTATCAGTACTACACGAATGGTATATTGTGAGAAAGGTTTTTTATGAAAATTTAAAGCAAGACGACTGTGTAAACAAAATTGCTGCACACCAACAGTACGACAATGGAAGCAAGCGAAAAGTATAAACCTACATTCATAAATACCACACAAAAACCACATAAATGTATGCCAACTATGCGAATTGTATGTGTGTGTGTGGCAGTCGACGATGACGAGGATGGCGGCGACACCAATATCTAAGCCGGTGCTGCTGTACCTGTTGAAGTGTTTGTTGTTGTCTAATTTCGTCTGTGTATTATGCGTAATTTGTGTTGATAGTTATTTGTAATTGAAAAACAAAAGAAAATATAGTACGAACTTGGTAATCGCAACTAATAGAATAGACATAGAGGCATTGCATTTATTGAGGTTGTTACAACTAACGAAAAAAGAGTCGACCAAAAAATGTATCGATGAAAACTCTGCTATTAAACAAAAATTTTACTTTTATATTAGAAAATTAATTTTTCGTGTGCAATTTATTGCAGCCTCCTCAGAATTAGAATACAAAGTTCATAAAGATTTGTATTTAAGAGTTGCAAGAATCAAGAAAAGGCTTATTTTAAAAGTTGCTATTACCGAGTACTTACTGTATGTGTATGTAGATCCTTTTGACTGACAAATTAACTGACTGATTGACTGACTGTAGTTTTTTTTAGTAATATGTGAATACAGAAAGATTATAAGTGCTATTGCATACGCCCACGATGGACAAATGCGAAGCGACTGTGCGAATTTTCAGCACTTACAGTTGTTTCTTTACTACTGAACACAACTGCGCTGTTTTCTTTTTGATTTTTCTCAGATTCACATATACATATAGGAAATATTTAAAGCTATATAAATAATACAATTAGTTTTTAGTGTACTATCATGTTTATATTGAATGTATTGTTGTGTATTGCCTAAATGGGAGTGAGTATTGTGATTAGTTTTTACCGCGCATAACAGAGCACAGTTTGGATATTTGCAGAACATAGATGTAGAATGTTTGTGTACTCGTAAGTCACTAAGTGGGCTATGTGGGGGAAAAATTAATAACTAAAAAAATGTAATACATTTCCAGCAGCGCTTAATGTGAAGTGAATAAATTTGTAATTTTACTCTAGTTAGGATTTCTTCTTTTCTAGTAAGTACATATGTAAATATGTATGTACAAATGTTACAACATACGATAATAAATAATAAATACTATTTTGCAATTATTTTTCTTTTGTATGCACAGTTTTCCGCATAAGCGGAGTAACGAAGAAAGGCGTACGAAGTGTATGAAAGAACAAATTTTATATGTTTTGTGGAGTGAAGAATGTATGATTAAACACTCAGTATATTTGCATATACATATACCGATTTAAAATACGCTGAAATACTTTAAAATTCCTAAATGCTAAAATTTTAGTATGAAATAATTTAAAGTTTTTATTTTGCAGAATAATTATTTCTACTTTCTTAAAAATATATTCAAAATGAATAGAAAATAAGGTTACTAAATTTAATTTGCGCCAAGGAAAAGCGTAAAGGAGTTATGATTGTTTGAAAGTTTTAAAACCTATTGAATACAAAGAAATGCGTAACTGAATTCCACTTGGAATTCCGCTGGAACAATTCTGTTTTATATCCAGTCAAGGACAGTGACCTTCAGCAAATGCGACCAATTTATCATTTAACATTTTTTCGGCCTAAAAGTTCTTCAAAGTTGCCCTGCGCTCGTATGACATGTTAAAAGTGGCTTATATTATTTTAATGCAGTCTTGTAATGCAATACTTAAAATTCAACAAATGTACAATATTTCAGTCTAATATTATTATTAATGAATGGTGAGATGCAGATACAATTTGATATACACCGGGCTTTGTTAATTAAGCCTGAATGCTTTTTCTTAATATTTTTGGCGAAGAAAGTTTTTTCTAAATAATTTTCGAAGAAAGCAAAAAAAAACAAACGATATGCTCTAAAGTCAAAATTCCAACATTTACAAGCGCTTTATTTGAGCGGCCGCCGTAGCCGAATGGGTTAGTGCGTGATTACCATTCGGAATTTACAGAGAGAACGTCGGTTCGAATCTCGGTGAAACACTAAAATTAAGAAAAATATTTTTCTAATAGCGGTCGCCCCACGGCAGGCAATGGCAAACCTACGAGTGTATTTCTGCCATGAAAATGCTCCTTATAAAAAAATATCTGCCATTCGGAGTCGGCTTGAAACTGTAGGTCCCCCCATTTGTGGAACAACATCAAGACGTACACCACAAATAGGAGGAGGAGCTATTTTAATAGATTTCTCATTAATTTAAATTTGTACTCTTCTTTTTTTTACTTTTTGACTCGAAAATTTTCCTAAAATTAAACTATTGAATACCGACTAACAGCGAATATGTGGTTTTTTTAAATATAAAAATTTTCCAAAAATTAAACTACGAGGGCGGATCAATAAGTCCGTGACTTTTTGTATTTCTGACCTCTTTACTGAAAAAGAAATACTGCTCCTGTCAACAGGCATCTGTCAGTTGACTCCTGTCAAAATTTGAACGTGCTGCGTCAGTTAGTTTGTGTTTTACAGCTACCTATATCAGACTACCCAGTAATTTGAGGAGAAAATGGAAAAAACTGAATTTCGTGTGCTTATTAAGCCGATTCACTCTTAGAAACCCACTGTTTCGACTGTTGTTTGGTCTCCGGTGTGTGGTGATGGATCCATGTTTCGTCCACGGTTACAAAACGGCGCAAAAACTCCTCCATATTGCGATTAAACAACTCCAAACCTTCCTGTGAAGTTGTTACACGATTGCGTTTGTGGTCGACTGTGAATATATATGTGGGGAAATGCTGCTGAAGTGACAGACCTTGGCCGGATATAAATCCGGGTCGTTCCGGTAACGTAGAACCGATTGTCGTGGTAACGGGGTCACATCCTTTGGTCGGATACGAACCGTATTGTTTCCTTAGCTCAGTACCGACTGTCATACGAACATCGCTTGTTACGTATTTTCAATACGATTAACTTGAAATATACATAACCTTGTATTTTAAGATCTTTAGTTTAAGTAGTTAAGCGTAATTTGTGTACAATAATTTAATTAGTAAAAGACATAATACGAGAAAACTATTTCTTCCACATGTCCCATTAATTGACTTTAAATAAATATCTATCGGCGTTAAATGTGTATATTTCAATATTTGCATTCACACGCACATGAACAGAAAATGTATGCGCATTAATATTTAATTTAAACATTTTTATAAAAATGCTTAGCAGTGTTAAAACGTATAACGAATATGTGAAAGATTTTATACAAAACTTGTTAATATCAAAAAAAAAAACAACGTTAAATTAAAGAAGTAATGGGGCTATGAACTCCTCAAACAAATAAACTTTTGTCAGAAAAAAATTTGCACGCTATTAAATGTAAAGTAATTTCATTGTTGTACAGGTTTTTCACATACATCTATTCCATTAACTTTCACTATCGTGTCTATTTACAGCTCTAGCGGCTGCTTTTTTATATAGAGAAAAACATAAAAATAAAAATTTCATAACATAAATTAGGAATATGCGGATAAGTAAACATAAACAAAATTAATAAATAGTTAATATACATATGTACATATATACATATATACAGAAAAACGTGTTTCACAGTTTGAAATTTGAATGCCCCTTCTTTTTATAGTATTAAAAACCTCGAACCTGTAAGCGCATTTAAAGTGCCACCAGAAAAACAAAAACCAATACAGAGGAGATAAAACTACGGAACAAAATATGTATAAAGAAGATATTGCAAATGGAATTTAGCAATGAGCGTCTGAACTAAAAAGATAATACCGTGAAAAATAAATAACACGAAATGTTTGTAATTAATAAGAATGACTTCTTTTTCCTATTGCATAAAAATTATATACATACATATGCATATATGTAATATATAATATGATATAATATATTTGTAAGTATACCATATGTGTATATACCCGCATACATACATGCATATATCTGCCACGAATTAGTATACATAGGCAGTCTTACACATTCGACTCTTATTATTAAATATTGATGTATAAATAAAATCTTTGTAATATTCAAACAAACGAGAAATATGTGAAATATGCGAGAAAAAAGCTCCATTCAAAAATCACTTCCTCAACGTTAATAACAATCAAAAAGCTAAAATCGTTCGTAATATCCACAAATGTCTATTGTAATATAATGCATATTTACTACATACACATGCATACATTCATACATAAGTATATATTTAAAAAAAATCAGCATTTGTAAAAAGTACACCATTTCTTTCCTTTTTTTGTTTTTTGTAATTTCTTGTTCTAGCGTTTAGTGAAATCATATATATTAATGTATGTGTGTATATTTTATATTTAAAAGTGATTGCAAGACGTAAAAACATAAATATGTATTTGATATTTGCTAAGCCTTTTATATACGCATGTACCTATGTACAAGAGTATATTATATACATAACATACCTAAATTTTGCCTACATACATATATAAAATATGAAATATATGAAATGCCAATAATACATACTACATACATACATAAATACATAAAAATTTATCTACGATCGTACGAATTGAATATTTGAACATAAAAAGCTGCTTATAAAATAAAACGAAACGTTTTTTGTGTTATTTTAATTCAGCGAAATGCGAAATAAAATTAATCCTTAAAAACAAAAAAACAGAACACTATTATTTTTATTTGTTTTATTTCTCTTCATTTAAGAAATTTTTGCAAGTAAAAGTATCAACTTGAACTAGAATATCTTACAAAATTATTTGTCGTAAATTCCAACCACGTTCAGAACTTCCTTTTGATTTGCGCATTTCAATGATATCGTTAAATATTTAAGTTTGCCACAAATCCAAAAAAAATCAGAATTTTTATTTACACCATGATTTTTCTTTAATAAATTTTCCCGATTCAAAACTCCGCTTAGAAAGTGCCCTGGAATGCCAAGGAACTAGTAGTAGAAGTAGTAAAAAAACCATGCAAAGCATACGCTGCTCAACACTTCCATCTGGCACCTATGTATGTACATGCATGATGCTCGCAATATCGGTCGTCTTCCTCTGCAGAGAAAATGTAAAAATGTACCTCAACACTTGCATCTAACACCCACGCCCATGTTGCGCAACATTGTTGCTGTCATCTGCTGGCTACTTTTGTGCGCCTGGTAAAATCGGGCAGGCTGGCTGTTTGTAATTTTCGTGCCGCCGCACAGGGTGTCGCAGAATTTAAAATGGAAAATTATTACTGCTTGCCTGCTTTTAGGCGCACAATGTGATAAATGCCTTGATATTTGGTGCACCTGTGGCTGCAATAAAGCTATCGGTGAGTTAATTGAGTCGTTTTCTTTGAAAGTGGTGTAAGTGTATTTTATTTTATAGAGAGGCATTTAAGGTTCTGTATTTGAATAAGTCAGCGAAAAGTAAAAATCTTGTACTTACAAAATTTTAACTATGGGATCTGAACTGAAACAAACCCATTTTTTTATGAAATTGTTTTAAAAAAAAGAAAAAAACAATATAAAAAGGCTTTATTTCAACATTTACTATTCAACCACAATTATTCATATTCTTTCTATTAATATATTTTAACTTTTTGAAAATAGTCATGAGGTATTGGAGGGATATATGGTAATAAAGCAATCATATCTGTTAGTTTTTCGAATGTGATGGGTCTGGAATGATGAAATAAGCATGCTATACTATATTTCCAAAGTTTTGTGGACTTCCGCGTAAAAGCAATAAGTTAGGGATTTAAAATCCCCATTCTCACGAAATGGAGTTCTATAGAACATTGTATATGGTTTGGTTTTTTAAACCCTAATCCAACATATCTTCAACCAATTAACTTCTTCACCATTGAAATTTTTCGCCTTCTTAGCATCGCACCTCCTAAGGGTTTTGTGGAAATAAAGAAACAAGCTGATTTCATTTCAAGTAAAATAAATTTTTTATATTTTCGGCATTGTTTCATGATTTTATAATAGTATTTAAGGACATGCAATAAATCTTTTTTCCTCATAATACTTTCGATAATTAGTTCCAAAATCGGCATCATTTGGCAGATAAGAGTGTCCAGAATATAAGAATATATGCTGTAAAATTTCTACGCCGTTCTTGCGGGACTGATCAACTTTAAGTCACATTAAAGCCAATTTCAAATTCATATTTTTTCAGAGCACAAATCGCTGTAGGTTATTCCATGTTGTAGCGAGGTTACATTTTCTAACTACTTCAAGCAACAACAATCAATTTCTTGGGCGCCCCCGGATGCCTTTATATTCTATAATAAACGAGGAAAACCCGAAATTCCGAGAAGCTATACAAGTTTTTATGTCATTTACAATGACACAATTTACACATAAAAAATGAGCTGAAATATCTTTGAGGAAAGCGGACTCACACCATTTTCAAAGTAATTATATTTGTAACTTCATTAACTACGAAAATTTGAAATGATAAAAGCAATGAACATTTTAACACATTTTTTTGGAAAAGTTTATAAATACAGCGCACGCGCGATAACGTGAACTAATTCAAACTAAGACAGTTCACGTTCACAAAAGTGTTCACGTTTTGTAATGCTCAAAAAGACTAAGTAAATATATTTTTTCACATTAAAACTCACAGTTTATTCTTGTTTTCGTTACATATTAATTGAAAATTAAGTCATACGATGGCTTTATTTAAAAAAATCAGTCATGGTTTTTTGTATCTTCTGTTTTTCTAAAATTTGAAACAGCTTTCTCCCTTAACCGCCTTAGCATACTCATACTCATATCATTTTGATCGATGTCTTCATGACCAGCCCATATTAACGCCTTGTCGAAAATTTCAACAGCTTCAGTCGGCTTAATTTTCTCCAATTGCTCTGATACGTTGTCATCATCGGATTCGTCCTCTTGCTGATGATCGTCATCTGCATTGCCCTCCTCGATATCTTCGTTCCATTCATGAATAGCTGGTAACGTGAATTCAATCTGAAATTTTTAATGAAAAAAAAGGTTTTTTCAATAACCCACATAAATATTTTTGAGCATATCTGCGAACACGAACGAACCTCAGGCTTTAAACTAGTGATATACAGAAAAACCCAACACAACCTATGCACATGTTGCTTCGGTGCCATCTAAACAACGACTGATCGGACGAATGAAATTATCATGCAGAATTCGACTGCCAAATCTTCCAAGTAACGTGGCAGTCGAAGTTCCCCTAACAGTTTTCTTTTTCACCGAACATTGTATATCTATCACGCTTGAATATATGTACGACGGTGTTGCTCATCAAGGTGCGAAGTTCAGCTTCCCATTTTTCTTTTAAAACCGCCAACGGAACATTATCTTCGGGATCATCATTTTTTACCGCAAAGTTTAAAATACTGTTCCAGCACTTAGTTAATGTTACTTCACCAACACGAAACCAAGCCGCATCCAAAAGATTTATAGCTGTCTTTAAGTAAATTTTTTTCAACGACTCGAGCAAATCAGACTTTGTCGCTGCTATTGAAGCTAGAAGGCTATTTCTGTAATGCAGCTTAGTGATTTTTATTGCATTCTGATCCATTGGATGAATGAGGGGAGTAACGTTTGGTGGCATAAACATTGCCGAAATTTGCCCATTCTCCGTTGTCAGTTCAGCTTCATTTGGGTGAGAAGGAGCGTTGTCGATTAGGAGGAGAGCTTTAATTGGTAAGACTTTCTCCTTTAAAAACGATGTAACCTTAAAAAAGAACCAGTTAACCTTAAAAATGGGACACAACTTAAAAGGAATATTCACCTGTGGAACAAATGACTTATGAAGCCATTGCTTGAAAATAGCCGACGTCATCCAGGCGGATTTCGAGCTCTTATAGTCGGTGGGACACTGAAAGTTTTTAAAGCAGCGTGGATTCTTCGCCTTTCCAGAGCTTTAACTTGTGAGATCCAGTGGCATTTGAGCAGCATAAAAACGTGATTCGCTGCTTCTCGGACTATACCCTTGGGGCTCTCTTCTCCAAACTTGACGCGTACGTTTTCTTTGGCAAAAGTCTTCAGAATAATCCCGACTCATCAGCATTATATGTATAACTGATCATTGTACAACTCCAATTCGGCCATTTTAGCTTTAAGTTTTTCTTTAAACGGATCCACTAGCTGAGGTTGCAAAGACAGTTTTTCGCCTGATATTTTAAGAAGACGAATACCGTACCTCTTCTTGAATCCTTGGAGCCATCCATCACTAGCGAAGAAGTTTGCTTCATTTTCTTTAAATTTTGCATGCAGTGTTTTTGCCTTTTCTTTCATCATTAGAGTACTTACTGGCCAGTTTTTATCTCGCATTCGGATAAGCCAACGATAAAGACCTCTCTCTTCATTTTGGGCAACTCTGAAGAACGCAGTGTTTTCTATTTCCAGGTACACAATACGTGTTGTTTACGCATTTACGCAAATCACTTGCTTTTTCGCTTTAATGTTACAAATTGTTGATTTAGCAACATTATTTTCTTTGCTAAAATCGTCACAGATGAGCCCTTTTTTAAAAAGCCGAGAATTTTAGCCTTTTGTTTTAAATTCAAGCACACGGGTTTTTTACAACTCATTTTCACCAGAAAACATAAGACGAAACACTCTTTGCAAAACCAAAACGGCGACTGAAATATTTTACTCCTTAGTTGCAATTACGAATAAAATGCCTATTTTATAATTAGGGGATTCCCCAATTTCAGAATTACTTGAGATCGATGTAAACTACATTCCAATAATTGTAACGTTTATTGTGCATATTATAGAGCTTTTTTGGGTTTGTTCACGTTTTAGAGTAGTCAATGCACTAAAATGTCTGTTCACATTGCGTGCGCTGTATAAAATTTATAGTAAATTGTATTCATTTTTATCGTTAGCTAATTTTTGTGAAAATGGACATACACCACTTCAAAGAAAACGGCTCAATTATAGAATAACACGAGTGAACTCAACTGTTTTTATTAATGCGAAATATTTATGAACAGCATACAATGATTTAGGATATGAATATAAATTTTTATTAATCCTACAAGCAATCTGTAACGGTTAAATTTTTCACATACATCAGCATAATTTACTTTACCCAATATATTCAATGAGTATTTCAATTCAAACTCACCTTAAAACCTGGAGCAATTTGATGATAAGGCAGCAATGTTATGCTTTTAAATAAAAACGAATAAAAATGTGATGGTTTTTAAACTTTAGTATATTGAACAAAAACCATAAAATTCCATAATAGCTTAAAACCTCGAGTGGTTGTGCTCGTGTTGAAAATACTTTTGAAATTTTAATCAGGTGTCCGCCGAAAGAAACTGTTTGTATAAATATTGCTTTATTTTGATAAATCTTTATTACCCACTTCAAATTAATTGCTTGAAAAGTATCATAAATAATACATGGTTTAATGATGCAAAGAGTGCTAGACATCAACTAGACATGAAATGATTTTTTAAGAGCTATAGGAAAGTTTTTCAAAAAACCACACGTAGGTAAAATTCAGAAAAATGCATGAATTTTTTTTTAAATCGATAGTACAGTCCATATAAATTAATGGTTGAAGATTATTTCATGCAAATGTTGACCGCGACTGCGCTTCAAATGGTCCATCCGTTTAGTCCAATTTGGGCATACTCTTTCCAATGTTTCGGCCGCTATCTCACATATAAATGCTTTAATGTTGTCTTCCAATCCGTCAATTGAAGCAGGCTTGTCTGAATAGACATGAGCTTTAACATAGCCCCACAAAAAATAATCGAAAGGCGTTTTATCGCACGATCTGGGTGGCCAATTGACAGGTCCCGAACGTGAAATAAAATGTTCACCGAACTCGCCTCTCAACAAGTCCATTGTTACGCGTGCTGTGTGGCATGTGGTACCGTCTTGCTGAAACCACATGTCATGCAAGTCAAGCTCTTACATTTGGGCAAAAAAAAGTTGGATATCATTTCACGGTAGCGCTCACCATTCACGGTTACGTTACGATTCGCAGCATCTTTGAAGAAGTACGGTCCAATGATACCTCCAGCCCATAATCCGCACCAAACTGTGACCTTTTCTGGATACATTGGTAACTCTTGCAATTCTTCTGGCTGATCTTCACTCCAAAATCGACAATTCTGCTTATTTACGTACCCATTGATCCAAAAATGAGCTTCGTCGCTGAACACAATTTTTCGATAAAAAGTGGATCTTAAACTTTCTTAACAGAACACACATTTTTATAATAAAATTCAATGATTTGCAAGCATTGTTCGTTTGTAAGACGATTCTTGGTTAAATTATAGACCAAACTGAAGATGTTTGACAGTGAAAACAAAACACGAAACGTGCATCAGCTGTTTAAACCAACTGTTTAAAAAGATAATAGCTAAAAAATCACCCATTAGTTCGATGTATGCACATTTGAAGTTTGCTTATTTTCAGTTTGTCTAGAGAATGTTTTGCCGTGCTAAAATGTTCAAGTTATTTGCACTTCTTTAACTAAAGCCAAAGCTTCATATCGAATTTGGAGAGCTTTTCAAAATTATTTCATTAACTGATCACTACCAAACCATACCAATATTTCGTAACGGTAAACTTTTTAAATCCACCAAAGCAAGAAAAAGCAAATATACAAAAACAAAATGAATGTTTCTCTCAGCTGTCAAGAAAGAGTTTTTACATACATATCTATCATATTTTCGGCATTATTTGCTAAGAAAATTTGGTATACCGATATCTCACTGAGTTGTTACAAACGCGTTGGCCATCAATCAGTCATAAATTTATAGTAAGCGTGATGTGTTGATTAGAATATCAAATCGTACGTAAATTATAAAGGAAGCAAAAATGTCTGGAAAAAATATATCGTTTGAGGTGACTCAGTCGATCTGTTATAATTATACGAGTACAATAGGAAAAAGTGTGCGACAGTTATCAGCAATGTTTTATTCAACCCGGCAAGCTATTTATGGTATAACAATATGAATCGTGCAAAAAATGAAAAAAGGTTGCAAGTGCTAGACCCCGAAAATATCTGACAGCGCCGAACGTATTTTGGTGAGAAAAGTAGCCGCAAGCACTCAGATTTTAACGAGAAATCTTGCTAGTGAGCTTAGAGATGAATGTGGGGTAGAAGAGTTTCTCATGAAACAGTCCGCCAAGTTTTGCAAAAGCACAATTACACTTCACTAGCTGCTCAATAGAAGCCTTTGCTCTCTGCACAGTATACTGCAAAGCGGTTAAATTTTGCTAGAATGTACCTAACTCAAACAAGTAGCTTCTGGGATGATGTGATATTCTGCGATGAGACTAAAACCGTTGTAGAACGATGGACACAATAGCGCGTGGAAAGGCGAAATATTATGCCCACAGTAAATTACGACAAACTTTCAGTCATGGTGTGGAGATGCAAATCCAAAAAGAGAATGAATGGCTTGGTGCTTATATGTGTTTAGAAGGTAAGATCGATGCACGACAATATGTGAATATTCTGCAATGCCATTTGACTAATAGTGCAACAAAAATTTGGCTTCATTGTTGACAACAAACCTCAGTTTAAATTCTACCAGAACAGCGATCCAAAACATAAAGCTCAGATGGTCAGAATGTGACCTATTTTTAATTGCAAGTATAGCGAACACCAGCGCAAAACGCGAATATTAATTCAGTAGAATATTTTGGGCATATTTAATGAATAAAAGATGCAAAAACAAAATACTCAAGAGATCAGTCAGAGCTCAAAAACGTTATTTTCGAGGAATGGCATAAGTACCCGAGGACTATTCTCTCTTTGACAATTCTATAATTCGGGTTATCTTGCTAATAACGCGACGAATAGTGACTTTCGAGGCGTCAATTGGAACTGATTTATCAGCATAAACTTTAAGTCCCACCACAAAAACGACATCGGCTTCATTGGAAAAATCTAAGTAAGGCGGCCGCCATAGCCGAATGGGTTGGTGATTGACTACCATTCGGAATTCACAGAGAGAACGTAGGTTCGAGTCTCGGTGAAAAACCAAAATTGAGAAAAACATTCTTATAATAGTGGTCGCCCCTCGGCAAGCAATGGCAAACCTCCGAGTGTATTTCTGCCATGAAAAAGCTCCTCATAAAAAATATCTGCCGCTCGGAGTCGACTTGGAACTGTAGGTCCCTCCATTTGTGGAACAACTTCAAGATGCACGCTATAAATAGGATCAGGAGCTCGGCTAAACACCCAAAAAGGTTATACGCGCCAATTATATATATGTACCTATATAGATATATAATCACCCCTACCCGCTCCTTATTTCCAATCGATTCTAATTTTTTTAATTATTTTAAAATTACTAAATGAAAATTGTATTTCTCATCTAGTCATTTAGAGTTCCTTTTGATTTTTTAATTTTTAATTGAATTTATTTGAACACCACTGCAGTATGCAGCCCGAAGTAAATTGAAAGATACAAATTATGGCATTTGAAAGTGTTGCGCACTTAATAAAAGCAAAAGTAAATCAAATACTAAATCGAAAAATTTGTGGTTGTGTAAATACAAAGTGTTGGCGCCTGCCTACTGTTGCTCGGCAGCGCGGGTTAAATATGAAATATACTTATACATATGCGTATATTTATGTCCAAAAGTGTGTTGATAGCTGTAAACGTGTGTATGTAATGAAATTAATAAATAATTGTTACTGCAAGTGGTGCATGGAGTGGGGTTGGCATTTTCGATGAAACAAATGCAATACTAGTTAAAAAATAAAATGAAAATTAAAAAAGTGGAAATTTTGCACTTGAAGGGAATTAAATTACATAAATGAATAAATGTTTTAAGTACTTGAGGTTGATTAATAAGCACAAAATATAAAAAGAAGAAACAACAATAAAATAATAACGCTGTCCAACTGCATTCGGGAACATACTATAAGTATTTATAATTTCGACTAGACCACAGACTATATGTGGCAAAAAAAGGAACCGCGATTATTCATGAAGTATAAAAGATATAAGTATACTAGCAAACCCGGCCCGCTTCGCTGGGCACACTAAAATAGAATAGATATGGTTTGGAACAGAAAAGGTATGGTTTTCATATTATTTATTTCTTTATTCTCATATTATTTATTTCTTTATTCAATACCACGTTTTGGTCTCTATCTCGGGACCCTAGTCACGGAGCGGCATGAAAAATACTCTGCACTAAAGCATTCACCAACAGCTTCCATTTGATACCCATATTGTACATACACATCCGAAGGTTACCCGGGTCCACGTTTTGACCTATATCTAGAGACCCTAGTCACGGAGCGGCATGAAAAATACTCTGTACTAAAGCATTCACCAACAGCTTCCAATTGATATCCGTATTGTACAAACACATTCTAGGGTCCACGTGTTGGTCTCTATCTCGAGGCCCTAGTCACGGAGCGGCATGAAAAATACTCTGTACTAAAGCATTCACCAACAGCCATATTGTACATACACATCCGAAGGTTACCTGGGTCCACGTTTTGACCTATATCTCGAGACCCCAGTCACGGAGCGGCATGAAAAATACTCTGAACTAAAGCATTCACCAACAGCTTCGATTTGATATCCATATTGTACAAACACATTCTATGCTCCACGTTTTGGTCTCAATCTCGAGACTCTAGTCACGGAGCGGCATGAAAAATACTCTGCACTAAAGCATTCACCAACAGCTTCCATTTGATACCCATATTGTACATACACATCCGAAGGTTACCCGGGTCCACGTTTTGACCTATATCTCGAGACCCTAGTCACGGAGCGGCATGAAAAATACTCTGTACTAAAGCATTCACCAACAGCTTCCAATTGATATCCATATTGTACAAACACATTCTAGGGTCCACGTGTTGGTCTCTATCTCGAAGCCCTAGTCACGGAGCGGCATGAAAAATACTCTGTACTAAAGCATTCACCAACAGCTTCCATTTGATACCCATATTGTACATACACATCCGAAGGTTACCCGGGTCCACGTTTTGACCTATATCTCGAGCCCTATCCACCAATAGGCATCCAAACTATACGTAAACCATCTTCAATACCTACTTAACAATGTGTGTAAGTTTGGTTTAATTCGGTGCAAAGACATGGCCGGTTAGCGAACACACACAAAAAGTTGACTTTATTTTATATCGTCCCCTTAGTATTAAAATAGCCTATAAATTTTTTGATGTTTTGAGAAAATGAATTTCAAACTTTTTGTCGAAAGTAGCTCTCACTCAAATCTCGTTATGTCTGTAACTATTTATTATTTTTTGACTGACGTTTTGACCCACTTAGTGGAACTAGAATTTGACAAAATTTTGACCACATATAAAATCGACGATGGAGAATCCCAAAATTCAATAAAAAAATAATAGCCTATGAGCACATAGGCTATTGTTATACTAAGGGGACGATATATAAGATTTAAATTTTTTCTTACATGAAAGTATGTACAAAACTACGAGTCGCAATTACTCAATAAGCCGTGTAGTCGCCATCCTTCTCGAGTATGGCCTGGTATCTTCTTTATGATTTGATCCAGCTTACGCTTTCTGCGTAACTTGTCGACAAACAGGGCTAGATTTTGCGAACTTGACGCACGAGTTGCTTTAAATCATGGACTGGCCTTCCGGCAAGATGCTTTTTCATAGTTCCCCACACATTTTCAATGCGGTTAGCGTCTGGGGACTGGGAAGGCCAGCCCATTGCCGTGACGCCATTTTCTTGTTTGGTTGCTTCCCAATGTGTTTTTCTGAGAGCAGTGGCTTTGACAATGTGGGACGGTAGGATATGTTCGCCTCCTTCAGTGGACGTTCAATAGTGTTGGTACTCACATACATATATTCCCTTTTTAACAAGAATTGTGCGTGCTTGGCGTAGTCGCAAAGAAACGCTTAAAAAGTCGAACAATTACTTTATCCTGCTTTTTTGTCATCATTCGCTTCAAACCGCGCTCGGAAAAGTCATCAACATTTTTGTACAATTTATACCGCTGATTTCACATCACAACAAACGTTTTTGCAGCTGCGGCGTAAGATAATTTCGACCCTTTCGAATGCGTGCATAGTAATATCGCCTCAAAACGCTGCGCGTACTTTTCACTCATTTTTGTTTGGTTGCGTTTACGGGAAAGTTTCAAACGACACTAACCTGAGTTAGCACTGGCGTCGTAGCCCTTGAGTGGGCCCATTACGCAGCAAAAAGCAGAACGAAATATATCTTGAAGGTGCATGAAAAACACCGGTTCTTTTCTTCTGGCATAGACTGTAACTCTGAAAGCGATGATACAATTTTGAGAGTACAGCAATTCATGTGGACCATTTTTGTGAAACAAAATTAAAGCACGTCTTAGTGTGTTTATTTCAGTTTTACCAGTGTGTGAAAATTTCTAAATTTTCATTATAGTATTTTTTTTATTACGTGTCATAAGTATATTTCTAATACAAGTGGCGCAAAATTAACCATCCAGTTTTATTTTCGAATAACTTTTTTATTAAGTAAAAAAAAAGATTTTTGTAGACAAGAATCTTGTTTTGACCTTTACGCGCCCCATTGCTTGTCTGTTTGTCTACTGCAGCTGCCTAGTTCACAGTTATCAAATATGACTGACGCACGACGCCATTTGTAAACATTATAAATCTCCGATAAGGTGATTAATTTTGCGCCACCTTGTGCTTTCAAGAATATATGGTGGCTCTTTTGTACCAATAATTAAATTTTACTAAATGGTCCGGACCGAATTCAGGTTTTCCCTATTTACTATAATTTATTTTTTTGTCCTGCTAATTTTTAATAATTTTTGCCCCATTTAAAGCGAGTGCGCAACATGGGTAATTACATTTGCATTTGCATTTGCCCTATAGGGCAGCTACTTACTTATACCTGTACACATACTTTTATGGCAGTTAAAAAAATTACTTGATTGAAAAAAGTAAAAAATTTCAACACTTATTTGTTTTACGGTATTTCTTAATTGATTAGTCAATTCATCATTTATGCTGGTTTCCTGCTTCTACTTGGCGGAACAAAAAAAGTTCAATCGTCAAATATTCACGTTATCAAGATAAGTAAATGGATTTTCCAAGTGCCAAAATTTACCTACGATTACGGAACGACAATTATAAAAATTATATGACCATAATTCAAATACATACATACATACATACAATAGAAACAATTTTTATCATACTCAAAAACCATACGCATGCATTGATTAATCGATCTAGAAAAATTTCAACCAAAATTACATACCTACATACATACATATACGAGTACATACTATGATAATACCCTTTGAGAATTACGCATTTTATAAATAAATATCAAAATATTTGCTTACTTCCTTCGTATCTACTCGTCAAACTAAATCATTACATCACCTCCTCCTATCACTCATCCATATGACTAACTAGCAACTACATACATACATACATACAAACGTACCATAAATGATTTAAACATTAACTATTCATCATCAACTAAAATAACAACAATGGGGAACAAAGAAAATAACATCAAAATCGATATGGTTAAATAAAAAAACCAAGATTTTTTGACATTTTATACGATTTATAGTAATTAAAAGCGAAGAGCATCTTTTTTTGTCCTAGAATAGTCTAAATAATTTAAAAATGTATGCATATTAACTATGGCAATTCGTTTTGATTTATATAATATAATAATAATTAAATAGCGTAAATTTATTCAACTGAGTGCACATACATATGCACATTCATATGTATGTATATATGAATGCCTGAAATGAACATCAGGACGCTTCACACGGATTAGTTTATAGTTGTTAGTGGCGATTTTCTTACAAAGGCAAACCGACTTTTTTTCATAGATAGTGAAGCATCCTAATGTAGGCATTGCATAAATACACATACAAACGTACATAAATCCATACATGCATCTAAGGTCCAGTTTTTCAGTGCGCGCTCAACTGTGAAGAATTTTTAAACTGACTCTAACACTGCAAAGAATGACGGTTTTAGTTAGGAGCCATTTTCTCGACGACGCGTTGGCAAACAGCTATAAAGCTTTGTTGTAAACATCTTTTCCTGAGATTCGTGAACAATTTGCCCTATTAATTGAACCTTTCCACAGGATATTGCAGCTGCACACACATCAAATGTGGTCAAAACTTAGCTTGCATCCCAAAAAACGTTGAAACTTTAGCATGACCACCGTATTTCCCAGTTCTGAACAATTTTGAAAATCTATGGAAATGGTTTGCTCGTAAGGTTTATGAGAAGCAAAAAAAAGCTTTAATTCGAATCATTAAAACGGCCTGGTCTGTAATTTTATTAGGCTATCTGGAGAATTCGTACAAATCCAATCATCAACGTACTCTCGAAGTAAATTGTAAACAATTAAGCTTCAAATAGCAAATGCAAAAAAAAAAATTTCCTCTTATTTGGTTATTGCCAATAAAAACAAGAGTATTATCCTCAAATGAAGTCTTCACATACTCGGACAAGCGGCAATAAAAGCGCTAGAATCTAAAACACACTCGTCAAAAATGTTTTAAACTTCTAAATGGCGTATCTAAAAGTGCACCTTATCTGGGTGCCAGACCACAGGAATATAGCAGGGAACTGAAAGGCAGATGAACTTGCTCGAACCGGTACAACGCTCGATCTCCAACCGGATAAGACGCTGATAGCTATGCTTATAGCCACTTGTAAATTATTTATAGATAGGTAAACCATCAAAAAGGTAAATACAAGTTGGCAAAATCTCACAACATGCGAACTAAGCAGATATACATGGCCGAAACGGAACAGCGGTCGATCGAAAATCTTGTTAAGATTTAACAGAGAAGCTGTAAGAAAAATGATAGGGGTATTAACTGGTCATTGTTTAATAGGCAGTCACGCTAGAGGTTAGGACTCCCGTACTTCGATTTCGCTAGAAGCTGTCTCAATACAGAAGAAGAGGAAACAGTCAGACACCTTTTATGTAAGTGTGAAAGCTTAGCTATGAGGAGGCCGCGCACTCTTGATACAGCATTTTTAACTGATGTAGCGGACATAGCGCATCTAAAACTAACGAAGCTTTGCTTGTTTATTAAATCTACCGGATGGTTTGAAAATGAGCCCATAGGGTAAGGATAACCTCTAGTGGTATTACAATGGACCTGCGAAAGGTCTAAGTGTGTCGTTGCAACAGCCACCCAACTTACCTACCTACCTTGGCCATTACCTCTATTGCAGTGAACTAATAAATCACGTACAGTATTACAAATGCTGAAAATTTACTGTTGCGAAACCGTTAGATGGAATAATATTTTGATGAATGTTTATTTTGAAGCAAAGTACAGTCTTCCCTTCAATTATCAGAAACCATAGTGTTACTAGATCAAACAGTAAGTGTACAAAGTACAATGCAAAAAAAGTTGTCCACGGTCTGCACCATTTTTCCTTGAAATGTTGATGGATCCGTAAAAAGTAAAATAAAGTTGTAGTTATCGTAGTTGTCGAGCCAGATTTTTGAATTTCGAAAAGTTTTGCGATTTACGGCATTTAAAAAAAAAAGTATACGTTTTACGTCATAAATGTCACACTTTAATTATGTTAATAAAAATATCAAAAATCCGTCTCGATAGATTATAGAGAAAACACTTTCGAATATTTAAAAAACGGCATCAAAAAATATTAAAAACTGTATGAGTTATCATGCAGACCGGGCCGGAAAAAGTAGTTTCGAGAAAAACGAGTTTAAAGTTTGTGGTACAGGAGCGGGCGGACCGCTCTCTACCTAGTTAATGGACTGTAGAAGCTATAATATTGGGAACTTCTGCATGAAAATTTCACAGTATATTCTTAAGATTCTATACTTTTGAAATATTGAGAAAAAATCGATTTTTTTTTAATTCTGGACGCATGTAACCCCTTAGCCGTCAAACACTTTCCGGGTTACGTTCTTTTTGCGGTTAGAGCTCGATTTGTCACTTTGACCGCTAATTCCCAGGGTTAAATTAAAAGCGTTGAAAGTATAATGAATTACCTTGGAAAATAAATGTGCTTTAAATATTCATGCGCTTGTGAAAAGGTCTATTATGAGGAAAAATTATTTTCAATCATCTCTTTGTGTTGCTCCAACACATTTAGAAGTACCAGCCACCTCTTCTTTGGCCGTAAGGATTCATTTTCGTTATTAATGATGTTGTCAATATATACCACAATATGTGCTGAATAAATATTTAACCGATTGTTGAGAAAATGAAATCGAATTTAGCTGTCTGTTTCATGCTACTCACATCAACGGGCGGTCGCGAAAATGGCCCGAAACTTACATTAGCTGACAATCAGAGAGAAAATTGTGCCGTGAAGAACTGACCTTAAATAATTTACTAAATTGGTGCAATATTTTATGGAACTTGAAATGAATAAAAATGCTATATGTGAATTGAATGTGGTGGAGTGACACTCTAAGGGTTAATTGCAATTTGTAAATATTTGCAATAGTTATATAAGATCTCATTATTAACTAATTACATAAATAAATAGTATATATATAAATAAAAATTATTAAATAAATTGAAATGATATTAATGGTACAACTAAATGGCTATTGAGTTTTATTTATGAAGACATTAATGGTTGTAATACAGGGTCTAACAAATTCGAGTTTACTTTAATAGTCGCACGCACTTTTGCCCAAGGGTATTATAATTTTGCTCACTTAATAGTTTTATGTAACAGCATAAAGGAATCGACATAGATATAGGATATATAGCCTCATATTACCTAGTTAGTAACCACGCTTACCTCCCATATAACGGTAATTCTCATAAAAGGAAAATCCCGTATATCCCTCTTATAACGGGGTTAGGGGTAGTCAGAGGCCCGAAAAAATTACCATTTTCAATTATTTTTGCTTGCTAGTCAATTGTTTTATTTTGCAAAAATAAAAACTTAGCTTTAGTTTCGACTTGACTTTAGCAAAATATCAAAAAAAAAATTAATAATTGTAAAAGTTATCGCTGTTTGTGTGGAGCCCGTTTCTCCAGAACTCCCTTGCGGTGATCATCACAAGTCCTTGGAGATTCATCTGAAATCAATCGAACAAGAAAAATTAGTTTTATTAATAGGTAATCTTGTGCCTGACCGAAGCGTTTTTTCAAAATTAACAATATGGCGGCCTCACGAAATATTTTTCAGATTTTCGAGAAAAAAACCGACAGTTAATTTAAAAAAAAAATGGAAATTTTTGAAAAAAAATCCTTCGACCAGCACGATTTTTTATGTTTTTCCAAAACAGTATAAATTTTATTGAAATCTACCAAATGGTTTTTAAGTTACAGTGATCACCAGTTCAAAAAACATATATTAGTTTTGAAAACAACGCATTTCAAATTTTCACACAATATTTTTTATTTATGCTTAAGAAAATGCAAAAAAACTCAATTTCTTTGAAATTCTGACTACCCCTAACCCCATTAACGAAGCAAAAATACTGAAATTTTATATAATAAATAGATATATGCCGGCCGCCACAGCCCAATGGGTTGGTGAGTGACTACCATTCGAAATTCAGAGAGCACGTAGGTTCGGCAATGGGAAACCTCCGAGTGTATTTCTGCCATGAAAAAGCTCCTGACAAAAAATATCTGCCGTTCGAAGTCGGCTTGAAACTGTAGGTCTCTCCATTTGTGGAACAACTTTAAGACGCACGCTACAAATATATAGGAGGAGGAGCTCGGCCAAATACCCAGAAAGGGTGTACGCGCCAATTATTATATATGTATATTAGGCCGGGTCGGTTTGTGGGGAGGCAAAAAAGTCGCCCATTGCTTTGTGAAAATCATATTCTAGGGATCAAAATACGAAACTTTGCCGAAGGAACCATACCTCTAAAACGAATTCTGATGTCCCCCAATTTGGGTCAAACTTTTTAGTTTCTTTTCTCATGTAAAGGCCATGGTGATATTTTGAAATGATTGTATGGGGAACCCCCCATGGGAGTTCCAGGGGGTGTGCCACTGGCATGGGTGGATCGGCCGTCCAAAGTTAGTGGGGGTCGGTCATACATTTGGACTCGATTGGAGCACTCTAAATGGGTCAAAGTGGGATTTTTCGTTCGACCCAAATTGGGGGACATCAGAATTCGTTTTAGAGGTATGGTTCCTTCGGCAAAGTTTCGTATTTTGATCCCTAGAATACGATTTTCACAGAGCAATGAGCGATTTTTAAATCGACCCGCCCTAATGTATATGCATATAATGACCCAAAATACTTTTTAATATTAACACGTCAGTCACCCGTCCTAAACTCCGTGGAAAACTTTTGGGGGATTTGAAGAAGCGAATCGAGAAGAAAACATTCAAAAATAAGAAGGATTTATGGCAAAAAATAAAGAACTATGGTATTCCACTCGCACAGAAATCTACCGTAATATTATCATTTCTATGCCAAGTTGAATACAAAAAGTCATTGACAATCATGGTGGGCACAGTGGTTATTAATTAAACTTCGATAGTTTAAACAGCACCTAAAATTACTAAATTCTTTTTGTATCGCATCTATTTCTATTTCAGACCTATTTGAATGACTGAATGACCACATGAATATTTGTTTTTGATTCATATTGTCACTAGTTTAGGTTTTAAAAAATTCTTATTATTGGTATTTAAATTTCTTATACTAATCTATGAAATAAAACCCACATACAACTAAATATCCGTTAAAATTAATTTTAAAAACTTAAATTTTCTTTATAAATGTGGGAGTACCTATTTTCATGACCATATGTATATGTGTAAACTCCTTCCGCTCACTAATAAATATAAACACTTTGCGAAGCCACAAAACTACTTATAATAATACGTTATCAGTTAAATTAAGCTATTCAAGGCATTATTCCAAGCAACGAGTACATATTTTTGAGAATGAAGGTGCATATGGCCACCATTAACCACCGCGATAGCTTGAGGCCGAGTTTCTCTACCAATTTATGGCATACCATTTAACTTTTTCTACAAATGGTAGCCTTTGGCATTGAGATGCCTTTATAGGAATAGCTTTTAATTCCGGAAATATATTCAAATGTTTAGCATTCAATGTCGGAAAATGCCAGCGATTAGCAAAAAACCAAAAGCGCACTGATATGCTTCGGACTAACGGTCGATACGCCACGCACAACCCCATCCCACTACATTGACCACCTTATGAATTGTGTTCATCTAATATTTGCGGTCTGTATTTGTGATCGTCACTAGAAATATTGCACTCGAATTGTCACGTAACGCTTATCAGAATTCCTTATTAACAATAGTTAATATAATTGATCGCAAGCTCACGAGTAAGTATTGATGAAGCATGCAAACGTAATAATTTTGTTTTCCCAAGTTAATACTCGTACATTTGCGCTCGCGTGTTCTTTAGCTGCTTTAAATTCAATCAAAGTAGTGGGAACTGATTAAGACTTCTTTGATTTGATATAATTTAGTTCAGATAATGGGTTTTGCTAACAGTTTAACGCCATCGAGATCGATGTAGATATATGTAGTATTGTAGTATTGTGCATAACTTAGGCAACTTTGTTATAAAGTTAAAGAAGTATGTACTATATATATAATTATATATATATAATTGACACTTAAACTCTTTTTGTGTGTTAGCAGCTTTTTTATGGCAGAAATGCACTCGGAGGTCTGCCATTGGCTGCCGAGGGGTACCCGCTATTCGGACGCACTACGCACTTCCAAATGGTAATCACGCACCAAACTATTCTGCTACGTCGGAGCTGTTTTATAAGTATAAGCTCTCTAATTTTATGCCACAAGAAGAGCACTCTTCTGAGCGACAGTGTCTATTAAGTAATTCCAGTTTATGATCAGGCGATTTGGAATCATGCAGTGAGTGCATTGTTTTTCAGTGAAATTAGTTCACAGCAACCTCTGGGGGAGCATAACAAGCTTTCTTTTCCTTTAAGTTATTTTATGTACCTAAATACTATAATACGAGTAATTTGTATTATAATCAAGCGAGTAAGCAAGAATTGGTTCTAGATACGAGCTTATTCTTATATGTGCTTTTTTCCATTTGGGTTCATTAACACGGGAGATATAATTCCTTTGGAATTGGGACAAAATTAAAAGGAATTCTTAAACAAAAGGTCCATGGTCAATACCAGCTAAAAAAAGGAGATATATGCAGGCATCATAGGTCGATGTACGCACTGTATGTAGGTCAATGAAAATTGAAAAATACATATTATTTTTATTTGCTCAATGTGCAAAGAGCCTTTGTGTTTTGAAAGTTTTGACAAATAACCCAATGGGACATATTGGCATGCCTTTCTTTTGAATGTTACTAAAAAGTAACAAAGTAAAATAAAATTTTTTTTTGTGCTTTTGAATTGATTATCTGCCCGAAAAAATTACCTAAACCTTTGTAAACCAACTGCTTATAGTACGGTAGTGAAAGGGTTAATCAAAGTAGAGAGCTCCGGCGGGGTTCAAAATTATCAAGCGTTTTCACCTCTAAAAAGTTAACTCAAAAAAGCGATTTTTGTGTACATTCTTGGTTTGCCGACAACTGCCTGGTGTTTTCTGTGAAGGGGGTTATAATGGCTAGTTTCAGGATTATGGCTTCTGTTTTTACTATTTGTTATTTTCAAATAATGGATACTTTTATTTCGTTTATTTAAGAAAATGTATATTTATGTTAAAAATAAAGAAACATTGCACAAAACTCAGTTAATGTTGCCTCCTCAGTTTGTATAGCTCCGGCTATATCAATGCTTGAAAGTAAAGGGTTTTTCAATAAGGGCGGGCATTCATGCAGAATGTAAATCGTGGCGTTTGCTGTGTGGCACGTAGCGCCGTCCTGCTGGAACCACATGTCATCTAGGTCCATATGGTTCAATATGGGCCATAAGAAATTGGTTATCATCGTTGTGTAGCGCTCGCTGTTGACGGTGACCGTCTCACCAACGTCGTTTTCAAAAAAGTACGGACCAATGACGCCGCCAGCCCAAAATCCACACCAAACGGTAACTTTTTGAGAAGCATTATCACCTGGTGAACCTCGTGTGGATTGGTTCCGTCCCATATACGGCAATTTTGTTTGTTAACACAGCCATTCATCCAAAAATGCGCCTCGCCACTAAAGATGATTTTTCGCCCAAAACTGGGGTTCTCTTCCAAACCATTCGAAGCCCAGTCAGCGAACAAACGGCGTTGTCTATGGTCATCAACTTTGAGCTCCTGGGTCAGTTGGATCTTGTACGGATGTAGGCCCAAGTCCCAACGCAAAATTCGCCAAGTTGAAGTCTGCGAAAGGCCAAGATCTTGTGCACGGCGAGGAATAAACAGCCTCGGGTTCTGCTGTACACTTTCACGGATCGCGGCAATGTTCTTGGCTGATCTTGCGTTCCTTGAACATACGGGGGTTGGCTGATTGTTTACTGACCCGGTCGTCTCAAATTTGGCCACCAAACGTTGAAGAGTCGACTTTGAAAGGCCACCACGTCTACCGAAAAATGGGGACAATGCGCGCAACGTTTGCGTTAATGAACACTCATTTTGATAATAAAGTTGTATCATTTGAACGTGCTGTTCAATCGTGTAACTTGCCATGATGATTTGGCATAAACAACTGAATAATAAACAAAAGATTTGACAGATGTCACCAAAACAAAATGGCTGCCACAGGGCGCCAAAATCGACCCGCGCCAATTGAAAAACCCTTTATAATATGTTGTAAAAAAATGGTTTATACGAAAAATGTTTTGATATTAAGATGTATGTACATATGTATAAGCATATGTATGTGTCAATAAACTTTTTTTCTATTACTTAAAAACTTTTCTTACCGCTTGTATTTTTCAGTTGATAATTTATTTCAATAAATATTGAGTTAATATTTCTTGAAGAGTGATATCAAATGTTTTTACGGATTATAGCAATTGTCGATGTTGTTGTTTTTTTACTTGCTTTAAACAACAAGGCTCTTCCCGCAAGTGTCGAACGCGACCTACCACAAATTTTGACTTAACGAAGGAAAATCAAAAATTCCTAAAGCAGAATTTGCAACTTTGTCCGCCTTTTTTCGGCAGCATTGGTGCCTAGTCGAAAAATCAGACCTAAAATATTTTGCAACAATACGTAGACAGACGGTGGCGTTAATTAGCGTTAACAGTCGTAGTGCGCATTGGCGTGTGTATCACCCCCTTACTAATTTTAGGAAATCTTTGTGCAAACGAAGTGAATTTATCAATCACGATTTTCAGACTCCGTCAATAATTTGCATATTTTTCCAATATTTTTATTGCTTATTTTACCTATATACCTACATATATTTTAACAATTCTTTTTCAATATTGCGCCTAATTTGGCAATTAAAATCAAAGAGCTTAAAACACTGCAGTACAGTAGTAACGAATGAAAACAAATCTACTGTTCAACGACTATAATATAGGCTCGTCTTCTTGTGTCTCTGTCTGGGGGCTTCGCTTTGTTGCACTGCTTCGTGATCTATCTTTTTTTTCATAGGACGTCCTCGATGTTGCTTTTTACAACGTTTCAGCTGTCCCCGCGTTCAAGCATTTTGCTGACTATGTTGCTCGGCGCGATGTTGCCAATCTGCTTCCTCAGTGCATCTATTTCCGCAATCCATCTGTCATAACTAAAAAACATCGCTCGGCACGTCGCAGTATAAGCACTTGGGACCGCTGACCATGCCCATACGATATAGATATCTTCGGAAGTATCCGTGGCCTGAGAGGAACTGAGTTAAGAAGTAATTCACTTCCCCGAAGCTCCATTGAACTCGGTTACCTATTGATGGAATGAGTTTCACTCGGTTCAGTGTCTCCTCGGCTTTGCCACCCCGCAAAGACTGCAGCACCAGAGATATTGCGGTATGCCGAGGCAACTCTGAGTGCAGCTGTTCGTTGCACAGCCTCCAGTGCTTTGCGCTCATCTCCACATATTTCGTTGCTGTACAGGAGAATTGAGTTTGTAGCCGCCATGATTAGCCATCTTTTGCTCTGTGTTGGCCTACCGATGTTTGCAATTAATCTGCTTAGCATTCCCATAATTTTTGCTGCTTTGGTAGCCGCATACCGTATCTGAACCCAGAAAGTAAGTCAGCAGTCAAGTTGAACACCTAAGTGTTTCACTACCTCTTGGGTCACTAGGGTCGTGTCGCCTATTTGCATACTGAACTTGAGTGGTACGTGACCTCGTGTCATCAGGATAATTTCGGCCTTATGGTTGGCGAATTCTAGGCCATATTTGCGTCCGCAACATAACTTAGAGTTCAGCTCCCCCCTAGCGGCTTCAGTGCCCCGGACTATATCGTCCGCGGAAGAAAAATAAGTTACACGACCAACACACGAATACATTGCATATGTGTGACGTCACAAAATGAAGACTTGTATCAAATGCGATAATAATTGGCAGAACCACTAGGAGTTACGCAAAAAACCATTTCAAAGTGTCTGAAAGCCATGGTAATGGAGCATACCCATTGCACGAGTTGAAGTCGAGAGATAATGAAATAAATCAAAATTCCGAAATTCTGTCATAAACTGTAGAAATTATTTTTTCAAAGTAATGTGAAAGAAAATGGCTGCTCTACAGCTTTTTTCAACGAAGCCTCAAGCGACTGGACAAAGTACACCTGCAATTACTTCCATGCACTACGTAATTGTGAATATATGGACATACAGTTAAATTGAGTTAATCGGTAAAGATTTGTTGAAGTTAGGAGTTCGGGCGTTTTGAAAAACGCGTTTAAAGTTTTCCCCACTCTTGCGGTACACATCGAACTGAGAGGGATTATGCTAAACTTCAAAATAGTAAAATGGAAGTATTTAAATATTTTTCCCACCTTCATTTTTTTTTATATAATATTTATGGCATTACATCATCGATTCCACGATTTTAATTTGTTGTTTAATTTTTTTAAATTGCCTAAGTTATGCACAATACTACAATACTACATATATCTACATCGATCTCGATGGCGTTAAACTGTTAGCAAAACCCATTATCTGAACAAAATTATATCAAATCAAAGAAGTCTTAATCAGTTCCCATTACTTTGATTGAATCTACAGTAGCAAAAGAACACGCGAGCGCAAATGTACGAGTATTAACTTGGAAAAACAAAATTATTACGTTTGCATGCTTCATCAATACTTACTCGTGAGCTTGCGATCAATTATATTAACTATTGTTAATAAGGAATTCTGATAAGCGTTACGTGACAATTCGAGTGCAATATTTCTAGTGACGACCACAAATACAGACCGCAAATATTAGATTAATACAATTCATAAGGTGGTCAGTGTAGTGGGATGGGATTGTGGGTGGCGTATCGACCGTTAGTCCGAAGCACGTCAGTGCGCTTTTGGTTTTTTGCTAATTGCTGGCATTTTCCGACAGGGAATGCTAAACATTTGAATATATTTCCGGAATTAAAAGCTATTCCTATAAAGCCATCTCAATGCCAAAGGCTACCATTTGTAGAAAAAGTTAAATGGTATGCCATAAATTGGCAGAGAAACTCGGCCTCAAGCTATCGCGGTGGTTGGTGGTGGCCATATGCACTTTAATTCTCAAAAATATGTAGTCGTTGTTTGGAATAATGTCTTTTATTGCTCAGTTTAACTGATCGTAATTTATAAATAGTTTTGTGGCTTCGCAAAGTGTTAATGTTTGTTAGTGAGCAAAAGAGGTTTTCACATATTTCAATATAATATTAAAAAAACAGTGCAAAAAAGTTTTCACGGACAACAATAAAATATAAAACGAACTAGAAACAATTGATGCATACAATTTATCTTATGCCACTTAGTTTACAGATCTTTCTTCTGTCATTACTTGAGTATACAACGAAAAAAGTGTAAAAATTCCAAACCATAAAAAATTAGCAAATCCTATAAAGCTAAGATTTTAACTTTGTGTCGCGAAAACTACAATTTCGTGAAATTAGTGTTCAAGGTAGACTTTGTAAAGTTACAGTTTTCCCTCAAACTAATTGCAGCTTCCAAACAACAAAAGAGTTACCTTAAAAATAGTCTAATTGAAGGCTGTTAAAAGCTTTAAAAATTCGTTTAGCAAACGATTAGTAAACAAATTCCACCAACCGTTGGATATATTTATTTAATTTCTATATTAAAACATCTTAGGCATATACAAATACATATACAAGGTGGCGCAAAATTAGTTACCCTATCGTAAGACTTATAATTTTTGCAACTGACGTCGTGTGTCAATCATAATTAACACTTTTGAACAGGTTGCGGTAATGAAAAGTTGCGTGGAGAATCCTGTATGCGGCTGTAAATCCGTTGCGGGGAGAGTCCTGTATCCTTAATGGCCACTAATGAAACTCGTTGCTTCAAAATTCCAATTTTTCTCACAATTTATTTTACAAAATATTCCCTATATATACACATATCTTTTCAAACAAAGCCTACTTATTTTCACAGAAAATTATAACAAATAACAAGAGTTGAAAAACATTAAAGTGTTTATAATGAAAACATATTTCTTAAAAGCAGTAAGTTCTATGCATGTATGTAGGAGAAGAAAGGAACTTATTTTAATCGAATACTAAGTTGGACTCAACTACAGCTATGGTATATAAACAGACAAGTAATAGAGTGGGTAAAGGTCAAAATAAAATTGGATTAATTAATTTCGACATACATAGATTTGAAGTGTGTAAAAATTCAAATAAAATTGTGTGGAATTTTGACTGTCCGAAATTCAGTATACACTACTGTATATTTGTATTTAAACAGTTAGCTCTTTTTTCAAATGTTGTGTATAAAGACACGTTTCATAACGGCTGAATCAGAGTACAGAGAACTTTGAAAATGAATATTGAACTTTGAATATTTATTCACATTTACAGCAACCTCAACCAAGTGGATTTGGGTATTAACTATTACTATTAGGGGGATTTTTATAAAATATTCAGGCCTATCATGCAATGCATCGTAGGCGGTTTTTCGTAGAAACTAAGAAATTGTAATCATACAATTCGAATAGCTCCGAACGTACATTCGAAATTCGTAGAGTAGCATTCACCGAATACACCCGTAACGTCAAATTAGAACGCGTAATAAAAAGAGGATTTAAAGGGAAACAAATAAAAAAGCTGTAAAATGTAAGTTCTATATTAACTGAACTATAAATGAAAAGAAATTTTTGAAGTACATATGTATATGCACTTTTATGTGACTTCCACAGGTGTAAAGTTGTAACAAAAGGGCAGCACAGTATGCCACTTTGTTGGAGTTAATAAAGGAGAAATCAATCATGGCATTGATACTGTAGTAGCCCTTCCGGTTGTAGTAGAGGAATTTTTCTTTAGTGGGGCAAATACTTTTTTATGTGCGTCCCATTCACACACAAAATGATGCCAGGAAATCTATATTTTTGATAGAATTCCATCTTGCTTTGTCGTTTTTCATTGGCACTCATGTCGAGATTTACCCACTGAGAAATCAATCGTGTTTGTAGTGACACCAATATGTCTTTAGTAGATAGCTAAAATGTCGACTGCCCCATTGGCATGTCGAAATCTTTGCCAACTCCATGCTGATAGCCTCCCTCCGCAAGAAACCGTAAAACAGAGGATAGAAGAAGAAGGAGTTATGGACGTCGACCTCGTTGAGCTTGCACTGTCTTCAATAAAACTCAAAATGTATGTAAATGCTGCTTTATTTAACCGGTAATTTTTGATAAACCTGTTTTAAACCGTATTTAAGGGGTTACAGGGGTTTTGTTGGTTCAAAAAATCGATTTATTTTTTTTGGCTTATTAATTTCTACAACATCTCAGGAATATTATCCTAAATTTTCAAGTCGATCCGAATAATAAATTCGAAGATACAGCTGTTGGAATGTGTGCGCTCCAAGCCACTTTTATTGTTACTGAAAACTTTAAACGCGTCTTCCTCGGAACCGTGTTTTCAAAGTCGGTTGTCAAATGTTCTCGAAAACTACTCAACCAATCTTGATGAAATTTTACAGAGGTGTTCGAAATACAATTTACTCGTGCTTGAACGAAGGACTTTGTTTTTTTTTTTTCAATTACAACTATTTAAAAAAAAAACAAAATGTCAAGCAAATTTGACCGAAATTTTCTTTTTTTTTGGAAAAATGTCTACCAAAATTCCAATTTTTACTTTTTTTTCTTTCCTTCGTTCAAGCACGAGTTTAACATATGGTCTTAACTAAAACACTTATTTTTGTTTTTTCATTTTTGATGAGCCTGTCAGGAGTTATGCTGACAACGCGGACGCACCTTTTTTTCGAGGGGTCATCGGAAATAACGTCACAATGGAGGAGTTTTAATTTTGGTTTTTGAAAATTTCAGAAATTTTTCTTTAAATATGTATCTATAAGACAGAAAAAAGTTTGAATTAAATAAATACTTTTTTACATAGAAAAACAAAATATTGAAAATAGGCCTTGTTTTACCCCACGAAACCCTTGTAACCTCTTAAGTAAACTGTTTATTTAATAAAAAGGCAAGCACTTACATTGGTTCGTCCATATCGAGAGGGTTGCTAGCATCTCTCAATATTTTTCGCTCAATTCTGAGACTCCATTTGCTTCTCTCACTTTCCTTTTCCATTTAACACAGCCGCACATGTCAACGAATACATTTTAATTTGAAATTTCAGCTAACTTGATAAAAAACTTAAAGATTATTTGCTAGATTGTCTTGTTTACATTGAAGTGAGCTGTTGTCGAATTCTCAAAATTTGACATTTGAGTTTGGCAGCACTTTTTTCGTGTTCACATGGAACCCACGTTACAATTTTTTCGTATTCGTAATAGAAATTCGTATTCGAAGGTTGTCTACGACGGATTCTTTGATAGGGCTGATTATTTTACTTTAAAAATCTCACGTTTGTGTACGTTACACAATTTTTGCTAAGAAAAGTGTACATTATGAACGAGTTAAGATTAGAGTTAACCATTTGACGCTAGGGTTTTTTTCACAAAAATGTGACAAAAAACATCACCTTTTTTTATTTTGTATTTAAGAAGTTAATATTATTTAAAAATAACGAATGACAAGTAGCGATTGGCAAGCACGATTAGAACATGAGTCGTATATATGTAATATATAGTAAATACTTATGTCGAAACCCGCGAGCAGTACTCAGGTTGGTGCGTTAGAGTATGCCCAACACACACGAGTGCTGTTCGTTCAAAATCGTCAAGCGGTTAATAGCTGGGGCGCATTACTGCTAGAACTCCACACGAAATCTTCCGACTTGGACTTCCGAGTTCTAATTTACGGGGTATTATAATTTATAATCTTATCAACCAAAAAACAGCAACCTGATAGTTATCTGAAGCAATTCTTACCTGCAGGTCAGATTTCAATATGAATTCGTATGAGGAATTGCTTAGAATTAACTCAAACATAACCTAATGTCGGAAATATGTAAAGGACTCATTTTTCATAGCAAAAGTTTATAGTTATAAAAATAGGGTATTTAATGCGAAAAATAAATACGTGCAAAAGTATAATGAGCTAAATAGATGTAGCTTGACAAATATAAAACAGGTGTATAAAAATTACGTCTATTTTACTAACTACCAGTAAAATATTTTTTTATGTGTAGTATAAAAATAGTGCATAACGTCCAGTCTAGACGCAGCACTTAATATTAAATTAATTAAATAAAATCGTACCATTCAAATCCTTACCTTTATTTAAAATAAGACTAGTATATTTGTACATCAACGTTGAAAATCGTATAGAAACGCGTGAGCACACTTGTACCTATATACATTAGGAATACTCAAAAAAATTGTATTCCTTGATACTACCCGCTAAATTTGTGTTATGGCCAAAAGAGAATAGTCAACTTCATTTTGTTATGTTTTTTATTTAGTATTTCTTCATGTTGCCAACGCTTTGAAAATTAGCATTGAAGTTGCATTTGATATTTTCTCTAAATTTCTCTTTTAATTTACCTTCACAAATGCCCAAAAAATTAATTAAAAATAAAAAAAGAGATTAATATTTTTGTTTTTCCAATATTTCAAATTTTTAGGGGGTTTTCAGGGTCGCCATAAAAATTAGTTAATGTTTTTTTAATAAAGCTAGGGTAACATTGTTATTTTTGCTTGAGAAGAAAGAGAGAGAAAAGAGGAGATAAATAATATCGATCTGTAAACATTTTACGCCAAACTTAGGGAAAATTTCCTATGCAACTAGAATGGTAATTTTCAAAGTGTTAGGGGCACGGCAAATAACAAATAAAAAAAATTAAAAATATAGGAGACTTATACTTATATGTACATATATTTAGCCATAAAAAAATTTAGTGGGTAGCATCAAGAAAAAACTTTTTTGTGCCATCCTAATATACATACATATGTACATACATACGAGTACATTCATACTTCTATACAAGTTTTAGATAATGAAGCTGATACGCATACGTAACATTTATTTATGCAGTCAGATATCAATGCAACTCATGTAGGTATGTATGCATGATCGGGTGTTCTTTTACATTTTTTCTTTATTAACCACGGCCGCCATAGCCGAATGGGTTGGTGTGTGATTACCATTCGGAATTCACAGAGAGAACGTAGGTTCGAATCTCGGTGAAACACCAACATCAAGAAAAAGTTTTTTTCTAATAGCGGTCGCCCCTCGGGAGGCAATAGTAAAACTCCGAGTGTATTTCTATCATGAAAGAGCCCCTTATAAAAAAATATCTGCCGCTCGGAGTCGGCTTAAAACTGTAGGTTCCTCCATTTGTGGAGCAACATCAAGACGCACACCAATAGGAGAAGGAGCTCGGCCAAACATCCAGAAGGGTGTACGCGCCAATTATATATTTATTTATTTCAGTCTACAGAGAGATGTCTTACAGAGGGTTAATATTTTGTCTTCATTTGCTTCCTAATTTTGTGGTACATATTAAATTTTTTTTGAACAAATTGCTACCTCGAAAAGATTCGTTCATAATTCGGTCGGTCCAAGTTAATACAGATCGCTAATATGATTGCTAACTTAGAAATCAACATTTCAGCGCATATTGGACCAATGTATTAAAAATATTATATATGCACCTATATGAAGTTATTGGATTATACTCATAAACCAGCTGCGATTGACGGTCTAGATTGGATAAGTCCGATATGTTCTTGGATGAATATCCCGTATCTCAGATTTACCATTAGAAAAGGGTTTTTAAAAGACTCACTTTGCATGGCTTAGTTGACCAATCGCCGTGCTCAGCAGCATAAAACATTCTTCATAACTTTTTGGTAAATGGTGCTGAAGTGACTTATGCTGGCCGGATACAAATCAAGGTTGTTCCGATTAAGAAATTGTTTCTCCCGCTGTCTGGCATGTTGAACCGTCTTGTTGTAACCGTTTTAGTTTAGATTGCTACTGAGGTGAGGAACCACACAGTTGGTGATCATTTACACTTGCAGGTAGAACTTAAAATTCACGGTAACGTTGAT
This sequence comes from Anastrepha obliqua, assembly GCF_027943255.1. Classification (NCBI taxonomy): domain Eukaryota; kingdom Metazoa; phylum Arthropoda; class Insecta; order Diptera; family Tephritidae; genus Anastrepha; species Anastrepha obliqua. Next base: position 78,930,526 of record NC_072894.1, read on the forward strand.
TCCGGCTCAGAAATTGTAACAATAAGTATGGTTGAGAGAATAAATAAAGTTGCGCACAACGCGATAGCGTTAATTGATTCTCAGTAAATTTGTTTATGTTTACAAACAAATATTTTCGTTCCTATCTCTTTCAGTATTGACAATAACCTAAACTAACTTTTATTTTGTATTTAAAAAAGTTTGCTATTTCGACACTTTACTCTCAGAGCTCCTCTACAATTACACACTTATACATACTTATGTATATAAAATTGACGCTTACATTCTTTACTGAATGTTTGGCCGAGTTCCTCCTCCTATTTGTGGTGTGCGTCTTGATGTTGTTCCACAATTAAGATACGTCCAAATTACACTCAAAATTCCATTTCAACCTGCATAATCTTGTATACCATCATTCTTGAGCAAGCAGTAATTTGATTGGACACAACTTTGTTTATTCATATTCACGCAGGCATTGACCAACATTTGAACAGTTTTTATTGAAAATTAATGTCAAAAATAAATTGTTCATAATTCGGGTGTACTGCACAGAAATGTCACAAACATTATGTTAACTTGGCTGGCCAGTTAACAGATTTTTACAATTGGCGGGTATACACTTTCTGGGTGTTTTGGCCGAGCTCCTCCTCCTATTTGTGGCGTGCGTTTTGATGTTGTTTCACAAATTTAGGGGCCTACGACTCCTAACGGCAGATATTCTTTGTGAGGAGCTTCTTCATGGCAGAAATACACTCGGAGGTTTGCCATTGCCTGCCGAGGGGCGACCGCTATTAGAAAAAACTTTTTCTTCTTTTTGGTCTTTCACCGAGATTCGAAACTACGTTCTCTCTGAACTCCAAATGGTAGTCAATCATCAACCCATCGGCTACGGTGGCCGTCAGTTGACAGATAAGAGCATTTTAAGTAAAAGCTTTGCACTAAAAAAAAACACCCGTTGTATCACACACAATAATATAAAATATAAAGATAAAATATGAAATATAAAGATAAAATATTAAATAAACAAAAACAGCAATGTACTAGGAAGAAATTAAGAAGCAATAACTTTCCGGAGGAAGAAACGACTGTTGCAACCATTCAACGTTCGTTTAAAAAAGTGTAACATTTTATTACAGCACCGCAGTGAATTACATTCTGCTCTTGTATGCGCGTGTAAGTAATTCTTAATTGCAGATAACAGAGGGAACTGACTAAATTCAAGTACATATCATATATACTTATAAATTTAGTCATCATATAAGGCTTTGGTGATAAATTCGAGGAAGAATACTCGCTACATTATCGCTTTGATATGCATATCGCGCCGTATAATATATGGCATTGTTGTGTGTGTGTAAGTATCGACATCAAGTTGATTGGCCAAGCCCAACTATAGCTGAAGAATGTACATAAAAGACTTAGCATTGAAAGGAGGCGTAAAACAGTTGGTGTAGGAACACGATCGCGTCAAGACGTTGATCGTTAAAGGAAGTGCTTCGCGTATTAGAATTTGAAAGCATAATTCTAATTGTTGGTGCAGGCCGAAATCAAACGGTGTTACTTAGTTAAGCGCATATAGTCACATGATGACGCAGGAGTACAGTGTTTGTGAGGTGGCACAGAACAATGGACGCGACGGCAAACCAGTGTGGATTATTATCAAGAATGGAGTGTACGATGTGACGAAGTTCTTAAAAGATGTACGTAAATATGTACATAAAGATATTCGATGTGTAAAAAGTGAAATAAAAAACAAAAACAAAATTTACGCAAAAAGTCATTCAATGCCTGTAAAAGAGACAAATTCAAATGAGATAAACGATTACTTGAAAGGGTTTAAAATGAGGACATACAAATTTTGTTTTTAAATGCAAATAGAACCTTTAAAGTGGTTTAAAACTTTGACATTGTTACAATATAAGTCAAGATTAATATAATATTTACATATTGGTGAAGTTGTCGAATAAACAACGTTCGGAAAATATTAAGGAAACAAATTCTGACTTAGTAGCCGAAACTTTAAGAGTGCTTACTTCAATTGTCGGTGGTAATAGTCGTCGCATAAGATATATTTTGTGTGGTATTCTTATACAAGGTGGCGCAAAATTAAACACTGTTTTACGAGTCATTAATTAACTTTACTCCAGTATTTGTCGGTTTGTATATGGCATCTGTATAGTTCGCAAGTGCCAAATATGATTTTTTTATTACGCTTCCATTGCAATTAGTTACAAACTATTTAAAACTAAAGTGCAATTTGTAGTGAGTTTGTGTAAAGGATAGAAAATAGAATGCGGATACTCTACTTAAATATTATGGAAATAAATAACCGATTTTTTTTCTCATTGACCAAGTCTTCTGGCTTTAGCGTTTAAGCCTTTTTCTCCATTTATTTGTGTCAACAAGGATGGGGGCCTTTGTGTTTATGTGTTTATTCAGTCTTTATGAGAATTGGACATCTTCTTTATAATGTCTGGAACTCAATCAAGAGCGAGGTCACGTTCGAGATCAGAGCTACAGATATATCAAGCAGCACCAACGGCATATTTTATGATGTAATTCTGAAACTTTTGAATTAGTTGAATATTGCTTTGGCTGGAACGACTCCATATCTGAGCGCCATAAATCCACGCAGGTTTTAGTATTTGCTTGTGCAAAGTTTTCTTGTTTCGGGTTAATAGTGGTGAGGTGGAGGTTAGCATCCAATGTCCTGCCTCAGTACTTTGCTGTATTTGAGTACGGAATTTGTGTCCATTTTTGGTGAATGGATTGCGCTATCGAGAGATGATTAACGATTTTTTATGGCCGGAATTGTATGGTATTGATCTGCACAACGTTTATTTTCAACAAGACGGGGCTACGTGCCGCACAAGCAACGAATCCATTGATCTTTTACGGGAAAAGTTTCCGGACAGTACTATCTCTCGAAGAGGTGATCGCTATTGGCCACCGAGATCTTGTGATTTAACACCTTGTAATTTTTTTCTTTGGGGCCACGTGAAAGAGAAGGTCTACCCCAACAGCCCATGGTCGATTCAAGACCTCAAAGATGGAATTCGGAATTCGTGAGGCTATCGAGGGCATAAGGCAGCCACTTTGCAATTCGGTTATGGAAAGTTTCATGAAAAGGATATTGCCCTGTAAGCGTGGTCGTGATGGTCATTTGCAGATCATTTTTATTAAAAATAGCATTTATATAGGAGGGTATTGTATTTTGCTGTATGTAAAGTTTGCATGCACAGACTTTGTTTCATTAAGTCGAAAATGTCATTTCTTTGTCCAACCGTAAATGTTGTTTATGGAGATTTGCAACGTGATTGACGACGACGTCATTTGCAAAAATTAGAAATCTTCCGATAGGGTGATTAATTTTACGCCACCTTGTATATTTGGGATTGCGTTTTCTCTTAGACATGATATGTGATATGAGCGGAGAAGGTTTAAGAATACAATTTTGATTAATTAGTAATTTGATGGTATATATCTACTTAGTCCTGCCATAAGTTCTGTTACAAGTTAAGTCTGTTACAGATTTGAAATTATATAATAATACTTTCTTTTATTGAAGTTAGTTTTATATATTCATGTAAACATCAAAAAAAATTTAAATTTTCATTCGAAATGATCACCATTTGCTTTTACACAAGCCTTCAAACGATTAGGCCATTCAGCCATTGCAGCACAGCATGCATGGTTTCCATGCATATTGACGTCGCTGCCGAATCAAAGATTGTTGGGACTCTCCAAATTTCTGTGAGATCTTCGACAGGCCATGTTCTCCAATTCCGATTCAATGATTTCATATCTGGACTTCCAGACGATGAATCTTCTGCGGCTATGACTCCGGGAATATTGTATTTTAGTCATTGCTAAGTGATTTGTGGGTTGGAGGGGAATCTTGCTGGAAGATCCAACGCTCTCCATTGGAGGGAGTACTGCTTAACTGCTTCATTACGCCTTGTAAGACATCCTCTTTGTACATTTTTGGTCCGATATTAACCGCAGAAATGAAGAGAAGTAACGCCGTTACAAGGCACACCCCCAAACCATTACAGAGGCTGGATGGTGGCCACGCTGAACCCTTGACAACAATTTTTACGTCTTTAGAAGTCTTAGCATAGATTTTGTTGTTTTGCTTATTAAAAACTCTTTCAACAGTGAAAATTTTCTCATCTGTGAAAATGATATTTGCGTGGCCATTGACCGCGTGCCACCGAAGAAGTTGCTTGCATCTCTCGAGTCTAATTTTCTTCACCCGCGTTGTCAAAAGATGAGTAGTTTAGCGACGAAAGGCGTTCATACAAAAAACATTCATACTGGTTGATACATTCATTTCACTGGACATGACTTTCTAAGGGGATTTTCCGCGAATTTTTTCTCAGACGTGAGGACGATCACTTCTTTTCCTGTCTGTCCCTTCAGTCGTTTGGGAAAAGCGATTGATCGTGCGGTACACAAAAGCTCACGAAATATTAAGTTTTTCCAGCAATTCGTAAATCTCACTTGCACTTTTACCAAACTTTTGAAATGCGCTTCTCCTTAGCCCCCCACTCCATTGTTAACAAGCGAAATTTGCCACGAAACTGAGTATAATTTATGAGTACACAATGCATACGAACAAAACCAAAAATAACGGAACTTTTTTCTGCGAAATCATCTAAATCTTTTAAATTTGATTTTCCTTTTAATCGGATATTCACGTATATAGATATTGAGTTTTGTTTAACAAGCTTTTCCAATTTTTCGTGATGGAACCATTTTGAAAATTATTTCTTTGCAGATTAGTAATGTTTGATAAATCCGTTTCTATGTGTAGTGTATTGTACTGTCTATCTATGCCAATTACAGACGAACAAGTCGAATTACCCGCCCATTTCATAGCTTATGAAACTGCTTTTCAGAGTAATCAGAAGTCTTAATAAGCGAATTTTATTGTTTGTAGGTCAAAGCGAATGTAAATAGAAAACACCAGACAACTCCCTTAGCAACTATGCTTCTTAGTCTATGCTAGTAAATAATAGGTGTTAGGCGTTAAGAATTGGTCACCAAGTTTATGAGATTATTGATACGAAAGGTGAGTGCTAATAGCTGTGTGCAACAATTTAAGGATCATTGACAGGGGGCGGGATGTTTCCAACCCTGGATAAAAGGTCTAGGCCCATGTAGTAAAACCTCAAAATCGTTTATAGAATAAATTTAAAAAAAAGTTGCAATAAATATCGGAGAGAAGTATTTAAGAAGTTAAGGTGCATATAGTAAAATTTTACGAGCAATAATTTTGTAGAGCATTTTAATCCATTAGGTATTTTACTACTAGGTTAAGTCCAAAATAAACAAGACTGGCGTCATAAAAAGGTTTTTTGATGGCGCCATCCTTTTAATGAGTTAGTGCGTTGGAAGTTACATCCCTTCAGTGGAAGCGAAGTTATTTCATCTAAAGTGTGAGTATGTTTGTGTCATCGATACAAAAATGAGTTTCGAACAAACCGGTAAACAGAAACATTTGAATTGATGAAAAACGTTTGTGGCGATGACTGTCTATCTCGTGCCAGAGTTTATGAGTGGTTTACAAGTTTCTGAGATGATTATGAGGACATAAATGACAATGACATACGGGCCGCCCAAATTCAGTAATCACCGAAAACTCCATCGAAATTGTTTGAAAATTTATCAAAAATGAATCGAAATCTTCTCAAATGAAGGCCGATATTCGGCTAACCATTGATGAAATTCAGCTTATTCTAAAATGTATCAGAAGACCGAGGTTATTATTTATCCATAATTGTATTCAATGCTATACAAATGTTATTCACACTGACTTTTTTTTTTATTCAGCAATTTTACCCAAAAATTGATGTGGAACATTTTATGGTGTTATAACCACAACAAACAGTATTCAAATTAGGGGCATTGATCTATTAATCAAATATATCCTATACATATCGTCCATATCCGCAATCTACGTTGGACACATTCTTGTGCCATATAATTTATTATTCATATCAGTGTTTTATAGAACTACTATACAAATTTTTATAACGGAATACAATTACAATTATTACAATAAAACAAATACTTATCAATTAATCGTGATTATTTGTAGCATCCTGGTGGTGAAGATTCAATACTCGAATATGCTGGTAAAGATGCCACTAAAGCCTTCAATGAAGTTGGCCATTCAACCGATGCCGTCAAGGAAATGAAATCATACAAAATTGGCACTATCAGAGCGGAGGTAAGATAAACAAATTGGAATAAATACATACATATGTGCATATGTGTATTTACTTGTGTGCACACAATTTGTGTACCATTGATTCGCGGAAACCCCTTTAAGATAGGTAAATGTTTGCACAACTTGGTCATGGACATAGCAGTAATTAAACTTTGCTACAATACTATCGTCTAGTGACAACGATATTTGATTTTTGTGTATACAGTAGCAGAACTCCGTCTATTATACAGTTATCTAACAACTGCATGTGGTGTAATACAGTGAAACCTAGATAGCATAGAGAAAATTACTCTGAAACTGAGAAAAATCACCCGGCCCAGTATTTGCTTTGTTGTTGCCCTAGAAGTATTTGCTTTGTTGAAAGTCCCTTACGGTTGGCAGAAGGCCTTGGGAACTCACTTCTAACATCTCAGAAACATCGGTCGGCGAATTATGTGAACGATTACCACTCTTCAGTGGGGGTTCGAGAATAAAATTCAGAAGCAAAAGTATTAAAAAAGTGTTACATGCAAGGTAATCAGGTGGCAGGAATAAATTATACTGCATTAATTTGAACGACGCACACTGGGGATTTTGTGGAAAAAAGTCAAATTTGCAACATACCACCTACGCAATGTTTAATGGTATTTCTAAATTCCAGAATAGAACCAACAATAAAATCAAAAAGAATTACTAAACTCCGACTTACAGTTTTTTTTATAGATATGTCAAAAGTATAATTTTTTTATAGTATTGAACTGACCAAGAAAAAACTTCAAAGCCCAAGGTGGTTTTTTTTCTTTTTGCTTGAGCCGACTTCCAATTTTTTATTTTTCATTTAGGGTACGATATTTTTATATATTTTAGCCGGAAGAACAAAGGCTATAAAGCATTTGATTATCTATTTATAATTAATTTTACGAAAAAAAAAAAATCATGTTCCTTCATATTCTTGGATCTGCAAGTTGAGCTACATTTACCTACGGTCAGAAACTAGTATCAACGTGTTGCTTAATAACGTCTCTTTCAGTTTTAATCAATTGCAGGTGCCACCAGGCGCCACTGATTATTTTTTGGCAATGATAATAACTAAACGCTTTCTAGTGTGTGCATAATGATAACGAAACACTTTTAATTTTGTTTTGGCATTTTGAGGGTAATTCAGAATTATGAACTTACATGTATCCTGTGCGTAAATATTTGCTGGCTTATATTAATAAAAAAAAAAAAAAAAATACAATTTATGACTTTTAAACAATTTTTTTTTTTTTTAATTTTTTTAAAAAATAGTTTTTAGACATGTGCTTTTCATACACAAATATATACAACTTCGTTAGTAGTAAAAATGTAAATATTTTTTGGGATGTATACTTTTTTCCGCATCTCTGTACAAAAATCCCCAGTGTGCGACGCGGACGAGTAGGAGGAAATGAATGAAGCTGTGGAGCTTGTACGTACTTATTAACCACTACTAACTCGAACCCCTACGATTTCTTCTCATATGAATCCCATTGCAAAATTATAAATATGCCAATATTTTTTTATTTAAAAATAGTTCTTGCTAGAACAAAAACCATACAATGTAAGGTTTAAAATTTCATCAAAAGTATCAACTTATTAACCAGAAATTTTAGAATTGAAATTAAAATGCAAATTTCAAGTAACTACAAATCCCCTTGATGGCATTTTGTTTTTTTTTTTCGTGCGGATGCTTGATGTCAAAATTAATCACCCTATCGGAAGATTTAAAATTTTCATCGTACGTTAATCATATTTGATGATTATGAGCTAGACGGTTGCAGTATGCAAACATACAAGCAGTGGATGGGAACACGGTCCAAATAAAGATATCCATTACTCAAGATAAACATTTTCCATTACAAAATTGGATGATTAATTTCGCCCCACCTTGTATAAACTATTGTATGAGGCGCAGATAGTGCCAGTGCTCTGCAAGAAATTTATTCTAGAAAGCGAACCGCTTACCAAACATGTTAGAAATTACATTTTCGAACTTTCAGACGAAGTACTAGCATGGCTCGGAAAACCCACATGAGCCTAGTGCAAACGATTTACTAAAGCAGGTTAATAGAGCTAATTAACTCTTCACTTCCCACTTGAACCAATTTATGCAGCAACCCTTTCCTAGGCGTACAATTGCACCACCTTTATTGTAGAAATTTAGGCGCTCGCCGATTTGGGCAGAGTTTAGTAGCACTGTTACAACAACAACATTTGAACTACTCATAATTATGTAAATATTAAAAATCATGCTAGTGTTAGTTGGAAAGTTTTGTGTTTTGCATGTCTCTCACTCAGTTGGTTCCGAGCTCGATACCCAGTGTGGACATGAAATATATGAAAGGTAGAAAATATTTTTTATCATTAAAAACAAGCCCGCTTGATTATATCCCGTTTAATTGAAAAAACCGTTTTATTGAAATAGAAACTTTGTTTTCATATTTTATTACATTTCCCATTAAAGTTAAAGGGAACCCGACTTACAGTACGCAACAAATGTGATAATATTTAAACCGAACGCCTAATACTTTTCTCTTCGTTGTCGAATACCATTAATAAAATCAATTGCATTGCAATATTTGCAACAGAATTAACGGTATTGTTGTTGTTGTTATTGTAGCAGCCAAAAACATTCCCCATACATGTACGGAGAGTGCTGCTGGAGTGACAGTACTTGGCCGGATATATAATAAATCCGGGTCGTTCCGGTCAGTAGAAACGACTGTCGGATACGAGTCGTTCCGGCCAGTAGAAACGACTGTCGGGGGAACAAATTAACGGTACTCTTTTGTATTGCTGTTCTACTTCTGAACTTAAACGGTCACAATATTTAGTTGGTGAATGACAGCGTGTTAAGCTTTGAGAAATTTCTTTGAGAAAAATAATTTCAACGGAAATATGATAAGTCAAATGCAACAAAATTTTAATATTAAAACAGGAAGCTCGTAGAAGAAAATTTGCAATGACTTTTCGGAAATTGGCGCGTTTAGTAGGACAGAGTTTAAACAGGCCTTGCTAAATGCCGAATAAGGAGTTGAAAAATTGATGCTACTGTAGAAAGTATTAGATGAAGGTTAAGAAAAAAATTAACATTAGACCCACTTAGAAACCCATTAAAAAATGTCACTTTACACGAAAATTATGTTTCGTGCATCAGTATTTAGTATGGTTCCTTGAAAAGTGCGGAAACGTCTTCTGGTCAGACGAAAGTAACATTGTACTTTTTGTTAGAAAGGGTACGAGACAATCAATTCAAGCCTGGTGGATCGAGTGGTTTTATATGGGGTAGTTTTTCGTATTACGGTGAATGCCCCAAAAATCGTGCTAGTGGCATAATAGACAACAGGAAATATGTAAATACACTCGAAACGATAGCGGTGAGATGGGCTTACCAATAAAACAGTGAACCGAAGCACCCTAGTAAATTGGCAAAAGAGTGGTTCAGGGCTATAGGGTTGAGGTCATGTAATGTCCAACACAATTTCCAGGACACAATCTTATTGAGAATCTTTGACGAAACACCAAACAAACAGTTTAGAGTTGAAAATAGAATGCAATAATAATCACCTTTGATGAGTAGTCGAAGGAACATGATAAATGAGATATGCCAAGATCTTATAAATTCAATGCATCGCCGTTGAGCCGCCGTTATATTATAATAAGAATTCTCCGATAAAAACTGTGCTACTCTAATACCTTATTTTTTAGTACATAATAATACGAAATTTGAGCGTTTTGTTACTTAAAGCGTTACTTTAGCCTCCAATTTGTTGAGCTACTATTATTTTGCCGCTTTTTTAAAACGGTTACTTTTTTTTTGCTTATTGGTTTTCATGTCTAGGACAGCTATAATTTGTCTGCAGTTTTATTTTGGAGCCTAAGTAATAGTTTATCCTTTTTCAATTCCGTTTAAATGAAACGACTTTAATTTTGTTGTGTGTTCGTAGCTTTGGCGTTGCTATTATAAAAACAGCTACTCAACAAAACCTATATTATTAATTTTGCCCTAAAAGCTTGTCTCGATAAATAAATTATTTGATTAAACAAGTAAATATTTTCAAATTCCCCCAAAAACCCATAATTTTAGGCATTTTAATTAAATGATGTCACTCTAATTAAAAAATAAATATATTGGTTAACTTCAACCTCGTGTGAAAAGGTTTGAATTAAGCAGGGTCTACTGCATTACTCAAAAATTTTCCAACAAACAAATTTAGTATGATTATATGGGATATTCATACATACTGTCAGCATGCTGGACATTTTTTTATATGGAAGAAAACATCCAACACTGTCAAAAAAAAAAAAAAAAATCGCCAAAAATCAACGCGATCTTTGAGCCACTTGAAACTTACACATTATTGCACCAAAATTCAATGAGCTGCATATACAGGGTGTGCCATGTAAAATTTGCTTTTTGAATCGGCTATAAAAAAAAACATTAATCAATATTTTTTCAAACTTTTTTTTTATTTTGAAGATTGAACATTGTCATTTATGAATGAAAAATAATATCGTTCAAATAATTGCCACGACTGGCTTTACAGTAGGCCATTCGATCAAAACAATTTTTAAGCACATTTTCTATTGTTTGGGCTCCAATTTCATGAATGGCAACTTTGATTTCGTGTTTTAAAGCATCAATCGTCTTGGGATGGTTCGCATAGCATTTGTCCTTAACGGCTCCCCACAAAAAATAGTCCAACGGGCTTAAATCACAGCTCCGAGGCGGCCAATTGATATCGGAATTTCGGCTGATTATTCGGTTTTCAAAAACGGTAGCCAAAAGTTCGAGTGTAACTTTGGCAGTGTGACAAGTTGCATCGTCCTGTTGAAACTAAATGTCGTCCATGTCATCCTCTTCAATTTTTGGAAACAACTCGTTGAGCATGTCACGGTAACGCTCGCCATTTACTGTAACCACGACTCCTCGGTCATTTTCGAAAAAAAAAAAATGGCCCGATGATGCCGCCAGACCAAAAACCGCACCAAACAGTGACTTGTGGATGCGTTTGCTTCTCTACAATAACGTGTGGGTTTTCTGAGCCCCAAATCCGACAATTTTGCTTATTGACGTAGCCACCGAAGTGAAAATCAGAAAAGAAGAAAAAGGCTCACCACTTTGGAAATAGGTTTTCAATATTTCCCAATTTTGTTCAAGCGTATAGCGTTCCATTTCGTAAATGTCACACATGTCATGACATGTCATTTGTGTTACCATTCTCAAAAAAATAGGTGGTTCAAAAAGCAAACACTATATGGCTCACCCTTTATAACTGTGTATCCGGATTTTATCTAAAGATTCTGAGTAAACAAATTACAGAATTTCATAAATTTCGTACGAAGTTTGAATCTTGGGGTTTTATTGTTTTTCTTATAGTATAAAACATATTTTTATAAAAAAAAATAATTGAAATTAAAAAACAAATAAATGGTCAAAACTCGCCAAATATTGAGTACACTTTCTTTTGACGCTAACAGTAGATACAGATTTAAAAATTATTTTCAGCATCGCTTGAAATTTCCAAATTTAACGATAACAAAAAAGCGTTTAAATAGATTTTTATTTCCAAATTATTAATTTAATTTTTTTATTTCCAGTCCACGCAAATACTTGATACGCAGCCATCATCCGCAGCTAATGGTCCGAGTGAGAAGCAGCCAGCAGAAAATTATTCTGAAACACAAAATAAAAGAAAAAAATTGTTCTTTTGCTGTTGAATCAAAACAGGCCGATAAATTTAGGACAATTTGCCTATCTGTGATTCCTGCTGCCTGTTGCTGATATTTCGTTGAAAATATAATTATAATTTGGCGAATATTTTGTCATTTTCATACAAAGTCGTGCTCAATCTCATTAAGTTGTATGCGAAAGCTTCAAATTAAGAACGCAGTGGGAATATTTAATAACTTGTTATTTATTTATTTTACCTACATTATATAGTGTTGCTGAATTAGTTCTTATATACATAACAGTAAAATTTAGTTTACGTTACAATATATAATATAAATAAAATAATTATAGATAAGTGTACTAAGTGTAAGTTGCCAATAAATGCATATTCAAATACACTTGATCTACATTTTTGTTTAATATTTATCTCGGTGTCCCTAATTGTTTCCCTCATAATTTACCTTTTAACTTGCTAATTTTGCAGAAGGCAAAATACTGCAATAATTCCCTAATCAACAGTGCTACTTAAAAAATACAGTTCAGTTAACGTTGTGCGAATGCGGGCTTTACACCTTAAACCTTCGACATTTAACTTATAGTTCTTCCTCGTCATTTGCCATTTTATTGTCTCGCAATATCGAGCAGGCTTTATCAAAGGGCTCCGTTGAAAAGCTAGAAACATTGACTGCACAAAACCGCAAGTAATGATAGAAACGAGTTGAGCGCCGCTCCTGCATGGCGCGCTGTTTCTCACTGCGACAGATGGCACGCAATGCTGGTTCCACATCTAAAGCTCTCATGCGTTGGCTATGCGAACTAATTACGTTGCTGTTCAAGTAGTCGCAAAGTGAAAGCCTATATAACAAAAAAGAAAGAATTATCGTACTTTGTATGGACGCCAAAAAATATTCACATATGTGAATCTTGATTTCATTTTAATCTTAAATCTATCTAATTATTACATTTTTACACTTATGCTCGTATTACTTACATATGTACGTGCGGAAGCCTACGTGTCTTACATGGAAAAAATACGAATAGATTTGGTTGAGAACAAGGAAATTGTAATCACGGCATAATAGTAAATATTAAATATGATATTCTCCCTCAATGAATTGATGAACTGAGGAAGAGAACTTCTAAATTAATTTGGACCAGACGGGTGAGATGTAGTTTAGGTCGAGGAATTAAAAAAAAAAATTTAAAAATTTAAAATTTTTTAAATTCAAAAAAAAAAAAAATTTAATAAAAAAAATTACAAAAAAAAATTATAAAAAAATTAAATACAACAAAAAAAAATTAAAAAACAAAATAAAATAAAAAATAAATAAAATAAAATAAAGAATAAACAAAATAAAGAATAAACAAAATATAAAAAAATAACAAATAAATAAAATAAAAAATATAAAAATAAAAAAAGTATTTATGGTTCGTTTAGGCTTCATTTAGATAAAGAGAAACATTTTTATTTAGTAATATTTGCGGGCTAATTTGGTATACGAGGTCTGTTAAAAAAATAAGGTGAATTTTCAAATTTCGCGGGTTACGTACATTCGACTTTCGATTATTAATTTTTTGTTATGTTGGTACACTCGTCTCGTTGGTGGAAAGCTCTAGGGAGAGAGTACAATTCCAAATTACTCGGCAGAATACAAAGATCAGCCTGTGCAATAACGATCGGTGCAATTAGATCATGTCCTAGAGAGGCTCTCAATACACTGACCATAGTGCATTTAGGTTAAATGAAAGCGGCGCTGGAAAGAAAAAACTTATGGTCACGCTAGTCTATTATTGCGACAAGCTCAGTTACTAGTCTATTATTGCGACAAGCCCAGGACTGACTACATCGTTCCGACGGTAACTTTCAATAGGAATTTTGCCACTCTCTTTCCATCTAAGGAAGAATGGAATAAGGGATTCTCTCTAAACAACTTCGACACTACAGACCATACAGATGGCAGTAAAATGGATTGTGGTGTTGTAGCTGATATATATTTTCATAGACTTGGAATTGAAAAATCTGTGCGTCTCCCTAATACCAGCAGTGTCTTCCAGGCGGAAGTACTGGCAATTGGGGAAGCTTGTATGCTACTAATCACGGATTTCTCTTTTAAGGGCAATATCGCTATTCTTTCGGATAGCCAACTGCTGGACTTGGCTACAACAACCTCTAAAGTGGTGGAGCAAAGTAGGAATAGCCTCACCTATTTGAGTGAAAACCATAAAGTAACCTTAATTTGTGTCCCGGGACACCGGAACATAGAAGGTAACAAAAAAGCCAATGAAGTGGCAAGAGGGGGATCTGCCATGAATAACGTTCTTGCAGTACCGGTGTTCACACCATTAGGCGCAGTCAAGAATGCAATTTCCCTAAAATACCTTCAAATCGCAGATTGTAGATGGAGAGACCAGACGAAATGCAAAATCAGCAGGACGTTATGGTCCACCTACAGCAATCGTCGACATTGATAAACATGAAACGACGGGACGCCTGGAAACTCGCGGCAGTCATAACTGGCTTCTGGTCTATCGGAGAACAAGCCGCCAAAATGAGCATCCCTCACAACACACACTGTCATAGTTGTAAACAACCGAAGAAAAAGGAAACAATCTTCCTCTGTGAATGCCCTGCCCTATGGAAGGGCAGAATGTTAACCCTGGGCAAACCGCTGTTCGAAAGTCTCGAGCAACTGTCTGGCTTAGACGTCAACAGCCTAATAAGTTTCCTAAACCGCACAGACTGGATATAGTCTTGCTGTAAATAACTGTTAAACAAGTTGGTAACGAGGATATGGCAACAAAATGGGGCGGAAACGCAAGTTAGATTCTGGATGAATCACCACTCTAACCAACTAACCAACACTCGTCTCGAAGTTATGTTCACGGTTATAGCTAAATAGCATATTTAGTTTGTTTGTGAGAGGCATAAATAAGACAAGTGTTTTGCGTGTTCGGCGATTTTGTGCTATCGAAAAAAATGGATCAAAGAAGTTGCATAAAATTCTGTATAAAAAATGGAATTAAGTGCTCAAAAACACTTGAAATGTTGGCAGTGGCATACGGTCAGAGTACTCTGAGTAAAAAAAATGTTTACAAGTAGTACAAGCTTTTCACAGAAGTTCGAGAAGATGTGAATGACGACGCTCCCTCTGTACGCCCCAGAACATCGACAACCGATGAAAATGTTGAGAAAGTGAAGAAAATTGTTTTGGAGAATCGTCGAATCACAATTACAGAAGTTGCTGAGGATGTCGGCATATCGGTTGGCTCATGCCATGCAATGTTTTCGGAAATTTTGGGCATGAAGCGTGTGCCAGCGAAGTTCGTTCCAAAATTGCCAATTTTGACCAAAAACAACGTGCAGGAGCATCGCTCAGGGATTGTTGAATGACGTCAACGATGATCCAGATTTGCTTAAAAGGGTGGTGGTGTTTGCTGGTGACAAATCACGGGTATATGGTTATGATATAGAAAACAAAGCCCAATCGTCCCAATGGTAGACTCTAGGAGAGCCAAGAGTCGATTGCAGAAAATCACTTGTCTTATTTATGCCTCTCACAAAAGAACTAAACACGCCCGTTGCTAAAACCGTGAACATATCTTCGAGACGAGTGTACCAACATAAAAAAAAAAATAATAATAATAATCGAAAGTCGAATGTACGTAACCCGCGAAATTTGAAAAAGCACCTTATTTTTTTAACAGACCTCGTATATACAATAGAAAAAGTCGACCGATTTTCCGAATTCTAAATAAAACCACACCATAATGTTCCCTCAACGGATGTAGCAAATAAGGCATACCCACATTTAAGCCCACTTATTTAAAATTTGCATGTTTCACTCTAAGAGGGATGGGGTTTTCTGGGGATTTTGTATACAAACTAATTTTCTAACTTGTTTGAAATGCTGAAAATTAACTTAGTTTTTGGAATATTTCAAAAATTATATATATATCGTGATATAAAAAACTGTTATAAAAGTTTCGAGTTTCGTTGTCATTAGAGCTGAAAATAATTTGGCTTACAAATATTTCGATGTGAACGATTAAAGACATGATTTTTAAAATAACTGTAATTTCCACAATAAATGTTGCCTGTCATTGAATTTCATATCTCAATAAACGAATTTAATAGTGAGCTGAGCTCTAATGATTTAACAAAAATAATTGATTCCCCATTGTGGTTGTTCAAAATTAGTTAAACTTGTTTTAATGCTTTCAATAAATTCAGCAATTGGTTTAATCCTATTCTAATACTTGGTCTACCCATGTTTATATATATGAGTTGCAGATTTTCTCTTCATATTGTGGAAGTCCCAATTTTCAGATTATGAACCTGAACAGTCATATACTGACGCCTAGCTTTCCTCAGTTGGAAACTTGTCGGAAATATCTTATATTATATATAGTTTATGAACTCCGTTAAACTTACCGTTCTGTTGGCGTATTGAAAAGATTATACGGGCAAGGTTTCGCCGCCAAATTCACACTTATCGCCCCTTCCACTATCCCGTGTGCAATATGCTCCGACAGATGTGGCAAAAGCCGATCGACGCCAACATCGACGCCCCCTCCTGTATGTAAATTCCTACAAACTGCATCTCGACTGCCTTCCGTTATATCAGCATTATGTGTGCCTAGTAGCGCAGCAATTGAAAGGTTTTCATAGAAATCACATAGAACATCGAGAGGTTTAGTCGTTTGCTGATAATCTGATTCGATATCAGTTGCGGAACTGTTGATCCCAGTTTTCTTCAGTGTTCGTTTTTTGCGTTTCAATGAGCCATTTTTTTCACAGTCATTCTCAGTGAGATTTTCTATTTTCTCGCTTTCATGTATTGGTGGCACATTCAATCTTTGCGAACAATGTAACATTTCGGTTAAGTTAACGCGGAACAAACTGAAATCAACCGGAAACGGTATGCGCCATTGTTCATTTTGATTGCAAGTGAAAAATTCGAACAAAGAACGATGTATGTATACATCAGCGTTGGAACCATTTTTATTATTGACATTAGCATTCACTCGATCTTTGCCAAGTTGCTCATCTGGTTCCTGAGATTGCTGTGAATTCCCTTCTTCTGATAAGCGGCGTTTTGTGGGCGATGCAAAGAATCCCAACTCACGTTTTGTGCCATCGGCCTTCTGTGGTGTACGCTGTTGCGGTTCACTTTTAATATTTGTATTTGCTATCAGCTTACGATCGCCACCACTCTGTATGAAAAATTGCAACTCCAACAGTGTGCGACGCAAATCTTTTCCATTGTATAAATACAGAGAAACCAAATCATCCAAATTAATGGGACAATTTTCAATTAGTGATAAAATAGCCATGAAACGCGATATGTTTAGTGCATTCGGCGGCGTGAAATATATTGTATTTTGATTCATCAAACGTTGCAAATGCAAACAATTGGGATTCGTCGCCATTACAATGACCGGGCGTTTAGAACTCGCTGCCAATGTGTAGATGGCATCTGTAAAACCGCAGTCCAATTGATCGAACACCACATCGGCATCTTCGATTAGTATAAGAGACTTTCGCGAATTTTGATTAATATCTGCATTACAACTGCTGCTACTGTCGGCATCCATGTGACTTTGGGAGTTTTGTCTCTTTGCTTTTTTGTCATTCAGTGACATGCGGAGTAAATTTTTCTGCGCCTTGTTGGCACTTTGTGTAGGTGTAGAGTCTTTACGAATTTGATGTGATTGTGTTGCTTCCTAAGAATTTTTCAGAAAGTAGACAAGATACAAATAATGTTCTTCAAATATTTTTCATTCTTGGAAAGTACACATAATATAAACAAGTAACGAATTCTCAACGTTCGGACGATCCGAACATACCATACCCAAACCATGTATTTGGTGAACTTATCTTACGTAGATATATAATAAATAGCAATAGATTAGGCTCAGCAAAGTAAAGCAAATTAAAAAGGCGTGTGAGAAGATTTGTTGAATTTAAGGCAGTACGTTGAGAGCCTCATACAATGCCTCTAAAGCAATTTTGTCATTACTTAAGGGGTAACACCACTCTGCACGCGTAAAATAAACACGATTTTTAAAGAATTTTTTTGTATAGAAAGAAAGGGAAAACAATCACTCTGATTTGGGAAGTTATTACTTATATACTAAAATACAAAACTACAAAGTTTGATCGAAAAATTTTACAAAATGGCGGTATTGGAGACATTTTTGTAATGTGGTTTCTCTTGAAGGAGCTCCGCGGCACGCAGCACAGAGGGTGCAAATTTTAATCTGGAACAAGGAAATTTGTTTTTTCTTAATCTACATAGCTAGAGAAACACGTAGGGGATTTAAAAAATATTTATTTTTGTGGAATTAGCATGCATTTGAAGAAAAAAACTCTATTTTGGACTAAAAAAACGGCAATTAAATAATTATAACAATCGTTTAAATTAATCTATCGAAAATCCCCTACGCTCTTCTCTTAAGAAGGTTATTATACAGACGTAGTGAAAAACCTGATTAAAAATATTTAAAATTGTTTGAGTTATGCTGCGTGCCAATTTCAGAAAACGTGTTTTGAGAAAAACGCGTTTAACGTTTGGAAATTTGGAGAAATCGTTAGGTAGCAGTCACTAACGCTTGGTTAAACGCTTAAAATATTTATGAAATAAACTTCGGTAACGTATAAAACTTTTTGTTCTGTATTTTAAAAGGTTCAAAGAATTTTTTAAGCTTATAAAAAAAAAATCAATTTTTTGAAATTTCTACAGTGGTAATCCGTTTTTTTTATTTTTTTATTTTAAATGCCTGAAGAAAAATAGTTATACAGCCGGGTTGGTTGTAATATCTAAATTTTTTCTAGAATTACCCGTTGCGGCCACCGTAGCCGATTGGGTTGATACGTAACTACCATTCGGAATTCACAGAGAGAACTTAGGTGATACACCAAAATTAAGAAACACATTTTCCCAATGGCGGTTGCCCCTCGGCAAGCAATGGCATACCTCCGAGTTTATTTCTGCCATGGAAAAGCACCTCATGAAAATAACTGCCGTTCGGAGTCGGCTTGTAACTGCAGGTCCCTCCATTTGTGGAACAATATCAAGACACACGCAACAGTCGGTTCTACGTTACCGGAACGACCCGGATTTATATCCGGCCAAGGACTGTCACTTCAGCAGCAAATATATGTATTGGGAATGTTTATGCTGCTACAACAACACGCCACAAATAGGAAGACGAGCTCGGCCAAACACCCAAAACGGGTGTACGCGCCAATTATATACATATGGTATATATATATATCCGTTGCACAAAAGGACAGGTAGACTATCTGAAAGACTTACAGACATGGCTAAATCGATTCCTTTCATTATTCAGTACATTCTAGTGAGGCTATTATGTATTATATAAACGAATGTAATGTGAACAAAGTTTTAACAGCGTTATGCACTGGGTATCGAAATATAACAGAAATGTATTGCTTTATGGCGTATGTTACTTTTATATCTAACCTGTAATTCTTGTATTAAACGCTTTCCTGTACGCTTCATACCAGCATTTATTTCCAGCACATTGAAATTCATATCGTTTGCAAGCGCGTATACTGCATTCGTTTTGCCACTTGATACTGGCCCCAAAAGCACCACAGCGTTACTTGCCACACTGCTTATACTGGAAGTCGAGTCATTAAACGCATCAAAGGAGTCATCTATTGTTTGTGAATTACGTGCACTTCCGCCATTACTATTGGCCCAAGTCGCAAGAAAGTCACGTAGCTGTATGACTGGTACAAGATTTACAAGCACTTGTTCAACTAGCATCGGCTTATACTTTTCGGTAAATAACAGCTCACCATTCGGTGCTGTTGCTGGTGGCTTTACATCATCCTGCTCAGAGATAGCACCTGTTGCTTCCGAATTACGTTTACGCTGGCTTTGACGGGTTACCACAAACGATTCGCTTACTTGTTCCATACTTTGTGCCGAATCCAAGGCACTAAAATACCGATATTTTTCGCGCATTTGATTATAACACTTGAATGTGGGAAAACGGTCAAATTCGGATTTCCAGAATTTTACTACAGCCCTTCTGTTATCAAGTATTTGTAATGGGATACTAATTGGGGGTTTCAGTTTCTCCAGACATAGATTAGCTTTCGCAACTAACTTCATTTTTCTTGTGCTGCCTGTATTGCTGCGAGAACTACGCCTGCAACCCTTTGAATTTGTTATCTCTGACGAAACAGTATTTATATCAAAGTTAACATCGTCATCAGACGGCTTCAATTTCAAATTATAATCGCGTTGCATTTGTAAAAATTGCGTGTCATCAACACTTAATTGTTGAACATGGCAAATACGTGGAAAATATTCCAATGCTTCGTCGTATGTTTGTTCATATTGCTTTTGCTTTTCTATTTCCAAGCGCATTTTTTCTGGAACACCCGACATAAGAAAATCCTGTCGTGCCTTTAGCACAACTGGATCTGGGCTAGGTTTTGGAACAGCACGCACAAAAACTGGCGCCAGTTTTTTTGATATTTGATCCGTGGAAATTGACGTATTGCTATCATCTAAATCTATTATTATATCCTGTTCACTAAGTGTGTTATTTTTTGTCTTGGTGGCACCTCTTTTAGTCGAAGGTGAAGCTGGAGCCAATTTGGTCGGACTGATTTCCAAATCATAGTCATAACGAGCTTTTCCCGCACAGGACCGCTTTGGTCTTGCGCTTGACGAATTTTCAACAGCTCTCTGAAGATCTAAGGGCTGTGGTGTTTCTTCTTTTAATGGTGCAATAGTGGTAGTGGTTGCAACGGCTAGCCCGGTACAGTTTTTTATTGAGCGGCGTGCACGTGATTTCGGCGTTTCTGTTTTGGAGTCGTTTTTATTTATTTCTAATGTTTCTTTAGACTTTTTAACAGCAATTTCTGTTGGCGATTCTTTTCGAGGGAAATAACCCAAGAGACTATCCCGTTTTTTTGTGGGAGAATTAAGTTTAGATAAAAATTCTTCAGTCTCTAGGTCTGGCTGCACTATCTCTGTAATATCATTATTTGATTCCACAGAATCGAATCGCTTTGATATCCGCTTCTTGCGTTTTGATTTTTCGTCACTTTGGTTTGCTACAGTACCTATATTATCATTTTTCTTGGCTTTCCTTCTACCAGCAGATGTTCGACTGGTAGGCGTATTATCCTGATTTGGTGATGATCCATGCACGAGCATTTGTTTCAATCTTGAATGAATAAAAAAATGTTAATTTATTTTTAATTTATTGATATTTTTTCAAATGTTACCGTTTTGCACGATTTTCCAATTGTTGCTCTACAAACATAGCCCGTGTTTCTTCTTCCAACTTGCGTTTTGTTCCACCTTTTTTATCTGCCCATTCTTGCAGCATTAATCTGCGCTTAGTATTCACTGTGGATTCATGACTCGTATTGGGTGAAGTTTCTTTTCCGGGCGTATTCGAACCGATCGTTTTATTTCTAGCATTCATCATTACCTCAAAAGCATTCATGGTTTTAGTCTGATCTCCAGCTGCCGAAGTTCCACCCGTAATCATTTCTTTTGTATTCACAATTGGTTCTGATCTTTTTTCTACATTATCTAAAGCGGGTTCATTCTTCTTAGGTGTGCGTTGAAAATGTCGCAGAATATCGCCATTGCCCGAAGAACTTTTTAAAGGACTTTTATTATTTAAAACCGTACTTTTATAGCTGCTTTGTTTAGAAACTTCCTGGTCATTTTTCTGAACAGAATTTTCTTGTAAAGGTTTATTTTTTAGTCGTTTATTATGCGTTTTCCCCTCATCCTCAGATTTTCCGGAGAGACAATCATGGACAACCTTCTGGTTGCCATGTCGATCCATCTTTTCTAATTCTGCAGTAGCCACGGCTAATGCGGCAGCTTCTCTTTGAGCCAGTTTTTTTCGCTCCCTTTTCCTTCTATGCTTTTGCCTATGTTTCTTTTTTACAGAATTTAAAACTTCTTCCATATTTTGCAGTATCAGTTTTGAATTTGGACGTGTAGTCTTAACGATAAATTTGCAAACGTCTTCAGAACAGCTATCCTTCACCGAAGCGGTATCATCATTTTGTTTAAGATCGTCATGTTGCAATGCTGATCTACTATTGATTTCGATCGCGCTTTTAAGATCTCTTGTCTCATTTGCCAAAAGTTCAGATGAATCGGTCATACTAAACACTTGTTTTTACCCAAAAGTACGTATTTTCTAGAGCCTTTTACTTAAAAAATATGTAATTTAAAAGCAGTAAGCAAATTTTGTGTAAATTTATTTCCACATCGTTATGAGACTACACGCAAATAAAAAATGCTGACCTAAGAAATGGCCTCATGCGACATTTAGTACAAACCAGAAAGAGACCGGCAACAGTGTACTTGTATGGACTTTTCCAATTTATATATTTTAAAATTAAAGTCCTTATTTACGGAATAGGTATTATGTTAAACTTATTTAAATATATATGCATTATTTTGAAAAAAAGAAGCATAGAACACTAAAAAACGCGAATTTATAAAAAATACACTACTGTAGTGTCGCACCGCTGGACATTCGTTGGCAGCTTATGTCAAATGGAGGAAATTGGCGCGAACGGTACAAACAAATAGTACTGAACATACACAATGTGCACTAAGTTGCCCTATTTATATTTGAAAACAATTTTGTTCAGCCACTATCTGCTAGAAAACTTTACACTCTATAAGAAATACGATTTGTAATAAATTAACTACTTTTTGATCAGTATAATAAATAAAGATTTAGGTATGAGTATTTTGTAGAGAAAACTTTTTCCACAACCTTTAGTACCAGTGTTGCCAGACTTTCCTCAAGTAAAATTAGAAACTTCGTTAACCTTTTTTTAACGAAACGACGCGTAATCTTTATTTGTTCCTACAGGGCTGTCCTTCTAGCAATTGGAATTTAATTCGATTACAAATCAAGATGCATGGATATTTTTCGATTAATTATTTTTTAAATAACACCTTAAGGAAATTCTAATGATGACGAAGAAACATGATATAAATATAACTAAGGGCGATTTCAACGACATATTATATGATACATAAAGTCATTACAGAATTGAAAGACGACGATGATCCTTTACTGAAATAAAAAATGCGATAAAATAATAAAAATCGGAAAGGGGCAGGTTGTCATGGAATCTAATGCTGGAAAAAAACGAGAGGCCGCTAGAGAAACAACACAATTTCGTTTTAAAAAAGATTCAGGGAGCAGAGAATCCATATTTTGCCTTCAAATGCTGACACAAAAATCATAGGACACCAATCAAGAGATCTGCATGTGTTTCATAGACAACGAGAAGGTCTTTGAGAAAATACAGCATAACAAGGTAATTAAAATAATGGAAGTATTATATATTAACAAGTATGACATAACATTTATACAAATTTTGTATTGGATTCAGACTACAGAAAATAAATTCGGAGACAATAATCTAGAGAAAGTGGTACAAGGATGCATACTATCTCCATTATTATTAAAAGGTGCGTACTATCTCCATTATTGTTCGCGTACATTTAAAGACACAATAAATAACTATTAAAGTTAATTAGACGTATATAAATAACACTCGTTACGCAGACGATACAACGCTAGTGAAAAAGTGGAAAAACACAGAAAAGACTTCGGGCTATATATAAGTAATTATAAAACCAAATTTAGTATCGTAAATAAAGTGGGAGTTGAAAACTCTCACAAGCTACATATATAAAGAGAAAAGCAAACACCATCAAGGATCTATCATACATTTCTTGTAGGGTGAGTTCACTGTACGTTCTTTTCTAAAAAACAACGACACCGGCGCCATCTGGTATTGGCTAGCTACAATGCACTAAGTAGCTTTCCAAACGGTTCCACATGCATGGAATCTGTCAGTGTGAATTTGACAACTAGCAAGTAGTGCACATCAACGTGTCAAAAAGTAAAATTTACTCTAATTTCACCTCCGTTGTTCTGTTTTTTTAGGAAACCATAAACATATAAAAACGATTGTGAAAATATAATAGAATAAAAATTGCAAGGGCGCACGTGCTAGAACGGCAAAAATATGGTTTTGGCAGATTTAGGACGGAAGATTACCTCGGCGATCCAATCGCTGAGTAAGGCGACAGTTATCAATGAAGAGGCTCTCAATTCAATGTTGAAAGAAATTTGTGCAGCCTTGCTTGAGGCTGATGTGAATATTCGATTAGTGAAACAATTGCGAGAGAATGTACGGGCTGTGATTGATTTTGATGAGATGGCAGGTGGATTGAATAAGCGACGCATGATACAATCTGCTGTTTTTAAGGAATTGATCAAATTGGTCGATCCAGGTGTGAAGCCTTATCAGCCTGTGAAGGGTCGACCCAATATTATAATGTTCGTCGGCCTGCAAGGTTCAGGCAAGACTACAACATGTACCAAGCTAGCCTATCACTACCAAAAACGCAACTGGAAATCTTGTCTTGTGTGCGCTGATACTTTCCGTGCTGGTGCTTATGATCAAATCAAGCAGAATGCGACAAAAGCGCGTATACCATTTTACGGCAGCTATACAGAAATCGATCCAGTCGTCATAGCACAAGAAGGTGTAGAAATGTTTAAGCGTGAAGGTTTTGAAATTATCATCGTTGATACTTCCGGTCGTCACAAACAAGAGGAGTCTCTGTTCGAAGAAATGTTGGCTGTGTCTCGAGCTGTTTCTCCAGACAATATAATTTTCGTGATGGATGCCACTATTGGGCAAGCTTGTGAGGTTCAAGCGAAAGCTTTCAAAGAGAAAGTAGATATCGGTTCGGTTATCATTACCAAGCTGGACGGTCACGCGAAGGGTGGTGGTGCACTTTCAGCTGTTGCATCAACTAACTCGCCAATTATTTTCATCGGTACAGGAGAACATATCGACGACTTGGAACCATTTAAGACGAAACCATTCATAAGCAAACTTCTTGGTATGGGTGATATCGAAGGACTTATTGACAAGGTAAATACTTTGAAGATATTTCATTTTATATTGATAAGACTTTAAAAATGGTGTTGTGATTTCTTCATCGTACGGCCGTTATGTTGTTGTTGTTGTAAGAGCAAACACATTCCCCATACATGTACGAGGCGTGCTGCTGGAGTGACTGTCCTTGGCCAGATATATAGTAACTCCGGGTCATTCCGTTCGGTTCTACGTTCCCCCGACGTTTTTCTTCGTTGCAGGAACAACCCGGATTTATATCCGGCTAAGGGCTGTAATTCGGAGAACATAGGATGTAATCTCCGTGAAACACGGAATGAAAAAGTTGTAAAGCTCCTCATAAAAATATCTGTCGTTCAG
The DNA here is from genome assembly GCF_027943255.1 of Anastrepha obliqua. Classification (NCBI taxonomy): domain Eukaryota; kingdom Metazoa; phylum Arthropoda; class Insecta; order Diptera; family Tephritidae; genus Anastrepha; species Anastrepha obliqua. The sequence continues at coordinate 78,955,744 of NC_072894.1, forward strand.
AGTCGGCTTAAAACTGTAGGTCCCTCCATTTGTGGAACAACTTCAAGACGCATGCCACAAATAAGAGGATTAGCTCAGCCAAACACCCAAAAAGGGTGCAAGCGCCAATTATATATAATATATATAGGGTTTTTCAGTAAGAACGCTTCAACTTTTGAACTTTTTTGAATAAAACACAAACGGTTTGACTTTTTTAACTAATTTTTTTTTATTATCGAGTTTGAACATATATAATACATTTAAGTATGAAATTGGATTTCTTTTGCATGACCACCGCGTGCACGTTTTACGAAGCCCAATCGTTGAACCCAATTTTCGACCACTCTTTTGCATAAATCGGCCGAAATTCCAGCAATTTGGTGTTCAATATTGGCTCTGATCTCTCAAATCGTCGCCGGCTTGTTACTGTAGACCAATGACTTCACATAATCCCAAAACGGGACGGCTTGTTAAATGGACCGTAAAATGGCCGTAATGCTCTTAAAGTAGCAGCAACAGAACGATTATTTTCATAAAAAATTTGCACAATTTGCAATCGTTGCTCAAGTGTGTAGCGTTCCATGATGAAATGTATACTAATGAAGTTTACAAATAACAAGCGAAAAATTAAAAATATTGCGTCGTTCGCCCTCCCTATCCGAAAAAAGTTGAAGCGCACCTATTGAAAAACCCTTTATATATATATATACATAAGGACTGTCGCTACAGCCCCTTTCTTCAAACATTTTATTGACTTACAAGATATTTTATTCATTATTTTGTTTTTAAGGTCAACGAACTTAAATTGGACGGCAACGAGGAGCTACTGGAGAAGATCAAACATGGTCAATTTACTATACGTGATATGTACGAACAATTTCAAAATATCATGAAAATGGGCCCTTTCTCCCAAATAATGGGCATGATTCCTGGTTTCTCACAAGACTTTATGACCAAAGGCGGTGAACAAGAATCCATGGCACGAATAAAACGTATGATGACCATGATGGATAGTATGTCTGATGGAGAGCTAGATAATCGTGACGGTGTTAAATTATTCACCAAGCAGCCAACACGTTATGTACGTGTAGCTCAGGGTGCTGGTGTGCTCGAAAAAGAAGTGCGCGATTTAATTTCTCATTACACAAAATTCGCAGCTGTGGTGAAAAAAATGGGCGGCGTTAAGGGTCTCTTCAAGCAAGGTGACATGGCAAAAAATGTGAATCCAACTCAAATGGCGAAGTTAAATCAGCAAATGGCGAAAATGATCGATCCGCGCATGCTGCAGCAAATGGGAGGAGTTGGTGGACTGCAGAATATGATGAGACAACTACAACAGGGTGCAGCTGGTGGTCTCGGTGGTTTAGGAAATTTAATGGGTGGCTTTGGTGGGAAATGAGAGCTGCAAGTGGTAGACGAATGTTTAGATTGTAGGGTAACTATTTGTTAAGAAAGAGGGTAAGCAAAAAGGCAAAAGCCGATGATGAGGTCAAAAACACATCTGCTTTACTTGTTGCGCCAATAAAAAGTTTTTCTTTTGTTTTCCTAACGAAAAGATTTTTGATTGTACCATATATTGTATAAATTTCATGTTATATAAATCGGAACAAATTAAAAAAGAAACTTAGTTACATATACACAAAGCGGCGTAAAACTCGTCCAAGTTTAAGATATGTTCTTTTTGTATTGATGCCAATAAATCACTAAAAACCACATAAAAAAATTCTTTGAAAAACCGGGGAGAACTCCAAACAAATGTAATAACGGCCTGTTGTATATTTAGTCCTTATCGACAAAGAAAATTTTATTTACCATATACCCCTAGATTAAGTTGTATTGGAGAGTCGTTGCTGGAATCTAAAAGGTTGCATGATTAATAAAAAAATCCAAATAAATCTTTCGTTTCATGTATATATATTTGCCTTTGTCCAAAAATCCCCCAGAGTACTTCATAAAACATTAAATATAAGTTGCGTTCGACAGAAAATTATATATTAGTATAAACATAATCAAATCGCTGAGTGGACTTCGGCGAGCGAAGATTCGATGTCATAATTAAAACAGACTGGAGTACATTCGATTGCACTTTACCCCAGCAACGGCAAAGTTCGTCGTAAATAGATTTAATTTATGTTTAATTTTACCGCTGGCAACAAAATCAACTGGCAGTGAGAAATGTAAATAAATATTCGCAAACGCTGTCCCATTTGCAGAAATTTCTCGCATATTGTAAATATGTTATTTAAAACTTCTATAATTTGAATTAATTTAAAAACAATGAGGGTTTTGTTTTGGTTCTGTTTGACCGAGCAAATTGTTGGGACAAAAATAACTCGATGACATTGTTCCGCTCGACGATTTCATTATGTTTATACTATTAACCAAGGCGCATTTATTAAAGGTGGTGGCACTAGACCAAGAACAATATTTGTACGTTTGCTTGTCACGGCAAAGTATTGGAAAAGTTTAAAACAAAAAAATAATTCGCCTTGTTTTATTCTGTGCTACAGCTACATGGACACGGCGAAAGAAAAAAACAAATAAGCTGATTTGCCAACGCCACCTTTAATAGATTCGCCTTGCTGTTAGGAGCGTTACGGAAATTATCTTCCAAAGAGAAGAAAGAGGAAGCAAGTTAATGAGCGGAAAATTTGCTATCACTTGCTAAAACCAGTAGAAGACATGTCAGTTGAGTTTGGTTAAAAAGTTTTGAATTATTCAAAAAACTTATATATAGAAAATAATACTTATATATATAGAAATATACTCGTACTTTATATACTCACTTTCTTTGTTGTTCAGTTTTCCTTTGTATTGTTTTTGACTGTACGCTGCAAATTTCAAATCGACGCAAGGGCAAAAGTGTACGAAATACCAGATTCCACAAAAATTAAATTTGTTTGTTTACAAAAATTTCAATCATATGCTGTCAGATCATACATACATATGTTTTCGTGATGGATAATTTTTGCTGTCTAAAATTTCTCCAGCATTAAATGAACCATAGATGACAAATGAACGTCTTTCAAGCATCGAACTGTCACTTTGCTCTCTAAATTTTTAAGTCATGGATAATTTTTTATCTTTTTTGGCGAGCCGAAGGGAGGCAGCTATTAGAAAAAACTTGTTGTTGTCGTAGCAGTTTATTAAACCCTGCCATTGTGGTGTAGTCGCCTTCGACTAACTCATCTGACGGTAGGCACAGAAAACGTGTTGCTGGAGTGGTTGGATCAAGAGGGAAAGAGGTGTTAGGTGAGCAGGTTTGATAGGGCATGTGAATAGGTGGTTAATGTCTTGCGGTGTGCGTTCACAAGGTGGACATATGTTTGGTATGTCGTTGCCAAGTTTGGATAAGTAGCAAATGTCTGAAGGGCTGACGCCTTCTGTGGCATCCGAGCAGAAATTGCTTAATAATCATTTTGATCAGCCGGTACCACCATACCTCAGAAAACACTGTTTCTATCATTTTGGTGTTTCGTCCACGCACTTCCAAAAGGTAGTCACAAACCACCTATTTGCATTCATAAATGCAAAGGAACCTTGTTGGCAACATATAAGGTAATTGTTCTGTCGGATTTAAACTATGCAGCTTCGATGTGGGTAGCTACACAGCTAGTGTGGATCAGCTACAAAGCTTCAGACCTGCAAGAAAACTACTTTTAGCCTTCTGATGTACAATACGAGTAAAATATAATAAAGGGTTTTCCAATAACAGGTGTTATTGGTGAATGGATTGCGCTATTGAGAGATGATTAACGATTTTTTATGGCCCGAATTGGATGGTATTGATCTGAACAACGTTCATTTTCAACAAGACGGCGCTACTACACAAGCAACGAAATCTTAATCTTTTCCGGGAAAAATTTCCGAACCATGTTATCTCTCGAAGATGTGATCACAATTGGCCACCGAGATCTTGTGATTCAACACCTTGTGACTTTTTTCTTTGGGGCCACGTGAAAGAGAAGGTATACACCCCAGAGTCGATTTAAGATTCAAAGATGGAGTTCGGAATTCGTGAGGCTATCGAGGACATAGGGCAACCACTATGCAATTCGGTTATGGGAAGTTTTATGAAGAGGATATTGTCCTGTAAGCGTAGTCGTGGTGGTCATTTGCCTGATGTTATTTTCCACTATTAACGACATACCTTTCTCTTTATAATGAAATACACATCCGATCATTTCTATTAAAAATAGCATTTTTCTTTGAATATCAAAATAACAGCTCTGTTTGGAAGACCCTATATTATATAATGCTCCGCGACCAGTTTCTGCAAACCATCCCAGCAGACACCTCTAAAAGCTGTGACACCTTCCAGGCACTTCAGACGCAACCTTCTTGAAGTAAAAGACAAGGACTTTCGACAGGCGGTCAATGTCATTTGTCGAGAGATAAATAAGGTCCCCACCAACTCTCGCTCTGCGAATAGGGTAATTGGATAGCAATCAGGACCCATCTAAGACGAAGTGCTCGTTTCAAGGTGTGATTCTCGTACTGCTGCACAATATATGTAACAGGTGGCGCTAAAGTAGTCCTCCTATCAGAAAATGCTAAAAATTTTGCGATTGGCCCCTAATGTCAGTTCTGTTTTGGCATTTGTGTAGTAAACACATGCGAAATACACGTTAGTAAACAATGTTACGCTACACTGCTTCAGAACGCGGAATATTGCTGACTATTTATTTGACCAATAATCGGTCGGTGACTTTGGCACAACGTGAATTTCGCCGCGGATTTCCTCGCCGTCCAACGCCTACTGGTGAAATACTACGACGTTTAGCCGCTCGCCTCGAAGAGACTGGTACAACACGAGATGCTGCCAAGGGTGGCAGACCCCGTAGTAGCCGTTCTGCAGAGAATATTGCTGAGGATGTCATGGAAGCGCCGTCAACATCGACCAGACGACGTGCCACGCAAATGGGTATCAGTCGACGATCTTTACAGTGAATTTTGGTACAAGATTTGAAGATGTTTCCGTACAAAGTCCAGACGGTGCATCAGCTGTTAGCTGCTGACCGCCAATCGCGTCTAACATACGCTCAAGCCATCCTTAATCACCACCAAGAGGAAGATGATTTTTCATCAAAAATAATCATGAGTGATGAGGCCCATTTCCATCTTAGCGGGTACGTAAATATACAAAATTTACGCTTCTGGGGCACTGAAAATCCGCGTGTAACCCACGAAGAGCCATTACACCCGCTCAAAGTCACTGTATGGTGTGCTGTTTTCGCTGGAAGAGTCATCGGACTTTTTTTCTTCGAAGACGTCGCGGGCCAAACGGTTACTGTGAATGGTGAGCGCTACAGACCAATGATCAACGAGTTCTCTTTGCCGCAACTTGATGAATCGGGATTGGAAAACATGTGGTTCCAACAGGACGATGCAACGGCACACACTGCACGTGCCGCAACCGATGTGCTGAAGGATGCATTTCCCGGGCGCCTAATCTCCCGTTTTGGCAATTTGCACTGGCCAGCAAGATCGCCTGATTTGACCGCTCCAGACTTCTTTGTGTGGGGCTTTTTGAAGTCGCGGGTTTATATCAACAAGCCTCAGACTCTTGCAGCTCTTAAAGACAATATCCGTCAAGAATGTGAGGACCTATCGCCGGTAGTTTTGGCCAAAGTGATGGAAAATGCCATAAAAAGGGCTCAAATGGCAATCAACTGTGGCGGCGGCCATTTACATGACATCATATTCTCGACTTGATGTAAAAAAAATTAAAAAAGACCAAATAAAAATAATCCACAAGAAGAATCAAAGTTTTTCATTTTTGTTTTAAATTACAGCCAAAAAACATCGCAAGGTTACTTTTGCGGCACCTTGTATATAAATGTATACATAATGGGCGCGTACACCCCTTTTGGGTGTTTGGCTGAGCTGCTCCCTCATTTTGTGGCGTGCGTCTTGATATTGTTCCACAAATGGAGGGACCTCCAGTTTCAAGCCGACTCCGAACGGCAGATACTTTTTATGAGGAGCTTCTCATGGCAGAAATACACTTGGAAATTTGCCATTGCCTGCTGAGGGGCGACCGGTATTAGAAAACACGTTTTCTTCATTTTGAACTTTCACCGAGACTCGAACCTACGGTCTCTCTAAATTCCGAATCGTAGCCATTTACCAACCCATTCGGCTATGGCGGCCTGCACAATAGACCAAATTAATAACACCTATAAATCTATTTCATTTGAATGAATATTTTTATTGCTTTGCTTAGTGAAGAACAACTCTAATTAACAAAATTAACCCATTTACGACTGAAAAATTAGGCCTCTCTTGCCCATTAATACAATCATAAAACAAAAAGATAAATTATTATTTGGTTTCAGTAATCAAAGAATTTGAAATCATAATAATAATTGTCACTTACACCCTTTGTTGGGTATTTGTGCGTCTTGATGCTTTTCCACAGATGAAGAGACCCACAGCTGCCTTACTTTTGTGAGACTGAGAATTATTTATTTTATTTACTAATCTAAAGTATAAATCCCCTTACAGACTAGACAAATATGTGAAGAAAACAAGCCAAAGTTGGCAACTAAAATATTATCAATTAATATGAATATATATAATATTAAGCAACTAAATTTAAAATTAAAAAAATTAGATCTAGATGAAGCGAAATCAAGCAGGCTGGGATTACATAATGAATTATAATCTCTACACATAAGTGCGTCAGCAATGGGTGCATTACTCACAAATTTAATGTTTAAGTCTTCCCTATGGAAAGGGCACTTAAAGCTTATCCGAACAAGAGCCGTAAACAGGAAATGTATACGGCATAGGTATACGGATCAGACAATTCAGATGCATTGATCTCTCACTTTTATCATAAACATCAGGAGCTACTCTATATATGGAATGAATATTAGGAATCTGGAGAATTCTTATTGGTACGCAGCGTTTCCCCATGTGTAATACTTAATCATTATCAGTGGCTGTTGTTCTAACAGCATAAACAGTCACCTTAAATGCTGGTAGTGCTGCTGAAGTGCATTTCTTGGCCGGACATAAATTCGGGTCGTTCCGGTAACGTAGAATGAAGTTATCGCCCACCTCGGTCAATGATTTTTTCTTCGACTCCTTAAATTGACCTTAAATAAGTAAATTATGATACAAGAATATAATTACTTCATTTCGTATACCACTACATGCCTTAATATGTATGCACATACGTCAAGGCAAAAGCAACGAACAATTTTGAAAAACGAAATAACTCCGAAACAGGCGCACAGCAAAGTTGTATCGTTAGAAGTAGGCTTCTGTGATGTGGCGGCTTTTATTACAAACATCCACATATAATATGGTATTTTTCATTAAGATAAAATCGTCCCCAAAAAACCTCCAACCAATATACGAATTGTTTGCTTAGTATCCTTTTCATATAGTCCCATATATACATACATACTTATGCACATAGGTACTTGTATGAACGAGTATATGTACATATATTCATACGAAAAATACGCAACATAACGTTTCAATATAGACATAGCTTATTCAAATATAAAGGGTGATCAGATTGGAGGTACTTTTTCAGTATGGTGCTTTGACAGATCACGCATGACTATTATATACAATTTTTTCCCAGCATTCATTGATATATAATATTATCATGGAAAGACATACGTCTCAACAACGTTTACAAATCGTTGAATTGTGTTACGAAAATCGACACTCTATGAAAAGTGTTTATCGCGCGCTCAGGCCAACTTATTTTGTTCAGCGATGAGACCCATCTTTAGCTTAATGGCTACGTCAACAAGCAAAATTGCCATATTTCGGCTCAAGAGCAACCCGAAGCTATTCAAGAACAGCCATTGCATCCATTGAAAACAACCTTTTGACCCGCCTTATGGGTTGGAGGAATCATCGTCCCATATTCCTTCAAAGCCGAGACTAGCACCAATGTCTCAGTGAAGGGCGAACGCTATCACGCCATGATAAACGACTTTTTAAAACCAGAAATTGAAACTCGTCATCTTCACAACATTTGGTTCCAACATGACGGCGCTACTTCCCATACAGCCCATGAAATAATGGATTTACTACCTCGTCATTTTGGTGAGCAATTTATCTCTCGTCTGGGACCAGTGGATTGACCACCAAGATCGTGCGATATCACACCTTAGCACTTTTATGATAAATTTTTTGTGGATAAACAAGCGACGATTGAGGCATTGGAAGCCGACATTACTAAAGTTATTCACGAGATACCGAATGAAGTTCTCCAACTAGTGAGCAAAGATTGGTGTTTACGATTGGCTGCATTGTGGTGCAGTTGGGGTCAACATTTTAAAGGGATTATCTTAAAAAAATAAATGTGAAGAATGGTTTTACACAAAAGTAATAAAGATTGCTCAATCAATTTAAATTTTCGTCGTTTTATTTCAATTTAAAATCTGATATCTCTAAATTGATCACCCTTTACATATGTCTGTTAAAAGGGACGTTTTAAGGATGAAGGTGCTTTTACGTATAGACATATGTATGTAAGTTCATATTTATACGAGTTTGTAGTATACCATACACTTGTGCTCACATAATTAAGCCACTTTATCTTTTTACAATACTCGCAATATTTTGTATGCTAAATTTTACTCGTTAATTTCTTATAAAAATATAGTTCATTGTAACATTATAACAAAAATCAAATAAATCAAAGCCCCAAACCTTGTACAAAATTCGTTTAAATTTCCAACTCTCATTAAAATGTTCAACTTTTTTATCAGAATTTTTAGAAAATTTCTAGGTATGCAGCTATATAGCCCATTCAAGTTTAGTAAAAGTTTGAAGTTGCTTAAAAATTTTGAAAAAAATCGGTTTTTATATGATGTTGAGCATTTTCCATATAAAAAGTTCCCAGCGTATCTTTATATTGAGACGGGCGTACAGGCATGGCTAAATCGGTAATTCATACCATTTTGATCATTTTGTATCTATCTCGATTCCTTTATGCTGTTACATATAACCATTACGTGAAATTATAATACCCTTGCGTATAAGTGTATGTGAGAGCACACACATAAATATCGCTTGAATATGAAGCACTCGAGGTCCATCGACTGCAGTTGTGTGTGAAACGCGTTTGCGGTGTTTTATATTATGGTAAATATGCGTGCTGGTGGAAACGAATCTAATGTGATAACGGTGAGTGGATACCACGTTCCGGTTCCATGCTACCCGTGTATGTGGGTGAGATTGTTAATAATAATACTGAGATTGGGGTTACATGTACTTGTTACCAAAGGCGGTTTTCACGTTTGAGGGTTTTCGTTTTTCTCTTATACCCAATTTATAATATACCCAATGCATTTACGACTGCCATAACAGTAAAAACTGTCATTAAGTTGTCAGATTTTGACACTCGTAAAACCGTCAAACAAGTCAAACGAACAGGAGAACAGCAAAAGTCGTAGAAACCGAATATGCCAAAGCGTGTATTGTGTTTGGCAGCGGCAATTGTCTAATAGCCTATGCAAACAGCCTACAAATACATGCACAATATTTTAGGCATATACATATGTGTGTGTGTAAGCATGAGTTGAAATGTATATGCATATGAATGGCTGTAGACATCTGCAGTGACGTGTCTGCAAAGTTGATGAAGGGGGCTTGAGCCATTTTTGTGTGCTTCTATTAAAATTAATTAATATTTAATAAAATATTGTTAAATAAAATAAAAAATAAATTAATATTAAATAAAATATTAAAATAATTAAAAAAATATAGAGTAAATTAATTTATTGTTGAAAATTTATAATTTCCTATTTTACAATAATTTGATTAAAAATTATAAATATATACGGGGTGGGCCAAATAAGACCTACTAATGTTAAGCACAAATAACTTTTTTATTTTTTTGACATATTTATTTTTCTCTTTTTGCAGGTTATAATTAAATTGTTGGAAATTTATTATGGAACCCTACAGTACAACACAACGCGTTAAAATGATCGAGTTTTTCTATTCTTACATAATTAGTCACACAAATTGATTTTTTAAATAATATTTTGATGTCGGACGAAGCGCATTTCCATTTAAATGGTTATGTCAACAAAACAAACTGTAGATTGTGGGGCTCTGAAAATCCAAGGGCAACAAACCAACATCAGTTGCACCCATCTAAATGTAACATACTGTTTGGTGCGGTGTTATGTCCACTAGAGTTATCGGTCCATATTTCTTCAAAAACTTTTTGCGGCCAACGGCGGCGCAGTATCCTAATTTGTGCTTTCAACAAGATGGAGCAACTGCGCATACTAGTCTATACTATACTAGTAGTCTTTACTCATTAGTAGGTCTTATTTGGTCCACCCTGTAGATACATTAATTTAAATTAATTAGGATTTATGTACGATCATTTCTACTATGAAAGCAAACATATACTTGTCTTATAATAGCTTCACATATAACAAGGCTATCTACTTTTCCGGGCTCACTTTCTAATTCGTAATTAAAAAGCGAGATTACCCATACAAATATTCTTTCCGGAAACTCGAGATTATTAAGTGGTTAGGGGTAGTCAGAGGCCCTAAAAAATGATGAAATTCAATAAGTTTTGTTTTTGCTAGTCAGTTGCTTTATTTTACAAAAATAAAAACATAGCATTAATACAACATGTCTCAACTTAACTTAACCAAAATCTCAAAAAAAAAAAAAAAATTATAATTGTAAAAGTTATCGCTGTTTGTGTGGAGCCCGTTTCTCCAGAAGTCCCTTGCGGTGATCATCACAAGTCCTTGGAGATTCATCTGAAATCAATCGAACAAGAGAAATTAGTTTTATTAATAGGTAATCTTGTGCCTGATCGAAGCTTTTTTCCAAATTAACAATATGGCGGCTTCAGGAAATATTTTTCAGATTTTCAAGAAAAAAACCGACAATTAATTGTTAAAAAAATGCAAATTTATGAAAAAAAAATCCTTCGACCAGCACGTTTTTTTATGTTTTTCCAAAACAGTATAAATTTTATTGAAATCTATCAAAGGGTTTTTAAGTTACAGTGATCACCAGTTCAAAAAACATAGTTTAGAGACAAACGTATTTAAAGTTTTGCTATCGATTTATATAGAGTTAAACGAATTATTTAATTACTTACACTGTGCCATCTATTCCTGGGCCATATAATAGTTCGTCAGCCGTCATAGAAGCTTCCAAAATATCGATTTGCTGTTGCCTACGTAGCATTCTACCCTCTCGAGTTTTATCGTTAGCACGTTAGCGAGAAGACGGATGGTGGCAGCTGCTGCTACCTACTTGCTCTAGAACGTTTCGGAGCGCCCGGGCGCCCTTTTTTAATTTTCACACAATATTTTTAAGATATTATACTTTAAGAAAATGCAAAAAAACAAGAATTTTTGAAAACTGACTACCTTTAACCCCTTAAATACATTGAACTTTGTAGGGGTTTCCAATAAGAGGTGTTATTTTGATATTCAAAGAAAAATTCTATTTTTTAATACAAATGATCGGATGTTTATTTCATTATAAAGATGAAGGTATGCCGTTAATAGTGGAAAATAACATCAGACAAATGACCACCACGACTACGCTTACAGGACAATATCCTCTTCATAAAACTTCCCATAACCGAATTGCATAGTGGTTGCCCTATGTCCTCGATAGCCTCACGAAATCTGAATTCCATCTTTGAGATCTTGAATCGACCCTGGGCTGTTGGCGTAGATCATCTCTTTCACGTGACGCCAAAGAAAAAAAGTCCAAATGTGTTAAAGCACAAGATCTCTGTGGCCAATTGAGATCACCTATTCGAGAGATAACACGGTCCGGAAACTTTTCCCGTAAAAGATCAATGGTTTCGTTGCTTGTGTGGCACGTAGCGCCGTCTTGTTGAAAATAAACGTTGTCCAGATCAATACCATCCAATTCCGGCCATAACAAATCGTTAATCATCTCTCGATAGCGATAGATAACACCTGTTATTGGAAATCCCTTTATTTCGGGTATGCAGTTTTATAGTACATTAAGTTTTGGTATAATGAAATGCAAGTTTCTAGTGGTTTGAAAATCGCGTTGATTTTTGACAATTTTTTCTACGACGGTGTTGAGTGGTTTCTTACATATATAATCTATATATGTATATAAAAATCAATTGCTGTTCGTTAGTCTCGCTAAAACTCGAGAACGGCTGAACGGATTTATCTTATCTTGGTCTTAAAATGTCCGTGAAGATCTAGGGAAGGTTTAAAAGGTGAGAAAAATTCGAATAATTGCCGGGAAACCCCTAAAAACAGCACTTTTCTTCTTCCCATATAAACGTTTTCTAAATAAAATTTAGAGTCAATTTCAACTTTATTGATATTTAATAAAGTTCTTATTAAATTATATTCACTCACTGTGTTCATCGGACCTCATATTACAGCTATGAAACGGACAAATTTTTTAACGCACCTAAAAATATTTGACAAACAAGTGATAATCTTTAAGATATCAAATGTTTCATCATAATATTTGACATTAGATTTGACAACCAACTAATATGCCAATCCATCCTGTCGCACTTTAGAACACGGAAAGAAGTATTACGATATTGTGTTACAATATCTATGAGTGAGCGAGAACTTTCTTTACTTTGGCAATCCTTTGCGATAGTGACATTCCAAGTAATGTACTCTTTTTTATTGATATTTTGTGATTGTGACACTTTACTGCTAAGCGAGCGACACTTTACAATTTCCGATGCCGAGAAGAAGACGACCTGACTTACCTGTAGGTCGTCGCAGTCAATGAAATGTGCGAAGAGCTAGCTACCTCACGTTCTAACTGCACTGATGACCAGAGAAAGACAGATCAAGAAAATAGTCGTATTCCTATGTCAGAATTACGTTATTTCGGCCACTTTTTCCCCCGGGCACGGAGTTTTCAGAGGGACCCGGACTTGAGGGTAATACGCATTTTGATAAATAAAAAAAATTTAAAGGGGCCCGCATCTCAAGTTTCCCCCGGGGCCCGAATACTCTCTCCACGGCTCTGAATACACGCATGAATCTACTGCATTTTGTTGTGCTGGAGGTAAAGTAAAATTGTCACAATTGGTAAAAAAGTTAGTGCTATGAGTTTCTATTCATACAGACTCATGATCCGTCAAGGTGAAGTAAATCATATTTTGATGTGTCGAAGACTTTTTCATCAGTTTGCAGTTGGCATGTATGTCAAAATTGAGACTGAACGATTGTCATACATCCGATAAATCATTATATACATTCATCTCCGTGGTGCTATAAATGCGGATGGCAATTTGAATAATGTGGGAAGAATGACAATTTTGCTAGCCACTTATATAGGAAGCCCAGGCCACATGCATGATTATGCTCAAAATGCTATGTCATATGTTAGACATTATGGCCGCCCAGACTTATTTGTTACATTCACATGTAACCCAAAATGGTCAGAAATCAAGAGGGAATTGCTACATAGCCAAACACCAGTTGAAAGACATCACATAACTGCCAGAGTTTTTAAGCAAAAATTAAAATTTCTCATAAATTTCTTAATAAAGCATTGTGTGTATGGCCGAGCGGATAATGGGCGAAGTTGTGAAGGTAAGAGGACAAAATGTTGATGTAGATAATCGTTGGATTGTGTCATACTCGCCAATATTGTCCAAAGCTTTTGAGACTCACATCAATGTAGAATATTGTAACTGTGTGAAGTCGATAAAGTACATATGTAAATATTATAACAAAGGTAGCGATATAGCTGTCTTCGCTGTAACCAATGCAAATCATGAAATATCACAGTACCAGATGGGTAGCAACGAAGCAATTTGGCGTATCTTTTCATTTGCGATCCATGAAAGACACCGTACAGTAGTCCGTTTGGCAGTCCATTTAGAAAATGGTCAACGAGTTTATTTTAATGAATCGAACGCGGCATACAGAGCGGCACGTCCACCGTCGACAACATTAACAAGTTTCTTCACAGTCTGTCAAACTGATGATTTTGCTGTATGCTGACATGCCACGATATTACACCTGGAATGCATCATCGAAAAAAAGGAACACTAGTTGAAGGACATCCAAATGTATTTTCTTTAGACGCTCTGGGTCGCATCTACATAGTACATCCAAATAACGATGAATGTTATTATTTGCGGTTGTTGTTGGTGAATGTTCGTGGTCCGATATCGGTTGAACAACTGAGAACAATTAATGGATAGCTGTGTGCGACTTACCGTGAGGCATGTCAGCTATTGCATTTACTTGAGAACGATCCGCACTGGGATGATACGCTCAAGGATTCCGTAATATCTTCATTGCCGCATCAAATTTGTACATTGTTTGCGTTATCATATCGACATGTTTCCCCTTGAATCCAAAAGATTTGTGGGTTAAGTATAGAGATGACATGTCTGAGGATGTTTTGTATCGTGTGCGCCTCAAACTTTGAATCCTACACTACAAATGACTGCAAAAATTTACAATGAAACATTGATCATGATAGAAGATATGTATGTGTTTATTGTTGGCACATAAAGTATTGTCGTGTTTATGAATTACAGCACCAAATCGTCATATGCACGATGCATTGAACCATGAGTTACAAAGAGAACAACAGTACGACATTAAAGCATTGTCCGAAACAGTTCTTACAAATGTTCCACAATTAAGAACAAAAAATTACGTACAACACTTTGATAGAACATGATGATTGTGAACAGTGGATCTGGTGGAATTTATTTCCTTGATGCTCCCGGAGGAACCGGAAAAACGTTCTTAATTTCATTGCTTTTGGCGAGGATCAGATCGCGAAATGAAATTTGCTCTAGCGTTGGCTTCATCTGGAATAGCTGCGACCCTGCTAGAGGACAGGCGAACTTCACATTTTGTCTTGAAATTACCATTAAACATGCAAATAACCGAAACACCAATTTGCAACATAGCCAAAAATAGCGCAATGGCCAAGATTCTACAGGTATCCAAATTTATTGTTTGGGATGAATGCGCAATGGCCCATAAGAGTTCACTGGAGGCACTGGACAGAACGTTGAAAGATCCTCGTGATGCTTTTTTTATTAAAAACGCATTCGTTTTGTTTGTTTTAAAACTATTTTATATAAAAGTTTAGGTTTTTTATTTATCGATTGTGGCAGTACGAAGCCTGCCGGGTCAGCTAGTATAATATGTATATTATATATATTAAAAAAATGAAATGAGTCAAAACTTATCAATATGTGGTATACTCTTTATTTTAACGTTGGCCATATACCTATTGTATATTCGAGTCTATGTAATTGGCGTTTATACTATTTTCAGGTGTTTGGCCGAGGAGCTACAGTTTTACATCGCCTTCGGAGGGCAGGTGGTTTTTTATGAGGAGCTTTTTCATGGCAAAAATATGCTCGAAGATTCTCCATTGCCTAAACTTACAGTTTTTAACTCCTTCAAAAATAGAATTTGTCGAGCTCCCCAAAATACGCTTCTTCTTCTACGCTTCTTCTTCTTCGAGCCACTTCTTTATGTTAAAGAACATGAAAAAGTCGCAGGAAGCCAGATCGGATGCCACAGCAATTGATAATGCAATTCATCCAGTTTGGCGGCGACAACTCCGGATGAATGTGCTGGTGCGTTATCGTGGTGAAACAGCACATTCTTTTTCGCGAAATACGGCCGTGTCTCCTCCAATTTTTTGTGAAAGCGGCTCAATAACTCACTGTAACTTGTCCCGTGATCGTACTTTCTTTTTTAAAAAATCCCTGCGGATGACGCCCTTCGCATCCCAAACAATAGTCGCCAAGACCTTTCCGGCCGATGGGACTGTCTTCGCCTTCTTTGGAGCCGATTGTGTGTAATGATGTATCCAGGTTTCGTCAACGTTGACGAGTAATTGCAAATATTCCTTTGGATTTCGCTTAGATTGCTCCAAACACTGCTTCGAAGTTAACAGCCGTATCCGCTTGTTATTCAGCGTGAGCAATCGCGGCATCCGTCGGGCCGACAATTTTTTCATTGCCTACTTATCATGTAAAATATTAATTTACATTCCGGTCGACAACTTTTTGGCCTCTGTTACTTTGCACACTTTCGTTCGTCGATCAGCGAGAATCATGTCTATGATTTTTGAGCGTTCTCCTCGGTAACCACAACAGCCGGGCGTCTTGGTCGTTCCTCATTAAAAACGGATGTTCGCCCGGGGTTTAAATTCCTTGAACCAATAACTAACTGTGGTCATAGATGGCAAAGCGTCCACATAGACAGCATCCAATTTTGCTTTTATCTCCTCGCATTTTTTTCTATCCAAAAACCAAAAGCGAATTACCGAACGGTACTGCTCTTTTTTCATCTTAGAGAAAATCTCGAAAACGTCTTACTCGAATAGCTGCCAAATCCAAACTAACCTTTCAATTAGTCTGAAATTTGTTTTGCCGTCGTTTAATAGGTGGCCGCATACGATACCAATACCATATACCAAATTCCCTCAGTAACAACTAGAACTCCGATTTTAACAACCTTCAGTCCAGGAAGTTGCTTCAAGTACCTACCCTAAAATGTAAGTTCGAATTTCTTAAGAAAAAAATTTGTACTCTGTTTTACGAGTTGTTTGTTAAAATCATTTCTATGTAGAGTATTTTATGCATTGTACTTTCTAAAACTGGCGTTTTTCTTAGTTATGTGCACAAAAGTTTCTGAGCAACCGTCTACTATTTTTTGTAATTTTTCATGATTTTCTTTAAAAAAAGAGAAGAAAAGGGAGATCACAATACTGCCAGTTTAGTACGAAATATATCTTAAAATATACGTAGAGGTTTAAGTAAGATTAAGATTTAAAACCAAATATTTTTTTTTTTAATTTTATCTGTAGCAAACTTATCAATGTATGTATGTATTAGTGTGGTATTTTATTTAAATAATGAGACAATAGCCTTTAGACACGTACAGCTTATAAAATTTTGGAAAGATAAATGAAATATCATACAAAGTGCTCAGTTAGAAATATATTTAGCATACAATTTAAGTAAAACGTCAACCAATGAAAACCGATTCGTTGAATCGAGTGAATATTTGAATGAAATAACTCATACCACCTGTAGTGCAAAATGTTACTCATACGATCTGTGGAATGCTTTAATAATAATAATACAGATGCGGTCGGGGGAAAATAAGAGGAATGGCTTATCTTCGCGACAAGTCGCAAAAGTGTGCAAAATAAATATGTTTTTTTTTTAATTTAAGTAAATAAATATACAGGTATGTATTTAGGCTGCAAGATTCTTATAGTCATGGACTTAGATAAAGTTATTATTTAATTAATAACGCATTAAATATGGAGGAAAATACGGCACATACTTTTTTGTAACTTTAAAATAATATCCCGATCGAAACAGCTTCCGACTATGTGCTAGGTTGTTCAATTAGTTGTGTGGTTTGATAAGAAAAACACGATTTTATTGTTTGAAATCCACTATATTATATGGTACAGTATAGTCTCCCTCTTTTTCATCACGACAATTCGAATTATTGGAGCATCCACCTTTTCACCACATTTGGTCCCTAGTGTTTCCAGACCGAAACAGATTCATACGTGGAAAGTGTTTTTCATTAAATGGTGAAGTCATAACAGCTGTGGAAGCGTATTTTGCAGCTCTTTCAGATTCTCACTTCAGGGTTGGAATGTCCCGATTTACACGAGGAGACATCTGGAAGGGAGACACTGGAAATTCTCTTTTGATGTTTCATTCGCGTACACACGGGCAAAAATGTTTTCGGCAACATTTTGACATTTAATACTTTAGCATCGTCTGGTTCGGATGTATTCTAGCACGCGCTTACATGTAAAGCAGGCATCGTTCGACAACAGTTTCTTAAATATAATATATGAATGAAAAATGCAAACTGGTTAAATAATAAATAATTTGTTGTCTTTTTTATTCAAATATATTTATAAATTCTTATACTTGAATAAAAAAAAATTAAATTAAAAATACTTCATATGTAAATAATTAACTTAAAATTAACTTGAGTATCTAGAAATGCAGGGAAAAATTAGAAATCAACATAAACATGTCCCATAACTATTTTAAATTATACCTACTTTACTAGCAAAAATAATCGTGCATTTCCCAAGCAGCGTTCGGATGTTTGTCATCGTTGTTATCTTCCGTTTGATTGAAAACCAACACATAACTTAGAACTTTCTTTCACAAAAGAAGAAAACGAATGAAGCAACTTTCAAAAATTGCTTTAAGATAAGAAATACCAAAAAGAAGAGCAAAGCGTGTCGCCGAGTACGGGAGACAAAATCCCTTCTCTCTTCCCCAACCGTCCCATGAACAAAATGTTTTCCTTCCAGAAGTCTCCTCGTGTAAATCGGGACAATTCATAAATTCGAATCTTGTTGGAACAAGTGTACTGATGTTCAGGATAGCCCAGCTCTTCCTCCTATCTATGGCTTGTGTCTTAATGTTGTTCCACGAATGGAGGGACCTACAGTTCTTAGCCGACTCCGAACGGAACATATTTTTTATGAGGAGTTTTTTCATGGCAGGAATACAATCGGATTCTTGCCATTGCTTGCCGAGGCACGATAAAGATTGTACGGTACTCAATTATTATTTCTGTTTGCTTTTTAATTCATTGCACGGCTTTCAAGCAGCCTTAATGATGATTTTCAATAAATTTTTTTTTACTAGTCAATTGCTTTATTTTACAAAAATTAAAACATAGCATTAATAAAGGGTTTTCCAATTACAATTGTTAGGTGTTAAACAAGAGTGATGATTAACGATTTTTTATGGCCGGAATTGGATGGTATTGATCTGGACAACGTTTATTTTCAACAAGACAGCGTTAAGTGCCACACAAGCAACGAAACCATTGATCGTTTACGAGAAAATTTTCCGGACCGTGTTATCTCTCGAAGAGGTGATCACAATTGACCACCGAGATCTTGTGATTTCACACCTTGAAATTCTCTCGAGGCTAACAAATTATTCGACTGAGTGCCTTGGGTAGTTATCTTGTTGGAAACAAAACATTCTTGATGAGCCATGATTTTCGGCACACTGTGTCCAATTCCTTTTTAAAATGTTCAAAAAAGCCCATTTATCCATTCTCGATTCAATAAACTCTGACTGACCTACACCACTTGCTGCCATGCACCCCTACACCACAACTCCACCACCGCCGTGTTTGACTGTACCAACAAGATGTTGCTTCTCAAGAACAGTGCCTGATTTGCGTCAATCAATTTGACCACTTATCCCAAAAATATAAAATTTACTTTCGTCTGAAAAAACGACTTGTTTTCAAAACTCGCGAGGCTTATTTATATAATTATTAACGAATTGAACGCGCTTTCTCCTGTTCTAAAATGCTTTCTTCGAACGACTCTATCATGATATCCAGCTTTATGTAAAACTTATCTAGCAGTTTCCGCACAAATACTTTTTTTAAAGTTTGGTTTACGTTTACAACAATTTTTGATTATGTAGTTCGGGGGTTAACCGTTGCTATATTGATTATGCTGTGCTTTTTGACGGACGCCCAGACCTGGGTTTAGATGTTAAAATCCCATTTGGCTGGTAATCGTTTACTACGCTTTGAACAGAGGAAGACCTTCTGCCAATAGCTTTGTAAATATTTCGGAAACTATAGCTGTCATTTATTTTTCTTTCCGCTACGCTACTTTCTTTTCCTTTAGTTTCTATGTTTTTATATTAAAGGGTCTTCCAATAAGAGGTGTTATTTTGATGTTCAAAGGAAAATTCTATTTTTAACACACTTTTATTAGCTCGGGTTGTATGTATGTATGTATTCATATATGTAACGGAATCTTTGAGCTCAATTTTCACTGGCTTCTAAAAATCTGATCGACTTGGAATTTTGCACACCTATCAAGGACCGATGACAATGCAATAATTTGATAAAAGTTTTCCATTATTCTTATTAGGATTGCCAGGATTAATGTTTTCTTTTTTTACCTGTGGGCAAAAAGTAAGGTGAATTTGGTTGTAAAATGAAAAATTTTTATTTTAACACACTTTTATTAGCTCGGGTTGTATGTATGTATGAATGAATGTGGATTGCCAGGATTAATATTTTCTTTTTTTTAGATCTTCTGTAGAAGAGTATGAAAGACAGAGCTAACGCGCGGTCTGCGCATGCCTGCACTCTCCGAGTTACTCTTACTGAGCGTGGAATGCATTTTGCTTCACTTTCATAACCTCCTGTACATAGGTAGTTGTCAATAGAATGATTGTAATATTTACTATATCAAGCATCCCACGCTTTTAACTCTAATTTGAATTACTCTATTTGTATCTTAATTTTTGTTATAATTCTGTTCTGAGGTAGTTGACTATGACTGATCGTTCGATTTGCTATTACTTCATTATAGGTCTCTTTGTCATTAAAATTTATTTTCTACTTTTTAGTTCGATTAGCAACAAAAGCGTGTTTTTTATTTTTTTTAAACTATTTTTTATTTAATATAAAAGATCGGATGTTTATTTCATTATAAAGATGAAGGTATGCCGTTAATAGTGGAAAATAACATCAGGCAAATGACCACCACGACTACGCTTACAGGACAATATTCTTTTCATGTAACTTTCCATAGCCGAATTGCAAAGTGGCTGCCCTATGTCCTCGGTAGCCTCACGAATTCTGAATTCCATCTTTGAGATCTTGAATCGACCCTGGGCTGTTGGCGTAGACCATCTCTTTCACGTGACGCCAAAGAAAAAAAGTCCAAATGTGTTAAATCACAAGATCTCGGTGGCCAATTGTGATCACCTCTTCGAGAGATAACACGGTCCGGAAACTTTTCCCGTAAAATATCAATGGTTTCTTTGTTTGTGTGGCACGTAGCGCCGTCTTGTTGAAAATAAACGTTTTCCAGATCAATACCATCCAATTCCAGCCATAAAAAATCGTTAATCATCTCTCGATAGCGCCCTTCTCATCTCTCTTATTGGAAAAACCTTTATTACCACTTTTAAATAAAATGTGCATTCACAGTTGCACCGCTAACCGATCAATTACTAATAACAAATAATGAAAAGTGCCCAAAAACGAAAAAAAATCCTAAAAAAATAACGGTAATATGAAAGCAAACAAACCGCACGCAGATTTCCTGGTTGCTATATTTACATGCTGCTGCAATTACTTACCGTTATTTAAACAATGAAGCGAATACTCTTATTGTCTTTTGTTTTTGTAACTACAAATTTCTATTTAATATTTAAATAGAGGGATCTACAGGTTAATAATTTATTTGTTAGACAGACGGCGGGGTTAGATTCTATTTACAGCCTCAATGCAAATTATAGACCTCTGCACACGGCTTGTCTCTAATTTGTCGCTGTATGTCAATAGCAGATACACTGACGATGACGATACGCTTGCTGATTTGCAAGTTCTCAACTGAGGCGCACTTCAATCGTCAAAATGCGAAGCGCAGAGATGTCGTGTAATGAAGATGAATTTATTTTGCTCAATTATTTTCTACATGTAAGCAAAAATAGCAAAAAAAATTTAGCCGAGTTTAATAAAGCGCGCCAGTCGTTTCTTTCTCGTGCTAACCCGCGCCAGTTGGACACGCCAAGTGAAGCCAAGTCTTAGGTAGATAGGTAGGTGAAATGGTTGAAATGCCAGTCTGGCACTCCTCTAGTAGCACTGAAGCTTTTTGATACCGTTATGAGGCCTCCAACAGGCAGATATCTACAGCCAGCCAAAGCCGTTGATATAATAGGTTGATATAATGGAGAAGGTTGATGGGATTTAGGTTGGCGCACTGTCCCAGGCTGTCGAAGAAAGGAGCACCCGTGACCTTAGTCATCTAGCCGCCAAACCCGGACATTTGCAGAGAAAGTGTTCAACAGTCTCCTTCTCTAACAAGTCCCCACAGCTTCTGCAATGGGGGTTAACCGGTAACCCTAGCTTTTCCGCGTGTGTGCCGATCGTCCAGTGACCGGTAAACACAGCTAAGAGTTTGAAAATTGAATGGCGAGGAGTTCAAAGGACTTTCTGAGTCCTTCGTATATCGTATTGAGGCCAAAGGGGTTTCGAAATATATATATAGGGTTATTCAATAGGTGCGCTTCAACTTTTTTCCGATAGGGAGGGCGAACGACGCAATATTTTTTATTTTTCGCTTGTCATTTGTAAACTTCATTAGTATACATTTCATAATGGAACGCTACACACTCGTGCAAATTTTTTATGAAAATAATCGTTCTGTTGCTGCTACTTTAAGAGCATTACGGCCATTTTACGGTCCATTTAACAAGCCGTCCCGTTTTGGGGTTATGTGAAGTCAATGGTCTACAGTAACAAGCCGGCGACGATTTGTGAGCTCAGAGCCAATATTGAACGCGAAATTGCTGGAATTTCGGCCGATTTATGCAAAAGAGTGGTCGAAAATTGGGTTCCACGATTGGACTTCGTAAAACGTGCACGCGGTGGTCATGCAAAAGAAATCGAATTTCATACTTAAATGTATATGTTCAAACTAGATAATAAAAAAAAATTAGTTAAAAAAGTCAAACCGTTTGTGTTTTATTCAAAAAAGTTCAAAAGTTTAAGCGCTCTTACTGAAAAACCCTATATATAATATATATAATTGGCGTGTACACCCTTTTTGGGTGTTTCGCCGAGCTCGTCCTCCTATTTGGGGCGTGCGTCTTGATGTTGTTCCACAAATGGAGGGACCTACAGTTTTAAGCCGACTGCGAACGGCAGATATTTTATGAGGAGCTTTACAACTTTTTCATTCCGTGTTTCACGGAAATTAGATCCTACGATCTCCGAATTACGAATGGTAGTCACGCACCAACCCATTCGGCTACGGCGGCCGCTCTGGCGCTTTTAGAAAAAGAGAAAAAACCTTTTCAATCATTTGGGGTTTCATGCCCAAAGTGAGTTTCAAACGCGGGCCCTAG
Source organism: Anastrepha obliqua (assembly GCF_027943255.1). NCBI lineage: Eukaryota > Metazoa > Arthropoda > Insecta > Diptera > Tephritidae > Anastrepha > Anastrepha obliqua. The sequence goes on from NC_072894.1 coordinate 78,978,635, forward strand.
AAAATGGTAATGACGCACAACCTATTCGGCTACGGCGGCCGCTCTGCTCATATTAGGGCATTTAAAAATAATAAATACAGTTTTTTTGTGTCTGTGTTTTTTTTTGAATTTAATTTAATTACTAAAATCAAAATCGTAAAGTAAAGCGCTTGAACAACTTTTTCGTTTCCTTTAAACATTTGCAATGCGAATCTTTATCGTGTTTGTTTTTACATTTTGCATTAGCAAATTGGCGCACATCTAAAAATAGCATTTTAAAATTAAACTCGAGCCAACAGATTTAAAATTTTCTGTAAAAATAAATTAACTACTTAAAATTACAAAAAAAAAACTAAGAAAATAATAGTTAATTAAAAAATGTAAGCTTACAATTAAAAAAAAACTTAACTTAACTTTACAATTCATCAAAATTTTTGTAAATTGAAGTCTACGCTAAAAAAGTAAAAGTGATGTGAATTATCGATAGGCACAATAATGTAAAAAATGCAATCAAAGTAGCGAGGAGCTGGTATTCAGGTAAAGAAGAACAAAGAATTTTGACTTTTAAGTTTATGATTTTTTATTTGGATTTGTTTTGTTTCATTTTTTGTTTTTGTAATGTTTTTAAGCATTTTTAGCATAAATTGCTTATTTGCAAATTAGAAGGTAAATCAAATGCTCAAGCAACAATGCGTGCGCGCAGTTTACACGCTTTTTTGTTTTTTTTTTTATAGGTTTTTTATAGGTTTTTTGTTTTCACTTTACTTCTATATTATCCATTTACAGAGATTTTTTTATGTACTACTTATGTATATACTACATACTGTCACTCTTCACATATCATTTATCTTGCAAGCATTTCCATCTGTTTAACAAATTTCCAATGTTCACAAATTCAGTGAGCTTTCACTTCCATACATACATAGGCATGTACATATCTATATGTATGCATAATTCGTTTCCTACACCAAAATGGATTCGCACAATTTTTCGTATGCAGTTTCCGTCATTTAAACAACAAAAGTTGCATAACTCACTTGATGTTACGATACTGTTTCGAGATTTTTTCTTACAAAAACCTTGCTTTTTTCTCATTAAAAACAATCAGCTGCACCAAAAAGAGTCACTTGGACCACGTTCACCACAAATGTGCAAGCTTTCCGGCTTAGATGAGATGACAAATAATAGAAACTTCTTAAATCTGCTGTGTGTTCTAGAATAGTCCAAATTTCACAAACACTTGAAGCGAACAGTGTTAAGCATTTGCCCTTAAAGCTATAAGTAAATTACTGTTATGGTATTCACCATGTATGGTAGCCAGGTCAACCATAAAACAAAAAAACAAATTCAGAAAATGTATGTATGTATTTGAGGTTGACTTAGTACTATCCATAATTCTGCTACAAGATTTTTCCGGCACTAGGATTTTAAATTTAATTTTCACGTTATTCCATGCTTTTCCAAAAAGGTTTCATTCCAAAAGATAGTAGAATCGTAGTTGAGTAGCACATGAAACATCAGCCCAGTGCTAGTCATTCAAATAAGCAGACACTCGTCGAAATAATGATAAGTCCAAAACAAAATCTGATAAGTTTCAAGGAGTGTTTGTAAAAAGTAAATAATCAATAGTGGCAACAATTTTTGTCTTTCATCATGCTTATGCCTGGTGCACACTAACCAATCGTTCGTCCAACACCTTGGTTGAATGACTGTTTTGTTCACACAATGCAAGCGCATGCGTCAAATATTTTATGTTGCATCCAACCATTGTCGGTTGTCAAAGTCAGTTAAACAGCCGATCGTTTGCCCGACATGCCCATGTAGATGTACAAGCGGCTCTTTGAAGTAGAATGAAGAAATATTCCATTGATTTGACTTCATTTAAAATTAATGCCCAAAAATGCAGAACGCACTCGGCTGCTTCTTCTTAGCAGATTTCGCAGAGGAAACATCGCTATCTGCGTATTCAAATATTTCGAGCATTTTGAACAAGCCCGGCAGTAGTCTTCTTTTAAGTCTCATTGAAATGCAGGAGAGATTTGGGACGGCGGTTTTGATCGACTTTGAGACACATTTTCGGGTATGACTCTTGAAAATATTTGTCTCAATTATTTTTCGGAAAGCCAATTAATTGCGGACAAATTTTACCTACACAGTGCTGCAACAGATCTAGTAGTTTCATGCGGCAATGAGTGTATTATAAATTGTTTATCAAAATAAAACTCAATATCGATAAGGAAAAATTTAAAATTGTAAATTAGGAAAATCCAATTATGACTCCAAGTTTGGAAAGCGTATGAAAAACAATGCTGGTACTTTGCAATCCACTTAATCCTTAAAAGCGGACTGCTTCAATTAAATAAAAAAAACCTTTACATTGAGTTTCTCTTGAAGCTTTCGCCTTAACTCTTATAAGCGGGTTGCTTTAATCAAATTAAAAATGGAAAAATCTTTACAATGAGTTTGCTTCGAAGCTTTCGCCCATCCAATTTTTTAGATCGTTAGAAAAAGTAAGAAAACTGGGCTTTTTAACTTGTTTTTGGCAAAAAAATTAATATTTCGATTCGAAAATCGAACTTTGACAAAAAAAACAAAATGTTTGGATGCTGCCAATTGACCTATTTTTTAGCTCTTTGGAAAAACCTAGAATATTGCAAATTTTTTAACTTATATGCATTTGGAATATAATAATTATTTCGATTTAACTAAAATTTTATTTGAAAAAAAGTTATCAAGTTTTACAGTGGAAGTGTTTGTGAAGCCTCCGAACGGAAAAAGTTGAGAAAGTTAGATTTCTTTATTTATAATATAGATTTTTCGTCTCTAAAACGTTAGTTTGTTTTCTTTTTACGTTCAATATCAACTAAAAAAAAAATTGACGCGTTATTGTGAAAGTTTTTTTTTTTTTTTTTTTTTTTTTTTTTTTTTTTTTTTTTTTTTTTTTTTTTTTTTTTTTTTAAATAATGATGCTAAGAACAATTTCGACCAAATAATCTGCATTTCCTAGCAAAGTCATGGGAATCATTTAAAATTCTATACCACATATTAATCTAGAGGTTGCGTTCATTTGCGTGTGCGCACATGGAGTACGCCATCCTATCAACTCAGTGACAGTTTTGTCTACAGTGAATACCCGCTGTGAGCGCTAGCGAAATTATTATTTATTTTAGGAACAGGGTCAAATTGGCTTTACTTTTTTTTTTTTATGTGTATTGATAGTAAATTGTTTATAAATATTTTAAAATTTTTACGCCCAAATCGTATTAAAATTTTCCTTAATATTTCTGTTTAGTCTACCAACTTCTATTTGGCCTGATAAATATTTCGTGGAGTGTCTACTGATTTGCCAATTGTTCAATTCAAAATTTCTGCAAATAATATCTGTTTTGGAAGTTATAGTGAAGTTGCAGCCTGGTTGCATACAATTTCACAAAAAACAAAAATAAAATAATTATATCAAGGAGCATGAATCTGCTGGCTTCTCACCTCTTTCGTACATACATATCTGACCTCTCACCACAATATCGTGAACACCATAAATTGTTTGTGAATAAGTAAATATTTACAAACAGTTTTTTATAGTTGTATTTTCCATTCTATCAAATGTGAAATGTTTAGATTTCAAAAGACACACCGAAAGCAGCGTTATTGTAGGCGCAAAGAAAAGCATACGACACATCGTTTTAGATGCTTGAGCAGCATCAGTCAACTTCAAAAGCATATCTGCACCTCATACACTCGTACATATACTCGTAGTGATGAAAACATTTTCAACTTGACTTGTCCAATAAAAGAATGACAGTTGCTTGCTTCTATCTAACTTTTGCTACTTTCTACATTCTACAAACTACATTTTCTTATTTTACTTCGTTTCCACGCATTTTGTTTTCATTTGCTGTACTGCCAGCCATTTTATTCTCTTTTTGTTTTTTCATTTCCCAACTACGCTACTTGATTTCCTTAATTACTTTGTTTCGCTTTTCTTCTACTTTAATCCTTAGAATCGAGTTTTGACTTACTTTAGACTTATTTGCTAGGTTTCTTTCATTCTTTTCTATTACTACAAATGTTACTTAGTCTAAGAATTTTTTCTTATTTTTCTGTTGATGCTACATTTTTTTACTGCAATCTTTGCCAGTTTCCTCTTCTGCTTATATTTTTCTAAACACTGTATTTTGTGATTCAAAAAATATTTCTTTTAATATGTTTCACTTTTCTGTGTGTATATTGTTTACTTTGTTATTGTTTTTTTTACGATTCCACTTAACATATTTTTAACCTGCAAAAGCAAGTTGCATACCAATATTTATGTATGCGCATCGCACTATAATTGGAGAAAATGCTAAAAATAAATTAAATTTACTTAAACATTACTTTACTTAAATTTAAACGACTAACATTATTTTTACAAGAACAATGCAAGTTAACATGTACATATATGTATGTATAAAACAAAACAAAAACAAAAAACATTGCTGTAAGTTTTATCGCAATAGAAATTTGTATGTGAATTAAATCAATTTCCAATTCACTTTACTGACACTTCATTAAAAAAATATATATATATTAAAAAAGAAAAAAATGAAATAAAATTTTAATTAAATACAATTCTATTTTTTTAAATCAGCTCTAACAAAATTGCACAATAAAAAATTGATTTACGAATTTATATTTGTATTTGTGATTTTATTTCCCCGTTTATTCAACTAATGAGTGTTTATGTTTCAACTGCGTTGCTTTCACACATTCCTTTTCACTTTTCGCCGAGCACTTTCCCTGCACAAGCTCGGTTCGTATGGAGTATAGAATATACCGATGAAATCTATTGCCGATTCGAGCACGATGGCATTCTTGAATACGACGTTTCTTACATACATTTGCATCAATTCTCTGGTCTGTGTTTAATACTCGCATCAAATAACAGCCTAAAGTTCTGTATGACGACACGAATGCTGGTGTTGGTACGAAGCAGATGCTCAACCAAACAGTTGCACAACATACAACAAGTCAAAATTTGTTTTTATAACTACAAATATTTAATTAAATCGCCGACCGAACTTCGTCGGGCGAAGCGATGACGGGTGATATTCATTGCAACATTTCGCTGAGTTAAACAGAACCAAAACGAAATTTGCAACAGAGGGAAAGGATGAATCCACACATTTTTCAATTGCAGTTCAAATTATCAAAGTTTTACAAATACAAATACAAAATGTTTATAATATTCAATGCATTTCTGTAAGTGAGGCAAAGCTTGCGATGCAGATTTGTTTATATCTAGCACTGAGAGTTTTTTTGTTGCAATGTTAAGTATACGAAATACTCGTATATGCCGATATGCAAATATAAATTTACTAGGCCTAGAATGAAATCATCCGATCAAATTGTGGAGATTGAGCTGAGATATTTGATCGTGCATAAGGCTGTTAAAATTTCCAAATATTTAAAAAAGAAATGCAAATGAAAAGAAAATTCCGTTCGTATGCATTTATGATCCTTAAAGTCTTTATTGGTGTATGTAAATATACATACCTGTCTATATGTAAATACAATAATTTAGTATATTTCGTATTAAATACAATATTAAAAATATCTCTTATATTTGTATGTATGTATGTTTTCTGAATTGTATGTATTTGCTATAATATTTTGAATCCTCTATAGAAGGAAGACATTTGCCGCACTGTTAATGCATTTAAAGGATCATAAATTATATATTTGTTTTGAAATATGTATGTTTTCGAATAAAAAAAAATTGGAAGGGTGAGTCAATAAGTTTAGCACAGAATGTTTAATTAGCCTTATGCACGGCAGGAACAATTCTTACAAAATTTAGAATTGGGCCGATGGAAGTCTTATCATGCGACTTTTGTGGTAATATTTTGAAAATTAAAAACCTGAGCTAACATTTTATTATTAATTAAGCTGCGGAAATTTAATTTTACTAGAAGTCAAGGGCACTGCATTCTTCCCAATAAACTGAGAGTAAGGAAAATGTTGAAATATTATAATACAAAATTAAAATATTGAATGAAATAATTGCAAGGGTATCATCATAATTTCGCTATTTTTCGCAAGCCACACATTTTTACTACAACTCAATTCCACATATAAAAGCAATATTAGGGCATGATTTGGCCGCAAATTACTTTACAAATGCCATGGCGCATAATTTTCGAAAAATAATAGAGCATTTTTCAATCCATAAGAATTCGATCATACAATTGCAGTAAAATAAGTCGAAATTAAATGCACTAACTACTAAGAAATTGTTTCACGTAAAGATTTATTATAATAAAAATACGAACATATATTTGCGCGAAAAAAATTTTTAGTTTAATTTATAAGCGGCTCTGCGGAGAAAATCTGGCTACCTGCAAAAATTCTGATGCGCAAATGTGTAGTTTTATCGTAGCCTGAAGCCGAAACCCATGAAATATATAACTGTAATTTGCCCATAAATGTGCAGAAAGCCTAAGTAAACGAGAGCGGCTAAGATACATAAGATTTCACCATCACTACAATAGAGCGTGTGACTATTCTGTTGCGGAAAAAGGTGTCGGGACACTGACACGTGGAAGGAGATGATCTGACGGAACAATTACGAACCAATATAATCAGCAAAATGCTTGAACGCAAGGACAGCTGGAATGCGGTTGAAATATATACGTTAAAGACGTATTACGGCAAAAAAGATAGACCTCGACACAGTACAACAAAACGAAGCCTCACAGACAGAGACGTAAGAATACGAGCCGATAGTAAAAAATAATAATAATTAGCGCGTACACTTCTGTTAGGTGTTTGGCCGAGCTCCTCCTCCTATTTGTGGAGTGCGCCTTGATGTTGTTCCATAAATGAAAGGACCTACAGTTTTAAGCCAACTCCGAACGGCCGATATATTTTATGAGTAGCTTTTTCATCGCAGAAATATGCGTGAAGGTTTTGCCTATAGCCAGCTTCATGGGCTACAAATTGCCTATAGCATGAAGCTGGCTACAAATATGATGGACCCAGATGTGGGTGAATAGGACCGGTGCATTTTATGGATGACGTCCTGGGCCCTCCTGACATAATGCAAAAAGTACTCGCGGGAAGGGAAACTCCCCAGAAGAGGAAGAGGGATTGTTTTAGTGACAGACGTAGTAGATGACAGTCGCTGTATGTGCGAATACATTTTTAACCTTCTCACTAAAAAAAAGCAAAAAAAAAAATTTCACTTTCGTAACAATTTCAATCAGTAGTCTGGATTCAGAAAGACTACTATATAATAAATATTATTACGGCAACTTCTTTTCTCGGTTTTAGTTACAACGTGAAATAAAAATGCTATACTCGCAATACGAGTTATGAGTCCTATTATAACTTCAATTTAGTATAAACATTTGAGAAACGAGTGGATTTGTGGAGCATTATTTTCAGGTGCTTCTAAAGGTCTGACCAAAGATATCTTTTGGTGTAAATTGTGGTTATGTAATTGAAAATTTTCCAAAAACGGCAAAGGTAGCTTAGTGTCAATTAAATTAAAAAAAGAAAAAAACAATTTTCTCGACGTATAAAAAGTACGCTTTAAAAAAAATGCCGAGTTAATATATGAAAAGATATGTTAGATCAATTCGATAATGTTTGGATCTATCGTTCAGTACCTCAAAAATTGTTTGGGTAAAAAACAAAGTTTCGAAGGCTTAATTCTGGCCATTTATAGCGATACGCCATTTAGAGCGTTACAATATTATCTCAAATATCTTCAGTACATATGTTCTTCTGTCAGTCGATACCAATAACATTTTGTGTATCCAAAAAGTTCATTTTTTTTTAGTATGAAGATGAAATCGCGATGTATAATGCAATAGGTTAATGATACGAGTACCAGGTAGCGCTTAGACAAAAGGTCGCTAAAATCAAGGTACATAATAAGCTATGATACCTCAGATTTTTCCAGTGGTTTGAATCGCTTTAGTGCACAGAAGTGAAGTTTGAAGATGACGATTTCAAATTTAAAGAATATGATTTCTACAACCATCAAAAATTCTTTAAATGTTTTCTTATTTCTGTATATGTATGTATCTGCAGCCAGTTACATAAAATTAGAGGAAAAATGAGAGAGAAAACTCAAATAGATTTATGTATTGAAGGGAATCAGTAAAAGGCACAATTTTACATCGGCAAGCTACACTTTACTCTTTTACTTGTGTATGTATGCATGCCCGAATGTACAAACATTTACTTGTGTGTGAGAGCTTCGGAAACAAACAAATGTGCCCTGGTCTATATTTAAAATCCGTCACTTAACTTATGCTGAGAAATTAGCTACAATAATTTCTTTTCTTTTCTCATATTTTCCTTTCCAGCTGTTCAATAGTTGGCTGGCTACATTTTTTCTAGTAAGCCATAAATGCCCTCAATTACGTAAGACCGCAACTGAGAAGCTCAGTTAGTCTAGAAGTAACTTATCTTAATTTCACTTAACTTAAGAAATTGGTAATGATTACTCAGCACTTTAATATAATTTTTGACAGTTAAGTTGTTTTGCATTCCCCTCTCTGAACATCCTTGTTAACCCCTTGCCTTACGATTGAATCTCGAAGAACAACGCCTGCAGACATCAAATTTAGCGCAATTCTATGAGTAGACATTTATTAAAAACAAAATTCTTAAAACCATTATCTATATTAAGGTCAATTTAGCTAGAATATAAAAAAGACCATGTGAAACAATAATAATATTTCTATTTTAACAAATTTAAAGAAATTCATATGGGCGAGGCCCGTCATTTCCACTCAAGGGGTTAATTAATGTGTCGAGAAAAATTAAACTGTGTAAATAAAATGTGTTTAAGTTTAGTAGAAATGAACGAAATGCGTTCACTTCTGTCACGTCTGCTTGACATTTCGCTACCTCTAATGTCAATTAATTTAGTTTCAATAATTAAAAATGTCTACATACATTTATTTTTACGAATTACATAGTCGTTGATATGGCAGGCCTGATTATCTTACTATCTCTCGATTTAAGCAAGATAGAAACTCAAGAATTTATAATTTAAAAGATTCCTAAGTTTCTTTAGCTGAGTTAAGTTTTAGCCAAACGTCAAAACAGCTTTCAATATAACAGTTGGGCAAAATATTAAGCTAAGTTAAGTTACGTAAATTACGTCTGGACTAACTGCGTGTTAAGTACTCACAATCTGCTGAATTCTAAGCTTCTTACGGTAAATTGAATTTTATCCACAGCCTGCCAGACATTTAGTTGTTGAATTGACAGTCCTTGTGCGGATCTAAGCCCGGGTCATGCCGGTAACATAGAACGGACTGTCGAGGAAATGCCGCTAGATATTTCGTGTTTGGTATTCGTTTCGGCCCCTGCTGTATGTTTGTGTATTAGAAAATATTGATTGCTCAGCACATATTTTATTTAACTTTATTTTATTTTTATTTGGAAGGAGAATCACAAATACAAACAGTCATTAACAACACAGAAGCATATATTTTCATGTTGAAACTCTTTTGTTTTGTGATTCAAGTGATCAACGACAAAAATTAAATATTACAAATATTCTTAAGTAAAAAACAAAAAAACGGAAAACAAAAGGTCAGCTAATTTGCTACTATAAAAAAATACAACTTTTTCCACCTCGCCATCACGCAAAGTTTTGCCTTTTCATTTTATTTTTTTGCTTTTTTGCAATTTCTTTGTTGTTGTTATTATTGTGGCATTTTTCAACTATTTATCTCGTAAGAGTTTGCTACATTTCTTAATTTTATAACTCATCATTTCGGTTAACGCATTTCAATCGCTGTCTCCACTTAAAATGACAAGCACTTCTATTGTGTGTGTGTGTGTGTGTGTTTCTGTGTGGGCTTGTTGTGTTGGTTTTTTTTTGTTGCTGCTTAATTTCTTAGCTTCCTCCTTAATAATATAAATTTGAATTTTTTTCTATTTTCTTTGTTTCAACTTTGATATAAAACTACTTTCTTCTTTTTTGTTAATTTACTTAGATTTTACTGCTTGCTTAAAAGCATTTTTTCTTTTTTCATTTTAAGTTTACTTGCTCACTATGTTTATTCTTTCGTGTGTTGTTTTTGTTTCTCAAATACTCTATTTTCGGCTTGTATTCCTTCTGCTGTTTTTCATTACTCATTTATTACTAAGTTGCTTTTGCATTTTGTTTTATAAAACTACATTTCTTTTAAATACAATTTTCAATGTATCTTCTTCTGTTTCTGTTTATATACCTTGTGAAACTAGTCTTTTGTTTGTTCTAAACACGATTTCACCCACCGAATAAACCAGAAAATCGCAAGTGATTTCAATTCGGCTCAATGATTTGATATCTTTTGTTAGTATGCGCGAACAAATTTCGGATGATAATTCACCTTAAAGGTTTTGTATATCAGTTCAATTCATTTTTGTTCAAGCATTAGAACGCAAGCAAAACATTTTATAAGGTAATCAACTTTTATCATCTTCGCTTAAAACAAACTAGACATTCTATTCGAACAAAAACAAAAACACAATTTAGTTGTTTACTATGATAATAAATAAAAAAAAATTGTAATTTCATTGTCGCCGAAAATTGTGGATTTTTTCAGATAATTCTTTTACGAGTTTGTGTTTCATAATCAATATAATTATACAATTAGTAAATTTTCCTATTAAAAACATATTTTTTTGTGTATTTTATTTTATTTTTGCTCATTGATATCGCAATCGCTCATTCTTGCAAGAGTCAATGCTTTTACAAAGCGAAGACTCGTTTAAAGAAATTTCATATCCTCAGGAACGCAGTCACCAAATTAAGATCGAAATAGCGACGAAAGTCTATAAATAATAAATAAAAAAAAGTACACAAAAAATATTTTTATTTTATTACACTTCATTTTATTTTATATTATTTTACTTTTTTTTTAATTTATTTTGTATTACCTCCTTTTTTAAGTTTATATCATTTAATTTTTCGTCACATTTTTTTATTTTTATTCAATTTATATTATTCTCTTATTAGTTGCTAGAGCACCGGCTTTGGGCGCATAGTACCGAATTATTAATTAATTTTATTTTATTTTAATTTATTTTATTTTACTTTTATTTTATTTGATTTTCTTTTTCAGTTTAGTACATTTCACTTCATTCTAATCATTCTAATCATTTTAATTTTATTTATTTTATATTATTTTACTTTATATAATTTTAATTTTATTTAATTTAATTTTATTTTAATTTATTTCATATCACTCTATTTTATCTTGTTTTTTTTTTTAGTTTGTAGCATTTCGTTTCGTTTTATTTTCTTTTCTGATTTATTTTACTTCATTTAATTTTAGTTAATTAATTATGTAATTTATTATTTATTTATTTTATTTTATTTCACTTCCTTTTAATTTAAGTTTATGTTGTTTTAATTATATCTTTTTATATATTTTTGGAATTCATTTATTCAATTTTATTTTATTTAATTTGTTTTCGTTTGTTTTATTTTAATTTATTTTACTTTATTTTAATTTAATTTCATTTAAATTTATTTTAATAATTTAATTTATTTTATATTTTATTTCATTTCATTTCATTTCCTTTCATTTCATTTCATTTCATTTCATTTCATTTCATTTCATTTCATTTCATTTCATTTCATTTCATTTCATTTTATTTTATTTTATTTTATTTTATTTTATTTTATTTTATTTTATTTTATTTTATTTTATTTTATTTTATTTTATTTTATTTTATTTTAATATATTTTATTTTATTTTATTTTATTTTATTTTATTTTATTTTATTTCATATTATTTTTTTTTCATTTTATTTTAATTTATTTTACTACAATTTATTTAAATTTAATATTATTTTATTTTATATTCTTTTTTCCCCTTCTGTTAATTTCATTTCAATTTATTTGAATACAAGTCTGAGCTCATAAAACACAAAATCATGAGAAAAAATCGCGAATTTTCAGCGACAAGCCCCAGAAAGTCTTCCATTGATTTAAAATGCTTTACGAATAGAAAAAATGTATGGAATTGAACTTTATAAATCATTTAGAGTTCTTCTTTTATAGAAATAAGTTATATAATTTTTTTATTTTTTTAAGTAAACGGCTTCAACCACTAATTTGCACTAAATTTTATTAATCAAATACCTTTGAAATAAAACGAAATTTACGTCTTCGTCGTGTGATTTTCATTTGCTAATTAGCTTTTGTATTTTCACATCAAATAATTTCAAAGTGAAATTGAAAAATAAAAAAGTTAAATTCTTGTAACTTCAAATATTGGAATGTAGTACATAAATATTGGTTGAAATACAAAGTGGCCACATCGTAGTATGAATAGTTACAAGAAAATTAATTTTTCATACAAAATTTCAATTTCACAGCGAAATTATTTTAACTAAGTCTGGCAATCAGATTTGAATATATAAAAGGCTTCAAAAAAAAAAAAAACAAAAAAAATTAAAATGCGCATTCAAATATCTTCCATGCAGCTTTGATATTTATAAAGCAAATTAAGTCAATTGTATATCTCATCTGTAAGGATTTTACAGTGTTTCTACAGCATTTTTTAGAGTTTTCACTTTTAAAGGAATTTGAAATACATTTAATTTATTCACACTTGCTTGTGTATTTCGGTTATTTGCAAATCAAAAACACAAAAACAAAGTCTTTGCAAAACTTTCCCAATGCCTTTGGTTGTTGTAAAGAGTACAACTAACCTCACATACAAGCAAGAACGAATAATGCAAAGGTTTAACAAACGTTTTTGTAAATAAAGTAAATAGTAATTATGTATTTAAGAAAATTTACAAAACATTTTACCATCTAACGGTCAATAAATTTTAATAGTTTACAATTAATTAAAAAGAATTTACACGCCTCTGCACTTATGCTACTTTGAAATCCTAATGGACTTTGGCTCATTAAACTCGAAAACCGCTTAAAATAACTGTTGCTGGTTACCTCATTTGATTTGGTTACCTCCTTCAGTAGTTTCTGCTTAATATGCGTGAATATAATTAATTCCTAAATCAGTTAAACTGTTTCGCGTTGTTAGATCGACTACTCAATTTACATTTTTTATGATTGTTAATATTTCACGTTTCTAAGTTTTATTTTTGCAAACAAACATTTTTTCTTTTCAATGTCTTCAAAGTCGTATATTTTTTGGTTCATAAAAAGCACTGCGATTGGAAAACAATGTAGGGAACATTTCAGCGCGACTTGCCTTTGCTTTGGTATACAAAGGGTGCAGCTTGGGTTTACGTAGGTTGAAACTAGTTCCACATACTACGAAAAAATCGAAGCAATTAAAAGCAAATACATAACGCCAGAATACCACAAAAAAAAAACAAGTTTTTCAAAGTAATCGAATTAGTGAGCCAAAGTCTGTATTAAACTGTAAGGTGTTTTCCAACAACACCGCAGCAGTCTTAAAAGTATGCTATCATTTATGACAAACATATTTTAATATTTTTCTCTTACGTGCCCATAACTTCTGTCTTTCCATTTACCTTCAATGCAATTCAATTCAAATATACTTAGTTACTGACTAAGACTAAAAAAAGAGTCTTACTAATACTTAATTAAGAAGAGGACGCTAAAGCTTAACAAAATACACTTAAAGCTACAGCAAAGTTACTGAAGGGAGTTTAAAAATAGAAACAATTTTTTCTTCTTCTCTCTTTCTTATGGTTAGACTAATGCTACAGCAATTACCTTACATAAGTCTAGTCTATGCACTTATTCCCTTTTTACTACTACTAATCTACTACTAATTTCAGTTTACTCCGTTTTTCCGCTTTGCTCCTTCTGACGTTTCAACGTTTTCGTTCAAATTATAGCTTTTTAGTTTTCTTTGTTTTTTTTCTTGGTTTTTTGTTTTCGGCGATGCCCTACTTTCTGTTTTTCTGCACTGTATGTAAAAAATTCTACAATTTCGTTTTTCCTTGTTTATGTTTTTCTTTCTTAGCAAAAATTGCCTAATTTTCACTACAAAATTGAGTCCTTTAGCATTTCTTCGGTTAACATTTTCTCCAACTTCATCATGTCCTTACGCCCCCCTTTTTGCTTATATTCACTCAAGTATTCAACTACTGCTTGCATGCCTACTGCCATCTCATTATTGTTTGGACCTCCTCTCTTTCTTTGTTTGCTAGCTTAGCTTGGTCGTAAAACAAACTCTCATTTCCAAATTAAAAATAACTGTTTATCTTTTCTTGTTTTTTTTTTTTTTAAATGCAATTTAGTCCTCATTTCCCCTCTACTTGATTTGAATTAACATTAATGTTTTCGTAGTTTTTTTTTGCTTCCCTAAAAATTAACGCTCACAACAGCCGTTCGCCTAATAATATTAACCGCAATGGTTTCACGCTTTACGCCAGTTTGCATTGTATTATCATTTCAACACCGCACACGCAACCAATTGTTCGTGTGCTTCGTCTTCCTTAGACCAAGAATTCTTTATTATCATCAGTGTTTAATAATGTTTTTAACTTAAACATTTAATAAATGTTTTCATTAACTTGAGAAATCCTTTTACACAAATGGATGTATATAACAAATTTTCATACATAGTAAATGTACGTATTTATGTATGCGATTGGAGACGGAAAGTACAATGTATTAGTGTGGATTTTCTTTTATATTTTATGTCTTCTTCGTCCTATTATTATTATTATTATTATTCCTTTCTTCATGCAAATCGGCATTTATCATCAATTTCATTGCCACTTAAATACTCTTTTTCAATGTGTAGTTTCGTTATAAACTAGCGTTTGAATTTCTTCAAAAAGTAACAAATAAAAATATAACGGTTAAATGTCATTTATAAAATGAAAAATTCAAAGAAATTCAACAATTGTGTGTAAAATTTCCAGTAAAGTTTGCCTATATTCTTCATTCTCCATTCTTCATTCATCATTCTTTTCTGCAACAATTCTCTTTCATTTTCTTCATCGTCTGCTACTTCTTATCCAAGATTTCTACTTTTATTATTAAATAAATAAATTGGTTTAATCCATTCTATTCTTCTGTCCACACCTCTTCTTCCTACTCATCTCATTCAAAATGTATGTAAATACTTTAATGTACTCTATTAAATACATTCAAAATTCCTTGCATCTTTGCGGGTATTCAGTTATTGATTACATACATGGTTTGGCGCTTCTGATTGCCGTTGGCTGGCCAGCATTTAATTTAGTTTCGTTTTTATTACATAATTAAATACTCAAAAATACAATCATTTACGCCTCCCTCTCCCATAAATTACGCTTTTCGCCTATACCCCGCCCCCCCCCCCCCTTTATTTATTTGCACACGCGCCTATTCGATCATTGCTGGGCAGCCATTTTTCTGTTGTTTAATACTCTGCAAATTTTTTTCATACGCTTTATCTTTTATCTTTTACTATGCAACTTCTTTTCTTTTCCTTCATTTGGCGCTTCTTATTTCAAGTTATGCTCATTGCATACAAATCTCATTTTACTTTACTTTGCTTCTCTCTTAGCTTTCTGCGCGTTGCTTCTTGATTTTGTTTTATCTTTAAGTATGTGTGTATGTGTATGTTTAGCTTAGTCTTTACATTTCTCTTCATTTTAATGATTTATCTTTAAAATGTTTCACTACTCTCATTCAGAATCATAATTTTCGCATACAAATATAAAGTATTATTTTTTGTTTAATTCTCTTCATATGCTTCTCTAGTTTTGGTTTCTTTTTCTTTCATTTGGATCATTACAGTAAACTGCAATAAATATTGGAATCTGTTCCCAGTTTTAATATTTTCATAGTAGCAATTGTTGTATTTGTTTTCTTAATTTGTTTACATTTATTGTTGTTGGTTGTTGGTTGTTGCCCATTTCCTTGTCGCTGTTGCTGTTCCTGTTGTTGCTTCTGTTTAAAGATTGGTTTAATGTTGTATTGTTGTTGTGTGTTGCTATCGTTTTGTCTCTCCTCACCGTATTCAATCTTGTTGTTTTTGTTTTATTATTATTGCATATACTATTACTGCATATGTTGTTGTTTATCGCATTTATCCGATTCCATTTCCAGCTCCCATTAGAGCGTCAATCGCGGCATCATAATATTACATCTATAAGTGGAAATTTTCTTTATTTAGTAATGATGATCACTTATTAAAAAAAATTTTATTCATATTAAAGACAGATATTTAGGTAAAGATGCTCATGTATAAGAATATTTATACGTATAAAATAAAGAAGCAACTGGGTCGTTGCACTAACTGTCGTATAACTTACATAGTAGAACCTGCATAATTAGACCAACCAGTCAGATAGGCATCATATTTTTAACTTTAAGATAATTTCATAGACTACCACGGCCTACTATAGAAATAGAGCAAGTAATAGCACTGCTCTGTATTGTATGCATATGTGTGTATATATGTAAAGCCCCCTTTTCGAAACTAAAGAATTAAATGAGGTGCAGGGTGCTTCATCCTCAGAAGTCCCCTTCCTACTCCTTTCAATGTACCAAAAAATTATACAGCAGTTTATATGTATGCATATCTACAGTAAAAAGAACCTTACTGGTCTAAATTGGACGGATAAAATATTATCAATTAATATACATATAATAAGCAATCAAATTTAGAATTTTTACAAAGTTTCATCTAGATAAATAAAAATCAAGAAGATTCGCATTAAATTTCCAAAGTGCATCAGCAATGGATGCAGTACGCGCAAAGTTAGTCTCGTGGTGTTTTTTTCTTGCAATGTGGCATTAACATTCATTCCGCCCTACGCCAGAAATCACGCGGTAGTATTTTCGTTTTCTTTTCTCAAACTTTTATACTGTGATCAGGCGAATGTGTGGCATCTTCTACCTTCTACAAAAAGTAAGGGTGAGCAGTGTTCAGCTGATTTTTGATTTTCTGTGTACAAAAGTTCGTCCAATTAGTTGTACCAAACCTTTAAGTGATACACAAAAATGAAGTAAGCCATTCTGTTTATATTCTATATTCTACTTGTATAACCTATAATAATATTAATATATCACACCAAGGTGGAAATAATATATACAGAAGGCGTCGACAAGATTAAGCCATTAATCTCGATGATTTTAAAGGAACCACTTAATTTGCTGACGTAACTAGAGATATGTCGTCCGAATAGATACAAACGCTCCGGCTTTGAAAGTATTCGATGCGGTACCAGCTGCTGGTAGCAGAGGAAGAGGAAGGCCTCCTTTGCGTTGGAAAGATCAGGTGGAGAAGGACTTGGCTTAACTTGGTGTGTCCAACTGGTGCCGGTTAGTACGAGAAAGAAACGACTGGCGCGCTTTGTTAAACTCGGCAAAAATCGCGTAAGTGGTTTTCGCGCCAATTAAAAAGAAGAAGAAGAGCTGGGGATATAGCAGCGATTTGTGCACGTCAGTGTTTGGCAAAAACTGATATTGTGTTGGTTATGTACGAAAAAATTTAACACAATCTCCGCTCATGTTACTTCGTTGTCGTCTGAACAGTATTCGGTGTATTGTATTCGTGAGTGATAGAATACAAAGTTGCGCCTTCCGAATTCACCGTGTCGTCAGGCTCGATGAATAAACAAACAAAAGGAAGGGGAATCACTTGTTTCTGAGCAGAACGAGTAGGCGAAATCAATAGAAACTACAAAATACAAGAAATTATACTCGCACACAAACTTTCTTGCCACAGAGAAAAAAACTAAAAAATGCTTTTGGAGGCTTTATGTTAATTTATGCTTTCACACGGCACTTTATTTTCATTAGTTTGTTTAGTTTAAATCTCACAAATTACAATTTTCCCAAGCCATTCACTGAATTTTCACAAACACGTAATGTCTCCTCCTTTTGTTTGTTTTGTATTGGTATGGAGCCTGATGTTAGACTTGCCAAAATTGCGGAAAATAACGTAACTGTTTTGTGACGCCACATTCAGTATTCAATTCGCCTGGGATTGTATTAAACTAACCTCACTTTACACATTTTGCTTTAATTTTATATGCAAATCTCTCTCTGTCTAATCTTTTGTGACGTAACAGGCAAAGTTACTCTCACAATTTTGGTTCGGATGGCCAAACCTTGTAATCCATCGTTCTTGATATGACATGGTGCCGAGAGCTTAACCATTTTCGAGATATTCGCTTTTAAAATTTATTTTAAAAAATATTATTTTGCTGGTTATTGTTAGTTTTTCTTCTTTAGTTAAAGGGTTTGAATCAATGAAAGAGGTATAATGATAAGAAAAACTAACAAACATTAAGAAACTGCTTCTGTGACCATCTACCAATTATGTCTTAATTAAGATCTTAATCAGACATTGAGAAGACGACCCTAAGTGTACATATGTAATTTCATCAAAAGCGAAATAATATTGTGGAAATGGAAAAGTGCTCAACACCAGAGCTTCTCCCCCATTTACAGTACTCACGCTTACAGATGATTTCCATTAACCTTAAAAGCCACATGAAATAAGGGACTCATTATTGCCAGTTATTGCTTCTGAATTGGACTTACACCTATTGATTGATTTGTTTACAGAAGTGAGAAGTGCTGTATAGTATTAAGCATAGTACTAAGTTCGCATTTCACGTGAAATGGCTGTCACAATCCATACAAACTGCGTTGCCGTGAAATATGCGTGGAATTTCATATGTATCTCACGGCAAAATATGATAGTACTCACCTAACGCTGTGAAAGCTTCGCGCAACATTTTTTCACACCAATTTAAAATGCAAATGTCATTTAAATTGTGCATGAAGTGCCTGAGTTCGAATACTCCAAAGAAATGGTAATTTAGAGCGAAACGTATTCGATTTTTTGTCTGCCAATATATATATGTGGTCATTTGAATATTATAGAACATTTTAGAGCATGGACAGTCTAGAAACAGTCACGAACTTCGTCGATTACACCGGCTATAATTATAACATAAGCAACTTAATGCACGACTTTAGTGTTCTATTTCCAGAAATGCACACCTAATAAATAGGGAATGCGCTGCAATAACCTTAATGCGGCCCTGCAATCTTCAGCAGAGAAAATTGTGCAGCAAATGAATAGTATTGTGGAGTTAAAAAAAGCAGAGATGAAGCCTCTTTTACAGCACTTGGAGTTACTTCTGTAAGAGTTGCCGTAAACCAAGGCGAATATGTTGGGCGCAAAATTCACACATGGTTTACGAGGGGGTTGAACAGCACCAAAGGAACAAAACAATTCGAAAAAAAAAGAAAAAAGAGGTTGTCTGTAAAGTCGGTTTACTGACGATAGTTTAACGTGACAACGTCATAAGAAAATATTGATGGAATGGTTGCAATTTTCAAAACAAAATTTTAATTTTATTTGTTTGATAGATATTTTGTATGGATATAGAGGAGGAGGTAAATGGAATTGCAATGGAATAGGTCAAGTTACATTTACACAAACGTGAAAAATGACGAAACATTTATCAAATTCATGAAAGATATCTTCAATTTCGATTGTGCATCAGACGTTAATAAGTCAACAACACTAAGAGGCACCTTCATCGATTTCTCTTTTTCAAGACACTTTACACTCGAAACACTCCCTTTCATTTCCTACTTTTTCTATCATCATCCTATTCTCAACACAGAAATGGTTCATTACCATGCACACAGCAAGAAGGCATATGCAAATACAAGTATGTATGTGAATTTATATAAAGCGTTTTTCAGTAAGAGCGCTTCAACTTTTTTTTTTAATAAAACACAAACGGTTTGACTTTTTTAACTAATTTTTTTTTATTATCGAGTTTGAACATATATAATACATTTAAGTATGAAATTCGTGCACGTTTTACGAAGTCCAATCGTTGAACCCAATTTTCGACCACTCTTTTGCATAAATCGGCCGAAACTCCAGCAATTTCGCGATCAATATTGGCTCTGAGCTAACAAATCGTCGTCGGCTTGTTACTGTAGACCAATGACTTCACATAACCCCAAAGAAAATAGTCTAGAGGCGTCAAATCACACGAGCGCGGCGGCCATTCGACCGGTCCATTTCTGGAAATAATGCGCTCATCGAACTTACTCTTCAACAAATCAATTGTAGCGTGTGCTGTGTGGCTTGTGGCTCCGTCCTGTTGAAACCACATGTCGTCTAAGTCCATACCATTCGATTGCGGCCAAAAATAATCATTTATCATGTCGCGGTATCGATTTCCATTCACAGTAAAGTGGCGATCGTTCTCGTCAACGAAAAAATATGGGCCAATTACGCCGCCGGCATGTAAACCGCACCAAACAGTGATTTTTTCGGGATGCAACGGTGCCTCATGAATCACGTTTTGATTGCTTTCTGCCCAGTAATGCATATTTTGCTTGTTGACAAAGCCATTGAGCTAAAAGTGAGCTTCATCACTGAAGATGATTTTTTGGAAAATTTATAAATTTTCATGAAAAATTTGCACGATTTGGAATCGTTGCTCAAGTGTGTAGCGTTCCATGATGAAATGTATACTAATGAAGTTTACTAATGACAGCGAAAAATAAAAAATATTACGTCGTTCGCCCTCCTTATCGGAAAAAAGTTGAAGCGCACCTATTGAAAAACGCTATACATATGCGCATATACATACATATATATGCTCACTCAAGTAGGACTGAGCCAGATGTCGAACGTTGCCGAACGCGGAGCCGATTGTGCTCTTTGTCGTTCGTTCCGCGCTCTCGCTTGGAGTTCAAGCACATTAGCTTACATTTCTTTGCGTACGGAATAGATTCGTATATTTGATATGTCCATATGACTTGTATGCATCTTTACATATAGATTTGTTCTTTTTGAAAATTGCGCGAAATTGTGTTATATATGTATATGCATGTTTATATACATATATTAGTATACAACATATCTTATAAGGTATATGGTAAATATTACCATACATTTTTTCCTTCATATATATAATAATAAAAAAATTAATAATAACATTAAAACAACAGGTATTATTAACAAACTTGGTTTTATTTTAAATTCTTCAAGTAAATCAAATTAATAATAATCAATAAGAAGGCATATGCAAATACAAGTACGTGAATTTATATATGTACATATGCGCATATACATACATATATACGCTCACTTAAGTAGGAGAGAGCAAGATGTCGAACGTTGCCGTTCGTTTGCTTTGTCGTTCGTTCCGCGCTTTCGCTTGCAGTTCATTCAAGGTAACGACAAATGATCAAGGTAACGATAAATGAGCAAGGTAACGACACATTTTTTCGTGCGTGCAGCCGGCTAAATCGAATTATAAGACGTTATCACGTCAAAAAATATCTGACGTTTGAAGTCGGCTTAAAACTGAAGGTCCCTCCAAATAAATAAATATAAATAATATATATATAATAAAAATTGAAAAGAATACAATTATTTATATTATTGCTTCTGGGCGATGCTTATAAATTTATTTGCTTACATTTCTTCAATTTTCAATCTGGCGTTTCTTCTCGTTGATAGGCAATGTCAATAAAATTAATGTTGTTGCCGAACTGTGTGTGTCACGACTGTGAAGTCAGTACTTGGCCTTTAGAAAGAAAAGACTTAATGTTAAACAGTTGCTACTCATTGCCTATTTGGTGCATGCGTACGTCGCCTATAGGAGCGCTAACTTCGTTTAATAAAAGTCACTACTCGTAGTAGCAATAGGTACTCGTACCATTTGTAGTTTCCGGAATCGGGTTTGTTTTTTCGGCACTTTTTGAAAATAAATTAATTCACAAACTTGTCATCTCAATTCCACGGTTTTAATTAGAATTTCCGAAAAAAAGTAGTAGCTTATTGCTTGTTAAATTTTAGTAATATACAATAAA
Source organism: Anastrepha obliqua (assembly GCF_027943255.1). NCBI lineage: Eukaryota > Metazoa > Arthropoda > Insecta > Diptera > Tephritidae > Anastrepha > Anastrepha obliqua. The sequence goes on from NC_072894.1 coordinate 79,000,413, forward strand.
GTGCAAGTTTGAAGTTGGAAAATCTCGTTGGTTTTTTAGAATTTTTTCCTTTGACGGTATTGCACATTTTCTCCATATAACAAATGCACTAAGTTTTTTCTGAAGATGTTCATATTTTCATTAAAAAAAAATTACGATAATTCACAAATTTTGTTTTGCTATCGTTTGTCACGGGCTGCAGAAATAAATAGTCTAGACCATTCTCTGTTTTAATTTAACAAGGCTCAGATATTTTTTATAAGAAGCTTTTCTAAATGACGCGCAGATGTCAATTGAAATACTCGTGATGGGCGCAGAATTTGCAGACAGAACGATGTAGCAACTATGATTAGCTGATAAATGCGCAAAGGGCCGCAAAAGAGTAGGAGCAAAAAAATAAATATATGGTATCTACTATAGGCTGGTTGAAAAGTTTTGAATGCAAAAAAAAAGAAAGAAGTGAATTATTAAATGAAATGGTTCCCCATAGCGTTTGTTTCAAGTTTATAAAGAGTTGATAGACGCCGGGAGCCAAATATAGTAAATACGGAGGATATTCAACAACTCGCACTTTAACGCATTTAGTCATCGCCAAAACACTTGAGTGAACACGTAAATAGTCGTGTTGAAAAATAATTTTTTTCTTCTGTAAACTAAGGCAGTTTCCATTTTTTTTTTCATTTCCCATGATACATACGAGTATATGCGGTTTTAAAATACAGTGCACTCGCGATAACTCGAACTAATTAAAACAGGCGCTGTTCGATTTATCAATTGAGTGTGCTATGTTAAAAAAACAGTCATCGATATCGATTTTTTTCAATTAAATTTATTTATTTATTTACATATGGATATGAACATGAATATGTTTAAAATAATTAATTCGTTTCAATATTTTTCATCAAATATTTGGCAGTCTTTGTGTCAGTTACACAAAAAAAGTCAGCTTTAACAGAAAAGTTAGGCCGAAAAGAAAGTTGTAATGTGTGTTTGTCTTTTCTTGCCTGCAGCAATGTTGAAGAGTGTTAACCTTTGCGGGGCTTACTTGTTCAGTTGTGGCCCACTGAATTACCTTATTGATAGAGCTAACTGCCCCCTCAGATGATATCCGCTCACATGTCTCAGTTGTGTTGTTAAACTCAGACTCAGAATCACTAGTTTCAATTATTACTTCTGTGTCGGTAAATTCGGAACCATCATTCCATTTGTTAACATCATAAAGCGTAAATTCGACCTGTAAATTATGTTTTTCATGTTATGTTCTTTCAAGATGAGTCCACTTATTGGGTAATTCTTTTTTCTTTGGGACAGAAACCATTTGTATAAAGCGGCTTTCATTTTAGGAAACTCAGAAGCTTTTAAAGTTCTCCTCTTCCCAGGACCCAAAAACGTGTTGTTTACTGCTTTTAAAATTGCCTTGTCTTTCTTTTTTATAAGACTTATGGTGGACTTGGCTACCGAATATTCCTTCACTAGAGAAGTAAGACTACATCCACGTTTAATTTTGTTAAGGACTTCAGCCCTCTCTTTTAATGTTAAACACTTCAACCTTTTACGATCCATTACTCACATGCACTGATACACTACAAATGACTAATTTAAAGCAATTTGGTCAATGCAAGATGTTGTTCCCAGAAAACTAACGGGATATTAACGTCGAAATATTCATATGGACAATACACTAGTATACATATAATTTATATACATATACTATTACATATGTATGTATGTACAAAATGTACATGTTTGAAAAGAATGTGTGTATAAATAAATTTGTTTTTTTGTTCGAGTTATAGCGCTTTAATATTGTTCGAGTTACAAACTAGTCAATAGGGAAAAAAATGTGTTCGAGTTAGCACGTCGTTCGACTTAGCGGCTATTCGAGTTACCGCGAGTGCACTGTAACGCGACCTGGAGAAATTAAGCGGAAATATTTTATCAGCAACCAGAGTATCACCTTGATCAAAAAGCTACGTTCTAAAGGTGACGCTTAAAAAAGTTTAAAACTGTTTTTAATTTGTTTTTGTATACTCGCACACTGGTTTATGATAGAAGGTATAAACTATTATTGCTGATCGTGCTGAAATACATTGTTTGTGATGAAATGTTGAAATGTTGGATAAATGCTTAACGGCCGCCTAAGTCGAATGATTGGTGCGTGACTATCATTCGGAAGTGCTAGAAAAAGTTTTCTAATAGCGGTCGCCCCTCGACAGGCAATGCCAAGTCTCCGAGTGTATTTCTATAATTTGTTTTCTGGATTGTTGGTTAGAGCGTGATCTGCCAATTACTAGTAGCTTGTTTTTGGCATTTAATTATATCAGTCAACCGCAGGTGTGCTCTGCGATTTTCACTATGTACAAAAATATCCAACAAAGAATTTGTATAAAATTTTGTGTTTTGAACGGGATTTTGAGTGCCGGGATTTGCAGTAAGCTTATAACGATTGTGCCTTATCAGAAACAGGGCTTTGCGAATGGTATAAGGCTATTGGGGGTTGAGAAGTCGTGGAAGATTTGCCTCGATCTGGTCGCCCACCAAAGTCTTCAACAGAAAAACCACCATTTAAGTTTGAGGGAGGTAGAGCGTGACCTTAGCGTATCTCACCATCAATTGGGCATGAGATGCGTGACTGCTTCACTCGTTCCAAGAGAGTTGAATTTCCTTCAAAAAATTCAGCGGAAGAAGGTGGCTGAAGACATGCTTGCGCAAGTGAATTCGGACCTAATGTTTATCCAGCGCATCCGAATCCCAAAAAACCTCGTCAAAGTCGGTTAAAGTCAAAAGTGAAAGTCATGCTACTCGTTTTCTTTGATTATCATGGTGTTGTGCACTTCGAATTCGTTCCAAATGGTTCTAGGCTAAATAAAGAATTTATTTGGAAGTCATGCGTCGTTTGAGAGAGAATGTGCGTAGGAATCGGCCCACTTTGTGGTAAGAAAGCTCATGGATCAAATATCATCGAACATATTCATCGAACCGTATTCATCGGATTAAGCCACCTGTGACTTTTTCTATTTTCCAAAACTTAAATTGCCACTCCGCGGACGCAGCTTTGAGTCGATAGAGGCCATTAAGGAGAATGCGTTGAAGGAGCTGAAGAAGTTCTCTTCAAACGCGCTTAAAAGGTGCTTTGATGGCTGGACTAATCCGTGGTATATGTTTATTGCTTCGAATGGAGCCTTATTTTGAAGGTGACAAAATAAATGTTGATGATTAAACAATTATTTTGCGTTTTGTTGAACAAGTCCCGGTCCTTTTTTTGACAGAATGTATTATATGTGATATAAAACATTTTTTTTTATTATACTTATATATTAGTGTGAAATGTCACCTTAACAACGAGCATAAATTCGATACTTGACGAGATATCGATCACTACAGCGATCTACCGAGAAAGATCTGTTTTTCCCCAAACTAATATACAAGGTGAAGTCCAAAATAAACAAGACTGACAAACAAGACAAACAATGAAGCGAAGTTATTGCGTCTAAGGTGTCAGTACGTTGGAGTCATCATGCAATCGTCATCATCGAGCCACTATTGGGACTGATTTTTTGACTAGAAATCGCATATTAGCCATCAATCACTCACCATATTCGCCTGAAGGACATTCCGGTCAATGACCTAAAACACTCTTTCGAAAAGCTTTTATATCACGCAAAACAGTGTATTGACGCCAGGTGGGACTATTTTGAATAAATAAACTCGAAGTTATCAAAACAAAGCTCCTGTCGTTTCTATTTTGGATTTCAGCTTGTATATATAAATGCTTATTTATTTAGAGGTTAATAGTGGTAGTATTCAATACTTTTCAATCAACCCGTATGTTGTTCACACCATGGCAAAATTAATAATTACTGGTCAAATGATGACAATTAAGTCAACGTATTTTTTATTTTTTTTAACAACCCATCCTTTAACAAAACACCCCTTACATAAAATATCTACACGTGCATGTTTATGTACGGTTTTATATTTCCTTCTCATAAATACACGCCTACATGAGATATCTTGCGCTTCGTGTTTGAGAATATACTGATGTACACACATACACACATACATACATATAAACTTACGCATGTATTAATTTGGAAGGTCATACTTGTGCAACTATTGTAGAATACGCTATAATATTTATATACTCGTAAATTTACCACACACTATATCCCTAAAGCTAAATACACACCAGGCAACCGTTGCAGCAACTCGGCCATGTTGAAGCAACCGTTGCCTCGTGTGTAGCTGTGTTGCCAAATGATTTTCGTGTTGCTGCAACCGTTGCCTGAAATATCAAATAAATTTGATTTTTGGGATAGGTTGCTGCAACCGTTGCTTCGTGTGTATCATTGTTTACTGCTTTTACTCGTTCAGTTCGTTGAACACAAGCAAAGAAGAAGGTTCGTGCGGAGTAAAATAAAGTGAAAAAGGAAAAAATGGCAATTGAAAATAATGAAAATTATGTTAATTTTATTAACGAATATAAAAATTTGAGAGAGCTGTGGGATATAAGTAGTGAAAAATATAAAAATAAAAATTTTAGAAAAAAAGCATACGAACAATTAAAAAATGAATACAATAAAATTGATAAACATTTCAAGTCCGCAAAAGCGTTTCCTGTTGCAAGATACCGCAAAGTTATTGCGAGTTTAATTTCTGCTGATATTGCCTCTCTCATTATGGTATCTTGTTTCGTTAATTTGGCCTTTACAAAGTCCAACAATTTTCTAAACAGGGCTTCGTCCATCCTCATGTAATTTTTATAGTCCGCTGGCTCATTTTCCTTCAGTTCTTTCAGCAGCCTCTCGTTCGAAAATTCGATTTTTTTAAAAGCCAATTTTTGGACCAGATTTTTTTTCTCTTCTTTTGTTGCATCTCTTCTTCCTCATTTTCGTACAAAAGTTCGCCAATTATAATAAGAGAAGTAATTTTACGCATTTCGTCGATCATTTAAAAAATTTAATTTTACGTATCTTCCGCTTGTACCTTTCCTGCACCACAGTTGTACACAATACTGAGATTGAAGCAACGGTTGCAACGTGTTTCTTAAACAAAGGCAACACGTTGCTGCAACCGTTGCTTCAACGGTTGCCTGGTGTGTATTTAGCTTAAGACTATGGTGTTGACGATGATTGAAATCTGAAAAACGATGCACGTTTCAGTAGCAAAGGAAAAAAAGAGAGCAGATGACCTCACACACTACGAATACGCTATTAATATTACGTAAATGCATGTGCATGTGGGCATGAACAAATAAAATGCATGCTAGCACAGACAAGGACGTACGGTGTCTTGCGCGAATGGTAATGATGCACCAAAAAGGTGTGAAGGACGCGCAGGATGATAATCATAATGATAGTAATGGCCGTCAAATGCTATAGAGGAATGCAATAATAAAAATGGTTAACGAAACAACCTAAAACAAAAAAAAAAAAATGCAATGACGATGCGATCTTTTCAAGTTGAGTATACGGATGATGGAATACTTGAAATGAATGCTAGAGATGAATAAAATGTGAATAGAAATGAGTGGTTGGATGATTGAGGGCAAAACAAAAAAAAAAAACAAAAAGAAAAGTTGAAGCTATGCACAATATTCTGAGCAGATAAGCACAAACAGGCAAGCAAGGTAGGCAAGTACAAGCAAGTAGGCAGGCAGCAATAAAGCACAGCACAGCATAGCACAGAACATATATGTATGTATACATATGTATGTAGTAAAAAGATGACGGCAAACAGCAAATGGAGATGGTAAAAAAGTGGTAAGACAATTACGGTTAACTGTGAGTGAGTGTGCGTGTGTGCATGTGTGTTTATGTAGTTGCGTTGAATGGCAAGTGACTATATTAAACTATATAATGTGGATCTAATTATAATTTTTAATTTTTTTTTCACTAAAATAGTAAAATATGTGGGGAAAATATGTCAGAAATTAATTAAGCCAAAATTAGTGACTACGATGAGAACGACAAAAAACTGAAAAAATTGCGGTAGTTATTTATATAAATTAAATGTAAAAAATGAATGAAAAACATTAATGGTTGCCCAATGGAGTTATTAAAATGAGTGGTGCTCATGTGACAGTGATGATGTTTCGAAAAGGTAACACATTTTAGCAAAGTATGACAACATTTGCAAAAATGTTGGTAGCAGGGAGTGTGGGTTGGTAAAAGTACGCTAGACGCTAAGCGGCATGCAACAAACCAAAACACAACGAAATCGTTTTCTTTTTTTCTTTGTAGCCAATTTTTTGGAATTCACGCCATAAACTAATGTCAAACTAAGTTAAAATTTAAATTAAATCTATAAATTTTTTAGTATGAAAGTGCAGGGTATCCGTTGAATTGTTGTTTTAGTTTAGTAATTTTTGTCTACTATTTGCGAATGTGAAGGAAAGGAAAACAAAAAACAAAAATTAAATTATAAATATCACGAAACTATAGCCTTGCATTTAGCTTTCTCACAGAATTTTCAGTATTTTTTTTTCAATGGTTTTTGTTTGTAAGTCACACGCACTCACCTCGCGATGACCTATTTGGGAGCGGCTGGATGTGGATACTGTGTATATGCCTCATCGGGTGATGCAGCTGTGCTAGCCTGTTCGGAATCTGTCATTGGCATTGTTGGAATAATTGTTGGTTGTGCATAATATGGATAAGTTGGACTAATATACTGTAATGATGGAGAGAAATTCTATAAAAAAATCAAATAAAGAAAGAAAAACAAATTTCATATTTAACGGTTAATATTCACTTATTAATGGCCAGAACGATGATGATGCGTAGATATTTTCGTTTGATTTAGAGATTTCAATTGTTTGTACATATATACAAAATTTGTGTATGGAAATGGGCAAAGGATTAGGTGGGTGGTACATATGAAAATAAAAAAAATCTAAATTACCAACATACATATTTGTATTACAGAATATATTTATTATTATTTGAAAAAAAAAAAATAGTATACTTTCACACCGCCATGAGTGTGAGAACAACAAACATTTTGTGGAAAAAAATAAATATTTAGTAACAAATTGAAAATATGTGCACGGAATCTCGCAAAACGTGGTGCTTTGTACGAAAGTGTGTTGTTGGACCAAGTAATATTTACATACATAAAATTGTAGGCAAACTTCGTGACACAATCAAAATTGCATTGTGTGAAAAAAAAAAATCAAATCTTTCATTGTGGAAATTTTCAGCAAAAGAAAGCAATCGCTGTACCATAAGTTACCCTCAATGCATGATATATTGCATCCTATTCATGAGTAAAAATGATGATTCTAAAATGAGTGCATTTTCTGTAAAATGTTAGTCTACAACCTACTCACTTATATCTGATAGTAAATGTATTTTATACTTACGGAATTGCCAATTTGTAGTGTTGCTAGTTGTGGAACCATTGGTCCATATGGCACAGACGGATCACCACTGACCATCATCGAGATACCACGTGGTTGCACCTGATTGACAGCGTCCGGTTTGTAAGAGGCAACTCCCAACTGTGGGGCAGCAGCCATTTGCATGTACTGTAAAGTAAAAAAAAAAAAAATATTGTAAAAAATCATTAAGAATAGATTTATACGAGTTAAAAGAGTTTTATATTTTATATTGGAAGTACCGCCAAAGACAATAGTGAAACTCACTGACACAGGTGGCGCAAAATGAATCATCAGTTTTTTTTTAATAACTCTTTTACTAAATAAAACAAAAATGATTTTGTGTGATGTAAATCTTTAATTTGATCTTCACTCCTGCCAGTTCACAAGTGTAAAATATGATTGACGTACGACGCTATTTGTAAAAATTATAAATCTTCCGAAAGGGTGATTAATTTCGCGCCACTTTGTACAAACAAACCGCCATCATGGCAAAGGCCAATTATGCTGGCAACAAAACCACAAAATGTATACACGTATTCGTATATTTGCACCATTTAATAGCGAATTTCCCTCATTTGCAACAAAACAGTCTCGTTTAAAAAAACCCGGTAGACCTGTGTTAGTCGATATTCGATTTTAATATTTCGCCAATCTTGTTTAAGGGGACAGATACCTGTAAAATTTGGAATTTTTTTTTTTCATGTAAAATGTTAATAGTATAATCCTTTATGAATATGTCAAAAAAAATTTAGACGGTAATTTAAGTATTTCTTATAAAGGGTGGTGAAATTTCAAGGGCCGATGTTGCGTGTGAACCACACGTAAACGTCTAGTTTTTTTCTGCATTTCATTTGACATTTGTCAATTTCATACTAACTCAATTTGAACCATGGAAAGTTACACAATCGAGCAACGCGTTAAAGTTATTCAGGCTTATTATGAAAACGGGCGTTCAAATCAAAATGAATATCGCCCACTTTGTGATTTTTTCGGTCAATTTAATCGTCCAAATGTGCGCACAATCGGAAAAAATGTGCAAAAGTTTGAGTAAACCGTGTCTGTAGGAGATGTAAAAACACCAGTGCATGCTCGTACGGCTCGTACTGCAGAAAATATTGCAGCTGTTCGCGATAGTGTGGTTGAAGAGCCGTCCACCTCAACTCGTCGTCGTGCCCAACAATTGCACCTCTCACGCTCGTCGTTGATGAACATTAGCATAAGGACTTGCATTTACATGCTTACAAGGTGCAATTGACTCAAGAACTAAAGCCTCTTCGCCATTTCAAGCGTCATCAATGGTCAGAATGGTGGCAGGAAATGGCAACAGTGAATGACTAATTTTCGAAGAAAATCATCTTCAGCGATGAGGCACATTTTAACCTCAGTGGATTCGTCAATAAGCAGAATTGCCGCATTTGGGCGATGATAATCCAAGAGTGATTGCTAAAAAACCAATGCACTCACAAAGAGTGACAGTTTGGTGCGGTTTATGGGCCGGCGGCATCATTGGGCCGTATTTTTTCCAAAATGAGGCCGGTCAGGCAGTTACTGTGAATAGTTTTCGCTATTGTGAGATGATAACGAACTTTTTATGGCCCGAATTGGAAGATATGGATGTGGACGATATGTGGTTTCAACAGGACGGTGCCACTTGTCACACAGCTAACGAAACAATGGCTACTTTGCGCGAAAAATTTGATGACCGAATAATCTCACGTCGCGGCTATGTCAATTGGTGATGGTGGTGTCATGTGATTTGACACCATTGGACTTCTTTATTTGGGGTTATTTGAAAGAAAAGGTGTACGTCGATAAGCCAGCAATAATTCAAGAGCTAAAGGATGAGATAATTCGGCAAATCAACGGTATAGAACTTCAATTATGCCTCAGCGTCATCGAAAATTTGGACCATCGGATGGAGGAGTGCCGCAGATATTTTGTTCCATACGTAATTCAGCCATACCAATATTATCATAATAAACAGAAATGACAATAATTTTCTAAAAAATTGTATTGTATTCAAAATCAACACCGACATTTGAAACTTAACCACCCTTTATTATAGATCGTCAACCGTGACGACTCTATTTTTTGCGTTCGAACGCTGGGAGAGGTATAGTTATGTATTCAAACTTTAGACGCGTTTTTCTCAAAACTATATTTTTCGAATTGGCGTACATGATAACTCGAAAATTTGCACACATCTTTTTTACGATATTACAATACTTTTATGTGAATTTAATATAATTTTTTCGAAGCAAAAATAGTAGGAAAATTCGCCCCAAAACTCATTATTTTTTAAGCATTTTATTCCACCATTCTTTTTCCCCATTTATTGTTAATTCATATAGAAATTATGACATTAATAAACAAAAAAATTTTTGGTTTTTTGTATTCAGGTCACTGACGCCGATGTTACAATGCCCGCCGATTGCGAAGCCCCGCTGCGACATTCCTGAAGAATTGAGTGTACATCCGTCATTTTAAATTATTAAAATAAAAATAAAAAAAAATTTATATTATTTTAATAAACTGTATGCCAATTTTGAAAAAAATATATTGACTTCTTCATTTTAAATAATTTTAATGAATATTAGGGAAAATATGGCCGTTTACAGGTATCTGTCCCCTTAAGCAAAACGCGACCCATTTTGTAAATGTTTAACCATAACTAAAATTTTGACACTTTACGGGCGACCGCCGTAGCCGAATAGATTGGTGCGTGACTACCATTCAGAATTCAGAGTGAACGTAGGACCGAATCTCTGTGAAACATCAAAATAAAGAAAAAGTTTTTTCTAATAGCGGTCGCCCCTCGGCAGGCAATGGCAAACCTCGGAGTGTATTTCTGCCATGAAAATGAAATTTTTTTTCAATAGGCACTTGCCATTGCTAAAAGCATTTCTGCCATTAAGAAATTTCTCATAAAAATTATATGCTTTTCGGAGTTCTCCATTTACGTGGTGATCATTCGATACCACTAGCACTACACCACTACATGGTACCACTACCTTTACTTGTGGGTGGTGTAAAAGGAAAGTATCGAGTACAGCATAAGTATCGGTAAAAATTATCGAGTATAAAAACTGAATTACAATAGTTAGACATTTTTTATATTTTTAATATTGAAAGGAAAATATTTTTTTTTTTTTAATTTTATAAAGGGAATTATATAAAAAGTAACATTTTGACATTTAGCATAGAATATTAAATAAAAAATCGTTCTAACTTACTGAAGTACAAAAAAGCTATTTCCCTAAATATTTGCCCGTTGGCCGGTTTCTTTCCTTAGGTAAGGTTACCTTAAAGCGATTGCCCACTGTGGGACACACTCAGGCTCATATCCCATTGTGATTTCCGCGTGGGAAATGTCCTTATCTATCCTAAAATCAATGTATACTTTATAAAATTTTACTGAGATCTTCCAATTCATTAAAAAATTGTCTACCTAAAATGTAAATCTACGCCTGGATGGAGCAGGATAATGGCACAAGAGCTAGACAGCTTCTGCAGAAGTCGTGTGTTTTCACGTCCATTCTCTGCGCGGGTCTGCCTATTAGGCAGTACCCCGTAATAACGGAAATCAGTGTGCCAATACTATGCTTATTTTGGCTAAGCAGAAATTTTGTGCGTTTAGCATTGTGAGTCGGCCACAATTATTGGGCTATTCTGCAGGTGGTTTCATTACACCATCTTTCGTTCGCTGCTTTTATAATTTTCTCAAAATTAAGTAGCTATCAAGTCTGTGAGAGCATGCCTATGCCATTGCCTGTGTACTCTGTTCATTGTGTGTTAGTCAACTTGGTGCCAAGTCTCGCTAGTTCATCAGGCCTATAGTTGCCCTCAATATCACAATATCACCAGGAACTCATGTCAACTTTAGGTGAAATGACTTAGCCATCTCGTTAAGAGATGTGCGGCATTTTATGGCTACCTTGGCGGATGTCGATTGCTTGGTGAGGGATTTCATCGCCACCTGGCTATCACTGAAAATATAGATTTCATCTCGCAGTATCGCATCACATACACTGTGCTAGTGTCACGGTTTTTATTATTCAGCCTGAAAGACATTGTAATAGTCGGGAAGTCGCCTACCCTACCCTCGAGCCGTCTGTGTATACATGGAGACTCCCTTGCCTTACATTGAAGGTAGGAGGGATGGGAATGTTGTAATAGTAATGTAAGCAGGAGTGCTTAGTCAACCAGTCTGGGAAGCTCTGAAATGCCAGCTAGAATTTTACCGTAATCGTAGACTGTGTTTGACGATTTACTTACGCTGTTCAACCTTCTTGCCGCACTACGAGCGATATATCATTGCCTACAGATCCACTGTAAGGAGGGTTTCTTTTCTTTTGGTTCATCTTTTTATTACATATTTTTTACATCATAACGCCAAATAGAATTTACGTGACTCAATTTGAAATGATAAGAGGAAGTTATAGCTTTGCCATGTGGCAAATATTACAAACTAGTACCGATACCAAGTACAATACTTGAAAAAAGTATCGCTTCGTAAAAAAAATATTGAGTATTTACTTCTCAGGTATTGTAACCCTATATGTTTTAAAAATCTCGTTATAGTCCAAATTGTGGTAATTAACTCTGCATCAACACTATTCAAATTGCCGGCGCTCCTCTACGTGAACTACTCGACGAGTTCTGTGATCTTGGCAGCATCATTGCAAAAAATAGCGGGCCAGCAATAGACAAAAAAAAAACGCTTTATAGAATGTTAGTTTTGTTCGTCGAGAGAGGATTTTACTACTCAGTTGCCTACTTAGTCAAAAGTATCACTTGTTGGCAAGAGAGATTCTCCGTTGGATTTTAAGGCTGGCATTGTTATCGGTGTTAATAAACGAAGTCGCTTACAACCTCTTGATTCCACTCCGGCAATTTTCGAAAATGTCGATAAAATAATGGAACCTATTAAGTCCGACCATCATGTATGTAACTTTCCGATTACCCAAGAGCTAAACTTTACAAAAAACTGTATAAAAAAAAAAAAACTGTATAGAATCCCTTTAATAAGGAGGGTTACGAAACTATGTTCGATGAATGGGCGCTACACCAGTTAATGCAAAAACAAACGGAACAAATTTCCAACTGCAAATCGCTACTGAATCTCAATTAAATCGACGCACTTTTGAAACGGACTAGTGATGAAAAATGGACCATTACGACAATGTCAAGTGAAAACGGTGGTGATTGAATCGCGAAAATGACGGCATGGAAGGTTTACTGAGTTTTTGGTGGGATTTGTGGTGAATTATCTACAGTGGCAATGAGCCGCTTTCCTACGGCAGCAAAACTCTTATTGCGGACTTGTACTATTAACATTTGGGAAACCAATCGCCCAGAAGCGGCCAGCTTGGACAAATAAGAGAGGAATTATGTCCCGGCGATCCCAGTTTGGTTAGCAGGTTAATATGCAACTTACTTATAGTCCGCTTCCCGACTACGAGGAATGATTTTACTGGTGAAAAATTTATCTTATAATACTACGAAATTTCATCCCTATTTTCACATTTCTGTCCATTGAATTTTCACTTCTCCTTCGATTCACTTACCTGATCCTCAACTTGAGGTATTGGTTGCGTCATCATATAGCCAGGAATCCATTGTGACCCAGCTGTCATGGGATAACTACTAACTGGTGGTGCACCAAAACGTGAATACGGCACACCGATTGGAGTGCCAACATTAACACTAACACCATTTTGTTGCATTGTCGGATCATAGGTGACCGGTATCCCTTCGGCGGGATCACGCCACGTTCGCGCATTTGGATCAGGATTCTTGTAGAGATTCTTCTTTTTTGGACCACCATCAGCAAACTTAACCAAAAGTGGATCTTTGGCACCCTGTATTGTATTACCATTGAATATTTGAATAATTTGTTCACACTTTTCGCGACTCTCCATACGTGCAAAGCCAACTCCTAAGAGAGAAAAGATATTCACGATTAGCTCGTATGTTTATACATATATTCGTAGAAAGTTTGAAATGTGAGCAGAAATGAATTAAGGCGTACGATTGGTTTAGCATAGCTTACCTTTTGAGTTCATTTGCTGATCGCGCAATATGCGAGTTGACACAACTTGACCATACTTCGAGAGCATATTTTCCAAGTCCGTCTCTTTGAAATGTGGTGGCAAATTTGCAATGTACAAATTTGTGGGATCCTGTTCTTGTTGCTGTTGAGTGAATGTCCATAATGGCAAAAGTCGTGTGTGGGTGTGTGTGTATAGGTAGATGAGAGGCGCCGCGCGTTTGGGTGTGGTTGTTTGTTTCAAGAAATATGATTTGGAGAAATGTGATGAGTATTTTTTGTAGAGTTTGTTTTTTTTTAAAATTTTGCATTTGCAGTGCCACATAAAAATACAAACGTATAAAGCAATTCGAGCGCATGTTGCAAGTGTTTTTACGTTTTGTAGACATAACAAATATTATTTGAGTGTTGTTGTATCAATTAGAAGTGTTGTTGATGTCATGGTGCGCATTTGTATGCAGATTGATTTTTAATTTTTTTTTTCATGTGTTGTTGTGTTGTGGTAGTAGTAGTTGTTGTTGTTTATTTGATTTTTGGTTTTTGTTTGGAACGCCGCAGTTTGGCACATTTTGGGCGTACGTTGCAATACACGAACATAAGATGAAGAAATATTTGGAAAACGAAATATTCATTGGTTAGTTAAATTTCAATATCGGGCAAATAATTCCAAAAAGCGTGTAAATGTATGTATGCAAGTGTAATGTAGAAATGTTTTCATGTTCGCATGTGTAAATATGGACTCATATGAATGCAAGTGCCTATATGTACATAAGTGGTATATACTATGTATGTATGTGTGTATGTCAATGTATTCTGGTCAATGAAACTGCTTTATGTGTGCGTGTGTGGATGTGTGTTATCGGTGTGCGCAACAAGAGTCACTTATCCAAATACCTATGCAAATACTTATGTAATAGACTATATGTTTATAATATACATGACACCAAAAAAGGTGTGTGTGTGTATGTGCGCCCTTTTAAATCATATAAGTAATTACTGGACTATTTACTTTCAATTGAATTAATTAAATAGTGATTTGGCATTCGATGTCGATAAGGCTAAAGGCTTACGGTTAATTGCGTGTCATCTAGCCATTTGTTACACTCATTAAATCCGGCTTTATTACCCTTCATCACGCAGTTATGCACATTTTAAGGCGTATAATATGCAATTACATAAAATCAGTGATGATAAGATTGCCGTGACGATCAAGCTGCACGAGCCAATGACGTAACAAGAAGTTAATCTACCTGCCCTGCAAAGGGAAGCCTTCATTGTGGGTCCTGCGGGGAAGTGACACGAATGAGTGGGGGTGGGGCTGGTTTTAGTGCATAGGCGCTTAGCGAATCGGTCATGCTTGTAGCAATTCCGAACTTTAGAGGATTTGTCCTCCAGGTATGCATACCATAAAAAAATATGCAACTCTTCTGCAAAGTGTTATTTGCGATTTTTTTACTCTAAAGCCGAAAAGGAAGTGCAAAAATATATCTTCACTGTATTTGCTGAGAAAAGCTGCATAAGAAGGTCTGGAATATTCAATGACCACCAGAGTTGTAGCAGCAGTTTTCCAGTGCGGCATCTTTATTTCATAGACTCGTAAATGAACACCTCAGAAATGTATGAAATAAATTAACTGCGGTTATTTGACTGCCTCTCGGCCTATGCCAACGTTATAGATTTCTAGGCATATCCAAACAGCGCTCAACTTAAGCCAAAGCTAAAATCTAAGCCACAGGGGCTTTTTTTTTGTCGGGACAGACTGGCAATTACAGCACTCAGACACAATTACATCCATTGTATTGCACTCGGATTCCCTTTTTAAGTCTCTTTAAATCTACTCGACCACCGAAGAAATTTGAGTAGATCTGCCAAGGCCCAAAGGTGTCGCTTCTTAACACATCAGTGCCAAAGACCTCAAGTCTGATTCCAGCGAAGGCGGAGCAGACGCACAGAAAGTGGTCCGCCGTCGCATCCTCTTCTCCACATGCTGGGCAAAGATGCCCACCTTTTCCATGTGCTTTGCCCATAGAAAGTGGCCCGTCATCAGTCCAACCAGCCGCGTACAGTCCCCTCTGCTTAGTGACAGGAGGAACTGCGACAGTCGGTCGGACATGACAGGTAACATCAATTTTGTCTATCAGGGTTAGTTCGATTTAGTCTAAGTGTATTGCTTGAAGCAGCCAGAATTACCGGTGAACCTGATCAAGTCTTTTTTATTAGTATTCGTCACTGATATAGACGAGCTAACTATCATCAGCTTAGCTCAGCAGCATTTTCACAAGACGTCCTAGTAATTAAGTATTAAAATGACAGTGTATTCCATCTTTTCAGAATGAAGGGAGTTCCATCTAGACTTTGTTTTTAAACGTATGTTATTTGTTATTATTTCTCACGCCGAAAATCTTGATAAAAAATCAGTATCATATTTCTGCAGAGCGAAATTAATCGCTTTATGCTTGAGCAACCATGGGACATATTGCAAACTTCAATGTTGTGTGGCCTTTTAATGGGCACGACGAACTCGATTCTCTTATACGGATGCGAAATATAGGCAGATTCGCTAAGGGTGCAATGCCGGCGGAAAACTTTGCAATCTGTGCAACGCACCTGCGCTCTCAGAGTGGCTTCGTCATATAGAACAGTATCTGAAGCAGCGGTGTTAGTTATCAGCGGAATCATCCCTATAGATATTCTAGCACAAGAGCGCAAACGGAGATGGGAGGCAAAAAACACAGGAACCCCAGTACTACGTTTCTCCGATATTAGAGTCCAAACGCTCACACTTTGGCAGGCAAGATGGAACTCTGAACGGTATGGTAGATGGACAGCGAGACTAATACCCGATCTAAAAAAGTGGGTAGAAAGAAAGCACGGTGAGTTTAACTATTACCTCACACAGTTTTTGTCCGGACATGGGTCCTTTCGCAAGTATTTGTTGCCAATGGGTAAAGTGAGCCTACCAAACTGCATATATGGAGATACTGAGTATGATGATGCGGAGCACACCTTCTTTAAATGCGAGAGGTGGAACGTAGAGAGAACAGGTCTGCAACGAGCTATTGGTGTATTTACACCTGAAGAAATTATCGACAAAATGATGATAGAGGAAGAAAAATGGAATGCCGTCACAAATTTTGTAGAGGATATTATCCGAAAAAAGAAGCGCGAAATGGAAAGTTATGCTGAAAAGTATTGAGCATAGGTTTCTCAAAACAGGCGACCCTGGACGCAGGGTGAGTAAGTAAGTGTCCTTCTTAGGACGCCGTCTTGGCCCTCTACCTCGAAGCAATGCGGAAGCAGTACCGGGGTGGAGGGAAAACTCCAAGAGAAGAGGGGGGATATTTTTAGTGGAATCACCACACACGTAGTAGCGACGGTTACTATATGGTGCGAAGGCATTTTTAACCCAACCTCACTGCAAAAAAAAAAAAAAAAAAATAATGTTGTGTGGCCTAATTAGGGCGTTTCTTGAAAAAAAAGTCATCTGACGAGGTACATTTTCAACTCGGCGGCTATGCTAACAAGTTAAACAGCCGCATTTGTAGATCGACAAACCTGCACGTGATCGCTGAAAGGCCAAGGAGCAGTTAAGTGCGGATTTTGGAGCGGTGGCATCATCGGCTAATTTTTCTTTGCGAATTCTGCTGGAGACGCCATTTCGGTCAACGGTGAACGCTACAAAGGTAACACCTCTCTTGTGACCGCAAAATGGAAAGACATGGATTTGGACAAAGCTCGATTTCAGCAGGAGGGTACGCCATGCCACACAGCTCTTTTCGTAATGTATCTTTTGTGCTCCAAGTTCGGTAATCGTGTTTTCGGCCGTATGGCGTTGTCATTTGGCTACTTCAGAGCTGCGATTTGACGTCGTTAGATTTTTTAGTGACGAGAAGTGTGGCAGCACATAAGGCGCGATAAACTTGGCAAACTGAGTTACACACACACACACCTTTGACATAGCCCTGTACAAAATTGCTTAATATGTATTGTATGTTGGTTAATACACAGGTACACAAATATAATGTATAAAACTATGTAATTGCTTGCGGCTTATCTTTATACAATACGATATTTGATTAAAAAACATTTTCATTATTTTAGAATTTATATCTATTAGCAAAAACCAATCATTAGCCATTTTCGATTAGAAATCAAACTGTGCCTGAAATCGAAGGTAGCAAAGTAATCGTTTGATAGTATACAAATACAATTTTGGTAATAGTTTAATGCAAATATTCGTTTTGATTCTGCATTGTGCATTTAAGTTCATCCACTCAAGGAGAAGTTTGGCATAATTTGAGCATGACAGAAATCCACCCATAGGCTTTGCCATTAATTCTGCTAGCAGAAAATTTCTTGGTTATCATTTGAATGCTCCATGCTCGGATTGAACGCTATAAATACTTCTGCGGTTCGAACAAATGTGCCATCTAAAATATACCAGTTAGAATACATGGCACTTCTTATTACATTACCACTCGCAGTCTAGTAGTACTGGCACAAGAAATGTTCTTCTCTCATCTTAGAAAAATTTGTATATACTTATCTCAACTCTCATATTATTTTATTATATGATATAAGAAGTACTCGTATAATTCCAGCTGCCGCTTAACTGACGTGTACTGGCTCAAAAGAGGCGACCGCAGTAGTCAATGAGGCTTGTGCGTGATTACCTTTCGGTAAATCACGAGTTCGAAATCCATTGCGGGCATGAAACACAAAATTATATTTTTTCTAATAGCGTTCGCCTCTCGGCAATCAATGGTAAAGATACGGGTGCATTTCTGCTATGGAAAAGCTTTTTATAAAATCCCATCTGCCGTTCGGAGTCGGCATAAAAGTATGAGAATTTCTATTTAAGGAGTAACCTCAAGAGATTAAGGCGCACTTAGAGAAGGGCGTGTCTTAAACACACTTTAAAAATATGTGCATGAGTTTATTAATGATTTGCTACAAATTAGGCATACTTTCTTTCGGAAACTGTAGGCACTAAATTGTGCTGCTTCACTTCGCTATGTCCTCGGTGGAGAGGAGAAAATGTTAAAAAGGAGAAGAGAAAAACTATTAGTTTTCTGTTTTTAAAAAATTAATTGTGACTAAAGTCAAGAATAAAAAAGTGTTTGCATGCAGCCAATTTCACTCATAAGTAAAAAATTTAGTAGTTCAATGCCTTTTAAAAAAAATCTAATCTTTACGCCGGATACGCAATTTCGCTTTTATGATAACTTTTAGTTATTCAACATTTATTGCAAAGTGTGGCTGATTGTAGATTTGGGGAAATATCGGGGTATTCAATAGGTGCGCTTCAACTTTTTTCCGATAGGGAGGGCGAACGACGCAATATTTTTTATTTTTCGCTTGTCATTTGTAAATTTCATTAGTATACATTTCATCATGGAACGCTACACACTTGAGCAACGATTGCAAATCGCGCAAATTTTTTATGAAAATAATCGTTCTCTTACTTTACTCTGCTACTTTAAGAGCATTACGGCCATTTTACGGTCCATTTAACAAGCCGTCCCGTTTTGGGGTTATGTGAAGTCATTGGTCTACAGTAACAAGCCGGCGACGATTTGTGAGCTCAGAGCCAATATTGAACGCGAAATTGCTGAAATTTCGGCCGATTTATGCAAAAGAGTGGTCGAAAATTGGGTTCAACGATTGGACTTCGTAAAACGTGCACGCGGTGGTCATGCAAAAGAAATCGAATTTCATACTTAAATGTATATGTTCAAACTCGATAATAAAAAAAAATTAGTTAAAAAAGTCAAACCGTTTGTGTTTTATTCGAAAAAGTTCAAAAGTTGAAGGGCTCTTACTGAAAAACCCTATACTTTGGTTTTGAAGCATTTATGATTTTTTATCAGCATAAAATACATAAATATTTAGGCACATATTTACTTAAATATATATATACACATATATGTATATTCACAGTGGCGTTCGGAATAATAGCAGCGCAACTTTTTGCAAAGTTTTGACTATTTACTTATTTTTTATTTAATTTTTCTATAAAAGTATAGTTTATACCATGATAATAGGCACATAAATCGAGATATTAAACTTTGTACAAAATTTAAAAAAAAAATTTAATTTTTAATACAAATTTCAAACTATTCGAAATTAGCAGAACGTTATGGTCCACCTATAACCTCAAGCAATAGTCGGCCTGAAATGACGGGACGCCTGTAGACTAACGGCAGTCATAACTGGCTTCTGGTCTATCGGAGAACAAGACGCCAAAATTGGCATTCCTCACAATACATACTGTCATAGTTGTAAGCAACCGGAGAAAAAAGAAACAATCTTCCATTTCTTCTGTGAATGCCCTGCCTTATGGACAGAATGTTAACCCTGGGCCAACCGCTGTTCGAGAATCTTGAACAACTGTCTGGCTTAGACTTCAACAACCTAATAAAGTTCTTAAACCGCACAGACTTGATATAGTCATGCTGAGTAACGAGGATGTGGCAACAAAATGCTGCGGAAGCGCTAGTTGGATTCTGGATGAATCACCACTTTAACCAACCAACCATCAAACTATCAGTCTGAGTTTTAAAAAAAATTCTGGGTATGAAGTTTTGCATTCTATTTAATTTTGGTATAATATTTGCAAGCTTAAAGTGGCACAAAATTTCCGCAGATTTTTTTCGTTGATGGGGTTAGCATTTTTTCCACATAACGAATCCTCGAAATCTCTGCATATCTACCATTTTTCTAAAAAGTCTAGCTAAAAAGCTTAAAACTTTTATGAAAACTGGTTGAATTTTTTTAATTTTGTGCGAAATTCGAGACTTTGTGTTATATGGATTTTATTGTACTAACTATATTTTTATAGAAAAATTAAAAATATATATATTTATATATAAAATCAAAAATTAGTTGCGCTGCTATTATTGTGAACACCACTGCATATGCATATATTTATAAAGCTTTTATATCTGTTTTTATTGTATGCAAGTGAAAGTGTATATTCGTGTTATAATTCGTTTTAGATATACGAGTACATAATACGGGTATTACAAGGTGGTCCATATAGCATTTAGAACTTAATTTTCATGCCTGAATGTATTTGAATGAATTCTTTTTGTTTTTGTATTTGAAAGCAAGGCTGATAGGTTACTAGGTTTGGTCATCCGAAGCAAAATTATGAGAGTTACTTCGGCTGTCACGCCTTAAGGGATTCGGCAGGAGAATTCTGGCCACTCATTTCACACGTACTCTAGAGGTGTGATTATGAATGCTTTGTACTACACCGCATAACTTCCACAAAAAATCGAAATTCAACAGACTGCTAATTTTTCCTAAGTTGTGCTAAGCTCCGGGTAATCAGACATATACAAAGTGCATT
This sequence comes from Anastrepha obliqua, assembly GCF_027943255.1. Taxonomy (NCBI): domain Eukaryota; kingdom Metazoa; phylum Arthropoda; class Insecta; order Diptera; family Tephritidae; genus Anastrepha; species Anastrepha obliqua. Next base: position 79,021,176 of record NC_072894.1, read on the forward strand.
GAATGAATTTTTATCTGTAAGTTTAAAACTTATGCGAAGCTGTGCCAAGTGTTTGCTCGCCCAATCAGTCGTCGTTCAGTCGACAAGGAAGTAAGGAATAAGTGAAGGAGGAATAAGTGATGGTTGCGCTAATTTTTCTTATTGGGTTGGCAACTAAGTAATTGCGTATTTCACTCATGGATGGCTTTAGTTGAATTTTTAGGTTTGCAGACGTAGTACAAATGTAAAACACATTTTCTTATTTGATAGTTCGCAATTCAGCGGTCAATCAGTAAAAAAAGTTTTTTGATCGGTTGCGTAGTTTTCGTTTGGCGTTCGTTGAAAAATGGAAAATCAAAAGGAACATTTTCGTCATATTTGGTTTTTTTATTTCCGCAAACGGAAAATCGCATCGCAAGCTCATAAAAAGGTATGTGCTGTTTATGGTGACGAAGCCTTAAAAGAACGGCAGTGCCAAAATTGGTTTGCCAAATTTCGTTCTAGGGACTTTTCACTCGAAAAATGAAAAACGCTCTGGTCGTGCAGTTAAAGTTGATGACGCCCTAATCAAAGCAATAATCGATTCGGATCGTCACAGTACTACACGTGAGTTTGCAAAGACGCTTCATGTATCACATACATGCATTGAAAATCACTTAAAACCACTTTGCTATGTTCAAAAACTCGATGCATGGGTTACTCACGAACTGAAAGAAACTCATTTAACGCAACGCATTAACAGCTGCGATTTGCTAAATAAACGTAATGAAAATGATCCATTTTTAAAACGACTGATAACTGGCTTTGAAAAATTGGTTGTTTAAAACAATATCAAGCGGAAAAGATCGTTGCTCCACGCCAGGTGAACCAACTCAAACAACATCAAAAGCTGACCTTCACCAAAAGAAGGTTTTGCTATCGGTTTGGTGGGATTACAAAGGAATTGGCTACTTTGAACTCTCGAACGAACCGAAGTTCAATTCTGATGTCTACATTAAACAACTAACGAAATTAAACAATGCAGATGAAGAAAAGCGGCTCGAATTGACAAATCGAAAAAGTATTGCAAGGCCACACACATCTTTGGCCGCTCGGCAAAAATTATTGGAGCTTGGTTGGAATGTTTTTTTGATTCGATCTTTACAAAACTCCTTGAATGGTAAAAATTTCAATAATGATGATGATATCAAATCGTACCTGATTCAGTTTTTTGCTAATAAAAACCAGAAGTTTTATGAACGTGGGACTTAATGCTGCTTGAAAGATGGCAAAAGGTTATTGATTAAAATGTGCAATACATTACAGAATAAAGTTATTTAGTTCCTTAAAAAAATTTTCTTTGATTTTCAAAAAAAATAATTCGCAATTACTTAGTTGCCAATCAATATATCAATAACCAAATCTCAGTTTTTTCCGAAACAAACCATAGACGCAACCCAAGTGACGTAAACAAATCAGCTGATTTCTCAAAATCGCTGAGAGCAGGTTTACGGTCTGATGCTGACTACAACTTCTCAATTATTTTCACCATGATGAGAAATAGTAAACGTTGCCATTCAACATAGAATCCAATTTCAATCAAATTACTATACTTCTATGGCTGATTTTTTTACCCAACCTGGCCCATTCTGTGAATCAAATTTTTCAGTACACTTCGCCAGTTTTGGCATTTATCTCACCAATGGCAATTTCGAAGTCATGTCTCTCATTCATGACACTTGAATCGTCTCTTAATCTTAACGGCTAATCGGTTAATGCTTTTAAGATTACCCAACCTTCTTCAAGCGAAAAGCGGTACTTTCAACAAATTTATAATGACAGACTCAATTTCGGAAATTACTGACACAACACAGATGTCATTTTCGCTGTCAAAGTAAACAATAAAAAATCATAGTTCAAATTTCAAAATCTAAGTAGACCACCCTGTGGTAATAAAATGATAAGATATTCTGCTTTATATACCTTACAAGGTAATTTTTTTAATGCAATACATTTTGTGTTTTTTCATCGTATTCTCTAAAGATAAACCATAAGCACAATTCATTGCGATTCATTAACATATTAACTCCTTCGTATGTATTAGTGACAAAATGTATTATTAGATAAAAATATGTTTGTAAATTTATATTGTAATATATTTTTAAATAGTTTCTTGGGTTTTAAGGCCGGCGCAGTAGTAGCTTTTACTATTTAAATGAAGTTTTATCTCTTTGAAAAGTATTCTAATGACAAAAAGGGGTTATTTACTCAATTACTAAAAGTTAAATGTTTTTCACTTAAACTTTACTAGTAGGCATGAGTCTAAAGTATTTAAAAAACCGCCTAAGATGGTTTGTAATAATTCGATTTGTACAAATTAGTAGTAGAAACCTTTAATTGTTAATTATATACTGAATTAGAATTTGATTGCCAATGAAAAATATTGAGTATGTAGTCGAAAAAGTTCATGTAGCTTTCGTGAAAATAATACATAACATAAGTCTTTTATGTAATTTGTTGGATATTTGTTGTAGTTGTTGAAAATAATAAAATTTATAAAGACTATATATAGAAGATAGGAGCTAAGGCCTCTAAGTAGCCGATTCTACTTCGCTCGAATTTTACACAAATATATAATACATATATAAGTATATTTGTGGTACATAACAGCAAAGGAACAGACATCTCATATTCCCAGCTGCGGTGATGTTCTAACTACTTTAAGACACTGGCTTATTAGCATTTGCGTCTAGAAATTTCCTACAAGGCGTTTTGATTAAAAGCACGCAAATCCTGTTGTGATTAGAATCTGACCACTGCCTCCCACCAGCGCATATAGAATTTCTTTTTCTAATAAGGCGTTTTTCAATAGGTGCGCTTCAACTTTTTTCCGATAGGGAGGGCGAACGACGCAATATTTTTTATTTTTCGCTTGTCATTTGTAAACTTCATTAGTATACATTTCATCATGGAACGCTACACACTTGAGCAACGCTTGCAAATCATTGAATTTTATTATAAAAATGCGTGTTCTGTTAAGAAAGTTTAAAGTCGAAAAATCATCTTCAGTGATGAAGTTCACTTTTGGCTCAATGGTTTTGTCAACAAGCAAAATATGAGTTACTGGGCAGAAAGCAATCCACACGTGATTCATGAGGCACCGTTGCATCCCGAAAAAATCTCTGTTTGGTGCGGTTTACATGCCGGCGGCGTAATTGGCCCATATTTTTTCGTTGACGAGAACGATCGCCACGTTACTGTGAATGGAAATCGATACCGCGACATGATAAACTATTATTTTTTGCCGCAATTGAATGGTATGAACTTAGACGACATGTGGTTTCAACAGGACGGGGCCACAAGCCACACAGCACACGCTACAATTGATTTGTTGAAGAGTAAGTTCGATGAGCGCATTATTTCCAGAAATGGACCGGTCGAATGGCCGCCGCGCTCGTGTGATTTGACGCCTCTAGACTATTTTCTTTGGGGTTATGTGAAGTCATTGGTCTATAGTAACAAGCCGGCGACGATTTGTGAGCTCAGAGCCAATATTGAACGCGAAATTGCTGGAATTTCGGCCGATTTATGCAAAAGAGTGGTCGAAAATTGGGTTCAACGATTGGACTTCGTAAAACGTGCACGCGGTGGTCATGCAAAAGAAATCGAATTTCATACTTAAATGTATATGTTCAAACTCGATAATAAAAAAAAAATTAGTTAAAGTTGCCTTTTATATTTTGCGTCTTTGCAACACTACGTGTGATGAACTGTAATTTAATATTCTCAGGTTTTAATTAGTGAAATTTTCCGTCGATGATTTATTACGATTTTCAAAGTAAATAATTGAGACAGGCGTGCATTGATCAACATACTTTGACATTTGGTGTAGAAGCATAACACTTAGCCACTGTGAAATGCAGTTACAAAGACTTTCAACGTGGTCGTTGGTCCTTGCAGGATGAATTTTGTGAAGGCCGCCCAAAAACGCTTAGTGTGCCAATCGTTCCTGTGCGTCACGTGATATATGGCGAGATAGAGGCATGTTTTTGCGTTGGTGGGACCAGCATACATTAAATATTGTATGAAAATTTAGTCCTCAAGAAGGATTGTTTGACAATTACCCAAAAAAGACTTGTGTTGATTCGTGTAACGAAATGTTGAAGAAATTCAGCTGAGGAGGTTCAAAGTACATATATGACATCGTAACACGTGACGAATCTTGTATCTATGTATATGAGCTGGAAACAAAGCAGCAATCGACAGTATGAGTGTTTCCAGATGAGCAGTATCTCAAAGCAAATGGTCGCCTGAAAATGAGCGTCGAAAAATCTGGTCATGTCGCAACTGTACCACTAGGGAAACTTAAACAACCTGAGTGGTACACAACGATTTGTTTGCCAGAAGTTTTCGAAGAATTAAGGTAAACCAGCCATCGAAAACCAATCAGCTTTCACAAAGACAATGCGAGCTCTCACGTATCGGCTCCCATAGTAGAGTTTTTGCGAACTCGAAATATCGAATTAATGGGTCATCCGCCTTACAGCTCTGGTTTGGTACCTAAAATATTCTTTTTGTTTCCGGACATAAAGAAATAAAAATAAAATAAAATTGAAGTACAACGTTTTTGAATGTTTAAAGCAGCTGTTGAAGCTCTTAAGCATCTCGTTTTGGAAGTATCCACTTCTCAGTGGCAAAAGTGTTTTGAAAATTGGTTCAAGTGAACGCAGAAGTATATTGACCACCAAGGAGAACATTTTAAAAAACAACAAGACCATTTTCATTATTATTTAACTTTGTATTTATTATTGGGCGCAACATATAAAAGGCAGCTCTGGGGATCATACAAGGAAATTTGCAACGACATGTCTTGAGCCAAGCAAAGGCAAAGAATAACCGTAGTAGAGTGGGTTAGCAAGTTCTCGGATAATTTTAACTGCGCTAATTTTAGCGAGGAAACGAAAAAAAAACAAATCGCTTGATCCACTCAAAATAAACGTTTGTTTTATCGATGATCCCTTCAACCGATCTAATTCTCTTACCGGCGAGCTATTCCTTCATATTTGGTAATAGGAAATGGTCACAGGACCTAAGTAGGCCGATTTTCTTTGATGCGGGAAGAGGTCGGATTTTATTCACACAATTTTGGTCCAATACTGTAAGCAGGTGTCAATTGGCTCCAACAGCGGAGCCGATGAATGACTAACGCGAAGTGAATGCGAGAGAGCGCAAGCAAAAAATATGTCGCCATGACCAACCTTTAGCCTTCTTCGACTTCGATGCACCACAAGAAATCAACTGTCTCGACTGTTCGTTACAGCAGTAGTACACAATATACACATATATATTTATATATATATAATTTCCTTTAGCTCCTATTTGGGGGGTAGGGCCAGATCTTTGTTTCTGGTTTCTGTAATTGGTGTAATTCGGAAAGATGGAGGATTAGCTCAAGTTTTCTAGAACAATGGTAGGGCTGCTACCTTGATAGCATAAAGCTATTATTTGGCATATGGTTACACCATTCAAGCCAGTTTTTATAGCGAGCCGCTTGATACAAGCCAGACGCCCGCTGTAGCCGCCACTAACCTGTGAACAGACACTACATTCTATCCTGCGGCAGAGTTGTGTTGTGTGAATTGATCCTAGCTTTGGTGCTAACCCTCGACTTTACCTACTTGGGAGGCCCTGCCCGTACCTATGCTGTCGCCGGCGTCGCTCTCGGGATTATTGCACTTACTGAGCCTCCTCATCACGGCACGATGACAATCACCAGTATACAAAGAGACAAGCCATTGCACGCGCAGAGGCCAAGATAATTTTTTTTTTAATAAAAAAGTTATTTATAAACAAAATTGGATGACTAATTTTGTTTATTTTTGCTTATCGACTTAAGCTCGTTTCAGACGTTAATGCATTTTTTTTCATAACTTGTCTGATATCGGTAGCGCCCATTTCTATAGAAAAACTAACCGACAAAATATGATTGCTAAAGTACCATTATACCTACAACAAAAAAATCAAAATATAGTTCTTAATTGTTTTTGGCATTTTTTGGCTTGTTTCACCTTGGATACTGCAGACGCATATGCACAAATGTTTATTTGCACAAGAAATTTCAATCTACCACAAATATTTGTGTGCCTTCTTCTTGTTGTATGGCGCAGTAATGATCACGCAAGCGTTATTGGCCCAGTTCCTCAAGGTGCGCCCGCCGTTTTCCCTTCCTGTGCGCCTATTTTAAGATATTTACGCGCGACTTCGAATGTTCTTGGGACGTTTTTATACCGATTCGAAAAGTTAATTAGAAAAGGAACTAATTTCATATGCATAGAAGATAAAATATTAGATTTCACTTTCATTAATTGCAAATTTGTTCAATGCCAGCGCATTTTTATGGAAAATTTAAAAAGATGTATTTAATGCAATTTTTTTTATTAAAATTTTTCAAAATCTTAATATGTAATTTAAATACATTTTTATGTATACCTTGCTGCATGAACTTTTTCAACTAAGTACATACATACTCGTATCTACAACGCGCATAATTTATTAAAATGTTTTAGTATTAGCTACAGACACAAAAAAAGTTACAAAAGAACGGCGCTAAATCGTTCTAAACACGAATTCAATACTAGTCAACAAAGTAAAGTCTTTTCAAATGTTTACAAAATATTTGTATGTATGTATGATGCTTGATGGGTTAATGATTCTATTGTGTTCGATATAAAATTCATTTTTGTATGGGTAACTCTCCTCCAGCGAAACTACGCCGATTTGGATAGTTTATAGTTATATGTGTTATAGTTGTATTTGTTCTGCCAACTTAAGTACTTGCATGAATGCTTTGGTACTTAGAGACTTCATTTTTGAGTATTAGCTTTGCTCATTATTAGTTTTTTGTTTTAATTGCACAAAAGCGAGAGCGTAACAACGCGTGTGAGAGGGAGCTGAGTATTTCGCTGGTGCATTTTTTTATTTTATTGTACTTTTAATTAAAATTACAAACATATTTAAGCATAAGCTACCGAAACTATTGGTTAAGTAAAATTTTAATCCACATAAGCAAACAATTTCAGGTTCATAAATAATTATAGGCAAAGGTAATAAACTTACAGGCAGTAAATTGTTTGTTTCCAAGGTTATACTTAAACTATTAATCATTAATAGCTTTCGCTTAATTAAATTTGAATAAAAAACATTGCGTAAATCCTTCTTTAAACGTTCATAATTCATTTATCCAAAGGCAAAACCTGCGCACGCTAAATATGCAGTTTTATCAAAAGTCTGTAGGAATTATAAATTAATTACAATATAATAAAAAAAGTATTTTCAAAACGGTCTACTGTCTTTTTGCTTGTACTTTTAACTAATTTTTTGCTTCCTTTAAAAAAAAAAATTTCTTCAATTTTTTTTATTACGCTCTCACTTTTAATGTGTACTTAAAACGTTAATGAACAAAGCTACAGTTGTGATAATTTGTGAAGGATTAAATGTGATACCCCGCTTCAATATTTTATCATTTACTTTTTTGCATATCAGAAAAATTTTATTTACATACTTGGTTTTGTTAAAATTTCAAGAGTCTTTCAAGCACGAATTTCCTTCTTTGAATTCAAATTACGGATATATGTACATATGCAGTAAGAGTAGAGGATCTGCAATGTATGCATGAATGAAAAATAATAAAGGTTGGCGCAAAATTAATCACCCCATCGGAACAGACAAGCAATGGAGCGCGTTAAGTTCAAAATAAAGATTTGCAAAATACTTTTTCTTTTTTGATTTAGTAAAAACGCTATTCAAAAACAAGATTGTGCCGCCTTGCACTTCCAAATTCCCGATGTCAGTTCTTTTATGTAGTAACATTTTTTATGACATTCAGGCATAACTGGGACCCTATCCCCGCAATTTTAGGCCGAACGTTATCTCTCAATTTCTCTCTATTCTCTTTCTTTGAGATGGTTCCATGGAAAATATTCCCAATAAATTATTCTTCTTTTTTATACTCTGTGAAATGTTAACAGTAGTTCATTAGACATATTTTCTGTACTTTTACTTAGAGCGGCAAAATAAATTAAGAACTTTGGCGCCATTTTGCTCAACATTTGGAGTTCTAGATTATGATACGATTGCAGTAAACGAGTGATATTGCCAATATCCGTCTAATCAACAACCAAAACCAAAAACGAAAAAAAGGATACTTTCATAACTTTTCTACATAGGCAATCCATTGGCGATAAACGCACTTCACGTGAAATGTAAAATTGCCGAATGACACCTACTGACCACAATGCCCACCAAATAGTAGTGCGGCAAAGAAAAAGTATTACCAATATATTGCCGTGGATATTCTGATGCCAAATTACTGTGGGAATTTTCGTTTATTTACGTACCACTTCAAATGAAAATCAGATTCGTCTACGAAGATGTTTTTCCAGCAAAACCATCCGTTTTAGATTCAAATTACTTTTAAACGTTGCCCGAGCGGTATAGGAATAATTTGATCAAATTGCACATCTCTTACTAGGCGTTTTTCGAGTCTATTTCGAACTGTAACAGCAGTTCATAAAATTGTTAACGCACTTGAAAGACCCTGTTGTATGTGTATTGGAATCGTTTTTTATTTAACTTTTAATTTTTCGACAATAACTATAGAATGAAATATTCAAAACAACAATAAGCTTATCCCGCAAATATTTCCTAAAATTGAGATGAACTCTAAGGTCATAGATCCCCTTAAACATTATTTAAAAAATTTTCAAAACATTTTCAAGGAATTTATTTATTTAGGAAATTACATCAAAGATTAAATGAATGAATAATAGAAATCGAGGTTCGCACTTCGACCTCATGACCTTTTAAGCCCTCTACTCAGCTCAGTACCTCAACCCAATCCCAACCTCATCCGTTAAAAAGTGAAAATAGAGCTAGGTTTGGTTGAGCGTAAATGACTTTTTTCTGGCTGCAACTGTCCAAGATATCTCAACTTTCTTCGCGCTATTGGAGTCTCTGGCGTTTGATCGCAGAAACGATCGGAGTCAGTGGAGCATATCCCTATCCTGTACAGATGACTGCACAATCTGCAATGACCTGTGATAATGCCCGTTAGCATTGTCGGTTTATCCTTAGAGAGGGTTATGAATTTCCTAAACCTCTTTTGAATAAACCCTCCTCAGTAAGGACTTCGCCTGGCGTAGCCCCATCATTTGATGCTAGCTAACGTCTCTTAGCCTTAGCTCTTTACCTTTAAGCGTCTCCTTGATGGTGTGTTGTCCAATAGCAAGGAAGAGCTCGGGTCCTATTAATAACGAGGTTGCAGCCTCTCTAGCCAATTCATCCACTTCAGGGCTCCCAGGTATACCGCTGTGTTCTGGGACCCTTAGAGCCGGTGCGATTGTGCGTTTCTAGCATATTCAATTTCTCGTTGTACTCAAGGATCAATGAGGACTTAACCTCACAGGATGCCAATGCCTTGAGTGCCATTTTCATACCGTAGTTCCCAGAGGAGTGTAGTAAAATCACCCAGGGTATTTGATAAAATTGAAAACATTGTGTGATAGGGTAGAAAAATATTGCAGCTCTTAGAGTGGTTCTCTGTCTCTTGATTACTGGTGCTACAGGTGTCATAGGAATCATTGAAAGGTGTACCCAGAATTTTGTCGGGGGCTTATGGATAGTAAGAACGGCAGAAAGTCCCTCAAGACCAGACCTAAGCAGCACCTGTTGATCACAAGTAAAAAAACTTTTTTTTATTTGAAATGTATTTTGCTTTTCAACCTAGCCTCCTTTCAGCTCGTTACATTTAGCCCAATGTTTTTCTATCCTTTGCTTCCACATTAAAAAGAAAGATTAATGCAATTCATCGAAATACGCGTTGGTTCCAGCAATGACTTCATCATCGTTAGAGCCAATTTTTTTACCGTCGAACCGATTTGGAGAATGGGAAATAATTATTGAATTTTAGAAGTTGACCTACGTGCATGCTTATTGTCAATTGTGAGCAATCGTAGCACCGATCTCTCGGATTTTTTTTCATATGCAAATGAGCTGTTGAAACATTTTGTACCCATTCAATTGAAATACCCATATTTTTTCACTCTCCTATCATTTATCATAATACTGGGAATTTTTCTAAGTTGATAACCGCATTTCAACGGTCCAGACGGCCTCGTTTAAAGTCAGCTGTCCAATATTTTGTAGTTGATAACGAAGGTACAGAGGGCTCGTAAAAAGTTCCTCGATAAATCAATTTTTTTAATGGATATGATTTACAAACAAAAATGACGAACGGCTTGCTAGTTTGACAGTAATGATGCGATAAGTTAATTTTAAGAAAAATGTTACTTTGAAAATATTAGCATCTGTGACCTAAACCAGGCAATTATTATACAGCCTTCGTATCGTACCATGAAGGTGCAGAGGCAGCTTTCGTTAATTGCAAACACTTTTCCTTCCAGGTATAGATGCCCGATATCCCATCCCAGTTAGATATCTTCGGCTTCAAATCGTATGCATTTATGCCATCGTTGCCCTCTAAAAGTGAAATAATCTTACTATCTTCAACCTTTGCTTCTTGAATCGCTTCCATATTCTACTGGCCTTTCTTTACTTTTGCATATTTGAGGTGAGTCAAAGACAAACCGTACAATCATCATTGATTTCGTAATGTTGAAAATAAACGAGGGTTGCCTTTTATATTTGCGCCTTTGCAAAATTACGTGTGATGAGCTGCAATTCGATATTTTTATCAAAAAGGTTTACATATAACGTTTTCACTTACGAGCTTTATTTTTTTTCCAGCCAGCCAGATGAAAAATTCATCTCACTCAAAGGATAGAATTAACTCATGAAAACATCGTGCTTTGACTTTTCACGATTTTCGACGTGGATAATCGAAAGAGAAGGGCATTGATCAACTTACTTCGACTTTTGGCACTCAACTCAACTGAACAACTGGGACAATGAGTTCCAACGTGGCAGTTGATCCTGGTAGCGTGAACTTTTTGAAGACTGTCAAAAAAACGGTTTTTGTTCCAAAAACCCAATATTGTCATGTGACATATGTCAAGCTAAAGGAATCCTTGGACATTAGTAGGATGAGCTGACATTCAATATTCATGACTATTTGGTTGTCAAGAAGATTTGTGCTCGTTGGATACCACATAATTTGACAAATTTCCAAAAAAGGTTTCGTGTCTATTGGTTTTGGTGATATTCAATAAATTCAGCCGGGGTTATGCAAAGCACGTCTATGAAATCGTAACAGGTGACAAAGTTTATCCAAACTCTGCATTTGACCCGGAAACAAAACAGGAAGAAACACCTCAAAGCGAACGATGACCTGAAAATGAGCATCGGAAAATCTGAAGTTTTTGGAGAATTAAGGAAATCAACTGCCGCAGACGAATCATCTTTCACCAAGAAATTGTGAGCTTTTTCGTATCGGTTCATGCAAGTGTGTTTTTGAACGCTCAAAAGATCGCATTAATGGGTCATCCGCCTTACAGGCTCGATTATTTGGCAACCAATGATTTATTTTTGTTCCCGAACATCAAAAACAAAAAAAGGCGAGGTCAACGTTTTTCAACGCTCGAACGCGCTGAACGCTGTTGAAGTCTATAAACAACTCGTTTTGGTCGTATCCCCTTCTGAGAGGTAAAAGTGTTTTGAAAATTGGTTCAAGCGAGTGCAAAGCCGTATTGACTTCCAAGAAGAATATTTTGAAAACCAATAAAGTAATTTTGACTACTAATTTACTGTGTTGTCATTATTGGGCGCAAAAAATATAAAATGCCATTGGCGCGATATTGAGTCTGAGAGATTTATTTATGATAAATAATTCACACCAATAAAGACCTTCGTATTTATTTTCGTATGAGTAACTACTTTTTAACAAGTTGCAGTTGCACAAACAGCAAGGTAATAATGAACACTTTCTAGAGCGTATCGGCTCACATTTACCAGTCGTTTGCACGGTAAAGAAAAGTTATCGAATTAGTCACGGGCTTCAATTCAGCGGAAGAGCGGCGGAAGTTTTGAAATTTTCGGCGGTGTATACCCGAATTTTCGTAATTTAAATTTAGTGTGTTATGTTTTATGAAAAATAAAGATTTTGTTTGGATTTACTATCGAATAAGCTACTCGTGTATTTTACTACTAATGGTTTTTTGAAAAAAATTCACTTATAAAATTTACAATTTAAGTACCTACATATTATATGGTTTTCTCAATTAGTTTCTATTTTCTAGAAATTTACTTTAAAAACTTCTGTACAATTAATACGTATAAAATACTTTACGTAATGGAGACAAAGTTGTAACTTACTATGTGTGTATAATTTTGATATGGTATGGATTTTTTATTATTCAAAATGGTACGCAGTTACCTACATTTCGGAAGAACGAACTTCTAAATTAGATTTGTTTCTTTACTGCTAAAGGAATTATTGGAGAAAATTAATATTTCAGATAAGTATATCAAATACAAATTTTTAGATATGTTTATACGTGATACTGAGAGAAAATCTGAGCTTCGGAAGGTTTGGTACGCCGTAGAGAGTTATTTTATTCAAGCGTAGAGATTTCGATCTGAGACTTTTTAAATAGATTTGTGATTGCAGTCGAATCTAAATGATAAGTTGAAAAGTTTTTAGTGTTACATTATTGTCTAATTTTTAGTATTAAAATATTATTTAATTTTACAAAAACTAACGTTTTTTTAATAGCCAACGTATAATTAAAGCATTAAGCAATTAAAATATTATTGATGACCCCGTTGATTTGATTTAATCGAAAATTCGTTTTATCGCGTCTAACTTACCGCACCCTAATCTTATCCCAAGTAAATGAAAAAGCAGAACCTTAAGGTTCAATAACCTAAGTTTTAGTTACATATTTGTATTGTTGTTCAGTGAGTTCAGAGGTGGGCGGGTGATATTCAGGGTGATCACAGAAATTCCATTATTAAATGATTAGGGCCTGAGTACTCATAAAAATTTGATACAACAGGTATAGATAGGGTGATTCAAAAGCTATTCAGATTTTGGACCGCAATTATTTGTGACTTGTTAATTTTTTTTATATATATGGGGCATTCTTCGCCAACCGGACACCCCCATCTGCCCAGAACAGTTTTTATAAAAAAAAATTTTTCCCTATGCCGAAATAAAAGCTTATGTCATGTACTTTAATTTGTCATGTGGCACTTTTTAAATACTAAAAAGCCATTCCTTCCAAATCTCAAACAAAAAGGAAGTGATTATTAAAAGATTTTCCAATTCTCCAGAAGAAAAAAAAGTTTTACTTTGAAAAAAATCCTGTATTATGAAAAAAAAAATTCCAATTTCAGCAATTTCCTTCAATATTTATATTCAGCAGCGAACCCAGAAACCCCCGAGCATCATGTTTGAGGAGAATTCACAGTAAAACTTTTTTTTCTTCTGGAGAATTGGAAAATCTTTTAATAATCACTTCCTTTTTGTTTGAGATTTGGAAGGAATGGCTTTTTAGTATTTAAAAAGTGCCACATGACAAATTAAAGTACATGACATAAGCTTTTATTTCGGCATAGGGAAAAATTTTTTTTTATAAAAACTGTTCTGGGCAGATGGGGGTGTCCGGTTGGCGAAGAATGCCCCATATATATATTTTTTTTTTTTGAATTGGTACTACAGGCTTTGGCCTTACCACCTTGAACTTAACCCATAACGTTACCTTAATCTGGGTCTCGGGACATCGGAACATAGAAGGAAAGGAAAAAGCCGACGAACTGATAAGAGGGGAATCTGCAATGAATAATGTTCTTGCAGAATCGAGGCTCAATCTCCTCAAATTGTCTACGAATCGCGGCTTTAAATTTCAAGGGCCGATGTTGAATATGAACCACACCTAAACGTCAACCTCATTTCGCATTTTTCAATTTCAGACTAACTCAATTTGAACCATGGAAAGATACACAATCGAGCAACGCGTTAAAGTTATTCAGGCTTATTATAAAAACGGGCGTTCAAATCAAAATGCATATCGCGCATTTCGTGATTTTTCCGAGCAATTTAATCGTCCAATTGTTCGTACAATCGGAAAAATTGTGCAAAAGTTTGAGTAAACCGTGTCTGTAGGAGATGTAAAAACACCAGTGCATGCTCGTACGGCTCGTACTGCAGAAAATATTGCAGCTGTTCGCGATAGTGTGGTTGAAGAGCCGTCCACCTCAACTCGTCGTCGTGCTCAACGATTGCACCTCTCACGCTCTTCGTTGATGAACATTACGCATAAGGATTTGCATTTACACGTTTATAAGGTGCAATTGACTCAAGAACTAAAGCCTCTTGACCATTTCAAGCATCGTCAATGGTCAGAAAGGTGGTAGGAAATGGCAACAGTGAATGACCAATTTTCGAATAAAATCATCTTCAGTGATGAGGCACATTTTCACCTCAGTGGATTCGTCAATAAGCAGAATTGCCGCATTTGGGCGAATGATAATTCAAGAGTGTTTGCCGAAAAACCAATGCACCCACAAAGAATGACTGTTTGGTGCGGTTTATGGGCCGGCGGCATCATTGGGCCGTATTTTTTCCAAAATGAGGCCGGTCAGGCAGTTACTGTGAATAGTTTTCGCTATCGTGAGATGATAACGAACTTTTTATGGCCCAAATTGAAAGATATGGATGTGGACGATATGTGGTTTCAACAGGACGGTGCCACTTGTCACACAGCTAACGAAACAATGGCTACTTTGCGCGAAAAATTTGATGACCGAATAATCTCACGTCGCGGCTATGTCAATTGGTGATGGTGGTGTCATGTGATTTCACACCATTGGACTTCTTTATTTGGGGTTATTTGAAAGAAAAGGTGTACGTCGATAAGCCAGCAACAATTCAAGAGCTAAAGGATGAGATAACGATGAGATTAACGGCATAGAACCTCAATTATGCCTCAGCGTCATCGGAAATTTGGACCATCGGCCATTTGACCGATATTTTGTTCCATACGTAATTGAGCCATACCAATATTATCATAATAAACAGAAATGACAATAATTTCCTAAAAAATTGTATTTAATTCAAAATCAACACCGGCCCTTGAAACCTAACCACCCTTTAAATGGAAGGATCAGACAACATACAAAGTTAGCAAAACGTTATGCCCATCTGCAACCATAAACAAACGTCAACATTGACAAATATAAAATGAAGGAATAATTGCAGATTCACGGCAGTGATAAGTGACTGGTTTTTGGTCCAAAGGAGCGCAGGCAGCCAAAATGGGCATTCTTTATAATATATAAAAACGAAACTATCTTCGATTTCCTCTGTTATTGCCCTGCTTCATGGAAGACGAGGATGCTAATCGTTGGTAAGCCCACTTTTTGAAAACCTCGAAGAGCTAACCGGCATAGACGTAATCAACCCTATAAGATACCTCAATCGCACAGACTGAATATAGTCGGAAAGAAATAATCGTATACTTGTTGGTAGCGAGGATGCAGAAACCGAATGGTGAATCACCACAACAACCAACCAACCAACTATGCCTTCAGCGTCGCATGACGAGAATAATATCAGCAAGTGGTTGTACTCTGATTTTGTTTGCGGAAGCATTAATTGGATCCGTGGTGGATCACCGCTTCAACCAACCAAGTCATGGCTTTGGAAAATTTAGTCACAGAAATTAAAAAACGCGTAAAAGTGATCCAAACGTTTCATAAAAATTGTCGTTCTGCAAGAAATGCATTTCGTGCATTGCTGATTGCTGGGCGATGAGGCACATCTTCATCCAAACGGATATGTTAACAGGCAAAACTGACGCATTTGGGGTATTGAAAATCCACGTGTCATTCAAGAAAAATTCATGCATCTCCAACTGTCACTGTTTCGAGTGGTTTTGGGCTGGCGGAGTTTTCGGACCGTACCTCTTCGAAAATGATGCCGGTGGCACTGTTATGGTTAGATGGCATGTACTAGGACAATCTGCGGTTACAACAGAACGATGGCATTTGTCAATCAGCGTATAAAAAAAAAATCAATGGTCCTCAGTTCTCAGGTCGCATTATCTTACGAAACAGTGAGGTCAAATTGCCGCCGCAAACTTGCGGTTTGACACCATTGAAATTCTGGGGTTACATGAAAGGTATGACCCATGTTAATAATCGCTAAAGGATTCAAGAGCTCAAGAATGAAATTACATGCGTTATAAATGATATATCGAGAATTCCTACAAAATTTTGATATATGTATCCCGTATTTCGCGCTTAAATGGCAAAGACTGAAAAGATGATGAAACAAAAAAATGTTCGACAGATTTTGTTGTATTTTATTTATAAAGGAAAATCCTCGATTTTATTTAATTACGCTATATCTGGCAGCTCGTATAGCAATGATACTATGTAAAAACATCCATTTGTCAGTTGTAACTCTCGTGGGCACTCCTACCATAAAGTTAAAGGCCTTACCGATTACTTACACAAACCAGGCTTGGTGTATGGCTATGAGTCAAGGTTGTTGGCAAGAATGATAGAATACAAGCTTACGAATTTCAAAGACCCTTGACGCGAGTACAGAGAATAAACAAACGAAAAGAAGAGGTAGAATAAGTAAAAGTGAGTGGAAAGTCAAGAACAATAGAATAAATCGTGCGCACGCAAGAATGATAGATTGCAAGATTTAGCGAAATTCCAAGGCAAAATTGTGAGAGTAACTTGGGCTACTACGTCATAGAGGACTTGACAGCACAAACGGATTCTTACGCTTTTCTAATCAGAAGTTGCTCAGATGGCAACGAAGTCAGATGTGTAGTGACTGCGTTAATTTTTTCGAGTATCACCAACACAATCTCACTTTTGTCGTAAACAAACAAACCGAGGTCACATAACAGGTGATGCCAGCAAATCAGCTGATTCCTTCAAATTCGCTGAGAGCCGGTTAACGGTCTGATGTTGGCCACAACTTCTAAATCCTTTTTCACCATGGAAATCACCTCAATTCGCCATGTGTAACAACACAAATTTACAACTTTTACGAAGAAGAGATGTAATAGCATTTTGAAGAGCGACATTTACCCAACAGGGTTCTATTCCAGAGTTTCAGCTAACAACGCAGAAGTCTGGATTTCAAATTTTATTATTCTTTAAGCGTACAATTTGCATAATTAAAAATAATCCTCTCTTCAATTCAGCTCTACTTTTGTGCCAAACCTTCTAAAGCTTTCTCAAACTACAGCTACATACATTCATACGCTCGACTATAGTTTTCATATCAAGTGTGTATTTATGTAGGTTTATAAAATGGTAATTGTACACTAAATAAAAGTCGAATCTAAAAGGATGAAAACTGTTATTACAAAAAAAAAACATACATATATACGTGTGTAATTTATACTAAGAATGTCTATTGAACTTTTCACTAATGATTAATCTACATTTGTTTCAAGTAAGTATGTTTTTGGCATCTACGCGTATAGACTAATATTAGAGGTATTTGGGACTTTGGGACAACTACGAATATAAATGAAGTAATAAGACAATGAAAAAACGTATAACAAACGTATAAAGAAAATATATATGTACATAGATAATTGAGAAATAAGTTAAATGCCTCTTGTGGTTATTGTCAGTTACCTGGCTTTCTCGCGTGAACTTTCGCAAAGAATCTCTATACGAGTATTTTGACAAGAATTAGCATGAAAAAATAATTAGCAAATGTGATGAAAAACGTTGTCAGATTCCTTTATAACTTATAATTCCTTGTATACACACATACATACATACATATATATAAGTGCATATGCACGCGCGTATTATTAGACAGCTGGCCAAAAGTGACATGAATTCCTGTTACGAATTCTGGCTAATTTAATTATATTTTCCTGATATAAAAAACATTGCCCCCGCCAGGCTTTCATTGAAAGCTCGCATGGAATGTAATTATAATTGTGAATATCAACTGTCACGGCAATTGGCTAAATGTAAGTACAGTCTGTCTAATAGCAGTGTGGCCGGCAAAAGTCAAACTTGGAGTTCCGTTGTAAAAAGGTTAATATACTGTTAAATAGGCGTATCCTTTTGGCAATACGTTTTGTGCAGTTTCTTAGTTTTGTGTAAAATTTATAGATCGAATTTTATTTTTAAATAAGAAAATGAGTTCCGCGCATGAGAAACGATTTAAAGCAGTCTTCCGATGTACATAGCCTAGACAGAAGGCGGCGTTAATGGCGATTACTGGCGCAGTTAGTACTGATTAAAATTGTAGTGTGACAGACGGTTGTTAGACGGATTAGTGAACAGCTGATTTGTTTATGAGATAGTTTTGCCAGTAAAAGATACGAGTGTTAACTACCCTGATACAGAAAAATAATTATTTATTTAAAAAAAAACTTAAATTGTCTCACACTGCTTCCCAATATCAAAACAATTAATTAAATTTCGAACGTGTTAAGGCCAACTGGAATTGTATTCAGCTTTTCTTGTTCTTCTGATTAAAAGCTTCATTCACAATAGATATCAACTGTCATTTTTCGGGCATCCATGTTACCATCGAAAATTCCCCTAATCCGCTTATATTATGAGAGTTTAGAGAGAGAGTTATGAGAGTCTAGTTGTCAATCCGCATTAGTTGCACTGAACTCCTGACATAATTCCGTATTAAGTAGTTAATCCCGATTGACGTCACCATCTGCTTAAGCTATAAAGCTCCATTTTTTGACACGCGTATCTGCAGCAAAATATTTGATGAAGTCGAATGTGCAACGGTATATTGAAGATACAAATGTTGACGACTTCTCCGGTTGAGGCCCAAAATAAATATCTCCCCAAAGCAAGATCAGATTTGCTTGTGACAAAGCCGAAATTATCGTTGCATGAAGCTGAGGCAGTTTTAAGGAAAGGTGTTAATGTATTTAAAGACACAATTCAAAGACGTTTACGTGCAGAAGTCGGCAAATTCTGGAACAAATTGAAAAAAAAAAAAAAACGGTTGCTCTCATCATCACACATTGAAAAGGATACTTGCATGGGCGCAGGCAAATTCAGAAGAAAATTGGTAAAACGTAGTATTCACGGATGAATCTTCCTTTTGGGCGAATGAATGGTTTTGGCCGTTTATTTGTGTTTACCGCCATGAACGCAGTTTTAAAGAACAAAATTTACCGAACGCATTCTTATTTTCAGCTGCGAAGATGTTTGGAAAAGCTAACCAACCTTGGATTTTATAAGAAGATAACGATAGCAAAATGGGATTTAAATGTGGGGTTAGCCTTCACAGTCGCTTGATACTAACCTTATTGAATATCTTTGGGCAAGAGTTAAGCAAAAACTTAAAGGACAATAAATATGTGCGTTCAAACTGTTATCAAGGCAAATCTGGCTAATTTGTAGCCGATTACTTCCACACATTGCGTAGGAATTAACACAAATTATGACATGAACATATGAAGCTATTGCGTACAATAAATATTATAAGTTCAAACATTAGTTTGTTAGTATCGAATGGTCAATGGTCAAATGGTTTCCAAGTTATGCCGGTCACGCTTCTATTAGACAGACTGTACATATAAGCAGCAACAATGTAAAAACCGATAATATTTGTACACATTGTGTAGAGACATATCAGCGCGTGAATTTGAGCTGAGGCGCCCTGCAGCGCAGTAAGAAATAATGCCATTTTCCTTTTATGATCCATCATAATAGGGGCGTAAAATATGGTATGAAAATAAAAAGGAAGAGAGATAGATAAAGAGAGTGTGGCAATATTTGACGAAGTTCCTTGAAGTCGGTAGGACATAAACTAATACAGGCACATACACATATATACTTGTTTAAAGAAAGCTATTGTAAGCCCTCAAGCTGCCAACAGGATTCAAACTTCCACGCCGCGCATACATATTTACACATACATACATACATATGTACATATTTGTATCCTTAAGCAATTATTTGGGCTTTTATTGCAATCTTTGCTACCGATTTTTGTGTGGGATGCTCTGCTACTATGTAGGCAGCCAATTTATAAATGTGGTGGCGGTGGGCAGTTCGCGCTTGTTGGTCCGAATGGTGATAATTAGAGCAATGAACGGAACAGAATCTGCGTATGTGCGGGTAACAGTATTCTGTCAAATAAGTTTTGGGTTAAAGAGGCTAAACCTTGTATGTACTGCATAACTCAAAATTTAATGGAGAACAATTTAAAGAGTACATCGCAATTTGCATAACGAATAATTCAAAATTTATATGTATTTTAAGCACATTCGTCCTTACATTTGAGTTGTACATATGTACGAGTATGTATGACGATCTATGAGGCGTAAGTTGTAGGACTAAGTGTTGTGATCTAGGTATTATTTGGATGGGCTCTGATCAGTGAGAGAGAGAGTTGGGTAAAGTGGGCATAGGAAGAATTTGTCAGACTTTTTTAGAAATTGGACAAATATGTATTTGCTGTACAAATAGGAGATTAACGGTGCAAGATCAGCTCCTAGGCTCCTCCAGCGATTTTTGTTTGCAAAACTTAATACTTAAAGCATGGAAATATCGACATTGGCAGCCATTACTGAACCATCTTATTTTATCAACTTTCTTCAACAAACTAAAAGACAGATTGCGAAAAAACGTGTCGAAATGAAAATGAGCCCACTAAAATTCGGAACTTATTTCACAGAATATATAATACATACATCTGTAGTTAAGTATATACCTATACTATGTTTTTACTAGTAAAAATTGAGACTAGCTCAAATAAAACAAAGTATTAGTCGTCATTGTATACAGGCTAATTGCATTACCATCATCGCCTATGTTACGACTTCGTGTTTAGGAAATGAGATAGCCGCGGGTAATCAAATAAGACTAGTCCGAAACTGGTGCACAATCAAAGGAAAGTGTTAAATTGCTACATCCGCCATGGCATTTGTTTAAAATCAAGCAAGGACTAGCATCATTCAAAAGTGGATTGGTTCTGCGCTTTTTTCGACTAAATTTAATTTACTGCAGAGCAGGAATTGTTGAAATATGTTCTTGTACAATACCTTTAACGGCACAAAATACTGATATAGCCTGAGCAGCAATTGTGTTAAAGCACCGGAAAGTTCGTTGCCGTAATGGGCTTTTAATAAAATTTTTAATGTGGCAAATTTGGTAGCATGAAATAGTAGCAGGCCAGCGAAAGGGTATCAATAGAAAACTTGAATGAACAGTTCATTTTATGGGCAAGGTATCGCACAGCAAAAACCGACATGGTGTTCACTGGACTTGATTAATAGGGAATTTAAAAGGTTTATAACTTAAAAAAAAATTTCACAAACAAAATTAGTCTAAATATTTAAAGAATAAAATAGGCAAGTCTTTACACACATAGAAGTTTACCACATCGATATATTTCGCACCCTAAATACAAAAGGGTCACAACTCAAAATTTTTGGCAAAAATTGGCAAAATTTGACAAAAAGTGCTGGTGCTATAGTTATTTAACGCACTATTTAAATCTTATACGCATTTACCATTTTCTAACCTATAGAAAATCTATAAGGTAACTGAGTTTTGACATTTGGGGCGAAGGAAGTACTGCCTCACGCTACCTTTCTGCTGCTTGCTAAAATGTTAGCTTGTGCAAATTTTCAATGTACTCGTACTGGCTTCAAATGTTATCGAAGTTTGTGTTTCTGCAAAGTGCCGCAAAATTAATCAGCCTATTGGAAGATGCGATAAGTTTTGCAAGTTGTGTCGTACGGTAATCATATTTGACACTTGTGAACAAGGCAGACAAGCAGTGAAGCGCGAAAAGGTCTATATAAAGATTTCCAACACTCAACGTCTTTTATTTATTTTGGAATAAAATTATTGAAAAACGAAATTGTAATAGCGTTTGCCCCTCGGGAGGCAATGACAAACCTCTCAGAGGTCATGGCATCTCTACCATGAGTAAACTTCCCATAACAACCGCCTGATTTTCGGCAGTAGCACAAAAACGTGGATAACTCTAATTGTGGAACAACAACAAGAGGCACACCACAAATCGGGGCAGAAGACGCCAGTTTTTTAAGCAGATTTGTTTCTTTGAAATTCAACACAATGCCGAGAGATTGCTGTATCGCTGATATGGTAGCGCATCGTGCGGAAACTCGATTTTTAAAGATTGCATTAGAAAATCAACTTTTCTTCATTGTTTAGTGTGGATTTTAAGAGACAAAAAAAAATTACAAAAAAAAAAATTACAACAAAAAAAATATTGTAAAACTTATTGTTGTTTTTTCGTTTTTGAATATCATCGAAAAACAATACTGAATCATAGAGAAAAAAAACGAATTCCAAAGCATCAATAACAAAACCAAAAAAAAAAAATGTATATAAAATGTAAAATATGAACCAACTATGGAAGTGGGGTGGGGGGTGAGTATTACTTGCATGCAAACAAACGTACAATGGCCGGCCTATGAAGCACCCAGATACCCACTTTGGCCATCTGAGCTTGAACGCCCTTTGCTTGCAGACCCTTGACGGCACCCTCGGCGTATGCTGGCAACTCGAAATCGACAAAGCCGTAGCCTGGAAAGAAAGAATATTTTGTTTTTGTTTTCGGCACGTGAGATTAACGTATTTTGTAATTGAAATTTTTTTTTTTTTTTACGAATTAAATTAAAATTTGATTTGGATACGAAGAGACAATTTATTTAAGGTGATTTGTTTTTATTTATGTTTAACATTGATGAATGTGTTGGAGAGGTTTAAGTCAAACCCAAACGAAATCAAAAATATGGTAGCATTAACGCATTTTAACCAAAGGAAAACAAAAACAAAATTTTCGTGGAAATAAAAGAAAAAGAAAAATAAAACACAAGAGATTATCAATATTTTTTTTTGTTTATAAATTGTGATCCGGTTGAAAATCCAATAAACAAGCCGACAAACAATATACAAAATCGGTATTTTATTAATATTTTTATAATTTATGAACATTTATTAATGGTGAGTTTACTTTAACTGGGCATACGCAAGTATTTTTTTAACTGCATTTCCTTTTTTTGATTTAAAATTTATAAGCAACATTTTATAAATTTTTTAATGAAAGTAAGAAAAATATTCAAATGAGTTAAATTTATTTATAGCTTATACTTTTTATAAAAAACTTGACCAAAAATACTAAACTTAGATTCATAAAAAATAGCTTTAAACTGCTTTAGTACTCAATAAAATATTCGATACCGAAAGCAATTAAATGTTGTGGTATTGAAATATTTCAGCTTTTCGTATTTAACTTCTGCTGTTTTGTTCGATTTGTATATTGCATTTAAGCTTAAAAAATTCAGATCTTTACAACAAAAACACACACAAATAATAAAGATGAGAAATGGTGAAGAAAAAAAATACCTTTACATTTGTTTGTTGTTTTATCTAAAATAGCCTTGGTGGATATAATTGTTCCATATCTGTAACGAAGAAAAGTAAATTGTTAAAATTTGCAAGCACAAAAATGATTGGAATTATTCACGTTTTATGCACATAAACATAGAAATTTTTAAACTAAAAAAAAACACAAAAAAATGTGGAAAGAATACATCAGAAATATCACGATCTGCATGAGGTCTTCAGAATGTTCTGTAATTTGGTAAAATTATGGGGTTGCACTACGGATAAAATTACCCAATTTTGTGGCCACAACCTCGACTCTTAAGCACTTGATATGGCAACCCTGTAGATGAACTTATAACCGTGAATTTTTGACCAAGAACAAGACGAATACCAGCCATCGAATCCACCTGATATGGCTCCCTGCGATTTTAACTGTTTGTTCGAGTCAAAAGCCCACTACGGGAGAATACATTTTAGCAGCCGAAAAGACGTAATGGAAAAATCGAAGACGACTCTGATGGGAGGGAGCTGGATCAAACGTTGGCATAAATGCGTTGCAGTTGATGGGGAGTACCTCAAAGGTGATAATATCAATTTTAAGGAATAAACTTGTGTTTTGAATTTTCTGAAAATATTTCGGGAACTTTTTCTAACAAGGTAGTATACCGAAAAAGAGTGGTTTTTGCTCATTTTTCTGAACTCTTAAAAAGAAAAAATTGTAAATGTAAAAACTATAGTTGCCACTTTGATTGGATTCCTAAAGTGGAGATTATTTATTAAGTATACAGCGTCCGGCACTCGAGGTGTAACCGACTTCAGACCGCTCGCGCAGCTGATTCACGGGCATCAGCTTTCTGTTAATTGGCTAAATAATAGTCCAGAGTACTGTCTACGAGCGCGCGGAATCATTTTGCCGAGAGTAAACGCGAAAAAAGAAAATCAGTAATCTCAAACGTAATAGCGCGATTGCATTATATTTGGCTGGAAAATCACAACCAGCGATTGTTCGTGAGCTCGAGCACCTTAAAGTAAATAAAGTGTTTGCTTATCGCACCGTTACTCGTTACAATGATACTGGTAGCATCGCGAAACGTCATGGAGGTGGTCTTTAAGAGACTGCAACGTCACGTGAAATGGTTCTCTGACAAATTACCAATCAACTGGCGAAAGAATTGAAAATATCAGACAGGAGCATCGACAGCATACTGAAAAATGATCTCAAAGTAAAGCCTTACAAGTTCCAAAAGGCGCATAATCTCACACCAAAGTTCACTTGAGAGAGCGAAGGAGTTGCTTCGCTTGGCCGAAAGCGCTCAATTCCCGAACATTGTTCTTTCTGATGAGAAAATTTTTCAAATTGAGCAATTCGTAAACTCCCAAAACGATAGCATTTATTTGACCGACCGTTCATACAAAAATTTGAGTCATCGGTTGGCCACCAGGAGGCAGCACCCGCCATAGGTAATGGTTTGGGCCGCCGGAACCGCAGATGGGCGCTCTCCAATCATTTTCATCGAACCTGGCGTCAAGGTAAATGCGAAATATTATCGGGAAAGTATTCTGGAGGTTGCTTTGAAGCCATGGGTAGACAAACATTTCGGTGGCGGACCAAAGACATTTCAACAGGGCTCGGCACCATCTCACAGAGGTCGACTGAACCAAGAATGGCTAAAAAACAACGCTCCAAACTTCATAACGTCCACACAATGGCTCTCAAATTCACTAGACGCGAATCAGATGGATTAATCTCTTTTGGAGCATTTTAGAGAGCGAGGTGCGAACTAAAAGATTCACCAGTCTCGAGGCGCTGAAAAAAGCCATCGTCCGCGAGTGGGCCAAAATACCTGCAAGTCACTTTCGGGCAGCTTGCGATGATTCGTTTCTGGACCGTCTCAGGACCGTAGTCAAGGCAAAAGGTGGTCATATCGAGCAAAAGTAAATTGATTCTTAATTTTGTATTATTTTCATAAATTTTTATTTTGAATTGAATAAAAGTAATTTTCCAAACTAAATGTATGGCCTTTTTAATTGGTTACACTTCGAGTGCCGACCCCTGTAATATTTTGTAGAAAAAATAATTAATCGTGGACTTTATCTTTATGGAGGATTGTGAAGAAATAAGCATTAAATTTTATGTCAATATTCAAAAGCGAAAAAGTAAAACGCTAATTACCATTCCTTCAACACAGTTTTCCATTTACGAAAAATTGTATTACATAGTTTTTTCTTATGTGCATAAAATAGCTTTTCCCATCCTTTTGATTAATACTTACTGTGCACACATAGTTACTAAATCCTTATCGGTTGTGCCTTGTTGCAATCCTCTAATATACAAATTTGTTTTGGACAATTGCTCGCCTTGCTGTTGGGTACCGTTACTAGGACCCATTGTTGTGTTTGTATTGGTATTACTCAGACTAGTACTTAGGGTTCCGCTCTGCGACCCAGTATTTGATGAGCTGCTTGAATTCGTGTTACTTGGCGATGCTGCAGTTGGTACACGCTGACCGTACTGAAATGAGCAAAAAAAAAAAAACAAATTAAATTAAAATGAGAGAAAAAATATACATAAAATTAACTTTGAAAATTTTATAGTATAATTAATTTTGCAAAACATCAATGCCCAGACAATGTTTCGTTTTCTTGGCCCTGTGTCAACTAAATCTCGAAGTGGCCTCACATGTGTTGGTTGCACAAATGCACTTACATATGTGTGTAGCTACATATAAATAGTATGTTGCCAATAGGGGCTGTTAGTGGTTTGTGCGCGCTTACATAGATTCACTTGTCTGATTGCTATTTCAAAAAATCAACACAAGTTAGCTGACAACCAGCTATCGCCATGATTTGCGCGATTACTTCTTATCTCAATTGTCTCAGTCAGCACCGTACCCATGAAACCATATATGTATGTATGAATAGTTTATATGTATGTACATACATATAGTCAATGTTGAGGCGGTAGGGCTACGGGTTTCACGTCTGCGTTCTTTTACGGATGGATGCCCAATGTGCATAGTTGCTTGCTTGCTGTGCCTGATAGTTGGCAAGTAGCAGGACATTAGGCAACCTTGTCTGCTGTAGGAAGACTATGCAAATATATAGCAGTGTAGCCGGAATTTTAACAAACTTGCCAGATTACCAATTGTTTTCTATCCAAAAATAAAAAACGTTTTAGGTGAAATGATTTCGTCATTAATTTTTTGGACTTGTAATGGATAGTTGATTTGAAGGTGGGTAATGGTGTGTGAAGGCAAGCATTGTTTGAATATTGAATTGCTAGTAGGTACATATTGTTCGTTTGCTGAGGGACGCTATAGCACAAAAAAAAAATTTACTGGACTTAAGCATGCAGAAATGACGACTTTCTTCAACTCACTCAAATTCAGAAATTTATCTGTTAACAGAATCTCATTAATGAAAATGTGTCTTCAGTTCTACGTGGGAAGGTATACCAAATTGAAAATTTTGAAATCTTTTTACCAAATTCTTGCCATTTTGAGGGACGTTCTTCCAGATAATACATTAGAGTTGAATTTGTTTAATCGCATTTCGCATACCTGTAGAAAGTTGGTTTTCTATTCCAGTGTTAGGATTGATTTCGAATCGTTTTCATGGCCGTCGAAAGATGCATTTGACGACATCAAAGGACTTTAGTGACGAGTTTGCCTTGCGAGTTGTGTCGATTTTTATTATTTATCATATAAACTATAAGGTGGCGCAAAATTAATTATCCCAGTTCATTATTTTGAATACCTTTTTTACTAAATAAATAAACGATTTTGAGTGATAAAAGTCGTTACTTAGACCTTTATGCGCTCCATTGCGTAGCTGTCTGGTTCACAAGTGCCAAATATGATTGACGTACGACGCCATAAAAATTATATATGTACCTTCGAATAAGGTGATTAATTTTGCGCCATACATACCACTACGACAAATATGCAAAGTTAGAACGGGCGATCAAAAAACATTGTGCTGCTTATGTGCCCAATACAGCATCGAATGCAACAGTAAAGCGGTGGTTCCAGCGACTCCGTTCTGGTAATCAGGACGGCGAAGACGAAGTACATTTTGGATAACCAATCGTTGAGTATGTCGATAAAATCGGGAAAATTATATAAATTTTGGGTTCGACTGCGTAGAAACTGAAGTTTGCTGAAATACTACGAAATCGATATATTTCTAAAGGCGATTTTAACTGATAATGAAAAACAGCTGAAACAAGATCTTGGCTAAATCGCTTTAAGCTGCTGAACGGAATGATTTGGCTAAAAAGTTGATGTTGGGTGTTTGATGAGCTTGGGAGGGAAGCAGCTTCTATGAGCTACACTCACTGCGGACTTTTACAAATGCCCAGATTGAAGCAGATGATGGATCAGAAGTGGTTGAAATTCTCGTTTAGGAAGGGTGTTGCGACCCATGTAGAAAACACCAGGTTGCACGTAGTTTTAAAGACGCCCCAAAAGATTCGAGTGCATACTCCATATGGTGCAGATCAGGCGATAAACGATTTTCAATATATTTGCAAAATTTCCTTAATGTTTCAAAACTGGGCTCAAATGAGCCCAAGGGAGACGAAAATTTCTTCAATCGCAGAATTATTAATTTACTTTCAAAATAGACAAAAGCTATCGAACAAAGCGACGTATATTTGATCTAAATCAAATAATCGTCACTGTCATAACTTAATCATTGAAATAAAACTATAAATAAAAAAACGCCGAGAACTATTTTTATTTGAAGATTTACGATTTACTCGTCAGGTGGCGCTGGAGTAAAACTTTTTATATTATATATTTATCATATTTATTGTTCATTTTGAATCGTATAAGGAATTCGTATTAACAACGTAAGAAAAAATAAATAGTTTTGTGGATAACGCGACCAACGACTAGCTCTGTGATAGAGATACAAGTAGTAAGGGAAATCGTATTACTAGAAATGCTATTATTAACAAAATATAGGGTGCTAGTTTGCACTTGACTTTCAAGTTCAAGGGAGCACAGGTGAAGTCAAGCACAGAAAGTGGAATTAATTTACTTTCAAAAGCGTACAGAAAGGAGATTTCGGGGTCCTCGTTACTAGAGTTTCGAATATGTGGGCTCAACCTAATGAATGTACTTCAATCTAGCGGGTGCAGTACAAAACAAGATAAATAAGTTAAGATAAGTTTCATACTATACTCTGAGGGAGACACTGCTGAATTTTTCTTCTGCTAGTAGGAACCTAGTTGACTCTAATACTAATAGGAATCTATTTGTTTGTAAGGGAATTATAATTCAGTTACCGTACTGATAGTTTATGCTGATTATGCATATTGAGATAAAATTTTATATTTTTAACTTAAGAGGCATTGTAGGGAAGAAAATAGGCTTTCATAAAACAGAGTCTACTAAATTCATGTTATTTAGGGTTGTGGTAGAATTTTTGTTTAGCATAAAAATAAAAAATTACGTCTATATTTCGGTAATAATTCCTAGGCGCAATGTTTTTTATGACATCTTTGACATTTCTCAAGTCGACAGAAAATGTTCGATATTTAAGAACAACATATCGCAAAGATCTTGATTTTTTTGGTGGAAATAATCGTCCGAAAGAGACGATAATTAAAAAGTTGGCGAGAAAAATATGAACTTGTTCCGTTAGGGATAGAAAAAGGACTGGCAGACCCAAATCTGTTCTGTTCTGTTCAGAATATTGTTGCTTTAGCGCAAAGTGTTACTGAACAATCTTCAAAGTCGACATCTCGATGATCTCAACAATTTGGCGTTCATAAATCGACTGTTTGGCAGATTTACCTGTAGATCTTTAGTGCTCATAGTGGACATTTAAATGATGCCAATTTTCACATATAATTGTTATTTTTAAATAAAAATAGTGTTTTATTTTAGCATCTAGGCACGTCTTTTGAAAAATCCTTTATAATAAACGGTGATCAGTTCGGAGGCAGATTTTCCAATAGCGTATTTTTGACAGGTCAAAATCAATCTATTTCAGTATTCATTGACATTTCATCATGGAAAGACTTACGCTTACAAATCGAAAAATTGTATAGGGTGATCAATTAAGAGGAGTTTTTTTTCATTTGCGTTTTTTTACAGATCGCGCGCGAGTTGTGGCAAACTGTCATCGTGGATTTGTTGAACAGCGTTTGGCATTTCATCATGGAAAGACTCACACCGCAACAACGTCTACAAATTGTTCAACTGTATTATGAAAATCAGCGTTATGTTGCCATACAGCTCGTGAAACAATGACTTTATTGAGAAGTCATTTCGGAGAGCAGCTGATTTCACGTTTAGGACCTGTGAGTTGGCCACCAAGATCTTGTGATATCACACCTTTGGACTTTTTTCTTTGGGGATTCGTGAAGTCCAAGGTCAATGCTGATAAACCAGCTACGATTGAAGCTCTGGAAGCCAACATTACGCGTGTTATTCACGACATACCAGTCGAAATGCTCGAACGAGTGATTGAAAATTGGACCTTCAGAATGGACCACCTGAAGCGTAGTTGCGGCCAACATTTGAATGAAGTCATATTCAAAAAGTAAATGTCAAAGAATGTCCTTTCAAATGATAAATAAAGGTTTTGAACATAATTTACATTTTTGTTTTTTTTTAACTATTGAAAAAAGCACCTCATGATTGATCACCCTATATTACGAAAATTGGCGCACTCAGGCCAACTTATGGTGTACAGCAATGAGTCTCATTTTTAGCTTAATGGCGACGTCAATAAGAAAAATTGCTGTAGTTGGGCAGAAGGGCAACTCGGGGTTGGAGGAATCATTACCCATATTTCTTCTTCGTGGCTGGCGCCAATGTAACAGTGAATGGCGAACGTTATCGCCATGATAAACGACTTTATGATGCCGGAAATCGAGGCCCGTGATCTCTACAACATTTGGTTCTTGGCGGAACAAGACGACGTTATTTGCCATACAGCCCACGAAACAATGGATTTACTGCCCCGTCATTTTGGTGAGCAATTTATCTCTCGTCTCGGACCAGTGGATTGACCATCAAGATCGCGTATTCTCACATCTTTGGACTGTTATTTGTGGGGATATGTAAAGTCTAAATGCTTTGTGGATAGACCGGCTTCAGTTGAGTCATTGAAAGCCAATATTACTAGTTATTCACGAGATACCGACCAAAGTTCTCCAGCGAATCATTAAAAATTGGTGTTTACGGATGACCGAATTACGGTACAGTTGTGGGCAATATTTGAAATGGATTACCTTTAAAAAATAAATGTTATGAACGGCTCTACACGAAAGCAATAAAGATTGCCCAATTATTTTCCATTTTCGCTGTTTCATTTCAATTTAAAATCCGATACGTCTAAATTGAGCTGCCTTTATGAGCTCTAACGTACTATAACGATATAAGAAATGTGTCTATTGAATGCCTGCAAGAAAATTTTGCACTTATGGTTGCTTAGTCAAAGTTTCTACGCGAGTACTCCTTAATTAAAACACACACACACTCACTATATTCGTACGATACACACAGATTTTGGTATTCTCATACCAATTCCGCTAATTTGCCGCAAGACTGTCGTAATCCAAAAACACTAAATTGTCTACGAAAACGGCTTAAAAGTTTAAATATTTCCATGCCGCACTAAGCAAAAGTAAAGACACATTTTCATCTCATCAGCTGCTGTTAATGAATATCCCCATGAATCGGTGGTCATTTCCGCAAGCGTTTCTAAACATTTTTTCTTATGACACTCTTGCGGCAAATGAGCGGTATGTATGTGAAAATTTATGTGAGCAATAGCCACCGACCGTGCATGTTTGTTGGCGTCGCATGAAACTGCCATAAGTCGGCCGCGTTCAGTGATATAATTTCATTATCAGAGAAGTTCATTGGCATGAAGAGTGCCAATAACATAAAATGCGGTCGAATTAATTAACATAGCGACAACAACAACAAATTGTCTTTATGCTATTTGGAGCCTTAGACATGTGCCTACATATGTACAGTGGTGGCCAAGTCATATGCTACTTTTGCCTTATTACTATTTTTTTAGTTCAATTTACTAGAAAGTTGTTTCAAAGTAAAACTATTTTAGTTTGGTATGCATACTTTTATTTAATGCTTTCAAATTATGCAAAATTCATGCTTATAGAAATAAATAATTACATTTTTTTTACAACTCAGAAAAATCCGTGGGGAAACAAATGCAACTTTTTGAAAACAAAATGAAAATTATGAAAAGCTAATATTATACTTTATGGCAATCCATTGTTTCCATCCTTGCTTTGGCATTGAAACGGTTAAATTAGCAATGATTTTCATAGGCATTCATTGGTGTAGCGTATGAAGGCTTCAGCCCTCTTGAACCCTGTGCCTATTAACTAGCTCTTACAAATTCTCAATCAGACTGAGATCCTGGGACTGCGGTAGCAAATCCATATTACATGTAGTATACTCTATGATCATAAAGTATCGGGGATGTTAAAAAAAAAAAAACAAAACAGAGTTAAATCTCAGGCGAATTTATTTTATCTCCTTCAAAATATGACCCATATGAAGCAACACACATGAGCCAACGTTTAACCCAATCCTCCATGCACCCCTGGTAGGTCGACGAAGAGATGGCCTTTAGCTCTTTCATCGCATTCTCTTTGATCTACTCTATCGACTGAAATCTTTTTCGACGAAGTGGTAACTTCAACTTGGGAAACAAAAAGAAGTCGCACGGGGCCATATCAGGTGAATACGGTGCTTTCACGATGGTATTTACTTGGTGTTTGGTCAAATAATCCAGCACAATTTGGGCTCGGTGCGATGGCGCATTATCATCATGCAAAATCCAAGAATTGTTTGCCCACATTTCCGGCCATTTGCGACGTACAGCATCTCTCAAACGCTTCCAAACGGATAAATAATATTCTTTATTGATTGTCTGGCCCGATGGAAGGTACTCATGGTGCACTACGCCTTGGCAATCGAAGAAAACAGTCAACATCACCTTCCCGGTCGCCCCACGGCAGACAATGGCAAACCTCCGAGTGTATTTCTGCCATGAAAAAGCTCTGTGGAACAACATCAAGACGCACACCATAAATAGGAGGAGGAGCTCGGCAAAAACACCCAAAAAGGGTGTACGCGCCAATTATACAGGTATATACATATATATATATAAAATGGAGTGGACTCTAAAACTGTATACTCTAAAGGTTTTTTTTTATTAAAAAGTTGAAAATGTTTACGAACAATTTGTGAATTTAACTGAATTTCGCTTAAAATTTGGAACTGTAATTCATGCGGCTTTTGTTAAAGTATAAACTATATTTTTATTGAAAATTAGTTAAAATTAAATTTAAACATATGCCGAAGGGGTGCGTGGGCACATTTACGCTTTTTTTCAACGCTATGATGAATGAGTGGGCACTTGTCGTATTATTGGCATGTAAAGCAAGTGTGGCATGCAGCTTTCGCAAGTACGCAGGGTATGTGAAAAGTGCCATGTACTAGTACAATATTTAGTGGTGTGAATATTTCCATGGCGCTACAATGCCTAAAAGGAAGGTGAGAACTACACTCACACACCGACCACTCCAGCAATTTGCAACTTTATCATCAACACGCACTGAATAAATTTTATTTATGTATGTAGCTTCGTTGCTGTTGATACGGGGCGCTGTTTGCGGCTATAAGTAAGCACGTAGGTGTTTGTGCGTGCGTTTGTTTGTTACTCGCATTATTTATTATTATTTTCCAGCTTGCCCATTTTGTGCATGGCACTTGTCGTACGCTGTTGGTTCTATTTAATGCTGGCACTTTTACTTTTGTTAGTTGCACAAACAGAACGGCCTTACAGCACACATGCACACAGTCACCCACGCTAAATTCTTTATGTAAGCACACCTATACATGCAAACATAAACACACATTTATACATATGTACATATATACTGACTTTGTTAGGGCGCACATGTTTTGAATTTTTGCCTAGCGGCCATTGTTGCCACAGCCTTTGTTTATGAATTTTATTATTAGTTTATGCATGCATGTGCATATAAATATGTACGCGTGTTACTATGAATTTCGCAACGTGTTGGCACAAAGGCATAACTTTGTGCGCGGCTGTGGCGTAGATAATGTAAATGAATAATAATCCATTTAAAAGCATCAAATTGACATATCTTTGTGATTTCGGTGGCTGACTGGCTGGCTGGTTGATTGTTGTTCTCCTCCTCATAGGACAGAAATACAAAAATCGTGTTCCTTTTTCGTCACTGTCATTACGCACTAGAACAAGTGAAATGCTTGAATTTTTTTCAATATAAAAATTTTCTACAAAAATTGGATTTAAGTCTGGATTAACAACACAAATAATGATGGAACAAAGCGCGCGCATTGCATTGTGTTAAGAATTTGGTTTTGTTTTTTCGTTTTTATATGACTATTCGCAGTTACAGAGTAAAGCTTCTTATAAAACCAAGCCTGAGATTTAAATATTTTCTTGATGGCGGCCGTCGTAGCCAAATGAATTGGTACATGACCACCATTTGGAATTCAGAGTGAAGAAAACGGTTTTTCTATTAGCGGTCGCCCATCGGCAGGTAATGGCGAACCGCCGAGTGTATTTCTGCCATGAAAAAGCTCCTCCTAAAAAGATGCACGCCACAAATGGGAGGAGGAGCTCGACCAAAAACACCCAAAAAGGGTGTACTCGCCTTTTATATATACATATGTATATCTTGACAAAAGGTTTGTAGCTCTCATTGGCGTATTCTACTTCTTTGAAATTTTTATTAGATGATCAATTTTTGATAAACTTTACCATATAAAATATTTTTTCAATATTTTTGGTTGTACTAGGCTCGAAAAAATTTTAGTTTGCTTGCCACTTTTAGACATTTTATAATTGTCATCACATAAAATTTGTTTGTTGTTTTTGAAGAGAAAGCAATTGGCTTTTACATATTGCGCTTTAGCAACCCTACGTATGATTAGCTGTAATTCATTATTTTTACTGAAAAAGTTGTTATCATAAACTTATATTTGCACTTACGGCCTTTATTTCGTCTTTATTCAGTAAATTAAAGAATTCATCTCACACAAAAGATGGAATTAACGAGGATTTTCGTGCGAAGATTTATTACGATTTTCGACGTGGATTATAGAGAGGAGTACATTGGTCAACTTACTTCGACTTTTGGCGTTGAATCACCATAATTAGCCACTGTGAAACGCTAGCACAACGAGTTCCAACGTGGCCGTCGCTCCTTGGAAGGATTAATTTTCTGTAGACCTTAAAGTAACGGTGCTTGTGCAGGAAACAATCGATGTTGTGCGTTAGTCGATACCGCAAGATCGTCATGTGACATATTGTGAGCTAAGGCAAGGATGCCTTTAATATTAGTGGGACGAGCATACATTTAATATTGCTAACAATTTGTTTGCCAGAAGTTTTTGGATAACTAAAGATAATTAATTGTCAAAGACCAGTCACCCTTTACCAAGGCAATGCGAGCTCTCACATAACGGCCGACACCAGCACTTAAAAGATCGAATTAATAGGTCATCCGTCTTACAGCCCTGAGTTGGTACCAAATAATTTCTTTTTGTTTCCGAATATCAAAAATAAAATATCAGGTCAACGTTTTTCAACGCTTGAAGTGGCTGTTGAAGCCTTTAAACAACTTGTTTTGGAGGTATTCACTTCTGAGTGGCAACAGCGGTTTGAGAATTCGTTCAATTGAATTCAGACTAGTATTGCCTTCAAAGGAGACTATTTTGAAAAACAATAAAGCCATTTTCCTAATTATTTTACTGTGTTTTAATTATTGGGCGCAAAATATGAAAGGCATCCCTCGTATGTGTGGCGTGCGTCTTGATGTTGTTCCACAACCTACAGTTTTGCGACGACTACGACTGCCAGATGGTTTGTATGAAGAGGTTTTTCAAGGCAGAAATGCACGCAGAGGCTATTAGAAAAAAGTTTTTGTTTCACTTCGTGTTTCATGCACGTAGATTCGAATCTGTGCACTTTCGAATAGATTAGTTCGTAAGTAACATTCACATACCGCCCGCCTCTCGTATGCCTTAGATCCCATATATTACTAGAAGATAAGTAAAGCCTTTTCCAAAACTATAAATGGAGGTAAAAACAGTATTTTCCAAATTGTATCACGTAGCGGAATAAAGTAACTTTTTTGATGAATGAGTTCTTCCATCTCTATATAATTCAGTACAATTTATCTCTTTAGTGAGATTTCAAGTGAAATAACTCGTTTGGTCGAAACTAAAAGTTTGATCGACTTGCTTTAGAAAGAGCGCACAAATGAGTAGGATCTTATCTTTGGTATTTTA
This sequence comes from Anastrepha obliqua, assembly GCF_027943255.1. Taxonomy (NCBI): domain Eukaryota; kingdom Metazoa; phylum Arthropoda; class Insecta; order Diptera; family Tephritidae; genus Anastrepha; species Anastrepha obliqua. The sequence goes on from NC_072894.1 coordinate 79,056,815, forward strand.
TATACTTTCAAAATAAATAATTACCGTAAAGTCGAGAAAAAAATGTTTTTAGACATAATTTTTTAACCAGAATATTAATTCTGCGGCCGCCGTAGCCGAATGGGTTGGTGCGTGATTACCATTCGGAATTCACAGAGAGGTCGTTGGTTCGAATCTCGGTGAAAGCAAAATCAATAAAAAAAAACATTTTTCTAATAGCGGTCGCCCCTCGGCAGGCAATGGCAAACCTCCGAGCGTATTTCTGCCATGAAAAAGCTCCTCATAAAAATATCTGCCGTTCGGAGTCGGCTTGAAACTGTAGGTCCCTCCATTTGTGGAACAACATCAAGACGCACACCACAAATGGGAAGAGGAGCTCGGCCAAACACCTAACAGAAGTGTACGCGCCAATTATTTATTTTTTTTTTATTTTATTAATTCTGCATTATTTTGGTTTTGCGGAATTATGACCCATAAAAATTCAGGCTGTTTACAATTTATTTCATATTTTTCCCAGAATTTTTAGCCAACGAATATTGTAAAGTAGAATTGATGGCCGTTCCCAAATGAACCTACTGTACCTTGCGGCGGCAATGACGCACGTAATGAGCGCCACACAAGGCGAATAAAACACAAACATTTATTTAAAAGAAAATATATGAAGGCGTTGGTGGTTTCCACGACTAGGCGTAGATGATGGTGCGTTGGTAGCTCTGGCAAACAAAAGCTTCCTCTCTTTGACTTTTTCGTTTTTTTTTCTGCATTTACTGTGTGTCCTACAACAAGGTTTGCATTTCGGTTCCACAAATGGGCATATTCGGGACATTCCCTGGGTTAGTTGTGTTAATAAAAAAAATAAGCTAAATGAAGTTATGAGAATTATTATGACGAACAGAAACAATAAGTTAATAGGGTTACAAATTGCAAAGCAATGTAAGGATATTTTTAAATGAATTTCGGAGTGAGTGGACACGGTTAAGAAGCCGGAATGCGATAGTTAATATACTTCGAAACAATCTAAGGCAATAAAGCGATTCCATTGATAGGAATTTCATGTCGTCTGTCAAAGGAAATACTCAAAATATCTATGTACGCTAATAACTAAGCACAATAGTATCTAAGCGCCGATTGCATAGGGTTTTTTGTATTTTGAAGCTGAGGTTACAAAGGTTTTTGCTGACAGAAATTGCATACGCTAACAAAAAAAGCGTGTCATAAGCCAAAAAGTGTTAAAAAGTCATAAAATGATTAACAAACTGCAACTAATCAAAAATTTGTTAACCGATAGCTATGAAATATTTACTATCACTCTCCGTTAACTACATTTATCAATTATTTCTTATTACTATAATATTAAAATTTTGAAAATAAAAAGAACACAAAAAAGGCAGTTTTTATGTATGTTTGCGCCTTGGCGTCACAGAAACATTAAACAGTGCATGCTCTCTGATTTCTATATGTCGCCCAAACTCGGTACACTCCACATAAAAGTTATTAACATCGGCCATAGAGGGTCACGCCCTCTCTTTATACCTTATGTTGTAACCTAAAACTCTTTTGGCCACGAGATTTTTGATTAAAAAGTTAGCATGCATTCACCAACGAACATATTTTCACCAAAATGCAGACAAAATAAATTTTAGATATCATCACTGGCGCATTTTCGCCGCTCGCTTTGTCGTATCTGTCAAAATATTGCAACTGTTGTTTTCATTCGCGCTGTGAATTTATAATTGCGTTGGCTGGTATTTAAGATAGCTTTTCTTAATTCGTTATAATTATTAAAGCTAATTTTAGTTTGCTAAGTCATCGGTAGTGGGAGGCAAATCACCTACCCTGCCAGAAAGCAAAAATAGATGAACGAAACCAACGCAAAACTGAGTCTTGTCGAGGCCCTATGCTCCCGAGTGGAGTGAACAAGAAAAAAAAGTCATCGGTATCATTCAAGAACGATAAGCCAAGGTATCTAAATCTACTGGCAGGACACGCAAGACGGTGACACAGAAGATGCTTGACATAGTTTTCCTTCTCCTCATTCATGCAGCTTTTGCAACAATCGGAATAAGGTACATTAAATCTTCGAGCACGTCGACCCAGTATAAAGTGACCTGCGATCAAAGCAAACACTAGAAACGTTATTCCTTGACCAGTTGAGTGACTGACCTCCCATTCTGACCAAATGCGGAATTAGAGACAACCGCACCAAGAGATTTAATCACCGCTTCTCTGTCAGAATAAATATAGACTTCTCTAACGATAGTCACATTTTTGCCAACCAAACACCTACTTCATTAATAGGTAGAGATAGTCCGAAAAACGCTGCAGTGATAAAGCAGACGAGCAGGAACGCTTACTTTTGGTTTCATACATGTCAAAGCAATTTTTCCACGCATGTCCAACTGGAATTCTTGTACTTAATAATCTATTAAAATATGGTTGCAAATATGCAAACAATAGTCAACAGGATTTGTTGGACCCAGACCGAGTGTTATGGCCGAGTGTCTGACCCTTTAATCGCCCCATTTATTAGTTACGGCAAGCCGCAGCAGCAGCAGTGTTATCTGCATTTTGTTTACCAACCAAGTCTAGGGCAGGTAAGAAGATACGAGTATTCCGAGCATCAGAGGGTGTGGTTCTTAAAACGCCGCTGATACATATAAGCACCATACGTTGGACTTTCCGAAGTCTTTTTCTAATAGGCCACATATACGAATATTTGTTATCACTACCAATACAAAAGTTTTAATCAGTGCTGCCAACTCCAGCGGGAACTGATGGGCATACTGAGCCGTATCCCACAAGAAAATACGCTACCTAAAGTATGATTAAATGCGTATAAATTTAACTACAATACTGTTTTTTGTTTTGCTATAGGGTGTTTTTTTAGAGGTTAGGTTTTCAAGATGAAATAAAACGTATATAATTTAATGTTATGGCCAAGAATTTAGCTTTATTATAAAGATAAGGGTTTGCCATTATGTTTTAAAAATGATTTCGGGCAAGTGGCCGCCGCGGCTGGCCCAATTTTCGACCACTTTTTTCAGCAATTGGGGCCGTATGTCAGCAATAACGCGCCGAATATTCTCTTCCAAGACGTCAATCGTCTCGGGCTTATCTGCGTAGACAAGCGACTTCACATAGCCCCACAAGAAATAGTCCAGCGGTGTTATATCGCACGATCCTGGAGGCCACGCCACAGGTCCACGGCGCGAGATAATGCGCACACCAAAAGTTTCCTTCAATAAATCGATTGTTGCGTTGGCTGTATGGCATGTAGCGCCGTCTTGTTGGAACCAAAGGTCGTCCACATCAACATCGTCCAATTCAGGCACGAAAAAGTCATTAATCATGGCTCTATAGCGCTCTCCATTGACTGTAACATTATGGCCGGCTTCATTTTTAAAGAAATATGGACCAATGATTCCCTCTGCCCATAGAGCACACCAAACAGTGACTTTTTGAGGATGTAACGGCGTCTCAGCAATGGCTTGTGGATTATGTTCACTCCAAATGCGACAATTTTGCTTATTGACATACCCATTCAACCAAAAGTGAGCTTCATCGCTGAAAAAAATTTTCTTCGATGCGTCGCGCGAACCAAACCATTATTTTCGTAATAAATTTGCACGATTTGCAAACGTTGTTCAGGTGTAAGTCTATTCATTATGAAATGGCAAACCAAACTGAGCATAAATCAAGTGACAGTTGTCAAAAAGACCATCTACGAAAAAAGTAGTGCCAACTTGAAAACCTAACCTCTAAAAAAAAACACCCTTTACTAATGAAATAAAAAAATAAAAAATTGATACAATTTTTTTTGAGTTAAGTTTCTGCAAAATAAGGACGTTAAGTTAAGTTAAGTTTCTGCCATATTCGACGGACCCATCTGGCAACCCTGTATCTTTTGACAGAGACGTCAGATCGCTTAATGACATACCGCGTTGGAAGCGTCAGTCCAAGCAGATGTTTACCATGGAACCGTACACGCCACGCGAGCGCTCCCAAATTGTTGAAACTTACATTCAACAAAAGAAGTCAAAAGAAGAATAACAAAATCATCATGTCCGATGAGGCTCATTTCTTATTGAATGGGACTGTAAACAAGCAAAATTGCCATATTTACGGCACTGAAAATCCTCACGAAATTCAAGAGGTACCTCTTTACGACGAAAAAGTCACTGTTTGGTGCGGCGTTAGTGCGAAAACGATTATTGGACCGTTTTTTTTCGAAAATGAAGATGGTTAAGCTGTTACCGTCAATCAAGAGCGTTATCGCGATATAATAACCACTTTTGTGATGCCAATTATTCGTCGAAAGCGTATGAGGCAGTTCTGGTTTCAACAAGACGGCGCTCCACCACACACAGCTCAAAGAGAAATTGTTTCCTCGTCGTTTGATGTCGAAAAATGGCGATTTTGACTGGCCACCGCGTTCGCCCGATTTAACGCCACCTGACTTCTTCTTGTGGGGATATTTAAAATCAAATGTTTTTATTAATAAGCCAAAGACCATAGAAGAGCTCAAAAACAACATCCGTGAGGAAATAGCCGCTATACCAGCCGAAATCTTAACTAAAACTATGGAAAATGCTGCAAAATGGGCACAATACGCCGTACAGCTCAATGCGGCCATTTGAGAGATATCATATTCAAAAAGTGATGTCAACAAATCTACTTGAACCAAATAAAATGATTATTATCGTCAACATCAAAAAAATTATGTTTTTCTTTGATTTAAAAAAAAAAACACTTGGGTCCGTCGAATATGGGCAAACCTGTATATAAGTCTCCCAAAAATTTCCAAAATTCCGGTGTTGTAACAAAATTGATATCCCGAGTGGCAATACCTTATATATCCGAAACTTAGCAATGCTCTTAACTGCAGTTAAAACAAACATTATCAGTAAAGGTGAAGGTTTCGGCATTTTCGACACATAGGTGCGTACATTCATAGGTGCTCAAATAGAGGGATAAACAATTCAGTTGTAGATAAAAAAAATGTAGAAAATTATTGAGCACTCAACGATTTGTATTTAAAACAATTTTTTACGTGCATTGGGAGAGAAAGAAAACCAATATTGACAATTTCCATTTGTTATTATTCGCATTTGCCGGCTTTTTTGCGTTGTTTATTTGTAGTCAGGTTTAATTCTCGCGCGAAATACATACTAATGTATGGTATGCCAGATCGACACTTTGCAATAGCCGTACTTGAATGGAAGCTATAAACAGCGTACAACAATGGCTATGTAGAAATGAAAACCAGAAAAGCTAAAAAAAAATACACAGTGAAATATGAGCACACAGGTGTAAATATAATATAGCAACTCGCAGAAATGGCACAAAAAGAGATGTAACGGCAAAGGTAGTAGGTAGGTATGTGTTGCTCTTTATGGTGCCGAATTTACATCTTTTTGCGGGATGATTGCTTTTGCTAAAATTTTTACAATTCAGTCGGTTGCTTGAAACGCCGGATGCTCTTTCACAATTAGTTGACAATTTTGTATCAGAAAAACAAAAAGAGTTAGCTATTTAGTTAGAGAATTGCGGATGAAACATTGCCCAAAGGTTTAAAGTCCGTCACTGGCAAAGTGACGTCACACAGTGGTAAAAATGCAACAGCTGATAAACACAAGTACGGAAAGTAATGCATATGAAATGTTATTATGGATGGCCGGAAATTTGCAATTCTTTACTCCTCTGCAAGCTTGCCAGATTTTTTTAAGAATCTCAGCAGATTTCGAGGGATGGCGAATGTAGTTTGTCCATTTTCAGACCCAAAAACCGACCATCTAGGCGAAAGGTGGACAACGGCAGAGATGTGCTCTGTGCTGTTCTCATCCTCCAATTTATATATACACAGTACATCGTCGATAATGACTGTCACTGATGACCATTGTGCCCCGTAATTAGTTACATCAGGCCTCGTTGCACCTTGCTCCCCTGTCATGCTTTGTTTAGATACAACTGGTGGTTTTACAAATGTCAGTACTGTATCAACGATTCGCATGATATTTAATACTGAGAGCCCTGAAATACCCGAAAGCTCCTGTTATACTTGGTTCTAAAATTAAAATAAAATAAATAAATAATTGGCGCGTACACTTCTGTTGGTAGTGGCGTGCGTCTTGATGTTGTTCCATAAATGAAGAAACCTACAGTTTTAAGCTAACTCCGAAGGGCAACTGGTTTTTATGAGGAGCTTTTTCATGCCAGAGAAACACTCGCCGGTTTGCCATTGTCTGCCGAAGGCCGATCGCTATTAAAAGAAAACATTTTCTACCACTTTGCGGTTTCATGCACGGAGATTCGAACCTACGTACTCCCAAATGGTAGTCACGCACCAACTTATTGGGCTGTGGCGGCCTAAAATTGATTCCGGTTGGTGTTTCTAAAATTGACTCGGATTTAATTGGAAGCTCCGAGGAGTTGCAGTGCATCAATTCATCAGCGGATTTGTTGCCTTAAGTACCAAAGTGTCCCGCCACCTACATAAGTAAGTTCAAGCTCATTCCTACATGAGACGGAGTTTCGTTTCAACTAACATTTCTAGACTTTTTTTGAATAGGTGCGCACGGTTACTAAGGCCTTCAGAGAGGCTTGGTCTTGGAGACCCAGATTTTAACTTCTGCATATAGCGCGAAGACGAATAATCTAAGTAATATTTTGCGACGAGGTGAATTGAATTATGAAGTGAGTTCCTAATTACATCACAATAATATCTGCTCGACTCTGTGAACTAAATTTGTAGTTACAAGTATTGCAATATTTACTTTGTTTTGAATTGTTAGGCGAAGTAAATGTTCTGCATTTTTTTCACTAGATGGCTTTAGTGAGCCATCGGTTCATACCAAGGGGAATTGAATAATGAGGACGCCACCTCCTAAAATAGTTACTTTATTTTTCGCGATTTTGACAAGTCTGACGTCAGATTCCTTTCCAATACAAAACAAACAAAAGGAGGAGAAATTACATGAAAATTTACTGAATGGTTTGGCAATACTGTGATACGAGTATTTCAACAAAAAAACTAATGAAAAGAAGTGGCATATTAAATTGTGAGAGCACAAATTAATATACAACCTTAAAATGCAGTTTTTTTTACATTTTTATGCGGAAAACGTCGTGGCAAGAAAGGGTGTGTGTGTGTGTGTATAATTTCTGTGTTTAGTAGTTTCTATTGCTTTCGCCTACCATTTCTTTTCACAAACAAGAAATACCCTTCCTATTTGTTTACTTATGTGACCTGGGTGTTACAAAGGCGAAAATCTGGAGCAGGGGGCTAAATAAATTTGTGCTGTTTATGGACTGAATAAAGTATCGGATGTAACAGCAAAGCGGTGGTTCCAACGATTACGTTCTGTTAACATGGATGACGAATATAAAGCATGCTCGATGGAATGTAAAACCTACTTGTGGATTCGAATGTGCATTTAAGCACTTATTCATGAAGACTAGCCAGAAAACCGTTTGGACCCACTTGCATAAAGCCGATCTCAAGAAGAAACCAGATGCCGCACAAATTGAAAAATGGGTAAGACATGAGGACAATAGCCGCAAAAGAACATAGTTAGATCGTGGTGAGCTGACTCAAATGGAACCACTATGACCAGCTTCCATTGTTCCAATACTCAATTTGTATCTCTACTGTCAATAATTGACTAGGCGATCGATCAGTTAAGCGGGCAGAATTGGCGAATGAGATATATATGTAAGTAGTATCAGCCAGGCTGCACATAGATTTAGAAGCCAGAAGCTCCGGGAGCTTGAGTGGTAGGATATATTACATTCGTCGTATAGTCTGGCCCTGATAGTATGCGATGCTACCTTTTCAAGTACTTGCTAAATTTTCTAAATGATACAAAATTACCCTCGAAAGAGAGGGTTCTGAAATTGGTTGAGCGGACTAAGTTTTTTTTATTACTAGGCACGGGGACTCCTTTAAACACTCACAGCATGAATTTGCCTTCCAAATGGGGAAAACCTATCGAACAACAAGGCGCATAGTTTAGCTGCTAAATCACATAAACCTAGATATGTTGATTTAATGATCTAAATAAAGCGAAAAAACGCTGACAACTTTTTACTTCACCTAAAATATAGTCATATGTGTATGAAGGAGTGTGCGTGTGTCTCAAATATGAGCATTAATTATATGCGCATAGGAGTACGCAACTTCTCAAATACAAACACCTACTACCTATATTTAATTACGTGTTTAAATATTATTAAAACTCAATATTATAGCAATAAATGGCAGACTTTTGTGTTAATTTTCCAATAACACGCAGTCCGCACGCTCATTTAGTGCCAATATATGGAATGGGTGGTGAGCCCTCCCCCAACTGAAGTCAAGAGCCGCATCTATATATCCTATGCACACGTAAGCGGATGGGAAAATGTTTCAGGGACTCGTTTGGCAGAACCATATGAAAGAAACGTACACAAAGCATTAATACAGGTACAAAAAGTTGCAGATTAGGTAAAAAATCTAAAACCAGAGAAGGAAGAAAACTCACGTGACTTACAATAAATGCCATTATTGTATATTTTATGTACCTGCGCGTGTGCATGAGTGATCCTTAAAGTTTATGACACCATGTCATTGGCTGCTTTCTATATTACCCTCACAACCTTCAACACCAGAATACGAGTAGGGATGTTCTTATTTGAATGAAATATTTTACTCTCTGAATATTAAATTAATTTCTTAGGATAATTGAGATCACTTAGATTACTTATGTACACGTAAAAAGGCGCAGAAAGTCACCATTATGTCACCAATAACATAGTTTTTGAAATATAACTAATTTGGCTAATCCAAATGAGGAATAAGTTCTCATGCAGTAGGAAAGGCTTAAAGCTTTGAAAAGTATTTTTGAAAAGAAAAAATTTATAAAATTAAACAACAAAATGTTAAATATAATATTATGGGTAAAATATTTCTTTTGTAGCTAATATGTATATATTTTGAGTTTGAGCCAAATCGAGTAACAAATACGAGTTTTAGACATATATCGACCGCTACGTCATCTATCGGAAAAAACCTGCAATTTTTTTCTTACTGCGTTAAATACAAACTTATCTTTGAACTCAATCTTCTGGCTATATTTTCAGTTTATCGGTCACTAATATCGGCGGAAAATATTGTAAATCTATCCATCAATAGTGGCTTGAATATTGCAATAAGTCGATTGTTAAGGGAACAGATACCTGTAAAATTTCGAGAAAAAAAATGTTTTTCTTTTCATAAAATATCAATAGAATCCTTTAAGAATATGTAAAAAAAAATTTTTAGAACTTAAATTTAAGTACTGTGGGCAAAAAGTAAGGTGAATTTATTTGTCAAACTTCACGGGATTAAAATTTTGCTCTAGTTATTTTTTTCATGAGTTGGCAGCACTGTTAATAACATCTGGGCCAACTTTTATGTGAATGTCATTATCAGTAATATATTTACGTTTGTGTTTACCAAACGACCAAGAGTGCATTTTTCGATTTTTACAATGTCTGATTTGATTGAACAGAGAAGTGCCATCAAATTTTGTTTGCGGAATGAAATTTCGGCTGCGGAAACGTTTAGCATGTTGCAGAAGGCATTTGGTGATTCGACCATGTCGCTGAAAAATGTTTATAAGTGGTACAAAGACTTCAAAGAGGGTCGAGAACGTGTTGATGACTTGGAGCGCTCCGGACGTCCATCGACGTCAACAGATGACCAACACGTCAATAAAGTGAAGGAGTTAGTGCTCGAAAATCGTCGGTTGACTGTTAAAGACCTTACTGATATGATCGGAATATCAGAAGGATCGGTGAAAACCATTTTGAAAAACCAATTGGGCCTACGAAAAGTCAAATCTCGTTTGGTACCGAAAACTCTCAATTTCTTGGAAAAAAGTCGTCGCGTTGATGTATGTGAAACAATGCTTTCAGGCTATCAGGACAAGCTCAAATGCATCATTACGGGAGATGAGACTTGGATTTATGCTTACGACCCTGAAACAACCGACCAATCAAACGAATATCGAGGCCCGACCGAAAAGAGCACGTCAAAGTCGTTCAAAAATAAAGGTCATGATGACAGTTTTTTTCGATTTTCGTGGTGTGGTGCGCTATGCATTCCTTCCACCTGGCCAAACTGTTAATAAGGAATATTATTTGAGCGTTATGCGTCGTTTACGTGAAGCAATTCGTCTAAAAAGACCAGAATTATGGGCCAACAACTTTTGGTTTTTGCATCACGATAATGCACCGTCTCACACTGCACTCGTTCTTCGTGACCATTTCGCCAAAAATTCCACGCATATCGTTCCGCAACCACCGTATTCGCCTGATTTGGGTCCGTGTGACTTCTGGTTATTCCCAAAACTCAAGAGACCACTCCGGGGAACGCGTTTGGAGTCGATTGAGGAGATAAAAGCTGAATCGAAGAAGGAGCTGATGGTTATAACGGAAATGGACTATTTGGCATGTTTCGGGGATTGAAAAAATCGTTGGCATAAGGGTATTTCATCGAGAGGAGATTATTTTGAAGGGGATGAAATTAATTTACAAGAATAAATAAAGATTTTTCATTTTACAACCAAATTCACGTTACGTTTTGCCCACAGTATATCTCGACCGCTACGTCATCTATCGGAAAAAACCTGCAATTACTGCGTTAGATACAAACTTATCTTTGAACTCAATCTTCTGGCTATATTTTCAGTTTATCGGTCACTAATATCGGCGGAAAATATAATATTGTAAATCTGGCCATCAATAGTGGCTTGAATATTGTACTAAGTCGATTGTTAAGGGAACAGATACCTGTAAAATTTCGAGAAAAAAAAAATTTCTTGTTTCATGAAATGTCAATATAATCCTTTAAGAATATGTAAAAAAATTTTTAGAACGTAAATTTAAGTATTTATTATATTATAGATCGTCAACCGTGACGATTCGAGCCCTGGGAGAGGTATAGTTACGTTGTATTCAAACTTTAGACGCGTTTTTCTCAAAACTATATTTTTCGAGTTGGCGTACACGATAACTCAAAAAGTTGTTGACCGATCTCCCTGAAATTTTGCACACATCTTTTCTATGATATTACTTTTTATGTGAATTTATAAGTTTTCGAAAAATTTTCGAAAAAATAATTTTTTCGAAGCAAAAATAGTAGGAAAATTCACCCCAAAATTCATTTTTTTTTATTTTTTTTCAATTCATATAGAAATTACGACATTAATAAACAAAAAAATTGTTGGTTTTTTGTATTAAGGTCACTGACGCCGATGCTACAATGCTCGCCGATTGAGAAGCCCCGCTGCGATCTTCCTGGAAGAATTGAGTGTACATTCGCCATTTTAAATGATTAAAATAAAAAAAAAAAATTTATATTATTTCAATTTATAAAGAAACTGCATGCCAATTTTGAAAAAAGTATACTGACTTCTTCATTTTAAATAACTTTAATGAAAATCAGGGAAAATATGGCCGTTTACAGGTATCTGTCCCCTTAAGCGCGCTGTTTGGAAAGCTGCGCCGTCTTGTTGGAACCAAATGTCGTGCATATTTAGCTGAATAATTTTTGGAAAAAAACAATTCAGTTAGCAGGTCTCGATAGCGCTCGCCATACATCTTTTCTCATTTTTAAATAAATAAGAACCGATGATGCCGCCAGCGTGCAAAGCGCACTTAAAACGGACGAAGTGCTCTATGAATTTTGCGAAAGGATTTATCTTTTTCAAAATAAATTTCCAATTTGGAAACGTTGTTCTGACGTTAACCGATTCACGACGACTTGCTAAATCTTACTGAACAGAAATGTCAACACAGTTTGCCATTCACAGCTGTCAAACCATAGTTATCGATATCGATAGTTCTCATGCAGCTAAAAAAAACACCCGATGTAAGATTAATTACACACCAGGCTTTATAAGAATCGGCGGCCTTCGTAGCCGAATTGGTTTGTGCGTGACTACCATTTGAGACCCACTGTGGGCCAATTAAAAAAAAAGTTGTTTCTAAGAGCGGTTGGCCCTCGGCAGGCATAAGCAACCGCCCCGGTATATTTCCGCAATCAAGAAAGCTTTCTTAAAAACCCTTTGCCGATACGAGGCAACATAAAACCGTAAATCTCTATTTGTAAAACAACTTCAAGACACACACCACAAATCTGAGAATAAACTCGGCTAAACACCAAATAAACGATGAAGGTGCCAATTGTATATATAAGTGCATATGTTCACGTTTAAAGAACATCCCTTATGTTTACCTGCCTCATATTAAAGGGTGACCCTCATAACCTTGAAACATTAGTAAATTTTTGTGTGCAATAAAAATCGAAGCAAAACGTAAAACTGCTATAAAAAACGTAATGACATCTTGTATAGCTGATGGGATTTGGATGCTGATCATGTGAATTCTTTTCGCACATTTTCTGCCAGCCAATGCAATAGTATTAATGCACGTAATCGTCCAAACGTAGAAAACATTAAAGCAGATTTTTGTGAGAGCGTCAAATCCGATGAGAAATTCGGTAAACGTCTGTTCGTTTTTAGTGCAATAATAATGATGTTGTTTTTAGTAATTTTTGGTTTTAAGGATGTAGTAAAAATTAGAGGTTCGGTTTCATAAAAATGTCGAAGTTGAAGGTGGAGATACATGCAAGAATGTGCACTATTTATTTAACATCGCTTCAAATGTAGCTCGTCAGATATGTGTGTGTTTTGATGAAAGCAACAATTATAAAGGACGAGTATGTGTGTGTGATGTGACTCCAAGTGCTTAAGTACTTAAATAAATGCTTATGTGCAATAAATTTTTATATGGCCGTTTTGTTATAGCCACACGCGCTCTTATCGTTTTATACCATTTTGAAGCTCTATTATCTGCGTGAAGCACTGTGAGAAGTAAAAAACGCTCTCCAATATGAAAATACAATATAAGTACATACATACATACATACATACATACATACATACATAAATACATAAAACGGCGGTCTGAATAGTCGAGTGTGTACAGGGTGTTGAAAGCTCGAGTTCCTTTTTTAAACTCATATTAAAACAAATATTTTGAATAGGAGTTTTGTTAGAATTGAATTGTATGTTGTAAATTCATGATTGTCGATTTAGTCGAACCAATTTTTAGATTTTATAGATTCTTAATTTTTTATCAGACTTGCACAAAAAATAAATAAAAATTTTAATTTTTATATATCGGCAATCATTCAATATTTCCTGCTCCGTTTTTGCACAATATATGTCAGTCTCTAGCAGTGCATCTTCATATAATTTCATCAAAGTCGAAGCAATTAAGGTTTGTTGTCGTATGGGCGTATCGACTTTTAATTGTGAATTTTCTTCAGCCCACGATTTGTCGACGCTTGCGCTGAAGCGCTAATGCGAGGCAAACACAAAATATATTCAACTAAATTGGTAATCTCAGTGTAGTCCTAATTTTCACCAAGCAAATGGTTAAATATTTCTGTCCATCGATTTTGCACTGAAATATTAACCTCGCTTTTTAATTTTGTCACCGCAGCAGTAATTCTCAATTCTCACACCGCGTACGACTTCGCCACACCCAAAACCAATGCAGCACCATCTCCTTGACATATTTAGTTCACCAATTGGCGCTTAAACCCTTTATTTGGTGTTTGGCCCGAGCTCCTCCTCCTCTTAGTGGTATGCATCACATCTTGATGTTGTTCCACAAATGGAGGGACCTGCACTTTTAAGCCGACTCCGAACGGCAAATGGTTTTTATGAGCAGCTTTTTCATGGCAGAATTCCATTCGGAGGTGTGCCATGGCCTGCCGGGGGCGACCGCTATTAGAGAAAACTTTTTCTGTCATTTCAAACCCGTGCACTTCCGAATGTTAGCCCAGAACCAAACCATGCGGCTATGGCGACCTGCTAAGTATTGGGTATACAATTTATGATAAGCGTGTACGCTTACAGATATCGAATGCTATCTCTCCAAGCTCCATTAGTTTCTTGTTTATATACATTTAAAACGTAAGAATTGCTAGATAAGACTGTGTGTGAAACATATGTACATATTCTCTGATGCGAAAACGAAAATCTACCGTCTGTGGCTTATTCACATACTACTTTAACAAATAGGTACTTATATTACTGTAATCTCTGTAATGAAATTTGGATGAATTCCTCATGAATTATGGGAAATTTTGGTTTTTAGTTTCTATTCTGAGAATTTCGCAACTGAGACTCACCGAATGCTTCTAAATACTCACGATAGAAGGTAATTAGTGAGAAAAATGTGGTGCGGTATGAACGCTTCAAGTGCGGTGATAATAGGGAAGGCTGGACATGCGTTCACAACGACAGGTGCAACCGAATATTCAAAGTGCAGGTAGTGGGACCTATTCAATGTGATATATTCTAAACTATTCCCACATTCGCATCGGGCTATTTTTCCTTGAATTTTCATAAAATCGGGGTATTTTAGCAATGTAAAGATAACGGGTAGGCCATTTAAAGCGGGCCCATCTGGCAACCCTATAACTTTTGACAGGAACGTCAGATCGACTAATGACATAGCGCGTTGGAAGCGTCAGTCCAAGACAATTTTTACCATGGAGCAGTACACTCCAAAAGAACGCGCTGAAATAATTCAGCTTTACATCCAAAATAACTTCTCAATTGTGAAAACTCAACGTGCGTTTAAAAAAAAAAATAAAGTTAAAAGTGCGCCATCCAAAAGCACTTTACAGCGTTTATACGCAAAATTTATTAACCACGGTAGTCTCAGCAATACCAGCCACGCATCCAGACAACGTACACGACGTTCTGCTGAAAATATCGAGGCTGTACGAGCCAGTGTTGAGGAGGCTCCGCGAACATCGAGTTAAACATATATGTATAAAAGCTGCGATAATTATTTTTATAACTATTATATTTTATAGAAATTTTCAGAAGTTGTACATAAGAAGTATTAGTATTTTTTTAGTATGATAGTAATATAGGTGACACAGCTTCCTTTGTGTAACGGTACTGAATAGAATTTGCATACATATCGTGTTTCGCTCCTTACCCCATTTGTTTTACATACTAGACATATTCTTGTGGGATGTTTTTTATTCTTTGTCGGCTTTATTGTCTTCAAAGTGTGTTTTTTCATGTCACCAGACAATCTACCAGGTGGTGTTGAAGTTGGACCAGTAGCTCGTGATGTTGTGGGCTGCATTTTATCAACTTTTTCAGTTAACCAGGCCAAAATTTTTTTACAAAGCTGTTAAATAGTGCACTATTCATTATATATAGTGCTGCCTTTTTGGTCCATTTGGTTGTTTTTCGTATGGTAGAATAATAGGAAAGGTATTGATCTGCACGATCAAGACCTTTCATGAATTTGTTGTATTCTATAATGCATAGTGGTTTCACAATATTCTCTTTGGTTTTTCTATTATGCTTTCCGGTCGGTACTACTTCAGCAGAATGAATTGTACTTATCATGTTTATGTATCTTTTATCTTTAAATATCAACAAAAGATAGCCACCTTTTCGGCGAAACACTATGTCACGTTTTTCACTTTTTTTATGTCAGTTTTCATATCTATCGGTAACCGTCTGGCATTTTGGACACTATTCTCTCAAAACGAATATTCCCGACAACAACGTTTTTCTTTAGTAAACGAGAATTCTCGTTTCCCGATGCGAATTTGTTAAGATCGAGGTGCTAGTTTGGAACGAAAGAAATACGCTAATTGAGCTGACGGAAAAACGGCCACAATGTCAAGAGAGGAAAGGAAAAAGTGTTAAGGCATTCAGCTTCACATCGCAAAACGGATGAAGACATATGCCTGTACTTATAAAAACTGAAATGACAGTGTTTCCTTATCCGCCGTACGTTTCAGACTTTGCTACTTTCGACTATGATTTGTTTCGATCGATCATTCTTAGGTAGAAATCAAAAGATTAATGGAACGCCACAAAAGATAAGAAGTTCAACCGTTGCGGAAATTGTGAGCTACCCGAAAGATTTGGAAAAGCACTGACAATGAACGGAGAGTACAGCCATACCTAAATACGTGATCAGTTTAATCTTAATTTTTAAGGAAAAGACGACTATGGCTAGTGAATGATCATTTTATGCTTAGCCTACTTTCAAATTTTGAATTTGTCTTGAGTTCATAAAATTGGTGAATGATTTTCAACCTGCTATACTCGTGAATTAAAATTTATCCGTAATACATTTAAAATCAAATAAGTTTTATAAAAAAGTATTTTAGTTTTGATAAGCCTGCCAGCCTAATACTAATTTTTAATTTGTGTTTTTTTTGGCACCTTCGCTCGTATAAACTTATACATTATAATTTTCGAAACGGTGTCGTACGTCAATCATATTTGGCGTTTGTGCACTTAACGGGTGTAATATACAAACATATAAGCAATGAAGCTCGTAAAGGCTCGTAAAATCTATAAAAATTTCTATTATTTAAAAGTATTTTTATTTATTAATAAACAAAAAAAAAATGTGGATGTTTAATTTTGCGCCCTGCACCTTTGCACTCAAGCTCAAGAATAGTTTTGTCACAATTTCCAAAAAAAAAAAACTCGACCCTGCCTAATGAATAATGTACCTGTGTATGAGTGCAAACATGCGCACAAAATATTATTTACTCAAATTGAAATCAATGAACAAACGCAAATTCGAGCGTCAGCCAGGCCAACTGGAATCAACAATCTCCGGTTGTGGCATTCTTCCATGAAATACGTGCACTCATAGCCCCCTCTCTCCCCACTCTTCGCTTTAGTGATTTACTTTATTTCAATTGTTACGTACGTATATGTATGGGAGTCAATAATAAGCATTTAATAAATATTTTTTTTTTATTAAAAACGAGTGACATATTTATTTATCTACATATGGTAATGGTTCCAATAGCTACAAGGCACATTTGGAATCAGGAGTTTGGTAAATAATGCCTCGTATTAAAAATATATTACATCGTGAGTTCTTTTATCTACATAAAAACTTTCAATATCGCTAACTTGGGATTTAAAGCTGAGAATGGCAAACTGTGTTGACATTTTCTCTTCAGTAAGTTTTTGCAAGCCATTACCGTTTCCAAATTGTAGAAATTTACGTTGAAAGAAGTACTGGCTTTATTTCCCTCGAAATGTGGAAGGAGCTGTCATTACGGTGAACGGCGAGCACTACGGAGCCGTACTGACTGAATTTTTATTCCCAAAAATTATTCAGCTTAACATACACGACAGGTTCCAACAAGACGAACAACTTGTCATACAGCGCGCTTAAAAACTAATTTATGGGATATTTAAGCCACCATACGGCCAGACTTATTGAAAAAAGTAGTTGAAGTGGAAAAAGTAGTCAGTGGACTAATCGAATGGGTCATGTAACTCGTCGCCGCGGCGGAAGTATGCCGGATATCATATTGCCATGAAATTATCTACCAGGTTATAATAAATAAAAAAATCATTCCTACAATATTTCTGTTTTATAATACCAATTTAAGTTTTCAAGCTCTTAAAAAACACCCGTTACTAAGTATTATCTTACAAATCGTTTTTTAATTGAGCATATTTAATTTTTAATCGATTTTAATTATTAATCGTCATGAATTTTAATTGATCTTAAATTTTAATCGATTTATTATTTTTGTTATAAATTTTAATCGATTTTAAATTCTAATCGCATATAGACTTTACTCAATTAACTGTTTTTAGTCTATTAAAAATTTTAATCAATTTACTATTTTTGTTATAAATTTTAATCAATTTTAAATTTTAATCGGTCATAAATTGTAATCGATATTAAATTTTAACCAACCATAGACTTTAATCGATTAACTGCTTTTAATTGATTACAATTTTTAATCGATTTATTATTTTTGTTATAAATTTTAATGGAGTTTAACTGTTTTCATTCATTTATAAACTTTAATCGATTTTAAATTGTAATCGGTCATAAATATAAATTGATCTTAAATTTTAATCTATCACAGATTTTAATCGACTAACTGTTTTTAATCGATTTATTATTTTTGCTATAAATTTTAATCGATTGTAAATTTTAATCGGTCATAAATTTTAGTTAATTTTAAATTTTAATCGATCATAGCTTTTAATCGATTAACTGTTTTTAATCTCGATTCTAATAGATTTACTGTTTAATTACCGATTCTTAATCAACTATTCAAAATGCATTTGATTTTCGTACACTACTTTAAATTCTTCAATAACCATTTTCCGTATTTTACAATTCGAGATGGTAAACAAAAATTACAATTTTCATTTTTTTTTCCTGGGAATCTATAAAGCATGTGACAAGAATATCAGTAAATGATTGGTGATAAAAGCACCACATTCTTTTTTTTACTTTACTTTTATATTTAAATCCCTGATGGGTGACAAAAAATAAGTGTTTACAACATTTTTTAATGAAAAAAATTTATCATTGATAGTAGCTCAAAACAAATTGTGAAATTTTAGTAGACAATGTTTGAGTAACATTATATTCAGCCAGTTTCGAAGTGGCCACCTTCAGCACGAATACACAAGCTCAAACGTTTCAAAGAATTTTGGGCTATAGGCCGTAGTTCGTCTACCGTTATGCGATCCCACTCTCGACGCAACGCTTACTTTAGGGACTCCAAAGATTTGTGGCGTTTTGCACAGGCCCTTGCTTGCAAAATCAACCATACGCTGTAATCTGGCGGATTCAGATCCGGTGAGTAGGGTGGCCATTCTTGGGAAGTAATAAAAGAGGGGAAATTGGCTATGCACCACTCTTGGGTTGTTTTAGCTTTGTGCGCTGGTGCCAAGTCTTGTTGAAACATCCACTCATCGTCACCAAAGTGCTGCTAGGACCAGGGAAGAACAATTGCTTCTAATATGTCTTGACGGTAAACTTTTTTTATTGATTTTGACTCCTTGGTCTATGAAAATCAGAGGAGTCTTGCAACTGGCGCAAATTCCACCTCATACCATGACAGATCGCGGATTTTGACGATGTTTAATAATGGTCGAAGGTTCAAGGGGTTCCGTAGACCAATTTCTGTCGTTTTGATGATTGTGAGCTGTTTCAACAGTAAACAGCTTCTCATCCGTGAAGACGATTTTTTCCCAGCCCATACCTGCGGGCCGACGTTGGAGCGAGCAACATCTTTCGAGTCTTACTTTCTTCTATTCATCCGTGAGCAGCTGGAATTTTTGTAGTTTATAAGACTTAAGCCCAAGTCCTTTTTTTGCTATAAGGCGAACTGATTCACGACTGATGCCTGTCTCACGAGCAATTTTCCTCATCGAGACCATAGAATTTCGTTGAACTGTTTTTTTGATGATTTTTCGGTTGTTGGAACTGTTAACAGTTCGTTTCCTTCCTCTTCCAAGACGGTCACCTTCATTACCAAGCTCCTTAAATCATTTGATTGCACGAGAAACCAATGAAAGTGCAATTCCAAGCTACCGTGCTATCTCGCAGTTGGGTCCTCCTAGCTGATGCAAGGCTATAATAGCTGAGCGACTACTTGACATCGTTACACAAAGTATTTAAAAAGAGTTGGAACAGAAACGAGTACTTTTTTTTGTATTTCAGAACACACACAACAATCACAAAATAAGAGCATTCGCTAAACAAATTTTACATTTATCTAATAGCACAGAGAAGTTTATACACAGTTATTTTTTGTCACCGGTAGAACTACAAAGCGACAATATTTTTTTATTGAATCAAATATTATTAATACCCCTAAAATTTTGTATGTGTTGAACAGTATTTGAAAGTATTAGTGGACAGATAATTTCTCACAAAAGTGCGCATATATTATTTCTACCGTATGAATTTAAAATGGCGGACACCGTAGCCAAATGGACTACCACAGGATGAAGCGCGAAGGAACATCCTAATGTAGGAGCATTCATATAATTTTTTTTTTAATAGACACTCATGAAGGTAACTGAATTTTGATTGTACGTTTGGTCAAAGGTAAAATTTTGTTTTAATACAGTAGCACCTTTTTTGCTGTGGTCTAGTAAACAAAATTATTCCATTTTCCCAGGAGATCAACCACGAATAATTTCATCAAGTTCTATTGACGCGAACTTTTTGTGGACGATTCTCTTGGAATTGTACAAACAAATAGCATCGACTTGATTTTTGACTTCTCCAAATGCGATTTTTTGAGTGGTGGCTCGTCTGGGGCCTTCCATTCAGCACTTTGACGCTTAGTTTCAGGTTCATGTAGGAAACACCCCGTTTCATCACCAGTTCCTATGTTGTAAAGAAAATTCTCGTCTTTTCTCGCCTCTTTATTGGGGTCTTTCGAATGTTGAATTTTCAAAAATGTTTCGTCCTCAGTTAACTTGTGCGGAATGAAATGTGCACAGACCTTTCCTAAGCCCAAATGATCAGTTAAAATGCGATAAATCGATGTTTTGGAGATATTCAACTCCGATTCTATGAACTTCAACGATGATTTGGGTTCATTTTTGATAAATTTACGAACAATATTGATGGAGTTTTCGGTGATTACTGCTTTTGGGTGGCCCGTATGTTCATTATCATTTATGTCCTCACAACCATCTCTGAAACGTGTAAACCACTCATGAACTCTGGCGAGAGATAGACAATCATCGCCATAAACTTTTTTCATCAATTCAAATGTTTCGTTAAACATTTTACCGATTTTAAAGCAAAATTTGATATTAGCTCTTTGTTTGAAACTAATTGTGGCAAAGATGACACAAACATACTGACACTTGAGACGCAATAACTTCACTTCCCCTGAACTAAATATCACCAAGCTTTCACCGGAAGTCAGCTAAGGATGTAACTTCCAACGCACTAACACATTAAATATTTATGACGTTAGTCTTGTTTATTTTGGGCTTCACCTTGTACAAAATGCAATTTCAATTAAAGGTAATTAGCCTCCAGTACAAGTGAAGACAGTAGCGCTCCTTTGCTACTTATTCGTTGCCTTCAAAATTATCTATAATAGTTTAGCTTATATGTTGTCGGTCATTTGTTTTAGTTCCAAGTAAACAGTATTTCCATATCTAAGTAGATTTAGCACCTGCAACTCTGATATATTTTTTTCCTAAGCATTTAATCAGATTTCATTGATAATCAGTTGGCAACAGAAACATACAAATGCATAAGATTCTTGGAAAATTTTATCAGGCACTAAGTATAGGGTCTTTCAAGTGCGAGTTTCTGCTTTTAAACTCAAATAAATAACACACATATTTTTCATGGGAGTTTCTTACCTACTTACTGATTTACACTTACAGTAGCGTACATTGAAATACATACACTTGAGTTGCGCCTAATTACAAATTAAACTTTGATGGAATCTCGTAGGCTTAACCATTTTTTTCTGACGGTACTTAGTTCACATACCTTCTTTTTGATATTTGGGAGTGCGATTTGTAAGTCGTTGAAAAAGTGAAAAAATGTCAAACCATAAAAAATTAATGAATGTGAAATGTTACAGTGAATTTTAACTTTACGTCGTGAAAACTACACCCCTCGTGAAATGAGTGCTAAAATTAGAATAAATAAGGTTATAACTTTTCCTCAACCTAATTTCACCTTTGAAAGAGCAAAAAAAAAAATATTTTAAAAATTGTTTTGTGTGGAATTCTTAAGTGTACGAATTTCAGTGTCCGCTACTGTATGTACGTCATATAAGCTACAGAAGTCGAATCTTTTGATGACTTCCAACATTCCACATAAAAAAGAGTCGAACAATGTCGAACCGAGTAACAATGAACAACTTTGGGAAATTGTTTAGGATGCGTGGCTGAAGGTAACGAAGTGAGCGATGTGAGCAATTGCCCAGCAGCTCTGCTGACGTAATAAAAAAATTGGTAAATCCAACTAAATATAAGTTACAACTTTGAACTGCAAACTTTGTCAATGCAGTTTTTCCGTAATTAGAATATAATAATATTCCAAAATTATATATTAATAAAAAAATTATAACAAAAACTTTCTAATCGCATCATAGATTACAATTTTTTTGAAAGGAACTAATATTTATTTGTTACTGCTAATTTTGTGTTCGCAACTGTAAGTGCCAAGAAACAAGCTGTAAGTTGAAAATATGAATAATTAAATGCCATTCATAACATAAAATTATTTCATAGTTTACATTGACCTTTATCACTTATTTACTACCTTTTCAAAAAGGGGTTAAACTTATGCCCCAATTGCCGATAATTCTAAATTGCACCGATGGATTAAGTAGCATCAGTTGTCAAACTTTTTCACAACCTTTTATTACTGAATCATCGTCTATATGTACCTTCACGAATAAAACCGTGATTACTTGCCAAATTTGTTTATTTTTTTTGTATAAATTTTGTTTCGCTTATTTTTTCTTGCGCACACCGAGCTTCTCTCTTTTCACAACTGTCAATAAAATAGTTCTGTGTTGCCAATCACATATACGTATGTGTAAGTATGCAACCAACGACTAGCTGCTTTATTAGCAAGTCGCTGGGAACTATAGATAAAGTCACACAAAGCATTTTGTAAATTTTCTTACTGGTATTCATTTCTGGCTGTCAAGACTCATCCAATTAAGCGAGCGAAAGTAAGGGAACTTACCTGAAAATAAAAAAAGAATCAAATTAGTACGTGTTTATGTCTATACACACATATTTTTAAATATACTACGAGTATATATTATATTAATATTGTATTGTAATATATAATCTCAGGTTTATAATCTCAAATCTAAAAGACCAAAATAACTCTAATGCAAATGGATGCTCTGACTATAATGAATTGTGAGAGTCGTACCGCATCCGTATGGGAAGAGTTCAGTTTAAACAACTGCAACTACACCATATACCTTCTGCATATCAAATTACTGAATCGAATACCTCTTATTTGACTTGGTTCTTAATTTTATTGTTTGCCTCTGCTACTTTTCACGCTGGGTGTGTGTTTGCAGTTCAGATTTGCAAACTGAAAAAGCGATAATGGCGAAGGTAAATTGTGGTCACGTAATTAACTCTCCAATTTCCAAGCCAAGCTAAGTTGAAAGCAAGTTTTCTTTAGAATAACATTCATCGTATAAGTAAGCCTAACGACAAAAAATAAATAGCAGAGGTTGTTAAAAATATCTTCATATTTTTTGTATAATAATAAAAAAAAATTTAAATAAAAAAGATATAGGTATGGAAGGAGGGCTTGGGAATGGTTGTTTAAAAATCACAAGATAAACCAGAATATTATAACATAGTACATGGACGAATCCCTCATTGAGGAAGTTGCAAGGGAAGGTGTCTGCGGACTCGAAAGCATTAGGCAAGAATAGAAGGATATTCTAAGCGGAAGTCCACGCACCCATTTAAACTTCGAACGCAAATATAACAACAGAAGCATAGCTATCCTTGGGGGGCCCTCAAAATGCCGTCAAATGTATGCAAATGGGGCTGGTGCCTAAAGCTCCCAAATGTCAACCTCAAGTTCACGCGGTATTGCCTGTTTCACAACGAACGAGGCGGTATAACCTAACCATCCGCGACAGAGGAAATGATGTTACAAACAAAGCTGGCAGCACGACCCAAAGTCGACATCTCGGCAACAGTATCCGAGAAGTAAGCTGCTGACCTGCCAATCTTAAATTCAAATCTATCAACGAAACCGCAAGAAATAAGCCTCGAATGGCCCTTTGTGGCCTCGCGGAACCATAGAAACTTACTATCCTTAGTGATAACCAAGTAGCTCTCAAGTATCTTCAGGTTACATTAAAAATGGCGAGGTAATATCTTGATAAGCTGAATATCTTAGGCTAAAACAATCAGCTATGCGTCTTATGGGTTCCAGGCCGCATATAAATTACTGGGACGGAAATGCCAGATAAATTAGCAAGTAAAAGAGTGACTTTCCCATTTATAAGTCTATAGCCATTTTGTAGCCAAGGAAAGAGTAACTTTCCTCTCGTATTCAAGAAGTAGAGGAAAGATAAAGCAGATCATATTGGAACAATCTATGCGGTTTAAATAAGAATAATTTTATAATCATCACAGGAAATCCAACAGGACGTAGTAGATCTAATTACCATCTCACTAGTCTGAGAATGTACTCCAATGGTACTTGCACGTTCTGTCGGGTGTAGGATGAAACCGATAAACAGGTGCTAGTATCGTACACAGCACCAATGCAAAAACGGCTCCCAGGTGTTTGAGAGAATGAAAAAAAAAACTAAATAAAACAAGGGGCATAATAAAATTTAATGAAGAATTTGGGCTCAGAGAAATAATCTGAATCCATGAAGGGAGCACAATAGATTTTTCAGGTTCAAGTGCTAAAACCCTTTATGATAATAATAATCGTAGAAATTTGTGTTTAATTTTTTGCTACGCTACTTCTTTGAGACTCACGCGTTTGATAATAATGATAATTGGTGCTTAACCCTTTGATGGGGATTTTTTCGAACTCCCCCTTCTATTTGTGGTGTGCGAATTGGCGTTTTTCCACAAATGGAGGGACCTATAATTTTATGCCGCCTCCCAATGGCAGATGGGTTTTATGTCAGAATGACACTCGGCGGGTTCGCTATTGTCTATCGAGAGGCAACCACTATTAGAAAAAAATGTTTTCCATCACTTGATGCTTTCTACCCGGAGTTTCGAACTCATTGAATATGACGGCCTGATATTAATAATCATCCGTCACATTAAATATGCTTACCTCATCCTATCTTACTAATATTTAAATCTTAAATTTATGCGAAAGCGAGAAGGTGAGCATGTTTGTTATCCTTTCACGCAGAAACGATTAAACCGATTTAGGCAAAATTAAGCAAATAAATAGCTCGTTACCTGGATTAAGACATAGGATATTTAATAAAAAAGATGCCACCTATTTAAAAATTTAAATTCAACTAACTTAATAAGTTAATGCGAATAAATTCCAATTGGATTGTAAACCGAAGGGGGTTTAAGAAATATCAATTTCAAAAATATTTCTGGAAAGAGTTGCCATCTGTTTAAAAATTAAATACAAATTAATTACAATGTTAGGCGACTGCCGTAGCCGAATGGGTTGGTGCGTGACTCCCATTCGGAATTCACAGAGAGAACGTAGGTTCGAATCTCGAAGAAGCATCAAAATTAAGAAAAATATTTTTCTAATAGCGGTCGCCCCTCGGCAGGCAATGGCAAACCTCCGAGTGTATTTGTGCCATGAAAAAGCTCCTCAAAAAAATTTCTGCCGTTCGGAGTCGGCTTAAAACTGTAGGTCCCTCCATTTGTGGAACAACATCGAGACGCACACCACAAATAGGAGGAGGAGCTCAGCCAATCACCCAAAAAGGGTGTACGCGCCAATTAATTACAATGTTAAGTGAATTTGGAGTATCTAACGTATGCATTTGGAAAAAAAATAATGAAATTTCACGGTGGAGAGAGTTCAGGAGGTGTGACCAACATCAACCGTTAACCGGCACACAGCGATTTTGAAGGAATCAGCTGATGTGCTAACGTAACCGGGCATGTGACAGCGGTTTGTTACGAAAAATTGGCATTGTGTTGGTGTTATAAGAAAAAATCAACGCAGTAATTTCTTTTCTCAAGAACTTAGACTAAATGAACAAAAAGTTGTGCGCAAGAACTCAATTTTATTTGGACTTAAATAGAAAAAAGCCCTCACCTGGTATTATTGACACCAACAAACCTGCATTTGGTTCAATTAATACCAGACCAATAAATTTAATTTTGTCGCATAGCGCTACGAAATGAATAAATGTGTATGTATGTATGTTTATGTATATACGGCATATGTATTAACATATTAAAGTTAACCGCAATGTCAACAGAACGCCTGGTCAATTATTTAGCAGCTATGGTGACTTTGAAGTAATTTGAGCTATGAAAATTATAAACTCAAATATAGAAATATCGATGAGTAATACAAAAAAAATTAAGATAATAAAGCGTTTTTCAGTAAGAGCGCTTAAACTTTTTTTTTGAATAAAGCACAAACGGTTTGACTTTTTTAACTAATTTTTTTTTATTATCGAGTTTGAACATAGACATTTAAGTATGCAATTCGATTTCTTTTGCATGACCACCGCGTGTCCAATCGTTGAACCCAATTTTCGACCACTCTTTTGCATAAATCGGCCGAAATTCCAGCAATTTCGCGTTCAATATTGGCTCTGAGCTCACAAATCGTCGCCGGCTTGTTACTGTAGAAAAATGACTTCACATAACCCCAAAGGAAATAGTCTAGAGGCGTCAAATCACACGAGCACGGCGGCCATTCGACCGGTCCATTTCTGGAAATAATGCGCTCATCGAACTTACTCTTCAACAAATCAATTGTAGCGTGTGCTGTGTGGCTTGTGGCCCCGTCCTGTTGAAACCACATGTCGTCTAAGTCCATACCATTCAATTGCGGCCAAAAATAATCGTTTATCATATCGCGGTATCGATTTCCATTCACAGTAACGTGGCGATCGTTCTCGTCAACGAAAAAATATGGGCCAATTACGCCGCCGGCATGTAAACCGCACCAAACAGTGATTTTTTCGGGATGCAACGGTGCCTCATGAATCACGTGTGGATTGCTTTCTGCCCAGTAACTCATATTTTGCTTGTTGACAAAGCCATTGAGCCAAAAGTGAGCTTCATCACTGAAGATGATTTTTTGGGGTTTTTGCTCTTAAAGTAGCAGCAACAGAACGATTATTTTCATAAAAAATTTGCACGGTTTGCAATCGTTGCTCAAGTGTGTAGCGTTCCATGATGAAATGTATACTAATGAAGTTTACAAATGACAAGCGAAAAATAAAAAATATTGCGTCGTTCGCTCTCCCTACCGGAAAAAAGTTGAAGCGCACCTATTGAAAAACGCTTTACATCAAGGCAAAGCTGAGGCTTAGCAGATGAAGTGGAGTTGAGGCTTTACGGCAGTTGCCTAGCACCTTTATTGGTATTCACTTCAGTTTTTTCACCGCTAACCTAGTAAGAGTATTAGCAAAACATGTGTATGCATGTATGTATGTATGTATGCATGTACCCTGTAGTAAACTGCACTAGTTGTAAAATATCTCACTACTACACTAGCCGTTATATCGCGCAACTGGCATTTTTTACATGGTGATGCCCTACGAAATGTCGATTGTCAGGTTTCGATCAGCTATATACTAAAAAAAAATGTTTAGCTTTCCCAAAAATATTAAATATGTTTTTGTTGGCGAGGGGACGATATCTGAATATGTACTCGTTTTAATGGTTTGCAACATACCCAAATAAAATATAATTAAAAGGTTAATGTCTTTGGTATTTTTCGCACTAGATCCATTCTAGTCAAGAAATTCTAGTTGTAAACTAGTATTTTTTGTCACTAGTCCGGTGTTTCACAGATGTCTACACCTTACACATCCGAAAAGGTGTAGTCTGACATGGAAATGATTTGAACTTTCCTGTGGCATTACCTGAAAGGTACTTAGATTCTGAAAGCGATTTTCAAAAAGAAACAGTGCTGCAATTATCAAAGGCCAAATAAATTTGAAAAATTATATTCAACTTGGTAGCGTGACTCCGGTCGCGTGAAAAGCGTGACGGCACGATCCGAGTGTTTCCATTCGACATTGTCGGCGACTAAAGCTATTTTACTACGCCTAAAAGTTTAAGCTTTGCAATTACATACCTATACGTACATATATTTCTATGCTGAATTTTGTTTCCTTCCACACAGAAGTAACCGAGGAGCTTACTACTTTTTTTTTCGTAATTCCTTTTACTGAAAACCGTGTTACACAACTAAAACTAAAAAAATAGTTTTATATAAAAAATTTTCTTAACTAAAAAATGTATATTATCAAAAAAATATGTTTTTGATTAAAAAAAATTGTATAATAAATATATAAAAAGTATATAAATATATAAAAAATATTTTTCGGATCTCACAATTACGCATGACTACCAAACGTGTTATCTAACAAAAATTTAAAAAATTTAGATAAATAATATTTTTAAATAAAAAAAATTTAAAACATAATATTTTTTATTTAAATATTTTTATCTAAAATTTATCTAAAATAAAAAAAATATTTTTATCTGAAATTATGTTTATCTAAAAAATTTAGATAACTAGAATTTTTATCTAAAAATATTTTTATCCAAAAATATTTTCTATCTAAAACTATTTTTTTATTTTAAAATATTTTTTTTCCTAGATATACAATATTATCTAAAAATATCTAAAAAAAATATTTTGTTTATCTAAAAATTTTCTATTTATCTAAAAATATCTAAAAAAATTGTTTTTATCTAATTTTTCAAATTTTTAGATATTTAAAAAATTAAATAAAAAATATTTTTTTAGATATTTATAGATATTTATTAGATATTTATAGATTTTTTAGATATTTATAGATAAAAAAATATTTTTAGATAAAATGGATAAAAATATTTTTATCTAAAAATATCTAACTTATCTATTTAGATAAATAGAAAATTTTTAGATAAAAAAAGATTTTTTTAGAGACATCTAAAATATATGCCTAAAAAATATTATTTATCTCAAAATTATCTAAAAATATTTTTTTTTTAAATGTATCTAAACATAATTTTTATTTAGAATATCTAAAATATATTTTGTTATTTAAAAATATCTAAATTATCTAAATTATTTTTCATCTAAATATTTTTTTTATCTAATTTTTATCTAAAAATATTTTTTTATCCATGCGATAAGTTGACAGCGACAAGGTGGCGCACAATTTATCTTCAATCTGCAGTGCATTTCATTAGCATTGTGAAAGGGTATTTATTTTTATTTTTTATGAATATTTGTTCAAACCCAAAAAATAATGGGGTATATTTTTTCATCTCTCAGTTAATTGATGAATGCCTTCCGCAAGTATCTTAAGCCCAAAGCAGTTATTAAGTAATTTTTTCGCATTTTTCGTAAGAAACGATGTGCTGTTTGGCGTCTAGGTGTCCAACGATTAAGCAAGTTGGCGTTTTTAAGCAAACCACGGTTCAGTTAGATAATTTTTTATTTGAGTTTTGATTTTAGTAGCTCGCACCAGATTACAAAAACGAATTCTTGCCATTTGCCGCAGTTGGAAACCACAAAACTGGACATAAAATAGGCCGGAAAAAATGCTTTGTAATGAGAAACTTTTAATGTTGTGAATTTGCAGCCTATCACAGGGGCTAAGGCCAAAAAGCACATAGCTGATGCACCTCGAAAGTTATGCATTCGTAGCTTACGCCAATTATGTGCGAATTTCAGTTTCATACGTAAAGGCCGCCAGAGCCGGCTGGTGTTAGTTGTTTACGGAACGAGTTATTTGTCAAATGTGAGGACATGCAGGCGTACTGAAATAGGTCAGTACATACGTTTCCATGACAGTCGGTTCTACGTTACCGAAACGACCCGGATTTATATCCGGCCAAGGACTGTCACTCCAGCAGCATTCCCAGTATGTAAGTATGGGGAATGCTTATGCTGTTACAACAACAACAAAGTCAATACATACGTGCATGTATAGCAACTTATGAGGTGGAATTTATATCTCACAATTGACTACCAAACGTCTGATCCCGAGATTTCGTGATATTTTTAAGTAATTCCGAGAACCCGCGATTCACCTTGGGACATAACATTTTTAAGATAAGGAAACAATGAATAACTAAAATAGATGCAAACTAAAAAAACTGATTTTCAAAATCACGTATTAATAGAAACAAACCCTAAAGTAATACATTTTTTATATTTTATAAAAAATCATGCGATTCAGAAACGCATACATCACAAATACGAATGCAGCTACAAGGTGCTTTGCATAGTAATACTTAATATATGTAAATTGGCACACTCATAGCTTTCATAATCGAGTAAATGTCAGCAATAGAGCTGCACAAGACGATTCGCTAACGCTTTTGAGCTAATTGTGGAAATATATGTATATCAACATTAGGGCGGGTCAGTTTTTTTCGTCATCATTCCTAGCAGATTCGGATTCTACATAATATTATAAGAAAAAAACTCCACTAGAGTGGAGCTCTAAAGTTAATCTCGAGCTCCCCAAATTTTAAAGGAAGCTATCCTAAATCAATATGAAGTTAATATGGAGATTAATATTTACTTAGTATTATTTTTTTGTAAACTTGGGAATTTTTTGATACAAACAACCTATTTTGTAGCGCGATGATGGTGTTATGGCGCGATGAATGTTAAAAATGAATTTCGTTTCTATTGTTTTTTTAAGCTTTAGTTTTATTTACATTAAAAAAACACAAAAAAAAAATTGAGCCGCTTTTCCTTTTACAATATTAAAAATTACCCATAATTTTCTTTATGGGGCTATGTAGTTTGCGATTTTTTTAAATAAAAAACAGATATTAAAAACACATTTTTGTTTTTTGTGCGTGTGCTTTATATGGAAGAAAATACGCAAGGCCCGTATAGAAAAAAGCGAATTTACACTTTCACTTTGTTATACTACAATTTAATGAGCTATAAAACTACGTAGCCAAAAGTTTTCTAAAAATTCTGATTAAAAGATTTAAAATTTTGAAGATAGCTTGTAAGTCGTTAAATTTCTGAGAATTTTATACAAATTTTCGAACTTCGATTCATAAGGTTTTTGCTATACAATGAACTAAATTTGCTTACTACAAATTTACGAAAGAAATTAGGCATGAAAAATATTGCGTATTTAGTAAAAAGATGAAGTAACTAATTATGTGAGCGGAAGTGTAGCTTGGAGCTTTGCTATGATGGACTTTATTTCTTATAACTTTATGTACAATCCGAATCTGCGAGGAACGATGCCGAAAAAAATAATATCTCAAAACCACATATAGAGATTATCTTCCAAAAAAATAAATTTGATTGGGGATTTAGTAATAAAATTAAAAAAAAGAAGGTTCGAAATTCATTTTAGAGCGATGATTCCATGGGTTTGCTTGCTCAAATTTTCCATTAGGATACTTTGGTTGCCGAAACAAAGCAGACAAAGCATTCCAGCCACCCTAATGTATCAGGTCAGCCCATAAGTTTGTGCGTATTTTACTCATAATTTCACTTTTGAACGATTTTTGCATACAAAAAATTATTCGCGGAATATAAGGGAACTATTATATTTTATTTGATATATTGTGCATTCAATAAGTGATTTTAATCACGGATAGAAGCACGTGTTGTTAAAAAATAAAATGGAATCTTCGAACGCGTATAAGAGGCATATTTTGTATTTTTTTAATAAAAGTTGTAAAAATGAACAACAGCTGCTGCAGAAATACACACTGTTCACGGAGAGGATACCGTGAGTGTAAGGACTGCGCAAAAGTGGCTTTCAAATTCCGAAGTGGTAACTGCGACGTGGAGGATGCCCCGCCCGCTGGTGGTCCTGAAGTCTTTAACTCCGACGCCTTGCTCGAACTCGTGGAAGCTGGGCCACATTTGACAGTCGATATGATAGCTCAGAGGTTAAATTCATCGCATGGAACAGTTCACAGGCACCTGGTTCAGTTGGGAAAGGTTTCAAAGCTGGGAAAATGGGTTTCGCATAGACTTTCCGTCGCCAACCTTCAGCAGAGAGTGAATGTGTGTCCTCAGCTGTTGCATCGACTTGAAAATGAAAAATGGGTCCTTTACAATAATCCTGTTCGCAAACGCCAATGGTTAGATAAAGATGAAACATCAGAACCGACCCCTAGAGATGGTCTTCACCCCAAGAAGATTCTCCTGTCTATTTGGTGGGATATGGCCGGAATTGTTTATTATGAACTTCTAGAACCAAACCAGACGATAACTGCTGATTATTATTCCCATCAGCTATCAAACCTGAATGAGGCACTTAAAAAAATCGACCGTCTTTAGTAAATAGTCGCAAAGATTTGTATCACCACGACAACACAAGACCTCATACCGCAAGGCAAACATTAGGCAAGCTGAACGAGCTCGGATGGGAGCTAATGCCGCATCCATCATACTCTCCGGATATTGCTCCTTCTGATTATGAGTAACAAGAACTACTCCTCAAAAGAAGCTTTAAAAACGGATATCGAAGCGTATTTTGGCTGCAAGGACAAATATTTTTTGAGCAGGGAATTAAAAATTTTGCCTAAACATTGGGAAGATATTGTAAATAATAAAGGAAAATATATTATTGATTACTAAATACATTAAACATATTTTTTATTTAACCACCTTTAAAAAACGCACGAATTTAAGGACTGCCCTGATATTTGGTTAAACTCATACTTGTAGATTAAAAAAAGTTTCTAAGAAACTGAAAAGCTTTTATTGTCATAAAATTTCTTAATAAACAAGTTTTTGCTTCTTTTAAAACGATATTTTAATGCCAGCTAGTCCTGGAATTTCCAGGACCTAAAAAACACTGGCATACCGCGCTCCCTAGTATGCATATTTTAAATGATTCACATAAATTTGAAATGTTTGCTAATTCAGAAGTAAATTTGCATGTCATGAAAGGTGAGAATAAGTTGCAGCAGCAGAAAGTGCGAAAGAAAAATAAACTTTTATACTAAGCAGTTCGTCAAGTGTCAGAACGAAATGCCCGCCATGGCTGCTTCGGTACGCCTAAAAAAGTGTGTAATATGAGCGCATACGCTGAATACGAATTGACTTTTAACACAATAATTGGTAAATATATGCGAAAGTAGATCTAAAACACATTTAAGATTAAATTTCTTTAGTCATTAATTTTTTATTGTCTAACGACTTTAATGGCATTAGCATAAGGCAAAAGCAAAGATCGCTTGCAACCGGATTTAAAAATCGAATTAAAACGGCAAACATTAACTGCACCACTGGGCAAAGAGCCAGACGATTAGCTACACATACGTTTAATGGCACAAAGTGCACAGCTAGAAATTGACGGCGCTTTCACCTGACGCCATCAGGCCGAAGAGAACCGATGTTAGAACAACATACGAGGGTTATTATTTATATTTCTGGCCATGATGATCAATACGCGCTTGCATTCGTTTGAGTAAATTTTTGAAGTATTTTGTGGTAAAATATGTCAAACGTCAGATGGTGCCTGACAGCAGTAGACATGCCCAATGCCGGAAATATAAATATCAACCCTCGTAAGCAAATGTACTATATAATATAATATGATACTGTGTTAGTGTTGTTTATTAGATTTGCCTTGTTCATGCTTTCTTCTTATTGACTTTCTTTAAATAGGAAAAGTAGTATTTGCGCATGGGGTAAAATCTGTGTACAAATGAATGTGTCTGTGGTCTCAGATATAAATATGATAAGTAAATTTTTGAAATTATTTTGTTTTGTTCACTGTTGCATAATATATTTAATGTATAATATATTCGTTTGATACAATATGGAAAGCTCTTACATCACATTGAGTAACAAATTCTAAAAGTTTGGAAATGATGTTGCAAATTGAAATTTATGGACTTATGTTCCAATTTGGAACTCTAGGAATTGATGACTGTGATGATGTCCATACCTGACATCACAGGTACAGTGGAATGAACGCTTCAGAAGGAATCGTGATATCGGAAACTGATAAAAACATCAATAAAATGAACCGCAAATCAATCAATAACCATCAGAGAGCTGGCAGAGGACTTGAGTTAATGATTTCGATTTGCGCCGTGTGGCTGCAAAGTTTTCACAAAGGACGTGAATGCAAACAAGGGACCGCAAAAAAAAACACGATTTCTAAGGCAGAATTCGACCAAGCATACATCAAACGCATCACTACTGGGGACGAGACGTGAACTTATGAGTACAACACACAATCCAGACATGAAGCGAGTGAGTAGAGAACTCCGAACGAATAAAAAAACACGTCGTCCTCAGTCAGAAAAGTGATGCTCACAGTTTTCATGGATTACAACGGTTGTGTACACCTACAATTTTTGTCAGAAGGTTAGACGGTTGATAAGGACTATTATGAGACGTTGATATGCAGCAATTCGCCCAAAAAGAAAAACAACTTGTGGATTTTGCACCATTATAACGCACAGTGCCACAGTGCCATCATTATCCGTGAATATTTTACCAAGATTGAAACGAATACCATCAATTTTTCGGTTTGATCGAGTCAAAAAACCGCTACGGGGACCGCGTTTTAACAGCCGAAAAGAAGTAATGAAAAAATCGAAGACAGCTCTGATGGCTATACAAAAATAGAGTTCCAGAAATGCTTCGGGCGCTGGATCAAACTGTGGACCAAACGCTGGCGTAAGTTGCAGTTGATGGGAAGTACTTTGACGGCGATAATATCATTTTTCAGGCATAAACTTGCATTTTTAATTTGCTGAATATATTTCGGGAACCTTTTGATCGACGTGGTATTCCAGGTAAGTACCTCACAGAGAAAATATGTATACCTCACTATTTAACATGAATGAGTCTCAAATTCGGGCGAAGTATTATACTACCTTCACGCGCACACTTGATCGAAATTTCAAAAAAATTTTAAGCAGAATTTTTAAAAAAGTTCGAGTTTGCAGTTTTATGGCAATTTTGGAATATCAAGATGATAGTTTGAAGTGGATCAAAACTTTAATTGATTTTAGATATATTTTTCCCCCGACGGTGTAACGTATCGGAAGATTTATAATTT
Organism: Anastrepha obliqua; assembly: GCF_027943255.1. NCBI lineage: Eukaryota > Metazoa > Arthropoda > Insecta > Diptera > Tephritidae > Anastrepha > Anastrepha obliqua. The sequence continues at coordinate 79,091,373 of NC_072894.1, forward strand.
CTGCAATTAGCATTGTACGGTAATCATATTTGACAGCTGCGGACAAGAAATAAAGGATAGCGTAAAGGTCAAAATAAAGATTTTAATCACTTAAAATATTTTTGTTTTTATTTAGTAAAAGTGTTTTTAAACACGATTGGGTGATTAAATTTGCGGCATCTTGCAAAAAAGCTTCGTGGCTTTATGGGGAAAAGGCGCAACACTGTCAAAGAAAAGCGTTATAAAAAAAACAATGGGATTTCTTAGCAACCTCAAACTTGCACTTTTTCACACTAAAATTTAATGCGCTATACATTTTGATGAAAAATTGATAGTTTTATAAATTTTGTACAAAGTTCGAAACCCGGATTAATACAGTATTTATTGTAGATCGAACCATGTTTTTATAAAAAAAATTATTTCAATTAAAAAATATATAAACAAATAGTCAAAACTTGTCAAAGTTTTAAATTGCTATATTTCTCCGTGGGCCTACAGGTCAGGCAAAAATCGTAAAGCAAAGATTTGTCCATATTGTGGAGCCCCTTCCTTCGTCGACCGACTGAAATGATTACTGATCAACTTTTAATGGAGATGCCAGTAGAATGGGGTTTTCGGAAAATCACCTTTATCACCTCTGCCGTAAGCACGCACAGATCGGGAGTGTAGAGTCTCAACAAAGGCATCAGCAAAGTATGAGCCTATACTGCATAAATAAGGCAATTAGAACTAGCTATCCATTTGCCTACCTGACTGCCTACTCTGTAGGCTGCAATCTTAAATTTCTTATTAATTTTGAGACGTGACTTTTTATATACCACAGAATGGAGTAATTGATTTTCACTTTGCAAAGAATATGGCACTAGTTCTGCGAAAAATACTGGATAAATTTAGCTCTCATTCGTATCAGTATTTCTTTATACTTTGCTCTTTAGTGCCCTATGATCTTATAATATGTTTAACATAACGGTTGTTTTTAACTCCCTTGAGGTCTAGACCTAGATATAACCACATAGGCAGTCAAAACTAATGAAAAAATACACGCAATTGACAAAAGGCATGATTTTCAAAATTCAAAGGCACTTATTCGAAAATGTTGACGAAATGTGCCTGAACCGCCCACTCGTAAGTACATCTGTGAAGCTTTAAAAGCAATTAATTTTCGTGTACTTTTTGATATTTTTATGCAAGATTTTGGAAATCATTGAAATCAAAGAAAATTGGCATAACAAAAAATTGGCTTGCCCGTGACACGAATAAGTCGAGTACATTTTAATATGCCTTCAAAAAAATATGGCACAAATAATAAAAGCGGTAATATTTACAGAGAGATGATTTTCTCTTAGTAGTTTTTCTTAAAGTCATATAAAAGTACAAATATTATAACACAAGGAGAGAAAAAAATGTTAATCTCTCGGCATAGCGTGGGATTTTCTCAAAATGAAGCGAAACGGCAATGTTTAAATATGAAAATAAAAACTATTTTACCACCAATTGCTATTAGGAAAAAAATGTACTCAAATGTGGCATAAGAAATTAGTTAAAAAAAAAAAAATTACGTCAAACCACGCCCTCATAAGGGGTTATATACCTTGTGTTGGACTAAAAAATCGATTTTTTTATGGCATATTCTAAATGTACATCATCTTAAAAATATAATTAATTATTAATTATTAATTAAATTCAAAAAAATCATAAAGATCGGAGCATTAGAACGAAAGTTACAGACCGTGGAAGCGCGCGACCTTTCTTGGAACGAGAAGTGCAGGCAAAACTTTAGACGCGATTATCTCGAGGTCGCGTTTTTTCAAAATTACCTTCGCGGTGATCATTATTTATCAAAAACTATGTGACCGATTTGCATAAACTTTTTTTTTAATTATTCGAAGTTACAAGCTCGTGAATCTGAACGGTTCAATTTTTAAAAATATTTGCATAGTTCGTTGGATTTATTTTTTTTTTTTTTAATTTTTCAACCCTTCAAAAATCGTCTTTTTGGTGCAAAGCGTTTTTCATATTGAGAAAAATTTTTGTTGGGTAAATAAACGGTTCAGATTCACTAAAAAACATTTTTCTACAATAATCATTTAATTTTATTTATTTCAGTTGAGCTGCTCATGCGCTACCGTGATAAACGCAAGCCTCTTCTAAAAAACGGCGTTTCGGGGGAGGGGCGATATCAACAATAAATAATACCATTTTTTTAAATAAAAACACCAAAATGTATTCTTCGAGAGTTACTCTTCAGTATGATATATGTCTCATTTGAATAAAAGTTCTAAAACATATTTAAAAAAATTATGACAATCGTCTATTTTTTCGGGCTCACAACGTATATAACCCCTTAAGTAAAAGTAAGCACTTCGAAAAGACTTTATTAAATTTTACGTGCTACGTATATTTGAATTTATTTACTCATTGAAGTAAAAATTAGTCAACAAATACAAAATGCCTTACAGATTAATACAGCTGTTTTAATAAATATCAATAATAAACGTAATCCATAAGAAAAAATTATAACAAAAAAATACTAAATCAAATTATTTTTAAGCATTAATTAGAAGTTTAGTGGAAGAGTGTTTGGAGGAAGCAAAGTCAATAGATTTGTAAATAGTATTGAATTCGATCAGAGTTTTCATGACGGGTGCATTCCTAACACACAGAGTTCATATAAAGCCAATGTGGAAAAAAGCTGTTAAAATCTGCTCAAGTAGGAAGGAACAAACCACACACCTTGAATAACATCAAACACGCAATATAAATGCAAAATAGATCGCCGAGACTGCAGAGGTTTCTAATTGATAGCCAGGCATCTATTAAGAATAGTATGAAGGTATGAGCTCATGAAAACGAGGTGGACTTAGAGCAAAGCCAATGAAAGCTTTTGGATACTTTCAAATCGTATCATGTGACAGGCATGCAGAAGCAGGCTGCATATTCTTCATTAGAACGAACAAATGATGTGTAAGGCAAGTTGAGAGTATAAGGACAAACGCTAATATAGCATAAGGTTTCGAAATTATATAATATAATCAAAAATGACTCTTAAGTCGAATATATCACTGATCAATTTTAGACTAGAATTAAAAATAAAATAAGATATCTTCAAAGGCGAAAACCACTTGGCGAAAGAAATATGGCAGCATTTTGAAATATATGAAAAATAGTGGATTACTAGAACACAGAGAAAAAACTTTATCAAGCTCATTTTGGAGCATTTGCGAATCGAATTTGCTTCATACAATAGAATAGATTTCAAGTAGTCAGTATAAAGTTAAAACTTGGCATATGAAAAACAGTTTTTATGTCATTGATAAGTCAAACAAATAGCAAATAGCCGGAAATATTACCTTGGGGGAATCCAGATGACACGATGAAAGAATGTGAATTTCACATTAACGATTCAAGAGATTGGGCTCCAGCGAAACGGAGAGATATGGATAGTCAAAGTATGCCAATTTCTTCAAAATAATTGAATACGAAACTCTGTCAAAGGCCTTAGAGAAATGCGCGTATAAATTCTGTAAAAAAAGTACCGGGATTTGAGGAAGGTTTCAATAAAACGCTAAAGAATTGTTTAATCATCAAAATTTATTTTTTCGCCTTCCAAATAGGCTCCATTCGAAGCAATAAACATAACCACGCCAACGATTAGTCCAGCCATCAAAGAACCTTTTAAGCGCATTTGAAGAGATCTTCTTCACCGAATTCTCCTTAATGGCCTCTATTGACTCAAAGCGGCATACGCGGAGTGGCAATTTAAGTTTACGGAAAGGGAAAAAGTTACAGTGGGCTAAATCCGGTGAATACGAATTTGTCGAGTTTTGGTCAAAACAGTGTTCACAATATGAGCGTTGCGAGACGGTGCGTTATCGTGGTGCAAGATCCATGAGTTTTCTTTCCCCTTCCAAATAATATTCTTTATTTACCCTAAAACCATTTGGAATGAATGCCGTGTGCACAACACTATGATAATCAAAGAAAACTAGGAGCATGACTTTCACTTTTCAAAGACTTTGACGTGGTTTCTTGGGTTTCATGGGTTAATGTGAATAGCGTCATTTAGCTGCCTGCTGTCTGGTTTGCATATCAAACCACGTCTCATCATCTGTTATGATGCGTTGGATAAACATTGGGTCCAAATTCACTTGCTCAAGCATGTCTTCAGCCACCTTTTTCCGATGAATTTTTTGAAAGATTTGCAACTCTTGGAACGAGTCGAGCAGCCACGCGTTTCATGTCCAATTGATGGTGTAAAATGTTGCGAATTGATTCGTGAGACACTCTAAGATCACAAACTACCTCCCTCAAACTCAAATGGTGGTTTTCCAGCACCATTTTCTTGACTTTGTCGACGTTTTCATCTGTTGAAGACGTTGATGGGCGACCAGATCGAGGCAAATCTTCCACAACTTCTCGGCCCTCTGCAAAAACCTTATACCCCTCGTGGACCCGTGGTTTTGATAAAGTACACTCGTCATAGGCTTTCTGCAACATTTTTAATGATTCGGTACAAGAAATCCCGTTCAAAACCTAAAATTTAAGACACACTCTTTGCTCGATATTTTTATCCATAGTGAAAATCGCAGAGCACACCTGCGGTTGGCTGATATATAATATTATAATTAAATGCCAAAAACATGCTGATTGAGAGATCACGCTCAAACTTTCCGACATTATAGAGGACAGTTGTACCAACATTCCAACAAAAAAAAATTTTGTCATACTTGTGTAGTCATAATGTGTAACGCACGCTTTTTAAATGACCACTTTCCGATATTTTTTGACAGAATGTACAACCTTTGTGACGACCTGGAAACCTTTGTGAAAAGCTGATACACAATCTTCTGAGAAAATAGTCAAATTTTAAACAGTTGTGCTGGTTAGGACAAATTAAGCCTTTGGCTGTAAAAAACATCTAATCGTTTACAATGCATTCAAACAACTCAGAGGTAATTTAAAGCTTGGAAATAGTTGTACAGTTGCTCACATCACTCTTCACCTACAAACCAAAATAACAAGAAGCACTTTCCATTTAACGGTAATTTTCACATAAGCAAAAAACAAAAGCACTCGCGACCTTCCAATTGCAAATATAAAGAAATGTTGCTCAAATCTGGTATAATTAGTAGATTAAAGGGTAAGGCAAAACAAAATGGGCGTGATGTAAGCATTTTCGAAATTATGTTATCAAATTCTACTTGCTACATATGTACATAAATACATTTGAACTTTTGCCTCGCTTAATTAAAACAGTAAAGCATTAGAACTCTAATTTTATTAAAAGTTTCAAACTATTTTGCACCGCTTACATGGCATGACATTTCCTCTTAAAACATGAACCGAGTATATTCAGTTATTTTTCGCTCGAAAGCGGAGCATAAAATTAATTTAACTTATCACCTAAAAAATATATTAGTAATGAGTTTCTGTATGCGCCAGTGTATACAACTACTTCAGCACATACATATACAAACGTACATACACATACATACAAATCTATATACCCGACAGTGGCTTCCGCTAACGCCTTTTACGCTTTTGCGCGCTGTAGATGCTATGTTACAAAGCATAGCCGGCACGCCATGCCTAGTTAAAGTATATTTGTATGAATGGCATATATTTTTGTTTTTATCTAAATAGAATTATTACCAATACAAATGCACTGCTGCTCTCGCGGCAGTATTTATGTATATTTATAAAATATGCGCATATGTAAGTTCGTTTTACGTACGTCTCTTTTTTGTATCTGTAAGTATATATGTATGTATGTATGCGTATTTTTTTATTTTTTTTTATTTTGCTTGTTTTCATTTATGGGCGTACACAATAAGTGCATTGATCTTTTTTTATTCTCTATTTTTGTCTAATCTGTCTCTCTACTAATTTATTACAAATATGAACAAACTTTCCTTAGATATCTGAAAATATATTTACATGACCAAATATGCGTGAGAAAGCACATACTTATGGTAAATAATGGTGAAAATAGCAATTAGATATGTATATTTATGTATTTATATACACGAGAAGAGAATTTGTAAGATGGCGCCTTCTGAACACCGCCACTTTGTTCTTGGCGAATTTGACAATTGAGTGACTTCAGTACAGAAAAGGAACAAAACCGTTGTGTGCAAATGTATGTGGACAATATTTATTCGATCATTCAACTTGTCTATGGATTTTGCTATCATTCCATTCATACCCATGTTTATAATCACTTAGCCATTTCAAATACATATTCGCGTTCACTTTTATGTCATAGGCGCTGAAATCTGTGACGCCAAAACAGAGCGGTCTGTGCCGATGGGTGGTTTTCTCAGAATCTTCCAAGCGGAAGTGTAAGCCATCTGTCTATGTGCAGAGATCAACTTAAACACAAAATCTCCGAAATTCTGAGCGGCAGTCAAGTGGCGCTCAGGTTAAGTCCTCACTAACCCTTGAGTGCATCGATAAACTGAATTTACTAGGAATGCACAGTCGCATCCGGCTCCTATGTGCCAAGTCACAGGGGCATAACTGGGTACAACGAAGTAGCCGATACATTGGTTAGAAAGGCAGCAGTCTCGCTATTAATAGGGCCTGAGCAATTCCTTGCTATAGGAGAATACACTAGGACAATCTTAGAATCGAAGAGCTAAGGCTAAGAGCTGGAACCAAATTATGAGGATACGCAAGGAATAATTCTTACTGTGAGTGTAATCAAGGAGGCCGGCAACTCAGAACCCTCCATAAGGACAAACTAAGAATGATCGCGGGCATTATCAGAGGTCACTGCCGATAGCGAGCCATCTGCACAGCATTGGGATGTAGCCCCCTAACTTCTATTGTTTCTGCGATCAATCCCCGTAAACTGCAGCACACCTCCTTCTCGAATATGATGATTAAGAGCGAAAAATAATGAGATATTTCGGATGCAGCCCAAAACAAAAAAAGGCACATGAATGCTCAGCGCAATCCAGCTCTATTTTAGGTTTACTAAGGGAACTAAGTTTAGTCGAGGTGCTGGGATGAGTAGCGGATAAAGTGCAAACATAATTTTCATTCATTAATTCATACAGTTATAGTAATGGAGGCGGCCGCCGTAGCCGAATGGTTTGGTGCGTGACTACCATCTGGAATTCACAGAGAGAACGTAGGTTCGAATCCCGGTGAAACACCAAATTAAGAAAAGGTTTTTTCTAATAGCGGTCGCCCCTCGGCAGGCAATGACAAACCTCCGAGTGTATTTCTGCCATGAAAAAGCTCCTCATAAAAAAATATCTGCTGCTCGGAGTCGGCTTGAAACTGTAGGTCCATCTATTTGTGGAACAACATCAAGACGCACGCCACAAATAGGAGGAGGAGCTCGGCCAAAGACCCAAAAAGGGTGTACACGCCAATTATATAAATATACGGGCCAATTATATAATATATGGTAATGCATGCGAGCTTTTCTAAAGTTTGCGGAACCGTCCTAAAGTTACCACAGCCAAAGCTTTTTTTTTCTGCAAGCATCCATTTTTATATTATATCTTTTTTATCTGATGAAGATCATTTATTATTATTACCTTTGTCTATGGTCATTTCTGAAAACAATTGGAAGTTTTCGAAAGAAGTGACGAAGCTTATAATCTGACGAGCAGAGCTTTTGCTGTGAATATAAATCAAACAAAAAAGTCTGATAATTTTTCGCTAGGTGTCTTTTCCGATTAACACAGAGTATCAATAATGGTTTTTGTTTTAATTAAAAACAGAAAAAGGAAAATTAAGAAATGAATGACTCAAAGGATTAAACATTCCCACTATTGTTGGAACAAGATTTCATTCATGTGACTGCCACGGCTGGCTTCGCAGCAGCGCATCCTGTTAATCCAGTTTTCCCAAACCTTCGTGAAAGTCTCCGGCTCCATTTTACGAATGGCTTGCTCGATATTCATCTTAAGGCTCTGAATTTTTAATGCATTGTTTGCATAGCATCGGTCCTTTAGGGAGGAAAAAAGTCTAAGGGCGTCAAATCACAACCAAAGGATGGCCAACCGATTAGACGATTATCGAACTTGGCATCCAAAAGATGTATTGTGGCATGGCTGGGTTGAAACTAAAGATCGTCGCAGTCTAAGTGTTTAATTTCCGACTACAAAAAATCGTCGATTATGCTTCTTAGCGCTCATATTCGCCAGAAAGTTTGATGGCAGCATTTTAGAAAATAAACGGGTCTGTGAAATCCCCGCTCCAAAATCAGCGCCAAACTGTTACGAAGCTCAACATAGAGAAATATTTTGCAGTAAAACAATTTTTATGGTTATTAAAAGAAAATTTGTTATCAAAGACAACGTCAAGGTCGTTAATTCAGTAACACACTGAAGGGCACAAGGCGAGACACTCTACTTAGATATTTTGATATTTTTGAGTAAGGCTTGACAACCGCCCCAAGTCCTTTGGAGATGGTCTTCATGTTTTTTTTAAATATGGTTTATTTGTAGACTTGAGTATATAAGATCTGGACGGAAAAAAAACTTAAGATTTATTCATTGTTAAAACTTTTGGTATGAAGGTTTTTAAAGTAAAATATCTGCGCTTATTTTTAACATTTTTATAAATTTTTAATTTCTTTCTTTTAATTTTTGGGATAAAATATACTTAAAAAACACGCCACCTCTGACTTTTTTCATATTTTTCAGGTTATATTCAAATGTGCAGAGTGAACCGAAGATATTGTTTTTAAAAAACTGTAAAAAGCACCATCTCAAATTTTTCAACATTGAATAAATCACATGACTAACATTTTTTCTCAATTTTTTCAGTTAACTTACATAGGTCACTCAAATTTACAAATAAACCGGTTTTTAAACAAATTTAATACTATCCAAAATTCTCGGATTACTTGACATGGAATAGCTTAGGTATAAGATTTCTTGTAATAAAGTTGACTCATTTTTTTCTAATTTATGTCCACAGCGGGCACCGAACCCGGCGCTAATCAACGGTAGTCACACAAAAACCCAGTCGGTATTTATTTATATGTACTCACATATGTATGTATGTATTTAATTTATCAAATGAATGTGCGCGCGTGAAATACAACACAGCTGCTCCGTAACCATCTTAAATTACTTTCCAATAAAAATTTATTTATTTAATTTCGGCAGACTGTCGTGCACTCCAGAAACTGAAACGGCTAACAATATTGATATTGTATTTATGGTGTGTCTAAAGTATTAATAGATTTTATATCGAAAAGTATTTGCTTTGAATATTATATAAATTTAAAATACTGTGCGCCATGGCAAAATTGAAAGTGGAAACACGTCACAAACTCAAATTTTTGAATCTTTTACCGTTTGATGTATTGAGGCTTTCTTAAACCAGTCCAACTGGGGTTCATTACAAGAGTGATAGAAACCAGATTGCGCCCATCAGAGAGTGGATGACGTCACATTGGCTGAGTTGTGCAGTGCTGCCAACCATTTGCTTTTCACAATAAATTTAGTGCCTTTTTATACCCAAAATGCGAAAATTTTTGAGTTTGGTGTTTGTTTCTTTTTGTTTTTAATTTAAAGCTACCGAAACTGTAAGGTAAAAAAACACTGTATTATTAAACAAATGAATGTTAAAAAAGGTCACTCGGAGAAGATTTTAGTACTAATGCAAATTTGTTGATTCTTATAAAGTTTGATATTTTGAAAGTGCAAATTTAATTTTTTGCTCCTTTTAAGTTAATGCAAGAATATTAAATGTTCTTCTCTCAACTCTTCTTAACATTGAACACCTTTTTACACATTTTAAGAAGCGTTTGAATTTACTGAATGTGAATTAAAGCCATGGAGGTGTAGTCGTTTCTTCCGGTCCTCAATCCTTAGTGGGACATACAGTCACTCACATTCAAAGTCGGGCAGATGCATGCGAAAACTTCTAGTCATAATATCTATGTTTTGATGAAAGAAAACACGTTCTACCTTTTTCTGTTTTTTCACAAAAAGTGTTTTATTTAAAAGCAACAAAAAAAATATATTCCAAAGTCTCTTATAAAATATACACAAAGGCTTAACTTAAATAAGGTCACTTTTCAGACTCACATTCAAAGTCGGGCACGACATAAAAAATCGAAAAAATTTGTACACAACGCAAAATTAATACTTTGTTGCTCCACCTTTTTGCTTTTCAACAGCTTGTAGCCGGCTTGGCATCGATTCCACTAACTTTTTGCAAACATCAGGGCTTATTTTATTCCATTCTTCCTGCAGAGCAATTTTCAAGAGTTGAATTGATGTACACTGCCTTTCCTGCATCCGGCGACCTAATTCGTCCCACAAATGCTCAATGGCATTGAGGTCGGGACTTTGTGCAGGGGTTTTTATTACCTTTGGACAGTTATATAACAACCAGCTCTTGACGTCATATGCGGAATGTTTGGGATCATTGTCCTGGTAGAATTGAAAATTACTTTCGATGCCTAGTTTTCTCACGCTTTCTTTCAAATTTTGTTTCAAAATTGTTAAATAAACGTGTTTATTCATTATTCCATCAATGAAATGTAATTTTCCAACTCCTGACGCCGCCATGCATCCCCAAACCATTACAGATCCACCACCGTGTTTAACCGTTTTTCTTAAATTCTTGCCTTCCAGCTCTTTGTTTGGTTTGCGCCACACTTTACCCCTTCCATCACATCCAAATAAATTAAATTTACTTTCGTCAGTAAATAATACCTAAAGAATGAAAATTAAAACCATGAAATTGTTATTTTTCCCCCGCTTACAGTGCTCCAAAAATCGAAATCCTTAGCCATATATTGGCGAGCAAAAACAAGCCGGTCATTCTGGTTTTTCTTGCTTATTAGGGGCTTCTTCCGCGCAACTCGGCCGTGAAAATCATTTTTTCGAAGAAGTCTTCTTATTGTTTCGGGATTTACCTCTACCCCAGAAGCGTTTTTAACCATCGCAGTTAATTTTGGGGCAGAAATGGAGGGATTTTTCTTCACTTCCCTTAGCACCATGCTCTCATCTTTGGAGGAAAGCTTCTTTGGACGAGTTCCACGATGCTTATTTGCAATGAAACCATTTTCATTGTATCTAGCAATAATATCGTGCACTGTTGACTTACTTTTTTGTATCAATTTCGATATTTCTCGCTCAGATTTTCCGTCTAAGTGCAGTTGAATTGCTATTTTGCGTTCCTCCAATGTAGACTGTTTAACAATACGCGGCATTTTGCAAAATACTTTTATAAACTCACCCAATGATTGACAAGGCAATAATGAACAATAACTTTTAATACAAATATAGAAAATTTAGAAATAACGGTATGCATATTTGCAAAACATGGTTTGCCCGACTTTAAATGTGAGACAGAGAAGTGGCCTTTTTCAGTTTTTTATACATTAACATTTTATAAAGCAACTTGGAATATATTTTTTTTGTTGTTTTTAAATAAAACAATTTTTGTGAAAAAACAAAAAAGGTAGAACGTGTTTTCTTTCATCAAAACATAGATATTATGACTAGAAGTTTTCGCATGCATCTGCCCGACTTTAAATGTGACTGACTGTAGGTCATCGAGAGGTGTATTCACAGCAAAGCAACAAAATACCAGAAAATACTAAAAAAACCACAACGACATTTTTACAAAAAAAGTACCTTATTTTGTTATATAACCTGAAATATAGCAAATAAGTCGTTCCCTTAACAAAAGCGTTTTTTTTAACAAAAAACTCATTAAGTAAATTGTACATATCTATAGCACATTTATTTAAAAAAAAAACCCACATTTAAGCAATTCAATCAAAAATTGGTGTTTTATTTTCTTTAAACGGGCATTTTAGTGCGTTTTTATATCCAAAACTAGGCAACACTGTAGTAGCGAGAGAGAGATTTGGCTGCTGGAAGGAGAAAAACACCAACAATAACAGCAATCGCGGCCAATGCGACCAGATGTTAAAAAAAGTAAAGCTAAATAAAACTGAGTGAATTATTGAACTAATTTAAAAAAAAAATTATATTTTAGAAAATTATAAACATTACATTTTAATTAGAACAGGCTAGAAAAATGTCATGAAGAAAGAACTAAAACCCCGAGACTAAATAACAAAAAAAAATGCTAAACCAAGTTACGAAAATGATAATCTGGCCATACTGGTGCTAAAACCACGTAACTCATTGTCAAATTCGCTGAGAGCAAAGTAACGGTACCACGATAGGCGCCATCTCATTATTCTTTCCATCATGATCATTGCACCCTAATGCTGTAAGTCGATCTGAATTGCTATTTTTAACCACCGGAAGGAGGTATTGGAGAGTGCTTTTCTATGTTTCAGTAGGATTCAGCATCGCCATTAAAAGCACAGAATACGAAAAACTGGTTAACAAAATTCCAAAATTCATGACTTCTTTAAAATAATTGCCGCCATTAACCCATTTGAACCCGCCAGATTATACGATTGGTAGTGACTTGGATGTGATAGTTTGGGCAAAAGTGTATGATCCACTTAGATTGTTGTCAAAATGTGTCCTATAAGCAGGACCGTAATATGACGCTACTTTCAGCCATAAACTGGTGGATGTTTATTCTTATGGAAAATCGCAAAAATGACGCCTTGCATCTCGCAATTACTGCAGAGTCTTTACAACAATAAGACACGCGAAAATGAAAAATAGATGGCAGCAACTACATACATAAATGTGGCTAAATTTCGAAGAGAAAAGATTAATAAATCGCCGACCATTGCATTATATTTGGCTCTATATAGACGCAATGGTCGGCATAATAACGAGATACTGGTTAATAGGTACATGATGAGTTGCTCGGACCTCAGTGAATTTATTACATCTAGTACTTATCACGATCACCTAGTTTTTTCCTCTTCTTACATCAACTTCACCATCATCGCAAATTTACTATAAGAAAATTCACTTCAATTTGCGATAGTAAACAAAAATAAAAAGTTAGGTTAATGTAAACAATGTAGGTAACAGAGTGCCGAAGAGCGGAATCGTGATATGCGCAACATTTAGTCTTTTCTCAACCACGGATAAGACGATATATTGGACAAGCACTACGGCGTTTACCGGCTAGTGTTGAATTGGCCGTTCTGCTGGGAATATCGCAACTGTGGCTGAAGATGTCGCGGAGGAATCCGGAATATCGACGAGACGGAGTGCCACGCAGTGGACATCTATTGACGTTGGGAATAACGAGCGGGCTTTACAAAGAATTTTGATAAAAGGCATGAAAATGTTCCTTAGAAAGTGCAGTAAGTGGATTTACTGTTAGCTGTTAATCGCCACACGTCATTATGAGCGACGACGCCCGTTTCTATTTCTGTGGATTTGTGTAATAACCAAAATTATCGCTTACGGGGCAACAAAATTTTGCGTATGATCCACAGACAGCCATTACGCTTATTCAAAGTTACTACAGCATGGGCTGTTTACGCTGGAGACGTTATAGGGTCTTCTTTTTTGTAAACGCCGCGGACCAAACTACTACTGTGAACATCAAACTACTACTGAAGAACACATGGTTCTAACAGGATGGAGCAACGGCGCATACTGCATGAGCCATAAGCGAACCTTCGCAGGCTGCACTTCCGGGACGCCTGACCCATCATTTTATTGATTTGCATAGATCGCGCTATTTAACAGTCCGAGGAGTTTTTGACGTCACCGATTCAATTTTGAACCACATGGCGAATATTTAATTCAAAATACGTAAAGAATGTGCGCTCTCTAGAATACTTCCGAACGGGTGACCCGAAAGTAGAAAACACAGGCTGTTAACTAGTGCTATTACGTCGATTTAGCTGTAGGCAGCTCCAGTATGGGCGCCATCTGCAGAGGTAAAATTATATATTATAGAAATCCATATCAAGCATTGCACATACTTTGCGCACTGAGGGTGAGAAGCGCTTGCAAAACCACTTCAAAGGAAACTGTAAAGGTGATCGCAGGCCTAACGAATGTCGATATATTGGCGGAGCAACGAGTGAGAGTGTACAAGCAAAAGAAGCAGTGCAACACAGCTTTATGAGACTGGCATGAGAGTTGAGAAAATGCGGCAAAAAGAAGTTAGACTTATGCGATACTCCCAAATATCGAAAAAAGGTTAAAGCGAAGCTATGATGAGGCTAATTTCGCACTAACATAATTCCTGACAGGTTATATTTAACGAGATGGAGTATCTACAAAGATTTACGCTACATGAGTCGCCTTTATGCCATGAAAGTGATGAAGATGAAGATGTAAGGCATATGTTTCCTAAATGCCAACAATTTGAGGTTAGTACACGCGACTTCGCCGCTCTATCAGATGAACCGATAAGGTCGAAAAACTTAGTTGACGTCACGATGACTTCAAAGTATGTGTGGGATAGGACTTCGGTATGAATCAGCGATATGCAACATCCATGAAAGCACACAGAAATGAGTGAATCATTTGGTTACGAGGTCAGCGGCAGCTAAACAGACGATACTAGGCAAAGAAAATGACTCTTTAAGTAGACAGGAGACAAGTATGGTGGGAAGGCGTGCGCAGGCCTGGCTGGGGAGATTTCTGAAAATAAACAAAACAGTGTGCAAATTTTGACGGAGTATTCGTGAGAAAATACTCCTATCCTAAAAATGTGCCTACCTAACAGCCAATGACCAGTAACACAAGCCACTACCTTCGAGATGTTTTCTCTTGAGAGGTTGTGCAATTCTCTTGATCTTTTCTTATCGATTTGACCCATGACCTATTGACTTCTTGGAGAATATAACTGCTTATCCTTAATATGCAAGTTGCCATAGGAATTCTAATAGTGCCTCTATTTCCAAGCAGTGGAAGATTAGCGGCATTTGTGGCTAGCTCGTCTGCCTTCTAATTTCTTTGAATATCTCTATGTCCCGGAACCCATATAAGACTGACCTTGAAGATGATGCTAATATCGTCTAGAGCTGCCAGGCATTTCTCTCCTCCATTGATTTGATGGTTGCCACGCTATCCGAGAAGATGTTTATTTATTTATTGTAGTTTTTTGTTCGATTTAGAGCAGGCCAGTTAAAAATGTGGCTAACAAACGTAAACCCTGAGTCATCCAGGAATTCTTCACCAGCAGAAAATTTAAAGTTTAGGATGGAATAATTTGTGGCGATATGATTTTGAGCTTTCGTCAGAGTCATATGAAAACATTTATAATTTATACTCCGCCCATTTAGGTTGTTCAAGTAACTTTGCAGTAACAGAACATCCGACGCGCATGTAATTCTACTATAACATTTCAAGTCATATATGTATACATACATTTATGCTTGTATGTCACTCATTTTACAAACTTAATTTAATACATTATCCGGGCATTGCCTCAGAGAACAATACATGCAATGACATTAAACGCGAGACTGCCGCCAAGATTTTATTGTGTCCGAATATTTATTTATATCGCATTAACGAATGCGTCTCACAAATTTACATACATTCAACATTTAGGAATATGTATTCATGCATATATATACATATATAAGTATATACATATATACGATAATGCGCAAGAGTGAAAATGAAATTTTGTGAATATGTGACTTTTTATCAACATTGCACTTTCTTTGTATGCCGTCAACTCGAAAGCACGTCTCAAAGCACATTTGCGAAATTCAGATGGTGCATACTCGTCTACATACAAGTAAATACAAAAATATTTACTGGGTGAGGATATGCAAGGTATTGACAAGCAAACTTCGTTATCAATGTAGCTGATATATAAAAAAATATTTATACACTCATACATGCACACAATAATAAAATAAGAGTATACTGTGTACGAGCATCACAGGCACAGGATGGTCCATATGGTGGTTTCTTTAGAGAAACCAATAGTCGAGAACCCAATGCCTCCTCAGAAAGTGTTAGGTTGGTGCTGATTTTGATGTGGTGGCATTAACGGTCCATTTTTCTTATAAAATGTCAAGTTTTTTTGAGGCCGAAATTTTAAACTATAAATTTCGACGGTCATTGATTTCAGCAAGATGGTCCACTGTGTAACACAGCCCATGCAACAATCGATCTTTTGCGCGACAAATTCGGAAATTGTGTTATCAGCTGTCCAGACGATGCCAATTGACCACTTCAGAGTTCCAATGTGACGCCTTTAACTTATTTGTAGGATGTCGTGAAGGATCAATATTTAGTGAATAATCCATTAATAATCCCTAAGATGAATATCGAACTAGCAATTCGTGAGATATACCCAGAGACCGTCAGCAAGGTTTCGGAAAACTGGCTTAAAAGAACGTGCTACTGCAAATACCGCCACATGAATGAAATCGTGATTCATAAATATAATAATTGGAATGTGTGCTTTTTAGAATAAACCAATAATTATTATTTTATTTTTTACTTTGTGGAATTTTAATAAATAAACCAATATTTTGGGTTGTCGAAAAAGTCTTTTCGTATTTTGTTAATAGATATCGTTGGAGTCATCTATCTCCAGTGCTACCAATCACATTGTGTCATATCATATGGTGTTAGAAAGGTGACATTTTAAGCTTCATTTAACCAAAAACAAATTAAATTCGGAGAAGTTGAAAAAAAGTTATAGCTGTTCAAAAATGAGCGAAAGTAATGAAGAAATCGCTATATTTTGAAATTTTTTTTAAAAAAAGGGAAGAATGCCACGCAAGCCACCAATGAAATTTGTGAAGTTTACGAAGACGATGCTGTATCAGTTCGTGTAGCACAACAATGGTTCGCTCGCTTCCGTTCTGGAAATTTCGATGTGAAAGATGCACCTCGCTCCGATCGACCTATCGTTGAAAAAGTCGATGAAATTATGGAAAAGATTGACCAGGAGCGTCACATAAGCTGCCATGACATCGCCAAGGCACTAAACATTCATCATCAAATGATTTTGAACCATTTAAAAAATGCTGGTTACAAAAAGAAGCTCGATGTTTGGGTACCACATGAATTGTCTGTGAAAAATTTAATGGACCGAATTAACATCTGCGATTCTTTGCTGAAACGAAATGAAATCGAACCATTTCTGAAACGACTGGTAACAGGAGATGAAAAGTGGATCAAATATGACAATAATGTGCGAAAAAGATCATGGTGCAAGGGTGGTGAAGCTCAACAAATGGTCGCAAAGCCAGGATTGACGCTTCGAAAGGTTATGCTGTGTGTTTGGTGGGATTGGAAAGGAATCATCCACTATGAGCTGCGCCAGCCTGCTCGAACGATTGATTCTACACTTTACTGCCAACAACTGATGAGATTGAAGCAAGCAATCGAAAAAAACGGCCAAAACTGGCAAAAAGTGGTCGACCAAAATGATACATATTTGGTTTAATAAAGTTCATTATAAATATAAAAAAAATGAGTTGAAGTTTGATTAGAAATACGAAAAGACTTTTTCGACTACCCAATTAAACCACCCTATACACTTTCTGCGGCAAAAAGAACAGAAACTGGTTTTATTTCGTTAATGTAAACTAGACTAGTCCGTTTGTGAAAAGATATTTACCAGTTCAAAAGTAGCCTAAAACGGTTTTTTTTTGGTTTTTTTAAGGTAGAAAGCGTAAGAAAATCTGTCTAATTCTAATTTTTTTCTCTTTGCAATTGACTCTTCTTAGAGATATATAGTAGGCATATTGAAAAGCCGTACAGAAAAAAATGCATCAGCATAATAGAAATAGGATATTATCGCTTCCATAATGGGGAAAAGTGAGTTTGCACAAGGCTCGAAATGCGTCATTAAGGTCGTAATGGGTATGGGGTAGAAATTAAACCTGTGAGTAGTTTCATTACAAATATTGGCCTTAGAAATTTTCCACAACTAACAAGAGTGAGAACTTTGATGAGCTTAAAATTACTATTTTATGGGAGAGGAGTACGTGGCGATTGAATACAACTACATATATAAGTATAGTTGAGGGTTTTCATGAAAAGTTCCCTGTGATGTGAAAATGGGAGATAGATATGGGAAAATCTATTCACTGCTATCTCCCCCAAATAAATAAAATTTAAAGTGATATTCATTATATCTGTTACGATAGTGCCCGAGCTCGAAACTCCGGTCATGAAACACCAAGAAAGGTGGTAAGTGCCTTTTATATAGTATATATAATATAAAGGGTGGTTAAATTTCCAGGGCCGATGTTGAATGTGAACCACACCTAAACGTCAACGACACCGTTGGACTTCTTTCTTTGGGGTTATTTGAAAAAAAGGTGTACGTCGATAAACCAGCAACAATTCAAGAGCTAAAGGATGAGATAATTCGGTACATTAACGGCATAGAACCTCAATTATGCCTCAGCGCCGTCGAAAATTTGGACTATCGGATGGAGGTGTGCTGCCGGGGCCATTTGTCCGATATTTTATTTTATACGTAATTAAGCCATATCAATATTATCATAATAAAGAGAAATGACAATAATTTCCTAAAAAAAGTTGTATTTTATTCAAATTCAACACCGGCCCTTGAAACTTAACCACCCTTTATAAAAGGTGGCGCAAAATTGATCATCAAAAAATTATAAATAAATCTTCCAATAGGGTGATTAATTTTGCGCCACCTTGTATTTTTACATAATTCGATACATTTAAATTTTTCTTTCACACACACTATAAAGTCGATATATTCGCCACACTACAACTCAATGGTAGTAAACAGATTCTTTTAGTTTTTCACCATACCTGCAGGATTTGGGGTCTAAGTTTCCGATAGGACCCATCATTAAATTGTCTTCATTTAATAAAATTATATGACATCGACTTATAGATGTCAAACGAAAGAAGAACGTTAAAGTAATTCAAAAATACTTTCTTTTGTCATAGCAATCGTTGCCGAAAAATGTAACACAAAATTTCGTCCTTCAATAATAAAAATAAGACCTAGAAATTGGAGTAAAAATATTTTGCAAACCGTAATTTTCAACCAATTGAAATTTGTTGTTGTTTTTTAATTGGAGCTCAAGTAAGTTTTATGAATTTTGTTGCGACCCAAAAACACTTATAAACATTTTTATTCAGGTTGCAGATATTAAAAAAATAATTCGACGAGAAGCAAGAACTGATTTATGCTCTTCCTGTAATTGTCCAGTCTTGTGTGGAAATTCAATCTGAATGCTGGTAAAAGAAGTGGGGTACACTGAAGGCAAACCTAGATCTGATTACATTCTTTGGGACTGATTGTGGAAAAGGGGAACAACAAAGAGGTAAGTGCTTTGTACGAAGTGTGCCGTTTTTGCCTGCTCTGCTTCAACAGCGACATCGCCAGTAAATTTCACTGCATCTAGAATTTTAACTCCATTCACTGCCATCTAAAAAACAAAATATTTTATTTTCGCTATTTTTTCACTTACTTTAAGCTCCCTGTTTGAAGTCTGTTCTACTTGTAAAGGGAGATCAATTTAGAGGTATCAGCTAAAATTCAAATTGAATGGGGAATTTTCACATCTTTTGTGTAGAACCACTCATGCCATTTATTTTTTAAGATAATCCCTTTCAAATGTTGGTCGCAACTGCGCCGTAATTCGGAACCAATTCAAACCAAATGTTGTGGAGATCACGGTCTTCAGTTTCCGGCATCAAAAATAAGTTTATTATTGCGCGATAGCGTTCGCCATTCACAGCTTCATTGGTTTTGTTTTGCAAAAACATGGGCCGATAATTCCTCCAGCCCAGAGGCCGCACCAAACGGTTGTTTTCAATGAGTGTAATGGCTGTTTTGGAATTGCTTCGGGTAGCCATTAAATAAAAAACGTAGGACGGTCATGTACACCATAAGTTGACTTTGGCGATAAACATTTTTTTTCATAGAGCGTCGATTTTCGTAATACAATTTTACGATTTGTAAAATTTGATGAGACGTAAGTCTTTCTATGATGAAATATCAATGAATACTGAAAAAAAGTATGTATTTAAGGGGGGAAGCTGGTCTAGAGCGCAAAAAATGGGCATATTTTATGAATTTATTTTGACTCAACAAAGGAATCAATCGAAAATCTGTGAAATAGGTTTAATAATATAGCTTTCATGGTACAAATACAAAACTTTTCGTCTGAATTAATTTCAAAATGGCCGCTGTCCAGCAGTTCTCCTAAGGCGCCTTTTTTTCTAGTGGGTCCATTGCCGAAGACGTAAACTCCTTAATTTTTGTCCTGGATCAAAAAATAAAATTTTTTTAGTTTCTATATAACAACAGAAAGAGACGTACGTAGGATTTTTTCGATATTTTGTTTTTTCGCGAAATGGTGCACGTTTGAACAAAAAGTTACAATTTTCACTATAAAGAACGGCATAAAATTGTTGATTAAAAAAAAAACTATGTAATATAAATGAAAAATCCTATGTACGTCTCCGGAGAAAGGTATTTCGAATGTATTGTCAAAATTTCGTAAGAATCGGTAAAGATTTGTTCGAGTTATGTCTTCGGCCAGTTTAAAAAAAGTGATTTCGAGAAAAACGCGTTTAAAGTTGTAAATAGCGTTCGGGGCATACCTGCGAGGCACTGCCGTCGAATGAAAAATTTGGGCATTTAGACATTTTTGCTGGCATCCCTCATTTGGTATATTATTTCTAAGACCCTAAAGCACCTTTTAAGACAAAAAAAAATTTTTCGATTTTTTCAAAATTCTAGACCAGCTTCCCCCCTTAATTTTACTGTGGTCACGCGTTGTGATCTATCAAAGAAACCTATTGGAAAAAGTACCTCCAATCTAATCACCCTTTATATGAAAACTAAAGCGCTGAATAAGAAATAATTTCGATGACTAACAGTTGGGAATCACTGAAACGGGCATGCAGTTGAGAGCAGTTGGACGCCAATGCTTCCCGTGTTTACTGGGGTTATAGAGCACAGTAAAAATGTACCGGTGTCCAGTGAGAAATGATCGTGGATTTCTCACTGGACTCCGGAACATTTTCATTGGTATTGACAACGCTGATATAAATCTAATGTTTCAGTAGTACGAAGAAGAAACTTAACAGTTTGTCACATTCTTCTACACAGATTGTTGTCGGATATTTGATATTGGGAATATTTGAACAAGATTTTGATGATTATTTCATTTCGGGCAAAGTACAGGCTTGACCTCAAGCGTTAAAATACTTTTATGCGGATCTATTTTAGCCGACATTTGCTCTTTGAAACATGGCAGCATTGAAGATGCAGGACCTGTAACTAATTCACATTTTTAAGGAAACGATATTTCCATTGATAAGCGGCGTTTTTCAAGAGCTAATCAATTCAAGTGTTGCCAATTTGCGGTAATAGTTTATGTCTAATGACGTAGCATTCAAATTTTACGGAGAAAACCTAACTTAACATGAAATTCATCACTGAAATAAAGTGTTTTTTTTTTAATTCACCTCATATAATTTCATATTTCTGTATACATTCGCTTGTGTTGATCGCATTAATCACCTGTTTTTAATCACAAAAGGCTCTAACGACGAAAACAAAACGCATCATAGAATTACAGCAGATTTCTATCGGCATCACATCATTGTTGTTGCATTTGCGTGCACAATTTTTATCCACATCTCGATCAGTGACCATTGGAACACAGCTAACTGTTTACATGAATTTGAGCAGATTTGCGAGCCAGACACGGTTCCAAAGTCATTTGAAATTCCAGTTCGGCACTAATGGATTTTCATGCAGAGTGCACATATACATACACGCATACATACAAATATAAATAAAGCACTTAATGTGATAACGAACTGGCGGTATGCAATAAAAATAAACACAATTTGCATTAATTGTACTCGTAAATATTGTACATTTTTGATGCGTTGCATACATCGGGCATTGTTTAGCATTTCTTGCTGCGATAGCTTTGACTGCTTGACATAATCTACATTTACAATTAATTGAGTCACCAACATGTCAAGTAGCTTAAATATACACATACTACTGTGTCCAAAAAATAAGGTGACATTGTATTTATTTTGAAAATTCTTTATTTATTCTTCCAAATCAATTTCATCCCCTTCAAAGTAATCCCCTCCCGACACAATGCACTTATGCCAACGTTTTTTCCAATTTTCGAAACACTGGTTGTAGTCACTTTCCGGGATGGCCTTCAGTTCCGTCTTCGTTGCGGCTTGAATCTCCTCTATCGTGTCAAAACGGTGTCCCCGGAGCGGTCTTTTGAGCCTGCTGAACAGCCAGAAGTCGCACGGTGCCAGATCAGGTGAATACGGTGGTTGCGGAACGATATGGGTTGAGTTTTTGATGAAATGATCACGAATTACGAGTCCAAAAAATTCAATGTTTTCGGTACCAGTCGAGATTTGACGCGCTTGAGGCCCAAAACATCCTTCAAAATGGTATTGACTGAGCCTTTCGATATGCCAACATCATCAGCAAGGTCTCTAATCGTTAATCGACGGTTTTTCAACACCAAATCTTTGATTTGTTGGACGTGAGCTTCGTCAGTTGAGGTTGATGGTCGCCCAGGACGCTCTTCGTCTTCGACACGTTCACGACCGGCTTGGAACTCACTATACCACTTGTAAACATTTTTTTTAGACATAGCCTCATCACCAAAGGCTTTCTGCACCATCCTCAACGTATCCGAAAATTGATTCCGCAAACAAAATTTAATGCAAATTCTTTGCTCAACAAATTTCGACATTGCAAAAAACGAGAAACTCACTTTTAGCAGCTCACAAAACGACGCGTATCTCAAACAGTAAATGAATATTTCACATGAAATTTGACATAGATGTCACTCACAGTACTACCAACCTAAAAAAAAAAAGAATTCTCCTAATCCTTCAAAGCGCGCAGTTTAAAATCAAATGTCACCTTATTTTTTGGACACAGTAGTATGCATATGTACATATATAGGTATGTATATGTGCATACAAAGGTACTTTTGTGGGTTCATCATTGTAAGATACAGCTGTAATTCAACAAAGAAATTTTCATTCATGCAACAATTAATAAATAAATATTTAACATTGACTAGAGAATTCAAAGTGCCAACACGTAAACGAATTTATTTATTTACAACAAATGCTCGTATGTGAAAATTCTCATATACTAATATAGTATGTGTGAGCAACTAACTACTAGGCATGAAAACGAGACGTACAGCTATGGACAGAGAAATAGCGCACTTGTAATATAATATAATGATGATTATTTTTACTAGATGACCCAGCAAGACAGTTATTTTTGCACTATTTTTTTATTCGAATTTTATTAAGAAAATGCAAAATAAGTAACAATTCAACATCTACTATACAATTAGAAGGAACCTGGAAAATCGGAGTTGATCACATTTTGGCCTGGGCACTGAAAGAGCGCACTTCTATGGATCTCTCCACTTCTTGGACTCCTTGCCATAATTCATTGGCACTTATACATTGTTTTTGCGCAACCTTAACCTTAATATCTTTCCACAGTTTCGGAATGGAGTTAAGGCCGGGCTTTGTATTGGCCAAAGTGGAACTGAAATTTTTTGTTTGGAAAGCTAGTTATTCACCCATTTTGCAGTATGCTTGGGGTCCCTATCATCCATGAATAACAAGTTTAGGGACGTGGATACGAAGAAATGTGATTCAATCGTATTTTTGAGAATATCAAAACCGGCAAAGTTATCCATATTACCATTTATTCGCACTATTAGTCCAACTCCATGATGACCAAATTTTCAAATTACTCTCGCCGTGCTTTATGCTTTTTGCTGTTGGTTGGTTGGTTTAAGTGGTGATTCTTCCAGAATCCAACTAGCGCTTCCGCACCATTTTGTTGCCATATCCTCGTTACCAACTTGTTTCACAGTTATTTACAGCATGACTACATACAGTCTGTGCGGTTCAGGAACCTTATAAGGTTGTTGACATTTAAGCCAGACAGTTGTTCGAGACTCTCGAACAGCGGTTTACCCAGGGTTAACATTCAGTCCTTCCATATGGCAGGGTATTCGCAGAGGAAATGGAAGATTGTTTCCTTTTTCTCCGGTGGTTTACAACTGTGACAGTATGTGTTGTGAGGGATGCCCATTTTGGCTGCTTGCTGTGTACCGGGAATTAAACTCTTGGTTTTTTTCATGATGATCAATCAAGACCAATCACATTAGTTTTAGTTTCGTCCGTAAAAAGTATTCTCTTGCAGAATTTTAACATCTTGGCTGCTATGGGCATTTGCGAAAGACAAATGTGCCTTGATTGTTGTTTTTTTTTTCAGAAGCAGCCTGTTTTTCTGATGACATGCCTATACTTATACAATTTATTTTCATTATGGCGTCTTTGAACAACTCTGCGTGAAATATTCGGGTTATATTCCTCATTTATTTCCAGCATTATCGCTCGAGAGGATTTTAAAGGGCTACGCTTACTTCTCTTAACGTCCTGCTGAATTGTAGTCTTTCCACTTATTTTTCTTTTAATCATATTCTTGGACTAATACATTTGCAGATGTTGTGAACCATTTTACGAGAACAGTTTGTTATTTCTAAAATTTTTATAAAGGCCCCGAATAATATTCTTTTTCTTCAAGTGAGCAGTGAGGTACTCTTCCCGTTTTCCCATTTTCGTGCCCAATAGCGATTTTAAAGGATTTTAATCTCATAAGAAATAACAACTCATATAGAGAACATTATAAGTGCACTATTTCTCTGTCCATAGCTGTACTCGTATGTAGAAGTAAATCTCTTTTCCGTTAGACTAATTTGTATGCTTGCATTCACGCACTGATTGCGAAAAATAATTACTTTACTTTTTACTTGAGTGTGCAAGAGAATAATTTGCAAATCGTAGTTTATTAAGAAATGATTAAAATAACACATCTTTGTCTTTATAATAGACTTTGTACACAAATTTGCATTTGCATCAGCCTTAGAGATAATTTCCTGATACATTTTTCAATTGCTAAAATTTATATGAGACACTATTTTCTCATTCGAACACTTTTTTGAGCACTTAACGCATTTAAAATAATTAAATTTTCATCACTAAAATGTTCATTTGATTATTGTGCACTAGAAGGTGTGCTCAAACCAAAGTGAATAGCACTCTTGAAATTGTGCATTTCTCGATGTCGTTAACTACACGCATTATGGTTTACATACGACCAGAATTTTCAAAAAATCGTTTTTTCTTACAAATTATTATTCTTTATAGTTTTGCGTGTATTTCTGTGGAAGTCGATTGTAAAAATTCCCCATAGATATGAAGTTATGATAGAAAATGTAACTGCCCAACGAGAGTTTGATGCGCATAGGTAGCTGCCCTTCGTGTGAGGCAGATGACCGTTACTACTCGCTTTTCTCGAAACTACTTTTTTCGAGCTGGATTTTTAATATTTTTATTGAAAAAATTTATAAACATAATTAAAGTGTTGGTAGCAGCAGGTTAATAACCTACCCTGCCAGAAAGCAAAATACATTAACGAAACCAACGCAACACTGAGTCTTGTCGAGACCCTATGCTTCCGAGTGGAGTGAACAAGGAAAACAAAAATTAAAGTGTGAAATTTATGACGTAAAACGCATACTTTTTCTAAAATGACGTAAATAGCAAAATTTTTCAAAATTCAAAAATCCGGCTCGACAAACTACAACTACAACTTTATTTTACGAGAATTTTTTTACTTTTTACAGAACCATCAACATTTCAACCCAAATTATGCAGCCCGTGGAGCAAGTTTTATTTTCATTGTACTTTGGGTCACGTGATTTTTTTATGTACTAATTTTTGTAAAGAAAAATGAAAATAATTTTTTGTTTGTTAAGCTTAAGTACTAATAAACAATGTATACAATTTTTTTTATATTTATTTCTATTGTTGTCTCTTCTAAAACCAGTTTTTCTTTTCGCGCATTTTTGGCGGTGCTGGACGTATGCAACCCCTTAACGGAAAAAACGAACTGTTTTCGTCAACCCCCTGGCAGCCCGCGATTATGTTTCCCAGCTGTTCATCAGCCCGGGATTGACAGTGCTGCAAAATACTTAAACAGGAGTTTTTTTGTTAAATGAGAGAGTTCTACATCTAGTCAGTCATCTAGGCTAGTCACATATCACCAACCCAATCTCAGTTTTTTCATAAATAACTTGTTGTCACGACCCCGGTCACGATAGTCCATCAGCGGATTATTTCAAATTCGTTGAGAGCCGTTTATTGGTTAAATGTTGATCACACTTCTAATTTTTTAACATGGGTTGCCACACGCTTAAAAAAACATACTAAAAAAGTTAAAAAAAAAACAATTAAAAAAAAAAATTCCAAAAAACTCAAAACATATTTGTATAATAAAAACAAACATAATAATTTATATATACATAGCATACTAGGGTGCTTCCAAAAAAAAAGAGTTGTTTTTCCATTATGAATTTTTTTAATTATAAAGTTTACTAGCTTATACCCGTGGGTTTCACCCCACATTTCTATCAAAAAGTATGCAATGTAAATAAAACAACTTTAACTTTTTTAAGTCAGTTTAGGTATTATTTAAAACGATCGGATATACGACATTTTTTGTTATATTATTTTGAGTATAAATAAAAAGGTTTTTCGGTGCGCCAACTCTGGAGCAGGCTACATATAATTGGCCATGGGTAAAACATGAGTTGGTTAGATTGCTGGACTGTTTACTTACCAATTCAGCAATACCTCTATCGTTGATAGTATAAATTCGTTTCTATATCAAATGGTGTAACCCCCATTTTTCTCTAAGCTCATATTTTTTCTAAGAGTACTAAATACTAACTTCATTAAACTTTTTACCAATTTTTGGTATTCTACCATATATGCGTCCAGTGATATGCAGCATGAATAATCCCAATTGTATAGGAGGTGTCACGCCCCATTTCTAGCTATCACCAGTTTTCATGCAGGTGTTAGGTATTAACCTTATATAATCTCTTACCAAATTTCAGTTGTCTAGCCCAAATACTTCCGGAGATATGGACAATGAAAAATTGCATTTATATGGGAGGTGCCAAGCCCCCTTTATCGTTTTTCTCAGTTTTCTTGGAGGTGTTAGGGATTAACCTCATATAACCCCTTCCCAAATTTCATTGGTCTAGCCTAAATACTTCCAGAGATATGGACTATAAAAAATTCCAGTTTTATGGGAGGTGCCACGCCCCCTTTTTCGTTATATGCAGTTTTTCTTGATGTGGTAAGGATTAATGTCATATAACCCCTAACCAAATTTCAGTAGTCTAACGTAAATACTTCCAGAAATACGGACTGTTAAAAATTCCATTTGTATGGGAGGTGCCACGCCCCCTATATATATTAAAATATTTTTTAGCACATGACCATCCCGGTAAGGTATAGTTCGTGTTTCAAATTTGGTTACGATCGGTTTATGCGTTTAGGACGCAAGTCGATCTATATAAAGAATTCCAGTTGTATGGGAGGTGCCACGCCTCCTTTTTCGTTATACGTAGTTTTTCTGGATGTGGCAAGGATTAATGTCATATAACCCCTTACCAAATTTCTGTAGTCTAACGTAAATACTTCCAGAAATTCGGACTGTTAAAAATTCCATTTGTATGGGAGGTGCCACGCCCCCTATATATATCAAAATATTTTTTAGCCCATGACCATCCCGGTAAGGTATCCAGTTCGTGTTTCAAATTTGGTTACGATCGGTTTATGCGTTTAGGACGCAAGTCGATCTATAGATACATACATAATTTGAATTTTATATATATATAAGATTACATTCTAAGACTTCCGAAAAAGTTTTTTGGAATAATATTAATATTTATAGGAGCTCGACTGATTTGAAAATACATCGGAAAATCTCTCTCTCTCTTAGCTTCACAGTCAGTGGTGGACCATAGCTTCATCAACAATGCTCCTCCTATTCAGTCTCTCTCTTGCCTCATTTCTCCAATTACGAACGTTCATCCCTTTTAAGTTTGCTTCTACGTCATCAAGCCATCTCTTTCTTGGTCGGTCTTTCTTTCTTCCTCCAATTAGACGTAAAGTAAACAACTTTTTTTGGATTCTTCTCGAATTTAGTTTTTAATAAATATAATAAATTTTTAGTTTTTGTCCGAAAAATATAGCCTCAGATACTAAATAGAAGATAGTAAAATGAAAAAGTTTGCGCACAAATTTTTAAAATTGTATCAATGAAATTAAAATAATGAGATTTTTGGTGATATTTTTGCAATTTCTAAGGAGATATCGTTGAGAGAAAATTTATTAATTCGTTTAAATCTTGACCAACATTCGATGGATTTTCATACAATTTTCATTCTTTGGGAAGTGGAACTATTCGCGTTCCATTTTGTTACAAATATTAATAATAATCATAATAATAAGCAGTAATAATTTTCTCGTACCCCATTTAGGTTAGCGGGCACCGTAGACGAATAGGTTGGTGTGTGAATAGATACCATTCGGAAGTGCGCAGGTTCGAAAACCCGGCCGCGAAACACCAAATGATAGAAAAAGTGAATAGCGAATTTCAGAGTTTATTTCTGCTATGGAAAGGTTTCTCATAAAAAACCATCTGCTGTTCGGAGGCGGCGTAAAATTGTAGGTCCTTTGATTTGTGGAAAAATATCAAGGTGCACTCCATATTTAGAAGGAACAGCTCGGCCAAACACGCAATAAAGGATGTAAGCCTAACCATATATATAGTAGAAGGTGGAGCGAAATCAATCACCCCATCGGAAAGATTTGGGTCAAAACATTTCATTGAAATAACACTGCGCTCGGACAAAAAAATGTTAGTTCTAAACAATGTTCTAGTACCATACTTAAATTGTATGGAACATTTGTAAAATTACATTCTCATTCCAGGCAGTGCACCTTATCATTGAGTCAGAACAAGCTTTAGTCGCCTCAACTAACCAAATTTGAAGTGCTGTTATGGCTGGGCAACTCGCCCGAAAACGCAGAAAAAAAGCTCGTACGATAACAATTTTCAAAAGCAATGCGTAGCACAACATCGCCGATAAAATTGCTTACGTACTACATAGGCCACACAAAATAAGGCATGTATTGCAGAGTGAGTGCATGACCAAATATTAAACGAAAATTGCCACAACAAAAAAGTTGTTTTCAAGGTCAAAAGAATCGATTAAACTTAACTTTTTTCACATACACCCAAAACCTTCGGTTTTTATTCTCAGTCGAAGTTAGGGTATGCCATATTTTCTTATCGCTGATAATTTCTGATCGCTGTGACCTTATTTTTGAAAGGTGCAAGTCTTTGAAAGCACCTCTTCCATGAAGAAAGTTATTAAATATTTGCCATTGCCATTTAGTTTTAATTTTTTTATAGATAGTGAAAAATAAAATTAATCAGTCCCAATGCATGTTTGCATACCGGTACGTATGTATGGGATAGGCTTAATTATTTAGGTAATTAAATGCAGGGTGTCTCAAAAGTGCTCGTGTGTTGTAGCATACATATGTATACTCGTATCTATAATACATGTGGCTAATAATCAGCTCATTTGGTGTAAGTGTAGGTAGGTTGAAAAGTATTGAAAGCGACGCATATTAGCCAGCAAAGGAATACAAATGTATACGTCACTTTTGATATTTCATCATTCATTTGAACACACAATAAATTTTATTTAGCTTCGTCAATTCATTCTTTGTTTTCAACTTCTTTCATTTGAAGTTGATGAGTCAGTTTTTGATATTCTTCTACAGTGGGAAGAATCGAATAAAAACCTTATTTTGAACTGTTTACCAATCATCGGATCAAACACCTTCGTAAGCATATGTCCACAGAGAAGGAAATAAAACTAATTAAAATAGAACAAATACTAAAATTTCTTGAGGAAGTTGGGCTCAGAGAAGTACTCTGAATCCATGAAGAAGACACAGTAATACGGTTTATCAGCAACAGAAATTAAAAAAGTGGTAAAAGTGTTAAAGAATCTATTCTCATATATTGTCATTGACTTGGAATTGAAAAATCTGTGCGTCTCCCTAATACCAGCAGTGTCTTCCAGGCGGAAGTACTGACAAGTGGGGAAGCTTGTAAGCTACTAATCACAGATTTCTCTTTTAAGAATAATATCGCTATTCTTTCAAAAAGCCAAGCCGCAATTCAGGCACTAGATTCGGCTACAACAACCTCTAAAGCGGTGGAACAAAGTAGGAATAGCCTTACAAACTTGAGTGAAAACCATAAAGTAACCTTAATCTGAGTCTCGGGACAACAGAACATTGAAGGTCGCGAAAATGCAGATGAACTGACAAGAGGGGGATCTGCCATGAATAACGCTATTTCAGAATGGGTATTCACACCATTAGATGCAGTGAAGAATTCAATTTCCCTAAAATACCTTCAAATCGCAGATTGTAGATGGAGAGACCAGACGAAATGCAAAATTAGCAGGATGTTATGGCCCACCTACAACCTCAAGCAATCGTCGACACTGATAAACATGAAACGACGGGGCGCCTGTAGACTAACGGCAGTCATAACTGACTTCTGGTCTATCGGTGAACCAAAATGGGCATCCCTCACAACGCATACTGTCATAGTTGTGAACAACCGGAGAAAAAGGAAACAATCTTCCATTTCCTCTGCGAATGCCCTGCCCTTTGGAAGGACAGAATGTTAACCCTGGGCAAACCGCTATTCGAGAGTCTCGAACAACTGTCTGGCTTAAATGTCAACAACCTGATAAGGTTCCTGAACCGCACAGACTGTATGTAGTCATGCCGTAAATAACTGTAAAACAAGTTGGTAACGAGGATGTGGAAGTGGAAGAGCACTAGAAATAATTAAGTCAGTGCATATTTTGTTTCTGGAGATCCAGGTTTGACAAAGCGTAAAATTACAGCTACCATAGTCATCTCAGAAGAACGAGTACTCGATATTTTACGTGAAGAATAAATTACATATGGAAAAGCTGTTCGATAGGGAAGTCCTACAGATGCGTGAGAAGTCCTGCACAAAGAATTGTTTCTGGACCTGTCCAGGTGCTGAACGGTGTCTGACAAGGATGCATACTGTCTCTTAAATTGTTTCTTCTTGTCATCGCAGATGTCACGTGCATTACATTCAGTAATGAAAATCAGCGAAAAGCCAATCAGCGGCAAATAACAATAAATTTCTCAGGTACCTGGCATACCCGGATGACATCTGCTACTAGCTTATAAGTTTTGAGATCTGAAATTGCTTATTAAAGCCATGCAGGAAAAGTTTAAAGGCACCGGCCTCAAGATCAGGGCTAGAAAAACGAAAGCGCCGTATATCAATGAGATCACATCAGCGTTGGTTGTAGTGGGCACACAACCTTATGCAAGTGTAAAACAATTTTACTATGTACTTGGGCTGCATGGTCATACGCGAAGGCGGCTGTCAGGTAAATGTTGAGTGTATGATTAGCGAAACTATTTCATCTTTTGGCATCCTGGCGCCTTTGTGGCAAAATAACAACAACAACCTTCATATCAAATTGCACATATTTAACACTAATGTCAAATCTTTTCTTCTATATGGTTGTAATCGCGGAAATCACGAGACGCCAGCAAACGTGCGCCGTAGTTTGCGAATTTGTTGGTTCCGTATAACATCCAATTCGGGCCTGCTAAAGCAAGCTAACCAGCTTGACGGGACGACTGAAATTCGAAAATGGAAGTAACAGTGGAGTGTAAGGACATACGCTTAGAAAAAGAAATGCCAATGTTGCTAGGCAGGCCGTGCTTTGAAAACACTTCCAATAAGATGACCGAGGAGTGAATAGGCCAGGTACCACATGGAGACGCTCAACAGAAGCTGAAATTAACTCTCTTAGTCTTACGTGGAACAAACTGGGATATATAGTATGTATGTATGTATAGCTCAAAACCATATCTGTTGGCGAAGAGGCGTAGTTGACGACCTATGCTCCAATAGGGGGGGTAAGGAAAAAAATAAATAAATAACTTAATTCCTGAAAATCGCAGCAGAGATGGTATTTAATTATTGGAGAATCATTGGAATAAGTGTTTTAATGTTGATTGGCATAAGTGTTTTAATGTTATTGAATGAAAAAATGGTTGCTGCATATAAAAATGCCAGTTCTTTTATTTTTGCTTTTTTATTTTTCAATCCCTTCAACTCTTTAGCGTCGCCTAAAAAGGGGTTTGTCTTAAAGATTACTCACTACAAACTAACCATTCTTGTCAAAGACTTACCCATTTTTTTCTTTAAAATTTGTGCGCGAACTGTTTGAGGAGTGTCACCAACTAGGTGGGCGTTAAAATCTCTATTTCCTTTGTGCTGCTATTTAATGATCTTTCGATAATTTATTTTTTAATTCTTTTTAATAGAAGCAACACTTTGAGTTGCAGAAACTACAATCTACATACCCTCACCTAAAATTTTAATTTACAAAATATTCACCTGTGAAGGTGTTACGCGATATTTGGGTGTTGGTTAGTAGCTACAACCCCAGTAGCCGCACAAATCGACAGGTCTTATTTGATGTTGGAATTTTACACACTTTGAAACTTCGTTGCAATGATTTGAGCAAATAATTGTTTACTATACTAACTAACAAAGAGGGATCGCACGATTTGGTTCTGACAAAATTTAGTATATGCTGGAGTCCTGCAGGGAGTCGCAGCGATCGAAGTTGACAACTAAATATAAATTGTAATTGGTGGTACTTTGGGCTAAGGGCGCAATCTGTATTACCACATAAAATAAGAGTTATTTACAGTTATTTTTTAAAGATAATATCTTTTTTTTATTTTGTATTCTATGATCCATTTTGAAGTTCTGATTTTCGATGACACGTTCAAACATATCGAGTGGTATTTGGCCAACGAATCGAGTATTGTTTGACTCCAAGGCCTCAGCCCCAGTCGGCTGATCCAAGTAGACTATGAACTTTACGTACTCCAAAAGGATCTAGGCGCTCAATTCACTGGTCCAAAGCGTGAACTGAATACGAATCGTTCACGCAGTAAAGCCCGAGTGTATTACTGCTATGAAAAAACTCCACATAAAAACCATTTCCCGTACGGAATCGGCCTAAAACTGTGGGTTCTTTCATTTGCGGAACGACATCAAGACGCACGCCAATCTTCTGGATTTTGTCAATGGCTATGTATTTTTTATTGTAATATATGTAGTTAATTGCTTCCATCTTCTTTCGGCTAAAACATGATAGTGTGAAGCAATTGCTGCTTTTAATGCGTTGAGTGGGGTGAAAACTGCCACCGCCTCTGCTATGTCTAGTGTCGAACCTTTTCTTGTTAGCTCGTCCGCCATCTCATTACCCCGTATGTTCCTATGACCGGAACCTCATATGAGAGTAATTTCAAGCCGATGACTAAGTAATTCTAGTTCCTCTCTACACTGTAAGACTAGCTAGGATGAAATGTAGTTGGATCTAAGGCCTTGATAGCTGATAGACTGTCTGAAAATATGGCTACCCTTGCACCAACTTCCTTGTAGAGTTTTAGTGCTTTGCATGCTTCTCTGATCACTAGAAGTTCTGCCTGGAACACGCTGGAATAAACAGGAAGTTTAACTGACTAAGGTAGGTTGAGTAGCTCCGAATGGAAGCCAGCTCCCACACCACAGTTCATCTTAGAACCGTCAGTGTATGTGTATATTTCAATGTCGTATCTTCCAATCACCTTCCCTTTGTTCCATTCGGCCCTCGGTGGAAAAAGTATCGTAAAGTCTTTCTTGAAGTTAAGGTCGCGGGGACTGTGTAGTCTGATCTATTTTTGAGCATCGAGGGTCCCTGTAGGATCTTGCTGTGACCGTTCGACTTTGTTGCCCAGCTTGCTATGTCTCTGAGTCTCACCGCGCTGCAAGTAGCTATTGTTTTTATATGTAAGTCTAATGGTAGGAGATGAGTTAGTACATTGAGCGCTTCAGTAGGACTGGTGCTAACTCCTGTAGTTAAGATACACGCTGTTCTTTGTATTTTATTCAGCTTGATTTGGTTGTATTTCTTTTCTGTTGCCGCCTATGTTAGTACTGGTCTTACAATGGCTGTGTAGGACCAATTGAATAGTTTTGGTTGGAGTCCCCATTTTTTACCCAACATTCTCTTACACGTGTAAAGGGCAATATTCGCTTTCTTTACGCTTTACTCTTCGTTGGACCTCCAGCTGAGTTTGGGATCTTAGATAACACCAAGCTATTTTGCCTGTTGGGTTAACGTAAGACTAACGCCGTTTAGTTTTGGGGGATTAAAGTTCGGTATCTTGGTTTTCTTAGTGAATAGCAGTTTTGCTCGGATTTACACTTAAACCACAGTCTGTCGCCCAATTACTGAGTAACATCAGAGCTCCTTCCATAATCTCGCTGATTATGGTTGAAAACATTCCTGAAACCAAGAGCACTATGTCATCAGCGTACGCCACTACTTTAATTGCCTTTCGGTTGAATTTGGTAAGGATATTGTTGACAACTAATAACCACAGCAGGGGGGATAAGACCCCTCTAGCATAATAATATAGATATGCAAATTATTGGCATGGATTGCAAAGATTGAAAGGAAAAAATGGCCTCTATGCAGATATCAACTTAGGCGAATTGCCATTCTCAGACACAGTCAAGGCATTGCCATCTTGTGAGGTTAAGTCCTTATTGGTCTTTTAGAGATGTTAGCTGGCACCAAATTATGTGGCTATGCTATGCAAACTCCATACTGGGGGTTTAGTCAAAAGAGCTTTAGAAAACTCATAACCCTCTCTAAGGATAAACCGAGAGTACTCACGGCCATTTCACAGGTCATTGCAAAGGATAGGGATATGGTATAAATTTTTTTTTTTGTTAATGAAATATTATCAGAAATTACCTAAATATAAATAAATTACCTAATAATGTCTTTAAATATCTAGGACGACTTTCCGGTAGCCCAGTGTATTTGTCATATTTTTTTATAATGTCTGGTAACTCACCACCAATGAAGTTGAAGCTTTGGTATTAAAGATTTTGTAACTTACCTAAAAGAAAAGAAAATAATTTATAATTAGTATCATAAGGTATTGTTTAATTAATCTCAAGCATATTTTATATGTATGCATGTACAACTGCATTATAATATATTTACGTGTTACATAAATTTTTATTTTCACATACAAATATAGCTTAAAGGCAAACCATTGAATTGAGAGCATTAGTGGTAAAATATAATATCAGCATATTTGCAATTTTTTTTTCAGCAGAATAATGAAGTAATGCTCAAGTATGTGCCTTGTAGTTTTCGCATAAATAAATTGCCTGTTTAGTTAGTTGACAGTTGATCCTAAAAAATCCTGCCAGAACTTTCGATGTATATTTCATATGTTGCTCTTAGATAAGCTCGTGCAGAGCTGCTCTCTCAAGTTTCACGCTTTTTAAATGATGCAGCAAGCTTTGTTTAGAATACAATTACCTTCAGTTGAAGAGATTACATAAAATTGAGTGGTGTCCAAAGCCATTTTCCAAAATTATCTCTCACTTATGCTTACATAGGCGAGAATAGGAAGATAAAGTTGTATGCTCGCTACAAATTTCAACTCAATTACAAAAACAATTTTTGAATAGTTGCAAGGTTTAGCATGGAATCCATAAGGAATTAGATAAAATATATTAGAATATATAATATACATAATTTTTCAAATGCTTAAATTCCATTTTTCCGGGGTTAAAAAAATGGTAGGAGCATTGGGAGAAGTGTATCTTTCTAAAAGGGCACTACGAGGTGTCTTCAAAAAGTATCGCGAATTTTGAATTTTCGCAGGTTTCGTATATTCGAATTTCGATTTTTTTGTTGCGATATGTTGGTACTCATGCCTCTCACTCAAGCCGACGAGTTCGGTCATTTTGAATATTCAGTTAATTGTGGACAGCTGCTTT
This sequence comes from Anastrepha obliqua, assembly GCF_027943255.1. Classification (NCBI taxonomy): domain Eukaryota; kingdom Metazoa; phylum Arthropoda; class Insecta; order Diptera; family Tephritidae; genus Anastrepha; species Anastrepha obliqua. Next base: position 79,127,106 of record NC_072894.1, read on the forward strand.
GCTTGCTTGTTTCGGCTCGTCTTCGATTTTTACCTATTCAAAAAGGTGGATCAAAGAACCTGTATAAAATTTTGTGTGAAAAACGAAATTAAGTGCGCGGATGCATTCCGAATGTTGACTGTGTCATCCGGAGAAGCTACTTTGGACCAAAGAAACGTTTATTGGTGGTACAAAATGTTCTCAGAACATTGCTAATGAGATGTTGGACTCTCTCCGCGACGACCCAAATTTGCTCCAGAGGATCATAACTGGTGACGAATCGTGGGTTTATGGTTATGACGCGGAAACCAAAGCTCAATCATCTCAATGGAAGCTACCACATGAATCAAGACCGAAAAAAGCGCGCCAAGTTCGGTCAAATGTAAATGTTTTGCTTACCGTTTTCTTCGATTGCAGGGGCGTCGTGCATTATGAGTTCTTACCACAGGGTAAACAGTCACCCTATTCCCCAGATCTGGCCCCCTGTAAGTTTTTCTTGTTCCCGAAACTGAAGAGGCCCAGGAAAGGACGACGCTACGCTACGATTGACGAGACAAAGACGGCATCGAAAGAGTAGCTGAATAAGATAAAAAAAAATTATTTCTTGAAGTGCTTCGAAGATTGGTGATTGGCACCAGTGCATAACATCTCATGGGGATTACTTTGAAGGGGACAAAATAGATATTAATGAATAAAAAATAATTTTTGAAAAAAAAACACAAAATTCGCGATACTTTTTGAACACACCTGCTATAGTGAAAAATAAAAAAAAAATTTGAAAGAACGGTGTTTTCATTTCTAGTACTTGTACTTATTGAACCCCCCTCGTATATATACATAATTTGCGCTTTTACCCTTTACTGCTTGCTTGATCGAGCTCCTACTGATCTTCGCAACAGTTCTTCGGTTTCTGCATTAGCCTATTTATTTATCATAAATATCAAGGTCGCTGACGATTTTTCTACAACTCACAAACGGGTTTCGTTTAGCCATTCGCAAGCTTTTCTTTTGTCGCTTTCATTTACTTGGGTTGGATGACCTGTTCGACATGCATTTTCCACTCTATTTTCTTTAACGTATCGATTAACCACCTTTTGGACTTTTGAGCTATTTTCGAGTGCGATATACCTTGTGTGAAATGGGCATCAATGATGATGTTCTGGTATTTAACTCCTTTCGAGTTGAAATTTTTTGTTTTGATAACTAAAATATACGCAACGAAATTTAATTGAATAAACTGCCTACGTTTCATTCACACCACTAATATTTTCGGGGATCGCCTTTTTACACAATGCATTAATTAACGGCTAACTTTTGTGGAACGTAAGTTAGGAGATGACATCAAAACGCTTCGACTTCGCCTACAGTGATTGCCAAAAACTTAAGGGGAGAGCCTGCTTTAGAGGGTTCACAAAATCGATTTTTTCGTGGATGTTTTTGGGAAGAAAAGAAATATTCGATTGAAACGGAACTTTCAGGTTTTATTATTATATATTTCAACAGTCTTCTCAAATTTTTTCATTAAAATATATGTCATATTATGCCTGGCACAAGCAGGTCGCAATTTTCATTTCAAACCAAAAATCCAAAACAATTTTTATTTTAGTATAGTATTATATAACTTCTAGTTAAACCAAGAAAATTAAACAAAAAAAGAGAAATTCAATAATTTTGCGCTAATTAAAAAAAAATCATTTTTTTGGAAAAACAAATTCACTTCAGATTGGTTAAAAAGTGGGTTAATCACAACTTTCTTAAGGTTTTTTAGGTTCAACTAGAAGAGAATTTAATTCCAAATACAATCAATGTTATCTCGTTTCGATAGGACGTAAAATAAAAAACCGAGTAATCGCGCGTGAAAGTTTTTGTATATACCGGCCGCTCGTATACCTGCTCGACGCTTGTTCACAATTTCTTTTGTAACTCCGAAAATATTTTGAATTTGCTTTTGAAATTTTGAGGACAAATTTTTGGATAGTTTGCTTCCCAAAGATTTATGCAAAAAAAAAATATCGATTTTTTGAAGCCTCTAAAGCAGGCTTCCCCCTTAATCCTATCAAAATTAAAAAGTACGCGAAGTGTTAGTTGTATTAAAAAATATAGACGGAGCAATAAATTTTAGGTCTACGAGGAGGTGTACCTTGATTTTGAGGAGGGATGTATGCATGTAGGGCACGAGTTTTTCATAACCTTTGTGTATACATACATACATATAGTACACAAAATATCAATAGTTCTCATGTCACTTGAAGTTTTGTAACTATGCACTTACATACATACGTACAGTAAATACATATTTTTTTGAGTACAACACAAACACTTTCTCAAAACCTTAAATTTCCTCTGGACAAACCTCGGCTCATTCATTATTCCGTGAGAAATCGAAATACATACATATATGAATATACTCAATCGGTGTCATAACATTGATGTGACGGCGAACCGGACTAGCAGGGGAAATTCCTACGTGTCAACTGCGAGAGCGGCAGAGTTAACTGAGTCTCAATGTATGCATGAGCGCATGTGGGTACGGGATTTAATACAAAAACAAACTCTCTATGGCATCGCATTCAATGCATCATGTGTTCCCTTTTGCCGGCAGTATTATAGGCGATTGTATCAGGCCGGCGTAACACATTAATTCGACGGCTTTGTAAACGAGTGTGCTACATAAATATGTATGTGTGTATGTGTATATGCATGCCCATATCTTTTAACATTTGTATTAGTGAATAATTTAATGTATGTATATCCAGTGTCAGTGACTAATCGCACGCTGAAACTAACAATAGAACACCAACGCTGTATTTACAGAGCCGACGACGTCGACGGGCGTATACAAATACTACAGAGGGAATATTAACGCTTGTACTCAAAGATGCCACAGGCGAAAAAAAATATATAAACACGAAAAAACAACTGCTTGTAAAATGCGAAGTATAGTGATATATATTTGATTCTGTTTTCTTTTTGTTTGAATAAATAGCTTTTGCTTTGTTTTAGAATGAAAATAAATAATAATTAATAAAAATTAATAAAAAAAAATTAACTTGATTTTAGAATATAAATTACGTTGATTTGAACGGTGTGTAGTAAAAATTAATAAGTTTAGTTTTTTTAAAGGTTTTTTTAATCCTACATTTTTTTCAAATAATTTTTATTTTTATTTTTTAGCACCAATAAAAATAATTTAATTATTACAACCAATATACAAGTATTATATAAAACTTTATATTTGTTAGATGTTAAAATTTAGTTCAATTTGAGATATCAATTCTGTTCACAAAATGGTTTATAACTTTATATATACATATAATAAAAAAATTTACCATAAAGAATAATAATTGAAATATCAAAAATTTTATGAGCATGATAACTTTGTTGTAAATTAGATACATTTTCAAATCATGAAGTTAACTTGAAGCTGTGAAAACATATTGCGAATTTTTCTTTTAATAGTAAAAATGTACAAGATAAGATGCCAATCACGCCAACGCCGAAAGTTCTGGGTGGGCGAATTATATTTACATAAATCGGCAAAACGTTGGCACTTTCAGTTTTGCGCAAAGTTGCAAGAGACGACGAATGATACATACAATTATGCTTTTCTATGGAATTTATTAAATTTTCTTCAAACATTTTTGAAAAGCAAATGTAAATAAACCATCTCTCTCATATGCCAAAAATTCACAAATGAAGCTAAGCCAAATAAAAGTAAATCAAGGGCAGGAGTGTTCAATTCCTAATGTCAAGAGTGCCGAAAATAGAATATTGAGCTATTTGAAATTTCGCCGTACTTAAGCGCTTCAAACGAAGTTAGGTCTAGAAATTTCCAATAATCGATTTTTATTTTTTCGATATTTCGAAAGTAATAAAATATACTGTGAAATTTTCATGCGGAAATTTCCAATATTATAGCTTCTACAGCCCATTAACTAGACAGAGAGTTCGCTCCTGTACCTCAAACTTTAAACTCATTTATCTCGAAACGACTTTTTCGGTGTTGTCAAAAAAAAAAAAACTATTTAACCGAATCGTCTGCAGTTTTAATATGTTGTTCACCACATCAATGGCTATCGCCCGTACTATAATCATATTATTATTTCAATTATGTCGTATGTTTTTAATTAAAATACTCGATCTTTAGAGTGTCAAATTCCAAACCGCGCCATTTTGTAAAAATTTTTGTTTTTATTCTAGCAATGGGACAGTCATACAGTCATACGGATTCATAATTTTTTTGGTTCTAATGTTTCAGATAAATATAAAAGCCAAAATGGACAATATCGTCCAGGCCCAATTTTTCGGGAGTGTCAAGTTCAGCGCCTTTTTTTGAATTATTAACCCTTAACTGGTATCGTGGGGGCCGCGCAGACCCCACGCGTTTTATTTTTTTGAATTTCTTAAAAACTACGCATAGTACGCGGCTGCCATTTTGAGTAATCTCATTACGTCGCGACACGCGGCGGGTGTCGGACGTTCGGCGCTGAAGCTTTTACCAGAGCGGAGCTACGTACGTTTCGGGGGCCGTGCGGACCCCACTATACCCCCACTAAACGTTGAAATACTTATGTTTTAGTTTATTTTTTCAAAGTTGATTTTATAAGAAATAAGAAAACATACATATGTTAGCTAAAGACTTTCGAAATAATAGTTTTTTTTATTTTTATAGTGGTAAGAAAAAAATACCAAAAAATTGTCCAAATTTTGTGATCTCTTGTAGTAAATAAGTTAAAAGAAGTATATGAATAAAAACTTATTAATTTCATAAAACAAGCTTGTTATTTGTCCTATCAAAATAATTCTTGAAAAAATTGTAGACATTTGTCTCCTAGAATCTAATTTTAATTGGGGGCCGCGCGGCCCCCACGATACTAGTTTCGTTAGTAAAATTTACGATACCAGTTAAGGGTTAAAATTAAAAAAATTTTTTTTTATTTTTTTTCATATTTGTATGTAAAAAAAGTTAAATAAAAAGCCTAAACAATTTAAATATCGTTTTTCATTTTGTTTGGTAAAAAAATTCCTGAAAATACTCTAAAGACCACCGAGACCCCTTAATATATTTCAGTATTAGCCTATTCATTTTTGACATCTATCGAGTCCAAGTGAGGAAAGTCAGCCTGCATCCTCAAGCCATGCACATTCAACGATGTAGAAGTGATTTCGACTTTTCTCTATTTTGAACTGCAACTGGAATGTAAATTCTTAACCCTTAACAATTCGCAATTTTCATTTTTTCATTTCAATTTCAAATTGTGAGCTACGCATCTGACTTTACATAATATAATAAAATGACAAAGAATTACGAACGGTGTGCTGTGTGTGGGCTTCAATGCATAGCTGGACCTTTTATACGAAAATTATCCATTAGTGAACATAAAGAGAAAATCGTTTGCCTTTATACGAGTATATGGATATATATGATATAGAAGGTGAAGCAAAATTTATCATCCGATTATGTTTTTTAGTCACTTTTTCACTAAAGAAAATGTATTTTCAATGAAGGAAATCTTTACGCGTTCCATTGCTTCTGTGCTTGTATGCTGCAGCTTTTAGTTCGCAAGTGTGAAATATGATTGACGACGACGCCATTTCCAAAAATTATAAATCTTCCGATGTGATGCTTTATTTCGCGTCACTTTTATATGCTCGCTAAAATCGCTAAATTACCCATTGATCCATCACTGCCGTCTGGTGCAGGAATTGGTTTTAGAAAAAAGAAAATTATGCTCTGTAACCTAAAAATTATATTCTTCTGCTTGAGTGGTACGATAACCGCCCACGCGATGTTGGCCGAGTTTAACAAAGCGCGCTAGTCATTTTCTTCGCGTGCTGATTGGTGCCAGTCGAACACACCAAGTGAGGCCAAGTCCTTCTCCACCTGAGCTTTCTAATGCAGAGGAGACCTTCATCTTCCTCTGCTACCACTGGTTGCATCGAATACTTTCAGAGCCGTTTGTATCCATTCGGACGACATAACGCAGCCAACAGATCGCTGGATCTTTATTCCTCGCGCTATGTCTATGTCGTCGTAAGGCTCATAAGGCTCATGGTTCCATCTCACATTTAAAACTAACAGAAGTCTACCAAAGTGGCAACAATGACTTCATATTTAAATACCTCTATGCATGTATGTATCTTCAATGGCCAGTCTGTGTATGGTGATAGCCGCATGTGTACATATCCGCATATTATGTGCTGATAAACCACATTGATGATTCAACCTACTGGGCGGCATCAACTGTTGAAAACAAAACCCCCCTTATTGAATAGAGCAAAAGCAGCACAAAAACGAGTGTTGATGACGCGCTCATTTTCATTGAGCTTGTCCGGTTGGCATTAAATTGTCACAATATCAAAGGAGGCATATACACATATACATATGTAACTATGTAGGGACATACCCACTGAAAAAATTAATTAAATGGCAAGAGTAAAAGTGACAAAATAAAGAAAAAATGAGATGAGAGCGGCAATAAAAAAATAGTTCATTTGATTTAACCGTGAAATTATGAGCAAAGGATTTTTTCTATAAAATCAGCATAGCTCCAAATTGACCCAGCTTTGTAGAGCTTGCTGATTTGCCCTTTGGGCTGGAAGTTATGTATATACAAATTTTCACATGCATACATACGAGTACGCAAGCACTTAAGATCGGCAGATCCAAAATAATATTTGCTTGTGCAAATTTAATTTTATTTTCTTTAATAAAGCAGAGTTCAAAAGCTCGGATTTCGACTGAATCAGTAATAAAAAGTGATAAGAAAAATTCGCGTGATGACAATAGCAATATAATTTTATTATTATGGTAAATAAAATAATGTATGTGAAAACACCGCTAGACAGCATAAAATAAAATCGGAAGATTTCGTACGATCTGTTTGGTGGACGTTCAGAGAGGCACATGCTTTGCAGGATTTCCTACCTAATGCCGAGTTATGTATATGCACAATGCCAGTTTATAACCAAAGCTGATAGACTGTATGTCTTCAGCCTGCATTTTTCAGGCAGCGATCATTTTCGATTTTAATTCCTTCTTGACCACAACACCGCTGCCTTACAAGCGAAGGACGAACTGATAGCAAAGCATAGATATAACTCATAACTGGCGCGATGTCAACCACACCATCGAAAGCATTATATGCGACATTAAACTTCCTGCCGGTAGATCTGCAGGCAAAATATATCGCGCGTAGCACGGCAATAAGGCTGAACACTCTAAGTAAGTGGTTAAATAAGAGCTACGATCACGGCAAAATCCTGGCTGGCTTTTCGGAGATTCCCGGATTGGTGGACTATGGACTCCCGCCCACACTTGTCATTACAACGTTCACGACCCTCCTACCCTCAAGGGAAGAGTGGGAACGGGCCGATGTAAGACAGGGCGAATTCATCCATGTATACACAGATGGATTAAAGCTCGAGGGCAGGGTGGGCGGAGGTGTATACTCCGAGCATCTGGGGATCTCCTTCAGTTTTCGGCTCCCCAACTACTGTAGTGTCTTTCAGTCCGAACTCATGGCAATAACGAAAGTCACGACACTGGTACAGTGTGATGCGATATCCGGAAATGACATCTACATTTTCACTGACAGCCAGGCGGCGATAAAATCCCTCATAAAACAGTCGACAACGTCCAAGGTAGCCATGAAATGCCGCACATCTCTTAACGAGATGGCTGAGTAGAGCCGATGAACTAGCTAGACTCGGCACCAAGTTGACCGATGAGTATATAGATAATGGCATAGGCATACCCTTACAAACATGTAAGCTACTTATCCTTGAAGAAATCGTAAGGAAAGCAAACGAAAGATGGCGTAACGAAGCCAAAATCGCCCATCAACTGTGGCCGACTTTTAGTGCTAAACGCACAGAATCTTTACTAAGCCAAAATAAACACAGTCTTAGCACACTGATTTCAGTCATAGCGGGACATTGTCTAATAGGTAGGCACGCCCAAAGGATGGGTGTGCAAGCACATGACTTCTGCAGAAGTTGTCTTGATGAGGAAGAGGAAGAAACCATTTTACACCTTCTGTGCCATTGTCCTGCTCTATCCAGACGGAGATTCGCTATTTTAGGCAGACAATTTTTTAACGAATTGGAAGATCTCAGTTTCGCAGAAATAGGAGATATTCTAAAATTTTTGACAAACACACAATGGTTTTAGGAGAAATAGGGAAAGCTCCCCACGCGGCACCACAATGTGCTATGAGCCTGAGTGTGTCCCACAGGACAACCCCTTCAACCTAACATAACCTATAGGTGTAACTGCTTTGATACCTAAATGACAAATAATGTTAGTATTGCAGATAAACACGAAAATTGAGGAGAGACTATCTTCTGCAGGTTGAATGGTTTCGGCGGATGAAACACTGTGATTATGTTGATACCTGCACGCAATAATGCCGACGAATTAGAGGCAAAAAAAAAGGCTGATCCAGCAGCAAAACTAGTTAGTGGAAAATTTCAGCAGTGCCTAAGGTGTCTATCTGCTGTCTATGTATTTATTGTTATGGAAGCGTTATGATTAAAAACACAGACTAGAGCCGTGAGGCATTTGGTGATCCATAGAATAAGCAACGTGATTTTAAGGTCCTAGTTGACTTAGTCTCGCTGTTTTGCAAAAATGTATACATTTTGTATACCCTCTGTGTAGCCTTTCACTTAATGTGTACGCTTACGCTTACGCTTACATATATGTACATGCATATGCATACATATGCACGTACATATTTATAAATTTATATCCGCACTATTGTTCTTTTTGGCGTGCAACTGGTTGCATTTGAGTAAAGTCAAATGGTATTTTAAGTCAATAAGTACATACCTATAAAAAAAAGAAGTACATATAGACATACATACATACGTAATGTATGTGTATGAAATATGTTTGTGTATACTTGTTTGCTGACGCCAGCATTTTATGAAGCGGAAGTAGCACTTATGGGCATTATTATGTGACATTCATTTGTGCTCGTTCGCTCAAAATCCGACGCCTTGGCAGACAACCGTTGATAATGTCCGGCAAAAGCAAAAACACAAAAAATGCTTCCCATCATTCGTGCTGTGTGTACTGCGTATGCGGGTCTATATACACTATATGCAGAAGTGTATGTGTGTGTGTAAACATTGTCATATGTACTGTAGTATGTACAAATAGGAATAGCTGTGAATGATAGATAAAAATGCATTCAAAGCTGTCAGCAGCAGTATGCAGCATATACATATGTATATGTATATGTACATGCCATGTAGTCAAATCTATTAGTTCTGTACTATCTTACTATCTTTTGGTAGTTTGCTTTGCAGCTCAAGTAGTTTGTCTTCTATCTTTCTTCATAGCTAACAACTGGTCATTTTAGCGTGGATATGTGCCACGTAATGTTTGACGAACAAGTTAGCCTGAAGTAGAGACTTTATAGTGGTAAATGAACTAGTCCACAACATACACAAAAAGGGCTAGCCCATTTTGTGACGAAAATCACCAGTTTTGGACCAGTTGAAAAAGTAAAGAAATATTGATAAATTTGCGAAATTTTGAAAATATTTTCTTATAAATTCAAATGTTAGATTAGGTTAGGTTGGAATGGTTGCCCAAGGAATGAGTACACTTGGACGTAGATACACGCATTCGCCTTTGTGATAAATTCAAATGTTACACACCTTTTTTCGTATTTAAACTTGCTCGACTTTTTAAAATAACTAAATTCCGAATACTTATATAAAATCAGAAACTCGTTAAATGATAGCAACTCCAAATAAAAATGATTAAATATTGCAACATAATAGAAAAAATATTTGTTTTGCACACATCACTAATTGTTCAGTTAGCAACCAGTTCTCGTTTGATTCTAGAATACCAGAATACTTGCGAGTAGTTGGTGTTTTCACTGCAGGGCTCGTACAAAGACAATCATATCTATATGTATCTATATGCGTGCGGAAGTATAGGGTGGTTTTTAGATGCATGAGAACTAACGATATCGATCACTATGGTTTGACAGCTGAGAATGGCAAACTGTGCTGACTCGTAACTTATATTCAAAAAAACAAAAAAAAAAATGTCATGAAATTATCTACCAGATTATAATAGGAAACATGCATTTCAACAATATTTCTGTTTTTTAAGTTCTCAAGCTCTTGAAAAAACACCCGATGCATGCACAAATGTGTGTTGTTGTACAAATAAATTCCATATGTGGGTGTTACGTATAATTTTATGAAGAACAAATAATTGCATTGTTGGTATTCAATTAAAATATGTCTGTTTCTTTTATGCTCATTTCTCCAATATTCAGTTTATTAAGTTAAGTAAATGTAACGGAAGTTACATAATACATAGTACTGTGAACAGAATATAAGACGAATACTGAAATTTAAAATAAGTGGGTTCATCGGATATTTTTTTATTTTTTACTTTTTGTGATCATTTGAAAAAACATGGGTTTCTAGATTTCATTCGGCTATAGAGAAGTTGGGAATATTTCATTCAAAGGCAGGCCGTGTTTACACTTAGGGCTGAGCGACATATTGCAATATTATGACTCTTATTTACTTTTTAATTTTTTTTCTATTTTTTATAAAAATAAAGTTCATACTACAGCCACAAAGTTTCAAACTTAGTACCAAACTTAAAAAATGTTCATAAAAATTTCAAACTTTTTATTAAGAGCTTTTATAACAATTCTTGGTTTAAAGCTATGGAGACCACTTAAGTAAGTGCTGGCGATCTGGTAAATTTCATGTATATCAAAAATTTCGATCGTTCATTAAAAAAACTATCAGTCATCAACTCTCGAATGTTCTACCAAAATGGGATGTGCGAATAAAATAAATATTCAATTTTGAAAAAATATTTGTTTTTTAGACAATAAACCATATTTTTATAAAACAATATAATAAACATCAAAAAAAGAAAAAAAGTCAAGGTGCTATATTTTTTTCCCCAACCCTTGGTTAAAGATATTACTTAGCATAAAAAACATTAAAATCGATTCAGTGGCTTACGTATCTGTAAAGAGCGAATAATAGGTGAAATGGTTGAAGTACCATTCTGGCACTTTCCAAGTAGCTTTATAGCCCCATTTTGATACCATTATGGGACCTCCAACGGGCAGATATCTATAGCCAACCAGAGCTGTTGATGTAGCAGTTGTGATGGGCTTCCGGTTGGAGCACTGTCCCAGCTTCTGCAAGGGATATTAAACGGCAAACTTAGTTTTTCTGCAAGTGTGCCGAACATCCAATGACCGGTAAACCCCGCTAAGAGTTTGGAATTTGAATGGCGTGGGGTACACCCAAGGCTTTCTGAGTTCTGCGGCTATTGAAATGGGACCAGAGGGTTTTCGAAATAGTACACGAAGAAATGAAGCTCCATTTGATCTGCGTTTTCGTGAAACATAAGTTTTGCAATTCCACTTTAACAGTAGTCGGGAGGGAGCCGATGACCGGATGGGTGAGACCAATTCAGTTAATTCCTTCCTGGCAAGCTCATCAGCAATTTCATATCCCTCATGTGCTCGAACCAAGATCAGCGAAATGTTACCTGCACACCAAATATATTTGAGATATATACATTAGGGTGTCCCAAAAAAAATTAAAGTGTTTTTTTTTTAACGCACACCCTCTTATTTTGTTCGAATGGTCTCAAAACATCTAAAAATAAAGTTTCGTCTATTTAGAATCACGGCAACCCGTGCCGAGTTGCGCGGAAACCTAACGGTACTTGTAACGTACGGCGCGCGCGAACTGTCGGATTGATTGCGTGTAATTACTTGTTTGTTTTATTAGTAATCGCGGGTTTTTCGTGTAGTCAACATGTCGGTGGAGTTACGAAGTTCCAAAAAGGAGATATTTTAATAGGGGACGTAAAACATCAAATTACCGGTTCTAAACTTCCCTCTAACGGGCAAGTACTGGCAGTTTTGTTCTATAATATTCGAGAAGTGAACTTGAGTGTCAATGAAAGTGCAAATCTCACAATTCGTGAGTGTATTATTTATTGGGAAAAGGCACGTATACCGACCAGATCAATATCTCACTGTGTTAAGAAACTAGTTATCTTATACCAAGTTTGGAGAGAATTGCAAAAAAATGCGAAAAAAACTCAAGAAGTGTTTGAACAGTGTCGACAGGAGTTTGTTTCAAACTTAAACAATTTGTTTGACATCGCACATGCCAATGCTCTTCAATCGATTAAAATAAATGAAGATAAGATCTTCTTGCAGCGCCAAAGAGAACCAGGTCGGCCCGGTCACTTAGCCGGAGTGGACAAAAAACTAACAAAAAAAGAGGAAAGGACGCGCCTTAGAATCATCGAGGAGGAAAAGCGACGTGCTAAAAATTTTTCATCCTTAGCACCATCAACATCATCTTGCGAACCACCACTAGAAAAGTCATCTTCTGACTCTGAAATAATAGAATTAGAAGAAAATAGGCCCAGCGCAAGAGAAGCCTCCTCTCAGCCCGATAAAACTTCTATGCGGAAAAATATTATAACTCCCAAGTTAGTTGCCGCATTAGACATGTGTCAATTAAGTGTGAGGGATTCTGTCTTTATAATTGAAGCTACTATTGAGGCTCTGGGTCAAAATACGGATGAATTCCCTATAAGCAAGTCCTCCATCCATAAAGTTCGTACGGAAATGCGAAAAGAACGGGCTGAAGCTATAAAAATTGATTTTCAAAACAAGGTCCCGGACACGGTAACTGTCCACTGGGACGGAAAACTGTTGCCAGCTCTAGATTCACGTAAAAGTAAAGAAGAACGCCTACCGGTAGTTATTACGTACGATAATAAAGAACAAATTATTTCTGTTCCTAAATTGGATAGCTCGACAGGAAGAGGACAGGCAGACGCAGTTTGGGATGCTATTACGAACTGGAACCTTGAAGACAAAGCGCAGATTCTCTGTTGTGATACTACTGCTTCTAACATAGGCCGCATAAATGGAGCATGTGTGCTTCTCGAACAAAAACTGGGTAGAGAAGTGCTTATTTTTGCTTGCCGTCATCACGTTTACGAATTAGTACTTAAAGGCGTGTTTGAAGCGAAAATCAGTCAAATAACTACAAGCCCAGACATCCCATTATTCAAGAAATTCCGAGAAAACTGGAAAAATATCGATCCTGAGAAAAAACAAAGCTGTACAGAAAAGCTATCTTGTTTTAATGTTTCGGAAATTGACAAGCTGGTAGAATTCTACAAAACTGAATTAACCAAAGAAATCGTTAGAGATGACTATCGCGAATTAATTGAGCTTTCAATTATATTTCTTGGCGGAGATTCAGAAAAGAAATATAAGATTCGGCCTGCAGGTGCTATGCATCAGGCTCGATGGATGGCGAGAGCCATTTATTCATTAAAAATATCGTTACTTAGCTCTCAATTCAGAATTTCAAACAAGGATAAGGCAGCTCTGTTGGACGTATGTCTGTTCATCGTGACATCCTACGTAAAACCCTGGCTCCAATGTATTTTAGCAGTAAAGGCGCCGTATCAGGATTTGTGTTTTTTGAAGGCCATGAAAAATTACGAAACAATAGACAAAAGCATTTCAAAAGCAGCTTTGCAGAAGTTTTGCCAGCATTTGTGGTATTTGACAGATGAAGTATCTATTCTGGCTTTATTTGATGATGATGTCGATCTAGAAACTAAAGTAAGAATGATTGCTAACTTAACTAGAGAAAACCCAACAGCCCACAATAAACGCTACATTGTATCCAAAGAAGAACTCTGTGGCCCACTTTTTGCTACGTTAATTAAGGTTTGATTTTGTTCTATGACTAAGTTTGTATAATTGATAACTGATCTATCTGTTTTAATTTCAGAGAGAAACATTGATGACTTCGTCTCTGTCAAAAGCAAGTTCCTGTTTAATCGACTCCAGATTGCCGACAGTTTTCTGAACAAGTGCCCCTCTTCGTGGTCAAATGATGATTCGTTTCTACAGGCTAAAAAGAAGCTGCTAGGACTGAAAGCAGTTAATGATACGGCAGAAAGAGCGGTTAAGTTAGTGCAAGACTTCCATGGTTTGATCACTGTTCAAGAGGAGCAAAAGCAATTTTCATTACGTTGCGTACAAGAACACCGACAGGTATATCCCGACTGTAAAAAGCGAACTTTGAAAAGAAAATTCGATGTTTTATAATAAAAAGAAAATAAATACGAAATATGTGTTTTATATTTATTTATTTAATTAATCTAAAAATTCAATTAAATCTTTCTCTATTGTGAGCCTATAGCTTTCATACTAACTTTTAAACTCAAAGTTTGACATCAAGTCGGCACGGGTTAATGACATCCGATCTCAATAATATTTTATATTTAAGTTTTTAAAGTCAAATGGAAAAAAAATAAAGGGTGTGCGTATTGAAATTCCGAAAAAAAAAATTCCCCCTTGTAGCCTGGGACACCCTAATATACATATATATATATTTTGGGTATATACACCAGGAGTTGACGAGCTTGCATCTGCACCACGGATTTCTGCCTTGATCGTAGCACGAATATCGGGAAAAATGTTAATATCTCCCGCGCTCCCGGGTTCCATAAACATTCTGTATGCCTGCAGGATCGCAAAGACTTTTGCCTGAAAAACACTAGCAGCACTCGGCAGTTTTAAGGAAATATAAAAAATAAAGAGTAGTTTTTATTAATGGGTCGCATTCCTCAACGTTCAGATTTTTTGATAGGGACATTTGTAAAATCAGCTGTTGCTGTTTTAGCAGCAGTGTAGTGTAGATCACCGGTCGCCTGTCAGTGTAGTAAATCAACGGTCGCCTTCGTCTAACTTATCTAAAGGTAGGCACAGGAAACTTGCTGTTTCGACAGGTTGAGCCCAGAGGGAGAGGCGTGTTAGATAAGTGGGTTTAGTGGGGCATGTGAAAAGGTGGTTAGTGTCGTGCTTGGTGTCTTCACATGCTGGACATATGCTTGGTATAGCTGTGTCAATTCTGGATAACTAGGAGTTTAACCTGCTACAATATCCAAAACGTAATTGTGCCAAGGTAACGCGGGCCTCTCGGAGTAGCTGAAGTTCTTCATCTGGTTGGATTCCGATTACGGCATTTGGGGGTCGGGTGCTTAAGAAGGTGGTATGGGTATCCCAATGAATGCCCTTACTGTCTGTCTAAACACTGTCCAGTAGTTGTTTGTTCAATTTGGCCAGGATCTCATCGGCGTAATTGAAGAGGTGTCTCCTGACGTGCCTGGAAGGTGGCTCTGGCTCAAGCAGGTGTCTACATGGGTGAAACCTACGATAGCACCCTAGCAGAAACTTTTTGCTAAGCATGTAGTTTGTTGTGCTCCTTTAGTGATAGCATCGGTGGCTCGTTGTGAAGGTGTTGAAGAGGGGATATCAGGAGGCAACCCATCGCTATCCGAATAGCAGTGCTTTGGCAAATCTGGAGCTTTATCTGCTGCGTATCACTAGTTCTAGGCGACCAGACAAGCTCAGCGTAGTATAGAATAGGCTTTAAATGTCCATAGCAACATTTCTTTGCCTTTGCCCCAAGTTCTGCCGGCAAGCGATTTGAAGACCTTGTTGTGATTTTGGACTTTAGTGGCATTTGCGGTTTTGTGCGCACAGAAGGAGACCAAACTGCCGAAAGTTACACCAAAAATTTTGGGGTTGTTAACATCTTTTTATTTAATTTACCATATGTACAACCAACCACAAATTATTTGAAATTTGCTTCGCCCACATTATGATGCACTTAAAAATGAACAGCTTGGATTTAAATGATTTAAATGGATGTTGACCCATACTTGTTCAAAACTTTGGTTAGTGCCGACATTACCATTAACGAGATCGCAAAATTCCGGTTTCCCAGCAAGACGATGTAACATGCCATGGAGCGTGTGAATCGGTCACTTAGGTCGGGTTAGGTTATGGTGGTAGTCGGTTCATACGACCAACTCACTTAGACATTACAGGTCCGCTGTGATACCACTGTGCGACACGAGAACCTTATTTATTTTCCTACGTGAAACCATTTTGCGGCTCTTATGAAGCTCGGGGTTGGTCCAATCCCCACGCCAGGCAGTTCTGTAGGAGAATTGAAAAAGTGTTTACCTAGACAACCAATTGCAAAGGAAGTGCTCCGGTCACTTTATTGGGATGAACCTATAGTGTCCGAAACAAAAAAATGGGTCTATTAATTTGCCGCGCATAGTGCCATTTGTGCAGTACGACGTAGAAGCCAGCATTCGGCGAGTTATTCACGAGTTTAGACCGTTCAGGCGAGAAGTTTCTAATTTTCATTCATTCAATGATTTATTTGGAAAAAAACACATTTAATGTCACTAAAAAATGTCGAAAAAAGAGAGATTGTGTCATGTTTATCTCCGAGAATGGGGAGAATTTCGAGTTTACAAGGAAAGTAAAATAAATTGGATGCCGTGGGTCTCGTTTCTTAGGAGCATGGTACAGTTTTTGAACAGAACACCAACCAATTTTTATATTCATTACCGACAGCGAGACTTAATAAGTAGATTCGTTTTCCGATCATTTTGGGTACTTATTTACTAATGTAAATACATATGCACATATACACACCTGACTCCAAGGTAAAAACGAAATAACACAAATAAATCTAATCTGATTGAATTTTTACCTAATACATACATATGCATCATTAATGTATGCATATGTATCCATGTATGTAGGTACAGCGAACATTCACTTAAATGATTATTGAATAACGTGAATTCCACAGGTATTCCGTTTTATTTGATATTGGGAAACCGAAGCTCTCGCATTACTCTCCAAACAACTACATATTTAGTTGCATGATATTGACGAGCTCACTTGCAGCAGATTCTACGTACTTATGAACCGTCATGCCGCCTCCCATAACTAGGCCATTTTATACGCACTTACGGATTGGCATGGAAATGGGACTTGCATTGCTGTATAAGCCTTAATACGAGCGTTTACATTCAATTTGCAAAATATGCGAAAGAGTGCAAGAGTGCAAGAGATGGGTGGGTAGGTAATAAATGCACGTGCAGGTAGACAGCCAGACAAAATCCACTTTATGGCCAACTTTCCAGTATTCAATTAGACAGCACTCTAAGCGCATACGCACATAGTTAGCGTAAACACACACATGCACATATAAGTATATATTTCATGTATGTATTTGTATCGAATATGAATGGAGGGAGGAAGTGGCGGAGGAAGGAAGTAGCTCTATACAAATGCCATATGTACCGTAAAGTCATACGAAAAACGCATTTGGATATAAAACGTACTAAACGGCTTGAAAGACCGACAAATCGACCCAGCTATTGCTTAGTGCGCTTAAATGGTCAACACCTATGTGGTTATTTACATTTATACACATGTGTGCGGCACACACATACATACATATGTATGTAGGTATCGCTGTAGCTATGAAGTCGATAGCCTGTTGGGCAACAACGTCAGCAAAAGCAAAAAGTGTGGCAAGCATACATACACATGCATATGTATGTAGGTAACAATAAACGACAGAGCGAATGGAATTGGAATGTGGTATGGTATGATTTCGAACGGAATGTTAGCTGCCATTTATGGTGGTGCCACCATTACTCACATACATGAACACATACATACATACCTACACATCCATTTCCACATATTTACTAGTTACGCGGTTATGTGGTGTACCGGTAAACGAGAAAAACAATAAAAAAAACAAAAAACAATGAATTGCACTCATTGTAAAATATTGGAAAAATAGCAAAGCAGAAAATAAACAATAATGAATGTACGCGAATGTGTTTGAAACCATCAACTGGAGAATTCCACAAAGGTATTTTCAATAATATGGCAGAAAATTAGTGGAATTTCACACACAAGCACATGATTACATATGCATCGACATCGACTTACACACACATACAAGCATACTTCTGAGAATATAGTGAAATGTAATTAGAATAGGTTGATAATCGTTAAAAACAAAGAAAAAGGTATCTAAAATCTGTATTTATGACAGGGGCAAGAAAAGAGAAGGTTAATGACTTTGTTTTCAACAAAAGTGGCTGGCATAGCTACGGGAATTATATTGAAATAGCCCAACAAATGCGAATAAAATATTTGCATTAGAAAGCAAAGGTGATGGTAATACTTAGTAAAGTAGCAAGGCGTGGCAATTTAAATGTAAGTATGTGCATACACAGGGTCGCCCATCTAGCGCTTGGAATTTGAATTATCGATGTTCTTTTGTTTAATTTTTCACGATGCGTTAGAAGTTTCGTTTAAGGTTAGACATTTACAAAATTACTCGCTATTTGCTTGAATAAATATGGAAAATATGGAAAACATTCAAAAATCAAATAACACAGGCTTCCGCAAATTAACAAAGGTATTAGGCGGCCGCCATAGCCGAATGAGTTGGTGCGTAACTAGCATTCGGAAGTGCGCAGGTTCAAATCTTCGTGCATGAAATACCAAAATGAAGGAAAAGTTTTTTCTAAAAGCGGTCACCCCTCGACAGGCAATAACAAACCTCTGAGTGTATTTCTGCTATGAAAAAGCCGCTCTTAAAAATGTCTGCGGTTCGAAGTCGGCTTAAAACTGCGGGTTCTTCCATTTGTGAAACAAATCTACGGTTAGTCATGCGTTAACAAGAAGCAGGAGGTAAGACTGGATAAGAGCTGCCAAAAATCACATTTTATTGGAAGCACTTAGTGACTGTTAGTTAGATCGCGTTCATAGAGGGTAACATTTGTTGTCACTTGTGAAGCTCGCGCTCTGTCAACACCCTTTGTGTTCTCTTTTCGTTCTCGTTTTTCTCAATGTTGTAGCTCAAAGAGTGAACAATTTGAAACAGCTGAGCTGTCGTGTGTGAACACGGTGAGTGCCTAAGATCAGACCGTTGAACGGCGCTCAGCGAATTTTAAAGAATCAGCTAGTTGGCTGACGAACCCGGGGGTATGATAACAGTTTGTTTACGGAAAAATTGGGATTGTATTGGTGATTTGTGGAAAAAATCAACACAGCCTACGCTCATGTTGTTCATTTTAAAGAACGATTCATTGGATGAGTGTGTGAATACGAGTGAAATGAGCGGGCATAATTCGACTGCCGAGTATCTGGTGACATGGCAGCCGAGTTGCTCGCAAAATTTTTTTTGCACTACATCAGATTGGTAAAACCTGGTAATCCATCATCCCTGAGTTATATCGGTGCTATGAGGTATAACCGTTCTCGGTACCGGCGAATCTTGCTCGATCACTTTGTGATTGTTTTCACATGCAAATTTTTCGTCAAGCGAACAGAGCCCATGCAGAGCGAACAAAGAAGTGGCGAATCGAAAGTGCCTATAATCAGTTACAAGAACAATCGTAGGTGTTTCTAGTGCATTTTTCGTACTGAATATGAATCTGGCCTTTAAAATTGTCTATCATGTTAGAGCTTTGAGAAATTCTAGACTAGATGTCAAAAAAAAAGGCTATTTGAGCTATTTGTCGAGGGTCCGAACATTTTTTTTTCATATATATTTATAATATCATATAACACGCATACCTCGCTTAAAAATTTATTTATAATATATTTTTTTTTTAATTTATAAATATTTGAATTTATGACATTTAAACATTTATAAAGCACATAAACCCTTTGGGGATCACTGCAAAACATTATGGGGGGAAATGGCAACTGTTTACCACACAGAAATTTTTGCCATCCTGAAAGTAGCCGAAAGGATAATCGAGAGGAGATGGAGCGGGAAACAGGAGTTTTCAGTGACAGTCAGGTTGCAAAACAAATTAGGTTTGTACTTATACATATGACTTCCAGGACACTCCGGTGTTCAAGGAAACGAAATTGCCGATGAATTGGCCAACCATGAATCAGCGGTTCCTGAATTGGATCAGCGATTATGTGGGCAATCTAAAGGGGTTTTCAATTGGCGCGGGTCGATTTTGGCGCCCTGTGGCAGCCATTTTGTTTTGGTGACATCTGTCAAATCTTTTGTTTATTATTCAGTTGTTTATGCCAAATCATCATGGCAAGTTACACGATTGAACAGCACGTTCAAATGATAAAACTTTATTATCAAAATGAGTGTTCATTAACGCATTAACGTTGCGCGCATTGCGCCCATTTTTCGGTAGACGTGGTGGCCCTTCCAATTTCTTATGGCCCATATTGAACCATATGGACCTAGACGACATGTGGTTTCAGCAGGACGGCGCTACGTGCCACACAGCAAACGCCATTTTATTCCATTTCAACATCTACCCGCCTTTATTGAAAAACCCTATACATAAAGAGCGATGGTCCGGTCTAGAACGCTGTAGAACTGCAAAGTGTTTTGTGACAAGCCCGAACAGAAAACTGTCTACTAAACTTGGAAGGAAAGATGTTCGGTGGATGGTCGGTATCATTACAGGACACAAGCCATGGAGTCAGCATATGACCACCATTGGAATCATTGAGCTTGGAGGAGGCGGATAGCACTGAGCACTTTCTCTGTCAGTGTCCTGCCTTTGCTAGCGCACGGCTACGAGTTTTGGGTTCCGATGTCGTGAGAATGAGTAATATTCGTTCTCTAAAACTGGAGGATATTTACAGATTTGCCAAAGAATCTGGAAAATTCTCACAAGACTAACTATCTCTATCTCTGTCTCTATTCTTTCCTATCTTTTTCTCTGATACTTTTCTCCTTCTCTCCTTGACTATCTACCCTCTTTCCCGAGCTTTAAATACATGGGCTTTTTAGCCTGAGTGTTTTAGGAGCAACCAAATCTTCTGGTGCTCCTTGGCTCGACCTTTTCAAATTTCAATTTCATTTATTACTAAAACCACTAAAAAACAATTACAATAACTTAGGAAAGTATGAGATTAAAAAAAAAAAGAGTTCAAAGTATTAGCAAATTATAAATATCCCTCGAGATCTTGTTTAATTTACTAAGTCCACGCGCAATTGAGGCATTAGTGCATACTCGGCTTTCCAATTAACAAGATAAAAAGGGCGTAGTACACGTAAGGTATTTTGCGGAATATTAAGATCGATCCGATATAATAAAGAGGTATAAGTGACACTACAGTTCTCTAAGTTTCTAAGTTTAACAGATTATTAGAAGCAAGCGAGAGTTAGTGCCGATTTACAAAGGGATACATTTTGTTCCTGCGAGAAAGATGGACGGGCAGAGAGAGAGAGATCATTTTGTCTCTCGTACTGGCGACACGCTTTGTGCTGCTTATTCATATTGTCAAAGTTGAAGTTGGCCGAAAAACAATTTTTGACAGTGAATCCCCAATGGTGAATCAAAGACTTCGATAGCCCTCGAAAAATATCTGAGTACAATACCTTTTTGACTGAGGTGGATCAAAAACCAAAAAATTTAACTTAGCTTATTATGGAAAATAGGAATGAAATGGTACCAATCGACATATTTTTACATTATTGAGAATATTGTGAGGATTGTTTGGGCAAATCCCGCCGAGAGTTTTACTCGAACGTTTTCATGGTGTTTACTCACT
This sequence comes from Anastrepha obliqua, assembly GCF_027943255.1. NCBI lineage: Eukaryota > Metazoa > Arthropoda > Insecta > Diptera > Tephritidae > Anastrepha > Anastrepha obliqua. Next base: position 79,148,570 of record NC_072894.1, read on the forward strand.
TCCTTACTAAAGCTGCATGTCTACATATAAGTTGCACAACTGCTTCTTCTTCATTCTCCAGTAGTCATTGTAGGCTTTAGCCGTGTTCTAATGGTCAATGACTCGGGTCCATATGAAAATTTGGCACGCAAATGCAATAGCAACGATGTGAGCCTGGTAGAGATCTGGTTCAATTTATGATCCATTCTTTTCGACATTAGTTGGACAGCACAACAGCCTTTTGCAAATGTCACTACTGACAAGAGAATGTATACGGAAACTTTAAGTAAATTTATAAAAAACAAAAAAAAAAAAAAAAACATTTTATTTCAGAGATTAATTTCATGTTGTGTAAGTTTCCTGGCTGCTGGAGATGATGAATATCTGATAAGACCTGATATCCGCCTATTTATCACATCTATTGCAACTCGAATGGTTTCCACGTTTGAGATTATTAAGGAATTTTCACTGGCTAACAATCGGCGCTTTCGTCTTCGGTCTAAGTACTTCGTTGACCAGGAAGCCATATTAAGTTTCTCCAGAGCTGGTTACAAGCGCTTGTGTAGTAGAAATCGTTGCTTGACTCGGTTACTCTTTAATTTTCTTAGATTTTGAAGAAACAACAATTTTGCCTATTCAGCAATCCATTGAATTAAAGGTAATACTCAGCTTTCACTGGACGTAATTTGAAAAGCGAAGCCCTGGGTTCAGGTGTCTAACAGAACACTAATTATGAAATTAATTTTTTACAGTTTAAAAGAGCTGTTCGGGTTGAAGTATTATATTTGCTTGGCAGATGAAAAAAAACTGAGTGAAAAGGTTGCTTTGGGTTCATCATTTGGGCGATATGATTCCTTTTTTTTTTAACGCTCACATTCTCTAATATCGTACACCTTACAGGGTCAGGCTTTGCTCATCATAACTGCAGTTCTGTTAGATACAATACTTTTCTTAAGGAAAAGGCTGAAGTCGCTAATATGTTACACATTTTGAGAAAGAGTCGAGTAAGGAGGAATTGCTAATTCCAAAATATTTATTTTGGTACCTATGAAAAGCAAACGACACGCACGTTCGAGCTCGTACGCGCAGAAAATAAAATAAGAGAAGAAAATATTATAAAATCTGACAACTGAATCTCACTCCTACTTTGCCAAAGATACGGATAGTATTCTTAAGGGGGTTGAAGTTACATTTAGGCTAAAGTTATACAATATTAAATTATAAAAGCAACAAAAACATTTTCAAGTAAAAACTCTCTTAGTAAACATAAAAAGAGCTGAAAGTAGCGCATACTTACATATGCACATTGGGTGGGAGAATGGACGAAAAACACGGAGAGAAAAAGTGAAAATTGTAGTACGTGCAATAGGGTGCAATGACTGAAGTTAAAGAGTTCGCACGAATGAAACAAATGGCAACAAAGTAACAAAAGGAAGGAAACAAGCGAAATAACAAGAGCAGAAACAAAGTCGCAGAAAGGAGTAAAAGACAGGCGGCAATTAAAGCCAAAATTACCAAGGCGACAACAACGGCATTGCAAAGAAGTGAGGCGTCAAACTTTCTACACATACATATTTACATATATACGAGTGCATATACATACATATCGACTAACGTAGACCCGGAAAAGGGGTGGAAAAATTAAATGAAGCAATCTTCAGTTGACCATGCGGGCGGCAGAACAGGAGCTTAAGCAGCCCGCTGCTACTCAGTAGCAAAATATGCAAGCACAAACACATCCATACACACGTACCCACACTTGCGAAACATATAGTACCATTCATGCAAAGGCACAGCGGAGACAAAGCCACACAAAACAGCTACATCTGCACCATTGTCACTACGTGTGAAATAGTGCTTTATGGAATCATAGCATAACCTTATAGGGGAGAATAGGTGTGGAAGTGTGGTAGGAGAAGAAGCAGAGGTTTCGGCAAATGAGTGCCCGGCATTCACTTGTTCGCTCTATTTGCTTTTGTTGTTGTACATTGTCTTTGCACGCAGGTGTATAGGGGTGACAACAAAAAAAAAAAATTATGATGGTGTGGTGTCCATAGTAAGGCGAGAAGCAAAAAGTATAAAAACAAATGACAAGTTCAAAGAAGAAGCAAAATATGTGAATGTAAAGGAAAAGGAAAATTGCGTAGGAAAAGTGAGAATATACGAGGAGCCAAGGTTTGATTCTTTTTATACATATCGACACTGGTAATTTGCTATATTCCTTGTTACTGTAATGTTGGAATTTATTTGTTGTTGCTTTTTTACATGCCATGCTGCTTTTGTTGTTATTGCCACGGGTGTCTGCACTTGGTGCTTTTTTGTTTGCAGGCATTTTTCATGTTTGCTACAGTTGAGCAAATGAAATGTCATAGACAAAACAAAGGACCGAAATAGTATGTATGTATGTGTGTATGTTCTACACAAATATGTGGAAAAAGCAAAACAAAGAGTGTATACATATAAATAAATTAACAGTTTTGGCTTACAAATCAAGCAAGCGACAACAATGGAAAGTAGAATTTGACAAAGAATAATAACACTTGTTCACAAATTTTGATTTTTTTGCGTTCCGCGTATCGCTGGGTGGCTACTACCCAAAATCGAGTTCAGTATTTTCGTGGATAAGTTTGCGAGATATTTGCAATTTTGAAAATTTGTAAAAAAGTGGTTCCACTTTAATTAGTGATCAAGTGTGACTATGTTTGGTTTTTGCTTGAAAAAAAAAAATGAAAAAAAATCTGAATCAGGTAGCGATTCTATATAGGAATAGGAAAATGACATGCGGAGGAGAAAAAGTAACCAAAAATGTGTAAGCTAGTGTAATACGAAAATAGTGAAATAAAACAATAGAATAGAAACAAATAAAAATATGAATGGAAAAAGGCAAGGTGTGGTGTTAGGCAAAGTATAGGGTGTTCTTTTAAGCGTAAATCACTTAAAAAGGGGTAGCTGCCAAAACAGCTTAAGCAATCACCTGTACTTCACTATTCTAGGCCGTACACTCAAAGCCTTAAGCTGCAATTAGTGGATGCCATAACCGTTACTACAGCAATTAGCTGTTTTAATCAAACGTATGGGCATACGTGTAAACGATTATAGGTGCCGCACCATAACGCCACAACCATAACCGTAGCAGTATGCTTCTATTGAATTTTGGATTTTCCCCGTAAACAGCTGGGAAATACTTTACATTTGTTTTGATATTTGCGATAAAAATTTGAATATTAGAAATGAACCGCGAAAAATAATTGACTTTGTGCAAAATTATTCGCCATTTTATGACAATATCAATATCAGCTGTTTATGGTTATGGCGTGACTAATCGACACATGCTGTAATGTTGCGGCTATGGCGTTATGGCTACAGCACCACTAATTGCAGCTCAACACCGGAATTATATTTGAAAATTGCAGAATTTTATTTCCAAGTATTCATTATTCAGTTATTAATCGTGACAGAGTGTTACGTCTGTCAAATTGTGCTCATAGATGGGCATAACTTCTGGTTCAGTGGCTGTGTGAATACCGATAAGCAACTTCTAGTGCTGTCGTTGTCATGGCCAAGCCACCACGGGTGTATGCCATACTTTTTTCAAAACTGAAGATTTCTGATTCGGCATTGGTATGAGTTGCTGTGTGCAAAATTGTTTCAGCAGGCTGGTGAGTAACGTGCCATGCAGCGCGTGAAATCATCACTCGAGGTTTTATTGACCGAATCAACTTAAGAAACGAATCTGCCATTTGACTGGCTAAGACACGTGATGTGCTCGCTTTGGAGTGCCTTTTAAGATGTGCGTCAAGTCTCTGGTTTATGCTGGGAAACAAATTGGTAGCCAACATTCGGTGCGATGTCAGTTATAGTGGGGGAAAACGGTACAAACTTCAAACTTCCATGGCACATCAACAAAGTGGTAGTAGTGAAGCAGCTGATTAGATTTTTTTTTTTAATTTTAACTGACCCCTTTTATTGAATCATCAACAAAACACACGTCATTATTTATATTTTTTTTAGTTATTTTTGCTCTACTGCTGTCGAAAAAGCTGAGAACGTAGTATTGGTACAAACAGAGAACAAACGAAAAATAGTAAATTAAAAAAAAAAGATATGTACAGTGTTACCAAGGCAAAAAATATTACAAGGGCAAGCATTATCGTATTTTACAATGTATATGTACTGTATTTATGCATTCCAGGTGAAAAGAACTCAATTAAATCAGCGCATTTTATCCCACATCTCAACAAGCAAATTCCAATACAAAATAGGCTCAAAGATATCGAGCGCTCCTTAAGGGACGAGCAAGCAGGTTTTCGCCCTCACCGAAGCTATGTCGACCAAGCCAATACACTTCGAATTATAGTAGAACAATCAATTGAGTGGCGCTCCCCGCTCTACAAGCTGTTCGTAGACTTCAAGAAGGCGTTCGACACTATCGAACGAGATGCAATAAGGCTGGCACTCAGCAGAAAGCGAGTCCCCGCCAAGATAATCCGCCTCATCAAAGCCCTCCGCGATAACTCCGAACTGGCAGTTCTTCACAAAGGGGATATCAGCGATCCATTCACTACCAACGGAGGCGTAAGGCAAGATTGCCCCCTGTCACCCCTTCTCTTCGACATCGTCCTTCATGACGTCATGAGCTAACTGACCCTGCACAAAAAAGGCATCGTATGGAGTTTCCCCAGACATCTTGATGACCTGGACTTCATCGATGATATCTGCCTCCTCTCTCACAAACTCTCTGACATGCAGGCGAAGGTGGACAGACTAATCGCGCTGGCACGCACTGTCGGACTGGAGGTCAATATCGCCAAGACCATGGCTGTGAGAGTTAACCACAATAACGCAAGGCAGATATTGGCTGACGGATGCCCGGTGGAATTTGTCGAAAGCTTCTGCTACCTCGGCTGCATCATCACGGCAGATGGTGGAGCAGATGAAGATGTTAACTGCAGGCTAAACAAAGCAAGGGCGGCGTTCGGGTGAATGCATACAGTATGGGAGAGTTCGCAAATCTCCAGGCGAATATTCGGCTCATGCGTAAAGTCTGCATTGTTGTACGGAAGTGAAGCATGGCTGGTCTCTAACACCATCACATAGGGGCTAAAATCTTTCGTCAACAAATGCCGCCGCATCACATGCAGAATGTTTTGGCCAAACACCATCAGTAACGACGCACTGTGGAGATCAACGAATGAGGAACCCAGCCGGCGTTGGATAGGTCACACATTGAGAAACCCACCAGATAGCATTATGAGAATGGCACTGGACTGAAACTTGCAAGGGAGCAGAGGTCGCGGTGAACCAAAAAACACTCGGAGAAGGTCAATGTTGCGCGAACTGGCAGATGCCGATATTACATGGGACGACGCAAAAACAACATCACAGAACCGTGTACGATGGAAGAGTCTTGTCGAGGCCCTATGCTTCCGAGAAGAGTGAACAAGAAAAAAAAAAAAAATAACGTTACAACGTTAAAGATTTTGAAGACTAAGACTGAAAAAACAAACAATAAGGATTCGAATTCATTTCCACGATGTTGCCAGGAAGAGATTTCCACTCAACTGAAAATCAAACCTTAAAGTTGGCAGTTGATGGTATGAGTTGACGGCAATAGTTACCAAGCTCAGCTTGACATACACTTTTCAATTTTTTTTTGTGATCAGTGAAGCAGTAACATTATAATCTTGAGTACAACGCGGATACCGTTCATGGATTAATGTCGTATGTTTTTTTCTATACACAAAGTTTTTTCAGAAGTATTCTAAGCAGAAAACTATATTTCACGGGGTGATACCATTAGCTTGCAACTAGGCAATAGTGCAAGTCATTCATTTTGTATTATTAGAGCCCTGCCAAAAAAGGCTATCTAAGAATATTTCCATTAAAGAAATAATAAATTATAAGGAAGGAAAGTGAATGAAATGTTAATCTAAGCAAGTTCATTTGCATGCTTAATTGTTAATAGTTACTGCCGCCTTGCATGCATTTAGCTATTACCAAACAGACTGACGAAAGGTAAGCGAAATGTAATGCAGAGGTGGCGATTAACCCGCTGCCTTTATTTGACTGTCTACTTGTAGTGCTGCGGTGGCGATGCCCTACTGCTTTCTTAATTGAAATCATTGCGAGTAGATTAACAAGTTTTTGACAATTTTGCAGTCCATGATCGGTTGTTGTTGTTGTTGTAGCAGCATAAACATTAGGGAAATGCTACTTGACTGCCAATCCTTGGCTGCATATAAATCCGAGTTGCTTCAGAAACGCACCGACTATTCACGCTCAGTCCCTGGTACTGATAGATAATTACTTTAAACTGTTTCTTTTAGGGTAATAGTTCTATCGAACATCAAGAGATATGTGTAAGCAACAAAATTTTTGAAAATTTTAAAGAATTCTCTCTCAAAGGGAGAGCACAATTTGCAGAAACTTGCAAGTTTCAGTGATACCTGAACGTGTTAGGCAAAGTAGAGCAGTTATATTAAATTTTGTAGTTTGTTAAGTATTAATTTGGGTAAAGTTTCAGGAAAGGCTTCTAGGAATACGAAAACGAGTTCGGAACTCAGCTCGCGTTGTTTGCTTTGTGTAGTACTTAACTGAATGTCTAACATTCTTTTTACGCAAAGGCAAAGCGTGCTGAAGAGCTTTGTTATTTCTTTTAAGTTCGAACATTTAACATATGTCCACTTAACATTGAAACTAACTTCTGGCATACGCCATTTGAAAACAAACAATTGAATTAGAAATTATTTTGATTTGGTACTTCAGTCGATTGGTTACATATCAAAAATACATTTAGATTACACTCAATTGACCATTGTGTTCGAGTTTTCGTAGAGTAGAGCGAATGTCCTGATTTAAGTTTTGGACGGTGCTTATATCGATTTCTTTCAACTTTCGCTTGATTCGATTTATCAACTGTTGCTCGTTTCGTGCTTCCCAGCCCTTCTCGAACAACATCCGCTTAAGAACTGCCCAGAAATTGTCTATTGGGCGTGCCTTGGGCACGTTTGGAAGAATGTTCTTTTTTGGCACAAATGGTATTTTTTGCTCAATTAACCAATCCAATTTTTTTTTTTTGCATAATGGCAGCTTGCAAAGTCTGGCCAAAACATGATTAGTCGCTATTGTGATATTTATCGATGAATTTCTTCAGTTTTGGCAAGCATTGACCGATATAAACGTCAGCAGTGATCACTTTGGCTTTGTTTTTGCGAATCAATGGTTCTGAAACACACTTCGAAGAAATGGTCACCCACACTAGCACCTTCAGCTCAAATTTTGATTTGCTACCATATTTACCCTCGTTTGGTTTTGTTTCCATGTTATCAGTGTAGAAACCGACGTTGCCACTCAATTCATGATAAGAAAAAAGTACGATTCATCATCCAAAATGATGAGTTTTTCATTCGCAAAGTGCTTTCGACGAAGTGCAGTGCAGCAAATTGGTATTTTTTTGAGTTGTTTCGCTGTACATTTTGGTGCTCGCGTACGTTTACGATAAATTACATTGTTTTTCTTCAAAAATCTTGTAAACGCCAGACTTTGAAATGCCAAATTTCTGTGCTAATTGCGGGTTGATTGATCAACCTTGTTTTTGGCACTTCACAGCAGTTTTTTCGCTATGGCTGTACTTACTTTTGGTGGGCGACCCAGTATAACCTTATTTTCCGGTTCTTTTCCATTCCGGCAATCTTTCAAAACACGAAAAATAGTCGCACGGGAGATTGGTTTATCTTCAAACAGCTTCAGAATTTCACTTGTACTGAGTCGTCCAAACAGATTGGTGACAGATTTACGTAAATCCAGCTTGTACGGCATTTTGAATGGAAACTTTCGCGTTTATTTGACAGTTAAGTATGAGCACACTTGGGCATGACAAGTGCATGAAGCTACAGCTGTGTGTTTCTTTATGCACTCAAATATATGTCTGAAGTTAGTCTCAATGCTTAGTGGACATATGTTAATTATCTTCATTATCGTCACTGTCGAATGATGAAAAGCCAATAATGACAACCGCCATAATTCTGGATTTCACGCTTTACATTTCTAAAATTATAAATATACAAATGTTGTGTGGACAAAAATGCAACGCTATGCCACAATCAGCTGCCTTTCCTGCTACTCAGTACGAATTTTCAGCTTTCTCCCAAAAGTAAACGTCAAATTGCATTTTCTAGCAAGTGTTTCGTGTAAACGAACGCGATTTGACTAGATGTTTTGCTAATATGAGCATTAAAAACCGAGTTTCATCGAAAAAGAAAGATATCTATTAATTGCTTTCCTTTTCTCCAAAAAATTAAAAAGCGACGCTTACAAATTTTACAATTCAACTTGGGTACATGAGATTTCTGTTTTTCGAAAATACTTAGAACACATGTCATTAATTAGAATCCTTCGAACAGGAAAAGTGTGTTTTGATCAAATCTGCACCATCAGCTAATGCTTTTATTACTTGTCTGACTGGCAAAACATCTTCGGAGGTACAATCCATTGGCGGATTTTGAGTACTTGTATAATATATTACTGTTATTATGTTTTTTTTTTGTAATTTAAAAAATTATTTGATTTTCACTCCAAGATGGCACCACTCGCTATCGTTGCAGGTAATGACGCATCTTTGAGGTACTTTTCCAACTTTACTATTGCCGTTCATTCGTTATTATTTGCGAAGAGAGCAAAAGTCAACAAAAACCTGCCATCGAGATAAGAAATAGAAATTCGCTAGCCTAAAGAGCAATGTCAATACCGACAACAGCAGGCAGACGCTGCAGTGTCATACCAGCGCCAAACATTCATGATAACTTATGTCATCTAGTCAAGCTGGTATTCGCATTGTTGATAATCCAGTTGTAAGCGGCTACGAGTATTGCAAAATCTAAGCGCATAAGCGTACGCATATGAATATTCATAAATACAAGCGGAGGCAAGAAGGTATGTATGCTGTACAAATGTAATATAAATAAAGGGCGTGAAGCGTTTTGAAGGGAAATAGAAAGGAAATAAATAAAGTAAGTTCAAACGGGGATAAGCACATGTGAGTGTTAAGAAAATAAACTTAAGAACAAATAGTACGTAAATGTAGAATAAAACAAATTCTAAAAAATATGTATAATAAAAAAATAATAGCAATAAAAAAAAATTAAAAAACAATAATAATAATTATAATAATAAAAGAAAAAAACTAAAAATAAATAATAGAATTAAAATGCAATTTAATGTATAAAAAATAAAAATAAATAATTTAATTCAATTAATATAAAAAAATAACAGTAAATTTAAGAAAAAAATATTAAATAATAATATTAATATAAAAAAAATAAAAATGAAAATGAAAAATAAAAATAAATAATAGAATTAAAATACAAACTCATATAAAATAAAAAAAAAAATAATTTAATTTAATTAAATAATATAAAAAAATAAAAATAAATAAAAAAAAAATATATAAAATTCAACAAAATAATACGAAATAAATAAAATAAAAAAATAACATCTGATAATTAAAATACGTATGCACTTATATGTATGCATTTTTTGCTTTTTTCTAAATCAACGTAGGAAGAATTTTCTCCGCTATTAGCACGCTTTCGTTCGTTTGTCTCATTCGACGTGGTCGGCGATGAAGACAATAAAGAAAGCAGAAAGAAATTGAAGAAAACTGTTTATGAATGTATTTGTAAGTATTGGCGAGAGAAATTGATGTACGAGTACTGTAGCCTACCAGCTGTCAAGTGTGATGGGTTAGCTCCAGGCGTGGACGAACGGCGGCACACACCTATGCACATATGGACATATGTATGCATGTATGTATACTTGTATAAATTGCTACAAGCAAATTACGTTTACAAATATCTGACTTATACACTTATGCTTGAACACACACACACGCACACACACATCTAAGCAAAGTGTTAGGCAGCAATGCCTACAGATCCATACACATGTAGATAAATACTCACATATGAACGGGCTGAGATACGGCTAATTTAAATAATCACTGCTCTTTGCCTGATGCTAGGTTTCCACTCTTTTTCGTTGTTGTTGTTTTCAGTTTCCTACTAATGCAGCTATAGAATGCTGTAAACGTCATCAAAAAAGAAAACGCACAAAACAAAATTGAAAATAGTATTAAAAAACAAAAATATTACGATTTTACAGACGATGCCGAGAAAAAACGAAAATTTCAGTCAACAGCTGGAAAAAATTTTTTAATACTTAATTCGAGTAATTGATCGCGATTAAATCTAAAACGTATAACTGATTATTTATTAAATGCATTGTGGTAATTAAGACGAATATGTTTGTTCGCAAACTCAAAGATAACAACGGCATATGGCAAATTTTTGAAAGTTCATATGTATTACTGGCAATTTTATACAACTGCGTAGAATAGCTTTTTTCACATTTTGATTTTCGCGAAATACTCGATAAAAAAAACACAATTCTAATCAAATTTTTGTACACCTTGCGAAACACTCTTTATTGTGAGGGCAGTAATAATATTTTTAAAATATTACTTTTCCAAATATATTAATTATTTTCATTTAATTTAATTTCACCTTCTTAAAATCTTTTTCTACTTATTTTTTATTACTTATTTTTCATGTTATTTTCTTATTATAATCTAATATTATAAGTTTTTCACAAATTAATCAAATCACTCACTTCATTTATATCCACATAAACTTGTTTTTGGTGATTCGTCGAATTTCTATTTTTCTTTCGCTTATATTTTTAGCTCCACGTTTGCAAATTCGCGTTAATAATGGAATACTTTTTTATTACTTAGTTGTTTTGTTTTTTTTGTTTTTATTAAATTTTTAGTAAAAAAATATTAAAGTGCTCGCTCTTAGCGTTTTATGGCCTTTGTACATTAGTGTATGTGTGTGAGGAAGGTTGCTTGCCGCATTGGTAGTATAGGAAGCGTTTGGAGCGACAATAGCGTTGGTGGTCGTGACGACGGCGACGGAGACAAATAATTCTGACTACGAATAATGAGTAAACACAGCGACTACGAATACCACAACAACCCTACAGCAACTGATGTCAATGAAGACTGATGAAAACATACCCAGGCCGCAATCAGCCGGTCGAATGAGAGAATCTTCCTAACAACTAATGCTCCTCTGAGAGTATGCCATATAATTGTTTATATATAATTTACTCACTCACACTCTTCGTATGCACTCTTAAAAGACGACGAACTCTTCAGTTTGGCAATATATATATATAACAGGGTTACCAAGCCCAGGCGATAGTGCTTTATTGTTTTCATAATAATACTTACCAAAACGATACTCAAACATAAACAAAACCATGAAAAAAAAAATACTTCTGCTAGTCGTACTCACAATAATATTCCTCAAATAACTATTTGAAATAAATATTATTATATTTCATTATTAAATTATTAAATATTATCAAACAACTATTTCAAGTATTACAATTTTAATTTAAAACCTATTTGGCATGGATTCAATACAGGTTGGAATAGAGGTTGCCTAGAAACTTTGTGAAAGGTATTTTTAAATATATTAATTTGTAATCTTATTTTTTTAAAGCTTTACTTATAACACAAGCTAAAACACATAAAACTAATATGCATACGTATTCTTATAATGTGAAGAAAATAGGGCTGTATAGTAATACGGCGTTTCCACCAAAAGTAAACACCGTGTTTGCAGGAGTTGTGTTTAGGAGAACTGTCAACTGTTTCCACCGAAATGTGTTTGCAAAGTGTATGGTCTTTGGTATGGTAAGCAGATTTATGATACATTATTTTGCGGCGACAGCACAGCGCGATAGCCCAGCGGCTAGCAATGTGGGCTTCCGATCCGAAATCCTTGGTTCGAATCACAAGAAAATTTTTTTTTTTTTTTTTTTTATACATTTATTTCATTTTGTTTTATGATATGTTTATGAGCAGATTTTTTTCATGGCAGAAATACACTCGGAGGTTTGCCATTGCCTGCCGAGGGGCGACCGCTATTAGAAAAATGTTTTCATTAATTTTGCTTTCACCGAGATTCGAACCAACGACCTCTCTGTGAATTCCGAATGGTTGCCATGTTTCGATAAGAATGCAATAATAAATGAGGAAAATGAGCAACATTGCCACCACTTAATAATTAAATTAGACGCAAACCCAACAAAACACGCTTTAAATTAGACGCAAACCCACAAAACACGCTTTGAAAGTGAGTTTAGGTATGGAGTTGTGTTTTAATTTTGTATGGGATTTGACAGGAGTTTTGTTTCGTGTTTGCGCTAAGAACACGATAGCGGCAGAGAACACGATAGCGGCTGCGGTGGAAACTTAGCATAAGTGCGCCATTTCTAAACATTTTAGCCACCGCGCCACCAAACACGGTATAGTTCTCATATTCTATTACAAAATCTGAGCTAAGCAGAAAATTTCATGAATATAGTTCAAAGCCAACCTATTCTTCTCCTAAATTGTTATTTATATATAGATTATTTTATTTTGAACACTGGAAGTCGATACCTCAGCTTTGAAGGCAAACAAAAGTTTAATAAAGCAAAGTGCATGAGCAATTATAAGATAGCGTGAAACATTATATGAATACACTAAAAACTAAAGCCGTCAAACTTCCAAAAAGAAAGTTAACGAAAAAACGTTTTAAAATTTTTACTATTTTAATAAATGCCCACCTTACAGTTTTAGGAGCAGTGGATAGTAATATATCCCACATGAACGCGAAACTCATTTTAATCGATTAATCGATTTTTGGATTACATTTAATAAAACATCTATATTTATCAATAGCAAAGTCAGCAGTGCTTGGGACAACATTTTGAAGGTAAGGCTTTAAACATGCATGTAAATATATATTGTCATATTGTACTACCAGCATTTCCCGCTATCAGTTTCACTCGAATGATTTCAAATGCGTAATTTTATTGCTCGGAGAATTGAAAAGGCGGGAATGATTACAGATATCAGAAAACAGATAATTGAAACCAGCTTACAGAGCTTACAGTTTATTGTGCTAAAAATACCTACTGAATAGTTGCTACTACTAAATATCTTCATTTCTTTTGGTAAATATATTTACTTGCACCATGACTTTTGTAAAGCTTTTATAAATAGTTTACAATAATTAATACTCAATAAGTTATTGTCCTCAAATAAATTTTGAATGCATACCTTACATTGGAAAGCAAGAAAATTGTAAAGTCTACAAAAAGTATTGCACTTTTCGCAGTGACAGCTTGCAAGGTTTTCCCTTTAATAAAAAAATTAAATACAACTTTGATTTTTCGGGATTATATTAAAGCATTAGTGAGAAAACTTCGCTTCTTTGGAATGCACGACTAACTCTGGAATAGTGTCATCCTTGAAGGGAATCACTCCTGCTCACAAGTACTATTGTACATTGCACTAAGTAAATATTTAATAGAAAATGCTTCTTTTGACGAATGAAAATACATTTTTATAAGTAAACACCATTCTTGTTTTAACGTACAGCGCAGAAGCATGGACAATGTGAGCAATTCCTAAAGAGTTGGCGAAAATGATGTTTTATATAATATATAAATCCCAGACGACATACCATAATAATTAGCTGCATGAGCCTTGCAAATACTTAGACACAGCGCAGTGGTTCAATATAAAGCAGATCCGCTGACTAAAGCTACACCATAAAGGTATTCGATGTTTTATCAGGTGGTGGGAGAAATAAGATGACCTCTGCAGAAATACTAGGATACACTTGCATGTTTCGAATTAATGCTGATTCAAGGCGAATTGGGTACTGAAGGTGGCGCCATTAAACAACATTAAACATTCCTCTGACATCAGCTCCCTTCGCACCTTCGCAATACAAAAAAAAAAAACGAATAAAACAAACAAATATAGGAGAAATTGCATGATTGTGAAAAGTTAGTGAATGGCTTGGTAATATTGTGATTTGAGAGATTAAAACTAAACAAACTAATGCAAACGAAGTGCCGCGTTTTAAATTGTTAAGGCACAAATTAATATAAATCCTGGAAATGCATTTTTTTAGCTGGAAGATGTGTGTGCGTATAATTTCTTGTGTTTAGTTGTTTCCATTGCTTTCGACCACTCTTTTTCTTCACAAACAAGTAATTCCTCTTCCTTTTGTTTTTTATTGATAGACTCTTACGACACGGCGAATTCGGAAGGCGCAATCTTCTTCGCTATCATTCTTGATGTTGATTAGCATAAAAAATAAATGTTATACTTTGTCATGCTCGATCAAAAACGCTCTGGCGGGTATTGCGCCAATAAAAAGATCAATGAAAAAATTAGCAAAAAAGAAAAAGATATTTGCACTTGAATATAGATAGATGTATCTCGTGTATAATTTTTTGGTACGTGAATTGTGTGAAGTAACTTCCGTGTGCAAGATTTTATGCAACCTTTTGACGGCCGCCGTAGCCGAATGGGTTGGTGCGTGACTATCATTCGGAATTCACAGAGAGAACGTAGATTCAAATCTCGGTCAAACACCAAAATTAAAAAACATTTTTCTAATAGCGGACGCCCCTCGGCAGGCAATGGCAAACCTCCGAGTGTATTTCTGCCATGAAAAAGCTCCTCATAAAAATATCTGCCGTTCGAAGTCGGTTTGAAACTGTAGGTCCCTTCATTTGTGGAATAACTTCAAGACACACGCTACAAATAGGAGGAGGAGCTCGGCTACACCATCCAAAAAGGGTGTACGCGCCAATTATATATATATGAATATATTGAAATCTAGTTGGTATTTGATGCAGAAGGGTAAGCTATTTGTGGCTAACAATTTTCCCCCAAAACCAATTTGTATGAAACGGTTACAACTCGGCACATATTATTTAAGCGATTATAGCACTAATCAAGAAAAAGGAACCTATTTGTTTTTTATGTGAGACACATATTTCTGACTTTGTGTGAGCTCATACCATGGCAACTCTGCAAGACTCGTGCTGCCTCGTCTAGTTGCCAACGAATTTGTGTCGACGTGTGCGTATCTATTGAAATTCCAAAAAATTTACAGTTGCTTTGGGCCTTCTTCTGTTTACATACACACATGCATATATATAGATATATATGTGTATCTCTTATTTTCTTCTATGCATAACCGCCCCTTTAGCTATGTGTGCTTTTCCAAACATGGCAGCATAAAAAAAAACAAAAAGTAAATTTGCGGCATTAAAAAACAAAAATGTGGAAAGGCAATGCGAAACTAGAATGTATTTGATACGAACAAATGTAGTATTTACTACTTATTCGGTTCTGCAAATATAAATTTGTATGCATATTTTTAATCAAGTTTCCTAGTGTTCTTTTTTTTTTTGTACTCGCATCTATGAGTCTACCGACGCTTTCTATCCCATCCATTTACTGATAAATATATATAAATTTTTTAACTGGTTCGTGACATTTGGCAACTGGTACTAAGTGTCCAAGTCCATATTGTACATTTTTATTATTTATTTATTTTTTTTTTTTATTTTTATTCTCCGTTCGGCTACATAATACTATTGCTTTATTTTCTCTTTTTTGTGTGGCAATGTATTTGCGGTTGGCAATTTGCTGGTTGGTTTTGTTTTTTAATCGGCGGCGACCTATTACAAAAATATTTATTTGCTCGCTCTCTGTAGCTGACGAAAGAGAGGTAGTAGAGAAGAGCAGAAAATACTGAGATACCAGTCGGCGAATTGCAGTATGTTTTGTCTTTTTTATTGATGTTTATGTGAGCGCCGAAATCATAGATTTATCGGTGTGAGCGTGTGCGTGCATGCCTGTGTTTGAGAGAGCACCAACCGCCGATGTGGCAGATTGAGTCAGCCCAGTACCACCCAGTTGAAACAGTGGCATATACTGCGAACTTTTCTTGTGAAAATATGATATAATACATTTTTAAGCGAATGTGTTGTTTTATTATTACTATTCGGTTAAAGTTTAGGCAAACGAGTGGATGCCATGAAAAAGTGCCAAGTGAAAAGATGCCATCTGCCTTTCGGAAGCGGCAAAAAAGTGTAGACCTCTCCATTTGTGGAAAAGCATCAATTCACACACCATAAATAGGAGGAGGAGCTCGGCCAGCGGCTTAAGCGCCAATTATTATTATTATCAAACGCGTGGATTCAAAGAAAAAGAAGAAACAAAAATTTAACATTAATTTCTACGATTATTATTATTAAAACACAGGATACCTGTTCTAAACCCCCCTACCATTGAGGGAATCACACTGTCAATTGGGGAAGAGGCGAGCTACCTATGACTAGTATTAGATAGGAAGCTTTCGATTAGATAGGAAGCTCTCGAACAAACGATTAATGATAGAGTAAAAAAAGCAGCCACAGCACTCTATACATGCAAAAGAATTGTAGGGGCAAAAATAGTACACTGGCTATATACAGCAGTCATACGGCTTATCATGACGGTGGCTTAGTCTGGTGGCCAACACTTTAGAAAAGAACAACAGTGAAACGCCTATAAGTATTCAAAGCGGTGCTATTCTCTCATAAGCGGGGCACTAAAGACTACACCCACGGCAGCGATGAATGTCTTGCTGCACTTATTACCGATTGAGGCCTACAGCAAATAGCTGGCGGCGAAATCGGCACTTATGTTAAGAGAATCTTCTAACTTAGGCACTAACAGGTCACGCAAGGGGTCATGCAAGAATACTAGACGAATGCCCCTTTCTGCATCAAACGACAGACTTTTGTAACTCAGTAGAATTGCATTTAAACACATCCTTCACCACAACTTTCCCAACGAGAGAAGATTGGGACGATAGGGTAATGGACTATAGAACCGGAATCAGCATCTATACTGATGGTTCCAAACTAAATCATCAAGTAGGCGGAGGCCTTCATTCTGAAGGAATGAATGCCAACATCTCATTCCGGTTACCGGATCACTGCAGGGTATTTTAAGCTGAAGTTTTGGGTATCAGGGAAGGCCTGCTAGCCCTAAATAAAAGTGCCCTCACCACAAGAGATATAAACATATATTCAGATAGGCAATCGGCCCTGAAAGCTTTACAATCTCCTAATATTAACTCGAACTTTTACCGTCAAAAGAATGTATCGACGTTTTGACAGAACTAGTACTTTGTAATAAACCTGCTCTGGGTGCCGGGTCATAGAGACATAGAAGGCAACTGCAAGGCAGATGAACTAGCGAGATTGGGTACCACATTACCGATCCAACCTGTAAGATGCTTATAGATAAACACACTATCAGTACCGCCAACAGGCTATAGTCTCAGTCCCTGACCTGTGCAAGTAGTAGAATGATGTGGCCGGAATGGAACAAAGGCCGCACAAACCGACTGTTGAAACTAAACAGGAAAAACATGAGAAATCTTTTCGGGGTCCTAACAGGGCATTGTCTGATTGGCAGGCATGCCAGCAGACTGGGAGCGCCCTATAACGACTTTTGCAGAAGCTGTAACGACATTGAAGAAGAAGAGACTATAGAACACTTTCTATGTGTGTGCATGGCTCTGGATAGAAGATAGTTCAATATGTTAGGAAAAAGTTGCCTGAATAACTTGGCAGAAGTAGACAATATAAAAATAACAAGTCTTGCTATATATATTAAAGCCACAGACTGGTTCAGTGAGGACAATGTAGAGTGAGGAGAGGGGTGGTGGTATCACAATGGGCCTACGGCAAGCCTGGGTGTGTCAACCCACAACCACTATACCTACCTACTATTATCATGAGAGGATTCAGCACTACGATCTGAGAGATCGATGGTTCCCTCTTCATGGATTGAGAGTATTGCTCTGAGCCGAACTTCTTCAATAAATTTTGGTATACCTTCTGCTCAAATATCAACGATACGGTATCAATAAAACGGCCCGCGGATGACATATGGCAAAAATAAATTCTATTTTATTGAATTTTATTTCGTCCTCTGGTAAAATATGTTTACCCATTTGTTGTATGTTTACAGTTGTGGGATGCAGCAGCATCACATATTTGTATTTTTGTCACAAAATGTTAACGTAAACATTTTCAGGTGCATTATTAACGTCTTGAACGGCGCGAAGCACACCACAAGATGTAGTGAATATATAGGTATATATTTTTTATAACAAAATAATTATAAGTAGTACGAGCACGAAGACTGTTTTTGTATTTTAAGGGAGTCACACTTTTGGTGTGTGTATTGAACAACACGGAGATTAGCTCTTCGAAACTTATTGCAACTGCTTCCACCTAACAAGCATTCGACAACTGATCCCCAAATCTTTGAGAAATTTTATAATTTCCAAGTTAATATCGCATGTTATGTGCAAGTGGCGAATAGATGAATCAACTGGTATAAACTAATATAGGAGTATGGTGCGCTAGAAAAGAGCTGCAATTGCATTTGGCTGGAAGCACTTGTTGTTGCTTCAACTCGTTCTTTGTGATGCTCGTGCTCTATCAACACCCTTTGCGTTTTCGTTCTTCTCAATGCTGTTGTTGATTGTAGACCAAAAACTGATCAATTGCAGGTAACGGAGTTGCTGTCTGTGAACACGACGGCCAACACCTAAAGAGCATTCGCAAAATTAAAGCATTTTACTTCTCCCTGTATGAACGCGGTCTAATGAAACTCTCTTGAGGCAGAGTTGGCAGCATTGAAAATAGTGAGTTATATCAGTTTTATAAGGTATAACTATTCTCGCCAGTGGCGAATCTCGCGCGATAACTTTGTTGTTCCTTTCACATGCAAATTTTTTGTCAAGTGAGCAGATCCCAGAGATAGCAAGCAGAGAAGTGGTGAATTGAAGGCTACTAATATCAGCGTTGTAAAATCTTTTGCATTTTCGAAAAGATTCTCTTATTCTCTACAGTGTCGGACAAAACATATTGGACTGGTGGATATTATTGACAATATTATCCCTTGCACTGGCAAATATTATACTAATCTGAATGCAATACAATTATTTAAAGATAAAGAGGAAAGTGTTATTTTAAGAAAACATAGGCAATCCTAGGTTTTATTTTACTCGGATTTGACCCATTATTATTATTTATATTTATATAAATATATATAAATCGCTTAACAAAAATATGAAGAAAAGAATAAAAACCTCCGATAAGCGGACACGCGATACTTATCCGCAGACAACAGGAATGAATTTAAAAAATCCACAACTACATCTATATATGTATGTATGCATGTATGTATGTATAAGCACAGTTGTTATCCTTTTAACGCAGTTTACTGTGGCAGACAGCCGCCGTAGCCGAATAGTGCATCGAGTAAAGATCTGGCGGCTACGTTGGCTGTGCCATGTCGTCCGAATTAATACAAGCTCTGAAAGTATTCGATGCGGTACCAGCTGATGGTAGTAGAGAAAGAGGAAGGCCTCCTCTGCGTTGAAAAGACCAGATGGAGAAGAACTTGACTTCCCTTGGTATGCCCAACTGGTGCCGGTTAGCACGAGAAAGAAACGACTGACGCGCTTTGTTAAATTCACGCAAGCGGTTAGCGCGTCAATCAAGAAGAGTATAGTATATTTTGTGTAGGAAAGTTAGTCAAAAAAATAGAAATAATGTTTCTTAAAGGACCAAGTAAAGATGTGCTAAAGTTGGTGCGGACTGAACTTTATATACCCGCGCACATTTTAGTAAAAGTTAATTTAGCGAGGCCAAATTAATTTAATTTTAAGTTTGGTTTTAATTTAAAGGTAATTTTTGGATTCGATTAAATTCATTCACAAATTAAAAAGGGCGGATATTACGTCTTAAAAAGTGGGTATGGTTTTTAGGTATTTTAATAATATTTATGTCCGATCTAAATGAGATGGGGAGCCATACGTGTATCAAGAAAGGAAAGTCTTACCGTGTTTTTAGCGAACTACCCGTATTTATCTAAAAGTGTATCTGGGACTGGCGCCGCCTATTTTAAAAATCATTGCTTGCGTCGTATGTATTTTCTGGGACTCATCATTTGTACAAAATATGACAAATTTTGTTGCATGTATTAGGTCCGCAACTAAGTTCTCGTTGTTTTATGATGAAAATACAACTTTATTCTGAAAAAAATGGTTACAAGTGAATCATCGAAAGTATTGCCCATCGCTGTCTATTAATTTTTTCCATCTTTCTGACAGATCCCGTATACCGTCGCGGCAAAACTGTTCATCTTTTGAGGCTATCCACGGATCCAGCCATTTTCTGATGTCTTCATATGAATGGAACTGCCGCATGACTTTCTTTTATTTGAATTGCTGTAATGAATCCATTTTTCATCACCCGTCACGATGCGATGAAGCAAACTCTTCCGTTTTTGCCGCTGGAGCGAAAAAACGACGTTCAACATCCCTTGGTTTTAACTCATAAGGAACCCAAGTCTCCTGTTTCTGAATCATTCCCAAAGCATGCAATCACTTGGAAATGGATTGGCGGGTAACTCCTAATACTGAAGCAAGCTCTTCTTGCGTTTGACACAGATTATCAGATAATTGAGTAATGCCTCCAATTCAGCGTCTTCGAAGGTTTTTGCCCTTCCTTCACGCAGACGGTCGTCAACATTAAAATCACAGTCTTTAAAGCGACGGAACCAATCTCGGCAAGTTGTTTCACTTAAAGCAGCATCTCCATAACCTTTTGTAGCACTCGATGCGTTTTTTCGAGGAGGAAAGAAGAAAATCAACACTTCCCGCAAATTACGATTATTCGGCACAAAATCAGACATTTTCACAAAACCAAAAGTATATGATACCAAAACAAAACTACTAATGTGTCGAAGCAGTTTGTTTACCATATGTCTAAGCTTGGTTTATGACGTTCAGGTTATGTTAGAATCGACTAGCACACACTGCTGGCGGCATCTATTGACAAACAGCGCACCTAATATAATAGGGATATCACGTTTTTTCTTTCTTTTTGGGAATTATTGTTATATTGGGTAGTCGAAAAAGTCTTTTCATGTTTTGTCAATAGATGTCGTTGGAGTCATCTATCTCCAGTGCTACCAATCACATATGGTGTTAGAAAGGTGACATTTTAAGCTTCATTTAACAAAAAAAAAATTAAATTCGTAGAAGTTAAAAAAAGTTATAGCTGTTCAAAAATGAATGTAAATAATGAAGAAATTCGCTATATTTTGCGAATAATGCCACGCAAGCCACCAATGAAATTTGTGGAGTTTACGGAGTCGATGCTGTATCAGTTCGTGTAGCACATCAATGGTTCGCTCGCTTCCGTTCTGGAAATGTCGATGTGAAAGATGCACCTCGCTCCGGTCGACCTATCGTTGAAAAAGTCGATGAAATTATGGAAAAGATTGACCAGGACCGTCACATAAGCTGCCATGACATCGCCAAGGCACTAAACATTCATCATCAACATTTAAAAAAGGCTGGTTACAAAAAGGAGCTCGATGTTTGGGTACCACATGAATTGTCTGTGAAAAATTTAATGGACCGAATTAACATCTGCGATTCTTTGCTGAAACGAAATGAAATCGAACCATTTCTGAAGCGAATGGTAACAGGAGACGAAAAGTGGATCAAATACGACAATAATGTGCGAAAAAGATCATGGTGCAAGGGTGGTGAAGCTCAACAAATGGTCGCAAAGCCAGGATTGACGCTTCGAAAGGTTATGCTGTATGTTTGGTGGGATTGGAAAGAAATAATCCACTATGAGCTGCTCCAGCCTGTTTAAACGATTGATTCTACACTTTACTGTCAACAACTGATGAGATTGAAGCAAGCAATCGAAAAAAACGGCCAGAACTGATCAGCAGAAAGTGCGTCGTCTTCCATCAGGACAAAGATAGGCCACACCCATCTTTGATGACTCGGCAAAAACTGGGAGAGCTTGGCTGCACCTTGGACTACCATTTGTTTCGGTCAATGCAGAACTCCCTTAATGGAGTAAAGTTGGCTTCAAGAGAAGCCTGTGAAAATTACTTGCCGCAGTTTTTCGCCGAGAAACTACAAAAGTTTTACATTGATGGAATAATGTCTCTAGAAGAAAAATGGCAAAAGGTGGTCGACCAAAATGGTGTTTAATAAAGTTCATTATAAATATAAAAACAAATGAGTTGAAGCTTGATTAGAAATACGAAAAGACATGTTCGACCACCCAATATATAGGGTGGGCGTAATTGTTGACCAATTTCGCCAATTTCTAATACCAATCTTTTTTGAACAAGATAATGGGTAATGCCAAGTTTCAATGAAATATATTAATATTTCTCCATGACATGGCTAAATTAACTCCTCTCATCCTTCTGAGCATTTACTTATACTTCCTTGAAGTGCTAAATACAATTGCAGAGGACAGCTGACGGGTATCCGCTGTGAAAATTAAAACACATTCAATCGCTTGAAATTGTACAGATTTGCGGCGATGACGGTTTTCTTGCCGCCGGTTATTTTTACGGCGAGAAAATATTAGATTCATTTACATATATTTTCTCCGCCAGGTAGAAGACTCAGGGTTGCTTTTCTGATCACCAGATGATAATATGTTTGTTCACAAGGAGTAGCAAGTGAATAACAAGCAAATATTTATTCGAGTTGCACAAGAAATCCTGCAAAATATAATAAATAATTAAGAAAGAAGTTGAGTTTCAACGAGTTGCTTCACAAAAATAGCAAGCGAAAAGATTTAATTATAAAATTTCATCACAAAACGTCAGCTAAAAGTCGCCCCGTCGCAATTGTGTTTAACCGACCGAATTTTCCGACGGTAGTAGAACAGCTGTTCACCACCCGTCAAACCGTTACCTGCTGCCCACTGAAATTTTATTTTGGGCATTAATTATAAAATAATTATAAACACACCACTATTTTTTTTTGTAAAAATATATTTCATACTACAGCAAAAACCACTGATGCAGCGTTTCAAACTTTGTACAATAGAATTTTTTTTTTGTTTTTTAATTTCATCAAAACATTCAACTTTTTAACCAGAATGTTTAGAATTTTGGTGGGAATGCAGTTTTATGGCTCTTTGAATTGTAGTACAACAAAGTCCAAAGTTCAAATGACTACAAAATACCGTCGATTTTAAAATTTGTTTTTTGTTTATGGTGCTAGGCTTTTTTTTTCATATGAAATAATTCGGACATGTGGGTTGCTTGTACGAATTAATGAAGTTTAGATCAAGTATGCATCTCACTTCCTTTATCCTTTTACATACATACAATCGTTATAAAAAATTATAACACCCTTGGGCACCAGTGCGCGCTGCTATAAAAATTATTAAAACGAGGTAATCGAGTTACTTGAAAGAAAGTCTATAAAATTCGCGACAGCTGACAATCTATGGGCCTATGAACATTTGATTGGCTTTTTATTATTAACCTCACAATAAATGGATGTATGTATGTACACAAGTATGTGTGTGAATTTAGTACACGCAAGAGTTAACCAAATCATATTCATTTGAACACATTTTTAGTTTTTTGTACGCCTAGTATAAGTACGTATGTAAGTATGTGTGCGTGTGTGTTTTAATCACACACAAATCCGCAAACAAGAGAGGCAACAAAGCGCTCACAAACCAATTGCAAATGCAATAGAGAAAATTATGAATAATGTGTGTATGTATTTAATATAAATGATGTGGAAGAGAGAAAATAGTGGCCATAAAAGAATTAATTTACGATTAAAAGCTGATGATTGAATAAACAGCAAAGCAAAAAGAAATATACATATCTACAAGTACGTACATAGATATGCACATAGAATTTATGCATGCACACGAACATACATTTATATAGTTATGTAAGTATGTATGTATGTATGAAGCTGTGTAAGTGCACTACCAATGAATGTACGCCGGTTGAGACTGGTCATTGTGTGTTCCAAAAATAAACTGATAATATAGTAAAAATAATTGTGAATTAAAGGAAAAAGCAGATGCAGGCAAAAACGCCAGCGAAAATTGGACGAGCGATAATAGCTACAGCAGTCATTTGGGTACCCACAATAAAAACAAAGGCTAGTAATTTGTAGGAAATGCAAGGAACAAAACAAACAATGTTGTTGAATTGAAGGCGGCCCAACAATTGCTATACCACTGCGCACATAACGGTAGTATGTAATAGCATAAAGGAAACGAGATAGCTATAGATTGGACACACATGTATGTATGTATATACACATATGGCAAGTAAAAGAGGTCCACATTCATGCGGAAAATGCAAGATTTTTAAATTAATAATAGCAGATATTCAATTGTGTGTTGCTTGTGTGCTTTATAAATAATAATTCAAGGATATCTTCAAACGTAAACTACTGACAATAGGAATAAAAAAGAAATATTCATGTGTCCATTAAAATAGGCACGAAATAGAAATATTGGGTTCGGGAATAAGTTCAAAGAGTTTATATATTTCAACGATTTGTTTGCTGTTTAGCAAAGGGTAAGTATCAGTCCATAAGTTTGTGCGTATTTTACCAATTATTTCACTTTGGCACCATTTTTGCATACAAAAAATTATTCGCGGAATATAACGGAACTATTTATATTTTCTTTGATATATTGTGCATTAAACAAGTGATTTTAATCGCGGATAGAAGCACGTGTTGTTAAAAAATAAAATGTGTGTTCTCAGCTGCTGCAACGGCTTGAAAATGAAAGTTTTTTGAACCGTATCGTTACTGGTGATGAAAAATGGGTCCTTTACAATAATCCTGTTCGCAAACGCCAATGGTTAGATTAAGATGAAATACCAGAACCGACCGCTATAGATGGTCCTCCCCCGAAGAAGATTCTCCTGTCTATTTGGTGGGTTATGGCCGGTATTGTTTATTATGAACTTCTGGCACCAAACCAGACGATAACTGTTGATTATTATTCCTATCAGAGTAACCTGAATGACGCACTTAAAAAAAATCGACCGTCTTTAGTGAATAGACGCAAAGTTTTGTTTCACTACGACAACGCAAGACCTCATACCGCAAGGCAAACATTAGGCAAGCTGAACGAGCTCGGATGGGAGCTAATGCCGCATCCACCATACTCTGCGGATAATGCACCTTGTGATTATCACCTTTTCCGTGGACTTCAATCCCATATGAGTAACAAGAACTACTCCTCAAAAGAAGCTATAAAAAGGGATATCGAAGCGTATTTTGGCTCCAAGGACAACCCATTTTTTGAGCAGTGAATTAAAAATGTGCCTAAACGTTGGGAAGACATTGTAAATAATGAAGGAAAATATATTATTGATTAATAAATACTTTAAACATCTTTTTTATTAATTTTAAAACCACCTTTAAAAAACGCACGAACTTATGGACTGACCTGATATTCATTCGATAGAACTTTTTCTAATTAATTAATTGTATTTTTTTGTTATTTAATTTTTATTAGTTTTGAGGCTTAGAAATGGAATACCTAAGAGGCAAAAATCAACGTTTTCGACACCCGCACTTCTTTGCTTTTCATCGAGGTCAAAAAGTTGCCGAAGCAACCCGTGTCATAGGCGAGCTTACAGCACGGAAATGTTTTGCAAAGTTCAAGAATCGCGACTTTGATATCGATGACATGTCCCGCAATGAAAGGCCTTCTGAATTCGAATTCTTCATCCAAAGAAGATCGTGATATGTGTTTGGTGGGACTACAAGAGCAAGGTGCACTGGTAAATGCTCGAAAAGAATGCCGGGATCAACAAGGAGCTCTATATTGCCCAGCTGCACCATGTAAAGGAGGCTATTCGACTGAAAATACCTGATCCCTAAGTGTCAAACCATACCCCTTCACGACAACGCCAGGTCCCATGTTGCGCAAGTTGTCAAAGCCGCATTCCAAGAGCTCCAATGGGAGGTCCTTCAGCATCCGCCGTATTCTACGAACCTTGCATCGAAGGATTATCATTTTTTCCGCTCTCTGTCAAACCATATGAAGGTCCTTAAAAACTGTCTCAACAACTTCTTTGACACCAGACCAGACGATTTTTGGCGAAACGGCATCAGCAAATTGGTCGAGAGGTGGAAAGAGGCTGTAAACAGCAACGGCGAATATATAATTGGTTAACTTATTGATTTAATTATTGGTTTCTGTTTAAATAAAAGTGTTTGGTAAAAACGCTACGAACTTATTTCCCAACATGATAGATACGATACAAAAAGAACTTAATGATATTATTAAAAATGCGTTTTGAGTTATCCTCGTTTAATCAGCAACCACTGCGCCCACCATTATTGTCAATGATATAGTAAATATTACAATCATTCTATTGGCAACTACCTATGTACAGAGGGTTATGAAAGTGAAGCAAAATGCATCCCACGCTTTTAACTTTAATTTGAATTACTCTATTTGTATCTTAATTTTTGTTATAATTCTGTTCTGAGGTAGTTGACTATGACTGATCGTTCGATTTGCTATTACTTCATTATAGGTCCCTTTGTCATTAAAATTTATTTTCTACTTTTTAGTTCGATTAGCAATAAAAGCGTGTTTTTTAGTTTTTTTAAGCTATATTTTATTTTCTACTTTTTAGTTCGATTAGCAATAAAAGCGTGTTTTTTAGTTTTTTTTTAACTATTTTTTATTTTTAGTATATGTTTACGAGTAATATACTATTACACAACCGCACACTAAGTACTAACCTCAATTGTGGTGTGGAAACTAAAAATTCCCAATTTTTATTTAAAAAAATACCCAATTCATGTTTCTACCGGTATGGCAATATTGGCAAATGTTATAAAAATGCACATTTTTCAGCGCTCTCACGAGAAAAAGAGTTTCCCATCTAGTCATCTATGTTGTGTGTTCCGAGTCGATCAGATTTTTAGAAGCCAGTGAAAATTAAGCTCAAAGATTCCGTTACAGTCATTCATACATACAACCCGAGCTAATAAAAGTGTGTTAAAAAAATAAAATATTAATCCTGGCAATCCTAATAAGGATAATGGAAAATTTATCTCACATGTCTCACACTGCACTCGTTCTTCGTGACTATTTCGCCAAAAATTCCACGCATATCGTTCCGCAACTACCGTATTCGCCTGATTTGGCTCCGTGTGACTTCTGGCTATTCCCAAAACTCAAGACACCACTACCGGAAATGGACTATTTGGCATGTTTCGGGGATTGGAAAACTCGTTGGCATAAGTGTATTTCATCGAGAGGGCATTATTTTGAAGGGGATGAAATTGATTTACAAGAATAAATGACGATTTTTCATTTTACAACCAAATTCACCTTACTTTTTGCCCACAGGTAAAAAGAGAAAATATTAATCCTGGCAATCCCAATAAGGATAATGGAAAATTTTTATCAAATTATTGCACTGTCATCGGTCCTTGATAGGTGTGCAAAATTTCAAGTCGATCAGATGTTTAGAAGCCAGTGAAAATTAAGCTCAAAGATTCCGTTACATACATACATACATACATACATACATACATACATACAACCCGTCCTAATAAAAGTGTGTTAAAAAGATGAGAGGTGTCGATTTGGCCATATCTGTCCGTCAGTCCATCTGTCTGTGCGCATGAAAACTGAAGCAAAGATCAATCTATTTAAATGAAACTTGGTACAGGTATTACTCTTTGTTCAAGATAGTTTGGTGTTGAAAATGAGCAAAATCGGCCAATAATCACGCTTGCTTCCCGAAACTACCGTTAGTTTCCAAAAAAGAAAAAATTTCAATTATTTAATATGAATAAAGTAAAATTACTCACATCTGGTACAAAAGAAAATACATACGACACAAGTAAAAATTTTTAAAATGGGCGATGGCAGACCCACATCCACTTTTATATATTGTGGGCAAAAAGTAAGGTGAATTTATTTGTCAAACTTCGCGGGATTAAAATTTCGCTCTAGTTGGCATAAGTGTATTCCATCGAGAGGGGATTACTTTGAAGGGAATGAAATTGATTTACAAGAATAAATAAAGATTTTTCATTTTACAACCAAATTCACCTTACTTTTTGTCCACAGTAGTACAGTGTTGGACAAAACATATTGAACTCATTCATACTTCGTTGTAATTATATTTTCCTAACGTGAAATGTCATTTCAAATATAAATTAAATACCTAGAAATTAAGACGAACTATTTATTTCTTGAATGCATAAAAAAACTTGACAAATATTGTAGTTTACTTCATAAAATTATATGCGTAAAAAACAAAACATATGCGATATTCAGAGCTAGAAAACATATTGGAATAACAATAGTTAACTAATATTTTATAGCATAAGCATTATTTTTTATAACTTCACTACATCTTTTTGGAGTGGAATATCCAACCAGGCTTGTTTGGCAGCTTCAAATAGCTTCTTATTGTCCTCATTTACTCCTTGCCTATCTATCCTCCTATTGAGTATTTTCCAAAGGCTCTCAATTGGATTGTGGTCCGGAGATCGTGCTGGCCACTCGAGCACATTGATTTTTTTCGATGCGATCCAATTGCTACCAACTTCGAGGTGTGCTTTGGGTTGTTATCTTGTTGGAACGACCACGAAAGTGGCATATTCCACTCAGCATGCGGAAGCATCACGCTCTCTGGTATATTTTGGTATACAAACCTATAAATAATTCCATCTATTAAATGAAGAGGTCCAACACCAAGCCCAGAAAAACAACCCCACACCAGAATACCACCTCCGCCATGCTTAACCGTACCTTTGCAGTATCGAGGATCTAAATGTTTATTTTTTGGCCGGCGAACTCTTCTCATTCCGTCTGAGTATTTCAAGTAGAATTTTGATTCATCAGAAAAAAGTATAGTTCTCCATCGTTTCACTGACCAGTTAATGTGCTCCTGAGCGAATTTCAAGCGCTTTAGCCGATTTTTTGTGGAAATAAATGGCTTTTTTGCTGCTCTATAACTGTTCAGTCCACCTGCACATGCTCTGCGTTGTACAGTTCGGCTGCTAACCTTTAAGTTCAGCTCTTTAACTATACTTCCTGCCGACTTCTCTGGATCTTTCTTCAATTCTATCAATATTTTCGAGTCTTCGTGCTGTGTAGTACCTTTGGGTCGTCCTCCACGGCAAAGAGTTTCAACATTTCCAGGTTCTCGGAATTTTTTTATAATAAAACTGTTGATTTTTTCATTACGAACTTTTGACAAATATCCTTTCGCGATAAACCGTGCTTGTAGTCGTTTATAATTAGTTTTTTCAATTGAACTAAATGTTTTTTTCCCCGCCATTAGCACGTTTTTTTAATAAAAGTACAGAATTCTAGAATTTTCAATAGGAAACTACTATTGATTCTTATTTCAACGCTCACATTGTATGTACATATATCTTTACCTTTTTCCGCATATAATGTAATACAGTCTTATCTTAGAAAATATTTTTCATGTTTTCATATAACAACTGGTAGCTTTTCATTTCTGTGATATTATAGTTTTTCTTATTTAAAATAATATTTGCAAGAGTAAAAAGAAATGGCTTCATTTATAGGTATCAGTCCAATATGTTTTGTCCGACACTGTAAATGCTGGTAGCGCAATAGCGATATAATAAAATTCCCCAAACTTCGTACACAAATTGCTATTTACCTCATTTAGATCCCACATAAACATTTTCATATCCAGAAACTAAATTTCTGTTCGTCCGTTTGATGTTGCAAGCTATAACTCTCATTGTCTATAAGTTTATATGATTTCAAAAATTCGAAAACTGTTTGCCCAAATGGAATTTTACTAAAATTCGAACTGTTCGAACCTAATTTATCACTCCCTTACTTCTTTTATATAATACACTAGCAAACCCCGCCCCCTTCGCTGGGCACACTAAAATAGAATAGATATGGTTTAGAACAGAAAATATATGGTTTTCATATTATTTATTTCTTTATTCTTTATTCAATCGCTTTGGCATAAACAATATTTTTTGTTTTTCTATTTGTTTTTGAGTAAATATAAAATACAAATTGAAAATCAGGAAAAAAGAAGATTGTTTTTAAATTTCAAATCAACGCAAATGAATAACTAAGAAACAACCGTCTTTTTCCTGATCATCCATGAATTTTTCGTTTCAATTTATATGTTTTATTAAGCATTGGAGCTTTTTTAACCATTATCCATTTATATTTTTCAAAAAAAAAAAAAACGAAAAAAGTTGTTTTTTCCACGAACACATAATTTCATTCGGATTTCACATTAAATTCTCAAATTTCGTAAGAAATTATTCACTGTTCCAAAATCCACTCCAAAAAAATTCACAAACAATTTTTACATGTTGCACTTACGCTTTTTCCTTATGGCATCCAAATCAGAAAGAAATATTGACACATTGTAACTCACACTGTCAATTTGACAGTTCAGTTCCGCCCCAAGCGTTAAAAAAGTAAGCGACATTATGGCTGGCTCAAAAGAACGCTGTACCCGTTGCCAGTGCTCCGAATTACAACCAAACTTTACGAAACCCATTTTCAATACTTACTTAACAATGTGCGTAAGTTTGGTTTAATTCGGTGCAAAGACACGGTGGGTCCACGTTTTGGCATATATTTCGAGACCCTAGTCATCAATAGGTATGAAAATTACCCCGTATTAAAGCACTTATCAACAGCTTTCATTTGATACCCATATTGTACATACACATCCGAAGGTTACCCGGGTCCACGTTTTGACCTATATCTCGAGACCCTATCTACCAATAGGTATCCATACTATACGGAAACCATCTTCAATACCTACTTAACAATGTGTGTAAGTTTGGTTTAATTCGGTGCAAAGTCACGGCGGGTCCACGTTTTGGCATATATTTCGAGACCCTAGTCATCAATAGGTATGAAAATTATCCCGTATTAAAGCACTTATCAACAGCTTTCATTTGATATCCATATTGTACAAACACATTCTAGGGTCCACGTTTTGGTCTCTATCTCGAGACCCTAGTCACGGAGCGGATGGAAATACTCTGAACTAAAGCATTCACCAACAGCTTCCATTTGATACCCATATTGTACATACACATCCGAAGGTTACCCGGGTCCACGTTTTGACCTATATCGCGAGACCCTATCTACCAATAGGTATCCATACTATACGGAAACCATCTTCAATACCTCCTTAACAATGTGTGTAAGTTTGGTTTAATTCGGTGCAAAGACACGGCGGGTCCACGTTTTGGCATATATTTCCAGACCCTAGTCATCAATAGGTATGAAAATTACCCCGTATTAAAGCACTTATCAACAGCTTTCATTTGATACCCATATTGTACATACACATCCGAAGGTTACCCGGGTCCACGTTTTGACCTATATCGCGAGACCCTATCTACCAATAGGTATCCATACTATACGGAAACCATCTTCAATACCTCCTTAACAATGTGTGTAAGTTTGGTTTAATTCGGTGCAAAGACACGGCGGGTCCACGTTTTGGCATATATTTCCAGACCCTAGTCATCAATAGGTATGAAAATTACCCCGTATTAAAGCACTTATCAACAGCTTTCATTTGATACCCATATTGTACATACACATCCGAAGGTTACCCGGGTCCACGTTTTGACCTATATCTCGAGACCCTATCTACCAATAGGTATCCATACTATACGGAAACCATCTTCAATACCTACTTAACAATGTGTGTAAGTTTGGTTTAATTCGGTGCAAAGTCACGGCGGGTCCACGTTTTGGCATATATTTCGAGACCCTAGTCATCAATAGGTATGAAAATTATCCCGTATTAAAGCACTTATCAACAGCTTTCATTTGATATCCATATTGTACAAACACATTCTAGGGTCCACGTTTTGGTCTCTATCTCGAGACCCTAGTCACGGAGCGGATGGAAATACTCTGAACTAAAGCATTCACCAACAGCTTCCATTTGATACCCATATTGTACATACACATCCGAAGGTTACCCGGGTCCACGTTTTGACCTATATCGCGAGACCCTATCTACCAATAGGTATCCATACTATACGGAAACCATCTTCAATACCTCCTTAACAATGTGTGTAAGTTTGGTTTAATTCGGTGCAAAGACACGGCGGGTCCACGTTTTGGCATATATTTCCAGACCCTAGTCATCAATAGGTATGAAAATTACCCCGTATTAAAGCACTTATCAACAGCTTTCATTTGATACCCATATTGTACATACACAACCAAAGGTTACCCGGGTCCACGTTTTGACCTATATCTCGAGACCCCAGTCACGGAGCGGCATGAAAAATACTCTGTACTAAAGCATTCACCAACAGCTTCAATTTGATATCCATATTGTACAAACACATTCTAGGGTCCACGTTTTGGTCTCTATCTCGAGACCCTAGTCACGGAGCGGCATGAAAGATACTCTGGACTAAAGCATTCACCAACAGCTTCCATTTGATACCCATATTGTACATACACATCCGAAGGTTACCCGGGTCCACGTTTTGACCTATATCTCGAGCCCTATTTCCAAAATAAAATATGATCCATGTTACTCGTGGATGATGTAGCTTTCGAATGGTGAAAGAATTTTTAAAATCGGTCCAGTAGTTTTTGAGCCTATTCGTAACAAACAAACAAACAAAGTTTTCCTCTTTATAATATTAGTATAGATTAGAAGTGACAAATGCAATTGAATAAACCCATATGGAAAAAATGTCAGACATATAAACACACACATACACAAAATTGCTTACGTTAAACCCCATAGAGGCAGCGCCATTTACGCATGCAGCGATAATGCGTTGAGAATAGGGAGGATAAGTGGGGAAGTATGTTTGTATGTATGTATGTTTGTATCTGTGTATGGATGTAATCATAACGAAAAAGTGGGCCGCACTACACATTCACCCACGTAGCAATCCCACCCTGTAACGTCACCAAGCAAATCATCGGCAAAAATAAAAAAAGGAATGGCCTGCATTTGATAGTACTTGGCGAAGTGTGAAATACATAAAATTTGATTTTTAAAAGTATTACAAGCAAATAATTTGATAAAGAAGGGGCATTTGAAAACACGCTGAGTTGTAGGGACTCAAATCTGCATTACATACGGGGAGCGGCTGATAATACTGCGACATGAGGTATGTACTTAGCGATGACTCAGCTTCTCTTTGCTGATAACAATAATTGCGGGTCTCTTTGTTAGTGTAAATTACAGCCATTTATTTTATGCAAATCTGTTAAAAATTTAGTTTTTTCAAATCCAAAAATAAACAGCAAACTTTTTTCCTAATTTTTGAGAGACCAAAAACATAACCCGAGCTTTGAAAAATATACAAATTCTAGTGATTTGAGAGGACATATATATTTTTTTTTTCTAATATTGAAAAAACACTTGCTTTCTTATTATTATGTAGATTTTTTTATAAACAACGAAATACAAATTTTTAGTTCAGTTAAAAAAGAAGTTTAAATTGTTTTTCTATGATTATTTATAAGGTGACCACAGGGTGGAGAGAATTCGGAAGGTGTGCCCAACATCAGACCGTTAATCTATTACTTCGTTGCCGTCTGAACAATGACTGATTCTACGAGAATAAGAATTCTTATGAAACGAGCGAGCACATCTCTGCTGCTGAATCTCCTATGACGTGGCAGCCAGAGCTTGTAATCTATGATATCATCCATGAGGTGAACAGATAGAAATGATAGTTTTTCCTTTTGTTATGTATATTTCAACAGCTAAAAGTTAATAATGCTTTATTAATAATGTTTTATTTAAAATATCATCGGAATTTCAGATGAGTTATTAACCCGGAAAATTCACAAGTGTTCAATCAAGCATCAAGATTAACTATTTGGGGTAGTTTATGACATAGGCTGTACCATCGGACCTTAATTCCTCCAAAGTGTAAAAGGAGACATTTTTGCCGTCAGTGATCGTCGCTATATACATATAGTGATATTAGCTGTCTTTGCTCAGAGTTCGAAAATATCGATATATCCGATTTGTGATTCCAAAGGGACGACACTACATGCCGTAGCAACGCTGGAAGTTGTCAAGAAGAAATTATACGACGGGGTCACTCACGATAATCGTTCATCTCTTGGTGACCATGATCATGCGAGCTTTGGCGCTAAGTCAGTTCCTTAGACCGCATTAATACGCTAACTTCTTTAGACGAGCTAGAGAGCTTGTCTCGTCATCACTGGCACTCGGTTCAATTTTTAAAGAATGAACCGACTGCCAGTGATGACGAGACTGCCTTCTGAATGTCATAGTAAATGTAGGTTAGGTTATGTAGTGCTGGCTGATCGGTAAAAAGATCTTACTTAGACCCCTAGGCTCCATTGTGTTACCAGTGCTATGTATCTGGAGTCGAATATATCATTTTATAATATTCGTAATGCATGCCTTCGCGAATTTCAGACTTTTGTCAGCAATATCGTTGAAGGATAAAAATATGTTGATCCTAGGCACAATTGTCGAGTTCTACTCTCTGGCAGTGGCAAAGTAGGTGTTCCAAAGTACCTCTCGCATTCGCTTCCTTGCATGGGCGACACGCATCGCTCTGGACTAATCCCATTTGGACTGGACTAATCCCATTTCGAGGTTGTAAAAGACTTCGTCTATTTAGGAACCAGCATTAACACCGATAACAATGTCAGCCTTGAAATCCAACGTAGAATCTCTCTTGCCAACAAGTGCTACTTTGGACTAAGTAGGCAATTGAGTAGTAAAGTCCTCTCTCGACGAACAAAACTAACACTCTACAAGACTCTCATCATGCCCGTCCTAACGTATGGCGCAGAAGCTTGGACGATGACAACATCCGATGAAGCGACGCTTGGAGTGTTCGAGAGAAAGATTCTGCGTAAGATTTTTGGACCTTTGCACGTTGGCAACGGCGAATATCGCAGACGATGGAACGATGAGCTGTATGAGCTTTACAACGACATAGACATAGCGCAGCGAATAAAGGTCCAGCGGCTACGTTGGCTGGGTCATGTCGTCCGAATGGATACAAACGCTCCGGCTTTGAAAGTATTCGATGCGGTACCAGCTGGTGGTAGCAGAGGAAGAGGGCGGCCTCCACTGCGTTGGAAAGATCAGGTGGAGAAGGACTTGGCTTCACTTGGTGTGTCCAACTGGCGCCGGTTAGCACGAGAAAGAAACGACAGGCGCGCTTTGTTAAACTCGGCCAAAATCGCGTAAGCGGTTATAGCGCCAATTAAGAAGAAGAAGAATCCCATTTTGATGTGTGATGAGATAGTGTCCCGTCAGTACTCCAACCAATATTTTGCAATCTTTCTTAGAGAGTAATAAAAGTGTGCAGTTTTGGTATTCAGTGTGCTTGGCATAATTTTGGCAGTTTTGTACAAGGTTAAGTTTTCCCATATCGACTGCGTTCCTCATGTAGTTCCATTTTCAGAACAGAGAGTAATGGGTATGTGTTGTTGTTGTAGCAGCATAAACAATTCCCATACTTAAATAAGGGGAATGCTGCTGGAGTGAAAGTCCTTGGCCGGATATAAATCCGGGTCGTTTCGGTAACGTATCCTCTGATGTGCTCAATCTCGGCAAGCGAATACCTGCCTTACCGCTCTCTCATTTCGTTCTGTTCTTTTGTGTCCTGGTATCGAGGTAAATAGTGACCTGTCTATTTCCGCCGGGTTCATCTGTTTTGGATTTGCATTGCTGAGCGCATTCCGAATCGGCGCAAGAAGCCATAATTGCTTTAATAGCCGTTGGACTATCAATGAAAATGTTTGTGTATCAAAAAAAAGCCCGAATCAATCACTGTTCTTAATTTTGCCATTCAAATTTATTTTGCTTTCCTCTTTAGCCTTTTACTCTTCACAAATACACTTCTGATCTAACAGATCTTTTGTATTGTATATTCAAATCTCTAACGCTCCCTACTCGAAACACCTTCAGACTCCTGAAGTCTAAGAGGCCCTTGGTCCAAGTTAATAGAGTTGTTACTACTGAGAGGATATTTAAAAAGCCTTCATTGTTAAGTCTCAAAAACCCCCCATACTACTTAAATTACCTCGCTCATTTATTGGCCTCATAGACGTAGCCCTGCTAAGAAATACAAAATAATCTCAGTTACAGTGAAACGTCTTCCAAACTTGTTCTTGTCAGCTCATCGGCGATCATCTTCTCATCCTGCAATCCCGCTGGGTTACCAACATAGCATTGGAGTGGAATTATGGATGGCTAGAATTTTTTGCAAGCACTCAGGTAATATTTTCCATTGCACTTAAGACCTAGATACAGATTTAAAGCATAGGGAGAAGTAGGTGGGTGTAAGCATTAATTACTCCTCTGCAAATTTCCCAGATTTTCTTACGATTACTAGCAGTTTGCCGAAGGAAAGAGTACACATATTCGCAGGTTACTTATATTCGATTTTTTTGTGGCGATATGTTGGTACTCATGTCTCTCAGTTAAGCCGACGAGTTCGGCCATTTTGAATGTTCAGTTAATTGCTCGTCTTCGATTTTTACCTATTCAAAAAGATGGATTAAAGAACCTGTATCGAATTTTGTGTGAAAAACGAAATTAGGTGAGCGGATGCATTTCGAATGTTGACTGTATCATACGGAGAAGCTACTTTGGACCAAAGCAACGTTTATCGGTGGTACAAAATGTTCTCAGAAGGCCGTGAGATGTGAACGACGAAAAGCGTGCCGGACGCCCGACTACTTCAACAACAGACGAAGAAATTGATGAAGTGAAGAAAATGGCACTGGCCAATCATCGAATCACCGTCAGAGTAGTTGCTGAGGACCTACGCATATCGATTGGCTCATGCCATTCGATTTTTTTCAATGATTTGGGCATGAGATGGGTCGCCGCAAAATTCGTACCAAAACTGCTCAATTTCGACCAAAAGCAGCATCGCATGAACATTGCTAATGAACTGTTAGACTCTGTCCCCGACGACCCAAATTTGCTTCAGAGGGTCAAACCTGGTAACGAACCGTGGGTTTATGGTTATGACGTGGAAACCAAAGTTCAATCATCTTAATGGAAGCTGCCACACGAATCAAGACCGAAAAAAGCGAGCCAAGTTCGGTCGAATGGGAAAGTTTTGCTCACCGTTTTCTTCGATTGCAGGGGCGTTGTGCATCATGAGTTCTTGCCATAGGGTAAAACGGTCAATAAGGAATATTACCTGCAAGTTATGCGCAATTTGCGAGAAGCAATCCGCCAGAAACGCCCGGATTTGTGGAAGAACAAAAATTGGCTCTTGCATCACGATAATGCTCCTGCTCACACATCGTTGCTTGTGCGCGACTTTTTT
The DNA here is from genome assembly GCF_027943255.1 of Anastrepha obliqua. NCBI lineage: Eukaryota > Metazoa > Arthropoda > Insecta > Diptera > Tephritidae > Anastrepha > Anastrepha obliqua. The sequence continues at coordinate 79,185,679 of NC_072894.1, forward strand.
GGCCAAAAACAACACACTAATGATGCTACAGCCACCGACTTCCCCAGATCTGGCCCCCTGTGATTTTTTCTTGCTCGCGGAACTGAATAGGCCCATGAAAGGACGACGCCACGCTACGATTGACGAGATAAAAACGGCATCGAAGGAGGAGCTGATTTTTTGAAGTGCTTCGAAGATTGGAAAAAACGTTGGCAGAAGTGCATAATATCTCATGGGGCTTACTTTAAAGGGGACAAAATAGATATTAATGAATAATTAAAATAATTTTTGAAAAAACACAAAATTCGCGATACTTTTTGAACACATCTCGTATCGTGTCCATTATCAATACATCCGACACAAAGACGTTCAAATGCATTCTGCGTTTTTTTCTCGGCTACAGCCGTTCTCTAGTTTATTTTTAAACCATCTGCATCTGTATTGTGACTCCATTACTCCAGTCTTTTCAGTCTTTCTTCTCAGATTTTCGGCCAAAGCAGATTTCTTTAGTCAATGAGTCAATGATGAATGAGCAAAGTCAAATACCATTTAAACTCTGTCCGAAGAAAAGTTTTGATATATTTAATGTTTGTTCAATAAGCGTGCACTGTGCGTAAGTGTAATCAAAATAGCAAACGCACATAGCACCAATGATAACAACAACTCTACAGAATCGCTAAATAACTACAAAGATGAAATCGAACAGCAGTCAACCCATCTAAGCCACATACATTTGGGCGCATGAGTGTGTGCCGTCGTGCGATAAGTATTCACTGCGGATATAGGAAGATAAGAAAATGTGGGTGTACGAATCTATTTACGCGTGATATCCTTGTGCATGCCTGCTGTGTTGGTTGCTTTTTTATTTGTTTGCGTACATGCAGATCTCTTCCTGTTTGTCCCAGCGTGCGGATTAAAGAAAAAACATATCAGTGAATTTATCTCGATTCTATTCGCTTAAAATATTATATTAACCAGATGTTAGTACTTAGGTTTGAATGTTTGGGGATTTTGCTATCAGGAGTATAGTGTGAGTAACAATAACTCGAGAATGGACCGTCCGCTTAGACCCATGTGTTGCAAAGCAATTTTTTTTAAATATTATTAGCACAAAGTTGAATACTTAAAACATATTTTTGGCGTCTTCAAAACCTCCAACCCATTTTTTGCCACTATGCGTTTTAGGTTCGAGTGTATAGTTCTTTACAGTCTACATTTACTCAATATTTTGATTCCGTTGATGCACGTTTGTATAAGTAGACCTTTTAAGCTTAAACTCTTCCCACATTTGTGGTGTTTTTTTTGGAAAAAAATATTTTTAGAAATAAACTTTACTTGTAAAGAATTAGATTTTTGAAGGGATTTTCAAATCTGTCCAGCTCACGTAAACCATAATATTTTTTCGAAATATTTGACGATAATCTTCAAATTTAATAAGTTCTATAATTGTGTTGGCAAGACTGAAACTTGTATTGGTGAGCCAGTCTAATGTACATATGAACATATATAGAAAATAGTTGCGGTATGGAGATGGAGTTATTGTGCTTTTGTTTGCCGTTGTTTATACTCCGCTATGAATAATCCGCTATTTCGGTAGATGCCACTTTTGAAGTTGTCATTTTTTGATATTTGACAAGTAGAAACTAGGCTATTAATAAAAATGGAACGATAGGTGCTTAAACAACGCATTGAAATTATTCAAATTCACTATAAAAATGGTGAAAATTTGGCAGAGACGGTGCGTAAAACTCGAACATTTTTGGGTCATCGAGAAGCACCTTGTCGGACCGCAATACAGAAATTTGTGAAAAAATTCGAGCTGTTGGGACAAGTTAGTAATGTGAAGAATAAAACCCGTGCACGTCACTCAAGAACAGCCGAAACTTTTGCTGTTGTAGCCGAAAGGGTTGAAGAAAACCCAGGTTTGTTTATTTCTCGTCGTTCTTTGGAATTAGGCATTCCACAAACGTCATTACACCGTATTTTGCATAAAGATTTGGGTCTTAAGGCTTATAAAGTCCAGTTAACACAAGAACTTAAGCCGGCCGATCATCAAAAACGTCGTGTCTTTGCTGATTGCGTCGTTGAAATGCATTAAAATGATCCGGAATTTCATCGAAAAATCATCTTGAGTGATGAGGCCCATTTCCAACTCGGTGGCTTCGTCAACAAGCAAGATTGTCGGATCTGAGGCTCAAAAAATCCAAGAGTTATTGTTGAAAAGCCTCTCTGTCCTCAACGTGTGATTGTTTGGTGCGCTTTATGGTCCGGCGGAGTTATTGGACCTTATTTTTTCGAAAATGAAGCTGGGGCAATAGCTACGGTGAATGGATTGCGCTATCGACAGATGATTAACGATTTTTTATGGCCGGAATCGGATCTTGACAACGTTTATTCTCAACAAGACGGCGCTACGTGCCACACAAGCAACGAAGCCATTGATATTTTACCAAAATAACACCTCTTATTGGAAAACCCTTTATTTTGGACATGTTCTTAAATTTTTTCGAGAATTGGTTTATTTGTAGGTTTGAATGTAAGAAGTAAACTGAAGAATCAAAATTGAGCAAAAATTTTGAGAAAAATTAATAATTTCGAGATTTATTCAATGTTGAAATCTTTGGTATGGTACTTAAAAAAGTCAAATGGCCTCGCTTCTTTTTCAACTTTTTATACATTTTTTTTTGTACATTTTTAGGATAAAATGCTCCTCTTATTTTTATCATTTGGCCGACTCAGATTTTTTTATTACTTTTTTTCGTTAATGACATAGTCTTACTTAGTTTTCTTGTTAAATATTGGTGTTGCTTGGGATGGAAGGATGGAATTCAGGGTACTAAAAGCTTTTCACTTACATATGATACTTTTTCATCTTTTTCTTCAAGAAATGTGCTGCCCTTGCATACCCCCTTTTATTGATTTTTAATAAATCGGTAGAATTAGGGAATTTTATAGATGCGTTGAAAGTCACATCCATCAGATCTGCGACATCGAATTTGTCCAAATTTATTGCCAAGCAAAAGTTGGATGGATTCATGGCTGGCGAGTCAACTGACTGTAACTTTGCAGTATTCACAAAATTTTGTATGCCTTCATTCAATTTGGTTTTTTCTAGTGCTTTTCACAAGTTTAACCTCTAAATTTTTATCTCCAATTTGGAGTTTGAAGTTTTGGGTTTCACTCCATTTGCTTGCCGCAAGTGAATAGTTTTGTTGTTAATGTTTTTCTCCTTCTTTCGTTGTCTCTTCTTTATTCTGGGTCTATTACTCATCATCATCTTTAGTAAAGATATATCAGAATGTTTTAAATGTTCAAAATTTCTTTTATATGCTGGCGATTTATCAGTTTTTGAATTAATTTCAAGCCTTTCTGAATTACACAACTCAGATGTCAATAACGTGGCGGCTTGGTGTGATAAAAATCTTCCTCACCTAAATTTCAGAAAATGGTATCATTTTCTAAGACTAAACAAGTATTTCCCACCTCATATTTAAATAAATATTCGGGTTTTATCTTATGAGTGAAGTTTCCGTTCTGGCAGACATTTTTGATTGAAATTCCTAACTTTGAACCATTTAAATTATATAATTTCGAAGTTATTTTCTACACTTGTATGCCCTGCTGCATCCGACCCTTTGGCTCAGACTTTACTGATCCACACTCTAAAGTTACTATTTAGGTGAATGGTGAAATGGTTGAAGTGCCAGTCTGGCACTCCTCAAGTAGCACCAAAGCGCCGTTTTGAGTACATACTTTGCTTGCACGATCTGAGTTCCATTATGCTGTCTTTATATGGAGAGAGCAACACCTTTGCCATATTAAAATATTTAAATGAATTCAAATGAATGTTCTTTGTTTCGCTCGCAGATAGCTTACTTTTGCTTATCCGATTCTTGTGTATGTTGCAAGATGATAAATTTGAAGTCTTCACAAAAAATAAAGCGGATTATTCTTTCACTTTGCTTTATCATTGAAGTCATTAGTGGCGTAATTGACTGCCACCTTTTTTTAGAGCGCGTTTATTTTCATATTATAAAAAAGCCTGCAGAGTGAGGATTAATTTTTTCTGGAGCGGGTTAGAATGATTTATGCCTCTTATACTCTAGTATCATACATGGAACAGTGAAAAAATTTAATAAAATTCCAAAATTCCAGTATTTTTCACTGGATCGTTGTACGTATTTGAATTTAACTAGAAAAGTTATGGGAATCCCATTATGAAACTTTCAAAAAGTTTACTGAGCATAGGCTCAGCCTATGGAAAAAGCTTAATGGGGGTGTTTTTTTTCAAACAATTTTGAACAAAAAAAGAGAATAATAATAATGAAAATTTTAAAAAGAACCGATGATATTTCACGTTAAAAACTGCATACCAAAATTTCCACACTGAATAGACCAAAAATCATTAAACTTAAACAAAAAAATTTCAATTTAGTTTTGAAACAAAAAATTAAAAAAATATCAACAAAACTAATTTTGTTTACTTTTATTTTATTCTAAGAAATAAAAAACTCAGAAAAGAAAAAAATTTTAAATAATGTTTTATCTTAAAAATAAAATATATATATATAAAACTCTCAAAAGAACCACATCTATTTGACCTTAAAAAGTTCAATACTACAATTTTCAGCATTGAATATATCGCACAATTATGAATTTTTTTCCAAATCTTGTTTAATTATAAAGGGTTTTTCAATTGGCGTGGGTCGATTTTGTCGCCCTGTGGCAGCCATTTTGTTTTGGTGGCATCTGTCAAATCTTTTCTTTATTATTCAGTTGTTTATGCCAAATCATCAGGGCAAGTTACACGATTGAACAGCACGTTCAAATGATAAAACTTTATTATCTAAATGAGTGTTCATTAACGCAAACGTTGCGCGCATTGCGCCCATTTTTCGGTAGACGTGGTGGCCCTTCCAATTTCTTAAGGCCCATATTGAACCATATGGACCTAGACGACATGTGGTTCCAGCAGGACGGCCCTACGTGCCACACAGACACAGCAAACGCCATTTTATTCCATTTCAACATCTACCCGCCCTTATTGAAAACCCCTTTATTTCATTCTAAAAAACTGAAGACCCCTCCAACAATTTTTAAAGTAAAAATATTATTGTTTCGATAAATTTTCAACAAAATAAACAAACTTAAAAAAAAAAAAATTATAAATAATAGATACAATTTTCAACAATCCCGAATTATGAAATTTTTTATTATATTTTATCTTAAAAAAATAAAAAAAATCTGACAGGGTGTTTTCTAAAAATTTTGAGTAACAAAATAAATTTCTTCCAAAAAAATATTTTCAAATTATATTTTGTCCTAAAAAATAAAAAAACGAATTGTTAAAATATTAAAAAGAACCAAAGATAATATACTTTAAAAAACTCCATACTAAAATTTTCAGCATTGTATAAATACCGAATTATGATTTTTTTTAAATTTTATTCTAACAGTGACACAGTGTTTTCTAAAAATTTTGAACAAAATAATTTTTTTCCAAAAAAAAAAATTTTCTAATTATGTTTTATGCTAAAAAAATAAAAAAACCTGGCAGGATGTTTTCCAAAAATTAAAAAAAATATTTTTTTCTAAAAAAGAATTGTTAATTAAATTTTATGCTAAGAAATAAAAGACGAATTATAAAAATATTAAAAAGAATCAAACATAATATGGTTTAAAAAATCCCTTACTGCAATTTTGAACACTCTCAAAATTTTTAATTTTTTTTTCGAAGTGTTTTCAGTTTACTTTATATTATACCAAACCAGACAAACTGCCGCTCAAATGCTTTTTTGATTGAAGGTGGAACTGATCGATACGTTGGAGACAGTATTTCTTTTTTTCGTATAATTTTCTTAATGAATGGCACCTTAGAGCTAAGTGTATACGGTAAAGAAATTCGCTAGAGTCTACTAAAATAGAAATCTTGCTTATCAGTTAAATTTTCGCGGAGAGCAATTCAAGAAAATATTTACTCTATTTTACTCTATTTATAGACTAGACTGAAATTGTGCTATTTCACGACATTTACTTAGCAAACTGTTTTCTAGACTCTGCACGCTAAACCATTGAACATGAATTTGATTGGGAAGTTAGAAAGTTAATTTGGAAGCTCAGAAAAATAAATCCAGTTGTATTATAGTCACAACAAAGAGTATAAGATTCGCTCTCAATATTATCAAATCCACGATGTACAGAATGCCGATACCGTTAACTGGCATTACTGGTAACGAGCATCAGCTGATGTGCTGACGTAACCGGGCGTTATGACAGCGACTTGTTTACGAAAAATTGGCGTTGTGTTGGTGATATAAGAAAAAATAAACGCAGCCATTGGTGATGTTACACGTTGCCGTTTGAACGACTGATTGGATGAGTGTGTGAATACGTGTGAAATGAGACCCGGTGACCTGGCAGCCGAAGTTACTCTCACGAATTTGTTTCGAATGGCCAAACCTGGTAATCTATCATTTTTTGCATCAATTTTTTGCCGCTCAGGTGAAAGTGGCCTATTGATTCCACTGGTTACAATTGACTTCACATTAATTTCTGTTCGCCATTTCCGCATTGAGAAAACATTGCGCGTTGTGCAAATATACGAGTATACTCACGGTTAGTGATGTGTTGCTTGTACTTTAAGGTGCTTACTTATAATTCAGAATTTTAGATGAATTAGAGAATTAATACCCCGTGCATATGCACTTAATGCTCAATGATTGGAATCGAAGGGTATTTATATTCAACTTGCAGACATTTAAATAACGATATCAATTGATGAGCCTCTTTGCGATTTGTGCTGTTTAAGAGCATAGCTGCTGATGGCACGATGACATAACATTGTTGTTACACAATTCTTTCCTGGAATAAGTCACGCAGGATATGCATGAATCGGTAGTCAATAAAAAAAAAGAAATAATAAGTACTCGTATTTAGATGGTTTTCCGGGAGAAGTGGGATGTGTAGGTGTATTGGTTGCTTGGTTGGGTTTTATTTATTTTGTATTCTTTTGAATACTAAGTGGCACGAAAAAACGATGCCTTCAAATGAATAAAAGAACAGTTGAACAAAGTGAATGGAAGGTGGCATAGAATCGACGAAGCAGAAATTAACAACAACAAAAAAATCATCATAATGTATTATAATAATAACAACAACAAAAATAATACAAAACCTACACTCAACAGCGATAAGAGCAGCAAATGGTAGGAATTGTAATTAAAGTAAGACCCGGTGTCGAAAGCAATCCAATACGGAAGCCAAAAGCGTGCTAACGTCGGAACACAAATAGGTGGTGGAGACGGGAAGCAATAGGATGGGCCGTGGCGACAAGAGTACCAGCAATTGGTGAATTATTGCAAATTGAAGATGATTGTCTACAAAAACAACAATAACTCAGAATCATTAATATAGCACGACTACTACCAACGCGAAATGAATAACAGTAGAGCGGATGCCCTCCTACTCGCATACTTGGACATGAAGTAAATGGTTGTGGGTGCTCCAAACTGCCGAAAGGTTTGTCCCAATGCCAAGCAAAGCCAAGAAAATTCGCAAACAAAACGTGAATAGAAAAAACAAAAAATTACTTATCGTGTTGCTCCCATACCTAAAACTATATGCATGCATTAAGTTACATACCTACATACCTACTGATACATATGCACGTATATTTGTTTGTATAATTGTGTGAGTTTATCATTGATTCACATGGTGGCGTACTTAATTGAAATCGATTAGCTAAGAGAAAAATACGTTCGTTTCGCACAAGTATTGTACAAAACCTGTATGTTGGCTGACTTTTGTTTGTGATATACCTACATATAATACATATGATTGAGTCCATGAATCACGTACACATATAAGTACATATATACATAAGTACATATGGTATGCATGTATGCATGAATGTATGATATTTGGCAGAAGAAGTCATACTGATACGCGAGGGACTCGAATTGTACTAGTTGCAAATCCACCAATTGGAGATGTATGCTACTTTCTTCTACATACTATATGTATGTATACAAGAAAGCTCCAGTATAATATTTGGTGGAAGAAGTCTACTGGCCCAAGAGTGACTCGAATTGTACTAGTTGCAAAGTGACCAATTGGAGGTGTATGCTATTTTCTTGTACTATATGTATATAAAAGTGCTCCAGGATGATATTTGATGGAAGAATCCACTGGTCCAAGAGGGACTGGATCAGTATTAGTTGCAAAGTTACCAATTAGAGGTGTATGCGGCTTTCTTGAACTATATGTTTTTAAAAATGATATTTGGCGGAAGAAGTCTACTGAGCCAAGAGGGACTCGAATTGTACTAGTTGCAAAGTAACCAATAGGAGGTGTATGCTATTTTCTTTTACTCTATGTAAGTAAGAATGCTCCAAGCGTTAAGAATGTACATAGTGAGGATTACACGAACAGAAATTGTGATGCAGTCAATCATTTGCGTAGTGCGTCCTAAATATTGTATCCAACTTCAATACTTCGAAGATTGTCCGCGAAATCAATAGATGTGTAAGCTGTGAGATAACAAAGTATTTAAAAATAGATATGAAATATAATGGAAGAATTGAAGGATATATTTAAATTAAAACTAAAATTTATAAAAAATAAATGTAACTCCCGTGAGGAGTTGCCTAATATCCCATCGGGCGTATCCCAGGTGCTGGATAGGGAAGCCCTGGTATCACACGAGTGGCCTTCCCTGATGGGGTAGGTTCAACACTCGTGTGATGACTCAAATTTGGCATAGAATCAGGGTTGCATCCGCGAACCAAACTGGCTAGGGAGGAGTGCCGAATAAAAACCTTTCTTGGTAATCGACAACATAAAATATATTACTCTAGGTGGAATCCACACAAGTGCCTGGTGTATGCTGTTCAAGAAGCGATGAACTTTGTTGTAGAAAACAGATCTATTGGACAACTTTCTTGACCCGGAGGCCGTTCTGCTACTCCCTTCTGCAGCCATCAAAGCGGCCACGGTTAGCAAACGGGTTTCTCTAACCCCCAAGCGTGTTTGGCAGGCTGAGAGAGGCTGCAGATGGACAAAACTGATGTTACTTGTCATGCCCGACAGATTGTCGCAGTTCCTCCTGTCACGAAGGAGAAGGGACTGTAGGAGGCTGGTAGGACTGATGACGGGCCACTTTCTATGAGCAAAGCACATGGAAAAGGTGGGCATCTAAGACAGTGGCACCACAAGAGCTACTCAGATTTCTTTGGAGGTCGAGTAGATTTGAAAAAAAAATTAAAAAGGGAATCCGAGTGCAGTGTACTTGCTAGTCTGTCCCGACAAAAAAGTGTAAAAAAAGTAATCTTCAACACTAAATCATATAATTCATACAGAGACCAAAACTGATGAATTTCATCGCCAATTGGACTAGTATAAAACCAGAGAGTGCCTGAGTATGTGCAGGTTTGACTGCAGGGTGGCACCCATACGATACGCAGTTATGGCAATTATAATAGCAATTGCATGTTTGCATGTTTGTATGTATGTATGCACGTACAACTGTATAGGCGTGCAATCGAATTCAATCGAAATTTCACTAGAATGAATCAGCGTTGGGGAATTTTCATTTATCGCATCTGAAATGTGTGCAAATGTATTCTCAGAAAAAGATTTCTAAACTTATGAAGAAAAGGAACTATGGCTTTGATAACATTCGGTGATCTCTGATATTGTCTACATGAACTTTGCTTTTTATTTGCATATTTGTTTCATTTAGGTAGGAAAATTTGTAGAGAGAAGTTATTACGAAAGAGGTGGAGCGACAGCAACATACACATGCATGTATATATTTCTACAGCATGCAGCAGAGCAGTCAGCGCTAGTGGCGTAAACATCTAAGTGCCTTTGCAAGTAGTATTTTTCGACGCAGACGTTATTCGGCATGAGTTATCATTAGAGAGGGTAGAGGAAATTATACTTAGAACGCTATGTAGCATATTCGAAAATGACTTCACCATACCATGAAATGACAGTTCAAAGATATCAGGGTTTCTCCAACGATACCATCGACTTAAAGGGAGACGACTCGTTGAAAAGTGTTAGCTAGGAGCGTCGTAAAACAAAACAAAAAAAAATAAACGCGCTGAGAAAGTTTTATGTATCATTTCTATTGAATTATGTTTGAAAATATTTGTGAATGTATGTATGAATGTATGTAAGTGGGTACGTGCTTTCTTAACCTTCATTCGAATTTATTCAAGCTTTTATAGTATAAAAAATACTAAGAATATTTTGTTCTAGGATTATTCGATTTTACCGTCATTGCGACAGTGCCTGCATCTGAAAGCCAAAAAATTGCCATTTTTGTTACGACCACTTTGAGCGTGAACGAATCAATACATAGGTATATGGGGGACATCAGAATTCGTTTTAGAGGTATGGTTCCTTCGGGAAAGTTTCCTATTTTGATCCCTAAAATAAGATTTTCACAGAGCAATGAGCGATTTTTAAATCGACCCGCCCTACCGTATACCTATGAAATGAGACTTTCAGCTAATAGTCCATAGATGTCGCTAGGAGTATTTTTAAACCTTCTCCAATGTCTTGTTTTGTTTTGTCTGTCATCTGACAACAATATTCAGTTCATTATTTTGTTACGTTTCACACAAGAATGCATTTTTGTCGCTCTTAAAAAAGTCGAATTTCGTGCCTTCAAACTACGATTTGCGGACATCAAAAAACCACTTGTGAAATGCTGCTCTCCCGGTTCAAAAGGAAGTCTTTTTTGCATCGAATCGTTACGGGTGATGAAAAATGGGTGTATTTCTCCAATCCCAAGCGTAACCGATCGTATAGTCCGCCCGGCCACAAGCCAAAAACAACAGCCAAGCCAAATCGCTTCGGCCGCAAGGCAATGCTGTGTGTTTTCTGGGATCAGTGTGGTACGACTTGGTACGAGCTATTAAAACCAGATGAAACAGTTGACGGTGCACGCTACTAACGACAATTGGCCGATTTGAACAGCGTTATACACTGAAAACGCTCAGAATATGCCGAACGGCGTCACAAAGTAATTTTTCTTGATGACAATGCACCGCCACATCGAACAAGAGCGACCCGGGAATTGGTGAAGACGCACGATTGGGAACCGCTGGTGCATGCGGCTTACTCACCAGACTTGGCGCCTTCCGATTATCATTTGTTTGCATCGATGGGCCACGTACTTTCCGAGCAGCGCTTCAGTTCTCACGAAGAAGCCAAAAAATTGCTCGATGATTGGTTTCCGACCAAAGACGGCCAATTTTTTTGGCGCGGCACCACAAATTGGCTGAGAGATGGGATAAATATGTCGCTAGCGATGGCTATTATTTTGAAGATTAAATTTGTAACCATTTTTTGTTAATAAACGTTTGAATTGGAAAAAAGAAATCTCAGTTCATAAGTATACACCTACACTCACTTGGGGTATTTGACCTTTTTGAAATTGTAAGAAACAGGCTTTGCGGATAAAACTCTCATGTCTACCCTGAGGTGGCAACACCAGCCGCAGGTAGGACCCGAGTTCCTATTCTTGTTAAGAAGAGCTTTTCTAATTTTCTAATGCCTCAATATACAGACAAGGATATATTACGGCACGGAGTTGGAAAGAATTTTTTTTTTTGGCGGTGAGGTTGGGTTAAAATGCCTTAGCACCATATAGTAACCGTCGCTACTACGTGTGTGGCGATTCCACTAAAAATATCCCTCCTCTTCTCTTAGATTTTTCCCTCCACCCCAGGGCTGCTTCCGCATTGCTTCGAGGTAGAGGGCCAAGACGGCGTCCTAAGAAGGACACTTACTTCTTCACCCTGCGTCCAGGGTCGTTGGGACTTGGAAGTGAATACACTTTTACATTTGATTGAACCCTATTTGCAAAGCACTTTTGCCACTCAGAAGTGAATACTTCTAAAACGAACTGTTTAAAGGCTTCAACAAACACTTCAGTCGTTGACCTCACATTTTTTTTGATGTTCGAGAAGAGAACGAAATTAATAAGCTGTTAAATCAGGGCTGTAAAGCGGATGACCCTTCAATTGGATTTTTTGAGTGCTCAAATACTCTATTGTGTGAGAGGATGCTAGAGAGCTCGTATTGCCTTGGTGAAATATAATTCGTTTTGGGCGTTTGGTTTTCCTTAATTTAACCACTCAGAATTGACTATTTTAAGTTTCTCTAGTGGCACATTGGCTACACGATCAGATTTTCCGGAAATACAGCCGCCCATTTGCTTTGGGGTCCTCCTTTTGTGAACAAATTTTGTTGGATTAAGCTCGTCCTGGAACATGCCGTTTTGTTTTCGGCTTATATGCATAGATCTAAGATTCATCACCTATTACGATATTGAATGTATGCTGATCTCACTAATGCCCAAGATGCCTTTACTTTATGATATATTGCAAGACAATCTTACGTTACCAATAGATTCTGGTACATTAACCGTTTTTGGACGGTCTTCACGAAATTTATCCTGCAAGGATCGGCGGCCATGCTGGGGCTCGTTGCACTACAGTTTCGTGGGGCTAAGTTTGGTGCTTCAGCGCCAAAAGTCGAAGCAAGTTAAGTAATGCATACATACATAATTGGCTCTTACAGCCTTTTCGGATGTTTGGCCGAGCTCCTCCTCCTATTTATGGCGTGCGTCTTGTTGTTGCTCCAGGCGTCAGATATTCTTATTTAGGTTTGCCATTGCCTGCCGAAGGGCGACCGCTATTAGAAAAAACTTTTTCTATCATTTTGGTGTTTCACGCACGGAAATTTTAGCCTAAGCACTTGCGAATGGTAGTCACGCACTAACCCATTCAGCTACCGCCGCAATGCGCTCTTCAATAATCCATGTCGAAAGGCGTAACAAATCATCACACGAAAATTTTCAAAAGTTAATTCCATACTTTGAGCGAAATGAATTTTTCAACTCACTAAAAAAGAGCAAATAAACTCGTAAGTGAAATATTCACTTGTAAGTTTATGCTAAAAAATATCAAAATGCTTTTCGATGAAATTATCGAATTACAGGCAACCCTCGTAATAATAATTGGCGCCTACACCCAATGTTGTTCTTTCGCAATTGGTGAGACCTACAGTTTTCTGCCACCTCTGAATGGTAGTTGGTTTTTTGTAAGGAATACGCGGAAATACTTTTAAAGGCATGCCATTACTTGCCGAGGAGCGACCGCTAATAGAAAAACTTTTTCTATCAACTGGTGTTTCGAACAAGGGGTTTCGCATCAGGTCACTACCGAATGGTAGTAGCGCACCAACCTATTCTGCTACGGCGGCCATACACCACACAGACATTTATTTGAAATGCTTGGCGGTCTCGATGATGACGCACTTTAAATGTGTTGCAACGCTTTCAATTCATTGAATTTTATTATTAAAATGTGTGTTCTGTTAAGAAAGTTTAAGATCCACTTCTCTACCGAAAAATCGTGTTCAGCGACGAAGCTCATTTTTGGATCAATGGGTACGTAAAAAAGCAGAATTGTCGATTTTGAAGTGAAGATCAGCCAGAAGAATTGCAAGAGCTACCAATGTATCCAGAAAAGGTCACAGTTTGGTGCGGTTTATGGGCTGGAGGTATCATTGGACCGTACTTCTCCAAAATGAATGATATCCAACTTTTTTTTGGCCCAAAATGCAAGAGCTGGACTTGCATGTCATGTGGTTTCAGCAAGACGGTGCCACATGCCACACAGCACGCGTAACAATGGACTTGTTGAGAGGCGAGTTCGGTGAACATTTTATTTTACGTTCGGGACCTGTCAATTGGCCACCCTGATCGTGCGATAATACGCCTTTAGATTATTTTTTGTGGGGCTATGTTAAAGCTCATGTCTATTCAGACAAGTCTGCTTCAATTAACGCATTGGAAGACAACATTAAAGCATTTATATGTGAGATACAGGCCGAAACATTGGAAAGAGTATGCCAAAATTGGACTAAGCGGATGGACCATTTGAAGCGCAGTCGCGGTTAACATTTGCATGAAATAATCCTCAAACATTAAATTATATGGACTGTACTATCGATTTAAATAAAAAGTTCATGCAGTTTTCTGAATTTTACGTGTTTTTTGAAAAACTTTCCTATAGCTCTTGAAAAATCACCATTTTTTTAACTTTCCATAATGATGGTAAGGAAGTTGTTTACATTCTTGCATTCTTTCCCGGACTCATCCGCACTCTATGAAAACCAATCAAGTATGAGCGAATTTCACCATACAAAAGGCGGCTTGCACATTGACGACCAAAGTCTTAGATTTTTGATTTTATACAGACGCTGCGATCGTCTGTGTAGACATGAAAACGATGAAAGTATCCGGGATGCGCAGAAATACTGAGTGGTGCAATTGACCTGTAGGCATGTGCGCATGAAATCCAACTAACTGTAATTGCACGAAATCTAAGAAGCTCATGAACACGAGAGCCATGCATTACTAAGAGATGCGCCGGGGGTGGTGGCCGGGACACTTCCGGCACTTGTATGCCACCCATTTCCGGTCCTACACATCGACCCATAAACCGCACAGTCACTTACTTATTGCAATTAATGCTTTTTCATTGGATTTTCCAACACATCGCGCACATTGAGTAAGTTGAGCAAGTTGATTTCCCATCGATTACAGTGGATATGGCGTCAGTGGCGGCCGAGAGCATGAGCAAGAGCAAAAGCGTGAACGATTTAGTAGTTATTGCACTCAAAGCAACAGAATATAAATAATTGCAAACAAGTGTATACGTGTGGAGATGTGCTTGTGTTGGTGCTGAGTAAGCTGCTACGACGATTGCATTACTCTATGCAGCACTAGTTCAAGTTATTAGCAGGAAATTTGTTGTGGTTGTTGTTGTTGGTTTTGTGTTTTATTTAAGCAGTAGTTTCATACGACTTTCGTCCCAAATACAGCTCTACGCACACAATATAACAGTGGGCCACACTTAGGGGTGTGGTTGAAATAGCTACTTAAAATTTGCCGAAAGCACTTAAGTGCGTCTCAAGTTTCCCAAGAAAGAATTTTCCTGAACGCATCCGCTTCTCTTCTGCGAGTGCATATATATATATGTACTTAGCTATGCTTGCGACCGCAAGCTGTTATTTAAGTTTTGCATTGCATAGTTTATTTCCTCGAGAGCAACAAGGGAATATGAGGAATGAACCCTTTTAGTAGCTGCATTGCAATACAGCAAAGCGAGATTATCCTGTACGCTCCTCTACGCTGCGTCTTGAGTGCTCGCAATATTTATGGCAATCTAGTGGAAAAGCCGCTCTACCTACTGAAGATATTTACTTGTATTAAAAGTTCAGCTGCATTGCGGTAGTTGGAAAAGCGTTTTACCCTTTTAGCAGTGTCTGCCTAATAACTATTTATCTTTCTCTCTTCCCTTACCGCCATTTGGTATATACATTTGTATGCCGGAATGTATTTGCTTATTGGTAACAAATTTAACAGCCAAACTCTCAATTGCTTTAGTTACAAGAGTCAATATTGGCGCAAGTTCTTCAAATATCCACATGTGCTTCCTTATGTCAAACGAGAGCTAATAGGCAGGCTAACAAATCTGAATTGATAATAAAGGGTGGTTAAATTTTAAGGACCGATGTTGAATGTGAACCACACCTCAGCGTCATCTTTGGACCATCGGATGGAGATGTGCCGTCGAGGTCGCGGCGGCCATTTGGCCGATATTTTGTTCCGTACGAATTGAGCCATACCAATATTAACATAATAAAGAAACATTATAATAATTTTCTAAAAAAAATGTATTTTATTCAAAATCAATACCGGCCCTTGAAATTTAACCACCCTTTATTAAATTCAAAGTACGAAAGATTCGTTTGACTTTAGATAGGTTAGATTAGATGTTTGCTCTCTAAGGAGCAGGTTTAATTTGGACGGTGTCTTTTGCCATACTACTAAGCGAATAACGGGGAAAGAAAGAGAGAGCTATGAGAGTTCTTTGAACGACGGCGACTAGTAATTAATAAAAACCACTGTGAGTTAATAAGAAAGTTCCGAAAACAGTTAATACTCAAATCAGTTATGCTAATAAGTCTCGAACGAGTGGTGGAATTGCGCATACGTTAGAAGTCGCTGAAATCTCACCCTCTGTCTCCATTTCAGCATGCTTATCAAAGTGCAAAATACTGCGAGTCGGTACTGCAAAACCTTGTTGCTGGGGTACAGCTGGTCATCGACAGGAGCGACTACGCTATGGGCATCTTTTTGGACATAGAGGGGGCGTTTGATAATTTAACTTTTGATAGTATGCGCAGTCCAAAGAATCGTCACGATCCGAGCAGAGGAAGCTCCGGGGTCAATAGAGGTTGCCCCCAAGGCGGTGTGCTGTCACCATTGTTGTGGTGGTGTATGGTGGTCGATCCTTTGCTCACCACCTTACACGAATCGGGAGTCTACGCACAAGCATAAGTGGACGACGTTACCTATTTGAAAAGGTCGAGCCAAGGAGCACCAGGAGATTTGGTGGCTCCTAAAACACTCAGGCTAAGAAGCCCATTGTATTTAAGCGAGGGTTACCTATTTGGTAACAGCCCCTTCGCTTATGGGCATCTGTAGGAAAGTGCAGAAAACTCTGGATGTAATTGACACTTGGTGTTGTGCGAATGGGCTATCAGCTTTTCTGGCTACTTCAGTCCCGGCATTGGATGCTCTGGTTAGTCTACCACCTCTTTATGCTTTACCACCTCTACGGGCTGAAACACAATAGAAATTGGTACAGTCCCTGTCTGGCATTGAACAACAGAGTAAGCATGGACTTCGATCTGTCGCCATGTCCCTTGACTCCATGCCATCCAGGGTCGTACTTGCTAAGAGATGCAGTGTGGTGCTGCCAGAGGCTAACTGTGGTCAAACTCAGAAAATGAGCCCGGAAAACAGAGTTCTCGCATTTTTACGGACGGATCCAAAACCGAGCACGGTTGCGGCTCTGGTGTCTGCGTGGAATCAAGCGGGTCCAAACTACATTACTGGAATGGATACATCTGTGTGTTCAAACAGACTTGTATGGTGTAGAAGATGCGATGAACTTTGTTGTGGAAAACAGATAGAGAGGCAGATCTGTGTGTGTCTGCAGCGCTCATGGCCTTAGACAACCCTTCAACCACTTCATGGGTAGTTGAGTACAGCAAATACAAGTTAAACTGTGTCGGCAGACATAATATCCATGTAAACATGGGTTCCGGGACTCGTGGGTATCGTGAGTAACTAGACCTCTGACTCTTTAGCCAGAATGGGCTTAGAGGCTGACTTCCTTGGCCCGGATCCCGTTCTGCCACTCCCTTCTGCAGCCATCAAGGCCACGGTTAAAAAACGGGTTACTCTAACCCACCAGCGAGCATTGAAGGCTGAGAGAGACTGCAAATGAACAAAACTGATGTTACCAGTCATGTTCGAACGACTGTCGCAGTTCCTTCTGTCACTAAGCAGCAATCACGCGAATAGAGAGAGAATATAATTAACTATATTTAGAAACATATCGGCATAGATTACTTCGTTGAGTCTTATGAGGATTTCCTTTCATATTTTGCGCCTTGGGAACAGTAGGTGTCATGGGCTGTAATTCGATATTTTTATCGAAAATTTTGGTATTTGCTAGCATAAAATTACATAAAACGTTTGCACTTGCCACCCTGATTGGTTCCTTTGTCAGTGAGTTGAAAAACTAATCTTTCTTAAACCGTGGAAATTCTCGTGCGATAATTTACGATAATTTACGACGATTTACGACGATTTTCGACGTGGATTATCGAAATAGGACTGCAATGATTAACTTACTTTGGTTTTTCGCGTTGAGGCACCACAATTAGCCACCGTGAAACACCGCTACTATCTACAAGTTCCAACATGACCGTCGATCCTTGCAGGACGAATTTCGGGAAGGCCATCCAGCAGCGGTTGTTGTGTCCGAAAGACTCGATGTCGTGCATCAATTGATATCGCAAGATCGTCAAATGGCTTGTTGAGGGTCTTCTATAATTTTTGCTTATATCGTAAGTATAATTTGAATATATGAATTATATATTACATGCGATTTTTTCAACTTGCCACTAAATGTTTAAATTTCTTTTACTTTTAAAAATCTTTTTTTCTTACAATTTGTGCATATACAATTTTTATTACATGCGATTTTTTCAACTTGCCACTAAATATTTAAATTTTACTTCTTTAAATGCCGATTTTATTTTATTTCTTTAAGTTTTATTGCGGGCTTAAAGTCCCGTTATTAATTTAGCGTCATTTTAAGTTAAAATAAAAATACTGCATTGTATGATTGTATTTAAGTGAAATCTTTTCAATCGATATGAGCTCAAAACGGATTAATAGAGCGAAAACTTCATTGTTTCCATACTAGATATTCTTATTGAAATATTATTTTTGTGCTCACCGAATTAATTTTTTTATAGCCTCTTGACTTGTTTACATTTTTGTATTATTTTATAATACGGGGAAGAATAAAAAATAAAAGTAAATGCCGTCTGCGAACAAATGTGTCGACAGTAAAAAAAGTTGAATATGAAATAATTTTTTTTTTATGCAAAGCAATTTTTTCAGTCGTGGTGTCTACATGGGTACGTATTTATTTATACATTCATGCTTTCATCCAAAGCAATGAAAAGTGAAACCTACTCGACACAATGGGTTGGCATCAGTTCTGTGTATATACGAGTATATGCACATATGTTTGTATGATTACATGTCTGTACTCTTCAGTAAATTGCATCAGTTCCACGCCAACTCGGTACTAGCCGCTTTAGGTAGGGTACTAGTCCAACCGCATTGTTCAGAAAATACTTTCAACTATCTACTTTTGCATAACAACACCCTTGGCAGGACTCTGCTTCCATTTTAGAATAGCTTTGAGTCTGCCGTAATTTGACGTCTTTCAGAACTGGAACTTAGCTTGCACTGTAGTCAGTGAGAGAACTCGGAATATGTGAGACTTTAGGCCACCTATTCTACCATTCCTTCTATCATCAGCTTTCCCTGATGTAAACGTACAATACCAGGCTGCTGTAATATTAGTTAGGCTGATCAATATGACAGCGTTGCAATCGCAACTCTCACATTGATGACGAACAAACCGAAGCACGTAGAAGAAACTTCAAGGTTTCAAAAGCTTTCCCAACAGCATAATGTCAACTTTTTCTCGGATTTAGGGCGCATCGGAGTTTGTGGAAACGAGTTCGCAAAAGTCACAGGGTTGATAATTGACTTAATGGATTCAAGTTTTTTTGGTTTCTACAAGCACAACTAAACTAAACTCTGGACTGTATCTCCTTATAGCTTTAAGTCGCTTACAGACAACGCCTTGAGTAGGCTCAACGATGGTAAGCTTGATTTTCAGCGAGTGGTTCATGCACACTCTCATCGTTTGGGGGGGGGGGGGTGGTGTGCGATCATTACATTGAAAACAAAGACAAACATTTCATCTTGTGTTGATGGCTGAAGTGTACACATCGTCGGAAAAAATGGGCTTGAGTAAGATTTTAATAGGGCAGTTAATTGCAGCTAGCAAAAAAAAAATTGAAAAAAAAATTGAAAAAAACAGAGCATGGACCTGGGTTAAATGGTTTGAGAAGAGAAAATTGCTGACCATGTTTCTACTATTTTAAGACAAGGCACTGGAGTGAAATATTAGGCAAGAATTTTAAGTGCTTGTAGCTTTGTCCGGAGATAAGGAATCTTAACGTAGTGGATGACCTATCGTTTGGCGTAATCGCGTTTCGGATTAATGCAGTTTTTTTTCAACAGTTGCAGGCGTTACCAATTCAATGTGGATTTAAGACGATTTAATATATTAGTTTTGCTTAGCATATTTCTTCTTCTTCTATTAGCCAATCATTTACCCATGCTTTTCTGCTTTTTACCTTTTGTTTTTTGCTGCCTTTCCCTTTTTCTTTTTAAACTGGCATAAATGACAAATACTGCAATCGCATGATCCGCATTTTTGCTATACATTTTTACGCTATCAGTTCAAAATCACGTATGAGCCGCTCGCCGTCTACCCAAACAACAGCGAGCATGATCATAGTCTTCACCCTACTTTCTTCTTCTAACCATCGCAGTCCTTGGCGAACCATTGCTTCATTCACAGCCTTGCGCCATCTATCTCTATGTAAGGCTACCTCTTTCCATCGCCGCACGTTTAACAATTCAAGGTCAACTTTCAAGTCTTCGAGCAATCTTTCCGGGGCGTCTTCTTCTGCGGCTTCCAACTAGGCCTAATTCAACTGCCTTTCCAGTTGTTCTCTCCTTGGGCATTCTACACAATTGCCCGAGCCATCTTATCCTCTGAGATTTTACAATATTTTGGCTAATATTGTGATACTCAGATGGGGACACTCTTGAATGCATAGTTTCCGATCAGCAGGTCATCATGCTTTAAGCCTGGATCGAACCATAAACTTCGTTTTCTCAGTGTTAATTCTTAATCCATTATTTCGTACTATTTCTTCATGTTTTATAAACGAACTCTTTAATTCACTTCAGTCTTTCACCATAATAAGTATATCATCTGAATATACAAATTAATTATAAGTGTTTTTCACAGGATTAGGAGTTTCTAGATAAACTGTGTTATTAGTAGTAAGACACGCGGTGTTGCGCGTAATGAGAAGACTTTGCACTTCGCGAGGTGACGACCGTCGGCGTTTATTTCCAAAATTCAACTGATTTCTAAATGACATTAATTCTTATACGTAAGCTAGACCTAAGCTCTAAAGACGCGCCTTCCTGCAAGGAATCATATTTCGTCGCGAGGCATAGCTTGTTGTGCATCGACGTTTCTGCTGCCGCTATGTGGTTTCTGTGGGAACTGTTATTTTACGTTTCTGCTGACGTTACGCGATTTCTATGGCAACTGTTGGTTTTGCTTCTTAACATGCGCTCACTGGATAATCGGCTTGGTTTCTTTTGCTTAGCTGGTCACTCGAGTTAACTTACACAAAGCTGGAACGGCTTGTTGTAAATAGTCCCATTTGGATTTATTTCGTATATTCCTGCATGTAGGACTAGATTGAATAAAAATGTTGATAAAGTGTCTCCCTGTTTAACTCCCGATACAGAGCTGCACCCTACTTTATACGAAACAAAAAAGTTTACCGCTCTTTGCGAATCTAAAGTATTGTTGCAAAGAAATTTTGAAAAAGAAATTTTTTTGTTTGACGGGAAAGATTTTGGTTTTTGAAAGCTTTTTAGATTTTCCATATCTTCGGGATATATAGCCGGATGTTAATAATATAATATGGTATATCAATGATTGTGTCTCGAAAAGGATTTTTTTTTGACTGCTTCCGAAGCTGATTGACCTCAGACATCCCACCATATCTCAGATAATATCGCATTAACATATCACACGAATATCAGTAAATCAAAGCTCGACAAAACTCACTAAACTTTGGCTGAGAAAGTATTCCAGAGAGTACAAATGTTACATTCGTTACAAACGTTACAAATTCCTTTAACTTCTTGTGTTTTGTTTACAGTTTTTGAGTGACAGTAAAAATTTAAATGCCGAATGAAACACTTGAGTTGCCGCATCAGTACAATCCGGGACAAAACGATTGCATAAATTTCGGCCAGTTTTAACAATTTATATTTTTTTGTTGAATTACCACTATTTTTTTTTTAAATTATAGCTCATTTTCTAACAAAAACCACATATCAACCCAAATTGAAAATTTCTTAAAAAAATTAGAAAAATTATCCAAACTTTTTAAGTAGAATTTGTAGAAAAACAATCGGTATGCAATTTTGCAGCTTATTAAAATTTAGTATTATATAATAAAGTTCAAGTTTGAAGTTGTTGAAAAATTCCGTTGATTTTTAATAATTTTTTTAGCATTCATGCATACATTAATAATCATTTTTTAACTCCACCTAATTCACCAGTCACCTCTACATTCGGCTAGAAAAGAAATTTTATTCGAAATTGCCTTGAAGAAGTACTTAGGCGCAGGTACTGCAAATTACTTTTTTCTGGCACGGTCTACTACACACCAGCAGGGTAACGTTTCTAAATTGTCCAACATTCGAAAAGCGAAGAAAGGGTAACCTAATGAGGGAGTGCACCAGGTTTCACTGAAGTACTTAAGGAACCATAGTAGGCAGAGCTTGAGTATTAAAGCTTTAAATACTTTCCTTCTTGACAAAGGCCCAGAGTTTAAAAGTCACCCAAGGAATTTAGTTTCTCTCGACAGTTTTAGATTTGCATCATTTTTCTGAGGAATTGGGATAAAATTTTATATGGAATTGTAGTTCGTGGACTAACGAGGTGGACTTTTGCTTGATGAGAAAAACTATGTGGATCTTAATCTAAACTAGAACAGCACTTGCATGCTTTTTGAGATCGTTAATTTTTTTGGCGATACAAATACAAGCATTTTACAAATCAACTGGAAGCCACTCTGACTAAATACTCAAAAATCTAATTTCAAATTATTCCCATTCATATGACCACGCCTCCTGTTTATTTTGCGTTACCAAGTTATGTAAGTATTGTCCAACTATTTTTTAAGTATTCTAACTGCATTAAGGGCAAATTTAAGTATTGTAGATACATTTGCAAACAAGGCAAGGGTAAGAGGAAACGAGAGCCTGCACACATAATCCGTGAAATTCTACAAGTATAGCATGTAAGCTCAAGTTTCGCATGGGAAGCTGAGGGAGAAGTCAACAATGTATTAATTAGCTCCTTCAGCAGAGATAGTGGTCACATATTTGCCTGCATATTTCATTGAAACCGGAAACTAAGAGCTGTTGATTGTGTGGCTACTGCATCACACTCGAGATGCATACATGATGATGACTCTGAGCATAAAAGCACGGACCCATCTCTATTAACAAAAAAAAAAAAAACAAATACCGTACACTTCTGTTAGGTGTTTGGCTGAGCTCCTTGTTTGTGAAACAAAATTGGTGGGCTGCCGGTGTTTGGCGTACGTTTTGATGCTGTTCCACAGAGATACTTACAGTTATAAGCCGACTCCGAACGGCAAATATATTTCTCTATTACATTGCCTAAATACAGGTAAACCTTTAGAGGCCTTACGTGTAACTTGAGATTTTTATGAAAATTTATCTTGGACAATGATTTTGTAATGCTTTACTTAGGCAGAAAACTGAGCTACGGCACGTTTAGAGGAAGAGTTCCAAAGAAGCTTGAAGGTCCTGTATCTATTTTACACCAGTTTGAGGCCAAGCATAAAATAATTAGTACATATATAATTTGGTGTAATATATAAAATTGGCGCTTATGCTCCTCCTCCTGTTTCTTACGTAAATGGAGGGACCACAAATGGAGGCCCTGGTCAGATGGTTTTTTGTGAGACGCTTTCTCATGGCAGAAATACGCTCGGAGGTTTGAAATTGCTCACCCGGAGGCGACCGCTATTAGAAAAAAAAGCTTTTCTATCATTTGACGGCTGTCGTCGTTATTATGGAATCAGTTATTTCTTTAAACTGTGAGCCGATTGCTACTCAAAAGTCGGTGCGTTCGAGTATATATGCACATTTTCAGTAAATCCATTAAAACTATCTTCTTTCAGACAAAACGCACTAACACACGCATACCTTCACATATATGCAAATACTACAGAGTTATGCACTTAGGTATGATGTTTCAGAATTTCAAAAAATGCCTAACGGCAAATGATGAATGCCTTCCCATTGAGGGGCGTATTGAGGTTTATAGGTTAAGCGTGTGTATGCTTGTGCGTATTGGCGTGTTTGCTTGCTCATATTTCGAGTTAAGTCGTATGTAATGTAACTTTAAACGTTGATGTACGATAATACGTTCTAAGGCAAGCAATAAAAAAAGAGGAAATAAGAAATAAATACGCAAAACGCCCATAAATCACGTATTTTTGTGCTCTTGTTCCTTTTTTTCTCTTTTCTAAAACTGTATGTGTTCTAAATATGTGCGTCTGTCTGCCACCCCCACTTTTGAAAGCTATACGCGCATACAAACATATGTGGGCATACATACCTTAATATGCGTCTGTATACGCATTTTTGTTTTGATCGCTTCAAATGTCAATTGTAAAGTCATCCATCACAGACAAAAGCCATAAACAGCAATGTAGAATACAAATCTGCTCAATACCAAGTAGAAGGATGCTGTATGAAAAGGCAGCTCCTGCTGAGACTCACGCGTTCGTGTGCTACCCCTCCGCAGTGGTGTAGAAATTGATATGTGACGTTAATGTTTTATGAATGTGCTGGTATGTGTTTATGTAGTAAATATGCCAGAGTCCTTTAGGAAATTGAACTATTTATTTTTTTTTTTTAGCTGAGCTGGAGCTTTTCGGTATTGCCAGTAGGGTTATGGTTTAGGTGCCAGACAGAATAAATTAACCCAAATTTTGCTTTAAAATTTAACGTTTTATTTTATAACATATAACCTCATTTCTAACAACACTAAGGGATGTGGCAAAAATACTAGGTTGTTGAATAAGTTTTGCGGTTCGATAAGAAAAACATAATTTTATGGTTTGAAATACGCTTTACTATTCGGTTTGGTCTCATTGAAATCAATACGTTTGTTTCAACAAGATTCCAATTTATGAATTCCATCCCTGAAGTGAGAACCTGGAAAGGCTGCAAAATACGCTTCGATAGCTTTTATGATCTCATCTTTTGATGAAAAACGCAAACTGGGTCGTTTTCAAGAATTTTTTCCTTCAGCTGATCTAAAAGGTTACAATAGTATTCAGAAGTTATTGTTTTTTCAGTTTGGAAGTAATCCATAAACAAAATTTCTTTTGCGTCCCAAAAAACTGATGAAATTCACGTGTTAGAGCCAAGAGTCATCAGTAGTGCAAATCCACTTTATTCTTTCGAAAATGCTCTAAATAATGCTGAGAAAGTCGCATTTGAATGCGTTTTTGTTCCATTGCTAGCGAATGCGGCACCCGCTGTGCACATAGCTTTCTGAAACCCAATACCTCAGTCAAAATATTGCTTACACTGCCCAATGAGATGCCCTACTAAATCTCTTTCAATCATTTGATGGTTTTCTACTACGATGTCCTCTATTTTTTCTACGATTTCTGTTTGCTGTTTTTGGGCGTCCTTGACATGGATCGTTTTCAAGACTTGCACGACCACGAGCCTCTCTCATCGAACTGCAAAATTATTGAACAACCAAGTAATGCTGTTTAGCTTGAAACCTCCTCTTTCGAAAACAGTACCTCTGGTTTCTCAGATTGCAGATAGAGAGAATAATAAGATAGCGCCGCTCGCGGTACCGCTACTTTGCTCTCAGCGAATTTGACAATATCAGCTGATTTTCGTGACGTCACATGGGTGCAATTGGTGTTAAAGTTGATCGTTCTCTTTAGGAACCAGTAGGACCGTATCCAATTCATAAATTCCAAGAGGGAATGGTGTGTAGTGATGAAATAAACTATTAGCTGCTCTGAAAGGGCTGAAATAGGAGTTGAGAATACTCTTTCTGTTGCTATTGACCCTATTGAAAGACAGAGATGTGATGCTGCTCCTTTTCACCTTTTCTCCTAAATCTCGAACTGTTTAACTTATAGTGTTGCCATCGAAGAGTGAGCTTCGCCTCTTAAAAGTAAATTACTGAATGTGTTTTATGAAGCATACACAGTTATCAGAACTAGTTGAATCCACATATACGAGGTGTGTTCACAAAGTATCGCGAATTATTTATTTATTCATTAATATCTATTTTGTCCCCTTCAAAGTAATCCCCATGAGATATTATGCACTGGTGCCAACGTTTTTTTCCAATCTTCGAAGCACTTCAAAAAACCATTTTTTAATCTTGTTCAGCTCCTCCTTCGATGCCGTCTTTGTCTCGTCTTTTCGTCGTTCATTTCTTCTTGGCCTTCTGAGAACATTTTGTACCACCGATAAACGTTGCTTTGGTCCAAAGTAGTTTCTCCGTATGACACAGTCAACATTCGGAATGCATCCGCGCACTTAATTTCGTTTTGAACACACCTCGTCTCTTGGCTAGGGATGCACAGTAGCAGAGATACTATTCTACTAGTTTTTGCAGCTGCGACAGAAATCTTTGTATG
The DNA here is from genome assembly GCF_027943255.1 of Anastrepha obliqua. Lineage (NCBI taxonomy): Eukaryota > Metazoa > Arthropoda > Insecta > Diptera > Tephritidae > Anastrepha > Anastrepha obliqua. Next base: position 79,211,722 of record NC_072894.1, read on the forward strand.
GGAGGCTTAACCTCTCAGTGCGTATATGGGTTAGACAGGTCATACCATAATACTGCCTACCAGCTGGCTTCGATCTTTTTAACATTGACTTCAGGGTAGATTTTTCGTGTTATCTGGATCGCATCTGTTATTTATCTCTTTGACAAAAACCCAAGAAATGGTAAGCCAGTACTCTATCTACCCTTTGGGAAGACTTTACTAAAAATAATTTTGTCTACTTGGTTAGTTTGCTCGGGATGTTTCTCGGGGTAATAAGGTAACAATGTTCGATAGTTACTTTTTAGAGACTTAATAACAACTTAATTGTTGTTGTACTTAAATGGTGATACATCGCTCAGTACTGGTAGAGGTCTTGAGCCATCTGTAAAAATAGCCGAGAGCTTTGCGTGAAGATTCGTGATGCCTACACATTCTTTGTTCTTTAACATTGTTGTATAAAATTTGTTAGCACAAGAGAACAGAGGTTTTTTGGCTACACTTATATAGATTTGAATTTTATTTATGAATAAGCCATATTAAGACTAAATGGAGTCTCAAGCCACATGTCGTACTCTGGATGTACAATTGAGTGGTTCTGCCAATTTGGATATAAGGTTGCCTAGTTTCGTTGATACCTTTTTGGAATGGCTATAACATCCCTAAATGAGAGAGAGAGTGCAAAGGACTGCATGTGTTGGCATTACTGCTTCCAGTTTCCAGTTCAATCCATTGCCACTCGGAGCGCTATTAGGTTGAAGGAGCTTAGTCTCCGGAAGCAATCTCCTGTAGGACATGGTAGCATTTTGAGGCAGATTTCTCCTTTTTTTTCGGTACTGCGTACGGGTCTCTTCATCCGCAAATTGGGTTTTGAGTGTTATGGTAGAGCTATATTGCCAAGCAGGCTGGATGGGAAGAAGGGAAGACTCAGCACGGATATGGGTGTCTCTGTTTTCACAGACAGATAAAAGATGGAATTTGGAGTTAGAGCGGGGGTTTTCTTTAAATCTGCGACGATTTCAGTATCTTTTGAACTACCGAACACTTGTACTGTTTGTCAAGAAGAGGTCTTCGCGAACCTGAAGGCATGTAAAATGCTTAGGGAAAGCTGTTAGGAGGGGAACATAAATATCTTTTTGGATAGTCAAGCCGCGATAGCCTTGTAGTCGCCATGTTGCAGCTCTCTTCTAGTCAAATCCTGTAATGAGAAGATCAAACATCTCAAACGCGCAGGAAATACTTTTTTTTTCTGGGTTTCCAGCTACCCAGGAAGGGGTCGACAAAACCGAATTCAGTTGTCCCCATCTCAGGCATCGTTGGTGTACCCTAGGCCGTTGTTAAGGGGAAACTACACAATTTCTTTCTTACAAAAGCGTAGTGTGCTATCTCAAAAACACTTTGGCCTCGGTACGATGGAAGCAGGAGGCTTAAAGTGCTGGGGATCCCCCGCCATTCAATTTCCAAACTCATAGCGGTAGTCACCGGCCACTGGGTGATTAGAACTCATGCAGAAAAACTTAGACTTCCGTGCAACCTCCACTGCAGAAGCTGTGGGGATCTTGCTGAGAAAGAGACCGTTGAACACTTTCTCGGCAAGGTCTGACGGCTAGACGCTAGAGGTTTCTTAGTGTGCCTGACCCAGTTCTCCAACCTAGATCCCGTTTCTCTTCCCCACTAGACAGCTCTGGATGGCTGTAGATGGTTTTTCTTTCTTTAAGTTTTGAATTTTTTTTTTCAAGAAATGGTTAAGACTATAGTATCAAAACGGCCCTTTAGTGCTAATTGTAGCGTCTCCGTGGTACTACTGCCATTTAATGTACCAACCTACCTAAGGTCATATTGTCTTAAATTTTGTTCGTTACAGTTCATCAAACGGTAAAGGTTTTCAGTAGCTTTCAGTACTAAACAGCGTGGCACTACGAGAATAATATCACCAATATGTTGAACTCTCATTTTTTAGGTACCCGAACAATTACTTGTCAATTTTCTATTTGAAGAATTAATGAATTCGCATATCCCCAGATAATGGTCTCACAGGGCACGTATCATTATAGATACACTCGTAAATATATACTTGTATGTATTATACATACCAAATGCATTTGAAGGCTCTTTGTTTGAAATGTGACTGATTGCACGATATCAGCGTATCGTATTGCATGTAATAAATTCCGGATGAATGACTAGTTGGCTGGCCAGCGACAAAAGCCATTGTTATGCCCCTACTTGCGAACGAATGCATACGTGTATATGTATGTAACAGGGGCATATATGTATATTAGATATGTGATACTATGTGATATTATGTGGTCCATGAGAAGGCATTTAAGAAAATAGCTGAGGTGTTTAGCCTCGGAAATGCCAAATTTATGCACTTAACGTGGGAGAAATATTGTTTGCATTTGAGTCAACCCTGCTCAAGCTCAGTCACATACTCACACTTATGCACTCACACTACACAATTCATACAAATGCAGCTTTGTTTACAGGATTGTGTGGCAAATTAATTGCGTGGCGTCTACCTGCTCCATGTGGTGTTAGTTTGTTTTAGTATATATAGCATATCCTATAGCATATCATTATACCAAAATGTCACGCGTTAATTGCGTGTTCGTAGCTGGCTAAGACGCAGGAGTGAATTGGGGCTCATTTCCCTTGTAGCAACATTAAATTGAACTTGATACTTATCCGGCGTGATGAATGCATTTGTATATGTCTATGTATTTATATCGAGTGTTTTTGTTTTTAGCTGCATGAGAACTATCGATATCGATAACTATGGTGATATAATAGCAGAGACTGGCTTCACATTTCTGTGCAGTAAGATTTGGCAAATTAAAGGTTTGGTCATTTAACGCCCGAACAATTTCTAAATTGTGGAAATTTTGCTTAAAAAAAGAAGCTGCCGTTACGGTGAATGGCGAGCGCTATCGAGCCATACTGACTGCAAAAATTAATCACTTAAACATCGACGGTATTCGGTTTCAACAAGACGACGCAACTTGCCATACAGCGCGCTTAACAATCGATTTAATGCAATATTCAAGCCACCAATAACATCATGCGGCCAGAGTTATTGGAAAAATAGCCAAAATTTGGACTGATCGAATGGACCATGTAACTCGTAGCCGCGGCGGCCATATGCCGGATATCATATTCAAAAAATAAATGCCATGATATAATCCACCAGATTATAATAAATTAAAATAAGGCATCCAACAATATTTCTGTTTCCGCCGCGGCGGGCACCGTAGCCGAATGGGTTGGTGCCTGACTATCATTCGGAATCCACAGAGAGAAGGTAGGTGCGAATCTCGATGAAACACCAAAAATGAAGAAAATATTTTTTCTAATAGCGGTCGCAACTCCGCAGGCAATGGCAAACCTCCGAGTGTATTTCTGCCATGAAAAAGCTCCTCATAAAAAAATATCTGCCATTCGGAGTCGGTTTGAAACTGTAGGTCTCTGCATTTGCGGAACAACATCAAGACGAACGCCAGAAATAGGAGGAGTTCGGCCAAACACATATATATATATATACCTTCTACTCAAATATGAACGAGACGTTATCAATAAAACGGTCCGCGGATGACATATGGCAAAAATAAATTTTTTGTTTTTTGGTAGGACTGTTATAAGCTTACATGGCAAATTTCAGCGTGATATGTCACATAGTTTGTTTTCTGTGCTACTGTAAACAAGTCAAGCTGGAGTGTGTTCTTCGAATTTAACGATGGAAATTCAAGTGGAACAAAGAATTTGTTTGAAATTTTGTTATTCCAACAAAATTTCGGCTTCAGACGCCTTAAAACTGTTGCAGACAACCTATGGGGACTCTGCTCTATCACGTGCACGTATTTTCCAGTGGTACAAATCGTTCAAAGAGGGCCGTACATCAACCCAAAAAACCACGCCAAAGTCGCTCAAAAATTAAGGTTATGCTGACTGTTTTTTTCGATTACGAAGGTGTGGTGCACTCGGAGTTCCTTCCGCAAGGCCGATCGGTTAACGCTGAATATTATTTAGATGTTTTAAAGCGTTTGCGCGAGAACATTCGTCTTAAAAGGAAGGAATTGTGGGACAACAAGTCATGGTTCTTGCATCACGATAATGCACCAGCTCACACATCACGTCTTGTTCGCGATTATTTGAACAAAAATAATGTTAATAATATCGTTCCGCAAGCACCGTATTCGCCTGATATGGCTCCATGTGACTTTTTCCTGTTTCCCAAGCTCAAGTTGCCGCTCCGTGGAAAACATTTTGAGACAATTGAAGTCATAAAAGAGAATTCGAAGAACACACTCGAGCTTGACTTGTTTACAGTAGCACAGAAAACAAACTATGTGACATATCACGCTGAAATTTGCCATGTAAGCTTATAACAGTCCTACCAAAAAACAAAAAATTTATTTTTGCCATATGTCATCCGCGGACCGTTTTATTGATAACGTCTCGTTCATATTTGAGCAGAAGATATTATCATTTTAAGTTCTCAAGTTGTCACAAAAACACTCGATATATGTATATATATATATATAATTGTATCTAAGTATAAATATATCTAGCTATACATATATAATTGTTGACGCTTGCAATACACACACATACATACAGTTTCCTTATACACGTTAAACGCTTTCCTCGCTCTCACACATACCGATATATTCGAAGAGTTGTCTGCCTCGGACCACTATTTTAATAACACTGTGATTATTACTATCACGTTTATCAACATAATCGACGTCATCGGCAAGCGTTATGTGACCATAAACGTATTTAACCCTTTCGGAGCTGTTGGGACACCTACGATCCGACGAAGTTTCCCCGTATCTAAAATGGGAGTGGCTTATTGGAATTTGATTTATTATACCCCATGCGGTATTTTGCGGTTCAGGCAACGGTGAGAAACTATTTTTATACTGAAAAATTCCAATCGAGCCGCTAAATTTTCTGCTGAAAGTTACAATGCTTCTATTACTTGCTGGTTTTTTTTTTTAATAATCTGTTGCCTCAGTGAATACAGTCTGAATGATAGAAGCGTGATCGCCGTAATTTAGAAAATAATTAATTCAATTCTACTCAAACTGCATTGTATGGGCTTGTAATAATTAAAATATGCAATATATTCAATACCAGTCACCACCATTAGCTATGTGAAGCCATTACATCTGCCAGACATCCTTTTTGTTAATTTCTGCGCAATTTGTGGAGGTAGTCGGCTCCAAATCAGCCGAATTTGCCTTGATAACTGTTTGGGGGTGCATATTTGTTTTCCTTGAAGTTTTTGACAGACATCTTCAATCAAATTGTGAAGGGTAGCCCAATATTCTAATTTTGCTGTTTCCACTCTGCCCCTTTTTCGGCTTCTATGCTTGGGAGAGTTGACTTCTTGTAAAACTGAAGGTTGGCTAGTTCTTCCAAACATCTTCGCAGCTGCGAATAATAAAGCATTTTGGTATATTTTACTAATCAAAACTGCGGTCATGGCGGTAAACACATACAAGCGGTGAAATTCTTTTTCGGATAATCAGTCCGTTGAAATTATCGATTATCAGCAGCACATCAGCACCGGCGTATGCAAGTAAAAGTAAGGTGTCTTCCTGAATATTACCTTTGCCCGATTTCGTTCTGAATTTGCCTTCGCCGATGCGAGTCTTTTTTCAATGTGTGATGATGACAGCAACGTTTTTTTTTGAATCTGCTAATCTGGAATTTGAGGCCTTCTGTACGTAAACAGCCTCTAATCGTGTTTTTGGATACATTAACACCACTTTTCTATAAAACCGCTTCAGCTTCACGCAGCGACAAGTTCGGCTTTGCCAAAAAAAATCAATGATCTTCTGATCTTGCATGGGAGAAGTATTTTGCTTTATGTCTCGTCCGATAAAGTTGGCAACGTTTTTAACCTCATTATACCAATTTATAATTAAAGAGTTTTCCAATAACAGGTGTTAACGGTGAATGGATTGCGCTATCGAGAGATGAATCACGATTTTTCATGGCCGGAATTGCAGGGTATTGATCTGGACAACGTTTATTTTCAACCAAGCGGTGTTTCATGCATGGAGGTTCGAACCTACACACTTCCGAACGGTAGTCATGCACCTACGCCACTTTTTTAGGTGCTTTTAAGAGCCCAGAATTGTTCGCAGTGGAAGATCAGGTTGTTTTCACAAAAAGAAAAATCCATAAGGGAAATCTGATATTCATTTCACATTTGAAAATAAAGTTGTTTGACGCACTACAACAATGTGTGAAGAGTGTGAAGTTCCACTTAGCAAGAATGGCTTGGTACCATACCAGTAATGCTAGTTTTGGTGAGATTTAAAACCGCTTATGCGTCCCGTCCAACCCACCGAATAGGGCAGATAGGACCCACCGCCAGTAAGTTCCCCATGAGGGAGGGATACTTCAAAGCCATCAAAGTCACTAAAACTGAGATTTGTCTGCTGGTTGCCTTCCAGTTCGAAAGGGTTAAAGCACTTTTCTTTCACTCCCCTAAGTGCTTCCGCTTTTGCTTTTGCTTCGTCACCTGGCTGCAACTGACACAGGCAATTACTTCGTACCTTCAATATCACTACCATACGCGTTAATCCATTTGAGTACATATATTTAAATGTATGTAATTTAATCAATGGTCGTTCAGCGCAGCCGGTTAACTCTGCGTTAAAGATTTATACGCTAAACATCACCGCGCATATAAACACAAACACATGCGTACAAATAACTGAAAGTTACTCCGTAATGAAATACCCAACTGCTTATACTCAGCAACCATTTTCATTGATGAACTCTTATTTACTGTAAGAAATCGAACTAGTCCAAGAGTGTCTAGAATGGTACTAGTTGCAAAGTGCTCAATTAGAGGTGAATGTCAAACAAATATTTCTCTGTTACTATAAATAAGATCCCTTCAAACTACTTAGCAACCATTCTCATTGATGAGCTGTTATTTGCTGGAAGAAACCGAACTAGTCCGAGAGTGTCTAGAAATCTACTAGTTGCTAAATGTTGGTAGGAGTACTTATCTTAAAATACTGTACGTGCAATCAATCCAAAAATGTATGCACAGTATAGTTTTTCCTAAAAGACACCTCTAAAATATGGGCACTTTCCTTGGGCGGACATTGCTTCCCGCATTATTATTCTGATGTACCAAAAAAAAATTCGCTCTTTTGACCGGACAAACGTTGATTGACGTCGAGTGTCCGCTCAAGGTAGGTTTCACTGCATAAAAATTATTATTATTAAAAAATAGATTAAATGTAATTCAAGAATATCATTCAAAATATTTGATTTTCTATACAAATTGGATTAGAATTTTGTGGTAGTGAGTGTATTTGTACGTGATTGCTAATAGGTAGGGCCCGGGTTCGAGATCCACAATGAGTATGATGAAATGCTAATTGATACTAAATGTTTTTCTAAATCTTCGAGTGTATTTCTACCATGAAAAAGCTCTTCATAGAAATCATTTGCCGTTCGACAGCAGCGTAAAACTGTAGGTACCCTCCATTTGTGTATTCTGGGTGTACGTATTAGCGCGAGTTCCTACTAGTTGCACTGTGATGTCACGCATGAATGTTCGGCCCTTTGCTCCTTAATGGATTAATAGGACTATATATACAGATACATCAATATGCACTTATGTATGCTCGCACGCACCTAGTTATGCCTGATAATGAAGTTCAGCGTGGCGTATACGTTACATCGCATTTTAACGATTGACTCGCTGAGCATACCAGCATTCAATAACAGCCCCGGGGCAACAACAACTTCTCGTCACCTTTAGTTCATTGCTTAGCTTCACTACATTACATGGCATGATTTCTAGTGCTTGCATCCCTCACTTTGCACAATCCACGCCTGCTATTCTCTGTGCGTTTCCACACGAAATGCATAGAATAATCTGATTGTGGTATTTTACTGGTTGATGGGGGTTATTCAATGCCATTTAATATTAATTTTTATAGGAATTCTTTAGTACCTTAGTAGTATAAATTTAATGTTATGACATTATTTGCATAAAAATTAAATTAATAAAACATAAATAATTATATTAAATTTCGCCAAATTTTTAATTTTATATCGAAACTTTTTTTGCTCTTTCATAGAAATCAATTTCACAAACTCTAAAGCATTAAAGCGAACACTCCGAAAGGAAAAATAGTTGTTACGAGGAACTTTTTCAGCAGAAATACACTCGGAGGCTTGCCGTTGCCTTCCAAGGGGCGACCGGCATTAGAAAATTTGTTTTCTATTATTTGATGTTCATGCACGGAGATTCGAGCCTACACACCCCTAGTCGTTACAGCTGTCGCATAGATTAATACATATAAGTAAATAAAGTTAAAGTGAGTGGCAGTTGATGGAGAGTACTTTGAAAGTGATGACATAACTTTTAAGGAATAACCTTGTAATTTGAATATTGTGGAAACTTTTTGATCAAGGTGGTGTATTAAATTAAAAAGAAAATAAAAAAATATGTCTCCAATTTTTTTGCCATGGAACAAATTTTAGGGGTAGTATCAATTTATTATCATCATCATTTAGTTTCGCTTCCCTCTTGGTATGAAGGCTGTAGCTGTACCACTCCCAACCTATAATGGGCTGATAGTTTGAAATGAAACGCTACCAGAGGAATTTGTCCAAAATGGGACAAAAGTGCGGTCAAAAGTGCTACTTTATCAGTGGAGGAAAAACGTCTGAATGTTAGTACCATTGATCACAGACCACTGTCCCCTAGGTCGATATGCTCGAAGATTAAATCAGCTTCTTTGTCACTACCCTGCGTGACATGTCACTAAGCTTTGATGCTTTCTCTCATCGTTCTCGAATAACATTGATGACCTTAAGGAGGACGCTATTCAATTTAATGCTTATTCTTCTTCCTTAAACTTTGATTTTTCTTACCCGAGTCTACTTTCAAAAATTTACTTATAAGACTCTCGTCACAAGGTCTTAGGTTAGCATCTACATATCTATCTTATAGTCTGTAAGCATCCTGTTTGTTGATTAATAAATAAATAAATAAGTGTCAGCCAGATCAATGGGTTTTCCCGTAAAACAAAATGCTTTAACGAGGAGTAGCAGGTAAACTGCTACTGCAGTATCAACCTGGTTTAAAGGAGTTGGTAGTTGGGTAGTTAGAGTTTTCAAAATGTTAGACTTTTTTTTTGTGAATTTTCTTAAGGTGTAATATCTTAAAAATATTGTATGAAAATTTGAATTGAATACGATAAATACTTTTCGAGTTATTCAACAATTAACAAAGGGCGCTCGGGCGCTCCGGAGTGTTCGAGAGCAAGTATGATAGCTAGCAGCAGCTGCAAGCAAACGACTTCTCGGGTTTTATTGTTATGGATGTTCATTTTGAACTAGGCAACTGCAAGTCGATATTTTGGAAACTGCTATGACGGGCTGAAGAACTATTATATGACCCATGAATAGATGGCATAGTTTAAGTAATTAAATAATATAATTCGTACAATTCTACATAAATCGATAGCAAAACTTTAAATACGTGTTTCTCAAAACAATGTTTTTTGAACTGGTGATCACTGTAACTCAAAAACCGCTTGGTAGATTTCAATAAAATATATACTGCTTTCGAAAACCATAAAAAACTCGAGCCTGATTGAAGGATTTTTTTTTAATTTCAAGTTTTTTAAACAATTAATTGTCGGGTTTTTCTCGAAAATCTGAAAAATACCTGTATTTCCTGAGGCCGCTATATTGTTAATTATGAAGAGAAGCTTCGATGAGACACAAGATTATTAATTAATAAAACTAATTTCTCTTGTCCGATTGGTTTTAGATGAATCTCCAAGGACTTGTGATGATCACTGCAAGCGACTTCTGGAAAAACGGGCTCCACACAAACAGCGATAACTTTTACAATAATTAATTTTTTTTGAAAACCTGCTTCATTCAAGTCGAAACATGATGTATTAATGCTATGTTTTTATTTTTGTAAAATAAAGCAATTGACTAGCAAAAAAGAATGATTAAAAATCATAATTTTTTCGGGTCTCTGACTACTCCTAACCTTTTAAAGACGGACTGTTACTTCTCATCAAGAACACAAAACAAAAAAAGCTAAGACCTTCAGAGCATATTGCGAGAGAAAGGTGCATTAAATCGATACAACAAACATGTATCTACTTTGAAATTATTCTTTTGAATTTATCATTCAATCAATCTCGAATATTGGTATCAATTGTCTACACCCAGTCGCCACTCCACATTTTGAGTATGCTGAAAGAAAATTACCCATAACAATCTTTCAGCTATTGGACAAGTATGTAGAACTCTTCATATCATCAAAACTGGCACAAACCAAAAATTGGATGAGTAGCTCAGCCTAAGCATCTGTCAAAGATGTATTTATCACCATTCCATTCTTATTATTATAATATTCTTCTGTAATGTACCTCTGATTGTTGTCAATCAAAAATCTACTATCTAATTGGGACTCATAAGCAATTTTACAAACTCTTAAGCAAAAATGGTTCTGCATTCGAATATCTCAAGCAAAATTTAAATTGGAGAGGTTAAAATTAAGGAGGGTGATTTCCTAGACCTATCCAGATATTAAAAAGCTAATTGAACATTCACCTGATCCATCTACTCTTAAAGCTGTTGAACACCAAGCAACACACGCTCTGATTGACGTCACAAAAAAATTTCTTTGTAGCAAGAAAACCTCTAAGTTACTTTCTCGAAAAAATATAAATTTTTTGGTATTATAAAATGGGATGCGAGGCTTCATTAAACATGGAAGATGAGAGCAACACTACATATCGTCGTAGTTTACTCCAGTTTGCAGCCAAAAAACCAAAGAACCAAACCATTAAGTTTTGTGTCAACTCGGTCAAGGAGTCCAAAAATGTACATACTTTTCTTCGGTGATGTATTTTGCGAGATATCGCCAAATATCGGAATTTTGGATTAGAGCAGAAAAGGTGGATCAGTTCCCCTAACTAGACTACTTTGCTTAAAGTCAAATATCTCCGTACAATTTTCTCTGATTTCCTGGAAATTTTGACTCAACATTTAGGAAGTGTTACGATTTCAAAGAAAGTAAAGACTGTGAGGGCCAATTCAGAATTCCAAGAATGAATTTTTTTGATACACCATCCCGACTTTCAAAGGCTGATTTAAGGGGGCGCAGGTATTTATATATATTTTCCCATAGTTCCTAGATGAAACATATGCCCTCAATAAACAAGTTATAATTTCGTTTGTTAAATCTAGATGTTTAATTTGACTCCAGGAATGGCCTGCTTTGTCCGCCTATATTTGTCCGCAGGTATTTGACATGCTAATATTTTTTTTTGTTTTCAGAAAATTGGTACTACAGGCTTTGGTAAACTTATTCATGGAGCGATACTCAGTTGACCAACAAGTAAACGTGATCCAAGCGTTTCTGATCTGCAAGAAGTGCATTTCGGGCATTACTGACTGATAGACAAAGAGGCACCTAAATGGGTCCGTTGACAAGCAAAACTGCGAATTTGGCGAACTGATAATCCATATGACATTTAAGAAAAAATTATGCACCCACAGCGAGATACTGGCAGCTGACAGAGTCTTTGGAGTCTACATGTCCTGGGACAATATGTGGTTGCAACGGAACCGTGTCATTCGCGACACAGCTCGCGAATCTATGGCCCAATTTCGAACGAGGTTCTGAGAATGTTTTACCTCACGAAACAACGAGCTCGATTGGCTGTCGAAATCTTACCATTTGGCATTATTAGACTTTCCGTTCTCTGGGGCTAAATGAAGAGTACGGTTTTTACCAATAAGCCTGAGACAATTACATTGCTAAAGAACGAATTTAACTGCGTGTATACAAGTGTATACAACATTTTTTAATGAAAAAAATTTATCATTGTTAGTAGCTCAAAACAAATTGTGACATTTTAATAGACAATGTTTGAGTAACATTATATTCAGCCAGTTTCGAAGTGGCCACCTTTAGCACGGATATACAAGCTCAAACGTTTAAAAAAATTTTGGGCTATAGGCCGTAGTTCGTCTACCGTTATGCGATCCCACTCTCGACGGAACGCTTGCTTCTGGGACTTCAAAGTTTTGCGGCGTTTTGCACAGGCCTTTGCTTCCAAAATCGACCATACGCTGTAATCTATCGGATTCAGATCCGGTGAGTAGGGTGGCCATTCTTGGGAAGTAATGAAAGAGGGGAAATTGGCTTTGCACCACTCTTGGGTTGTTTTTGCCCTGTAGGCTGGTGCCGAGTCCTGTTGAAACGTCCACTCATCGTCCAGGGGCTTCTGTAGACCAATTTCTGTCGTTTTGATGATTGTGAGTTTGTTCAACGGTAAACAGCTTCTCATCCGTAAAGACGATTTTTTCTCAGCCCGTACCTGCGGCCCGACGTTGGAGCGAGCGACATCTTTCGAGTCTTACTTTCTTCTATTCATCCGTGAGCAGCTGGCATTTTTGTAGTTTATAAGGCTTAAGTCCAAGTTCTTTTTTTACTATAAACCGAACTGATTCGTGATTTATGCCTGTTTCTCGAGCACTTTTCTTCAACGAGACCATAGAATTTCGTTGAACTGTTTTTTTTGATGATTTTTCGGTTGTTGGAAGTGTTAACAGTTCGTTCCTTCCTCTTCCAGGACGGTCACCTTCATTACCAAGCTTCTTCAATCGTTTGATTGCACGAGACACCAATGAACGTGCAATTGCGAGCTTCCGTGCTATCTCCCAGTTGCGTGCTCCTAGCTGATGCAAGGCTATAATAGCTGAGCGACTACTTGACATCGTTACACAACACAAGTATTTAAAAAGAGCTGGAACAGAAACGAGTACTGTTTTTGTACTTCAGAATACACACAACAATCACAAAATAAGAGCATTCGCTAAAAAAATTTTACATTCAGCTAATTGCACAGAGAAGTTTGTATACAGTTATTATTTGTCCCCCTGTAATATGTCCAAATTATGCTAAAAGGTTGTAGACAACTTTTATATGCGCATCCTGTCTTACCAGAAGAGTCGTTGGGGACATTCATACAAAAATGACATAAAGGTTTTATTTATCTACGAAAATCTGCAGTTTTGTTGAATCATCCTTTATTAAAGCAATGAAAAAATAAGTTTAGTTTATCCTTTCACTGAGATTTCATTTTTATTTGAGACTCAATCGAAGAGTAGTTGTTTTAATTCTCACTTCAGTGCTAAGAAAATGATATGCAGGCGTGATTTGATTGACGCAATCAAGCCAATAATGCGCGCCAAAGTCTCGTGATAAACGTGCTAAGATGCGAAATCTAAAGGAAGGAAAAGAAAATTATAAATAAATTGAATCGCTGTTGACGTCGATGACGAGGACGATGACAAACAAACGACAGCAATAATTCCATATGCAGAGCTATGGCAGCGGCTCAGCGGTTATGCTGTGCCACAGCTCATCAAAGTGAAATAAGAAAAGAAGCAAAAAGAAGCAGGCCAAAAAACACACAAAAAAAAAAAAGAAGAAAAACGCAGATTGGGGCTGACATATTAGACAGGGCAAACAAAATACTTAAAAGCTTTAACACAAGTTATTCCTGGCAAGGCGATAAAACAGGAGTAAGCTGCTTGTTGGTTAACGTTGATAATGGAGTGGAAAGAAAATTTGTATTAAAGATCTTATTTTTATTTTTTGTTTTAGTAAGACGGAAGTATTTGTCAGCCGTGCGTGTTGTTCATTTTAGCAATTTAAACGCACAACAAACACAAGCGTCCCTTATATAAATTAATACAAAACACATTTTTTGACACTTTTTAGTATCGTATTACTTTTTTTATTTATCAAAAGTTCACAGTTACTCGCTCTATGCCAAATCTTATAATGCCCTACTATCACTCGAGTGCGTTTTGGGAGACCTCTGATAGGTATGTATGTGCAAACGCATTCCGTTGCTTTTGGCGGGATAACAAGAGGCGTTATTTTTGTCGCTGGGCAAATGCAAAGGCATACCGAAGCTATTTTCTTTTTGTAATGCGGGACGCTTCGATGTGCAAGATCAGCAACTGAAGTTATTGTTGGCAAATTAACTGTGTCGATAAACGCGTGTTCGGTTGGGCGTTGTTAACTGGGTGCTCAGGTACGTGTTCGAAGGTGCCGCTTAAGCGGGGACATAGGTATGTTGTTGCTGAATTCTTATTGCAATGCTATGATCATAACACAAACGTACGATCAATGCAAAATTAAGTTTGAGCACAAAATTGGGTGGCAAAGCAGAATTTGGACAACAGCTTTAATTCTGCGCCTCTTTTACTCTAACTTATACAAGTATATTTATAAGTGGTGGCGCAAAATTAATCATCCTATAGGCAGATTTATAATTTTTGCAAATGGCGTCATACGTCAATCATATTTGACATTTGAGAAAGATAATATAAGTTTTTTTATTTAATAAAAGATTTATTCAAAAACAAAATAGGATGCTTAACTTTGCGCCGCATTACATAAGTTGCTGTAACGCGCCACCTTAAAAAAATTAATTAAACTTCTTTCTTAGAACTTCTTTAACTTACAGATTTTATAGAAAAGGACAATTGTGACGATAAGATCCGTATTTGGACGCTATCAAGGAGTCGATAATTACCGTCCAAAAAGACGTTACGTACGCGGACAGATCGACAATTGGTCAGCTCTCTTGGCGAGTATTACACAGTGTAGGGCTATTTAAATCCTATCATTTTTAAAAATCAATGAAAAAAGCTAAAACTAAAAGCTAAAAAAGCTAACTAAAAAGCTAAAGTTAAATCAGTAAAGTTTGCATTTACAAGGCGAAACCAACGGCACGTATTCCTTTCGAAGTGAGGAAGGCGACACCGTTACCATCAATGGTTCTCATTATAGAGCAGTGTTAACCGACTTTCTGCCGCCACTGTTGGACAACATAGTGATATATCGGTGATGTGGTTCAAAAGAAATTGTGTTCCATGCCGCTTGAAGCTTGAAGTTATGACAGAGAAAATTAACAAGTGGCTCATCTCATGGCGAGCATTCAGTGATTGGCTGCCGCTATTATGGGAGCGCACGCCAAGCTCTTAAGAGGATCCGGTGGTCTAGAAATTTCGAAAGTAGGTAGCTAGGGTAAACGGTTGAAGTGCTGGTCTGACACTCCTCAAGTAGCACTAAAGCGCCGATTTGATACCATTATGTGACCTCCAAGAGGCAGATATCTAGAGCCAGCCAGAGCGGTTGATATAATGGAGGAGATTGATTGGATTTAGGTTGGCGCACTGCCCCAGACTGTCGAAGAAAGCAGCGCCCAGTGACCTTAGTCGTCTAGCTGCCAAACCCGGACATTTACAGAGAAAGTGCTCTACAGTCTCCTTCTCTGAAAGGTCCCCACAGCTTCTGCAATGGGAGATAATGGTAATCCTGGCTTTTACGCGTGTGTGGCGATCGTCCAGTGACCGTTAAACACAGCTACGAGTTTGGAAATTGAATGACGAGGAGTCCTTCGTATATTGTACTGGTGGCAAAGGGTTTTCGCAATGGCACATGAAGAAATTAAGCTCCATTTTTTTTGCGCTTTACTGAGAAATAATTTGTGCAGTTCCCCTGTAACAACTGTCAGGAGGAATGCCGATGACCGGGTAGGAGATTCTGAGGTCAATTCAGTCCCCTTCCTGGCAAGTTCATCAGCAATTTTATTTTCCTCTATGTTTCTATGTTCTAGAACGCAGATCAGAGAAATGTTACCTGTACACCCAATAGATTTGATCTCTTCCTTACAGGGGTTTACTAATTTCGTTCTGCACCATGGCGTCGTCAGAGCTTTAATCGCGACTTGGCTATCGGAGAAAATGTTAATATCTCACCTGCAGTATCGCAAAGACTTCTGCTTGAAAAACACTAACAGTGTTCGGCATTTTAAAGGAGATAGATAAATTGACTGATAAATTGGCCTCCAGAGGCCGATCTCCTTTAACTTGATTGCACTTTGAGCTGCGATGGAAATAACGGAAAAGTCGATGGGAAGTAAGTGCAAAAGGACATTCAGGGCAGCACTGGGGCAAGTTTTATAGCCCTTCCGAAGAGCTTCCCACCAAACTAGGCATCCATACGTTAAAATTGGCAGAACCACTGCGTTGTACATCGACAGCACGATCTGTGGCTTGAGTCCCCATTTATTACCGAACATAGATTTGCAGGAGTAAAAGGCTATACTGGCCTTCTTTACCCGATTTTCAGTGTTAGCTTCCAATGAAGCTTGGATTCCAGTATCACCCCAAGATACCTAGCTTCCGATGAGAGCGGGAGAACGTAGTTGATTAATTTGGGAAGTCGAAAGGGTGGAGGTTTATATTTTCTGGTAAATAACACCAGCTCCGTTTTGTCAGAGTTGACTCGGAGGCCACAAGTGGCAGCCCAACGACTGAGTACAGCCAGTGCCCTTTCCAAAATCTCAGCCATGACTGAGTGAAACGGTCCCGATACCGTTAGGACCAAGTCATCGGCGTATGCTACTGCCTTAACCCTACCCTTGTTTAGCATCATTAAAAAATTCGTCAATAGCAACTAGCCAAAGTAGGATCGAAAGGACACCACCCTGCGGCAACCTCCTGTGAACGAATCTAGTAACTTTAGCCCCTCTTGCGACCGCAGTAACTTCCCTTCAGTTAAGCAGGGAAGAGGTCCAGAGGCAGATAAGTCTTTCCACCTCTAGTCTTGAGAAAGTATAGTATATTATCTTCAGAATTTACTATGAAATTTTCGTGCAGAAATTCCCAATATTATATCTTCTACAGCCCATTAACTAGGTAGACAGCGATCCGCGCGCTCCTGTACCTCAAACATACATGTATCGTCCCTGAGGTTTCGAAGCTGGACAATCCCATTCGTGCATAAAAAACCATTTGTTGTTTGGAATCAGTTTAAAACTGAATGTCACTCCATTTGTGGATCAACATGAATACGCCCAGCATAAATAAGAGGGGGAGCTCGGCCAAAAAATGCAACCAACAAAGTGTGTAAGCGTCAATTTGATATACTTATATTACAATATGCGCTAACTATTTTGTGCTTGGCTTCAAACTGGTGTGAAATGGATACAGGGCCTGATAGATTTTCGTTTTCTTCCGGAAGGAAAATTTTGGAATTGCCCAACACTGGGAAAAAGGAAGTTGCCATTGAAGCTGTGGGATTCGGGTTACTAGAAAACATGTTAGGCGTAGACACGCTCGTCACATGTCTATGATAAACTTCCATGGAAGGGTGGCAGGCGACCCCCAGCTAGAGTACTCACCCCACATATGATGTGGGCACAAACACATACATACAAATATATGTACCTATGATAGCTACTCGTACGTTTATCCTCACCCTCGCATGAATAAAATATGATTGAACCAAATTGGTTGTCCCACATGCTCGGATCAAATTCCAAACGCAACAACATATGGCTCAACACAGACGTCCCAATTTCCTTTTGAATGAAGCTCATATTTATTATTGCCTGTGTGTGTGTGCGTGCGTGCAGATGTTTGTTGTAATACTTGCTCTACAGCATGAAACGAGTATTGACACTTTCAGAAAATGTCAAGTAAAAATTGTTAACAAGTCAACGACAACGATGCGGTAGTTAAGCTCTTCTCTTTCCACTCTACAAATTATCTGACATTTTTGTCGTTCACCCCACACAATCCTACGGGCGGGCGACAAGCAAACCACGTTGTGCACAAAGTGGCAAGAAGGGAGTTAAAGCAATGTGCCTGCCTGACGAGACTGCGGCGTAGCAAGTCAAAGAAAAACATTTGTAAAAAATTCCGGGAAAGCGCGCGCGTAAACTAAAAGGAGCAATCGTCAAAGTTTAAGAGGATTCTTTGCGCGCGCATAGCGCAAGCAGCTTGTGTACGACTTTAAGTCCTTTTCGGCATCGGCATGAGTCGCCTTTGTTCTCAGTCAAGTGCGGAGCCTCTTGAAAACTTTCGACAAGAGAAAATGGGTTGCTGCTGCAGCGCTCAACTTATCAATATGCCAGGCAAATGGCGAATAACGAGGTGAAGAGCTGACAGACAGACAGGTATTAAAAATGAAATATTTATATTAATAAAAATGTGTTGGAAAGCAAATGTTTCAGGGCGTAAAAAGGGCTGTTATTTTATATAGTAAAAACGAATATCCTTCAACAAGTTGTTAGCTCCACAAAAAAAAAGGAAATGATGCTCTGAAAAATGGCAAAGTTAAAGCTTTCGTGAATTCAGCCGCGCGTAGCAAAAGTAAGAAAGAAGAAAAGAACCAAAAACTTTAATATACCATACATTTGAAATTCAAAGAATTGCGTAATTGTAAAAAGGTGCATTAAGAATACTGAGTTTCCCACTAAGCGATGAGAGAGCCAGCTGTTGCTGTAGGCTTAGGAAACAGGCAATTTCGATTAGAGGGAAAGGTCTGAGTTTAAGTGGGCATATGTAGAGGTGGTTCGTGTTACTCAGAGTGCCATATGTTATATCTAAGCCTATTGTGTATAAGTTGGAGTTTAACTTGCTAAAATATGTATTCAGAACGTAACCGTGCAAGTTTAGCGCGGATCTCACGAGGGAACATCAGTTATTCTTCTGTGATGTTTGCTGGTCGGACTCCGATTCATGAAGGTGTTAAGGTGTTGGTGCCCTATCGATGTGTACGTTTATGTCAAACTTTAACTTGAGCAATGCCACTACGCATGAGAAGAATAAAGACCAATCTTAGTGCTAGGTGATCTTCCTGTGATAGACAACAAGTAGTGGGGTTGAATAATCTAGCCCTCTTTTCACGGACCACAAGTAGTAGGGTTCTTAGTCGGGTGAAAACAGAATCATTCGGATAGGTAGAACAAGTGGTTGTGGGAATGTTCCAATAAATGTGACTCTGTATTAAAGAGAGATTAAAAACCTCGACCCGTGAATACTCGAGGCAATGGTGTTTCTTTAGGATGTTGAAAACGCTAGTCTGTATGCTATTCCAAATATTTCTTCGGGTTGTTTCTATTTCCAGCTGCTTCTAGAACAAGCTTTGTCAACAATGGCTGCGTAGATCGTCCCGATTGCTGATCATCTTCAACTGACTATCTCCGAGGCTTCCCGATTTACTTGTTTATCCGAAAATATCTTGGGCTTCTCCTATAATAAAGTAGTGTGAGTCTTGCTTTTATTTTACAGATGTTTTTACGAGATGTTTTTCATCGTGGAGATTTAAAAGAGGCGCAAAATTAATCAACCGTTTTTTTTTTAACTTTTTTACTAAATAAAATCAAACGATTTTGAGTGATGGAAGTCTTTATTTTGACCATCAAGTGTTCCATTATTTGTCAGTATACTGTCTACTTCACAAGTGTCAAATAGGATTGACGTACGACACCATTTGCAAAAATTATAAAACCTTCGATGGGGTGATTCATTTTGCGCCACCTTGTATCATACTTGAAGGTTTGCTATTGCATGACGAAGAGTGAACGTCAGGCGAAACCCATTTCGACTTGAAGGGAATTGCCAAGCAGAATTGTCGAATATGAAGTGACTCTAACCTTGAAATTTGTCATTAAATGCAATTTAAGCCTACTGAAGTTATATTGCGGTGTAATGGGCAGAGCGACAGAAAAACGTTTCTGACTGGGGCTACAACAAATAGAAGAGTTTAAAAAGAACCCATTAAATTTGAGTGATTTAAAATCATTGAGCCCATCAAAAATGTAGGGATCCCCATTTAAATTCTACAGTTAGTGATGGACAAGTTTGTGCTAAAAAGACGCACTTGCGTCACTCTTTTGCTCTTCTCCGCTGCAATGGCGAGCGCTGCGCTAGTCCAAATAGGCAGATCAAAAATATTTTGCAATAGGGTTGGATTTCCCGCAATGGAAAATTCGTGTTTCTACATCAAATTGTTCTCTACTAAGAATAAAAGTTGCTGTGGATTTGGATTTTCTGCTTCCATTCGAAAAAATCATAGAAGGTTTTATGCTCTGTGAGACTGTAACGAGTGAAATAACGTGATTTTGCTGTCGAATATCGGCCTAGGTTATGCTAAGTACTCGGTGGAACCAACTCGGTTTTATTTATTATAAACTATCAACGTTAAATGCAGCTACCACAGAAGTTCAGTATTGAGTGCAGCTCAATGCTCAGAATACACAGGAGAAAGTAATCATTTGCATGGCAACCCTCGCAACGCTGATGTCGTAAAAGGGGTGAAGGCATACTTCGAAACATTGAATCGGGATGTCATTGGCCAGACATTGAAACCATTAAGAATAAATGTGTCCAATTGAAAACCATTACAAAGTTCACAAAAAAGTTTAAAAAATTCAATTTTAAACTATTCAATTGAAAGTCAAACCGAAAAGTCAAAGTTTGTGGATATGAACGATATTTCTAAAGTGAATTGCATTCAAATAAAATTGATCATTATTTTTATCTCATGGCTTACAGACGGTTTTGCAGCACGAAATCTAATAAAAAAAACACATAGAAAGCACTGCAAAAACCCCGTTAGAGTTACACTTTTTACACAATTGCAAGAAAAAAGCACAATCCACACCGCTATAGCATTCCTCCAAAAACCAACAATAATCATTTGTTTCAGCACCACCCAAATGCATCTTTCAAATCATTTTTAAATTTTCTGTGATAAATTTAACAGAAAAAGCGCATAGGAAACGACAACATGGCACATAGAACACACAAAAAAAAAAACAACTGTTGCTAGCTGGTGTCTGAAACGGATGTGTGTGAGTGAGTCAGAAGCATAAAAAATCGCTAAAATTGAAGAAGGAAGGCGAAGTAGTAAAAAATCGCTTGGGCGTCAAATTTCATTGATGCGACGGACGAGAATTTCCAATTAATTTTGATTGCTGCTGTGGTTTTGGATAACAAATGATGATAATGATGATGGCGATGGTCAGCCGAAACGTTGGGGAAAAAAGAAAGTTTTACGAATGCTTAGACGAGGAAGCTGACACTGGAGAGTATTTAAAAAAACACATTTATGTCACCAAAAATTATAGGCGGCACTTTTATACCACCAATTATAAGTACAATGTGCGTCAAATTGCGATGCTGGGTAATGTCAATCCTGAAACCACACGATTCCGAACTTTTTCCGGGACAAGTTCAAGTTTCATTACAAAAATCCCGCTTTATTTGCAGTATTGGTTGAGCTTCAAGCGCTTGCAGTGGCGTTTTTTTATATAAAAAAATGAATTTTTTGGTTTTTCAACAAGAACTTTCAATGAGAGTAAAGTCTGCATATTCTTTGACATATATACAGTGAAAGTTCTGGCAATTGTTGTAATGAATTTAATTTCGCTCGATAGCAGAATTAAAATAAGGAAAGTTAACTATGAAAATGGACAATAAGTAAATGTTATTAGGCGCGCAACTAAGTTCCCGCTGCTTGTCTATAGATGCCGCCAGCAGTGTGTGCCAGTCGATTCTAACATAATCTAAACGTCACAAACCAAGCTTAGACATATGGTAAAGAAACTGCTTCGACAGATTAGTGATTCTGTTTTGGTATCATAAACTTTTGGTTTTGTGAAAATGTCTGATTTTGTGCCGAATAATCGTAATTTGCGGGAAGTGTTGATTTTCCTCTTTCCTCCTTGAAAAAAACGGCGGCTGAAGCGCATCGAGCGCTACAAAAAGTTTATGGAGATGCTGCTTTAAGTGAAACAACATGCCGAGATTGGTTCCGACGCTTTAAAGACGATCCGCGTGAAGGAAGGCCAAAAAACTTCGAAGATGCTGAACTGGAGGCATTGCTCAATTGCGATTGCATGCTTTGGAAACGATTCAGAAACAGGAGACTTGGATTCCTTATGAGTTAAAACCAAGGGATGTTGAACGTCGTTTTTCGCCTTTGAACAACTGTTCCAGCGGCGAAAAGGAAGGGGTTTCTTCATCTCATCGCGACGGGTGATGAAAAATGGATTCATTACAGCAATCCAAAGAAAAGAAAGTCATTGGGACGGCCCGGTAATGCTTCTACATCGTCGCCTCGGCCGAATGTTCACACTGCGAAGATATACATAGCATAACCTTGGGGAGACCAAGTTGGTGTTATTTATTATGAACTATTAAAACCAAGCGAAACCATCACTGGGGATCGGGTCGGGCCGAGCACTGCGCGAAAAGCTGCCGCAATACGCGGAGAGGCATGAAAAAATGATTCTACAGCATGACAACGCTCGACCTCACGTTGCCAAACCCGTTAAAACCTACCTGAAAACACTGAAATGGGAAATCCTACCACACCCGCTATATTCTCCAGAAATTGCGCCGTCCGATTATCACCTGTTCCGATCGATGGCACATGGCCTAGCTGACCAGCAGTTCCATTCATATGAAGACATCAAAAAATGGCTTGATCCGTGGATAGCCTCAAAAGATGAACAGTTTACCGCGACGGTATACGACATCTACCAGAAAGATGGGAAAATGTAGTAGCCAGCGATGGGCAATACTTTCAATGATTCACCTGTAACCATTTTTTAAGAATAAAGTTGTATTTTTATCAAAAAAAAAAACAGCGAGAACTTAGTTGCGCACCTAATACGTTTCGTAAAATTCGTAATAATTTCGGTCAACATAATCATTCTTCTGAGGTAGCTAAAAATTAATAAAAAAAAAAAATTTGCTCAATAGATTGGAATCGGCTCGGTACATAATGCGCCAGTATTAAATTGACCGTGCCCCGCTAACGAAAATATCACAGACGTCAACCGCAGTGCTGAAAAACATCCGAATTTGTCAATGTCTGGACGATCTCAACAATGGGCACTAGCCGCAACGACCACATGGTAAAGGGCTAGGGGTCGTAATCTTACAAGGTGCAACTGGTGCAAGTATTTAAGCCGACGGAGCATTCTCTCAACTCATTCCAAAAGCACCCGCTGGATTTTATGAACAAATTAGTTTTTTAGGCGAAACTATTTTCTTCTATCTGGAGGCGCATTAATTTCTGAAAATTACCAAATTACCGCATTTGAATTTCTGAAAATCCAAGATCGATTATTAAGTCTGGAATAGCCGAAAAAGTCAATGGATTACGAGATGGAGGGAGGTTAACAACTAAATTTTGGATTTATTGCGAACCAAATTCCCCGAACGCATAATTTCACGACACTTATTTGTCAGTTGGTCATCTTGTTCATGTGACTTCACATCATTGGATTATTTTTTGTGGGACTATCTTAAAGATAGAATCTACCCGGAGCCAATCGAATCAATTGCGGCATTAAACTCAAAATTCGTGACGTGATAAGCGAAATAGACCTGTCATTTTGCGAAGAAGTGATTGAAAATTTTTATGAAATAATCGACATCTGCCCAATATATGTAATTCTTCATTTATAATTGCCAATCTTACGTTCTTCTAATACAATACAAATTTCAATTATTTTCATCTAAATTCTTTGTTTTATTTCGTTTGGAAGTACAAAGTTTTTGTTGAAAAACATAAATGCTAAAGTGACCGGGACAAACAGGAATCCAGGTAAAACAAGCATGTAATTACCGATCGAATTCTCATTGTAACGAGACTAAATAATACTCATCAGTATTATCAATCCTGAACATAAATTTGTTTCTAGAGGTAAGCGCAAAATTAAGTTTCGGGAAGAAGCTTATATGTATAATAACTTCGCACAGAATGCTCTGATTTGCAAGGTTTTTTTGCATTTAGCTATCCGAGCAGGTTAATTTTAACAAATGCTAAAATGTGGCCAAACATCGTCAATTATTCCTCTTACACAAAAAACAAAACGATCGATTGACTTCCTTCTTCTATGCAGTTGAACTTTGAAATGCTGCCGTTCGTTCCGCATCAATAAAATTATTTTCTAATATAAACTAAGGTTTTTAAAAAGTAGTGACACTGTCTCACAAACAAAGTTATTTTTGTGGGTGCTCGTTGTGTGCCAAATGTGCCGAGCTGCCTTCAACGGGAATAGGCAAAGCAAAGATGAGAAAATGTGCGCTCACGTATCTGCTCATTTGTTTTGTTGCTTTTTCGTTTTTTGCGCTGCCACGCAATATTGTTTTTCTATATTATTTCTACATATTATTTTGATGGCAAAAATTTACCAAAAAGTTCTGTCTGTTAGTTTATTGTTGTGTTCGCACGATGGGGTCGCCATATTAGATTCAGCCGGTGGGAGCAGCGATAAGTGGGTCAGCCGCTTGCTACAAGACAGACGCTATTTTCGGCAAAATGCTTTTGGAAAGGTGGCACTTTCTCGTCTTGTCGGTGATGGATTTGATTCGTAGTTTTTATAAGATTGTACAAAGCCTACGGCTGAACCTACTACGGCCGTATCCACCACACGGTGCTTCTCCGGAAGTGCTTATTTATTAGGAAAAACTTATTTGCAGCTAACCTTCATATCTGAAGGCAATCTACTTTCCGCAACCTAAGAACGGTCCGAGAGCCTGCAGCTCGGCAACGGCACTTTGCGGCCAAAGCCAGCATGGAAGCAATTAATAATAATAATGATAAAAATCAGTAAGGTTCAATCAAATAAAATTGGTGAAAAAGTATTATAGAAGACTGAACAGCAACATGCCGTACTTAGTTTTAAATTTTCTGAGTGAAATTGATTGCTACCACTTGCTGATTGATAAGAAGAACGTATCTTCGAATATGTCTTACTTTTGGTCGTCTATAAATACACTGCAGCTTCAAAAACGAAAAAAAACAGAAAAAATTAGAATTTCGCAATGCACTGCTTGCTAATAATTTGCTGAAATTAAGTAGCGGGCAGTTTGAACGCCCAATCTAACGGCAATCTAACAAAAATCATATTTCGAGTCAAAATATTGAGTATCTGGTTGAGACAATTTACTCTAAAATTTGGAATCGCACAACTAAGTCGTCGGATTGGTTTACAGAGCAAACAATATTATCAGGTACCAAAAGCAGACAAAACCGATATTTTAAAACTTTCAAATTGTAATGCGGAAGCACAATCCTTTTCTCTTTTCCTCCTTGGCTATCTGATCTCTTTCCAGAGCTCTAAATACAATGGGGTTTTTAGCCTGAGTGTTTTAGGAGCCTCCAAATTTCTTGGTGCTCCTTGGCTCGATCTATTAAAATTTCAATTTCACAGTCCTTCTAAGCGCTGGAAACAGTAGTAGATACTACAAGGCATTACATTACCCAATATAACTTTTAAATTATCTCAACCCTCCAGGAATGTCACCCCCCCAATTTAATTACTGATTTAGTAGCTCGTGCAATACAACAAGCTCTTGGAAAATGGTAGTTCATAGAAAAAGATAGCTGAGAATATGAATTTGAACACCTCTACAGTTCAGAACGTAAGACTATGAAAATAGAGTGTTTATCAAAGGGCGCGAAGACACTCAAATAAAATTTTTATTGAAGCAGCAAAAGACAGATATTGAGGAAAATCAACAAAGGCCGAACGATAAGAGCACCAGCGTCGACAAAAGAAAATCCGCTGATACTCCAAAAGTCTTCTTGTAATCCAGAAACTATAAGAAAAATTCTGTAATGTCGATTTTGATGGAAGAGACAGCTTGAAACAAACCATTTGTTAATGCGCGAAACACAAAATACAGAGTGTAGTTAATAATGCCGAAACTTTTTGGAATTACGTAATTTTTAGTGAGGAAAGCGAATATATTTTTGGTTTCAATGGAGAGACGTTTATTTGGCGCCAACCTAATCCAGAGCTGCAGCCGAAGAACCTGCGAGAAACTGAAAAACGCGGTGGAGTTCAAATTATAGTTTGAGGCTGTATGTCATCAGCAAAAGTCAGAAAATTAGCTTTCATGCAGGGAACTATGGATTAAACCACCTACTTAAATTTACTGCAAAATATTTTAATGCAAAGTGCTCAAAAGTGGGGTATTCGGGATATATCGGTTCTATGAAGCCGAAGACACTAAACACAAATAAAATTTTGTCCCCATGAGGTTGAGACGCCAGCGCAATCACTCTTTCTTAAGGGGTTCCGGCGGTCTAGAGCTAGGAAATTTCGGCTATTTTCAGAATTTTTGAACAATAAAAAAAATGAAAAAGATATTACATATTTTAAGCTTCTTATTTCACTTCTTTTACATACAAAAATTAAAAAAAAAAATTATTTTTATTTTAAGTTGACCCTGCCGAAAAATTGGACCTGGACGGTGTTGTCCATTTTGACTCTTCTATTTAACTGAAACACAAGTTTCCAATATGATGAAAATATAAGTCTTACTATAAGGTTATTAATTATGCGCCACCTTTGTACAAAGTGCTACATTATTAGTTTTATAGCTCATTGAATTTTGGTAATAAAGTGCAAGTTTCGGCGACCGCCGTGCCGAATGAGTTGGTGCCTGACTACCAACAGGTTGAATTGAATTATATTATGTTTTTCATTTCATTTATTCACTAGACCTTGGTTATCTTAATGAAGTTATGTACTATTTGTAGAATTCATTTATTTACTTTTCCATTAATTTCATACCAGAATGAGTAGCAGCGAAGCATGGTCAGGTGTGCTAGTTTAATTATAAAATAACTGAAAGAATTCCAATGCTTACTCAAATTCACACAATCAGAAAAGCAAAACGAACGGCGAATAAGAGTAAAACAAATAGCAACAATTAACCAGAGATGACTTAAATAACCTAAATTTTCTTCTGAAAAGTTAACTTCTTACTACTCAACATATTTGTATATTTTTAAAAATATCCTTACCGAAATTAACAAAAAAGCAATACAGTGTTTTCAAGGCATTTAAGCTGGCGAAATTGAAGTGAGAAGCTGCCAACGTACATCACATTTTGTAATTATAGTATGCGCTCAGCACTCAAAGGGCATACAGCCGGGCTTACCGAAAGCTATCCCAACTAATGATGTGATGGTAGAATTGTACCAGCAAATATGGTATGCTTTCATTTCGTCTCAATCTGCGAGATTTTGGCTACCCTAAGCATTATTTTTGTCGCCATTTCCTCTCAAGCAACAGGATTTTGGCTAATCTGGTCAACATTTGTGCATCCCCACTATTTAAGTTGTGTGCCGCCTTGGAAAATAATCCTTGGCTCAACATCCTACAAACACATAATTAATACATAAAGGTTTCAAGTCAAGACGCACCAGCATATTTCGCTATATTTTTTTTATTTTGCATATCCAAAAGAAAGTGGCATGTGACTAGCTTGAAGTAAAAACTAAGCAAGGTGGCATAACCTTCTGATACAGGCTTGATGTAAAAATTAAGCTCATCTCTAGTTTATGGCATCTTTTGACCTATACCATTGGTTAGAGCTGCGGGTGGGTGCAGATTTTTAAGCAAAGCCGTAGCAGTAAAACCAGCCCCGACATTTGGCAAATTCAATATTTTCATAACTTTAGAGCCAAGATGAATTAAATTTCATTTCCAGGCTCAAATAAATTCTTAATTTTAGTTTAAATTCTTACCATAGTATGCATGCATGCCTTCAATAAAGAACTTTCATGGAGCACTTACCTGTAAGAAGAGGAAAACTCGTAAGTAAATATAATATTTCATGAAAAATTTAACACGTATATTTATGTGAATATGAACAATAAAATTTAATCGCAGATAAATCAATTTTATTGCAATCAATTATAAGAATTATTTTCAAAGCAAATCAATTTTCCCAGTTGTGGAGTGATGGATTCTCGTTGCTCATGGCGCTTATGGCGCCGCCGGGAAAAGTAACAAACCAGACGTCGGGCGCAATTGGTGAGAGAGGGAGTCTGTCAAAACTATCAAGAAAATTATTTCACAGCAATATTTGACCAACTTATGCCAGAACGTTTCACTACGCTTCAAATGTACTTAACCATACATGTTTATAAGTGTGTTTAAGTGTGTTTAAGTGGTATTACTCCCTCCGCTCTATGCTTTCCTTGCACACTACTACACTCGCTAGTATATCCCTGCAGGGAAAAGTCAAACTAGCTTAGGATTTTAGCTCAGATACTGGTAATTGTTAAAAGAAATCGTTTGCCATTGACTAGAAAAATATCAGTGGAAAAATGATCAATTTGTCGGCAAATTAGTTGATTTCTTGTGGATACAGAAATTTCAGATTCGTGTAAGACTATGTGTAAGTAGATACTGATAAATATTTTTATTTGAAAAGCACTATATCAAAGTCTATCAAATAAAGTCAACACTTATTTAACCCTTTGCACACGAGGGCTCCGCAGCGGAGCCATTTAAATTTTGCCTTCAAACTCGAGGACTCATAATAACTTCATCTAAAGAATGGGCAAGAAAAATATTGGTCGGACGAAAATCGCTGTAACATAAATTTTGTATAAGCTATCAAAAAAATGTAGGTATGCTTTATTTTCTTCTTTATTAACGTAGTACAAACAAAATTCAGCAATTTAGATTTGACTACTTTTATTAGGCGATGGACATCAGTTTTTCTAACAGAGCGGCAGATCTCTGTCAAATCATTTTAAACGGCTGCTGATTTTTAATTTTTGTTTTCGTTTTTGTTTTTAGAAATTTTCTTTTAACAATTGCTTAATATTTTTCAATGGGTCGCCATTGTAGACAGTTTGGTGGGTTATCGTCTTCTTGAACAATATTTCCCCGGTGGGTTTTCATACCAGTTCATGGCAAGATGATGCTGTATCGAACCAGAATAGAACTGATGTTGTTTTATGAATGGCAGCAAACACTCTTTCATAAAAACTTCTTGATTTATATTACCCGTGGTAATGAACGTTTTGCTTTTCGTACTGCACTGGTAGATGGCTTGGCAAACCAAACATTTTTTAGGGTATTCGTCGAATATTATCAGCGTCCTGAATGTGTTTAAAGTCTGCTCAGACGTATGTTTCATCGTCCATCGTCGAACCTAAAGACTTCACTAAAGCTTTTTAACACATACGTTACCTACTTTTCGGACTACTTAAAGTGTTTGCTATGCCATTGTGCGACAAATGACCATTTCTTGCTTTTTGCGCACAATTTTCTCTTAAGGGGACCCGGTGGTCTAGATATTTCCAAAAATCGAAATTTTGTTTTATCGATATTTCGAAAGTACAGTATCTTAGGAATATCCTACCAAATTTTCATGCGGAAATTCCCATTATTATAGCTTCTACAACCCATTAACTAGGTAAAGAACGGTCCGCGCGCTCCTGTATCTCAAACGTTAAACTCATTTATCTCGAAACTACTTTTTTCAGAAGAAGAGTGAGAAAAAAATTCTTCAACTGAGTCGTCTGAAATTTTAATATGTTTTTCACAACATTGATGGCTATTGCCCGTACTAGAATTATTTTATTATTTCAATTATTTGGTTTTTTTCCCTGATGTTTATATTGTAAAATTGAAGCCATTTTGTCAATTTTGTTTTTATTCTAGTAGGGGGGCATAGTTACAGTCATACTGATTAATATTTTTCTTGGTTTTTGTGTTTTAGGTAAATTCAAGAAGAGCCAAAATGCACAACATCGTCCAGGTTGAATTTTTCGGGAGGCTTAACTTTAGCGCCATTTTAAAATTATTAAAACTAAAAAAAAAATATATATGTTTTTGCATTTTTGTATGCAAAAGAAGTTGTAAATATCGTTTTTAATTTTTTTATTGCACAAAAAATGCTTGTAAATACCCTAAATTTTCGAGCTCTAGACCACCGGGACCCCTTAACCGAACACATTTTGAAGAATACGTAGAAATCACAAAAAGCAAATACGTCAATTACTAATGACAACAAATAGCATGAACAGGGTTTGATTGAAAAGTAATGAGCCTTCCTGCGCAGAGCGTCTGCCAAGCGATCAACCGAATCGGCTGGTGGGGGAAAATGATCGTTAGACCTTCCCCTTCCACTAGAAACCTGTCCCAGTTCGCTGGCAACAGCGATGCAGTCAACTCGCTCCGCGCGTGAAAGCTGTGTTAAAAGTGTGCTAGGATTTTGCAGTGGCAAAATGCAGCGATCGTTGGAGCAACGTTACTCGATCAAATTTTGCGTAAAGCTAAACAAAACGAGTACGGAAACCATTGGGCTACTCAAGGAGGCTTACGGGGACCAATCTCTGTCCAGTGGCCAGGTAAAACGGTGGCACAAGTGGTTCAAGCAAGGCCGGGAGGCGCATGTCGAAATCCAATGTCAATACCATGCTGATCATCATTTTCGACTCTTGAGGCATCGTCTACAAGGAGTTTGTACCTCCAGGAAGCACTGTAAACGCGGCATTTTACAAAGAAGTGCTCCTTCGGCTGAAAAACCGCGTCAACACTTGGACCCTTCATCACGACAATGCGCCGGCGCACACCGCCTTCCTCTGCACCTCTGCATCGGTCAAGATGGGCCAATGGTAATGGTAAATGAAGCACTTCAGTTAAAAACATGAATAATGAAAAACCGATACCACATTTGAAGTTTGTAAAATTGTTGGTGGACCAATTCGTTGTAAATTTTCGACAAATCAGCACATTTCGAGACCCAGTTTACACACAAATAAGGAGGGCAGGCTGAACAACCACCCAGACATCTTAGGTCCTGGAATATAGAAAGCTTGTGTGGTTTTTATTATGGAAGGGAGAATCTCTCATAGATACCGTGTATGCTCGATTCATACCGCCTACTAAAGGACCACGCGCAGTCACTAATTATCTTACGTGGCTTGCAAAACAGTACGCCCATGTGTTAAACCCCGAACTCCATCTCCTCCACTACTCTCACTGCGGTACTGCTTCAATGTATTGCTTCGCTGGGCGGGTTCGCTATATAGCTTCGTCAATATCTATCCGCCCTGGCCTCTCGCCTGTTCAATGTGTCTTAGCTATCTTTGAGTTCCTGTAAAGAATGCAGCTACTTGTTCCCACTTTACTTCTGACTCCATCATATAGCCAACTTTGTCGGCTGCATTTGGAAGTATACTTTCTGACGTAAACCGGGGACAGTGGAAATTGACATGTTTCGTATCTTCTTCAACATTGGCGCACTATACAGGTATATTTTAAAGCCTTGGTGTCCAGAAAAGAACTGTGTCACGTGATAGGTTATATCACTAAAACTGCGGTTTCACCATGATCGTAAATCAAGAACCAGTTTATAGGCCATCACCCTTTACTGGAGGTGTTCCATCGGTCTTGCCAACTTATTAGTCAAACAAATCTTTCCTAGTCTCGCATTGCTTTTTTGTTTATTTCGGTGTTAGCTGCATATCTGTCACAGACCCGGTTCATCTCGTTCGAGAGTATATCCCCTCGTATGATGCCAGATATGACGAACGCCGCGTCATCCGATTTAGTTTTGTCTATATAAAGACAATAATTTTCTTTTTTTCCCTTCAGTTTCGCTGCATTGACGGGCGCTGCATACAGGAGAACTGAAGTAGCAGCATTCGCCAGCAATATTCGCTTAGTTGACTTTAGGCCACCTATGTTAGGTAAGATTCCTGAGATTGCCGCTTGGATGCTCCCCCGTTTTCTCTATCGCATAGTTAATATGAGCCCTTAAATTTAGTCTGCAGCCGATCATGAGGCCCAGGTGTTTTAGTGCGAATTGAGAAGGTTTAGTTTGTTCTCCTACTCAGATTCTCATATCTTCAACTTTTTTGTGGCTTCTTATCAGAACTGCCTCTGTTTCGTGTTTTGCCAGTTTCAGCTCCGCTTCCTCCAGCCATTCTTTCACCTATTTTATCGCTTCGTTTGTTATATGTTTTACTTCCTGTACGTGGTTAGCCACCATCACTTTTGCTATGTCAATCGGCTTTTCTTCCAGCACTGAAAGAGAAATAATTTCTTAGCATACTGAAAAGATACGGCGGGATGCCAATTTCCAAGATGTGCGACCAACTGGCCGAATTAAAGGCGAAAAGCTTGTGTAGAGTCTTATAATAGACAAATTCCGGGCGGGAGACGGCACACACAGAAAAGCCAAGATTACACGGTGGCAATCGCTGCGAAAGGCATCACACCTTGGAATATTACAAAATGTTTACATTATTTTCTATTTTTGACATGATAACGTCTTATAATTCGATGTAGCCGGCTGCACGCACCAAAAAGTGGGTCGTTCTCTTGCTCATGCGTCGTTACCTTGCTTGAACTGCAAGCGAGAGCGCGGAACGAATGACAAAGAGGCACCGAGAGGATACTGTGAGTGTAAGGACTGCGCAAAAGTGGTTTTCAAAATTCTGAAGTGGTGGAGGATGCCCCGCGCACTGGTCGTCCTGAAGTCTTTTACTCCGACGCCTTGCTCGAACTCATGGAAGCTGAGCCAAATTTGACAGTCTATATGATACAGTTCACAGGCACCTGGTTCAGTTGGGAAAGGTTCCAAAGCTGAAAAAATGGGTTCCGCATAGACTTTCCGTTGCCAACCTTCAGCAGACAGTGAATGTGTGTCCTCAGCTGCTGCAACGGCTTGAAAATAAAAGTTTTTCGAACCGTTTCGTTATTGGTGATGAAAAATGGGTCCTTTACAATAATCCTGTTCGCAAACGCCAATGGTTAGATAAAGATGAAACACCGGAACCGACCCCTAGAGATGGCCTTCACCCCAAGAAGATTCTCCTGTCTATTTGGTGGGATATGGCCGGTATTGTTTATTATGAACTTCTGGAACCAAACCAGACGATAACTGTTGATTATTATTCCTATCAGAGTAACCTGAATGACGCACTTAAAAAAAATCGACCGTCTTTAGTGAATAGACGCAAAGTTTTGTTTCACCACGACAACGCAAGACCTCATACCGCGGGGCAAACATTAGGCAAGCTGAACGAGCTCGGATGGGATCTAATGCCGCATCCACCATACTCTTCGGATAATGCGCCTTGTGATTATCACCTTTTCCCTGGACTTCAATCCCATATGAGTAACAAGAACTACTCCTCAAAAGAAGCTATAAAAAGGGATATCGAAGCGTATTTTGGCTCCAAGGACAAACATTTTTTTTAGCAGGGAATTAAAAACTTGCCTAAACGTTGGGAAGACATTGTAAATAATGAAGGAAAATATATTATTGATTAATAACTACTTTAAACATCTTTTTTATTAATTTTAAAACCACCTTTAAAAAACGCACGAACTTATGGACTGACCTGATATATTCTGAGCGGCAGGTATTAATTTTCTCTTTGACAGATTTCAAAAATAAGGAGTCTATTTCAGTATTCTGTTAGCAAAAATCTTAAAAATGTGTAGGGCCAATATAACAGCTAAAATAAAAATTACTATGAGGTTTGTTTGGGTAAAGATCTTTTACATCATATCCAAATATGTAACTGTAAATATGTATTTCAATCAATTTATTTTATTTCAGAATATAAATAAGCAGAAATTCAATTAATAGGATACAATTTTTCCAAAAAAGGTTCATAGCAGAAAATACCACGCAGCAGCTGGTCACATAAGAACTTTAACTAGCATTAATTTTATTTGTGCTCTTAAAGTGAATACTTTAAATTTTACATCTTACTATTTTTTTAAGAATTTATATAATTTTTTTTATTATTATTTTTAGTATAATATAATTTTGAATTTTTTTTAATATTTAATTAATTAATGTACTTAAAAAAAGTTTCATTTAATTCTATGAATCACTTTTAATATGGAATAGAATATTTTAAAACATTTCGGTTGTTTATGTTTTACATTTTAGCTGGTCTGAGTTGGTTATTTTAGAAAATTAATCGAATCGAAATTGTTCACTAGTATGAACGGGTAGTTTTACTGGTATTTTGCTGATGCTTGACCGGAAAATCTCTTCGTGGGCCATCGCCGTGTTAAAAATATCATTTGCCAACATAGAGAATAGATGAACTACGAACTGATTGCAAGTGAACTGGTACTATACTAGTTCCCAACTAGTGTTTTTCCCTACAGGGACTTCATGTGTACATATATATGCGTGCATGTTCTGTTTATGTAATAATATATTCGAGATGGCCAACAGGCATGGCAAAATGAAATACGCCATATGCGTAGCAAAAGTAGGCGGGAGACATATGCATCTGTGTATGCACACTTTGATTGATGACAAAATAAATCGAGTTTAATAAAAATATGGCGGAAGCATAACAGTAATATATTAAAGTATTCAAAAGCAAAAGTTTAATAATAGTACACACAACTTTGAAACTCGCCAAAAAGTACATATGCATGTATGTATGTATATACATATGTAAGTATATGTTAGGTTAGGTTGTAGGGTGCTCGTGTAGAAGAGCTACTTTCTAAAATGTGGTATTGCCGATCAGTGACACCAGGTTGAAAAATCAGTTACGAAGGTCTATGCTATTGGGGCACGAGCGCCTATTTTATTTTCTCATAAAAAATATAGAGGGAAAAAGCCACTAAGGGTCCACTATTGATTCTACAACTAAATATCTGGTTTCCACTTCGAAAATGATACATTCAGTATTGCCGAGGTGCCAGGGCCTTTGAGCAGCTATGCAAACTTAGACGCGAAATATGTAGTGAGTCATAATTTTGAAAACATAAGTTAGAGTACATTGAAATCTAGTAACACGCCTCTTGCTCATATACTAGGTTGTTCAATAAGTTTTGCGGTTCGATTAGAGAGCACGTTGCTACTGGCTTACATTTTATTTTTTGTTCTGTTGGTACACTCTTCATATGAACGTACGTCATGCTTCATTTCAATCTGTCGATTAATTGGGCCTTATGCATAATAAGCGAGCATTTGCTCAGACTCGAGTTTTGGAGTAAAATGTAGGTTTGGTATACATACAAATTGTTGAACTCGCTTGCTTTTACTCGGTGCGTGAGATAGATCTCACATGTCGAGTTTGAACTCAAGTCATGAAATGTTCGTGAGTTAGAGCTCACTTTGGTATGCATAACAGCAAGAAGTTGCTCACTTTTTTGAGATCGATCTTACAAAAAGGTGAGACTGCCTTTTAGTTGACTCGCGTGTTTACAAGTATAAAGATGGCGGAATATTTTGTTCCTCTTAGACAAAAAAAACTTTTAAATCAAGAAAAACCGCTATTCAAAGTGAATATAAAAAAATGTACCGGTTTGATTTTGAGCACGTAGACTGGCTCACAAACTATTTCCTTGGTGAAAGTAGTGAAAGAAAGGGTGGCGCGATTCCCAACAGGGACAAGATGTGTATATTTTTGTGCCGATCCGGGCTTCCAAAATGGAATTGGGGAAGATGTAGGAGTTCACCAAACCACCGTGTCAAGAGTGATTGGCGAAATGGCACAGATTATATTAGGGAGGGCTCATGAATGGATTCAATTTCCATCCACAGATCCAGAGCTGCGCAAAACCAATGGGAAGCAAAAAATCGTTTTCCGTTTGCGATTGGCGTCATTGACTACACGCACATTAGAATAAAAAAACCGTCCTCGCAAAGTGATGAATACATATGTAGAAAGGCCTTCCATTCGATAAATGTGCAAGCAACATGCGATGGTAATGAATGGTTCACCAGCTTGGATGTATCCTGGCCAGGTTCGGATATGCTTGCTAAGTATGCGTAAGAAGACTTGCGCGCCTTTAACTTGGCCGTGGTCTCACTCCGAATTTCAGTGTTGTGTGGCGTGTGACTCTAATTGCGGTTATGTGCGATTTATATTAAATTTTATTACCTAATTTATTGAAATTCATTTCGAACACTCCAACTCTGCTTCAATTTGGGGAAACAGCTGATGAAACTATGCGGTTTCACTTCCGTCACTTCCTAAATTGTACGTTCGGTGCTTGATTTTTATTGCTTTTAATAAATTAATAAAATGCATAGCAATAACCCAAATAGTCCGAAATAGTCTAAAAGCTCAACCACAAACTATTTGCAATTGAATTAATTATTGAATTTCAGCGGAATTCAAAAAAAAAGGTTTTCTTTATTCAACGCTTTTGTGTGATTAAACAATTTCTACAATTCATAAATTTCACAGAAATATGAATCGCACAGCGTGAATTCAATAACGTTTGTTGTTACGATTACGCAAATCCATTACTTTTTCTCTGAAATACATGAATTGTGTGGTCAAGCTCTAGAAAAAATTACAGTGAGCACACGAGGTTTATTATTTTGTAAATTTAGTTTTCCTCAAGTTTGTTAACGGTCATTATATTAGATTAGATTATAAACGAATCAAAGTATTGTTGCAAAATTGTTACATTTTAACCAAATCTCTATAATTTTTTACTGGATTGCTAAACAAAAGTCTCATTTTGATGGAGCAACACTACTTCAAGGAGCATCAAAGAACCTTAGGCTTCTTCTTTTAAAACCATGCAAAACAATTGAACCATTTAGATCTTTACGGGCCACTTTCTGTGGGCAAAGCACATGGAAAGGTTGGGCATCTCAGACAGTGTACTCTGCCCAGCTTGTGAAGAGGAGGATGAGACGGCGGACCACTTCCTGTGTGTCTGCCCCGCCTTCGCTCGAATCAGGTTTGAGGTCTTTGGCACTGATGTGTTAAGAAGCGACCATCTTGGCTCCTTGGCACCACAAGATCTACTCAGATCTCTTTGGAGATCGGGTAGATTTAAAGAAAATTAAAAGGGAATCCAAGTGTAGTACAATGGACTCAATTAATGTCTGAGTGCTGCACTTGCTAGTTGTCCCGACAAAAAAAAAAAAAAAAAAAAAGATCTTTACGCCAAGTCCTTAAATTTTGCGCCAGCATTTTTGATGCAGAGGATTCGACTTCACCGTTAAGAAAGCGATACTATCGCCTCTAAATAAATGATTAAATTGATATATCTCTAACATTTTATTGAGCTGAAATTCTTTTTCTATAGCTGAAGATTTTTGGATCTCGACGTATAAGAAACTGGAAAGAAAAGAAAAATG
The DNA here is from genome assembly GCF_027943255.1 of Anastrepha obliqua. NCBI lineage: Eukaryota > Metazoa > Arthropoda > Insecta > Diptera > Tephritidae > Anastrepha > Anastrepha obliqua. The sequence goes on from NC_072894.1 coordinate 79,248,505, forward strand.
ATCCGTACGTTATGCGGACTACGCCTATCGTGTCGGTTGGACGGGAGGAGGGCAAGCGTTGGGTTTAATAATAAAAGTGTTCAATTCACTAAACCGCCCTTAGTTAAGCTAAATACAAATTTTTCCCAAAATGATTTATAGAAATTTTCTGACCCAACATAACATTGAACACATTGAAAGCAAAAATAAGATCTCTTCAATCGATCTACTGATGGGATTTACCTTATACAGGGTTGCCCATTATCGACGGACCCATGTGTTTTTTGGGCCCATTCCAAACGACGAGGCTTGTCCGCAGGCAACAATCTTTGCGTCAAGTGAATGCTATACGGGAAGAAATGCAAATCAATGCGGATAATTCGTTGTAAAGTGGTACGAGCAATGCCCAATTGCTGAGAACGGCGATTTTGGGATGTCCTTGGCGACGTCTCAAAACTCACCCGTACAAGAGCAATCTTCTCATCCGATCGCCTTGGTCGGCTTTGATTTGACCTCTTTGGATTAGAAAGAGCATCACAAGGCGAAAACCTTTCGTACATTTTTCACATTATTTAATTTTTTATACGCACGTTGAGTTTTCACAATTGACTTCTTTTGTTGAATGTAAATTTCAACAATTTGGGAGCGCTCGCGTGGCGGTTACTGTTCCATGGTAAAAATCTGCTTGGACTGACGATTCCAACGCGGTATGTCATTAAGCGATCTGATGTCTCTGTCAAAAGATACAGGGTTGCCAGATGGGTCCGTCGAATATTGGCTACCCTGTAGAGGCTTTTCAAATAAGTTCCGCTTGAAATGGTCTAAAAAACGCTGTGTGTGAGGCTTTAATGAAATTTTTGTTTTTTGAAAGGCTCATGTACGCCATTATTTATACGAATATCCTCATCATCTTTTGACTCATAGCTCTTTGAGAGCTTTGACCTACTGCACGTGGGACTTCCATACACCTCTGTCGGTTGCGACTTTTTTCCATTTCCTTATCTCAAATTTATTGATGTCCTCTTCTAGTTCGTGAGCCTATCATAATCTCTGTCTTCTTCTCGTTCTGGTTTCTAAAATTTTCTTCTGCGCCCGCGTATCGCCCGTTCTAGCACCAGCCATCGCACAGTGGGCGATTTGGCTGATCTAGCGTAACGAAATTAATTACTCAAAAAATAAAAACAATTTTGCAATAATGGTAATGTTTATATTATTTAGACCCTTCAAGGCACAATATTTAATAACTTTTTGCAACTTAAAAATTTTTGTTATGCTTTTTTTTTATTTTTATTTACATGTTTTTAACATTTTTATTGTCTGCATTTTTAACTATTATTAACTATTATTAACTATTATTTTAACTATTATTATTATTAATAATATTAGTTATACGATTCCGAATCGGAATTTTCTGAATCTGAAGGGTAATTTAATAGCAGACTTCGAACTTCCTTATCAAACACTATTTCTTTACTAGATTTATTTCGTTTGTTTTTGCACAAACTTGTTATAAGTGGGTCTGAAGCAACTAATAATGAATTCATTAAATCCTCCATTGTATTTACACGCGAGTTTTTTCGTGTATGCTTGAGCCGAAAATTTCGTAAATTTTTGTTATTTGCTTCCAAAGCTTCTTCCGACATCATGCCAATCGGAAGTGGTACACATTCGATAATTTCGGCTCCGTGAATTAATATTTTGTGCAATGAGCTGGGCATGTAAAACCAAGAATATTCTTGCACAAATATCTTCGCAGTTTCTATCGTATATTTTCTAAAGCTATCGGCATTTATTGCACAACCTGAAGACATGGAACGCAAAATAACACCAAGTCTTTTTATCAGGTCATGGTTTACTCCAGTAATTTGAGCGGACAGTTCTGAATTTTCAAAAAACCTTCGAGCTGTATTTCCACTATTCGTGTTGCCAGACCCTTGCATTGGAATATCTACCAATAAAGACATTTCGATTCTGAATCTTTCTTGGATGACTGTTTTTTGTTTATCGACTATGCTCTTGTCCGAAGCACGAACTTGCCACTTTTTAATTGGTAGACGATAGCCGATATGTAGCATACATTCAAAGCAGCGAATCCAACAATGCAAAGTCGATAATCCAAACTTCAGCAAGTCCTCATTTCTTGCCAAGTTGTTAATTGCATTTAAATCGTTCATAGCCTTGGGCGTTGCTTTACAAATACCACATGTTTGCGATGATGTTTCGGCAATCACGCTAAAAACTTTGCCATCGATCATGGTAAGTTGCAATTTGTGGTAAACTTGAAAGCTACTTAAGCGCGTAGGCACAATTTTCAATATCTGTGAATTCATTTTTTCAATTTCCGCTCTAACCAATTCTGTAGACTCTTTGGCAAACATTATTTTTAATGGTCTACAATACCGAGTCGATGCCGGGCGAGGATTTTGCCAAAGTACGCTGGTTTCCAATTGTAATTGTAGCGGCACTATGCATATGAAAAATATGTGCTCATCTGCCATCTTAAGCTCCGAATTGCTGAAGCGCTGCCGATATGTCTCGTGTCCCGAACTCCCATCGCAACCCCATTTAGAAATGAGGCTCAAAGACTTATATTTATCGCCATTATCCGAGAGTTGGCTAAAAACTTCGGGATGCGCACCAACAATTCTCGTAATGGTGTGGTCCAGCATTTCTTGTAAAGGAACTTCAGCCCAACTTTCTTCCGTTCTGATGCAATCCGGATAGCACATTTTTTTCGCCGATCGCAAAACATCATATGTTAGAAAAATATTAGCTTTTCGCGCTTTTGTGCCTGCTTGCAATAGCTTGTATGAGTTTTTCGTGTAATCGCCATCAATATAAAGCGCCAATGCTTCTTCTGGAGAATATTTAATGGGAAATTGTTGTTCTGCACCCAAACTTTTTTTTATTTTTTTAGATGCGTCGGGATCTGCTTGTACCATTGAAACAATGTCCGATGCACTCCGTTTACCACATTTATATAGGCTCATACGTGTTGCTCTCATAAGGTCATTGCAAGAATTGTTTTTCACAAGATGTGAGAATTTTGTGCACTGACGGTTGGGGTGGCAATTTTCAATATCTTTTGGTTTTCGCCCTGGAGCCAATTTTTCTTCAGGACTCAGAAGAACCAAATCATCGTTGAGCCAGGCTGCGTTGTTGCTCTCCAATCGATTCATATCTCTGTTGCTTTTTTTCCACTTTTCAGACAATTTTTTGTGGAAAATTTTGAGTTTATCCATAATTGAATGGTAGTCCTGCTCACTACAGTCCGATTTCTTGAGAACATTAGAAAAAATGTAGTCGACAAGTGCGGAATACTTATTTAAAGCGCATTTTTCCTCATGCCATACTATAAAAAGTTGCCGCTTGCAGACCGACATGGTTTCTAAAAAAAGGTACTTTGTTAGAATGGGCAGCTCAGGGCAGCTAATGTTGGACAATTCACATAGTGGACGAACAATATAATATCACAAAAATAAAATTTTTACGGGCCAATACCGGCCTCTTAATTTTTTATTCTACAGAAGATGAAATTGGTTAACAATAGGGTATTAGAGAGACAGATGGTTAAAAGTACAATTAAACAACACAACATATATTCACAGGTCACAAAACATTTAGATTCTTAAAATACATACCTTCACTTTGTGAAATACAAAAAAACTGGATAAAAAATGAATAAAACAACGTTTTTTTCAACAATCTAAGATCTGTGTAAACACGTGGGTAAAGTTCAACGAACAGCTGTGTTTCGATATTTTGTGTTTGTGAGCTAAGGTCTGATTAACGATATACATATTATCGATATAAATGCTATCGATTTGCTAAATGAATATATTACTATCGGAGGGAAATCAAATGGCGCATAATTTTAAATGTTGAAAATTGGTATTTCGTTACGCTAGATCAGCCAAATCGCCCTCTGTGCATCGGTGCGCTTTGATGAAATGTGTAACATTTTCGTCATTTATAAACTAGTTTAGCTCGTCATTCCATCTTATACGCCACTCGCCGTGATCTAGGAAAAAAGTTTCCCCGAGTATTTTGAGAAAGTTTGCAGTTTTGCCTTATCTGCTTCGGTTATCGTCCACAGTTCAGCTCAATCAATTTGCATTTCCTGTTTAGTAGTTTCTATTTGAAGAGATTCAATCTGTTTGCTGCTTCAATTCTCTCATCAATAGTGAGGCTTGTTGAATTGCTTCTACTCAGTTTGAAGCCTCAGTAGGTAAAATATTCCACGATTTCAAACAAAGGAAAAATCGTCAATTTTCAGTTTATCTGATGTTGGCTTATTTTGTCGGGAAATCATCTAATATTTTGTCTTATCTTTGCTAATTATAAGCCCAATTCTATCAGCTGCAATTTAAATATCCGCAAATATTTAGGATAGGCCGCGGATGTTTGTGCTGACAATTGCTATATCATCCGTCCCGTCCTTTTATCGTCACTTACTTTATCGATGGCACAGCATAGCGTAAGGTTAATGATTGTTGATGAGAGCGTATCCCCTTGTCTCACTCCAGTTTTAATTCTGAAGGATTTAGATTTATTTTTCTGAGACATCACTTCCTTCCGTCAGAAAAACCCTCTTTCAAAGTCATCTTCACTGTTCTGGTTAGTTTGCCTCGGATTTTACATTATAAGGATAGCCATTTTGTGGATGCTTGCTTGCTTGCGCGAATCTGAGAGGTTTAATTTTCAGTGATTAGGCGGACATATACGGCTAAATTCGAAAAATAACCTAGGAAATATTGTCTTTACGAATTGGTCGGTTGATCGATTGTGACTTGTAGGCAGAGATTTGCGACTTTAGAAATTCCCACAAGAGCAAATCTAGCGGGGTCAATTCGCAAAATCTTGGCACCAAATTCACACCGAGAGACAACCTTATCATTCCATTCAACAGCTGCTTGGCCCTACTAGAAAACCCTATAAAACATACACATGTAGAACAGCTATTCTGAAGCTGACACATATCATAGGCGCAAAGTTCAACTTCAGTTGAAAGCAAGCGCACACAGAGGGTTATAATGACAACAAGCGAACAAGTAGCATCACTTGCATAACGCATTGTTGTCCAGAAAGTTACAAAGTAGTTGGTATAAATGTTAAAGATATACAAGCGGGGCAGGACGAATTTCGTTGCGCAAAACTTCAACCACAAAATCACCAAAGTCACCAAAGTGTATGCTTACTACACTTGATGTATACAAATAGGCTTTTGAAGACCTTGCTAGTGTTTTGTGGCTAGCGCACTTGCCACAGTTTATCACTATCTCAAACCGCTCTCGAATTCTTAGAAAATAAATGAGCATGCAAAATCTTCAGAAACTATTAGCAAGCGCAACTAATATACGAAGTAGTAGAACGACTAAGGAATATTAATGCACAACAAAGCACAGCTTGCATCACTTCCCCGCATTATGGTCAAAAGTATGGTGGGATTATCCTTTCTGTCGTTTCGATTTGCTGTGTGGGCGTTACAAACAGCAGCACATGTATGTATGTGTGTATGTGTATGCATGAATATATGAACAAAGCTATAATTCCATGGCTTTGCATTTTAACTACAAATCATTTGAATTCTATACAGATAGCCACTGTGATAGCCAATTCGATGCAGATAGATTCCAAACTAATGAAAACAAATGAATGAATCGGGGGGCTTGAGTGGGGCAAGAGGAAACTATTCCGGATTAATTTTTCTTGTGAGTTTTTTTTTTCTTTTTCTTCTTCTTTGTTTGATTGAAATGCTCTAATGAAGATATATTAATTCAAATACTCGACTTGTAAAAGTCGCTGTGCAATCTATAGAAATAAAAAATTATGTTTGTGTGCATAGAATACGTAAATTAATTCGTACACCGCTGAAGGATTTCCTAAAACGAACATTGTGGTAGGTTTCGGCAAGACCGCAGGACTGGCTCTACAATACAAAGCTACAAATCAAATGTATTAGGTTTTGATTAACGGCAAGCATGAAATGGACTTGAACACACGCAACGAATACACACTTGAGTAGATGTATTATATTTCCGTATATCGTGAGAACATAATCGAAAATGTAAGCAATTAGGCATAGATGCTGATTTTACTTGAGACTTGAAATGTATGAGAAATGGGAAAGAAAGGAGTTAAAGTTAATTCCTCTTACAAGATTCTTTGATTTCTTAACTTTTGGAGGAATAGGGAATGTAGCAGACACAAAACGTGTGCCTCTTTAGTTTAGTGACAAGAAACCAAGAAAGTGCTGTATACATCTTCGTCTTGATGAGAGATACATATTTGGTTGTCGGTAATGTTTTTGATAGCCATTAATTGCCCCCCATGATCAACTTCCCTAGAGATTGTGGCTAGCTTCGCATTGTTTCGTTAGTACTGTGGCAGCACATTTTGTGCGTTTTATATGCGAGGTCCCTTAACCATTTAAACTTGACCCGATTGGTCCAAGCACTTTGGCACTATTGGATAAGCAGCGCATCAACAGTTCGCCAATTCTAACTGCTTAAAGCGTCGTTCACACTTTTAATATTAAAATTTTATGTTAACTACATTTTTAATACTTGCTTGACTTTACATGGTTTGAAATCACAGCTTGGGGGTGACATACCATAGTATATTTTAAACTTTTTTTTCGAAAAATTTGGGCTCAATATTGTCCCACTCTTCTGTTGCCGCTTTCGTCGTTGCTCAAATTAGCAGACTGCGAATGAGCTGATATTCCTTTTGAGCAATTATACTACCTGGTCCTACCTATTTGGTCTTGTGCCGTGCTGCTGCAAATTTGGTTCCAAAGGATCTGGATTTCAGGCAATAAAGGCATCACGTTGATATCGCAAAACACATTATTTCCAACATTCATCCAACAGATCATTACTGTAGACGAGACGTGGGTTTATGAGTACGTCACGCAATCCCGACATTAGTTAGTGGAGAGCTTCGATTGAACTAAGCCCAAAAACCACATCGTTTTTAGTCAAGAAATAAATCGTTGCTTACAGTTTTTATAGATTACAACGGTATTGTACACCGGGATTTTTTGCCAGAAGGTCAGACAGTTAATAAGAACTATTATTTGAGCCTTATGTGATGTTTACTCATGGATTTTGCACCGAAAATAAATAAAAATTGTGTGTTATGCAGATGACGCTGCTATTTTATTGGATACTGAAGATGAAGCTCCAGTTATTTCCGACACAGTTTAATATGTGGACACACAAGAGTCGATGCCATAAGAAACGAAGAATTAAGAGACATACGTGAAATACAAGACATTTGTAAATAGGGCTAGAGAAGACATAAAGAATGGCACAAACATGTTAAAATAATGAGAGCTGGCCAACTGGTTAACGTTGCAATGTATGGAGGGCTGCAAGCAAACAGGCCTGGACGTCATCCTATGCGATGGTATGAATGTTGGACATCGGAATTGCATAATGACTAAAATATACATTTATAGTTTAATATAAATACTTAAATAATATAAATACTTTAATATAAATACATAAATACTTAAACTGTATTTAATATGAAATATCAGAGGAAAATCAAGAGATTCAGTGTTCTATAAATTTTGTTCTGAATACTACTACTACTCGTAGAACAACAAAAAAATTCCGGCTACACTTTGTCGGATTTAAGGAATCTATGAATGTATACGTAATCTCAATAATAAATATTTATTATACATTTGACTTAAGGATAGGCGTGGGAGCTAATTGGACACCAAGAACCAATGAAATGCAGTGTCTTAAGATATTGATAAAGATTTCCTGTAATTAAATTTCATAACTTTCTATAAATAACACGATGTGTCAAAAACGTATAACCTTGAATCATAAAATTTTCTAAACTAGACCGTCAAATCAACCGATGCTATTATAATAAAAGAGGTATCTATTGAATCTAAGGAAGGTTGAAGTGATATTGCTGCGGGCTTGCTGACCACCCTAAACCATGATTTTTATTTAGATTTTAGTAAAATGTTTCATAATGGGCTCTAGTAGACATGGAAAAAGAGGTCTGAATTAATATATGGTATCTGTTCTAATCTAAATGGATTATTCCATGCTTTAAACAATGTTGGAGGTTATACAATTTTAATATTTATATACACATGAGAATACATATGGCATGTAAGACCCCGCGTAGCAGGTCGAGTATCAGCTAGTCGGCAATAAATTTTTATTATATTTAAAAGAATGATGCCCGTAGACGTTGGAGTTAGTGTCTTAATTAATAATTATATTTTTTGCAAATAAATCTTTTATCATACAAATAGTCAGTTATTTTCTCTTTACATTCCTTTCGCAACTAAACTATTTCTTTATGGCATAAAGAATTATTTATAGCTCGAAAGGTATTTCTTCTTCTTTTTCTTAATCTTTTATTATAGGCTTTGAGTATTTTTCTTTACACAAAAATTAGAATACATATACATTTATACATTAAAGTTGACATATACACATTGATACATAAATACGTTTTAGTATTTAAGGATATTACATATAAATTGTTGTAAATTCCTGTACAATGTAGTGCATATATGTCACATCATTGTTGTGATTGATTTTCTGCTGAGGTAGATATCCAACTTTCGGCCCATCGTTTTGGTGACCTTCCTGGTCGTCTTCTTTTTTCTGGTATCTCATCTCGAGCTATTTTTATCAAGCGATTGCTAAGTTCTTGTGTCACATGTTCTTACCATGCTCGTCTTCTGGCTCTTATGAATTTTGCAATGTCGGTCACCTCTGTCTGTGTTTACATCTCCTCGTTTCTTATATGGTCTAGTCTAGTTTTTCCAGCTATGACCCTAAGTGCATGTATGTATTTCGGCAGTCCGCAGCATTGTTTCATTTTCATGTTTTCTGCACGAGCTTCTGCTCCATAAGTCAATATCGGCCTTACAATTGTTTTGTAGATTCGTGTTTTATTTTCCATGTTCATATACTTGTTTTTCTACACGATTTCACGCAGGCACCCTAATATCCGTGCTCCGTTTTTGCATCTCTCTCGCACCTTTGTTATAATATTTCGATTGCTAGATAGGTACACCCATGGTACACCCAAATATTTAAATTGCATTAGTTGTTCTAACATATGGCGGTCAATCTCCAACTTGCATCTTTTAGGTTCATTTGATATTACTAAAGATTTAGTTTTTTCAGTTGAAACTTCCATGTTGTATTTTTTGCAGTTATAACAAAATGATGCAAAAGCCTTTGAAGATTATCTTCGCAATCAGGTACCAAAACAGCGTCGTCTGCGTAACTGATTATTGATATGTTTTCATTGCTCATTTTGTATCCAGCCATTTGCCTTACCTCTGAGATAATTTTATCCATAATGAGATTGAAAATTTATTTTATTATTATTTAAGGAGTCACCTTGCCGTATTCCGGTAGTACAATTTATACTTTTGGTATATTTACCATTTACCATTATTTTTGTTGGGCATGTGGTATTGAGATCGCTGAAGACTTGTACGATTTGTTGAGGCGCCTTTCCTTCTTTTAATATTTGCAGTACATCCGCAAGTATGACGTGATCGAACGCTTTTTAAAGATTAACAAAACACATAAAAACAGGATTATCGAACTCGTTTGATTTTTCTATAATTTTTTGTAAAATAATTATACCATACGTTGTGGACCTGCTTTGATGAAAGCTTTGCTGGTCCTCTTGTTCTTGCAAGTAAGGGCGGAGTTGCGACAACAAAATCTTAATGAAAAGCTTTTGAACTGAGCTTAGCAGGGTTATACCGCGATAATATTGCGGATCATCTTTCTCGCTTTTCTTAAAATTTGATATTGTAACTTTTGATTTTGACTCTTGCGGTTTTTTTCATTTTTCAAAGAAATGTTGAAGAGATGTGCAATCTCTTGAGGAAGATACTACTCTCCACCATATTTTAGCATTTCCTTTGCAATACCGTCATGAGCAGAAGCTTTTCTATTCTTGAGCATTTTTATTGTAAGTTCAACTTCCTTAGTAGTTATATTTACATCTCTACCTTCATAATCATAGAACGGAGCGCTCGCTATCATTGTGGTGTCATTTGTGTATAACTCTTTAAAGTATGATTCCCATTTATTAATTTGTATTGGATGCATTTTTATTGTCTCATTCACTTCTATCTTCTGATTTCTTAACATTTTCTATACCTTTCTTCGAGCACCATACATACATATCACTTTCCATGGATTTTTGAAACTTTCCCAGTACGATTCTATTATTTCTCCCTTTAGCCTTTGCAATGCTTACTAGCCGTTTGCCTAGAGCTACTTCTGGTGCTTCCAAAACGTTGGATTTAATTTTTTTCCATGCTACATTCAGATCATCATTTTCATTTACGTAATTTTCAGTAATTTTTCGCGACAATCTGTTCGCAATAAAATCTTAGGAATTTCGTGATCAAAAGCTTCTAGTTTGCACTTTTCTATTTTTTCGTTCGTTTCTTTTCTAAGTATATGCAGCCAATTTTTATCTTCTATAATACCAATTGGTTGTCCTTGAGAATTTTGAAAAATATATTTGTATTTTTCGGCATGATCAAAGAAAGGTGTTTCGAATTTCAAATTAATTTAATATAGGGCAAAAAAATCAATTCAAAAATGAGATTAATCCAAATACCAAATATGCCTCCTAAATGTATGCTTTAATACTGATATTGAACATGTATGCGTACCTGTTTTACCATGCATTTTAAGCAGCTATTCAAGAGTAAGATTTAGACGAAGAAAAGGATAAAGCCAAAGATAAAAAATAAAGATACGTAAAAATAAAGACAAGAATGATATGCACCTTCATAGGAACAAAGGTGAAGGTGAATATGTAGATAAGAAAAATATTAAAAATAAGGATAGGGATAAAGATAAAGATAAGGATAAAGGTAAGGATTAAGTAAAGATAAAGCAAAAAAGTTAAGATAAAGGACAAAGCACAGGATAGAAATAGAGATAAAGATAGAGGTAGTGAGAGGTATAGAGATAAGGATAAAGTTAAAGATACAGCTGAAGTTGAGTTCAAATAACTAATTGTAATGGGAAACGATATTGGGTATATCCCAGATATTAGGATGGTCCATAATTGTTGTTTTTTTCTGTATGCAACCCAATTAAATGCTTATGCTTTTTTACAGAAAAAAATACTATTATTTTATAGCATTAAGGGTCGCTAAATTAAAAAACAAATAATAATTAAAAATATAAATATTAATACCGCTTTTTATATTTTTGGTATTATTTCTTGGAACCTTGTTAAGTGGAATTAAAAGAGTTGATTATACAAAGTAGCGCAAATATCGTCGTACGTCAATCATATTTGACACTTGCGAACCAAATAACTGTAATATACAAACAAACACTAGCAATGGATTGCATAAAGGTGAAACTAAAGATTTCCATGACGCATAATCATTTTTTTGCTTTAGTTAAAAAGTCATTCAAAAACAAAACTCGATAATTAGTTTTGCGCCATAAAAAATTTAATTTATTTATTTAAAATGTTGAATAAAAATTAGAGAAAATATGAATTGCCAAGTAAAAGTAAATGATTGACAAAGTGACAGCTTTGATTTGAAAATCAAAGAAAATTAAGCAGAATCAAAGTGGCAAATATAATGGAAAAAAGGAGTGAGAAAATAAAGCGAATTCATAACGAAACATAGTTGATACGAGCACACACAGAATTAATGCTTCTTTTATGCATACACACATACGAAAAATTTGCTTCAGTGGCAACTCAGTGAAACTCCTACATATGCTGTTCTTCATATCCATAGAAGGTAACCTATGTACCTATAATATGAATATATATCTATTACATATATAAAGTTTTAATATACAATCGGATTAAATTCTACTTCTATGCTTCACAATTTTTATGAAATGTGTTCCTTTGTGGAGTTAGCAAAGACCCAAGCACAATAAAAGTGACAGCATAGCTATAAAAAGCAGAAAAGTACATAATGAAAGCCAAGCTATTAGAAAATGAATACAAAAGTCGCCTAGAAGCGTAATAAAGTGGGATGAAATAAAATAGAAAAAAAAAAAAAATTATGCAAGAGAATGAAGATAATATGGAAATCAATTTTGCATTTCAGTCACGTTTGTCACGTTTGACACCCATATTTGAACAGCGCGTATGTTGAATGAAGGATTTTCAATATGTTGCTTGATGTACAGTGACCAATTTTGCTACACACCAGCTTTTATTCCATGCGAATTACAGATGTGCGACTTCAAAGGATTAATCACTCAATTTCGGTCTCAAACTGAATCTCCTCTGGCATCAACTGGTTTGCAAACTAATGCAGGTTGAGAGTTTAGGTAGGTAGGTAGGGTGGTTGTCGTAAGACATACTTAGACCTTCGGCAGGCCCATTGTGATACCACTGGAGCTTATCCTTACTCTACGTGTTCCCTTTCAAACCATCCGGTTGCTTTAATAAACGAGCAGAGCTTCGTTAGTTTTAGATGGGCTATATCCGCTACATCGGTTAGAAATGCTGTATCGAGGGTGCGCAGCCTTCTTCTAGCTAGGCTTTCACACTCACATAAAAGGTGTCTGACTGTTTCCTCTTCTTCTGTATTTAGACAGCTTCTACAGAAATCGAAGTAAGGTAGTCCTAACCTTCTAGCGTGGCTGCCTATTAAACAATGACCTGTTGAGAGTTTAGTTAGTCCAAGTCTTAGATTCAACGAGAACAGTTTTTCTCACAAATCATGCGTCATTTTTATTTTCTGGTGCTCTCTATCAAGATTTTGCTTTGGAGAGATCAGTACATCGATATTTTTCAATTCATCAAAAGCAGTATTTTTCAGTATACTTTTATTTAAATTCATAAACCAAAAGCTTATACTTATTTAATTCATTTCAAATTTATTTTAATTCACATTTTTCATATGTGTTTACATATCATGCGCACAACCCACGGAGTGGATTTTAGGGTTTAACTCGAAACCAATTCGATATTTTAAAAAATCGAAATTTAAATCATCAATAAACAATGCCCGGGGAGGATATTAGAAGAGGTGGAGTCCCTGAAGCAGCTTGAGAGACCAGCAAACACTTGGAGGCGGCAGGTTGAAGCACACGCGCAGTAAGCAGGCTACGCCAGGAGGCAAATAAAATTTCTAGCTTCAAGCAAATCAAATTATGATCTGCTTTATTTGTTTAGATAAAAAACAAAAATTAAAATTTCAATTCATTGACAACAAATTATATTCCAAAAAAAAAAAGTGCCGGCCAAAACAAAGCAAATTTTGCAGTTTGCCCTCGTGTTTTTACACCAGCAATAACAATGTAAACACGATTTAAGGCTTTTGGTTCAAAAAAATATTGCCGAAGTAAAATGTGAAAAAATTATACAATAATGATAGGAAACAAGCTGAAATTGAGGGTTTAATTTAAAAAAAAACTTTCAGGCTTACAATTTCTGAAACACTAAGCGTTGAAGCTCATTATCGTATATCACTTTCTCATTCTCAGATTCCTTTATTCGTAAACTAAAAGGCAGATTTTTAAATTGTAAAAATATACTTCTTGACTCTCAAATACTTTTTTCCGATAACACCACGACTCTTGACCATAATGTTATATACAAAATTTGAAGAAAATCTCATATTTTTTATTTAGCTGTAAGGAAGGGTTTTTTGTGGTAATTCAAAATAATTTGCAACATCCAGTCAGAGCAAAGGGCAAAAACAGTTTTCAAAGACATTGAACTGTGCTAAAAAGGTGCTGAATATATAAGCTGGCGCAAAATTACTCACCCCATAGGAAGAATTATAGTTTTTGTGAATTTTGCCTTATACATCAATCATATTTGACACTTGCCATTATTTAAATTTTTTATTTATTAGTAGAAAAGTTATTCAAAAACAGAATTAGAGTATCAATTTTGCGCCACCTTGTCGATATATAATTTACTAACTATCCTAGTAAATCCCCCCATAACTTTTTAAGAGAATGTAAGAAGAAGCGCAATCTGAATATATGAGTAAATTAAAGAACATAAAATTTCATTAATTCATGCGATTAAAGCCGTTTGGTTCACGATTTCTATAGACTATTCGAAATTGAGCTTTTGAAGTAATTGTTGAAAATGATGGTTTATGGACATCATTTAATGAAACAAAAAAAGTTTAGAACCAAAACGTCATTTTAACTCAAAATTTTTCTCTGCGGCCTTAATTAAGGGAATCAAAAATTACCACCTGTTGAGGTAAAACACGCTTTAAAAAAGGATTTTTTAGGAGTCACTTTTGTTGAGCATAAATAACGTAATTGGATTTGATCTTAATCAAGTGAGATGGTATGTGTTTAAGCTATACGATGTCTAGACTGGAATTCCCATGGTGAGAACCATTTGAGAAACATTTTCTGAAAACAAGCGACAACATAAAATCAAATTATATTTTCTTAACATTATTTTCATACGACTAAATGTCTTAATTTGTTTCATTGTGATTTGGATTAAATTTTTTTTCTTTTCATTTTGTTTTTTGTTTTTCTGTTAATTTAATTAATTTTTTTTAGAAAATACTATAAATACAAAATACAAATGTGCTTTGAGTTCTAGTTTTTATATGTGGTAATGAAAAAATAATATTGAAAATTTTTTTCAACTGCATTTCCTTCAACGTTCATATCCTCTTTTGTACCACACAAATTTGTTTTAAATTTAGGGCATCAGCCTACTGATTGCCGGAATGAAAAAAGTCAGTACGGCAGTTAGAAAATCAGTATTGACCTAATGAAAGTATTACGTCTGGCAACCCTATACGAGGTGTATTCAAAAAGTATCGCGAATTTTGAATTTTCGCAGGTTACTTACATTCGAATTTCGAGTTTTTGTGGCGATATGTTGGTTGGGACATGAGGTCTCTCACTCATGCCGAAATGGCGACGAGTTCGGCCATTGTGAATGTTCAGTTAATTGTTGACAGCTGCTTGTCTTGCACGTGTTTCGGCTCGTCTTCGATTTTTACCTATTTAAAAAGATGGATCAAAGAACCTGTATTAAATCTTGTGTGAAAAACGAAATTAGGTGCGCGGATGGATCCCGAATGTTGACTGTGTCATACGGAGAAGCTACTTTGGACCAAAACAACGTTTATCGGTGGTACAAAATGTTCTCAGAAGGCCGAGAAGATGTGAACGTCGAAAAGCGTGCCGGACGCCCGAGCACTTCAACAACAGACGAAAAAATTAATGAAGTGAAGAAAATAGTATCGGCCAATCATCGAATCATCGTTGGAGAAGTTGCTAAGGACTTAGACATATCGATTGGCTCGTGCCATTCGATTTTTTCAATGATTTGGGCATGAGATGGGTGGCCGCAAACTGTACCAAAACTGCTCGATTTTGGACTCTGTCGGCGACGACCCAAATTTTCTCCAGAGGGTCATAACTGGTGACGAATCGTGGGTTTATGGTTATGACGTGGAAACCCAAGCTCAATCATCTCAATGGAAGCTGCCGCACGAACCAGAGAAAAAAGCGCGCCAAGTTCGGTCGAATGTAAAAGTTTTGCTTGACGTTTTCTTCGATTGCAAGGGCGTTGTGCATCATGAGTTCTTGCCACAGGGTAAAACGGTCAATAAGGAATATTACAAAAACAACACACTAATGATGCCACAGCCACCATATTCCCCAGATCTGGCCCCCTGTGACTTTTTCTTCTTCCCGCAACAGAAGAGGCCCATGAAAGGACGACGCTATGCTACGATTGACGAGATAAAGACGGCATCGAAGGAGGAGGTGAACAAGATAAAAAATATGATTTTTTGAAGTGCTTCGAAGATTGGAAAAAACGTTGGCACAAGTGCATAATATTAATGGGGATGACTTTGAAGGGGACAAAATAGATATTAATGAATAAATAACTAATTTTTGAAAACGCACAAAATTCGGAATGCTTTTTGAATACACCTCGTATACAACGGCGACCATTGAAAATTAGTGAAGGCCCCTGCGAGGGGGCTAAATGTTTCCAAGGGTCTTATCCATCGAGAAGCCCATAAAGATCTTCGCAGGAGACAGTTTATGTTGGAGCAAACACGAAAACGATGCGTCATCCGATCAAAACGCCTTCTATACAGAATTAAATATCCAGGAGCGCTTGAGATGTTATGGTTTCTTTCTGAGCAGTGATGCCCGTGGATTACTTCGAATGAGGCGTAGTAGAGCGTGAAATTAATAAGCATCTTCATAACACCATATTTTCTATGAAGGTGGCAATTAATACCATTGTGGTCAATATGAATAAGCAGTATTGGGTTCGGACGTGCAATCATTCCCGGACGCGGTATCTAAGTTATTTTTTGTTTTTGTTTTTAATTTTATGGATATATAATATAATAAGTTAATGTTGTGTCAAAGATTCGTGAAATTTTATTAAATTTTGTTGAAAGTAAAAGCTAATTAGTTTTCTTTCAAACTGTCATCAAATACGGCACGCTTTATGAGCTATCTTGGCAACAAATCTTGTTAGGTTTTAGATCAACAAATCCAGAATTTCCCCTAAAAATTAATCTTTTCATGGAACTTTTATTAATATATTATACTTATGCATATGGTATATTTGCAGTTAATTAGCTTAGTTAATATGGCATTTAATACACAAATTTAATGCTTGGCAGGTAGAAATTGTCCTGGGGTAAAACATATTTCCGAATATTTCTCGAATTTATTGTCATAGTGCTCCACTGTCCACCTCGCCTTTCTTATCTAGTATAGCCTACAACAAACATGCCTGCATACGTTGAGAAACCTCACGTTCGGTGGTTTTTGTTTTTCATCTTGTGTTTCTGCCTCATTGCTTTGCAAACACAATAAAAGCCATTCTTTGCATATAATTTTTCAAAATGATGAAATGAACAGAAATTTCATGACGATGATTTAGACGAGAATATCAAACAGCAGATATGTAAGTACAATACATATATACCATATGTACATATCTATATGCCATACCATTATATGCCAGCACTAGGGGTGTCTTTATTTTGACAAAAAAAAAAAGAAATATTTTACTAAAAATTTTGATAAATATGTGTGAATGAGCAAAGTATTTGACCTTAATGTGACCCCGTTTGCCACGTCACAGAAAAAACGCCATACAAATATGGACCCCATTAGTATGCTTGCAGCATTAGCATACATACCTATGTATGCAAAAAAAAAAATGAGAAGAGGAAACATCTGAAGCAGATATACCTACATAAACGGTGAAACCTCGATATAACGAAGTTGAAGGGATTGGAAAAATGCTTCATTATATCTATAGTTTCGTGATATTTATAACTACAATCAGCACCTCCATGCAACGAAAAATGTAAAATTCTTGGGAAAAATTGTTATAAGTATAGTTTCGTGGTTTTTTCTATTTTAGATTTTATTTTTGATTATTTTTTAATGAACACATCAGTACATTCTTCTATGAGCTGTAGAATGTATTGCATCGAAAAATGCTTGCTTCTTTTTAGTTGCAGTTATAACGCGTAGGCAAATTGACTTATGCTTCACTGGATAACACATTTTGACAGTAATTAAAACAAGTCTGACAGTGTGCTCTCAACGCACTACTCTTTGGTATGTAGAGACTTTTGCTAATGGGATTTTAAGAGTCAATATTTCGCACCGTATTTGTTCAATTTGACAGCTGCGCATGTCATAGAGAATGTGAAGATCCCGATACCCCAATCGTTGACGACGGAATTGTCGTTCCGTTACCCGACCATGACGAGGTGAGAATAGCAATATCACGGCTAAAGAACAACAAAGCCGCGGGCGCCGACGGACTGCCGGCTGAGCTATTCAAACATGGTGGCGAGGAGTTGGTAAGGTGCATGCATCAGCTCCTATGCAAAATATGGTCGGATGAAAGCATGCCTGCCGATTGGAATTTAAAGTGTGCTCTGCCCAATCCATAAGAAGGGCGATCCTGCAATTTGTGCCAATTACCGCGGGATTAGTCTTCTAAATATCGCCTATAAGGTTCTAGCGAGCGTATTGTGTGAAAGACTGAAGCCCACCGTCAACCAACTGATTGGACCTTATCAGTGCGGCTTCAGACCTGGAAAGTCTACCATCGACCAAATATTTACAATACGCCAAATCTTGGAAAAGACCCATGAAAGGAGAACCGACACACACCTTCTTTTCGTCGACTTCAAAGCTGCATTCGACAGTACGGAAAGGAGTTACCTGTATGCCGCTATGTCTGAATTTGGTATCCCCGCAAAACTAATACGGCTATGTAAGATGACGTTGCTCAATACCAGCAGCGCCGTCAGAATTGGGAAGGACCTCTCCGAGCCGTTTGATACCAAACGAGGTTTCAGACAGGGTGACTCGCTGTCGTGTGACTTCTTTAACCTGATGTTGGAGAGCATCGTACGAGCCGCAGAACTTAATCGCTCAGGCACAATCTTTTATAAGAGCGTACAACTGTTGGCGTATGCCGATGATATTGATATCATCGGCCTTAACAACCGCGCTGTTAGTTCTGCCTTCTCCAAACTGGATAAAGAGGCAAAGCGAATGGGTTTGGTGGTGAACGAGGACAAAACGAAGTACCTCCTGTCTTCAAACAAACAGTCGGCGCACTCGCGTATCGGCACCCACGTCACTGTAGACAGTTATAATTTCGAGGTTGTAAAAGACTTCGTTTATTTAGGAACCAGCATTAACACCGATAACAATGTCAGCCTTGAAATCCAACGTAGAATCTCTCTTGCCAACAAGTGCTACTTTGGACTGAGTAGGCAACTGAGCAGTAAAGTCCTCTCTCGACGAACAAAACTAACACTCTACAAGACTCTCATCATGCCCGTCCTAACGTATGGCGCAGAAGCTTGGACGATGACAACATCCGATGAAGCGACGCTTGGAGTGTTCGAGAGAAAGATTCTGCGTAAGATTTTTGGACCTTTGCACGTTGGCAACGGCGAATATCGCAGGCGATGGAACGATGAGCGGTATGAGCTTTACGGCGACATAGACATGGCGCAGCGAATAAAGATCCAGCGGCTACGTTGGCTGGGTCATGTCGTCCGAATGGATACAAACGCTCCGGCTTTGAAAGTATTCGATGCGGTACCAGCTGGTGGTAGCAGAGGAAGAGGAAGGCCTCCTCTGCGTTGGAAAGATCAGGTGGTGAAGGACTTGGCTTCACTTGGTGTGTCCAACTGGCGCCGGTTAGCACGAGAAAGAAATGACTGGCGCGCTTTGTTAAACTCGGCCAAAATCGCGTAAGCGGTTATCGCGCCAATTAAGAAGAAGAAGATTTGTTCAAGCGGCCGAGGAAAAAATTTTTCATATTGAATTTTTCCTTGTTTAAGGTTCATCATGTAGAGGTTTCACTATAACTACATTAGTATAAACGTTACGTCTCAAATGTGCAGCTTTAATAAACCTCGACTAAGTACTTTGAACTGCTGCTGATGCATGCTCAGTTGTTCATCCATCACCAACCATCAAGTCAGTCTAACTTGCATCCTTCATTTACCCATTTACTGTACTGTAATTCCATTTATGTTTGCTATTCGCTTTATTAAAACCCCACTGAATAGTGAGTACGTAAGCTAAGACAAAGACATATAAATAATTTTTATATACAGGGTGTTTCAAACAGACGCTTTTCCGATCGAAATCTTGACGCGCATTCAATATCATTCGTTCGCATAATGAAGAGATTCGCTTTGCGCTTGGATGCAAACACATGGTGTGGCTTTGGTATAGAGGGAATAAAATAGATTATGTTAAATATATTACTTTGATCCCATAAATACATATTTACTTAATATCACCCTCAATAAATACCCCACTCCTTTTAATACTGCATACACATTCTCCAATTGCTCGCAACGGTACTGCACTCCTTCTTTTGCCTGCTCCTTTAGAATGCGTGGCGCGTCATTTTTAACAGCTTCAACGGACTCAAATCTCAAACTTTAGTATAAGCTTACTTTTTACTGTAGATGACATTTTTAGCCTCATAGTTGAATAGACATATCACATAATTCCAAAGTAAGTACTGCGTCGCTCAAACAGTACGTTTTCTGATAGTAAGTTTTAGCAGCAATGCGGCATCTACACCGCTTACCATACGGAAATTTGTTAATAAATTTACTAGAGCATAGAACCCATGGCCATCATCATATCTCTTATCTCTCATCATCTTAGAACCACATCCTCAGATGTTCTGAATACTATTTTCTTCTTACCCCTCCTAGATTTGGTTGGTAAATAGAAGGCAGGTACACTGTTGTTCGTCTTTTAGGTGTTGGACACTCTGCCTTAACACTTGGTATGGGTTAAACAATCCTGTTGACTATTGCTTGAATGACCCATATTTTAATGGATTATTTAGCACTAGAATTTTCGGTGGACGTGGGTGGGTTGACAATATACCTGGTGGGAGAAACTGCTTACGGTTATTTACTGATGACTCAAAGCTTGGCAATAAAGTTGGCTTTGGCGTCTACTGCAAGAAGTCAAAAGAATGCGTTTTGGTTCGCCTTTCTAAGCACTCTGACGTAATTCAGGCTGCAATTATAGCCATAAATTAGGTAGCTATCCGGTTGGGTAAAACTGTTACTACTTTTAGAGAAGTCTGTATTTTTTCTGATAGCCAAGCGGAGATTAAATCTCTTGGTGTGGTTGCCACTGATCCCATCATTCTTCGGAAATGAAGGGCATATATTAACAGGATGGCGGAATATTTCCGCAACCATCTGACTTACGTTTGGTATCGCCACACATCTGCCTCATTAGGCGCAGGTTCGAAAAACCGAACTTCGGTAATACTCCGGATGCCCTTATACAAATCAGTTAGGGATTCCAATTTATGCCTAAGTGAGACACTGCCACAGATTTTCGTGACCACAACCAAATTTGGTATTGCTCTGGCATGCCAATTTTTGCCTTGCCTAACGTGGGCCTGGTAAGGTAATAGTGAGGCGTGCCTCAGTAAGGCCTGCCTAATTCGGGCCTAACTGATTCTTCGGCATGCCTCACTGTAACTCTAGTCGGGATCTCCAATGCTAAATTTTGAGCCATAACACATCAGAAGCTAGTGCAACTAGAAGTCAGAAAGAGAAAATGGGACTAGACCGGCCAAGTACTGCGGAAGGAAAGAGGTAATATAACAAAGGCCGCGATTGACTGGAACCTGCCAGGTAGCCGCAAACGCGGAAGATCAGTGAAGACCTTGTGTATACATGCAGCTCGCGATAAATGATAGCCCATCAAAATTTTACCCAGTTTTGACTATTTTTCCTATTAATTTAATATTATTTATTTGTTTGCCTTACAAGAACCATCTAAATCCAAGTTTCAAACTTTATGTACTAATTAGAAAAATTCTACTTCTCATACCACTTCGACTAAATTATATTATATACATATATCACAAAGTGCGAATTTGGATTGCGTGAATTTTTGTTTCGTTAGTGCTGTGCATTTTTTACCTTCAAAGAACAAAAGTGGACGTCTTTTCATTATATGCGCGGTTTTCAGAACTTTGAATGGAGAATTTGAATAGGAAGAATTTTTAATACAGAATATGGTACTTTAAAGTTTTTTTACCTAACCTGATTCCGATTATCCGACTACTGTGGCCGCATTTTAATTGCTTAAAAAAACGCTAGTACTGATATAATCCATAATCCAAAGCCTTCGTAAAAATATCCACGTACATTTTTTTCCTGCAGATATTTATTACTCTAATTACATAGTAATTAATGACGTCCGCCGTAGCCGAATGTGTTGGTGCATGACTACTATTCGGAAGACGTAGGTTCGAATCTTCATGAAACTGCTAAATGAAGAAAACATGTTTCTAATAGCGGCAGGCAATGGCAAATCTCCGAGTGGGTTTATGCCATGAAAAAACTCCTCATAAAAAATTACAAATTAAAACTGTAGCTCCCGCACATCACAAATAGGAGGAGGAGGAGCTTGGCAAAAAGAGTGTCAGCGCCAATTATATATAGTACTTAGTTCTGCCATAAGTCCTGTTACAAGTTAAGTCCGTTAAAGATATGAAATTATAATACTTTTTTAATGAAGTTAGTCTTATTTAATCATGTAAATATTAAAGGAAAACATTTTAACTTTGATTCGGAATGTAAGACCAAATACACAAGCCTTCAAACTATTAGGCCATTCAGCTATTACAGCACGGACTGTTTCCATAGATATTAACGTCGCTGCTCGAGCTAAAGACTGTTTCAGATTCTCAAAATTTCAGTAAGGTCTTCAACAGGCCATGTTTTCCAATTTGAACTCAAACTGTAGTCCACGCATTCAGATCTGGACTTCTAGATGGCCTATATTCTGTGGCTACGAACTCAGGAATATACTTTTTTGGCCACTGCTGGGTGGTTTTGGTCTTATTTGATGGAGCGGAACCTTGCTGGAAGATCCAACGCCCTCCATTGAAGAGAGTACTGCTCACATGTTTCAGCACGCCTGCTAAGACAGACCAGAACTTTTGCCGCGATCTCAACTCCTTTTTCGCAGAAATGAATAGATCTAACGCCTTTACAAGATACTGTCCACCAAACCTATACGGAGGCTGGAAAGTGGCCACGCTGAACTCTTGGAACAACATTTTTTGTGTCTTTAGCATATATTTTATTTCTTCTTTTACAGTGAACATTTTCTCATCTGTGATTGCATCTGTCGAGTATTCTTCAAGAGCGTTGTCAAAAAATGGCCAGCTGAACGGCGGAAGGCGTTCTTGTGGAGATCTTTTCTACTTAGTCTTGACATGGACCTGATTGACACAATTATTTCCATGGACATGATTTTCTGCTTTCCAAGGCGATTTCTCCAAATTCTTTCCCGACTTTTATAGTTTCACTGGTTCGAACCAAGCCAGGACGACCACTCCTTTTCCTATCTGTCACTCCAGACATTTGCGAAAAACGATTGATCGTGCGGCAAACCAACATTCGCGAAATATAAAGTTTTTCCTGTAATTCGCAAATCTCACTTGCAATTTTACCTCACTTACGTAATGCAATCCCTGCAATGCGAGCTAAGGAAACTCCTCACTACATTGTTAATAAGCGAAATTTGTCACGAAACTCAGAATAATTTATGAGTATACAATGCATACGAACAAAAAAAAAAAATAACGGAACTTTTTCTTGTCGCAAGCATTGTAAAATTTGTCACAGAATTTATGGCAAGACTAAGTAAAGGGCGGTTAAGTTTCAAGGGCCGGTGTTGATTCTGAATAAAACACAATTTTTTTAGGAAATTATTATCATTTCTCTTTATTATGATAATATTGATATGGCTCAATTACGTATGGAACAAAATATCGGCCAAATGGCCACCGCACACCTCCATCCGATGGTCCAAATTTTCGATGATGCTGAGGCATAATTGAGGTTCTATGCCGTTAATGTGCCGAATTATCTCATCCTTTAGCTCTTGAATTGTTGCTGGCTTATCGACGTACACCTTTTCTTTCAAATAACCCCAAAGAAAGAAGTCCAACGGTGTCGTTGACGATTAGGTGTGGTTCACATTCAACATCGGCCCTTGAAATTCAACCACACTTTATATAAATGTATACAATTACAATACAAAAGCCTTTTTGTATGCTCATATATAGTTGCAAAAATAATATTTAGTTATATATATTTCTTGGAATGAATATTTGAATAAATATTACTAAAATTCCATGTAAAAAATGTACATTGTTATTGATTTTAAAAGGGGGAAAAAAAGAAAAAAAATTTTGTTAAGCACAGTTGCAATTTTTCTTGGAATAGTTGCGGTCAGCTGTGTGCTTTGCAAGCAGCGTCGCAGCGACAAACGTAAATCTGATTTACGTTCAGTAAAAACATGCGGCGAGGCTTAAGTTCGTTTGCACTCGACTTTTTTATAAAACTTTTCGTTTGGTTTTTTTTTGTGATGCATATTCAAAGAAAAAGTGGCACAGCATACACATATGTACATATTTATGTAACAATCCAATAATCAGGTAGAGAGGAATTTAATTATTCACATTGACATTATTCACATGCACTGCAAACTATTTATACATTCAGCGACCGGGTTGAGTGAAAGAGCGAAACGGTGTAGGTAGAGTATTATGCATTACTACGGGATGAAACTAAATACAGTAACTGGAGGACCACATCAGTAGCCCCTCCAGTTCGACCTACATATGCAAAATTTATAAACACAGCTCATACCCGGCATGCGTTGCTAAGCCGCGTGGTAAATCATAAGGTAAAAATAATCAATTAGAAAAGTATGAAACAAAATTACAGTCACTAATTTTTTATCTCAACCCAGCGGGTAAGCTATTTTTTTGGCCTTCCCATTTCGGGCACAGATAAACCATTGCTCTGCAGAACTAAGTCTAGAAGAAGCTATAAATAGGAAAAACAAAATTGTGTAGGTTCAATTCACGCACATTTAATTACTGTTCTCGGACTTTATTTTTTATCGGTAAGTATAACTGGCATACGCGGAATCAGCAAATTCTCTTCTTTCCAAAGCGTTTAATTAAAGGGTGGTTAAATTTCAAGGGCCGATGTTAAATGTGAACCACACCCAAACGTCAACGACACCGTTGGTCTTCTTTCTTTGGGGTTATTTGCGGCACAGAACCTCAATTATGCCTCGGCGTCATCGAAAATTTGGACTATCGGATGGAGGTGTGTTCTAGAGTTTCCTTGTGTTCTATTTTTCTTTTAGTTTTTTTATAAATGTTTTTGTTTATCTATTTTTGACTAATTAGATTTTCATTTTCCTGGTTTATTTAAAATTTGAAATATTCAGTTGCTAAAAAGGGTAGCGGATACTGTAGAGACTCAGTTGCTGCATATTTGGACGCAAATTTCGTTTGAGGGTGTTATAAACACCAAACGACCAACAAACCCTGCAGCTCTGCATACGAAAACACTCCATGCCGCGAGCAGTGCATACCACTAGTTGACGAAGATGCAGAAAAAAGTCTGTGTCGTTGTCTCCGCTTCAGAAGTCTAAAGGCTGGAAGACGGATCGGTTGCCGCGTCACGCCTAAGAA
Organism: Anastrepha obliqua; assembly: GCF_027943255.1. Taxonomy (NCBI): domain Eukaryota; kingdom Metazoa; phylum Arthropoda; class Insecta; order Diptera; family Tephritidae; genus Anastrepha; species Anastrepha obliqua. Next base: position 79,273,549 of record NC_072894.1, read on the forward strand.
CTCAGTGCCACTGATGCTGAAGAGCTATGACACAAGGAACGAAGGAAGCAAGCAAAGCGGAGACGCTAACACCAAGAAATGCCGGTAAAATAAACTAACTTTTCTTTGAGGTGGACAAGGACATGGTGCATGAGGGCGCACACATCCGACAGTGGTGGCTCTCTCCTGAAATGAGAGTGCGTGGTAACAGGTAAATGCATAGTAGCTGACGTTAAATTTAGTACACAAACCGCCTCTAGACGAAATACTTGACGGTATCGGTTCTATGACAGTAAGAGGCTTAGTTTAAGTTCAAGTGCCACACTGGTGGGGTAAGGCTTTTGATGCTTCTTCCTCTTCCAAAAAAAAAAAAAAAACCTGTAGCACCAAACCATTACATGCCCATCACTATCTTTGACTGTGTATTAAACTGTTTTCTTGTAGCTCTTTAGTGGCATACCTCCACACTTTCCTTACCCAGAAATTTTGAATTTGTTTTCGTCACTGAATACAATATCAGTTGGCTTTTAAACACAACTTATTTTACTTTTGTTTAGAAAAACATTTGAAAAAGTTTCTATAGACGATGTAAAATTGCAGTGTGCACAGTTTAATGCCCTTGCCAGCTACAATTCAGAAATATTTCCTTCTGTGCACAGGCATGAATGTGTTACCGTATTCAAGCATACATACATATATGAACATATGTAGGCAGGTATGTATGTAGTATTACATTTAAGCATTTCGCCTCTCCGTAAACAAACTACCTATGTATACTTGTGTGTACGTGCAATGCAAGGGGACTTCAAAGCTTGATTGCAATTCCCTACCAAAAAGAAAATACAAAAACTATCCAAAACTTAAATAAATTAAAAAACGATTTTTATGAAAAAATACATGCATGTGAATAAATACCATAAAATCCTACGTAAATATTTTCACATAGTTTTTCATCCTGGCAAAGAATGTTTGAAAGTTTTTCGACCTGCGCACATTGTGAGCTATCCAAACTAACCCTGCAGGGAAAAGCCAAACTAGTATGGAAACATTCCAAAGTATATGTTCAAGGGGAAGCTTTTGTAGTTCAGAATGAGCATTTCAATAAACGAAAAATTCAATTGAATAAACTGTAAACAATTGAGCGTAGTTCTTAAGTTCTCTAATTTTTTTTTATCTGTCTAGATATGAATCTACTTATTACTCTTCTTATATGTATCCAGGACAGAACTAAAGAAAATATTCACCCATTTAAATTAAAAATTAAGCCACCTTTTGATACTAGCTTGATGTGAAAAGTTAGGCTCATCCTTAGTTTATGACGCCTTCTGACTTATGCCATTGGTTAGAGCCGCGGGTGCAGATTTTTAAGCAAAGCCGTTGCAGTAAAGCCAGCACCGACATTCAGGAAATTCAATCTTTTAACATTGGAGCCAAGATGAATTAAATTCTACTTCCTGCTTCAAATAATTTATTAATTTTAGTTTAAATTCTTACCATAGTATGCATGCGTGCCTTGAACAAGAACTTTCATGGAGCACTTACCTGTAAGAAAAGGAAAACTCATAAGTAAATATAATATTTAATGAAAAATTTAACATGCATATGAATATGAACAATAAAATTTAATCGCAGATAAATCAATTTTATCGTAATCAATTATAAGAATTATTTTGAAAGCAAATCAATTCTCGTAGTTGTGGAGTGTTGGATTCTCGTTGCTCATGGCGCTTATGGCGCCGCTCGTAAAATTAACAAACCAGACATCAGGTGCAAGTGGTGAGAGAGGGGGTCTGCCAAAACTACCTAACAAGGAAATTATTTCACAGGAATATTTGATTCACTTATGCCATAACGTTTCACTACGCTTCAAATGTACTTATACACATATGTTTATAAGTGTGTTTAAGTGGCATTACTCCTTCCAATCTATGCTTTCGTTGCACACTACTGCACTCGTTATTTATTGTAACCATGCAGGTAAAACCCTAATTAGTATGGAAGCATCCTAGCTAGATATTGGTATTTAATAGGAAAAGCTCGTCATTGACTAGAATATTACAGTAGCAAAGTAATAAATTCGTAGACGAATTAGTTGATTTTTCTTTTAGTAAAGAAAGTTTAAAATGACATCCTAATGCATCGTGATGATTAGGGGATATTGCTTAGGCAGGGTCGAACTTTACAAGGATTTAATGATGTCGAGGAATGAAAAGGTCTTACGGGAAAAACCATGTGCCATTATATGTGTATTCCTTTCGATCACAAAAAAATATATTATAAAGGGTGGTTAAGTTTCAAAGGCCGGTGTTGATTTTGAATAAAATACAATTTTTTTAGGAAATTATTATCATTTCTCTTAAGATACTTTCCATTTCAATGCAACCGGGCTATTCGGGTCATGTTCTTCGATTTCGATGTAACTCAAATATGTTGCTCTCTGGTCAAAATAATGAGACACGTATTTTTTGTTCGCCCTAAAAAAAATTTTTTTCAAGAGTTATCGGCAATTTTGTTTTTCGGCTCAAAATCGATTTTTTTTTAATTATATAAGAAAACTTTTTTTTTAAATGCCCATAACTTAGTCAAAAATGAACCGATTTTAATAATTCTGGGCTCAAAGTGATCGTCATTACTTACACGAGCGACTTAATGTAGAAACAATAGCAAAAAAGTAGTTGAACATTTTTTATTTAGCAAAAAAGAAAAAAAATTGAAATTTTTTCGAAATTCAATATTTCAAAAAGTGTATTTTTTTCTTTTTTATAACTTTTTCCAAATCAAGAGGACACCTCAAACTTCAATTGAGCTGAATGCCCAGTAGCTAAAATGAGTTGTTTTTGAGTAATGAGTTTTTGAGTAAAAAACTTGTTTCGCACTTTTTGTTTTTTGGAAAATAAAAAATGTTCAACAACTTTTTTGCAATTGTTTCTACATGAAGTCATTTGTGTAAGTAATGGCGATCATTTTGAACCCAGAATGATTAAAATCGGTTCATTTTCGACTAAGTTATGGGCAAAAAAAATCGAAAAACAAAATTGCCGATAACTCTTAAACATTTTTTTTTCGGGCGAACAAAAAAATACGTGTCTCATTATTTTGACCAGAGAGCAACATATTTGAGTTACATCGAAATCGAAGAACATGACCCGAATAGCCCGGTTGAATTGAAATGGAAAGCTTCTTTATTATGATAATATAGGTATGGCTCAATTACGTATGGAACAAAATATCGGCCAAATAGCCGCCGCGGCCTCGGCGGCACACCTCCATCCGATGGTCCAAATTTTCGATGACGCTGAGGCATAATAGATGTTCTATGCCGTTAATGTCCCGAATTAACTCATCCTTTAGCTGTTGAATTGTTGCTGGCTTATCAACGTACAGCTTTTCTTTCAAATAACTCCAAAGAAAGAAGTCCAACGGTGTCGTTGACATTTAGGTGTGGTTGACATTTAACATCGGCCCTTGAAATTTAACCACCCTTTATTATCATATTAACGCTGAGGCATAATAGATGTTCTATGCCGTTAATGTCCCGAATTAACTCATCCTTTAGCTGTTGAATTGTTGCTGGCTTATCAACGTACAGCTTTTCTTTCAAATAACTCCAAAGAAAGAAGTCCAACGGTGTCGTTGACATTTAGGTGTGGTTGACATTTAACATCGGCCCTTGAAATTTAACCACCCTTTATTATCATATTAATATATATATAAAATATTGAATTTGTCGTTCACAGATTTCTATAATAAAGAGTCTAATTAAGCACTCACTCAGCAAAAAACTTAAAATATGTTTAGCACCGATTTAATAATGCAGGACAAAATAGACTGGATTCAGGGGAAAAATAGCTTCAGGAACATAAAAATCTGTATGCGTTTTTTGTTCGTGTTTTGGGGCATGAACTCTTACATATTATCAAGGTAAATGTAAATATGTATTTTATTTATTTATTTATTTACAGACGTGAAATAATAATACAATTATTCTCATACGTAAAAAAGGAGCACTGGCTGCGAGGACCTTCGGCGCGCTGATGTAAAAGTAACAGATAGTTAGCTTAAAGGTCTTACATGTAAAAGGAGACGAGAAAACTTACTTAATTAAGACTATGGTAAAAATATAGTAACTATGTTACAGGAACAAATATCAAATCAATTTTTTCAATCCTGATTTAAATAGAAATCCTGACATTTTTGATATATAATATTTTCTGAGGAAGTAGTTCTCAGCAGTGTAGAAGGTCTTTGGTTTCGGAAGATACTTTTCCTGATTTCTTCAAAATGTGGGAAGTCATTCAGTAGGTGGCAGACCGTTAAAGCTGGTGAATGACAGTGTTGGCAGCATGGAGGGCTGGAACCATTAAAAACGTATGAATGTGTGGCGATTGTGTGCCCTAGACGAAGGCGGACAAATTATTTGATATCGTTGCAACGGCAATTTAATGGATAGTTTGGTTTTATCCTGTTTGGATTATTTACGATATAATGATGGGAAGAGGATCCCCAATTGACCATTTGTGCATTATAGTGCCTGTGATATATAAATTTGTATACGTCTTGTTTCGTAATATAGTCAAAAGTTATTAGTGGTTCTTTCCCAGCGAGTTTAGCCCGTTCGTCCGCTATATTTTCCCCTCTTATGCCTGCATGGCATGGAACCCACATAAGTTTTATGCGGTCGCTATTTTTTATTAATTTGCTCCGGATACAGGAGATGATGTGCGTCTTGTTCATTGTGTTCATTATCGAGTAAATGACTGATTTGTATTTTACTTCAGAATTTGTACTAAGCATTACCTGGTTCGATGAACCAGAAAGAGCATTTAATTGGATTTTACCACAAAGGGACTATCGCAGAAAGATTCTTTCTGCAACCGCACAATTAAAATAGGAGCCCAAAATTCAATTAGTATTCATTTCTTTATATTCCAAAAGTGAAGTGATTTTTTTTTTCGTTTTTTGGCGGGTGAGGTAATGTTCAAAGTGTCTTCGCACTTCCACCGACTGTCGTCTGCTGCGTCCAGTGTTGTGGCAACTAAAACTATCCCTCATGCTCTTTTGGGGAGACTTCTTTCTACATTACTTTGGGAGGGCCCAGAATGACGTCTATGAAATGGACCAGTTCTATTCCCCAACGTCTGGGTCCACCATGATTGTAGCCGGCTTTATGCTATAGGCTCGTCTTCTTATGTCTCTGTCTGTGAGGTTTCGCTTTGTTGTACTGTGTTGAGGTCTATATTTAATCTACGTAATACGCCTTCATGTATCTTTTGACTGCATTCTATGGAATGGATGCTTTTTTATATTGTAACTGGTTTAAAACGGGTTAGTTTAGAAGCCTGTTGGACTAATTTTGCTTTAGGCTCGTGTGAACTGGTATTTTGCCGATGCAAATATGTCATAGATCAACGCCAATTTAAAAATACGACTTAGAATAGATTAGATTTGTGGCGGGTTCGTCAGGTCTAAGCACTCATTCAGGAAGATCATTGCACTACACCCGGATAGATTATAGTGAAAGGAATAGAGAGACAGGATAGACTGGTAAGACTGAGAAATTGGTTTGGGGTTTCTCTTTGCCAATCTTTTGGATTAATTAATGAGTCTTAAAAGGTTTAGAAGAGAAAGAGTATGAACTTTATCCATATTGAGTGCATCACACTCCAATAGCCGTATCTTGAAAGCGTCGGCCAGTTCCAGAGAAAATGCTCTGTAGTGTCCTTATTAATGGCAAAATATTCATATTGGGTCGTCAATGATTCCTATATATGTATGTAGGTATGTTATGTTCTTTATTTAAAAAAAGATAATTAAATAAACAATGGGTACTTATAACTAATGGAATGTAACGACTATAACATTGATATGTAGTCAGTCGGAATAATTTAAAATATCATAAGTATTTTCTTCCTTGTTCACTCCACTCGGGAGCATAGGGCCTCGACAAACCTCATTCTTGCGTTGGTTTCGTTAATCTAAATAAGTTAAAATAAGGATTCAGCTTTAAAACTTTTATTAAAAAATGCTAAATTAAATAAAACTTCATTACGCACAAAATATTATTCTTTAAACTCAAAAGAGTACTTATGAAAATTCATTTAAAAATTCATTTCCCTATATTCTATATATATATTCAATGGTTAAAATTGGAGACATATGAGAATACACCCACTAGTACTAAAACGTGCCGCTAGTTTCCTGTTTGGTTCTGTCACAAAGCACTTGGCTACTCTGCAGAAGACCAACTCAGACAAACGTCTTCTATGGGCAGGCCTCATAAAGTTGTCAATTCATAATTGAATCGATGCAGAATTGACGCTTAAAAAGGGTTCAGGGCTTAGTCGTGTGCTTACAGTGCCTTCATTAGCCAGTTTATCACCCAATTCATTCCCTGTAATATCGCAATGCCCAGGCACCGAAATACGAAAAAATTGGCGGGGTTTTGCAGTACTGTCTAACATTCACCGACTAACTTCGAAGAGCTGCGTGGGTTAGCAAGGGCTCTTAGTGCAGCCCGACTGTCACTACAAATTCCAATACTACTTGCAAAAGACCGCAACCGGTAGTATTCCATTTACCAACTAGCACTTTTCCCTGAAGGGGAGGTGCATACACATGTACGTACGTGTAATTAGATATGTATGTGTGGTCATGTATATGTGCACAAATGCGTGTGTGTGGTTATTTAACAACGAATAACGCTATTGTTGCTATTTTTCAATCTAAGTTCGCAACTGGCGAGGAGAGAATGAATAAAAATATCACGAAATAACAACCACCAACTACGTGACACATCAGGTCACTTTCCGCGAAGGGAAGAATTTACAAAAACATGCAGCTGCAACTTTTGGGAATACCGTGGCCAGTTATATGAACACCCACTTTGTGTCACCTCCGGACACATATGCCCGTTTGGTGTATGAAAATTGTTGTTCTTGTCGAATTGTTGCAAGTAAGCAGGTTTATTGTCTGTTTGAAGAATTTTCCTGCTTTCGCAGTGGTTGAAAAATGGAAATAGAAAGACTATAAAACAATTTCGAAAAGTTGTTGTGTTTCGAAAACTTTTAACTTGCTGTGGGTACATGCCGCTATGTAGGTGAGCATGTATGCGTATGTGACTATGAAACATAGTTTGGTACTTTCGGAAATTTACACAAAACGTAGTGCGTTTCTATATCTCCATTGGACATGGGGATATCTTGCCTAATACGAGGAACGTTCAATAAGTCTTTACAGAAATATAAACAGAATTGACTTAGGTAGATTTCTGTTCTTACTTTTCAAAGCAAGTAGTGGTTTTTTTTTGCTTTATACACTTTTGCAGATCTTTCTTCAACTTTTCTTCTGGAAGTCAAAGAGTAAGATGTTCGTACGACCCTCACAATGGGCATCAAGTTTGGTTGTAAAAAAGGTCACTGGTGTCCAAATCCGATGATTAGATTTTGTTTTCATTGAAACTCCCATGCCATTGACATTCGTTATGTGGAAGAAAATGCTTATCACCGTCAACACAGGTAAACAAGTTTTTAAAAATCCATTCGAATTTTGAGACATCTTTAACAGGCACACCATTAAAAAAATTTGAATGGGCTAAAAATTCGGACCCCAAAATTTTAAAATTCTGATGAAAATTTGTTGAATTTTTTACAATATTTTACAAATCGGAGAAGGAGGCCGGCCAAATACCCAAAAGGAGTGCATATGTATAGGGTTATTCAATAGGTGCGCTTCAACTTTCAACGATTTGTCTCTCGTCTCGGCTTAGCGGATTGACCTTCAAGATCGTAGGATCTCACATCTTTAGAGTTTTATTTGTGGTGGTATGTAAAGTCTAAATGCTTTGTGGATAAACCAGCTTCGATTGAGGTTTTTGAGGTCAATATTACTAAAGTTATTCTCGAGATACAGACCGAAGTCCTCCAGCAAGTAATTCCAAATGGTCGAATTACGGCGCAGTTATGAGCAACTTGTCAAAAGGATTACCTTTTAAAAATAAATGCCACGAATGGTTCTACTAAAAAATAATAAAGATTGCCCAATCAATTTGAATTTGCGTTGTTCCTTTTAATTTAAAATACAATGCCTCTAAATTGATCATTTTTTATAAATTAAATTTTAATGAAAATTTGAAATTATTTATTCATTTTCTCGTTGAGAGAGATTCCCAAAAAATTGTGAATAACTTTACCTGCTGTAATTCGCTCAAACTCTAATATAATCGTACAGTAGTGTTGAAACAAGACCTGTTTACATACGCACCTACATTTTTATGTATACGTACATCTCATCCCTGCCGAAAAACCGACAAAATTGTTAATAAATCATGAAATAAAATACTTTTAAAAATGTCACATTCACAAAATTTAACGTAGTGACGCTTTATTTAGTAAATTAATTCAAGAGCATTTTGTTTTAACAAGACAAAAGCAGCCAGCGATTTAAGCGCAATTAGTGACTCAGTCACACGCCCATTTACCACTAAAATATTTCAAAACAAAATAACACTAATGACGCCAACAACAAAAATAACATCCAGAAACTTCACCAAACGACGAAATTTATGAGTAATTTAATTGTACTTGACGTTAGTTTTTGATGTAATAGTTATCATCATCCGCGGCACGAGTGGCATTGAGTTGAGTGCGGAATGGGTGAGTGAAAATAGGGGGAAATGCGGATTACTAAATATGAACGCATAAATGAGTGGATGTCAGCGAGTGGGTGGTCTGCGATTAAGAGCATAGTTGTGGTGATGCGGCAATAGTCGCTTTGACGCTGCAACGAAATGTCATTAGTAATAAGAATTTTTGCTGAGTAGTTGCTGAAACAATTCAACTCAAATGATTTCGGGTGGCATAGCATTTGCTGCAAGTGCACTTGAAAGTGTGTATGTATGCGGTAGAGGAGTGTAGATGAAGTGTGTAGCTACAAACAACTAAAAGCATTAAATAGTGCGAACACTTCATTTGACAAATTACTCGAATGAGTGGCACTATTAATGTTAAAACTGCTAACAATGTTGTCTGATGCATCAGGCTACAAGCATATGCAGATACATAAATACTTCTAAAAGCCAAATTGAGTGCAAATACTTATGGAAAATTATTAATTTGCGACCGAAACTTTTCAACAGCACGTTGTTGAAGCGCAAACATTGGAATTTAAGGTGCTTATTCACCATCCACATCCGACTCAAATACAAATTGACGCAAAATTAATCACCTTAGTGGCAGATTTACCATATAATTTTTGCAAATGGTGTCGCACTTCAATCATATTTGACACTTGTGAATTAGACAGCTGAAGTATACAAACAGAAAAGCAATGGAGTGAGTAAAGGTCCAAATATTGATTTCTATTTCACTATTTCCGTTACTCAAAATCATTTTTTTTTTATTTTTTTAGTAAAATAGTTATTCAAAAACACGATTGTGTGATTAATTTTGTGAATAAAAATGAATATGTATAAGAGCTCTGCTCTATATCTGCAGCAAAGTTTTGTAGTTTGAACTACTTTATTACCTGTTGGCTTTGCGGCTCACATAGCTCGCCTTTCATCTTTGAATCACAGATAGTATTTTTAATATGGCGATGTGCTAGGAAAGTCCAAATGTCAGCCTTTACATCAACATCATAGCGCTGAATGAACTTATGTTCATAATGAACACTAAAATACTAGCCAATTTGTGGCGAAAATCACCAGTTTAGGGTGAGTTGGAAAAGTAATTAAAAACTGACAAACGCAGGTTTCAAAAATATTTTCTAACGAATTAAGACACGAGTATTACTGATAATCTTTACGATGAATATTATTGGATAATTTTAATTTTTATGCTAAATTTATCAAATTTTTACTTATTCTTAAACAAGGTGAAAAAATATTAAAAATGTATTAATATATTTTTTTTAGGAAATGAGACTTTCAGCTATTAGTCCATAGATGTCGCTAGGAGTATTTTTAAACCTTCCCAAATGTCTTGTTTTTTCCCTGTTTGTTACGTTTCATACAGCAATGCATTTTTGTAGCTCTTAAAAATATCGAATTTCGTGTCTTCAAACTACGATTTGCGGACATCGTTGATTTTCTGTTATCAATTGAAGAAAAACCCTTCTCAAGCTCATCAAAAGCTTATAGAAGCATATGGTGGGCATGCTCTAAGTAGAGCATAGAGCTTCAGGTGGTTTGAAAAATTCCAAAGTGGTGATTTTAGCGTGGAGAACGAGGACCGTGGCCGGCCACTGAAAAAGTTTGAGGACACCGAATTCCAAGCATTGTTGGATGAAGATGATGGCGAAACGCAAGAAATGACGGCAGAGCAGTTGGGAGTGACCCAAAAAACCATTTCCAAACGTTTGAAAGACGTTTGGGTGCCGCATGAACTGAACCGGTTCAAAAGGAAATCTTTTTTGGCGGCCACAAGCCAAAAGCAATGGCCAAACCAATTCCATTCGGCCGCAAGGCAATGCTGTGTGTTTTCTGGGATCAGTGTGGTATGATTTGGTACGAGCTGTTAAAACCAGGTGAAACAGTTGACGGTGCACGCTACCAACGACAATTGACCGATTTGAACAGCGCTATACACCGAAAACGCCCAGAATATGCCGATCGGCGTCACAAAGTAATTTTTCTTGATGACAATGCACCGCCACGCACTTAACGAGCAGCGCTTCAATTCTCACGAAGAAGCCATAAAATGGCTCAATGATTGGTTTGCGGCCAAAGACAGCCAATTTTTTTGGCGCGGCATCCACAAATTGCCTGAGAGATGGAAAAAATGTGTCGCTAGCGACGGCTATTATTTTGAAGATTAAATTTATAACCATTTTTTTGTGTTAATAAACGTTTGAAATTGAAAAAAAGTCTCATTTCATAGACATCTACTGTTTGAGGTATCCCAATAATAACTTTTTAAATATTATTAAAATATGCGTCCGTATATAGAGCCCGGTCCTAACCGAATTAAGCACTGCCTTACTTCTTAATAAATATGTATATGCATTTCCCGACGGTCTTGCCTACTTTCTCCATTTAAAAAAACTGTCCTGCATAGGTTATACAAAATAAAAAACTAACGAGATTTTTCAGCTACTTCAAACTTGCTCCTTATTTTAAAGTATAGAAAATGCTATAAGTCCAAGCATACCAAAACTCCTTCTAGAAATTCTACGTAAAAATCGTGGAACTGGGAACAAAAGTTTGTGGAATTCTGCCATTTTTTGCACAAAATTCAAAAATTGTGTTCATATGGGTACATAAAAAAAACAAAAAAGAATAATAGACAAAATTGTTAAAAATGTTGACGTGCTGTCATTTTGTTGCGGGCTGTACCAAATCTATGCATGGTTGCTGCACAGCTGGGCCACCCAAATAAATGCAAATTCTAATGAAAAAATATATCAAGTTTTTAAATAAACCATTTTGAATTATAATAAAATAATATAAGTAATGCCCTATTGGGTCGCATGCAGTGCCTTAATTTTTGTACATGCATTCGTTAAGCGTTTAAAACTAAGTGCTCATGGCAAGCGGTAAAGAGTATGCACTCCGAGTATGAATATGAGTATGAGTAGTAGCGGGTGAAGAGTAAAGTGTTTACATAATTGGGAACTGACTAAAGGGGATGCAGTCGCGGCTCGGGTGCTGAACGCATGGTGTTATTCAAACAACGCCAACAAAGCTCTGTGTGCGTCTTTTGTCGAAAGTTTTCAAGTGCACTCGTATAAATTTGCGCATTTCCGGTATGGCTGCTGCTGCGGTGGCATAGACCATTTCATGTGCTTGCATTTATGCGTTTGTATGAGTTTGAATTTCGATGCGAGTGTTCTAGAATGTGCTTAAGTGTGTGCCATGTGGGATGTGCTCGCATTTTATACCCTGTAGACTAAAAGCGAAGTTTTCAGTTACGCAATCATATGTAATTAATTTGGTTCACGCTCATTTAGATTTACTATATAGCCGTATTCATGTGATGGGATGTCGATGTAGATTTTTTTCCTTCGGTTTCGGTCAAGAGTTTTCTGGGCAGCAGCTGAAAATTCGTATTGGGATTAAGCTGATAATGAAAAAGCGTGAAAGAAACATGCTTTGTGACACCTTTATCCACGTATTCAACCTCTAGATCAACCAAGTAGATCTCCCAGTGCCTGTTTACCAGGCTGCGCTTCCCCATCAGCTGGCTGGTAAAGGACGAAAAGCCATATAAACCTGTTCTTCATACTCCGGAAGCCAGGGGTCGATTTTGGACTGCGTTTTTATACAGTTAAATTCTTGACTATACTTGTGATTTAGCTTTCATGAATAACGAAAGTGAACCTCAGCTGGCGCACCCGCGGTGGGTGTGAATGTGGGAGGGTACGAAACGTGTCGCAACAAAATTTCTACCAACTCATTTTATACCAGCTGAAATTTTTGTCATGTACTCGTATCGTTGACATTGAGCAGAATAAAAAAAAATAGTCATCTGCACCGTAGAGGGGGGAAAATACGTCAGCAGAACGCAATGATACATTCTTGCTTCGGCTGACGGTCTTCCCACCGCAATAAACGCAGCTGACCATCATTATTATATTTTCATGTGTCCAAAATTATGTTAAAAAAATTGAATCGGCATAAGTAGTTTTACTTTTTAATTTATTTTACAAGTTCGCCTGTTCAGCTGACGTATTTCCCCCCTCTACGGCGCAACTGACTATTTTGAAGTGAAAACTTCTTTAGAATCGTTGGGAGTGATTTGAGAAAAAGTGAAACGAAAAAAGCGACACTCTTGGCTACGAAGCGTTATATTATATGTTGATATAAACGTAGCGACGAACTAAATAACTTTTAGGCCAGCGCCGACAGCATGGCGCGGTAGCCGAGCGGCTAGCAATGTGAGCTTCCGATCCAAAATCCTTGGTTCGAATCACAAGAAAAAAAATTTTTTTATGCAGTTATTTTATTTTATGATATGTTTATGAGGAACTTTTTTTCATGGCAGAAATACACTCGGTGTTTTGCCATTGCCTGCTGAGGGGTGAGCGCTATTAGAAAAATAGTTTTCCTTAATTTTGGTGTTTTCACCGAGATTCGAACTGACGTTCTCTCTGTGAATTCTGAATAGTAGTCACGCACCAACCCATTCGGCTACGGCGTTTGTTTAATTTTACTGATGCAAAAATGAGGAAAAATATATGAATAAAGTTTGCTTACTGTTTACACATTTTCCAAAGGTGACGGAGAACCAAAAAAAAAAGTCGATTTTCAAACAAATACGAGTGCATATGTGTAATTGTGTTAGAGTTTCGGTCACGCCCCAGCAAAACCTGCGTGCATATGTGTTTGTAACATTCAAAAAAATGTAATTGTGTTAGAGTTTCGGTCACGCAGGTTTTGCTGGGGACGCTCATAATAGCAACAGCGTGTGTATTTTTATATTCGTAAATATTTTCATTTTTAAATATTTACCGCAATTATGCCGAAAAATAATGCAGAAAAGTGTCGTGAATATCGACAGAAAAAAAAAAATCAATAAATAGCATCACGGAATTCATTCACGAAAATTTAATAAAGTATACACCAGAAGTATCGCGGATACTTAGAAAAGATTACAATAAAGTTCCAATGATTTTAAGTGGCGATTTTAACGTAAATTTTGCATTGGACACAGCGGTTCCTTTAATTGACGTTCTCAATACAACATTCAATTTAAAAATGTGTAACAATCGCACTGAATCGACAACACGATCAAAAACAACCATTGACGCGGTATTTCAAAGATATGTTGACAACATCGAAACCAAAGCATTTGTATCATATTTTAGCTATCATAAGCCACTCGTATCATTTGTTGAAATTGAAAACATTGAGGATGAATAATAATAAAATGAAGAAAATAAAATATGAACTTTATAGCAATATTATAATGAACCTATAATTATCCCGCTCCTAATGCTGCTTTCGCCTTATTCTCTCTCAGTTTGTTTTACGGAAGGTTTCACTTCTATCGCGTCTAACCGTTAGACTGGTATTTTTTTTTTTTTTGTTCTACTAAATGTCAACAATGTATGAAAAAAATTTCAGCCGGTATAAAATGAGTTGTTAAAAATTATTTTTCGACCCGTTTCGCAGCATTCCACGCACGTACCCACCGCTACTGCACCAGGTGACGGTTGGTTTCGTCATCCATTGGATGGCGTCTGCCTCCGGTATTAAAATCAGTCGGCACGAAATGATGAGGTCAAAATGACCCCTGGCTGCCGGACTATTAAATCAAACTCCCTTCGAAAGAGTCGTTCTAAGTCGCGCTAATTTTAGAATTTCCCAAAAGAAGAGTTCTTTAAAACTTCACATTAGTCGGATGCTACTGCAGAGGCGGCTGCGCATCAAAAGTGCACGAGATGAGTTTTTGAATCGATGTAAAGAGAATAAGCGAAAATTAATTCATTAATTAATTTGAGGTCATAGCTATAAACTTCAGCTGCAACAAAAAAGTCTATGCGATAGCAAAAAAAGGTGCTCAGTTTCGCCTAAAAAGGTTCGAGGTTTACAATCTTTTTAAAAGTTGATTGGTATGCATTTATTAGTCGTTTATAAAGAAAAATGTCTCAATATTACGGAAAAATACAAAGCGATAATTTTATTAAAACTAAATGAAGACACTACCAAAAACCTTTAGGCGGTAAAATGGAGTCGAGTTGAGCTTCTCTTCAAAAGATTCATTATGCAAAGTCTGCTCTATAAGAAAGTGGCTTCCAAATACTTAAACTCACTCATAATAGGCGAGAAGATTTAACTTCTTTAGAATATTATCCTCTCCAGGTCTTAGGTACACATACTATCTCCACCTCTCCTTTTCTCCAAAATTATTGTTTAAATAGAGTGTTGATGAAATATAAATTTGATAATAAATTATTAGGAATTCAACTAGAAGTACTGCGGTTGAGTGAAACAATATTTTGAATTTTTCATATTTTTGAAGAAGTTTAAAAAAATTATTGATGATCTGAAGAGAAGTGAGCGTATATTGAAGGGTCACGAAAAACATTGCTTTCTGCTTGTATAAATAAATTTTATGAGAAACCTAAAAAGCGCATTTAGGTTAAAGGAAAATATATCCACAATATAAGATAATCGCTTCATACCGCATTTTAACTTTTGGTTTCCAAATCCTGACATAGGACGGAAGGATGCACAGCTTACAAAACCACCACCGAGCAAGTGCGAGGTATCTTCTTTTTAGATATTATGTATAACGGAAAGTTTAAAGAAGAGCTTGACAAGAACTTAACCAATTTACTAGGTTGGGGAATAAGTTCGTAGCGGTTTTACCGACATTTTTTAATTAAACAAAACACAATAATTATATTAATAATTTAATCAATTATATAATCCTCGTTGCTGTTTACATCCTCTTTCCAGCTCTCGCCCCATTTTTTGATGCCGTTTCGCAAAAAATCGCCTGGTCTGGAGTCAAAGAAGTTGTTGAGCCAGTTTTCAAGGATCTTCATATAGTTTGACAGGGAGCGGAAAAGATGGTAATCGGTCGGTGTAAGGTCCGGAGAATACGGCGGATGCTGAGGGACCTCCTATTGGAGCTCTTGGGGTGCGACTTTGACGTTTTGTGGGGCCTGGCGTTGTCGTTAAGGAGTATGGTTTGACCCTTTCGGTTAGGGATCAGGTATTTTCAGTCGAATAGCCTAATTTACGCGGTGTAGCTGGGCAATAAAGAGCTCCTTGTTGACCGTGGCATTCTGCTCGAGCATTTCCCAGTGCACCATGCCCACCCAGTCCACTTAACATATATCATGATCTTCTTTGGATCAAGATCCAGCTTGACTCTCGGTTTTGGCGTATCACCTGGATCGACACACTCTTTTATTTGTCTCATAATTATGTATGAGGAGTCGGTACAAAAAGCGCTGATTATGGCTGTGTCTTGCTCGATGCCGGCGAGATATTGAGAAACAATTTGAAGGCGACTTTCTTTGTTTTTCCGTTGAGCTCGTGAGGCACCCAGGCTCCCCATTTTTTGGTAAATCCCATTGAATGAAGGTGATTGATACTTGTTTTATGATCGCAGTTAATTTCTTCCGCTAACTCTTGACTGGTTGGCGACCGTTCTCCTTCAATAATGATTTGAGAGGTTCTTCATCAAATTCAGAAAACCTTCCGCTGCGAGACGTATCATCGACTTCAAAGTCGCCATTTTTTATGTTTGCAAACCATTTCGGTGCTGTGAACCCCTTCTCAAAGAGCAGGTGTCGAAAATGTTGATTTTTGCCTCCTGGGTACTCCATTTCTAAGCCTCAAACTAACAAAAAACTAAATAACTCAAAAACACAATCAGCATAGTTTTGTAGAGTAGAAAGAGTTCTGTCGAAGGTATACTTGCCTTTTGCCAAACAGCAAACAAATTGTTGTAAAACAAAAGATAATATAAAAACGCTATGAACTTATTCGCCAACACACTAAATAAGCAACGCCTAGCTGCAAAATTTTAAGGAGAATCTCCACTGGCTTTTAAATACATAGATGTATCTTATTTTAACATACACCTCTGGACCAATTTGTTGGTACCGTTCCGCCAAATATCGCCTAGTCTAGTATCAAAGAAGCTGTTGAGCCAATTTTTAAGGTCCTATATATAATATTTGTTATCCAAGGTAACGCCCTTTCCACCAAACACATATCATGATCTTCTTTGGATGAAGAACCGGTTTGACTCTCGGTTTTTGCGCATCGCCTGGAGCCACCCCCTCATTTCTTTGCTTCATATTCATGTATAGGCACCATTTCTCATCTCCCTTGCGGATTCGGTACAAAAAGCGCTAATTATGGCTGCGTATTGCTCGATGGTGGGCGAGATGCCGAGTAGCAATTTAAAGGCGACTTTCTTTGTTTTTTCATTTCCGCCAATTCACGACTGGTTTGGCGACCACTCTCTTGAACAATTTTTGAACAATTTTGTCTTTGAAAGCAATAAAAACTAATTTCACACAAAAAAGTTATGGTGTTTTGAATAGGTAACACTTCATATCGTGTAATTATTATCCTCTAATTATTGTGTTTTGTTTAAATAAAAGTCTTCGGTAAAAACGATATGAAGTAACCCTAACCCATTACAAACAAGAAGCACCTGTTAGTCAATTTTAGTTAAGCTTGCAGTATTTGAGTAAATTACTCGTGGGTTGCCGTAGTTTCGTAATTTACAAATGCTTTTTTGACGTGTCCTGAGTAAACGAAAACCATGAAATGACACTTTAAAGTGAGCAGTAACTCATCGTCTCAGTTAGTAAAGTATACATTTTAAAGATGGAAAAGCGGATATTCATATAAATTTAAAAAATCTAACCTAACTAAATAAAAATTTTAAATTAGTAAAATTTAAAAATCATTACTTTGCTGCCACAATGCTAACAAGCTCTACCAACAAAAATGACTAAACAATTTTCAACAGTAAATATATAGTTTAGTTAAAATGGATGTGATGTTAAAAGTGTAATGTGGTGGTACAAACCAAGAATTGGGCGTTAGTAAAATGGCTTGCATGAGAAGAATGCTTTGTTGCGTAAACAAATGGATCTAACTCAAAACGACAGACCTCTCGAACACTTGATGAAATTACGCGTAGTTGCTTGTAATTAAGAAATTCGGCAACCAAAAGTACGAGTTTTGCAGTTTGTACAATTCATACACACACACACATATATAAATAAAAGTTATATAAGTTTGTATATGCATAGAGGGCGCGACACGATGTGCCACCAAATTACAAACTGCTCGTAAACTCCATAAAGTGCTCGAATGCTTTAGAGCACAAGATAAAGTTGTCACACCATTGGGAGACTCCAGCTGGTTTTCTCTTTGTCTGTTTTGGGTACTACGTACCTAACTAGACGGCTTGCCTTGAGTGTGCGGCAAGCGACCGACAAGTTTCCGCTTTACTTTAAGCACTATCAGCGTTGAAAATGGTTGCTGCAACTGGCATGACCAACAACAAGGCCATATGCAATGCATATTTGCATAACTCGAAAGCTCTGAGGTTGTTGGATTTGGCCTCACCATCTACTTGTAGACTCATAGTAGAATAAGATGGAATGTACGATTTCTGGGGTTCACCCGCATAAACGGAATTCTTTTTTCACAAGAGGAAAACCACAAACTGAAACGCACGCACAAGTACAGCTGAGTTCGGTTCCTGTTGCTCCCACTCATTTGGCTCCAAACCAATAGCAGCTGCATGAGTGTTGACAACCCGCTGACGTTCCGCCGCCCCTATTGCACAGTGGTCCAACTCACTTTAGTGGCATTGTGCACATAAAGAAACCATGCCACAGCACAGGAAAGCGATAGCAAGAGAGAGGGATAGAGCGAACAGAATGTGCAGTTTTTAAAAGATACACGTGTTCAAGCCCCAGGGGAAAACGCAAAGAGAGCTGGTGCGCGTTTGAAAAGGATACTGTAAGTATCCTTGTAGGTATGTATCCTTGTATTTACGGCAAGTACAAATGTACTTTAATGTGTTGAATTCTGTTGGAATTCGAACGAGCACAATAGATACACTTGGCAACCTATACTTAAGCCAGGTCAAACACAATTTTATAATATCCTGTTCCTTTGTTTTGTATTAGACATGAAACTAATAGATATAGAAGTGAAACAGAACTAATACTCTTAATTATGAACAAATTTCTCGCATATCCAACAAATCGTGTTTTGAAACAGTCCGTTTGGTAGAGCTATCAACCTAACGCGGATAGTATCAATAGTGGGTATTATGAGGACAAAAAGTAAGGTGAATTTATTTGTCAAACTTCGCGGGATTAAAATTTCGCTCTAGTTATTTTTTTGATGAGTTGGCAGCACTGCTAATAACATCTGGGCTAACTTTCATGTGAATGTCATTATCAGTAATATATTTACGCTTGTGTTCACCAAACGACCAAGAGTGCATTTTTCGATTTTTACAATGTCTGATTTGATTAAGCAGAGAAGTGCCATCAAATTTTGTTTGCGGAATGAAATTTCGGCTGCGGAAATATGTTTATAAGTGGTACAAAGACTTCAAAGAGGGTCGAGAACGTGTTGATGACTTGGAGCGCTCCAGACGACCATCGACGTGAACAGATGACCAACACGTCAATAAAGTGAAGGAGTTAGTGCTCAAAAATCGTTTGTTGACTGTTAAAGATCTTACTGATATGATCGGAATATCAGAAGGATCTGTGAAAGGCCATTTGGGCCTACGAAAAGTCAAATCTCGTTTGGTACAGAAAACACTTAATTTCTTGAAAAAAAAGTGGTCGCGTTGATGTGTGTGAAACAATGCTTTCAGACTATCAGGACAAGCTCAAATGCATCATTACGGGAGATGAGACTTGGATTTATGCTTACGACCCTGAAACAACCGACCAATCAAGCGAATAGCGTGCTAAAGACGAGCCCAGACCGAAAAGAGCACGTCAAAGTCGTTCAAAATAAAGGTCCTGATGACAGTTTTTTTTCGATTTTCGTGGTGTGGTGCCCTATGAAGTCCTTCCACCTGGCCAAACTGTTAATAAGGAATATTATTTGAGCGTTATGCGTCGTTTACGTGAAGCAATTCGTCTAAAAAGACCAGACTTATGGGCCAACAACTCTTGGTTTTTGCATCACGATAATGCACCGTCTCACACTGCACTCGTTCTTCGTGACCATTTCGCCAAAAGTTCCACGCATATCGTTCCGCAACCACCGTATTCGCCTGATTTGGCTCCGTGTGACTTCTGGCTATTCCCAAAACTCAAGAGACCACTCCGGGGAACGCGTTTTGAGTCGATTGAGGAGATAAAAGCTGAATCGAAGAAGGTGCTGATGGCTATACCGGAAATAGACTACTTGGCATGTTTCGGGGATTGGAAAAATCGTTGGCATAAGTGTATTTCACCGAGAGGGAATTATTTCGAAGGGGATGAAATTGATTTACAAGAATAAATAAAGATTTTTCATTTTACAACCAAGTTAACCTTACTTTATGCCCACATTAGTATATTAGTTTGGGGAAAAAGAAATGCAATATTCTTGCGCGAACGATTTAAAACTGTTTTTTTGTCGATCTTTATCTGCTGGGCGATGCTACGACTATTAAGATGCAGGTCAACTTCGATTATTTCTGTGATTTTATCGACAGTTTTGACATTATCGACATTTTCTTTAATATCAAAAACTTGTTAACGAAATCGACGAAATCGAAATTGCACGTATTTACCTGTTACAGTATCGGCACTAGAAACTCTTTTCACGGACTGACTTGAATTTTCGCCTTTATCAAAGAAAAACTATCCGAATGTACCGAATTTTCTATTTGTTTCATTTCATTGTTAACGCCCTGTAACTGAATGGAGCAAGCAAAAAACACCAAAAGAATTGTTTAGTGTGAAATGTAACCTTGTCAACGAGCATAAGCTCGATACTTTACGAGATATCCAACACTATAGCCATCTACCAAGAAAATAATGGATCTGTTGTTCCCCAAACTAATATTACCATCCATATTGCGCCAATTACTAGGTCGTTCAATAAGTTTTATGGTGCGATAAAAAAAGTATATGGTTCGAATTGCACTTATTATTCAGTATGGGTCTATCTGATCATTAATATACTTGTTCCAATGAGATTCCAGTTTATGAATTCCATCCCTGAATTGAGAATTTGGAGAGCCTGCAAAATACGCTTGCGCAGCTGTTATGACCTCATCATTTGAAGAAAAACGATTTCCACGCATGCATTTTTTAGTGCTGGAAACAGATGGAAGTCGCTAGCGGCCAAATCTGAGGCATACGGTGGATGCTTCAACTATTTGAACTTTAATTAACGGATTTTAGCCTTCCTCCAAATGCTTTTATGACAGGTGCATTGTCCTGATGAATTTTTTTTTTTTTGCAAACTGGTTACTTTTTAACCCTCTAGTGCATAATTTTTTAATTTTTAATTTAAAAATTTTCTTCGCTTAATTCAGCGTCAGAGAATACGAATCCGTCATCGCTTTTGATATTATACCTACAGTTTTGCCAAAAATTAGGAAAAGAAATTTTTGCCAAAAGGCACTGTCATGCAGTTAAGGTATCATTGTACCGTATCAAAGTATACACATATTTTCGTTTTTGATCGATCAGTTATATTTTTTTTATTACTTGTTTTTAATAATTTAATTCGTTTGTATTTTAATTAGTTATTTCTTGGTATGAAATTCTTTGAAACAGTTCTTTGTGGAGGAATTACATAATGGAATATCGCATTTTTCACAATAAGATTGCGTCTGCGAATTACAAGGTTTATTTTTACAATGCAATTTTGCAGACCGATCTCGAAATTGACACCAGTGACCAACGTTATCAAAACGTACATCTGATATTGGCATATAACCTTTTTTTTACCGACAACAAAACTTTCCACTTTGCTTGAGTTTGATGGCCTTCCTCTGCCTTTGACTGAATCCTGGCCTATTTTAGTGAGAGCTTTTGCCACTTCACATCGAAATTCAGCCAAAGTCAAGCGTTCGTGTTGCAATGAATTAATACGATTGTAAAGAATATACGCATTAACTAATGTCATGTCTAACAAATGATAAAAAACACGGGTCGTCCACTTCTGGGTCTTTATGCGGATCTTATATCGGCCAATCAGGCTATCCATCAGGTCGACACCGCCCATGTGTTTATTATAGTCTTGGACAATTTGTGGACAATCAATGTATTCGTAAGATTTTTGTCGTCGATTCCATCGACGAGATTTTTGCGTCATTTTGGTTGCGCACATTTGTTCGTCAACGCATAACCTTTGAGGCATTGGAATAGAAGAAAACTTTATATTGAAATGATCAATGACCCTTCTCACGTTATAAATGACGTCATAATCCTCGGAGCTTTTTTCCGGTCGTTGTGCATTATCAGCGAAGTGTATGAATCTATTTATCTCCTCGAAACGGTTTACAGGCATTGTTGTACGAATAGCCTCAAAACCATGTCGGCCCCAATATGACCGAACACTTGGATATTTATAAACTGACATAAAAATAAGTATTCCAATATAGCGCCGAATATCATTAGCCGTACATACAAAAGATATATCTATCTGTTTCTGCCTCGCGTATAAGTTCGTTTCATTTGCAATAGTAGAAAAAAAATGTTCATCAGCAAAGTAGCAAAAACACTTATATAGAGTAGTTAATTGTACGAAACCAGACATATCCGGGCATTGGAATTTGATTTGATCTTCATGAACTTTCATGCTTTTCTTTTTCCACACTATTTTGCTTATTTCCTCATCCTTCTGTCGCATCTGGACAACATTTCCATCAAATCTCCTGAATATATAACTACTGACCCCTGCGCACGTCTTAGGCCTTTTTGGAGGAGCTGGTGGTGTACTGTCACCATGTAAATTTACACTTGATTCTTCCCTAGCTACGGAAGCTGTAGGCGTAACCAAAGTTAAATTTAGATCTGATACACTTATGCCCAGTTCGCCACAGTCAAAACTGAATTTGTCAACCAAGTTGATACCGTCATCTATATCTTCATCATCCGTTGAGACCACGTCATCACTGCCTTCCTCATCTATAACATCAATAGTGTTCAGAAACTCCTCAATTTCTTTTTCTGTCAAACTTGAAACCTTGTTTTGCATTTTTTCTTTCCAACCATTCATTTTAACTCTAAAATTTTCAAAAGAGAGAAGTTCGTTACAAAAGAGTATTCACATGGTAACTGCATGCTGGTGCCTTTAGGCATTGAAACTTTGAAAAGTCACCCTAATGAAGTATACATAAAGCTAACACTTTTGACAACTGAATATCATTGAAAATACATGAAATAACTTACCTGAATTTTTTTATCACTTTCTTTATATAAATTACCAGCGAACAAATACTTAAAAGTTTACACTTTTCACACAACTATTTTATGCATGCTCAATACTCAGTTTCTCGCGGACAACTGCCATTCATTACATAACGGCGAGTGAAGTAAAAACTTTGCATATCAAAAAAGAGTCATAAAATTGTATAAAATATGCCCGTTTAACTTTTAAAATAAAAAAGTTACATAATAATTCAAAATTCTATTGCAAAGCAAGCATTGCCTAAAGGCACTGTTATGCACCAGAGGGTTAAGACTTTTCTCCTTCAGTTGGTCTTAAAAATTACAATAATATTTAGAATTTATTGTTTTACCAGTTTGCAAGTTATACACAAAAAAAGTCCTTTCGCTTCCAAAAAACTGATGCAAACACCTTCTTGGCAGATTTCTGGACACGAACTCGTTTCGCAGCCGAAGAGCCAGGTTCACACCACTTTTTAGGCTCGGTTTTGATTTAGGATCATGGTGATAGACCCAAGTCTCACAAATAGTGATGAATCTATGCACAAAATTCTCGTTGTCCTTTCGAAAACGCTCTAAGTGATGCTAAGAAAGTCGCATTCGAATGCGTTTTTGTTCCATTGCTAGCGAATGCGGCACTGACTGTGCATACAGCTTTGTGAAACCAAAAACTTTAGTCAAAATAATGCTTTCACTGCCCAATGAGATGCTAAGTAGAAGCCCTACTAAATCTCTTACAGTCACTCGACGAATTTCCAATGCGACATTCTGTATTTTTTCTACAATTTCTGATGTCGTTGCTGTTTTTGGACGTCTGTCTAGTGGATTGTTTTCACGGCTTGTACGGCCACGCGTAAATTCAGCAACGCATTTTTTACTATACTAATACACTTTCAACATTCGTTCATAAATTTCCTTTGCTTTTAATCTTTCCAAAATTAAAAATGCATTCACTGCAGGGTATTTAATATTTTCGTAAGAAATTTAAATTGACATTCTGTAGATACATCTTAACGCGTTGGAAACGTACCGCAATTCTGTCGCATCCTGTTTTTGTGCGATTATTCGTTTTGACATGAATTCTCCGAATTCGTTAAATTCTGCTTCTCAGTACAAAAATGTTGGTTGTGAATATCACTTTTTTGTATGTGATGAAATTCAGTAAGCCCAATTAAAGTGAAAAAATGCTTTTTCCGAGAAAAACTAATTTAACGTTTCAAAAATTTATTTTGAAGTTGAACGCTGAGTGCGTTAGATTGCGAGTATGAGCCACGGTATGAACTTTTATAGGAAATGGAACCGAAGAGAGAGCTAGTTTCTGTTTATTATCTGGCGCAAATCCGAATTCCGAATGAGCTTTAACACGTGTGTGGGTTGTCCTTGTGTATGTCCGTGTCTCAGGCGAGAATACTCTGAAACTGCTACATGGGAAAACGGCAGTCCAAAAATGATGTAAATGAAATGAAATTAAATAATTAAAAATTCCAAGTAAGAATAACATAATAAATATAATTCGAATATGGAAATTCATTCACTCAAAAAATAGAGAGCTTCAGAGAAACGCATAATAAATTAAAACAGCGCAAGTAGAAAAGCAAACTTTAGCACATCGCCAGCAAAAATGATAATAAATGAATAACAATCACCCAAAAATCAATATTAATATAAATATGTTAATATTTATCTACCGCAATGGGAGAAAGACCAGCACGGGATGCAATTTTCCACGTTGACAAGGTGAGAAAAAAATGCGACAAACAGTGATGCGAAGAACAGTGACGTGACTTGCAACACACGCGCAGACTGCATGCACATAGGTATGTAAGAAATATTTTTTTACAGTGCAATAGAACAGCATACACAACCAGCAGAGAAAAAAACAACACAAACGAAATATGTCAATAACGTTGGCATTGGGAAAAATCACGCACATGAAGGCCACACACTCGTTTTCTGTTCGTGGACGGTAGGTACGTACATACTGAGCAAGTTTTGTTTTTTTCTACTTATGAACCTATAGGTTAAACGGTCAAAGAAGTTATCATCTCTCAAAGTTAGTTAGCGAATTTTATGCATGTATAATATTATAAATTTAATTAAAATACAAGTTTTGGAAGAAATATTTTTTTAGATATAAGTACAGTCTGTGTCAGAAAAAAGGGACCGCGATTATTCATGAAGTAAATAATGTATGTAAAAAATTACAAGTCGCAATTGCTCAATAAGCCGTGTAGTCTCCATCGTTGTCGAGTATAGCCTTGCATCTTCTCGGCATGCTTCGAACCAGCTTTTCTACGTAACTCGTCGATAAAGAGGACCAGATTTTGCGAACTTGACGCACGGCAAGATGGGTTTTCATAATTCAGCCGCCCCCTCATCTTCTTGCAAGACCCAATCAGTGTTTTTTCCTGGATACATCTTTTTCACCGACTTAAAAAATCCGCGATTGTAAATTTCGACCATTTTTTCAGCGTTCAAATTTTGGGTGAAGCTTTCCAAGCATCCGAAACCGCGCTCGGAGAAGCAACGCCAAATATTCACTTACAACGGGTGTTTAACAGTGCGCTGTACGACCAAGCGGACCAAGTGGAATCGAAGCCCAGAAAGTGGCTTCATCCGAGGAAACAACCTTACTCCAATCGCGTTCCATGTTTTTGGTAGCCCAAGCCTAGCGTTTCTCAATGTGCTTTTATGAGAGCAGTGGTTTTGATGATGTGGGACGGTAGGATAGGTTCGCTTCCTTCAATCGTCGTTCGATGGTGTTGATACTCACATCTGTTCCTCTTTTAGCAAAGATTTGTGTGTGCTTGGCATAGTCGCAAAGAAGAGTCTCGCTTAAAAAGTTGAACGATCACCTTATCCAGCTTTTTTTCGTCACTCGCTTCAATTCGCGCTCGGAAAAGGCATCAACATTTTTGTACATCTTATACCGCTGATTCAACATCACAACAAACTTTTTTGATTCTTTAATCACTTTCGCAGCCGCGGCGTAAGATAATTTCGGCTCTTTCGAGTGCGTGCATAAAAATACCGCCTCGAAACGCTTCGCGTACTTTTCGCTCATTTTTGTTTGGTTGCGTTTACGAGAAAGTTTCGAACGACACTAACTTGAGTTGTCACTGGCGTCGTAGCCCTTGAGCGGGACTATTATCCAGCAAAAAGCAGAACGAAATATATTATATCTTGAAGTTACAAGAAAAAACCCGGTTCTTTTCTTCTGACACAGACTGTAGTTTCATGCCATCAGGTCATTATTTCGAGTTCATGTACATTACGAAAGACACACTAAGCGAAATAGATAGCTCTCTTGCAATGCACAAACGTTTTATTTTGTAATAAAATAATCAGAGGTTAAATCTTTTTATGAGTACATTTCGGCATAAGGCAAGAAAGCTGCCTTTTATTGTAAAAACTCTATTTGAATTTTCAAAGGCGTAAAGGGAAATAGATATAATTTATGGCACAGAACTAATATTAAATAAAATCTGAACAAAACAATATAAATTATTTAATAGCTTCTATGCCCCCCGTTATTTATTGCAACTGATAATAGTTGCCGTGGCATCGAATTCAAGAGCGACTGAAGGACACTGATTTTTGCCCATTCCTCTTGAATAGCTTTTTTAGGGTGCTATTAAACTGGTGCCCGGATTTACTAACTTGCTTGCTAAGAATGCTCCAGAGGTTCTCCAAATGACTTAGACCACTTCAGCACAGGAACATTTTTCAACGCAAAAAATTCCTTTATGCGCTTTGTGGTGTGGATTGGAGCATTATCCCCTTGATACATCCGGCAAAATTCAATGATACACTACCAAGATCTCTACGTAATTTTCTGCGTTCATCTTATGCGAAATACAACAAATTGGGGTCTTGCCACGTTAGCTAAAAGCACTCCAGGTCATAAGATACTCACCGTGGAAGTTTTGGGAGTGACGAGTTTGTCGTGACTCGCGAATATCTCTCCAAAACTTCTGATAACCTTCAGGACTATCGATACATTTTTGACAGATGCCATTCATCATACCAGAACTTATGATTATCGGCAAATTCGAGCCTAGCTACCTTGTGGTGTTCTCATCTAATATAAGTAGCTAAGGCTGATGTTTTCATTGACAGTCAACCCTCCTATCCTTCTTTTATACCTGCCATCAATCTTAGGCTTTAGACGAGTTCTTTTCAATTTTTCCATATCCATCAAGAAGTTATTTTCTCCGCTTGATTTATTTGCTAATGTAACCTACTCAATTTACCCCATGGAATCTTTTAAATTGTGAAATGTGTATAATTTACCATAAGAAGAAATGAAATAATAACGAAACCGCTTGTACCTTATAACTATTTTCTTCAAGAAACCCAAATTTCAAGCAACGCAACGGACGGAGCTGGAAGCAAAATACAAACTCACTTAAAACTAGTTCAAGCACACATTTAAATACATTATAAGGCGATTCAGGAAAATATTATGCAGCTATTGTATTTTAGAAGAAAAGTTATGAAGTTGGCTTGCCCCACATAGCTATTTCAAATAATATGCTCCAGGTTGGCTTTCAAGTCCTTAGCTGTCTAAAATCACAAAGCCTAAAGAATGAAAGAAAAAGGAACCGAAACTATTAGTAGGTCAGTCGTAGTCAATCTCAAGCTATTAGAGGCCTATTTATAGAGATAATCATATTACTCAACCCTAACTTACATATATCAATGGTTTAGTGCACAAAACGTACGTACTGAAACCAAAAGTCTTCTGCATAGTGTTTCTATACTTTTGGGAATATGTAAATCTTTGTTGTAATAATTTGTACATTGCTCTTTAACCTTCCTTCCTACTCACCATGAAAGGGACATCCCGTGGGTTGATAGGTATATAATCTTTCCTCTCACTGGAAGCATACAACCCAAGTGGCATCTTGCGAAAAGATCTTGTGAGATTCCTCAACGAAATATATATCTAATAGAGGTTTGCTGTAATAAATAAATTCTGGTTGCATTGACCAGAATGCTAATCTCATCGAACCTTGTGTAGGATTTCTCCCATAAGACATTTGAACAACATGTATGATTGGATGATAAAACCTTAAACATGGGAAAAGTCACTGCTTGGTGTAGTCCTCAGTTTGTGGGCAATTCTTTACAGCGCTTAGTATAGTAGAGGGTGATTTAAGTCAATGCATGATTTAACAGCAATTATTTGTGATATGCTGTTTTCTTTTTTTAACTTTTTCTCAGAATTTCTCAGAAATTTTATCGAGGGGGCGATATTCAGTTTAGGAACACGTAAAAGTGATCCAACGTTTTTTAAATCTGGTCGTTCTGCATGAAGTGCATTTTGTTGATTGATTGACATTTTCACCTAAACAGATATGTTAAAAAGCAAAACTATCGGATTTGGGGTACTGAAATTTCATATACCATTCAAGAAAAAATTATGCACCCACCTGTTTGAGGTGATTTTTCGGCTGGTGGAGTCTTCGGACCATAATTTCTCGAAAGTGATTACGGTGTAAATTTTTTATGTCCTTTATGCCCTGATTTAGACGGCATGTACTAAAACAGTATGTGGTTTCAACAAAACTATCATTTGCTACACAGCTCGTGAAGCAGTGGCTCAATTTCGAACGAGTTTTTAGAACGTATTACCTCTCGAAATGATGAGGTCAAAGGGCCTCTGAGTTCTTATGGTATATATCTATGGTCTCTGCTAATAAGTCCGAGACGACTCCAGAACTGAAGCATGAACTAAATTGTGTTTAGCCGGACCTATACCAAGAAGCCATGGAAAATTTTAATATGCGCATTCTGTATCATCAGAGGAGCCGTGTTGAGAATTTAACGAATATTGTGTGGCACACATAAATGTGATAGATCGAGTTTTGGACTTTAACATAAAAACGATGTTCTTGAATCAAACTAGAAATAACTTTGTTTGCAAGTTCTCACTCTCACAACACCCAATACACGCACGTAAGTGAGTGCACACACATATGTGTGCTTCCATTTTTGGTATCGAGTGGCAAAGTGGGCGTAGTATGAAGAATATCGAATGCACAACTACTCTAGGGGCGCAAAGTGTCCACTTGGAATTAGTAGAATGTACTCATAGGTTGCAATAAAATCTCACAAACACAATTGCGCAGAGTATTAAACATTTTTCAAAGGTTTGACAAAAATGAAGGCTTAAAGAGTTTTACTTTAAACTGCATATATGATATATGCATGAGAATCTTTCACTCATACGCATATCCTTTTAAATGAAATTTTTTTTTGTAATGTTTTAATTCTTACCGCTCAATGAATGGGATAGCATTAATACAAATTGTTTTGCGCTTACCTGAAAAGAGAGAAGAAAAAAATTGTTAGTAAAAGTTGAGAAAACAAGAGTGACTTTTATTTCATATTCTATGGTAGGAAAGACTGGCAGAAACTGAACTTGGGAATATGAGCACTAGGAACTTAGGAGTATAAGTTTCAACGTTCAGTTTTAGATAAAAAAATTGATAAGATAAAAATAGATAATAAATAATAGAAAATAGATGAAAAACAATTGAGCTTGTACTGAAATATTTATTATTAAAGTAATTAAAAATAAAATGTGTGGCCGTGTGGATTTATTTGGGTATAATCCGGCGAGTCTCTGATTCAAAGGCCTATGCGGACATGAAACGGGCTTCTCGGCACGCAATGGTGATTTTTTGCCATGAAAATTTGTCATAAAAACCATCTGGCGCTCGGGCTCAACATAAATTTACGGGCCAGAGCATTAGAGTTACCAATACTCAAGATTTTATTGAAGAAAGTTTCAACAGAATAATAAATTCAACTAAAGACAAACTGAAGAGGCTGCTGGAAGCAAGCGTTTGTCGATCCTTCTGCGAGGAGCATGCCTCCATATCGCAATCTCAGCTTGACCGTGGTAAGCAATTGAAAGGCAGAGGTCTTTCTAGACAAAAAAATATACTACAGTTTTTTCTTCGCAAGGCTTCGATGAAAATGGAAAATAGATCCTTCGAATCGGCGCCAAAATATAGAAAATCGAAGAAAAGAATACGAGTATCTAGTGGATAACTGCAATCATAACTCCGCTATTATTCACATTTTGAATAAGCCATTAAAATAAAGCTTAAAAAAAATCGAGAATAAGAATTATACAAAGATAAAACTGTGAAAATTATTAAAAAATCGCTAAACATTCGCCTTTTGAGTAAGCGATTAGAAAATCAATGGTAAAAAGTTAATCGAACAAGAAATACTCGCCGATGAAAATGGATCAGTGATATACATTTATATGGCTTAACACACACATTTGGAGTATTTCATTTAGCAGTTGGCACTAAAGAATAAATCGATGATGTAAACTATAAACTGATAAAAATCGATAATCGACTGAAAAATCGTTCAACAATCGAATTTGGATTAACCGATTAAAATATCGATTTTAAAAACATAAATCGATAACAAAAATTATACATCGAATATAAAGGGTTTTCCAATAAGAGCTGTTATTTTGATATTCAAAGAAAAATGCTATTTTTTAATCGGATGTTTATTTCATTATAAAGAGGAAGGTATGCCGTTAATAGTGGAAAATAACATCAGGCAAATGACCACCATAACCGAATTGCAAAGTGGCTGCCCTTTGTCCTCGATAGACTCACAAATTCCATCTTTGAGGT
Organism: Anastrepha obliqua; assembly: GCF_027943255.1. NCBI lineage: Eukaryota > Metazoa > Arthropoda > Insecta > Diptera > Tephritidae > Anastrepha > Anastrepha obliqua. The sequence goes on from NC_072894.1 coordinate 79,304,034, forward strand.
CTTGAATCGAACCTGAGTTGTTGGCGTAGACCTTCTGTTTCACGTGTTCACGAAGAAAAAAGTCACAAGGTGTTAAATCACAAGATCTTGATGGTCAATTGTGATCCCCTCTTCGAGAGATAACACGGTACGGACACTTTTCCCGTAAAATATCAATGGTTTCTTTGTTTGTGTGGCACGTAGCGCCGTCTCGTTGAAAAAAACGTTGACCAGATCAATACTATCCAATTCCGGCCATAAAAAATCGTTAATTATCTCTCGATAGCACAATCACACTCAAAATAAACCCTGTTATTGGAAAATCCTCTATGAATAGCCGAAAAAAAAGTTTAAAATTATATGGCGAGTTTTATGAAAGAAAGTGCAAAGAAAAATTGGTTCATTAGTCGCATTTAATCATTTTCGTTGAATGATTTTTTTTTTGTTTTTTACAGGAGTGGAATAAGAGTTTTTGGTGGCTTTTCTGCACCTTCAGCTATGACACAATTCACTTCAATTAAAGCACGCAGTTTATAGAGAATTGGATGCAGCAAAAAATGCCACAAATTTTATTTATTTTTATTTTCGCGCTGAGACATATGGGTACGGGTGTTTTTTAAGAGCTCGAGAACTTAAAATGATAATACAAAACAGAAATATTGTTGGAATGGATTTTTTATATTAAAACTGGTAGATAATTCAATGGCATTTATTTTTTGAGTATGATATCGGGCACATGAACGCGGCGCCTACGAGTTATGTGGTCCATTCGATCAGACAAATTTATGACAATTTTTTCCAGTAAGCCTAATAAATTTAAATGAGCCCAATTAGCAAAAAACAATGGAAATGGCGGTAATTTTGCTTCAACTCTCGCACGAGCCAAAAATTAAGAACGCCAACAAATCGACATTTCGGCGTCTTCTTCAACATTGCGCTCTATGAACTTCGCGAGCAGATTGATGTTTTTCAAAACATTTGCATTAAACTGAACTTAAAATTGTATTCACTACAGTAACACTTTGCTTAAAATTATTTACTTATTTTTAGACACATACTATCAGTACACGCCGTTATATCCGTTATGTCATTGTTATTCGCGAATGCGTCTACTTCCGTCGGCCATAGTTATTAAACAAATGATCCTGTCACCCGGATGTCAAATGGCCACTAAATGTAGGTGGAAGCTAGTAAGCTAAAAATATGCACCCGCAAATGTACGCACACACACACAAACACACGTACACATAATCGGATAGAGATGCAGGCACTTCTGCTGCTGCTGTGGAGCTTTACAAAATTCACTAGAATAGTCGTAGAATGTGAAAGCCACGATGAGAGTGCTGAAATGCCGCATGATAGGGAAACTACCCACTTTGCTTCGATTAGCAGTTCCTATTTATATCCACAGCCACAACCTGTTGCGGCAGTGGAACATCAAGAAGAAAATAGCAAAAGTGAAGTGAATAAAAAGTGGTAAATAAAAGATGGGATATCTCCACTATTCTCGAACTATTTTGCTGATTTGGATGTAAAAAAAACATTGCAGATACAGTGCGATTAAGCGAATGGTGCATTTATTATCTCTGTAGGAAAAAAGTCACACTAATCAGCAAACGTTTCAGTTTATGATGTTGGTATTTGATAGAAGAAGTCATAAGCGTACGAGTTTGAGAGTGATTCGAGTAGGACAAGTTGCAAAATGACTAATTAGAGGGTATGCAAAATCTGGATATAATAAAGCTTAAGGGGTTAGACAAATTTTTCTTTATACCTATCATAGTTTCGTTACATTTGTAGAATATGAAAACCTCGATACAACGAAAAGTTAAAATTTCTTTTACAAAATTCGAGTTTTTTTTTAGTTTTTTTTCCAAATCAAACAATAAAGAAAAACATGCACTCTTGATTTTGATTTTTTAATATCAATTATAAAAAAATTGCCGCGTAGGCAAATCGACTTATCCACATATTGGAGGGCATTATTGGAATAGGTCGATTGTTGAATATCACCTGATTTAGATTAAGTAACTTGAAAACATTTTTGAAGTGAAAACTTCTTTAGAATCGTAGGGAGTGATTTGAGAAAAAGTGAAACGAAAAAAGCGACACTCTTGGCTACGAATATTACATATAAACGTAGCGACGAACTAAACAACTTTTAGGCCAGCACCGACAGCATGGCGCGATAGCCGAGCGGCTAGCAATGTGAGCTTCCGATCCAAAATTCTTGGTTCGAATCACAAGAAAAAAAAATTTTTTTATACAGTTATTTTATTTTATTTTATGATATGTTTATGAGGAGCTTTTTTTCATGGCAGAAATACACTCGGTGTTTTGCCATTGCCTGCTGAGGGGTGAGCGCTATTAGAAAAATAGTTTTCCTTAATTTTGGTGTTTTCACCGAGATTCGAACTGACTTTCTCTCTGTGAATTCTGAATAGTAGTCACGCACCAACCCATTCGGCTACGGCGTTTGTTTAATTTTACTGATGCAAAAATGAGGAAAAATATATGAATAAAGTTTGCTTACTGTTTACACATTTTCCAAAGGTGACGGAGAACCAAAAAAAAAGTCGACTTTCAAACAAATACGAGTGCATTTGTGTAATTGTGTTAGAGTTTCGGTCACGCCCCAGCAAAACCTGCGTGCATATGTGTTTGTAACATTCAAAAAAATGTAATTGTGTTAGAGTTTCGGTCACGCAGGTTTTGCTGGGGACGCTCATAATAGCAACCGCGTGTGTATTTTTATATTCGTAAATATTTTCATTTTTAAATATTTACCGCAATTATGCCGAAAAATAATACAGAAAAGTGTCGTGAGTATCGACAGAAAAAAAAAATCAATAAATAGCATCACGGAATTCATTCACGAAAATTTAATAAAGTATACACCAGAAGTATCGCGGATACTTAGAAAAGATTACAATAAAGTTCCAATGATTTTAAGTGGCGATTTTAACGTAAATTTTGCATTGGACACAGCGGTTCCTTTAATTGACGTTCTCAATACAACATTCAATTTAAAAATGTGTAACAATCGCACTGAATCGACAACACGATCAAAAACAACCATTGACGCGGTATTTCAAAGATATGTTGACAACATCGAAACCAAAGCATTTGTATCATATTTTAGCTATCATAAGCCACTCGTATCATTTGTTGAAATTGAAAACATTGAGGATGAATAATAATAAAATGAAGAAAATAAAATATGAACTTTATAGCAATATTATAATGAACCTATAATTATCCCGCTCCTTATTCTCTCTCAGTTTGTTTTACGGAAGGTTTCACTTCTATCGCGTCTAACCGTTAGACTGGTATGTTTTTTTTTTTTTTGTTTTAAGGCGATACCCGAACACGTACACCAAGAAGCGAATTCATTAAGGTCACCTTGAAGCCTAAGCCCACCAACTGAGTTTCTTATTGAGGCAAACATTTTTAAGTCGTCTGCCTATAATGGGTTCCTGGGCAAATGAGCATCTACTTATATCATTTATAAATGAGACTAAAAGTAGAGGACCCAAAATACTGCCTTGCGGTACCCCAGAAGTGGCAATAAACACAACTCCTTTCACTAATACTAAGTTTCCACCGCAGCCACTATCGTGTTCTCTGCCGCTATCGTGTTCTTAGCGCAAACACGAAACAAAACACCTGTCAAATCCCATACAAAATTAAAACACAACTCCATACCTAAACCCACTTTTCAAAGCGTGTTTTGTTGGGTTTGCGTCTAATTCAAGCGTGTTTTGTTGGGTTTGCGTCTAATTTAAATATTAAGTGGTGGCAATGTTGCTCATTTTCCTCATTTATTATTGCATTCTTATCGAAATATGGCAACAATGATTGCAATTTGTCTTTGATTGACGGCCGCCGTAGCCGAGTGGGTTGGTGCTAGATCACCATTCGGAATTCACAGAGAGGTCGTTGGTTCGAATCTCGGTGAAAGCAAAATTAATAAAAACATTTTTCTAATAGCGGTCACCCCTCGGCAGGCAATGGCAAACCTCCGAGTGTATTTCTGCCATGAAAAAAATCTGCTCATAAACATATCATAAAACAAAATGAAATAAATGTATAAAAAAAAAAAAATTTTTTTGTGATTCGAACCAAGGATTTCGGATCGGAAGCCCACATTGCTAGCCGCTGGGCTATCGCGTTGTGCTGTCGCCGCAAAATAATGTATCATAAATCTGCTTACCATACCAAAGACCATACACTTTGCAAACACATTTCGGTGGAAACAGTTGACAGTTCTCCCAAACACAACTCCTGCAAACACGGTGTTTGCTTTTGGTGGAAACGTAATATAATACTAAGTTTCCACCGCAGCCGCTATCGTGTTCTCTGCCGCTATCGTGTTCTTAGCGCAAACACGAAACAAAACACCTGTCAAATCCCATACAAAATTAAAACACAACTCCATACCTAAACCCACTTTTCAAAGCGTGTTTTGTTGGGTTTGCGTCTAATTCAAGCGTGTTTTGTTGGGTTTGCGTCTAATTTAAATATTAAGTGGTGGCAATGTTGCTCATTTTCCTCATTTATTATTGCATTCTTATCGAAATATGGCAACAATGATTGCAATTTGTCTTTGATTGACGGCCGCCGTAGCCGAGTGGGTTGGTGCTAGATCACCATTCGGAATTCACAGAGAGGTCGTTGGTTCGAATCTCGGTGAAAGCAAAATTAATAAAAACATTTTTCTAATAGCGGTCGCCCCCAATTTTTTTTTTTTTTTTTTTTTTAATATTTTTCTTGTGGTAATCGTTAAGTGGTGCGCGCAAAATATAAAATAAGTCAAATAAGCCAAATAAATCTACAATCTTTCCTCAGGAATACTGAATCAACTCGTTGCGGATAGTATAACAGGTATTTCTTTTATTTATATATGTAATTTTATTTGTATTTACATCTAAATACATCCTAAAATATACATGTACATTATACACAAATAATGTATCATAAATCTGTTTACCATACCAAAGACCATACACTTTGCGAACGCATTAAATTGGCAGCAACGCTTAAAATTATTTTATTTTCCCTTAACCTTTTTTTTAAATAATATGTGACCAACTCACTATCAATTATTTTAAAATAAAATGATAAAATCAACATAACAAATTGAATTTTATGCACCATTTTATAATTTTATCAATTTTTATAATTCTCATTTCACAATGTCAACAAAAGACAGTTCAAACACAGTTTCTCCCAAACTTTCGGTGGAAACAGTTGACAGTTCTCCCAAACACAACTCCTGCAAACACGGTGTTTGCTTTTGGTGGAAACGGCATATAAGATAAGATTTTAACCATAAAAGGAAAACCGAGTGGAAGCCAAGAGAGCCCAGAATGGCTAAAACTCAACAATGGCTCTCAAATTTACCAGACGCGAGTCCGATGGATTATTCTCTTTGGGCCAATTTGGAGAAAAAGGTCCGCACTAAAGGATTCAGCAAAAGCAAATTTACAATTTGATGATCTTTTGAATTGGTTACACTTCGAGCGCTGAACCTTGTAGTTACGCACATCATTCCTTTCGTCATTTTTAAAGATTGGAGTAACTGTTGTCACTTTCCATTGATTAAAGAAGATTCTGGCTGCAAGTTTTTTCAGAGAATTTACAGAAAACTGTGTTCTATTGAGTTTTTCGTTTCATCAAAGTTTTTTATATCGAGCTTTCACAATTTTAGTATTACTATTACTATAAATAAGAATGCTTCAAACGTGAAATACTCACGCAATGAGGCTTGGAGGTATATAAAAGCTGATAAGGTCAATAATCTGATTTTTCGCTCATAAACTGAGCCACATGGAACTACTGGTTGCGTGTGACTGGTCCACAATGAATTAGTTCATTTAATTGTGAAATAGTAATGCATGGGTTCAGTGACTTATTAATTGATATAATGCGCATACTGAGACTTATAAGCCCCCTAATTCGCATAACACTGATACATAGGCCGACTAATGCGTTAAGTAATATTTTATAGGATAATTGACATTTGGTAGGACTTCGCTCTTATAAAAATATCAGTTGCTAGCATTGAAAAAAAGATAGAAGTCAAACTAACCACCTCAGCTGCAAAGCAAACTGATTTCAAACTAGTTCAGAATCAGTAAATATGAAAGCAGGATAAGTATGTAGGCATATCGTATACAAACATATACATAATCGTATTTGTGTGCGCCATGAAAGGTCCTTTTCATTCAGCTTACGGATGCCTGCTTAGTAAAAAAAAATATTGTAAAATAATTAAGAACGTATAAGTCATCAGCCGGAAACCGCCTCGAGAATGATGAAAGCAATAAAGGAAAATTGGCTAGCGTTGCGACGCTGTCACAATACACCAACCGCATGCATATATGTTAGTATGTCTCTGTTTAGTCAAGAAGCGCTTGCGTCGCTATAGTAGTGAGCGAGCAATCATTCGCACTTAACCACAAATACAGCAGATTTCTCGGGAAAAAATCTAAAAAAAAACGAAGTCTGAAATTGCAAAACGCTGAACAACCACCCAAGGGATTAGTGTAAAGAGGATTTTTAAGAAGAAGAAAAGTAAGGTAGAACACACGCAAACATGCGGAGCTTACGAGTATATCGAGAAAAATTGCGGTTGATTAAAGCGTGCATCATAGCACAGGATAATGCGTCGTGAAGTTTTTCAGCTCAGGAAAGTGCGTAGAGAAAACAAGGAATTATTCAAAATAAAAAATGAACACTACTTTTTTATCTTTCTTGCGAAAAACAACAACTATAAGACCTGCAGGATGCGCATCAGAAGCAACTAAGCAACTAATTGGCCCGAGTTGTTGCTTATGGTGATAGTCTTTCATATTTGTTGTCTGCCAATAGCTAGGGTATTAATTAAAAAGGTATTAAAAATAAATCTTACGCAAAGGTATTACTCTGAAATGTCGTGATAACCTGCTATTCAATGGCCATGCAACGGAATCATTGTGTAAGGTATCGCATTTATGCATCAAATTGTAGAAAGTGGAAGTATTTTGAGATCGATTTGTTGTATTTTCTACAAAGACGCATGAACCGAAATCGTCCATCGACATTAAAGTTAAAATCAAAGCTTTCGCATCGCGATATTTCTTCAGTTTTCAAATTCAGATCGAGCTTAGATTTAGACCCAGTCTGTGAATTGAATAGTTAACCAATCAATTTACTACGAAGATTTCCATAATAAGGAAATAGGATGACGTTGTTAAGACAGACTCTGTGATATCAGTTCAGAATTGACAGTCTAACATATAACGGCCTCTCTTACACGCAAAGAATAATAGAATAAATGAAAGAATGAACTAACAAATGCACGTGTCCTTTTCCTGATTTAAATGTAGATAAAGTGAAGAAATCTGCTGCTCGCCAAGCGAAGAATTTGTACATGAAATAAACAACAATTTAGCAATGAGCAAGCGATTTTTTGTAAACTCGCTTAGCTCACAATCGATATACTTACGCCAGTGCTCCCAAGTAGGGATATTTTTTTGAAGTGAAACTTCTTAGGCGTCGATGGACGAGCGAGAATGGAGTAAAATTTGAAGGCCATGCAACGTTTTGGGCATTTTCATTCCGCGAGAGAGAAAAAAGATAATAGGAAAAGGAGAGAGAGAACTATACCTTATATATATCTTAGATACAATTTGGCTATTTTTCCTGAGTTTTTTCTTGTGGTTGCTAATTTCTAGTGAGAAATACCACTGCCTATTTTTTGGCGCTTGTTTGTTGGTGCAAACTTGTAGGAAATATATTTTTGGTGCCTACTTTTTGGCGTTATATTTCCTTGGTGCGCACTGTTTGGGGCATTTTTTGGTCCCAATTTTGTAGGTGTTTTTTTGGTGCCTACTTTTTGGCGCTTATTTTCGTTTCCTGGCTAGTGCTTGTGCGTACTATAAAGTGTCATCCATTCCGCTGTCGGATTTATTGGTATTGCCTTGCGGTAATTTGTGCCGTTGCTACGGTCCGGAATCGCTGCGTTTGTGAGGGTGATAAACGCTCGGAGTAGTGCGCGTTGTTGCCACGATTTGTGTCCGGCGTTTACCTATACCCATCGACCCTTGTCGGTTGTTTGTAAATTTTGTCTATTTGTATTCTCTGCAAATGTTGTGAATTTATTTAGATATATATTATTTCTCTCTCTCTCTCTCTCATTCTCTCTCGGATCTCTCCCTCTTTCTTTGTCTGCCTTGAAAGTTCCACTTCTGTTATGTGTACTACGCTACACGCACTCTTTTATATTTTGGATATCTTAGGCGCGCAATTCTTTGAAAAGCAATAGAAAAACATAACAGTTTCAGCAATATATGGTGAGGTGCAGGACGTTTGCCTTGGATCGTTCCTCGACAGGGTTAAACCACTTTGCGATTTTCAGGCTGCACATTTTGAAAAGCATAACAGCTTGCCAAAACGTAAATCTTCTGCAACGCTAGATTTAAGGGGATTTTTTTGTTTTATTCACTACTCGCTGGTTGGTTGATGAACCGAAAGTAGCTTGAGTCAAAATAGCGACGGTTTGTAAACGAAAACGAAGGGTGCGGATAGGTTAATACCTACTAGAATGACAATTGAAGTACCAAAGGGATTTGTTACAAAAGTGTACATTTACGTCATTACGTTTATGTAATTTTGTCACATTCATTGAAAGCCCAATAGCGGTCAACGCCGACTGTCGACGGGAGCCAAATACTTCTATTCTGCGCTGCTATCACGCATACACATCTATGCAGATTAGCGGAATTAATGAATCTATGATGCCGGCGCTTATTGTCTTGCTATGATCCTAGCAACGGCCTGACGAATGAGCATTTATGGTGCTCACATTCACCAACGTAAATGCACGTTCCGTGTCAGGTGACACGACCAAACTGATAAGTGCCCCATGTAAATGGAAAGTCGCCATCGTTCCCTTACGAGGGTATCGTGTATTGTGTACGTGTGCAAATGAAAATTTTTGAATGCTCCGTAAAAACGTGATTTGAGTGCTCCGTAAAAACTGATTGTTCTCTCACCACACAATGTTACCAAGCAATACATTTTGAAATCATTAACGAAATAAACTTATAAAAATTGAAGTTTTTATGAAAATAACTTACAAGCGCTCTTTAACAGTTTTAGTTATATGGTAGATGAAGGAACTATTTGCATTTGTTGGTTTTTGTCTTTCGTTTATTATACAATGAAAATTGGGACTGATAACCAAAGTATGCATTGTGTAAATATCAAGGCGCTTTCATTAAAGGTGGTGGCACTAGACCAACAACACTGTTCAGTACGTTTGACTGTCAAACCAAAGTATTGAGAAATTAGCAGAAAAATAATGAATTCGCCTTGTTTCATTCTGAGCTGACAGCCACATGGACGCGGCAAAAGAAAAACAAACAACTCAGCTGATTTATCAATCCTAATTTTAATAGATTCGCCTTGGTAAATATCTAACCTGTAATTGTGCCTATGGGCAAAAATTTGTTTCAATTTTGTGTATCTCACGCGGACAGACAGGGACTACGGTAACGTCGGTGACTATGGGCACCATTAGGTACAAAAATAGAGGTACGAATTAATAGATATAAACATGAACTGAATACTAGGAGATTAATACATTTAATTTTATAATAAAACATGCCGTCTTTTTATAGGTTGGCACCCAAATTCGTCGACAACACTATTTGTACTAAGGTTACTTTTTATGTTTTGCGCCTTTGCAACACTACGTTTATAGAAAAGTTTGGTATTTTTAGCATAAAATGAAATGCAATTGTTTCAGTTATGAGCTTAATTTTTGTCTTTTGTGGCAATAAGTTGAAAGATTCATCTCGCCCAAAAGATGGAATTAACTCGCGAATATTTTCGTGCAATGATTTATTACGATCTTTCACGTGGATTATCAAAACTTTTGGTGACTTTTGGCGGTGAAGTACCACGAAATAGAGACATCCTTGGGCGTAAGAGGAACCACAGCATACATTCAATTTTGCATGAATTTTTGGTCGCCACGAAGATTTGTTCTTGGTGGATACCACATCATTTGACAATTGTCCGAGAAAGAGACTCGATTGGTGTAAGGAAATATTCTTCGGTGTAAAGAAATTCAGCGGCGGTGATTCGGATCACTTCTAAGACACGGTACTCGTCACAGGTAACAAATCTTGGGTCTACGCATATGAGCATGAAACAAAACAACAATTGACAGCATGGGTGTTACAGGACGAGCTTAATCAACAGAAATTGTTCGTGTAAGAAGTATCTCAAAGCAAATGCTCGCCTTAAAATGGTCGACGCAAAATTGGGTCATGTTGCAACTGCACAACGCATTCTCATGGGTGGCTCCAGGACCGAGCATGGCTCCGCTCTGGGGTCTACATGGAATCCAGCAAGACAAAACTGTACTTTGCTTCTGCAGATGGAGTGGCAGATCTATATATGTCTGCAGCGATAGCCACGCTGCGCTCATGGCCTTAGACAGCCCCCAACCACATTAGGGGTAGTCGAGTCCTGTAAAACCAGGCTGAACTATGGAAGTGGACATAATAGCCCGGTGCTAACATGGGTCCCGTGGGTATCGTGGGTAACGAGACCTCTGACTCCTTAGCTAAGATGGGCTTTGGGCCAAAGAAGTTACCACTCTCTTCTGCGGCCATCAAAGCCACGCTTATCAAATGGGTTACTACAACCCACAAGCGAGCTTGGCAGGCTGATAGAGACTGCAGATGAACTAAATTGATGTTACTTCTCATGTCCGATCGACTGTCGCAAACCCTTCTGTCATTTAACCATTCTATGGGCAAAGCACTTTGAAAAGGTGGGCATCTCAGACAGTGCTCAGCTTGTGAAGAGGAGGATAAGACGGAAGCCCACTTCCTGTGCGTCTGCCTCGCCTTCGCTCGAATCAGGTTTGAGGTCTTTGGCACCACAAGATCTACTCAGATTTCTTTGGAGATCGGGTAGATTTAGAGAAAATTAAAAGGGAATCCAAGTGTAGTACAATGGACAAACCGCAAAAAAAAAAAAACACTTTACAACTACTGAAACTTAAAACAGTCAATTCTGTGTAAACGCAACCATTTTTCGCCAGAAGTTTTTGGACTATTAAGGAAAACCAATCGTCGAAGAAGCAACCGCCGTAGCCGAATGACTACCACTTGAAGTATGTAGGCTCGAACCTCTGTGCATGAAACAACAAAATGAAGAAAAAGCTTTTTCTTATATTCGTCGGCCTTCGGAAGGCAATGGCAAAAATCCGAGTGTACTTCTGCCATAAAAAAGCTTCTGCTAAAAAATATCTGCTGTTCCGCAATAACACCAAGACTTTTCCTATTTCTGGAATAATATCAAGACGAGCGCCACAAAGACGAGGAGGAGCTCGGCCAAAGACCTCACCGAACTGTACGCGCCAATTATGTATTTATTTTAATCGCCGAAGACGAACCACCTTACATAAAGGCAATGCGAGATTTCACGTATTATCTCACATTAGAGAGTTTTTGAGCCCTCGAAAGATCGAATTAAAGAGTCACCTACCTTACAGTCTTACACCTAATGATTTCTTTTTGTTACTGACATCAAAAATAAAATGCGAAGTTACCGTTTATAAACGCCCGAAGAAGCTGTTAAAGCCTTGAAAAAGCTCTTTTTAGAGGTCTCCACTTCTGATTGGTAAAAGTGCTTTGGAAATTGGTTCAAGCGATTGCGGAATTGTATTGACTTCCAACGATACTATTTTGAAAAACAATACAGGCATTTTCATGGTAATTTCACTGCGCTTTCATTATTGAGTGCAAAATATAAAAGGCAACACGCGTATTAGACGCATGAGCGACACGTTCTCTACATTCAACGCACACGCAATCTCTATCAGCGAGACTGCATATAGGAACGGCTACACTTGCATATGGAAGCTAATTACGTGAAGTTCACTCATTGGATTGCTCATAAAATAAGTGCATGGGTGTTATAGTAAGGTCAAGGTTTAGTGAGTGTTCGTCAAATCGAATCAAATTAGCGCTATTCTTGCGCTGTAAGCATGTCCTCCGGCATTCGAGTGCTTCATTAGATTTATGCAGCAAGCAAATCACAAACAGTATTACCAGCTATTGTGTATAAATTTACTAAAGATGCGAAGCGAACAGTGTTGCGTAAATATGGCATAGGAAATCTGTTGGACACTGTACTGAAACAGTTGAAGCACTTGGCTGAACGGCAAGGTTAGACGCAAAGTAGATTTCGTTGTGGGGGAAATTTCATAGACTTAAGTGCACAACTTAAAATGAAAGAATTTAAATTTTCTTACTTGAAATTGATTTGTAATTTTTAATGCAGCATTGAGTTAAATTTTTTTATGAAATAGTAAAGGGTTTTCCAATAAGAGGTGTTATTTTGATATTTAAAGAAAAATGCTATTTTTTAATACAAATGATCGGATGTTTATTTCATTATAAGGAGGAAGGTATCCGGTTAATAATGGCAAATAACATCAGGCAAATGACCACCACGACCACGCTTACAGGCCAATATCCTTTTCATGAAATTTTCCATAACCGAATTGCAAAGTGGCTGCTCTATGTCCTCGATAGCCTCACGAATTCCATCTTTGAGGTCTTGAATCGATCCTGGGCTGTTGGCGTAGACCTTCTCTTTCACGTAGCCCCAAAGAAAATAGTCACAAGGTGTTAAATCACAAGATCTCGGTGGCCAATTGTGATCACCTCTTCGAGAGATAACACGGACCGGAAACTTTTCCCGTAAAAGATCAATGGTTTCGGTGCTTGTGTGGCACGTAGCGCCGTCTTATTGAAAATAAACGTTGTCCAGATCAATACCATCCAATTCCGGCCATAAAAAATCGTGAATCATCTCTCGATAGCGCAATCCATTCACCAACAACACCTGTTATTGTGAAACCCTTTATATACAGATAGTGTCGGTGTTTTGGTGCTATGATACTATGAACGTCTATTTAGCGCATGTAGTTCGGGAGGTCAATGAGATTTCGAGCTTTGTCTGTCTTCATTGATTGCTAATCCGACCATAACACATTTTTCCAGTTTCGGCGGTAGAGTTGTTTTCTTGCTTTTCTTTTTCTTAATATTCTTACTCCGGTACTCTTCGGAGTATTTTTGCTATTAATTCGGCTTCTACCAACCTGTATCGAACTGTCTAACTTGTAACTTGAAAATGGAGCTCTGATGACAAGAAGGGTTTAATTTTGCTATGCCATATGACATACTTCCTCGAGTTTCGCTTTTGGTACGTTAAGAACAGCATTAAATATATTAGTTTTTTTATTTCATTAATTCTGCTTCTAAGTCCTTACTCCTTGGTTTCTTAAATTTTAAATTAATCTGGCTTCTTCCACCCTACAATGTTTAACGCGTCCCATTTGAATATTTCACTCAATATTTAAAAATTTACAAACTTAAATAATTTTGCCTCAGCTACCCTGAGTGAAAATCCTAATATTTAAAATTTGTTGCTATTCTCATTTGCTCACTCGAGTGTGTCCAAAATAAGAGTGAGGTAAAATAGAAGGTGAAATGTAATATAGAACAAAAACCTGTTAAGCATTGATTAGATATTATAAACTTCTTCTTCTTAATTGACGCGATAACCGCTTACGCGATTTTGGCCGAGATTAACAAAGCGCGCCAGTCGTTTATTTCTCGTGCTAACCGGCGCCAATTGGACACACCAAGTGAAGCCAATTCCGTCTCCACCTGATCTTTCCAACGCAGAAGAGGCCTTCCTCTTTCTCTGCTACCCCCAGCTGGTACCGCATCGAATACTTTCAAAGCCGGAGCGTTTGTATCCATTCGGACGACATGACCCAGCCAACGAAGCCGCTGGATCGTTATTCGCTGCGCTATGTCTATGTCGTCGTAAAGCTCATACAGCTCATCGTTCCATCGCCTGCGATATTCGACGTTGCCAACGTGCAAAGGTACAAAAATCTTACGCAGAATCTTTCTCTCGAACACTCCAAGCGTCGCTTCATCGGATGTTGTCATCGTCCAAGCTTCTGCGCTATACGTTAGGACGGGCATGATGAGAGTCTTGTGGAGTGTTAGTTTTGTTCGTCGAGAGAGGACTTTACTGCTCAGTTGCCTACTCAGTCCAAAGTAGCACTTGTTGGCAAGAAAGATTCTACGTTGGATTTCAAGGCTGACATTGTTATCGGTGTTAATGCTGGTTCCTAAATATACGAAGTACAAAAGTGAAATTATGGGTAAAATACCCACGAACTTATGGACTGACCTGGTATTTTATTGTCACTTATTTGCCTATGCCAAACATTAAAAATAATTCTCATTGCATGATCGCGACAGTCAAACTTATTCAAACTACTTTATTGCCAGTTTGATTTGCAAGTAAAGTATTTCTTATTCTATCTCCCTCTTTCTCTATTATAGCTGCTGGATTTTCGACCTGGCGATGTGCTACGAAATGTCAAATTGTCAGCCTCAGCATCAGTTCAAAATGAACAGAAGCATCCGATTATTGATAAATTTATATTCTAAATCTCATTGCATGCCTCCTGTTTCTATTAATATTTGTTTTGCATACCCCTCTTTTTGCAACTGGTGAAATTTGAGTCACTCGCGAACTAGTACAATTTGTACCATCTAAAAACATTTCATGTACTTTGGCTTTTTACTATAGGGAGGTAACCGAATATGCAAGGTCTCACTAAATCTCACGCATTTAGATAATTATAAAAATATTCTGATAAAAGCGGAACATTTTCTAAAAAATAAAAATGAACCGAGCATGCTTGATAAATGATAAGAAACACAATAATAATTACCATACAAATTAGTGTCAAACGGCGAGTGGCGTCCACTATGCGCTTGCATGTACAAATACACATACATATAGACAAATGAACGTTTCGTAGAATATCACAATAATAGCGATAAAGAAGTAAATTTGCTGATACATTAAACAAAAGCGAAAATGAAATGAAAAGCAAAGCGATAATATTTTCATTTGACAAAAAACTAATTTCCTGTCGACACTAACACCATTGACAGCTAATTTCATACCACAGCTCACACAGTTTTCCATGTTTTGTTGAATGTGATTATTACCTTGTTCAAAAAATTCCCGGAATATATCCCCAAAATTCCTCAAAAGGTATATTATCGCCTTTGAAGTACTAACCATCAACTGCAAGGCACTTGTGCCAGCGTTTTATCCAGCTCTGGAATCAAAATAATAGTCCTTAGTAACTATCTGACATTCTGGCAAAAACTCGTCATAATTTATAAAAACTCTAAGCATCAAATTTTTTTTTTTTTGACTGAAACCGACGTGATTTTATTTTTTGGTTTTGGTTCATTTGAAGATCTTCACTCACTCGCCTGATGTCTAGATTGTGGATTGTGTGTCGTATTCATAAACTCATGTCTTTCCTCGAGTAATTATTCACTTGATGAGTGTTGGTTCGGATTCAACCTTTGAAATCATATATTTAGTGATGTCAACGCGGTCTATTTTTTTCATGAAATTCCGATTCTTTGAGACCAACTGCAGCAACACGGCGCAAGCCCAAATCCTTAACCAAAATCTCCTAAATGGATTCATGACCAACATTCAAGCTCCCAGATGGTTGATTGGTGGTTACTGATCTACTTTTCTTTCACTTTATTGATGTGTTTATTAGTTTTTATGTCTGCCACTACGCAGGCCATTCGTCATCCTCGATGGACTAATGATCTCTTCTGAAGCGTTCTTGCCACTTGTAAACGGCTGTTTTCTTTCGAGTACGATATCATTACCGAAACAGTTTTCCAACATTTCTAAGGGTTTTGTACCATTGAATCCATTTTTGATGCTCAATTTAATACAAACTCCTTGCTGCAAATTCAAATCCTGTAAAAAACTGAAAACACGTGAAGACTTAGATTTGCTCAAGACAACGTAACTATTAAAAATGTCGAGCTTTTACGATAACATTTTGATAGGAATATTAGTCACAGATGTGACAACCTAAAAAACACAGTAGGCAAAAAAAACAAACAGGTTGAATTAGATCATCACCTGCCGGTTGTTCTGGGAACTTTTTGATCAAGGTGGCATAATTTTGTATCAAAACATTACGACAAGTGAAGTATTGTTGAAGTGAAGTTGTATGATGGGGGAGGAGATTACATATACATATGTACATACATACATATGTATGTACTGGTGTAGAGCTTAGCCAAGGAAATTATTTTATATTATATTTCCTCCACGAAATTCAGTTGAATAAAAGTATAGAACTCGGAATAATTTGTGAGTGTAACAAACAATTTTATAGCTTTTGAATGGAAACATTTTTTTAAATAAGTAAAAGTCCAATCATGAGTTGCTGTTTTTCATATTTTAAGAGAAAAGTTTCTAATTAGATTTATAAATTGTTTGCTTGTTTTTATAATTTTGTTCTTATCATTAACCTAATAACTTTCCTAACGCAAATGCAGTAGTAGTTGTATTTGTTTTAAAAGTACTGATGTTGAATTGATTTGGAATGCAGCAATTTGGCATTCAAGTAGTTATAAATTCTAGCATTTTAAAAAGCTTACTATCAAATCTGAAAATTGTTTGTTAGCATCCCATTATATGCCTAAATTGATTATGTTCTACATATGGGCCCAAATCCTCAAGTATTAGGGGGAGTAAAAGGCTTTCAACATTTTTTCACTTGGGATTATCCAATTTTTTTGCATAGTAGGAATTATCTAATTTAAATTAGACAGTAGTAGTAATATTTATTGCAAATAAAAGTAAAATAAACAAAATTTGAAATTTATTTATTGTAATATTAAGAAGTTATAATTCCGAGATTGTAAAAGACTTCGTGTATTTAGGAACCAGCATTAACACCGATAACAATGTCAGCCTTGAAATCCAACGTAGAATCTTTCTTGCCAACAAGTGCTACTTTGGACTGAGTAGGCAAATGAGCAGTAAAGTCCTCTCTCGACGAACAAAACTAACACTCCACAAGACTCTCATCATGCCCGTCCTAACGTATGGCGCAGAAGCTTGGACGATGACAACATCCGATGAAGCGATGCTTGGAGTGTTCGAGAGAAAGATTCTGCGTAAGATTTTTGTACCTTTGCACGTTGGCAACGTCGAATATCGCAGGCGATGGAACGATGAGCTGTATGAGCTTTACGACGACATAGACATAGCGCAGCGAATAAAGATCCACTTTGAAAGTATTCGATGCGGTACCAGCTGGTGGTAGCAGAGGAAGAGGAAGGCCTCCTTTGCGTTGGAAAGATCAGGTGGAGAAGGACTTGGCTTCACTTTGGCGCCGGTTAGCACGAGAAATAAACTACTGGCGCGCTTTGTTAAACTCGGCCAAAATCGCGTAAGCGGTTATCGCGCCAATTAACAAGAAGAAGAATATTAAGAAAAAATAAATATATATATAAATATACAATAATTTAACGACAATGGTGTGAGCCGTCTGTCGATTTATTTTTCGTACAAAACAATTATTCGGTTTACGGTTCTTAAAACCAGTTAAACTCTTTTATTAAGTAATCTCTGTATCTACAGGCATATTTAATGAAACGCAAAAGTTTATCCCAATGATCATTTTCCCCTTTGAGAATCACATTCACTGTGAATCATTTAAGGTCAATTTTCCGAAAAAGACTTTTCTGTATTCTCTTAATATTGGGTAGCGCGCCAGAAAATGCGCTATGTTTTCAAGCTCGCCTAAATTACACATTGAGCAAGTTTTATTTTCTGTGTGAAATCTGTTGCTATTTAAAATTACCATGTCACTTCTAGCCGTCATTATCCACATGCTTGATTCTATATCATATTTTTTTAAATAAACTAGACCTTTTGACCAATCTAATTCCTTATATATCCTACTAGTACAGGGTGAGTAATTGCGACTCGTAATTTTGTACACACTTTCATGTAAAAAAATTTAAAATATATATCTTTTGCAGTATGAATAATCGCGGTTCATTTTTTCTGACACAGACTGTATATTCAAAGTGTTTTTGTTGAGATTGTTTATAGAGATTGATGTCCTCGTGAGAGTAAAGGCTGACATCACTGCCATTCAACAGATGCGATGGACGGGGCAAGGTAAGAAAACCATAGGGCCTTGCGACGTCTACTACAGCTGCCATGTAAAGGAGCGCAAATTCGGTGTTGGATTTGTTGTGGCAGAAAGACTTCGTCGCCAAGTACTGTCGTGAACTCCGGTGGACGAGCGTCTCGCAATAATCCACATCAAAGCGCGATTTTTTAACATCTCGCTAATTTGCGCCCACGCCCCTACGGAAGAGAAAGACGATGCGACTAAAGATTCCTTCTATGAGCGCTTGGAACGTTCCTATGAGCGCTGCCCCCGCCACGACATAAAAATCGTGCTTGGCGACTTCCACGCCAGGGTGGGCAAGGAGGGAATTTTTGGTCCCACAGTCGGAAAATTCAGCCTGCACAACGAAACATCCGGTAACGGACAGAGGCTGATCGACTTCGGAGGGGCCTGAAACATGGTAGTCTGCAGCACCGGATTCCAGCATAAAAAGATATTATTATTATATATTTGCTTTGATGGCTCATTTCATTATCGGGCACAGCTATTATCTTTTGGTTTAATAAGAATATTTCTTGTCAAATAACCGAGTGCTTTTCTAAAATATTTTTCGTATTAATAAGAAAATACCTTCGTTTTCACCATCCAATTTAAATCACAATTTTTTTCAATTCTAAATATTACATTTCTGCGTTGTCTCAAACGTGATTGATGGTGTTACGAAATCAACCAAACAATGAGACATAGTACATTCTTCTGCTCGAGATCATTACATCTGAATACGAGGTTTCGTAACCCAATGCAGACTCGGAAATCATGACATGAAATCACGGTGTATAGTTTTCAGAAGGTGTGGCCAACATCTGACTGTTAAGGCTCTGAGAGACTAGGCAAGAATCAACTGATATGCTGACGTACCAGTGTATATGACAGCGGTTTGTTTACGCCAAACTGAAATTGTGTCGGTGAAATAAAAACACTTTGATTGAAAGCAGTCACTTTACTTCGTTGCCATCGAATTACTTCGTCGACGTCTGAAAATCGACGGATTGGAAGGGCGTAAAAATAAAATTCTGCTGCCGAATCCTCTATGTTTTGGCAACCGAAGTTACCCTCACAATTATGCTTCGGTTGGCCAAATTGAGAGACACAGCCAAGCACTTCATAAAGGACTTAGATTTTTATAAGATTTCTCAGTAAGGACGAGTCGAAATCAAATGAAACAAGCTATGGCTGAGGTATTAATGCAATTATTTCTTTATTTGAGGAGTCTATATGGCATGAAAAGAATTCAGACCGTTGCCAATATCAGACCGTTAACCAGCTCTCAGAGACTTTGAAGGAATCAGCTCATTTGCCGACGTAACCGAGGAGGTAACTGCGTCTTATATACATTTATAACTATAACTGGCGCATTCACTCTTTATTTGGTGTTTGGCCGATCTTCTGCTTCTATTTATTTCGTGCCTCTAGATGTTGCTGACAGTGGCTTGTTTACAGAAAAACGAGGGGTTTGGGATAACAAAAAAAAACTCAGCTTCCTCACATGTTACTGGTTTGCCGTCTGAACAGCGACTGATTAAATAATGTGTGAAATGAGGAGGCAGAATTCTGCTGCAGGGTCTCTGTTGTCTTGTCTCGCGCAATACAAAAACCCCACATTTGAAAAACATATCAATAAGTCCCTCAGGGGTTAAGTTATGAAAAAGTTCGAACAAAGTATTACGGCCAATATTAGGATCCATTTTCGAGAGGGAGTCTTTTACGAAAGGGTCCATTACGAAAAAATTACTTAATTTATTAAAAAAAAAGGAAATGTAAATTTAATTAGTTTTGAACATGACCACAACCGTTTCAGCAAAACGAAAGTTTTGAATAAAAAAAGGACAATGTGAATAAATTTCAATTGTAACTAGTAGAAATCTGTATATAAAAATAGTTCTAAGATATAGATATTTAAAATACATACACATAATTTTAGTCTAAATAAGTGGATTCGAAAATATTTACCTATTATAAGTAGCTTAGTCTTAGTATATAAACCAAAAATAAAAACAAAATTTGAATATTTTGCACATAGTTTGCACCGTTCATTTATATGATTTACGAGTATTTTGGTGAATGAAATATTTTTTTTAAACAGTAAATAAAACTTATTAAATTAAAGTGGGACAAACGTTTCATTAACACTTTGTTCGATATGACTGCACATATAAGATTAGTTACCTATTATAAGTAGACTGGATTTAAAAAATGTACGTAATGTTTCAAGTAAATAAAAATAAAGAAATGATTGTTTATTTTAACGAAAAAAATTTGAAGAAGTATTGCATATGTATTTGTATACTTGTACATTACGTAATTGGTTATTTAATCCTTTATTCTATAGCTTATATAATTCCTCAAATAATCCCTCACATAATTCCCTATATATCCTTTTATATATTTGCATAGACTATTCCTTATTTAATCTCTCAGGCTATTCCTCATATTATATATCACTTAGCTACGTATTAGATGTTTGAGTGAAAGGGATATACTATACATAAATACTAAGAGATCATATGACAAAGTGAGACAAAAGCTCTCACGTGTGTACATGAACTTATCCCTTAGGTTTCTCCATTTAGCCAGTCTATTATAATGGAAAGTTTTAAAATTTGTAAGCGATACTTTCCATAGTGATATGGCACATATAAAGCATTATATAAGCCATACAGTTCTAGCTTAGTCTGCATCAATTAATACTCGCATGTTAATACATTTTTACTCGTATTAAAGAAGTTGTGCTCCAAAGTGAATTCCAGAATTCTGGGAATACTCTAAAAATGCCCCGAAAACCCGGAATCAAAATATTTCACTATTATCGGGATCTCTTCTACAGACCTTCATTACCCACTCGTCATTTTCTTAATAGTCTAAGATCCGGCTGCAGATTTGGTGTAGTCATCGAGTACATGCTGAAATCCACATTTTTACCCACATTTATGATTAGGAGAATAAAAATTCACCAAGTTGCCAGTAGAAATTTGGCCGCAAGTATTTTTAATTAATTTATTGTTAATTGATTTTGCGGGAAAAATTTCACTAACCAAGTTTTGAGATAAAATATCGTTCGGTTTACTGCAATAGGTGTAAAGACTTAAAAAACCCGTAGTTGCCATTGCGCGCTTGGCCGCACCTCTCCGCAGCCAGGTATAAACAGGTATGATTTCGATATATTTATACATCCATAACGTATATTGATCTGTTATAGATCAAAATATAGCTAATTTTTTTCTCATTATTATGATATATGGCAACCTAATTAAATCTGGCCGCAAGTTAGGGTTGCCAGCAGTTAAATATGGGAAAAATTGAAGGTTGAGTGAGAGGAAGCTAGCGCGTAACATCACTAGTCTAACAAGGATAGCGACATTTTAAGTCTATTGCGCATTCGTCAGATGTTGGTGTTCTCAACTAAGCAGCCTGCGACATTTTTATCCTAACCTACAAACCACGTTGTTTTGGAGTTCGTAATATATAACGTCTGATATATTTCCTGTTTATTCCCTTTGTGTGTCTAAAACTATCAAATAAATTAATCTGTACCTCCTGCATTATTTCATTGCTCAGGCAACATGATGAAGACGGACAAGTCAACTTTAGGTAAACAAGTGACGGCAAAGATTGCACCAGGTAATCCCGGACAAGTCGACGTAGAAATCATCGATGGTTTCTATTATTTATATCAAATTGGTGCTACTTTGCCACAAACATTTGGAAAAGTAGCAGAATTAATATTGATCAAACTTTGCTCTAGAAATGCTGCGGAAGTACATATTATATTTGATAGATATTTGACGCCTTCTATTAAAGATTGCGAGCGACAGAATCGAGAAGGAGTTGATATTCCATACACAATTAATGGCCCTTTGCAAACAAGACCCAATGATTTTTTAAAAAGCCTGAAGAATTTCCGTTTCAAAGAAGCATTGGTAAAATTCTTAGCAAATCATTGGATCGATGATACTTTTGCAACAGTATTAGGAAATAAAAAAATTTTTATTACTGTTGGCGAGCAATGTTTCTCATATTGTTCTGCTGCAAATCGCGTAATGCAAACGGAATTAGCATGTCAACACGAAGAAGCTGATACAAGAATTGTTTTCCACATGAGCAAATTACCTGAAAATTCAAAAATTTTGGTGAAAGCAGAAGACACTGACGTTTTAATAATTCTATTAGATAATATGCATAAATTTTCAAATTTGCAAATTTGGCTGGCAAATAGCACATCAAAAAAAAGTAATAATAAGGACGAAGTTTACATAAATTGTACGGACTTATCAATAAAATTAGGCGCTACTTTATGTCTTGCTCTTCCTGCTTTTCACGCGTATACGGGTTGCGACTATACGGCTGCATTCTTTAACAAAGGGAAAATTCGGCCCTTTAAAATATTTATGAAGCAACCACATATTCAAGAAGTTTTCGCGTCTTTGACGAATCCTAATGACATCTTTGAAGAAGCAAAAATTGATACAGTTCAAGAGTTTACGTGCCTTATGTATGGACTTCCAAAGTGCCAAAGTGTGAATGCCGCAAGATTTTTATTATTTAACAAAATGTACGCTTCAAAACAAAACAATGAAAAATTTATGAAAAGAATTAAAGGTTTCGACTCAACTCATATTCCACCATGCTGGAAATCCTTGAAACAAAAATTATTGCGGACGATCTTTGTTAATTCGATGTGGCTAAATGCTACTGAGCCAAATTGTATCAAGTTCAGCGCGGAAAATAATGGTTGGCTGGTATCAAATGGTTTCTTAAAACCTACATGGTTCTTGGGAGACTCAACTCCAACGCAAGTGGAGAGTGTGCTGTGTGATTCTGCAAACAAATCCTCCAATAATGACGGCAATTCTGATATTTGCAGCGATGAAAGTGATAGCAGCGATGATAGTATAAATGAAAGCTCCGATGATTCAGATTTTTAAAAATAAGTCACGGAATTACAAGATATATTTTTTTAATTTTCCATATACTAGAATGTTTAATCTATATGTACCAAATAATTGATTTCTTGAATAAAATCAAAAATTATTTCATACAGTACTTGCACAATAGAATTTTTAACTTCCCGTTAAAAAAAATTAAAAATGTGGATGTGTGGATGTGTGTGTGGGTCAACCTCTTTTCTAATTTTTTTTTTACATAGTAACCTTGGCTTTTGATCAATATTAATTTTTTGTTGTATTTATAAAATTTGTAGTTTTGAAAGAATGATTATTCTTTTGGAGTACTTATTTCTTTGGTCGATCTTGCTATTGTTTGAACTGGTGATTGAGAACACCAGCATCTGACGAATGCGCAATAGACTTAAAATGTCGCTATCCTTGTTAGACTAGTGATGTTACGCGCTAGCTTCCTCTCACTCAACCTTCAATTTTTCCCATCTTTAACTGCTGGCAACCCTAACTTGCGGCCAGATTTAATTAGGTTGCCATATATCATAATAATGAGAAAAAAATTAGCTATATTTTGATCTATAACAGATCAATATACGTTATGGATGTATAAATATATCGAAATCATACCTGTTTATACCTGGCTGCGGAGAGGTGCGGCCAAGCGCGCAATGGCAACTACGGTTTTTTTAAGTCTTTACACCTATTGCAGTAAACCGAACGATACTTTATCTCAAAACTTGGTTAGTGAAATTTTTCCCGCAAAATCAATTAACAATAAATTAATTAAAAATACTTGCGGCCAAATTTCTACTGGCAACTTGATGAATTTTTATTCTCCTAATCATAAATGTGGGTAAAAATGTGGATTTCAGCATGTACTCGATGACTACACCAAATCTGCAGCCGGATCCCGTACTATAAGTTCAACTTCTTACTGGATCAGAAGAGGCTTATGCAGGGGATTTAATTGTTGGTAACATCGTCGTATTATCAGTAAATGTACTTTTGTAAAGGGTGGTTAAATTTCAAGGGTCGATGCTGAATGTCAACCACACCTAAACGTCAAGTTTTTTTCTGCATTTCATTTGACATTTTTCAATTTGAACCATGGAAAGATACACCATCGAGCAACGCGTTAAAGTTATTCAGGCTTATTATGAAAACGGGCGTTCAAATCAAAATGCACATCTAGCAGTCCATGAAGAAAATCATCTTCAGTGATGAAGCACATTTTCACCTGAGTGGATTCGTCAATAAGCAGAATTGCCGCATTTGGGCGAATGATAATCCAAGAGTGATTGCCGAAAAACTAATGCACCCACAAAGAGTGACAGTTTGGTGCGGTGTATGGGCCGGCGGCCTCATTGGGCCGTATTTTTTCCAAAATGAGGCCGATCACGTGAGATGATAACGAACTTTTTATGGCCCGAACTGGAAGATATGGATGTGGACGATATGTGGTTTCAACAGGACGGTGCCACTTGTAACACAGCTAACGAAACAATGGCTCTTTCGTGCGAAAAATTTGATGGCCAAATAATCTCACGTCGCGGCGATGTCAATTGGCCGCCAAGATCATGTGATTTGACACCGTTGGATTTCTTTCTTTTAGGTTATTTGAAAGAAAAGGTGTAAGTGATTCGGCACATTAACGATGAGATAATTCGGCACATTAACGGCATAGAACCTCAATTATGCCTCAGCGTCATCGAAAATTTGGACCATCAGTTGGAGGTGTGCCGCCAAGGCCATTTGGCCATAAAGGCATAATAAAGAGAAATAACAAAAATTTCCTAAAAAAAATTTTTTTTATTCAAAATCAACACCGGCCCTTGAAACTTAACCACCCTTTACATATATATGTTGATACATGGAAAAACGAAGCTGTACATTTTCGTCTATATCAGTTTGACATGGTTTTGAACCTCTTAATTTCTAAATACGGCTAAAACGGCTATTAAGTATGAAAATCCCATTAATAATTTCCAGATCTTTGTCATTTTAAAAAGCTTATCCAAAGTGTACCTATCTTTAAAAATTCAAACCCATCTTAAGTAAAACATACCTTTACCACGTCCGCAAATCAATACTTACATATGGGTGTATGTATGTGTTTTAGCTCCATATGGGAACATATACGCATTTATATATGCACCAAAGGGCTCTTCGTAGCTGCTAACTACACCGCACATACATAAGTTTTTGTACACATACATATGCATGTGTTTCGTTTCGAAAATAGAAACGAAAATCCCTCGAGATTTACATCCTACATGTGCACATATGTATGTAGTTACATGACTCGTACACCACACATGCATAAGTGCGTAACTTTGTCTCGCAAACATATGTTGACAACGAAATTTAAAGCCACCCGTACACATTGGCTGAGAGTGGGAGAAACATTTATGCTTAAAAAATCCTTACCATATGGCACGGGCACAACGCATGTGACGCGCAGGCGAAAAACTTAGGCAGCAGACGCTTATTCACCAAATTTAATGTTTAACAAATATTTGTAGGAAAACCAGAACAAAAAAATATTTTATTTATATTTGACAATCGTAAAATAGCTTTGTGAGTAGTCGTGATTTTTAAGCTAATATTTAATCTATCCGCTTGTTTTGATTCTTCACAACACCGCCGTGGAGAGAATAGAGAATAACTGAGAAAGCGAAAAAGGCTATTAAAATTCGGAATGGTATTGGAAATGACGATGTCTGGCCGGTGTGACCACCGATTATGGGTTAGCTAATAACGAAGCAGTATTACGAATTCGCCTACTCTCTTTATGGTGTACTCTTGAGTTTTGGTTTCTCGTATTTGGTGAGTTTCTTCCCGACGTTGACTGTAAGAGAAAATATTTAGCATGTGCTGAAATATGATTGCTCGTCAGCCTGATAGTATGCAACAAAAATATTGAGATAATCGAAGAGCATAAGCGAGTTGCCAATACTCTTTGCGTCGACTAATTTCTTTTATGGAGAATTAAACAAAAAGCGAAAAAGTTGAAAAAGACTAAAACATTTTTATGTCCGCGCGCACTTATGCTTACAAGTATGTAAGTAAGTAGCATAAAGGAATCGAGACAAAATATATATGTGTATTTATATACCAAAACGCTCAGAATGATCACAGATGTTGATTAAGCCAAGGCTAATACGTACGATAATTCGACCAACAATTTATGTATTTCGATTAAATTTCTTACAATTATTACGTTTTATCCATCCATCGGTCTATAACCACGCTTACCTTAAAATTTCTTCCATTTGGTGCAAGGAAGGAGATGCGACGCAAGTAAAATTTTGAAAAACGAACGGGGCCCTCGCCCACTTTGAGGTAAATGCGTACATATCGATCACGACTTAAAAGAACTAACCCAAACTTGCTTCACATGTTGCTCCACACCTCACTAAGACCCAATATCACATTACTCGGAACGACAAAAACCATGCCCTCTTGTTTATATATGAAGTCTAAATTATGACCCGCCCAACAGACGTTAAAAGTATAACTCTCAATACCTAAAAGCCCAAATTAAGTTTTACTAAAATGTACGCAGGCATATAAAATTCGGTCCGGTTTAATTAATGCAACTTTTAGGACCAAATATTATACGTGTACTCTGTGCCATTTTGATCAACCAACTTTGGTAGTTTCAGGTCAAATCTTTCCTCGGTCAGTTAGAAATGCGGGTCTTTGGGTGAAATGTTAGAAATATATAAAAACATTCTAGCCCATTTAACGATTTTCAGAACTTGATGGCATTAAACAAAGCTACCTGTATTTCTGATTTATGATTGGTACTGAATTGTGCTCGACAAGTCTATTACAATCCACATGGGAACGGTGGCAAACTCTTTTGGGCATAATTTGAAACAAATTCTAGACAGCCCAAAAACCTTTGGGTCATAATTGTGCATATACAAAATTCTGTAATAACAAAACAATGCCCAATAAATATTGTGTGGAAATTTTCAGAAATTTTTTATAGTTTGGATTAAAATCATCAAAATTGTATGCAGTAAAAAATTGTTAAAGATCAACGCATTTTTGAAGCGACTTCGAACTTAACTACATACCCAGAAGTTTTCTAAAACCTCTTTTTAAAAAATCGAAATTTTTTAAAATTTGATTTATAAGTGTTTCGTTATACAACGAACAATATTTTTATAAAATATTAACAAAAAAAATTTACCATGGAAAATATTGCGTGTGGAGTGACTTAATAATGCGAGCGAAAGTGTATCTCTTAAAATAAAGTATTAAAGAAATATGAATTAAATCTTTAGCGGAATAAGTCGTTATTTGAACAATATTGCCACAATACAAACTTCTATATTAAAGCTTCTGAGAAGCATACGGATAGGTCGAAATACGCACTCTTGAAAGGACATGCACCTCAACTCTGGTGTCACAATCCCCTTTTTGGCCAATTTTAACCGATTTTAAGCTTCATCACTTTGGCTTAAAAATAAAGTTCAGATTTTCACTATATATTTAAGTATGAAAGTAAAGTATATAAAAGTATTTAAAATTTTAACTTTTATTCTTGACCGAAAAATAGATACTAAATATTACCTTTTTTTTGAAAAAAAAAAAATTAAAGCAAGTTTAAGTTTTAACTTTTATATTTAACTCCAAACAAAGTGCAATTTTAACTTTTATTTTTGGTTGCGAAAGTAAATTTTTAACTCTTATTTTTTACTTAAAATAAATACCTAAATTTAACTTTTTTTGGAAAAAAAACTCCGGTTTCAACTTTTATACACAAGTGAAAAAATAAAATTAAAATTTTAAATCATTTAAATATATAATAAATTCAAACATTTTTTATCTTAATTTTGACGGAAAAATAACTAACAAATTTCAACCATTTTTTGACCTAAACATAAAAATTCAGATTTTAACTTTCATATTTTTTTTATAAAATAAAAGTAAAAATTCTCTTGACCAAAAAAAAAATTAAAGTCTGAGACTTCAACTTATACATTTGACTAAGGAAATAAATATAAAATTTTGTTGCCCAAAAATTTTAAAAAGTTAGTTAACATACATGACTGAAAAAATAACAATAAAGTTTTAACTACGATTTTAGCTTTTATATTGTATTTAAATGAAAAAAAAAATATTAAATTTTAACTTGGCAAATATTTTATCATAAGCATTTTCATGGCAGAATACCCACGGAGGTTTGACATTGCCTACCGAGGGGTGACCGATATTAAAAAAAATAGTTTCTATCATTTTGCTCTTTCATGCATGGTGATTCGAACCTATACACCTCCGCATTGTGGTCGCGCACCAACTCACTTCAGAAATTTGTATGAAATCAAAATTAAATATTTTAGTAGCCAAATTTACTTTTGTTTTGCAATTGCTAAGTGGTGAGTTTCGAATAGTTATCTTGTTGAAAAACATTAGCAAAGGTTTCTAGTATTTAGCAACCGGAAAAGTCTAGAGTAAAAATTCAGAAGAAGCAGTAAAACATTAATAAATTTATATTGGACAGTCCTTTTTTGATAACCGCGATAACCGCTTACCCGAGTTTGGTCGAGTTTAACAAAGCGCGCCGGTTGTTTCTTTCTCGTGGTAACCTTCCTCTTCCTCTACTACCACCAGCTGGTACCGCATCGAATACTTTCAGAGCCGGAGCGTTTGTATCCATTCGGGCAACATGACCCAGCCAACGTAGTAGCTGGATCTTTATTCGCTAATAGCATTTTCAATAAAAATAATTAATTTTAAAATTTCCTTCGACGAGTGTTAAAATTTGACGAATAGATAGCACCTAACTAAAGAGTTTTCCAATAATAAGTGTTATTTTGAATAGCCCGCTATTTTGGTAGATGTCACTTTTGTCATTAAAATTATTAAAATTCACTATGAAAATGGTGACAATTTGGCAGAGACAGTTCGTAAAACTCGTACATTTTTGGGTTATCGTGAAGCACCTTGTCGGACCGCAATACAGAGATTGGTGAAAAAGCGAGAGCTGTTCGGACAAGTAAGTGATGTGAATAATAAAACCCGTGCACGTCGCTCAAGAACAGCCGAAAATATTGCTGTTGTAGCCGAAAGTGTTGAAGAAAACCCAGGTTTTCCATTCCTCGTCGTACTTTGGAATTAGGCATTCCACAAACGTCATTACACCGGGTTTTACATAAAGATTTGGGTTTTGAGGCTTATAAAGTCCAGTTAACACAAGAACTCAAGCCGGCCGATCATCAACAACGTCGTGTCTTTGCTGATTGGGTCGTTGAAATGCATGAAAATGATCCGGAATTCCATCGAAAAATCATCTTGAGTGATGGAACCCATTTCCACCTCGGTGGAAATGGAAATTGTGGAATCTGAGGCTCAGAAAATACAAGAGTTATTGTAGAAAAGCCTCTCTATAACGTGTGACTGTTTGGTGCGGTTTATGGTCCGGCGGAGTCATTGGACCTTACTTTTTCGAAAATGAAGCTGGAGCACCAGTTACGGTGAATGGATTGCGCTAACGATTTTTTATGGAATTGGATGGTGTTGATCTGGACATCGTTTATTTTCAACAAGACGGCGCTATGTGCCACACAAGCAACGAAACCATTGCTCTGATACCAAAATAACACCTCTTATTGGGAAACCCTTTATTTAATTTTAATAGACAAATGTTGCTGGCACTCGCGAAATGTTCACAAATACATTCATATAATCTATAAATATACTTACACAGAATATAGTGGAAAAAATTTTTAAAAACTTTGCGGTTTTTTTATTTATTTACACTTTGGCGTTTTAAAAACAAAACACGTTTAAAAACAAAAACGTTAAAATTACCATTAAATTCCCATGCGGAAAATGCATTATGCAGTAAAATTAATATCAAATGTTTATATGTCGTTATTATTTAATTTCGTCTTTTAATTTTTCTTCAGAAATGCCCAAATGGCCCATCTTATTACACATACATACATATTTGTATATGCATATGTATGCGGTGCACTCTGTGCTAATGCATTCTAGTTTATATTGAATCAAACGATAAAACCTTCTTAGACTCTTTTTCCCATTAAACAGACGTAGTGGTTGTTGTTTTTTTCCCCTCTTTTTTCACTCAGCTGAATGTTATTGTTCTGCGCTGTGCTGCTCTTTTGTCTGCTGTTGCTGATGTTGCTAATTCAACTTTAAATTTCATTTTAGTTATTCCATGCGCGTCGACTGAAATAACTTCTTTTACTTAAGCGCCGTAAGTATTCGTGTGCATTTATGCGCGTTTGTGTGTGGGCAGGCATTTCTTTTGTTGGCTACATCTTAACAACTGCTAAGCTGCTTTGTTCTTAATTAAGTCGTGCTGTGTATGCATGTATGGAAGTGTTGGATGTGCCAGAGTAAATAGTACACACTTCACTACAGCTTCTTCACTGAATTGCTCTAAAAATTTTCAGAGTGTCTGCAAAATGCTTTTGTCCATAAATAGAGCATAGCAGCAGGCGAAGTAGAAAACTGGATTGGTATGCACAGACTCTTGAAGCAACGGCTGGTTTTGTTAGAAATGAATGGTAGAAATTGCAATGTAGAATTATCCCAAATGATGTCTAGATTTTAAATTTTTAAACGCGACAATCGTACCTGATCCTATTTTTGTGATCCGGTTAAAAGTATTATAGTGTATTCTTGTACTTTATGCTAGAGTTGTCAAATTTTTGCTTTCTTTTCTCAGAACTATTATACTAGCATCAGACGCATGTGTGACACTTTCTACCCTCTTCAAAAAGTGAGCGTGAACGCTGTCCTACTGATTTTTTGTTTATCTGTGTACATAAGTTCGTCAAAATACTTGTCCGAAAACTTTAGTTATTATCATACAAAAAATGGAAGTAAATCGTTCCATTTTATTATAAGTAATATATAATGTGGGGCGGATGGTTCCATATGTAGAAGTCCACGCAAGTGGGAAAAGTTACTGATCACCACTCTCTTGGGAGTGGCTAGGACGATTCTTCTGCAGCTCACAACGTCCGGGATTAGCCCACGTATCCTCTGGGTAGCTTCCGAACAACCGTTCGGGAGTGAGCTAACGTGAGAAGGGGAAACATTCCAGGATAGCTGGTTGTGCGCTGGATTTGGGACCCGCCAATTAAAAATCCATGGAAAGATTAAAAAGCCTCGGATGAGACTTCCCTATACTGATGACGACCACTGCAAACGAAATAAAGATTACGATTTGAGGGCATGCACCTGGACAGTCCGGTTCCTTAATGGGGAAGGTGCCACTGCCCGACTGGTTGATGTCCTCGTGAGAGTGAAGGCTGACATCACTGCCATTCAAGAGATGCGATGGACGGGACAAGGCAAGAAAAGCGTAGGACCTTTTGACGTCTACTACAGCTGCCATGTAAAGGAGCGCAAATTCGGTGTTGGATTTGTTGTGGGAGAGAGACTTGGCAACGAAGTACTGTCGTGAACTCCGGCGGACGAGCGTCTTGCAACAATCCGCATCAAAGCCCGTTTTTTTAACATATCGCTAATTTGCGAACACGCCCCTACGAAAGAGAAAGACGATGCGACCAAAGATTCCTTCTATGAGTGCTTGGAACTTTCCTATGTGCGCTGGCCTCGCCACGACATAAAAATCGTGCTTGGCGACTTCCACGCCACGGTGGGCAAGGAGGGAATTTTTGGTCACACAGTCGGAAAATTCAGCTTGCACAACGAAACATCCGGTAACGGACAGAGGCTGATCGACTTCGCCGGGGCTCGAAACATGGTAGTCTGCAGCACCAGATTCCAGCCACCTGGCTGTCTCCTTATCGAAGCCACCTGGCTGTCTCCTTATTGAAAAACACGAAACCAGATCGATCATGTTGTGATAGATGAAAGACACGCTTCTAGTGTATTAGATGTACGTATGATCCAAGGACCCAACATCGACTCGGATCACTACTTTGTTGCAGCCAAACTGCGCACACGCCCCTGTGCAGCAAAAAACGTACATCAACCTACGCAAAGAATGTTCAACATCGAAAAGCTGCAATCAAAACAGACAGCCAGAATATTTGCCACCCGACACTCACTCCTGCCCTCAGAGAGTACTGCCCAACAAACCGGCATGCACGAACAATGGAGCAACATTTCTCGTTCTCTACGTACCGCCGCCGAAGAAGAAATCGGATTCCGGCGAGCCCGAAAAAACAGTTGGTACGACGAGGAATGTCATGCTGCCGCAGAAAGAAAGGATGCCACGCTGCGATCGGGCGCAACGCGAGCCATGTGGGATCGCTACAGATAGCTAAAAAAGGAAGAGAGACGTATTATCCGACAGAAGAAACCAGAGGCCGAAATACGTGAGTACGAGGAGCTTGATATGCTGGCCATAGGAACAACGCCCGAAAATTCTACCATTGACTACCACTTGAAAGAAGCCAGAGGGAGTTCCAGTCGAGTGAGATGGTTTCGGCAAATAAGGCAGTCAAATTTATGGTTTTAAATTCTCTATATGGTACGTTGCTTACTGGCTTCATTTTACAAAACTCTACATGATATTATCTCAAGAAATATTTAGTAATGAATAAAATGAAATTAAATGAATCTAGCTTAAGAAGACTGATGATGTACGTATTTCAGGACCCAAACTTTTTCATTTATTGTAATATAATTCCAGAACATTTGGGATTAGTTTTAATGCTTTAATCAGTATTATAAATACAGTAATCCCCCTATAATGCGGTACTTTTAATAACTCGATTTCATATTACGCGATTTAATATTCTGTGTGTAATGCGGTATTTCCCCCCTATTTCTGTACTGTCAATTATTTGTAGAGTTCCTAATTAAATTTACTCCGTGTTCATAGTTTTTGAAGTGTAAGAGTACTGAATATATAAGCATAGATGCACTTAAAGGCAAAAAAATCTCAATTTTATGAGTATATATTTTAAATAAAATATTTATTTCTCAGCCATGACAAGTGAAAAGACCCAAGGTAAAAAGAAAATGTATTTCTCTACAACAAAAAATTGATGTATTGGCCTCATACGGGCGAGTTATTCGAAAATACTTCAAAGCGTTTTCCTACAACGTGGACAACCTTTTCTTACTATTCCGGGAGCCAGGGGTCATTTTGACCTCATTATTTCATGCCGACTGATTTTAATACTGAAGGCAGACACCATCCAATGGACGACGAAAGCAACCGTCACCTGGTCCAGTAGCGGTGGGTATGTGCGTGGGATGCTGCGAAACGTGTCGAAAAAAAAATTTTAAAAACTCATTTTACACCGGCTGAAATTTTTTTCATGTTTTGTTGACATTTAGTAGAATAAAAAAAAAAATAGTCAGCTGCGCGGTAGAGGGGGGAAAACACGTCAGCTGAACAGGTGAACTTGTAAAATAAAAATTGAAAAGTAAAACTACTTATGCCGATTGAAATTTTTTTACATAATTTTGGACACATGAAAATATTATATAATAAGGATGGTCAGCTGGGCAGACCGTCAGCCGAAGCAAGAATGTATCATTGCGTTCTGCTGACGTATTTTCCCCCCTCTACGGTACAGCTGACTATTTTTTTTTATTGTACTCAATGTCAACAATACATGAAAAAAATTTCAGCTGGTATAAAATGAGTTGGTAGAAATTTTGTTTCGACACGTTTCGTACCCTCCCACAATCACACCTACCGCGGGTACGCCAGCTGACGTTCTCTTTCGTTATTCATGAAAGCTAAATTACAAGTATAGTCAAGAATTTAACAGTATAAAAGCGCAGTCCAAAATCGACCCCTGGCTCCCGGACTATAAGAGGAATGTTTAAAAAATATATTTTCAGCATTTTCGATTCAAAGTTAGAATAATACTCCGCAATGCGCTCACCAGACAAAAAGTTAGTAATTATCCTTGTACTTTAATTTGTAATCATAACTTTTAGAAAACTTTTAAGTATGACTTCTTCCACTTAATTTTAGTGTGATAAAGCGGAAATTGGGAGTTTCTCAAGGATCTATTCTTGGACTTCTTTGCTTCTCTTTGGTGAAATGCATTCTCACTTGTATGCAGATGTTGTCCAGTTTTATTGATTTTCGAACCGCAATGATATGAATGGCTGTGCTCTTAAAATCCCACATCAACAAATGAGCATCCGATAATGCAATAATTCTTGACCCTAAGATTCATCTGCTTGTTATTTCACGAAAGCTTTTCGACACTGCAACTTTTCTAAAAATCTTACTTATCGTCAATTTGTGCATACGCCTAAAAATCTCGGAACCATTTTCAACTAAAGATTAACTTGGCAAATACATATATATATATGGCGCTTATACCCTTTTTGGGTATTTGTGAGGTGCGTCTTGCTGTTGTACCACAAATAGAGAGACCTACAGTTTTAAGCCGAATGCGAACGGCAGCTATTTTTTATGAAAAGCTTTTCCATATCAGAAATGCCATTGCCTGCCGAGAGGCGACCGCTATTAGGAAAAATTTGTGCTTTATTTTGGTGTTTCACCTAGATTCAGACCTACGTTCTCTCTGAATTACGAATGGTAGTCAGGCACCAACCCATTCGGCTACGGCGGCCGTCGTACTTGGCATAGTAACGTAAATTCAGTTGTAGCTAAGTCGTACGGAATGCTTCGCATGCTCTGTACTATGTAACAATTTACTTCTCTACGTGATTGTTATGTGTTCGGCATCAAGGCAACTGATCACGTTTCTCTTCTTTCAGTCACAATCTACTCCATGTCCTTGGATAAGCTTCTTCAGTTCATATCCTTCTTACTTGTACACAAAATCTACTACACGGAAGTACCTGGGTACCTCGCCCTCAGAATAACTGCCACGAAGTCAGTGAGAAACTCAAAACTTCTCGCTGCTAGATACAAAACACAAACGTCGAAAAGATAGTTCTTGGTGCATGTGACTCGACTTTGGAATTCTGTCCCCAAAATGTATGTAGTATCTATAAGGAGACGCGAATTTAAGAGATATACTCTTATTAGCACTAAGAAAGATAATTTTAATTTAATTCATAAGTACTGTTAGGTTGATTTGCTTTTCTATGTAACTTAAAATATTTTTGTAAATTTTACCATGACAATTTTAAACCAATGTTACTAGCGCTAATAATTATAAGGTTTACCCTCACTGTGTTAGGATCGAATCATTAAATAAATAAAAACTCAAAAAAATTTGAAGTACCTAAAAATCGCTTTGATTTTTAACATTTTTTTATTTCTTGATGACATTTCGCAGTTTCTTCTACATAAAATATATTTTAACTGATAGATACTCCATATTTTACGTAAGAAATTACAAATGGAACACATATTCTGAAAGCAAGCGCTGCATACAGTTTATTGCTTGCGGAAAATCGTTACAGAGATGCTATAAAATTATTGTAGGATCATTGGAATTAAGATAGGATCATTGCAAATCAAAGATGGATTAGCGTTAAAATCTGTGAAATTGCTAGGCAAACATGGCCAAGGCTAAATCTGCGTCTGTCCAGGAGTATCATAAAATTGAGTAGACTTCAAATCAGAACCCCAGTAGGGGCCCTCACAGGACATTGTCTCATAGGAAATCATTGTCTCAAGGAGATTAGGCGTTTACACGCATGCTTTCTGTCGTAGCTGCAGAAATGAGGAGGAGTGGGAAACAATTCAACATCTTTTTTGCACATGCCCAGCTCTAGCCAGAAGCAGGAACCGATATTTAAGATCCTACTTCTTAACAAATATAGATAATCTATACACTTTAGGTATCAACAACCTTTAACGCTTTGTCAAAAGCTCAGGATGGTTCAATATGGAGAGGGAAATGTAGCCCAGCCCCCGTGGCTCACAATTGACATATTTCGTGGTCTAAGTGGCATCGTTGTCTCTATGGGCGATGCGGCTGCCAAACCTAACCTAACCCAACCTTGGAATAAGTGCACTGAAGTTGAAGGCGATTATATTGAATCAAAAACTAATTGCATTTACAAATTTACATTCCACTACTTTTGATTTTTAAATTTTCAAAAATGTTTCATTTGCATCGTCGGAAATAATTTGCATATATACCAATTAATGTATGTAAAGTATGTGTGAACTGACATATGTACATACATACATACATCCATGTGCACATATATCTGTAAAGAATTCCCATCCCCATTGAAATATGCGCACATACACATAAACATGTACATACAAGTGCTTATGAATAGAAACTAAAAATAATTGAGCGTGACCTTGTGCCTGCAATGAATAAGTGCCTTGAGGCACCGTTGCTGTGCTGTACGTAGACGCACTTCAACATATACATACATACATATGAAAGCACATACATATTCAGAAAACTTGCATGCATACTTATATATGTCTGTATATGTGTACGAACCTCATAGATTTTTTTAATATTATTTTCTTATGAAGAAGTATGCATGTACGAGTATGTATGAGCTGGGAAATAATATAATTTTTTTTGGAATTTCTTTTTAAATATTTACATGGTATTTCCTTAATGAAATAAAAATTTCTTGCACGCAGCGTGAAATTCACTTATTCATTCACTTCAACCACTAATGCAAACATTTGGAATGTGTATATGTACAACACACCCTGCCTGAAGCAGCGCAAATGTACATTTTTGAGCACATACATA
This sequence comes from Anastrepha obliqua, assembly GCF_027943255.1. Taxonomy (NCBI): domain Eukaryota; kingdom Metazoa; phylum Arthropoda; class Insecta; order Diptera; family Tephritidae; genus Anastrepha; species Anastrepha obliqua. Next base: position 79,340,675 of record NC_072894.1, read on the forward strand.
CATACCATATATGCATATATGTATATATTGTATATATGTACATGAATTTGGATTTTTGCTTATATATTTACATAGAAAGAGTGTCTTTGCGAAAAGGGAAGTTTGAGCTTAGAGGGTGTTAAAAACTGGTGGAAAAATTATCGAACCTCATGCCCTACTACCACCTTTGGGCTTGTTACCTGCAGCATTTGCTGAAATGTTTGAGTTTGAGAAACGCGGCGGCTGCGTAACATCCTGGCGGCAGGAGCTCGTAGATACATTTGCAAATCCGGAAATCCTAAATGAAACTATTTTCGAGATATTTAAAGGTATGTTTATGTACAGTAATGTGTTCACAGACCCTTTATTATTGTTTGCTTTTATTTTTTTACAAAGTGTTTCTGAGTGCTTTAAATTTCGATGCCAACGTCCGCATCTGTCTTATGTTAATAAATCTGAAAGCTCTCGCAAGTCGCAGGTCAGCATATCTCTAACTTTTGCCAACTGCCTTCACATCTTGAAAGGGATTTGTTTTAATGTTCCATAACGCAGTATCCGAATCTTTCGCTCCTTGGATTGCGCCAATGTTCAAACAAAGTTCGCAATCAAGGCTCCCTCAATCAGAGTTATGCGAACATTCAATGTAATATCCCTTAATCTTACAATAGACTTTGCTTGACCCAATCGTAGGTTTCGTAAAGGGCAGTAATGTGCAACTTGAATAATGATCGAGAGACATGATGTACACCACCTGTTAATGCCAATATATCAACTTGAGTCCTTCTTGCGGTGAAAATGTTAACCTGAACCACAGACTTGGTACCACACTAAGTGAGAAACCTCAGTGGAGGGAAAGGAAACAAACGAAGTGGGTGATCTGGCTCTCCTGGAGGACACTGGTCCTAAGGCTGACAACCTGATAACAGTATTTATTGCGCGAGTCCTCAACAACAGCCTCGGATAACTGATTTCAATTTTAGAAGTGGGTCCATGTGTGGGTAAATAGAGAGAAAACGAAATGTATGCACACCACAAAGAAACTGAGTGATGCTGCACACATAGAAATCGATGGTGACTGCATTCAGGGTTGACAAATTTAAATACTTAGGACACTCTTCATCAGCAGTAATTCTGACATTCTGTGGCTATAAATGACCGAGTAAGCGCGCCAATGAAAGTATTTTTTGCACACACAAAATTGTACGACTCATACTAACATACAGCAGCGAGTTATGGGTATTTAAAACGATAGGCATCGACCAAATACTGAGGTTTGAAAGAAAGATACTGCGAAAATTATATGATGCCTTCCGCCGTGTTGACGGAACATATCGCATAAGACACAATCATGAATTCGATGCATTGATTCAAAATGGAAACGCAATACATTAAATGGAGAGCAGCCAGTATAGCGGTCCATAGGCAAGTGGTTAGACGGAGAGGCCGAGGAAGACCAAACCAAAGCTGAATTGAAGAGGTCACAGGCGACGTGCGGAAAATTGGGATCGCAAACTGGAAAAGCGTAGCAGAAGATCGATCGGAGTGGAGAACTGTTGTGGAAGGACAGACTATACTGCTATTGAACAAGACTGTATTGCTATTGATGATGATGATGGTGAAGATGATGAACTTTACCTAAACAAGTATTTATAAATTTCCTCAACACAATCTTTTGTTGTTAGAGATCCTCTATTTTTCTTTTAACTTTAACCATAAGTGGCGGCCGCCATAGCCAAATGGGTTGGTCTGTGACCATTCGGAAATGCACAGATTCGAAACCTCGTGCACGAAGCACCAATTGATAGAAGCATTTTTTCTAATAGTGGTCGCCCCTTGGTAGGCAATGGCGAACGCCAGAGTGTATTTCTGTCATGGAAAAGTTCTGCATATGCCACGTAAGCTCGCAAGTCTGTCAATTTGTGGAAAAAATCAAGATGTACACCATAAATAAGAGGAGTTCGGCCAAACCCCTAAGTGGTTTATAGGACTAAATAATCAAATATGAGTGACAATAGTGGACAAGTATGTTTATGCGGAATTACTGTTTGTTGGTCTCGGTCTAGATTACCCCTGCGAACGTAGAACATCCATTGTCAACATTTTTGGTTTTCTAATGGTGTTAGTAGGCTAGTAAGCCATAAAACCTATTTGTCTTTCGGGGGCAGTATAGGATTTTCCAATTGTAGGTCGACATTAAACCGTGCACAACGTAATGGAAGAGAATCTCGGACAAACTCAGGACACCAATTATGTACTGCGTCCGGCAGTCGAAGTGTAACCAATTAAAAAGCCTATAAATTTAGTTTGGAAAACTACTTTTATTCAATTCAATGTTAAAAATGAGTGAAAATAACACAAAACTAAAAATCAATTTATTTTTTCACGATATGATCACCTTTTGCCTTGACTATGATCTGGCTGTCCGAAGCTGTCCGAGTGTGACTTGCAGGTATTTTTGCCCACTCGCGGACAATGACTTTTTTCAGCGTCTCGAGACTGGTAAATCTTTTAGTTCGGACCTTACTCACCAAATTGGCCCAAAAAGAATAATCCGTCGGACTCGCGTCTGGCGAATTTGAGATCCATTTTGTGGACGTTATGAAGTTCGGAACGTTGCATTTACCTTGACGCCAGGCTCGTTGAAAACGGTTGGAGAGCGCCCATCTGCGATTACAGCGGCCCAACTTATTACTTGTGGCGGGTGCTGCCTCCTGGTGACCAATCGATGACTCAAATTCTCGGATGAACGGTTGGTCAAATAAACCCAATCATTTTGGGAGTTTACGAATTGCTTAATTAGAAAAATTTTCTCGTCAGAAAACTCAATATTCGGAAATTCACCGCTTTCGACCAAGCTAAGCACTTCCTTCGCTATCTCAAGTCTGACTTGTTGCTGCTTTGGTGTGAGATCATGCGCCTTTTGGATCTTGCGAGGCTTGCCTTTGGGATAATTTTTCAATATGCGGCGTATGCTATGGTCAGATATTTTGAGTTCTTTCGCCATTTGATTGCCACTTCGTCGGGGACTTCGCTCAATTCGTTTCTTCACTTTTTGATTCATTTCACGTGACGTTGCAGACTTTTGATGACCAACTCCATGACGTTTCCCGATGCTACCAGTATTAGTGTAATGAGTAGTGGTGCGATAAACAAAAACTTTATTTACTTTAAGGTGGTGGAGCTCATGAACAATCGCTGGTTGTGATTTGCCAGCCAAATATAATGCAATCGCCTTATACGTTTGAAATCCATTACTGATTTTCTTTCTTCGCAGTTACTTTCGGCAAAATGCTTCCGCGCGCTCGTAAACAGTACTCTGGCCTATTATTTAGCCAACTAGCAGACAGCTGATGCCCGTGAATCAGCTGCGCGAGCGGTCTGAAGTTGGTTGCACTTCGATTGCCGGACCCTGTACTTATACTTGTAGCTGTATATACGAGGGTCGTTTGAAAAGAGCATGTAAATTAAGAGAGGTGGCACTACTGGCGTATATTAAGGTTATGTTTAGTAAGTAGCATTTCTTGGAAGAACACACACCAAGTTTCAGCCAGATCGGTCTATTTCTTTGTGTTTGATATTCGTTTGAATCGAGGAAGTCGAGTTATTTTCATTTTCTAGCAAGACAAAGCACCAGCTCACACCTCCGTAGTTGTGGTTGCAAAATTAATGGTCCTTTCATAGCCCTCCTTATTCTGCAGATGTGGATCTCTCGGATTACTAATTTTTGCCCAATTTGAAGAAAATGGCTGAGGCGAAAAAGATTTTGCTGAAACGAGGAGGCGATTGCAGTAACGAATGACATTTTTGCACATTTGAACAAGTCCTATTAGTTGAAAGGAATTAACAAACTAGAACAGGCTTGGACGAAGTGTATAAGCCTAAAAGAAGTCTATGCTAAATAATAAAAAGGTTTACCCCAAACAATTAAGTAGTTTTGAGTTTTGCACGGACTTTTCACACGACTCGTGTATATTTGTTTATTTTATAATTTATTGGATTGGCCATTTCATATTCTAAAGATCTTATTCGAAATTTGTATTCAGCGGCACCAAGAAACCGGGAGTAACGAGTTTTAAGTTAGTCCGATGAGTTGTACAAAAATACGTCCTTCACATTGAGTTCAGCATTTTGTTTTTCAATTTAGGGTTTACGGCATTCGAAAGGTATTTTTTCAACGCAAACTTTCGATCTACATATATTGTGAAATTGTGTTAATCATAATCTGTTTCGGGCAGCGGGATGGCTAACTCGACGTGCAAAAACCCATTTATTTTATATGCATATACAGTTGTACAGAGTACAAATTCAATTTGGCAATAAATTAATATCATTGATGCGCTGAGGGTGAGTAAGCCAACGGACACATACAATTATATTTACTTCCGTCGCCACACATGTAACATTTGGCAGTTGTTCTGTGTTTCACTGCTGTGTGAAAATAATGTTTTGGTTCGAACTGTGACCGATGCCAAGTCACATACAGATGTCCAAGAAAATCTTCTACGCATTTGAGCTATGCAGTCTCTTACTCCTACGTATACCCCAAAAGGGATCGGAAGTGCGTGGGAGAGGTACAATATTGTTCGCCTAAAACATTCATCAATCAGCAATCATCATACCCTTTGTGCGCTCGTATGACGCACTTGTGTACGCATGTATGCATGGCATGCATGTTTTTATTATAAATTGCAAAGTTGACTGAAATTAAATTATTCCCTTTGCATAACTTATGAGTAAGAAACATAGGAATTTCAAGAGAACGTGTTGGGACTTTGTATTTCTTTTTAACTGTATGCGCATTTTACACCCAAAAAAAGAAAAATAAATAAATATATTATACAAGGTGGCGCAAAATTAATCACCTTATCGGAATATTATCAAATGGCGCCGCAGGTCAGTCTACGAGAGACTATTGTAACTCCAGACAGCTGGGGTATACAAACCGATAAGCAATTGAGCGAAGCAAATGAAGATACTTAAAATCATTTAATTTTATTTAGTAAAAAAGTTATTAAGAAAAAATGTTAATTTTATTTATATTAGTACAAAAGTTATTAAAAAAAAATCATTTAATTTTTTTTAGTAAAAAAGTTAAAAAAAAAATCATTTAATTTTATTTAGTAAAAAAGTTTAAAAAAAATCATTTAATTTTATTTAGTAAAAAAGTTATTAGAAAAAAATGGTTGATTAGTTTAGTGCTACTTTATAGGAGCTTCTAGTTCAGAGAGAAATCTGACGCCAGTTATCTTTTGTTTAACGAACTTCCTAAACTTATCCTAAATTAATAAAGTTAGTGGATCGAATCTGGAGGATGTAAAAAGTAACTATCGGAAATTTCCACGCGCACCTAAGAACGAAATTATAAAAGGAGATATTCGTTCTTGCGCACTAAACAAATATTTTTTTTTAGTTCTAGAGAAAAATTTATTTGATTTTCAAATCTTTCTACATAACTCTAAACTTCTTAGTATCACAATTCTTTGAATTAATCAAATCTTTCAAAATTCAATGCCGGTTTAGAAAAAACACCATACGTCAGACAGAGAACTAAAAAAACGCAATTTCACAATTTTGGTCGCTAGTTTCGCGAGTGTATTGAATTTTACGTGTATTTAGAAATTCTTTTGGTTTTTGTTGTACGATATTATCTGCACCCTATTCTCCAGCTTGTTTTTGCAACCATTACACTTTTCATTCATTCAACTCATTCTCAGTGCGGCACAGGTGGGGATATACCTAAAAAAATAGAAAAGCACCCAAAATACTGAGGCTGATGCTGACTTGCTGTTTATCCTGCAGCAGTTCTAGCCATCCAACTAAATAACACCCTTGACGCCCAACAATTGAACCATCCGCTTTACTTGGAACTCGAAACCAAAAAGGTGAAGAATGTGAACCTTCCATGTTTGCTGCAGGCATCACCAGCAGCTTCATTTTATTGGCATCTACATTGCTGACATTTTGATGTCGCTGCCAATGGAAAACAGAAACAGCGCTGAATTTATGTTAACTAAAATGAAATTCCAACTCGTAAACCGCACACCTACATAGACAGCAGGAGGCGGATGATACACACGTGGAAAGTGTATTTTGTCACCTACGCTGAGCTCGCAACATACATACGTACATATAAGTAATATGCATACATATATTATAGCATATATATATATACATATGTGTACTTCCATGCATGGCGATAAAGAAATTCCTGTAACTAACAGCAGTGCGAAAATTATAGTTAAGTAGGAAAATAATGTAAATTCTATTAAATGAAAACTAGTTGTGTAGTGACTACATTTATAATTAGTTATAAGGAAATCCAGAGAAATTAAAATGTTGGTGGTCATACAAATACTTATTCAGCTACGGTGGCACAAGCAATGGCATCATAACAGCCGGGAAAATCAATTTGCTAAAGTTAACCATGATTTCATTAACCACAAGTTCCATTAAAATAATCAAACTTTCAAGCAATTGATTTTTTAATTAAATCTAGTAAACTCTCTTTCAGAATGGAGTGCTTTTAACTTAGGCCTAACAGAAAATACTAAGTTAACGGTAACAGCCATCTTCCAGATGTAAATTTTTTACAACAAGCTCTCAGGCGCAGCCAGCGTCATAGTTATACAAAAAATGGGGGATGATTAATTCAGTTTTGTGGGGTGGCATTTTCCTCTGGAAGAATACTTTCTCGTTTATTTTTAACATAAATGTATTGTCACGAAGTAAATACTCCAACATTTTGGAAAAAAAATGCTAAAAAAGGAAACCAAAAACATAAACCTCTCAGATGACCTACTTCACATTAAGGGGGAAGGAAGACTGCTTTAGAGGGTTTACAAAATCGGTTTTTTTGTGGATTTTTTTGGGAAGGAAAGAAATATTCGATTGAAACGAAACTTTCAGGTTTTATTGTTCTATATTTCAAAAGTCTTCTCAAATTTTTTCATTAAAATATATGTCATATTATGCCTGGTACAAGCATATTGCCGAGGCGCCTCGAGTGTGCATGTGGCGTGCGGCGGGAAAGATGCAGGTCGCAATTTTCATTTCAAACCAAAAACCAAAAAAAAAATTATTTTAGTATAGTAGTATTTATTATTATTTTAGTATAGTATATCTAGTTAAACTAAGAAAATTAAACAAAAACTGAGAAATTCAAAAATTTTTCGCTAATTAAAAAAAAAACTCATCTTTTTGGAAAAACAAATTCACTTTAGATTATTTAAAAAGTGGGTTAATCATAACTTTCTTAAGGTTATTTAGGTTCAACTATAAAAGAATTTAATTCTAAATACAATCAATGTTATCTCATTTCGATAGGATGTTTAACTTTTTCCCTATCTTTCCCGCCAGTTAGGAAAAATCGTAAAATAAAAAGCCGAGTAATCGCGCGTCAAAGTTTTTGTATACCTTCTGCTCAAATAAGAACGAGACTGATTTAATAAAACACAAAGGGTTAATTATTGTTCAATTTTTGTTTTATCTCCTTCAAAGTAATCACCATTGGAGGCGACACACATATGCCAACGTTTTTTCCAATCATCATAGCATTTCTGGAAGGCCGATTTCGGTATGGATGTCAGTTCCTTCTTCGAATTTTCTTTTATGACTTCAATTGTCTCAAAATGTTTTCCACTTGAGCTTGGGAAACAGGAAAAAATCACATGGAGCCATATCAGACGAATACGGTGCTTGCGGAACGATATTAACATTATTTTTGGTCAAATAATCGCGAACAAGACGTGATGTGTGAGCTGGTGCATTATCGTGATGCGAGAACCATGACTTGTTGTCCCACAATTCCTTCCTTTTAAGACGAATGTTCCCGCGCAAACACTTTAAAATGGCCTTGCGGAAGGAACTCCGAGTGCACCACACCTTCGTAATCGAAAAAAACAATCACCATAACCTTAATTTTTGAGCGACTTTGGCGTGGTTTTTTGGGTTGATGTACGGCCCTCTTTGAACGATTTGTACCACTGGAAAACACGTGCACGCGATAGAGCAGAGTTCCCATAGGTTGTCTGCAATATTTTTAAGGCGTCTGAAGCCGAAATTTTGTTGGAATAACAAAATTTCAAACAAATTCTTTGGTCAACTTGAATTTCCATCGTTAAATTCGAAGAACACACTCGAGCTTGACTTGTTTACAGTAGCACAGAAAACAAACTATGTGACATATCACGCTGAAATTTGCCATGTAAGCTTATAACAGTCCTATCAAAAAACAAAAAATTTATTTTTGCCATATGTCATCCGCGGACCTTTTTATTGATAAAGTCTCGTTCATATTTGAGCAGAAGTATATACCGGCCGCTCGTATACCTGCTCGACGCTTGCTCACAATTTCTTCTGTAACTCCGAAAATATTTTGAATTTGCTTCTGAAATTTTGAGGACACATTTTTGGATAGTTTGCGAAGACATTTATGCAACAAAAAAATCGATTTTTTGAAGCCTCTAAAGCAGGCTCCCCCCTTAAGCCTTTTAGTGCCGAAGGCCGATATAACGGCTCTTGCTGCACTGGCGAGAAGTGTCAAATCCGATATATCGGCCCGCGTCTTATAGCGCTGTACTATTCGCATTACGAGCTTAACATCATTATGAGAGAAAAATGCAAAGTATTGAGTTAGGGGAATAAGTTCATAGCGTTTTTATATCTTCTTTTATTTTACAACGATTTGTTTGCTGTTTGGCAAAAGGCAAGTATACATTCGACAGAACTCTTGCTGCTCTACAAAACTATATTAATTGTACTGAATCCTCACCGGAGACGAGACATGGCGCATACGCTTGAATAAGAAGAAATGAAAAGAGTAGAGATACGCCAAAGCCGAAAGTCAAGCCGGAATTTCACAGGGAGCGGAGAAGATGGTAATCGGTCGGTGCAAGGTCCGGTGAATACGGGGGATGTTGAGCCCATTCGAGCTCTTGGTGTGCGGCCTTGGCGACTTGTGCAACATGAGGTCTGACGTTGTCGTGAAGGAGTAAGGTGTGACCATTTCGGTTAGGGATCAAGTCTTCTCAGTCTAATAGCTTCATTCACGCGGTGTTGCTGGGCAGTGTAGAGCTCCTTGTTCAGCGTAGCATTCCCTTCGAGCATCTCCCAGAGCACCATGCCCTACCCGTCCGACCAAATACACATCTTCTTTGTATGAAGAACCGGTTTAACTCTCGGTTTTAGCGTATCTCCTGGAGCCAGCCACTCTTTTCTTTGATTCATATTATGTACGAGGTGTGTTCAAAAAGATTCGCGAATTTGGTGTTTTTTCAAAAATTATTTATTTATTCATTAATATCTATTTTGTCTCCTTCAAAGTAATCCCCATGAGATATTCTGCACTTGTGCCAACGATTTCTTTGAAGCACTTCAAAAAATCATTTTTTTTTAATCTTGTTCAGCTCCTCCTTCGATGCCGTCTTTATCTCGTCAATCGTAGCGTAGCGTCATGGGCCTCTTCAGTTTCGGGAACAAGAAAAAGTCACAGGGGACTAGATCTGCGGAAAACGGTGGCTGTGGCATCATTAGAGTGTTGTTTTTGGCCAAAAAGTTGCGCACAAGCAACGACAGAGTCCAACATCTCATTAGCGATGCTGCTTTTGGTCGAAATTGAGCAGTTTTGGTACGAACTTTGCGGCCACCCGTCTCATGTCCAAATCATTGAAAAAGCTCCTCAGCAACTTCTCTAACGGTGATTCGACGATTGGCCAATACCATTTCTTCGCTTCATCAATTTTTTCGTCTGTTGTTGAAGTGCTCGGGTTTCCGGCACCCTTTTCGCCGTTCACATCTTCTCGGCCTTTTGAGAACATTTTGTACCACCTATAAACGTTGCTTGGGGCCAAAGTTGCTTCTCCGTATGACACAGTCAACATTCGGAAGGCATCCGCGCACTTAATTTCGTTTTTCACACAAAATTTGATACAGGTTCTTTGATCCATCTTTTTGAATAGGTAAAAATCCAAGACGAGCCGAAACACGTGCAAGCAAAGCAGCTGTCAACAATTAACTGAACATTCAAAATGGCCGAACTCATCGGCATGAGTGAGAGATATGAGTACCAACAAAATCGAAATTCGAAAATACGTAACCTGCGAAAATTCAAAAATCGCGATACTTTTTGAACACACCTCTTATAGGAACCATGTGTCGTCTCCCGTGCCGATTGAGTACAAAAAGCGCTGTTTATGACCGCGTGTTGCTCGATGATGGGCGAGATGTTGACAAGCAGGTTCGCAATTCTTCGCTAAATCCCATTGATTGAAGATAATTGAGAATCATTTTAAGATCGTATATTAGTTCGTTTCTTCCTCTAATTCACGACTGGTTTGGTGACAGTTCTCTTTGAAGAGTGATTTGAGACGTTCTTCATCGTATTCAGAAGGCCTTCCGCTGCGAGACGTGTGCAGTATACTTGCCTAGAGCACCTTCTACATACGCGTCGCAAATGTTCCGGGCTGCTTTGCCAGTTTTTTGAGGTTTTAGAGGCTTTACTGCCACTCATCGTATCCACCATAGCCCCTAACCATTTGCACTTTTCAAAATATTCTTGAGTCACGATAAACAGTGCAGCTAGTCAATATTATAAATTAACACATACTTTTTTTTAATGAAGCTGAAAACACCCCAAAGTTAAACACATTTAAAATTAAAGCTAGCAAAAAGCTTTTGAAACAATGACATGCAGGATTTCTACTAAAATTCTTAACTTAGTTTTCAACAGACTACTATGAACACCAAATAATAAGAAGCGATTTAGCTGGCAGACATTTTTATGTAAAATTCGAAAATGAGTGCTCCGATATACTATAATAGAAGCAGGTGTATCACAAGTTATTATCCTTGGGCCCTTTCTTTACCTTCTTTACACAGCTGATATTCCTACACCGGCAACGAAGAACTCTTTAATAGCAACAATTGCAGACGACACTGTATTGCTAGCACCAGGCAAAGATTCACGGATGGCGGCTTATAAAATTCAGGAATTTCTTAACAACATAATTCAATGGTTCAAGAAATGGGGAATTAAAATTAACGAAGAGCAGGAGACAAAGAAACCATATAATCCAACACTCATAAAGAATAAACAGATTCATCGCGATACAAAGGCAAAATACTTGGGTGTGATTATTGATAATAAACTTAACTGGAAGTTATGTATCGCACATGACGCGAGGCCTAGACTAGGTTTGAACAATTTCATTGGGAAAAAATTCAACACTCTCTCTAGAAAAGAAGATACTAAAATACGAAGTAATTTTAAATCCAATATGGAAATATGGCGATATAAATATAAAAATTATGCAACAAACGCAAAATGAGATACTTCGTAATATCAATGCAGAATGGTTATACTAAATGATAATATCCATCGAGACCTTAAAGTAAAAACTGTCCGTGGAGAAATACGTAACCACAGATTAAGACAGACGAATTGACTGCTAGAACATTTAAACAGAAATTGGGCAACTTTCATTAAAAGAGGCAACCGAGACGAGGAGGCTTAAGTGCAAACGACTAACTGACCAGTCGATTTAAGCGGTGTCACACTTTTATGAATATACTTATACCATACAACCTATACCCATATAAATAAAAAAAAAATGGATACATGATTTAATAAGGTGCAAATTTTTAAATAATGCATAGAGCGGTATGGGCGTCTGAATATTATTGAAAGCCAAAAAGAAAGAAAAATTGTAAATATTTTAAGTTTAAATAGAAAAGAAAAATAAAGGGATGAAGGAAAAAAAATTAAACTAAGTATTTTGTTTTTTCTTATTTTTGGATAACAAATTTATGGGAGACATCAAGAAAAACACGCCATCCTAGTGTACATGTTATTTTTTGTAAACACGTAGAATATTTCATACAATATATACAGTTATGTGTTACAATTATACAGGTCAAATGTATGGGTTTTCGAAAAAATAGAGTGCATATACATCTATCGTTACTTACATATATCATATACCTATACATACACAAAGGATACAATACATACTTATGTAATGAACTTACACACCTACATGAAGCACCACATTTTTCGATAACCATCTCGTTCATTCTCAATTTGCATTTTTAAATGGAATTAAAATTCTTTGTGCGAAACTCAATGGAGAATGTATATGCAACTAGCTGCTGTCCACACCCTCGCTTTCGTACAAAATGAAATATATTTAATAAAGCACTCAGCAACATAAAAGTTGTGAAAAGCAAAGGCAAACAATTTCAGTTTTTGGTTGACATTTTCCTTATTTTAAGGGCGTTTGTACATACATACATTTGCATAGTATACCTCTGCATTTATGGAAGTGTTTTAAGCTTTATTAGCGGTAACACAAGCTTCTTCAGCTTCTTGCTTGAGAACAATGAAAGCACTCGTACAATTAACCGCAGAAAAAGCAGCCAGTACACGGGTTAATACTTATTTATTTTTAAGTCTGCACTGATGCCCTACTAATTGTCAAAAACCGAAGCTAAACCCTAACTGAAGTCCTTGGACTTGAATGGGTAATTTGTTAGAGTCACTGGAATTCGGGTGGTTACGAGTAAAACCGTCTTGCCTTTGCCACAACCTCTCAAAATTGTTGGTCCAATAAGATTATTTGCTAGTTCTTTAACTCCCATTTTTCAAGCCAGGAGTTTTAAAAATTCTTAAACATGTTTTCGGAGCCATAGGTTCCTCTTTTAGAGATTTGTTTTTCTCTAATTAAGCTTCAAAAAGTAGATGCATGTTCGTTAGGGTGGGTGAATTTGTTGTTAAGAAATATAACCGGCTTTGTTTCGGTGACTGAAGTATTTTACTGGCAATTTTGAACAAAAAAGTTAATGAGTGCCTTACTCGAAGTTGGATTTCGAGCTTTCGTATTTTAAGTTTTAGTTATTAATATCCAATCAATTTTTTGTATTCTTCGTTTTTGTTTTTTTGTTAAATTGTTTATGTTCTGTTAAATTGGTTTTGTGTACGAGAAATTAAATTCTTATATCTATTTGCATTAAAACCCTCCACAAGAGAAGAAATCATCAGTTACAACTTGCAGTTTTTAATATTAATCCAAATGTAGTGTCAACGTCCCAGTTGACATCGAACTTACACAATAATGCACTCTAATGCACTTAACTTCGAAAAATAGGTGGCACCATCAGCTGAGGTTTTTTATATGTTAATATTTTTTTGAACATTCTTCATCTGATACCCATATTTTGGTATTTAAATAAAATTTGTAATAAGTTCCTATTTCTGCAACAAAATTCGGGTGGTAACGCTATGAACAAACAAAAAAGATTTTGGAATAGATACACTTATGTAATAAATTACTTTTTTTAATAAGTAAATACAGGTAACAAATCTCTGTTACCCAGAAAACATCAAACCATATATGGTTCACAATGGTGAACAATTTTTGAATCGGAGCAGAAGTGATCTTTTGAAGAAAATTTATACATTTTTATTACGTACTGGTCCAAAAACCTGCCTTATGACGAGGACCAAATCAGTATTAGCAAAGAAAATATTTATAATCAAGTGCGCATAAAGTCGCTATAAACAAAACGCGATTTATGTTTAAACTATACTTTTTTATTGCACACTTTGAGGCGGAAAACCTTGGAAAGCAGTGTAACTACATTGCGTTATGAGCGTACTTGGTGCGAAACAGCACGCACTATGGAGAGAATTCATAAGGTGTGGCCAACATCAGACCGTTAACCGGACCTCAGTGGTTTCGAAGCAATCATCTGATTTGCTGACGTAATAGCGGATGTAACAACTATCATAATGATTGCGCGATAATACAAAACCAGAACTGAAAACTAAAACAGAGTGAGTAAACCACCAGTAGAACCAAGGTTAAGTGTGTCGATGGGTTCAAGCTAACGTAATAATCAACAAGAACCCAACTCTGTACAGGCTAATTTGCTCGAAATTGAAACGCAGAGTAAAAAAAAAACAAAAAAAAAACACTAAAACAAAATAATAAAGTTAAATAAAACTTAAATAAAATATAATAAAATGAAAACAAAAAATAAAAAAAAAACTTAAGCTATATTAAATTAATTTAACAAAAAGTAGGATTTGTTGGCTGAAAACTCCAGCAATAAACTCACAAAAGCAATAAAATAAAACAAAGAAATAAAATTTATGTAATTAAATAACAAAAAACAAAAACAAATTAATTAAATAAAAAAAAAATATTCTAGAGTATATTTGCTCAAAATTGAAGACCAAATTAATAATATAAAAAAAAAATTATTAAATAAGATACAGCATAAAAATAATATACAGAAATAAAAGGCAACTACATAAATTGAATTAAATTAAAAAAACAATCGTTTAAATATAAAGAAATATCGCTAAATCTTATAAAATATCTAAAAACAATAATAATAATAATACTAATAATAATACAGTAAAATAAAGAAATAATATAAAAATTAAAATGAAATAAAACTTTAAGCAAAATAAAGTAAGGAAATTTATATATTATATTTAATTAACTTATCGCTAGATTCAAGGAGTAATATCATAAAAATAATGATGAAGTGAAATAAAGAAATAAAAAATAAAAAGTGCGTGTAGCGTAGTACACATAACAGAAGTGAAACTTTCAAGGCAGACAAAGAAAGAGGGAGAGACCCAAGAGAGAATGAATGAGAGAGGGAGAGAGAGAGAGAGAAAGAATATATATCTAAATAAATTCACAACATTTGCATAGAATACAAATAGACAAAATTTACAAAAAACGGGCAAGGGTCGACCGGTGTAGGTAAACGCCGGACACAAACCGTGACAACACCGCGCACTATTCTGAGCATTTATCACCCATACAAACGTAGCGATTCCAGGACCGCAGCAACGGAAAAATGCACTAAAAATATATTTCCTACAAGTTTGTACCAACAAAAAAGCGCCAGAAAGTAGGAAGTGTTATTTCTCACTAGAAATTAGCAACCACAAGGAAAACCTTAGGAAAAATAGCCTAAATTGTATCTAAGCTATATATAAGGTATAGCTTTCTCTCTCTTTTTCCCCTACGTTAAATCTTTTTTCTCTCTCGCAGAACGAAAATGCATAAAACGTTGCATGACCTTGAAACTTTACTCTCCATTCTCGCTCGTCCATTGACGCCTAAGAAGTTTCACTTCAAAAAGTAAATAAAACCTCAACCAAATTAAAATAAATTTAATAAAAAAAAATTATATTTTTAATTGGCGCTTATACCCGTTTTTTAGGCCAAGCTACAGTTTTTCGCCACCTCCGAATGGCAGATGGTTTTTTATGAGTACTTTTTTTCATGGCAGAAGAACTCGGAGACTTGTCATTGTCTGCCGTTTAAATGAATTAAAATGAAACGAAATAAACTTAATTAAATTTAATTTAATAAATATAAAAATCAAATAAAAATTACGTGGTTTACCTATATTGGAATATAATAAAATATAATAATAAAGTCAAATTAAGAAATAAAATAAGAACATTAAAAAGCTACATTAAAATATTGAGTTCTCTAATAGGGATGGATCGATGTCGACAGATTGTGTCGGCCATGTTGCTTTAGTGGCATCTGCCAAATATGTTATTTATATTTCAATCACTGATACCAGCTCCGAAAGTAATCGATGCGGTATTACTGGTGGTAGCAGAGGAAGAGGAAGGTCATCTTTACGTTGGAAAGATAAAATGCAGGCGGTGTATCCAATTGGCGCCGATTACCACAAGGAAGAAACTTATTATCGAGAAAACACTTATCGTGTGCCAATAAAGAAGAAGATATCCCATTACCGTGGCGGATAAAACGTACTGAAAACTCTTACAAATGATACAATTTATTGTGAAGGATTTAAGGCTACGATTATTTATCGCGAAGGCAACGTAACAGAGGTTGACGCAAATTGATCACCGATGATGTGCGATTTAACCCCGTCGGATTTTTTCTTATAAGATTTTGGGAAATTTCTGGTGCTGTCAATAAGAAACAAGTGCCTGATGAGCTCAAAGTTAATATAACCCTGGTCATTGCTTAATTTCAACGGAATCTATGCAGCAGTGTTATTCGAAAATTGGAACTTCCTAATTCTAGACATACCCACATGGAGTAAAATCACCAGAAATAAAGGTGGAAAACAGAATAAAGCGGAACAAAATGAGAAATGAAATTAAGTGAATTGAAACAAGGAAAACTACAAAGAAAAATTTAATAGCTCCACAGGCAGTAGATTTTGTAAAGAAACGGAGGAGTATAGAAATGGCATCTCAGTAAAAATATCGCTCAACCAAAACAGTAAGAAAAGTCCATGAAAAGGCAAAATATACGCTCAAGGTTTCGGTTATTAATGGTAACCACAGCTAGGCATATGCACAGACAACAAAGATAAAAGAGAATGCACGCACACTAGTGTGGATGCAAAAAAAGCACACACATGTACTGTAATAATAAGTCCAAGTGCTAAATGAGAAGCAATTTCTAAACAATACTCTTCTGTAGAACGCATGCGCATTGCGTATACGCCCCAGTATATATAAATATATGTATTGCTTTGCATTATAGCTCACTCTCTTCATGTTACAGATTTCTCTGCCTGCATGTGAGTGCTGTTTTGTATGTCCATGTGTATGTGTTTATTACTTGAGCATTTCATATATTAAACTAAGTATGATTGTTTCGCTCATAGGAAGCCCAAAATGTGATAAACTCATAAATTTCTATTTGTCTGAATTTAAGCCACACAATTTGCCTCCACACATCAATTGATATTGACTTTTATAGGTAACATAGCAGTGTGTGGAGATTTTCAAATTTACAGTAAAATTGAGAACAGCAGATGTTTGGAGCACAAAAACATTTCGCGAGTGTTGAATATGCCGGTTATCGACTTTTTGCAGCACACATACTTACATGCCAAAGTCAGTAAGTATTTATTTTGCACGTAAGCATTCTACTCTCAATTTTTTTGGAAGAGAACAATAACACGCAGCGCTCAGCACATTTGTTTATGTGCTGAAAATTCGAGGTTAAATTGCCGGCTAGTAAACAAGCAAAAACAATAGGCAGTGCTCAACGCCAAAAATGATGTTGATGGTGCCATTTTAAATGGTTATGAATCAAAAAGGATTATAAACATTAAAGGATTAAAATATGATAGGTTCAGAGAGAAATAAAAATAATAAAAAAATAATATTTACCAAACATTACATGGAAAAGCGAAATAAAGGCTAATGCAACTAGAATATCTATAATTCTAAAATTAATCATGTAATAAAATATGAATTATTATTTTGCAAAGAATTTTTTTTTTATGGAAAAGAGTAAAACTTGCATTATATTGTATATTTATTCAAATGACTCC
This sequence comes from Anastrepha obliqua, assembly GCF_027943255.1. Classification (NCBI taxonomy): domain Eukaryota; kingdom Metazoa; phylum Arthropoda; class Insecta; order Diptera; family Tephritidae; genus Anastrepha; species Anastrepha obliqua. The sequence continues at coordinate 79,358,006 of NC_072894.1, forward strand.
CTTTGCTGATTACACATCATTTCGTACTCTAAACCTATTTGTTTAGTACATTCACGTGAGTTTTGAATCTTAAATCATCAATGGCTATTTCAATTTTCCTTCTCAACTCTTGAGTTGTCTGCGTATGGTTAGCGTAACATTTCACAAAAAAATAGTCTGATGGTGGCAAAACGAAGCTTCCAAGCAGCCAATTAACATCGACTGATAATTCTATTTTGCATATTCGGTTTCGATATTTCCGATCGTTATTCAAACAAAAACCAAAAAACGACTCAACATAAACTAAACTTCTGGCACATAACGAGTGTTAGTGTAGCTGATAATGTAAAAAAAAAATAAAATAAAATCAATACTTGGAATACCCTGTATTATAGTTACATTATATTTTTTTAGCTCTATATTTGGCTCTATAATACTAATATTCTGTATAATTATTAATACTTTTTTCGTTTTTTTGAATTCTCCGCACATAGAATGTTTTTAAATTTTAATATAGAAATGTCATTTATGTACTTTTCGTATGCAACATAGTAAATTATCCAACACACATATGAATTTCGTGTTAATATGTATGCACTAAAAATGATGAGTAGATAAAATAGAAGAAAACCAACGTCATTACAATGGTAACAAATTTGCAGCTTACGGCAACAAACATAAATAGATTTAACTGAAAAGTAGTTCTAAAATCAATACGCATTAATGCCTATTTATGGGATGTAAATAAGGACCGGACAGCTATTAACTCTAACTTTTAATGAGCTTTTCGTGGGCAGGGCATTAAGGACAGTCGTTGGTATACAACTAATTATTGCAGTATTTTTTGGAAACAAAACAACTAATTGTGGATAAAATTACGGTCTAAAAATAATTGTCCAAATTTTCTAGTGATTTCCCAAAAGCTGTAGTTAAAAATGATTGTACTGGGTTGCCCATATTCGACGGACCCAATTTTTTTGATTTTGACGATAATAATCATTTTATTTGGTTCAAGTAGATTTGTTGACATCACTTTTGAATAATACCTATATCTTTCAAATGACCGCCTTGAGCCTGTACGGCGTATTGTGCCCGTTTTGCAGCATTTTCCATAGTTTTAGCTAACATTTCGACTGGAATAGCGGCTATTTCCTCACGGATGTTGTTCTTGGGCTCTTCTATGGTTTTTGGCTTATTAATATAAAGCTTTGATTTTAAATATCCCCACAAGAAGAAGTCAGGTGGCGTTAAATCGGGCGAAAGCGGGGGCCAGTCAAAACCGCGATTTTTCGACATCAAACGACGAGGAAACAATTTCTTCAAAAAATCGATTGTGGTGCGAGCTGTGTGTGGTGGAGCGCCGTCTTGTTGAAACCAGAACTGCCTCATACGCTTTCGACGAATAATTGGCATCACAAAAGCGGTTATTATATCGCGATAACGCTCCTGATTGACGGTAACAGCTTGACCTTCTTCATTTTCGAAGAAAAACGGTCCAATAATCGCTGCACCAAACAGTGACTTTTTCGTCGTAAAGAGGTACCTCTTGAATTTCGTGAGGATTTTCAGTGGCGTAAATAAGGCAACTTTGCTTGTTTACCGTCCCATTCAATAAAAAATGAGCCTCATCGGACATGATGATTTTGTTCTTCTTCTTATTTTAACTTCTTTTGTTAAATGTAAATTTCAACAATTTGGGAGCGCTTGCGTGGCATGTACTGTTCCATGGTAAAAATCTGCTTGGACTGACGCTTCCGACGCGGTATGCCATTAAGCGATCTAACGTCTCTGTCAAAAAATACAGGGTTGCCAGAAGGGTCCGTCTAATATGGGCAGCCCTGTTCGTGAGTTAAAAACAGCACAGTTTAGTAACGAAGAATTTTGCACTACAACGAAAATTATTTGCAGATATATTTAAAATTAAGTTATAGTAAATAAAGAAATAAATACATAAATAAAAAAGAAAAACTCAATGGTTCAAAAGCTTAAAGTCTCTAAATTTAAGGTTTCTAGACACATTTTTTTATAAAAAAACTAGAAAACCCGGCGAACTCCGTTTCGCCACCAGATGGCTTCCTTTTTGTAACACTTCGTTTGGGGATTAAAAGATGAAGAAAAATTATTTTTTTTTTGTTTTATATTTGAAAAGGAAAATTTTTATTTCCTTTCACAACAGTAATGAATTCATTTCGATTACAAAAATGAAGTGTAATTTAGTTGAACTTCTCTAAGTAAAAAAGGAAAAATAATCCAAAGTAAATACTGAATCGAAAGTAAACACTGAATCGTTATATGTATTCACAAGTTGTCCGTTTCATTGAAGTGCTCTTTGGCAAACCACATTTTTTGTTCTTTGGTCTGACGTTAACACAACCAAAGCGGATGGTTTCCCAACACGTGAACACGCAACGTATAGCTGCCCATGTGAAAAACATGGGCGATCCCGAAAACACTAAGCGATCGGCCTCGCGACTTGTTAATTGTTGGATAATTTACTACATTATCGGGATTTGTTATGGAATCAACGGATTTGTATGTCACCAAACCGCCATCGATTTTTGATTGAGTGGTGAAATTCAGTGCGTGTACATCATTATTCTTTCCGGCGAGAATTGCTCGTTAACTTAACCAAGCATAATTCTGATAGTTCTCGCTAATGTTTGGGAAAACATTTTCAATAAGAGCTAACTGAGAGTCTACAAATCGGCAAAAGTCGTTTGTAAGACTAATTAATCCAGCTGTCGCATCAACTGGGACTTTTCCATTTCCAACAGCTAACATTTGTTTGGAAAATTATGCATCACTTTGATCTATTTGAAGTTGACTCTCATATTACTGGTTAGCGATAACGCTTTTACGTTATTCCACAAAGGTGATGCCTTCAGGCAAGCATTCAATTCATCTGCAGGTATTCCACGGCAAGGTCTGCCTGAAATCGCCTGTCAACAATATCATCAAGCCGCCAAAATTTGCAAAATACGCGTGATTAATTTGACGGTTTCCAATTGAACTGTTAGGAAATGAATAACTTTAACCTCAATTTCACAATTCCACAGTGAACACAATACCGGTTTTAAGTTAGCGTTTAAAAAAACGTGTGCATAATAAATGTCACAGGAAATTAACTGAGCAGAGTACATGCTATAAACCTCACGGAGCCCGAGACCATTCCAATGTTTTTTGAAGGAAAAATAGTAGGAAAATTCGCCCCAAAATTCATTTGAGTTTTTGAAGCATTTTATTCCGCGAATTTTTTTTCCTTTTGTTTTTAATTCATATAGAAATTATCACATTAATAAATAAAAAAATGTTGGGTTTTTGTATTCAGGTCACTGACGCCGATGCTACAATGCCCGCCCATTGAGAAGCCCCCTGCGACCTTCCTGAAAGAATTGAGTGTACATCCGCCATTTTGAATAATTAAAATAAAAAAAATTCTATATTTTGTATAAATAAACTGTATGCCAATTTTGAAAAAAATATATTGACTTCTTTATTTTAAATAATTTTAATGAAAATCAGGGAAAATATGGCCGTTTACAAGTATCTGCCCCTTAACATTCCCTTCAGTTGCAACTTGGACTAACTCATTTTTGTTGGCCGCCAATCACCATTTTTCACCCCATGCGCAGACTTTGTTTACCTTTAGCCCCGGGTTCATAATCAAATATCCAAGCTTCATCTCTCAAATATCCAAGGTTCATCTCTGAATACTTGGCAACAAATCCTCACCGATCGATTTTCGATGAGAGTCACTCATCTGCGCCAGTAAAAAATTAATTTCGAAAAACTTTAACCAAACGAGCTATCGACTTCAAACCTGCTCTGCCACTAACGAAAAATCTCCGTTCCACCGGCTTGTAATCACGAGCGATGCAGTCTTCCGAGCAACATACCAATGAACTTCTATGACGTAATTGCCATCGCCTCTTCGATTCTTTACAATCGTTTAGCAGTTGAACTGACAATAGCTTTATATTAAGGCTTAGAATTCTCGTAAAAATCTCGAAATGCCATTGTCGGTAATGTTAAACTGTTTATAGCAGCATTTCCCACAAACAAGTGCGCTTTTATAAATTTCAATTACGTATTTAAATGTATTTTAATGTCTTATATTTAAAGTATAATTCTAATGACTTCTTGCCGGAATTTCTAACTTTGGCGCATGGTAATAAAACAAAGCAGTTTATCGCGCGTTTGCAAGGCAACACAGCTGCCTCGTAGATATCCCGGCACTATGAGATGCTAGCACTTGTTGTCTCCTGCTGTTTCAGCTTTGCGCTTCAAATCTTTGCTTACTTTCTATCTGGCATTATTGTGCTGTACTAAGTTCGCTTTAATGTTCAGCGCGACCAGCAGCATTGCCGATATTTTGGATTTTTCCTTGGCTTCTTTCGACCCCTCCATCTTTTATCCCTCGAATTTTTATTTGTTTTACTTCATTGCTTGTTGTCAACATGTAATTTTATTACATCTTCGCTTTTCTTAACGCTCAATTTAAGCTATATTACTTTTTTTTCTTAGGTCGGCTGTTCGCTTGTCTAATATATGTTTTTAGTTGTTCCGTTATTCTATTTCGTATTCTTTGCTGCACAGCTTGACTTTTGTCAGTAAAACATAACACCCACGTTTTAGAGACTTCAACCTACACTCAAATTAAAACTTGAATCTTAAGCTAAGATTCCATTATCTGCGCAATGTAACGATTTTCGTCGCATATCATGTACAAGAACAAAGTGAACGCTCACAAATTTTCATCAAAATCAATACTTCTATGTCACGCACTTTTGCCTAATGTAGAACAATCGATTTGTACGAATTGCTCCAATTTTTATCTGCTACTTTTGCATCGATCAAAGTCGGCAACCAGTTTAACAGCTGGTGAGAAAAGCATTGGAAGCGATACTGGAAGAAAATGAACCGAATTAGAGAAATTTTTATGTATTGTATTATTTTTAATTAATTGCTAAACTCGGCCAAAATCGCTTATGTATATGTATGTATTGAATAATTTGTACTGCCAAGACGATTCATCAGTTGTTGATATGAATCAGTATTCATACTCCTGGCGGCTAGTGTTTTCTTCGTTGCATATACCACAACCTTGGTTGCCTTCTATTGCATTTTCAACGGCTGAGTAGGGTACTTTATAATCGGGATTTTTCGTTATTAATAAAAATTATTTGTCGAGTTTTCTTGTTCTTAAAGGTAGTAGCACACGCCGATGACTTGGTCCTGATGGTATCGGGACCGTTTCCCTAAGTCATGGCTAAAATTTTCGTCGGTCTGGCACTGCTCAAGTGGCACTGCAGCGCCATTTTGATACCATTATGAGACCTCCAACACGCAGATTTCTACAGCCAGCCAGAGCTGTTGATATAATGGAGAAGATTGATGGGATTTAGGTTGGCTCATTGCCCCAGACCGTCGAAGAAAGAAGCTCCCAGTGACCTTAGTCGTCTAGCTGCCAAGTCCGGACATTTACAGAGAATGTGCTCAACAGTCTCCTTCTCTGAAAGGTCTCCACAGCTTCTGCAGTGGGGTTTAAATGGTAACCCTAGCTTATCCACGTTTATGCTGATCGTCCAGTGACCGGTAAAAAAAGCTAAGAGTTTGGAAATTGAATGGCGTACTTCTTTCTGATTCCTTCGTATATCGTATTGGGGCCAAAGGGTTTCCGAAATAGCACATGAAGAAATGGAGCTCCATCTTTTATGCGCTTTCCTGAGAAATAATTTGTGCAGTTCCCCTATAATAAGTTCAGTTCACTTGCTGGCAAGCTAATCAGCAATTTCATTTCCCTCTATGTTCCTATGTCCTGGAACCCAGATTAGAGAAATATTACCTGCACAGCCAAGAGATTTGATCTCCTCCATACAGGAGTTTACTAATTGCGTTCTGCACCATGGCGTCTTCAGAGCTTTAATCGCGGCTTGACTATGGGAGAAAATGTTAATATCTCCCTCGCTCCCGCGTGCCCTAAGCATTTTACAAGCCTGCAGCATCGCAAAGACTTCTGCTTGAAAAATACTAACAGTGTTCGTCAGTTTAAAGGCGGTATATAAATTGGCTAATTTAGAGAAACCCCTGCTCCGACCCCCGATTCCATCTTGAAACCGTCAGTGAAAAAAGAATCATTTACTAGAATCATATCATTATTTCAATCATTTCGTTGTTTTTAGTAACAAACTGAAACAAAAAACTATTTGTAGAGTGTGAAATTCAAAACCGCCACGTTTTGTCATTTTTTTTTTATTCTAGTAGCGAGACATGGCTACAGTCGTACTGACTAATATTTTTTTGGTTTTTGTGTTTCAGATGAATAGCAGAGCCAAAATTGACAACACCGTCCGGGTCCAATTTTTCGATTCAGGTCCAGGATCAATATTTTTTCATTTTTGTATGTAAAAGAAGTGAAATAATAGGGATAAAAAGTGTAAATGTCGTTTTAAATTTTTTTTATTGTACAAAAAAATTCCTGAAAATACCCTTAATTTTCGAGCTTTAGACCACCGGGACCCCTCAAGCATTCCAACGATCCTCAAATACATATGTTAAAGGTATCTCTGTAATAATTTGTCGGAAACTTTGCTATTGAGTTGTTAACGAATGTGGCGCTAACTTTCCTAATAGCTTTTTCATAGATAATTCTTCATGTAAAATGTGGAGCACTCATTTGTCTAAAAGAACTGTGATATCAGCAATTTCCCGCTAAGCCGAAAATAGTAGCAATATCACATCCACTCTCGCTCAATAATTTCTGGTGCAGCAAATTCCTTTAACGCTTTTTCATGAATTTTTCTTGCTGATCGACATTTCAAAACAAAGAATTTTATCACGGCACGATATTTGGTTTCTTTAGTTAAATAAAAAAAAATGTATACATGCCAACTACAAACGGCGTTTAAACAAAACATGAATTAACAGACCGAAGTAAACATTTTTGTGAGTTCAAAGGGAGGAGGAAATATTGAAATGCTGTACCAATTTTGATTCAATCTGTACCTAGTTTGTATTTATGCAAGCTAGATTAGCCTTTTTATTATTTATGTTGCAAATTTTTTCTATTACTAGGAAATCTCATCTCATTTAATGCTGTAGAGTGAAAAATTCCTTACCGGTTCAAAGTAAGAAAGGCCAAGAGTAGAAAAAGCCAGTAAACACGGACATGTATATGAATACATTCGCTTACATATGTATGTGTGTGTGGTCTTTACTACGTGAATATTTTCCATGAAAGACTTACCTGTAAAGAGAGAAAAAAGAAAAACAAAACAATTATTTCTGCAATAATTTTTAATTATTAGCATTTAATAATAAAAAAGGTAGACAGACTTGGGTGGGCGTTAATTTGCATTTGCTGCTAATTCCTAATTAAGCCCTCTAAATATGCATTAGAGTTAATGAGAATGCACAAAATTTCATTTGTTTGGCAGCACCGTTCAAAATTTACATCTCTTTACAATAACATCGAATCGCTACTTCTCTGCATGCTTTGTTTGTGCTCTGCTGGCTTGGCTAAAAATTTGCGTGTGAGAGCAACAACAAAGTTTCGAGCAAGATTCGTCACTAGCGAGTAGGGTTGCATCAAAGCGAATTGAAAACTGAAGGGGGCGTCTTCCCAAAGCAGTAACTTTATCTTTCACGAGTTTGATAAGTCTGACGTCAGGCTCCTTTCCAATACAAAAAAAAAAAAACGAACAAAATAAACAAAAGGAAGAGAAGTGGCATGCTTGTGAAAATTCAGGGTATGCCTTGGTAATATTGTGATTTGTGATATTTAAATTAAACAAGTTAATGGAAACGAAGTGCCGCGTGTTAAATTGTGGAAGCACAAAGGAATATAAAGTCCCTACATACAGGTGTTTGCATTTTTATGCGAATGACGCGCAGGCAAGAATGCCTTAGTATAATTTCCAGAATTTAGTGGTTTCTATTGAAATAATTATCCTTCCTTTTGCTCGCTTATTCATAGGTTCTGACGACACAGTGAATTCGGACTATATATACTATATCATTCCTGAGGTCGTACCGCAATTACAACAGTTACAAGCAAAACCACTTTCTTACCAATGTGAATTGACTGTAAATTTTAAAGATTTTTTCCGCACAAATGAATTTTCGATTTGTTTTCACTATGAGCTGTTATTGTTGTTTTAACAGTAATAGAAGCCCTGTCAGTGTAGGATGAAGCACCGGTCGCCTTCGTCTGCTCATCTGAAGGTAGGCCCAGGAAACATTTTGTTTCGACAGGTTGTGTCCAGAGGGAGAAAGGTGTTAGATGAGTAGGTTTTAGAGGGCACGTGAAAAGGTGGTTAGTGTCGTTCGGGGTGCTTTCACATGCCGGACATATAAGGTTGTCAAAAAAGTCTTGCGGTATTTTTATTGAATTTTCAATTGTTCATAAAATTGGTTATAATAATGCGATTTAAGTCAAATATGCGCCGTTTTGTTCGATGACGAGTTCCCAACGAGATGCCAACTTCATAATGCCCCTCTTATAGAAGCTCGCTTCCCTATTGTCAAAAAACTCGGAGAGCCAATTTTCACAGGACTCTCTTGAGGACAACTTCCGACTACCAAGCTCGTTCGCCATGGACAGAAATAGGTGGTAATCACTTGGTGCGAGATCCGGACTATACGGTGGATGCAAAAGAACCTCCCATCCGAGCTCCTGGAGCTTCTGGCGCGTCACCAAAGATGTGTGTGGCCTGGCGTTGTCCTGATGGAAGACAATTCGGCCTCTGTTGATCAAAGATGGCCTCTTCTGCATGAGTGCTGCATTCAAGCGGTCCAGTTGTTGGCAGTACAGGTCCGAATTGAGCGTTTGGCCATAGGGGAACAGCTCATAGTGGATGATTCCCTGCCAATCCCACCAAACACACAGAAGAACCTTCCTGGCCGTCAATCCAGGCTTGGCCACCGTCTGGGCTGCTTCACCGCTTTTCGAACACGACCGTTTGCGCTTCACGTTGTCGTAAGTGACCCACTTTTCATCGCCAGTCACCATCCGCTTCAAAAACGGGTCGATTTTGTTGCGATTCGCATGCATCCATACGGGCAAAAATGTTTTTTTGCGTCAAGTCGTGTGGCACCCATACATCGAGCTTCTTTTTGAATCCAAGCTTCTTCAAATGGTTTATAACGGTTTGATGACTCATGCCGAGCTCTTGGCCGATGCTACGGCTGCTACTATGCCGGTCTCTTTCGATCAATTCAGCGATTTTATCGCAATTTTTGACGACAGGCCTTCCGGACCGTGGCGCATCTTCGATCACCTCTGCACCAGAACGAAAACGTTGAAACCATCGTTGTGCGGTGGAAATGGAAACTGTATCGGGTCCATAAACTGCACAAATTTTATTGGCAGCATGAGATGCATTTTTGCCTTTATCGTAGTAGTACTGTAAAATATGCCGTATTTTCTCTTTATTTTGCTCCATGTTTGCGATGCTATAACTCACGAACGACTTAAAGCAAACAACAATTAATCAAACACGTGTTAGCACGTGAAAAGAGCTTTCCAAAAAGCTCTAGCGGGAACCGATGCGATGAATACAACTAGAACTACGCGCTTGTAAAGACAAGCTTGCGGAAATACCGCAAGACTTTTTTGACAACCTTATATGTTTTGTATGACGGGGTCAATTCTGGATAAGTAGGAGTTTAACCTGTTACAAAATTCAGAACGTAGTTGTACCAAGCTAACGCAGGTCTCTCGGAGTAGCTGAAGCTCTTCATCTGGTTGGACTCCCATTATGGCATTCGGGGGTCGGGTGCTTAAGAAGGTGGTGACAGTCTCCCGGTGAATGTCGTTTAATGACTGTCTAAACATTGTCTGGTCCAGTAGATTTCCGTCAGTTTTGTCCTGGCTCTCACTATGAGCTGTCTTATAACTCAGTGCTGCCAAGCAACTCATTAAGTGCCACCAAACAAATATCGTTTTCGGCAGCTCTTTTACAGTGATGCCAACGTATTTGCAACTCGCTAACGAATACGGCTAAAATTCTTATTGTATACTTCGTCTCGTCTTTTCGCCAAGCGTTAGCAAGTGGCGAATAGATAAATTATCTGGTACAAATAAAGATACTTGGTGGCACTAGAAAAGAGCGGCCAAAAATTATACTACTGTGGGCAAAAAGTAAGGTGAATTTATTTGTCAAACTTCGACGGATTAAAATTTCGCTCTAGTTATTTTTTCCATGAGTTGGCAGCACTGTTAATAACATCTGGGCTAACTTTCATGTGAATGTCATTATCAGTAATATATTTACGCTTGTGTTTACCAAACGACCAAGAGTGCATTTTTCGATTTTTACAATTTCTGATTTGATTGAGCAGAGAAGTGCCATCAAATTTTGTATGCGGAATGAAATTTCGGCTGCGGAAACGTTTAGCATGTTGCAGAAGGCATTTGGTGATTCGACCATGTCGCAGAAAAATGTTTATTAGTGGTACAAAGACTTCAAAGAGGGTCGAGAACGTGTTGATGACTTGGAGCGCTCCGGACGACCATCGACGTCAACAGATGACCAACACGTCAATAAAGTGAAGGAGTTAGTGCTCAAAAATCGTTTGTTGACTGTTAAAGACCTTACTGATATGATCAGAATATCAGAAGGATCTGTGAAAACCATTTTTAAAGACCATTTGAGCCTACGAAAAGTCAAATCTCGTTTGGTACCGAAAACTCTCAATTTCTTGGAAAAAAGTCGTCGCGTTGATGTGTGTGAAACAATGCTTTCAGACTATCAGGACAAGTTCAAATGCATCATTACGGAAGATGAGACTTGGATTTATGCTTACAACCCTGAAACAACTGACCAATCAAGCGAATATCTTGCTAAAGGCGAAGCCAGACCGAAAAGAGTACGTCAAAGTCGTTCAAAAATAAAGGTCATGATGACAGTTTTTTTCGATTTTCGTGGAGTGGTGCACTATGAATTCCTTCCACCAGGAAAAACTGTTAATAAGGAATATTATTTGAGCGTTATGCTTCGATTACGTGAAGCAATTCGTCTAAAAAGACCAGATTTATGAGCCAACAACTCTTGGTTTTTGCATCACGATAATGCACCGTCTCACACTGCACTCGTTCTTCATGACCATTTCACCAAAAATTCCACGCATATCGTTCCGAAACCACCGTATTCGCCTGATTTGGCTCCGTGTGACTTCTGGCTATTCCCAAAACTCAAGAGATCACTCCGGGGAACGCGTTTCGAGTCGATTGGGGAGATAAAAGCTGAATCGAAGAAGGTGCTGATGGCTATACCGTAAATGGACTATTTGGCATGATTCGAGGATTGGAAAATCTTTGGCATAAGTGTATTTCATCGAGAGGGGATTATTTTGAAGGAGATGAAATTGATTTACAAGAATAAATAAAGATTTTTCATTTTACAACCAAATTCACCTTACTTTTTGCCCACAGTAGTATCTGCTTGGAAACACTTAATGAGTATTCGTTAGTCTACGTCCATGCACAGATTCATTTGTTACTTCAACTCGCTACTTGTGATGTTCGTGCTCTATCCACACCGTTTGTGCTCTCGTTCCTCTCAATGTTGTTGTTGACTATAGTCTAAAAACTAACTATTGTTCTTGAAACGGAGTTTGCAGCATTGAAAATAGTGAGTTACAGCAGTTTTATGTGGTACTACCATACTGGCTAGCGACGAATCTTGCTCCATAACTCTGTTGTTGCTTTCATATTCAAATTTTTCCTCAAATAAGCAGAGCCCACACATAGCGAGCAGAGAAGTGGCGATTCGAAGGCGCCTATTGTTAATGACTCATTTTTTTGATTTTGCATCTGACTGTTTGCAGCATTTTGGCCCAACTAAAGCGGTTAAAGCAGTACAGACAGAGAATCGCATGCCATTGCGGATCTGCAACGTACTTTAATATAAAACCGAATCAAGTGTTTGCTAAGTGCACAAAATCATCATGAATGCGCATTGGCCCTTCCGTCTGCCTCACCTATAACCCTGCCACCATCTGCCGTCGTGTAAGATTTACTATTAATGGAGCGATAATTCACAAATATTGTAATTATATTTACAATCTTCTATAAACATTTGCTTTTATTATTTACCTAAAATATTTCCACATGTGCCTATGCACACGAATACATACATAAGTGCAGACAAAATGGATACTTGTTCACATTCTGACTGTTGTTGTCACTTCGTTTGCGACAATTTATTGGTCTTAATATGTTGTAATGGTCATAAAGTGCAAAATGGCGGCAATTAATCAAATGGAATTTTGAAATAGTTATAAAATGAGTTCAAGGATTTTCACATTTTAGGCAATGCAAATTCCAGCACACATTCAAATGCTTGTAAATATACACAAGAATTAGTAAACACATGGACGTGAATGTGTGTGCAGAAGGAATATTGACGCAAGGTAAAGTGTGCAATTATTCATGTGAATGCAATCAAACAAGCCAGCACGCATGCATGCATTTATACATAAGCAAGGATGACACATACCCTGCAGAGATAAACGCTAGGGGAATTAGAATACTGCCAGTTGACATTTCATCGCAACCAGTTCGCGTGCGATCTTTTTTCTAAGTTAGTAAGTCGTCTTTTTAACACGTCGATGCCCTATGAAATGTCAATTGGGCGGCCATACAAAATATCAGTTCATACTAGCCAAAAAGTCGAGCGCAATATGTCTCTTTTACTATATTTAAATTAAAAACATTCTACTAAGGCAAACGTTAGCCGTATAACGACACTTTTGTTAAAGGGCTGCTATGCGCTGGTGTTGCAACTCTAGAAATACTGTTCAGTACGTCACTTCGCTGTAGTGGTTTTACCGATGTCTGGGAAGTTGCTTCGGTAAATCCAATTTACAAATGTGGAAATAAGAGTGATGTAAAGGGTGTTTAAATTTCAAGGGCCGATGTTGAATGCAAACCACACCTAAACGTCAAGTTTTTTTCGGCGTTTCATTTGACAGTTTTCAATTTCAGACTAACTCAATTTGAACCATGGAAAGATACACAATCGAGCAACGCGTTAAAGTTATTCAGGCTTATTATGAAAATGGGCGTTCAAATCAAAACGCGATATGCACTTCAATTTCAGTGATGAGGCACATTTTCACCTCAGTGGATTCGTCAATAAGCAGAATTGCCGCATTTGGGCGAATGATAATCCAAGAGTGATTGCCGAAAAACCAATGCACTCACAAAGAGTGACTGTTTGGTGCGGTTTATGGACCGGCGGCATCATTGGGCCGTATTTTTTTGCAAAATGAGGCCGGCCAGGCAGTTACTGTGAATAGTGTTCGCTGTCGTGAGATGATAACGAACTTTTTATGGCCCGAACTGGAAGATATGGATGTGGACGATATGTGGTTTCAACAGGACGGTGCCACTTGTCACACAACTAACGAAACAATGGCTTTTTTGCGCGAAAAATTTGACGGCCGAATAAACTCACGTCGCGGCGATGTCAATTGGCTGCCAAGATCATGTGATTTGACACCGTTGGACTTCTTTCATTGGGGTTATTTGAAAGATAAGATGTATGTCAATAAGCCAGCAACAGTTCAAGAGCTGAAGGATGAGATAATTCGGCACATTAACGGCATAGAACCTCAATTATACCTCAGCGTCATCGGAAATTTGGATCATCGGATGAAGGTGTGCCACCGAGACCGCGGCGGCCATTTGACCGATATTTTGTTCCATACAATTGAGCCACGCCAATATAATCACAATAAGGAGAAATGATAATAATTTCCTAAAAAAAGTTGTATTTTATTCAAAATCAACACCGGCCCTTCAAACTTAACCACCCTTTATGCAATTAAGGACCTTTATCTACACTCTCTAATATTATATTTCGGAGCTATTCAAATTCATCGTTAGGGATAAGATTTATTAAAAATCTTATTGCATTAAAATTATTGAATTTTTTTCACACAGCGTTCTGCAGCTTCGAATCTTGCAGTTGTTAGTGAATCTCATCTCAGCGTTTTCTGCTGGATGTCAAGTCGACTGCATCTACACGGATTACTCCAAAGATTTTGAAAAAGTCTCTCATAAGATTCTGATTCATAAAATAGCTTCTCTAGGCTTTCACGATTTTTTTTTGCCAAGGCCTGAGTTGCATTTAAAGGGTTGCATATGTCCAGCAGCGCCAAAAATGCGCTAAAAGAAAAATTGTTTTTAGAAATGACAACAAAAGAAATAAATATACAAAAATTTCATGCTTAAACTTTATAAAAAAATTAATTTTAATTTTTCTTTACAAAAATTGGTATATAAAAAATCACTCAACGCAAAGTACAATGCAAAAAAGTTGCTCCAGGGTCTGCCTCATTTCTCATTGAAATTTTTATAGAATAAATTTGTAGTTATAGTCTGTCGAACCGGATTTTTGAATTTCGAAAAACTTTGCAATTTACGGCATTTAAAAAAGTATGCGTTTTACGTCATAGGTCAATGTCACACTTTAATTATGTTTATACAATTTTTTAATAAAAATATCAAAAATCAAATCTTTCAAATATTTGGAAAAAACCGCATCAAAAAATATTAGACACCGTATGAGTTATCATGCAGACTGTGCCGAAAAAAGTAGTTTCGAGAAAAACGAGTTTAAAGTTTGAGGTACAGGAGCGCGCAGGCAGCTCTCTACCTAGTTAATGGGCTGTAGAAGCAATAATATTCAGAATTCCCGTATGAAAATTTCACAGTATATTCTTAAGATTCTATACTTTCGAAATATTGAAAAAAATCGATTTTTTGAAAGTTCTGGACGTATGTAACTCTATAAGTAATAAGTGGTGTTGTTTCTATTGACGGCGATGACTTGAAAATTTACTCGTCAGTAAATTCTGCAGATGATATGTTGAATCTTCAAGTTTAGATTGAAAATCTTTATTTGCGTTGCGCTAAATCTCATCTTTGCTTAAATATTAAATAATACCTTCATGCCACATATTCAAAATCGCGTTTTATTTTAGAAAGCCCATATAGTGTTGCTAACCATGTCCTGTGGATTGTTCATCAAATAAAAGACTTCGGTGTTATTTTTGATTCGAAATTTACATTCAGTAATCACACTAACTTTATAATTTCTAAATCTTATGCGTTGCTTGGTTTCATTCGGAGGAATAGTTTAGAGTTGCCTTATACATTAAAATTGATTTACACCTCTTTTGTACGTTCTCACCTTGTCTATGCTGCTATTACTTGGGGGTTTTGTTAATAATTCTCAATCAACAGGATTAAGAATATTATATTAAAAAAGATTTTTTCTAAGATTGCTTTGCGGTCTTTAAAATTTACTGAACATCTCCACCATATAATGCTCGTTTAAATAATACATGGGCCAAACACATGTTTTATTGCATTCACCTCTTTTTCAGTTAGTCCTCACTTTAGAAAGACAGCTGTTAAAATTTCATGATATTAATATATAATAATTTGTTCCTGAGTCTTTGTGCTAAGACTGACGCTACTTTTGCTATTTTCGAAACTATGGATAAAAAAGGAACTTCGTGTTTCAATTTTACACTACTTCTTGATGAGAAAAACCACCGTTCGACCGAAGCAAGGGTTTGAAAAGTGTTACGTGGACTCCACTCCATCAGAAACAACAATAAAACGATGGTTTGCTGACTTCAAAAGTGGTCGTACAGACGCCGATGATGCACAACGCAGTGGACAACAAAATGAAGCGGTAACACCAGAAAAATAAAAAAAAATCCACAAAATCGTTTTGAAATTGAAATTGCGTGAGTTAGCTGACATCGTAAAGATATCAAAATAATGTTTTTTTGGCTTCTTTGAATATTGTACTATGAGAAAGCTCTGTTTAAAGTGGGTGTTGCGTTTGCTCACTGTTGACCAAAAAAAACAAAGTGTTGATGATTCTGAGCAGTGTTTGGCCATATTTAAATGCAATAACATGGATCCATCACCTCACTTCGGAATCAAAACGATCGTCACCTGAGTGGACATCAAATGGTGAACCTCGTCTAAAGCGCCCGAAAGCACACCAATCGGCTGCGAAGGTTATGACCTCGATATTTTGGAATGTGCTTGGTCTAATACTCGTCTAATACTCTACTATCTTAAGGGGTTAGGGGTAGTCAGAGGCCCGAAAAAATG
The DNA here is from genome assembly GCF_027943255.1 of Anastrepha obliqua. Taxonomy (NCBI): domain Eukaryota; kingdom Metazoa; phylum Arthropoda; class Insecta; order Diptera; family Tephritidae; genus Anastrepha; species Anastrepha obliqua. Next base: position 79,374,126 of record NC_072894.1, read on the forward strand.
ATGATTTTCACGAATTTTTTTTTGCTACTTAATTAATTTATTTAACAAAAAAAAAAAACATAGCATAAAAACATCATGTTTTAACTTGACTTCACCAAAATTTCAAAAAAAAGAATTAATAATTGCAAAAGTTATCGCTGTTTGTGTGAAGCCCGTTTCTCCAGAAGTCCCTTGCGGTGAACATCACAAGTCCTTGCAGATTCATCTAAAACCAATCGGACAAGAAAAATTAGTTTTATTAATAGATAATCTTGTGCCTGATCGATGCTTTTTTTTTTTTCAAAATGAACAAAATGGCGGCCTCAGAAAATTTTTTCCAGATTTTAGAGCAAAAAACCAACAGTTAATTGTTAAAAAAAAATCGAAATTTTTGGAAAAAAAAAAAATCCTTCGATCAGGCACAAGTTTTTTATGTTTTTCAAAAGCTGTATAAATTTTATTGAAATCTACGTAGCGGTTTTTAAGTTACAGTGTTCACCAGTTTGAAAAACATAGTTTTGAGAAAAACGCATTTAAAGTTTTGCTATCGGCTCCGGAGCGGCCGAGCGCCCTTTGTTAATTGTTGAATAACTTGAAAAGTATTTGTCGGATTCACTTCAAATTTTTACACAATATTTTTAAAACATTATACTTTAAGAAAATGCAAAAAAAAAAATAAATTTTTTGAAAATTCTGACTACCCCTAGCCCCTTAAGAAGGGAAATACGATCAACAGAGAATATTATATAGCGGATGGGAGCGTTTGTAGACCGAAATTGCAAAAATAGGTCCACATATCGCAAAGAATTTTTTTTATCAAGACAACGCAGCATGTCTCAAATCATTCACAACAACAGCTAAACTACATGAATTGAACTTCGAATCGCTCCCAGATCCACCGTATTGGACAGATTTGGCCCTCAGCGCCTACTGTCGGTTCGCAAACCTAATAAAAATTCTCCTCGGTAAGAAATTTCGCTCGGATGGAGAAGTTATCGCTGAAATTGAGGCTTATTTCGAGGCAAAAGATAAATCGTTCTAAAAAAGTGTTAAGTAGTCTTTGGCTGTTAAGTGTTTTTCCGCGCTGCTCCTCCTATTTCTGCTGTACGTATATTATATTGGTTGTTCCGCAAATGGAGGAACCTACAGTTTTAAGCTGACTCCAAACGGCGAATGATTTTTAATGAGAAGTTTTGTTAATGCAGAATACACTCGCGACCGCTATTAGAAAAAACTGGTCTTATCATTTCGCTGTTTCATGCACGGAGAATCGAGCATACGCACTTCCGAATGGTAGTCACGCACCGCGTCACGGCGGCCACTTGTAATGCTCATTTGCTTCTTTTAAATCTCAAATTTCTGTTTTCTCTTTAACTTTTGTATAGCATATGGCATTATAAAGGCAGATTTTTACTGTGGTGCCGTTCTGGAGAAAATAAATTTTAATGTTCCAAGAAGAGAGCTTCGAAATTGCTAACCTTTCTATGGAAGTAATAACTAAACGAGTTTAACCTGATCTCATCTCTTATGGATTTTGATTTTTTCTCACATTTCCATTGATTGCATTTCTACTTATAGTCGATTGATCTGATTTATCTGGTGGCCATATGTAGAGAACAAAGTCATTTTGAGTGCTTGCAAAAGGGCTTTAGTTGTGGAAAAAATAGAGAATTTGCATTGTTCTGCAATCCTATTGACTTTTCATACGAGGCTTTGTGCGTAAGTTCGTTTTTGATGAAAATGTATGCGATAGATTTTTTGATCTACGATAACTGTTCCGCATGCCATGAAATTGACAGTTCGCATGCGATAGACCAACGGCAATGGAGATGTGGGTTAAAGTGAACAAATTGCATGCAAATATTAATTAATTTTTTAAATTAATTAAAAATTAAACTTATCAACATATATATAATCCTTTAATGATCTCTATGCATTGCTGCATCTACAGATGAGTCTCAAATTTTTTTGAAAAACAACAAAAATCTATAATTTGCGAACAATTTTATCATTTTACTACTGGTATTATTCTTGCCAATGACGGACTGGTACGATTTCTTCTACTGAATATTAAGTGTCTGAGTTATTATGTTTCCATGCTAGTTAGTTGAGTTTGCCATTCCCTGCAGGGTAAGTTTATATATATGTGTGTATGCGTGCATGTACACAAATAACTTCGGGGAGGCGTTCGTTTGGTTGCTAAGTTGATCGTTTGCATGAATGGCCTTTTATTGGTTGCATCAGTCTTTTGTTCATTCGTTCGATCAGTGGTGATGTTATTCATGGTTTCACACACGCATGATATGGTATACTCGAATCTATCTATGAATATGAGCATGTAGGGTGATAGCTATGTATAAGAACATAAATACTCGTACACACAACTTTGCCTTGGCTAACTGAATGCGTGCAAATGTATGTGCATTAGAGAGGGTCGCTGTCTGCGCTTATAAAAATTGCATAACCACAGCCTCATCAATGAAGGGACAATCGCAAAACGGCACGGGTTTTCTGCATCATTGCGTGGAAAAATATGCAAATATGCCTCCTGAAGCAATATTCGGTGAATTCTTTCAAACATACGATGTGAAGAAATTGACCTTCAAAGAAATGGACATACATATGTTTGTATGTATGCATGTCGACTATTTCTGCATGAAATAAACAGCTCTATGGTAGCTTTAAATAATATTTCGGATGATTTATAAAAGCCATGAAGAACTCTTAAAACTTGTTGACAAAGTCGACTACATTTCTGACATTGACTTCAAAGACCGATAGAGGCACTACCTTAATTGGTTGCCAGATGAACTAATCTTAGTTATACTTTGCTTCGTTATATATCTCCATTATACGTTCAGATGTTTAATGTTGCTTACAAAACATAGCTAATGTGTGAATTACTTATACTTTGCTAAATCTGCCAGTTTGGCTATAATGTTTAGGCTCGGTTGACCCGCTCTCAGAAGTTTTGAGGGAATCAGCTGATTTGCTGGCATAACAGAGGTCATGGCAGCGGTTTGTTTGCGAAAAAACTGAGTTTGTGTTGGTGGTATACGAAAGCAGTATACGCTCATGTTACTTCATTGCCAACTGAACTAATCGTACGAGTGTGTGAATACCTGTAAAATGAGCAGGCAAAATTTGGCTGCCGAATCCCGTGCAATGTGGGAGCTGAAGATACTCTGACAATTTAGCTTCGGATGGTAAAACCGTGTAATCTATCATCCTCCGCACACAGCTTAAAATAAAAGTGGGCGCGGAATCTCTGTAGAGTAAGTTTTAGCGACATAAACTTCAGGATTCCGGAATGATAGTGAACTGTAAAATCTTGTGAAATTATCGTTTTTGAAAGCTACCCAAAAGTATTTTTCTAACAAAACGACACTAATGTGGTCAAATTGTCGGGCGAACAGACATCATTTCAAATATGGCGAATAATCGTAAAATATTGTAATATTTTCAAATGGCATGCCGCAAAAAAAAATGTATTCAAAACATCTTCCACGTAAACTTTCATAAACAAGGCGAACTTTTACAGCAATTTTCGTTTTGCGATCTACACTAATGAGGATACTCGCTAGAAAGTCCTTATTGCGAAATCCTATTGAAGCAACAACAAACAAATATGTAAAAAACAAATAAACGGATAGAAATGTGCTATTTTGGTGCAATACTTGCAACATTTGAAACCTCACTTGCATAATGGCAGTGGAAAAGGCAAGACATCAAGAAAAAGGCACGTAAACAAACAAAGTTAGATGCTTTTATACATACCTACATACATAGTATGAATGTTAGGTTAGGATTCTTACATAAACACTTATCTGACTTTAGCAGTTATTATTTTCAGAGCTCAGCCCTCATGAGACAGCAATGCGGAAAAAATTTTCTATTTTCAGCTTAAAAACAAGAAAACTATGCACTACCCATTCCATCAGAAATTTAAAGCATCCAAAACACTGTTATTTATATTTTTAGTTACTTGTTATATACTCCAGCTCTAAAACTATAATGAAGCTTAAAACCATGCGTAAATGTTTTAAGCTTCACCATAGTTTTAGAGCTGGAGTATACAACAAGTAACTAAAAATAATATATTACTAATGAGGTTGCATATAGACAGTCGAATAACTAAAACCCAATAGAGGGAAGTCATGCAGTGTGAGATTTCCACACTATTACTTCGAAGTATGCGAAGTATGCGAATCATGATCGCAAATTGGACTGAAGTTGGTAGAGATGCCAGTTAGGAACACCTAATAAGTATCACCTTCTGATCACTCTGACTTAGATTCAGTCTCAGAAAAAAGGAACCGCGATTATTCATGCAGTATAAAATATATATATTTAAAATTGTTTTACATGAAAGTATGTACAAAACTACGAGTCACAATTACTCAATAAGCCGTGTAGTCTCCATCGTTGGCATATTCTCGGCAAGCTTTGAACCAGCTTTTGTGCGTAGCTCGTCCACAAAGAGAACCAGATTTTGCTAACTTGACGCACGAGTTGGTTTAATTCGTGGACTGGCTTTCCGGCAAGATGCGTTTTCATAATTCCTCACACATTTTCACTGGGGTTGGTGTCTGGGGACTGGGAAGGCCAGTCCATTACTGCGACACTCTGCTCTTGTTTCTACAAAAATACCGCAACGAAACACTTTGCGTAATTCTCACTCATTTTTGTTTGGTTGCGTTGGCACTGGCGTCGTAGCCCAGCAAAAAGCGGAACGAAATATATCTTGCAGTTACATGAAAAAACCGGTTCTTTTCTTCTGACACAGACTGTATCTGTCGTGAATCAGACTTTATTGTTTCTCCATCAGATTTCAGCAAAGACTTTAGATGAAGACTCCTGTTAGGAGTGTTGCTCTGTGGTACTTCAGACTACATAAAACGGCAAAGTGGATTTCTAGAGATCGAATAAGTTTAAAGTTAAAAATGTCATCTAAAATTATATTTTACATATACAGTAGGTTCTGTTTTTATGTGGCTTTCTTTATGCGGTTTTGAAATAGTGCGGTTTTTTTTTAAATTACAAAATGCATGTTGACCTATCGGGAATTGTACATATAAACAAGATTCTAAACCAGCTAAGCAAAAACTCATCCCAGATTACATCAGAAATGCTAACCCTACAAGTATGGAACTGCCTGCATAACTATCTAGATCAGACGTGTACATGTCCTCAAGTGACGAAAGTGATTTTACGCCAAATCCTAAACGAACGCGCAACATGTGGGTATTGTCTGATTCTATTTCTGACGTAAATTTATTTTTCGATTCTGACGTTTCTTAAATAAAGATATAATTTTCAAAAATACAATATTTTGTTTATGCGATTTTATTTAATTATTTCAGATTCATGCGGTCTATGGAACGTATCTATAGTTATAATATGGGGCTAGTGCCCTTTTTTATGCGATTTTATTACATTATTTCAGATTTATGCGGTTTTAGCACTTTTGAAACTTATCTATAGTTTTACTATAGAACTAGTAGCTTTTTTATGCTGTTTTTTTTTTTATGTTGTTTCTTGCGGAACGTATCTACCGCATAAAAACAAAACCTACTGTACTATCAAGTAAAGTCATTACAAAAGGTCTGTAGAGTACTAAAATGTAATGCCTACGAAACATGCAGAAAAAGTCAGAGATCATAAGCCGATACCGAGTTCGACAGCAAATCTCACTCTGCTGGGTTATCAGCCATAGAAACATATACGAGCTTATGTATTGCCCAGAATTCAAGCATCTTTTGTTGAATCCGCATAATAAAGTTAGCTGAAACCAGACGAAATGGAAAAGAACCTGTGAAATCTCAAATAAGAATGCCATACAAAAAACAGGAGACCTACGAGCAAGTTAAGAAAGCCAGTCCCAATTATGGGATACATTGGCACTGTCGAGAAGCTACAGGGTGGGCCATATAGCGTTTGCTTTTTGAACCACCTATTTTTTTGAGAATGGTAACACAAATGACATGTCAAATGTGTTCATAATTTACTTAAAGGTTTGACATTTACGAAATGGGACGCTATACGCTTGAACAAATTTGGGAAATATTGAAAACATATTTCCAAAGTGGTGAGTCTTCTTCTTCTTTCCTGATTTTCACTTCGGTGGCTACGTCAATAAGCAAAATTGTCGGATTTGGGGCTCAGAAAATCCACACGTTACTGTAGAGAAGCAAATGCATCCACAACGAGCCACTTTTTGGTGCTGTTTTTGGTCTGGCGGCATCATCGGGCCATTTTTTTTCGAAAGTGAGCGAGGAGCCGCGGTTACAGTAAATGGCGAGCGTTACCGTGACATGTTCAACGAGTTGTTTCCAAAAATTGAAGAGGATGACATGGACGACATTAGGTTTCAACAGGACGATGCAGCTTGTCACACTGCCAAAGTTACACTCGAACTTTTGGCTACGGTTTTTGAAAACCGAATAATCAGCCGAAATTCCGATATCAATTGACCGCCTCGGAGTTGTGATTTAAGCCCGTTGGACTATTTTTTGTGGGAAGTCGTTAAGGACAAAGGCCATGCGAACCATCCAGAGATGAAATCGAAGTTGTCATTCATGAAATTGGAGCCCAAACAATCGAAAATGTGCTTAAAAATTGGGTTGATCGAATGGTCTACTGTAAAGCCAGTCGTGGCAGTCATTTGAACGATATTATTTTTCATTCATAAATGACAATGTTCAATCTTCAAAATAAAAACAAAAAGTTTGAAAAAATATTGATTAGTTTTTTTTTTATAGCCTATTCAAAAATGAAATATTTACATGGCCCACCCTATATAAGGTCGAATTAAGTAGCTTTGTAATACCACACTTGGGCACACCACATATAAGTATAAATAAAATGAATCTAATGAATAAATCAAATTAGTGAAAGATTTGAAATTGATCCATAAAATACATAAGTAAATTCATCGAAAATTGCAAATGGTTTGAAACCAATATCGCATTATGACAACGAGAGAAGGTGAAGTTTCCAGAAGAAAGTGTATCGAAACGACAATTCATTGGTGCTCAGGCGGAATTGTTACCAACCAGCCAACTAATCATTAAGCATTTCATGTATCTATATAAATAATATTTGGATGGAACAAATAATTCTTTCATTGCTTATAGAGCTCGTCAGTTATGCCCTACATTCCAGATGTACATTGGAGCATGAACAAAAGACGCTGCTTGACTTAAATCTAAGCTGGAATGCATATCAAAATAAAGAAAGAAGAAAGAAATATCAGAGCAATGGTTCCTAGACTTTGGCATTCACCTTCTAACAAAAGTCCTCTGATATGCGCAACGCAAGCTTCACACGCAAATATGTTTGTGTAAAAGCCTCTGTATGCCAAAGATAAGTATACTCATACATAAGCACCTACCCTAATGCATGAATGTGTGGCATTTTGTATGCATGCATGCAAGTTGACGGAAATTGAGCTGTTGGTATTTTTGCAATTAAGTTTGGTGATTTATGTTATTTCTGAAAACGACTCAACTGAATGGCTACTCTTCCGACTTGTTTCGAAAAATGGTTGCTCGTATAGCCACTAAAGCAATAAGCCAAACCGCACAGATGCACGGCAACGATGGTAGAATTTAAGGTGATTTTGCACTTAAAAATCAAAAGAGGTGGGCCATCTAAAATCCAATTTTGAACTTTTCCAATTTCATTTATTGATTATGAAAGCTGACACGGAGCATACGTAATTTTGTTTTTTTTTTACGGAAAAGAATTAAGCCTTTCTCGTATTTCTTTCTATTTGTAATATAATAAAACAAGTTTATATTTTTTTCCTGGAATGTTGGTCCAACTGCCCTCTATAGTGTCGCAGAGTTTAGCTCGTTTTTGGCATTTAATTATATCAGTCAACCGCAGGTGTGCTCTGTGATTTTCACTATGGATAAAAATATCAAGCAAAGAATGTGTCTTAAATTTTGTATTTCTTGCAGAAAGCCTACGGCGAATGTGCTTTATCAACACCACGGGTCTACGAGGGTATAAGGCTTTTGCAGAGGGCCGAGAAGTTGTGGAAGGTTTGCCCCGATCTGGTCGCCCACCAAACTCTTAAACGGATGAAATCGTCGACAAAGTCAAGGAAATAGTGCTGGAAAACCATCATTTAAGTTATACACCATCAATTGGGCATGCGACGCGTGGCTGCTCGACTCGTTCCATGAGTTGCATGTCTTTCAAAAAATTCATCGGAAGAAGCTGGCTGAAGACATGCTTGAGCAAGTGAATTCGGTCCCAACGTTTATTCAGCGCATCATAACAGGTGATGAGATGTGGGTATATGAGTTTGCCATGCAAACCAGTCAACAGGCGGCTGAATGGTGCTATCTAAATGAGCCGAAACCCAAACAACCACGTCAAAGTCGGTCAAAAGTGAAAGCCACTTGTGTTCTGTGATTATCATGCTGTTGTGCACTCGGTATTCATTTCAAATGGTTCCACGGTAAATATTAAATACTATTTGGAAGTAATCCGACGTTTGGGAGAGAATGTGCGTAGGAAACGACCCAATTTGTGGAAAGAAAACTCACGGATCTTGCTCGATGATAACGCACCGTCTCACAAGGCTCATATTGTGAACATTTGTTTGACCAAAACCTCGACAAATATCATCGAACAACCACCGTATCAGCGGATTTAGCCCAGCCTCCTGTGACTTTTTCCTTTTTCTACAACTTAAATTGCCACTCCGCGGACGCCGCTTTGAGTCGAAAGATCTCTTTAAACGCGTTTAATAGGTGCTTTGATGACTGCATTAATGGTTGGCGTGGCTATGTTTATTGCTTCGAATTTAGCCTATTTTGAAGACGACAAATTGAAATTTGATGATTAAACAATTATTTTGCGTTTTATTAAACAATTACCGGTACTTTTTTGACAGAATCTAGAATAGGAGCAAAGAAATATTTCCATTTTAGAATTATATTTGAGTATTTTTCTTTTTACTCTTGAGTACGGACTGCTAAGCCATATAAAAAAGCTATAAAATATTGCCCACACAGACACAGTGTGCCCATGCAAAGAAGCTGGGTATCAAGGAGCACAGGAGTGATCAGTATTTATTCCGCTTGCCGATATTTCAATGGTTTTGAAAATGTTTCGTTCGTAGATAAGGTAAGGGTTAAAATTCTTGAAGATACAGGCTGGGGACAAACTGGAAAACTCTAAAGACATCTTTGATTTTCACAAATTATGATGTAATCAGTATCTCACAAATTCCATGGGAAAAGTGAAGGTGTTTTTCGCTTAACTTGAAGTGGGGCAGTGAAAGTAGAGTCTTTGAGTGGACAAATGTATAATAATTATTTACAAGAACGCATTCTAAACTCCTATACTTCAAATTAAAAAAGTATTTTCCATTAAATTCGAGCTGAAAGTGGGTCGTTAACGATGGTAAAGCGTTAACGGTTGAACAGAAGGCTAAAATTGATGCCTATGATGATCAAGAACTGCCTGGAATGGAAATAGCTGAAAAATACAAAGAAGAGATAACGTTATTCAAAACTACTTGGAAAGGAAAGGAGGGTATGGAAATAAAAATAAAATAAAGTGTGACAGAAAGGCAATCAATGACCTTAACATTGGCTACGAATAGGCAAGAACAAATTTAAGAGTTGATTCCAATGCAAGTGACTTCTGTGCCAGAATTAAGGAAAAAGTGGCACCAATGCCTGTTTATCTACGATTAGATGAATATAATAGTGGAAAATTTAAACCGAAAAAAGTGCAAAAAAAAAAAAAAACTCTCTGTGGAAGGCAACAGTTTTCTCGGGCGCAACAGAGTGCAACCAAAATGGGCTTGACGGATTTATTTAATTTTTTTATAATCTAAAAAAAAACCATCACACAAACGAATCAAATGTTAAACAACTGCTATCTTTTATGATATAATATAATGCAAAACTTAAATTTAATTCAAAACTTTTGGAGATGGTTAACTAAAAAATTATTTAAGCCTGGATGGCAATTTCATGTCCCAGAATCAGTGATTTCTGTAATAAAATATGCAATACTTAACGATTCTATAAAATTCTCTTCCGAGAAGAGTTTCTGAGATAATTTGCGGAAACGAAGATAACTGAATGTGAATGAAAATAATGCTAAAATAAAAAAAATATAAACAACTTCAACTTCTCAACTTCAACTTGGTTCAATTTCATTACGCTTCTATTCAAGTGGTACAAAAATTATCCGCATTTTTTCGCTGAAATATGTGGCATAAATACATATGTGTATCATACAACATCAGCCTTTTTTTATAATTCATCACACGTCCACTCACCATCTCTACGGAACGCATTTAAGCCAATCACTGTGGTTTTTGCCTTCTTTTTGCCTCGGATATTTTATTTTATTGAATTTTGCTGCATTAAAACTATGCCAGAAAGTGTCGACTGTAGTAATTTTTCAGCTACGATGCATATATAAAAAATTGAAAAATGAAATGAAATGTTCATTAGAGTCACTAAATTCTTATATTTATGATTATTTAATGAAGGTGATTTTATTTTGATAGATATTGACAGTTCTTTTATACCCGAAATTTTGACTGTCACCCGGTGTCATACGTCCAGGACACAAATCAATTGCCGAATGCTTGAGAAGCGCTGAGAAGTATTTCGACCTCAGCGCACTGCACTTTTTGCAGAAATCAAAAATCTAGAGCTAATTAAAACAATTAAGCTAAAAATCCATATCAAATATTCCGGCTACTACATGAGATTTGTCAGCTGAACAGGGCGCTGAAAGCCACAATGCCGCGAATGTTTGATGTGGAGTTTCAGCTTCAAGGCCTAGCGCTTATCCAAAGCTATGAAAATTTTGAATTTAAAGAAAAAGTAAATATAACTTAAATAGGAACTAATACCAATGTATTTTCTGGCAAAGTATAGCGAAGAAGAGAATTAGTTTTTCAGAGAATATAATAAGAGTGCTGCCTATAGGTTAGGTTAAGTTATTGTGGTCTGGAGCCCCATTGAAATACCACTAATTTGGACTCAAGTTCTCCTCAAGTTGTGGCGAAACCACTTCATTTCTAGGATAAACGATAAAATACTGTGGATGACTGCCGATTCTAAGTCTGCCATAGTGGGCATCCAAAGAAGTATGAGTTTAGACAGCGATAACGCATTCTGGCAAGGGCGGGGCAGCGACAGATGTCATCTGAGAGAAATCCCTTCCCCTGTTCCCATTAAGGGGGGACCCTCATTTATCGGGTCAAAAAAATCGATTTTTTGGAAATAATTTTAATCTATTCTACAACTATTTAAGAATATACTTTCAAAATTTCAAGTCGATATCTGTATTTTTGAAGGAGTGACAAAATTTTTAACAGGACGCGACGGGTGGCCTGATCGCCTGTATCCAAAACTTTAAACGCGTTTTTCTCGAAACATCATTTTTCGATTTTGTGTACACAATTGAGAACGCTGTATTGAACCAATCAGGCTTTACAATAGCTCATTTTAAAGATAATTAAATTGTTTTCAATGTGACATTAAGTGTTCTTTAAAAAAAAAAGATTTTCATATTTTTTTGTAATTTTAAAGTCAATTTTTATGCATGAAAAATCACTTTTAACATAAAACTGGGTAAAAAATATCAATTTCGACATTTTTTTTTTAAATCAAAATGTCACATCGAAGGTATTATCCTAAAGTTTTAAAAAAAATTTGGTTTTTTTATTTCAGAAAAAAATTCAGAGCGCTAGAATGTACACAGATAGAATGAGGTGCCATGGACGAGGTGTATATTTCCATACTTAAAATGTTTTTTTTCTTCTCCGAAAATTTTTGTAGACAGTCAAGACATTTATTAAAGTACTTTATGAATTACAAAACGTTTGAAGTTATTTTACCTGAGAAAAAAATTCCCAAAAATGATGCATTTTTCGACCGTCTAAATGAGGGTCCCCCCTTAAGCAGCGACGGGTGCTGATACCAACCACCGTATTAATGGAAGGCGGGTCTAGACTGATGATGGACCTATTTCTGTGTTTATTCTTTTTAGACCAAACCTGTATAGTTATCCCATAAATGTGTTCGGTAGTTCATCTCCTGCCAATATGCGCGATGTTGCCCCACCTGATTTAGAGTTTGCTTTAAGATAAAGAGAATGGCATCATATTGGACCGAATTGGCTGATTTAAGATCAGTTCCCCTCTTAGCCAGCTTATCTGCGATGCAATGTCCAGGAATGTCTGTATATTCGGGAAACCAGGCAACGGTCGAGGTGCACCGCTTAGCTAGCTCATTAAGTATAACTCTACATTCAATAGCTACTTTGGAAAAAGTATCATCCCACACCGCAATATTTTTTTAGCTATTAAACCCAACTTGAAAGGCACCGCAGTAGTAGGGTAGCCGTAGACTTAAGTTCAGCTACAGCGCCTCTGAGTGGATACTACTCCCGACCGTATTATTTAGTCTTGAGCCTTTACCGCAGATAGGCACTGACCCTGGATAAATGTCCTTAAAGTTATTCCATTCACATCTTTTTGGGATTCATGCGAAAAAATTATTTTCAAAACAGAATTGTGAAGCAGTTTAGCCTCCTACACGTTGCCGGAAGCGGTTCAAGAATTTTCGAGTGCCCAAATCTGAAATCTTTCCAGGGTAGACATGCATTTAGTCAAATTGCGTTGCAATTAGCTCGAAATTCGCCACAGCTATCTGTGGGGAGAAGGTCCAGTAGAGTCTCAAGAGCCTTGGTTGGGGTGTAAAGCAGCGCGTCTGTGATAAGTAGGGATGCTGCCCTTTTGTTCTTAGATACAATGTTTTCCACTGGTGTCCACCAAACAATAGAAGAGAATAGCCTCGCAACCCCAGTGTATACTCAGTGTGGTTTTAAGCCCCATCCCTTGCCTACAGCCTCTTGACCTGTTGCCATTTGTCCATCTTTGCATCTGTTCATCAGCCCATCATAAACTTTATATACGCACGCATCTGAAATTATAACGCATTTTTATTCAAATTTCAACAGGTATTACAACTACTTGTTTGAATAAATTTAATTTTAATAATGTGATAGTTACAATGAATTATTTTCAAAATTATTTCAATAATACGCATATGGCAGAACAGATGAGCAGCAGAACACAGCAGGTGTAAATACCTTATTATATTCTGTCAAAAAAAAGAATTTGCCTTGAATTAATAAAAAAAAAAAAAAAAAACACGCAAGAATGCAGTTGCGTATCTGATTCGTCGTTTATATTCAAAATAAACGATACCCAATGGGCAAAAACAAATGAGCAAACAGCAAATTTATTTGCAGAGAAACTTCGCAAAACCTACTCTGTCAATGATGGATCTGAAGATGTTGACATCGGCTCAAATTGGATTGAAAGTGATGTCAGCATTGAGCCTGTTAGTAGTGAAGAAGTAATGTGCGAAATTTTCAAAATGAAAACCAAAAAAACGCCTGGTTTTTTGACCTCATAACTGCAGAAATTCTTTAGAGATTGCGCAATAATTGTGTTACTTGCTGTTTCAATTGATCAATTTGTGTTTTATGTTAAACTAATTTAAATTTATTATGTTCCTATTGAAGACAGTAATGATTCTGAATGCCGGAAAATCGCCGAATGAAGCGTCTTCATACCGGCCTATTTCTCTATGTTGTCCAAAGTTTTTGAACGACTGTTACTGACTCGAATGTTGCCGATTATAGAAAACTAGAGAGTTATTCCAACGCACCAATTTGGCTTTCGAAAAAATTACTCTACAATCGGCCAGGTTCACAGCGTTCTTAAAGCCATAGAGTGCGCGATAGAGGAAAATAAAGTTTGCGCAGCGGTGTTCCTTGACGTCTCGCAGGCATTTGACAAAGTTTGGCATACAGGCTCCACAAACTAAAATTGATTTTGTTCAGGAATTATTGCGAAATCCTTTCTTCCTACCTTGATGGCAGATACTTTCGTGTCAGACTTGACAACGCTTATTCTTCGTTACATAAAGCAAGCGCGGGGGTACCTCAAAGAATCCTCCTAGGTTCTCTCCTATACCTGTTATATACGCATGACTAACCGGTCAACGAGCAACACGTGACCGCAACCTTTGCAGATGAGTCGGCTATCCTAGCGAAATTGCAATCAGCGGTAAATTCTATTGCATGGGCAAAAAATGGCGTATCAAACGAAATAATTCAAAATCACTGCACATTGTATTGGGACTGAAAAAAAAACAATTTGCAAGCCAGTCCACATAAACAGGGTAAATATAGAGTATGTCAACGAAGCAAAATATCTTGGAATAACCCTTGATGCTAAACTGCGTTGGAAGGGGCGTGTCAAGAAAAAGCGTGAAGAGCTGGAATTAAAAACAAAAAAACCTTTTTTATCTTATTGGCAGACGCTCTATTCTGTCAACGAACAACAAACTACTGCTATATAATCAAATTCTTAAACTGGTCTGTACGTATGGCATTCAGCTTGGAGATGCTCAAGCGAATCTTGCATTACTATTATTCAACCATTCCAAAATAAAGTGTTGCGCAACATCATCAATGCTCCATACTATGTGAGAAATCTCGACCTCCATCGTGATCTTGGTATGCTGCCCGTCACTGACATGGCAAAAAAGTATGCCACAGACAACGTTTAAGGGGGGGGTAGGGTCACAAAATCGAAATTTTTTTTCTTCACTCATCTTATAGTAAATCATTTCAAGAATGTTGTGTCAAAATTTTAAGTGGATCGGAGCAGAACTCTCAAAGTTATAGCCTTTGTAGGCACTCTACCTCGAATGCGGAGCATCGATAATTTCTCAGAGTCATTTTTTCAAACGCGTTTTTCCCGAAACGACTTCTTAAAAGTCGGTGCCAATCACAACTCCGAAACTATTCAACCGATTCTTTTCAAATTTGGCACACGTTTTCTAAATCAAAAATACCTCCCCCCTACACTGTTTTTTTTTTATTTTTTGTTTTTTAAGGTTGTTTTTCACTTACAAATATGGCGAAATTTTTCGCCAAAAATGCTCGTTTTACGTTTTTTTGCCACCAAAACTACAAAAATGAAAAAAAAAAGTTTTTATTAATGTAGGGGGGAGCATTACGTCATACTATAACTGAAAAATTCGACTTTTTTAGTTTCAGATGATTCTACGACGAATGCCGATTGGCACCGCAGAGCACCTCTCGAAAAACATATCTCCAAAAAAACTCTGTCATGGGCTTATTTGTCAATATTTTATTATTAATTTTTTTTTAAAAACTTATTGAAAATATGTACAATAACATGCAACTGATTTTATTAAAGTATCTTAAGCCATATTTCTGTAAAAAATTCACAAAAAAAGTGTTTTTTTTTTAGCGCTAAACCCTACCTCCCCCTTAAGTAATATACATATAGCGACGCTGAAGCATTGGCTTTGCTCCAGCCAAATACACATCGTCGGCGGCTCAAGCGTAAAACAGTTTTAGACCAGATGGGCACCCAGTAGCAGCTGCACCTAATATACATATTTATACATTCATAATGAATTTATGAATATTGAGGCATCTTAGTTTTTCCTTTTTTAATATATATGTTCAATAAAAATTGGTCGTTAGTATTTTTATTTAGTTGCAAGTTCTAAACGTTATTCTGATTATGCTTTAAGATGCATTAAAAAAAAAATATATATATATATTTATAAAATTATAATACAGAATATTTATAATTTAATAATTTTTAGAAAACTTCTGGGCATGCAATTATCTTGCATATAAAGCGCATGTTCGAAAATTTACCAAAAATCAACGTAATTTTTGAGCGATTTTAAATGTATACTTTGTTATATAAGAATTACACGGACTATTTAACTGTATACCTAATACTAAAAATACTTTGCTGATCTGATTAAAAAATTGAAAATTTTAATGACATTTTTTTGCAACTTGTTAAATTTTAGAGAATTTTCTCAAAATGAGCTTTGATTAATACGATTTTGGTTACAAAATGAATTATATTTTTTCAGAAATTAGCGAAAAAGTTAAAACATAAAAAATAGCAAATATTGTCGAATGATAAAGTGACTTACTATAATTATGTGAGCAGAAGTATATATAAGAGTAGAATAACTGCCAATTAATTTTAATGAATTGACAATTTGAATTCCGATGAACTACGACTATAATTTGTCAAGTAGTAATGAGCATGCAAATGTACATATAGGTATAAGTACTTATATACATCCATTTATCGAACGCATGCAAATCCCCCAAAGGCGTTTAGCAGATTCTTTGAATTTCGAAAACATAATTTATTCTACCAATTGCTATTTCATATTTTTAATCGCATGCGTAAACATACATTATCAAGTATGAAAAGCAATTCACTTAATTGATTTAATACTATTAGTGCTTACTCTGCATATCAAACCCTAATGGTAATCGCATTAATTAAAATTTATTTCGCCGTACACGACATGAAATTGTGCATCAGTGCTTTTGCCGCGAGAAGTCAAGCAATCTCACATAAGTGCATACGTATGTACATAACTTAGCACGTAACTACATACACTGCGCTCAATAGCTTAACTTATTGACAAATTTTGACATTTTGCTTGCTTCCTATTTAATTTAAATTATTTTACTGTAAAAATATAATTAAATATTTATACAAAACCTATCGAAATTGAAGTTTCCAACTTTGTGCAAAATTCAAAAGAAAAAAAGGAAAAATCGAAAATTTTAATCGAAATTACACACTTTTTAATCATAATTTTAAAAAATTTGGAGTAAACAGTTTTAGCATCCACTGAATGTTGTGCGGTGTGTCTATGTAATGGGTGCTTGATATTTTTTTATAGGCTACATGCAGTATGGAGTTATGATGCACAGCTATGGGCATGCGCCAGTCAAAGTACGAAAACCCAGATCCAACAGTTCCAAAATAAGGTCCTTAGGTGCATTGTCAAGGCACCAAGTTACTGCAGAAGTTCCGACAATGAGCGCGACCTTAAAATAACCTCCGTCAACCCTGAAATCGCAAAAATTGCAGTGTCCCATAAAGAAAGATTAATAAACCACAACAATGAAGAAGAAAATAATTTGATTAAAACTGACGGACTAATACGAAGACTCAGGCACTAAACCGCGCGATCTCATACTTCCATAGAAATGCTTTCTATTATGCAGAGTGAAAATTGTGAAATTGTGTCGAGGAGTCCAAAGGACTTTCTGAGTCCTTCGTATATTGTACTACGGGCCAAGGGTTGTCGCAATGACACATGAAGAAATGGAGCTCCATCTTTTCTGCGCTTTCCTGAGAAATAATTTGTTCAGTCCCCCTTTCACAACTGTCAGAGGGATGCCGATGACTGGGTGGGAGGTCTCTGAGGCCAAATCAGTTCCCTTCCTGGCAAGCTCATCAACAATTTCATATCCCCCTATGTCCTGGAACCCCGATCAGAGAAATATTACCTGCACACCCAAGATATTTGATATCCTCCTTATAGGAGTTTACTAGTTTCGTTCTGCACCATGGGGTCGTCAGAGCTTTGTTCGCGGCTTGACTATCGGAGAAAATGTTAATATCTCCCTCGTTCCCGCGTTTCCTAAGTATTTTGTATGCCTGCAGGACCACAAAGCCTTCTGGTTGAAAAACACTAGCAGTGTTCTCCAGTTTAAAGGAGATAGATAAATTGGCTGATTTGGTGAAAACCCCTTGCTTTGCAGCAGATTTTGCGCACACTCTGTATAGACTTATGAAGCTAGTGATATGCACCCCACTTCCTTACTTCGATTCTCTTCAGAGGCTTGTTTTGGAGCTTCTAAAATAATAGCGCGTGCTTCTTTACTTCCTTCTCATTTCCACTACTGGCCTGCCACTTCTCTCAAGTTTCTCATATCATAAAGTGAGAATTTGAAAGCATATCGAAACGCATAATTCCAAAAACTTTTCCTAAATTATTAGTATTGTTACTTCACCAAATATTTCGAACTCATTTGCTTTTCAGCCAAAAATTCACAATTCTCTGTCTCTGCCTTCAGGCTCAATACAAATAAGTGTGCATCTTCATTAATTCTTTGGCACAAAGCTATTGAAAGTTCAACCAGAGTTTCGCCACAGTAAATATTATATTAATATGCAAAATATTTGTTCATCCAGTTCATAGTATCTATTGAGTTGAGTTGAAACCAAAATTGCACTTATATTGGCACGCAAAATGCCCACAAGTGGCTTTAAGTAATACCATAAAAGCTTCAATGGCCAATAATATTAACAGCCATATGAAAAAAAAACATAGACACATATGTACACAAGAGGTAAGGAAGGGCTAAATTCGGGCCGAACCACGCGCACTTTTATTCAAAATTAGTCTTTCATCGCATTTCTTGTTTTTGTGTTCATCATTTGCTCCAAATGTAAATAAATGCATTTATAACGTAGCTTTCACTTTTTTCTTTTTATTTTAAAATTACTATTATACAGAAAATGGGCGTGGTTATTTGCCGATTTTACCCTTTTTGAAATCAGTCTAACTTGGGCAAAGAATAATATTTGTAGTTAGTTTCATTGAAATATATTAATTTTTACTCCATTCCTATCATAATTCTGAGCCTTTTGGTATATACATGCACACATACAAGGTGGCGCAAAATTAATCACCCCAGCAAATGGCGTCATATGATAATCATGTTTGACACTAGTAAAGTCTGCAAAAAGACAAGCAATGGAACGCGTAAAGACCGAAATAAAGATTTCCATCACTCAAAAAATTGTTTTTTCTTTAGTATAAAAGTTATTAAAAAACACTATTGGATGATTAATTTTGCGCCACCGTGTATATTCATGTCTATATTTATTACGATTCCATTGTGCTACTACAGACAACCGTTATATTAACCAAGTTGTAATACCCTTCTGCATACTAGCGCGCGCGGGTATAAAAAAATTACAGGTATGTGCCACACTTTTAAAACTTACGACATGTCGGTGGCACATTTGAGCCGTCTGTGTATTGGTTAGTTTAAAAGCCCTTAATTGCATGCACGCTCACGCACATTCAATTTTCAGCAGCAGGTGGTGTCAAGCACAAATAAAAACAAATACCCATCAGCACATTTTTTTAATATTCTGTTATTGTGCAGATTTGTAAATTACTTTGGGTAAATTTTAAATATTGGTTGTTATCATTGCTCACATGCTACTACGAGTATCTTTTCTACAGAGGACTGAGATTAACTACGACGTTAGTTTCATGCAAAAAACAAAATTTATGAAGGAGGATGACAAAAAAGCTAACACATTGAATCAGTAGGCGGTCATTTTTGTCGTTGAGGGGTTAAGGGTAGTCAGAATTTTCAAAAAATTGGATTCTTTTTTTTACGTTTTCTTAAAGTATAATATCTTAAAAATGTTGTGTGACAATTTGAAGTGAAGCAAGCAACCGACTCATGGGTTTTATTGTTATGAATGTCCATTGTGATCTAGGCAACAGCAAGCCGATATTTTGGAAGCTTCTATGACGGCTGAAGAACTATTGTATGGCCCAGGAATATTCGTTTAACTCTACATAAATCAATAGCGAAACTTTAAATGCGTTTTTCTCAAAACTATGTTTTTTTAACCGGTCACCACTGTTACTTAAAAACCGCTTGGTAGACTTCAATAAAATTTATACTGCTTTTTATAAACGAAAAAAATTGTGCCTGATCGAAGGTGTTTTTTTTCAAAAATTTTGATATTTTCAAACAATTAGTCCCCGGTTTTTTTTCTCGAAATTCTCGAAAATATTTCCTAAGGCCGATTTTTTGTTAATTATGAAAAAAAGCTTCGATCAGGCACAAGATTATCTATTAATAAAACTAATTTCGCTTCTCCGATTGATTTTAGATGAATCTCCAAGGACTTGTGATGATCACCACGGCATCTGGATCTGGATGATATGGAGAAACGGGCTCCACACAAACAGCGACAACTTTTAGTTTTTATATATAATTTTTTTTTTTTTGAAAATTTGCTTAAGTCAAATCGAGACATGGTGTATTAATGCTATGTTTTTATTTTTGTAAAATAAAACAACTGACTAGAAAAAAAAAATGAAAGATCATCATTTTTTCGGGCATCTGAAACTCACTTCGTTGTTTCTGTCTCCAAAAACAAAATAGAAGTTTTCCTAGAGATTCCGTCAAAGCAACATGCCATCCGCGGCTCATTGTGTAATTTTATAAAAAAGATAGAAGCTTGGCAAAATATTCACCGTTAATCATTACAAAAGCGAGGGAGTCCCAAAATCTACATACATTTAACCCTCTTTTTACACGATAGATACGTTCCCAAAAAAATCGTGTAAGAAGATAATTGAAAACTATATAAATCTTTATTTTTTTTTTGAGTTCCCTAAAGAATTTATTTCGTGCTTACAAAGTTTAGGTTATTAAATGTATTATAAGAAATAAATTATTAAATAGCGGGAGCAAAATCTACCGAATCTCATGAGTCGAAAAATCTCACTCTATTTGCTCTATTAGATCCAAGAAAAATTCATAGAATATTGGAAATCGTATTAAAACCGAACAATTCGTGTAAAATGAGATTTAGGTGCATATGTATATAGTTCTTAAGCGTGCGAAAAGAAAGTGTGACAGTGAAAGGATTTCATTGATTTATTGACTAATTGGGGCTTACCCAACCTTAAGGGTAAGTGCAACAATAAGGATAACAAAAGCCGGGGTGACGTCGCTGCAGAAGTACGAAAGGTCAAAAAAACTAAAAAAAAAACACAAAAAAAAAACAACAAGCGCCAAAAAAAGCTAGGCCACCGGAACACACCGTTGACTAAATATCTAAAATAAAGTCGCAATGCCGATAGACGAGTTGAAATTTCCAAAAACACTCATAAGTTGTTCTTATCACATCTCAGGTGCCTGGAAATTATCGATTTTTGTATTAAACACGATTCAAAATGTGAAATTAAAATTCAAGCACAAATTTGAAGTCTCACGCAAAAAAGGAAGTGCTGTAAATCGCATTATCAGAGAAAAGAATTTCGAAGTCTTAGTTCTAGCAAAGTAGTCTTGGAGTGAACAAAGAAGTAAACTAGAAGGAATGTTTGGGCAAAGTTGTGATACCTTTCCTTAATGAGTACCCATCTGATGGCAACCATGCCTTCGGGCCTAACAAGGAGTCATCCCATTACGCCGTTAAAACGCAGAAGTTTTCAAAAAAGCAAAAAGATGATTTTGCACCAAAGAGCGGACTACCGTAAATTTGACTCAATGATGTGTAGTAGAGGATTTCTTTGGAAATTTAAGGTTGATGGTTCACAACAACAATACCTGAAGAGTCTAAAATAGCGAAGAGCTCAAAAAATGATTTTTGTTTGTATGTCTAAAAAAGACAGAAATGCCGTTCAGCAGCTATTCAAAAGTACCCGCACAAGGCTCTAATATCAAAGGATTAATAAAAAAAAATTTTAAGCTTTAAATTTTTTTTCTGTGTGCTCGGAAGTAATTCAAAAAAATAATAAAATAATTCAAAAAATTTAATTCTAAACATTTGAAAAAAATTTATTTGTGATTTAGGAAACTAAAAGTTGTTTTCTATAAATTTGAGCACTGTTTGATGTAAAAATGCAGGAAAAGCTGATAACATGTTTTTGTTTTCATTTCGATTTTTTTCAAAAATTCGATCGATGGTTGGATTTTTTTTTTTGATTAAATTATATATTGACCTTAAGTTGGATATAGTCTAAAGTGGAAGGACCTACAGATTGATGCCAAAAAGCAGATGGTTTTTAAGAGGAGCTTTTTCATGGCAGAAAAACACTCTGAAGTTTGTCACAGCCTGCTGAGGGCGACAGCTCTAGAAAAAAAACACCTCTGCAATTATTTATTTATACAGGGTGGCTGATGAAAGCCGCTACCAAAAAAAATTGAATCACTTTTTTTCTTTTTAAGTTATCTGTTCCATTTTTGTTTTAATTTGCAGATTGATCTTTAAAATTTATTCAAATGGATAACAGGGACACGCAAACAAGAATTTGGATAGTCCGCCGCTATCACGCACTGGAGTCCGTAGTTTTGGTACAGAGAGAGTACAGGCGGATGTTTGGCGGCGATCCCCCGAGCAGATGGACCATAATGAGACTGGTGAATAATTTTGCTGAGCAAGGAACAGTCGCAAGAAGGCTTTATCATCGAAACCCACCAGTTCGGACGGAGGAAACGATCGCTGCTGTAACTGCAGCTATACAAAGCAATCCAAGGGTTTCAACAAGAAGCTTATCTGCTCAACTTGGTGTCAGCCGACAGTCTTTGCAAACAATAATGCACAAAGATTTAGACTTATTTCCCTACAAAATTCAAATGGTTAACAAACTGAATGCAGCAGACTTGCCGATTCGCTTGGAATTTTGCCAGAAGATCCTGCAAATGGTGGATCCAAAACATTTTAAACTGCCTTTTCATGTCTGATGAGGCCCATTTCGATTTAAACGGCAATGTGAACAAACAAAATTGTCGAATATGGAGTACTTCTAACCCACAGATACTCCACGAGACGGAATTGCATCCTCTTCGCGTGACAGTGTGGTGTGCGGTTTCTTCACGCTGTATTGTCGGGCCTTATTTTTTTGAAGAAAATGGTCACACCGTTACGGTTACTGGAGACCGTTATTTGAAAATGCTGAAAGAATTTTTCTATCCAGAACTACGCCGAAAGAGAATTCCTTTCAACTCTGTGTGGTTTCAACAAGATGGGGCAACGTCTCACATAGCCCAGACTGTTATGACAGAGTTGCGACGAAAATTTCCCAATAAACTGATTTCAAGAAACTCCGAATTTCGTTGGCCCCCCAGGTCGCCTGGCCTTACTGCACCTGACTTATTCTTGTGGGGTTTATGTAAACAAGAAGTTTATAAAACAAAGCCAACAAATTTGGATGAACTAAAACAATCCATTCGGGCAACAATTGCGGCTATTCCTGTCGCAACTCTCAAAGCAGCAATGAACAACTTTTTACTAAGATGCCGCACTTGTGCCGCACACGACCACTATCGAGCAGCTGAATATTGAGCTATAAAATATGCACTTAACATTAGTCGCTTTATCAATCATTGCTTTCCTTCTTGCTTTTTCAAATGTATGCCAAAGATAGAAACAAATTATTTTGCTAAAAAGATCGCCAAACCGTGAACAAAATTTATTCAAGTTTTTGGAACTATTCCTTTCGATTTCATGTCCGATATCTTAGTGAGAAGTAGTTGTAGGGAGGTCTGCGAAAATAAAAGGAAATTTAAAACTGGAGAGATAAGTTATTCCGTCCATGTCAAAGTTTAGTCGGGACACAAAACTAGAGAAATAAAGTTTCACATATAATTTTCAATCCCTATACAAAGGTTTTTAACTGAGATACAGCTTTGAAAATCACTGAAGTTGGGTTTTTTTGTTTTATTCCTTAATTTTAGCGGCAGCCGAGACTACCATTCGGAGTACGTAGGTTCGAATTTCCGTAAAACACCAAAATGAAAAAAAGTTTCTTCTTCCTAGGCAGGCAATGTCAAACCTCCGAGAGTATTTCTGCCATGAAAAAGGTCTTCATAAACTAATCTGCCGTTCGGAGACGGCTATTTGGCTATTTGTGGAAAAATATGAAGACGCACAGCAAAAATTGGAGGGGGAGCCCGGCCAAACACCTAACGGAAGTGTACGCGCCATTTTTTTATTTTTTTTTTTTTTAATTCAATTTTTGATTCAATTTCAAATCAGACAAATGCTTACTTATTTATTTCGAAATTAAAATATTCCTTCAATATCAAAGGGTTTTTTGGTAATGCATATTGTTTTAGTTATAAGCAATTTCGGAATAAATTTTTAGGTAAAAAATTTTTCATATGCCCACAATCGTTCAAAAGGCGACAGAAGGAACTTCAATATATATTTTTTTATTAATAGTTTTTAACAAAAAAAAAATTAAAACCTTTTCTGGCTGCGTGTCCAACTAGCTTGATTTTGTTTCAATTGGTTTTAAAAATTATTCTTTAACCTTTAAAGTTCAGTTAATAAATAAAAAAATATATATTTAGTTTCGCTAATTTTTTCAGTTTAGTTAAATTTTGAACTAAATTACGTTTTGATGCTCTAGACGCTAAAGTGGTTGACGAAAAGGCTAACAGTTACACATTTTTCAATGCATTCAAGTTTTTGATACGCCAGTACATATTTTTAATTTCTCCGGACTCGACTTCCGACACATCAGTAAAAAAACTAAAAAAAAAAAGTAATAGACGCACCCACGATGCACAGAATGCAGAGGAGTGGCCAACATCAGACCGTTAACCGGTTCTCAGCGATTTTGAAGTAATCGGGTGACTTAACCGGGGTCATGACAGCGGTTTGATTACGAAAAAACTGAGGTTGTGTTGGTGAACAACGAATGATTCGACGATTGCGTAATCTATCATCCATCAGCTAGACCGGTATCTTATTGGCAGCGTATGTTGAGTAATTCAGCAGTTACAAAAGATTAAGAAAAATACAATAAACATGTACCTATTTTTGTGCTTTATTACTATATTATAACAGCGCTCCACGCGCTAGTTGACATGGTTGAGAAATCACTTCACTATAAGGAATACACCCTCGCTGCCTTTCTAGACATCGAGGGTTCAATAATATATATCCGGAGGCTATTATAACTTTGCTAACGGAAATGGGTGTAAACAGGGCACTAGTCTCGTTTATAGAACGAATGCTGACTGGGCGAACGATAAGCGCAAATCTGGGTGACACATCCACCAAGAAATTCCCGATCAGGGGTACACAAGGTGGGCTAATCTCTCCACTTCTGTGGAACTTAACTGCCAATAATCTTCTTCAAGAACTTGAAAAAATGGGAGGGGAAAATAATCTCATATGTCGATCATTTTGTTATAGCAATATCGGGGAAACACCTTCCAACATTATGCGATCTTCAACCAAGATCCCTTAAGAGACTATCACTTTGGTATAAAAGTCGAGGACTTGAAGTAAATCCGGAAAAAACGGATCTGATACGAGGGGTGCCTTTTATATTTCGGGATTTGGCAACCCTGGTGTTGCAATCTGGCAACTGACAGCTGTATCGCATAGTTTGACATTTTTTGCCTTTTACGTACTCAGAACGTTTTGAAATACCAGCGCTATTTGTGTTGTTTACAGTAACTTAAAAGATTCATCTCGGTCCAAAAATGGAATTAAATCGTGAACATTTTCGTGCGATTATTTTTTACAACTTTCAACGTGGATTAACTCAGCAACATTGCATGGATGAACTTAATTCATTTTTTGGCGATGAAGCTCCATCAACGACCAGTGTTTATCGATGGTATGGTGAATTCAGTCGTGGTCGTAGTTCACTCCAAAACGAATTTCGTGAAGGTCGTCCAAAATCAGTTGTTGTTCCGAAAACCATTGATGCTGCCCGCGAACTGATATTGCAAGATCGACATATGACCTACCGTGAGATAGAGACAATCTTAGGCATTAGTGTGACCAGCATACATTCAATATTGCATAAACATTTGACTGTCAAAAAAATTTTTTCGCGTTGGATCCCACACAATTTGTCTATCGCTCAAAAAAAGGCTCGTGTCGATTGGTCGAAGGAAATGCTCAAAAAATACGATCGCGGGGCTTCGAAACATGTCCATGACATCGTGACAGGCGATAAATTATGGATTTACGTGTATGAGCCCGAAAGTAAACAGCAGTCGACTGTATGGGTGTTTCAAGATGAGCCAAATCCAACAAAAGTTGTTCGCGCACGAAGCACTTCCAAGCAAATGGTCGCCTGTTTTTTCGGAAAAACTGGACATGTCGCAACCGTACCTCTAGAACAACGCAGAACAGTAAATTCTGAGTGGTACACAACCATTTGTTTGCCAGTTGTCTTCCAAGAAATTAGGAAAACCAATCGCCAAAGACGGATCCCTATTCACCAGGACAATGCGAGCTCTCACATATCGGCTCAAACAACTGCATTTTTGAGCACCCAAAACATCGAATTAATGGGTCATCCGCCATATAGTCCTGACTTGGCACCGAATGACTTCTTTTTATTCCCGTACGTAAAAAACAAACTGAGAGGTCAACGTTTTTCTACACCTGAAGAAGCGGTTGCGGCGTTCAGAATGCATGTTTTGGAGGTACCTCATTCAGAGTGGCAAAAGTGCTTCGACAATTGGTTCAAACGCATGCAAAAGTGTATAGATCTTCATGGAGAATATTTTGAAAAACAATAAAGTGATTTTCGATGATTAAAATTTGTTTTTGTTCTCTATTCCCGAAATATAAAAGGCACCCCTCGTACTATTTAGAACAAAACATAAAACACCTGCTCTTAAACACATAGTCCTAGGAGGGAAACCACTTAGAGTAACAGAAAAGGCGAAATATCTGGGACTTGTAGTGGAAAGGAAGCTAATAGAGTCGCAGATAGAGTACGTAAATCTATGATGGCATTGTATTCCTGCGGAAGGCTAATTGGAAAGAAATAGGGAAAGAAATGGAACGCAGAATGATATACTGGCTGTACTATGGTATTGTAATAAGGTGGAATGCCTTTGAGAAGGGGGTGAACATCAAAAAACTTGACAAGGTTCAGAGACTAGCATCTAGACTAACAGGAGCGATGTCAACCACACGATGGAAAGCATTATATGCGACATTAAACTTCCTGCCGGTAGATCTGCAGGCAAAATATATTGCGCGTAGCACGGAAATAAGGCTGAACACTCTAAGTAAGTGGTCAAATAAGAGCTACGGTCACGGCAAAATCCTGGCTGGCACTTCGGAGATTCTCGGATTGGTGGACTATGCACTCCCGCCTACACTTGCCATTACAACGTTCACGACCCTCCTACCCTCAAGGGAAGAGTGGGAACGGGACGATGTAAGACAGGGCGAGTCTATCCATGTATACACAGAAGGATCAAAGCTGGTGGGCAGGGTGGGCGGAGGTGTATACTCCGAGCATCTGGGGATCTCCTTCAGTTTTCGGCTCCCCGACTCCTGTAGTGTGATCTCTTAACGAGATGGCTGAGTCATTTCGCCTAAGGATAATATGGGTTCCTGGTCATCGCCACTTTGAGGGTAAGTGTAGAGCCGATGAACTAGCGAGACTCGGCACCAAGTTGACCGATGAGTATATAGACAATGACATAGGCATACTCTTACAAACATGTAAGCTACTTATCATTGAAGAGCCTGAGTGTCTCCCACAGGACAACCGCTTCAACCTAAGCTAACCTACTATTATTATCTTTTTCCCCGTAGTGCCTGATATGGAGCAAAAGGCCTCGAATTATTATTATTATTTTATTTTTATTTTATACCTATTGTAAATATAAAGAAAACATATTGAAAGGTATAGCCTGAAAAAATTTCCAGCAAATCCGCAAGCAAACTTAAAACTTTTTTTTTGGAATTTACACATAAATTTGTTTCTGGAAACATAAAAGATAAGCGTCGTACAAAACAAGAAAAACATAAACCCATTAGCTCTAAGCGAGCATCGTTTCCTTTGTTTGTAGTTACACAACTTCTATCAAGGCCTACATTTTTACAATTAAATATCAAAAATAGTTGAACTCAAGCATCACTAATAGAAACAGGTCAGTATTTTTGTAAATAGAAACTCCCTAATTAAAAATAACATATAAATACATATGCATATATATTCGCCGCTGAACTAAAAGAAAACACCAAAAGGCCAGTTAAGGGCTAATTAGGTCACAGTAATAAGATATCTCATTTATTTTTCATATTCCACGTTTTTCCAGCTGGTTACCGTTACCTTTGTATTCATATGAAATTTTTTATACGTAAAAAAAAATTATATACACCATTTAATTGCATCGTTGATTCATAGTTGTAAACCAATTTTAACATTTTCCGCTCATCCATTTCGCGCTATTCATTGATTCGCACTTACACCAATTAAAAGATGATTTACGCTGCTTTTTCCATTTATACAGAAATCACTGGATGCATCATAAGAGCGAATAATTTTCAATGCAATTCATTTGCTTCGTTCATATTCGCCACCTTACTCTGCCAGTAGCTTTGCAAATTTTGTAAAACAGGTTCACAGTTCCTTCTTTCCAGCGCAGACGCAAGCACAAATTGCACTGAATTTCGTGCTAAAGGACAGCGAGGTGCGAACATTAATGCGAACGAAGGGAGACGGCGGGTAACAGACGTGCGAGCGCCACGGCTACCAAAGTCGCATTGAAGTGAAGTGAAGCCAATGGTAATTTGAGGCGATTCAGATTTCATTACATTGTTTCATATATACATACACATATACAATTAGAGATATGTACATACAAAAATTTTGTTCCGACTGTGTGCATTAACGCATTTTCCGCATTTGCCTCAACTTCAGCTGTATACAAAGCTGAAATAATTTGCGTATAGTTTTAATTGTATTAAGTTGAGGTTTAACTGGCATTTCCGTTCTTATAATTAGTATTTCAAGAGCTTGTCAGTTAATTCATAAAGCCTTTGCTGCACGCCTATTTGCCCTTTTTTCGATTTGTTTACTTATATAAAATTTTTGTGAATGTGATTTATGTTGAGGGTGCTGCGTCCTATAAGTTAATTTATTCATGCATGCACCGAAAATATTTACTCAAAAGAATTTGTAAATTTTGAAATTTGCTTAATGTTTCGAAATCTCAATGGTCATCTCATGACCTTCTCTTATACATCTGTGCATATGTGTGCCTTTCCATGCGAGGGTTGCCAATCGCGAAATTTCGGGATTCCAGCTTTTCTAAGTCCCTAGGATATATAATTTCTTTCCGATCATATTAAAGGGATAGGAAAAGCGCCTTTAATAGCAAACAAGCAACACTTAGAAGCATTTGATGTTTACAACACTTTTGCGCTGGAAATCACCTCCGCTTTTTGTATTCAATGTTCAACTCCTCAAATTACTGAAACTTTAATAGCCGTTCTTTATCAACTTTTTTATTAATTAATTTCTTTATTGCGACCTGTTTTTAAACTTTAAGCAATATTTGTACTTAAAGCTATTTAATTAATTTAAGAGACATTTGTGAAATGCACCCAGTGATGTAAACTATTTACTAATTTTATGATAAATAATAGTATAGACTAATTTGTTATGATGGGGTCTGAAACCTGCTATGGTCCTATGGATATACACAGCACTTATCAGACCAATCATCACTTACGCCTCTATAGTCTTGTCCACAATCCGGGAACTACAGGCTGCAAAGAAGTGTATGTTTATGCATCACGGGTGCCATGAGTACAACCTCTGGTGATGCCCTAAATGCTATGCTTGATTTGCTCCCCCTGGATCTTAAGATACAACAGGAAGCAATAAAAGCAATGTGTAGACTCCATAAATATGGTTTCTGGCACGAAGATGGAACTTCGGGACACAGAGAAATCTTTAAGTTGCTGTCGGAGCAGTATCCACTGTTTTTGGCACCTAAAGATGACCTGATACCCACAGTTTCATTCGGAAGGAAATTTGATGTCAGATTTCCATTGCGTGAGCAATGGAGCAATCCAGAATGCATGCAGGAAGGTTTGGCGGATATTTTCTTTACCGATGGGTCCAAGACTGAAATATGGTCTGGAGCCGGATGGTACTTAAACGATAGTAATAAGTATCACTATGCTATGGGGGGAATGGCAACTGTTTTCCAAACAGAAGTTTTTGCCATCCTAAAAGTAGCCGAATGGATAATCGAGAGGAGATGGAGCGGGAAACAGATTGGAGTCTTCAGTGACAGTCAGGCTGCATTGAAGGCCCTGGAGAACGCGAAGCAAACCTCAAAGATTGTTCAAGAATGTAAGAAGAAGCTTAATTCTGTCGCAAGACAAAACAGGCTAGTACTTATATGGGTTCCGGGACCCTCCGGTGTTCAAGGAAACGAAATTGCCGACGAATTGGCCAACCGTAGATCAGCGGTTCCCCCAGCGGTTCAGGGCCAGAGTCAATAATCAGGAATCAAGAATTGGATCAACGATTATGTAGGCAATCTACATAAAGAGCGATGGTCAGGTCTAGAACGCTGCAGAACTGCAAAGTGTTTTGTGACAAGTCCGAACAGAAAACTGTCAAACTTTCTACTAAAATTTGGAAGAAAAAACGTTCGGTTGATGGTCGGTATTATTACAGGACACAAACCCATGGGGTCAGCATATGACCACCATTGGAATCATTGAGGACCCAATGTGCCTGCCTTGCTTGGAGGAGGCGGATAGCACTGAGCACTTTCTCTGTGAGTGTCCTGCCTTTGCTAGAGCAAGGCTACGAATATTGGGTTCCGATGTCATGAGAACTAGTAATATTCGTTCTCTAAAACTGGAGGATATTTACAGATTTGCCAAAGAGTCTGGAAAATTCTCACAGGACTAACTATCTCTATCTCTGTCTCTTCAATTCAATTTCAGTTTATTATGATGTGTTGATACTGATACTGATACTGATACTGTTGTAGACTTCCTCCTGAGTCTGGTGAAGATGATAGGATTTGCAATTATTTCTGTGA
Source organism: Anastrepha obliqua (assembly GCF_027943255.1). Taxonomy (NCBI): domain Eukaryota; kingdom Metazoa; phylum Arthropoda; class Insecta; order Diptera; family Tephritidae; genus Anastrepha; species Anastrepha obliqua. The sequence continues at coordinate 79,404,633 of NC_072894.1, forward strand.
CAAGGGGCTTTGAATGCGATTGGAGTCGAGAGTTGTGTGATGTAGCATACTTTCTTATTTTTTCAGTTAGTGTAGGTACTTTGAGATCTCGATGAATTTGTGCATTTGTGATATAATAAGGGGCGTTTAAGATCATTCTGAGGGGTTTCGACTGCATTCTTTGAAGTATTTCGATGTTTGAGTTAGCTGCAGTGCCCCAAAGTTGGATGCCATATGTCTATATCGGTTGAGTAAGGTCAGATCTTATTTTCGAGAGAAACATGAGAATTTCGATGTAGTAACCAAAATAGGCTTCCGAGTGTGATTCGTAGAGCCTTCCGTTTGGTGAAGATATGGGTTTTCTATGTATGTAAGTTTGCTATCAAGATGCATGCCGAGATATTTTGTGACGTTAGTTTGGGGAATAATTGTATTATTGAGCTTAACTGGTGGACAAATTTTTCGATTGTGATGTAAAAGTGAATTGGAAAGATTTTGTCTCGTTTGGCGTAATGCGCCATTCTTTCAACCAGTGAGTTATTTTTTCAAGTCCTTTTTGTAGTTTTTGGGAGGCCACATGAGGTGGGAGTCAACTCTGAGTACGGAAGTGTTATCTGCAAACGTTCCGACTATTGTTTCCTCAGTAGCTGGTAGATCGTATGTGTATAGCAAGTATGACTAGGGTCCTTAATACTGCCTTGGGGTACACCAGCTGAACTTTCACGTAATTCAGACTGTGCTTCGTCTAGCTTGACAACGAAATACTAATTTTGCAGGTAGGATTTAATAAATATGCAACAATTTATTCGAGGTGTGTCTTTTATTTTATATAATATAGTTAGCCATTAGACCAAACTCGGTCAAAGGCTTGAAATAAATCGCGAAAACCGCTGTGCAGTACTGTTTTGTTCAAATGCTTCGTGTGTGCTGTTTATGAGTCTATGGATTTGTTCGATGGTACTGTGTTTCTTCCTGAAACCGAATTGGTGATTTGGGATTACATTTCGGCCTTCAATTATAGGCATCATTCTTTTGAGAAAAAGGGATTCCATTAATTAAGATGCAATAGGCAATAGACTGATGGGCCAATATGAGTCGACTTGTTCAGCGCTTTTTCCTGGTTTGAGCATAATTTTTACTTTGCTGTATGAAATGATGTTAAAATAATATGAGCGAAGAACCATCCATTTCAGATATGCACTTATAGGTATATCCTGCTAACATTATAGGTGTGAAAAAAATAATACTTATACTTATATTTATGGGTTAGTGATTTTGGATGTGTGCGATTCGATAACGAGAAAACGACTGAGTGGAGATTTGTATGCACTGAAAAAACCTCAAATTATTTTAGAGAGCTGCCAACTGTTAGAAAAGTTGAGTGAAATTAAATTAATAAGTCCTTTCAAATATTACAATACAGGCTTGAAATGAAAAACGATTTAATACAGGCTATTTGTGAAAATATTTTTGAAGAGGGTTGCCACCTGTTAGAAAAGGTATATGAAATTAAATGAATAAGTTCAATCAAATAGTACGACGTAGGGGAGAATTGAAATATGGTTTAATAGAAATTTTGAAAAATATTTTTAAGAGGGTTGCCACCTGTTGAAAAAATTAAGTTCGGGTGAAAATAATAAAATGAGAATATGGAGGCTTAAAGAAAAATGGTTGAAAAATCTTAATTTTGAATAAGTTTTGAGTAGGGTTGCCACCTGTTTAATAATTGAATGCAAAAAATTTTAAAGCACATATAAAGTAATTAAAGTAATTCAATACGGGCGTCAAAGGATATTAGTTTAAGATAACTTATTTCGGAAAATACTGTTGGAAATGGTTAAGATAATAGCGAAAGGGTTACATCAACTTAATAAACAAGTTAACTGAAATACTACTACATGGGTACCAATCGAAAGAGTTTGCAAACTCTTTATTTTGAACATATTTGTTGATAGGGTTGCCACCCTTCAAAAATTAAATTCAGGCAAATGAGCATACCAATGAATACTATTCAGCGGCTCCCAAGATTACTCACAGCTTGCCATGTGTTTTGTATATAAAGGGACGTTTGGATAATACGCAAGTATATAAAGCAATTATTAAGTTAGTGACGGCCGAGGTAACCGAATTTGGGTGCGTCACTACCAGTAGAAAGTGCACAGGTTCGAATCTTAGTGTTTTTTTTTTGTTTTTGTTTTTTTTTACGAAGTGGAAGCGTCGGAAGCCTCCCCCGTGAGTGTGGGACTTTAACCCGAACTAAACCTTCTACCGTCAAAGTACCGACGGGTGATGAAAAATGGGTGTATTTCTCCAATCATATGGTGTATTTCTCCGATCGTATGGTCCGCCCGGCCAAAAGCCAAAAACAACGGCCAAACCAAACCGCTTCGGCCGCAAGGCAATGCTGTGTGTTTTCTGGGATCAGCGTGGTATGATTTGGTACGAGCTATTAAAAACAGGTGAAGCAGTTGACGGTGCACGCTACCAACGACAATTGGCCGATTTGAACAGCGCTATACACCGAAAATGCCCAGAATATGCCGATCCGCGTCACAAAGTAATTTTTCTTGATGACAATGCACCGCCACATCAAACAAGAGCGACCCGGGAATTGGTGAAGACGCACGATTGGGAACCGCTGGTGCATGCGGCTTACTCACTAGACTTGGCATCTTCCGATTATCATTTGTTTGCATCGATGGGCCACGCACATTCCGAGCAGCGCTTCAATTCTCACGAAGAAGCCAAATAATGGCTCGATGATTAGTTTGCGGCCAAAAACGCCCAATTTTTTTGGCGCGGCATCAACAAATTGCCTGAGAGATGTAAAAAATGTGTCGCTAGCGATGGATATTATTTTGAAGATAAAATTTGTAACCATTTTTTGTTAATAAACGTTTGAAATTGAAAAAAAGTCTCATTTCATAGGTATCTATGCTCCGGATTTTCATTTGTCTTGGCACAAAATGAACATGTAACTCTATCAACATGGCCATACTTGTGGAACTATTCTCTGAAACAACCATGTCCTGTCAGGAACTGCGTGATATAAAAGTCGACAGTACCATGTTTTCCATCGACCCATGCCAGCACATTTCTAATGAGTCGATGAGTTGAATCTTTGTGCATGAAACAACAACAGATAGAAAAAGTTTTTTCGAACAGCGGTCGCCCTTCGGCAGGCGGGCGAAGTTTTTTCTTCAAAAAAACTATTTGCCGTTCACAGTCGGCTTGAAACTGTAGGTTCCTTCATTTGTGGAACAACATCCAGACGTACGCCAGGGAGGAGGAGCACGGCCACACGCCTAATACCCAATTTGATACACAATACCGCATGGAGAGCAATTGGTGGTACACTCAACTAGGAACACAAACTCATATAAATTCTATTAAGTTTTTTGTGGTAATTAAGACATTCAAAAATTATCATAATTGGTATTATAGTACTCCTAGATTTAATTATAGCAGTTGGACGTTAAGGATATTAATACAGTTATGTATTATACCTTTTGTGGTTTCAGACGAAAGGAGAGATATGTAATTATTAGTATAATGTTGCAAATTACCACCATAAATTGAATAGTCAATGAGATTATCCACTTAAATATTCGTAATTACATACGTACGGTGTCGCAGGTCAATCATACAGGAGACATGTGCACTAGACTGCTAGAGCATGCAAACATACAAGCAATGGTGCGTGCAACGGTCAGAAATACAGTTTTCCATTACTCCAAATCCTCATTTAGTAAAAAGTTATTAGATTACCAAAATGATAATTCATTTTTGTGCCACTTTATACCTATCGTATTGAGACGATGCACGATTGCTATTTTTTTAAAACTAGGTATCATTTGCTATTACTAGAATACAAAAAACAAACTATCCCCTACTAAATTTAAAATACTAAAATAAATATTGTAATAAAGATAATAAAATAATAATTATTATGATTTTATTTGATTACCTCGCAAATGAGCGCTGAAGCGGCCCTAATTGCTAAACGACGAAATCCTTCAGTTGGTGATTGACGACGTTGAAAAAAAATTAACTGCAGTTATCGCCAGTAATACTAGGGATTTCAGAAGATTATACTACGGAGAATCAATTAATATTGAAAATTAACACTATTACTGCTGCAAATTGATTTCCCTCTCTAGCAGCGTATGCCACATCATGCAAATTCACACAACTATGAATACTTTTGCCATTTTACTCATACGAGTAAACAATATGAGTACACTTTACTGCTTCCTTCGCTCAATAGCAATATAAGTCATCACTTCCGCGAATGCCGTTCCCATTTATTACGGAAATGAAGAATTTTTAATTTGCCATTTTAATTGAAAAGACAGCAACATGCAATGGCTTCAGTACAAAGGATTTTTTAATCACATTTCAATTCAAAAAAGCGGGAAAAACTGACAATGGGTTCATAAACGTAAGAACATGACATATGTGTACATGAACAAGTATGTATGTATATACTCGTGTGTATGTAACAGTCGGAAAAATTTTAATAATACACAAAACTTAATACAAAATAATGCATGAAACGAAATTACGTATACGCCACGTAGACCGGTATGCGCAACTATTACTATACTTAAGCATTGCTTCGCAGGAGTGTGAAAAACTAAAATAAATTGAAGTATTTAAAATATTGTTTATACACGAGTCTATAATTTTTGGAATGTTTGTTAATGCCCTTTAAATTGGAACTGTGAAATTTGTGAATGAACCCAGAGTGCAGTTAGATAAAACTGCTCGAGTAGGAATGAGATCCGAAAGGAAGAGGTTGCCAATTGATAATTTAACTAGTTTGAACTGCTAAGATTGGCACGATATTCCATAAGATTTGTTTATGTCAACAGAGTCTCGGAACTATTACAACAACAAATGATGCTTTTGAGTCTAGTGGAGTCCGTGTCCTAGAAAAAATTTAAATAAGAAAAAGTAAAAAGTATGGCAGGATTTTTGCTTCCTTTTTCTCTCTTATTAAATTATTTGTTTGTAAATAATTCTATATAAAAGAGCTTCCATTAGAGATACTTGAAATTATACTTACAATGAAAAAAAAATAAGTTTTATATGAAAAAATACTTAAGTAAAATCAAATTTATGGCGTACGCCAATTTCACTAGACGCCGTTTATCCATACGAGTAATATTTAAAAAAATCTTCTATGTACAAAGGGTATTTGCATGGTTGTTGTTGTAGCAGTAGCTTTCCCAGTACGGTGAGGCTCAGGAAACATGCTGTTTCGACGGTTTTGATCCAAAGTGAGAGGTGTGTTAGTTGAGTGGGCTTAAGGGGGGAGCCTGGTTTATGACGTCTAAAAATTGCATCTCTTTGCGATTTTTTTGTTTTTAAGGAAAAAATTAATTTAGCACTGCAAAGTTTTTTCTATCTTTTAATGAACATTTAAAAAGTATAAAAAATTTTTGTACTGGTTAAAATAAGTTGAAAAAAAATGTTTAACATAGAAATTACTAGAGCGCTGCAACGCTGGAGTTTCCAACTGGCGTACAAGATACAGCTCGTAATTATTATCTAAAGCAAAAAATTCAAATGGATTTCTAATTATCATGATTTTTTGTTCTAGATGAACTAAAAAAACTGAGAGAAAATTTCAACTCTTTGGAGGTTTTAAAGAAAAAAATGTCTTTCTATAAAAAAAATTCACTTCAACTTGGTATAAAAATCTTGAACAATTTTTTTTAATCTATTTTGTTAGTTCAAATAGAAGAGAATTTAATACTGAAGGGAACAAGCTATGATTCATTTCAAAAGGCTCATTAGTTTTTTTTCATTCATGTACGCCAATTCAAAGAAATCATAAAAATGAAAAGTCGAGAAAAGAAGATAAAGTTTGTACTATAGCTGTCCGGTCACAGCGTAACTACCTAAGGCTCGCCTACCTTTGGCTTTGTATCTACGGAAATATTGAGAATTGGGCTCTGTAACTTTGTGTGAATGTTCTGAAATATATTAGGAATCGCTTAAAACGAAAAAAAAAATCGATTTTTTTGACCTTATAAACCAGGCTCCCCCCTTAAGAGAGCATGTGAATAGATGGTTCGTATCGTGCGGCGTACCGTAACATGCCGGATATATATTGGTTATGTGGGACTCGATTCTGAATAAGTAGGAGTTCTACCGGCTATAATATGCGGAATGTAATTTAGCCAAAGTTACGCGGATGTCCTGAGGCAGTTGAAACTCTTCGTCTGCAATGAGTGGTGGTTGAACTCCGATGATGGCATTCGGGTGTCGGGAGTTTAGGAAGATGGTTTGATAACTGCCTGTAAACTGTATTATGTCATGTTTTGCCTTGGATCTCGTCAATGTGATGAAGAGACATCTTTTGACTCGCTTCCGAGGTGGCTCCACCTTGAGCAAGTTCCTGCAGAGATGGTTTCTGCCGTAGCAGCCCAGCAGGGTTTGCTTGTTGAGCATTGTACTATCCTTAACCGTAAGCATAACAGCCTCATTATGGAGATGTTGTACGACAGACATCAGAAGGCATCTCGTGGCTGTCTTGATAGCAGTATTTTAAGAGGTCGGAAGCTTTGTTCATTGCGAATTACATGTTCAACGCAATCAGATGGGTGCAGCGTAGTGCACTACCGACCGGCTAATTGCTTTCAATGCCGCCAGCAACATTTTTTTTGCCATTGCCCTAAGTGGTACTGGTAATTGGCGACTGCGGTTGTAGGCGCCGAAAAGAAGCTGTCGAAGGTGATCCCACACTTCCGGGTTTGCTTACGTTCTGCTGTATGAGCGTCTAACCAAGGCTAAAAAAAATCGCATTGGACAACGCATGGATTTCTATTTTATTTCGGTATTATGCAATGCTTACGGAAAGCATCCACACTATTGTCCAGTCGCGGAAGTTGATTTTTGCTTCTCAAAACTTTAGATTTGTAATTCCCACAAACACATACATATTACTTTTGTCCACAACAGCAAACCAAATAACTCAGAGAATTTTTCTACATTCTGAGCGAAATATAACTTTTCAAAGTTGATAATTGAACGACAATTAGACACTCACAGTATTATCGATACTCGATAATCACTTGGCTGTGATATTATTAGGCCAACATTCGAAATAAGGATATTAGTGCACTATAAATTACGCTGCCACATTCACTAGCTATCATTTTTCGTATCAAGCATGAATTTTTATAAATTTAGACCTTCAGCAGCAGAATATTTACCTCGTCGATCGAAAGTTTTGGCCATCCTTCCCGAAGCTAGTCTTCCACGGAAAATTGCTCTGTTTTCAATCTTTTCAACCTCTTACAAATGATCTTAAGAGATCTTATAATCGTAATCATCGAACATTTCCACTGCCTCAAATCGACATCGAAAGCCGCAAAGTATCGTATCGCGAATCTCTTGCCGCGTTGATAATGGAGTTTCTAGAGATCTTCCATCAGTAATTTTAAATTTTTTCGTCTTAATTTCGAACCTTTTTTCTCAGATTTAAAACGAAATATCATAAGATTGTTACAAAACGAATACCATTTTCCGACTTTTCAAAAACATTTAAATCAACCTCCATTTACCGAAAATTTGTTAGTATATGTGAATGTATGTGTATTTTTGCGCACAATTTACGATAATGTCAGATTAAAATAAATAACCTAGCCTTTCGACCAATTTTATTTACAAATATTTATATAGATTTCTCGTAGCGCTCAATTGTGGTGGCAGCGTTGAAAAATATCCAAAATGAAAGTGAGCAAGCAAATACAACAGCAGCATAAAGAACAAACAAAACGGCAAGCACGCACACAAAAGCAACTATAGAGTTTTTGGTGAAGCGAATTTTTACAAAATTAATATTGACATAAATAATTGTGATGGTGGCCGAAATGGCTATAGTTGCATTCGCTACTCAGTTTGCTTGGTTGTCCTCTGCACTTCAGCACTTTTCCCAGCGAATTTATGGCGATTCAACCACAGGCACCACAAACACACATACGCGCTGGCGCGCTTGTAACTGCATTCAGGCACATTTGCTGTTGGCGAATTGTAATTGTTAACGGAATCAAAATTTATGTGTGCTTTCATGGCCAGTAACCAAAGTACCAAAAACCAAAAAAATAACAAAAAAAAAGCAAAATAAGAAAAAAGAATAATTATAAATCAGAAACAACTTTAGCAACAACTTTAGCCATTAAAGCTGTAATAATATTGCCAACGAACTGCGGCAAGCCGGAGCATATTTTCCATTTTTCACTTTTTTCTTTTAATTGCTTCGTTCATTTACAGCAGTTAAATAGGCGCACACTACAAATTTTGGGCTTGGCGATTGTCAAAATGTTCTGAATATATTTAGAGGCACGCCAGTCGCACCCTGTACTGATACAGATTATTTTAAAGACATTTTTTAATACTGTTTCCTCAAAAGTTTTTGTGTTTTTCTTTGCTAAATTTTTGTAAGAAACATTTTTATAGCTCAAATTGCGAATTTTGGTTAGTTATCTCACCAATGGATGAGAAGTAGTGCTTGCCTTTATTGGCGCCCCACAAATGACAGTCTAATAGTGTTAAATTGCACTTCATAAGAGATCAATTCCTACCTCCGCTACTGCAGATTTATTGATTTTCGAGAAAAAGACCGAATGTAAGGTTAGAATGCGTGGCACGTAGCGGCGTACTGTTGAAACAAAATGTCGTCAATGCCATTCTGCTAATTTTGTCCAAACCAAAAATTGGTTAAAATGCTGCGGTAATATTTGCTATTGACTGTAACTGCGGCTCTTTGCTCATTTTCGAAAAAAATTCCAATATTGAAACCTGTCTGAAATCCGCACCAACTAGACGACTAGTGACGATGCAGTTGGTTACCATAATCGCTGAGGCGAAAATGCGCTTCCTTTGCAAATAATGAAATAAAATCATGATAAAATGGTCAACTTCAGCCCAGATTACTTAAGTTAAATACTTCCAAACTCTGTTCAACTAAAAAGAGTCCCATTTTGTAAATGTCTAACCGTAAACTACATTTTGTAGTAATTTTAGCTGCTAAAATTAGAATCCCAAATGCCCAATGGAAGATAACGGAAGTGCCTAAACGTAAAAAGTAAATGAAAAAAAAAACTTTATTAAAAAAAAATTTGTGCATTCGTCCTATGCAGAAAATGCGCTATACCGCAAGAAAAAGAATTATCACAAATCAATGAAAATTTAAAGTTTCTCCAATATTGCAGTTTGTTATGCTAAAATTATATATGCGAAAAAATTGCAAACCCAAATATTTTTTAAAAATTTTAAATGAAAAATATAAATTTTTCCGTTTAAAAATTTAGCACAAAGTTTGAAACTTCGATTTATGTGTGTTTTATCGGAGAATATACATTTTTATAAAAAAATAATAAAACTTGACAATACAAAAATATACACTGACGCGAAATATATACAGCATCTCAATATTTTGACCAGTTTAGACCATTTTTGCTTTTTTTAATGTTCCATACATTTTTTACAAATGCGTACAAAAGACCATATAAATCCATATTTGAAACTTTATGCCAAAATCAGAAAACTTAAAGCGATTTTCATAAAAAAATTTAAATTTTGTTTCAGAAATTAAGGCGAAAATTGAGTATGTAGTTTTATAGCTCAATAGATTTTATTTAATAAAGCTCCAGTTTCAAGTTGCTAGAGGGCTCAGTTGATTTTAGATAAATTCTTCCTTGACGCTGTTGCGTATTTTCTCTATTTAATAAATCTACGATATTTCTTATGTAGACAAAATACGCAGCATTGTAATGGAAAAAATGAGCAAAAGCCAACGATGTTTTGAGCCACCGTAAACTTACATTTTATGGGACTAAAATTTAACGGGTTGTCAAACTGTTTCCCCACATTTTTTTTGGTTTATTGCTGTTGAAAAGCCAACGAAGTTTTGAGCCACAGTAAACGTGCATTTTATGGGACTAAAATTTAATGGGTTGTCACTCTGTGCATCTACATTTTTCTTGTTTTTTTTGTTTTTTTTTTTTCTGTTTAAAAATTTTGAAATTTATAACAAAAACAATTTATCGATTTTTTTCTAATTTTCATGCAATTTCTTAAACATCGATTAACATCGTTTTCAATAAAAAATAAACTATATTCTGATAAAACAAATATAATAATTCAAATTAGGTTAAAAAATAAATAAGGGAATATAGCCAAAACTAGTGAAAATGTTGAGGTGCTATATTTGTTTTGCGGTCTGTAGTCAAAACTTTTCAATATTTGGTGAACCAATGCAATGTATGTAGGAGTGTCCTGAGATATCGCTCCCTAAAGACATCTAGGAAATATTAACAACTCTTTACTTTACCTTAATATGTGATCAGCGTCAATTTCCAACCCTTTACTTCTAATATACGTTAACGCCAATGTTATCTTTCGAGTAACAATGCACTTCGATGGTAAGGGAAGAAATAAACAAGAAAGAAACTTTTACATTTAGTAGATAGCCGCTCTTCGTGCTTATGCAGCTCCACTACATTGGTTTGCGCTAATGGGCAAGCACATTACGCAGTTCAGGTAAACCTTCTACTCTCCACACTGCTCTCCGCCCTGCCCGATCTTTCTAAGCTAATCTTCAGGGTGCCCAATATTTGACGGACCCATATGTTTTTTGGGCCCATTCCAATCGACGAGGCTTGTCCGCAGGCAACAATATTTGCGTCAATTGAATCTTATACGGGAATAAATGCAAATCAATGCGGATAATTCGTTGTAAAGTGGTCCGAGCAATGCCCAACTGCTGAGAACGGCGATTTTGGGATGTCCTTGGCGACGCCTTGGTCGGTTTGGATTTGACCTCTTTGGATTAGAAAGAGCATCACCAGTCGAAACCCTTTCGTATAAACGTTTAATGGTGTTCTTAGAAGTCGCCCTTTTCACATTATTTAATTTTTTATACGCTCGTTGAGTTTTCACAATTGACTTCTTTTGTTGAATGTAAATTTCAACAATTTGGGAGCGCTCGCGTGGCATGTATTGTTCCATGGTAAAAATCTGTTTGGACTGACGCTTCCAACGTGGTATGTCATTAAGCGATCTGACGTCTCTGTCAAAAGATACAGGGTTGCCAGATGGGTCCGTCGAATATTAACAACTCTGTATATTTTTTTTTTTTTTTTTTTTTTTTTTTATTTTACATTGCGACTAGTTACAAAGAAAAAAAATTTATTAACTAACGAGCAATTTGTTTAGAATTTAGAAAATGAGGTATATACAACAGTTAACGTTAAGGTGTGGTTAGTACATTAAGTCTTTGGGCTTTCTGCGTTTCAGTCTTCTTCTCCAATTAGCTGGATTAGCGAGAATAGTGGCCTCCGTATTGACGTGGTTTTTTAACCTTTCATCATGGGCTTTTGCTATCTTTTTTATCGTGTCTACCACCGAGTCAATATTTAGGTCGCGTTCAAGATCGGAGCTACGGATATACCACGGAGCCCCGACTGCACATTTAATAATTTTGTTTTGGAGCCTTTGTATAGATTGAATGTTACTTTGGCTGGAGCAACCCCATAACTGTGCGCCGTAGGACCATACAGGCTTCAGAATTTGTTTGTATACAATTATTTTATTATTGGTGGATAGTGCTGATTCCTTTCCCATAAGCCAATACATATTTCTGTATTTTAATTCCATTTCTTCTTTCTTTTTCTTTACATGGGCTTTCCATCTTAGCTTGGCGTCTAGAGTCATGCCCAGATACTTTGCAGTATTTGAGTATGGAACCTGTCTACCATTTAAATATATTGGAACATATTTGATTTTGTTTTGGGTGAAATTTATATGCACAGACTTGCTTTCATTTAATTTAATATGCCATTTATCGGTCCAGTCGTATATTTCATTTATGGCTAATTGTAATTGGGATGTCGATGTGTTTTCCGTGTTTCCTATCGAAAGAATAGCTGTATCGTCGGCAAAAGTAGCTGTTACGCAGTTTGAATTGCATGGCAGATCGCATGTAAAAAGCAAATACAATAAAGGGCCCAGTACGCTTCCCTGGGGAACCCCTGCTTTGATTGGTTTGAGACATGAATATGAATCTTCTTGTTTTACTCTGAAGTAACGGTCGGATAAATACGAATGTAGGATTGTGGAGTACTGCTTGGGTAGCAACGCATTTATTTTCTTCTGTAGCCCATAGTGGCATACTTTGTCGAACGCCTTGGATATATCAAGGAATACCGCACAGCAGGTTTTTCTTTCTTCAAAAGCATTTTCTATTATTCGCACTATCCTATGTACTTGATCGATAGTCGAATGCTTCGTGCGGAATCCAAATTGGTGCGTCGGTATAATTTTTTTGTTTTCTATTATTATGTTGATCCTTTTGATTAACAATTTTTCCACCATTTTCGATAGTATTGGAAGAAGGGAGATAGGCCTGTATGATGTTACATCGTGAGTATCTTTACCTGGCTTATTGAACATAACGACTTCCGCTGTTTTCCAATATATTGAAAAATATTTCAGCTTAAATGTGGTGTTGACGATATTCGTCAATACAGCAATAATATTGTTCGGGAGCTGTTTCAATATTTCAGCAGTAATGAGGTCGTAGCCTGGCGATTTTTTTATCTTAAGATATGAAATTTCTTCTAATATTTCGTCTTGTGAAACCGGAGGGATCTCATTTATAGCATTGCTATCGCCGTCGTGATCCATATCATCAGCCATTACCGATCCATATGGTGTGAACGTCTCCTCGAGGTAGTTTGCGAATGTATCTGCTTTTTGTTTATTTGTTTTGGCCCACTTATTGCCATGTATCTTGATGGGTGCGTTCTGAGATAACGGTTGCTTTAATTTTTTAGTACATTTCCACAGTGAATAATTTGTCTTTCGTTCATTTGTTAATTCTTGCAGGTATTTTGTGAATGAACTGTTTTTGTACGCTTTAATTTCGTCGCTAAGTGTTTTGGTTATTTTATTTAGCTGAGCTTTGTCAAGAGGTGATCTTGTTTGATGCCATCTTCTTCGTATTTTCCGTTTCTTCAATACCATTTCCTTTATTTCTTTGGTATACTTGTGACCTGAAATGGTTTTCCTTATAGTTGGTGTACTCTGCCAAGCTGCGCGTTGGATGTTATTTGTCAATCGAAGTACTTCGTTATCGAGTTGATCCTTTGTGCTGATTATCGGCAGGTGGTCATCTGGGCCTTCCAAAATGTGTTTAAAGTAATCCCAATCTGTAAGGTGGTTAGTCAGTTTAAATGGATGTTGTATTGTCGTTACATTTTCGTGCAGTGTTAGATAAATAGGAGAGTGATCTGATGACATATCCATGCCATTCTCAATGTTTACATAAGCGGTTGATACTTTTTTAGCGATGAAAAAATCAATTAAGTCCGGTGTTTTATGTGGATCAGTTGGCCAGTACGTTGGGCTGCTCGTCGATATAGCAATGCATCCTGTCTTCTTAAGTGCATCGTAGAGTTCTCTTCCTTTGGTTGTTGTGAGTCGCGATCCCCAGTGAGTATGCTTGGCATTGAAGTCGCCACCCATTATAAATCTATTCTTGTGGCTGTTTATCAGTTGAATATATTGGGCGCATTTGATTGTATGTCGTGGAGGGCTATATACCGCGGAAATTGATATTGCAGTTTTGGCGTATATCGTAACAGTTGTTACCTGGAATTCTTCCGTGAATATTTTTTGGTCTTCGTGATGTTTCAAGTTTCTTTTGATGATAATTGCACTCCCTCCTCTTGCACGGTTGCTAGGGTGGATAGTGTGATAAACATTGTAATTTTTAATTTTTATTGATGACTCCTTTGTGAAGTGTGTCTCTGCAATCAAGCATACATCCACCTTTTGAGAATCTAAAATAAATTCCAGCTCTTTTTGGTGCTTTAAAAGCCCGTTTGCGTTCCAGAGCATTACTTTCAGGAAGTTTGGCATTATGACTTATTTTGCAGATATTTTTCGACGTATTGCAGTCTTTTTTCGAGTACCAAATTGAATTCATGTTGTTTAGTTAATTTCTCTAGGATCAATTTCAGAATGTTATCTTCCTCAATTTTGTTAGCCTTCAATGTTTCTGCAAATGTAAGCACCTTTGGTGCCGTATCTGATGATAGCAGAGTTTGCTGTTTATTTTCTGTTTCAGGTAGCCCATCTTTTTTATCGGCTTCAGCTACTTCTTTGTTTGGGTGTAAAGTTCCGGTAGTAGCTTTATTTTTGTTAGTTTGCTTGTCACGTATCTTTTGTAACTCTTTTGCTACAATGCAACCTCTGTAACTAGCCGGATGGGCTTCTCCACAATTGCAACATTTCGGTTGATGTTCCTCCGGTTTTGTGCAGAGAGAAGTTTGGTGCTTGCCTGCGCACTTAACACATCTAGGTTGCTTTCCGCAGTAGTTATGGGTATGACCGAAGGATTGACAGGACTTACATTGAGGTATAAACGTTGGTTGTCTAACTGGTTCAATATTGACTACTGAATGCAGTATGGTTTTTATATTATAAATTTTATTTATGTCTTCCGAAGTTTCAAATGTAAGAAGGAACATATCAAGCGGTTGCTTAGTTTTCCATTTTAATTTGTTTATCGCGTTGGTTATTTTTAATCCCTGTTTATTCAAGTCGGAAATTATATCCTTGGGGTCACATGAATGGTGTAAATTTTTGGCTATGACCTTAATTGGTCTTGATTGCTTATCTTCATAAGTGTACCATGAAATATTTTTGTTTTTCAGTGCCTTCGTAATTTTCCTATAATCATTTGGGTCCTTGGTGGATACTTTGTAATATTTGTTGCTAAGCAGTTTAATTTGAAACTCTTCGCTTGCCTCAACTTTCGCTATGTTAAATAGCTGTTGGTAATTACACTCTACCGAGACCATTATAGGTGGAGGTCGATGGGCCTTTTTTTTTACTTCCTTGGTTTCTTGAGGATTTTGAATAATTGGTGGAGAAATCAATAGTTCGGGGGAAGAATCGGCTTTCCTCTTTTTGCTGGATCTCTTTTTGAGTATCCATTCCGTTTCGCGGGTTAGCTCTTCTTCATCGGTTTCATATATTTTATCATTTGCATTTTCTATTTGAAGTGCATTTTTTCCAACATTGGATTTTAATTGGCAATTTTCCGATTTAAGGTGTACTACTTCTTTTTTAAGATCGGCGCATAGCTTTTCCAAATTTTTTAATTTCTCTGATAACTGATTTATTATTGTTTCATACTGGTTATTTTTAGTTGCAATTGGCTTTGCTTGATTTCCGCCACCTCCCGGTGGAGGTGCACGATCGTCTCCCATAATAACGCAGAGTTTAGTTTATGCGATTTACTTAGAAGCAAAATAAGTTTAATCTAAGTATGGTGTTTGTTGTAATCGTAAATCGCGAGATATCTTCAGATACATCCGGATCAACTTTGTTAGTATGAATTAAGCAATAAATACATATATATAAATTTAAAAGATGATTTTAGGGGTTTTTCAGCATAAACTCAACGCTTATATATGTAGTATGGATAATTGCAAATACGTTAACAGTATGTTATGAAGTATTGTAATATAAATATATTGTACCAGACAATTTATATCAATTTCTCTTTACCAGAAATTTTTGCCTACTTTTAGGAGCTATTTAATACAACTGCTATTTATTATGTTTTAGAACCACAAGGAGCTTTTACTAATAATACTAAAATATAAATTTCTACAAATACAGCAACAGCTGCTCGGGTCAAAGTCCAACCGTCGTTGACAGCTGGGTAGGAGTCCCACGTAGGAAGATTTGTATTTCAGCACTTTTGGTTGTATTTCACTGGCCAACTTACTGCACTTCAGCTTCCAGCTTTCCCTTCCAATAGGTGTTTTGAATTTCTTTGCTTATAAGTTTTGTTTCGACAGAAAACTTCGAATATTTAAATATATTTGATTCACACTGCACAGAAACAGTCTGTATATTAAATAAGACTTTTTTTGAAGTGCTCAAGTTGAGGCTCTCAGCTTGAAGCGTTTGATAGACTTTGAAGTCTGGCATTACTTGCTTAAAAGGTATCCTTTGGGTCGTCTTAATATTAGCACCTCCATTAAAGTGGCACATAATTGCCTTGTGTTGTTGAAAAGTCACTATTTGAGGCAAACTTATTTCTCCCTATGAAGGAATATAACTCTTGATGTAAAATATTTTATTTAAGATAGAATTAAAAGCCTTCTCTTGCGAATGAGGATCAAGATCCTGCTGGGTGCGCTACTGCGAGGCTTTACGATAATCTTCTTCTCCTGGATTGGCGCGATAATCGCGTACACCATTTTGGCCGAGTTTAACAGACCGCGCCAGTCCTTTCTTTCTCGTGCAAGACTTGGCGTATTGTGAATATCTGGATAATCTGAACAAAATATAGAGGCTCCGTGTTAAGCGACCTATGCTGTGGGTAAAGCAATAGAGGCAATTAAAAGGTACAGAGCACAGACAGCAAAGCAGAGTGTCGCTCGGCCATCATTCGACGATTGTTGTAACAGCTGAGATTCAACATTAGCTGCTTTCGATTCACAAACCACCTAGCCTGTGGTGGATAAAACACAAAAATTTCACTGAAGTCGAACGTAGCATATGATTTGGCAGCACTAGATTATTTTCATGTTGATATACTGTTATGCAATTTCAAAGCGTTCAGATATGTTTAAAAAATATCCCTACGTATACATGGGAGCACTGGTTATAAACAAAGTCGCTAGAGCATCGATAAACTGTTGCTGTTTTCACATACCAATTCTGCACTTGCACAGCAGCGGATTTTTTTCGTGAGCGTAGAAGCAGCAATTATATGGCCACATAACTATGTAGGTGAAGAAAAAAAAAGCATAATCTTAAAACATTGCATTTCTGCTCATTTATAAAAGCGGTAAAAGACACAAGCAACTAAAAAGTAATGGGGCAAAAGATAGCTTCCTTTATTTCGTTTAGTGTCGATGAGTCAAAGGAACCAATTTAGTGGATCAAACAATATTATGCGCTATTTGTCTCTGTTATTCAGTTAAAATGTGCCCATGTAATTAGTGGCGATGAGAGATAGTCAAACGTGCCCGAAAGGGTCAGCCTGATGAGTGGGCGGTTGAGTGAGCTGGAGGATGTGCACACATAATTTGCCAAATTATTAAATAATCACGATAATTTTGTGCATTGCTATCGTTGTGGCGGACGAAAATCACATTAGCGAATAGTGAGGCAAACACACGCACACACACTCGCAGCAAAGCCTATGCACTCAAAGTAGCACAATTTATGTTGTAATCGTGAATGTACGCATGTAAAATACATTTTATTTTTCATTTCATAAAATGTTTATTGCACCATTCAAAAAAAACTAGCAAAACTACCACGTACAAACAATCTGTTTCATTAAAATACTTGCTGTACATAGCCAGTGGCCTTAAAAAGTAGTAAATTTTTTACCGACAATTAAAAGTTATTACGAGCATCGTTTTAATGAAAGTAATAATAAAATAAAAAAATAGCAATAATTAATTTTTATGTAGGAAAAGCAAACTTAATAATGCTAATACAATATAAATACAAAAATGAGAAATATGTACTCGTAATATAATTTGCGGGATATATTTATTATCTTTTTGAATAAATTTTTAAATAATCAAATTAAGGTGAGTTTTTATACATACAGTTTTTTGTTCATTCAATATTTAAATGAAATTTACATTGACACTAATCTACTTTTACGCGCCTCGCAATGAATTTTTTATAAATTGCAATTTCAACATTTTAAGCATATTTCACATAAAAAAACCGCTGATATATCAACGAGTGTCACGCTATGGTCAAGCACTAATATCACATTCCTGTTTACAGCTCGCCCTTACAGTTTTTAGTGTTAATTGAACTTTGTTTGTGTTCAAAATTAAGTTCAAACCCGTCATGCAGTTTTTCGTCAATTTTGACGCCCTATGCTCCAATAGGAGTTAAATGAAAGAAAAATAATAATAATGCAGTTTTTCAGTACAATTTCAACTTTAGCTGAAGTATGAGTTAGATTGTCTCGTCGTTTTAAGCTTGCCCTGTCATGATTACTAAATGAAATTTACGGGGCGTATGAGCAACATAGATTTGTAAGCGAAATTAAGTTCATCAAAACATTCTTACATTTACAAACACATAAGATGAAATTGGGAGAAATGGTTGAGAGAATTTTTTGCGACAGGCTATCATCTTTCGCAGAAGACAAAGGTATATTACCTGCATACCAGTTAGGTTAAGTTTTAATGGTTGCCCGGAAAGTGAGCCCACTTGGACAAGAAGTTTGGTTCATTCCTTATGATACCATTGAAAGGGAGGGGAGTGAAGGAAGACGATAGGACGAAAAGGAGAGGGGTGGGAGAAAGGTGGTTGAGTATTTGTGGACTATGAACGGTGACTAATTTTCGGCTGTGCTATGCGTTTTATGCTGCTGATGAAGTTCATCAGGTTTTTGATATCAAGACCTGCTATGTCAGCAGACACAGAAAAGAAGTAAGAACCAAGATGCTTAAATCTTAGTCCCCCAGTTGAAAAGCATTTGCTGAGATCCACCTCATTCTCCATACTGCTGACGCAGAAAGGACTCCTCGCCCCGTGAGGATGCCCACAAAATTTGAGAGCTGAGATTTTGTCATTCTCAAAGGATTTTGTCATTCAGAAGGATTTAACTACCTTACACGTTCGGGTACTTGCCCAGCGCTCGCTGAGTTGGTGCAAAGTCCAGCCATCCAAGAGTAGAGCGCAGGTTGTTACGGGGATCCCGATTCTCTCCTTTTGCGGGCACACTATCTCACAGGTCCCTTGTCTGACCAGTTCGTCGACTTTGTAGTTTCCAGCAATGTCACTATGACCAGGTACCCAGATTAACCTTATGCCGAAGAATTCTGATGCAATCGAGAGAGAGACCAGGCGTTCCCTGACCAGTTTCGAGTGTAACATAATAGAGCCTAGGACCCTAATTGCCGCTCGGCTATCGGAGTAAATATTACGCAAGTACCTAGCCAGTCCGCTGCTTCTTTGATTGCGGCCACCTCTACTTGGAACACACTGCAGTGATCCGGTAACCTGAATTTGAGTTTGATGGGGAGCTCTTTGCAGAATGGTCCTCCTCCAACCCTACCGTGCAACTTCGAGCTATCTGTGAACAGGTTAACCAGGCCCTGTTCCCAGTTGTTGCCCCCAGTCCACTCCTCCCTTGATGGAATATGGGTGGAGAAAGTTCCGCTGGGACTAAGAGAGGGTACACACTGATCCGTCGACGAGGAAACGAACTCAAAGCTTCTAAGGATGCTTAAGTGCCAATATGTGAGACTGAGCCTATAGCCCCATACCCCTCAGTCTGATTGTGGTACGTGCAGCGGGAATTCTGTCTGCGATGCCTATTGTTTAATATTACATTAAGCGCTAGAGTAGGAGTTAAAGTGGTGCACAAGTCGACATATATGTGCTTTCAAGTCATTTGCTAAATTCACACAACAATGCAGTGTTTTGTTCTCAACTAACAGTAACAGGCAATAGCAGCTAGAGAGAAAACCAAATCATGCTTTTGTATGACTTGTTTCTCTCTCAGCATTATCACAACACACATATTTCGGCAAGATAGCAAGAAAAGCAATGACACTGAAAGGCAATGAAAAACAATTCAATTCAAACAAGTGAATTGTGTCAAATGTGGACTATTTACTTACATGAATTCCTGATATTTTAAAATCAAATAGGCAGTTAATGTTTGGTATGATGGTTTTGTAGAATAAAAATTAAATTCTGATTAATATTTGAATGTAACTTACACTTTGCCGCTAATATACACTACGTACATACATACATATGACACCAATTCACACATTGTACTTGATGTCTTTCGGCAAAGCTTGTATGAGAATGTTTTTCTACCATTGCCATGCAAGCATATAAGCAGCGTCGTGCAATTCGTGCACTGTCGATAGAGCCGAAGTAGTATTGCTTGTTGAAGACAGTTTTTCTTCGTTGCTGTTCAAGTTGTGTGCCTACATTGCTTTTTGTCTTCACAAACAGTGTCACATGCAATGTGTGACTTGTTGCTTTGTAATAAGCAAGTCATTTGTGCACCACTTTAGTAGGAGTAGTTCGAAGCGCCCCACTGATACTGCATAACAGTTTGGCTTGAGGAAATTCCGCTCGCTGATTTAGCCGATCAGAGAGTTAGCGAGCAGAATAGAAGAGGCCTATATACTTAAAGAAGAAATAAATTAAAGTAAAACTAGAAACTACGCTCCTTTTGATTTCCGATTTAATAAATTAGTAGACTCATAAAAATGTTTAAATAAACTCACCATTAGCGATTTGTTTCAAATTGAAGGTTTTCGAACTTACCTGAAAAGAAATAGACAAGAAATGTTTGCAGCGTTAACAGATATTTGGGCAGTTTGAAAAAAGTTAATAATTAAGTACAAGTTAATATGGGAATTGAAAAAAAAAAATCGTTTTTATATCGGGGATAATTGCATATTCTAGTAACTCGGTGTTTTTTAGGCGGCCGCGGCTTCTGCTTCCCTGTTCATTCTAGCCATTCTTGTGATGCTGTGGGGCGGTTTTCTAAGAGTGCGGCTTAACGAACTCGATTTCCTGCACGTCAGCAGGCGCAAGATGGCCTTCTTGTTCGTTTGTCTTCAGAGCTCTCCATTATTTATTATGTAGGACCAGAATATTCTGCATATATGCTCAAGCATTTCAACATGTCGTTGAAGTTTCTGTGTGATCGTTTTCGAAACAAGCCACGGTTCACTTTCAGTAGAAAAGATTCATCCTGCATGGCCAGTCTTGCATAAACACGAGCTGGGACAATGGTAAGACGATATCATCTAATCGTGAACATTCGAGAAGCCTTCTAGAAGCCCTATGCTTCTCCAAGGAGTAATCATGAGAAAAAAATTCTAGTACCTAGGTTGAGATTTGCAAATTTCACTATTTGCACCCGCCATTACTTCTTTCACTATACCTCAGTTGTAAGTTCTAAAACGCTGTCTTCATTTTGCTTAGTACTTCAATCAGATTTTACTGAAGTGAAACGTCTTAGCGACGTGAGCTATTGCTCACATAGATGCGAATAAAATTTAATACTTTAGTACGGGAAATCTGTTGGAATTTGGATGAAAACGTAAATGAAATCGAAGAAGAATAATAAAAGAAAGTTTAGCGAAAAACTCAAGTCATTATCACAAAATTCTATTGCCCTTCTTGACTTTGTGAATCCGCAACTGACCTTACAAATAACCAAAGCTTGGCCCGTTTGACATATTCCGACTTACAAGTACCCGAAACACGATTTTTCAGTATATTTAAAGTTATTTAATATTAAAAATTTGTTTTCAAGTTATAACAGTATGGCAAAGCATTGCTCTTTCCTCTGAGATATCGTCTGTTCATATGGTAAAAACGTTCGAGAAAATTTGGTTGGACTTCTGGTACAACATTTGAGCTGGCTTAAATTACTATATAAGCGCAGTATTTTCTGCTTTAGTTTGGCATATTTTGTACACGAGATTGAGACCATTGAGGTGCATTCGAGCTGTGACAGTATATGGCTGCCATCTTAGTAACGCTGGAGATGTTAGATTTGAGGAGAATTCTTACTTCGCCTTTGTATTTAAGCATTCAAAAATTCGCTAAAATTCTCAAAACTTCAAGTAAGAAAATCAGTGCTCTCTTCTTTCCAACAAAAAAGAAGAAAAAATGCTGATTTCCACAATGGCGCTAGTTTCCACACGGAATAAGTAATTGTTTGGTGTGAACTTTGTGCGGTGGTATCATGGGTTCTTATCTGATTCAAGATGGTCAAGAAGCTGCGCGCACTATCAATGGTCAAATTATATATCTCTTGCGACGTTGGATGGTTGATTGGAATACAGAAGCAAGCCTTTCATTTATTTGATAAAAAGCTCGAGAGTTGCATCAGCTCGCATTGGATTGACATTTGCTGATCACCGAGAACGCGTGGCTTAACACCGTTCGATCTCTGGTCTATCCAGATAAACTGTCGACAATTGTCGCCTTTAAGGGAAATTGATTCAATTTATCCAGAATGCGCTCTCTGCGGACTAAACGAAGCGCTAATTTGTTCTAAATTATATTTATTACACAATGGGCGGTCGATATAATGGTTTCTTTCTTTTAATTCAAAACAATGCCTAAAACTCGGTATATTATTGGTTTTTTTGACAGAGCAAACAATTTTCCAATACCTTGGTGATAATTTCACAAAAAAGTCGAACGGTGTCAAATCGCAGCTCCGATGTGGTCGACGGTTGACCTCATCGAGACGGCTGATGAAATGATTACCGAGCTTGGCGCCCAAAAGATCGATTGTAGCCTGGGCTGAGTTGCATGGTGCACCATTTTGTTGCAATCTAGTTGCCGTCCAAGTCTATATTTTTCAAATTTCGAGCCGATATATACGACTTGTTTAAATTATATTCCTTATCCAATAAAATTTTTGAAATATACTACAATGCTGTATATAAAAAATGTGTTTAAATTGAAAAAATTAGCAAAAATATCCGTTGAAATTTATTTCGCTTCAACTTTCCTTTTCTATGCGCCCCACAGTTGGTTTTCAAATAATGCATTCAAATTTTTAACTAAATTAATTTGCATCATTCAATTCACTCCCCTTGGGTTCTGACAGTGTTTGGTGTTTTGGGCACAGCTGTTGCATATTAGTGCGGCATACCTTGCCACTATATTCGCATAATAAAACACGCTTGAATAATAATAAATAGTTCCTCTGGACTCAGCACTGAGCCAGTATTCGTGAAAGTATGCTCGTGCTTTAGGGCGCCTAAGGGTATGCTATAACTTGCATTAGTACGGGTAATTATTTACAATCGGATGTTGTGTGATCATCCGCAATTGCTAATCTACACATGTGTGGGTGTGTTGCTGGGGTTTAGTTAAAGTTAGATACGATAGTCGTAATCAACGAAAATGTATGATAATTATGTTTCACCTTTGGGTATTATGGCAAAACCGCTGCAATGGCGGCCGTTTGCGAGAACTATGAATATTTAGGATTTCTATTTAAAATTAAATGATACACTAATTAATGCATTAGTTTAATTAGTAGAAACGCAAATTTAGATAGTATTTTTTGCATACACAATCTGTTAAGTTTTACCAAGGACAAAAAACGACTAATGTCAAGATAACAAAACTGTCCAAAGTGAGTTTGGAAATTATACAACTTGGTTGTGTGTGACAGCTAAATGAAATATTATTAAATTTCGTGCATTCACAGTACTAAAAATAGTATAATTTTTTAATATGGCGCAAAATTAGTTATTCAATTTTGTATTTGAATATCTTTTTTAAGGGGTCAGATGCTCGAAAAAATTATGATTTTTAATATGTTGTTTTTTTTTGCTAGTCAATTGCTTTATTATACAAAAAAATACGTAGCATTACATACATCAGGTTTCGACATGACTTAAGCAAAATTCCAAAAAAAAAACCTTAATAATTGTGAAAGTTGTCGTTGTTTATGTGGAGCCCGTTTCTCCAGAAGTCCCTTGCGGTGATCATCACAACTCCTTGGAAATTCATTTAAAATCAAACGAACAAGAGAAATTAGTTTTCTTTTTGATAAATAATCTTGTGCCTGATCGATCTTTTTCAATATTTTTTTTCAAAATTAACTAAATATATGGCAGTCTCAGGAAATATTTTTCAGATTTTCGAGAAAAACACTGAGAATTAATTGGTAAAAAAAAGTCGAAATTTTTCACAAAAAAAATCCTTCATTCAGGTACGACTTTTTTATGTTTTTTAAAGCAATGTAAATTTTGATGAAATCTACCAAGCGCTTAAGTTACAGAGATCACCAGTTCAAAAAGCATGGTTTTGAGAAAAACGCATTTAAAGTTTTGCTATCGAGCTCCGAAGCGCTGCATCCTTTGTTAATTGTTGAATAACTTGAAGAGTATTTGTGGGATTCACTTCAAATTTTCGCACAATATTTTTACGATATTATACTTTAAGAAAAAGTCAAAAAAATCCAATTTTTTGAAAATTCTGACTTCCCCTAACCCCTTAATAAATGTATCAAATAAAAATGATTTGAAGGCTGGAAATTATTTTGATCTTTATGCCCTCCATTACGTGTCTATTTGTATACCACAGCTGTCTAGTTCACAAGTATCAAATATGGTTGACGTATGACCGGGTTTGCTAAAATTATAAACCTTCCAATAGGGTGACTAATTTTGCGCCACAGAGTGGTTGATATAAATGTGTCTTTTTCAAAATTCAAAAAAATTAGTTTTTGTGTTTTTGACGTGTTTAATGTAATCGCACGATCACAGCTTTGCTTCCGCAATACATTTTTATTGAATTTAACAAATTTAAAATAATATATATTATAAAAACAAAAACTACATTGAAATAAAAAAGTTATTGAAATGAAAAAATTATTTTATTGAAGTAGCACCAAAATTATTTGTCTTTTTGGAAATAAGATTTTACTCCTAATATTCCTTAAAAAGTATTAAATTATTTAAATTCGTGATTCAAGCCGTTTAATTTCGAATTTTTGTTTTATTTGAGAGACACTAATATTTTAGGCAAAATACCAAATTCTCATTTAGTCATCAAAAGTTAGTTGGTTTTGAAGGGTGTTATATATAATTGGCGCACCCTTTTTGGGTGTTTGGCCGAGCTCCTCCTCCTATTCCTATTTGTGGTGTGCGTGTTGATGTTGTTCCACAAATGGAGGGACTTACAGTTTCAAGCTGACTCCGAACGGCAGATATTTTTATGAGGAGCTTCTTCATGGCAGAAATACACTCGGAGGTTTGCCATTGCCAAGGGGCGACCGCTATTAGAAAAAACTGTTTCTTCATTTTGGTGTTTCGCCGAGATTCAAACCTACGTTCTCTCTGTGAATTCCGAATGGTAGTCACGTACCAATCCATTCGGCTACGGCGGCTGCCGTGTGTGTTGCCTTTAAATACTACAACACAAACTGGTCGAAATATTGGCCAAAAAGTAGTAGGAACAAATTTCTTTGAAAATGGATTACTTTAGTGTTGATTTTGTTGTTGTTTTTTTTGTTGTGTTTTTTTTTTTGGAGCAAGTGCTTCCACTTTTAGTTATCAAACCTATACTTGTTAAACAGCATCGTATTGAACTGTTGAATGCAAAACCGCTGCACAGTACAAAATGTGGTTGTGTGCATTCAGATACCTTCCAACACCCACATTCTCGCTGTACATACTATATTTCAGCATTGCGCAATGAAATGTAAAAATGCTGCGCTTAAATGTTCATAACCGCCCATTTATTTGTAAATCAAGGGTGAAAATGTCCTTGATTATGACTCTGATGATGCGTACTGAAGCATTTGTCGGCATGGATTTCGAACACCTGAGAGTACGCTTGCGGAAATACATGCGCGGAAAAAATTCAAATCGCATAAATTTACATTTTATAGAACAAATGAAGAAGTAAGCACCCAGAGTTTTCAAAAGCACTTTTTATTTGTCCTGTATACAACTTCTATATTGGCTTGTATGCAACTTCTATGTATATTGGCATGTGAACAAAATTCTTTGGTCTAAAACTTGCCTACTTGTTTCAACAGTTTTATCTTATTACTCGAGTTGAATCTAAAACAAAAAACAAATGTCTTCTTGAACTTGAATTTGCAGACTTGATTTGTTTAGTGTGTTCACACATTATTTCTGCGCGCATCATGAAGATCGAGCAATAAAATTATACAAACTTTGTTGAAAAAGGAAACTATTCCACTAATGAAAATGGACAGAAAATTGTTAAGCAGATATTTTTCTATAAGGTTAAGGCTAGATCTCATAGACCTGGAGTTCATTGCAGCATAATCGAAACTGAGTTGAAAACAGCTTGAGTTGAATTCTCCCTCCCCGTAATAATTTATTTCAAATATTGCTTCTTTTTGCTTTAAAATTTCATTTACAATCTAAAGAATATCTTTTCAACGTCCTAAGCTCAAAACAAAGTATCAGGTCAGTCCATAAGTTCGTGCGTTTTTACGGGTGGTTTTAAAATTAATAAAAAAGATGTTTGAAGTATTTATTAATCAATAATATATTTTCCTTCATTATTTACAATATCCTCCCAAAGTTTAGGCAAATTTTTAATTCCCTGCTAAAAAAATTGTTTGTCCATGGAGCGAAAATACGCTTCGTTCCACGGAAAAGGTGACAAGGTGCAATATCCGAAGAGTATGGTGGATGCGGCATTAGCTCCCATCCGAGCTCGTTCAGCGTGCCTAATGTTTCCCTTGCGGTATGAGGTCTTGCGTTGTCGTGATAAAACAAAACTTTCCGACTATTCACTAAAGATGGTCGATTTTTTTTAAGTGCCTCATTCAGGGTTGATAGCTGATGGGAATAATAATCAGTAGTTATCGTCTGGTTTGGTTCTAGAAGTTCATAATAAACAATACCGGCCATATCCCACCAAATTCAACCATTAATCGAATTGGATCGTCATGTAACTTTGCGTGAGATTGGAGAGAAGTTAAATATACCAAAATCGACCATTCATGAGCATATAAAGAGGTTTGGACTGGTAAAAAAGCTTGATATTTGAGTATCACATGAATTGAAAGAAATTCAATTAAAAAACCGAATCAACGCTTGTGATATGCATCTTAAACGCAAAGAAGTCGATCCGTTTTTGAAGCGCATTATCACTGGTGATGAGAAATAGCTTGTTTACAATAACGCCAATCGAAAACGCTCATGGTCCAAGCATGATGAAGCGGCACAAACCACTTCAAAAGCTGATATTCACCAAAAGAAGATTATGCTGTCAGTTTGGTGGGACTGGAAGCGTGTGGTATATTTTGAGCTGCTTCAAAGGAACCAAACGATTAATTCGGATGTCTACAGCCAACAATTGAACAAATTGAATACAGCCATCAACGAGAAGCTACCAGAATTGATCAATCGTAAAGGTGTTATATTTCAACGCTAAACAGCATACATCTTTGGTCACTCGCCAGAAACTGAGAGAGCTTGGCTGGGAACTTTTGATGTATCCACCATATAGCCCTGATCTTGCACCGCCAGATTGCCATTTGTTTCGGTCTTTGCAGAACTGCTTAAATGGTAAAACTTTCGGCAATGACTTCGCACTCGGTTCAGTTTTTTGCAAATAAAGGCCAGAAGTTCTATGAGCGGGGAATAAGTAATTTGCCGGAAAGATGACAAAAGGTTATCGAGCAAAATAGAAAATATATAATTGATTAAAGGTCATTCTAAGTTTTAATCAAAATGTATTTACTTTCGGCAGTTTCTTTCCGGAAAACCGAATATATCGTGAATATTTATTGATGAAAGCGATTTCTTTTCTTTATGTTTTAAATAAAAAGATGTTGTGTTACCAACTTGCAAATCAGTTTTATCAACAATATATTCTATTTCTCATTTATCTTGTTATTTGATTTAAAAACTTTACTGCTTTATTTTGGCTGTGAGCCACTGCGAAAGTAAAAAACAAAACAAATAAGGCTTGATGGCAAGGTGAATTGCTTTTGAAAATATATGGATTCTTCACTGAGGCTCCATGCGCCACTGAATTATACAGGCATTGATGATGACGAATAATATATTTATATATTTATATGTATGTATGTGTGTAATGTATATATTCACTTCTTCCGGGAAGAGTATTTGCATTGCATAAGGTTATACAGGCGGCGCATTAAACAACAAGAAATGTTCGCGCTTATTTAGAAATTTTCTACTTTTGTTTATCTCGTTTACGTCATATTTACTCAAAAGATTTTATATTCCTTTATCAAATTGAATGCGATTTACAAATGTCACAGAACTCATTGCTGAATTATATGAATAATACTTGTTTACTTCAGCTGTAGATATACTTTGATGTATGTATATATGTATATATGTATTTACACCTATAAACTAGGGGTGGGACTATTCGAATAAAAATTATTCGAATAATAAAATCTTTTATTCGAGAGGTATTCGTAATTCGAATAATATTTATTCGAATTTTTTATTCGTTTATTCGAATAATGCTATTCGAATAGTTCATTATTCGAATACCTTACTATTCGAATACCTCACTATTCGAATAGTTTACTATTCCAATAGTTTACTATTCGAATACCTCACTATTCGAATACCTTACTATTCGAATACCTCATTATTCGAATACCTTACTATTTGAATACTTCACTATCGAATATTTTTGGTAAATATTTACTTAGATAAGCGGACTACTAATCGGTTTCTGTACAAGTGCATGTACCTATGTATGCAAATTCAAAAACCACGCAAAGGCTTATATTAACACGTTCCCTGTCCCAATACAAAAATGCAAAATTGACCGTCAAGTCCAACAGGGTTTTTTAAAAAATTTGTTTTTTTGTAGTCATAGGATAGCTTTAGTAATAATAATAACTAAACAAAAAAAAAACGGATGCAGGGTATTTCTACCTGAAACACATATGGTACATGAGCGTAGAGGGACATTTTTGCTTCTGTACGTTCCTGAAACACATGGAACGTATCAGTGCTTATCAGGCGCACGTTTACTGAACCATATGTGGCTAAGCGTACAGGGAACGTGTTAAATGAAAATACTACCTACTTTTTATTGTGTCGGCGCTTTGTTTTTGTTTCATATTTTGGTAAATATTTACTTAGATTAGCGGACTCCTCTTGCTTGAGGCATGAAATTATTTTCTTTTAGGTTTTTTGCTTTTCGCAGTACTATTATATGCACATATGTACATACATATACCCATATACTCTACCTGCTACTGACTGACCTAAGCCCGATAAACGAGTGCAGAAAGTCCTACGACCATGCATACGCTTAGGTAACTGGCGATGAGAATTATATATGTATATGGACATTTCAGGCAATAAACTGCATGTGACACTGAAATACGTAATCTATTTCAGACTTCTTTTTAAGAGAAATAAAAAATATATATTTTATTATCGAATTAAAAAAAAATTGTTTACTTTAAAAGGAAGAGCGTTACTTTAAAAGGAAGAGCGTTAGCAAAAGCATACGTACATAAATACTTCAAAAACCATTTACTATGATAATTATTTATCACAAATAGTGTCTTATAACTAAATATACAAAGAAATATCTACCTACTATTGACCACTCAGCAGGGTAGGTACATGTACATATACATACATATGTCATGTATGTATCTGTTGTTGTTGTCATGTATCTGTTGTACACACATTAGCAACAAAAAGTAAGTGATATTTTTATTTAATTTTTTCTATAGCGTAATTTTTTGAATTTACATACATACATAGATACATACACACATGCATTTGCGCATCAATCCAATTTCAAAGCAATCTGCATGTGTACATAAATAAGTACATATATAATTCTATCCTATTATTGGACTTGAATAACTTCTAAATCTGTAGATTAAGCAAAAGAAGATTTTAAGGCTCCATATTTATCGTTTGAGAGAAAACCATTATTTCGATCCGTTACCGAGAATGTTAAAACCGATGCGGACATAGAAATGTGAAATCATATTTCTCCATAGAATTTATATGGGAAATTGAAAAGTGCGGTGCGGGCCACCCTAATACTAATATTAAGGCGTCTAAGCACAAGAATTGTTACGAGGGAAAACCAAATATTTTTTTAGAAACGCTCTGATGTTTTTATGCACATACATATAAGTATGTATACCTGTCGATGTTTTATCAAGAACAATACCAAAGAAATATTATCATATTAGCTAATTGAAACATGAAGCGGTCAAATCAAAAAATCACAATGTTCAAAATTCGAGAAAAACTGATTAGCACCATGAGAAGGGCCAATGTAATTTTTATATTTTTAAAAGCATTTTCTCCCTGATATAAATGAATATATGTATAGTGAGGTATTCGAATAGTAAGGTATTCGAATAGTAAAGTATTCGAATAGTGAGGTATTCGAATAGTAAGGTATTCGAATAGTGAGGTATTCGAATAGTAAGGTATTCGAATAGTAAACTATTCGAATAGTGAGGTATTCGAATAGTAAGGTATTCGAATAATGAACTATTCGAATTATTTGAAACGAATAGTATTATTCGTTTTATTCGAATAATGTTTATTCGAATATTATTCGAAAATAATCCCACCCCTACTATAAACATACAAATACAACTGTGAAGGCAAATGTTTCCTACTTCTCGAGCTCCCTTCATAAGTTTTATAATATTTGAATGGATGTATGTGCGTGCATGCATTGGCGGCTTAGTATTTCTTATTCAATTTCTTTTCTGTTTCACTGTCATTTATTCGCTCCGTTTACAATCTTTTCTAAATGTCCTCAAGTCACAACGAAACTCCCAGAGGAACAATTTCAAATATCTACCGACGCTTGACACGACAATCTATAGCACACGCCATTCACATAGCAAATGTATTATTACAGGCGGGTGAGTTTGATATGATTGTCACACAACCCTCAAGTACAGGGTGGTTCGCGTATTGTTTGGAATTTAACTAAATTAATTTCAGAGTTAGATATTTAAAATTTTTTTCATACTTTTATTTTAGTTTAAATTTTGCATAAGAACTCAGGAATATGAACGCAAACAGGCTTAGGAATAAATTGTAAAAATTTCAAGTAAGTCGGAGCAAAATTGAAGAAGTTATGAATCTTTGCGCGTTCTTTCCTTTTCGCGTGCTTTACTAAAACTTGCTTTATTAAGAAGAATTTAAAAGCCGAGTAAAAAAAAAATATCCATTTTATACTCGAATTACTCTTAAAAAATACTAAAAAAATTATATTTTCAGTTCATTCTTATTTGCATTTCAAAAAAAAAAAAACAAAAGCATTTTTCGGAAATTGTTAAAAAAATTTAAATTTCGAAATTGATTTGAGACATCAGCGCCCTTTATAGCATTACGATTAATCAGTCATCAGAATGGACCACCTCAACGCACATTCATACAGATTTGGTATGAGCCTATATGTCTCTAACTTATACATACATATGCACGCCAATAATCGCACATACCCGTTTACATATCTAAGAAGTTACTTGAATGCATACGCAAATAAATATTTGAAAACTCGGCAATCGATAAAAACCTGTCAAAATTTGCACCTGACAGTCAGAGATACTTAAAGGCTCATAACTTTCCCAAGGATATGTTTTATATTAATGTCAATAACAAATACTATGTAAACACATTTACACTGAAATCGGGGGGAAGGGAGATTTGGTGTAGAGCAGATTGCGCAAACTTGTGAGTGAGGCATACAAAATAGGTGCTCCTTAAATAACGTTAAATCCTCTGGCAAGTAAAGTTAAATAAAGGATATACACATAGGTAGTGTATGATATGGGGAGTAAAAGGGCAAGCATGTAGCGTGAGCAGGGCACAGTGTTTCATCTAGAACAAGCTAGGCGGGAAACATTGTTTTTAAGCTCTTTTATTTATTTATTTATTGGGTACCCGGACATACGGGCATTGCAGGAAACGAAATTGTAGATGAGATTGCCAAAAGTGCTGTTTACAGACAATTTGAACAAGAAAACGACATAATGAAACCTTTAAATACGGTATACAATGATATCGCTGTGGACATGAAAATATGGATAGATAGGAGGTGGAATAATCTAGTCACTCGCAAAACCGCGAAAATCATGTGTACACAGAATTCAGATAAATACGTCCGATTTGTACTAGCCCTGTCTACAAAGGAAAGCACAACTATCGTAGGTATACTGACAGGCCACAATTTGTTAGCGGCACACGCATACAAGATGGGAACGATAGCTACAGATTTTGCAATGAACTAGAAGAGAGGGAAACGCTAGAGCAGCTTCTATGTTCTTGCCCTGCATTAGCTAGAACCAGATTAAAATGCTTAGGAGCTTTACGATATGATAAGTTAGAATACCTCTCGGGGATAGAGCTCCAAAGTTTACTTAGATTCGGAAAAGACGCGAACATATTACAAGATGTGTACTGCAAAAAAACGTAAAGGTCTAGCTCCATCTGGTAACACTAAGGATCAATACGTTCATGTGATGGCTTTTAACCAGCCAGGTAAAAATAAACTAACCTATTTTATTTATTTATTTGTGTATTCTTGTATTCGCGCAATAGACATGAAACACCAAAATTATAGAACAGGGTTTTCCTAATAGCGGTCGCCTTTCGGCAAGCAATGACAGGCAAACGTCTGAGAGAATTTCTGCCGTCAAAATGCCCTTCATAACAAAAAAAAAAAACATCTGCCGTTCAGACGTGGCGTGAGACAGTAGGTCTCTTTATTTCTGGAACAACATCAAGGCACGCACAACACAAACGTTTTTGGGGGATGGAAATCTTTATTTGGGCCTTCACGCACTCCATCGCTTGATCTTCTGACTTGCCTTCTGTCTAGAAATTTCTCTGAGGCTATTTACAAGAAGATCAAAAGTTACAATTAGTATCGGCAGTAAACCTCTATGCGGTAACGTAGACATGAAACACCAAAATTATAGAACAGGGTTTTCCTAATAGCGGTCGCCTTTCGGCAAGCAATGACAGGCAAACGTCTGAGAGAATTTCTGCCGTCAAAATGCCCTTCATAACAAAAAAAAAACATCTGCCGTTCAGACGTGGCGTGAGACAGTAGGTCTCTTTATTTCTGGAACAACATCAAGGCACGCACAACACAAACGTTTTTGGGGGATGGAAATCTTTATTTGGACCTTCACGCACTCCATCGCTTGATCTTCTGACTTGCCTTCTGTCTAGAAATTTCTCTGAGGCTATTTACAAGAAGATCAAAAGTTACAATTAGTATCGGCAGTAAACCTCTATGCGGTAACGTTTTTTTGATTTTGGGTTCCCGAAATGTACGACAATGTTAGTTTTTTCCTCTTGTGAAAGCAGTCCAATGGGCACAATCGCAGTTTTAATAATTTTAGTACTATGAATAAAGATTTTATGTACAGTAGCAAGCATACAATGCCATGAATACAGACATAGATAAGGGTTTTAGGATTTGAGTTTGTCAAATTTGTTTAAAAAGCAAGGCATCCAAATCCTGTGATTTCAGCACTCAACTCAAGGTTGCTAATAAAGGGCGAGAAATATTTTTCCGTATTTTTTTAAACCTAATCCTGGCTTTGGGTTATTCACAATCAGTCCCATTTCATATCTAAATCGATGCTTAACTTTCGGACTATTGTTTAAAATTTTGCTCATCTTCCAAACGTCGAACCTGCCATTTCTCCACGTCCAACTAGTAGTTTAAATCTAAAACAACATTCGAAACAACAAATTCACACATGAAGAATGGATAAACCAAAGCAAAAATGTTTTTGATAGCTGCCAAAATGTTCTAGATTGACGCCACAAGTGAAGCACATATGTGAAGAACGAGTTTATCTCAAGGCCTTGCATACTATTCCATCTACCATTGCTAGCGGAAGATTGTGTTTTACGGACATTACACACAGCCATTCAAAATTGTTTGCCTATTTCTTCCGAGACTTTGCTACTTTCTGCTTTCATTAGTTCGACGAAATGAGCAAATGGGCCCAACGGTATTCTGAAGTTAAAAACTTTGACGAGTTCGTCGGACGAGGTTCAGAATATATATCTCTCCAAAGCAAGATCAAAAGATCGTTGATTTGTTTGTGATAAAGTCGAACATATCTTTGCTTGATGCTGAATCAGTTTTAAGGAAAAGTTATGTTAATGTATCCAAAGACCCGATTCGAGAAGTTTAAGTGCAGAAGACCTCAAATTCTGGAGCACATTGAACAAACTGCGACTCTTACTATCATCATCATCAAGATTCACTCCGGGTCTTGGCTACCCATACAAATTGTGCCCAGTTCCATTTATATCTCATTTTAGTTCTACAACTACACAAACCAAATAGCTCAGCGTCCCGATCTACGCTATTCAACCATCGGAGTTTTAGTCTTCTTTTGCCTCTATTTCCACTGCATGTACCCAGTAGAATTTTCGTTGGTGGGTATAATTCGTCTGCCCTTATAATGTGAGCAACCCTTCGTAGACGGTTAAGCTTTATTGTTGTGACAATATCCGAGTGGTTACACAGCCTTTGAAGGTCGTGATTGAATCGAATTCTCCAAATGCCGGTTTCGCAAATAGCGCCAAATATTTTCCGTAGGATTTTGCGTTCAAAGACGTTTATTTTTTACTCATCGACCTGGTTTAGTGACCAAGGTTCGCTAGCGTATATAAGAACTGGCACGATAAGAGTACGACAAGAGTATGAGTGGCTTTGTAACACAAAGTTGCATAGACTCGCGATAAGTATTTTTTGACCAATTTCAGTCGTCATGTTGCTTATATTGCCGATTTTGATGCGAGATATTTAAATTTCTGAAAATTTCGAAAATGTTGGAACCTATTTTAAGACTTTGGCCGATGTTCTGCACTGCTTGTCTCTGTGCACTTCTTGTCTCTGTGGTCATGACAGCATTGCCTTCGTCTTGTCTGCATTAAGTGATAATCCGATTGTTTTTGGCGCTATATTCATTTTTAAAGGCTTCTTTAAGCTCGTAAAGGGATATCGCTATAATCTTCAAATTATCTGCATATGCGAGGATTTGTACCGATTTGAAGAATGTAGTTAGACGGTTACGCCAGTTTCCCTTGTTACTTTTTCAGGTTCGGGATTAAACAGCTTTCATTATCACACAATGAAAACCTCTGGCATGGGCTAAGACAAATTCCGAATTGAATATTCACGGATAGACCTTCCTTTTGGGCGTATAGTTGCATACGTCGGTGCTGGTTTACTGCTGATAATCGACAACTTAAACAAATGTTAAGCGTCCAGTTAAGGCTCATGCTTGGCGTTATTTCTTCGCAGAAGGATTTGACCGTTTATTTCCCTTACCGCCAATTTGAATGAAGTTTTGATGAACAAAATATACCAAAAATCATTATTACCATCAGCTGTTTTATTTCAATAAAATATATTTATATTATTAGTATTCCAAGCACAAGATAGAAATATATATTACAAACTTTTTTCACCCAACTTCTACAAGGCGAAGCACTGTGCAGCGTGACGAAAGCTTAGTTACAGGCCGTAATAAGTATTTTATGTTTGAGTAGGCAATAAAAAATAACAAAAAAAACGGTAAAAATATATAAACCAGAATATCAAGGTAATGTTAGTTTGTTATTACGGCGGAGTGGTGAAAAGAAAGTAACCCTAACAGTTAAATACGAATAAAATTGTATACAAAATGTAGTCAAGAAAATGGGAGTTGAAGTGTGCATTTATACATAAGCGAGAAAATTGCGAAGAGGACTGCTAGTAATAAAAACTCTCCAAGACTCTATAACTTCGAGCAAGTAATATTTTAAGGCTCACATATCGGACACTTTGCACAGAAAAGGCCGAAAGGCTACTTGATCTTAGTACCACATTCAATTTACTTTATCCCATCGTCAGTGATTCAATGCCAGTAAGATTATTGTACGAGTTAGCTCCAGCAGTAGTAAGTAAATTGAAACAGAAATCCAAAAATCCTTTTTCGGATAGTAATATTTATGTTGCAAATAAATGAGGTAGGAAGTAATGCGTAACCCGAATTGGGGTGAGGTTTTTCAAGTCGCTATCGCGCTCCATGCACTTACCCAAACATGAAGCGTGATACCACCCGGTGTTTTAAGTTTTACTTAGTTTTCTGGGTTCATCAGTAGAACCAAATGTGCATAATTTTGCTTTATTTATAATACAGGTGCCGCTTTTTTCGTTTTTCGTTTGCGCAAGTTGCCATTATAAGGAAGGTCGGCGTGGCTATTGTGAACATTTTCAACACCAATCTGACTCAGACGAAGAGAAATATGAGTTTCATTAACATACACGGACGGGCAGCTATAGGTAAATCTACTTTTCTCATTGTTCTGAATTTTTTAGTATATACATATATGTCTACATCTATCCCAACCTCTTTATGCTGTTGAATCCAACCGTGGGGCTGAGCGATTAACAGGCGGACTCTAGTCTAATAAGACGGCTGTAATAGCTGTAATACGAGAGAGGGGAGAGGCGCAGCGCGATTCTAGAAGGTGACCTCAAACCGGATCAAAAATTCTTTTAAAAATAGACGAAAGAAGTTCTCGTCGCGAATAACCCGCACAAAGATGGGGAAAACAATGCGAAGAACCCCTTATACTTATCCTCTAAGTTCTTCGTTGTAAAGGAGCCGATCTCCAAAAGCCAAAAGCCTCTGGACAATACCCAGAGTGGATCAAGGAAACCTCGGTCTTGGTACTATCAACTTTAGTTAAAGTGGCATTTCTGATAGCAAATATGTTTTGATTTGTCGTTAGAAAATGAGTTTCAAACAAAGATCTGCGCTTGCATTTGTGTTAAACTTGGTAAATATATACGAAATTGAACCAAACACTTCTATGTCTATGATTGTTTATATCGTACCCAAATTTACATGTGGCATAAGCGACTTCAATCGGATTGAGAAACGCTTGGAGACGACTAAGTAAATGACGATTAAATAAATATGTGCACAAGAAGTTTTTCGCCAGGGCTTATGAGGAATGGAAGACAGAACAGATGGCCAGAAAAGCCATTAGAGTATTCGTGACCAGTAAATCGATTCCATGGAAAACTTGGGAATAAATAAAAAACATCTGCCGTTCAGACGTGGCGTGAGACAGTAGGTCTCTTTATTTCTGGAACAACATCAAGGCACGCACAACACAAACGTTTTTGGGGGATGGAAATCTTTATTTGGGCCTTCACGCACTCCATCGCTTGATCTTCTGACTTGCCTTCTGTCTAGAAATTTCTCTGAGGCTATTTACAAGAAGATCAAAAGTTACAATTAGTATCGGCAGTAAACCTCTATGCGGTAACGTAGACATGAAACACCAAAATTATAGAACAGGGTTTTCCTAATAGCGGTCGCCTTTCGGCAAGCAATGACAGGCAAACGTCTGAGAGAATTTCTGCCGTCAAAATGCCCTTCATAACAAAAAAAAAACATCTGCCGTTCAGACGTGGCGTGAGACAGTAGGTCTCTTTATTTCTGGAACAACATCAAGGCACGCACAACACAAACGTTTTTGGGGGATGGAAATCTTTATTTGGACCTTCACGCACTCCATCGCTTGATCTTCTGACTTGCCTTCTGTCTAGAAATTTCTCTGAGGCTATTTACAAGAAGATCAAAAGTTACAATTAGTATCGGCAGTAAACCTCTATGCGGTAACGTTTTTTTGATTTTGGGTTCCCGAAATGTACGACAATGTTAGTTTTTTCCTCTTGTGAAAGCAGTCCAATGGGCACAATCGCAGTTTTAATAATTTTAGTACTATGAATAAAGATTTTATGTACAGTAGCAAGCATACAATGCCATGAATACAGACATAGATAAGGGTTTTAGGATTTGAGTTTGTCAAATTTGTTTAAAAAGCAAGGCATCCAAATCCTGTGATTTCAGCACTCAACTCAAGGTTGCTAATAAAGGGCGAGAAATATTTTTCCGTATTTTTTTAAACCTAATCCTGGCTTTGGGTTATTCACAATCAGTCCCATTTCATATCTAAATCGATGCTTAACTTTCGGACTATTGTTTAAAATTTTGCTCATCTTCCAAACGTCGAACCTGCCATTTCTCCACGTCCAACTAGTAGTTTAAATCTAAAACAACATTCGAAACAACAAATTCACACATGAAGAATGGATAAACCAAAGCAAAAATGTTTTTGATAGCTGCCAAAATGTTCTAGATTGACGCCACAAGTGAAGCACATATGTGAAGAACGAGTTTATCTCAAGGCCTTGCATACTATTCCATCTACCATTGCTAGCGGAAGATTGTGTTTTACGGACATTACACACAGCCATTCAAAATTGTTTGCCTATTTCTTCCGAGACTTTGCTACTTTCTGCTTTCATTAGTTCGACGAAATGAGCAAATGGGCCCAACGGTATTCTGAAGTTAAAAACTTTGACGAGTTCGTCGGACGAGGTTCAGAATATATATCTCTCCAAAGCAAGATCAAAAGATCGTTGATTTGTTTGTGATAAAGTCGAACATATCTTTGCTTGATGCTGAATCAGTTTTAAGGAAAAGTTATGTTAATGTATCCAAAGACCCGATTCGAGAAGTTTAAGTGCAGAAGACCTCAAATTCTGGAGCACATTGAACAAACTGCGACTCTTACTATCATCATCATCAAGATTCACTCCGGGTCTTGGCTACCCATACAAATTGTGCCCAGTTCCATTTATATCTCATTTTAGTTCTACAACTACACAAACCAAATAGCTCAGCGTCCCGATCTACGCTATTCAACCATCGGAGTTTTAGTCTTCTTTTGCCTCTATTTCCACTGCATGTACCCAGTAGAATTTTCGTTGGTGGGTATAATTCGTCTGCCCTTATAATGTGAGCAACCCTTCGTAGACGGTTAAGCTTTATTGTTGTGACAATATCCGAGTGGTTACACAGCCTTTGAAGGTCGTGATTGAATCGAATTCTCCAAATGCCGGTTTCGCAAATAGCGCCAAATATTTTCCGTAGGATTTTGCGTTCAAAGACGTTTATTTTTTACTCATCGACCTGGTTTAGTGACCAAGGTTCGCTAGCGTATATAAGAACTGGCACGATAAGAGTACGACAAGAGTATGAGTGGCTTTGTAACACAAAGTTGCATAGACTCGCGATAAGTATTTTTTGACCAATTTCAGTCGTCATGTTGCTTATATTGCCGATTTTGATGCGAGATATTTAAATTTCTGAAAATTTCGAAAATGTTGGAACCTATTTTAAGACTTTGGCCGATGTTCTGCACTGCTTGTCTCTGTGCACTTCTTGTCTCTGTGGTCATGACAGCATTGCCTTCGTCTTGTCTGCATTAAGTGATAATCCGATTGTTTTTGGCGCTATATTCATTTTTAAAGGCTTCTTTAAGCTCGTAAAGGGATATCGCTATAATCTTCAAATTATCTGCATATGCGAGGATTTGTACCGATTTGAAGAATGTAGTTAGACGGTTACGCCAGTTTCCCTTGTTACTTTTTCAGGTTCGGGATTAAACAGCTTTCATTATCACACAATGAAAACCTCTGGCATGGGCTAAGACAAATTCCGAATTGAATATTCACGGATAGACCTTCCTTTTGGGCGTATAGTTGCATACGTCGGTGCTGGTTTACTGCTGATAATCGACAACTTAAACAAATGTTAAGCGTCCAGTTAAGGCTCATGCTTGGCGTTATTTCTTCGCAGAAGGATTTGACCGTTTATTTCCCTTACCGCCAATTTGAATGAAGTTTTGATGAACAAAATATACCAAAAATCATTATTACCATCAGCTGTTTTATTTCAATAAAATATATTTATATTATTAGTATTCCAAGCACAAGATAGAAATATATATTACAAACTTTTTTCACCCAACTTCTACAAGGCGAAGCACTGTGCAGCGTGACGAAAGCTTAGTTACAGGCCGTAATAAGTATTTTATGTTTGAGTAGGCAATAAAAAATAACAAAAAAAACGGTAAAAATATATAAACCAGAATATCAAGGTAATGTTAGTTTGTTATTACGGCGGAGTGGTGAAAAGAAAGTAACCCTAACAGTTAAATACGAATAAAATTGTATACAAAATGTAGTCAAGAAAATGGGAGTTGAAGTGTGCATTTATACATAAGCGAGAAAATTGCGAAGAGGACTGCTAGTAATAAAAACTCTCCAAGACTCTATAACTTCGAGCAAGTAATATTTTAAGGCTCACATATCGGACACTTTGCACAGAAAAGGCCGAAAGGCTACTTGATCTTAGTACCACATTCAATTTACTTTATCCCATCGTCAGTGATTCAATGCCAGTAAGATTATTGTACGAGTTAGCTCCAGCAGTAGTAAGTAAATTGAAACAGAAATCCAAAAATCCTTTTTCGGATAGTAATATTTATGTTGCAAATAAATGAGGTAGGAAGTAATGCGTAACCCGAATTGGGGTGAGGTTTTTCAAGTCGCTATCGCGCTCCATGCACTTACCCAAACATGAAGCGTGATACCACCCGGTGTTTTAAGTTTTACTTAGTTTTCTGGGTTCATCAGTAGAACCAAATGTGCATAATTTTGCTTTATTTATAATACAGGTGCCGCTTTTTTCGTTTTTCGTTTGCGCAAGTTGCCATTATAAGGAAGGTCGGCGTGGCTATTGTGAACATTTTCAACACCAATCTGACTCAGACGAAGAGAAATATGAGTTTCATTAACATACACGGACGGGCAGCTATAGGTAAATCTACTTTTCTCATTGTTCTGAATTTTTTAGTATATACATATATGTCTACATCTATCCCAACCTCTTTATGCTGTTGAATCCAACCGTGGGGCTGAGCGATTAACAGGCGGACTCTAGTCTAATAAGACGGCTGTAATAGCTGTAATACGAGAGAGGGGAGAGGCGCAGCGCGATTCTAGAAGGTGACCTCAAACCGGATCAAAAATTCTTTTAAAAATAGACGAAAGAAGTTCTCGTCGCGAATAACCCGCACAAAGATGGGGAAAACAATGCGAAGAACCCCTTATACTTATCCTCTAAGTTCTTCGTTGTAAAGGAGCCGATCTCCAAAAGCCAAAAGCCTCTGGACAATACCCAGAGTGGATCAAGGAAACCTCGGTCTTGGTACTATCAACTTTAGTTAAAGTGGCATTTCTGATAGCAAATATGTTTTGATTTGTCGTTAGAAAATGAGTTTCAAACAAAGATCTGCGCTTGCATTTGTGTTAAACTTGGTAAATATATACGAAATTGAACCAAACACTTCTATGTCTATGATTGTTTATATCGTACCCAAATTTACATGTGGCATAAGCGACTTCAATCGGATTGAGAAACGCTTGGAGACGACTAAGTAAATGACGATTAAATAAATATGTGCACAAGAAGTTTTTCGCCAGGGCTTATGAGGAATGGAAGACAGAACAGATGGCCAGAAAAGCCATTAGAGTATTCGTGACCAGTAAATCGATTCCATGGAAAACTTGGGAATATACACCAAAATTACTGCGATGAATTTATAATATAAGATCATAGTCACACCTATGTTTTTCCTCGAAAACGAGGCGGGCTATCCTATGAAGAAGCTAAGCTACTGTTGGCTCAGGAGTTCCACAACATTACAGGAAGCTTAAAATTCTTGCTCGGCAAACCTCTGAGATCTAAGTGCCATCGGATTAGCATCGTATTGATTTGCGATGTTTAGTTTCCTCAAA
Organism: Anastrepha obliqua; assembly: GCF_027943255.1. Lineage (NCBI taxonomy): Eukaryota > Metazoa > Arthropoda > Insecta > Diptera > Tephritidae > Anastrepha > Anastrepha obliqua. The sequence continues at coordinate 79,445,901 of NC_072894.1, forward strand.
TGCTTCGAAGATGAACTGGGCAATAAAAATCCATGGTTATCCAAAACCTACAAGATATAATATTATTAGTACACCAGTATAGTACACGAACGGGCCTTTCATCGGAAAAAGTGCAGAGAGAGGTGTCTGGGGATCGGGAAAAAAATATTCCCGGAACTACTAGACAAGAATAGAAGTCGATTTCAAGCTCCACAATAGAAAGATGCGCGCATTTCAACATAACAACAGAAGAATGGAATTTATAAATAAGAAGTATTCCATGAAAATAATATAAGATCAACACTTTTTTGTTACTTTTATTTAGTTCCCATTGTTTATGAATGGTGTGAAAATGTTTCCCCCAAAACTTTTTCTTATATCCTAGAATAGTCCTTTACAAAAATACATGAGGCGTGTTTTTAAAGTAAGTACCGTTTTGACATAAAAAAACAACAAGTAATTTTTTTCCAAAAATAATTTATTCACTTGAAAGGCAATACTTTACTCTACGTTTCTACATAATTCCCATTACTATTGAGGCATTTATCATATCTTGGGACCAGCTTTTGTATGCCATCGTCAAAGAAGATTGCTGCCTGATTAGACAACTGCTTCACAGTCGATTTTACTTTGTCATCATCGGAATGGCGCTGCCCCGCCTGTATGGAGGGTGGTCCAATTGTTTCCAGCCAAAAGAAGCTCTTTACAGTCCACTTTTTGAATCAGTTCATCGGTAATGACTGAACGAAGTGGGAGACGTTCCTCATCATGAATGTTTGTGCAGCCATCTTTAAGGGCCATAACCCATTTCCGCACCATTCCATCACTCATAATGTTTTCACCATACACTTCACTGATTTGGTGATGAATGTCAACTGATTTGAAGCTTTGAGTACAGAGAAACCGTATTAAGGCACGCACTTCACAGTCGACGGGATTTTCAATAGGTGGAGGTATTTTAAAATCACGCAAAGAGACGTAGACTCGATCGGATGGTTCCGTAATGGCGTCTGTGGCTTCGCAACAGATGTAGGTACACGACGCGCATGCGCTAAACGGCGACCGCAGCGCTGCGGTGGCGTAATTTAAAAACGGTACTTACTTTAAAAACACGCCTAGTATTATCTGTACCACTAGCGTCCAATTTCGATTACTAAATGTCTAATAAGGTTAGGAAACCGTTTAAGACCGCTATATAGCTTGAATCAGTATATCTTTCTTTTAATAGAAGGCATTTGGCCGGCTTTGGGCAGACCACTTTAGCAACTCAATTTGTAGAGAATTATTGAACTTTTTTGTCTTCTTCGCAGTCACCCATCCCATCTATTTACTTATGTGTAAATTTTTACATTAATTTTGCCCGGCAAAGCATCTTTTGGACCTGAGTTTCGGTAAAAATGCCGCCGTGAATATGCTTATGGCACGCTTCCATTGAATGTCTTACGTCCCTCCACTATTTGTGGAGACCATCTGGTCTCAGAGCCGCAGATTCAAATTCCTCATACCAAACCTATGTTTTTCTATGTACATATACATACATACATTCCTCTGTATACTTTTATACTCAATTTAATACAGCCTGGAAAGCTTTAATGTAAACAGGAAAATATACACACGAAGCTCAAGTGTTGGTAAGTTGCTGTGTTGATGTTCCAATTATTTATGTTTACTAATTTACTTTTACCATTTCGGAACACTTGGTACCAAGCCAAGCGGTCATATCTTAAATAACTTATTGCCAAACCTCAGCTGAGAAGCGGTAAAAATTATTATCAGAAAGCAGCAGCCGTGACGGCTTCAACAAGCAATAAGTAGAGACACAAAATTATGAAGAGGTGTGGTAATGGCGATGGTAAGCTGATAACAATAATGCTCTTATATTAGGAAAGTACTGTAAATACATTCTCGAAGAGGGCATTCTACTAGCCAAGTTTAAGTAAATATTCTCGCTTTCTCTATTGAATATCTTGCATATGCATGTATGTGAACAAAATATAAATGTATACATACAGATTTTCTTGTATTTCATATGAAATATATATGGCATGTGAGGTGTAGCTAATACCAGACTGACTGGCTGCTTGCTGAAATAATTTTTCTATGCTATCAATAACTTTTATGTTCTGTCCATTTTCTGCATTCCATTTTCTTTTTTGCTTAAACACATTGAGGTAGAGGTGTACGACACTTTGTTGAAGTGATGACGTTTGCGGTCGAAAAGTCTAATCATTTGTGGCTACTTGTCGTTGGCCACGTAAATACTCTTTGTTGTGTCGCTTAACAATAGTGACTTATCAAACCGCCACAGTCTTGACAATAAATAAATATTAAGTAATCCGTTTGTGTGAATGTTTGTGTCTAAAATATATTTTTTGGCCATTTTGTTATAATTTCGACAGAAGCGCTTAGTTGGAAGAGATATGAAAATATTCTTGTACAAAAATTATTTGGTTAATGTAAATGCAGGTTTGCGTAATGGCGCCCTGATAATGAAGGAGCATTTCGCAGTAGTGAGCAGATTAAGTAATCAACGGCATTATTAGTATGAATAATCACTGAAAGGTTTTTGAGTGAAGCGTCTACAGCTATTTGTGAGCAAACATCCAGGTTGACATTCCCAGCATTGGATTTTAATTGAAAAAGAGAACAATACTATGGTGGTTACATTTATATTTACTGTTATAAAACGTATATGTTCCAAATTATTTAATTTACACTTTAAATATTTAAAATCATGTATAATCAGGCTGCCTTAATCGAATGGGTTGATGCATGTATATCATTCGGTAATGCTCAGGCTCGAAACCTCGGACATGAAACACCAAATGACAGAAAATTTTGTTTTCTAATAGCGGTCGCCCCTCAATAGGCAACGGCAAACCTAGGAGTGTATTCCTGGCATAAAAATGCTCCTTAAACATCAGCCGCTTGGACGCGGCATAACACCCAAAAAAAAAAAAAAACACCAAGATAGATACACATCCCAAATAAAAGGCGGAGCTCGCCTAAGCACCCAACAAAGGGCGTAAGTACCAACTATTTTCATTATTATACTTATAGGATCGGGTGGCGCAAAATTAATCATCCGATTTTATTTTTGAGTAACTTTTTTACTAAATATAATAAAAACAAATAAGATTTTGAGTGATGAAAATCTTTCTTGTGATTTTTACACACTCCACTGCTTGTGTGTTTGAATATTGCAGCTGTCTACTTCACCAGCGTCAAATTTGATTGGCGTACGATGTCATTTGCAAAAATTATAAATCTTCCGATAGGGTGATTCATTTGTACAATAATTAATTTTTTATCAATCAGAACACAACTGTTAATTTTGTTGTTTTTTTTATATCAGTTTATTTCGTTCTGTACTCTTTTACCAACAAAAACAAGTATTGCTTTTAATCCGTGTTGCGCACATTTTGATTGTAAGGTCAATTAAAAATTAACTCGTGATTAATTTCGATTTGCTGCAATTAATAATAAATTTTTTTTATTGTTTTGGAATTTAATTAAAAACTATTATTTTGAAAAATTTCTGTATTAAAGTATGCAGGGGGCACAGTTTGCTTGGCAACTATGTAGTAAATTCTTTATTCATTGAATTTTTTTCTTCACTATAATTTTTTCTTTTAATTTTCGCTTTTTCGATAAACGACATCCTTTGAAATTTTTGATACTGGGATTTCGGTACATTTTTAAACAATCTTGGGATTCCATGACACGGAGTTTCGGGATCTTTGGCTTAAGAAATCTGGGATTGCCATTCTTATTTGGTATAAATTTAGTAATATTTAATTCGATTTAAGTTTATTTAAGTTTAACTTTTCAGAGAGGTGGCAACTCTATCGAGGAATATTTCTTAATCAAAGGTTTTCCTATCACTTTTGTTTTTATACTCATATGTTATATTTTTTTTCTGGCAGGAAAATGCACCCAGGTCCTCCTGGGCCATATTTTTATCGGTGGTGATGCCAAAATGAAGTATAACGCTAACCATTCCTCTCTCAATACAGCAACTATTGTATTCATATATTAAAAACATTTGCTAAGCAGTTAAAAAACATTAATCTTGGTTCACATCTACATAAGTATATAAGTATATATATACGCACATAACGTCAGCCTCACGGCCAAAACATAAAGGTGTAAAAAGGAAAACGTTGGGAAATTAAGCTTGAAAATTTATTGCTCTCATAAAAGTAAAGGAGGTTAGATTTTTGATATAAAAAATATTTGAGCTTTTTTTGTACGCAGGATATTCTGGGTTTCGATATAATAGAGAACATTTAAGAGTCAATCAAGTCCACCTATCACCCCAAACTTGGAGAATTTGCACTTTCTGTCTCCTAGAATAACTAAAAAAGCTGATTACAATTCGTTTTTTAGTAAAGTAACAAGTTGATTGAAAAATTAGTTTATTAACGCCTAACAGTGCTTTTTATATTTATTAATCGTTATTGTTAGTCCTCCACTAAGGCAGCACCACGTGCAGCAATATCACTCACTATCCACTTGGATTGTACGATTTTCTGTTCAGCCTTAAAAGTCTGTATGGGTCACAGCAGAGTTTTAATGTCTTTACTAAAAAACTGAGATGAGACTCGCAATATTTAGAAAAATAGTAGACTTGCTAGTATCAAAATCTTCTATGATTTACTCAGCCATAGTCTATAAAGTGGGTTCTTTTTAAAAATTCTAAAAAAAATTAATAAAAATCTTCTTTTTTTTCTGTATATAATTGGGCTATTTGCCTTCGCAGTAGCGCATCTTGTTAATCCAGTGGTGGATGATGGTTTCTCGCTCTATATCACTAACAGCTTGTTTGATACTCGCCTCAATCGTTAATGGATTGTTTGCAAAACAACGATGCTTTATGACACCTCTGAAAAAAATCGATCGACGTCAAATCGCAACTACGAGGTGGCCAATAGACAACGCCGAGAAGGATGTTCATACGATTTCTGAACTAGGCGCACAAAAACTCGATTGTGGCTTGGCGTGCGTGGTATAGAGCGCCATCATGCTGAAACCATAAATCGTTCAAGTCCATGGGTTAAATGTCCGACGACAAAATCACGTTTGTGTAGTGCTGCCCGTCGATCGAAATATTGTTTCCAGCAGCACTTTTAAAGAGAAAGGGGCAAATGATGCCATAGTTCCAAAATCCGCGCCAAACTGTCACAGTGTTAAGATGCATTGGCTTGACAACGATTACGTGCGTGATTTCGGACACCCAGTGCCACATCTTTTTTCTTGCTAACATAGCCACCGAGATGAGGGCGCCCTTCGTGAGAGAAGAAGATTTTCAATAAACGCACTGTTTGGGTCACACTACGTTGATTTTGGAAACCGGTTTTTAATGTTTCTGCAATATTACTTCAAGGCACTGGTCTATGTTAGTGAGCCAGCAACAATTAGTGACAGTGTGCGCGTGAGACAAGACCGGCTATGCGGTTAGAAGAAGCGAGTATGCAGTTGGAAAGGTCTACACCTTAGCAGGATAGACTTATGTCCGACATTATTCACAAAAGCAGAATTGAAAAAAAGCACACACACTTCTACTACTCTTAAAAGCACGCTTCTACCACTCTATTTACAAACGTTATTCACAGAAATTGAACAAAATAATAACACCTTTTCGAGTAAATGTTTCGAGTCCATGTAAACAAAACACGAAAATAAATAAAACCTTCATTTATTCACACAATACATTTATTCATTACACAGCTTCTGATTGTAAAGGGTGGTTAAATTTCAAGGGCCGATGTTGAATGTGAACCGCAGCTAACGCCAAGTTTTTTTCTGCATTTCATTTGACATTTTTCAATTTCAGACTAACTTAATTTGAACTCTTGACCATATCGAGCGTAGTCAGGAAATGGCAACAGTGAATGACCAATTTTCGAAGAAAATCATCTTCAGTGATGAGCCACATTTTCACCTCAGTGGATTCGTCAATAAGCAGAATTGCCGCATTTGGGCGAATGATAATCCAAGAGTGATTGCCGAAAAACCAATGCACCCACAAAGAGTGAGAGAGAGAGTTTGGTGCGATTTATGGGCCGGCGGCATTATTGGGCCGTATTTTTTCCAAAATGAGGCCGGTCAGGCAGTTACTGTGAATAGTGTCCACTATCGTGCGATGATAACGAACTTTTTATGGCTCGAATTGGAAGATATGGATGTGGACGATATGTGGTTTCAACAGGACGGTGCCACTTGTCACACATCTAACGAAACAATGGCTCTTTGCGCGAAAAATTTGATGGCTGAATAATCTCACGTCGCGGCGATGTCAATTGGCCGCCAAGATCATGTGATTTGACACCGTTGGACTTCTTTTTTTGGGATTATTTGAAATACAAGGTGTACGTCGATAAGCCAGCAACAATTCAAGAGCTAAAGGATGAGATAATTCGGCACATTAACGGCATAGAACCTCAATTATGCCTGAAGGTCATCCAAAATTTGGACCATCGGATGGAGGTGTGCCGCCGAGGCTGCGGCGGCCATTTGGCCGATATTTTGTTCCATACGTAATTGAGTCATACCAATATTATCATAATAAAGCGAAAAGACAATAATTTTATAAAAAAAAATTCGTTTATTCAAAATCAACACCGGCCCTCGAAACTTAACCACCCTTTACAATGACGTACATGGACTACTGGCGACTTCCCTCCACGAACTTGCCATTAGCTTCAAGTTTACACAAAAGAAGGCAATAAAAATGTACTACATACATACATACAAGCCTTGAGCGGCTACTGATGCTATCTCTGGGCCGGTGGTAGTTTTCGCCATCATTTTGAGGTTAGGAATACCTAATGCGGGTGCCTGGTTCTTTTAACACAAATTAACTTCATCACTTTGCCACCCCCTCTTTTCACGCTTCCCTCTGATATAGTCACGAAAGCTCAAGATTAATTATTCCTAATTTATATTCATTTGCTGTAGTTATGCGTACGGCTAGTTGATTTAATTTTTGCTCAAATTTGTTTTGTTCAGAGCCAGATATGTCTACATATTCAAGCGGGCATACATACTTACATGCTAGCCGGGACTAATTTTAAGTACGGCGTTTATTTAAAGTGGCGATAGATTAATAATTCAGTTTAGTTATCTTTCATTTGAGTTCGGGTTTGAGTTTAAGCACTTCTCTTTTGAATTAAATTTGCAGGTTCCTCAGTATTTTTAGGCTTCTTTTTTAGATTTCATTTGAATACAGGAAAGATGAATGCTCACTTTAGTGAAACCAAATGAATGAAGTGCTCAAATAATGAGGCCATAAGCACTCATAATTATGTTTAATTGGGGTTCTTGAAATCTGAATAAGTTGTTCTAAGAGTTTATGCAAAGCTAAGAAATACTGAATTCAAGAAAAATTAAAAAAATAGAAAGAAGAGCGTAGAGAACGGGTAGCAGCTGTCAAGGGAAGATTGGTTGAATAATATATCTGCATAACGGATCCCGCATTTGCAAACTTCAGACGAATCTTGAAAATGTAGTTTTTGTTTATAAAAGTGCGTCAAAATAGCTTATGTAAATATACCACCTCGGTCAAAAAGTTTCCGGTACATATTCAGAAAATCCAAAATGTAGGATTATTCCTCTAAATTGCTATTATCGTCTTCAGAGTACTACCCATCAACTGCAAGCCACATATGCCAGCGTTTGATCCAGCTCTGCAAACATTTCTGGAACTCTATTTTCGGTATATCCATCAGAGCTATCTACGAATTTTTCATTACTTCCATTTGGTTGTTAAAATGCGTTCTCCGTAGTGAACTCAAAAGAAAGTGAACTTAGAAGAAAAAAATTGCTGGTAGCCATATCAAAAGAATCTGATGGGTTTTGGATGATATTCCTTTCTTGGTTAAAAATTTACATATAATGATGACTCTGTACGATGGTGCGTTATAGTGGTGCAAAATCCACGAGTTGCTTTCCCACAAATCCTTTCTTTTTTGGCGAATTCATTCATGTAAACGTCTCATAACACCCAAATAGTAATCCTTATTAACTGTCTAACCTTTTGGTAAAAATTCTTCTGATCCATAAAACCCGTGAGCATCGCTTTCTCTTTCGACTGAAAACGACATGATTTTTTTTTTTTGGTTTTGGTTTATTCAGAGCTCTTCACTCACTTCGTCAACGGCTGTTTTTTTTTTAGAGTGTCATTACCGGAATAGCTTTCCAATATTTCGACGGTTTTCGCACCATTCAATCCATTTTTAACGCAAAATTTAATGCTGATTTACTGAAGGCGACGCAACTTTTACAAACGTCAAGCAATGGCGATAAACTTTTGGTAGGAGTTTTAATCATAGCACCATTCGATTTGCTCGAAGGCTACTACGAAAGCAAATATTGCCCACATAGCGTTCCAGGTATCATAAGGGTTAATTGCTACGATGATTTTTTAGACGAAACTGTAAGATGTATAACAACCCGCGATGTGAAATTCGATGGGGAACAAGGTGCCAATTATGTATTTGAAATACACTCGTGCCTCGCAAAGCAAAAGCAGTGTTTTAAAAGATATCGCACGAAGTAATACTGCGTAAAAAAGTACTGAAATATTCACTCGACTGAATTTAATAGTTTGGTTTTGGTTTATTCAGTGTTTTATTAAACTCGCTTTTATTTTTCAATAAATACGAAGCATCAGAAGTTTTTGTATTTATTGTATAATGGACCTTAGGAACACAGTTGTGATAGGTCCTTAACAAATGTTGTAGGCAAAATTTTTCAAAATAATTCTATTCAGTTTAAAAAGAAATGGTCAAAAAATATTTATTTTCATTAAGGGGGGGAAGGGATAAAAATCGATTTCTTTTTTTTTTGCATGATATTGTAGTAAAACATTTCAAAAATACCGTGTTAAAATTTTAAGTCAATCCGAGCAAAATTTTTTAAGTTATAGAGCATAAAGCCGAGCCGCCTCAAACATCTGCCGAGACGCAGCAGTTGCGCGCGTAGTACGTTACAAACTTTAAACGCGGTTTTCTCGAACCTTTTTTTTAAAGTGCGTAGTCATTGGCATTTGAAAACTACTCAACCGATCCTTTTGAAATTTTGCACACATATTTTACATATACAAAACCTCCTCCCAACGTTTTTTTTCGCCATTTTTTTTTTTTATATTAAGGTGGTTTTACACCTACAAAATGGCTACATTTTTTCGTAAAAAATCACTTTTTACTTCAAACGACTACTAAATGGCTGAAAATGAAAATAAATCGTCAAAATAAACGTTGGGAGGAAGTTTAACTCATACTTTAACTAAATTATTCGATTTTTTTGATTTCAGATGATTATACGCTGAGATATGCTGACCACTGCAAAATGTATTTTTGAAAAGACGTCTACGTAAATGTGCTCTCATTCGCTCATTTTGCAATATTTTTACATGAAAATTTTATCAAATATTCTTGAAATGTTACTTTTAATATGCAACAACTTTTAATAAACTGACTTGAACCGTTTCGCTACAATAAATTCATGAAAAAAGTGTTTTTTTTAGCGTTTATCCCTATCCCTTATATCTGTTGATGATATTCTTTTTATCTTTAGCCATTTTAAGGCTTCATGAATAGCGTTTATTTCCGCTTGAAAAACACAACAGTGATCCGGTAGTTTAAAAGATTCACTGATAGAAAGCTTTTCGCAATATAACCCTGATCCTACACCGGTGTCCATTTTAGATCCATCCGTGTAGATCTTAACAGGTGTGTTAGGTGTTGGATCTTCTTCAATTCATTCCAGTCTAGTAGGTATTTTCATTAGGAAATTCCTTTCGAAGCAGAGAATGGCAGGATCATAATCACAATCGCTGGGTATATCCGTATACGAGTCTAAGATGGTTGAATGTCCATGTGTGACAGTCTTCCGTTGTGCGTTCGCTTTAAGTCTTAAAGCGGAACCGGTGCTGAGTATTTGCAGAAGAGATCTAGGGGTAGCAGATGTAATATGATATCCAAAGTCAAGGATGGCGTGGTTTTCATGACGCCACATATTGCAAATTCCGCTGATCTCTGCACCTTATTCAATAAATTAGAATCGATCTTTTTCTGCATAGCACAGCACCAGACAACATTTCCATATAGAAGAATGGGTCTGACGACAGCAGTGTAAAGCCAACCTTAGGTTTAATTCCCCAGCTCTTACCTAGAACTCTCTTGCACGCATAAAAAGCTAGGCTCGCTTTCCTGACTCTTTCTAAGATTTTTGACTTCCAAATCAATTTCCTATCTATGTTTAGTCCCAAGTACTTGGTTTTTTCCAAAATCGCAAGAGCTTCCTCCTTGAGCATAATTGGACTTAGCTGAGGGATTTTGTGTTTTCTAGTGAACAATATGAGTTGTGTGTTGTCTGGGTTGACTCCTAGACCACACTTTTCTGCCCACCTAGAAACTATATCTAGAGCATTTTGTATTAGGTCTCTTAATGTAGATACAAATTTAATATACCAGAGACAGCTATAACAACATCATCGGCGTAAGCTATCACCTTACAGCCCAATGATTCCAGTATTAACAGAAGTTTATTTACAACTGCGTTCCATAGAAACGGTGAGAGAACTCCACCTTGCGTTGTACCTCTACTTACCAATCTCCTGATCTAGGTCCAATTTTTCAGGATCGTCAACTTCAGCGCGATTTTTAAAATTAAAAACATTTTTTTTTTTATTTTTGTATGTAAAAGACGTTAAGTAAAAAGGTTAAAAAATTTGAATATAGTTTTAATTTTCTTATTGTAAAAAAATGTCCTGAAAATACCCTAAACTTTCGAGCTCTAGACCACCAGGACCCCTTAATATTTGTTAATGTTGAGTAACCACTGTTGAAATGTGTATTACGGATCGGTTAGCTCTTTCACAGCTTTACAATTCTCACTAGTTTATCACGTACTTACAACTTTGACTCTAAAATCTTGTGTTTTCTGATGTAATTCCAATTTTTTAATAAATGTAATTATTCTTGGGCATGTTTTATATGTACTTCTTGAAATAAATATAATTATTATTAGAGAGTTTTGTAACAGTGTTTGATATTAAGGCGGAAATCCCTTGTCCCATTACAATTGCAACTCACTGTAGATGTGTAATTTGTAGCTCCTAAACAAATAAACTGTTATTATATATATTTTTTTGCTGCAATTTGGCCCTTCATCCGTCTGAAAAATGCTTTCATATGGACGAATTTCTTTCATATTCCCAATGAAATCTCCGACGAACTGTATATCTGACGCTTATACTTATACATCTGACGCTTACAACCTTTGGTGGATGTTCGGCCACGCTACTCCTTCAATTTGTGGTGTGCGTCTTGATGTTGTTATAAAAATATATTATTAAAACTTAAGAATTCTTTGCGCTTGCGCTGCCCGCAATTACGATGCTGGCGGTGGTGCTGAGCTTGAGAAATTGCTTTGCTTTATGTTTATGTTTGCGTGGGTGTGTTAAAAACTTTTTTAATATTTATATTGCACATCCTGCAATGACTTGTTTTGGTCGACGTCAGCTTGCGATGCCATGATGGCAACAAACAGCGTATTTATAACTTCGAAAAACTGAAATTCGTTTATTTTTATTTGTTGTTTTGGCAGCACATGGATTTTTTCGCTCAAATGATTTTTAATATTTATGCAGAACCGAAAATGCCACACAAGGGCCAGTAAGTACGTAAAGGAGTATGAATGTATATGTAGAAACACATATGAAAAAAATTGATGTAAACAGAATAGCGGAACAAAAGTATTAAATATTTACTTTTTTAATACAAATTAAATATATAAAAAATATTTACGTAAATATGCTTTATTAAAATTATGCGCGATTCATAAAGAACATAAATATGTATGTATGCAGTTTGCAACCAACAAAGTGCAGACAATTTTAATAATATATTTTATGAGTTTGTGCAATTTAAGTAATAACAAATTTTACTAGAGCGAATACAGTTCAAAATTAAAAAAAGTTTGTCCATAAGGACTCAAAATCACACAGATTATTTTAAAAGAGTTTAATTGTTTTGAAATAAGCATTCAACCTTGTATGTACATATATACATACAGCGGCTTAATAAAGATCTCGTACACCCCCCAATGGACATGGTTTTAAAATAAAATCTATATATATTTTAAAATGCAAATCAGCGAACAAACTTCAACTCATTCTTACATAAAAGCTGGTTAAGTTTTACGGGCCGGTGCTGATTTTGAATGAAATACAATTTTTTTAAGAAATTATTGTCATTTCTCTTTATTATGCCTATACACGGCCTCGGCGGCACACCTCCATCCGATGGTCCAAATTTTCGATGACGCTGAGGCATAATTGAGGTTCTATGCCGTTTATGTGCCGAATTATCTCATCCTTTAGCTCTTGAATTGTTGCTGGCTTATCGACGTACACCTTTTCTTTCAACTAACCCCAAAGAAAGAAGTCCAACGGTGTCGTTGACGTTTAGGTGTGGTTCACATTCTAAATTTAACCATCCTTTAGAAAATACAAACATAAAAACTTAGCAAAAAACATGACAACAAAGAACTCGAACATTTATATAAAGTTGAGATAGGCAAATAATATTTAAGAAAAAAATAATAATTTATATTTAGTCGGCAAGGCTTTATATTTTCTTACAGCATTCAGCCTTCTTGGCATGGATTCGACCAGCTTCTTCTATGCTAAAGAACCTTTTCCCCCCACTCTTCTTCAATAACATCTTCTATGCGTTTCTTGTTTCTCATAACTGTTTTTCAGTTGGTTTTCCCAATGAGCCCACAGATGTTCAATTGCATTGATGTCTGGAGTACTTTTGGGCAGTTGTACATAAGCCATAGATGGGCATCAAGTGCCTTATGCTTGGGATCGTTTCTTGATAGTACTGGAAATGGTCCTTAATTCCCAAATTTTCAGCACTTTGGACCAAATTTTCTTTCATAAATATTAGGTATTGTTTGTGGTCTATATTGCCGTTAATGAAGTACAAATTTCCAGTACCAGCAGCAAACATACAACCGCATAACGTTACCGACCCAATCCCATATTTAACTGTCCGGCGTAAGTTTTTTTCCAGCAACTCTTCCTTAGGTCTTCTCCTGTCCGTCTGGCCTAAATATGTTAATCTTGCTTTCGCCTGCAAATAAAGCGTGCTTCCAGAGCTCGAAATCCTTATCCCCATGACGCTTTGCAAATTTTATTCCCTTGTGTCAGTTAAACTCGTTGATGAAAGGTTTTTTTCGTCCAACTCTTCCATCATAATTATTCTTTCGCTTCACTATACGTATACTTTTGGGTTACAGTTAATACTAAAGAGTTGGGCGACTTCCGTTGCCAGCTTAGAAGCGCTTGAATTTGGATTTTTCTTAATTTGTTGCACTACCCACCATTTTATCATATCGTATATAGTCGGACGGGGTATATCCACTATTTCTGCGATTTCCTGAACGATTTTATCCTTTTCATGATGACTAATAATTAAATTTCTGACTTGAATTGAGCTTTGTCCACGCTGTCTACCCATGTTTACAATTTGGACTTTCATTTAACAAAACAGGACTCAAATTTTATTTTAATTTATTACATTTGGTTCTCTCTTTGCACTGTTCTACCGAGAGCAAATTAATTGTGGAATTCCCCGTTTCAAAATGCCAAACAATCGCAATAATGTCAGATGCCCGACTTCTTTTTTGACACCAATTTTGCGAACGCTTCATAATAAATTTTTTATTACAAGGACGTAATGGATTTGTAAATTATTATTACTATTTTTAAAATCCTCTTTTAATACCCCATAGAAAAATATAAAAATAAAAATATTTAACTCGCATTTCTTACAAAAATTTTTAATTTGAAGCTGCATGCTATGTATGTCCGAGTGCTTTATTGAGCCACTGTAGGTATAAAGAGGTATATAGTCATGCCGATATTAGTAAATGTGCATACATAAATAGCCACACATCCCATGCTCGCAAAGAGTGCTTCAAATAGTGGTGTTTTTTACTATATGCCATTCTGACAGTGACAGCTCTTTCTCGCTGGAAATCTTGACAGAATGTCAGTATCATTATCTACGAGGAACGTAATGATACACTATTCGCTTGAACTTTAGACTTGCAAACTTAATTCCAAATTCGACGTTGTGTAGGCCAAAAGAGCATTTATTGAAAAGAAATTTGTGCAAAAAGTTCGTGAGAGGGACATGCTAAGGGACAACACTCACGGTTCCCGAAGTGTGACTTCCGTAGTCGAAAGTGTAGAAGATTCAGTCCTCGAGCATCGACAAAATATCAATATTTTCCGCATCAGCCTGATTGCACTTAATTGCGCTTAAGAGGTCCAATTGACTCTGCAATTGACGGCACACGAGCATCCGCTTTGTTATCGCTTTTCAGTTTGGGCCTCGGAGCAGCTTAAAATAGAGCAGCTACTGAAAAACAAATCGTCTTTTTTGACGAAGCCCATTTGCATTTCGGCGGCTCTGTTAGAGAGCGGAACTGCCATATCTGCGAATCGGTAAACCCGTTTGTGATTGTCGAAAAGCCAATGCGTCTTCAGTTAGTTAAAGTTTGGTGCGTATTTGGAAGTGGCGGCATCGCGAGTCCATTTTTCTTTAAAACTACTGCTGTTCGGTCAGCGTTGATCACTACAGAGACATGATAAACGATTTTTGTAGTAGTAAATTTAAGACCTATCTCTTGTTTCAGCAAAATGGTGTGCGAAGTCATACAGCCCGTGCCACAATCGATATTCGATCTTCTGCGCGGCAAGTTTAATAATTGTGTTATTAGCCGTTTGACTACTATAATCGGAACTATAATTTGGCGCCGTTAGACTTTTTGTGTGGTGTCGTGTATAGAAGGAGAGTATCGAGCACGCCAGAAATCCTTACTAAGGTCTTAGAAAATGAGGTCAACAGAAATCGTATTCTCTAAATAATAGTAAGCTTTGCTCATTTATTATTATGCCATCTCATCAGGATATTATGTCTGCCGACATAGCTTAACCTAGATTTACAGTACTCAACTACACTTGACTACCACAATTGAGCCCCGGGCAGCACCACTCTGTGTCTCTTGTCGAGTACGACTCTGTATGGCATGGAATTAAGGGGCATGGCGAGGAACGTTGGATCGAAACCCACGCCTACTCTGTTGTACAATGCCTTACAGGGGTTGTACCAATTCCCTTTGTGTTTCAGCCTGCAGATGGCCGTCTAGACCACTGCTTGGATGAACACATCAAGTAGTGGCAGACTAACAAGAGCATCCAATGCCGGACGTGAAGTGGTAGGAAAACCTCTGGCCCCCCTGACTCCCACGAAAGAAAGTCAACTCATCCAGACCATTGATGCATAGCTGATAATAGGCCTTATCATAGCCGTGTAGATCCATAGGATCTTGTTAGGAGAAAGAACCCACGTTTTCCCAAAAACACCCATGCACTACCAGAAGGCTTTCAGTGCTTTGGATGTCTTTGTTTCAACGAATGACTTCCAAAAGAGTTTACTATCAAGGAGTTTACTCTAAGATATTTGATTTGGATAGCTGGATTGTGACCCCTCTTAGCTCAGACAGAACGAGTCCATCAAGGTGTAGAGGATGATAGCAGTCTTAGTAGGGTTTGCCGTTACCAAGTAATTAACTTTCACATAGTTTGCATCGAAATTTCAAAATTCTTAATCTGTTTTACAGAAAATAAATGAAAAATATAAATCAAACGAGATCTTCAGCGTCATACTAAACTTTAATGGGCTATAAAACTGCGCATAATTTTTTTATTTTTTGGTTTAATCCTGATAAAAAAAGTAGCACGTTGTTTGTGTGGCACGTAGCGCCGTCTTGTTGAAAATAAACGTTGTCCCGATCAATACCATCCAATTCCGGTCATAAATTAATTATCTCTCGAAAGCGATATATAACACATCTTATTGGAAAACTCTATATCAGCGATCACTTTTCTGCCCTACTTCGAAATATCAGTTACGGAATTTTGGTGACACAGCGAGTAGATGAACAAATTCCACTTCGGAAAGAAAAAAGTGTTCATAAACTACAGAAAAAGAAAAGAGGCATACATTAAGTTCGGAAATATTGTTCTAGTTGTTATAATGAATATTCAAAATTATTTGAGTCTACTAAGAAAGCCAAAAATGTAACAAAAAAAGTAGTTACATTTGTAAATCTCAGCCACACTTTTGCTTAGGATTCCTCAATAAAACTCATTAAACGTATATTTGACTTAGCTTTTAACTTTAATACAGTCGGTTCAACGAAAAGTGTAACGGCGGTCTCCAGGACCGCGCTCAACGTGTTAAACAATTCAATTAGATTTCATTAGTTTGCTTAGTTTAAATGCTAGAGTTCACAATATTACCAAGCCGTTCACCGAATTTTCA
This sequence comes from Anastrepha obliqua, assembly GCF_027943255.1. Taxonomy (NCBI): domain Eukaryota; kingdom Metazoa; phylum Arthropoda; class Insecta; order Diptera; family Tephritidae; genus Anastrepha; species Anastrepha obliqua. The sequence goes on from NC_072894.1 coordinate 79,462,286, forward strand.
GAAACATATAACTCGGTTGTTTTGTATTATTAAGGCGACCGACGTCAGACTTGTCAAAATCGCGAAATATAAAGTAACCGTTTTGGGAAGACGCCACCCTCTGTATTCAATTTGCTTTGTCCTTATAGTATTTATTTACTCACCGTAGTTGTTGCTGGTGTTGTAGCTGTATGTGGTGTATAGGCCGCGTAAGCTGGTTGCGGCAATGGAGCTGTATATCTGTATGCTTGTTGGGCGGCAACTGCAGCCGCTGCAGCGGCAGCTGGAGCGTAACCTTGAGGAGTCCAACTGGCACCGCGATACGGAGCACCTGCTAAGCCGCCTGCTGCTGCTGGACTAGTCATAGCTGGCCTTGGGGCCCCTTTTAAAGCAACCGCAGAAGTTGGTGGTGGTGCACCAGGAAAGGCGGTACGCGGTGGTGGTACTGTGGAAGAGCTTCCCTGTAATTAGATAAAATAAAAGAAATATTTATAATTTCGTTAGGAATGAAAAAGAGTAGTAGCTGCGAAAATATCTCTACAATGGTTCAAATTCTATCATTTTTTGAGAACAAATATTAATTGAGGCGAATATACAAAAGTTGGGTGGCAATGTGAACGTCTTGACAAAGCAAAATGTTTTATGCTGTTCGCTGTTTTTTCACTCTTTGGAGTTTGAGACCACTTTCGGCAGCAGAATTCGAAGCACGGTCTTTGACTAGAGAGGAAAATTCCTTTCTGAGAATTAGCTCTTTCCATCTTTCGAATATGTGATATCTGCGAATTCAAGATCGAACTTATAAGTCTCGAATTAATATCCAATAGGGGGCTATTGATAATGCCACTTTCGGCTCAATATGTTCTTCTGCCGAACGACACGGAGTTAATCAAACCATTGTAAAATGGATATATTCCATGCTCTCTGAGAGGCTGTTAACCGCTGGTGAGAACAGTGACGAACTAATCACCGTCAGGGCCAAGCAAGGACGTCCCCAAGGGGGTGTTCTTTCTCCGCTGCTGTGGTGCTTGGTCGTAGACTCTCTGCTAGCGGAGATGCAGGCACTCGGTTTTCACGTCCAAGCATATGCGGAGGATGTCTGTGCGCTAACATCGGATAAATCCTTAAGGAGCCTTTGCACGAAAGTGCAGAGGATTCTTGACAAAATCGATGACTGGTGCATGAGACAAAGGCTTTCCGTTAATCCGAACAACACAACCATAGTCTTGTTTACGAGAAAACGGAAATTGGATGGACTCAGTCTTCCAACGCTGAATCGTGTGACACTTGGTCTTTCCGATGAAGTTAAATATCTAGGAGTAATCTTGGATAAGAAGTTGGCTTGGGAGACACACGTTTCACTGAAGGTGAGTCGCGCATTAAGGATTTTTCAGCAATGCGGTAGAGCCTATCATAAAACCTGGGGTCTGAAACCAGCTGTGGTCCTATGGATATACACAGCACTTATAAGACCAATCATCACTTACGCCTCTGTGGTCTTGTCCACAATCCGGGAACTTTACAGGCTACAAAGAAGTATGTGTTTATGCATCACGGGTGACATGAGTCCAACCTCTGGTGATGTCCTAAATGCTATGCTTGATTTGTTCCCCTTAGATCTTACGATACAACAGGAAGGAATAAAAGCAATGTGCAGACTCCATAAATATGGTTTTTAGCAACTTCGGGACATCTTGAATATGCTATCTGCATCCACTGTTTTTGGCACCTAAAGACGACCTGATACCCACAGTTTCATTTGGAAGGAAATTCGATATCAGATTCCCACTGCGTGAGCAATAAAACAATCCAGAATGCATTCAGGGAGGTTTGTCGGATATTTTCTTTACCGATAGGTCCAAGAATGAAATAGGGTCTGGAGCCGGATGGTACTGAAACGATAGTAATAAGTATCACTATACATTGGGGGAAATGGCAACTGTTTTCCAAACAGAAATTTTTGCTATTCTGAAAGTAGCCGAATGGATAATCGAGAGGAGATGGAGGAGAAACAGATTGGAGTTTTCAGTGACAGTCAGACTGTATTGAAGGCCCTGGAGAACGCGAAGCAAGCCTCAAAGATTGTTCAAGAATGTAAGAAGATGCTTAATTCTGTCGCAAGACAAAACAGGTTTGTAAATATATGGGTTTCAGCACACTCCGGTGTTTAAGTAAACGAAGTTGCCGATGAATTGACCAACCGTGGATCAGCGGTTCCCCCACAAGAGCCAGAGCCAATAATCGGAATCAGTTCCGCAGGAATCATGAATTGGATCAGCGATTATGTATGCAAGTCCGAACAGAAAGCTGTCAAACTTTGTAATAAAACTTGGAAGGAAAGGCGTCCGGTTGATGGTCGGTATCATTACAGGAGACAGCCCATGGGGTCAGCATATGACCACCATTGGAATCACTGATAGCACTGAGCACTTTCTCTGTGAGTGTCCTGAGCACGGCTACGAGTATTGGGTTCCGAGGTCATGAGAATGAGTAATATTCGTTCTCTAAAACTGGAGGATATTTACAGATTTGCCAAAGGAGCTGGAAAATTCTCACAGCACTATCTCTATCTCTGTCTCTATTCTTTCATATCTCTTTCTAAGACACTTTTCTCCGTCCCTCCTTGACTATCTACCCTCTTTCCAGAGCTTTAAATACAATGGACGGTTTAGCCTGAGTGGCCACCAAATCTGCTGGTGCTCCTTGGCTCGACCTTTTTAAAATTCAGTTTCAATAGCCAACAGGTTAGCCCAACCAAACTCATCTGAGTATAGCCATGACCTTTTTAGCTAAAGGTGAATGAGTGGATAAAAGTAATAACTGTCACGTTTGATAAGAGTCCCCTCTCTAGTTATCATGACTTTTCTCTTTTAATTAATTTCGAAAATATTTTCCTACATACACATAGGCATACAAGTGCATGCACGCACACGCACTAAACGATATTAATGACGCTTTAATAAATTCTGCATCCATTTATTGCTTAATAAATTTTGACGTTTTTCGATTAAAGCGGAAAAAGAAAACAGCAAAAACCACGGAAGTGCGATAAACAAAACTTAATTAAAAATTTTCAAACTCATTTATTGTCGAGCACTTTGGGCGTTGCAAATTTATGCGCATTGCATGTGGTATGATTTCTTTATTTTTATTTTTTGTTTTTTCGTTTTTTAATTTTGAACTTTTTATTTTTATTTTGTCCTTGCGCCAGCCATCGACTCACTGCTTAGCATTCCGGAGAATTTATTTTCCATGACGATTGTAGCGTTGCCCAGAGAAGCCTTGTGTTGCATCAGCTGCTGTTGTCAGGTGGTAGAAATGGGGCATACGTGAGCGGCGTGGACTAACTGTTAACACACACATCCATGTGAAATGCATATCTGCTTCCAAAAACACGCCCACATGCTCGATTTCGCAAATGTTTTTAATCAACATAATTTTCAAACGCCTAAATATAGGCCTCGAACACTGCTGCCGCTGCTTAAAACGCCCATTTAGTGTTGACCTTTCCGTACATCAATGGCTATACGTCACGACCACACACACGCATACATGGACACAGAGTCGCAAATACGTATGCGCATAAATGGCAACTTATGCGAGCTTACACAGCCACTCCCACACTCACAGTTTTTGCACACAAACATACGTTTATAACTTCAAATCTGTTTACTATCTGTGTGCATTGCATGTAAACATTTTGAACAGGATTTAAAGGTAAGCATTGCATGTTTGTAGCTAACCATTTATACACACACACACACACGTTATATGAATGTATATGTATTTAGGAATGCTCATTTGTTTGTGTGCTACTTATTTCCGGTTTTTGCACGAAATGTGCAGCTTTTGTATCTAAACTAGCCAATTTAGAGCTATCAAGTTCAAACCAAACTGCTATTGTGCATTCAAATACATCCATGCATAGCTCCAAAGTAGCGAAATATTTTTACTATTGGGTGCTGCCCGCCCGCCAATGCATCCGCTCCATATATTTTCTGATTCTCCTAAGGTCCATGCCATTTCGATTCAAACCCACAAACATCCGCAGTGCGAAGGTAGAAATTCATTTGTTGCCGAAGGCCAAGGTGCATGCACGTGTGCACCCACATATTTTCATTTGGGCTAACCCAGTAAGCAACAGACATGCTGCACTAAATTTTCAGACCGTCGGCTGTTCGAATACAAGACATCGCAGAGAGGCAATGCGACCAAAAATCGATGATTTAAGTGCTATGAGAAGACTTGCGAGGGCAGAGATCGAATTTTCTATTTTTTCTATTTGACAGTTGCCGTTACCAAACACTACTCTAACTGTTAAAGGATTTTTTTAAGCTATCAACTTTAAATCGCCTATAGTAAAGGGTCTTTCACAAGTGACGCCTAGATGTGAATACTAAGTAATTCATAGACGGTAACTCTTTATATGTCATCCTTGACATTTGTCAAGTAGAAAGACGTACAATTGTATAGGATAGAATGCGTTAAAAGTTTTGAAAATTATAATGAAGATGGTTGATCTCTAAGAACAACAAATTTCGAAATTTTTTTGGTGGGAATAACCGCGCGTATGAGTCGACAATTCAAAAGCTGGTAAGAAATGTTCAAGTAACTGGTGCTGTCAAGTATAGAAAAATGATTGGCAGACCAAAAACTGGACGTTCCATTGAGAATATTGCCCCTGTAGTGCAAAGTATTGCTGAGTAACCTTCAACATCGATTTTTTATCTCGACGTTGCCAACAATTAGGCGTTCATGAATTGACTGCTTGGTTGATTTTACCTGTAGACCTGTAGTACTCATAGTGGGCATTTTAAGAATGCAATTTTTCACATACAATTATTAAGAGCCGTATTTTGAATAAATATAATCGAACTTAAACGAATATAAATTTGTATATGTTTTATTATTTTAAAACAACATTTAGGCTATAGGCACGCATTGCCCCTTGTGATTCGTTGCAAAAAATACTCGTACATCGCGCTAGGGCAATCTTTCCAAATAGGCAGGATTGGATCGAGGGGAAAATTTGCATGGAAGCTTACACCTCTGACTTCACTGACGGTTCCAAGATGGAATCGGAGGTCGAAGCAGGGGTTTTCTCTAAATAAGCCAGTTTATCTATCTCCTTTAAACTGCCGAACACTGCCAGTGTTTTTCAAGCGGAAATTTTTGCGATCTTCCAGGCTTGCAAAATGCTTAAGGAACGCGTGAGCGAGGGAGATATTAACATTTTCTCCGATAGTCAAGCCGCGATTAAGGCTCTGACGACGCCATGGTGCAGAACGCAATTAGTAAACTCCTGTAAGGAGGAAATCAAATCTCTTGGCCGTGCAGGTAACATTTCTCTAATCTGGGTTCCAGGACATAGGAATATAGAGGGAAATGAATATGCTGATGAGCTTGCCAGGAAGGAAACTGAATTGGCCTCAGAGACCTTCTACCCGGTCATCGGCATCCCCCTGATAGTTTTTGAAGGGGAACTGTGCAAATTATTTGTGGAAAGCGGAGAAAAGATGGAGCTTCATTTCTTCATGTGCTAATTTGAAACCCCTTTGGTTGCAGTACAATAGACGGAGGACTCAGACAGTCCTTTGGACTCCTCACCATTCAATTTCCAAACTCGTAGCTGTGTTTATCTCTCACTGGATGGTCTCGACACACGCGGAAAAACTAGGGTTAACATTTAACCCCTTTTGTAGAAACTGTGGGGACCTTTCAGAGAAGAAGACTGTTGAGCACTTTCTCTGTAAATGTCCGGGCTTGGCAGCTAGACGATTAAGATCACTGGGCGCTCTTTTCTTTGACAGCCTGGGGCAGTGCGCTAACCTAAATCTCATCAATCTTCTCCGTTGTAACAGCTCTGGCTGGCTGTAGATATCTGCCTGTTGGAGGTCTCATAACGGTATCAAAATGGTGCTTTAGTGCTACTTGAGGAGTACCAGACCGGCACTTCAACCATTTCACCTATACCTACCTACCATAATCGTACATTATCAGATCCATACTCGTCATTAAAGTTATCTAGCGAAAAACATTCAGAACTTTTTACTGCGTAGACATCAAAATGTATTCGTATTTTCTATAAAAAATAAACCAAATCTATAAAAAAAATTATCTTGAGATCAAATTTTTGAACGACTGCTAGAAAAATAACAGAAAAATCCAAGTTTAGCAGTAATCCTTATGATTAAAATTATTTCTTGTCTGCTTCAAAAGGCTCTAAAATATCTTTCTAATTCAGATTTCATCACTTTAGAAGCGAATTAAGCCTAAGCGAAAACAATTATTTTCTGTAAACTGTTGTAAAGTACAAAAAGTGTCACAAAAATGCCATTCGAAATTTTGAAAATAGAAGGTAAAAATGCTTTTTTCGCTCTACTGTAAAATATTAATATACTAAAAGAAGTTTGCAGCTTTTACTGGGGCGGCTACAATTCGCCATACTTTAGAAGGAGATACCCGAGGAAAACAAATTCAACGGTATCTCCACTATTCCACCTAAAGCCGTTTGCGGCAGTACGAAAAGTGGTTGCCTTTATGTTGTGAAGTCAGAAATTGGCATCCGCGCAAAATTTACGCTACCAAGTAAAATAGTATTGCGTATATCATGGAGAGATTAGGGGCAATATGAACTCTACAAAGTTTATTTGGTGCATTAGTTACTACTGAGAGGCAGGGCTGAAATTGCTCTTTATAGAGGAAAGGAAATGGACAAAGAGTTGGTTTTACAATTGACTACTTACAGAGTTATTACTCAGTTAAACTTTTAACCGGAGCTGGAGACTATGCTGCAGAGTTTACATACATACATCCATCAGAAGATTTATAATTTTTGTCATCTTGAGCACTATTTCGCTTATTTAGACAATAAAATAAAAATAAATAAATAGCGCCCACTCTTCTGTTAGATATTTGGCCCAGCTCTTTCTCCTATCTGTGGCGTGCGTCTTGATTTCGTTCCACTAATAGAGGGAATTTTAAGCCGACTCCGAGCGGAAAATGCTTTTCTATGAAGATCTTTTTCATAGCAGAAATACACTCTGAAATTTGCCTTTGCCTGCCGAGGAGCGACCGCTATTAGAAAAAAAAACTTGTTCATTTTGCTGTTTTAAGCACGGAAGTAGACAGCTGTGGTGCAGGGTTTGACTGAAAAGTAATGAGCCTTATTTTTTTAAGCAGTTTTATTAAGCCGTTTGGCTTATACAACTAATATTCTTCACAATAGGACCCTTTAGCGTCAATACACCGCTGGTAGCGGTCCTTCCACCGCAGGAAACATTTTTTAAACTCATCCGCCGGAATCGCGTTCAATTCGGCTGTCACAGTTTTTCAGCTTTCTTTTCAGGCGCGGGAACAAGAAGAAGTCCGGAGGGGATTGGTCTGGGCTGTAGGGAGGGTGGGGAAGCACCGGCACCCCCATCTTGGCCAATGCAGAGGTGCAGAGGAAGGCGGTGTGCGCCGGCGCATTGTCGTGATGACAGATCGCTGTTCGTCTTCGGCGTCCTCCCGGCCTTCCTTTAACGACTTGTGCCACCGAAAATTTGATCGAGTAACGTTGCTCCAACGATCACTGCATTTTCGACACTGCAAAATCCTAACACACTTTTAAAACAGCTTTCACGCGCGGAGCGATGTTGACTGCACCGCTGTTGCCAGCGAACTGGGACCGCTTTCTAGTGGAAGGGGAAGGTCCAACGATCATTTTCCCCCACCAGCCGATTCGGTTGATCGCTTAGCAGACGCTCCGCGCGGGAAGGCTCATTACTTTTCAATCAAACCCTGTTTAAAAGGAAAAGATTAAGATTTCCATCACTCAAAATATTCTTTTATTTAGTAACAAATTATTTAAAAACAAAATTGACTGAGTGGTTTTGCGCCACCCTTTTTGTTAACTATTTTATAACCGTCGGAGTAGCTCGCTACCCTCAAGTGGCCGTCTGAAAGCAGGCTGAGACTGTTTTCACCTCCCGCAGCGGGACTACCGTCAAATATTACTTCGCGGAGACGGAAGGCGATTAGTCGCCGCTGCTGTGTCGCAGTCTTTTCAAAGGACTCATCTGTTTCATAATCTTGGCGACTAAGTCGCATGCGGCATTCCACTTTTCCTTCGAGCGCAGCATATGATGCACGCATGTTTCCGACGAAGGAGTCTCTCCAAAGGTTTCATGATGATTTTCTTTTGCAGAACGGAAGCGCGAGTGAAGAATATGTGGTGAAAGTCCTCTAAAACGTTTCTGTCGCAGTAGTCGCAATAGGGATGGTGTCGGTGTTAAGCCTGTATAAGTATGCTTTGAAGAATCCATGTGCACTCAAAAACCGTTTTGTAGAGTTATCCCACTTTGTTTGCCACTCATCGTTTCAGTTCTCTCGTAACGCTGCAGTCTAATCGAGCTCATACGACTTTGAGCTCTCGCTATTTGGGCAGCTTCCATTGCTAATATATCTATATACTATATATACATGCTAGATATTAGTAAGACTGCATCGTCGGACACCGTTTTAAATGCCCTACATACGCATTGTGCGCAGAACCGGTAGGTAGACTGTTGACCTCGAAAGTATGACACATGATTTTTTTATTCGCCCAAATTTGTGTAACATACATTGGTTTTTTACGCCATTAGCCAGAAGCTGAGGGCGATTTTGTTTTGGTCCTTTTGCCTTTAACATTAGACTCCACAGAGCCGTCGTAGTGGTGGATGCTTTTTCGTTGGCGTATTCGAAATGTGCTTTGAAATACAGCCTTTTATCTATCATTGTTCCCAAGTATTTGATTGTGAGACCGGTCGATATGTTGAAGTCTCTGAATCTAAATGAGACCTCTTCTGGTTTTTTCGGCTGGATTAAGAACGGCTTTCGTCTTTTGTTGCGCTAATTCTAGATTCTTTTGTGCCAGCTAAGATTGCATACTTAGGACCGCATGGATCGCGTGATTGCGGATATCGTCTATATGTTTTGCCACTACCACAAAGCCAATGCCGTCGGCAAAACCAATTACCTCTAGCATCCTGACACGGAGAATACCTTTGGGCATTATATTCCACAGCAATGGCCCGAGAACCGAGCTCTGTGGTACGCCACTTCTTATTTTACCTTTTTGTCGCCCCTTTGATGTACTGTACGATAGAATTCGGCCATTAAAGTAACTGCGAAATATTCTCCTCAGGTAGATAGAGACCCCAATTCGCTCTAGGGCGTCTAATATTTTCGCCCAGTGTGCAGACGTCTATGGTGTTAATCAGGAATTAGCTGTTTTTCCACTTCTCTCTCTCACTTTTTCACTCTCTGTGCTAAATATTACTGTTTGTTTTACACTCTGTACATACCCACATATGCAAGAGTCTATGCACATTCATGAATCTGCATCTAGAAATTTCAATTTCAATTTATCGCTTGTCAATTTTAGCTGTTAGCCAAGCTTTGAGCAGCAGAGCTGTACACACAGTAGTTTTCAAATGCAGGCGCCAATATTTCAGGGAATGCCGCTAAAGGGCTAACAAACAAATAAACAACTGCAGCTACAATTGCATATAAACTTGTTATTTGTTACTTGTTTTGCCAAACTTTTAACATCCATAGATATTCGCTTACTACGTATTGTTGCTGCAACTGCCGCTGTTGTTGGCGCTTATTGTTGACTATTTCTTACAACCAACAGCCGCCCAAATGATGTTCGATATTTGAAGTAGGCAGCCACTGGCACTGATTACACTTGCCTTTGTTTTTGTTGCAGCTGGTTTTATTACAGTTAGACTATTGTTGCTTTTTGTCCGCTGTATCTGGTATTTTTGTTTTTGTACTTTTCAGTTTTATCGGTTAAAGTGGATAGCCATGCTGCTATTGGCCATTTTATATGTTACAAGTTTGCCAGCAGCTATAATAAAGGAAATAGAGAAATGCCCGCTGCTTGCCTAAAATAGGTAGAGGGTTCAAAGTTCGAATTGTGTGTTGGGTGGTGCAGTGCGAGCAACCTACATAAATTCAGCATTGCAGTTGAAACCGAAAACTGTTGGATAACTCGTTGCTTCAAGTGTTGTATGCGTCTATATGAGGGCAGTGTGTTCTGCAAAACTTTTAGCCAAGGCAGTCGTTGAGAATTTGCGTTGTTTTAAAGCCAGCTAGACCAGTTGACTGCCTCTTTTTCGTCCTTTTGGTTGCTCGTAAGAAGCAGATCACCAAATCGCAACCGAAATTGTGCGATCCCAAAATCTTGCTGAGTGAGCAACATTAAATTTCAAATGAATTTAGAGGGAGTCTATACTATTTGCATGTGTGTACACTAATGTTTACATAATGAAACCATTTATCCTTTAGAATATTTGCTATATGCAACATGTTAATTTTTCGTTAATGTCTTATAAAAACCTAGTTGATTGCAAACAAAAACCTTATAAATCCAAATTTCATAAATTGCACAAAATTCACGAAAATTTCAAAAAATTCTCGTCAAAATTTTCAACTTTTTAATCAGAATTTTTATAAATTTTCTGGGTAAGCAGTTTTACAGCTACAGTTGCGACTTATCCAGATATTTTGACGTCCATTTTCAGGTGATCTTTTGCTGTGAGATGATTCTTCCGCGAACAACTTTTGTTGTAGTCAGTTCGTCCTGGAACAGACATACCGTCGATCGCTGTTTTATTTCAGGTTCATATGAATAGATCCAAAATTTGTCACCTGTTACGATGTTATATGCCTGAATTTTTTCAACATTTCTTAACACCTATCGAAAAATGGGACAAATGTCAAATTAGGTGGTACCCAGCGAGCAGATAATATTGACGACCATATGTACATATGTACATTATTCCATGTATGCTCGTCCCACTAATGCCAAAAAATGCCTCTATCTCACGATATGTCACATGATGATGTCACGGCATCAATTGGTGCACAACATCGATTGTTTCTAATATAACAGACTTTTTCGGACGACCGTCACGAATATCATCTTCCAAGAAAAAAAAGACGGTCACGTTGAAATTAGGTGCACCAGCGTTTCAGAGTGGCTAAGTTGGGCCAAAAGTTGAAGTAAGTAGATAATCCAGTATCGATAAGCCACGTCCAAAATCACAATAAATCATCGCACAAAAATTTTCACAAGTTAATTCCATCTTTTGGGCGAGATGAGTTTTTCAACTCACTGAAAAAAGTACATACAAATAAAGCTCGTAAGTGAAATCGTTATTTGCGAGTTTAAGCTGAAAAATACACAAACTTTTCGTTGCAAATACCGAATTACAGCTCATTCCACGTAATAGTAAAAGGTTATCCAATAACAGGTGTTATCTATCTCAATCGAGAGATGATTAACGATTTTTTATGGCCGAAATTGGATGGTATTGATCTGGACCACGTTAGTTTTCAACAAGACGGCGCTACGTGCCACACAAGCAACGAAATCATTGATCTTTTACGGGAAAAGTTTCCGGACTGTGTTATCTCTCGATGAGGTGATCATAATTGGCCACAGAGATCTTGTGATTTAACACCTTGTGACTTTTTCTTTGGGGCCACGTGAAAAAGAAGGTCTACGCCAACAGCCCAGGGTAGATTCAAGATCTCAAAGATGGAATTCGTGAGGCTATCGAGGACATAGAGCAGCCACTTTGCAATTCGGTTATGGAAAATTTCATGAAAAGGATATTGTCCTGTAAGCATGGTCGTGGTGGTCATTTGCCTGATGTTATTTTCCACTATTAACGGCATACCTTCCTGTTTATAATGAAATAAACATCCGATTATTTATATTAAAAAATAGCATTTTTCTTTGAATAAGAAAGAAAATTTTCATCTGTGCTTTATTTCAAAATTTAAGTTGAACTATTTTTTTATAGTAACCCCGAAAGCAACTCAAAATTTAGAACATATTAAAAATTGAAAAAAAAAGGAAACTAGTCATATTTTTTAATATTTTTAGTGAATTTTTCAACATTTATGTAGAAAAATTAAAATTGGAGATTTAATTATAACGATCTGTAAATATTTTGTACGAAATTTACGGAAAAGTGCATTTGTTGCTATGCAAACCTAATGACAATTTTCAAAACGTTGGCTGCTTGGTTGAGTTTTAAACTAAGAATAATAAATATAAAGGTGATAAATTTTTTTCCATAGAATACTTTTAATGGGTAGCACTATGAAAAAACAATTTTTTTTGAACATCCTAATATACGGGCTTTTACGACTTTTTGTTCGCTAGAACTTTCCACATGGCTCTACAACTTTTGCTGGCATATATTTTTGGCTAAGTCTCATTTCGCGGTGTCGCGTGGTTTCGACAACAGCTGCCAAGACAAATGTGATACATTCAACTAAGTGCTTTGGATTTCACCGCAAGTTTTTGGCAACTGTTTTAGTTAATTATTTATTAAAGTTGACGATTGCCGAAAACAGAGCAAAATAATGGTAAAAAATTTGTATTTCTAAATTTTCTGAATATAATGTAAAAAGTTTGAATTCCTCGCTCAAAATCTGAATGACTTAAAAATTAATTAAAGTCTTTATAGAAGTTGCAATAGAAAGAAACCCATTATTTCTCCGATTAATGGCACTAGAAAGTTCAGATTTCATACTAAAAAATTCCTCAGAAATATTTGTAACTACTTGGCTCAGTTCTTTTGCAACATTTTTATTCTATAAAGGCGAAAACGAACGTCAGGGCAGTCCCAGACAGTAGGCAAGAAATGTACGCTTTAGATTTACCATTTCATTTGCCTTTTGATAAATGTAGACATCCGCTCGGTGAATAAAGTGAAATTCAACTAGCTGTATACTATTATATATTTACGGTTAGGACACTGTAACAGCTCATTATGGATATTTTCAATAATTTTTATATCAAAGAAACATGACGCTCTAGAAGCCCAATCTACGAAAATGTCATAATTAATATATATTTGGAAATGATATTAGCACTTTTTCGATATTCGATTGCCCAGACACAGCTTAGAACCCCTTGAAAAGGCTGAATACAAGAAAAACTCGGTGTATGGGTGCCACACGAATCAATCTCCTTCCCATTTCCCGTGAAATAGCTGTCGGAGTCGATATAAAAATTGTTGGCGAAAAATGTTCGTGAAATGACACAATAATATCCGACAAAGTTGTACTCTGTTCAGGCTATAGAAAAGCTCGCAGCATGTTGCCAACATGATGCTAGCAACATTTTTTCGTCGCTGTTTATATTCCATTTGCTATTTCAAATATCATGAAGAGTGACGACAGTAGGTGCTTAGAGGTGATTTTGATTGAGTTTTGTTCGTTATGAGGTCGTATCCTGGTGTGTTATTTATAATACCTTCATGCCTTTATTTATTAGATCTTTAAACTCTTTCCAATTAAATGCTGGAACTAGAAGATCCATCTGGAACGGTGCAATAAGCATTAAAGTTTCATTTCGTTGAAACTGTGAAAGAAACACCTTCACGCGTATTGAAGGAGCTGAGAGAAGGCTTCCAGCGTTGTTTCGAACAATGAGAGATTCGCCAGAGACATTGTAAAGATAACCAATAATTACGGTATATGCCAACATATAATTTGCCGTAGACTTTGACAAATATTTTAACAGATAAATTACTTAACTTACATAAAACTTAACTTAAAAGTACTAAATTTTCAAAAATTACTATAAATACTCACTCTATGACATTAACACAAATAGTATAACTTCTGCTCAAATATAATATGAACGAGACTTAATCAATAAAACGGTTCGCGGATGACATATGGCAAAAATAAATTTTTTGTTGGATGGTAGGACTGTTATAAGCTTACATGGTAAATTTCAGCGTGATATGTCACATAGTTTGTTTTCTGTGCTACTGTAAACAAGTCAAGCTCAAATTGTTTTTCGAATTTAACGATGGAAATTCAAGTTTAACAAAGAATTTGTTTGAAATTTTGTTATTCCAACAAAATTTCGGCTTCAGACGCCTTAAAAATGTTGCAGACAACCTATGGGGACTTTGCTCTATCGCGTGCACGTGTTTTCCAGTGGTACATCGGTTGAAAACTTGCCTCATGAACGTCGTCCAGCAACATCAGTAAACGACGAAAACATCGGAAAAGTAAAGGAAATTGTGCTTGAAAATCGCACAAATCGTAAAATCGGTTAACGCTGAATATTTTTGCGCGAGAACATTCGTCTTAAAAGGAAGGAATTGTGGGGCAATCATGGTTCTTGCATCACGATAATGCACCAGCTCACACATCACGTCTTGTTTACGATTATTTGAACAAAAATAATGTTAATATCGTTTCGCAAGCACCGTATTCGTCTGATATGGCTCAATGTGACTTTTTCCTGTTTCCCAAGCTCAAGTTGCCGCTCCGTGGAAAACATTTTGATACAATTGAAGTCATAAAAGATAATTCGAAGAAGGAACTGAAATCCATACCGAAATCGGCCTTCCAGAAATGCTATGATGATTGGAAAAAACGTTGGCATATGTGTATCGCATATCCAATGGTGATTACTTTGATGGAGATAAAATAAAAATTGAACAATAATTAACCGTTTGTGTTTTATTAAATCAGTCTCGTTCATATTTGAGCAGAAGGTATAATAAGTCACCTATTGAAAACTTGTTCTTTACTTTTCAACTTCGTTCTTGTAGCTGTTTACTGAAACCATAAAAATTAGTTGAACGTTCCTCCTATGAAATAGAGTATATGCAGTGGATACCACAAAAAATCTATATTGGTCATGATGAAAAGTGAGTAATAGCTTGTTTAATATATATATATTATCCCATAGTTCCTAGATGTAACATAGAGCTTCAATAAACAAGTTATGATTTCGTTTGTTTAGAGCTAGATGTTTAATTTGACTCCAGGAATGGCGTGCTCTGTCCGCCTCTGCTGCTACTTGTCGCCTCCATGTGTTAGCTGGTCTCCCGCATCTACGGCTTTCTTGTCTATTCCAGTCTAGCGCTGTCCTTACGATGTCATCCCATGGTTTGCGCAATGTGTGTCCGATCCATTTCCACTTGGGACCCATAAGGTCAGGTCAGAATATCCGCATTATCTTTCGGATTGTGATATGATTGTTGTTAAGTTCCATGTTTCACATCCACACAGAACTACCGACTTCACGTTGGCGTCAAAGTTTAGTTCATTCAGTTTTGTATGCCTGGAGATGTGGTTTGACCTCCATACCTTGTCTAGCATGCCGAATGCAGCGCGTCCCTTAGAAATTCCGGTGATGTTAATCCGTATTACTTTGGTCTTTCCTATGTTAATTTTTAGACCTATTGGCGCTACTGCATAGCATACCGCTTGTAGTTTAGCTGATGCATCTGAGTATTTGTGCGATAGTCAACAAATGTCGTCCGCATAGTCTAGGTCTTCAGGCCGGCCGCATAAGTCCCAGGAAATGCCCCTGCTGACCGCGCACGCTTGTCGCATTGGTAGGTCCAGGACTAGGTTGAACAAGAGTGGAGATACACCCGTCCATGCCAAACACCGGTTTGAACTTCGATACTACCACTTAAAGCATTTTCGTATTTCACGCGGCATGAAGCGCCCTAGTAAAATTCTTTTATGATGGTGACAATTTTTTCAGGCACGCCTTTGCATTCAAAAGCTTTCCAGTTTGCTTCATGAATGCTTTCTCGAAGTCGATTAAACAGAGGTAAAGGGGCGAGCGCCACTCAACCAACTACTCCACGATCACTCTCAAGGAGTTTACATGATCGACGCAAGAGCAGTGGGGGACGAAAGCCAGCTTGTTCTTTACGTAGTCCCTGATTCAATGAGTTGGACAGCTTTTTGTGAATTACGTGTGCAATTGCTTTATTCACCATGCTTAGCAACGTGATTCCTCGCCAATTTTTGCACTCAGATAAGTTGCCTTTCTTCCCTCTTTAAATTCAGATGGTATACTTTAAGAGTTCCAGATGTTTTTCATTAAGGGCAGAAGGATCCGAGCGTTTATCTTGAGGTCAGCTTTTAGTAGTTCCGTGTTGATGTTATCCGACCCGGGAGCTTTGCAGTGTTTTACAGACTTTATAGCATTTATTATCTCGCTTTCATCCGGGCATGTCGTGGGGATGTCACGTCTTGTAATGTGACGTTGGCAGCTACACGACAGATTGCGCTCCAAGGGCGGGGCTGACAGTAGCTTCTTATAATAGCTAGATATATCTTCTTTCGTTTGATATCCACATTAATATCACCTATTGAGTATCAGAGTTTAGAGAATTTTTTGGAAATTTTTGTCCTTGGAAAAAACATTTTCAAGAATTAAATTCATGATGAAATTAAAAATTGAATATGAAAGATATAAAATCTATAATTTCGCGTGCATATGAAATTTTTTCAGAAAGAACACACAAAATTGTTATGTTTGTAGCACGGTGCTAATGATCGAAAATTTTGAAGCCTCATTTTGATAAAACTCATAATGATTACAGCTCTCACACTTTCAAAATTACTTTATTGCAATCATGGCTTTCTCTTCTTCCCATTTAGTCGCACAGTGTAATTATTAGTCACTAAATATGAATTAAAAGTAAATAATTTTACAACGACGGCCTCCTTATTTAACAGTCACACCTCTAAAGCCGTTTTTAAGTCGTTGTTTTGAGTTATAATCTGCCAAAAATAGCTTACCATTAGTAAAATTTATGGAGCTGTGAATTTCGCGCAATAAATTGTATTTCATATTTCTTATCCTTTAACATTTAAAATATATTAGAAAAAGTCGAGTAATTACAAATCATATCCACATTTACCTATTCACACTTTCACCTGCCAACACTCAGTAAATTAATGATGAGATCATTGCTTAGGTAAGTACATACTCGTATACCAATTACTTTATGTTTTATCTACGGGTATTTTATTAATTTTGTAAATTTGAAAGGAAGCTTCGAAAACTTTTCAGAAGGCGCACATATCCTTCCTTGTGACAACCTAACTAAACTTTTGCGCGAACAGCCTATAAATATTAAATTTTAAACGTTAGCAATGTGAGGAGGCGAACGGGGCGAATCGCTTGTGCAGCTGGTAGGTGAGCGGATGTACATGGTAATAATCCCCTAACTAAATGCGGAAGGGATGGAGGAGAGAAGTCAGAGTTTTGTGTTACCACGAGTTGTGGCTTATCTTTTACGTTTACCTGTCACACGAACATAATTTATTATCATAATTTTTAAACCAGAAAATTCCTCAATCGCTCCCCAGAGCGTTAATGGATGAATAGTGAGCTGTGGAGATGGGGAGGTGGAGAGTTGGTTGAGTGAAATCACTGTGCGGCCTCCACTTGTTGCCAGCTCGGCTCGGTTACTGATAGTTGCCAGCAAAATATTGTGATTTTTTGTTCGGTTTTTATTGCTTATGTATTTGTCGTTGGAATTTTGTTAACGTCGTTGATTGTGTACTATTTAAAAATTGCACATATTTATATATATGAATAATTGTATGTTTGTATGCGTGTGAAATATCTCAATCCATTCATTTTATGCCTTATTTAATAATTTATCACCGGTGAAGAGGTTTAAACTGTTGGTGGGTGTAAATACTTTTTGAAGAATAACAACGATTACGGCTAATACATATTCACCTTTACACGCATACATACCAGATACACTTATGTATACTTGAAGATATTTCTCGTGAAACGTCACATGTGCCTTATAGAGGATTACTTCACTACAATGATGGAAACTTTTACCGCACAGCTGAAAATTTTGTATAAGTGTGTATGTAAAGTGGCGCAAAATTAATCATCAAAGTTTATTTATGAAATGCTAAAAAAATAAAAAAATAATTTTGACTAATGAAAATCTTTATTTGTACCTTTGCGCTCTCCATTGCTTTTATGCCGCATTGCATCTACTTATTTTTAGTGACAAAAGATAGCACCTGAATATTTTGATAAAAATGCGTAATATGCGGAAAAAATTCCAAAAAATACTAAAAATATTTCTAGAAATTCTAACAAAAAACCGTGAAATTACGATGGGAAGTTTATGGATTTCTTATAATTTGAGTATAACATTTTCAAACTGAATTTAAGGTAAACAACTTTGATCAACATGTTCCCGGAACAACTGCCATGGTAAAGTACATTTTGATGTATTAAAAATTTGGTCTATGGTTCGACATTACTTTAGTAAAATTGGCAAAATTTTGAAATCGACTACTTAAAATTTAAAATGGAATAATCAGACGAAAGGTTAATGTCAATTGCATGCCTAAAAGCTGAATTCGATCAGACTATTTTTTGTGTATCACAGTAAAGAATTGATGCTTCAACCAAACAGAGATTATATAGTACAAAAGTTGAGACATGAATTCGAAGTTGATATTCGTGAGATAAACACCGGAACACGAGAAAAAGTGCTAAACAATCTGAGTTCAACGTATGGGTTTTAGTGGAGTTTAAAGTTTCATGTTTTTTACCGGTAAAGTTTGATTTTTCCAATAAAATTCAAGAAATTATCATTGGTTAATATTCATGCCTTCTTTATTTATAGCTGATTTAAATTAAAGACCCAAGGCTAATTGAGCCACCCTCTACCTAATGAAAATCGCTAGACTTAAATGAACACAAAAAAAAAAACAATAAATATAAGACATTAGCGGCACTGCTGTCATATCGGAATTCAGAATATTGTACGTGGTAAATTTTGAAGCTTAAAGTCGTTAAATTAAGTTATTGGCATTTCACCATTTCCTCGATAATCACAATTCGCACAACAGTTCTATGTATAAACCCACAGACTGCCTCATTCGAGCAAATCATTCGTTATTATGGCTGTCGTTAGCATTCGCGTATTACTTGCATGCACATATTTAAGTTTATCGTACAGCTCTTAAAATTATAAGGTGATAGAAAGCTTAATTGCTAAAATCCTAAAGTCGTTGACTTACATTGACATGCTAAGGCAATCAAAAATTAACTGTGCAAACGCACACTCACTCACAAACATATATGTAAATAAATACCCTGCAGAGAAAACTGGTACCAGTTCACTTTTGCGCTCAACCTGTACGTGTTTTATCTTTAGCAAATGGTATTTTTAAGGCGGCAATGCTCTAAGATATGTCGATTTGCAGGTGCGCATCAGCATGACCATGCCAGTTAAAATAGCAGTTCATACTAGCCAAACAATGTCTAGTCCAATTGTTTCTAAAATAGTCAGTTTTATGAAGAGTTAAAATATAATATAAAAAACATTTATTCCAACACTTTGAAATATTTTATTTGATCATAAAAGTGCATACAGATTTTGTTGTTTTTTTTAATTAAACGTGGCGTCTTTCAATGGGGCCAGCATACCATGCATTCAATAATGCATGAACATTTGGTCACCAAGAAAACATGTTCTCGTTGGATACCTCATAAGTTCACAGTTCCCCAAAAACGGACTGGTGTAAAGAAATGTTGAAGAAATTCAGCCGCGGTTGCTCATAGCACGTCTATGGCCATCGCAACAGGTGACGAATATTGAATCTGTGCATACGAGCCGGAAAAAAAGCAGTGGACTGTACTACTAGAAAAACTTAAAACAGCAAATTCTGAGTGGTACACAATCTTTCGTTTGCCAGAAATTTTTGGAGAATTAAGGAGAACCAAGAAAATACAAGCACTCACTTATCCGCCCATACGAGAGAGTTTTTGAGCACTCAAAAGATCGAATTAATGGGACATCCGCCGCCCTGCAGTTTCACCCTGAATTGGCACCAAGTGAATTCGAGCATTAAAAATAACATGCGAGGCCAACGTTTCCAATGCCTGAAGAAGCTGTTAAAGCCTCAAAATAGCTCGTTTTGGAGTTATCTACTTCTGAGTGGCAAAAGTACTTTGAAAATTGATTCACGCGATTACAAAATTGACTTCCAAAAAGAAATTTAAAAAAAAAAAAATTGTCACTTTCATAATTTTTTTGTTCGTATTTATTATTGACCACAAAATGTGAAGGCAGCTCTCTATGCCAATTGAAACAATTCATACAAGAGTCATATATTCAACGATTAATTAAAGACATGAAATGATTATTTATTTTCACGTTTTAAAGCTTCAACTGAGCGATTGAGTCGGCTACCTTATTTAAAGGCTGTTCGACTTTATGAACTCCTCTTAGGATAAGTTTTAATAAATCCTTATCGCCAGGCGTTTTCATTGACGGCTGGAAGTTAAGTACCGTTACCCTTTTTTCAAAAATGTCAGTATATATAAATAATGTTTGGAGCTATTGGCCAATTCAAAAGCTATGAAGTATATCCAAACTCTTCGAATGTATCATTAAGGTCAATATTTGTTTTGCGGTTAAATCATTAATCTGTCCAAAGTGGTATGCATTTGTGTCCGGTCTGTCGACAATTTCTAATCTAGCAATTTTTAGCGAATT
The DNA here is from genome assembly GCF_027943255.1 of Anastrepha obliqua. Taxonomy (NCBI): domain Eukaryota; kingdom Metazoa; phylum Arthropoda; class Insecta; order Diptera; family Tephritidae; genus Anastrepha; species Anastrepha obliqua. The sequence goes on from NC_072894.1 coordinate 79,482,625, forward strand.
TTGTACATCAAATGTGCCAAGTCGATTGCATTTATATTGATTTTTTTAAAGTAATTCGATAGAGTATCCCATCTTAATAAATATGTTATCTTGTTTAGGCTTTCATTCATCGTTCTTAGGATGGATTAAATCGTATTTAACTAACTTAATTAATAAATGTTCTGTAGTAACTATTGATTATTTCAATGCCTGCACATGAAAGAAAATTTCAAATTGGGCAACCTCACCGGTCACCTAAATATCCTAAATAAAATCAAAAACACCATAAGCATGGCTCAAGTTTAGACCACATTGACCCAACCCTCTGTTTCACAAAAGGATACACAGTTACCTTTCCTGAGAGGATCGAGTGGAAAACAAACCCGAAATGGATGAATGATGATTCACAAAAATGGTACACTGATGGATCAAAAACACCTTATGGTGTAGGAGCAGGAGTAGTGGGGCCCAGAATCCACAAATCATACACTCTCACCAGGGACACCACTATCTTCCAAGCGGAACTATACGCAATAATGGAAGCAGTAAACATCATGCAACGTAGAAACCACAAGAGAGTAAAGATCAAAATACTCTCGGACAGCCAATCAGTTCTAAAAGCTTTAGATAGCTATACCTACAACTCAAAAACACTCTTAGAATGCCACAAGGCACTCAATAATCTGGCATCCAAAAACAATGCCATTAATTTGGGTACCGGGACATGAGGGATATGACGGCAACGAAAAGGCAGACTTTCAAGCCAAAAAAGGGGCAGATGAAAACTTCATCGGACCTAGCCCTATGTTCGGATTCAACAAAAACAACCTAAAACAAAAAGTAAAATACTGGGCCAAAACTCTATTAAATCAGCATTGGAACAATGTAGAGGGTCTTAGACACTCCAAAAAGTTCCTAAGTTTCAACGCTAAAAGAGCTAACATGGCCCTCACGTTAAACAAAAAGAGCATTCGCACTCTCACAGGCGCCCTCACGGGTCACTTCACCTGCAACAAACACTTACACAAATTAGGCATAACTTACACCAGCACCTGCAGATTCTGCTGCGAAGATGAGGAGTCTATAGAACATCTCATTATCGAATGTCCGGGGTTGACGCATAGAAGGAAAAGGTTTTTAAACAAGTTCATGCTTACAGATGAAGACCTTCAATCACTCCCTCAGAAGGAGCTGGTACAATTCATAAGCATACTTAACAGTCAATATGGTCGCAGTGCTAAAGGGCCACACCTTAATCCTTTACAACCATTAACCAACTATTGATTGTGTACCTTCGCACCCTTGTGTGGCTACTTCGAGTGTTCCTCAACAGCATTTTATGATCTCCTTTATTTTCCTTGTTGTCAGTGATATTAGCAACTTTTTTCTCGTTTTCAAATCATTTGCTTTATGCTTTATGGTGTTTGAAGAGTCTCTTACATATTAAAAAATGTTTTCATATAAGTGTTAAGTCATCCTTAATAATCAAATTAATTTTATTCTTCCGAAATCGAACTCTGTTCTTAGCTTCATTCGATGTAACACCTCTGAGTTTCCTGCTCCGTACGCCTTTAGACTGCTTTTTATGGCTCGTCTTCATTCTCACTATAATATGCAGCATTAACTTGGATACTTATGACCAACTATCGACAGGTAGAACTTAACGCTTTCAAAAAGCATTGCTTTCGTTGCGACTTGCAGATCCCGTATCGTCTTATGGTTCGAGGCTATATGCTGATTAACTCAAGTACTTACGAAAAAAGAAGATCCGTTCTTTCACTACTGTTTACTTAAAATATAAATACCAGCATCATTGATTGCTTAAGTTTACTTGGGAGCATAAGCTTTAGAAGTCTTCGTAATGTTTACCAATTTAATGGGGAAAGCTTCCAATCTATTTAAATGCTCAAGTAGTGCGCCGATTTCTCGAGCATTTCGAAAATTTAAGACATTGTCATATTCACATCAACTAAAAGCATAGCTCAAGTCCACATCTGCTAGGCTTTTCATTGCCCAAATGGGCAAGCCACAAAAGCAGAACTCTAATGTTAAGGAGATTATCAAATGGAAATGGAACTGACTTGATTACACACTATGTCGACCTAATAACGATCTCACTAGAGCGGCTGTTGAATGGAACTCGCAGGGGAGCTACTCTCGAAGAAAACCGTGTAACACTTGGAGAAGGACTATTGGGACGGAGGTGGAAAAGACGCGCAACAATTTAAAATGCTAGCTGAAAATCGGGACCAGTGGAAACAACTTGTTGAGGCCCTATGTTCCATAGAGGAATAGAACGATCAAATATAAATCAGCTTTATTAAAATTTTTAATCTTCACTTCATATCTTCTATCTTCTTCTTCTATCTATTCTCTAAGGTACGGTGCACTCTAGATTCAGTATAAATAAATAAATACTAAAAATCCGTGGCTCTTTTTTTACTGGCTTGTGATGTGAGACAACCAAAAGTACATGAAACCCCTATCTCGACGTGCGGACGCTGATCGTATGCAAATCATCTCAAGCCACATAGCGCGATTGGAGGCCGCTCATTGCAGAGCTCATGCGATAGATCGCAAAGCTTATGTCATGAAGTTTATTGCGTTCAATGAAGTGCCACTTTGGCGCTTTGACCGCTTTATCTCCATTTTAGAGAAATCTTCGTAGAGGCAATAATTAAAAATCAAAAGAGAAACTTTAAATCCAAGAGTTTATTCTAATCCCATTAGGAGATCCAACATTTTTGGCGCATAAGACAGCAGATCATACTGACTTACCGATTTTTTTTGTTTTTTCGTTTAATAAAATCTTTTCTGTCGCTCGAAAATGCAAGGAGTGTTTTGTATGGAGATTTTTTTTTCTTTATTTTTAACAAATAGTTTTGCAATGAAATGTCCACATAAAAAATATATCTACGATAATTGTTCCGTATGTCATGAAATTGACAGTTCGATCGCGATAGCTCATCGCAAGTGGAGATGTGGGGTAATAACTTGCATGCAAATATTAATTAATTGTTGTCTTCATTTGATAGATTTGGATATAAGTTGATTTTCAATTATCTACTAATACTGGGATAATCTACCGGGGTTATTAATAACAGGTAGCTTTAACCTAAACTGATTTAGGGATTGCATGGAATTAAATGGGAATAATTTTAGAATCAACATAGAGCATCTAATACGACATTGGAAAGATTTTTTTTCCATTTATTTTATACATCTGTCCATTGACATTAAGTATGTTGTTTACTCATTTGGTCAGGATTTACATACATCGCTTAGTGCCCAGTGTCAAAAGCGATAAAATTAAAATAAACGAAATAATATACAATTAAATAATATACAATAAAACAATACAAGTTTCACTTTACATGATTACATTTTACAACTATTTCAACTAGTTTTAATTATTTTTTTACATATTTATGGTTTTTTAGCATTTATCATACTAGGTCGCTTGGTCGGGTTCTCTTTAAACGCCGTTTTGCATTTCTTTCCCTTTGAAGAAGTTTGTTGATTTCTGCATTACTGTGTGTGTATTTTTTCAAAGTGCCTTGTTGTTATCTTTTTGATTTCTTCGTCTACTCTTGCTATATTAAAAGTCCTGATGATGCCATCATTTTTCGTGTACATGTCAGACTTGGTCAAAATTCGAAGATCTTAGATTACTGTCGTTGGATTTTTTCTATATGAGTTTTTTAGCTGTTCCCCACACCTGTAGTCCATATAGCCAGATTGGTTTAATCATAGTTTTGTACACTAACAGCTTGTTCTCTATAGTAAGTCTGGATTTAGAGCAGACTAACCAATGAAGTTGTCGAAGTTTTTCTTTTATTTGTTTGACCTTTCGCTTTATGTGGTGATTCCAATTAAGTTTGGAGTCCAAGTGAATTCCCAGATATTTAGTAATTGATTCTATTGTAATTGCTCTATCATTTATTTTAATTGAAATTGCGGTAAATTTTGTTTTGTTAGCAAATATAACCTGTACGGGCTTGTCTTCATTTATTTTTAGGCACCAGTTATCAAACCATTCCTTAACTGCGTTTGTGTATCGCTGCAGTTTTTCCGTAGCGATAATTAAGCTTTTGTCTGATGCTAATAGTATTGTATCGTCTGCAAACGTAGCAATTGAAGAATTAGTTTCTGCGGTGAATAAAACATATAGTAGAGCGCCAAGACCGCTTCCTTGTGAAACTCCAGCAGGTATTTGATGAATATCTGGACATTGATTGTCATATTTAATATAGAAGCTTCGGTCGGTTAGGTAGCTTTTTATGATGAGATAGTAGTCAAGTGAAGTAAGCCTTTGTGCCACACTTTGTCAAACGCTTTAGCTACGTCCAAAAATACTGCGGCACAGTGTCGATTGTTTTCAAGGTCTGATTGGATTTTATTTGTAATTCTATGGATCTGTTGAATAGTCGAATGTTTTTTTCTAAATCCAAATTGATGATCCGGTATTATACGTTTTTGGCTTATTCGATCATGCAGTAATTTTTCAGCAATTTTAGATATTGTCGGTAATAAGCTTATTAGTATATATGATGACACGGTAGTTGGATATTTAACCGGTTTTGGCAATGCAATAATCTCTGCCACTTTCCAGAGCTTCGGAAAGCATTGTAAGCGAAACATTGCATTAAAAATATTTCGCAAGTATGCTAATGCTTTTCCTGTTATCATGTCATATCCGGGTGCTTTTTTATGTTTTATTCCTTTCGTGATGCAAGCTATTATTTCGTGTGTATTCGTCCTTTTTATTTTGGTAAAATCATAGTGGAAGTTGTTTTGGTTGTTGATTTTCTTTTCTTTGTCATTTGATAGAACTTTTTCGAAGTAATTTGCTAATGTTTTTGCTTTTTTCTCTTTTGTAACAGCCCATGAATTGTCATCTTTTTTTAGTGGTGGTTGGTGGTTTATTTGAGTTTTTAATTTTTTTAGTACATTTCCATAAAGGGTAGTTTGTATCTTGATAGGGAATCAGATTCTTCAAATAGTTTTCGATTTCTTTGTTATTTCTCTTATTTAAGGTATCTTTTAGAATTTTTGTAGCTAGGCTTAGTTTTCTTTTGTCGTCAGGTGATCTTGTTTTTTGCCATCTTTTTCTTAATTTTCTTTTTTCTATGATTTCCTTCTTAATAGTAATGTCAGTTGTGGGTGTATTTGTTCTATTTGCTTGCTGATCCCTGCTTCTAGTACTACGTCGTTAAAATGGATAATGGCATGTTCAATGTCAAGTTGCACTTTTAATATCACATTTGATATAAGTTGATCGTCAATATAGTGGCGGAATTTTTTCCAGTTGGTTCTGTCATTAAGTATGCGAAAAGATGTATCTATAGATTTAATATAACTTACATATTTAAGTAGTATCGGCGAGTGGTCCGAAGAAAGTTCATAGCACGACTGAATTGTCAATTAGTTATGGCTTATGTTTTTGGTTATGCAGAAATTCGTGCCCAGCACTGATGCATAAGTGGCACAAACACTTGGGTAAACATATTTTACCAGAGGAGCAAATAAAACTCAATAGAAAAGTAATATGAATTTGGGCTCAGAGAAATACTCGGAATCAATAAAGTGACGAAATATATCTTTCAAGTCGCACTGCAAAATCTCCTCATAATAATAATCTACTTCTAGATAGTCCACTTATCATCGCACTGCATTGGTGTGTCCACAAACGCGCCTTAAACTTTCTTATCTAAAACGAAAATCAATGATTTCGCCGGCAACTTCATTATTTTACTACTGTCATTACTTGCATTATAGTCAATGACGAGCAAGTATGACTTCTTCCATCCAGTACCAGTATATGAACTAGTCTGGCTCTTCCCTGCAGGGTATGCTCACACACATGTGAAAGTGTGCTTGCTAAGAGACTGTCAGTCAGTTGCAACAAACTCTTCACAGCTTATCAGCCTCGCATTTAAGGCGAACACTTTTGAAAGTGTCACATGAAAGCGGCGGTGCAATGTCTTTGGCGTGTTGCAAAATCATTAGGCTCATTAGGTACAACGTCTTACCGAATACCCACGTACTTGTACGGCCAGGCAAATTGGAGACGTGTAGAAAGTAGGCTAAATGTTTGAATACTAATGACTTTACTACGAAGTGTTAAATGGAACTTGTGTATGTATGTATGTGTGCTTGCGTGTAGGTGCTATGTAACACCAGCATAATAAGTGTTGCAGAGTGCGAAAGTGTCACAATTACGGCGTCAGTAATGTGGCAAGGTAGCGTGTGGCATAAATAGCAACTCGTGCAAATGTACTGCCGTTAACTAGTCAAGCAGCCAGTCAGTTAGTGTGTGCCATGCTCGTCAACCGGCGACTGTCGACTGTCGTCTGCTGTTAGACGCCAGTCTAAAAACTGTGTGTCGTCTGCAGCCGGTAGCTTTGACCATATGAACTGCCAGCCATACTTACGTATGTAGCAGTTAACACTTGAGTGTGTGTAAATACAAAATAACGCGAATGCAGAAAAAAAATCATTGCTTTTAATTCTCGCTCAACTGCAAATGTCCCCTGTAAAGCTAAGTAAAAGCCATAAACCAAACACTTTACTGATTTGTCACCTTTTCGGGGTGCGGTGCCTTTATCAGATTTTGTACGCTGTCACCATGTTTACTTCACTTCATACATATTAATAATTAATTAATTCACACTTTAAACAAAATGCAAATATGCACATACCCACACATATGCACATATCTAAAACACACAGGTGACATAGGCAAACACCTGCGAATGGAAAGACCATTTCCATCATCGTCGTCTACTTTCATTAGATATCGCTTCCGTTGGCTGGCTGCCAGTTTATGGTTTTTCTATTTGCCATTACCTTTCGCACGTTACATCGTTATTGTACTCCTTAGTGCTGGTTGTGGGTATAGGCGCACACACACCCATAGGTACACGCCTACTAAATATGCAAGTAGGTGTAGGTGCCGTATGATTAATTGGCGTTGCTTAAAAATGTTATAAATTATTGACTAATCCTGTCGGTGTAGGAATATGACGCAATCGCGCTTCATAAAAGCTTACTATGTGAGGTGCAGAGATTTTGAATACCGTAGTGCTACGTACGAGCATACACTTGAGCTCACACAATTAAGTCACTGCATCGTTTTACCTATTCAGATTTTGCAAACTAAATACTCCTTCGTTAATGTTTTATACAAATACAACTTAGTGTATAACAAAAACCGTATAAATCAAAGTTTCAAACTTTGTACAAAATTCCAAAACAAATTTAAAAAATATCCAAAAATTATCATTACAGTTCTAAACTTTTCAATGAGAATTTCTAGAAACTTTTGGGTATGAGGTTATATGTACTGGGCTACACATCAACATTGCACAGAATGCAGAGGTGTGACCAATATTAAATTGGTAACTGGCTCTCACTTAGGTCATGTGATCTGTATACCTGCTGACTGTACCGTGAACAAAGCCTTGACAGGAAAGCTAATGGGCGTCCAGGCCAAAGGCAGACCGAGTAACCGTTAGATAGACGCAGTGGAACACGATCTTTATAAGTTGGGAATACGTAACTACGAAGCAACAACTCAAGATAGACCGCTTTGGAGGAGCATTTTGAAGGAAGCTTTGATGCACCTCGCGTTGTAACGCCATGAAAGAAGGAGAAGAAGAACTGGCGCTCACTGATTTGTGAAGGTGAGAAGGCGAGAAATCTGAGATTGTGTTTATAATATGCGAAAAAACGAATAAACTCAGTTAACGACTGGTTGGACGGCTGTGTGAAATAACGAGTATCCACCGATGGGGCGGCCAAGCTTACTTTCACAATTCTGCTTCGAATGGCCAAACCTAGTAATCTATTATTCCTGGTTTTATAACCGATTGCACGCCCAGTATAATTAAACGTATCCTTCAAGTCGTTTAAGAATCTCGTTGATTTTAGAAATGTTTTTCAATGAGGTGTTGAGCATTTTCTACCCATATAATATAAAATACTTTCGAACATATGATTTATATGGAAGAAATTTATCCACCTCGTATGTAAGAAAGGAAAAAGTTAAAAACTCAATCGGCTTTTGCGCGACTTATGTGTGATAAACGATGTGCAAATTTTAGGAACCCAAAAGGGCGCTCACCGACTTGGTTGGTGCGTTCGGAAGTGGACAGGTTCGAAACACCAGGCACCAAAAACCAATTGATAGAAAAGTTCTTTCTAACAGTGGTCGCCCCCGGCAGGCAATGGCAAACCTCCGAGTGTATTTCTGCTATGAAAAAGTTTTCATGAAAAAGCTCTTCATAAAAAACCATTTGCCGTTCGGAGTCGACTTAAAACTGTAGGCCCTTCATTTGTGGAACAACATCAAGACGCACACCACAAATAGGAGCAGGAACTCGTGTAATTATTGTACTTATTCGATTCCTGAATTGACTGAAGCAAACGATGAACTGAACTACGACGCGCTTTTTTCTTTTTGCAAAACCCCAAAATGAAATTGACAAGCGTCTGTTTTTTTCCTTCTAACAATCATACTTCTTATGATTTTGCATGTAATTTCTATTAAAAAAATTCACGCACCTGCTGATCGCTGGGAAAATTTGATTTTGAGAATAATTTTCTATTTGTAGTTTTTAAATTTTTTCAACATTTAAAAAAAAAAATTATTACATTCAAAATTTTAATTTTTCAAATAATCCGTTATATTATTTCACTGTTTTCGTTTTGTTTCTTATTTTATGATTTTGGGTTGGTTGGATTTGGTTACCACTTTTATGGCGTCATCTTCAAAGTGTGGAAACACTAACCTTTAAAAATTTACCGAACTCATTTTGAGCAACCGATTATGAATTTGATACACAAATATTTTTGGAAAAATGAAAAACATGTAGATATTTTATTTATTTTTTTTTTTGGTAACTCTTCAATTGCGTGATCCATACGAAATGAGAGTTTAGAAAAAGTATTTTTGCATCCAAAGTGATTCTATAGTAACAAAGGTGTCGAATATTCTTCTATGATCCTTTGCCTAGCATCTGTTCTTTAAAGAAAAATATCCATAAAAAGTGCTTCGCAAATTTCCTTTGTATACAAGCATTTCTCTAAATTTCGCATAAAATTCTAGTAAAAAAACTAGCGTGCCTGGGCTCTTACGTCACAATTATCCTTGGCTGAAATCATATTCTTCGAATCAAAGACGTGTGTACCCCAGGTATTATATATTATTGTGGTAATATGGGTCCTTTGCTATTTGTCTTGTTTATTACTGGCATGACAAGGTATTTTTCACACGCTATATTTTTACTTTATCCTAATGATTTAAAAATATTTTCACTAACAAAAAGCTCAGTCGCTCTAAGCAGAACTTGAAGAAGTTTTCTCTTTTACATCATTTTCGCCAAGTGGTTTGTTGTGTTGCAGAGATCCAACTAGAGATCGACTAAGACCGATATGAGAGTATGGACTGTGATTTTATTTATTTCAGAAGTCAAGAAAACATGTTTTCAGGCTGAAAATAACTACTACACTACTAGAACTAAAGTATAATGAAATCATATACATAATCAAACTCTTTACAAACTTACGTCTAACTAAACCAGAATTTTTTTTTTTTGAAACCAAGAAATCTATCAAGTTAGAATTCGAAATCTCTTGAAAATCGCGAAGTACACTATATGAGCATTACGAGCTTGAAATGTGTATTGAACTTATTCAAATAGAAAGAAGACCGTTACGAAGAATTCGTGGTGAAATAAGTAAATTAATATTGGATGTGGGAATAAGTTTCCGCCCTCGTAAAAGAGGTTTCGCTACTGGTACTATTTTTGTGTTTGCTCTAGTAATACAATACTTTGAAGCAGAAATAGGCTATCCTATCAATGTAACCCTCAATAGCATCAAAAACAAACGAAAGAGCAAGAATCGTTCTTCTACTTACTAAAGACTTCAAGTTGATTAACAGCAAACGGGATAGGATCAGAAAACTTTACTGATATTTGTACATATTTCAGAGGCACCTTTACACACGTTCGATTCTGTATGTTAAAAATGTGTGGCATGGCCTACAAATAAAGGCGGTATATTCCAACGTAGAGCACGCACAGCAATTTCAGAGTTTAAGGACCCGTAAGATTTGAGCTATTACATTGTACAAAGCGTAACACAGATTATGATTTCGATAAAATGAAATTAATGTGGCTATTAAATGAAGAACGACTATCAAAAAGTGCACCTAAACCATTGGATTCTTTGAACAGATTGAAGTACAATATTAGATATGCTATAAGAAGTAAGAAGAATACTAGGGATTTCTAAAGAAGTTACATGATAGCACTTTGATATTTAAAGAAAGAGTAAGAGACCTAAAACATGTCTCTGAGGCAGTGATGAGCAGGCGAAGAATATTTCTGAAGACTATAATCAATTGAGACCACGCAACGTCTTCGCATAAATAGTATTTCAATTACTGCAGGAAAATACAGTGAAATCCTGCAGCCAATAGCTAAAAATGCTGTAATACAATATTCACTAAAAAATATTGGACCGTCTAGTGACTCCATGAGTTCATACTGATTGCACGAAATTAGGCTTTTAGTGGAACTTACATAAGTACGATCCATATTTAGTATTGCGAGCGTACATTTCTTATGGATTCGGTAATCATCGCGTATATTTTTCACGACATAGCTTAGTTTGTTAATTAGAGCTGAAAATGAATGCATCACAGTACTCAAGGTCTCGTTTTATGCCGATTATTTTTATGCGATTTTGAAGTTGTGCGGTTTGTATTTCATCAATAAATTTCTTAGGCAAATAGAAGGTTGCTTCGGAAGCCCGCTCATAGACAGCCTCCAAAAATCGTGGAGCGCTAAAAGCTCAAAACATTTTTCGTTCATTCATCCATTAATGCATTGCTTTGAAGACAAATATCTATTGCGAAGACAGTCTCTTCTGATGATTTGCATTCCGCAAACGGTGCAAACCATTTTCACATAGAGATACTGATTAAAAATGTGAAACTATATTATTTTTCAATAAAATAAAATACAATAAATTAAGTTTGAACACAAGTTTATTTTAAGCTTTTATATGAATTTCTTTCAGATATGCGAAGTAATTTATTAAGCGGTAAATTTTTTTTTTCAATTTCTAGAAACTTTTTATGCGATTTTAAGTTAATTTTAATTCTTTTTTTTTTTGGGTTTATGCGATTTTAGAAAATTAGTCCCTACTTTTTCAACTCAAATGAAATATTTTTTATGCGAATTTTTTTATGCGATTTTGTAGAACGTATCCACCGCATAAAACGAGACCTTACTGTACTCGAAAACAAATTAGTCTCCGTCAACTTTAGTAAAGTACAGCTGGCCCCTACTCACGAAAACATACAAAAAGCGATCGGTAAATTCCCCAGAACTAGAATATGTCCACCTAAGCTTTGCAATTAAAACTACATTGCCAGGCGTGCTTTTCTTTGGATTTGCTCAATAACAAATGAATCTTTTTAGCATTGTGTTTGCTTTGACTCTCAGTAATCTAGTTCTTGGGTATTCTCTTGGTAGTTAAAAGTGATGAAGAGGCTACAATGGCTTCAATTTCACCCTCGTGATGAACGGCACTCGCTCTAAATTATTACTTATATAGTCTTGAGACACCTATTATCAGAAACTTTAAGGCTGAGGATGGAGTAGAATATATTCAGCACTTCCTGCGGCACTGCTTAGCGTGTCAAAGAATGCACTTCAGGTAACTGGAAAGCACTTACTTCCAGCACCCGGACAGTAAACGCAGAAGTGCATACTTTTAAACGAACGATTGGGGAAGAATGGGCTTTTATGGCTACCGGGTGCAAATCCTTCCTTAAGTGCTCGGCCGAACTTTTCATCTAATTTGTATGTTACGTCTTGCTGTTGTCTTAAATATGTAGGAATCTACAATCTAGAACTTTACGTCACGCACGAACGACATATAGCTTTTATGAGAATATTTTTCATGGCAGAGATGTTCCCAGAGACTTGCTATTGTACAATGTGGGGCGCTCCCATAGCTTAGAAAGGCGGGTTCTGCTTGTATTTTGCATTTGATAAGACCAATTTGAAGTGATGTAAAGTGCATGAAATTATAATAAATATATTGACAGGTTTTGACAATATTATTTCTTTTAACTTCATAGAAATTTTTTTTTACAAAAATATATTTCGTTTTATAGTAAGTACCACATAAAATAAAATTTCAAACTTTTTGTAAAAAGTTTAAGTATTCGTTAAATTTTGCATCAAAATTTCACACTTTTTATTCCGAGGTTTTTGAAAATATTTGGATGCCTACTTTCATAACCTAATTAATTATATTATATTAAAATAGGCATTTGAAGTGGCTCAAAATTTATTTTTCCCATTTTTTCTCTCCAAGCGAGTATAAAGAATGCACGAAATTTCTTTTAATTTTTTTTTATATATTTTTTTATTTGCATATTCATAAATAGGGTATGAAGATTAAGGGCACATTGCGCCACAGCCACGGAGAACTGAACGTATTTTCTTATAAGCACAAATTGGCGAGTCTCAGTTAGCATTTAAATTCAAAACCTCTCACCAATTTATGTATTGGAAATGCTTTCGCTTTTATAATATTTATTTTTTTAATTTCGGTATAATATATTCTCCTTTTTGTTACCATCATCAAATGTGCTGCAATTTATCGTTATCGCTTAAAATGTTGACCTCCTCGCAGTTTCCATATTGTTCTGCATATATTTTATGTCACTAACTCTTGAACATCTTTTTGTGCCATTTTTTCGTGCTTGCCCCACTCCTTCTGTGGGGCCATTTGCTTACCGCAAACCAATCGTGCGATTTTTGTTTTGCAGCGGTGTATCGTGGAAAAGCCCAATTTTTTAAGTTTTTTCATTTCGTTTTTAATAAATTATTTTGCTCTTGCTTGTTGGCACTGTGCCATCAAGCAACTGTAGGTATGCATAAATAACGGCTGCGAAAAAAAAAAAAAAAATAAACCAAACGAAAAAATTATGAGTGTAAACGCATGGGTATGTCAGTTACAGTCATCGGCGGTGGCGGCGAAAGCTGGTCAACCAAATAAAAAATATGAATAACTGAAAGAGGCTAACACTTGCCATTCAGTTATTTCTCAATATTATGGCAAAATGGCTTGACTACAAATAGAGGGAAATATATTGAATTTTCCCCAAAAAGAAGCAATTTCAAATTAAGATAAAAAAGATAGTTAACGTAAGTAAATTTAAAAATAGAAATTTTATATCTTATATCTGTTCGGTGTTTGGTTGAGCTGCTCCTCTTCTTTGTGATTATAGATCTTCAAATTTGCCTTTCCAATACTGCCAACAAATAATGGGAAAATCTCAAGAATTACGAAAGAAAAGTTTACGAAGACTGCAATGTAACTTTGACAGTAATTTTACAATGACGTAATTTAAGACGAGCTGTGAGAAAAAGTGTATTGAATGTGTGAAATAGGTAAAGGAAAATTTAGATTAGGTTGATGTAAACAACTAAGACTTTCACATCGACGGGCTACAACCTAACAATCCAAACTATGACACACGGAAACAAAGTAAAACTTTCGTTCGGCTACTATTAGGACACGTTAAATTTTCAGACAAGTGGTTACTATGCGGTAAGGCAGACCCCGTGTTGCACGTATCCAATATCCATTGACCAGTTACTAACAAATTTCATAAAAATAAGAAACAGAATATTTCAGCAAAACACTTAAACTGACTTATTAGAAATTTCATCCAAGAAAAGCATTTAGTAATAGACAATTTTATCGACAGACGTGGAATCAGAAATCCAATTTCATGACGATTCAGCTGTAAGAGCTGGCAACAAATGTACTCTATTTTTTATTTGTAATTTATTAAACTTTTGTTTTTTAGTTATAATAAATAAATAAAAAACAGAGAACGTAAAAAAGAGTTACTTATAAGTGAACAAATGCAAGTAAACCTCTATGATGACGTCAGATCAATAGCTCATTCTGTGCACTTCAGTGAGAGCGGAGTAGCTGCGATATGCTCAGCATTCTCTGCACCTTTGTCCACAATACGGCACTTATTCTCAAATTTTTCTCGATTCGTAATCATTTTTCACATGTTCTGACTATTGTCGATCGGTTTAAGCATAGGGAGTTTCTAGGCCACGACTGCACCAGTAAGCTTAGCTCGTTGACGCTCTAGATAGAGGTATGACATATTTTTTCATGAAACTATAATCGTCTGAGGGATACTCCATATATAATTAATGGATTGAACTTTCAGCCCCGAGCACATAATGAAACGTATTGGCCTATGTTATTCACTGGAAATATGGTTCCACATTTGGAAGAACAGAAACTGGGCAAACCGATTGGTAAATACGAAATTTTAAATATAAAGGACCTTTCAAAAGTGACCCCTATATGTCAGTAGTGAATAATTCCTAGACGGCATTTTTTTATATCATCTTTGACATTTGTCAAGTAGACATATTTCGAGCATTCCTTATGTTACATCAACAAAGAAGATTAACAAAAACCAACTCGAATTTTCGGCCACTTTAAGCTGGGTAAATTTTAATAGGCTAGAAAACTGCATACTGATATCTTTTTAAGTTTGAAATTTTCATGTCAATGAATTGATTTTTTAAATTTAATTTTTGTCGTAATATGAACTATATTTTAATGAAGAAAAAAAAAATAAGAAGATGGGGCATACCCGCGAAAATGTTAATGAACCCAATAGAAAGTGTCTCGTCGTACCGGCATGCGAACGTTTACTTTAATGCCCAAGAATTTGAAGATTGGACAGAAAACGTTTTGGAGCCATTTGCATAAGAGCGAATCAGTTTTAAATGATCAGGTATCATATAAAATGAAGCTATTTTGAAAGTATTACTAACTTTAAAAATTGTTCTAAGCCGAAAATTATGGCATAGTGCAGAGGGGCCAACCAGCGTCTCGCGAGCCACATGCGACTCTTACACCGCGTTACACACATTCTGTCCTATGAACCAAATATACTTTTTCGGAAAGGGGATAAAATATAAAAATACGCGTATATCGGCGATTTTCATGTACACGTCACAATTTTTTTTTTGTATTTTATAACTTTAAACGAGCAATTCTTGTATGCATATCTGCATAGCCATACGATCTCAGTATTAGCTTAACGGATTGGAATGAAATTGGGCACACAGATAGTGTATCACATTTCTAGACTTTTCACCTAGGTGTTGCCACTGGCAATGTTTCACAGGGTTGCCACCTGTTCGAAATTAAAAAAAAAATTGCATGAGATATGCCGATGTGGGTATCAAAAGAAGGGTATTTCACTCCGCATTACAATAGAGATATAAAACCCCGAATTTTTTTATTAATTTTATTATAGCAAAATTGAAAATTGTTACATTAAAAATTTTAATGCTTTTAAAGAAACTTAGGCCTTTTATTTTTGCGTTTGTAAGCATTTGTGTCAGTATCGCGACAAATAGACCAACAGTATTCGCCAAGCATATGCGTAATGTCTTGTCCTTTAAAGCGCTTTTCAATAGCCGCAATGTCCTAATGGAACCTTTCGCCATGTTCATCGCTACAAGCTCCTAAATCACCAGGGAAACAATCTAAATGATTGTGAAGGAAATGAAACTTTAGCGACATTAATATGCCCATTTCGTCATATGCCGAAATTATTTCTTCTGCAACAATATTTTTATTACTGTCAGCTCGTTTGTTGCCAAGAAACTGCTCAGTAACGGCAACTGTGCCTTTCCATGCACGTTGTTCGATAGCATTCAATTTTGATGAAAATTCATAGGTTACAACTATTTTTTTTATCTGCGGACCACTGAAAATACCTTAAATTATACACATCATTAAAAAAATTAAAGTTACTAAAAACCTTCGTAAAAAAATACCTGCATGAATCTTTGCGGCGCTCAGTTTCGGAAAAATATTGCGCAAACTTGCAATCGCCTCGCCCACACGATCCAGTTTTTTAACAAAATTTGATACGACACCGAGCTTAATGTGTAGTGATGGCAAAATGATTTGAGATGGCTCCACTAATGGTAGAGTTTCTATACTTTCTACGCCTACTTTGTAGCATGTTCGCGGCTTCCACTTAAATTCAGTGTAATGCTGATCTCTTTTGCGACCTTCCCATGTACACAAAAAGCACTGGTGGGTTGAAAACCCACGCTTAACACCCATGAGTAATCCGACCACTTTTAGATCGCAGCATATTTTCCAATTATGCTCTTGGTAGTATATCAACTGTAATATTAATTCCATACCTTCGTATGTTTCTTTGAGGTTGGTGGCATATGCGATCGGGACAGCTGGATGTTTGTTACCGATATGAAGCAGCACTACTTTAAGGCTGTTGACCGATGCATCGATGAAAAGTCGCCACTCCTCTGAAATATGAGGGTAACCAATTTTTTCAAACATCGAATCAATATCACAACAATAAGCCAGGTTTTTTCCCGATCTTCGTGCAATTTAAAAAATTCGTCATATGGAATACTGCCATGTCGATCACGAGCGGCTGTTATTTTAAAATCAGCCGCCACTATAGTCCACTGCTTAAAGCGTGATGCAAAGAGTTCGGCTCTTCTCTTTGACAAATTTCCTTTTCGTACAAGGTCATTGAAGTCGGCTTGCGTTACTAAATGCGGCACTGCAGTCCCAAGTTTACTGGGTGTTGGTACAAATTCCGATACTTCTGGTTCCCCGCATCTCGCATTCGATGCAAGAAATGCTGATAGCATTGTTGGTGCTACTGTTGGTTCTCCATCCCTTAATTCGGGAACATCATCAAAAATCTCCATTGAAGCCGCTATACGTTGTTTTGGTGAGTACAGAACCGCTGGAATAACCGATTCTACATTAGCGTAGCGAATTTTGTTGCGGCGAAAGTATTGGTACTCTTTAGTTTGAGTAAAAGTTACTCAAAAGTAGCACAGTTCACTGCAGTGCTCCGTACGTGGTAGCCAAATTGTTGGTACAGAGTACTTTATTGTTGACCTTCCATCAGTAAACTTGCATACATTTCTATAGCAAAAGTCGCACACGACTTCCGGAGTATACCACAAGTAAGGAACATAAGCAGTCTTGAATATTTTCTGAAACGAATTAACCACTGTTTTCGTAATATTTTTAAAATTTTTACTTGGTGCGAATAAGCCACAAACGTAACAAAAGTTATTTCGAGTCGGGCACTGCATTTTTCGTAAGATGAAATATACAGAAAGACGTTTTCGCGCAACAGAACTTAAAACAATTGTCAAAGTATACGTCTCCTAGTAGCGCTACTGTCAGATGATCGGAACTTCCGGAGTCCCTTCAAGTTATGCCGAAAATTTTGAAAAAAAATTTTTTTTTTAGAAAAAAAAAAATTCAAGAAAATCTGAGAATTGATAAAAATTTTTTTTTTTAATTTTACATAATAAAAACATTTCCACGAGTCTGCCTGCAGAAATTCAGCGCGATTGGATTCCGGAAAAAGGGTTAAAAATTAATCCAAAGTTTTTCACACAGGCGGACTACGAGCTCTATATTTTATACATAAAAAAAAAATTCTGACGTGTAGATGAAAATCGCCGATACACGTGTATATTTGGTTCATAGGACAGAAAAAAAGTTCGTTTTTGTAACGCAGTGTTATAAGTACTAACTATTTGTGGCTCTCGATAGATGTACCCGAGTTTCCTTTTAATTATTCTGCTGTTATATTTTTATGAATTTATTACGTTTTTGTGCAAATAAGATGTCTTACAATAATTCCTTTGAGTTCCAAACATCGATCGGCATTAACTAACCAGCAACCCAGAGAATAACTGAGAAGAGCTGTCACCAATTATTCACCAAATTTTAAAGAATTATCAAGAGAAGTGAAAGGGATTTGTTTAACTTTTAATATTTAAATTTAATAAAATAAGTGGGCATTTATTTATATCTTGTCAATAAACATAATTTCTGCAAAAAAAAAAAATTGTTTAACACCTTCTTTGCATTAAGCAGTTTAGGCACCCCTGGCATAGAGTTCGGGGAATAAAAGTATGTTTTTTTTTTTAATTTTATGGTTTTCGTTTTGTTTTTTAAGATGAAACATACCGTTGAAAATTATGTTATGTTGTGGGCCTGAAATATCTTCAATATTTCACAACATTTTTATAATTGTTTCATCGATTCTCCATGCCAGCTTTTGAGTAGAAGATTAAATCTTTTTGTTAAATTTTTTTTGGAAAACTAATATTTTTTTGGTAATTTTTAAAAATGCAATCATTTTATCGTCGAAAGAAAGCGAAAATACGTTTAGAATATTTAACTTTGCGTGGGCGACTGCTTGCGTCAGCGTCATTGGTAAATAACTTCATGAACATTCGCTCATTGCAAACACTCCCAGATTCAACAACCAATTCAATGCCATAAAAGAAATCAAAAACAAAAAAATAACAAAGCAACACCCCAGCTCTATTCGCCTATTCAATAGTATTCCACAACGGTGGACCAGTAGTAAGAAACAGTTTTGCTTTCTAGCAACCGAACTCGTTTTTCATGCTACATACATATACACATCTATGAATATTTTATGCACTTCCTAGAGCTCCAGAGCTGCTTTATTTTTCAATTATTTTCCACGCAGTTTGCTTTTGCTTTACCACTTATTAAAAAATATATATATTTATTGCATTGTTTTGTATAGCAAATAAGTTCCCGGCTGTAAGCTTTTGTTTGAAAAATTTTGTCCTAGTGTTGAAGCATAAAGCGAATTTGTACAATAAGAAAACTCGAAAGCGCAAGAAAAGATAAAGCCTAGTGTGAAGCGCGGAGAAGAGGCGAAAACTATGGAAAACAAAAGTTGCATAAATTTATGCAATACCCGCTAGAGGCACTGAAGTCTATGAACAAAGCAGTCAACATAGCCATTAGCAGTCGTTGATGTTGTTATTGTTTTTGTTGCTTTATTACTTGTTGTGGGTGGATATAAAAATTATGAAATGCATTTTAATACCAGAATAATGCAAAAATTTAATTCACCGCATAAAACTTGCTTTGAATTTTGCGCCGCCATTAAAATATATTCACACACGCTTTTGTGTTTTTTTAGGGAAAAGAGGAAAAAGAAAACGGCATTTCCATGTTGCATGCTTTCTATGCAAAATTTTGTATAGAAATAGAAATAAAAATAGCAGGAGCGCCAAAAGTTTGGTTCCTGTTTCTGCTAATGGCATGCGGCGCACTGAATTAAAATAAAATATATTAAAGCACAACAACTGCAAGCTATATAAGTAGATAAAGGGTGGTCAATTTAGAGGTATCGGATTTCAAATTGAAATAAAACAATGGAAATTCAAATTGTTTTGGCAATATTTATTATGACTGTAATTCCGCCATTCGTAAACACAAATTTTTAATGACTCGCTGGAGGACTTGGGTCAGTATTTCATGAATAACTTTAGTACAGGGTGACAAAAAATAAGTGCATACAACAGCTTTTAATGAAAAAAATGTATCACTGATAGTAGCTCAAAACAAATTATGAACCTTTAATAGACATTGTTTGAGTAACATTATATTCAGCCAGTTTCGAAGTGGCCACCTTTAGCACGAATACACAAGCTCAAACGTTTCAAAAAATGTTGGGCTATAGGCCGTAGTTTGTCTACCGTTATGCCATCCCATTCTCGACGCAAAACTTGCTTCAGGAACTCCAAAGTTTTGTGGCGTTTTCCACAGGCCCTTGCTTCCAAAATCGACCATACGCTGTAATCGAGCGGATTCAGATCCGGTGAGTAGGGTGGCCATTCTTGGGAAGAAAAGAAAGAGGGGAAATTGGCTTTGTACCACTCTTGGGTTGTTTTTGCTCGGTGGGCTGGTGCCAAGTCTTGTTGAAACGTCCACTCATGGTCACCAAAGAGCTGCTGGGACCAGGGAAGAACAACTGCTTCTAATATGTCTTGATGGTAAATTTCTTTATTGATTTTGACTCCTTGGTCTATGAAAATCAGAGGAGTCTTGCCACTGGCGCAAATTCCACCCCATACCTTGACAGACCGCGGATTTTGACGATGTTAAACAACGGACGAAGGTCCATGGGCTTCTGTAGACCAATTCCTGTCATTTTGATGAATGTGAGCTTGTTCAACGGTAAACAGCTTCTCATCCGTAAAGATGATTTTTTCCCAGCCCTTACCTCCGGCCCGACGTTGGAGCGAGCGACATCTTTCGGGTCTTACTTCTATTCATCCGTGAGCAGCTGGCATTTTTGTAGTTTATAAGGCTTAAGCCCAAGTCCTTTTTTGCTATAAGGCGAACTGATTCACGACTGATGCATGTCTCACGAGCAATTTTCCTCATCAAGACTATAGAATTTCGTTGAACTTTTTTTTGATGATTTTTCGTTTTGTCAATTGTTTCACAGGCTGTTTTCACAGGTTGTTAGAAGTAAATGCTGTGAAAATAACGGACTCCAATTTTCGGCATCAAAGCACCGTTTATCACGACGCGACAGCGTTAACCATTCACTGTTAGCTAGCCTCGTCTTTGAAGAAATATGGGCTGATGATTCCTCCAGCCCATAGGCCACACTAAACGTTTGTTTTGAATTGATGTAATGGCTGTTCTTGAATGGCTTCGTGTTGCTCTTCAGCCCAAATCCGGCAATTTTGCTTATTGTCGTAGCCATTAAGCCAAAAAAGGACCTCATCGGTTAGCTTATGGTGCTCAACTGAACGCGTGATGAACACTTTTCACCGAGCGTCAATTTTCGTAATACAATTGCACGATTTGTAAGCGTTGTTGAGGCGTAAGTCTTCCCATGATAAAATGTCAATGAATACAAAAAAAAAGGTATGTATTTAATTTGACAGTAGTCAGGCGTGATCTGTCAAAAAAACACTATTGAAAAAAGTACCTCCAATCGGATCACCCGTTGTACCTATGTGTGCACATTACTTATATCGTTCCACCTTACCCAAAAAAAAACAGTTCGCCAGACACCACTGAATCTTAAGTTGGGAAAGCAATTTCGAAATTTGTTTTTGTTTTCTTTATTTTGACCAAATATAGGGGTCACATTTTAAACTTTCTTATTGCTGTTTTTGTGTGCCGAAGACTATTTTTTTGTTGGTTTCACAATCAACTGGTCTTTCGCACCTAGTTCTAGTATATACCCACCAGATTTCAGTTCATACCACCCTAATGTCGGTCAGTTACAGCTAGCGACAAATCGTAAAACTTTTGTTAAGAAAATTTTCGATTCGAGGGTAATTTACTTAGTTTTGCCATAAATTCTGTGACAAACTTTATAATGCATACAACGAGAACAAATTCGCAGAAAAATTCTCAGTTTCGTGGCAAATTTCGCTTGCTAACAATGGAGTGGGGAGCTAAGGCAAATCGTATGGCTTTGATTGCATTTCGTAAGTGAGGTGAAAGTTCAAGTGAGATTTACGAATTGCTGGAAAAACGTAATATTCCGAGAATGTTACCGTACGATCAGTCGGATTTTCCCAAGGTCGGAAGTGACAGACAGAACAAGAAGTGGTCATCCTCGCGTGGATCGAACCAGTGCAGCCATAAAAGCACTTCGAGAAAGAATTCTCAAAAATCCACTTAGAAAGCAGAAAATCATGTCCAAGGAAATGAATGTATCGACCAGATCCACGTCAAAACTAAATAGAGATGATCTCGACATGGAAGTCTTCCGTCGCTCATTTGTCATCTTTTGACAACGGGCTTGAAGAAAATTAGACTCAACAAATGCAAGAAGCTTCTTCGGTGGCACACCATCAACGGCCATGAAAATATTCTTTTTACAGATGACAGAATTTTCACAGCTGAGTAGTTTTTAATAAATAAATCGAAAAAATCTATGCTAAAACTTCTAAAGACGCAAACAGTGTTGTTCCAAGGGTTCAGCGTGGGCACCATTCAGCTTCTGTTTGGAGACTGGTTTAGTGGGGAGTATCTTGTAAAGACGTTACATCTCTTCATTTCTGCGAAAAAGGGGGAGTTAAGACCGGGACAAAAGTGTACCGGAGGATGCCTTAGATGGCGTGGTGAATCAGTTGAGCAGTAATCTCTTCAATGGACAGCGTTAGATCTTCCAGTAAGATTCCGCCACAGCCCATAAAGCAAAAGTCACTCAGCAGTGGCTGAAAACAATATTCCTGGGTTCATAGCCGCAGAAGATTACTTATATACACGCAATGAAAGTCATGTATTCGTCCTATGGAGGAAATGCGCAACTTCGTAAAAATGTCAAAAGTCCACTAGCAACTGAAGCTAAATACTTAAAATTTACACTTTATTATATTAGAATTCGAAAGGCCATCCATCAGCTTATCAAATTGTTTTTTCTTTTTAGTTTGTTTTTGAAATTCCAAATAAAAGAGGTAAAACTTTGATGGACATGGGATGGATATTTTAAAAATTTTTATAAAGTTTTAAACATGGATTCATGTTGCTTTTGTCCAGAATAAAATATATTTTTATAAGAAGAATAATTGAAAACAAGCGCAAACCGATTTGGAGTATGAAGACTTAGAAGTTAATATGCAAAAATATTATAACTATATTATTATAATGAAATAATTTCGCCAGGTGCTTGAAAAAATAAAATTAATTGCACAATAATATGTAAAAAGAAATAAATCAATTCGAATTAACGTTATCTGTGAAAACAACTCACGTGTTTAAAGTTGCGTTGTTGTAACCTGACTACAAATTAGAATTACAGAATTTTAAAAAAAGCTCGTCTCCCTCGAGCTACAGTACACGAAAGAGTTGATAAAGTTGTAAGAAAAACAAATATTTAAGCTATACAGATAATTTATACACAGTTTATTTTTTATGAAATTGAAAAAAATGGAAGTTAATTCAGTACAGAAACAGACAATAGTATGACATGGTGAACGCACGTGCAATACAAAATACAAAATGCATGAACTGCGCTGGTACCCAGAAAGCGAGTGAGTGCAAATAAATTGGCACTGTTGTGCGAACTGCAACGGTAAGCACAAGCATCGAACGTCGCGCGTCCAACAAAGAAAAACGGCACAGAAACAATCACACCAAAAAGGTCTTTTTTCCTGCATTTTCAATTAATTCGATTTGATAAATAAACAACGCAGCTTGCAATCTGCAAATGTATACGAGTAGCCTACGACGACAGCAGGAGAGAAAGAAGCTAGCAGAGAAGCAACAGAATAGATGCCCTAATGTCTGGCAGGCAAACTAATCCAATATGATCCCCCGAATATAAATACTCCAACTTAGCCAGAGAAATTTTATATAAATCAATTCTTACTATAAATGATGTTTTCTGTACCCCCGCTACTAGGGAAACACTCACACAGACTCTGCTACTCGAACACTAATTACTGAATTCCACCAAAGCTCTCCCATTTTTTACACAAAAAAGGCGTAAGTGCCAATTCGCCTAACTATGAAACGGTGTTAAAAGAAGCCATGCCTATTTTCCTGATTCTTGTTTATCGTATTACACTGAACGTCGCTTAAAACAAATAAACTTAAGCAAATAAAATAAAATTAAATTATTAAACACTACAGTTGGCTCTTCCACCCGAGCGTAGACTTTCTAATATGTTTTAAAAATTTTTGTGAGATTTTAGCATCGTACGTTCAAGTTACTGCAGGTTTCTAAAATTTGCTATTCGATATACAACGTTCAGTTCAACTCGAATTTAAGACTTTCTTGGTTATTTTAATTTCTGTAGCTTCTTCTTCTTAATTGGCGCGATAACAGCTGACGCAATTTTGGCCGAGTTTAACAAAGCACGCCAGTCGTTTCTTTCTCGTGCTAACCGCGCCAATTGGACACACAAAGTGAAGACAAGTTCATCCTCACCTGATCTTTCCAACGCAGAGGAGGTCTTCCTCTTCCTCTGCTACTACCGGCTGGCACCGCATCGAATACTTTCAGAGCCGGGGCGTTTGCATCCATCCGGACGACATGACCCAGACAACGTATCCACTAGATCTTTATTCGCTGCGCTATGTTTATATCGTCGTAAAGCTCATACAGCTCATCGTTCCATCACCTACGATATTCGCCGTCGCCAACATGCAAAGGTCCAAAAATCTTGCGCAGAATCTTTCTCTCAAACGCTCCAAGCGACGCCTGATCGAATATTGTTATCGTTCAAGGTTCTCCGCCATACGTTAGGACGGGCATGATGAGAGCATTGTAGAGTGTTAGTTTAGTTCGTCGAGAGCGGATTTTACTGCTCAATTGCCTACTCAATCCAAAGTAGCACTAGCTGACAAGAGAGATTCTTCGTTGGATTTCTAGGCTGACATTGTTATCGGTGTTAATGCAGATTTCTAAATAAACGAAGTCTTTTACAACCTTAAAATCATAACTGTCAACAGTGACGTAGGTGCCAGCGCACTCGCGTAACGCGACTGTTTGTTTGATGACAGGAGGTACCTCAATTTGTCCTCGTTCACCACCAGACCCATTCGCTTTGCCTCTTTATCCAGTATGGGAAGAGGCAGAACTAACAGCGCGGTATATTTTTCGCCCCTTAAGTCTGCATCCTTAGGCTTTCGCCTACTCCGTCTGCTGGTAAGATCGCCACTGACTTTATTTAACAACTCATATTTGATCAAGGACTCATTTTGTACAAATACATTGAAGTGGTTGAATATTTGAAGTACGTGGCGTGCCACACTAATTACATAAAGACATAGGGTGTTCTTTTAAGGACTTAAAATGATAATCCAAAAAAGACATATTGTTGGAATGCTTTTTTTAGTGATAATCTGGTAGAAAATTGCATGGCATTTATTTAAGATGCCTGGTATATGTCCCACGCGACTACGAGTAACACTGGCCATTCGATCAGTTCAATTTTTGGCTACTTTTTCCAATAAAATTGAATAATAAATTTAAAAATGCGACGCAAACGATGGCCAGTTGGCCTCAATTCTTAAAAAAACTGTATTTTATAAGCACGTAAGCCAAACGCTGTAGTCGAATGGGTTGGTGCGTGACTACCATTCGGAATTCAGGAAAACGTAGGTTCGAGTCTCGGTGAAACACCAAAATGAAGAAAAAGTGTTTTCCAATAGCGGTCGCCCCTCGGCAGGCAATGGCAAACCCTGCTATCTCTGCCATGAAAAAGTTACTCATAAAAATATCTGCCGTTCGGAGTCGGCTTGAAACTGTAGGTCCCTCCATCATCAAGATGCACGCCACAAATAGGAGGAGGAGCTCGGCCAAAGACCCAGAAAGGGTGTATGCGCCAATTATTTATATATATATAAGCCAAACTATAATTTTCCACGTAATCGAAGGACAAAGGCCAACAAATTGCGGACGACGACGAATCGACACGTCGCGTGTCTTCTTCAATGCTTCGCTCTATGCATCAAGACTGATTGCCATTCTCAGATGCCAAACCATAGATATCGTTATCGGTAGTTCTCGTGCAGCTAAAAAACACCCGATACATATACATGGATAATTACACCCTTCACTGGGTGTTTGACCCAGCTGCTGTTCCTATTGCTGGTGTGCGTCTTTATATTTATCCACAAATGGAGGGCCTACAGTCGTCTACGAACATCAGATGGTTTTTTTTCGACGAGCTTTTTTGCGGCAGAGATACTCTGGGGGCACTGCAATCACCCGTCGAGGGGCGACCGCTTTTACAAAACACTTTTTCCGTCACCATCGAATTATAATCACGCACCAACCCATACGGCTACGGCGGCCACCGCTATTAATTACATTATTTAATATTTCCACCAGGGTACTCAACAATCATCCAAACAAGTTCACTACAGTATCACTTAATTAAAGAAAATTGAATGTGACTATGAAGCAAACTCTTTTCAGCTACCGAATGACAACCACTTGTGGAATTACGGGAGCGTATTTGAAGAAACAAATTATTTGACATGCTGAATTGCGTTTTAAAGTTTTCTTAGGACAGATAAAAACAGAAAATAAAAAAAAATTAAATGAAAGAAATACAGAAGTAAATAACAAAAACTACGAAAAGCACACTTATCCAAGGAAACATAGACGAACAATATTTATTTTTTCAGTGAATTCTGTCCATCACCGACTACAATGCCAGAGATGTGGCAGCGCGGACGAAAGCAAGATGTCACTTGAACATAGCAAACCAACATCATCAGTAAAAGCTGGATGGAAGTTTGCTGGTGAGGTCTTCTAGATTCAAGGGGAACTCATTGTGATGCAGCTGGACGTGTTGAGAATTGCAGGAAATTAAGTCGTTTTTGTTTACGCCCATATTGTTGTTGGCCAGTGTAGCTTCATACAGATGCAGCAAAGCAATGCACTCAAGAAATTTTCACTCACTAGTAAAGATTGCTAGCTTTTCTTCCACAGCATTCGAGTCCCCTTCCCCATATTTTTTCTGCCATTATTTACTTGCTGCGTTGTTGCCACCTTGTACATGTAGATATATTTATACACGTATTTGTGAGTGTGTATGGGGTGCATACACCCTGCAGTGAAACACCAAAATAATAAAATTTCTTGAATGAAAACGAACTAGTCCGGAAGATTCCAGATTAGGAAGGACCTACAGTTTTAAGCCGACTCCTATGAGAAGCTTTTTCATGGCAGAAATACACTCGGAGGTTTGTCATTGCCTGCCAAGGAGCGACCGCTATTAGAAAAATGTTTTTCTTAATTTTGGTGTTTTACCGAGATTCGACCCGAAGTTCTCTCTGTGAATTGCGGATGGTAGTCACGCACCAACCCATTCGGCTACGGCGGCGGCCTTTTAACCTTTATTGGGAAGCATTAAAGTAAGTACTCAATTATTTATTTCTTCATTTATTTGTGTACTGAAATATTAAAAACAATGAAAATCTTATTCATTAGTCAAACATTATAAATGAATTATTTATAAGCCTAATTGGGAAGTTTAATGGAAGAGTGTTTGGTGAAAGCAAAGCCAATGTCAATTTTGAAGTATTTATGTATTTATTTTAGCCTTTTATTAAAATTTAGAAAATTTAAGACTTATGTATATTATCTACTGCTAAATAAAACTGTGTAATATCTTAAATTTTGCTAGGCAAATTAGCGTATTTCGAATTCCATTCCACCCTCGTAACTTGGATAGTATCATTACTTAGCTTTGCAAATGCCAGGGTCCGGCGGCTAGGCAATTGAGATATTTCTGTGTGTCTCTTGGGGATAACCGGAGGCAGTTCTTCAGTCTTCTCTCCCTCACTGCATCAACAGTACACAACCTTTAAGTTTTATAACTTTTCGCAGTGATCTACATTATGGTATCAAATAGGTACTCTTTTGCTACTTGTGGCGTACTCTTGGTACTTTTGCCATCTGTAAACGCCATTTAGCAACCACACATGTAGATTAATTAATTCCGAGTGTTTACGCTAAGCAAACCTCTGTTCGGCGAAATTGTATACCTTTGTCCGATCCTTGCACTCTCGAAGAGTTGCATACTGCATTTGTTAGTGCCCGTTTAGAACATGGCGCTTTTGCCCTTCTGTCGGGCCTTCCACGCTTCTTACATAAAAAAAAATTGAGCGTACACAAAAGGTTTTTATAAAATTTGCGTTACGGCCGCTGAACTTCTTAGAGCTTTTGCCTTTATACAATTCTCGATGCCAGCTTTTGAATTTAACATCACTGCTTAGAAGAAGAACCTTATTTTCGTATTCCTTTGTACTACTTGTAGATGCGCCTACCAGTGAGATTGATTGTACTGATATCTTGAGAGGAATACCTCTGTGTAATTGAACGAACTTTCATTTCCTCTGCGAATGCCCTGCCCTATGGAAGGACAGATTGTTAACCCTGGGTAAACCGCTGTTCGAGAGTCTGGAACAGCTGTCTGGCTTAGATGTCAACAACCTGATAAGGTTCCTGAACCGCACAGACTGGATATAGTCATGCTGTAAATAACTGGAAAACCAGTTGGTAACGAGGATGTGCCAACAAAAAGGTGCGGAAGCGCTAGTTGGATTCTGGAAGAATACCACTTAAACCACCCAACCAACCAGCGAACTTTAATGTACTCAATATTATCAAAGATATCGACAAGTCACTTACTGATGCGGAATTGAAAAACCTGGTTCTAAGTCATATACAACACAACAACATTATCATAAAACATTGACAACATCGGCTTTAACAACCGCGCTGTTAGTTCTGATTTCGAGGTTGTAAAGGACTTTGTTTATTTAGGAACCCGCATTAACACCGATAACAATGTCAGCCTGGCAAACCAACGAAGAATCTATCTTGCAAACAAGTGCTACTTTGGACTAAGTAGGCAACTGAGCAGTAAAGTCCTCTTTCGACAAACAAAACTAACACTCTACAAGACTCTCATCATGCCCGGAGAACCTTGAACGATAACAATATTCGATGAGGCTGGAGCGTTTGAGAGAAAGATGCTGCGGATGACGGCAAATATCGCAGGTGATGGAACACTGAGCTGTATCAGCTGTACGACGACATAGACATAGCGCAGCGAATAAAGATCCAGTGGGTACGTTGTCTGGGTCATGTCGTCCGGATGGATACAAACGCCTCGCCTGTGAAAGTATTCCATGCGGTACCAGCTGGTAGTAGCAGAGGAAGAGGAAGGCCTCCTCTGCGTTGGAAAGATCAGCTGGAGAAGGACTTGGCTTCACTTGGTGTGTCCACCTAACCCCGGTTAGCGAGAGAAGGAAACGACTGGCGCGCTTTGTTAAACTCGGCCAAAATCGCGTCAGCTGTTATCGCGCCAATTAAGAAGAAGAAGTCATATATAAACACATAGATCCTTCTTATAAGTGCGTAGTACGAATATAATTATATTCCTTAGTTAAACAAAAAAATGTATAAATAAACAAATACATAAATAAATATATGTTCGAATATATGTATATAGTATACTAAAAAAAATTGTAATTATGTTTTCACGAATGCGTTTCATTTTTTAGTTATCTTTATTTTTTTTACTTGTTTTTAGCCTCAAACGTGAGGTTTTACTCCATAATTCAAATAGCTAGTATTTTCTTGTCCACTTTGAACTAGGATGAGACCGATTGAGATCTGACAACAGACATATCGCAGAACAGCGGCTTCTAAAAAAGTCCAATTGTTTGTATGGCAACCAGACAGTCAGCTGACTAGTTGGGCTTGTGGCCCATATTAGTAGTGAGGTAGTTTATAACTATATCGTATATTTTATTACAGGGTACATATGGATACTCGTACTCGAAGACAAGCAAATAAGTGGCAAAAGATGGTGATGGAAACGGAATGTGGTTGTGGCAAAAAAACGCACTTTTAAGTGAAAACGTACAAATGTTGTTTGTCAACAATGACACTTCACTTGGAACACAACAAGTACAAGCACTACCCCTACCACTACTCCCCCCACTACCACTACAACTACTTCAACAGGCCAACGCAATCATGCGCCAAATGTATGTAAGTGAAAAATGTATTCCTTCAGTAAAGGAGGTAAATTGAAAAAGTTGTAAATAAGGAAGAAGGCGGGGGTGGGGAAGGGCTAAATAGATGTTTTATATTGCACTGTTGATGGTTGGACACACGTTTTCTGAAATTGGTAATGCTACATGTACTAAGGGCCGGTTTTCCAGTGCTCTTTAAAACGCGGTGAATTTTTTAAACTAAGTTTAAGCCTGCAAAATTGGGCGTTTAATCTATTGAACGATTCCATGTCAAGTGAGCCAAGTATTTGGTTTTTCTTTTTCAGAAAAAGATCCACAATATTTGGACTTCGCCTTTTGACAATGTGACGATTTAAAAGTCTCTCTGAGGTCAGGATATCGAAGTGTACTTTTGCGCGATCTATTAAGCCTTTCTGCTTTCCCATTTTGTTTAGAATTAAGGTGTTTTCGACCGAGTTTTAATGCACACAAAAGTACCGGGAATTGTTCAATAAAAGGCAAAATAATTTTTGAGTCATCAAAATTTATTTTGTCGGCTTCAAAATAGGCTCCATTCGAAGGAATACACATATGAAACGATAAGACCAATACTCAAAGCACCTTTTAAACGCGTTTGAAAAAGTCTTCTTCAGCTCCTTCAACGAATTCTCCTTAAGGGCCTCTATCGACTCAAAGCGGCGTCCGCGGCGTGGCAATTTAAGTTTTGGGAAAAGGAAAAAGTCGCAGGTGATATTCGATGATATTTGTCGAGTTACTGGTCAAAAGAGTGTTCATAATATGAGCCTTGCGAGACGGTGCGTTATTATGGTGCAAGATCCGTGAGTTTTCTTTCCATAAATTGGGCCGCTTCCTACGCACATTCTCTCTCTAACGTCGCATAACATCCAAATAGTGTTCAATATTTACCGTAGAACCATTTGCAAAGAATTCCAAGTGCACAACACCATGATAATCAAAGAAAACGAGTAGCATGACTTTCACTTTCGACCGATTTTGACGTGGTTTCGGCACGTTGGATTTTGGCTCATGTGGATAGCGCCATTCAACCGCCTGCTGACTGGTTTTTATCCGTTGAAGTCGCTCTTCTTGCGAATTGTGGCGTGCGTCTTGATGTTGTTCAACAAATGGGGGGATCTACAGTTTCAAGCCGACTCCGAACGGCAGATATTTTTTATGAGGAGCTTTTTCATGGCAGAAATACACTTGGAGGGTTGCCTATTCCTGCCGAGG
This sequence comes from Anastrepha obliqua, assembly GCF_027943255.1. NCBI lineage: Eukaryota > Metazoa > Arthropoda > Insecta > Diptera > Tephritidae > Anastrepha > Anastrepha obliqua. Next base: position 79,513,282 of record NC_072894.1, read on the forward strand.
GGCGGCCGCTATTAAAAGAAAACGTTTTCCTAATTTTGGTGATTCACCGAGATTTATATAAGTGGCTTAATATCTTTTTTACTTCTCTCCAAAAAAGTCATCTTTTTGGTTGGTCCTTGAAAGTTCCGATTTTGTCATGAACAGTTTTTAGACATCTAGAACTAGCGATATGAATATATGTACATAAAATCAGTTGTGTTTGTAAAAATATGGTTTTGGCATTACTGTTAAACAAACTCTGGCAAATAACCACACAACTAGTGTTTGAAAAATGTAGAATTGTGCTTCCCAAAACAAAAAAAAAACACAACATATACAATGAGGTTCAGTGAGATTCAGTAACATCAAATTCATTAAGATTACAACCGCATAAAATACACCAGAACACTTTGTACTATTCAGAATTTTTTAAGGCCATACCTAAAAAATATATTTCTTAAAGGGTTAAACGCGGCAGACTTTAAAGAAATTTAACATTTTCAAAATTAAATGATTTGTAGTTGTTTAATTCCCAGCATTACAAACCACTTATTTACTTTTGTATGTATGTATGTACACACATCCGACGCATACATTTTATGTATAAGTTGCCGAGTGTATACAAAGTTTGCCAAGAGTGACTTTTGACATAAAAAATAAATTCAAATCAATTTTTCGACTTCAATAGCAAGAAAAAGCACTCTTTATTTATCTTTGAATCCTGTTTTGTATTGATTCATATTTATTCACAACATTTAAAGGGAATTAATAAAAATAAACTTCAAATTCTTTGAAAAAAACAAATAAAGCAACAAAAAAAAACACAGTATTTCGACAATGTCAATAAGCTGTTTTTACAAACTTTGTTACAGACTTTTTTTATTCGATATATAATTTGAATACTTAATTTATTGATTTATTTAATATTTGGTATGATAACCGTTAGCTTTAATAACATTTTGCAGGCGCTTTTTGATGGAATATACCAATTTGCTTAAGTCGTATACGTTCGGTATATTCTGGGGTTTCTCCATTATTGTAGTATTTATTGCTGCTGCATTCTTTGGTTGTCTTTTATGGACTCTTTTCTTTCAATCACGTTTATGTCGAGACTCTGGGCTGATGTATTTATTGTTTTACCGTCATTGTAGAGAAGCCACATCTGCACATTATGCTCCTTAAGCCTTAGATCGTTATTTTGGTAAAATCTAAAATTTGGTTTATTGTCGGTGATAAACTCAAAGCTCAATGTTTTAAGCACTGGCGACAAAGTTTTTTGAAGTGACACTTTTTAGGCGTCGATGGACGAGCGAGAATAGAGAGTAAAATTTCAAGGCCATGCAACGTTTTAGGCATTTTCGTTCCGCGAGAGAGAAAGTAGATATAACGTAGCGGAAAAGGAGAGAGAGAACTATACCTTATATATATCTTAGATACACTTAAGGCTATTTTTCCTGAGTTTTTCCTTGTGGTTGCTAATTTAAAGTGAGAAATAACCCTGCCTACTTTTTGGCGCTTGTTTTTTGGTGCAAACTTATAGGAAATATATTTTTGGTGCCTGTTTTTGGGCGTTATATTTCCTTGGTGATAAACGCTCGGAGTAGTGCGCGTTGTTGCCACGGTTTGTGTCCGGCGTTTACCTACACCGGTCGATCCTTCTCCGTTTTTTGTAAATTTTGTCTATTTGTATTCTCAGCAAATTTTGTGAATTTATTTAGATATATATTCTTTCTCTCTCTCTCTCCCTCATTCTCTATCGGGTCTCTGCCTCTTTCTTTGTCGGCCTTAAAAGTTTTACTTCTGTTATGTGTGCTACGCTACTTGCACATTTTTCCAATATATTTAAATATTCTTGACGTCCATGGTGCCGTCTATAAACGCCAAGTCTCCTACTATTGTACTTCAAATGCACCCCCAAACCATCACGGAATTTTTTCCAAAATTAGTTGGCCCATTGTTGTAACACAGCATGATCTTTGTCTCCTCGCAAAACATAACGTCCTCCCAATATTTATCTGGTGCGGAAATGTGGTTCAAAGCAAGGGACAGGCGTTTCTCTACACTTTTTGCAGACAGCAATGGTTTCTTGAATGCTGATCTCGATGAATATTTGTTATGCAGTACGGCTTGACACACTGTTTCATGAGAGACAACAATACTACGTTAAGCTCCTTTGCAAGTGTGCTCAAGAAAATTCTTGGGTCCTGACCCAATTTTCGCATCATCAAACGTTCTGCACGTCCAATAATTTTAGTTTTAGACCCACCTGCACGGTTTTGCTGTAATCTACCCTCTTTTCCACTCGATTTATAACATTATAAACTACCAGACGTGTTACCGAAAATATTTCAGACAATTCCTGAGCATTTTTACCCAAGTGGTAATTATATTATAATATAATAATTGCGCAATATAAAAGTATAATTTAAATTTAAAGTCCGCATACAGCAAAAAAGTTTCACTAAATTGCAAAACGAAAGCATCAAAGTGATCATTGCAAAGCAGAGATAACGGTAAATCGAAGTTAATGGCGCAATACATTCTAAAGAAATTGAAAAAGCAAAATGTAAAAACAGTTTATTGGCAGTGTCGAAATACTGTGTTATTTGTTTTTGTTGCTTTAGTTGTTGTTTTTCCAAAGAATATGAAGTTTATTTCTATTAATTCCCTTTCAATGTTCTGAATAAATATGAATCAATACAAAACAGGAGTCAAAGATAAATAAAGAGTATATATTTTATGTATTATTATTATTATATTTCTTGCTATTGAAGTCGAAAAATTGAATTTATTTTCTATGTCAAAAGTCATTTTTGACAAAACTGTACATACGCACACATACACGTGTATTAAAATTCCTGAGGTTTAATTGCAATGACACTGTTGACTTTTTCTTCTTCATTCCTGCCACAGTCACTACACTGTTGTTGTTCGGTGTCATGTCCAGCTTTCCGTTTGTTGCTGACCAGACTGTTTGAAAAAGTTGCAGCAACATACCAACTTTCGGTTTGTTTCAATAAATTTCATTTCACATTTCGCAAACATATACATATGCATGCATACATATATATGCATATGCATGTACACCCATATATTCACATATTTTATAGCTGCAACATTTTGAAAGGCTTATGTACGTAACTGTACACCAATATACCTATGTGCACTTCCATTAAATGCTTGTTGTTTACTGAATCACATGGCTCACCTAATATAATTACATAAATGTCACTTTCAAAGTTCCGACATGTCGGCTGAAAAGACAACGAACCGCAGCGGCCACTAGTGTGCACACACACACACACACACACTTAAGCATGGAGCTCCCTGTCAGTACCAGGCACCGGTAATGGACTGACAAATCAACAACCACTTGTTGTTCCACCAGTAGTTCCAGCCCAGTTTACTTCCAGCGCTTCCGATATTCTTAACTATTTAATATTTTCATGTCCTAGGCAGTAGGCCATCACCGCCGCTCTATTACAACGCGACTTGTGGAAGAACATTTATAGATATTCCCATACCTCACTTCTCGCCGAATTAAGGGGATCATCACCTGTGGTTTCTAGCGGGTACTACTTCAGGTGTACGAGTCCGATGGCATGGGGGATGCCCCGCAAATCCTGTGATCCTGGTAGAATATAAGATCCCGATAGAGGAAACTCCCGTGCCAAGGAGTGGGATCCGTTACGACGCATGATGCCAGTGCCTATGACACCCTCTCGTTAACAGAGTCCATCATAAGCATCGGATTACTGTTCGACAATGCGGAAGAGGTAACCTTTTAACCACTGTGGTACTGGAGAGTATTATCGAAGTAGACTATATACACATACATAATTGACGCTTACACCTTTTTTGGATGTTTGGCCGACCTCCTCCTCCTATTTGTGGCGTGCGTCTTCATGATGTAGGGTCCACCAGTTTTAAGCCGAGTCCGAACGGCAGACATTTTTATTAGGAGCTTTTTCGTGGCAGAAATACTCCCGGATATTTGCCATTGCCTGCCGAGAAAAATTTTTTTCTTCATTTGATGTTTCACGGAGACTTGAACCTACGATCTCCCAATGGTAGTAACGCACCAACCCACTCGGCTACGGCGGCCGTCGATTATCCTTCCACTAAATTTTCAGGTGACGTCCGCCAACTTGCAACACTAACGTGAGCAAGGTGGAGCTGATATAGTCCTGATCCAGGAGCTGTGGGTGAGCAGTTATAATATTTCTGGGTTCAGGACGAAAATCAATACTTTTTATTTTTTTTTGCCTGATTTCAGCAAAAAAGGCATTGGGCTAATAAGCTTACCCGCCGGAAAGCTATGGCTTGTATAGGCGTACGTGGCATATGCTGATGAGGTAGAGCCCCCTTCCACATGGCTAAAGGAAACCCTGGCGAAACGAATTTTCACCACACTCGCTGGGGAAGTTCGGATATTAACGACAGAGGTGAGTTGTCAAAGTTAGAGCGAGACCAATGGACGAGCTGGTGGGGATTTTCAATTGACTTTGTAATAATGCTCTTGTTCATGTAGAACTCTCCCAAGAAAGAATAACTTGGTTGGCAATGAAGCTCAATCAATTTAGGGTTTTATGCATATGCCTAATTAATAGAGCTGGAAAAATTAAGTCTCTCTCAGGATATAATTACATAAAATAGGCAGAGAAATATGTAAGTTCGAAGTTAGGGAATTCAAGTCAGAATCGAAGAAGCTTCAGCGTAAGCATGAAATGCCATCAGCTTAAGATGCCAATGGGGCCCATGAGAGGCGAATCGAAAAGCTGGACGAAGAGCGGCGAGTCACTAAATTTACTTCTCGGCGCTCATTTTCCCATAAATTCGGTCTCTAATAACACCAGCTGAGGAAGCAAGCCAATCCCCTTTTGCATCCGTAGGTCTTGCTAGATAAATGCCGTTTGGTGTGGGCGTTTATCTCCTTGAACCCCTTCAAGTCATCTGGCTTCTATTTTTGCGAACTCCCACGATTCTTGTGAGCTATGACAGTTGTTTTCATACCTAAGGCAGGAAATAGCTCAGAAGGGTCCCCTAAGAATATCAGGCAAATCATTTTTTCAGCGTTCTTGTTGACATCCTTCCAGAAGCTGATTAAGCTGCACATAAGCGGTGCAATTCCTGGAAGTTCTTGCCGCTTTCAATACGCTTACGATAAAGACAGATCAGTAGAATCCACCCAAAGTGAAAGATATAGAGAAATCGTTATATAAGAAAAGGTGGAGGGGCTTTCAATAATGTCTTCCCACAGATAATCACCAAACCTTAGGATGAACTGCGGATCTAAACCGACCTTATCCGGCTAAACTGTAGAATGCTCTACAGTATGGCGGTTAAGCAGGGGCGCCCTATAAAGTGGTGTTCTCTCACTCCTACTCTAAGTTAACATTCTCAACGATTTGCGGGAGAAGCAGAGCGATTACTTATGCAGACAAGGTGGATTTTAATGTTAGAGTAATGTTTTTGGATACTCTGTGAGTTAATTCAGGGGTACGCAAACACAGTTGCCAATAATGATGGAGCTCGACTTACAAAAGAAATACACGAAGAAATACAAAAACCCAGAACTAAACTTCCCTTAATAGGGGGCGTTCCGTTGCTACTTTTTCACAGAAATCTGATTCAATATTGACGTAAATTGAAGCACACATAATATGGAGAGGAGGATAACGAATTATTAGCTGTCTTAAATGCAGTAGCACTATAGACAACAAAGGAGGCCTGGAGTAGTATTTTGGCTTTATAATATTATTATAAAGTTTAGTCTAATGGACCACTCATTACAGTGTGTTCAAAACGGAGTTAACCGAGTTGTGTAAAAACTGTAAGGGAAATAAATATCTAATCGAAGATGGTGCACTCGAAACTAGTCGGGGAATGCTGGCTTATTCAGCGATCGCATCCGAACTCTTTGTTGTTCGGTTCAGCGGTGTACTTGGTCAAAACAGGGACATTGCAAGAAATTGCTGGGCGGATCAGATTCTAAGGTTCACAAAGACTCAGCTCTCCAATGTTTTGGGTGTCCTTACGGGGTTTACAGCGAGTTATGCATTGTGTGAGACTCGGCACGAGTTAAAGACTTATTTGCGGCCGCTGTCTGAAGGATGTTCCACCTCATCCATCTGCATCTTCTTTTTAGCTGTCTTCTTTTTAATGGCTAAGGTTTAGGCATCTTGGCTCTCAATTCTTTGCCACGCCTACTCATACAGTAGATATTAGCCTCCGGAAGAGTTTCATTAGTAGCATGAAGTGACACACCCGTAGTTTAATCATCATTCGGTCTCCATTCTCTATGTTCTCTCTGTACTATTTTCCCCCCTTTGAATGAGAGTATCACTCTCTAGAGGTAATTTCTAATATGAATTAAAATAATGCAGAATTTATTCAAAGATTTGCTTTAACCCGAAAAAATATAAGAAAACGATTCACCTTAATGAAGATAGCGTTACAAGACTGAAATTGCTATTTGAAACTTTCCGACAATCTACCGATAGCTGAGAAAAATTCACCCTAGTAGCACATACAACCCAAACAAGGAGACAACAGACCGAGCTACTCAAAATGCATAAAATTCTAGAATGGAAATGAAATACAGCCGGCGCCTGCCAAAGTTTTCACACTGAAGTTTAGCAATAATCCAGGCATACCGTTATGAAAATCCAGCAACAATTATTCCTAAGACAAAAGTAACCCACACTACACACGAATATTCTAACCTGAATCCTTAGATATCTCATTACAGCCGCAACTACTGTTGGTATGGATAAGTATTGCGTAGCAGTTGAAAGCTAAGAAATGCGACCAAGAATCTTAAGGATAACCGCAAAAGGAAAAATCTCATGCAACCACACATAAACACAAATACTTGGGGGCAGACGTGCAAAGTAGGACGATTAGTTGGAATGAGCGGCAGCTGGTGTATGGCGATAAAGAATATTTTACTCGAACAAAAGATGGTCTCATTTTTTGCGGCAGTCTTTTTTGTAGGCGACAATCGACATTGGTATGTGCGATAATTAAATTTTTGTCCCTTCTCTTGTTGTCGCAGGAATTTGTTCTTTTTCGCAGCTTGCCTTGATGATACCCAGACTGTGTTAAGACAAGTTATTCGGCAAACTGTGCGGCATACAAAAGACGTATTACAAAAGTCAACTATGAAAAAGGCAGTCAAGTCAGCTCGAGTGGCTATAAAATTGAATGGGCAGTTGCTGGTGTTGCTTATATGCACGTTACGTATACTTTGATAGAAACAAGGGCCTTTTGAGTGCGCTAAGGAAATTATCATTGCGTAGCACGGCTGCGATGAACGAGATTTATATTTGAACATAATGAGTTTAAGATAGCTAAAAATTGTCATTTGAATAAATGAAATGCAGAGCACCGCCAATGGGTGCACATCGGGGAAAGATTTTTAAATAAATGTATGTGTGTGACGTAGTTAAAGAAAATTTATAGGCAGAGAATAGAGTTTAATATTATTTGATAAAAAATGTGGCTGATGGCTATGAAGGATAGATATAAATTAATTAAAATTATAAAGAAATAATACTTATTGCTGGGCGAGAGCTACTGATAAGCTTTGAGTGACATGAAAATCAACATTTCTTTTAAAATCGTCAATGCTGTAAAACTCGACTTTTAAATATGATTCGGTACCTAATCTCTACTTATGAGTGTTGGTAGGCATATACTAACAATGTATCTATGGATCAAAGTTCTATATATGCTGACTTTTCTTTTTCGAGCTCTGCTCTACTCGTACAATTGGAATTACCGGCATCTAAAAATATTCTTATGTAAATCGTTCAAATGAGTTTTCTGAGTTTTCTAATCTGAAATTTCTGTGTAATGAAAAAAATGATGTCATGCTAGTGCAACTTCACATCTTTTGACTTCAGCTAATATTTATTATAGCATGACCGAAATAAGACAGTTTTTTATTAAATCACATTAATTTCTGTACATATTTAAAAATAAAAAAGGAAGTCTCAAACATATTTCGACATAGGTTTCGCGAAGGCTATGCAGCGGTAGAGAAAAGGTTCTGCAATGTCTTCATCCCCTAAACCAGACGTATACAGAGGATCATATAAATTGTATGCCTGTCAAGACTACGTGCCGCCCTAGGGATTATGACCGTAATTAGTCCTATCAAGGAGGGTGGTGCACGCCTCTGTCTGCGAAGAATTTTGCTACCACCCTTTCAGACCTTTTCGGGAAACACTTACGTTGAAGTTATCAGTACTGTACAAACGGTCAAACGGTGCTCACGAAACTTAATACTAAAATACTTTATTTTATAATGCATAAGCTTTTACAAAATTCTGAGCAAAAAAAGTAATAAAGGTACAGACAGGCAAAATTGATGCATTATGGGCCTATTTGAATAACCAAAAGACCACTTATATAATTATAATGTGAACCAAAATTATTCAGCCTGCATGTGAACATTCTATAACTCTTGTACGAGTATTTTCAAGGAAGCGACCAGAAATGAATTAGACCTCTATTTGTGTACGACCTTATGCAGAGCAGTTGGATAAACGCCGATTGGCTTGGATCATTGGCTCCTTCAGGCCCTTCAAGTCATCTGGTCTCGCCGTTGGTTGAGCCCTATCTATGCAAGCTGTATAGCCAGAGGCTATATATCAAGATCTTGGAGGACCGTGAGGGTTGTGTTCATACCCAAGGCAGACAAGAGCTCACATGTCTCCCTTGGGAATTTCAGGCCAATCAGCCTTTCAAATGTATTGATTGAGAGACTGGGGCATTTGTCGCATACCCAACATGCTACCTCGACATTGAGGAGGCCTTCAGTAAAGTTCTTCGTGGGGCAATCACTAAACCTTTGAGTACACTGGCAATTGGAGCCGGCCACACCAGATTTATCCACGGACTTCTTATCGACGGAACGGTCGTAGCGTCTCTGCGCCGATAGGTGAGTAGTGACACCTCGCAAGGTGGTATTCTCTCACAATTTCTCTGGATTATCGTTATTAATGTGAGACGAGGTGACTGCCTACGCGGACGGCGTGGCACTAATTCTTAGAGGAAAATTTGTAGATAGCCTATACGATTTGATGCAGGGATATTTGAAATTAGCTGTTCGATGGGCAGTGCACTATGAAATATAAAACGCCCAGAGCTCAATTCTCCTCAATAGGGGGCGCTCCGTTGATGATTTCAGACAAGATGAAAACCTTTGTTGTATTTTGGCTATACAATACCATTATAATGCCATTTTTGTTGCATGGAGTCATTACCTGGTGGAGCTCACTGGAGAGGATGACATCGGTAAAGCAGCTGGAAGGAGTTCGGAATCAATGGGGTGCTTCAAACTACTCCTACTCTTAATGTAATGTTGAATGTGGTTCCTGTAAACATCGAGGGTCGCTGCGCGTACCGCAATCAGGCTGAGAGATTCGGGCTTCAGGCGCGACCTCACTTACGGACACTTAAGTATTATTTGAAACTTTGGGTTCATCTCCCTGACAACGGATCAGTGTGTACCCTCGGTTTGGTGAACTGTTCGCGGATGGCTCGCAGTTGGAAGGAAGGGTTGGAGGAGCTCCCCATCAGGCTCCAATTCAGGTTACCGGATCGCTGCAGTGTGTTCAAAGCAGAGGTAGCCGCAATCAAGGAAACAGCTAATTGGCTATTCACTTGCATAATAACTTTTAAGAAAGTATATATTTCCTCCGATAGCCAAGCTGCATTTAGGGCCCTGGGCTTAATTGTGGTGCATTCGAAACTGGTCAGTGAATACTTGGTTTCAACACAGCGAACACTGGACAAGTACAAAAACTTGTAACGCCACGAAATTCTTCTGGCCACGTGTGGATCGGAGGTGTTCGAGGGATATTCTGGGGACGACAAAACCTCAGCTTTCGAACTTCGTGGGCGTCCTCACGGGGCACTATCGTCGAGGTATACATGCGTCTCACGACATTTGAATTACTTCGAGTCCTTTTTGTATTAGCTGTTTAGGAGATGAGGTGGAATCATCTCAGAACATTCTACTTAGCCACCCCACTCTCGCAGGACTAAAATTTAAGCATCTTGGCTTTCACTTCTTTTCTACGCCAGCTGATATAGCAGGCCTTGATATCAAAAATCTGATAAACTTCATCAGCTGCATAAAGCGGTAACAATAACCGCAAATTAGTCACCGTTGGTAATCCAGAAATATTCAAACCCCTCCTTCTTATTCCACTCTCTCCTTTCGTCCTATCGGTTTCCTCCATCTCTTTTTTCCTTGCAATGGTACCACAAAGGATGAACTAAAATTATTCGCCTAACTTACCTAACCTATGCATTACAACTCGCTTGAAGTAGCCCATTTCCAGGAATTTAAAAATATTCGTACCCATCCGCTGCATCCGCCTTAATTAGACTATTTTTCTGGATTAATGGTTTATAAAAAATGGCGTCGTTGGGTTCAGATATTCTGTGCGTAAAACCCCGTTACAGGCTCTGGTTTCTGGGCCTTGTATATGCACTAGAACGTGAACTAGCGCCGCGCGTTAACTCAGATAGAGACTCGAAGGTGCAATACTTTTAAAAATTTAATATAAAAAAAACGCCACAGTAGCAAGGAAAAATGAAATTACTTCTTCAGCAGCCGAAATGCACTCATCAAAGAAAATAATCATGTTATCCCCTCCTCTGGCGCCTCTCTACCAACAGCTTGAGAATGCTGCGGTTTGTTGAGTTGGTGCAATCCCACCGACAAATGTTTGAACCGAACCACAAACTAATAAATTTCAAAACTTACAAGGCATGCCAGCTTTTGAAGCGCCATGCACGAACTCGTACGATGGTGCAAGTGAACAAAAGCCGAAGGAGGCGTTAATTAAAAATTATTACTGCAAATACCAACTGCGATACCTAACACTAAATCAAGACGGCTGCATGCGTATGAACGGATATTTATGAACACTTGTGTGTATTTGCGGATATGGGTGAGGGTGTGTGTAGGGGGTGTGTGAAAACTCATTGCGGTAGGATGCTTGAAAACTTAATTGAATGGGAAAATGTTGACGAAAATTTGCGGGCACAAAATTACTGGTAGGCTGGCAAACAAGAAACGCCAAAGCAATGTGCAAAGCGATGCTAGCAAACCCGCATTGAATAGGCGCTTCAGCTGTTCTGTGGCAAGCGGATGATTACCGCATAAGCCTTTACGAATTTAGGAGACATTTTCCTTTTTACACGCGTATATGAGTGTATGTGTGACAGAAGGCTTACTACACGCCAATTAAAAAAAATGTATATACCTATACCTATGTGCATGTATGTATGTATTTTAAGTAGGCAAATATGTTTGTATGATAATCATATATTCCTCTGGTAACGGTGGCGTGGTGGCAAATTGGTAGTCACCGTTGTATGTCATGTCGTAAATTAGTTTTAATTGAATTGTGCAAGCAGATAATTATATACTTAAATATCTTGAAAATATTTAATTATAGCGCCTTTTGAAAGCGCAAAGAAGTGAGTGGGTGTGCTGCCGTCACTTGGAATTTCTCTGAAATTATACAACTATGAATTTATAGCGTGTGAAGGCTAAGTTTGGCGAAGAGGAAACAAAATATTGCAATCAATCAATTGGAAGTATGTGAATGTGAAACAGAATTTAATGTCTCATTAAAAAAGAGAAAAGTTAAGACACTCCCATAAGAGGATAATAAATTTGTGCAGGTAAAATAAATTTACAAAGCTGTCAGTAATTTAAATGAGCTTTAAGATATTATTGATACGAAAATTATTATTTCGAACACTGAACAGCATAAATCATTGAAAAGTGATATGGACCAGCTTCTTCTAATCTTTAAGGGTGCAGTGCGAATATGGCAAAAACAAAAGAGGAATTTCCAAATGACAAACTTTTCTTATGGGAAGCTTCCGTGAGGATAATTTTTGCACAGCCAATTATGTAGTTTTGCGGTGATACGTTAGGATACGTTGCCCATGCAAGAGCCCACTTCGACAAAAAATCAAATGATTTTGATACAAAACGCGAAAAAGGGGTTAAGACCAGGGCAAAAGTGAACCAGAAGGATGTTTTAGAAAACGTGGTGAAGCAGTTGGGCATTAATCTCTTCAATTGAGAGCGTTCAATCTTCCAGTAAGATTCCACGCCAGCCAATAAGACAAAAACCACACTGCAGAGGTTAAAAAACAATATTCCTGGGTTCATAGCCGCAGAAGTTTGACCATTTGAAAGTCCATATCTGAATCTATGGGACTAAAGTTTTGTAGTCAGAATTAGAGAACATACCCTGTCGAAAACCTCATAGAAATTTGGAAATTCTCAAACAATTTTTGGTTCGAGCCAATTTAATTTTTTTTTTAATAATTACATAATTAGATAAAACCAACTTCATTAAAAAAGTTTTATAGTTTCATATATCTAACGGGCTTAACTTGTAACAGAACTTATAGCAGGGATTAGTACGCGATTATTAGTTCAGAGAAAAAGAAATCCATTCTTTTCTCGCTAGATAGCTGCTGTGTCGATATCTCGTAAAGTATCGATCAAACAATTTAAGGTTTATGCTCTTTGTTAAGGTGACATATCACAATACAAAAATTCTTTTGGTGTTGTTTGTTTGCTCCATTCAGTTGGGTGCTACAGGGTGTTAACAATGGAAGTCAACAAAAAACAAGTTCGGTACATTTTATAGTTTTTCTTTGAAAATGAGATACCAGTCAGTACGCCGAAATTGTGAATGCTGTTTATGGTGTCGATACGGTAATAGGTTGCGTGCTATTTAGTTTTCGTCGACTCCGTTTAGGCACTTTGCGTGTTAAAGATGCACCTCGCACCGGCAGGCTCGTCGATGACAATGGCGATAAAAACACAGAAATAATCGAAGTTGACCGGCATGTTAGTACACGTATGCGATGGCCCAGGAACTAAATATCGACTTTAAAGCAGTTTAAAACCATTTCCGCAGATATCTTTCGCGAAAATAATGGATTTCTATATCCCCAAACTATTTTTAAGTAGACATACATACATATGTAAGTATATATGATTGGCACGTACTTCCTTTGTTGGGTGTTTTGACTGAGCTCCTCCTCCCAGATCGTTTACTTACCTGAAAATATAAGTAACAAAAGAAATTGATTAGGCAATGGAATCTATTTATATAAATCTTAATGCATAATAGTGAAAATATAAATGCTTATAAACATTTCTGACCAAATCGACTAGCGGTATGTGACCGCAGACCTTGGGGTTATGTGGAATATTTTAGTTGTATGGTCTTCCTAGAAAATCAACCAATGCGTGCCCTGGGGTGGTATAATTTTATTCACATAACGGTGTATGTAATATAATAATGCACAAATACACATCTATATACAGAGTCCGGCACTCGAAGTGTAACCAATTAAAAAGGCCATGCATTTTGTTTGGAAAATTACTTCGCTTTGAGAGTCGGTGCCGTGTACTGTTGAAACGCCCATGGCCTACCACCGAAATATTTGTCTGCCCACGGCTTCAAAGCAACCTCCACAATACTTCCCGATAATATTTCGTATTTAGCTTGATTCTAGGCTCGATGAAAACGATTGGAGAGGGCCCATATGCGGGTAGAGTGGCTCAAACCATTACCTGTGACGGGTGTTCCCTCCAATCGATGACTCAAATTTTCGTATGAACGGACGGTCAAATAAACCCTATCGCTTTGGGAGTTTACGAAAAAATTTGAAAAATTTTCTCGTCAGAAAACACAATGCTCGGAAATTGACCGCTTTCGGCCATGCGAAGCATCTCCTTCGCTCTCTCAAGTCTGACTTGTTGCGGCTTTGATGTGAGATCATGCGACTTTTGGATCTTGTAAGGCTTGACTTTGAGATCATTTTTCAGTATGCGGCGGATGCTACGGTCAGATATTTTCAGCTCTTTCGCCAGTTGACTGGCACTTCGTCAGGGATTTCGCTCAAGTCGCTCCTCACTTTTTGCACCATTTCACGTAACGTTGCAGTCTATTGCTGACCACCTCCATGATGCTTCGCGATGCTACCAGTATCAGTGTAACGAATAATGGTGCGATAATCAAGAACTTCATTTACTTTGTAAACAATACTCTGGACTGTCATTTAGCCAACTAACAGACTGTTGATGCCCGTGCATCAGCTGCGCGAGCGGTCTGAATTTGGTTACACTTCGAGTGCCGCACCCTGTACGTACATAATATAATTTTAGCAAGTGAATGCCTATGCAAAATTGCAACGACTGCATTCAAAATTTGGAAATTTAATTTATTGCTGTTGTTGTTGCTCATTATGCGCGCAATTGCACTGGCAACTGAACAGCTGACGCTGCTACAATTATTTGCATGCTCAGTTGCGCGGTGCTGGAATTTAACTAGCGATGCGAATGGCTGGAACAACAAAAGCGGCGAGGACAATTTTTTGGCAATTGCTGCTGACGCAAAAGTGGTCCATTGCCAATAGTGTAACATTAAAATTTATTAGATACAAACACAGAAAATTGTGCATTTAAATAACGTTAGCCATTGGGCCAACACGCATACACCCACAAACACACATAAATTTACATAACTACTGCTTCCGTTTGCCTCACTGCCAAACTAAATGAAATGAAGTGAAATGAAATTTACAAAATGCTCGACGGGAATGCACAGCGCGGACTAAAGGGCCGTGTTGTGCGCTGGTTGCCAAATCAACATTTAAAATGGTTGAAAAATGCAGCGCTTATATGTATTTGAGAATTCCTTAAAAATACCAACACACAAAGTGGACTTGGTAGGTAATGCTGAGTAACGTTCGTAATGTTCAAAGCACAAAAACAAAAAAAAAAGAATATTTAAATGAAATTTGCAAAAGGCTCTCATTAAAGCGTGTGAGTACTTGGAATGCTTCTACGACATTATCGCGCCATATTGTAGCCAGCAGTTTTTGGAATATATGGACTTGACTACATGCCACGTGCGAAGACCTGAAGGCATGTGCACTGAACTCCATGAGCAAACGAGAAAATAAAAGCAGGCATTTTTAAATTGTTTGTATATAAGTAAATATGTAGGCGCATACCAAAGCATTTACCAAACCATTCACACACATGCGCTGGCCTGTACGAAGCCTGCAGTGAAAAGCCGAACTGCTCAGCAAACATTTTAGTTGTTGATGCTGGAATTTGATAGAAGAAGTCATACTAGTTCAAGCGTAACTAGAATTGTAACAGTTGTAGAATGACCAGGTAGAGGTGTAAGCAAAATAAATATTCTTCTATCACTACAAATGGGAATGCTTCAAATGTAAATGAGGATTAAATGAATATGCTTTTCGATGTTGATGGAGTGGATCATCTTCTTAGGTTTTGGGGTTCAAAATTGTGCATTTTGCTTTTGTGCTTTTAGAAAACTATAGAGAGTTTTTATCGAAGATACTACTTAGGCGCTGTCTACTGCGTTTGGCATAGATACCTTTGATGGGAGAAATTACTCACAAGCAATTCTAGTATGCCCGAAATCTAGAAGATATATTTTTGAACCAACCTCGACTTTCAAACATTTTTTTCCGATACAACCTGGAGACTTGGCGATAATACCAAACTAAATTTCACAAACATACACACTTTTTATAGTGATGACTAAGAAGGAGCTTTTGAAGAAGTTCAGAAGGAACTCAATCTTTGATATGATATGGACTCCGAGAAGAGAGGAATCATTTTCTAAACCAGAACTGTACCGAAAAGATATACTATGACGACTCTTGTTATTTTTCCCATTACAACTTCGTCGACTCAAGACATTATTTTCGAAATTGCAATTATTTTAGAAATTTCAAATCATAGAGAATTTTTCTTATTAGTATAGGGTATTTCAAAAGACGTGCCTATATGTTGTTTTAAAAAAAATCAAGTAAAAATTTCGATGCTTTTTTCGTCAAGCTTTGAATTGACAGTGACTGCTCCTTCACGCTGTAATTCTAGACAGATACGCAGATACTGATGCTAACGTTCTTGTGCTCATGAGTTTGTTTTTCCACACAACGTCACGCAGGTATTCCGATATGCAAGACATTTTTATCACTTGCGCCTTAGCATTTCTCGTAAGATCTCGCCATGTTAATAAGCAAAACTGCCACATCTGGGTATCATGTTTTCCGATCATGATCAGGAAACGCCACTACATTCGCAGAGCGTAATAGAATGGCGCGCATTTTGGCGTTGTGACAGTCTTGACAAAGTTTTTTTTTGAAAATGCTGCTCGAAACGCCATTTCGGCCAGCGATGAGCGCTACAGAGGTACGTTAGACGACTTTTTGGGGCCAGAAAGTTAAGATATGAACTTAAGCGATCATTGGTTTTAGTAGGATAACGAGACATGCTCTACAATCCAAGCAAAAGAAATTTTGCGAGCCAGCTCGGTAATCGTGTTAGCACCCGCCTCGACGATGTCAATTGGCTACCTCAGAGCTGCGACTTGACGCCGTTAGACTTTCTTTTGTGCGGAAACGTGAAAGAGTAGTTTTATGTGAATAATCTATTAAGGGGGGAGCCTGGTTTATGAGGTCTAAAAATTGTATCTCTTTGCGAATGAGCATTTAAAAAGTTTCCAACTGGCGTACAAGACACAGCTCGTAATTATTATCTAAAGCAAAAAATTCAAATGGATTTCTAATTATCATGATTTTTTTTCTAGATGAACTAAGAAAACTGAGAGAAAGTCCAAATTTTCAACTTGGTATGAAAATCTTGAAACATTTTTTTTTATCTATTTTGTTAGTTCAAATAGAAGAGAATTTAATACTGAAGGGAACAAGCTATGATTCATTTCAAAAGGTTCATTAGTTTTTTTTCATTCATGTACGCCAATTCAAAGAAATCATAAAAATGAAAAGTCGAGAAAAGAAGATAAAGTTTGTACTATAGCTGTCCGGTCACAGCGTAACTACCTAACGCTCGCCTACCTTTGGCTTTGTATCTACGGAAATATTGAGAATTAGGCTCTGTAACTTTGTGTGAATATTCTGAAATATATTAGGAATCGCTTAAAACGAAAAAAAAAAATGATTTTTTTGACCTTATAAACCAGGCTCCCCCCTTAAGGAGTCAGGCCCTTAAGGTGAATATCGAGCAAGCTATTCGACAGATAGAGCCAGAAACCGTCACTAAAATCTTGGAAAAATGGGTTGCTAGAATGCGCTACTGTGAATCCAGCCGAAAATAAATAATGAGAATATTTGCCTTTTCGAACTCCCTTCCTGAAACTGAAACATACACCTTCCGGATGCTTATAGTTTTTAAATAATTTGTTGTTAAAATTGTCTCAAAGCCTGAAAGTTGAAAAGTAGTTGAAAAGACCGGAGTTTGCAAGAAGGAAAAGTAAAAGGGAGTTAACTAGAGTAGTGATTTTAAATCCGCACTATTTTTACGCTCAAAAATTGTAGCGTCATATGTATGTGTGTAGTACTAAGGCACCATAACCCCCATCTCCATCGTCATCACTGCACTGAAATACTTCATTTTTTCTTGTAGGCATCTGGCAACGCAATACATATTGTTTTTAGTTCAAATGGATTGTTATTCTCGTTGAAAATTGGGAATTGATGATATTCATAAATGCATTTGAATTTAATTTCCATTGAAATATGTTGTAAACAAGTCTAAAAACGGCTAAAAATGCGTGAGTGATTGCATATTTTATGAATTCAAAAAGTTTAGAAGACAAAACAGTTCAATGTGAAAAACAATTGCAAAGTTTCTGAAGGCATTTTGCAGGCAAATAATTGCAAAACTATTCTTCTTCTTCTTAATTGGCGCTAGAACCGCTTACGCGATTTTGGCCGAGTTTAACAAAGCACGCCAGTCGTTTCTTTCTCGTGCTAACCGGCGCCAGTTGGACACACCAAGTGAAGCCAAGTCCTTCTCCACCTGATCTTTCCAACGCAGAGGAGGCCGCCCTCTTCCTCTGCTACCACCAGCTGGTATCGCATCGAATACTTTCAAAGCCGGAGCGTTTGTATCCATTCGGACGACATGACCCAGCCAACGTAGCCGCTGGATCTTTATTCGCTGCGCTATGTCTATGTCGTCGTAAAGCTCATACAGCTCATCGTTCCATCGTCTGCGATATTCGCCGTTGCCAACGTGCAAAGGTCCAAAAATCTTACGCAGAATCTTTCTCTCGAACACTCCAAGCGTCGCTTCATCGGATGTTGTCATCGTCCAAGCTTCTGCGCCATACGTTAGGACGGGCATGATGAGAGCCTTGTATAGTGTTAGTTTTGTTCGTCGAGAAAGGACTTTACTACTCAATTGCCTACTTAGTCCAAAGTAGCACTTGTTGGCAAGAGAGATTCTACGTTGGATTTCAAGGCTGACATTGTTATCGGTGTTAATGCTGGTTCCTAAATAGACGAAGTCCTTTACAACCTCGAAATTATAACTGTCTACAGTGACGTGGGTTCCGATACGCGAGTGCGCGGACTGTTTGTTTGAAGACAGGAGGTACTTCGTTTTGTCCTCGTTCACCACCAGACCCATTCGCTTTGCCTCTTTATCCAGTTTGGAGAAGGCAGAACTAACAGCGCGGTTGTTAAGGCCAATGATGTCAATATCATCGGCATACGCCAACAATTGTACGCTCTTATAAAAGATTGTGCCTGAGCGATTAAGTTCTGCGGCTCGTACGATGCTCTCCAACATCAGGTTAAAGAAGTCACACGACAGCGAGTCACCCTGTCTGAAACCTCGTTTGGTATCAAACGGCTCGGAGAGGTCCTTCCCAATTCTGACGGCGCTGCTGGTGTTGAGCAACGTCATCTTACATAGCCGTATTAGTTTTGCGGGGATACCAAATTCAGACATAGCGGCATACAGGTAACTTCTTTCCGTACTGTCGAATGCAGCTTTGAAGTCGACGAAAAGATGATGTGTGTCGATTCTCCTTTCATGGGTCTTTTCCAAGATTTGGCGTATTGAGAATATTTGGTCGATGGTGGACTTTCCAGGTCTGAAGCCACACTGATAAGGTCCAATCAGTTGGTTGACGGTGGGCTTCAGCCTTTCACACAATACGCTCGCTAGAACCTTATAGGCGATATTTAGAAGACTTATCCCGCGGTAATTGGCACAAATTGCAGGATCACCCTTCTTATGGATTGGGCAGAGCACACTTAAATTCCAATCGGCAGGCATGCTTTCATCCGACCATATTATGCATAGGAGCTGATGCATGCACCTTACCAGCTCCTCACCGCCATGTTTGAATAGCTCAGCCGGCAGTCCGTCGGCGCCCGCGGCTTTGTTGTTCTTTAGCCGCGTTATCGCTATTCTCACCTCGTCATGATCGGGTAGCGGAACGACAATTCCGTCGTCAACGATTGGGGTATCGGGATCTTCACTTTCTCTGTGACATGCGCAGCTGTCACCGTTTAACAGGTTCGAGAAGTGTTCCCTCCATAATTTAAGATTGCTCTGTACGTCAGTCACCAGATCGCCGTCTTTGTTCTTACAGGAAAACGCCCCGGTCTTGAAACCTTCTGTAAGCCGCCGAACTTTCTGGTAGAATTTTCGGGCGTTGTTCCTGTTGGCCAGCATCTCAAGCTCTTCGCACTCACGTATTTCGGCCTCTCGTTTCTTCTTTCGGATAATACGTCTCTCTTCCTTTTTCAGCTCTCTGTAGCGATCCCACATGGCTCGCGTTGCGCCCGATCGCAGCGTGGCTCTATAAGCGGCATCTTTTCTTTCTGCGGCAGCATGACATTCCTCGTCGTACCAATTGTTTTTTCGGGCTCGCCGGAATCCGATTTCTTCTTCGGCGGCGGTACGTAGGGAACGAGAAATGTGGCTCCATTGCTCGCGCATGCCGATTTGTTGGGCAGTGCTTTCGGAGAGCAGGAGTGAGAGTCGAGTGGCGAATCTTCTGGCTGTCTGTTGTGATTGCAGCTTTTCAATGTCGAACATTCTTTGCGTAGGTAGATGTACGTTTTTTGCTGCACAGAGGCGGGTGCGCAGCTTGGCTGCAACAAGGTAATGATCCGAATCGATGTTGGGTCCTCGGATCGTGCGTACATCTAATACACTAGAAGCGTGTCTTTCATCTATCACAACATGATCGATCTGGTTTCGCGTTTTTCGATCAGGAGACAGCCAGGTAGCTTGGTGTATCTTTTTATGCTGGAATCTGGTGCTGCAGACTACCATGTTTCGGGCCCCGGCGAAGTCGATCAGCCTCTGTCCGTTACCGGATGTTTCGTTGTGCAGGCTGAATTTTCCGACTGTGGGACCAAAAATTCCCTCCTTGCCCACCCTGGCGTTGAAGTCGCCAAGCACGACTTTTATGTCGTGGCGGAGGCAGCGCTCATAGGAACGTTCCAGGCGCTCATAGAAGGAATCTTTGGTCGCATCGTCCTTCTCTTCCGTCGGGGCGTGGGCGCAAATTAGCGATATGTTGAAAAAACGGGCTTTGATGCGGATTGTTGCGAGACGCTCGTCCACCGGAGTGAACGACAGTACTTGGCGACGAAGTCTCTCTCCCACAACAAATCCGACACCGAATTTGCGCTCCTTTACATGGCAGCTGTAGTAGACGTCGCAAGGTCCTATGGTTTTCTTACCTTGCCCCGTCCATCGCATCTCTTGGATGGCAGTGATGTCAGCCTTTACTCTCACGAGGACATCAACCAGCCGGGCAGAGGCACCTTCCCCATTAAGGGACCGGACATTCCAGGTGCATGCCCTCAAATCATAATCCTTAGTTCGTTTGCAGGGGTCGTCATCAGTATAGGGAGGTCTCATCCGAGGCTTTTTTACACTTTTCATTGGGGGCGATTTTTAAGTGGCGGGTCCCAAACCCAACGCACAACCAGCTATCCTGGAATATTTCGCCTTCTCACGTTAGCTCACTCCCAAACGGATGTTCGGAAGCTACCCAGAGGATACGTGGGCTAATCCCGGCCGTTGTGAGCTGCTTGAACCATATGCAGAAGAATCGTCCTGGCCATTCCCAAGTGAATGGCGATCAGTAACTTTCCCCACTTGCGTGGACTTCTACACATGGAACCATCCTCCAAAACTATTACTTTCGCAATATTTGGAGTTATAAGGGTCATTCAGGAACCCCTCTTTAATATCTCCACCAAGGCTGATTAATAAAAATAACAAAAAATTGTATCTAAAATTGCTCATGCGATATTACACTTAATTCAACCCACAAAAACAAAAGGGGTTTTGAGAACAACAATGAATATCTGGCAGAACGAATAAATAGCGATGAATAAATTTGATGCCTTTGACATTATTAACTGGTGAGGCTTCGGTCGATTTCGGCTTGGGTCGACATATTTGAAAATAACTCAAAAAGTTATGGGGACACTATTATGAAGGTATTACTGATTTATAGTATCAGCTATTTAAAAAAAAACAAAAAACAAAGAAAAAAAACACATATACCAAATTAAAAGATTGAAAATATTAAATAAAAAATTGTTCCCTAAAAATGTTGGATAATAAATTTTTTTTTCAAAACCTTTACTTTTTTGAAAAACTTTTTTTTTTTTCAAAACATAATTTTGGGTTTTTAAAAAAATATAATTCTATACATAACATATACTCGTATTTATGCTTTATATATTATAAATTGACTCTGCACAAAAGAGGTGTCGAATGGAGTTTCACCAGACATCTTGAGTATCTGGACTCCGCCGATGACATCTGCCTCCTCTCTCACAAACTTACTGACATGCCAGCGAAGGCGGACAAACTATTCGCACTGGCACGCACGGTCGGACTGGAAGTCAACATTGCGAAGACAAAAGCTATAAGTGTCAACCACAGTACAGTAAGACCTGTAATGGTTGACCGCTGTCCGGTGGAATTTTTCGAAAGCTTCTGCTACCTTGGCTGCACTATCACGATAGATGGCGGAGCAGACGAAGATGTCAACTGCAGGATAAACAAAGCAAGGGAGGCGTTCGAACGAATGTATACAGTATCAACGAATCTCTGGTGCACTAAGCTGCGAATATATGAACTCTGTATTATTGTACGGAAGTGAAGCATGGCTGGTCTCCAACATTATCACACAGAGGCTACAATCTTTCGTCAAGAAATGCCGCCGCATCATCTGCAGAATATTCTGGCCAAACACCATCAGTAGCGACGCACTGTGGATATCAACGAATAAGAATCCCATTCTATGGCAAATCAAACGCACAAAGTGGCGATGAATAGCCCACACGCTAAGAAAACCACCAGATAGCATCACGAAAGTCGCACTGGACTGGAACCCGTAAGGAAGCAGAGATCGCGGTCGAACAAAGATCACTTGGTGAAGATCGATGTTGCGCAAACTAGCAGGTGCCGACGTCACATGGAACAGTGCAAAAACAACAGAATACGATTAGCTGAGACTGAATCAGAATAAGATTTACTTTTCAAATGCATCAACATATTTACGTGCGTTTTCGTATATGTATATTATGTATGTATATAAATACCGGGTTGTAGTTGTTGGTGTAAAGGGTGGAAACCAAAAAATGTCCATATAGCATATGCATAGCTCAATCTCAGTCAGACTTAGGAATATGATATTGAGAATATCATAAAATTTCAGGTAAATTTGATTACTAGTGTAAGATAGAAAGTGTTTTCTCACCTCGCCAAAACAAGCAAACGAATATGTAAATTGGGCTGTTCCTTTAAACAAAATGACGATGCGATGCATTCTCTTTGATGGTCAACGATTAGACCAGATTTATTTTCACAAAGTCCTGTATTTACTTTAATTACAACGTTGAGAGAAATGTGCGTATGTATGGAGGTATGTATGCATGCATGTAATGGAAATAGAGTTATAAATTAAGCAAATAATGACAAGGTTGATGTAAGAGCAAATGTTATAGCAGTAAAAATAGGGGGAACAATTATTTTGAGAGAAAACAACAGTACAAATGTCCATCTATTAAAAGCGTGCGCCACTGCGTTAAGTCGTTGAAAGTGCATATTGGAAAGACTGCTTAATGAGCGGTGAGTGCGTGCCAATGCGAGAAAATGCCGATATTCTCCATCGTTGAAACTACATACATGTGCTTTTAATCAGTGATTCAACAGCTAGTTTCCAAGATATAGCGATTTGAAAACGCTGTTTGGCCGAGCTCCTGCTCCTGTTTGTGGTATGCGTCTTCATGATATTCAATGGAGCACAAATAGATGGACCTACAGTTTCAAGCCGTCTCCGAACGGGAAAGGGATTTTTTATGAGAAGATGTTTCATGGCATAAATACACTCCGAGTTTAACCACTGCCTGCGGAAGGGTGACCGCTATTAGAAAAAATGTGTTCCTAATTTTGGTGTTTCACCGAGATTCGAACTTACATTTTCTCTGTGAAA
Source organism: Anastrepha obliqua (assembly GCF_027943255.1). NCBI lineage: Eukaryota > Metazoa > Arthropoda > Insecta > Diptera > Tephritidae > Anastrepha > Anastrepha obliqua. Next base: position 79,536,642 of record NC_072894.1, read on the forward strand.
TCTGAATGGTAGTCACACATCAGCCCACTCGGCTACGGCGGCCGCTTATTTATTTGCTTCATTTCATTTCTCAATATACACTCAGAATACACAAAAAAGTTGGTTGACTTCATGCCACGTAGACTTCAAGCTGTAATAAAAGAAACCCAACGAAGTACTAAATACCTTACAATTTTAAATATTAGTTACTCGATTTTATTATAACTGTACCATTTAAGCTGCAACGGAATTAGTGGCCGCTTTGTTGTACTTTAGAAAAAAATTGTATCAAATAAGGTGTGAGTGGCTGCATATAAAATCAATCCAAGTTGAAACCTGCAATTTTATACTGCAAAAGCTTATTGAATAACTTACTAATTTCTCTTTCAGGGTGAATGGCGAAACTACAATAAAATAATGAAAAGCACACATACATACTTTTACAAAAGAATGGGCACTAAAAAAAAAACTCGTCGTCTGTGTTTACTCATCATCTGTGTAAAACTAACTGTAATTAAATAATAAGTATGCATGATCATAGTGTTTGCTGTCACTATTAATTTGGCGTATTCACTTTTTGTAACTTCTACGTATGCTTCAAAAATTGAATAAATGTGAGTTTGCGGAAAAAATTGTGCGCAAAAAGTAAAAAAATCGTAATTAGTCGCTCAATGCCAAAGCAAAAGCTTTAATTTGTCCGAAAAGTACGGTAACTTATGTGTTGCAAAAGTTTAATGAAACCTTGTCGGTGGAATGAAGGCCTGGCTGTGGAAGGAAACAAGGATTTCCGTCGGAGAGAAAAGCTAAAGAAACGTGCCATTATTTTGTAAAAAAGCTTACCGTTCACTTCGAGATGCTGCAAAACAGGCACCTATGTCGAAAGCTTACGTCCAAAAGATGCGCAAAAGTGAAAGTGTACGATCATATAAAGGATTGTAGAACCCAGTCGAAATGATAAACAAAACAAGAGTGCGCGCGAAAATTATACAGTCAAGATATTCACAAATATGGCTGGGTGGTTACGAACGATGAAAGATACGTCAAAGTAGGCTTTAAGGAGATTCAGCGCCCTGAGTTTTATATTGCGACGAACAGAGGAGGAGTCCAAGGTGCGTTTCAGCCAAAAATATTGGAGAAGTGCCGTAAAAAACGCTTGATTTCCCAAACCATCTTCCACTAGAAGCAAAGCGTTCATTACCAGGGGCACTATAAATCAAGAAATTTATAAGGAGTGTTTGCAAAAATGTTTCTTGTCATAAAACAACATACAGATTCAGTTCTGTTCTGGCTTTATTTAGCATCGTGTCATTATAGCCCTCTTGCTATGAACTGGTATGAAAAGCACGGACTAAATATTGTTCAAAAAGACGACAACCCACTAAACTGTCCCTACTTGAGACCGATTCGAAAATATTAGGCAATTGTTAAAAGAAAATTGCTAAAAATGAAAAAGAAATTAAAAATGAGCAGCAGTTTGAAATGAATTGGTAGAGAGCAGTAGATACCGTAACAAAAAGTGCTATCCATCGCCTAATGAAAGGAGCCAAATCTAAATTGCGCCATTTTGTTTATAACAAAGAGAATTGGCATGAGTTGTTTGTTTGACATTTAATGCTTGATAAGGAAGAAAATATAACAGAAACTGTTTTGATAGCTTATATAAATTGACACATATGTATTTCTTGCTTTTGTAGTTCTAGAAATTTTTATAGTAGATTCCTATGAATCAGTAAAGTACTCAATTTATAGAATCATATTCGTGGATGTGCCAGTTATTTAATCCTTAACTTCCTACGAAGGTGATACAGGTTGTTCGTTTCTTGTTTCTGCTATTTCCAAGAATAATGTGTTTTTTTTTATTTTCCCAATTAGTGCAATTTCAGTTTTCATTAGAAGCAGTCGAAGGTGAATAGTAAAGTGAAGGTAGAACAAAGTTGGGTATAAAATGCAGAAAAAATGAGATGAGTGCGAGAAAGCAAACATCATGAGATACGTTTAATAAACGTAGAAAAAAGTAGAAAAAAGAAAATTTCTAATACAGATAATAATTTAAATGACAATAATATTTGCAACAGTAATAAAAAAGCAAAGAAAAAAAATTTAATTATTAAGAAAAAACTAATTTTCAGTGCGAAAACTATGAAAGTGAAGGCAGCTTGAGCGTGAATTGGAAATAATGGGCGTGTAGCTATGTTGATAAATTGTCGATTATGACTAAATGACAGTTACATGTTGCAAGGATGATGTTCCATGTACAGTAAATAACCTTTTCGCATTTATTAATATATTTTTTATTTTAATTATTTTTTCAGAAGCGCACAGAGAAAGAAGGTACACAAGAAAGGAATTTGAACGGGAGCTTAAAATGTCATATAAAATGGGGAAAAAATCGGTATCAATAGCACATTGAAAACAAGAACAACAGAAAATCCATATTATTTTATCGTTTATCCGGGAAACGAAGTGGTTTCGTCACATATGGAGTTAACGGAGGAACTTGGTCTCACAATGGGGCTGAGAGGGGTAACCACCGCAGGCTATCTTATTGATTTGTTTAATAAAATAGGAATATATTATATATAAAGGGTGGTTAAATTTCAAGGGCCGATGTTGAACGTGAACCACACCTAAACGTCAAGCTTTTTCTGCATTTCGTTTCACATTTTTCAGTTTCAGACTAACTCAATTTGCACCATGGAAAGATACAGAATCGAGCAACGCGTTAAAGTTATTCAGGCTTATTATCAAAATGCATATCGCGCACTTCGTGATTTTTTTCGGTCAATTTAATCGTCCAAATGTGCGTACAATCGGAAAAATTGTGTAAAAGTTTGAGCAAAGCGGGTCTGTCGGAGATGTGAAAACACCAGTGCATGCTCGTACAGAAAATATTGTTGCTGTTCGCGATAGTGTGGTTGAAGAGCCGTCCACCTCAACTCGTCGTCGTGCCCAACAATTGCAGCTCTCACGCTCTTCGTTGATGAACATTACGCATAAAGACTTGCATTTACATGATTACGAGGAATAATTGACTCAAGAACTAAAGCCTCTTGACCATTTCAAACGTCGTTAATGGTCAGAATGGTAGCAGGAAATGGCAACAGTGAACGACCAATTTTCGAAGAAAATCATCTTCAGTGATGAGACACATTTTCACCTCAGTGGACTCGTCAATAAGCAGAATTTCCGCATTTGGGCGAATGATAATCCAAGAGTGATTGCCGAAAAACCAATGCACCCACAAAGAGTGAGAGAGATAGTTTGGTGCGATTTATGGGCCGGCGGCATTATTGGGCCATATTTTTTCCAAAATGAAGCCGGTCAGGCAGTTACTGTGAATAGTGTTCGCTAACGTGAGATGATAACGAACTTTTTATGGCCCGAATTGGAAGATATGGATGTGGACGATATGTGGTTTCAACAGGACGGTGCCACTTGTCACACAGCGACACGATGGCTCTTTTGCGCGAAAAATTTGATGGCCGAATAATCTCACGTCGCGGTGATGTCAAATGGCCGCCAATATCATGTGATTTGACACCGTTGGAATCCTTTCTTTGGGGTTATTTGAAAGAAAAGGTGTACGTCGATAAGCCAGCAACAGCTCAAGAGCTGAAGGATGAGATAATTCGGCACATTAACGGCATAGAACCTCAATTATGCCTCAGCGTCATCGCAAATTTGGTTCCATATGTAATTGAGCCATACCAATATGCCATAATAAAGAGAAATGACAATAATTTCCTAAAAAAATTATTGTATATTCTATTCAAAATCAACACCGGCCCTTAAAACTTAACCACCCTTCATATTGCTTTATTTGACCAAAATTTTTTAATATTTGCATTACCATGAAATATTATATTGTATGAAAATTAAAAGCAAAGGATGTGTAAATACTTATTATTACGCTATTGGCACACGATTGCCCTCTCACCTAAGGAATGCTATTTTAAAGCCAATTCTATTGTATGGAGTCCTTGCCTGATAGAACTCACTGGATAGGATGCCGTTGGCGAAGAAGCTAGAGAGAGTTCAGAGGTCTACTCGGACTGGAATCAGTGGGCACTTCAAACTACTCCTACTTTAGCGCTTAGCGCAATGCTAAATGTGGTATCTGTTGACATCGCATTTAAAACATCCGCCGCATGTGCAGCAATCGGACTGAGGCGGGCTGTAGCATTTGAGTACAAAGCCGGGTAAACTTTTTCACAAATGGATCGCTTTTGGATGGATGGATTGGTGGAAGATCATTCTGGGAGGTGCTCACTATCGTACTTAACTTCAGTTGACCGTAAAACTAGACTGCCGTTGCACGTGTCGCAGTCAGACTGAGGAGCTCGTGCCCCAGTTTTCATCCCCCTGGTGACTGTCAATGTACACTTTCGCTTCGTCCACGTGGGACATTTTCCACCCACATTCCATCAAGGGAAGAGAGCGCATCCCGCGCATTTGGAGACAAGGCCTGGTGAAACAGCCTACGTATAGTACGAAGTTGGATGGGTTGAAGAATTGGCAGAAAAGTATTCTACGAGAAGCTTTTCATCAGTCTTAAGTTCAGGTTAGCAGACCACTGTGTTCAGAGCAAAGGTAGTCATAATCAAATTACCTGCGTAATAACTGTCATGGAAGTAAGTGTCTATTCCGACAGACAATTAGTGTACTGGGCTCGAGCATGGTACAACTCGAAATTGGTCGAGAAATGCCTGGCTTCACTCTCTCGATTCCATCAGAATTCTTTGGTACAAAGCTCATTTGAGTGCACGGTCGCAGTGGCATGGGAGAAAACTGCGAAGCGGCTGAGCTGACTAGACTGGGGACCCACGAAACGAGAAAATTGAGATTCTCTTGTCTACATTTAATACGCTTCTGGGATTAACGACAACTCAGCGAGCGCTAGGCAATTACATAAACTTATAAGGTCGTGAGACCCTTCTGGCCATGTGTAGATCGGAGGGATCTTCTATCGTTATGAAAGACTCAGCTCTAGAATGTATGCCTACTGTGAACCACGACATTATTTCGAATTCGTTTTGTGTCAGCTGCAAGGAAGATTAGGTGGAATCATATCAGCACCTTCTCCTTAGCTGTTTGGAGACGAAGATTTATTCAACTTGACTCTCATTTCTTTGATACGCCTGCTGATATAGCAGGCCTTGATATTAGTCACTTCCATCAGGAGCATGAAGAGTAACACAACACAATATTAACGGACAAACTCTGTCACTATCACCCAGCGCAAAGTACTTAGGGGTAATTCTGGACTCTAAACTAAGCTGGAAATTAAATGTTGAAGAACGGGTAAGGAAGGCAGAAATTGCTTTATATGCCTGTAAACGTATGCTTGGAAGAAGATGGGGTCTTCAACCTAAGCATACACTATGGCTGTACAAGACGGTTATACGACCTATTCTATCGTATGGTTCGGTAGTTTGGTGGAAGGCTCTAGGGAGAGAGTACAATACCAAACTACTGGGCAGAATACAAAGATCAGCATGTGCAATAACGGTCGGTGCAATCAGATCATGTCCTAGAGAGGCTCTCAATGCGCTGACACACGTTATTCCAATAGACCTACATATAAAGAAGACGGCAACCATGAGTGCATTTAGGTTAAACGAAGCGGGCCGCTGGAGAGAAAAAACTTATGGTCATGCTAGTCTATTATTGCGACAAACTCAGTTAATCTCGGTGAGAACTGACTACATCGTCTCGACGGTAACTTTCAATAGGAATTTTGCCACTCTCTTTCCAACTAAGGAAGAATGGAATAAGGGATTCTCTCTAAACAACTTCGACACTACAGTCTATACGGATGGAAGTAAAATGGGCTGCGGTGTCGGAGCTGGTATATATTCTCACAGGCTTAAAATTGAGAAATCTGTGCGTCTCCCTAATACCAGCAGTGTCTTCCAGGCGGAAGTACTGGCAATTGGGGAAGCCTGTAGGTTACTAATCGCAGATTTCTCTTTTAAGGGTAATATCGCTATTCTCTCGGGGGGGGAGGCAAACATTCTGAAACACAAAAATTATTACTTAAATTACAAGAACTAGAAAAATTGTGCTTTTCTCTGCAAGAAGAAAATAAAGTTCTTAAAAGCGAATTGAATAGTATAAAAACTACAACTGAAAGGTCAACTACACCAATACTAACGGAAGTAGAATATCATACTGATGAAGAACAGCTTGAAAGAGAAACCAAATGGGTACACAATCTGTCCAAAAGAGCAAATAAAAAAAGAAAAATGGAATCATCCCCAGAAATCGATCCACCTACTCAAAAGGAGCAGGTTAAATTGCCAGAGCTACGACCACCGCCAATAATATTAACAAATCCAAAAATAAATCACCAACAACTTCAAAAAAAACTGAAAGATAACATAAATAGTGATTTTATAATCAAGCTGATTGGCAAAGATATATATAAAATCAATGTCCAGAATGGAAGCGATTACAGGAAAATTACAAAAATATTTACTGAGCTAATGTTCCCATGGCACTCATACGAAAACAAGCAAACAAGGCAGATAAGGGTAGTGGTTAAAGACCTACATCACACATGTCAACCGGAGGATATCATTGAAGATCTGCAAAGACAAGGTTTAAAGGCTACAAACGCATATAGAAAATTGAAATGGAAAACCAAAGAGCCCTTAAACATGTTTACCCTCTGTTTTGACCCAAATGAAGACATAAAAAAGGTCTATGAGATTAAAAACATACTCAACACAATCGTAAAAATTGAGCCATTAAAATTATCTAGCTTAATTCCCCAATGCAAGTCCTGCCAGGGTTTTATGCACACGAAGAACTATTGTTGCAAGCCTCCAAAATGTGTTAAGTGCGCTGGTAATCATTCAACTCTTGAATGCAAGAAACCAGACAAAGAACCACCAAAATGCTGCAACTGCGGGCAAAACCACCAAGCAAGCTACAGAGGATGTCATGTTGCCAAGGAGTTGCAAAAGCTCCGTAACAAAAGCGGAGTTAAACACAAAGATGAAACTGGCAAAAAACCCCCAACAGCAATACGTCAAGCATTAGCTATGCCAAAACACTCTGTAGAACCAAGAACGACTAAGAAACCAACACTAATACCGGGTAAACAAACATATGCAGACGTAGCAGCCCAAAAGGAAAATACGACAGATAAAGATATATTGACACAAATTTTATTTAAAATTGAAAAGCAGTTAACCTTAAACCACGATCTACTGAATCGCGTTGAAAAACTTGAGCAAATTATAAATGTCTAAAAACACAATAAGAAAAAGTTTAAAGATAAATGGCATGGAACGCGAATGGAATCTTAAAGCACAAAAATGAACTTGAGCTTGTACTTAATCAAAAAAGAATTGATATTTGTTTAGTATCTGAAACTCATTTGACCACCCAAATGTACTCTACATTCAACGGATTTATAATGTATTGCTCAAATCATCCTCTAAACAACGCAAGAGGAGGTAGCGCAATTATTATTAAGAATTCGATTGAACATTTCGAAGAAGAAAAGATCAGCTCCACTGAGTTTCAAGCGACAACAGTTGGAATCAAGTTTTGCAATTACCAACTGTAGGTAACAGCAGTATATAGTCCGCCGAGACATAACATAAAGTCTACAGAATACACACAACTTTTAAATAAACATAAAGGAAGATTCGTTATGGGAGGCGATTTCAATGCAAAGCACATTAACTGGGGATCTCGACTAACGACAACTAAAGGTCGCGAACTGTGGAAAGCGGCACAACAATGTGGTTGTGAAATATTCTCAACTGGCAATCCAACATACTGGCCAACAGGCATTAATAAGACTCCAGATTTGATTGATTTTTTCTTAGTCAAACAACTACCATACAACATCATAACTCTGGAGGATGGTTTAGATCTTAATTCAGATCATTCACCTATATTCATGATTCTTGATGGTGAACCAAAAATCAATGAAAGTAACCTGCTCCTTTCAAATAAATATACAGATTGGCAATACTTCAAGACTAACCTAGACACATATGTAAACACGACAAATGAAATCGATAATGTTGACGAAATTGAGAAGGAAACAATAAAGCTGTCAGCACAGATACAAAAAGCTGCTTGGTTAAGTACACCTGTAAGAGTCCAAAAAATTAATCGCCAAAGATATCCTTCGAATATAATTGAACTCAGAAAGGAAAAAAGAAAAATCAGAAAAAAGTGGCAGTCGATTAGGTCTCCATCACTTAAAACACAATTAAGCAACCTCACCAAAACAGTGAAATATGCTATTCAAGAAAATAAAAACAGAACTTTAAATATAAAGCTACAAAACCTATCTGCAGATAAAACCTCTGATTTCTCTCTATGGCGGACTACGGCACATATGAAAAGATCGATTCAACATAATCCCCCAATTAAACAGCCAAATAGCAACCAACCTTGGGCAAAAACCGATTCGGAAAAAGCTGAGTTATTTGCATAACACCTCCAAAAAATTTTTAAGCCATTTGAAACGATAAATTACACTTTGTTTCCCCATACTGTGCAAGAATCTGCTGAAATTACAAGTTTTACCACTGATGAGGTAGCAAATGAAATCTCCAAACTAAAACAAAAGAAAAGTCCAGGATTTGACTTAATCACAGCCGAAGTGCTAAAGAACTTATCTTACAAAGCGCTAATCAAACTCACTTTAATAATGAATGCATGCATTGAATTTAAATACATACCAATGCACTGGAAAATTTCTGAAATTAAAATGATCCCAAAGCCAGGGAAAAATCCCAACGAAGTCACATCTTACCGCCCAATAGCATTACTCCCAGCCATCGGAAAGCTATTTGAAAAACTATTTTCCAAACGATTAAAGGATATAATTTCTAATAAACAATTAATACCATCTCACCAATTTGGATTTCGAGAAAAACATTCAACGATAGATCAGATACATCGTATAGTACACATCATAGAAGAGGCCATAGAAAACAATCAAGTGTGTTCAGCAATATTCCTTGATATCGCACAGGCGTTTGATAAAGTGTGGCACGAAGGTCTAATCCGTAAGCTCAGAGCGATGCTCCCATATCAATATACTTTGCTATTGGAATCATATCTCACAGACAGATATTTTAGAGTGAAACAAAGACAAGCATACTCAAACATTAAAAAAATTGAAGCTGGTGTACCACAAGGCAGCATTCTTGGGCCAGTACTGTATTTGCTCTATACTGCAGATCTACCTGTTTCAAATACAAGTAAGATAGCCACTTTTGCTGATGACACGTGTATCTTAGCCTATGGAAATAACGCAAATGAATCAACTAGAAAGTTACAGGCATCGATAGACGAAGTTGTCGCATGGACTGAAAACTGGAGAATCAAACTAAATGAAAGCAAGTCTGTTCACGTAGACTTTACAAACAAGAAAATAGCCTATAACCCAGTGAAAATATCATCTGCTACTGTTCCATATAGTAATACAGCAAAATACTTGGGTATGACTTTGGATGCAAAGCTCAAATGGAAAGAACATGTCAAAATTAAAGCAACTGAAATCAACTTAAAAATTAAAAAAATTAAATGGTTAATTGGCAGAAAGTCTACATTGTCAATACAGAATAAATTATTAATATACAACCAAGTAGTTAAGCCGGTATGGACATACGGCATTCAATTATGGGGATGTACCACTAAATCAAACATTGAAGCTGTACAACGCCTGCAGAATAAGATACTCAGAGACATGGTCAACGCACCTTGGTATGTGCGAAATCACGACCTGCACAAGGATCTGTCGGTGAAAAAAGTCGCTGATATAATCCAAATTCTTGCAAGTAACCATGAAACCAGGCTGAAAGAACACATAAATCCGGAGGCCGCAGAGCTTACCAAAACAGTCTGCACAAGAAGACTTCGAAGAACTAAGCCACGAGATTTAGTCGCCAACGCTGTATAATTGTTTGTAAAATATTTATAATTGTTTTTAAAATTTCAATGTTAAGGATAGAATAATGTTACTTGTTAGCTTATGCTAGGTGTAATACCATGAAACGTATACAAATTTTATAACGTTTCAATAAAAAAAAAAAAAAATAAATAAAAAAAAAAATAAAAAAAAAAAATTCTCTCGGATAGCCAAGCTGCAATCCAGGCACTGGGTTCGGCCACAACAACCTCCAAAGTGGTGGAACAAAGTAGGAATAGCCTGGGTCCCGGGACATCGGAACATTGAAGGCAACGAAAAAGCAGATGAACTGGCAAGAGGGGGATCTGCCATGAATAACGCTCTTGCAGAATCGGTACTCACACCATTAGGTGCAGTCAAGAGCACAATTTCCCTAAAATACCTCCGAATCGCAGACTGTAGGTGGAAAGTGCAGACGAAATGCAAAATTAGCAGAACGTTATGGCCCACCTACAATCTCAAGCAATCGTCGGCATTAATAAGAATGAAACGACGGGACGCCTGGAGACTAACGGCAGTCCTAACTGGCTTCTGGTCTATCGGAGAACAAGCAGCCAAAATGGGTATCCCTCACAATACATACTGTCACAGTTGTAAACAACCGGAGAAAAAGGAGACAATCTTCCATTTCCTCTGTGAATGCCCTGCCTTATGGAAGGACAGAATGTTAACTCTGGGCCAACCGCTGTTCGAGAATCTGGAACAACTATCTGGCTTAGACGTTAACAACCTAATAAGGTTCCTTAACCGCACAGACTGGATATAGTTATGCTGTAAATAACCGTTAAACAAGTTGGTAACGAGGATGTGGCAACAAAATGGTGCGGAAGCGCTAGTTGGATTCTGGAAGAATCACCACTTTAACCAACCAACCAACCAACACAACCGTAAGTTGAGAACGCGCATAACTGATTACCTTACATTGCTGGGTATATTTGTTGGTATTGTTCGGCCGATAACCCTGGGTATATGAGCAGGTAAACGTATAATTGATTGACTTTAGATTCTGGCATATAAATGCACAAAACTGATTGACTATTAAAGTTCAGCAGAGAATTTAGCGGTTAGGACTCCACTTTTCCCATTCCAACTCATTTCTCAGTTATTGCCTTTTGCTACTGAGTAACAGTTGTTCGCATAGCGGTATACCGCGGCACTATCGCATTTTTTTTTCTCTATACATAGCATCCACTCACACACATTGGATAAAAAGAAATAAAAAGGGCGCAGAAAAGCAGTAACATCATAGAATTGTAATTTGCTAAATGTGAAATCCTTGTTTCCATCTTTTATAGATTTTAAACTCAGCGTCCTGCTGTGCCTAGCACGCCTTGCTGTAAATATAAGTGAATTTGTTTTATTTTTGCTAATATCAGACCTTTTTTATGTGGAAATTGACGACATATGGTTGGTGGAAAACAAAGAGGAATCAAATAATATCTTAAAATGCCGGCTGCCACCAATACACGTGCAAGCGCACATACTACCATATACTCCTTATATTTTCTAGATTTGCAAAATGTTAAATAGCATTTTACCATTTGACTTGGTTTACCCAATGCAATAAAGGATTTAATTTTATTGACAGTGAATTTATTGCTGTCACTTCTGCTGTCTTCTGCTACCTGCTGAGTTGAAATTGATTAGATGCATACTTAAATAAGTAAACTCTTTCTATAGCAACGAGGATTTCAAATAAAAAGTTTTCAAATGCCAATCAGAATAGAAGTCATGAAGGGGTATGAAGGAGATATTTGAAAGCGCATAGGGTGAGTTTCTTGTCGACAGGAAAAGTGCATGAAAAGAGTACCAACTGGATGGTATCACAATGGACGGTTTTCTTAGCAGCTAAAAAGTCTGCTTTTGAGAGGATAGGACAAAAAAAAATTAGCATACATAATTTCTTCAAAAGAGAGGTAATGGAATTGGCTAATGCGTGACATACATAAATATTTACTGAAAAAATGATGCGAACTGCGTTAAAACTTAACTGAGCTTCCTACATTCATACACCGCGCAAAAACATATTTTACTACCTATAAGTGTGCATCACGAGAAAAGAATTTACAATACCCTAATTCAATCTTTTAAATCCTGTAAGAATAAAGATAGCAGGCTGGATTTTAAAGTGTGCTTAAATTAAGGAAGATGAAGAGTCCGAAGAAGATGAATACCCATATTATCTGGTTGGTAAAGACGAAATCGGATGCATTACCCAAATTCCACGCCAGACGTTTAGCAATAGCGAGGCTAATAAGCAACAAACTTGTTCGAGCCGACGAAGGCCGAAGTTTTGAGCTATGACAGAGTGGATAGGTAATAAGTCCCTTTGCAAAATATGCGCGGACAAATACCTACAAGCCCGGCGAATGAAATTTAAGTAGCTATACGCAACCAAGAAGAATACCTTAGAAGCAGTGGATAATTTACTTTTTGAAATCTTGTAAATTGTGTAAGAGATAAAAAACAACTGATTTTACCTTATCTGTCTAGCTTCAGACTTGGTACCATCGTCTAGATATTCACAGTTCGCCAAGTCTTTGGAACGACTTTGGAAAAAAAGTCAGCATACGCCATTAATTCGCTAATGTCCACGAAAATACTAAAGTACTAATACAAAACTAAGTACAATACAAAACTAAGTACAACAGAAAGTACAGAATTGAAAAAAAAACTATCTGAGCCATTTGTAATCAAACGAAGTTGTAAGCAGAAAAACTCCATATCGTGTGTCTTCACTAATTTGTTGCTAGAATAAATTGTTCGAGCTGCATCCACACAAATATAAGTTAAAAAAAAATGGTGAAACGAGCCTAAAGCCTTACTTATTTACGCTTGCTAAATTCTTTCAGTCGATGTCCTATAACTCCCTCAGCTTTCCTCAGCTTGATTTGCTTGAAATGTTGTCACAAAATTACGGGAGAGCTGGACCTTTTAAATACGGAAAAAATACGAAAATCGGTCTTACAAAAATTGGCTAAATGAGCCTAAACCCTAGAGCCTAGTACCAGGCTATCCTAGCTGAATTCTTTCATTCGAAGTTCTATAACTCCCTGAGTTTCCCCCTCATTTGTTTGAAATTTTGATAAAAAATTACGAGAGAGTTGAGCTTTTTAAACACGCAAAAAATACAAAACTAAACACCGGCAACGAAAAATTCGGTCAAATGAGCCAAAAGCCTCACTAGTATTAAATTTCCTTTGCTAAATTCTTTCAGTGAAAATTCCATAGTTCACTCAGTTTTACATTGATTTGTTTGAAATTTTGACACACCTTTTTAAATAGGTAAAAAACATACAAATCGGAAAAAAATCGGTCAAATGAGCCTAATGTAGCAGTAAAGCGCTCTCTCGATGAACCAAAACCAGACTTTATAACTCCTTCACCACGACCATGAAATCCACAATAGCGATCTTTGGAATGGTGAAAAGAAATATTCTGGTGTGCGCACTTAACATTGATGTAGACAAAGAATTTTTTTTTTTTTTTTTTTTTGGTGGGTGAGGTAGGGTTCAAAATGCCTTCGCACTTACAGCGACCGTCGTCTACGGCGTCGTATGGTGTGGCCACTAAAACGATCCCTCTTCACCTTCTGGGGAGACACCCTTTCCGGAATTGCTTTCTATATTACTTCCGGAGGGCCCAGAACGGCATCCATAAAGGACCAATTCTATTTCTTCAAAGTAGACAAAGTATTGACAATATCGATTCAACGGTTTTGCTGTTTTGTTAGTGTTTTCGAGACGTTGTGGCTTTCAGCACTTCACGCATTTGAACACGAATTCTATGGTTGAATAACGCGTTGAAAACCACAACGTCTAGGAAATTCAAAGTATGAGTTTACAAATTTCGAGTAATCCCGGCGATATCAGCTGGTGGTGACAGAGAAAGAAACGCCAGAGTTGGAAAGATCAATTCGAAAATAACTTGACTTCACATAGTTTAGGTAGCAACGAGGTAGCATCAGTTAGCATTTGAAAAAAACGGACGATTGTCACGCTTTGCTGAACTCGGTCAAAATCGTTTAGGCGTAGAAGTATGTAATGTATTACAGAGAATCAAGTTGTTTTCCTTCAAAGAGTTTATCAAATATATATACATTACACCACACAACATTAGTTACACTTTGAATACAAATCATAAAATACGCTTTATATTTCCAAATTTTATAATTTATCAAAGATCGAACAGTTTTTGTATCGCCAACAGTTTAACGCCCTTTCCAGAAGCCCATCATCAATCTTCTTTTCCTGTAACGGAGCCTAACTTTAGTCAACTTGAAAAGTCATCAGTAGCAAGTGCCTTCGAGCTCTCGAGAGTATCATTAACCCCATTGAAGAATTTGGGTTAACGAATTAAAAAACCTATGGAAAAATAGCATAATTTGTTGCTAAATGATGGGAAAAAGGAGACTATTTTCTGTAATAAATTATTCTATGACATATTATTTGAAACAGCAAAATGATAGTAAAAGTTTTTTTCTAATAGCGGTTGCCTCTCGGCAGACAATGGCAAAACTCCGACTGTATTTCTATCATTTGGAATAAATCAATCGGACGTTTCATATTGACGCGCCTCAAATATAAAGTTAGAAGCACATTCAGCCCATGCCTGTACTGATATGCTGATATGATGAGTGAACAAAATCCTTTTCATTCAACCAAGCATCAGCCAGTATTTTCCAAAATTGTGACATAGTACTTTACCATTAAAACAAAGCAGCCGAAAAACTAAACAAAAAAGAAAAAAAAAATTGAGTATTAAATTATTTACAAAGCACGCACACAAGCATACTCGTAGATGGCAAAGTGCCTTTGAAGCGTGTAGTTCATGTCAAACTTTTCTTTTCGTATGACTAAATGGGTAGCGGCATACAAATAAGCATAGAATAAACGGCCACATGAGCGACAACATAAATAACATGATTTTTGGAAGCGATATGCTTGTGGTGGTTTGTTTGTACAAGAATAAGCAAGAAAATGCTAAATTGAATTTTCGGTTCGACAGCAGCAAACAAATTGTGTGCTTTGGCCTCACTCACTTTGGCCTGTGTATACAGTGAGTGTTAAAATATGTTTACGCACATGGATACAATACATATAAAAACGTAATTCCAGTTTCACTCTACTCCTGCAATCGGTTTCATACATTTTTTTTACCATTTGTTACTGTTGTTTCAGTAACTGTTATGCTGGTAGTTTTACACCCCAACTGAAATGCTTGTATGAAATTGCATGCATCGAGTTGCTATCCTTGAAAGCCTTGCAACAATCCTTGCAATATTCTATTACACAAAAAGTCGGTACTTTCAAAGGCACTACTCGTAAAATATGGTTTTTCATGTTCGAGTTTTTTTCTTTTTTGCAGTGTTTTAAATTGACAGCTGTCGTAGATTAATTTCATCTCTTTTGAGGGATGTTAACTATAAAAATTATATTTAGTTTACTAAAATGAGTTCAATTTCGCTTGAAAACCGCATAAAAATAATTAAAATGCAATGCGGATAATTTTGCTGAAAAATATCGCAAATTTACAGGGTTATGAAAAATTACCTCCTGAACTGACAAAGGCTTGATACCACAGCGAAAATTTGGATACAGAAAAATCCACCGAAATATTGATGATGCATATTCTAGTCTGGTTGTATCATTAAGTAATTTTTATTTAAAAATAAGGCTGGAAATTCGCCTACGAAATAGTCCTCTTTTTGCAAATGAAATTTCCAGTGAAGTGAATTTTATGACGAGGCATTCAGCGATCTGGCCGCAAAGATCAAACGAAATAACGTTTGTGGTATTTAATTATGTAGCACCATTTCAAAACTACTATACTCGGATGTGTAAAACAGAAACAGTTGACGACTGACAGATAACGTTACTAAATATCATCGAAAATTTCAGTAAAATAACATCTGTAAACGTGAAAGGTAGAACATTAAAAAAATATCATTTACCTTTAATCAAATGTAGGCCTTTTTAGTCAGAGTATTAAGTTGTACTTAGTATAGCAAGGTGAAGTTTCAAAATTAAAATATGCGTTCGCATCAGTTTGGGCAGGGGTCTTCTTCAGGTTGGCAAAACTGTAATTTGCAGCCGACATAGCCGAATTGATTTGTACGTGACTTCCATGGGTATGCAGACAAAGAACTTCTGCAGAAGCTGTCTAAACAAGGAAGAGAAAGATACCACAAATTCCAAAATGAACATCAAAATGTTGTGACAGTGGAACCGAAGTTATTGCTTCTAAAGTGTCAGTATGTTTGTGTCATCGGAACAAAAAGGAGTTTTAAACAAACAACTAATATCAAATTTTGTTTTAAAATAAATTGATGACAAAAGTGTATGGCGATGATTGCCTATCTCATGCCAGAGTTCATCCGTGGTTTACACGTTTCAGAGATAATTGTGAGGACATAAATGACTATAAATGTACGGGCCGCCCAAAATCAGTAAACATCGAATCGGAGTTAAATATCTCACTAACATGGATTTATCGCATTTTAACTAATCATTTGGGCAAACGAAAGGTATGTGCACGTTTCAGCACAAGTTAACTGAGGACCAAAAATTGCTCAGGATTCACCATTCGAAAGACTTCATTAAAGCGGCGAGAAAAGACGACAACTTCCTTAACAACATTGTAACTGGTGATGAAACGTGGTGTTCCCAACATGAACCTGAAACTAAGCGTCAAAGTGCCGAATGGAAGGGCCCAGACGAGTCATCACCCAAAATTTGCATTTGAAGAAGTAAAAAGTGAAGTTGATGCCCATTTGTTTTTACGATTCCAACGAAATTGTTCACAAGGAGATGGTACCAACGGGCCAAACCGCGAAGGGAATTTTCTATCTTGGAGTTTTGAAGCGTTTGTTGCATCGCATTCGTCGAATTCGCCCTGAATACTGCGAAGAGGGAAGCACGCGCTTATTGCATGATTATGCACCATATCATCGATTCACTCTTGTGAGTGATTTTTTTTTTTACTAGAAATCGCATTTTAACCATCAATAACTCACCGTTTTCGCCTGATATGGCCCCCTGTGACTTCTACCTATTCGGAGGATTGCATTTGGCCATGAAAGGAAAACGTTTTGCGTTCGTAGAGGCCATCCAAAAGGCTTGTAAAGACATCCTGAAGGACATTCCGGATTCCCGTCAATGACCTGAAACACTCTTTCGAAAGGCTTTTAGATCTCGCAAAACTACTCGAGACCAGAGGGAACTACTCGAGACCAGAGAGGACTATTTTGAATAAATAAACTCGAAGCTATCAAAACAAAGCTCATATCGCTTTAATTCCAACCCACTCTTGATTATCTTAGACTTCACCTTGTACTTTGCACCTTTTGTGCCACTATTCTGCTTTATCGGGAAGCAGATTTAGCATTTTAGGTAGGAAATTCTTTAATAAGTTGGAAACTGTTAGCTCGGTATAAATCAGTGACTTCTTAAAGCTTCTGAACGCCTTATATTGAATTTATTAAAGATAAGGACAAGTTCCCCACGCGCCTTCAAAATGGGCTAAGAGCCGCAGTGTGTGGATAACAGCTGCAATCGAACTCTACTAGATAGATCATCTTAAAGTGCACCACATTTTGAAAACCCTTCAATTGTTGCTAGACTAGTTTACATTAGCAAAACTAGTACAACATCTGAACCCCGAATTTTTCTTCACTAGCGCAGGTTACATGAGAATGCAGTAAGTATTTCGTTTTGGCACCCAGAGCGCCACATAATTTACATATTTGATATATTACTTGTGCATGTTAGTTTATACAAATGCCGAGAGTGAAGAAAAAAACGTAAACGTCGGCAAAAGAAAGTACAATACCTACTCATTTACCAGTTTCTCCCACTTTTCTTATTTGCTAGAGGCTCCTTCACCAATTACCCGCTTAGCCAACGGCAACAAAGCAGCAAAAAGCAATAACAAACAGAAATATGAAAAATATTTTATAAATTAGAATATCTTTGGCAAATATCTCGACATGCATGAATAACGGACACCAACACGGGCCAGCGCAACTAAATAAATACCCATTTATCAAAAACAGCAAAAACGGAAAAATCGCAAAAAGGAAAATTTAAAGCAAATTTGTTACGAAGGCAGCTTGAAAATATTCGAAAAAGAAGATTGCATACACAATTTTTGAAAAGGTGATAACGGAAACTTGAGACGATGTTGAACTGTAGAAGCTTCGGGCAACATTTGGAGCTTAGACTCAACTTTATCACCTTTCCTATGCAGGATCACATTAAGAAGCACACCACGAATTACGAGTAGAAGAGCAGGAACCAAAGCCAAAAAAATAATAATGAACGGTCCATATAAGGCAATTGAAGTTAGCTCATGCAATATTAATGGAAACAAAAGCTCGAGATTCAAAGTAGTTAAATCATGCGGTACCGATTTTTGGTGACACGAGCAAAATAAGCTGGTAGAGCAAGACTTCATTTCATTTGGTGGTGTTACTAATTGACGTTTGTTCGCTAATTGATGATGTGAGGTCGCTAAGCAGCTAGATTGCGTGTCGATATTTCTATACATTGCATAGGCAGATTTAGACCAGCTGGCTGATTGCGGCTTTTATCTCCCTGCCTTCTTACCTTTCTAAAATAAACTTGATAAAATATAGAATATGATTCATGTTCGCTTATTCGCTATGCATTCCAAAAAGCAGATATGTATTATACTATGTTTCGGTACTCTTCACTACCTTCTCTTCTATGTTGCTTTGGTAAAGCAGTGCCATAGGAAGAGAATCCGAACATTATACCATAGAGTAGCCTACTATTATGCCAACCATTTAATCCACCTAAGGCGTAGGAGCAAAAGCCGATGATAGATCGGGATGCATAATAATTCTTACCTTATGACGAATGGCTACAAAGATTTCACTAAAAATGTGTAAGCTCCTGTAATCTCGTGCTGATGTCAAAAAACAGGAACATGTAGGGAAATTTCTTACCGCAAAATCAGCATAAATTCAATAACTTCATGTTAGCTGTTTTCATGAAAAACCAAAATAGATTAATGACTTAACATTCTTACATCGACTCTTGGCCCAATCTTTTTGGGACTCCATATGTGAATTTATTGGAAATTGAAAACAATTAAATGCAGAATTTGTTAAATTTTCTTACTAGCACATCAGCGGTGCAACCTTCAGTGATGTCACTGTGATTAGGAGCAAATATTCATTTCAAAGCACCCTTCTCTACATACAGGCAACAAGGTAGACTTGAGAGAGCGAAGGAGTTGCTTCGCTTGGCCGAAAGCGGTCAATTTCCGAACATTGTGTTTTCTGACGAGAAATTCTTCAAATTGAACAATACGTAAAGTCCCAAAACGATAGGCTTTAGTTGACCTTACGAGAATTTGAGTCATCGACCCCCCACAGGTAATGAATTGGCCGCCGTATTCGCATATGGGCGCTCTCCAATCATTTTCATCGAGCCTGGCGTTAAGGTAAATGTGAAATATTACCGGGAAAGTATTGTGGAGGTTGCTTTGAAGCCGTGGGTAGACAAACATTTCGGTGGCAGACTATGGACTAGCTTCCGAACTTCATAAAGTCCATACAGTGGCTCACAAATTCACCAGACACGAATCCGATGGATTATTCTCTTTGGACCATTTTGGAGAGGAAGGTCCGAACTACTACTAAAAGATTCATCAGTCTCGAGGCACTGAAAAAATCCATTGTTCGCGTGTGGGCCGAAATACCTGCAAGTCACATTCGGGCAGCTTGCGATTCGTTTCTGGACCGTCTCAAGGCCATAGCCAAGGCAAGAGGTGGTCATATCGAACAAAACTAAATGGATACTTAATTTTTTATTACTTCCATACACTTTTACTTTGAATTGAATAAAAGTAATTTTTCAAACTAAATTGATGGCCTTTTTAATTGGTTATACTTCGAGTGCCGGTCCTTGTAATCGTCTTAGAAGACGGAATGAGAAAAGTAGTGATAGAAAATATGTATCTAGCTGTACTTTAGTGTCGAGTTTTTCCAAATCGATTTATTTATTTTCAAAAGAAAACGACACGAAAAGTAGGAAATTGAGTAAAATTTCAATTTATTGTCTGCTGATGAGTACTTGTTAGAACTTTTCAGTACTTAGTATCTAAAATCGGGTACTGCCGATTCTTTTGAGAATTAATTATTTACTACTTTAAGTACTGATTCTGTTGCTTTGCTGAGTTAGCCTATGCACTTTAGTGGTAAATTATGGCAGGGATTCGCTACGAGCTTGAAATAATTTTTTGTTTTTCACAAAAACTAGACTTGTCTGGTACAATAAGTTGAAAATTGAAAGATCTAAACAAAAAATACAGAACACCAAAATGATGTGAAAATGTGAATGAAATGATAAAAAAAAAAATGAAAATGCTGAAACAAAAAAAGCTACGGTATTTTTCTTTTCTCCATTGGAGGCATTTGGTCGCGGCCTAATGAAACTCACGTGGAAACCTCATATTGAAAAAAAGGCATTATATACTTGCAGTAAGCCGCTATATACTTGCTTAGCCTCTCAAGAGATGATATCTCGAAGGTCGAGGCTTGTGTCACCGGTCATTGGCTATTTGGCTGGCATGCCTTGAGACTAGGAGTATTCTCCCATGAATATTGTAGATGTTATAGAGATCAGAAAGAGGAAGAAACAGATGAGCACTTTCTTTGCAATTGTCCAGCCTTAGCTAAAATCAGTGCAAGTTGTCTAGGTAAACACTTTTTCAATTCTCTTACAGAACTAACTGGCGTGGGAATTAGAGCAATCCTGCGCTTCGCCAGAGCCTCAAAACGGTTGCGTGAAGATAAATAAACAAGGTTCCCGTTCACAGTGTGGTATCACAATGGACCTGTAAGGTCTAAGTGAGTTGGTCGTGTGGACCGACTACCACCATAACCTAACCTAACTCTCATCGGACTAACTCCATCTACATAAAGTTCAATATTTTTGTATCTAGACTCTATTTACGACTTCAGCCGCATATAAATAAATAACGTTGGATCTTGCACCAACTCTGCCTACATATTTTGATGGATCTACCAACGAAATTGTTTTCCTTAAATTTCAACTTTTCAGCGTTTCCACATATTTTTAGCCTTCTCCCGTTTTCGACTTTTTTTGGCAACATGTTTTCGGCTTAGTCTACCTTTCCAAATTTAAATTTGCTTTTTGTTTTTGCGTCTAAACTTACGTTGTGCATTCAAACTATGGCCAACGCCACTTTTTGTTTACTGGGCAAACCCTCATGAATATAATAAATAGAAGGAGTAGCACTATTTAAGGCATACTTTCGAGCGCATGCGACGTTATTAGTGCTTGTGTTGGCATTTTTCGGTGTTTGTTTTTGGTTTACTCGTGTGTTGAATATGAAAATTCATTTTGTTTTATTAGAGATTTGCTTTGAGGTTCGTTGTGTTTCCTCCTTCCAAAAATTTATTCTCCGGTACATACATCACAAAGTTGCTCTCCTTTGCATACATACATACTTAAATACGTACATTTATGAACGGTGTGTGTGAAAGTGCAGTTTCTCTTGCTACTGTGCATTTGTTGCTTGTGCTACTGGAAATTTGTTCGCATATTTTTTCACAACTGTTTCTTGAGTTTGTTATTTTTCAACTAAACAGCCAACGGCTTTTAGTGGTATGATTTCACCACTTCTTTTTGCAATTTTCTGTACCAAATTTTGCAATCTGGTTTTATTTACGATTTCGTTTTTTCTTAGTTAGAAGGCAGTGATTTTAGATAAGATTTGTTGCATTTATTAAAAACAAAAAGATAAATAACAAAAAAAATATTATAATAAACTAAAGTTTGGAAAAATTTAACTTTTAAAACTAACTATAACTTGTCGGTGGCTGGAACCTTTTTATATTATTTTTCGTTAGCGTAGTTACAACTATTAGAAATGTTTTAAAAGGTGTTAAATTTTTGTAGAAGTAGTTATAGTTAAGGTTGTTAATATGAAGAGAGTGAGTGATGGTAGCTAATTGTTAATGGTTATGTAACTGTGGCACTAATTCGGGACCTGGCGAAAGTTACAGCAGCATTCTTCCGTGCCACAGTCAGAGAGGTTGTGCAAGTCATATCCTCCTATTTGTGCGGTGATTTTTAATTATTTCATGCACGTGTAGAATTAATTCCTTATAACATTTTTGTGTGATCAGAGATGCTATTGCAGCAAATTAAACTATTTTGACCATTTTTGGTCCCAAAAGAACCCAGATTATTACATTTTTTATTAACATTTAAACTCTGATTGATATAAGGTGAAGTCTAAAATAAACAAGTTTGAGATCAAATAGAAACGGCAAGAGCTTTATTATAATAACTTCTAGTTTATTTTATATTCTGGTCTCGATATACTGTTCTGCGCGATCTAAAAGCTTTTCGAAGAAGTGTTTCAGGTCATTGACCGGAATGCCCTTCAGGATGTCAGTACAAGTCTTTTGGATGGCCTCTACGGACGCAAAATGTTTTCTTTTCATCATCAAATGCAATCCTCCCAATAGGTAGAAGTCACAGCGAGCCATATCAGGCGAATACAGTAAGTGATTGATGGTTGAAATGCGATTTCTAGTCAAAAAATCAGTCACATGAGTGGAGCGATGAGCACCATTATCAAGCAGTTAGCGCCAGTTTCTTCCTTCGCGGTATACAGGGCGAATTCGACGCATGCGGTGCCACAATCGCTTCAAAACGGGAAGGTAGACAATTACATTGACGGTTTGGCCCATTGGTACGATCTCCTTGTGAACAATTTCGTTTCGTTGAAATCGTAAAAACAAATGGGCATCGACTTGATTTTTGATTTGTCCAAACGAGATATTTTGGGTGATGGCTCGTCTCGGCCTTCTAGTCGGCACTTTGTCGCTTAGTTTCACGTTTATGTTGGGAGCAACACGTTTCATCCCCAGTTACAATGTAGTACGGTCTTGGTCTTTCGAATGTTGAATTCTGAGCAATTTTTGGTGCTCAGGTAACTTATGCGGAATGAAGCGTGCGCAGACCTTTCGTAAGCCCAAATGATCAGTTAAAATGTGACAAATCGATGTTTTGGAGATATTGAACTCCATTCCATAAATTTCAACAATGATTTCGGTTGAACTATTTTGATGGAGTTTTCGGTGATTACTGATTTTGGGCGGGCCGTATGTTCATTGTCATTTATGTCCTCACAACCATCCCTGAAACGTGTAAACCACTCATGAACTCTGGCACGAGATAGATAAATATCGCCATACCCTTTTTTTATCAATTAAAATGTTTCGGTAAAGGTTTTATCGATTTTAGAACAAAATTTGGTATTGGCTCTTTGTTCGAAACTCATTTTTGCACCGATGACACAAACATACTGACACTTTAGACGCACCGAATATCACCAAGCCTTCACTAGAACTCAGCTAAGAATTTAGCCTCCAACACACCAACTCATTAGACAGATGGCGCCATCAAAAATATTTATATGACGCCAGTGATGTTTATTTGGGACTCTATCTTCCATTTTATCTGCCAGTGGTATTTTTTTAAACTTAAATTAATTTTAAATTAGTACTAAGAAAAAATGTTCCACTTCACAAGCCATGCAAAATTGATCATAAGATATGCATCCACAAATATTTAAATATTTTTGTTTTATTATTAAGCTTCACTTTGTAAAATCTTTGCAAGTGGTGATAGCACTGAAGACATATTCTACAGGTGTCCGACAAGACTGCATACTTTCGCCATATACTCCAAAGACATTCCAGAAAGCATTAGAAAACCTTGAGTATAGTATCAAAGTAAATGACGTGATTATAAACAACATGAGGTACGCCGAGTATGGCTGGCCTTCAAACACTGGTCGACAATGTGACAATGCGCACTCTCGAGCTAGACTTGTTTACAGTGGCACAGAAAACAAACTATGTGACATATCACGCTGAAATTTGCCCTGTAAGCTTATAACAGTTCTACCAAAAAACAAAAAAATTTATTTTTGCCATATGTCATCCGCGGACCGTTTTATTGATAACGTATCGTTCATATTTGAGTAGAAGGTACAGCCCCAAAATCAACATCAGCAAAACTAAACACTCGTAAATGGTTGCTAGCCAAAGAAATACATGCAAAAATTTGTAGGTTGCATCAACAACAACAACAACAAGAACATAGCATTTCACCATAAATAGCATGCAATAAGCAATTTCTCATTTCTAATATGTATTAAAGTTTGCTCCTTTGAAATTTGCCAGCCATTGGCGAGTTGCACTACACTTGTCAGCACTAAGCAAAATAACATTCCTTCGCATCAGTCGAAACCAATTTTTCATAATTCGTTAGTGGACTCGACTTCCCTTGCTTCGATATAACTCCTATTTTCTTTATTTTATTCAATTTATGTCTGCAGCATAATAAGCTCCCTGAAGCGCGCATGATGAAGTGCTTTGCCACTCATGATGCCGCGTAATCGGGCCAATGCCAACCACAAATATTAATAAGCGTATTTCAGTCATCATTTGTACACATTTTCTGTGAGCATTAAATCATAGAAAACACAAGTCAAAAGAGACGTGGTATAATTTATTGTAGCAGGGACATGGTATGAATACAAATAGGAAGTG
The DNA here is from genome assembly GCF_027943255.1 of Anastrepha obliqua. Taxonomy (NCBI): domain Eukaryota; kingdom Metazoa; phylum Arthropoda; class Insecta; order Diptera; family Tephritidae; genus Anastrepha; species Anastrepha obliqua. The sequence goes on from NC_072894.1 coordinate 79,561,184, forward strand.
ATAGAAAATCGTTTGGTAGAGGGAGATCACAAGTCGGTCAGAAGGACCATACATTGCATTAAGTAATTGTAGCACAGGACTTTGTTAAGAAGTATCGACAATTTAATGTTTTCTGATTTCATTTTGCTAAATTTTTCATGAAAATATTGTTCATTTTCTTACAAAAACTATATAAATCGCATTCTCAAACTTTGGACAAAAACAACAGATCAACAATTCTTCATCAACATTTCAAAGCAAGCAAACATTTGAGTTCAATTTTTAGAAAAAATTTGTATACGCGGTTTTATAGCCCATTTCATATTTATATATAGAACGCAGTTTCAAAGTGGCTCAAAAATCGCGTTCATGTTTGATAATTTTTACACCGGCACAATCAGTGATTAAAACTAAACAAATTTGCTCATTCTAATATAATTCAACTAAAGAAGATCATTAAGCATTTACGTTCTTACAGATTATTAAAAATGTTATTAAGTAAATCGCTGCGTAATAAGAAACTTTATATGCGAGGTCAGGCTATTAAATAATATTATTATTTCTTAATTCGTGCATATGTTATTTACTTATTATCTCTTTCAAATATTTAAAACTTCTCCACTATTCCTACACCGCTCCGTGCGAATTTTTATTTGTTCGAATTAATGCCGGAACCTTCGTTCATCAAATATTGTTCCTTCTAAAATAGATTCCACTGCATAAAACACACAGAAGTCGCACTTCACAAGATCCAGCGAATAAGTTCGATGGTCTAATAGCGAGATAGTGCACTTGATTAGAAACTGCTTCACGGACTGTTTGGAATGAGCCGTAAGATTGTGTTGGTATAGCCAAGGTGGCATGTATCTTGCCCTTTAAGTGTTAGGGTCGGAACGACTTGTTACTCTGTTAATGCAATTGACATTTTTCTGTTGAATTGATTGAATTGATAAAAAATAAATCTAATTATAAAGTGCTTTACAGAAGCGAGAAGTTCTACATGAAAAAGTCCGGGCGTCTCGAAGTATCGCAATTCCACCCAAAAATACCGAAACGCTGCTTGGCAATTGTCTAACTAAGAAATACGTAAAATTTTAAAACTAATGACATTTATAAATTCAAATAAGATGTTTTAAAGCACTTTTTAATTCGCAATAAATTAGGTTATTTGTTGTTGTATGGAATGAAAATGGGGAGCGCTAGGCCAACATTTTCTTTATCTTCAGATTTGGAATATTTTTGTTCTGGTAATATTAGAAATTAGCGTACATCTCTGAGACATACTTTCTACCGCTGCATGGATTTAAAGTTAAAGAAAAAGAAAGTTAAAATGTTTACGCAAAAGTTTAGTGGAAAAATAAGAAAAGAAAACACCTGATGCTTTCCATTTCAATTCAACCGGGCTATTCGGGGCATGTTCTTCGATTGCGATGTAACTCAAATATGTTGCTCTCTGGTCAAAATAATGAGACACGTATTTTTTTGTTCCCCCGAAAACATTTTTTTTCAAAATTTATCGGCAATTCGGCTCAAAATCGATTTTTTCCCCTATATAAGATTTTTTTAAATGCTCATAACTTTGTCTAAAATGAACCGATTTTAATAATTCTGGGTTCAAAATGATCGTCATTACTTACACGAACAACTTCATGCAGAAACAATTGCAAAAAAGTAGTTGAACATTTTTTATTTTTATTTTAGCACTTCCGACTTGTACTATATTTTGATTCGGCACTACGTTAGTAAAGTATTTACATTAAAAAATTTGTTACATTGGCCTGGATTTTTAGAAGTTATTTCACTTTTTCTGTGGCATCTAGAATTCAAAAAAAGATCCGTGACTGGCATCCAATTTTTGTCCTTTGAGAAAGTAAAATTTTTTATTGAAATGTTATAAATTCCTAAATACATTTCCTTCAATTACGCCTAGCTACAATTACCAAGTAATATTTTTCTATTAATTTGAAAGCAGCAGGGTGATCAAGCATGCCGTTGAGTTCTCCACGGGTTTTCTGGAGAAGTGCGTTGCTGAGGTCAGGAATGCCTGGGAGGGGTTCTCACTTAAGCTCATCCCAGCTTCGGAGATCCCAAGAAGACCCAAAGCTCAAATTTGACTACCGAAGGTTAATCCGGAGGGTCCAAATATCTTCCACAGCCTCAAGCTTCAAAACCCTCAGGTTCCTATGGACAACTGGTCTATGATCGAGTTGGAGAGACCTCAGAAAAACAGCTCCACTGAACTGCTGTTAATTTCTGAAGAGTCCCTAAAGGTACTCGAGGAAAAGAAGTACAAACTGCGTTTTGGCCTCAGGACGGCCAAACTTAAGACCTTCCCCACGTCTGGTACTCCGGATGGCGAGCTGGACGGAATAGGGGAAGTAGTAAATCAGCTCGACGAACTACGGTCGTCTGCGACGGACACGGTACCCGAAGCCAAGAGCTCCATGAAATCCTCGGAGCTTGGGAAGGCCATAAAATAGGCTTAGGTGACCATCCTTTAATTAAGAAATGTTAAGGGTAGCTCAGATTAACCTTTGCCACGCTAGTTTAGCCACCGATAACCTCTGTGCCATCATCAGAGAGAAAGGCATAGATATCTACCTGATAAAAGAACCGTAGGTTCTAGGCCTCCAGAGCAGACACTATGATCTCTTTTATGTCTAGTCGAAAGGTAAGCCTAGGGCTTGTATCCCCGTTAGGAATACTATTAATGCCTTTCTGACTTCTCATTTCAGCTCACTAGACGTAACAGTAGTCCGTGTAGAAACATCTAGTGGCCGCTGCTACTATTTGGTTTCCGCATACATTTTTTTTTTTTTTTTTATTATTATTTACATTGTAACTAGTTAATAAATTATAAACTAACGAGTAATTTGGATTTAATTTTGCACAATACAACTAAATTTAAAAATACTCTGCATCAGGCTTGCAGGGAAATGGGCTACTGCGTGAGTTGGTGCGGTTTTTTTCGTTTCAGCCTTTCTTTCCATTTAACGGGGTCAATTAGGGCTGAGGCTTCGCTATTTACATGGTGGCGTAGTCTTTCCATATGAGACTCAGCGTTGATGTTGATCGAAGTGGCAATTGATTCGATGCCAAGGTCGCGTTCGATATCGGTGTTACGGACGTACCAAGGTGCATTAACAGCGCATCGTAGTACCTTATTTTGGAATCTTTGTATGGATTTTATGTTGGTTGAGCTTGAGCAGCCCCATAGCTGGATCCCATATGTCCAAATTGGTTTAAGCACCTGCTTATATAAAAGAATTTTATTGTATAGGGATAAGGCTGATTGGTTGCCCATAAGCTAGTACATATTTCTAAATCTGATATCTAACTCTTCTCTTTTCTTTTTAACGTGAGCATTCCATCTAAGCTTGGTATCTAGTGACATACCTAAGTATTTGGCGGTGTTGTGATACGGGATTTGTACGCCGTTTATATGTAGTGGCAGATATTTGATTTTCTTCTGTGTGAAGTCTAAATGAACCGATTTTGTTTCGTTTAGTTTTATGCGCCATTTAATGGTCCACTCGGAGATTTTATTTAAATAAATTTGAAGGTTTTTGATTGAGTCAATCTGAGTTTCTCCTACCGATAAGATGGCTGTGTCGTCAGCAAAAGTTGCTGTGGAGCAGTTTATGTCAATAGGTAGATCACACGTAAAAAGAATATAAAGAATGGGCCCCAGCACGCTGCCCTGTGGGACGCCAGCTTTAATTTCCTTAAGTTCGGAATATGTGTCTTCGTATTTTATTCGGAAAAAACGATCGGATAAGTACGATTTTAGAACATTAAAATATTGTATTGGTAGAAGCGCATTTATTTTGTTGAGGAGCCCAATGTGGCAAACTTTGTCAAAGGCTTTAGACACGTCGAGAAAGACAGCAGAGCGCACCTTTTTTCCTCAAAGGCGTTTTCAATGATGCGAGTAATTCTGTGCACTTGATCGATGGTAGAATGTTTTGTGCGAAAACCAAATTGATGCACTGGTATTATATTTCTTTGCTTAATAATTATGTTGAGACGTTTGGCTAAAAGCTTTTCCATCAGTTTTGATATAATTGGTAGGAGCGAGATAGGCCGATAAGATGTGACATCATGCGCTGGCTTCCCTGGTTTATTAAACATAATTATTTCAGCAGTTTTCCAATATATTGAGATATGGTGCAATTTGAATGTGGCGTTCATTATTTCAGTAAACCTAGATATCGTGCATTGAGGAAGTTGTTTTAAAATTTCAGCAGTAATAAGATCATACCCAGGCGCTTTTTTTGATTTTAGTTTATTTATTTCACCAAGCAATTCGGAATCCGTAACAAGGGGAATTTCGGCATCAGTTTCATAGGTAAGTGGCTGCATTCGGGCTATCCTCGACGTGTCATATGGCTTAAAGATGCCCTCGAGGTACTCAGCAAAAACATTAGCTTTTTCTTTACTGCTTTTGGCCCAAGAACTGTCTTCTTTTTTGATTGGTGGGTACTGTGTTACTGGCTGTGAAAAGTTTTTTGTACATTTCCAGAGCGAGTAATCAGTGCTGTGTTCGTTCGATAAGCTCTTTAGATACGTACTCAGAGATCTGTTTTTAAAATCTTTTATTTTCCTGGAAATTTCTTTCGTAATTTTATTTAGTCGTTTTTTGTCGGAGGGAGATCTTGTTTGCTGCCATCGTCTTTGTATTTTGCGTTTTTCTGCGACCATATCTTTAATATCTTTGGTATATTTATGACCTGATGTGACAAACTTTTTTTCCGAAGTGCTACTCCAGGCTGCCAGTTGTATAAGGTTAGATAATCTTAATATTTCATCATCTAAATCGGAAGTGTTGGTAATTTCTGCATTGTGATTATCCGCGGTTAAAACGTTCCTAAAATATTCCCAATCCGTATATTTATTTGTTAGCGTAAATGGCAATTTCTTGATAAGCGCATTTTCATATAATGTTAATAAAATTGGAGAATGATCCGAGTTCATATCCAACCCGCTTTCTATGCTGATATAATTAGCTGATATTTTTTTGGCAATGAAAAAATCGATTAGGTCGGGTATTTTTTGTGAATCCGTTGGCCAGTATGTTGGAGTCCCAGTAGAAAATGTTATACATCCAGTCTGTTGAAGAGCTTTGCATAATTCTCTACCTTTTGTAGTGGTTAATCTCGAGCCCCAGTGTGTGTGCTTCGCATTGAAGTCACCGCCCATTAAAAATCGGTTGTCGTGACTATTAATTAGCTCTATGTATTGGTCGCATTTGATCTGATGTTTTGGGGGACTATAGACTGCAGTGACTGATAAATTCCTATCACTCTCCACTGTTATGGTTATTGCTTGAAATTCAGGTATAGAGATGCTGCCTTCTTCGTAATGCTTTATATTGTTTCTTATAATAATAGCAGCGCCTCCTCGTGCGGCGTTGTTTGGGTGAATTGAATGGTATGTATTGTAGTTTTTGAATTTGATATATGACTGCTTGGTAAAGTGCGTCTCAGATATTAGGCAGATGTCGATTTTTTCGGTTTCTAAAATCATTTCCAGCTCGCTTTGATGTTTAAACAAGCCGTTTGCATTCCATAGCATTATTTTTAAAAATTTAGTCATTTTTATTCATACATGGTCCACGAAAATGCAGCACCTCCTGAGGAAGTGGGGCGTTTGAAGGACTCACCTTCATTGAATAAAGGGGCCATCCTCATCGGCTGCGACGCCAATGCGAGACATACCATTTGTGGAAGAAGCGAGATAAATGATCGAGCTGAGTCTCTTTTTGATTTCATTATAAACCGTAACCTCTTTATTTGGAACAAGGGCAATACCCCCACGTTTGTATTTCTAGCATCGGAAAAATTAAACGGTTGGGGGGAGCTTCTTGATATCACTCTCTCGACTAATTCGCCTGCCATTAGGGTTGATAATTGGAAGGTTTCTCAGAGATATTCCTTTTCGGATTACAGGTTGATCCTTTTCGAAATCGATTTCGCACGGGAAACCATATCTCCCCACAGGAACCCTAAAAGAACCGACTAATCTCTGTGCAATAGGGTTTTCAATAATAAATTAAACAGGCGAACTTTTTCCTACTCATCCACTGATCAACTGGACAAGCAGGTAGAACACTTGCAGCGATCCTATCAGACGACCTTCAAAGTGGCTTGTCCAGTATCTTTTAACAAGAAAGACTTTCCTCCCTGGTGGAACAAGACGCAGACTGACTTGAAAAAAAGGTTAGGATGGTTTTAACGAATGCTACCAAACTAAAAACTTTGAAAATTACCGTGTAATTTTGAATGACTACAAAAAACCATTAAATATGCGAAACGCAACTCCTGGAATGATTACTGCAAATCCTTCGAATAATCCTTTAAATAATCCTTTTGCGGAAAATTCTATTACCACACGTGACATTGTCCACACGAGTGGACAGGTAGGGTAATTCGATGCTTTCCTGAAATCTATCCTGTCAGTTGACAGAATCACGTCAGTTGTTACCAACAAGGAAAGAAAGGAAAGCTTATGCGATATTGCTGATATTGGCTTTGTAAATTTGAAGCTGTATTTTTATTTCATTTCCTTCCACATCAATAATTATGCAGGAATCAAGCATTGAGCATGAAATTTATTAAATTTCTCAAGCACTTTTATTCAAATATATTATGTAAGTAATAAAAGTGTTACTAAAGCCATATTTTGTTCATTCATTCTTTTGTTACTAATTATTTTTAAGCTAAAGAGCTTTGTACAGTTTTTCGACTTTTAGAGTATTTTAAATTCTGCAGCAAAAAATTACGGTTTTTATTCAAGCTTTTTTGCGTTACAATATGTGCGAGCGACCTATGATATCCATCTGAGTTTCAACAAATTTGGCTGACATTTTTATTTCGAACCAAAAAATTTGGCCGAAATTTTTATTTCAAACATGCCGAACTACAACTTCTCGCGATAAAAATTACTCCATTTATTATAATTTTCTCCTTTATGCCGTATGGAATGGAGACCCCCGTTGTACTTAGTTTTTGATAACATTTTGTGAAAAATATTATTTTGAGATAATCAACCAATGTTCAAAATTTTAGTGCTCCGTGCTGTCTCCTTCTACTTATATTTTTGGCAGCGGCTGAAATGAGTATCGAGACACTGGTCCTTGACGCGCACATGCTTCCTCTATAGAAGCCACATAGTCTCGTTATTTAATATCAACTTCGTATATTTATCCCAACTTCCTCTTTCTCAATATTTTTTGGATAACTTCACACTTCGCTTAGTTGTTACAAGGTAGCTGAGATTCGACCTGAATTTGTTGGCTTTTAAAAATCTCGTCGCTGCATCCTGCCACTTAGTCGGCCGCACTGTTATGTTTTCAATCGAGTGACGAAATGTTCTACGATTTTTAATGACAATTGCGTCCCATTCTGGTTTTAAAAATATTAGCTTTAAGTAGTAAATAAAAAAAATTGAGTTGCTTCTGGTATGCGGAAATGAACTCATTGAAAGTCTTCTGCAACTATGGGTGTAAAATCTCTTTTCAATTTTATTTTCTCAGTTAGATATACTGAATTAGTGTATACGAAATATTTTCGTAGCAATCGTAAACAACTACGATGCGGTTAATTAAATCCGAATTTCAGGGCTTGGTAGATAGAAAGATCTCAGTGGACAACGAAAAGCTAACGACCATGACACTGACAATGCCAGCAATTAGCCAACACAGACAGCAGCAATTAAGTCATTTTTGATTTCTACAAGAATCCTAGCTGAACTTTCTGTTCGACTTTGATAATTGCACTTTTATACATGCATATCTACAGCGAGATATATGAAACCTACACTTTGGAAGACGCAAATAAATTAACTTATGTAAATATGTATACTTGTACATCTACATCTGCCTGTACATATGTATTTGTGTATATGTCTTCATAAACTTGTAGGTGTGAGTAAAGCAAAATCTGCCTCGATTTAATTAAACTAATGATCCTTTTTAGCTACTGCCTGCCTGTGCTGCAGGCCACTACAAAACTTCTGTCAGCTACTGCGGCGATACTCCTCCGCCCTTACAATCAGCAGCTGTTAATCTAGTTACTCCTCCAGAAATCGCCTAAGTATATCTACCGCTTGTGCAGTAGTCTCTGTAGTCGTTTCTGATTTATGGCTTGACAGTGTGGTGATATAGCAAAAATTTGCAATGGCTGGTGATTTTCTCAATTTTTTAACGCACTGCCAAAAATGGACGACTGGATATGGTAGTAGTCTGATTTCGAACTCCCGAAATTGCTAATAAAAATTTAAACCGAATGAGAGCCATGTAAAGGGGTTGGAATAGAAATAGTAAATATAAAATGATTGAGGGGTTTGAGGTAATAATAAGCAAAAAAAAAACAAAAAAACATTGCCTCTTTCGCATTTTCATGTAGCAAAATGTTTCACAAATAATTCGAAAATTTTGGGCAAAAATATGTTTTCGAAGCCCGTGACCACGGAAGTTCAAAAAAAATTATAGAAAATCCATGCAGCAAATTGAACGCATAAAATCCAGTGTAGGGCCAAAAAAATTTCATTTTGTGAGAAACGCAATTTTTTTAATTTTTTTTTGTAATTGACAAAATTATGAGTTTTTCCTTCAAAATCTTTTAGAAGTCGCCAATTTGTAAATAAAACCTCTCCATTAAATACCAGAACTACTATTAAAGCAAGGATTTTTCTGTATTTGTAGGAATTGGGATGCACTATTACAAAGTTATGATGGCCACTTAACAAAATTGTGTTTGTTATATTATTAGGCTTTTCTATTTTTTATTATAAAAGTAACTAAATTACTATCGAAGTGGGCAACGAAAGTCTGAAATTCTATTTTGGAGCATTCATAATAGTTTTTCCATTCGAAATCGACTTATAAGACCCTTTACGCGTGATATAAAAGTATCAGTAAACGCGATTTGACCACCGAATGTAGTGGCTTATAAGACTTTCTACATGTGATGATCAATAATTTGAAATGTGTACAAAAAGTTAGACTTGCAATGGTTCTTTTCAGCAGAAGTTGTGTACTTTCTGGCTAATATGATCGCTTTTCCGTTCCAATCGAAAAATCCTCAATAAGTTTCTAAATTTGGCAAGTATTATTTTCTGCTAATATTTGTTATAAGTTATTTCTTTTATAAGTTAAAAGTTGAAAATAGATATAAAAATAATATTTTATTTATACCTAAAATTTCCCATAAGTTCAAGACACCGGATTAAGATTAACTATTTAAATAAAATATTCAATTAAAACTTTATCATCACAAATACAGAAAAGAAAATTAGAATTAGTAAACTTCCTTAAAAAAACGTTACTTAAAAAAACCGTAAGCAATACATCAAACTGAAGCGAGCGTTTGGTTGCGTATACGCAGTGGTGGCCGAACGAACCTAGCAGATGTAGTGAATTTAAAAGAGTAACAGCCGATCAAGTTCAATATTTGACCTATTAACAATAACCCAGGTAACAATTAAATTTCTAATTACAACTAAGGATGCAACCCGTTACAATTCGGACGTAAAATTTACCAAAAGTGGTCACATCTTATACTATACTTGCATCGATGTCTAAACTCTTACTTCTTTGATTGTCTAACAGACTTGAAATCAGCAGCTTTCCACAGTATTTTATCGCTTTTCCGAAAGATAAAATAGTTTTACTACATTGGGAATGATGGATACTCTATGTCTAAGTGGATCCCCTCTACATCTTTATGGAGAGTGGCACCCTTCGTAACCTAACCTAACCTACATTTCCAATATATTTATTTCGAAAACATGATGTGATGGCGACTTATAAACACCAGATGATGTGTGGTCAGTACACAAAACCTACTAAAAACTATTAGGTGCCATCTAATTGGACTATCGGACTCTTATTTTTGGAGAGTACCTATTCACCAGTAAAGAATTACAAATTTATAAGCCATATTAATACGTCCCTATTCATCTAAACATGCAAAGAATTTTATTTCAATTTGTCTATCGATTTTTTTCACATTAAAGTTGACCTGACAGTGTAGTTTTCTTTCAGAAAAATAACCGCATATTATGCATTGCTAAAATTCGTTGTTCAGAAAGGAAACAGAAACTCTTACAAATAATGGTTAAAGTGTTAAAGAAATCGGTTTCTTCAGTTCGAAGTAAACATTCGCGGGGTTTTAAAGTTTAAACGTTGTCGCCAAGCATTGAAAATAAAGCACAAGAAGGTCGTAATATTGTTTGTGCAGATCCAAGTTGGACTAAACGTGAAGTTTTAGGTGCCATAGATATCTTCTAAATTTCCATGAAGAATTACAGGCTGTTCAAAAACTTATAGCCGCATTGGTTTACTATTCAAGAAGAAACTGTGCGACAGAGTTTTACAGAGCTTCCGAAAAATCAGTGCAGATATACAACTATACGACTATAAAATTATATTGGGGGATGATGGGAATAAGATTTTTTGAAGTCGAGGAAATTTGTATTGAATAATAAAACTAATTTTATGAAACCCATATTGTTTTGTAAGCGGAGGTTCTTAGGAACACTTAAGTGCTTTAAAGTTAAGGAAGTGTACATTGAATAACGAAAACAAACGAAATTTCATTTAAATATTCACCTAATTTTTTTTCTTTGCTTTCTCACTTTTCAACCAAACTGTAAAACCAGTATTTCTTTAGTAACATCGACTTAATTAACCTGGCTACAATTTTAATTCACTTCACCATTACTTTTATTTTTCATTTAATTTCATTACAAATTCTTAAAGGCACGTCAGGTCCTTAAATATAGGCCCGACAGTTTACCAAGCCCTTGAAATAATAATAAACAATAAAATGCGTGTACCGAGTTCAAATTAGCTGTAATGTTAGAGCTTTGTACAGCAAAAAGTACTAAGAGGTGGTTCCGTACCTTAAATTAAGAAAAAGGATTCACAGTGGATTTTTTTTGTTTTTTGTGAATTACATACGAACTATCGACAGCGATAACTATGCTTTGACAGCTGCTAAACTGTGTGGACACTACTGTTGAGTAAGGTTTGGTAAGTCATCGTGACCCGTTTGGGCCAGAAGAACACTTCTAAATTGTGGAAATTTTCTTTCAAGCTTTTTTTTAGTGTTTTTGTAAAGTGTGCACATCTTTTAAATTTTTTTAACTTTTACAATTTTTTTATTATTATTATTTCAGGTCTTCTGTGTAAATATGCTTCAATATATTTATTCTAATCTTAACCTGCATCTCCCAACTAAAACAACTGTGTAGCCTTACTCTGCTGGCAAAACAGTAATAACATCGTTACATCGTTACCATCGTAATCATCGCACGTATATATGTATGTGTGTAGCAAAAACGTTGTCCAGTGTTGTTCTGCGGCCAGGGTAGCGTTCAAGTTGAACTAAACTGATTTGCCATATTTTCACTTGCAATGGAATGGCAAGAGCTGTAGTTATTACCCATCCACGTGCCAACCACGCGCCCACCCGGTGCATTGCTCTCGTCCCATTTCATACTCCTCGAGTAATTATCTGACCTTAATTACCCCATAAATGGAATTTCTATAATATTGTTATCAAGTTGGCGAATATCTTTATCACATACACACATATACTCTCATAAGTAATAGCATTCGTAAATATCCATGCCCAAAAACAAAAGCTATGCGAACATTTGTTGGCAACGATGCCACAGGCTATGGCTATTAAGAAGCGTCGCAGCGTTTACGCGTGAAATTGTGCAGAACTGTCTGGCAGGCAGTAATACAAGTAGTGTATGTATGTATGCAGCTATATGAGTTGCGGAACTTAAGCAATTTTTTTATTTGTAAGGCGATAAGGCGAAGCTAATTAACCGTGACAAGCGCAACAAGTTTCCACCTTAGTTTTTTATTTGTGATTTTCAACTAAAAACTTGTTTTTTTTTCGGTTACCGTTTTTAGTTATCATTTTACGTGAAAAAGTTCGAATTAAAGTTTCAAATAGTTATTTGCTTCCACAAGATTGATTGTGGTTAAAGCTTGGATATTTATGCATATGAATCTCAAAGAAAATAGGCTTTTGAAATTCGACGAACTTAATCATGATATAAAAATATATAGATTATATTAGTACAATCGTTAAAAGTTACGTGAATTATGAGACTTTTTTGTGAATTTATTGTTTTACTTTTGTTTTAGTTTTTACTACAACTCGAGTGAAATGAATCGATGGGCTAAGCTTTTCTATTTTTATAGAAATATCCGCCTATAATATTTTTCTGAATTTTCGGAAAGTTTGTTTTCAGTGTTTGTCCCTTAAACTGCGGTGACGGATATAGGTATAATAATAAGCCAGAATGCCTAAAAATATAAACAAAATTTTTGAAGTGAAACTTCTTAGGCGTCGTTGGACAAGCGAGAATGGAGAGGAAAACTTCAAGGCCATGCAAAGTTTTGGGCATTTTCGTTCCGCGAGAGAGAAAAAAGAAGTAACGTAGAGGAAAAAGAGAGAGAGAGCTATACCTTATATATATCTTAGAAACACTTTATGCTATTTTTACTGAGTTTGTCCTTGTGGTTGCTAATTTCTAGTGGGAAGTAACACTGCTTACTTTTTGGCGCTTGTTTGTTGGTGCAAAAATAAAAATAAACATTTGGCGCGTACACTTCTGTTAGGTGTTTGGCCGAGCTCCTCCTCCTATTTGTGGTGTGCGTCTTGATGTTGTTCCACAAATAGAGGGACCTACAGTTTTAAGCCGACTCCGAACGGCAAATATTTTTATGAGGAGCGTTTTCATGGCAGAAATACACTCGGAGGTTTGCCATTGCCTGCCGAGGGGCGACCGCTATTAGAAAAATGTTTTTATTAATTTTGCTTTCACCGAGATTCGAACCAACGACCCCTCTGTGAATTCCGAATGGTAATCACGCACCAACCCATTCCGCTACGGCCGTCCAAACTTGTAGGAAATATATTTTTGGTGCCTACTTTTTGGCGTTATATTTCCTTGGTGCCTACTGTTTGGGGCGTTTTTTGTTTGTGGTGCCTACTTTTTGACGTTATTTCCGTTTCCTGGCTAGTGCTTGTGCGTACTATAAAGTGCTATCCATTCGGGCGTCGGATTTATTGGTATTGCCTTGCGGTAATTTGTGCCGTTGCTGCGGTCCTGGAATCGCTGCGTTTGTGCGGGTGATAAACGCTCGGAGTAGTGCGCGTTGTTGCCATGGTTTGTGTCCGGCGTTTACCTACACCGGTCGACCCTTCTCCGTTGTTTGTTAATTTTGTATTCTCTGCAAATGTTGTGAATTTATTTAGGTATATGTTCTTTACCTCTCTCTCTCTCATTCTCTCTCGGGTCTCTACCTCTTTCTTTCACTTCTGTTATGTGTACTACGCTACATGCACTATTTTTTTTTTTCTTAAGTCACCAACATTTTTAGCACCGACATTTCTTCTATAGCAAAGAAAAAAACAAAAACATTAGATCCCTATTCTTTTATTTTTTTTTTATTCAATATTTACCTGAACGCCACCACATGGGAGTCTGACAAGTAACGCTACAAAACGAATTTGGCCACATTGGGCGTTAGGCGCTCAAAGGCGCTATTCAAACGGTCAAGGAAAAACATCTCTATGTTAGTTGCTTTGATTACAGGCCACTGTCTCCTAGGTCGACAGGCTTTTGACTGCTGCAGAAACTGGAAGAATGAGGAGGAATCAGAGTCGTGCGTGGCCTGCCACTAGGTTTATATGTTTTCATCGACAGTCATTCTTATATGATACCGATAACCTTAGGAATATAAGTGTTGCCCCGATTAATGAGTTTGCACCTAACATAAAATAGTTTAACGAAGAGAAGAGGTAAACTGCCCCTGCGATATCACAATGGATCGGTAATACTCTAAAGGAGTTGGTTTAAAGCCCGACTGCCACTCCTACCTATTTACCTACCCGAACCGCCAGGAAAAGGTGCACTTTTCCGTAAATTTGGCATAAGAGTTTGCAGACAGATTTTAACTAATATCTGCTTTTAATGGCTTTTTACAAATGTCAAAAAAAGTATACCAAAAAAACCAAACCCAAAAATATATAAATCTTTTTTATTTTTAAACTTTTTTATTAAGAACGATTTTCAGAATCTCAGAATCTAAAAAAATAGGCTTCCGAATATATATTTATGTGGAAGAAAATGTGTAACATCGCATACAGCAAAATTGTGATTTTGAGCGACGTAAAACTTGCAACTGATTATACCAAAATTCAATTGACTACGAGTATAAACCTGCATACCCAGAAATTTTTTAAAGAGTCTGATTAATAAGTTGAAAGTTCTGATGAACATTTTTTTTTCATATTATAAATTGCTATGAATTTTGTATGATAATTTTGTTGTACTAAGAAATATGTTTTTATAAAAAATTATCAGAAAAAATGCCCTGAAAATTTTCCGGAATAAAAGGAAAGATAAAAGGGCGCCGGTATATCTCTCATTTCCATTCCTGCGTTCAAAAACATAAAGTGACTTAACGATGTGAGCTCAAGTGTAACACATAAATGGCATTAGTTTTATTGGATTCCCCTTTTTTCAGTTAGTACCAACCTTAAAAAAAGGCTGTTAAAATTTCATGATATTCTATTAATTCGTTCGTGAGTCTTTGTGCCAGGAGTGACGCTACGTTTATTATTAAAAAAAAAATGGATCAAAAAGAATTTCGGGTTTTAATTTTACACTGCTTCTTGATAGAAAAAAATACCTTCAAGCGAAGCAATGGCTTGAAAAGGGTTATGGGGTCTCCATTCCATCAGAAACAACAATAAAACGATGATTTGCGGACTTCAAAAATGGTCGTAGAGACACCGATGATGCACAACTTAGTGGACGCCCAAATTAGGCGGTAACACCAGAAAAAATTCAAAAAATCAAAACTCACAAAATCATTTTGAATGATCGAAAAGTGAAGTTGCGTGAGTTAGCTGACATCGTAAAGATATCAAAAGAACGGATTGGCTTTGTATTGCATGAGCATTTGGCTATTTGAGAAAGCTCTGTTTAAAGCTATGTTTATGAGCATTTGGATCCTAGAGAAAGTTCTGCTTACTTTTAAGACAACGCACCGTGTCACAAGTCAATCAAAACAATTGCAAAACTACATGAATTGAACTTCGAATTGCTCCCACATCTACCGTATTCGCCAAATTTCGCTCCCAGTGACTCCTGGCGGCTGCTCGCAGACCTAAAAAATATGCTCGCGGTAAGAAATTTCACTCGCTGCAACCGAGGCATATTTTGAGGTCAAAAATAAATCGTTCTACAAAAGTGGTATTGAAATATTGGAGCCTCACTGGAATCATTGCGTTGCTCTTGAGGGAAATTACGTTGAAGAATAAAGTTAATTTTAAACAAAGTAAAAAGTATTTTCTGTGCTAGGCCCATGTATTATCTATAATATTTATTAATGTGTGGACGTAAGAAGGAAAAACTGTAAAACAGTATATCTATGACCCACTGCTCAGCTAGACACGCACGCAGCCTCATATAATGGCATATATAAACATTTTGTTATTGTACAGCAAGGGTATATTATGAAGTGAAGCCAGGCTATTTGCGCTTAATTGCGAAATGCCCTAATGTTTCAATCGATTTATTATTTATTCACTGAAAAAACTGAAAAGGTTTATTAAAAATTAACAGAAATTGTTCAAATGACGTGGGTTGTGAGTCGCCTTGCACGCCGCCACATTTCAAATGATACGGTATGCCGCAAGCACAAGCCTATCACTGCAACCACAAGGGTGCCATTATGAGTGAAGTGATATGGCCGCAAATAATATTAATATCATTTAATATAATATAAAATAATCACAAACAGTTCTACCAATTTTAAAGGTATACAAAACATGAATATTAAAAATAAATAAAAAAGGGCTTTAATGGGTATCCATCAGATGATTGAAATAAATTTACGAAATAAAGGCAAATATGAAAGCGTGCACTAAGCAGCAGAGACAGATAACAGTAAGAGGGACTCTTAAATGTCGATAGGTATGCCAGAAACCAATAATCTTGCATCTGCAAATAACAGAACTTATTTCCCCAACAGAAGTGACAAAACTTTATTACCACTTAAAATACAATGGAAAAGAGAAAACCAAAACTACTGTTGGCCCTCATTCTTTTTTAAGTACACCAAATAGCCTCTCAGGATGGTTCCATGTGTAGAAGTCCACGCAAGTGGGGAAAGTTACTGATCGCCATTCACTTGGGAATGGCCAGGACGATTCTTCTGCATATGGTTCAAGCAGCTCACAACGGCCGGGATTAGCCCACGTATCCTCTGGGTAGCTTCCGAACATCCGTTCGGGAGTGAGCTAACGTGAGAAGGCGAAACATTCCAGGATAGCTGGTTGTGCGTTGGGTTTGGGACCCGCCACTTAAAAATCGCCCCCAATGAAAAGTTTTAAAAAGCCTCGGATGAGACCTCCCTATACTGATGACGACCCCTGCAAACGAACTAAGGATTATGATTTGAGGGCATGCACCTGGAATGTCCGGTCCCTTAATGGGGAAGGTGCCTCTGCCCGGCTGGTTGATGTCCTCGTGAGAGTAAAGGCTGACATCACTGCCATCCAAGAGATGCGATGGACGGGGCAAGGAAAGAAAACCATGGGACCTTGCGACGTCTACTACAGCTGCCATGTAAAGGAGCGCAAATTCGGTGTCGGATTTGTTGTGGGAGAGAGACTTCGTCGCCAAGTACTGTCGTTCACTCCGGTGGACGAGGGTCTCGCAACAATCCGCATCAAAGCCCGTTTCTTCAACATATCGCTAATTTGCGCCCACGCCTCGACGGAAGAGAAGGACGATGCGACCAAAGATTCCTTCTATGAGCGCCTGGAACGTTCCTATGAGCGCTGCCCCCGCCACGACATAAAAATCGTGCTTGGCGACTTCAACGCCAGGGTGGGCAAGGAGGGAATTTTTGGTCCCACAGTCGGAAAATTCAGCCTGCACAACGAAACATCCGGTAACGGACAGAGGCTGATCGACTTCGCCGGGGCCCGAAACATGGTAGTCTGCAGCACCAGATTCCAGCATAAGAAGATTCACCAAGCCACCTGGCTGTCTCCTGATCGAAAAACGCGAAACCAGATCGATCATGTTGTGATAGATGGAAGACACGCTTCTAGTGTATTAGATGTACGTACGATCCGAGGACCCAACATCGACTCGGATCATTACCTTGTTGCAGCCAAACTGCGCACCGCCTCTGTGCAGCAAAAAACGTACATCTACCTACGCAAAGAATGTTCGACATCGAAAAGCTGCAATCACAACAGACAGCCAGAAGATTCGCCACTCGACTCTCACTCCTGCTCTCGGAGAGCACTGCCCAACAACCCGGCATGCGCGAGCAATGGAGCAACATTTCTCGTTCCCTACGTACCGCCGCCGAAGAAGAAATCGGATTCCGGCGAGCCCGAAAAAACAATTGGTACGACGAGGAATGTCATGCTGCCGCAGAAAGAAAGGATGCCGCCTATAGAGCCACGCTGCGATCGGGCGCAACGCGAGCCATGTGGGATCGCTACAGAGAGCTGAAAAAGGAAGAGAGACGTATTATCCGAAAGAAGAAACGAGAGGCCGAAATACGTGAGTGCGAAGAGCTTGAGATGCTGGCCAACAGGAACAACGCCCGAAAATTCTACCAGAAAGTTCGGCGGCTTACAGAAGGTTTCAAGACCGGGGCGTTTTCCTGTAAGAACAAAGACGGCGAACTGGTGACTGACGTACAGAGCAATCTTAGATTATGGAGGGAACACTTCTCGAACCTATTAAACAGTGACAGCTGCGCATGTCACCGAGAAAGTGAAGATCCCGATACCCCAATCGTTGACGACGGAATTGTCGTTCCGCTACCCGATCATGACGAGGTGAGAATAGCGATAACGCGGCTAAAGAACAACAAAGCCGCGGGCGCCGACGGACTGCCGGCTGAGCTATTCAAACATGGCGGCGAGGAGCTGGTAAGGTGCATGCATCAGCTCCTATGCAAAATATGGTCGGATGAAAGCATGCCTGCCGATTGGAATTTAAGTGTGCTCTGCCCAATCCATAAGAAGGGCGATCCTGCAATTTGTGCCAATTACCGCGGGATTAGTCTTCTAAATATCGCCTATAAGGTTCTAGCGAGCGTATTGTGTGAAAGGCTGAAGCCCACCGTCAACCAACTGATTGGACCTTATCAGTGTGGCTTCAGACCTGGAAAGTCTACCATCGACCAAATATTCACAATACGCCAAATCTTGGAAAAGACCCATGAAAGAAGAATCGACACGCACCATCTTTTCGTCGACTTCAAAGCTGCATTCGACAGTACGGAAAGGAGTTACCTGTATGCCGCGATGTCTGAATTTGGTATCCCCGCAAAACTAATACGGCTATGTAGGATGACGTTGCTCAACACCAGCAGCGCCGTCAGAATTGGGAAGGACCTCTCCGAGCCGTTTGATACCAAACGAGGTTTCAGACAGGGTGACTCGCTGTCGTGTGACTTCTTTAACCTGATGTTGGAGAGCATCGTACGAGCCGCAGAACTTACCCGCTCAGGCACAATTTTTTATAAGAGCGTACAATTGTTGGCGTATGCCGATGATATTGACATCATCGGCCTTAACAACCGCGCTGTTAGTTCTGCTCTTCCAAACTGGATAAAGAGGCAAAGCGAATGGGTTTGGTGGTGAACGAGGACAAAACGAAGTACCTCCTGTCTTCAAACAAACAGTCGGCGCACTCGCGTATCGGCACCCACGTCACTGTAGACAGTTATAATTTCGAGGTTATAAAAGACTTCGTCTATTTAGAAACCAGCATTAACACCGATAACAATGTCAGCCTTGAAATCCAACGTAGAATCTCTCTTGCCAACAAGTGCTACTTTGGACTAAGTAGGCAACTGAGCAGTAAAGTCCTCTCTCGTCGAACAAAACTAACACTCTACAAGACTCTCATCATGCCCGTCCTTACGTATGGCGCAGAAGCTTGGACGATGACAACATCCGATGAAGCGACGCTTGGAGTGTTTGAGAGAAAGATTCTGCGCAAGATTTTTGGACCTTTGCACGTTGGCAACGGCGAATATCGCAGACGATGGAACGATGAGCGGTATGAGCTTTACGGCGACATAGACATGGCGCAGCGAATAAAGATCCAGCGGCTACGTTGGCTGGGTCATGTCGTCCGAATGGATACAAACGCTCCGGCTTTGAAAGTATTCGATGCGGTAACAGCTGGTGGTAGTAGAGGAAGAGGAAGGCCTCCTCTGCGTTGGAAAGATCAGGTGGAGAAGGACTTGGCTTCACTTGGTGTGTCCAATTGGCGCCGGTTAGCACGAGAAAGAAACGACTGGCGCGCTTTGTTAAACTCGGCCAAAATCGCGTAAGCGGTTATAGCGCCAATTAAGAAGAGAGAAATAGCCTCTCATCTTATGCCAGACAAGCTCGAAAGCCTCCATCACTTTAAAGGAGAAAAAGTTTTTTGGAAAGTACAAAAATATAAAGTCCGTCTATTTAGTTAAACTTCAATCGTTTTGCTTCCGAGGTACAATGGACAAGTGACCGAGTGCCTCTGATCCTAAAATTGCTGCTATTACCCGAACTAAACATAATTATTTTATTATTATATTCAGATTTAATTTGATCTAAAAGTAAAATTTGACTAAAGCGGATTGGAGCGGGTTTTTCTCTAGACCACCATTCGGTGGTTCCTTCAAATCATAGAAAAAGCCTCTCTTAAAGACAACCCGCAATAAAATTACAGACCTCTCCATTGGTTGGATTTGAGCAGCGGCTTCGGACCTATTTTTAATTTTTTTCGATTTTTAATTTAATTTAAATTTTCGATTTTTATTTTTTTCTCATCTCAAATAATTTTGTTTTTTGAAAAATGTTGTTTAATCTCCTATGAAAACTATTTAAATTCAAGTTTGGAAGCACAAAAAAGGTCTACAAATAAAATTGCATACTTTTTAATTACAATTTTCAGAAATATTCAGAGTTTGAAGGTTTCTGACCCTCTAAACTATTAAACTAAATATATAAGCTTGAAGTGGCTCGAAAGTCGCCTTTATTTTTGATAATTTTCTTATGTGGAAGAAAGCATCGAGATCAGCAAAAAATACAAAACACTCTCGAAAATAAAAATTTTTGTAAGAGAATGAATTATATTTTCATAAAAATATTATTACAATTAAATGGGAACCAAACAAATTGTCAAGACTTGTCAATAAGTTCTAATGCTATTGTATATATTTTACAGTGTATATTATTTTATAATTGGTGGACAATTTGAACACTGATAGATTAATTGAATTATATGTTATCCAATGCATGAGCTCATTTACACAAAGATGCACTTGAGCAATCGTACAGCTATGCAAACAAATTGTTCACACATTTGGCGTTCTTGGAAAAGAACTTAATTAAAAAAATTACATGTTTCTTATCAGCCATTGCATGCACATTACAAGCATGCACAGATAAATAAGCCTTCGCATGTTCAGCAGCAATTGTTGCCAAAGTTAGAAAAAGCCTGCAAGTAACTAACAAATTCAAATTATATCAGTAAAGCACAGAACTACGGGGCGTATGAGCAACAAAATGCCTACAATATACCTATTATACACTACAAATGCAAATATTGTAGAAAAAACTGTGCACGTATTTTCTCATATCGCCATAAAAAAGCACAAACATGTACGTATGCACGGCTACAGAAAAATGTGTTGAAAATGAGGGCTTTACAGGTTTCGGAGCGAAGCATGAGAGCGTTTGGCGTCTGGTGGCATTCGAGGGCAATCAGCTAAGCGCGAAATTCTGTGTACATATATATTAATATAATTTTTAAATAGCACTATAAGTATGCAAGTAATACGCTCGTACTAATGTATGTGTACGTGTCCCATACGTACAAGCTTTCGTACAATAATAGCAAACGGCACAATAGCTGAGATTAATACGCATACGGTGTGAGTCGCAAATTAAGTCTTTTGTTCTATGCGATATCCGGTAATTAGATTATGGTTACACAAATTATAGTGTCTCCCCCAGGCAAACGATTTCCGGACACGAAAATGTGTAAATTAAAAAATGCTATTGTTCACATTGCCTCAGCTCAATTAGAAGGAGTTTTCGGAGCGGCAGGAAGAGAGAATCATCACGGTGATTGTGAGCGAAGTGATAAGGGAATAAAATTTCGTTATTTACAATGTTTGACATGCAACCAATACAAATGGAAAGGGGCTCATGACGCCAAAGTGATAAGGGCATACCCGCTAGTATTTGATATTCGTGCAGTGTGATAAGAATAATATCTTCATATTCAAAGTGCATCAATAATTGAACTGAACGACCCATAAAGTTCTGTTAGAGGTCATTTTACAAAAAACGATATATTAATTATAAAAAATACGAGAGGGATACCAGCAAGACACTGTCTGATAGGACGGCATGCAAGTACACTGGGGTACCACAATTAATTACTTTTGTTGCAGCTGTCACGATACTGAAGAAGAGGAAACCAGGTGTTCCATGCAGTGCTCTGTACAGAAAAAGGCTTTCCTGGTTCGGTCTTCTTGACAGCCTTGAAGAGGTCTCTCTAATAGGCTTTCCGAAATTAGCAAAATTAATTAAATCCACAGGTTAGTTCAGAGCAAATTCAGGAGTGTAAAGAACGAGTTTCAGTGGTATCACAATGGGACTATTCAGGCGTAAGTGAGTGGGATGACAGTCACTCAACCTGAGCTCACCTAAATTTAAATTTCGTAAGGTGGTTTAGTGAGCCCTATCCGACGAAATGTTAAAGGTTCAAAGAGTATTCAAAGTTTTGTATGATTTTTATGTGCTTTAGAAAACACACTGATTGATGATTGATGGCACTTCTCTTCTGCATTTTGTACGGCAATTAATTTTCTAGCTTTCGGGCCACTCTTATTTCGTAGTATATCAACCCCAGCGCCTCTTATCGAACCATGTATGAGTGAAAGTGTTACTTCCTTAATCAACTCAGACTATTAATACAACTTTTTGGTAACATTTTGACTCAAGCGCCAAGTGAGATTCTAAAAGTGGCATTCCGCACCAGCAATGAAATTCTTTGATTGCTTTGTACAGGGTGGGCCATAATCGTTTGCTTTTTGAACCACCTTTTTTTTTTTTTGAGAATGGTAACACAAATGACATGTCAAATGTGTTCATAATTTACTTAAAGGTTTGACATTTACGAAATGGGACGCTATCCGCTTGAACAAAATTGGGAAATATTGAAAACCTATTTCCAAAGTGGTGAGTCTTCTTCTTCTTTTCTGATTTTCACATCGGTGGCTACGTCAATAAGCAAAATTGTCAGATTTGGGGCTCAAAAAATCCACACGTTACTGTAGAGAAGTAAATGCATCCACAACGAGTCACTGCTTGGTGCGGTTTTTGGTCTGGCGGCATCATCGGGCCATATTTTTTCCAAAATGAGGCCGGTCAGACAGTTACTGTGAATAGTGTTCGCTATCGTGAGATGATAACGAACTTTTTATGGCCCGAATTGGAAGATATGGATGCGGACGATATGTGGTTTCAACAGGACGGTGCCTCTTGTCACACAGCTAACGAAACAATGGCTCTTTTGCGCGAAAAATTTTACGGCCGAATAATCTCACGTTGCGGCGATGTCAATTGGCCGCCAAGATCATGTGATTTGACACCGTTGGACTTCTTTCTTTGGGTTTATTTCAAAGAAAAAGTGTACGTCTATAAGCCAGCAACAATTCAAGAGCTAAAGGATGAGATAATTCGGCACATTAACGGCATAGAACCTCAATTATACCTCAACGTCATCGAAAATTTAGACCATCGGATGGAGGTGTGCCGACGAGGCCGCGGTGGCCATTTGACCGATATTTTGTTCCATACGTAATTGAGCCATACCAATATGCCAATATACCATAATAAAGAGAAATAACAATAATGTCCCAAAAAAAATTGTATTTTATTCAAAATCAACACCGGCCCTTGAAACTTAACCACCTTTTATATTTGCAACAAAGCGGTCGGTATTAGATGGGGGTTAACACCTCGCGTTACTCATTGGCTGTATACTTCAAAAGGAGAGTTATGCTAAAATCATGAGTAAGGTCCAAAGAACAGCTTCTTTATGCATCTCTGGTGCTTTAAAAACTACCCCTAACAAGGCGCTAGAAGTGCTAATCAATTTTCCTACACTAAATCTCATAGGGAAACACGTGGCTACCGTCTCGAATCTAATCAAAAGCACGGCGCTATTAAAAGGAGGGTGGTTTGGCCACGCCTGTATTTTTCACACTCTAAACAATCACAAACAAGAAATAGACTATTTCATTCCTAGACTCACCTCTCTTCACGACGAGTATACCGTCAGGAAGGGAGTGCCAGACACCAATGCCATGAAGAAGGGGCTTTTTATACAGATGGTTCGAAGTTAGATGATAAAGCTTTACTAAAATCGGCTATACTAAAATCAAAGGTTGCACAGGAATGCCGAGCAGCCCTAAATGATATTAACGTCGTATTCCAGGTAAGCCCTATTTGTATTCCCTGGCACAGGGATATTGATGGAAACAGTAACGCCGATGAGCTAGCTAGGAAAGGTAGTGCTCTACAACTGCTCAGTGACAAAAGTATTATTGCGATACCTATGGCCACGAGTAAACTAATAATAAGAAAAAAAAACAAAATTATCCAAGAGGTCAATAGGTTATGGAGAAATGAAGATACATGTCTGTGTAACAGGCTACTGTGGCCGCAAATAAACAAGGATAAGACAAAGGAATTGCTCAGCCTCTCAAGAGATGGTATCTCGAAAGTCGTGGCTTGTGTCACCGGTCATTGGCTATTTGGCAAGCATTCCTTCAGACTAGCAGTATTCTCCCATGAATATTGTAGAATTTGTAAAGATGAGTAAGAGAAAGAAATAGTTGAACACTTTCTTTGCAATTGTGCAGCCTTAGCTAAAATCAGAGCAGGTTGTCTAGGTAAACACTTTTTCAACTCTCTTACAGAACTGTCTGGCGTGGGATTAGACTAATCCTGCGCTTCGTAGGAGCCTCAAAATGGTTACATTAAGATAAATAAACAAGGTTCCCGTGTCACACAGTGGTATCACAACGGACCTGTAAGGTCTAAGTGAGTTGGTCGTACGGACCGACTACCACCATAACCTAGCCTAACCTACTTAAACTGGCTAGCCGATGAAGCGGCATTTGCCTCTTACACACTGGCAGCTATGAAAGAATTTTCTTCCCACAGTAAAGGTGATTTACAGAAAAGGTTCAAGTTCGCTTATACCCACTTAAAATAATACATAAGTCTCTTGTTATTATTAAGAATTATCTTAATATCGAAAACGCATGTGTGTTACTGCCAAACTCTAATTTAAAAAAAAAGAATAGAAATCCAATTCAAAATATATCTTGCCTGACTTATTTGGCATGCAAACACTTTCCCTACACTTCACTTCGACAAACCACATGCGTGCCCGCAGAGCAAACTATCTGTCTAGCGTAGCCAGGGCCCGCTATGCCCCTTAGAGTGCTGGGAGGTAATTGTCACATCTGATTTTATGCAAATAAACAATTGTGGTTTTCCCAGTTGGGTGTCTATCATAACATGTCATGGCCTGCAGTGTTTTCACCTACACAATGACCTCCTGGGGCTGCTCGAACAGGTGGCAAATTGAAGAAGAACAAAAGAAATTGACATTTCTATCTTTCTGTTGCATATCAGACAGAACTACATTTAAGTATTTATAACTATGAGTGCATGGAGATTTTTTAGCTGAACTCTTTTCAGCATTTTAGTATAAAATTTATATATTTATATGTAATACAGATTCCGTTGACGCCGAGTTTTATTATGCTTGATAGGTTATGTGACGTAGATATGCATGTCTGTGTATTATTTGCACTAATTATTTGTATAGATATAAGGGTATATTGACCTCTCTGAATTTATTAATTTATTTTGATGATACGATATCCTCGGGTAGTTATTAAGAAAACCTAAAACTTTTGTAGCGATGTTATCGCGGGTATTTATTCTTACATTGTCATTCTTTCGCTTTTAAGAATTTAAAAGGGCACTGCAGGGATGTGTTAGCTTGGAATAAACATAATATTCAAATATTCAAACAATTCTAATAATAATAGGCTGAGTTGAACGACCGATGTTTCCATTATAATATCCGTACTTTTATTTATTTCACGTTACGCAGCTACGAGATATACGGATTTATATTGAAAGACGTCGCGGAATTTCCAAAAATCATATATATTTTGCAAATGAGCCCACACGTTTGTAGAAACATTTTAATGACAATTTAAGTAAGCCAGATTCTCTTTAAGTCTTCTATGCAAATCTAAATCTAAATCTTAACGACATATGTATCTACGTTAAGATATAGGGCATCATGGCTCAAAAACCATAAAATTTGTTTTTCTAAATCGTTTGCTGACCTTTGGAAACGCAGGAAAATTGAGATTAAATTATATATTGCATTAAGTCCAGGGTTTAAAAGCAGCATCGCCCAAGCAAAGATACCAAATACTGTGGGCACTATGGAGGAAAATGAAAGGTTCTGCAAGTATGCCACTAGGCCCTGAACCCTTTCTAGGTGTCAATTTCACATCGATTCAACTATGGATTGACGACTTCATGAGGTTTGCCCGTAGAGGATGTTGGTCTGAGTTGAACTCGTCCAGAGTAGCCAAGTGCTTTGTGAAAGAACCAAACAGGAACAGAGCGACCTTTTTCCTAAAACTCAGCAGAAAGGACCTGAGAGTACTGGTGGGTGTAACCACAGGGCACAACGCCTCACAAATCTTATCTTATCTAATTTAATAGGGGAAAATAAGAAATATTCATCTAAAAAATGGTTATCTTGGGACACTTTCGGCAATACTTTTATTATAAATTCCTACATACATAAAATTAATCAGAATATGAATTAAAAAAAGCAGCATGGTTCGGAAAATTTACTAAGTAGCAAAATTTAAAGTGAAGGCCATTTTCGAAAATAGTCCTTTACTGTATCTAATGCTCATTTCTTTAACACTACTAAAGCTAAGACAATACTAGCTTGTCCAAGAGAGGTCCACGGTTCGATATGAGAGGTCATTGCTACTAGCCCACATTTTTTTTTTTTTTGGTTATGTTGGCGCCCTCTTTATATGAACGTACGTGAAGTTTCATTTCAATAGATTGATCTGTCAATTCACTCTTTGATTACAAGTCATTGAGTACCGACGTGTCACAGTATTTTTCACAATGAAAAAAATCAAGTATCGTGCGGTGATTGAATTTTTATTTTTGGAAGGTTGCAAGTAAGAAAATTTATGACCGAATGTTGAAAGTTTACGTATGAGGACATTTCATCATCAATTAATACAGTATAAAGATGGGTCGCTGTATTTAAATGTGGTTGTACAAGCCTCGAAGACGATCCACTGTACAGACGTCCAAAAACAGCAACGACATCAGAAATTGTAGAAAAAAATAGAAGAAATCGTATTGGAAAATCGTTAAGTGACTGAAAGAGATTTAGTAGATTTAGTGACTGAAAGAGAGGTAAAGTTGGCATCACATTGGGCAGTGTAAGCAATACGTTGACTGAGGTATTGGGTTTCAGACAGCTCTGTGCGCAATGGATGCCGCATTTGCTAGCAATGGAACGAAAACGCATGCGAATGCGACTGCCCCAGAAATATCTAAAGTGTTTTTGAAAGGACAAAGAGAATTTTGTGCATAGATTCATTACTACGAATGAGACTTTGGTCTATCACCATGATTCTAAATCAAAATCGGAGGCTAAAGTGTGGTGTCAAACTGGTTCTTCGACACCGAAACGAGTTCGCGTCCAGAAATCGACCAAGAAAATGGACATCAGTTTTTTGAGATGCGAAAATAATTTTTTTTCTGGATTCCCTACAAATTGGTAAAATAATAAATTCTGCATATTATTGTAATCTTTCAGACCAGCTCAAAGAAAAAATTCGTGAAAAAGACCCAATTTGCAAAAAAAAAGAAATATTTTTCATCAGGGCAATGCATCGTGTCACAAGAGAATTTGTTAGAGCCTTCCCCGTGTTCACCAGATTCGGATCCTGGCGACTTCCGTATGTTGTCAGATCTGAAAAATTCATGCGTTTACAGCATTTTTCATCAAATGAAAAGATTGATTGATCACTTCAGGGATGGAATTCATGAATTGAAATCTCATTGCAACAAGTGTTCTGCTGTTCAGGGAGACCATACTGAATAATAATAAGCATTTGAAACCATAACGTTGTGCTTTTCTTAGCGAACTTATTGAACAACCTAGTAGTGTAATGCTTTGGCGTTCAAAATGTATTTACCTTCATACTCTTAAAAATAATTTTATCCAAAGTACCGAGAAACTTGGTATAAAATTCCGAAACTTATAAAGATAAGATTTCAAAATATACAGCAGCAATCTTACAATCATGACTCATATGGAACTCTCTTCATTTGATGCCACGTTCCTGATATAACAATTTTAGTGGCCAATATTCTTATTGAAAACAGTTGACTGAGTCAAATAAATTACGCCTACTAATTTCATTTAACTCATCACTCTAAAAAGCGCAATTTAAATTCACTCTATATTTCTTTTATTCTAGATGACATTGAGATTTGGATTTCACATCGAGCACTGTGCCAAATACGCTCTGACCCACTGTATACCATAAGTATATGTATACTTATGTCTTATGTCTTATAAGGCAAAGTGCAAAAAGACTCATGTAAAGGATTAACTTCACGGGGATTACCCCGATTTGTAAGTAGTTTTATTCTTTTGAAAGAATAAAAATCCGGAGAAGGGGATAATTAGAAGTAGCCTATAAAAGGGACATGACAATACGCATATTCGTAGAAGAAAGTCATCACTTGTGGCTATTAAATCAAAATCGAATCAATCGATTGAAATAATCCTCCCTTGCAGTTAAGCTCTGAAATGTTTACTTTCAGTCTGTATCGGAAAAATTAATTAAAAAATAAAATGACACTTTTTCAGAAACAAAGCTATTTCTGTATGTATGCGCTGTGTGCCAGATGTGCTGAGCTGTGGGAATAGGCAAAGCAAACATGAGAAAAACTGTGATCGCTTATCTGTCCATTTGCGCTTACTGCTTTTTCGTTTTTTGCGTTTGGCTATGCTACGCAATTTTGGTTTTTGCCTTTCTACTCAGCTGATTGTATCTTACGTATTAGCATTATAAGAGAAACATTTTTCGACAAAACTCTGTCTGCTGATTTATTGTTGTGTTGTTACAAACAAGGACATTTCGCGATATTAAAAAATATCGACCATCGCATACATAATAATAAAGACCTAAGGGCTCACGTGCCATTAGCGTCAGAGCTATTAGTTTCATCTCAAAACAACTTAAAACAAATCATGAAGGGATTCCGATTTAAGTATTGAAAAATAAATTGGTGCAGATCAAGAACTGGCGCTTACACTCTTGGTTGTGGTGTGCGTCTTCATGTTGTTCTACAAATGGAGGGACCTTCAGTTTCAAGCCTATTTTTTATTAAGAGCTTTTATATGGCAGAAATAGACTCGGAGGTTTGCCATTGCCTGCCGAGGGGCGACCGCTATTAGAAAAAACCTTTTCTTAATTTTGATGTTTCACCAAGATTTGAACCTACATTCTCTCAGAATTCCGAATGGTTGTTACGCGCTAACCCCTTCGGCTACGGCGGCCGCCGTTAAGTGAATTTCTGCCTAGAAAAAGCCATTCCCCGGTTCGGAGGCAGCATAAAACCATTTGTGGAAAAACATCAAGACACACACCATAAATAGGAGGAGGATTTCGGCCACACCCTAAGCAATAAGTGTAAATGCTAATTACGTTTTTACATATATATGTATATATATAATACTTATATATATATATGTAAGCCAAGAAATGTAACTTTTGATTGTCTATTCGATTTGCTTTCTCGGTAGATAGCCAATTTTTTGCTTTTGGCTTGCTCTTAACTTTTTTCTAATGAGCTGAAAAGATAATTTTTTTTCTTCTACCTTTGTGTCGATAGTTTGACGATTTTATCGCGAGTTTTTTAATGAGAACAGCATCGATGCTTTCGGTTGGACATCATACCCTTAAAAATTAGTGCACTGTGCGATGGACAAATGTAAAAAGTTTGCATTTATTTCTTGAATTATATGCACCCAAATACAGCACTAATTTAGTCACACAAAACTTAATTAAATTAAAACACATAAAATTGGTGCTTGAATTTTTTGAACTCCTATATTTGGTATAACCAAAACTTTATACATTTACGAGGGCGTACAATTATATTTTGCAATGTGTAGTAGAAAGATCTTCAATAGCTGGGTTGTTAACAGAATAAAAGCCATTTGACTGTTTTTGTTTGCTCACGCTACTGAAACCGTCACGCCCCTTTCTTCGATTGAAAAACAAAAAAGTTGCTTAGCACAAGTTGTTAAAGAAGATATATCGGAAATAAAGATAAAGATGTTAAATAAGATATATCGCAAATAAGAAGATAAATCGCAAACTATTCTATCTAACTATCGAGCTGTAGGCCCTGGCAGCTAGTACTCGTTCTTGTATTAGTTTTAGTATTATATATTAATTCTAATAAATAAATAAACAAAATCTTAATTTTTTTTAGCTTTAGTTCTGAGACTACGACGCCCATTTCTATGGGTTTGCATTTATTGGTTCAGCAAAAATCTTCTCGAATAACCACTTTCACTGGGTGGATATTCGACCAGAAAGCGCAATAATATTTATATAGGGTTTTTCAGTAAGAGCGCTTCAACTTTTGAACTTTTTTGAATAAAACACAAACTGTTTGACTTTTTCAACTAATTTTTTTTTTATATTATCGAGTTTGAACATATACATTTAAGTATGAAATTCGATTTCTTTTGCATGACCACCGCGTGCACGTTTTACGAAGTCCAATCGTTGAACCCAATTTTCGACCACTCTTTTGCATAAATCGGCCGAAATTCCAGCAATTTCGCGTTCAATATTGGCTCTGAGCTCACAAATCGTCGCCGGCTTGTTACTGTAGACCAATGACTTCACATAACCCCAAAACGGGACGGCTTGTTAAATGGACCGTAAAATGGCCGTAATGCTCTTAAAGTAGCAGGAACAGAACGATTATTTTCATAAAAAATTTGCACGATTTGCAATCGTTGCTCAAGTGTGTAGCGTTCCATGATGAAATGTATACTAATGAAGTTTACAAATGACAAGCGAAAAATAAAAAATATTGCGTCGTTCGCCCTCCCTATCGGAAAAAAGTTGAAGCGCACCAATTGAAAAACCCTATATTATTTGCTAAAACACGTTTTTTGAAACTTTTATAAAAATAGTGCGTATATGAACTTTTTGCAATAAGTCCAAAACATTTTGGTTGATTGGTATTTTACACTAATTAATTTACCCTCTAATGCACAAACTTAAACCGAATAAATCTCATTAAGCGTAGACAATTGCCTGACTTTTTGTAATTGATGAGACTTGACTTAGCGCACTTAGCAAAAGTTTGCAACAATTTCTAAGGGTAGTTTCAAAAGACGAATTATACTAATTCTATGCTACCAGAAAGTTCTACCTCAATCAACTCAGTGTCATATACTATAATGAAGAGCTTACCAGACAATAACAATTAATCACTTTGTACGAGTAAAAGCGTTCACTTACCTGAAAATATAAAAAGAGGAAATAATATTATATATTTTAATTATATATTTAATTGTATTTCATATAGCAAGAAAATCAAATATAAAGGCTAGTGTATAACTAATTGAAATTAGACTGTTTTACATTTTTTTTTTTTCACAAGCAAACTTGCGATAGGTACTGAAATCTTACAAACGTGTAAGTAAATAAATATTATTGTTAGAAAAAGCATCAAATATTATTTACAAATTTGTTATTAATTCCTTTTTAGGAGATTACGGCGTTGACTTTTACATTTTGCGCCCAATAATGAAACACAGTGAAATAATACTGAAAATGGCTTTACTATTCTTCAAAATATTCTCTTTGGAAGTCAATATGATACTGCATTCGCTTGAACTAAAACACTTTTGCCACTCAGAAGGGGGCACCTCCAAAACGAGTTATTCAACAGTTTCTCCAAGGGGTTGAAAATCGTTGACCTTGCATTTTATTTTTGATGTTCGCGAAAGTAAAGAAATTAGTAGGCTCAAAATTAGGGTGCAAGTCTGTAAGGCGGATGCTCCATTACTTGCATCTTATGAGTGTTGAAAAACTCTTTTGTGTGAAAGAGCTTTGTGAGAGCTCGCATTGTCTTGATAAGGACAAGCAGTCTTCAGCTGTTGATTTTCCTTAATTCTCTGAAAACTTCACATAAGCAAGTGGTTATGTACCACTCAGAATTGAGTGTTTTAAGTAACCGAAGTTTTGCTTTATTGTATCCTCTTGCACTTTATTTATAATTACTTTAAGGTTTTTACCACAGTGCTCCGTAAACGTACCGTTTTTTGACTGTAGTCTTAGTACCCATGTGCCCCAAACCCCGAGAAGCGAAATTTTATTTTATAAATTCACCTAAGATTTGTATCCCATAACCAATTGAAGTCTTGGCGATTTAAGTTTTGTTTGAGAAACTCTATTTCCTTTATGCTTCTTCCAGGTGAGCCTTCTATGTTGAGTTAAGCCAAACGATATTTGTCTTGGAATTTGTGTAGAGTTCGGACAAACACCTAACAAAAGTGTATGCACTAAATATTCATTTCTTTTTATACCGAGAAAAAAAATCAATTCTATCGGAGAAAAATTTACGATGTTAGGAGTATTTGAGTGACCGGGTCTTGGCGGGTACCTGTACTAGCTCGGTAGCGGTGCGTTTTTATGAAAGTTGACCTTTTTGAAGTCCCTGTATACCATAACTCAAAATCTACTGGAATAAACGTCTTGAAATTTTGCACAGCACTTCTTCCCATAATTCGCCAGGTATACCTTGGAGCTTTTTTGTTGTTGTTTTTAATACTTATTAGCATTAAAATAAGGAATTTGCGATTTTGTTTTAGTGAAAATCGAGTTTTCAAGTTCCACGAGCTATGAAAAATTAAGAAATCGGAGGCATCTCCTTTAACAATTTGCAGCTTGGTTTGTTTTTCGTTTTTTGATTCTGGTGGGAGCTATGATGAAAATCCCAAAACAACAACGTTTTATAAATACAATAACTTTTTTTTTCTAGGCGGTCAGTTTCCAATAGTTTGCAATGGAAATTTTGGAAATTGACTGCATTAACTTACTAACCTCACCGAATTAACCTCCGCAACTTGATTTGAATGCCACTGCCAGAATATTCGTATAGGTTTTGAAGCCCTCACTAAAGCTCGAACAACGAAAAACCACTTTTGCAAACTACTGGCCAGATTCAAAAGGAAGTCTTGTCAATGGTGATCAAAAGAGGATTTATTTCGAAAGTTTAAAATGCTGTTTAATCAGATGATAATTCAATGTACAATAACCTGTTAGAAATTCTGTGATGGTTTTAAATTATTCTTATTTAATTCTATATAAAGCTACCTAGTATTGATTTTAATTGCAATAAAAACGATAGATTGTTGCTGTATGAGCTTCTTTATCTTTTCTCTACCTCCTGAATATGAGAGTATAAATTAAACATTCCTACACCACAAAATGTGTCTGGGCCTATTAATGGGGAGGCCGCCTCTTTACTGTCTAATTTATCTGCCTTTGTATTCCCAGTAATTCCTGTGTGCCCTGGAACTTATAGGATACGCACCTGATTGTTCTGACGTAAGATATTCAGCTTATGAAGACATTCCAGCGCCAGTTTTGATGTGACTTGGAAGAAGTTGAGTGCCTTGTTTGCCACCTGGTTATCATTAAGGTTAGTTATGGATGCGTTCAAGGTTCAAGTGAGCGCTTTTCTTTCTATTGCCTAGCTTTCCGCTTGAAATACACTTGTATATCTGCCTAGCGCCTCTTCTTTGGGTATCTCTTCCTTGGTACGCAGACACCTGCCACTGCAGTTTGCTTGGTGAGGAATCCGCTCATGTACCATGTTATTATAATCTGGTTTCTCTTATATATTTTATTTCCCAGTTTAGTCTTGAAGTATTTGACAAAAATTTATATCGATATGATTATGTCCCATGACACTGAGATCTCAGAGCTTAGTTAGAAGGAATATCAAACTTCCTGTGATTTTGATGAACGCCTGAGCCAATAGTAGTTTTGGTGGTTCTTTAGTTGTAAATGTTAGTTAGGTTCGGTTTTTGTGGCAGTCGGCTTAGAGTAATCAACTCACTTAGACCATGTAGGTTCGCTGTGGAACCACTATGAAACACGGGAACCTTACTACTTACTTTTCATGGAACCAGTTAGTAAGATAGTCGTAGGATAGGTTTTATTCCAATACCGGATAGTTCTGTGAGAGAGTCAAAATAGTATTATCCTAAAAACCTTGCTCTACTCCTAGCCAAGGCCGGACAATTACAGAGGAAGTATTCTACTGTGTCTTCCTCTTCGTAGACTCTATAACTTCTGAAGTATTCATGCGAAAATATTCCTAGCCTAGAAGAGTGCCTACCTAACAGCCAATGACCGGTGATACAAGTCACGACGTTCGAGATGTTCTCTCTTGAGAGGCTAAGCAATTCTCCTGATATTCTTTTATCTATTTGCGGCGAAATTAGCCTGGTTGTACCACAAGTATTTTTTTCTCAGCATGCCATATTGGCCTTCTTTTTTTATTTGGCCTTCTATCTATATTTTTTTATCCTTAATTTGCAAGTAGGGATTCCAATAAGTGGTGAACGAGGACAAAACGAAGTACCTCCTGTCTTCAAACAAACAGTCGGCGCACTCGCGTATCGGCACCCACGTCACTGTAGACAGTTATAATTTCGAGGTTGTAAAAGACTTCGTTTATTTAGGAACCAGCATTAACACCGATAACAATGTCAGCCTTGAAATCCAACGTAGAATCTCTCTTGCCAACAAGTGCTACTTTGGACTAAGTAGGCAACTGAGCAGTAAAGTCCTCTCTCGACGAACAAAACTAACACTCTACAAGACTCTCATCATGCCCGTCCGGACGTATGGCGCAGAAGCTTGGACGATGACAACATCCGATGAAGCGACGCTTGGAGTGTTCGAGAGAAAGATTCTGCGTAAGATTTTTGGACCTTTGCACGTTGGCAACGGCGAATATCGCAGACGATGGAACGATGAGCTGTATGAGCTTTACGACGACATAGACATAGCGCAGCGAATAAAGATCCAGCGGCTACGTTGGCTGGGTCATGTCGTCCGAATGGATACAAACGCTCCGGCTTTGAAAGTATTCGATGCGGTACCAGCTGGTGGTAGTAGAGGAAGAGGAAGGCCTCCTCTGCGTTGGAAAGATCAGGTGGAGAAGGACTTGGCTTCACTTGGTGTGTCCAATTGGCGCCGGTTAGCACGAGAAAGAAACGACTGGCGCGCTTTGTTAAACTCGGCCAAAATCGCGTAAGCGGTTATCGCGCCAATTAAGAAGAAGAAGAAGAAGGATTCCAATATTGTAAGTGTTAGTTAGAAATTAAAAAAAAAAAAATAAAATTCAGATCTAATAAAACTCTAAACAAGGCATATAAGCTAAATACCTTTTATAACGGCTTTAGTAAGTTGCTTACATATTTATTAAGAAAAAACAATAATTGGCATTTTGCGGCACTTCCAACCTTAATTACTACACATCCAAATATAAACAACAAAAACACAAGAAAAGTGTGTCGCTGTTGCAAGCATGTTATTTTTGTTGACAACTCCTAATTTGTTGCTGTCTCTATAAAATCTTAAAATAAAATAAATAAATACTTCACTCAACTACGTCTGCTTTACGATTTTCCTCTGTGTGGCTTCGTGCCACTTTGGCCAGTCTATTTGCTTCGCTATCTGTCTACTTGTCTGTCTATTTGCCAGTTTCTCTAGTGTCTGTAAAGGCATCGTGTGCAGACAAGCGTGCAAATGTAATAAAATAGAAGCAAAATGAAATCGAGAAAACACAAAGTCTATTTTAAATTATCTAGGGCTTCTCTATAAGAATCAGCTGATTACAATTTACAGTGAGGGAAGCGTAAACATTTTTGTTATAGTTCAAATGCTTTCGGAGGCAATGTTCAGAGGTGAGTGGAAATGAATTTATACAAATCGCAGGTATCGGGTGTCTTTGTAAAAGCTTCAGAACTTAAAATTATAATACAAAACAGAAATGTTGTTGGAAGTAATATTTTTTTGGCATATCTCCGCCGCGGCTATGAGCTACATGCTCCATTCGATCTGCCTAATTTTGGCCGTATGGCCTCAATGGTGGCTGGAGTATTGCAACAAATCGATTGTTAAGCGCGCTGTATGGCAAGTTGCGCACCGATGATTCCGCCAGTGCTGTATGAACGTCGCGAACAAATTTATTTTTTTCAAAGTAAATTTACAAAATTTTGGAACATTGTTCTGGCGTTAAACGATTCATAATGACTTGCCACAACTTACTGAAGATAAAATGTCAACACAGTTTGCCATTCTCAGCTGTTACACCATAGTTATCGATAGCGATACTCCTCATGCAGCAAAAAAAAAAAACACCCTACATATACCTATGTAGTTATTCAATATTTAAAATTGCTCATGGGGATGTCGACTTGGCCACGGTTCGTTCGCTAGACGGCAGATTTTGAGGAGATTTTCAAGAGATTCAAGTGACGTACATACATATTATATATATGTATGTAAGAACCAAAACATTCGATAAATGTTTAGCCGAGGTAAAAATTTAAACAAATTCTTATCGTGAAATCATTTTTAGATTGGGATGCCTTCGAATAAGCAGACTTTACGTAATAGGAGTCTCTGGAAACCTCATAATATCCGGTGGCATTATTGGATTATTTGCAATTGAAGATGAAGCAAAGCTTACCAAAACCAATGTCTAAGTGTTCCGGAAAGATGGTGCAATAAGCCAAAGATTGGTTCGGCCAACGATTAATGACTTGAAGGCCGAGATGGATATGTTGGTTACATAGGCAAAAGTAGTAGAAAGTTGGTATTACTTTTGAATTTCATTATAAGCACTAAATGCCACAAGATTTAACACTTCATTAATGTGCATTTTTTATTTCATTTTATTTTTTTTTTACGAAGAGGATGCATCTTAAGCCGAACCCCGTCAGTGTGGGACTTTAACCCGAACGGTACAACCGTTAAGTATGGGTCGGAAGGAGGTTTGAGTACTAAACTGAACGTCCGTTAATGTCCTGATGCAATACGTCGAAAGTAGTACCTGCTTGTAACCACCCACTGTTTAGGTCATTTGATGAGAGAGCCGCCCCGGTCGTAACAGTACTCCCCCACCCACCATGGCTCTGTCCATACCGTAGAAAGGTAAGTTTCTAGGTCCGATATCTTCGCTCTGCCTTCATCCACGTAAATCAACCGAGTCCTACGGCACAACCGTAAGTTACTACATCGCAGGAAAAGCGTAGACTATTAGACTATAGCACTTCAGCTGTTTAGTGCTATGCTTTCGCTTTTTCGCCTTCTCTTCATTTGGCTCAAATCACACGCTGACAATTTTTTAATACAATCCCATACTTCTATAGATTGTCGCATGTGTGGAACAACATTGTCCGGTGTTAATGGCTCTACTATTTTGATTTCCAGAAGCTCTCGTTCTTTACCATATCTTTGGCAGTAAAAGAGTATATGCTCCACATTTTCATTTGCCTTGGCACAAAATGAACATATAACTCCATCATCATGGCCATACTTGTGGAGATATTCTCTTAAACAAGCATGTCCTGTCAGAGACTGCGTCACATAAAAGTCGACATTACCATGTATTCTATCGACCCATGCCTGCAGATTTCTAATCAGTCGATGTGTCCATCTCCCTTTGGCTATTATATCCCAACGTCTTTGCCATTTAGATAGGCTCTTGTATCTTTTTTCTTTGTGCTCCTCAGCTATTAACGACCTGCCAAGGCTTCGGCTTTTGTCATATATTCTCTTACTTTTCAGAGCCATTATATCTGGAGGTATTATGCCAGAAATTACCCCGATAGCTTCATGGGATACAGTGCGAAAAGCGCTTGCGACTCTAATAGCGCTCAGTCGAAACAGAGATTTTGTAATCTTGCCGTATGTTTCGTATTCCAACGATTGTCTCCACACAGGTTCAGCACACATTACAATGGATTGGGTAACTTTTACCAGTAGCAGCCTTCTGTTCTGACTTGGCCCGCCTATGTTAGCCTTTATTTGAGATAGCGCCGTATTTACCAGTGCTGCTTTCACACAAGCTTTTTTCAATGTACGCTTTGAAGTTTAAGCGTGCATCAAGCATGACTCCCAAGTATTTCAAATACGGTTGGGTGTTGATGTTATGCCCGTATATGCTTAGTGCGATGTTCTGAATTTTTTTCTGCTTGTGATCAAAACAGCTCCAGTTTTTTGGCCAGCAATCTGTAGGTTTGACGGTGCAAGCCAGTTTTTTTAGTTTGCAAACTGTTGCTCTACATACCTATAACCTCAATTTGCTTAGGCTCTTTTGCCAACGCAATATCGTCCACGTAACCGATTAATTGGGCTGCTTTTGGTATGGGAATGCGGAGGATACCGTCGTAACCCAGCACGGAGCTTTGTGATACTCCCCTAGTTACTCTATATTGCTTAACTCCTTCGTCTGTGTCATAGAGTAGTATTCTATCAGATAGGTAGCTTTTTATCAAACACAAAAGGTATGGCAGCGTTTCTAAGTTTCCTAAAGCTTATACTATGTGGGACCAGCATGCAGAGTTAAAGGCATTTTTTAGGTCAAATGTTATAACGGCGCAATACTCCTTGGTAACATGCATCCATCTTGTTCCTTTAATGGCATTTTCCGCTATTGATAAAAGCTTTTTACTTGCATCAATAGTGGAGCGCCCCCTGCGGAAACCATATAGGTTGTCGGACACAAGCCTTCTTTTTCACTAAGGTGCTGCTCCAAATGATCAGCAGTAAGCCGTTCTAAAATTTTGCCCCCCGTATCGTTCATACAGAGTGGTTGATATGAGCTTAGTTGGCCCGGCGTCTTATTAGGTTTCGGAAAACACCATCTCGAAAACACTTTTGATATGTCTCCGTGAAGGTTTACGTGTTCTTTCAGTGCAAGTGTGAGAGCTCCATTAGGTATTCCATCTAGTCCTGGAACTTTAGCGTTTCCAAAACGACCCAAGGCTATATTTACCTCTGTTTCCGTGACTGCAGGTATATCTGTAATAAATGATGCGCCTGCTGTTAGTCGGTATTCTTGCTAATCTTCTTGCCTTGGGAAAGGGGTTTCCACAACCTTTTTTAAGATAATGTGCATGTGTGTGTGTAATTTTTCTTTAAAAGTTACTTTTGCATTAAAGTCGAAACTCAATTTCATTTCATTTCTAAAATGCTTCATACGCATAGACGATGGGTTTATGGATGATGTCGATTCGATAATTCACGGGGTTCGATGACCGCTGGGACCTCTGACACATGAAATGATGGAAAAACTTGTTTCTAATAGCCATCGCTTTTTGCCGAACTATAGTCTGAGTGTATTATTGCCTTAAAAAAAGTTTCTTATAAAAATATATTAAAATGACGTGTCATCAAACTGTAGCTACCACGATTTGTGGAACAACTCTAGACGGACAGCACAATTTTTGATGCGGCTCTGTATTGTTTAACAATGTGTGTAGACGCCAATTTTAAGTATCTGTTAATAGAAAATCGTCGATTTAAAATATATTTTTTATAGGTTTTTAAACTTTCAAAAAACCTTTAAGATTTGACCCAAGGCTTCGATATGTGTGCGAACCAATAAAAATTTAATGTTATCGATCAGTATCTATCTGGTATTATAGTTGTGCATGCGTATGCGACCACTCGTCAATGAATTGTATGTATGAAAAGAGTTAATAATACTGCGAACACTAATACACAACTTTCGCTTTTATCACCAGGGGCAGGATACTTGATTGAGCGCCGAACATCTCTTTACCCACTCTCATTATCGTTATCGTTGCTTTCACGATTTTATTTCCATTGTTACGGATTTAATTGTTGTTCTTGTTTGGTTACGACGTGTTACGTTGACATGTTTTCCACTGCGAACCTTGTTTTGTTTTCAGCAGCAAATGATTTATGACAACAAGTCGACATTTTTAATGATGCACACATCCCAACGAGTGAAATCAGTATTGACAGCGGGTGATAGCACAGCAACAACAACGGGGGCGGAACTGATGTAGAAAAGTGAAGCACATTTGGCAGGTCGAACATGAAGAGCAGGAAGAGAAGAGCGGTACACCCAGAGGTTATAAAAACTTAATGCATAATTTTAAAAGAACTGCGACCGAAATGCAAGTAAAAGCTACATTGACAGCGAACTTTAATGACACATTTTTAAGGAAAACTGGCTTTGGCATCAAAGTAATTCGCAGTGCCTCTTTGAACTCAAATGAAATAAATATATTTATTTTGCACTAAAGTAAATATAATAATTAGGAAGTTATTTCCAACGAACAAAAATCAAATCAGCAGATATAAAAACTGCAAATAAAAACAATTTAAAAGGAATTAAAAACAACTCACAAAACGGCAAAAGATAGTAAATTCAATGAAAAATAGAGAATATACAATAAAAGAATTAAAAAAAATAAAAAGAAAAAAACTAAAACTGAATGAAAAAATATGTAAAAAATCAATAAATTCAAAAAAATTAAAGTAAAAAAAAAAATTGATAATACACAATTCAATAAAAGAAATAAGTACGGAAAAACTAAAAATGCAACGAAAAAAAATAAACAAAATAAAGTAAAATAAAAAGTAATTCAATTGGGTAAAATATATTGTGTATGGGAATGAGTACGGATTCCTATGACGAAAAATTCTAGTTCCAATGACTTGATTCATTCATTGAGGAAGTTTGCGATGCTCATGTAAGAAGTGAGCCGCTCCCCAATAAGGGCTGAGTGCATGGATCGGAACAAATGGTAATCCGAAGGTGCAATGTCTGGAGAATACGGCGAGTGAGGCAGGATTTCCCAATTCAGTCCCTCTAAATATTTCTGGAACGAGTTAGCAACGTGTCGCCTGGCGTTGTCATGCAGCAAAATTAATTTAGCATTTCTACCGTCCCATTCCGGCCGCTTTTCTTTGAGAGCTCGATTCAAACGCATTAAGTCAATAAGGATCGCCAGTGATGGTTTCAGATGGTTTAAGAAGTTCATAATAGATGACACCCTTCTGATCCCACCAGATGCACAACATACATTTTGAAGCATGAATAATTTTTTTTCGCTGTTGCTGGACCTGACCAGGTTCCTACATTTTCAACGCTTAGGGTTATCACAATAGATCCACTTTGCATCGCCCCTTTCGTCACTAGTGAGAATGCGATGCCGTTCGAGAAGCATCTCACACATCACCAAACATCTCTCTATATCCCTCTCCTTCAATTGATGTGACACCCAGTAACCTGCTTTCTGGACCATTCCCATCGCGTGCAAACGATTACCGACGGTTGATCTGTCAACATCCAATTCTTTAGACACTTAGACATATCATCAAGGTTTCGACATGTGCCTTCATCCAATAATTGTTGTAGTGGAGTATCTTCGAATTTTTTCGGTGCCCCTTCGCCGTTCAATCTTTATCACTCATGTCGAAAATGGCACTTTAGAAGCGTCGAAACCACTCTTTACAAGTTATATTTGATGGAGTGTGATTACCATAAATATTGATCAATAAACGACACGTTTAGCTGCAGTTTTCTTTAAAAGGTAGTAATGAAGCATAGCTTCTCGCAAATGCTGTTTCTTCGGGTCGAACGTAGACGTCAGATTAAAAAGGATCTTTACGTTTCAAACGAATGTCAACTACTGCGATCGAGACCTCACATATACACCTTTAAATCACCAGTATATTACTAGAGAGAACACAAAACGAATATCAGCGACGACACCTCTTTTACGAGGGCGGAAATTTATTCCCATACCCAATAATAAGATAAAATTAAAAAATAAGGCAAAATAAATTAAGATAAAGTAAAAATAGAAAAAGCTAGATGAAACGATGAAAAAAATATTTCAACTTGAACGTAAGTGAAATAATAAAAATGTTTTCTTTTAATGCTCATATTGTTTCGTGCAAATACATATGTATATATGTAAACTGTTTATCGGTAAAATTTGTCAAGAAAAATAAGTGCAAAACTATAATAAAATACTAAGAAGAAGAAGAAGAAGAAGAAGAAGAAGGAGAAGAAAAATGTAGGAAGTGGAGCACTATGACTCAATGGAATTTCATCATCATCATCTTGGCTTTACAGTCTTGCTTCCTCTACAATATGCCTCTATTCTTCTCGACAGTCCGCTCTCGCTCTGTGTTGTGAGAATTCAGACTGCTCGAAATTTGCTTCATATTTGATTCAGGATTTTTAAGCAAAAGAATATTGCAATGCAAAATTTGAGAGCGCTCCTCTCGCACTTTATTTCAAAGTGGATACTACGACCATGCACATATTAAAATTATTATTATTTTTTGAATTATTCCTTTTACCAAATACTATCTGATACTTTTATGCATCAGCTACTGAAATTAAATAGCGATTCACCTGCAAAATAAATTAATATACGAAAATGAAAATGAAACAGAAAAATTGCAGCAATAAACCAACTCATGGAAACTAATAATCGAACTCAAAATTCAAATTGAAACAGAAGTAGCAATAAATTAACTTTTTAAAACAACAAACAAGACGAAAATTCGTTTAAAATTTTCAGTTCTGCAAATCGGCAACATCGAATTAAACCAAATGCAAGCAACAAGTTTAATATTTCAGCTATTGGACACCAGCTAAATGAAAATAAATATTTATACAGCACACAAATACTCACTCAAGCGCATATGTATGAGTATAGACGTAACGAAACTGCCACACAAGAAAAATCTGAATTACTGAAAATACTAGACTAGTCAATTCGAAGTCACTGATTTTACTATCGGAACTTTTTAACCCTTTACACTCGAGACCGTTGCCACGCGGACTAACCAGCAACTCGAAGCGTTTCGTAGCGTTTTTGGTGGATTTATTAACTCCAACTTAAAATGATTACTCACATAAAGTAACACTTAACGCTTCTTTATTTTAGTATTCAATACATATTTACATCTGTTCGAAGATAATTTTTTAAGGGGACAGATACCCGTAAACGGCCATATTTTCCCTGACTTTGATTAAAATTATTTAAAATGAAAAGTCAATATATTTTTTTCAAAATTTTCAAAACAGTTTATTTATACATGCAAATAATATAAAAAATGTTTTTTATTTTATTTTTGTCATTAAAAATGGCGGTTGTACACTCAATTCTTCCAGGAAGGTCACAAGAGGGCTTCTCACTCGGCGGGCATTGTAGCTTCGGCGTCAGTGACCGGAATACAAAAAACCAAAAACTTTTTTGTTTATTACTGTCATAATTTTCCTACTATTTTTGCTTATTATATTCACATAGAAAGTAATATCATAAAAAAGAAAAAAAATTTCAGGGAAATCCATCAATAACTTTTCGAGTTCTCGTGTACGCCAATTCGAAAAATATAGTTTTGAGAAAAACGCGTGTAAAGTTTGAATACAACGTAACCTCGGAGAGGCTCGAACGCAAATAATAGAGTCGTCACGGTTGACGATCTAAATATCATATACAATTTTTTTGACATATTCGTAAAGGATTATATTAACATTTTATGAAAAAAAAACTGTATTCTCGAAGTTTTACAGGTATCTGTCCCCTTAAACATTAGACTTTTTAATTTTTCTTTGTAAAATAGTTGTATAAACTTAAGCAGTTTACACAGCGCATCAAAATGGCGAGCGAGACTCATTTCTCGAGTACAAAGGGTTAAGTAATGTTTCGAAAATTTGTATAGAGTTCATTCAGACTCGACCAAAAAAAGTTTATAAATTATCTTAAAAATA
Source organism: Anastrepha obliqua (assembly GCF_027943255.1). Classification (NCBI taxonomy): domain Eukaryota; kingdom Metazoa; phylum Arthropoda; class Insecta; order Diptera; family Tephritidae; genus Anastrepha; species Anastrepha obliqua. The sequence continues at coordinate 79,604,260 of NC_072894.1, forward strand.
AGCTCTAATTTGTTACATTTTTTTTTTTCAAATAAAATGTCTCACAATAATTGAACTGAGTTCGATCAGTAGTAGTAGATTTTCCTACAAGGCATGTTCGGGATCACATACGATTATTGCAGTAAAGGTTTGTGGAGCAACGCTGTTGGAATATATCCGTTAATTGCATACACTTGCAAATGTATGTACCTATGTGTGTATGTTTAACCGTATTTGGAATATAATTCTAATAAATACGCACAAGCAAAAAAATTCAACAGATTTATGTATAGACAACAAACGAGTGCCAAATAACATTTGGAGTTCTTTGTGAAATTCAACTGCAGGGTCTAAGCATACTTATGTATGTATGTACATAGTAGGAAAATTTCAACAGAATATGCGGGGATGCATAAATTGTATGCCTTTGTATTATGAATAATATTGATGAAATTCGAGAAAGATACAAAAATAAAGATAAAAATACAAAGGGAAAAAAACGATAATATTATTACAAATTTTATAAAGTGGATGATTCCTAAGCAAATTGTTTTTAAATTTTTCAAAAAACTTTAAAATAAAATTTTGAATTGGGAGTATTTTCTAATTATAAATTTGAGTAGAAGCTGATAAAAAATTTAAAAGCTTTCATATCCCAGTGTACCTATGTTTCAATGCGGCTTTAATTAAAAGTAAGCAACATAAATCCTGTCACTTTTGCTCGGCACTTGAGTAAAGCAAGATATTTTAAGATTATATAAGATTAAAAAATACTTACATATGTAACTCCGCTCAAAATAACTATGCCTTGGCGGCTAAGAAGACAAACTGTTGTTTCCAAATGAAAATTTACTTTGGAAAAAAAAAAATTGTTCGCGAAGTTCATAGAACTCTGGTAGAATCATCGGTACTTAATTCCTTCGAAATCAGGAGAGAGCTGCCATAACATTGAATGGCTAGCGCTACTGGCTCATATTGATTGAAATTTTCTTTCCAAAATTAATCAGCTAAACATCGACGCCAATTGCTTCCAACAAGACCAACGGACATGCCGGTGGCAAATTGACATACAGCACACTTGACAATCGACTTCTTGGAAAAAGTAGACACAAAAAAGAATAGAAAAATAGATAGAAATAGACTGGCGGACATACAGTACCTGGCTATTGAATTATGACCGATGATAAAAATTACATATTTATGGCTTTGAGAGCGAATAAAAAGCGAATGGTTTTAAAGCATTTAAAAAAGTTTAGATATTTTTTTTAATTAAAAGCTTCTTGACATTCTTAAGGCATGTCTGGTATATTTCCCATGCTTCGTAAAAATTAGCAATCCTGAATGTCTCGGTATCGTCGACAAATAATTCCGGGATTTTGGCATTTAAAAAATACCGGAATCCCGGCATAGACATTCCGAGTACAGACAGAATGGTTCCACAATAGGATAGATAGAAACTGTGTACGTTACGTTTGAATTGTAGATTTATAAATTTCGAAACTTCTTTTTTGCTTCCTTTATACGTAATAACATCCTAAATCACTAAAAAAACAGTTCTGGCGGTATAAAAGATGTAAAATTTTAATTTAAATTTCAGGCATAAAACTGTAATTTTCTGTATAAAATAAATTTAGCAATAAAACGTTGTGATGGCTTTTAAAGTATTTCCACGCAACCACAATGTAGATAATGGCATTTAAATTACGCTATTACTTACTCAAACACGCACTTATAATGTGGGCGCATGCGCACATCATTTAAGTGTTAAGTGTGCACAATCAAAATCAAGCGCGCCGGCTGTCAAAGTGCGCCCTTCATCCGCTCAGTAGCACTTTGCTGCCAAATAGCCACAAGCAATCAACGGGCCATATAAAAACAAACACAAACACATGCACGCACACTCACCACGTATTAGTGCTACGGTAGTAGTGGGCGTAAAATGAAGAAAAGCAAGCTTTCGCCCGCAGCTACTCATAAATTTGACCCATTTAACAATTGGTTGTGGCAAATAAAAGTGATTTTAGTATACCAGCCAATTTTTTTTTGAACCTCAAACACACAAGTTACACTCACCCGCCCACAGATACCAACACACATCCGCGTATGTAGGTGAACAGGTAAATATAACTATCAGCTGCCGCAACTTCCGCAAGTGGCACACCATAAATTTAGTGGCTTTGCCGCCCAAAGGCTACCGTTTCGAGTGTTGCGCATTGCATATCGCTGCACGTTCAACTAGAAGCTTCTTTTTTGCTACCTTTATGCAGCATGAACAGATTTTAAAAGGCGAAGGACAGTGGTTCCGGGCGATTTATGAGCAATGAAAAATATCAAAGGGCTGTTTTGGTTTTCAAAGATTGGACACATACATATGAACATGTTTAAGTATTTGTGTTGCCCAGAAATTACAAAAAGAAACAAAAAACCAAGAAAATTAAAGCAAGCACCTGCAGCAAACCGTTTGTACACAAAGTTGGTTTCGTATGGGTACAAAAATTAACTTATGAGCATTTTTTTTTTAGTTTAAATTGTACGCAGCTGCTGTCTATGTATTGAATCGCAATTCGCTGGTTAAGCTAAGATGCTGTGCTATGCATAATAAACAGCTTTTGGCTCAAACAAAAATTTTTGCGGCACATAAAATTTACTTAACCATTGCTTTGACAACAGCAGGATATTCTTCAAAGGTGATAAGGAAATATTGCTGAAGTGAAAGTCCTTGATGGAATATAAATTCAGTTCATTCCGGTCACGTGGAACTGCCTTTGGCTCACTTAGAGACTGGCTCACTCACAAATCTTACTAACAATGCAAGCTGCTACAGTTTTTTGAACTCAGCTGAACAAACTCTTGAGATCGAGTAAATCAAATCTTATATAAAACACGCACTCTGTACTCAGTAAATTAAAAAACGTATTTATGATTTCCAAAGTAGCCAATCTAAAATCGTCATCAGTAAAAATTTCAAGGGTTTGTGAAATGTTGTAAAACTTTACAAAGTTGTTTTTACAGCAATCTTTATGCAGGTAGCCACAATGAACCGCTGAGCAGCCAGGCGCATTTACCAAGTGAAGAGTGAAAAGATATCTGTCGCAGCCGGACTTAATGAGTGTCTTTAGATGGCATAATGGAGAGGCCTGTAAAACAGAAAAGAAACAATAAGAAAGGGGAAGGAGTAATCAATTATTTTCGCGGTAGATGACTGTAGGGATCGATATCACGTAAAGTATCGATCAAACAATTTAAGGTTTTTGTCAGTTGATATTTCACACTAACCAAATTGTTTTGCACTTCATTCAGTTGAGACTTACAGGAGTGGCAATGGAAGTCAAGAAAAACAAAATTCGGTACATTTTCTTTGATTAAGGCGAAAATGCCAGCCAGGCCTCTGAAATTGTGAATGGTGTTTATGGTGTGCCGATACTGTAAAAGATAATAGCGTACAAATTTGGTTTCGTCTATTCCGTTCAGGCATTTCTGATGTTAAAGGAGCATCTCGCACAGGTAGGCCTCTCGTCGAAATTTCGATAAAATCACATAAATAACCGAAGTTGACCGGTAGGTTAGTCGCCGTAGCATCGCCCAAAAGCTAAAGTTTATAACCATTTGCGCAAGGATTTTATGCAGAAATAATGGATTTCTTTTCAAAATTGGATTTAAAAAGGATTAAAAACATCCACATGGACTTAAGATATCATATTATAAGAGTTATTCATTGAAGAATTTATATATATAAAAATGAAATGATGTTCGTTTGTACGCATTTTTTTGGGCCGATACGAGGCCAATTTTATTCGTTCTTTTTTCATATTATAGGGATCCACTAGGGGAAGGTTTTTAGCAAAAAAAAAATTTCTTTTAAAAAAAAGAAAAAATCAAAATATTGTACAAAACAAAACTTGCTCGATTCTTAGATTAAAGTAAGTTTCGAATCGACATTCATTTTATGTGTACAACTTTTTTTGAATTTTTCGTTATTGTATACAGAAATTTCAAATGATTCGAATGAAAATTTTTTTTTTGTTTTTTATTTCTTCCATAAAATATTACACCTGTCGTTAGACAATAAGTAATTTGATTTACAAAAAGATGGAATGAGAGTGATATTGAAGGGCCAATGCCCCCAAGCTCATTTAGAAGAAATATATACATATTATTTAAAAACAAAGTGGTTAACAAACAATGACATATACGATTAGTTGACAATTGATTACAAGGATTTTGCAAGATCTGTTGGTGTTTGACGGTTAAGCCGACTTTGGGCAGATTTTTCTTTATTTGGTAGTCTTCTCATCATAGGATTTGTATGCGTTAATAGTCTATTTATGTGTCTTCTGCTAGCGCTTTGTATTGTTTCATCAATAGTATCGATGTCAAGGTCGCGGTGAATATCTGCGTGAGGTATGTACCAAGGTGCATTAGTTAAGGTCCTAAGTATTTATGAAAATAATGTTTCAATTCAATTGAGCAATGCTTTCTTTGACCAATTATATATGGAAATGAATGCGTTTGCAAACGATGTTTTCGGCTATGAACAAATGTTGGAATCGAATGAAAAAGGAAAGAAACGCGAAATGATAAAAAAAATTCTTGGAAAATTTAAAATGAATGGTGCTTCATTGGAAAAATTCAAAGGTAATAAGAACATACACAAGATAAAGTTAGAATTCGAATTTTTAGATTTAATTTGTTTATTTCTCATTTTTTCAGAAGTACACCACACAACAACTCATTCCAACTCTGATTTTGAAATCCTGTTGGAATTGGTGATCGATAATTTTGTCACTATAATGGTCAATGGAAATTTGCGTGTATCAGACCCTGCATATTATTTACCATATCAACTTTTTATGGAACATATGGACCAAATGAACACAAAAAAATAATTTAGTTTTGTTTTGATTTTTTGCAACATTTTGGTTTTCAGTTAATATTGTACAATAAAAACAATACTGTTCTTTCGTGAACACAAAATTCTAAATTTATTACGTTGTTTGTTTAGAATTTTTTTAGAAAAAAACTAAATTTTTTGGTTTTGAGGAAATTTGTTTATTGTTGCTATTTGTGAAAGCGTAGATATTTGTAAGTATTTGACTATAATCCTAAAAGTTAATGGAATACCACTATGACACATAGAAAAAATTTTTTCAAAGGGGTGTTTTTCGAAAATTATAAAAAAAATTGTTTTCAAACATTTTGAAGAAATAAAGTAAAATAAAAAAATTTCGAAAGCATGAAATTTTTTCAAAACCAAATTTTCCTCAAAAAGATAAAAGAAATTTCTTCGAAGAGGTGTTTTTCTAAAATTACAAAAAAAAAAATTTCAAAAATTTTAAACAAATAAAATAAAATAAAACTTTTTCAAGGGTATGAAATTTTTTCAAAACAAAATTTTTTGAAAACCAAACAAAATTTAAAAAAAAAATGGTGTTTTCAAAGCATTTCATATTCCACTATTAATAGAGAATACATTTTTTCGAGGGGGTGTTTTTCAAAGCGGAAAAAAATCTTTTTTAACAAATCAATTTAAACTTTTACAATACAAAAGTATGAAATTTTTTCAAGAACAAAATTTTCTCAAAAACGTTAAATTAAAAAAAAATAGTTTTTTCAAAATATTTAATTTTCAGCAATTAACTGAGAAGAAATTTGTTAGAGCGAAGTGTTTTTCAAAACTTCAAAAAACACTTTTTAACCAAAAAAAATAAACCTTTTTTCAAAAACAACAGGAATGATAACATTGCCTAACAATTTCTGCACTTTTGCACAGTCTAAAGAGGCATTGATACAGAGTGTATTTCCAAACATAGTTCAACATTACAAAAACCATGATTGACTCAGCGAAAGAGCAATTTTAGCTGGGAAAAATAAGGACGTCAATGATATAAATTCAGCTATTTTAGATCAAATACCTGGTGACATAGTTGCGTATAAGTCAATGGACACTATTACTGATCAAGATGAGGTCGTAAATTATCCAACTGAATTCTTAAACTCACTCAATTTGCCAGGCTTACCACCTCATAATTTACGATTAAAAATTGGATCACCGATTTTTATGGTGCGCAATAGTAATGTGCCCCGACTTTGCAACGGTACCAGACTCGCTGTGAAGAAGCTAATGGGTAACGTTATCGAAGCAACAATTTTGAAAGGGAAGTACAAAGGAGAAGACATTTTGATACCCTGAATTCCACTGATTCCGGCGGATTTACCATTCGATTTCAAACGTTTGCAGTTCCCTATTCGCCTTGCCTTCGCTATGAGAATTAATAAGGCGCAAGGACATCTCTACAAATGTGCGGTATTAATTTAGAATACCCAATTTTTTCTCATGGACAATTGTATGTAGCTTGCTCACGAGTTGGCAAACCATCGTCATTATTCACGCGAAAGATGAAAAAACCAAAAACGTTGTCTACCAAAAAGTGTTACAATAAAGTTCGAATGAAATTGTATCAAAGAATTTGCTTTGTTTCGTATTAATTTTATTCTCTTTCAGCAAATCATTGGATTTATCGTCTAGCGAAGCGGGCGAGGGTACGCTAGTATCCTATAAATGCGAAAGAGCGATGGGAAACTCCCAATTCGATTGTAGAGATGGACTACGAACATCCGGGGCGTTGCTTTGCATTCAGCTTTTATTTCAGAGCTAAAAGGACGTCCGAAAAGATGTATTCCTATGGTTTAAAGATTAGGAAAAATCTTGCAATACCTTTAAACATGACAAGTTTATAGAAATTCTTCAATCTGTGAGAATAGGTGGTAAAGAGATGCGTTCCATTACAAGCTTATATTGGCCCAAACTGCTTATGCAATTGATGGTGATGCTCTATTTCGCCAGTGGTGAGGTGCTCCCTGCTATTCAGCCTATACTCTGACAGGATGTGTCAAGAGTGAATGGTGAGTTTATAAACAGCACATAACATGGAGAGGACATTACTATTATAGCTGATAGTTTTGCAGGACTACAAGAACTGGTAACTAAAGTTAACCAATGTAGTGAAGCGTTCGGACTGCATATCAATACCAAGAAATCGAAGTATCTGAATGTTAGAAGGAAAAATGTTTATAGTAACAGAAATATACACATACCTATATATGTCTTATTGTACTATATGAAGCTTTGGAATGGTGGCTTAAAACAAATCAAACTACTGCAAACTACAAAGGCTGGCGTGCCTAAGCATAACAGGAGTCATAAGAATTACCCCAACTGCTGGCATGGAAGTGCTTTTAAATTTACAACCACTACATTTAGCAATACAAGAGGAAGCTACTATGCAAGCACTCTTTTCACATGAAAGAAAAACTTAAGCCAGGAGATCTTACTGAACACGTCAATATCTTTAACAGGGTACAACATGCAGTAAGCGTAACCCAAGTGAATGAGAACACGGAACCCGTACCCAATTTTACAAAGAGATACAAGGTTATCTTGCCATCTAGGGAAGAGTGAAACACGAACCCAACATGGATAAATGATGGCTTACAAAAATGATAAGCACACTATGGTTCAAAACCACTCCAAGGAGTAGGAGCTGGAATAGTAGGGCCTAGAGCACACAAACCCCTAACACTAAGTACAGATACCACAATTTTCCATGCGCAGCTCTTCGCCATATGGAAACAGTGGAAATCATATTTAAAAGAGGGTTCGAGAAAGTAAAAATTAAAATACTTTCGGACTGCCAATCGGTTCCCAAAGCCTTGAATAGGCAAATCAAAAGTCCTAATAGAGTATAACAATGCACTCAACAAACTGGCCACTCATTATCAGGTCTCACTGATTTGAGCACCAGGACACGGGTGGCACAAAGGTAATGAGAAGGCAGACTTGTATGCCAAAAAATCCAGATCTGGATCCAGACTAAAATCAGGGAGCACTGAAATGGCACAAGCGGCCTTAATCACTTTAAAAAGTTTTTGAACTTCAATGCCAACAGAACAAAATCTACTCTAACCCTAGATAAAAAGGGCCTCAGATTACTGTGTGGAGCACTTACAGGTCACTTTGCCTGTAATAAACACTTTAACACACTAGGGTTATCTCGTACAAGCAGGTTCTGCTGCGATCAAGAGGAGTCTATGGAACACTTAATCACCAACTGTGAGGCATTAGGCCAAAAGAGACACGAATCCTGGGCTCGTACCAACTAGAGGAGGAAGACCTACTATTGCTCCCTCTTAAGAAGCTGGTTCGAGTCCTCGGTATACAAAATAATTATAATTCATTAATTAGGAGCGCACAAATGATCAAGCTGGTCGCAGTGCATAGAGGCCTTAGCCGAACCCGCCCAACCATTACAATACCATTATCATTACATGTCAACGACCGCCGTAGTAATCGGGTGGTACGTGACTGCCGTTCGGCGAGTTGAAGTTGGAATCTCGGTGAAGCAACAAAATGAAGAAAAAGTTGTTCCTAATAGCAGTCGCCCTTGGCGGGCAGTGGCAAGCCTCTGAGTATATTTCTGCCATGAAAAAGCTCCTCATAAAAAAACGCCCTCCATTTGAGGAACAACATCAACACGCACGTCACAAAGAGGAAGACGAGCTCGGCCAAACACCCAAAGAGGGCGTAAGCGCCAATTATATATGTTATTATATCTATTATGTATATACATATGTCAACAATGCGACCATTGAAGGGTTAAAAATTTTAGGTATCTGGGAATTAACCTAAATTAAACTTGGAAATGTAAGACAAATATAAAATGCAGAGTAGAAATAACACGCAATGTTTTTTTCCGTATATAAAAAGATAATAACCAGCCACGACCATTGCCTCAAAACCGAAATACGATATGTAAAATGCTATGTTTGGTCGGTACTTCTCTATGCCATGCAAGCTTTGACCCTTAACGTAGCAGCTATAAACAAGCTTGAAACATTCGAGTTATGGATATATCGACGAGTTCTAAAAATACCGTGGATAGATCTTCTTCTTCTTGTTTGGCACGATAACCGCTTACGCGAGTATAAAAAACCGACACAAGAGATGGCGCAGTGCTGAAAGCGTCCTTTATATTGTGATGCATGGGACTTATATCAAACGCCAACTTTTGCTGCTAATCTTATCAACTGAGACCAAAATGAAGTCGACAATCGAGCAGAAATGGCTGCAAGTGGTAGATGGGAAGGGTACTGCTCAATCAAGGGAGAAGACATATCTTAAGCGCTAGAAGCTCATACCATAGACATTGAATGAAAGGTTCATCTAGCAGTACCAATCCTGACATCAAACGGTTATCACCCTTTCAAATGTCTAATTAATAGTGATAAGGCTGGGCTTGCGAAAGGCTTTTTTAAAAACTGGACGTCTTCAAACGAGGAATGATCAAATTAACATTAAAATGGAAAATGTTATTGAATAAAGCAACGCATATTTGACCGTAATCTGGTAGTTCTAACTATAATTCAAATTAAAATTTTTTACTTGACTTCACACAGATAGAATGTACAATCAACAGACTAAAATAGGGCTCTTGTATTGGTGTATTGTGTATATAATTTATAACTACCATCCTGGCAAAGCAGGGAGCGAGCTTAAACTCTTCGCTATATTCCTGTATAAGTCACTCTTGCCCGATATGATGTTTCATTTTCAAAGAAAAATGCACCAGTGAAGCAAACGTTCTAAAATCCGCAGCACACCGTCACTCCCTGAAGATGCACTGGCTTCTCGACTATTCCCTGCGGGTTTTGCGATATTTAGATAAGGCAGCTTGGTGTTTTAACATAGCCGTCGAGCTCAAAAAATATGATTTTGTCTTATTTTAAATAAACGTACATTTGGGCTAAACAACACTTTAGAAATAAGTATGCAATATTTTCCAACGTTGTTTAAGTATTACGCTGTAAGATCTCCAGCAGGAAAAGCTGTCCCTGTGCGATAAAATATGATCATAAGACATATATGGACCGCGCTGTGCTTACACTAATTAAATATAGTAAATGCATTATTCTACTTCTTTCGGCCCCACCAAGTAGCTTTACCTTTCGGAGTATCGCCACAGAGTTTGAGGTAGGTCGTCTGACCTTTGTCGATTACTGGTTATCGGCTGCACTAGCTGTCGGCTAGTTAAGCTGCTTTAAAGGGACCATTTTCAGAGTTAAGTAAAATGTTAAGGAAAACCATATCTATGCCTGCTGTAAGCCCGCGTAATTTTGCGCGAGAAGCAGCTGTGCGTCTTGGTTGCGAGATCACTTTATAGAATCTAGATAATTTTTGCCGACAAATAATCTATTTTTGCGCTTGAGTTTAAGATATTTAGTTATTTTATTATAAAGTTTTTTATTATTGTATTAATTTTATTAATTATACTTAGCTATTGCTTATAAGTGTTGCACAATTGCACTTAGTGAATATTTTATTTATTTAATATAATGAAATATACTTATAAATAAATATATTACATATTTGTGGCAGCACTAACAACAATGCCTTCAGCTGCTTAGTGTATATAATAGATGCTACTATATTAGTATTAGTATAAATAATTATAATTTGTATAACCAAAATTAAATTTGATAGTTTAAGTTCATTAAATTTTGTTACATAATTTAGCTTTGCTGATATATTTGTATATTATTGAAATATTTTCTGCAGTAGGAGCTTTTAAAAGCTCTGATGGCGTGTTCTGGGCATGTATCCAGGATGTGTAGCGTAGATGTTGATGTGCTGTTACAATAAACGCAACCTGGATCGTAGCTTCTATTTAGAAGATGTTGGTGTGAAAGTGCACAATGTCCGAGGCGTAGTCTTGAGAAAACTTTGAGCGCTGGAATACTACATGTTGTAGGGTAGGTTGTTTTAGTTTTGTTAGGATTAATAAGGCGATACCGGTTATTGTAAGTGCTCCATAACTCTTTTTGTTGATTTTCTTTCATTTTGTAAACATAGCGTAATATATCATTTTTCTCGTTTGTCTCTACGTAGTAGCAGGGCATATGTGATACCTTTTTAGCTTCCTTATCGGCTACTTCGTTGCCGTGGGATACCGCAGTGGCTCGGTACCCACATTAGTTTTATTTTAGTCTTATATGCAATCAGGGTATCTCGAATACATAGTGAATATAATAGGCTATTAACAAGTGTAAACAAACTTACAAACAAGATTTCATTGAGGAACACTTTTCTTATATCACGAAAAATAAAATTGAAGAAAAAAAACATAAAAATTGAGTCACAAAAAATTTCGACACAAATGGAAGAGCAAGTAAGTAGATAAATGGCTATACCGCACAGTCAATCATGCAATTCCCAGAGCTTTCTCACCAAGAATACAGCCGATACTTCCACCTTGCATACACGCATACACACACATCTACGTACATATAACCTCAGCGAAGATTTGCAGTCCATCAAAGAAGCGCCTGAAGTAAAATTTGTGGCACAGCGAAAAAACATAAAATTAAATAAGGACGCTAGGCTATCAAAAAAGCAAAGCAAGGGAAAAGCAAACGAGAGTAAAGGCAAATGAAAATATAAAAAGAAAATGCGCCGAAGTGCATCACTGTGTGTGAGAGAATATTTCTTCGTAAATTTAAGTGCCTTATGTGTGTATATATGTACACACATATGTACCATATATAAGTGGATATGGCGTTCAGGTCGTAAATTCTGTTCAAAAACACTCGTAACGTATACGCCACCGGGCACCAATTGAGAAAAGAAGCGTAGCTGAAGTGAAACGATACGAATGCTAAAAGCACTCTTCGCCTGTCTATTATTTTAATACTTCACAGGCAAACTACATACATATATATGCATACTTGCATGGATATAATCCTTGGAGGCAGCATATAAAAAGCTAGCCAAGCAGTTGAAATCCATTTAAGCGTCCATCCAAACTTGCCGGATTTTTTTCAGTAAGTTGGTAAATACACACTTGCCCAAACAAAGACGGCTGAATTCCTCCATCTCAAAACCTACAACTCATTCGTTTTTGAAATTCACTGCAAGAGAGGTTCTTCAAACTGCAAAGATACTCGAATATAAAAAGGTCCAGGTCCAGGCGCACCGTCCGTATTCAAATTAGCCGTTGTCTATGCCACATCACCTTCTAATCCATTAATACCTCGCAAAGGAAACGTTTCCACAGATATGGAAGCAGCAAATAGTGGTACTAAGGCGTAAGTGCGGTACGCCTCCCATGGAACAGTCTAGCCACAGACTTATTTGCCTGCTGGACTCCGTAGGTAAAGTACAAAAGCCAATTAATTATAATCGTCTCAAGAGCGAGATCGAAGCAAGAACAGAAATAGACGGTCCTTTGCCCTCGCCATAGATATGGCTAAGAAAGTGGCACAAGATGCGTTATGTGGTACTCGATGGCCATAAGGATCCAAAGAGTGCTGCTGAATTTAAAACCTTAGCTGTGCTCAACACTGCAAACGGGGCGAAAATCCAGGGTGCAGTGAAAAGTGAATTTTCGGTGGACGACTTTAAAATATACCACCATCGCACAGTGCAGCCGATTCCCAAAAAGCTGGCCAAAAGTCGAAAAAAAAGTTTCTAGATAGAGTTTTTTTGTCTTTGGGTTGGCTACAGTAATGCCTTGAGTAGTGAAAACCGTTCATAGCAACGTCCTGTACCCTAAGTATCCTCTGTATTTTCAGTCGCAACGTGGCCTTCGTTTGAGCATCGTATTACTGTCGAGGAATAGTGAAAGTTGTACACATTTGAAAGATTTTGTAATGGAGTAAATTGAACAAAACCAAATGGAATCGTCTTCGGAAGGTTAGTAAAATACGAGAAATCTTTAGTACATATCAATACCTCGACACAAAATTTTTAGCTGCAGCAATACGTAGATACATTTTTTGCAATTTTTTTTATAAAATTTGAGTTTTCAAACTGTATAGTAATACAACGCCGTCATATGCTGCTTTGAAACCTATTAAAGGTTACTCAAAAAAGTAATGGTTACTGAATAAAACAAGATTCAGCTGCTACCACTTGCTACCTTGCGACCCCGAAAACATATAAATTTACATGCATCTTGATTATGTTCTTGAATATACGCTATTTCACGTGAGGGGGTGGCCAACAGGGGTGGAAGGGGCTGCATTTTCAAAATTTTAAGATCAAATTCGTAATTAGCGACCCTGAAAACATAAATTAACATGCATCTTGATTATGTTCTAGAATATACGCTATTTCACGTGAGGGGGTGGCCAATAGGGGTGGAAGGGGGTGGATTTTCAAAATTTTAAGATCAAATTCGTAATCAGCAACCCCGACAACCCCCGAGTAAGAAATTTTGAATCAATTACTTAATTTTTTGAGTTTTGGCCAGCTTTTCTGGAATCGGCCGCACTGTGCATCGGTTCAAACATGAACCAAATCCTGTATGGAACTACAGCGAAGGAAATGCAGGTAGTAGGAAGGAAATGCATATAGCTTTAGATGCAAACTTCGCGATATATTTGGACAACAATACACTCCTGAATTATTTGTGAAATTCATGCTACATAACAGCGAAAAATGGACGGCAGCTTGGAAAGTTATAGCAGAAATGATCAAAAGGCTAAGGACCCTCGAAGAGCACAGACCTAGGAGAGCCAACGAACTCCTCGTTCTTCCCTATGAAGTAATGAATGATGGAAGTCACGCAGGCAGAGGAGTTCCGCAAAATGACTGGTCTTATAGCACCACTTGAGCGTAGCCTGCTACCACAACGCCCCTGAAAAACTCGAATTGAAAACCCATACATGTACATACATACACAAACAGTTGCAGCCTCGTACACATGCATGGATCAAAGGATTCAATGTTATGGCGAATGAACAAACGCTGCAAGTAGCGAATGGAAGAGGGCGAACAAATGTGGTCGAAAACCATTTCATTCCAATAGCAAAAAAATGAGGGGAAAGCGGAAAAGCATGAAGTTGCGGTGGCATTTAATGCTTGCCAGTAGCTAGCAGTAACCACGAATTGGCTTGCCGGTTGATGAGCTCTTCGGTCTGCTGTCGATGATAAAAAACAAAAACAAATATTTTGCTACACTTACTCAGTCCATTCTTAACTCATCAACCCCTACCATTGCTTCATTTTTACTGCCTCATCTTTATCCATATTACCCGTTGTGGTTCTTAGCACTTTACCAATGCCCAAATAAATGAGCTTTGGGATATGCAACCAATTCGCAGTGGAAATCATTACACAAATGTGGAAGGGCCGATGTGCTGACGATTGATTCGTAGGCGTAGTAGAGGGTTGAAGTACTTTTTAGGAAATGTTAGATTTTGCGAATGCCAAACTAAAGCTGTGCAGTGGCTACTTCTTTAATGGACAGTGGAACTTTTGCTGTATCGGGCTTGATTTTTTCTGCAAGTTCTTTACGAACGGAGGGGAAAATTCCAAAATGGAGCGATTGTAGAGAAAAATACTGTAAACCGACTCATTGCTAACTTTAATACTCAGTTTTAGTCAAAATAGTTGGGTAAATTTAGCGATTTAGGCAGATAAGCAAGTTAGTAGAGAAAACAAAAACTCGGAAACAAGTTTGATTTTGAGTGGTGAATAGATTTATAAAAAAAGACGGGAGATATTAAACGAAACTCTTGTAACGAAAAATAGTGATATATATATAAAGGATGTAATTCTGTTGGATGTTTGGTCGAGCCACTCGCCCTATTTGTCGTGTCCATCTTAAGGCGTTCCGGTGGTCTAGAATTTGCAAGAAAATCGACTTTTTTTGATATTTCGAAAGTATAGGCTTTTAAGAATATAGTAACAAATTTTTGGAAAGATATCCCCAGTATTTTCGATTTTACAGCTGTTTTAGCAGGTAAAGTCAGATTCGTCACGCGGCGGCATCAATGGTCGGCTTGGTGTTGTCAAAAACAGAACAAAACTATTCAACCGGATCGCCTGAAATTTTAAGATATTATTCACAACATCAATGGCTATCGCCTATACTAAAATCATATTATTATTTCCGTTATTTTGTTTTTTTTTTAACTAAAAAAACCCGATGCCACTCCAAAAGTCAAATTTGTATTGTTTTTTTTTTTAGTACGAGATATAGCTGCAGCTATACTGATAAATAATTTTCTTGCTTTCTTGGTTTTTTTGTTTCAGATAAATAGAAGAGCCAAAATGGACAACACCGCTCAGGCCCACTTTTTCGTTTTCGATTTAATTAAAATTTTTTTTGTTTTCATTTTTGTGTGTAAAAGAAATTAAGTAAAAAGCCTAAAAAATAAAAGTATCGTTTTTAATTTTTTTATTGTACAAAAAACTTTTCATGCTCTAGACCACCGGGACCCCTTAATGTTATTCCACAAATGACTTACAGTTTTAAGCCCACTCTGAATGGCAGATGGTTTTCTATGAATAACTTTTCGTTTGTCATTGCCTGCCGAGGGGCGGGCGCTATTAGAAACAACTTTTCCTATCAATTGATGTTTCACGCCTGTTGAGTACTTCCGAATGCTACCCATATACCAATCTATTCGGCTACGTCGGCCGCCGTGATGTATAAGTAGAGTCAATTCGGCACTCCAAGTGTAACCAATTAAAAAAGCCATAAATTTAGTTTGGAAAATTACTTTTATTCAATTCAAATTAAAAAATGTGTGAAAATAATACAAAATTAAGAATAAATTTGTCTTTGCTCGATATGCCCATCTTTTGCCTTGACTAGGTCTTGGCACGGTCCAGAAACGAATCGCAAGCAGCCCGACTGCGATAGTATTTTGCCCCACTCGCGGGAAATGGCTTCTTTCAGCGCCTCGAGACTGGTGAATCTTTTAGTTCGGACCTTCCTCTCCAAAATGGCCCAACGAGAATAATCCATCGGATTCGCGTCTAGTGAACTTGAGAGCCATTGTGTGGACCTAATAAAGTTCGGAACGTTGTTTGTTAGCCATTCTTGGTTCACTTGAGCTTTGTGAGTCGGTACCGTGTACTGTTGAAACGTCCATGGTGTGCCACCGAAATGTGTGTCTGCCCGCGGCTTCAAAGCAAACTCCAGAATACTTTCCCGATAATGTTTCGCATTTAGCTTGATTTCGCTCAAGTCGCTTCTTCACTTTTTGAACCATTTCACGTGACGTTGCAGTCTTTTGATTTCCACCTCCATGACGTTTCACGATGCTACCAATATCAGTGTAACGAGTAATGGTATATCAGTGTAACGATAATCAAAAACTTTTTTACTTTAAGGTGCTCGAGCTCACGAACAATCGCTGGTTGTGATTTTCCAGCGAAATATAATGCAATCACAAAATTACGCTTGAAATCCATTACTGATTTTCTTTCCTCGCATTTACTCTCGGCAAAATACTTTCGCGCGCTTGTAAACAATATCCTGGGTTGTCATTTGGCCAACTAACAGACAGGTGATGCCCGTGTGTCAGCTGCGCGAGCGGTCTGAAGTTGGTTACACTTCGAGTGCCGGACGCTGTAACATCGCTCAGGCTGGCCTAGTGAGGTGACGCTTTCAGAAATTGTTAAAAGAATCAAAAGATGCACGTTTGAAAAAAAACAAAAAAAAAGAAAAACGAAACGCAAAAACCATTGGAGTATCATCTACAAACCCTTTGAGTATCACCCATGAACTTCTTGGTGTGTCTAGGACCAGCGCAAAATATGTAGGCATGGGGAACATACACATCACAGTAGCGATACGGCGAGTGTTAGTTTCATATGCTGTACTTATACATGAATTTTTGAGGGTAATGATTGCTGGTTTGTCTCTGTGATCTCTGGTTGCCTTAGGTTGATGTCAGAGTGCACACAATAAGTAGTGCGATAATATGGTGCACGTGGTTTTCTATGCCAATTGAACAGAAGAACGTGCAAGAAGTGAGAAATTCGACTGTAAGCTGTAAACTTTTACATAGCCAATATATTTTTATTTTTTCTGTCGGAATCTATTAGCGGAACCCCATTATTTTGGAAACGTTTTATTTTGTCGTAGTGATGTCATAGTATGTCGTAGTATGTCACAATATGATTACAAATTGTCTTATAATTAGGTAATTTCTTTATTATTAAATAAATGTTTTCCCTGTATACAATTTTAAATATCATATAGCCTTAATATTTTGCTTAAATAAAATAAATTATTATCTATGTACATACAAATGGCAAATTTACTTTACTACATGGGTCGAGTTCGACCCAAAATCAGTAATTTGAGTAATTCTGAGAACCTTACAAAAGTTAAATACTCCTCAGCTGCTTATACATTTATTCGTGTACGATCTTTATATATGGGTTTTGGTTATTGATGTATGAAAGCATCCTCTGAAAAAACCAATTTCGTACATTTTCCACACACACACCCACATCCTAGTACTTTTATTATTATTGCGGGTATGATTCGTGTCTTGTATTCCTCCCTTTTATTGCTCTTGGTTATTGTTCCAGTATGTAATCAAACATATACAATACACTCTTATATATGCAGGATTCTTATTTAGTGCTCGAGCTGTCTCGGCTGCCACCCTCAGCGCTTAACGTCCACCCAGAATACGAGTACTTCAGCCTAACATACATACAGCCATAGGTATGTATGTGCATGCATACAAGCAAGTTATTGTTTCCTACTTTACGTATGTAGTGATTGCATTACCATCGCCATCAGGGTTCGAAAAACCTCTGCTATTAACTTTCATATCAGCTGCCTTTTCAATCGTTCCAACTCAATTTCCTTTATCCTTATTTTCATTTTACTATCTCACCAACCATTACGGTGCTGTTATACACGAACGCAGCCCTAGCCCGTAACTGTAGCGTGTAAAAACGAAAAATTGACAAAACCCATGATTGCTGCTCTTTCCTGCTATTTCTTTTTTTGTATTCAATTTATACCGGTTACTTGTGTGGCTGTATACTTGGTTTACTAGAGAACAGTGTGGCTACTGAGCAGCATGCTTCCGGGCCTTGGCCTATGCACATACTTGTATGTATGTAAACTTTACCATTTATCGTTTTAACTATTTAATAATTTTGTATTTAATTTTTTTTATTTTTTTATAAAAACATAGTTTGTACTACAAAAAAAAACATTGTAAAAACCGAAATAGCTAACACGAAATTTAAAAAACTTCCAAAAAAATTGTATCACAAACTAAAATTTTTGATCATAGTTACATTTAAAAAAAAAATTATTATAGTCCATGCAATTTCGATATAATATTGTGCCAGTTTAGAGCGGCTAAATAAGGGCGTTGATTTTTATAAATTTTTTTTTTGCTAGTATTATGCATTTTCTTCTATATAATGAATACATTTTTTCTTACAGGGTGGCGCAAAATTAAGCAACCAATCCTCATGTCGCAATTGGCATTTGTGAACTAGACAGCTGCAGCATACAAACTGACAAACAATATTTTTTCATAATTTTGTGCCACCTTCCACATGAAAAAAATAGATGGATTATAAAGCTTCACATTCA
This sequence comes from Anastrepha obliqua, assembly GCF_027943255.1. Taxonomy (NCBI): domain Eukaryota; kingdom Metazoa; phylum Arthropoda; class Insecta; order Diptera; family Tephritidae; genus Anastrepha; species Anastrepha obliqua. The sequence goes on from NC_072894.1 coordinate 79,622,655, forward strand.
AGATTTTTCTAAATATGCCGATTAAAAAGTTTGAAATTTCAGTGAAAACTTTTTGCTCTTGAAAAGAGCTTACATATATTTATTTTTCCGTGAAAATATGATGGCAGCTAATGCCCCACAAAAAAATAATGTTATTATTTATTTCGGTTTTAACCTGTTCGTACATAACTGACCTCATCGTTCTTTATTTTTCCTACGAGATATCTTCCGAATGCAATAAAATGCAAGTAACTCTAAATAAGATTGAGTATTGGTGCGAATTGCATGGGCTTTCGGTGAATACTACAAAAAGTACCTTAGTGCTTTGCACTAGGAAACGCAATATGGAAGGCCTGTTACTACCCACATTGAAAGGGGTAACACTGCAACCGTCTTCTGACGTTAAATATTTAGGAGCAATACTAGATAGTAAGCTTACCTGGAAGAAGCACGTCGAACAGAAGGTCTCTCGAACACTAAAAGTCTTTTGGCAGCGAGAGAGCACCTTTGGCAAGACATGGGGACTAAGACCGGCGATAGTACACTGGCTGTACGTCACCCTGATTAGACACACTATTACATACGCCTCTGTAGTATGGTGGAAAGCCACAATGGTTAATTCCAGAGTAAAAACCCTAAACAGGCTACAGAGAAGTGTGTGCTTGGGCATCACAGGTGCTATGAGTATGACATCTTAATACCATTCTGAACTTGCAACCTCTAGATCTTCAAATTCGAAAGGAAGCAATGAAGGCGGCGTACAGGCTCAAGTTAAACGGAGTTTGGGGAAATTAAGTAAACACTGGCCATAGTCAGCTATACCACCAGTTATCGGAGCGATGCACACTGTTCTCGATGCCATTGGACAATCAGGTACCTTTCGTTAGCTTCGGTAGCAAGTATGATGGTTGGATCCCAGATAGAGATCAATGGTGAAGTCCAGAGAACCTATAAACGGGATATCAGCACACTTTCTACATCGACGGATCCAAAACCAGTGATGGAAGTGGATCTGGATGGTACTTAGACGAAGACACTAAGTACTCCTATGCCACAGCACAGATGGCCACGGTATTCCTTACGGAAGTCTATGACATCTTGAATGTGGCGTGTTGGCTAATTGAGAAAAAGTGGCGGGGCAACAGTATTGGAATTTTTAGTGACAGTCAAGCTGCACTGAAAGCCCTTGCCAACCCACGCTGCTCTGCGAAGTTAGTCGGTGAATGTAAGACAAAACTGTGTTGCAAAACACAACAGAATTAGTTTTATAGGGGTGCCTGGACATTGTAGTATTACAGGGAACGAGTTAGCTGATAAATTGCCAAAGCGAGACTCTGCAAGTATGTCCCTAGGCCCTGAAATCTTTCTAGGCGCCAATTCCGCATCGATTCAACTATGGATGGACGACTCATGAGGTCTACCCATAGAGGACGTTGGTCTGAGTTGAACTCGTGCAGCGTAGCCAAGTGCTTTGTGAATGAACCAAACAGGAAAATAGCGACACGTTTTAGGAAAAAATCTTAGTAGGAAGGACTTGCGAGTACTGGTGGGTATAATCACAGGGCACAACGTCTTTGGTCAGCATATGGCTACCATGGGGGTCGTAGACAGGCCGATATGGCTATCCTGTCTTGAGAATGACGACTCTGCAGAGCATTGAATCTCTGTAGCTGTCCTGCATTTTCCAGAATCAGACTTAGGATATTGGGTTGCGATATACTGAGTATGGATAAAGTTTATACTCTTCCTCTTCCGGATCTCTTAAGATTCATTAATGAATCCAAGAGATTTGTGGAAGAGTGACTTCAAACTAATTTATCCGTCTTACCACCCACTTTTTATCTTTCCTATCTCTATTCTTTCTACTGAAATCTATCCGGTTGTAGTATAATGGTCTACTGACTGAGTGCCTGGACTTGTCCAACCCCCTCAAATCTAATCTAATCTAATCTACATACATCCAGAATTTTCAAAAAATAAAGTTTTTGTTTTTTCGATATTTCGAAAGTATAGTACCTTAAGTGAAATACTGTGAAAATCTCATGCCGAAATTCCTAATATTATAGCTTCTGCAGCCCATTAACTAGGTAGAGAGCGGCCCGCGCGCCCCTGCACCTCAAACTTTAAACTCGTTTTTCTCGAAACTACTTTTTCCGGTACAGTCTGCATGATAACTCGTACAGTTTTTAGTACAATATTTTTTCATGTGGTTTTAATATTCGAAAGTATTTCCTCCATAGACTTGATTTTTGATATTTTAATTACAAAATTTTATAAACATAATAAAGTGTGACATTTATGACGTAAAACGCATACTTTTTTTTTAAATGCCGTAAATTGCAAAATTTTTCGGAATTCAAAAATCCAGCTCGACGACTGCGAGAACTATAACTTTATTTTACAAGAACTTTTTCACTTTTGACAGGTCCATCAAAATTTCAAAGAGAAATGTTGCTAACCGTGGAGCAATTTTTTGTTTTTTTGCATTATACATTGGGTCACGTGATTTTTTATATAATAATTTGTGTAAAGAAAAACTAAAATACTTTTTTTTATAAAGTTTAAGTACTAATAAACAATGCATCAAATTTTTTTATATTTATTTCTATTGTTATCCCTTCTAAAAACAGTTTTTCTTTTAACGCATTTTTTGGCGCTACTGAACGTATGTAACCCCTTAAAGAAAATTGCACAAAAATGCATCAGTTCGCATTCCAACGGCTTCCGCAGAATCGGAAAGAATGTTCAGTAAGGCTGAATTCATCATTTCTCATCGCAGAGCAGTTTCAAAATTAAAAAAACAAAAAACCAAAAAAAACATCCTTTTTTTGTGAACAAACATTAATGTTAATTTGTCAATTCCATGAATTTTGTATTCATTTATTAGTTTTTCTATACATAAAACGTATAAACGCTTTGTTAAACTGATTTTCTTTCTTTCTCTTTTATCTATTTCATCAGAGCATACATTAAATTCATTGAAAATTTTGTCGATGGCATCGTTGTTTTCCTCCAGAATATCGAAAATGTTGTAAGGCGGCAATAACGGTAGTTTTCCAGCTTTAGTGAGTAGCGAGTAGCCGTACCATTATAGTTTTTCTTAATTTTGCCGCAATCTACACACAACGATTTTCTTTAACGTCCAATCAACGGTTATGTCTGATTTCTTAGCTCTGTTGTTTTTCTAGTTGATACACGCCTTTCTCTAGCAATTTCTTTGCTCCGGCGACGTAGACCATGTTTTGTTGTGATTTATTTTTTATTTTTTCTACTCTATTTTCCACTTTTTTCGCTGCTTTTTTTCCTTAAGCCGTCTGGTTACTCATACCATCAATTCATTTCACACTATGTCTGTCTACAAGCATAGCAAATTTACACTTTGTCCACACGCCTTGCCTCTGCTCAATCACACAAGTCATTCACTCGGTTAGTTGTCTACTTCTCGTTCGAATAAATGTGACTGTGAGTGTTTGCTTTTATTCCAGTCTTTTCGGGTGTGTGATTTCTAATGCGTTTATATCCCCACAGTTGCCATTAACACATTTGCTTATACGACATTCGACTTCGAACTTAAAGGAAAATCTTTATTTCTTCCCTTCTTTCTATATTTTTTTTTTCTAATTCGCAATCATTTCACCATTCGCTTATTTGGTATATGTATATTTATGTGAGACTCGCCTTTGGACTTCCGACCATCGCACATTTACAATTTCCATTTTACGACTCTTGCATCCATTCATATGTGTACGAAATAATTGGCTTAAATTGAGTTAGGAAATTCACTTAAAGCTTGTTTGGGATATTGTTCATATAAACTTCTTCGTAGTGAGCGTTTTTTCCACTAAGTGTATAGGGTGGCTGATACTTGCATATGAAGATAGTTATATAGTACTCATGTGTGGGTATTGAATATACGCATTTGAATCCCAAGCCAGTGCTTAAGCTATTATTTTTAAATTTCTTTTACAAATCCTCATCCCAGATACGAAATGTTACTTGTCGACTAGAACATTAGTCAATGCTGCAGATGATGGAATTAAGAAGAATAAAGTCTCCGGAAGAGTTCCACGCAGATTCGTTCTGGGTCTAATGGTGTTGAGCTATTGGATTTACAGGTATGTGTGAGAAGTGGAAGTTAAATAGGTACGTAAGGTAGGTCCAAAAGACTTTCTGAGTCCTTCGTATATCGTATTGGGGCCAAAGGGTATTCGAAATAGCACATGAATAAATGGAACTTCATCTTTTCTGCGCTTTTCTCAGAAATAATTTGTACAGTTCCCCTTCAACAACTGTCAGGAGGATGCCAATGACCGGATAGGAGGTCTCTCAGACCAATTCAGTCCCCTTCCTGGCAAGCCCATCAGCTATTTCATTTCCCTCTATGTTCCAGATCATCAGAGAAATGTTACCTGCACACCCAAGAGATTTGATCTCCTCCAGCGGTTTACTAATTTCGTTCTACATCATGGCGCCGTCAGGTTCTTAATCGCGGCTTGACGACCGGAGAAAATGTTAATATCTCACTCGCTCCTGCGTTCCCTAAGCATTTTGCATGCCTGCAGGATCGCAAAGACTTCTGCTTGAAAAACCCTAGCAGGGTTCGGCAGTTTAAAGGATATAGATAAATTGGCTAAGATTGTCCTAGCAAGACCCTCAAACTCTAATTTGCGGATAGAGAGATTTGTTTAAAGTTCGGAGAAATACGGTGTTAACCGCTCGAAAATGCTACCATGGCCCTTGAGAGATTGCCTCCAGAGATCAACCTCCTTTAATCTGATTGCACTTTGAGTTGCGATGGAAATAACGTAAAAGTAGATGGGAAGTAAGTGCAAAAGGACATTCAGGGCTGCACTGGGGCAAGTTTTACATGCTCCGGTAATGGCAATGCATGCAATCCTTTCACCCTTTCCAGTTTAGTGTTATTATAGCCTTTCCGAAGATCTTCCCTCCAAGCCAGGCAATCATACGTTAAAATTGGCAGAACCACTACTTTGAACATCCACAGCACGACCTGTGGGTTGAGTCCCCATTTTTTACCGAACATAGATTTCCAGGAGTGGAAGGCTAACTGGCCTTCTTTAACCGATTTTCAATATGTAGCTTCCAATGGAGTTTGGAGTCAAATATCACTCCAAGATACCTAACTTTCGATGAAAGCGGGAGAACGTGGTTGTTTAATTTGGGAAGTCCACCCTGGTTCATATTTTCTGGTAAATAGCGCCAGCTCCGATTTGTCAGAGTTGACTCGGAGGCCACAAGTGGTAGCCCAGCGACTGAGTACAGCCAGTGCCCTTTCCAAAATCTCAGCCATGACTGAGGGAAACGGTCCCGATATCATTTAGAACCCTTAGGAAGTTAAATAAGTTCATGAGAAAAATACACAGGTTGCTTTAGTGTGAGTTAGTTTTTAAGCATTCAACTTTGAATCTCTGGTATTTTTGGCAAGGGCAAGTTTTTCTTTGTCTAGCTTATAGAAAATCCTAGGTTCAACCACAGGCAAATTGTGTTCAGCATAGGTTATCTTAGGTTATATGTGCTGCTATTGGAAAAGAGTGTAATATATGGCCAAAACTTCAAACAATTTCAATCTGTGCGAGAATAAATCACATGAGGGGCAACAAGGCTGAACCCATACTCGCTAGCTTCACATTCTGAGGAATTGAAACTAGTGTACGAATACCGCAACAACCTAAATCAATTGAGTGCAACCAATAAAAGTGTACGTTGCTGAGTTTTGGGTCACTCTGGAATAAGAGGTAATGAAATTGCTGATGAAATCGCTTGGACGGGGTCGGCAATAGATTTTAATAATTCGCAACCATACTGTGGTATCAATTGGATAGAAGCTAAATAGTTGGGAAAATACTCAAAGAATTACCCACTGTGAAGTCCGTCAAGCCAAACATCTAATAAGACTAAGAATAATAATTGGTTTGCTGACAGGTCACTATTACTCACATTACCATCTCTCAAAACCTCACATTGGGAAGTACGCAGAGTGGGTGTAGACTCTGTCTGGAAACTTATGAAAGAGCATATCTTGTACAACTGTATTACCTTGGTGAAGACAAGACTGCACATCTTTCGCCTAGATCAAATGGACCCGAATGAAATCAAGAATGCTCCTGTTGCAGATATTCTGAAATTCTGTTGGCGAAAGTGACTCTCTGTTAGAATTGAGTCTGGCATTATTTCTGTTATTTATGTTGTGTTATTTACCGATTGTTGAATTGAAATTTCTATTATCTAGAAAGCCATCCATCGAATGCGAATCATATGCCCTCGTGTAAAAACTGTAGTTAAAGCTAAATGAATTAAAAACAGACGAAAATGGAAAACAAAGCAAATCGCATTAAAAAAAATCAGTCAAGGCGAAGCTAGGCATTGGACCGAGTACAAAAAGGAAAAGCGTAAAAAAAAAGTGTATATGTACGTTTGTAATTTATGCAACTAACATGACGGTAACACAAGCAAATAATATAGCAAAGCATAAATGCAATACCAAACGGAAAGGGTCGAAGTATCGACACAAGGACTACTGTATTGTTTTTTATCCTTCAGTTTGTTAACTAGAATTGTGGCAGTATATGGTACTTGTGCTGAATACTGAGTATTTGTCAGCCATGCAGAGAAATCCATTGGTACGAAACTAATTAATAAAATTCTTAGCATGAACTAATTTGTGCCACATCTCCGGTGTTATGTTAGATATGAAAGTTAAAAATATCGGTAGATAAAAGTTCCAAACCCTAGCTCGACCACCTTGTATTTCATTTGCTTTGAAATTATAATCCTATAAAAGAGCAACCACGTCTGCAAAGAAGGTAAAAATGTCTTTGAAATTGAATTTTGAAAATAGACCGAAGCTTTCAAAACACGCACCACAAATCGCAGATTTGTTTTCCTAAAAAATACTCGTTATCTAAAAAATGCTTTTAAAGCAATTGTAAGCAATATTTATTAAAGAATAAATAAATGATTATAGTACAAGAGAGAGGAACTGAGAAATACGTCTGCTTATGGGAAAAGGGATTTAATCAGCTTTATTGCCAAAACGAGTCAATAGGTGTATAAGTCTATAACTATATTATAAAATAATAACAATTTTTATTAATACAGAGATATACGCAAAATGTAAAAAAAAAATTTTTCCATGCAAAATATTCAAAAAGATTTAAAAAAGTCAGAAATTTTAGCTTGGTGACTTTCCTTCTATATCAATATGTATATAGGTACTTTCAAAGATCAGTAAACAATGCAAGAGGGCGATTCCATCCATGTATACACAGATTGCTCAAAGCTTGAGGGCAGGGTGGGCGGACGTGTATATTCCGAGCATCTGGGGATATGATATCTAAATTTTCACTCATAGCCAGGCGGCGATAAAATCCCTCACAAAACAGTCGATAAACTCCAGGTAGCCATGAAATGCTGTGCATCTCTTAACGAGATGGCTGAATCATTTCACCTATTGATAGCATGGGTTCCTGGCCATTGTGACATTGAGGACAACTGCAGAGCCGATGAACTACCGAATTCGATACCAAATTGACTGATCAGTACATAGACAATGACATAGGCATACCCTTGCGAACATGTAAACTACGTATCCTCGAAGAAATGGTTAGAGCGGCGAATGAAAGACAGCGTAATGAAGCCACTCTCAATGCTAAACGCACGAAACGTCTACTAAGAAGAGATAAGCACAGCTTTAACACACTGATTTCAGTTATTACGGGGCACTGCCTAATAGGTAGATACGCCCAAAAGATGGGTGTGCAAACACATGACTTCTGTAGAAGTTGTCTAGACGAGGAAGAGGAAGAGACAATCCCGCACCCTCCACGTCACTGCCCTGCTCTATCCAGACGTAGACTCACCATTTTGGGTAGACATTCGTTTAATGACTTGGAAGATCTCGGCGCTGTCGAAATTAAGGATCTTACAAAGTTTTCCAAAAGTACACATTGGTTTTAGGAGGGATAATAGCTAGTTCCCCACCCGGCATCACAATGGCCTATAAGCCTGAGTGTGCCTCACTGTGGACAACCGCTTCAACTTAACCTAACCTAAACAATGCAATGCTATTGCATTCGCTGTGATATATAGAAAAACCTTTTGGGTTTCTTATAGCAATAAATAAGGCTCATTATAAGAAGTTAGGACAAGTTAGGTTAAAATTTGGCAAAAAGAGTAGGCACACTGTGACGAAGAAATCAAATTCATCCTTTGTGATGCCTTTGCAAAGGACGTAAGTTTGAGGAAAATTTTTAGAATAGAATAAGCATTTAAATTTAAATTTAAATTAGAATAAGCATTTAAATATTGGTTCTATTAAATGGCGGTATTGTCGAATACGGAACGACGTTACATTCCCTTCTCCAAAAGCAAATAGTGAACCGATGACAATCGCCGTAGATAAGTTTGATATTATAACAAGCTAATAGAAGGTTCTGGGTTCGATATATTCTGCAGTTATAAACCAAAAATAGAGAGAGAAGAAGTTTTTTCTAATGGCGATCAACCCTCAGCAGGAACTGTCAAGCTGCTATAAAAAGGGTGGTTAAATTTCAAGGGCCGATGCTGAATGTGAACCACACCTAAAGCCGGTCAGACTGTTACTGTTAATAGTGTTCGCTATCGTGAGATGATAACGAACTTTTTATGGCCCGAATCGGAAGATATGGATGTGGATGATATGTGGTTTCAACAGAACGGTGCCACTTGTCACACAGCTAATGAAACAATGGCTCTTTTGCGCGAAAAATTTTACGGCCGAATAAGCTCACGTCGCGGCGTTGTCAATTGGCCGCCAAGATAATGTGATTTGACACCATTGGACTTCTTTCTTTGGGGTTATTTGAAAGAAAAGGTATACGTGGATAAGCCAGCAACAATTCAAGAGCTAAAGGAGCGGCATAGAACCTCAATTATGCCTCAGTCATCGAAAATTTGGACCATCGGATGGAGGTGTGCCACCGAGGCCGCGGCGACCATTTGGCCGATATTTTGTTCCATGCGTAATTGAGCCATATCAATATTATCATAATAAAGAGAAATGGCAATAATTTAAAGAAAAAATTGTATTTTATTGAAAATCAACACCGGCCCTTGAAACTTAGCCACCCCTTTTTTTGTGACATACCATATTTCTGCTATAAAAAAACGTACTTAAAATGCTACATGGCGTTTGGTGGCGGTGCAAAACAGGAGTAGGGTTTTCATAGATGACAAGAGAAATATTTTTTTGTCAAAAATATTTTACAAAAAAACTAAATTTTTTCTAAAAAAAAATTTTTTAAGTAGCATTTATTTCGAAACAAAAAAAAAATATATATTATATATAATATAATACGCATAAAATTTTTAAACAGTATCGAAGACTGACCGACCTTAAAAAACTTTTCCAATTTTTTTTTTTTAACTACACATAACTAAAAATAAAAAGTATTAAATTTATGAAAATGTTAAAAGCACCGAAGATATTTGGCTTTAAAAAACTCCATGCCAAAATTGTCAGCCTTAAATAAACCTGAAAACTATTAAATTGTTTTAAAATCGGTTTCAAATCTGCCCAAAAGCATACACCTTTAAGCAGTTGTTTACCTCCGTGATTCGGTCGCATTTGGCGTATGTGTTGTTTACCTTATTTGGAGTCCATCTACTCAGATGGCCATAAACAGGTTAGAACATGTTCAGAATATTTTTTTCAAATTCGAACTTCGCCCTTCAAACTTTTTACATAGATCGCAAGGTGAAAACAATTGAGAAGGTGAAGCCAATAGCAGACCGTTTTCGGCTCTCAACGAATTTAAAATAATCATCTGATAGTCTGACATAGCCAAGGTAGGTAGGTCGGTATAGTGGTTGTCAGTTGAGACACCTAGGCCTGCTGTAGGCCCAGGGTGATATTACTAGGGATATCCGCTCATTGAGCCAACTTTTAATATATCTAACAAGGCTTGTTATTTTCATATTGGCCCTTTTCCTAACCTTCTTCTATCCAGAGCCATGCGCCCGGATAGAAAGTGTTCTATAGTCTCTTCTTCTTCAATGTCGTTACAGTTTCTGCAATAGTCGTTATAGGGTGCTCCCAGTCTATTGGCCTGTCAATCAGACAGTGCTCTGTTAGAAATCCAAGAAGATTTCTCATGTCCTTCCTGTTCAGTTTCAACAGTCGATTTGTGCGGTTCATGTTCCATTCTGTCCACGTCATTCTACTTGTTGCACAGGTCAGGGACTGGGTCTATAGCCTGTTGGCAGCTCTGATAGTGCGTTTGTCTATAGTATCTTACAAGTTGCTAAAAGTATAGGTATGTTCGCTCTATCTGGTTGGATCGGTAATGTGATACCCAATCTCGCTAGTTCATCTGCTTTGCAGTTGCCTTCTATGTCTCTGTGACCCGGCATCCAGAGCAGGTTTATTGTAGAGTACTGTGATAGTTCTGTCAAAACGTCGATACATTCTTTTACTGTCTTCGAGTTAACATTAGGTGATTGTAAAGCTTTCAGGGCCCATCGGCTATCTACTTATATATTTATATCTCTTGTGGTGAGACCACTTTTATTTAGGGCTCAGATGCCTTCGCTGATAGCCAGTATTTCAGCTTGAAATACACTACAGTGATCCGTTTCCTCAGAGTGAAGGCTTCCACCTATTTGTTCATTTAGTTTCCTACCATCAGTATAGATACTAATTCTGCTTCTATTGTACATTACCTAAATCTTCTCTCGTTGAGAAAGTTGTGGTAAAGGATGTGTTTACATGCAGCTCTACTGACTGAGTTACAAAAGTCTGTCGTTTGATGTAAGAGGGATATTCATCTAGTATTCTTGTGTGACCCCTTCTGTTAGTGGCTAAGTTAGAAGTTTCTCTTAACCTAAGTGCCGACTTCGTTGCCAGCTGTTTGCTGTAACCCTCAACCGGTAATAAGTGCAACATGGCATTCATCGCTGCCGTGGGCGTAGTCTTTAGTGCCTCGCTTATGCAGAGACTAGCACCCCTTTGAATACTTTCTAAGCGTTTTACTGTTGTCCTTCTCTCAAGTGTTGGCCACCAAACTAGACAAGGTTATGAATCGTTTTTTTTTTTTACGAAAAAACTAAGAATATGTTAGTGATATTGAAACAAAATCAACACAATGCCACCTCGTTGCCGTCTGAACAACAACTGATTCGACGGGTGTGTGAAATTATCGTGCAGATTTCGGCTGGCGCATACTCCCGTAACGAGGCAACCGAATTTGCTCGCACAGTTTTCTTTTTCACTTAAGTCTCTTGATAGCCGCAGATCCGTATTCTGCCTATCTTTTACTTACGATAATATTAACAGTCGGATTCTCAGTCCGACCCCTTCGGAAATTTCTTGCATTTTATAGTAGCATGATGAAAACCCTACTCATCACACCATTAGTGAATTTAAGCAATGCTGTCGCCGTAGTCGAATGGGTTCGTGCGTGCCTACCATTCGGGAGTCCGTGAATGAACATCAAATAATAGAAAAAGTTTCTTCTAATAGCAGTCGCCCCTTGGCAGGCAACGGCATACCTTAAAAGGCTCCTGCCTTAAAAGGCTCCTCATAAAAACAATTTGGCGTTTAGAGTCGGCTTAAAACTGTAGGTCCCTTCATTTGTTGAACAATATTAGGACACACACCACAAATAGGAGAAGGAGCTCGGCCAAAAACCGAGCTGAAATGTACGCGCTAATTAGTATTTTGTAAGCAATGCTGTAACTTTTTTCTCTGCCAAATGTAGTTTTTTTAAATCTCGTGAATTCTTAGTTTTAATAATTTTTTACTTTTAATAATTATTTTTAAATTTATTTATAATCGGTTTAAGTTATTTTTTTAACCCTATACAGTCTGTGAAGTTGTTATACCATAGACTTCATAATAAATAAATTAAAATAAAAAAAGTAAAAAAAAACTACTTGGAGTACTTGACATGGAATCGCTCATAAGCTAATTGCTTCATATGAAATACCGCATGAACCAATTGACACTGCGTAGTACACTGCTCTCTGAAATGTATCAGTTGCTTATATGGAAAACAGAAGGAAGGCAAACTAACTACTTTCCGGGTCTAAATGCATTGGAAGTGAACTGGTGAACTGGTTCAGTGCAAGTAGATTTCTCTGCAGAATTACAGAAATACAATACATTATTCCACACGTACATATATACAGAAGTAGTAGATATGCACGTTAGTGTCCACCTACCCGCACTGATATAGTACAACTGCACAGACATCGATCCGCATATATTTATTTTGCAACTGCAAAGATCTTATAGAAATTGAGGAATGCATGGCAAATGCAAGTTGGCAATTCGGTTGTTATTGTTCTTGTTATCGTTGTTTTTGTTCATCTAATCCTTGCAAATGCAAGTAAGCGAAATCGCTGCTTCTGTATTAAATAGGGAGCTTCAAAAGGCGGAGCAAAAAGACGGTAAGTGCATTGCATGCTTATATGACAACTGCATTGCCAACTGATTTAGTTATTTGTACGAGTATTGTTAGTATTCCTGCATATATTAGATGAGACTACTTAAAGCTGTTGTTACGATCTGCATAAAATGCATTTTGGCTTAGGTATGCGAAGGCTTACTGATGTTGCTGTATAACAGATGCAAATTAATTTATAAATGCAAATTTTATTGTATTTGCAATTTTTGCATGTAAACATTGCATTAGGACGTTATATGCGACATGCATAGTACGTACATAAACTTAATATTGTCTTGTTACAAGTTGTGTGGGTTGTGGGAAAATTAGCAACTGTTTGGAGAAATAGTTATTGGGTATGTCCGCACAATTCACGATGCCTTCGAAGGCGAAATACAGAAGATAAGAGCAGCTAGGCGATATTATTGCAAAAGAAGAGAAGCGAGGCATATGTTTACGAGAGACACTTTATATATTTTGCGTATTTGCAACACTATTTTTATTGAGCAAATTTGTATTTTTTAGTATACACTTACAAATAATGTTTTCATTTACGACAGTCTTATCATGGCGAAAAACAGTAGTGAATTACAGAGTACGTTTGAAATCACAAAAAAATAGTACGAACTACTGAGCTTAGAATGAGTACAGGAAAAATGAAGTTTATGGTCCGGTTCAGCTCCGGTTTAAGGCATGATGATCTGCTGATCGGAGACTATGCCTTCGAGAGTGTCCAAGAAAATACCTATTTGGGTATCAAATATCAGCCAAGAAGTATAAGTCATTGACAATTAATGACAGAGTTTTATCAGCAAAGAAATCTTATTACTCTAATTTGAAACTGCTTAAGTCAAAATTATTATTTTCCGACCACCTTGCAAAACCTTCATCCGCCCGTGCTTACCCATGGTTGCGAACTATGTACGCTAAAAACTACTACATTAATCAGCTAATGGTTTTCGAAAGAAAAAATTTACGAAAAATTTATATACCAATAAGACTACTGGACTGCAGAGAAAAATGTGAAACACAGATGGCGCCCCAGCAAGCAGCAAGAAGGCGTTCTTCCTAAACAACGACAGGTGGACAATCCTACTATCTAGGACTGGTAGCGGCAGGCTAATCAACTACCCTGTCAGAAATTAAAATAGATTAACGAAACCAACGCAAGATTGAGTCTTGTCGAGGAGAAAAAAAAATTGCAGGACGGTTCGTTGGTTGGTTGGTTTTAGTGGTGATTCTTCCAGAATCCAACTAGCGCTTCTGCATCCTCGTTACCAACTTGTTTACCAGTTATTTACGGCATGACTATATTCAGTCTTTGCGGTTTAAGAACCGCAGTTGTTCGAGACTCTCGAACAGCGGCCTGCCCAGGGTTAACATACTGTCCTCCCATAGGGCAGGGCATTCACAGAGGAAGTGGAAGATTGTTTCCTTTTTCTCCGGTTGTTTACAACTGTAACAATATGTGTTATGAGGCATGCCCATTTTGGATGATTGTTCTCCGACAGACCAAAAGCCAGTTATGACTGCCGTTAGTCTCCAGGCATCCCGTCGTTTCATGTTTAACAATATTGAGGATTGCTTAAGGTTGTAGGTGGGCCATAACGTTCTGCTGATTTTGCATTTCGTCTGGTCTCTCCATCTATAATCTGCGATTCGAAGGTATTTTAGGGAAATTGTACTCTTGACTGCACCTAATGTGTGAGTACCGATTCTGCAAGAGCAGATGGCAGATCTCCTTTTTGCTAGTTCATCTGCTTTTTCGTTATATTCAATATTCCGATGTCCCCGCACCCAGATTAAGGTAACTTTATGGTTTACACTCAAGGTGGTGAGGCTATTCGTACTTTGTTCCACCACCTGGATTGCAGCTAGGCTATCCGAATGAATAGCGATATTGCCCTTAAAAGAGAAATTTGCGATTAGTACCCTACAAGCTTCCCCAATTGCCAGTACTTCCGCCTGAAAGATGCAAGCATTAGGGAGACGCACAGATGTTTCAATTTTAAGTCTATGAGAATATATACCAGCTCCAATACCACAATCCATTTTACTGCCATCTGTATAGACTGTAGTGTCGAACTTGTTTAGTGAGAATCCCTTATTCCATTCTTTCCGAGATGGAAAGAGAGTGACAAAATGTCTACTGAATGTTACCGTCGGGAGGATGTAGTCAGTCCTCACCGAGGTTAACTGAGTTTGTCGCAATAATAGACTGGCATAACCATAAGTTTTTTTTCCAGCGACGCGCTTCGTTTAACCTAAATGCACTCATGGTTGCCTTTTTCTTTATATGTAGGTCTCTTGGAATAACGTGTGTCAGTGCGTTGAGAGCCTCCCTAGGAGATGATCTGATTGCACCGATCGTTATTGCACTGGCTTATCCTTGTATTCTGTCGAGTAATTTGGTATTGTAATCTCTCCCTTGAGCTTTCCACCAAACTACTGAACCATACGATAAAATTGGTCATATAACTCCTTTATACAACCATAATGCATACTTAGGTTGAAAACCCGATCTTCTTCTTGGGGGTACTTAACGAATAAGATATAATCATGAGCTGAAACTATTAGCAACAAGCGAAATTGTGATAAGATTTATAAAATCTCTGAGATGGCCAAGAGAAAACAACTCGAAAGGCAGTTGAAGTGTGCCCTATTGGAGGCCGAAGAAGAGGACATTCCCGATAGAGATGGCTCGAAGATGTTGAGGATGACTTTGCAAGCATTAGATAGCCTTGTAGGCTTAGATAGGGATAGATGGCGCAAGGTTGTGAATGAAGCAATGGTTCACCAAGAACTGTGATGCTGAGAAGAAGAAGATTTATTACGATTTTTACGTGGACAGAAGAGCATTGGCATTGAACTTCGTTCAAAAAATATGGCGAATTTTCAAATTTCACGGGCTACGTACATTTGATTTTCGGTTATTATTATTTTTTAATATCGGTGCACTCGTCTCGAAGATATGTTCACGGTTTTAGCAATATAGCATTTTTAGTTTGCTTGTGAGACCCATAAATAAGTTTTAAATGTCTTGCGTGTTCGACGATTTTCTGCTATCGAAAAAAATGGATCAAAGTATGTAGTTGTATCAAATTTTCTGTAAAAACTGGAATTAAGTGCTCAAAACACTTGACACATGTTGACAGCGGCATACGGTGAAAGTACTCTGAGTGAAAAAGGTGTTTCCAAGTGGTACAAACTTTTCACTGAAGGTCGAGAAGATGTGAATGACGACGCTCGCTCTGGACGCCCCAGCGCATCAAGAACCGATGAACTTGTTGAGAAAGTGAAGAAAATTGTTATGGAGAGACGGCGAATCACAATAAGGGAAATTAATGAATAGGCTGGTATATCGGCATATCGGTTGGCTCATGCCATGCAATCGGAAACGGAAATTTCCGGCATGTAGCGTGTGTCAGTGAAGTTCGTTCCAAAATTGCTAAATTTTGACCAAAACCAACGTCGCATGACCATCGGCTCAAGAATTGTTGAATAACGTCAATGATGATCCTGCTTGCTTTAAAGTGTCATAACTGGTGACGAATCATGGGTATATGGATATGTCAGCGCAACCAAAGCCCAATCGTCCCAATGGAAGAGTCCGGGAGAGCCAAGTGTCGATAGCAGACATCACTTGTCTTATTTATGCCTCTCACAAACAAACTAAACACGCTTCATGGGTAAAACAGTGAACATATATCTTCGAGGCGAGTGTACCAACATAAAAACCAATAATAATGGAAAGTCGAATGTACTTAACTCGCCAAATTTTGAACACACCTCGTATGTGGTGCATTTAGCCCAGGATAAATGAGAGACCATCAGTATTTTGACCATTTTATTTACAGTTATTGCTTGTTTTCTAACAAAAACCACATAAATTTAAAAAATTAAAAGGTTTAAAGCTTTACACAAAAATTACAAAAATTCCTTAAATTTTTCATGGTACGACATTTTTTTTTATATGGAGAAAATAAGCAACGCCATCAACCATAAAAATTAATTATTATAAAATTATCAAAATCGTTTTTAGCATTAAAATTAAATATTGACAAAATTCTAATTAAAATTCGTTAAATTTGAAAAAAAATTTAATAGAATTGCATTAATATATGAAAACCGGATTAATTCAAACAAAACAAAAATAATCACTTTCAAAACAGCAATAAAAAATATATGCCAAACTAATCAAAATGTTGATATGGTATCGTTTTGTTGCATGGTGTACAAAAAGGTACGTGGTGACATATCAAATAAAGCCAACGAACTGAAAATTTTATCGGAAGGCCCGCCTGCAATCATAATTCTGCCAATCAATTTGTATTGGTGCACTTACTCGGTAGTATCGATTGCCAGCGGTAATATATCATTGAGCCTATGAGCCTCAATAGATTTGCTTAGCGGAATGTTTCATGATGTTGCGTAAGCCAATTTTAAAATAAACTAACTTCCGAATTATCTAGTGTATCTTTTATTCACGAAACTAATGTGCGATTATATACTGAATATAAGCTGGAGCGGAATATAAAATAATTTTTAAAATTAAATAATTTTTTCGTGTATTTTGTGTTTGGTATATTCCTGCCATAAAAAATCGTATGCCGCGCGGTGTCGGTTTATTACTGCAGTACCCTCCATTTGTGGAAAATAGCAAGACGCACACCACAAGTACGAGAAGGACCTCGCCCAAATAGCCAGTACAAAGCGCAAGCACCAATGATTACTATTAGTGTTATGGTATTGGTTGGCGCAAAATCAATCATCCGATTTTGTTTGTAAACCACTATTTTACTAAATAAAAACAAAAAAAAATTTTGAGTGATGGAAATCTTTATTTTAAGCTTTACGCATTCCATTACTTCTCTAGTTGTATACTGCAGCTGCCTAGTTCACAAGTGTCAAATACGATTGATATACGACGCCGTTTGCAAAAAGTATAAATCTTTCGATGCGATGATTAAATTTGCGCCTGCTTGTGTAATACCACATTAATAGAGCCTATAATGCGAAATCTCGCTGTCAGTGCAATCTACTTCAAAATCGGTTTAGTCGTTTCAGAGATTAGTTCGGAAAAAAAGTTAGAGAGACGGTGACTAATTTAAAAGGCGCTTGTTTAAAATTTTTGGTTAAAATTAAAAAAAAACGTTACCTATTTCAAACTAACAGATAGAGACTACAAGTCAAATATTTGTATAAGATTTTCCTATACCCTTGTGGCATATAACGCAGCTGAATTTAAGTTCGCATCGCATCAGAAATAACTGCATTACTCGAATTACAAACAAATCCGCAGTATTTCGCTAGCCTCAATATCACATTAATATCGAGTACGATACCACATAACCAATAGTTTTGCAAGCCGCTATAGCAATTCACTAACTGGTTTACGGAAAAATGAACGGTACTAGCGACAGCTGCATTGTTTGATTGCCCAAGCAATGTCTGACCTGTGGCAACAGCGATTGGAATGCAATAACGTGGCGCGGTAATAAAAAATCCACAAATTCACAAATCAAGTTGTTTGCTGAAAAGCTGTCAAGCAAGTTCTTGCGGCGCTGCCGCCGTCGCCGCTACTACTGCGGCTGTTCGAGAAGGTACTACATAGTACATACATCAATATGACTGTTGCATCAGTATTTGTACCTACCGCTGGTGGCAAGTGCTTGCTTGTAAGGCAAGCCACATCGCTTGAATACACACATCGGCTTGATGTTGTTAGTTCGCCGTATACCTAATATCTAAGCTTTGCAGCTAAAAAAATATATATTTATATTTTCCCATCAATTTTACGCTTTCAAATTGCACGAAAAAGTCGCTTGCTTGTCGAATTTTTTAGTAGCGATTGCACCGGCCTGCATAAAAAATGGCAGAAAATGTGAGGCTTCAGTACGAAATCCAGCACCAGTTAGCACTATGAGGAACAAATTGTGATTGCACTTTTTTAGACACCACACGGGCGGTTACTATTGCAATCAAGAAGAAAGATCAACAATCTGACTATTCACATGCGAATGTAGGAAATATATAATAAAATATATTCGACCCTTACCTTGCTTTTTACCCGAAGGCAAGTGTGCGCGTCTCCAAATATGTCGAAAATTTGAGAACGCTGCTTCTTTTCGTTTTCTATGGACATGTCTAGCATGTCATGCCATTTCTTGCCACTTACATGCACGTGACAATGAGTCGAAACTTACATATTATAAGCAAAAGCTTTCAAGATTGTCGTATGACGGTGATTAAAAATTTACTTACCTGTAAGAGACAGAAAAATAATTATTAGATCGAGGTTGGAAAATTTATTTCACATTTGAAGGGTTATAAAAATTGCATTTTCTAACAAGGATTTCGCAAATAGAATATTATTAGAAAAAATATTTGCGGTACGGGATTTTGCTTTTCGCATTTAAAAAATTGGAAGTTATGAGTGGATGGTAAGACAAAAATATTTAAAGGAAACGGAAATAGAAATAATTATAAAAGTCATACACTTATGCATTTATAAATATACAGTGGCCGACAGAAGTCTACATGGTAATGGGAATTATGTAGAAAAGTAGAGTAAGTGAGTAAACGGAAAACGAAGCGCTCAATATGCGAGGAAGATTTTATAAAAAATGCCTAGGTTTCTGGTAACCATAAACTAAATATACCAAAAGCAAGCTGAGATCAAAGTTGTCTAATGATGCTCTTCCGATGCCTATCGCGATTTTGCATTGCTGGAATGAGCTCGAGACGGCCTATCCATGGTTGACGCCTTTACGCAAATAGAGTATTGCCATTGGAAAAAGAATTGACTTAGGTTTATAAGTGAAATTAAAGTATTACTAACCCTTTCCATATGAATTAGATGTTATGGCTAGCAAACGTTCTCATGCATTTTTAAGTTTTTAGTTTTAGTTAATTTGTTGCAAAATAATAATATTTAAAAGCGACAATTCTGAAATAGCCATAACGAGATTCCAAAATTCTGAGAACGCGAAAATCGAAGAAAATACGTCTCTAATGTACAGTCAACGCCAAAGGTAAGTGTACGCTATATATTGACAAGGTTTGACTATTTGCTTATTTATCTTTTAATTTTATTTAATTTTATACAAAATATGTTCACACTACTTTGTACAAAATTTGTAAAAATTTAGCAAATATTCATTAAACTTTCGTAAACTTAAGCTTTTATCGGAATTACTGAAAACATGTCAAGTACAGAATTTCATAGCCCATTGAATTTGGTAAAGCTAAAACTTCAAGTAGGTAAAAAATCACACCGATTTTTGAGATTTTTTTCGGTCGCAGTCCTGTGCATTTTGTCCATTTAACGCCCATTCCAAAATTGTTTGTATGTGGAAGAAAGCGCCTACCTTCGTCAGCAGAAAAAATTGTCGCATTATTTGAACCACTAGAAGCTTCCACTTTATTACACCAAAATTCAATGATCTGCAGACCTGCAAACCCTCAATTTTTCTAAAAATTCTGAGTAAAAAGTTTGAAATTTTGATAAAAATTTGCCGAAGGTTTAAAAATTTTGTATTATACAAATTTATAAACTTTGCTTTATATGGTTTTTGTTCTAGTATGAACTATATTTTTATAAAAAAATAATTAAAATTACAAAAATAAATACAAAACTTGTCAATATATGGTGTACGCTTTCTTTTGTTACTGGCAGTATATGGATCAGACATTTAAAATAATAAATAGAATATAAAATCAATGCGCATTTAATTTTTAACTTATTTTATTTCTAAACCGGCAATCAATTATCAATTCATCTAGAAACGGATGTGCATCAATTTCCGCCCATACCTTTACAAATTGCTCCGCGTTCAACGCTTATGAGCCAATACAATTGTCATAATTACTCATACGCCATGTATGCACAACTGAACGGCCGGCTAGAGCTTCAATCAATTATTATGCATGTCAAATGCGATTGTATTAGAGTCAATCAGCTCTCAAGTTTAAACTTTTCGATTTGGCACGGTCATTGCTCGTGACACTCGCAGTTACGCTTTCACTACACCAATCAGTGTTCATCTGATTAAAGCGGGCGAATGTAGTTACATACATACATGTATACATCAAGTTAATGTGCATACATATACATAAGAATTTCTATATATGTATTATGTTTTCACACGTACTAAGAGCATGAGCATGATTGAATGCTTTTTCACTTATAGGCCTGCAAAGAACGCGATTAGTTCAGGATGAGTTCGGAAGTGATCGCAAAAGAACTTGTGACTAATATCACTTTTGATATCTTTATGTGGAATAAACGGTTTCGTTTTGCTTGCGCATATTCTATGAAGAGGCGCAATGTATCTTTTATACCTTTCGCGCGCGAAAAGTTAATACACGCTTCTTATACCAATCGGATTTAATCGCTCTTTTATATATTTTTGAAATTCTCCAGTTTTTATGTATTTTTTTTAATTTTCCAATTTTTATAAATTTTTTAAATTTTCCTATTCATAAAAAAACTTTATTAATAGTTAACAATGACAGCAAAACGTGTTCACCGGTTTAGGCAAATTAGTCGACTTCTATAAGCGATTAGTTGGGGACTAAACAATGCCCAAATTATACCTGATTGAGACTAATCGGAGTGTACTCTCCAGTCGCGAAATTTGTCGAAGTGAGAGGAACATGCCACTAGTACCAATTTTGATTTCTTTGTATGTAAGGAACAGTAGCCTTTTGTTCAAACATGTCATATAAATGTACTAGACCGAATGGGTACGAAAAGAAACTAGTCGCCTTTTACACCAATCGGGCATAGTCGCTTTTTTTATCTGAAGCTGGTTCAAACCGCCATTTGCCTCTTTTTACTTATATATCAATAGGTGGTATGATACAACTCGTCTCTGATCGAACCATGCACTAGCATTCGAATGCAATATATCAATCGTCGCTGCTGTCAGTCAATGATTATTTTTTTTCCTTTGTAAATTATTTCTTCTCTCATACTGAATCTCAGCGAAAACGCACGTGGTCATTTTTCCCTCTTAACCCTTATCGGGTAATTCTGATGGAACACTATTTTTCTTTTCCATTTTTCTGTCCATCAGCTTTTCATATTGGAGTCTCTATCCTTTCTGGCTCCTCACGTTTATAAAGGGTCTTTCAAAAGTGCCTCACTGTATGTAATGCATAACTCCTTTTTCCAAGTCATCTCTGACATTTGTGAAGTAGACAGATGTAAGGTTAAAAACAACCTATAGCAAAATTCGTAATGTTTTTGATGGAAATAATCATTCGAATAAGTCGGAAATTGTCCAGAAATCCGTTCTGTTGAGAATAGAAAAACTGGCAGGGCAAAAACTGTAGCTGTAGCGCAAAATGTTGATGAGCAACCTTCAAGATCGACGTTCTCAATAGTTAGACATTCATGAATCGATCACCTGTGGACCTGTAATGCTCATGGTGAACATTTAAAGCATGTCATTTATCAGACAAAATTGTTAAGAGCCGCATTTGGAATAGCGGAATCTGCAGGAATCTACATTTTCCATATTTTATGCGTCTTTTAACTCTTTACTAATGGCTTATAAAGAAAACAGAATAATCCACAATTATATCTTTCAAGCATCAGTTGAGAACTAACCAATGTTCCAGTTATAGCTATAAAAGAAAAATTGAAAAACAATGTACTCTCAATTGTAACCCATGGAGAATATATCGGTGTAACTCTTTTACAAATCAATCGCACAATTATTTGCAGAGAGCCACTAGCGTGTCCCCAACAGTTTTGCAAAACAAACCAAATCAGTCACAGTTTTCAATGTCCGTCAAAGCCATTGGTGTGGCCTATTAATTAATGATTGACAAAGTGATTTATGAATAGTTCGTAGCGCATGGGGATAAGAGGAATAGAGGAGAGAAATTTACGACAGTGGTGGACTGAAGTATTCAGCTGGCTAAATGCTGAAATATGCAATACATATGCACGCCTGCGTCCACACATATACGTATATATATTATATATATTTTACCCTGCTGCATGTACTAAAACTCGCACGGCTATCATTCTATCAACACTTTGAGCACTTTTATTTTTCGCTTTTAAATTGCTTGACCACACCAACTCGCTCCATTGGAAATACGAGTATATCTGCTCGCATACTTGTGTATAGGGTTTTTAATAGGGGCGCATGAATGTTGCTTGACGGCGTTTATCAATTTTTTTTTTCTTATTCAGCGCTTCCAGATGAAAACATAGCGAGTTATATGAGGAAACTTTACTACGAACGATTTGAAAGTATGGTTGGCTCGCGCGAAGGTGTAGGTGAAATGGTCACCAAGGACTTGTAATTGGACACCGCAATACTTCTTTGTGGGGTTTCCAGATCTCACACGTTTACGTCAATAAGCTACAATTGACCCACCCACCCTCAAAGTCTAAATAGCCCAGGCCATTGCTTCAAATTCGCATTGCAAACTTGGCTTCTCAGATCTGTGCCTTCGTGTCAAGCCTTAATGTTCCACACAATTATTTATTACAACATCAACCTACTCTCATTGGAAAACCCTGTATTACATGTTGCATGCAAATTACACAGTTCGCCTGTAGCAGGTATTTTATCACAATTAAAAACAAATTTTGTTAAGCTCTGCTTAAAAATTGCTACCAGACACCATTGTACCTCTATATATAATATATGTATGTATGTATATGTGGCTGTATGTTGCGAGAATGTACGTTGCACGTGTAAGCTTTGCTGCCATTTGTCGCGCTGTTCAACTGTAAATTCAAGTTTAATGACAGTTCGTCAGTATACTTTTTAGCGAATAATTGGAGAGGATTTAATTTCGCCTTTGCACGTAAAGGAATTTAAAACGGCTGAGTTAATTAGCTGCTTGCAATGAAATAAATGAAAGGATTTATTACTAAACATGCTAAGTGAACCCTGAGTGAAGGCAAACAACTGTATGTATATGTAGGTTTGTATATGAGTATGGGCGGTAGTGTCAAGAAGTGTTATATAAATTGAGAGCTGCAATAATATTTTGTAACGACACAGTAACACGCACGCAGCGTCAGTAAAAGTCAATTGGCTTTTGAAATAAAAAAAGAATTAAGATGAAGTGAAACTGAGTGTTACTAAAAAATATGTATGCGCGGCTGTTTATAGCGAAGTGCCATAAATATTGCTTTTTCTTCTCGAGCATGGGTTTTATTTTACTCCTGCTTATGCGCCCGCTTGAGCCACAGAGCCTACGAAGTTGAAAATTTTCGCTAGCATCGGTTTTTTAGCTGGATAAAAACTATTGATATCGATAACTACGATTTGGCAGCTGAGAATGGCAAACTGTGTTGATACTTCCATTCAATAAGGTTTGGCAAGTCATCATGAATATGAAACGTTTAAAGCCGGCACAACGTTTTCTAATTCAGAAAAGATATTTTGAAGCCACAAAAAAAAAACAAATCGTTCGCGAAGTTCATAGAGCACCAGCACTGCCGTCACGTAAAATATCCAGCCATAGTAATTCAAATTTTGTTTCCAAAAATTGTTTAGCTAATTAATCGATGCTATTTGTATCCAGCAAGATCGAGCAGCTTGCCATACAGCGCGGTTAACAATCGTTTCGTTGCAATACTCCGGCCACCATTCTTGTAATACGTCAAGATTTATTGGAAAAAATAGTCAAAAATTAGACTTATCGATATAAAAATTATACAATCGATCCCATATAACTCGTAGCCGCGGCGGTCATCTCCCGAAGATCATATTTAAAAAATAAATGCCATAAAATTATCTACCAGGCTGTAGTAAAAAAAAAATCATTCGAACAATATTTTCGTTTTAAGTTTTTGTTAAGTTCTCTCGCTCTTCAAAAAAAAAACCCTTTACAAATCGTACAGAAGTGGATGATGGAAAGTAATGCATACAAACTTTTTTACTAATACATATGCAAATGCTTTCAATAGTTCCGCATTGGATATAAGGTAATGCAAAAGAGACCGTACAATTCAAAAAATGTATGCATACACCAGCAAGAGTGAAACAAACAATACCAGGGTTGCATTTCTCTTGAGAAAAGAACTCAATATTGATTTCATAGCCTAAACGCGGGCTCATACCTTCAGCATTGGAAAACAATATAAATATTTGACAAACCTATTGATTGGCGCGATAATTACTTAAGTGATTTTCTTGAAGGGCGGTAAATGCCAGTAGATAGTGCAATAAATCACATTGAATGGTTCTTTTACAAAAACACAAATATTATACCGGGCAAATTGATAAACTCACGACCTACAGCAGGCAGTGAATAACACACATAATTTTACATGAAAAGCTTTTGACAGTTGGTTCAGTCTTTTCACGGCAAAAAAATCGTCACGGCTGTGAAAAAGTGGTAGTGTTTCCCTTCACTGATTTTCCCTATGAAATTACATGACATGACATTTACTAATCCTGAAAAGTCCTCAAAAACATGAAAAAGGATTTAATTTCACTGCATTGGAATTAATCCGCTGCAATGCTTGCAAATTTTCACCATTCCCACCAAATTAATCAGACGTCGATTTTTTTTTTTTGGTAGATGTACTTCGCTTTATTTCAAATGTTTTATATTTATTACACTCTGGTTACATATTTTTAATAATAGTATACCGGCGAATTTCCCTGCTTTAACCATTTTTTTATTTCTTTAATTTCATGTTTTTACAAACTCAAAATCCACTCTAACACAACTCGAAGCTCCAAACTTTGTATAAAATTTACAAAAAATTCTGAACTTTTTATTCAGACTGTTCAGAAAACTTCAAGTTATGCGGCCTCGGTAGTTTAGCGTAAGTGCACTAGCCTGCCATCCTAGAAGTTGTGGGTTCGAATCCCACGTAAAGCACGGTCCTCGCAATTTTCCAAACTTACCCACTTTCCTAGTTAGTATAAAAAAAAAAAAATTCCTCAACCTCAACAACCTTATCCTTCCAATTCTTAGTCCCGCACAAAAAAAAAGCGCATTGGTTGCATTGTGGCTGCTAAAACGAGCAAAACAAAAAAAATAAAGAAAAAGGCAAAGCGCAGACACACCAAATTTAGCGAAGTCCTCACCATCTGTGTGATCAGTCTGCCAGAAAAATGTGACACACAGATGGCGCTCGAAGCAATAAGAAGGCGTTGTTCCTAAATAATGCCAGGTGGGTATTCTCATTTATAACCCAATAAGTTTTAATAAAACACTGCTTTTTTGGATACGATTTTGAAATGTTTCTTTCTTGAAGGATAAGTTCGGAAATCAAACTGTTTCTATATATAGAAGAAAATGTTCAACACCTCAGCGGAAAAAAAGTGTCAAACAGCAACGAGAATTTTGAGCCAGTTGAAACTTGCTGCTGGACTAAACAGGGGTAAGCAGGGGAATGTTTAGCAAAATAACATAGACTTTAACCTCAAAAGTTGGAAATCTTCCTGAAATTTTTTTGAAATTTATTTAGAATGCGCTATCCTTTATAGAAACCTCAAAAAAAACTCTAAATACAAACCAGCACAAAAATATCAATAAGTATTAAAACTTGGCAGTTCGTTGCGCTATTACTATTTTTAAGTATTTTGCAGTATTTTCCCCCTTGCCATATAAATTTGTGCATGTTGCATACACTCGCTTTTCAACATCCACTTAAATTTTTACAATAATACATTTTAAGTCTACTGAGCGACACTAAAACTTTATATGGACATGAAGCTATAGATTTTACGTAGAAAGTTGTCGTGCGTATTCAGTTTTTCACTTCCACATCAATTTAACTTTTAAAGGATTTTCAAAAAAGTAAATATTCAAAAAATAGTGTTAAATACTTAATCACCCTCTATGATAATCCGGTGGAGTGCGCAGTATAGTAAAACTGAAAATGTAAAAATCAAAGCCAAGCGAATTGCATCTAAATGGCTAGGCTAGGACAATGCATCAATAAAATAGAAAACTGTTATCAATATTTCATTTTTGGATACCTTTGACTGGTAAAAAATATTAAGCTTATGCGGTAGTTCAGTGCTAGTCAGTACGCTGTAACAGCGATATTCTTTTTTGTCCGCGTTCGATTAGCTATTAGCGATTGCAAAAAAATTATTTGTTGAGGAGAAATAAAAAAATTATTATATAAATTCTTAAATTTAATAGATCAGTAAAATGACATGAAAAGTGGGACTTCAAACTATTTTGATTGCATTTTTAAATATAGACTGCGTTAAGTAACTAAAGCACAGAGACTTATCGTCAAGTTTTCACAATTCATTTGTTCCTAATTTAATTCCTCTTCACTCCTGCAGCTTCAGCAGTAGTCAAAAGAAGGTACAACCAATCTTTGAGTGGCCTGTGATCAAAGCAAAATTCACATTCTGGCCAAATTATTTTTGCAGTCTCACATACTAGACTATAAACCCATCTCTAGTTGCTGAAGTGACAATGCTACATTGTCCGGCACTCGAAGTGTAACCAATTAAAAAGCCCATAAATTTAGTTTAGAAAAATGCTTTCATTCAATTCAAAGTAAAAAATGTGTGAAAATAATACAAAGTTACGAATCAATTTCTTTTGCTCGTATGACCACCCTTGAAACGGTCCAGAAACGAATCGAAAGCTGCCCGAATGTGACTTCCAGGTATTTTGGCCAACTCGCGGACAATGGCTTTTTTCAGCGTCTCGAGACTGGTGCATCTTCAAGTTCGAGCCTTGCTCTCCAAAAGGTCCCAAAGAAAATAATTCATCCGACTCGCGTGGGGTGAATTTGAGAGCCCTTGTGTGGCCGTTATGAAGTTCGGAACCTTGTTTTTTAGCCACTCTTGGTTCCCTCGAGCTTTGTGATACGGTGCCGAGTCCTGTTGAAACGTGCAGAGTCTGGCTCCGAAATGTTCATCTATCCAGCAGTCTCCAGAATACTTTCCCGATAATATTTCGCATTTACCTTGACGCCAGGCTCGATGAAAACGGTTGGAGAGCGCCCATCTACGGTCACAGCGGCCCAAACCATTACCTGTAGCGGGTGCTGCCTCTAGGTGACCAATTGATGACTCAAATTCTCGTATGAATGGTCGGTCAATTAAATCCTATCGTTTTGTGAGTTTACGAATTGCTCAATTTTCAGAATGTTCTAGTCAGAAAACACAATGTTTGAAAATTGACCGATTTTGGCCAAGCGAAGCAATTCCTTCGCTATCTCAAGTCTGACTTGTTGCTGCTTTAATGTGAGATCAAGCGTCTTTTGGATCTTGCGGCAGATACTACGGTCAAATATTTTCAGTTCTTTCAGATTGGCAGTTCTTCAATTATTTCGCTCAAGTCGTTTCTTCTTTTTTTATCGTTTGACGTGACGATAAACAAAAACTTTATTTACTTTAAGGTGCTCGAGCGCACGAAGAATCGCTGGTTGTGATTTTCCAACGAAATATAATGCAATCACACTTTTAGGTTTCGATCCATTACTGGTTTGCTTTCTTTTTTCGCGTTTACTCTCGGCGAAATGCTTTGGCGCGCTTGACAATACTCTGAACTGTCATTTAGTCAACTAACAGACCGGTGTCCGTACATCAGCTGCGAGAGCGGTCTGAAGTTGGTTATACTTCGAGTTCCGGACCATGGACTTTTACCATGAAGTTTGAAGGGGTGCACCTGCAATCTCTATATCAAGAGGGAGGTGAGTGGTAATGTCCTATCTCGCTAGTTTGTCTGTCTTATAAATTCTGTCTTATGTACGTCACTATGCCCTGGCACTCATTTGAAGTGGATGCGGAAACATTCCGCCATCTCGTTAAGACACGCCCGGCATTTGCGAGGAATTGTGACAACCTCACCAAGAGATTTAATCGCCACTTGGCTTTAAGAAAAATATATATTTCTCTAAAGGTGGTCACATTTTTGTCTAAGCAGACAGCTCCTTCATTAAAGGCTAGAATTTTATCCTAAAATACACTACAGAGATTCAGAAAACGAGCCAATACCCCCACTTTCCCATATAAAAATAGATGCAAATTAAAATGAATTTCAAAAAATGGTATCCAAACCTTTTGCTCAAAATTTTTAGAAAATTTCTTCGTATGCTGTTTTATAGCTGATTGAATTCTGATAGAAAAAGGCAAATTTTAAATGGTTCAAAAATCGCGTTGAATTTTGAAACTAGCTGCCAGTGTTGGGCGTTTTTTTTTTCTCATATAAAAAAATTAGAGAATTCGTTTTTCAGCAGTCAATAACAGTCATAATGACTCTTAAACCATGAAAGTACAAAATGCAGCCATCATCAGCTGATGGACCTGAGCTTGCTCCTATGAATTTCATAACTATTTGAGAAACTTTTAATGCTCAGTTTTGATTTTTATCTGCGAACTGGAAATAATATCCTAAACCATTATTATTAAAATGGCAATAGAAAATACAGCGTTCGAAATTTTCCTTGGGAAAAAAATTCGTTGGATGGGTATTTTCTCACTACAAATAAATCAACATAGACTCTCTCCTATTCTCTCGACCTGCAATGTGAAATCAACGATGTATTTGCTTTAGCAAAAGCCAAAAGTGATTTTAGTTATTCCAGTAGAATTTTAAGGCATTGAAAGTCAACCAGTCAATATAATTTTCATTCTAATATTATTTCAATTTTCCGTTAATCGGCGTCTTATTCTTAGAAACTAAAGTACCTATGAACAAAACGACATTTCTTCTTTTCAATTTACGCGCATCCCAAAGTACAAATAAATACGACTTAAAAATAAATAATCAAAACATGTTTTTGCCTTATTAAACTCTTTCAATAAATGAGTGATCTTTCTATTTTCTTCAAAGTGTGTGAATATCACGAGACTAAAATGCAGTGCATTGAAATGAAAAAAAAAAAAAAAATAATAATAATGAAAATTCACAAACATTGAGATTGTATAGCTCAAATTAAAGCTCAGGGCATAATTAATATTTAAACATAAAATTTACATGATTTCAGATATGATTTTTTTATGAGTTTAGTTAATGTTTAGACATTTGAAATAGTTTTTCTTTTGACAAACTTTGGATAGTTACTATGAAGAAATCTTGATTGAAGACGAACATTTTTGTAAAAAAATTATCATTTTAGCTGATGCTCCTTTTCTCCTTGGCAGCTATGTTAACAAACAGAATTTTCGCATTTGGAGATCGGAAAAGCTGACGCATTCACAATAAGTTATTCTTGTCATGAGATGTTGAAGATCCAAACATCATTCACGAGTTGAAGCATAAAATCGAAGTAGCCATTGGAGAGAAGTGTGAAAACTCACGTAAATATTCTGAAGAAATGGGTTCGAAAATTATATATGCATACGACCTTGAGCAAAAAGTTCCCGAACCAACCGCCGATAACTGATTTGAGTTCTGTTGTTTTCACTAGGTTGCCACATCTGTGATTAATATTAATATTCCCACCCAAATTTTATCGCCGTTAGTTGACATTTGTAAAAGTTACGCCATCTTGAGTAAATTTTCCTCTGAACATGTTTTCGATTTTTTACAAAACTTAGAAATGTTGGGAAACTGTTTTGGTTATGATACTCCACAGAAAACAGCAAACAGTCGTTTATGATTGGCATGATTGATTCAGAAGAGACCGTGGGTCCATCGAGGATGACGAACGTAGTGGCGGCCCGTCGACATCGAAAACTGATGAAAGCATCAATAAAGTGAAAGAAAATTGAGCTATGACAGCAAACTAACTATCAAAGAGCTAGCAGAATACTTGAAAATTACCTAAGGATCCGTTCAGTACATTGTAATTTGTAGTTGATTTGGGTTTGCGTGGCGTTGTTGAAAAATTGGTCCCAAACGATGTAAATTTTAAACCAAAAAAGGACCGCATTGATGTCGCCATGATTTTCTAAGCTGAATCCGACCCAAAATTTATCAAACGCATCACTATTGGAGGCGAAACGTGGGTTATAAGTGCGACACGCAATCCAGACAACAGGCGAGTGCGTAGAGAGCTCCAATTGAACCAAGACCAAAACAAAACAAAACCCAAGTAGTTTTCAGTCAAAAGAAGAAAGCGAGGTTTTTATGGATTACAATGGTATTGTACACCACGAATTTTTGATAGTTGATAAAGACAATTATTTGGGCGTTACGGGACGTTGATATGAAGCCCTTCGCCCAAAAGAAAGGATTTGTGGGAAAACAAGTCGTGGGCGGCTGGATGATAACGCACCGCGGACAGTGTCATCATTATCCCCGTTTTTGACCGAGAACGAAACGAATAACATACCAACAGCCCTGTGATTTTTTTCTGTTTGATGGAGGCAAAAAACTTCTACGGGGGACACGATTTGTCAGCCGAAAGGAAGTAATGGAAAAATCGTAGACGGCCGACTATACCCTTAAAGTTCCACAAAGGTTTCAATAGCTGGATCAAAGGCTATCATAAATACGTTGCAGTTGATAGGGAGTGCTTTGAAGGCGATACTATCACTTGTGAGGAATAAACTTGTATTTTGAATTGCCTGAACATATCCCGGGAAGTTGTTGATCAAGGTTGTGTTTGGGTTATAGTATTTATAGCTGATGGCGAGTGACATCCAAAATCTTTCTGAATAAAATTTCTTTTTTTACACCCATTTTCCATAAATAAACACATAAGATGATGATATTTGGAGCAGTCTCCAAACCCTGATACAAATGCAAGCAACGCAACTAATTTGATTTCTGTTTTAGTTCCTCGCAACAATAAATAGTCCAATAATTTAAGATCAGCAATTTTTAATCTTATGGCAGTATGTAGAAACCAAAAAATTTTGCTACGGAAATATACAAATGTAACTTTGAAAGGGAACACAGAGAAAACTGGTCATAGCGAAAGTGTGCAGTTTGGATTAACAATTAAAAAAACAGAAACCACACCATTTTAACTATATTTCACACACAGATGAATATCGAACAATGGTGAATTTTTATTTTGTGTATTTGAGTGTTCCTCTATATTTTTGTTATTTTTTTAATTTTTCCCTTCCATATATTCTGCTTTTATAAAAAATATGTTTGTGTATGCATATGTTTACACGTAGAGGTACATACACGTTTTGATTTCTCCTCTATTTTCATGCAACCAGCAATATTGATTTAGATCTATGCGCGCTTGCCTGCTCTCCAACCACATTTTTATTTATTCTAATCCTGAAGTGGCTCAAAAACCACGTAAATTTTTGATAAGTTTTTGTTTTTTTTTTGGAGAAAATGCAGAAGACTTTCAGGAAAAAAAAAAATTTCAAAAATCAACGAGAATATGTTAACCTACTTTAAACTTTCCTATTTTGCCTATACTAAAATTTAAAGGACTATGAAACTGCAGACATAAATTTGACAAATTTTTCATTTATTTCAAATTGTGCTTAAAAAAGTTTGACATTTTGATGAAAATTTGTCGACTTTTTATAAAGCTTGAAACTTTAATTAATATGGTCCTTGTTATAAAATGAACTATATATTTATAAAACAAAAACGTAATTGGAATAGGAAAATAATAATGGTATATACATGTATATATAAAAGCCAGAAAAACTTGTCAATTTATAGCGGCCTTCAGCCTTATATTTTCAGCACTGTTATACGACAGGTTCCCGTAAAGGAAGTCAACAACACATGGTGCAGATCAAACAAAAGTAAAGCACTTGCTTTGCCAACCATCTAAAAGAAACTTTTGAACCATTCAACTATAGCAGGGACCATAAGAGTATCTAATCATATCTTGACTGTCCTTCCCCTATGGACAAACCGATGCTCTGGGTAAAGCTATCCGAGGTGTAGACTGAAATTACACCGATAAAAAAATCGAAGTCACGACAATATTAATGGCTGGACAAATAAAAAACTCCCCAGAAAAACATTTTTTTTGTCTTAATTTTTGCGTTTCAACAGCAGTTTTAGGCTAAGCCATTTTCCAACTCAGTGGAAATGTGCGGAAATAATAATGATACCCAACCCAAATAAGCCTGAAAATGAATTATCCTCATATGGGCCGATTAGCCTGCTGTTAATATTCTCCAAAGAATATTGATTCCAAGATTACTACCAGTACTGGAAACTCAATCAATTATTTTTGGTCAATAATTTGAATGTTTGGAGGAGAAAGAGTATTGCTGCGCAAGCGTTTGACAAAGTCTGGAACTCAGGACTGTTATATATAAACTAAAAAAGATACTACCCGCTCCTCTCGACCTCTTCCTGAGCTCATATATAAGCCAGAGGCATTTTTATGTTAAATTGCAGCGGGAAACTTCCGATATTTACGAAATAAAGGCTGGAGTTCAACAGGGCAGTGTACTTGGACCAACACTTTACACAATCTTCACTGCTTACATACCAATACTAGAGAATAATAGCTTAAAAGTTGTCACCTATGCGGATGATACCGTCATCATTTCTTCTTCTCACTCGGCCAATAAAGTGAAAACAAAAACTCGTAAAATCTACTGGCTGCCTGGTCCGAAATCTAAACTAAGTCCTAAGAACAAAATTATTCTTTACAAGACTATGTTAAAACCCTTTTGGTCGTATGATATTGAAATCTGGGTTACTACAAGCAAATCGCACGTAGATGTGATCCGAAGATATCAGTCACAAACACTCCGACTAGTAGCGAATGCTCCCTGCTAAAGACAAAAACACGAATATACTACGCATATATAGTACACAAAGACTTTTATATACCAGTGGCGAAAGATGAAATAATACAGCACA
Source organism: Anastrepha obliqua (assembly GCF_027943255.1). NCBI lineage: Eukaryota > Metazoa > Arthropoda > Insecta > Diptera > Tephritidae > Anastrepha > Anastrepha obliqua. Next base: position 79,655,786 of record NC_072894.1, read on the forward strand.
AGATACAAAAATAGATTACACTGCCATCCTAAAAACGCTTGGTGTATATGAAAATAAAAATATTTGATTATAATTCAAGGAATGTAGCATTTTTTAAATGAAACTTCTTAGGCGTCGATGGACGAGCGAGAATGGAGAGTAAAATTTCAAGGCCATGCAACATTTTGGGCATTTTCGTTCCGCGAGAGAGAAAAAAGATATAACGTAGAGGAAAAGGAGAGAGAGAGCTATACCTTATATATATCTTAGATATATTTTTGGCTATTTTTCCTTGTGGTTGCTAATTTCTAGTGAGAAATAGCACTGCCTACTTTTTGACGCTTGTTTGTTGGTGCAAACTTGTAGCAAATATATTTTTGGGTGCTACTTTTTGGCGTTATATTTCCTTCGTGCCTACTATTTCGGGCATTTTTTGGTCCCAATTTGTTTGGCCTTTTTTCGGTGCCTACTTTTTGTCGCTTATTTCCGTGTCCTGGCTAGTGCTTGTGCGTACTATAAAGTGTCATCCATTCCGGCGTCGGATTTATTGGTATTGCCTTGCGGTAATTTGTACCGTTGCTGCGGTCCTGGAATTAAAGCGTTTGTGCGGTTAATAAACGCTCGGAGTGGTGGGCGTTGTTGCCACGGTTTGTGTCCGGCGTTTACCTACACCGATCGACCCTTCTCCGCTTTTTGTAAATTTTGTCTATTTGTATTCTCTGCAAATATTGTGAGTTTATTTAGACATATATTCTTTCTCTCTCTCGGATCTCTCCCTCTTTCTTTGTCTGCCTTGAAAGTTCCACTTCTGTTATGTGTACTACGCTACACGCACTTTTGTTTTAATGAATACAAAATTAAGTTTAAAAGTACAAAAAAAGTAACGCATCTGATCGATGTCTCAGAATGAATTTTTGACAGCTAATAAATTTACTGCTATATTTTGTGCTTTTGGATCGATTTGGACAAATAAAGCAACGTCCATGTTTTCAACAGTTTCCATAGTTTCAACAGTTTCTGAGGAATTTTGTTAATTCCTTACAGCGCTTTTGACTCGCCTGGTACGAGAAAGGGTTGCTCCGTACAATGTTTTCAGCGAAACTTGTACATTTCCGGGTTGTTTTGGGAACATATGGCGTATAAGTTTTTAACTTTTGCTCCATTCAGGGTTTATTTCACTAAAAATTATAAAAGCATTGTATGCACTATTTCCAGCATAGTGAAAAACAATATTCGACGCCACCGGTTCGTTCTCGACTTGCAAGTGTATGCCCTAATAATCCGATCTGGTAAATCGTAAAAGCCCATGATTTCGGGATTTTCGGAATACGACACGAGGTTCCTGTTCTTTTTCAGGTTTACAATTTCGATCTTAACTGTTTCACAATACTCATATTTCAATGCCGTATTTTTAATGCCGTATTTCCAAGTTTTGATGAGAAATGCCATACTGCTTGAATGGACAACGTCCGTGTGCATAGCAATGCCACTAATTGTTCATCAACTGTGATGCATGCACCAGGATTGGACATTTTTTGTATATTACCTCCTAAACGAATCCATACATCTCTAATTAGAGTCAGCTTATCGCGTGCTTGCCTTTCATTTTTATCAAATTTCTTGCCAAATCTTATAATTCTGAAGATATTTTTAAAGCTATACCGACTGGTTGCCGATTTGAAAGTCGGAAGGCATTTTTTGGCTATCACCCACGAACATTCGGGTGCTTCGATGTGTGATCGTAGGTCCAAGCACTGAAGGCAATGTGCAAATTTTATCATTTCTATAAAAAAAAAGCATGGGTCATTAGCTTACTGGACAATTTTCACAAATACAGTATACTTAATTATTTTTGCCCAGCGCATCCAAAAAACAGCTCATTGCAAATTTAGTTTTGAGAAATGATAAAAATATTTTTAAGAAGCCGGACTTGTTCTAAATATTTTATTCCTCAAAATCTTGTTTCTAGACCCTCTCTATGGCATTGAGAGGATAACAATGAATTTAGTGTGTTTTCACATTTCGAAGACAACAAAAGCAAATATGCAGCAATTAATCTCGTATTTAACTTAAACACCATTACAACTATTCGAAATAATTTTAATTAATTTTAATTGCAGAATTGTTTTTTTATAAATTTTATTTTTATTATTTTATGCCTATACAACTCACGCGGCGTTATCAGGCCGGCGCTTTAGCAACTCATTACATATTTATTATTATTATTACTGCAGCGCACGCGTCGGTCATTTGGTAGAGTAGTCATCGTGGTTGGTGAAAACATAGCATTAAGTTATTACTATCCAGGGCATTTGATAGTGCCATAAATTCTCCCAAAATGTAAAATTTGTGTAAAGATTTAAGGAACGAGTTTTTAGATTTCATTTTAATTTTTTTTTTCATATTTAAAAATGCTTCTGGTAAACTGAAAAAAATTTTCAAAATGATCGGCTTTTACTTTAATACAATACTCTCTTAGGGGCTCAGACGTTGTGCAACGGCAGCACGCGTGGTTTCTAGAGACATAGAAGACGCTCCTGCAATAAGTGATTGCTTGAGATACTTCAAATTTCGATTCCAGGCCATAAACACTAACTCTGACTATAATTGGCAATCGAGAGAACTTAAATCTACATTGTCCGGGAGACAATCTTCAGCATAAACAAAAGCAGAAAATATTTGCCGCAACCAGTCTTGGGTTGTTTTATATTTATGTGCCGGTGAAGAATATAAATACCTAATTAAATGTTCAATGTTCTCCATTAAAGAGAACTCCAGATATCTTTCAAGACATCTTCTAGCTACACTTTTGTTTCCGTTTTTATGCCGCATTCGCACAAATGCAAAGAGTGATGCCACTCCTGGATACTTCTCACCAAACCATATCGCCATATTGGCTGTGTAACCTCTTTCAACCCTTTCTACGCTATTTTTTGCTTCTTGCGATGTTATCGCATATTTTTTATCATAATTTTTTTATTAAAATTTTTTTCCACCGTAAGCAAATTTTTCATCCGTAAAAAGGAGATTTCATCACCGTTTCTGGCATGACATTTTCTTAAACCTTTCCGTTCTTATCTGTTTTAACATCAGAGCTAAATAATAATGAAGTGCGCCTGTGCAAATCTTACAAGAGAAGGTCATCACAAATTAAACGTGATATGGATCTCAAAGACGGTTTCAAACTCTAACTTTGATTTTCTGCTTTCTAAATAGGAATTCACGGGAATTTGCTCCCGGACAACTTTTACGGCTCCACTTCCCAAAGTTAGACAAACAACGTCCAAATGATTTTAAGCATTAATTAACGGTACAAAACACAGCCATTCTGGACAAACGATGCGTTTTTCTCTTTCGCCCCACTCCCTCCTTGCACATAAATCACATGCAAATTCAAACCAAAATTAATTGCATTTATTTCGGAATAAAACATTTTTGCAAAAGAACAAAAATGATTAATAACGTGGATATTAAATTTTAAAATGTATAAATATAGCGCTTAAATATCTTGTAACAGAACTTGTGGCAATTATAGATATTAAGTTCACAGTTATGCGGCTTTTGATGCGCCAATTATTTTTAATTAACAGGAATACTTTAAATATGCGAACAGAAATGCGAGAACCCAAACAACACACATAATTAGAATGTGTGAGTGTGTGTTCATTATTACTATAATTATTTTTTCGAAAGCCATACTACAAATGTACGCAATGACGAAATAAATTGAAAAATGTAAAAAGATAATTAAAAGGGACGGACTAAATTCGGATTTTACAGAAAATCCACTTACGCGTTTTATATTATATAATAAAATATAGTCATAAGAATCAAAGACATTTGCAATATCGAATATGGACAGGGTGATTTTTTAGTGATTTTTTGGTATGGTTCCTTCGGCAAAGTTTCTTATTTTGATCCGTAGAGTACGATTTTCACAGAGCAATGAGCGATTTTTAATCGACCCGCCCTACTGACCATCTATTGGTTGGGGAATAAGTTCATAGCGCTTTTATATTTTCTTTTATTTTGGCCAGTATTCATTCCATAAAACTCTTTCTGCCCTACAAAACTATGTTAATTGTATTTTCGAGTTATTTAACTTTAGTTTTGAGGATTAGAAATGGAATAACCAGGAGGCAAAAATCAACATTTTCGAAATTTTCTTCTTTACTTTTCATCGAGGGCAAAGAGCTGCCAAAGCAGCCCGGTACATTTGCGACATGTGTAGAGAAGTTGCCATAGGCGAGTCCGCAGCAGGGAAATGTTTTGCGAAGTTCAAAAATGGCGACTTCGACGTCGAAGACCAAACTGGTGGAGAAAATGAACTGCAATCATAAAACGATTCTCAATCGTTTTAATTCGAAGAAAGTCGCCCTCAAATTGCTTATCAGCATCTCGCCCGCCATCGAGCAACACGCGGTAATAAACAGCGCATTTTGTACAGAATCGTGAAGGGAGGTGAGAAATGATGCCTACACATCAATATGAAGAAAAGAAAGTAGTGGGTGGCCCCAGCAGATACGCCAAAGATGAGGGTCAAGCCGAAGCGCATGCAAACAGCAACAACGAATATAAATATAATTGATATATAATATACATATATATATATATATATATATATAATACACAACTTAAACCTACTTATACGAAAATATTAGTCTGTCACTTCACTTTAGTTCAATTCCTCTAAAATATTGCTTGACATTAACAAAATCAACTGAATATTAAAATGCTTTGACAAAAAACACTTCAGCTACGCTGCTGGTGACGTGCATGCAGTGGTTCACACCGCGCAAATAATGAATGACGTGAAGTTTGCAGGTGTGATATCAAGCTGTTACGCGTCAATTCTATTGACAAACAGGCCAACGTAAACAAACATCTATACCACATGACATGCAAGGGGATGACAGTCTGTTAGCTTAGCAGGCAGACAAGACAAGACAAGTCATTGCTGTCTGAGTGCGGAGTGTAGGTGATCAAGTGGAAAGGTGATTAACCCTCCGATTAGAGCAGAATTTTTAGCCGGTCGTTAGAGTATGTATGTATGTGTAAAGGGAAGCACTGAGGAATAGTAGAATACAAAGTTATAGGAACGAAAGGGAAATACAGTAGTTATCACGTGTCCTCGCACCATACTATTTAAATAAAAAACTAAGAAACTTTTCGTTACAATTAAATTAATCGAACCGTTTTTATTAGTACCTAAAAATATACGCTTTCTTCTATTTTGGCTGAAGGATGGCCTACTCCAGTAATATATTCGAGGGTTGCCTTTGAGCAGTATCGTCCTACCAACACTAACAGCTCGATTTTTTTATTTTCACTCCCGAGCTTTATTTGTTATTTCTTCAGTCAACTGAAAAATTTTATATCGCCCAAAAGATGGAATCAATTCGACACAATTTTCGTCCGATGATTTAATACAATTTTCGACGTGGATTATCGAGGCAGGAGTGCATTGATCAACAGACTTTGATTTTTGGAGTCAAGCAGCATACTTTGCCAAGATTAGTCGCTGGTACAAAGAGTTCCAAAATGATCGTCGATCCTTGCAGGATGAATTTCGTGATGGCTCTCCATAAATGGTTGTAGTGCCAGAAACAATCGATGATGTGCGTCAATTGGTAGCGAAAGATCGTCATGTGAAATTTTGTAAGATAGAAGCACCCTACTGCATTAGTAAATATTAAAAAGGGAATCCGAGTGCAGTACAATGGATTTAATTGTGTCTGAGTGCTGCACTTGCTAGTCTGCCCGACAAAAAACAGAAAATCCGAAATTGACGCTATAAAATCCGAAATGCTTGACAAGGTGATGACAAACGCAGAAAAAAGATCGCAGTTTGTGATTGTTAGTAAAGGTGGCCACTTGATTCATATTGAATTTAAAAATAAGTTTTAATAAATTGTAAATAACCAAACCAAATAAAAATACCTCACTTATACAAATCAGTTGTTTTTTTTTTTTCAAAGTTATTCAATGGTTTCATACCGACATAAAAATGGCGCACCCTGTATGCTAATTGTAAGCTATAAAACGAATTGAATGAATTTTAATATTTATGGCAAGCAAGTGATTCATGAATAGCTAATTGAAAGTTGTACAGTTTTTGGTCAGCCATTCATTTTTGTATTCAGGATTAAACTAATTTGTTGAAATTTTTTCTCCAACCTTTGAATTATCAACTTATTTGGGCGATTATTTCCCCCAAAAAAATCTTGAATTTTGTGATATGTTGTTTTTAAAGATCGGCCATTTTCATAATTAACCTTTCTTACTTTTGGCACGTTGTTCTATAGTGTAAAATTGTACTTATGTATACATTTGCCTACTTGACAAATGGTAAAGATGACGTAAAAACAGGTACCGTCTACGAATTCTTCATTACAGTCTTCTAGGTGTCACTTTTGAAAGACGATCTATTACTACAAAGCTTTAAAATTTGTTTTGCAAGGAGCGGATATTTACGAAGTCCAATATAAACTTTAAACATATTAAAAAGTTATTCCCATGCACAGGTGGCAGTGCCGGGTTCTCGTGCTACCCTTTTTCATAACACCCATGCCATAATATTTTGTAAACTTTTCAAAAAACCTTCTAAAGGTATACACTTTCAAGACAAAGAAGTGAAAGTATGGCTTTGTGGTTTCCAGCCTGATGATATTGAAGTAATGTTGCGGCCTGCCACATAACTTATCTTATTTGAATTCTGGTATGTAGATGTACTCATACTTATATAAGCCAGATTTTATAAGATTATAAAGAATTGTAAACAAAAAACCAAAGAAAAAATGTTTTCTGGACAAATTGCGATCACCTTTCGAACAGACGCTGGGTATTTTTCAATTCAGTTTTCTACACTGAAGGCAAAATACATATAAGAAATAAGCAATTTTTGATTTCTCTTTAGTAGGGTGACATTTGCACAACTTGCTTTTATTATTAAATTCAAACTTGCCGTCAACTAAAAGCTTGTGAATTTAATATCAATTGTCTGAAACTATTGTGTAACGGTTGCAATGGAAGTGACGTAATTTAAAATCTCTGCTGGTTTATGTGAAAAAAAAATATGCAAATCAATGTGTATTCCGTAGGTATTTCCCTGTAGAGTAATAGATCCACATAAGCACAATAATAATAATATCTACATATAAGAGTATGCCTTCCCATTCATTCCACATTCAGCTGCAGTGAGGTCAAACGAATTTAATTGCTCCATCTGCTGCTAGCAACAGCTTTGCTAAAACAAAGGAAGCCATTGTTGTTAGGCAAACTAATGCGCGAATAAATCAAATACATAGACGGGTATATATCACTTACACACACATCGAAACTGATTTGATTTATTGTGTTGGCTGCAGTTATACAACTTTCAAATAGATTCCACATATGAGACGCAAATAAGTAGTGAAATAAGGTAAGGGGCACATCTTAAATATCTGTGATGAACATTTAATACGAGTAAATGAAATCCTTCAGATACTTCTGCAATATTTATTTTATCGAAAATTTCTCATGCCATTCGGTTGACAGCGGCGGGTTCGGTTCTATCTTACCGAATAGAGCCGGTTTCATATCCAGGCAAGAACTGAAGTTGCTTCAGCAGCATTGCCCAAACATTTGTACGGAATTTTTGTGTTGCTACAGCAACCAACCAATCTATTCTAACAGAAAAATTGCTACTTGCGAGCCTTCGCAATAAATAGAGGCTTTTCACCGAGTTGCACAAATTATAATATTCAATATAGTGCAATGGTGAGGCTAACAGCCAAAAGTCGTAATGGGAAAAGGGTAACTACTTTGTAGCAGAAAACTTGGAACTTAGTTCTGTAGTAAAAATTATTGAAGAATTAATCATTTATAATAAATTGTATGCACCCTGCGACAATAACTTTACTACGTATACGCATACATTTATGCAACAATAAATTATTTTTAGAAAACGAAACAAAACCTGAATCAGTTGCTAAAGTTTTCTTTGGCAGTTTCGCACCGAAAATAATACAAAAGAAGATTTAAGTGTAGAATGATTGATGCCACTAGAAGTGGAAGGTCATTAAACTAGTTATCAGAATTGATAATTTCCACTTCAACTTCGGCTAGGATCATATGCGGCACAAATTCTTAATTCAATTTCGGTTCGGCTCGGATTAAAAAAAGAGCCGCATTTGGCACAACATTTCTTTAAATCTGTTTGTTCAAAAATGGTATCTACTTTAAGTGTTTGTTAAAATGTGGGAATACTGGTATCAAAATTCATTTTATTTTTAAATTGCTTTGAAATAGCATCGACTGCGCTATCGAGTGGGACTAGTGAGCAATTGTTGAGTGCTGCAAGTCAGCTCTGTACCGGTAAAATGGCGATAAACGAATGTTTTTCTATTGCTATATAAAATTACTGAACTATAAGAATGAAATAATTACTAGAAGAGAAATTAAGTTTTTATTTCTTATATTTTTATATCTTTTTTTCATTTTTTCATAAAAATTATAGCTCATTATGGTTTAATAAAGAGAACGTTTGAAGTCCCTCAAAACAAGCGAATCGTTTTTTTTTTTGTGTTTTGTTTTTTGCATGCCATATTGAGCACTTTTTTCCATACAAAAGACTTCCCTTAGATGAAATTGAATTTTGAATCGTATTAAAAATTGTAAATATTGATTTTTGAGCGACTTCAAACATACATTTTGTATACTGAAATTAGGCTACTACTACTACAATCTATTAAAATAGGCTTTAAAACTGCAAGCCCCGAAATCCCCCGAATGATTCCGATTAAGAAGTTTCAATTTTTCATCACATTTTTTTTTTTTAATTTACTAAATTTGTTCTGAATCTTATACAAAGTTTGGAACTCTGATTTATAAAATAGTGAACTCTATTTCTATAAAAAAAAATAACGAAAAAATTAAGCTTGAAAAAAAAAATGAACATTATACAAAGTGAAGTCCAAAATAAAGAAGCCTGAGCTAAAATAGAAACGTCAAGAGCTTTGTTTTGTTAACTACGTGTTTATTTATTCAGAATAGTCCCCTCTGTGCTCGATACACTGTTTTGTGCGATCTAAAAGCTTTTCGAAAGAATGTTTCAGGTCAATAACCCGAATGTCCTTCAGGATGTCGGTACAAGGCTTTTGGATGGCCTCTATGGACGCAAAATGTTTTCCTTTCATCGCAAAAAGCAATTTGGAATCGTAAAAACAAATGAGCTTCGACTTGATTTCTGAGATCTCCAAAAGCGATGTTTTGGGTGGTGGCTCATGTGGCATTCCATTCGGCACTTTGACGCTTAGTTTCAGGTTCATGTTGGAAACAACTCGTTTGATCACCAGTTACCTCTTTAATGAGGTCTTGGTATTTCGAATGTTGAATTCTGAGCAATTTTTGGTCCTCAGTTAACTTGTGCGGAATGAAACGTGCACATACCTTTCGTAAGCCCAATTGATCAGTTAAAATGGGATAAATCGATGTTTTGGAGATATTCAACTCCGATTCCATGAATTTTTACGATGATTTCGGTTAATTTTTGACAAACTTACGACTAATTTCGAAGAAGTTTTCGGTGATTACTGATTTTGGGCTGCGAATTGGGCTGCCCGTATGTCATTTATGTCCTCACAACCATCTTTGAAACGTGTAACACACTCATAAACTCTGGCACGAGATAGACAATCATCGCCATAAACTTTTCTCATCAATTTAAATGTTTCGGTAAACGAAGACACAAACATACTGACACTTTAGATGCAATAACTTCGCTTCCACTGAACAGAATGCCCCCAAGTTTCCCCTGAAAGTCAGCTAAGAATGTAACTTCCAACGCATTAGGGTCCCTTACCAGAAAAGCAGCAAGTTTTTCAGCGCAATTATAAAGTTAATTATATTTTAAGACCTCCGCAAAAATACTCAGGAAAAATAATCATTAGATTCAAGTGAGCAGGACCGATACGCCAATACGCAAAGTTTTCAAAAATATTTTTTCCCCAAAATCATCTCATACTCTCGTATAATAGAGGAATTTAAGTTTAAAAGATCTGCATCAAAATGTTTTGAGAATTTTATCAACGGAAACAAAATAATGACATGTTTAGATGAAACTTCAATTCGCTACAGCTCATGTGAATCTAAATATGTTTCGCAAATATTTTGGCGCAAGTGCTAACACATAATACCTTTTATAACTCCGATGCAAAAACCGGGAAAACTGTATTGTTTTTTTCTTTTTTTTTTGTTTTTTGCTGTTTTTGTTTTGGAGAGGACGCATTTTAAAATGAAACAAATGCAAAGTAAAAATAGAAATTGTGTGCCTTTCCGTTTCATAAATTGTATGTTGGTAAAGCACATAAAACAACAATTTATAGTTTTTTTTCTAATAGCAGTCGCCCTTCGCGTGACTACCATTCGTACTACCCAATCTCCGAGGGTGTTTCTGCCATGAAACCCCATCCTCACAAAAACCCATCCATCGTTCGAAGGTAGGTTCCTCCATTTGTGGTAGAACATCAAGGCGCACATAACCAATAAGAGGAGGTACTCGATCAAAAACTTAAGAAAGTGTGTAAGCGTGCATTTTAAAAAGTATTAAATTTTCTAGCATTTATCGAAATGCAAATACATATATTATATATGGGGCATTCTTTCTGAACGTGAGACCCCCTGCCCCCAGAATAGATTTTGACGAAAAGAGGTCTATGAGGGCTTAAAATGTAGGTAATTATGTTTACTTTCGAAAGCAAAGTGGCACTTCTTGAAATTCAAAATGGCGGATCCAATATGGCGGATTCAATATGGTGCAATTTTGCAGTTCGTGCATCAGATTTATGCTATGAACTGATGATAAAAAATGTGATGAATAATCAGTGACCAATAAAAATAAATAATTAACTTGGAAATATGTAAAATTAAATCCAATGCAACAATTTTACTTAAAAATAAATAAAGAAAACACGAAATAGCATAAATCTGATGCACGAACTGCAAAATTGCGCCATATTGAATCCGCCATATTGGATCCGCCATTTTGAATTTCAAGAAGTGCCACTTTGCTTTCGAAAGTAAACATAATTACCTACATTTTAAGCCCTCATAGACCTCTTTTCGTCAAAATCTATTCTGGGGGCAGGGGGTCTCACGTTCAGAAAGAATTCCCCATATATATATATATTATATTTCACAAATGGAGGGACCTACAGTTTCAAGCCGACTCCGAACGGCAGATATTTTTATGAGGAGCTTTTTCATGGCAGAAATACACTCGGAGGTTTGCCATTGCCTGCCGAGGAGTTGTTTTTCTTAATTTTGGTGTTTCACTGAGATTCGAACCAACGTTTTTTCTGTGAATTCCGAATGGTAGTCACGCACCAACCCTTTCGGCTACGGCGGCCGCAATACAATACTCAGTAATACATTAAGTTCCGTTGAAATTATTATTTTTGTTATCGTATTTAGTATTATTATTCTATCTACGAAACTAACAAACGTAAGCAACAAATGTTGCTGATGGAGTATGAAAACCTGCAAGGCTTGAGCTCAAAATGGCAAAACGATTCAAAATATAACGAACGAGAAAAAGTGTAACGGTACAAAAATATAGTTATAACGATGCTTATTGTTGTAGCTGGTAGCCTGCAGCTGCTGTGACAAAAATTCAATTTTATATTCATAAAATTTGCATTGAATCGCTCACCAACGGCATTTTATTGGTAGGTGCCCAGAAAGCAAGAGGCGAGCAGAAGGCGGACATGCATGCATAGTCGTATATGTCGAATGTATGTAGGTATGTGCATAAGCAAATATGCATCTAATAAATTTATTAAGCAAACGAATTTGCTAGCGAGTAAATGGAGTAATTGAGGGAAATGTGATTGCATTGTTGCTGCCAGTGAATTGTAATGCTTTTTATGTTTGCGTTGGTCACTTTTTTTTTATTTTTTTATATTTTTGGTAGTATAAAATGTTCAGCAGACAGTTAAATTATGCAGATATGCCAATATGATTTGGAATAGCAAAGGTGAAAAGCTAGCGTATACTAAGCTGTGAAACGTAGTCTGCAGGAATTAGAACTAACAAATGAACTTACGGTGAATGATGCATAAATGGTTACATGCCATTAAAATCCACTACAACCTTTGGAATTTTACCAAGTTACTGCTCAATTTTCATAGCCGAAGCTGCTGCGTTACTTGAGGCGGTACACTTTGCGTCCCAAAAAAACCATCAATATATAATATGCAGTGACAGCAAATCAACAATCGAGGCTATTCTGAACCCAGCTAATAACTCTCCAATAATAACAAAAATGCGCAACATGCTCACACAAAAAAAAGGTTCAATCAAACTTATGTGGGTCCCGGGTCACAGTGGCATCAAAGGTAACGAACAGGCCGATAATAGAGCTAAGGAGGCAACCAAAGAGCCATTGTACATGTTCGAATACACTCATCCAGAAGATATAAAAAAGTTGGTAAGGCGTACCAATTATGAAAGTTCCCTGAACAAATGGAACCAGTACCAACATCACTACAAATCCTTCAATCTCTCCAGATCGAAAAACCAATACCCGTCAAATTCTTCATGCCGGAATATTAAGACCGTTGTTCGTCTGAGAATTGGCCATACAATTTCAACCCACTCGTATTTGCTAAATGGTTTGCCGAAACCCCCGTGCCCGTTTTGTGGATTTAGCGAATTCACCGTATCGCACTTCATGGATATATGTTCAGGAATCCAAAATATTAGATCATCGGTGTTTAGAAATATCAAACCGTCTGAACTTCTGAAGCAGACAACGGACTATAATATTAGTATCATAAACCAATTCGTTTCTTGCTGTAAATTAAAAATTTAACTTCATAGGCTTCTAAGTTATCTGGTGTGTATAGTAGTGGTTAACTCCACATACCTTCTATTGTACTATCTTCATCTTCTCCAGTGTAGATATAATATATTTTTATCTCGAATCTAGCGTATAATAAACCTAGTAAAATATAATTATTTCATTTTCTCGTCTTGATACATAGTATTAACCATTTAAAACAATAGCCGAAGGCCTTAGCAGCCAGTGCTTGTTCCTTTTTTTTCTTACCTTTAAGTGGAATAATCTATATATATAAAAATCAATTGCTGTTCGTTAGTCTCGCTAAAACTCGAGAACGGCTGAACGGATTTATCTTATCTTGGTCTTGAATTATTCGTGGAGGTCTAGGGAAGGTTTAAAAGGTGAGAAAAATTCGAATAATTGCCGGGAAAATCCTCAAAACAGCATTTTTCTATTTCCCATACAAACGTTTACTATGCGAGTTAATTACATAAAATATGAGTCGATTTACTTTTGTTTTTTAAGTTGTGAGGAGAAAAAAAATAAAATTTTCTTTGAACAATAAAATAAAATTTTCTTTGAAGAATAAAAGAAAATTTAAGTCGTGCGCGTTGGAGGATCTAATATCGCGTTCTGAAACTCAACAAAAGTGAAAGTGAATCGCGAACGCGACAAAATTGTCATTCGTTCGTCCTGCATATGATAACTCTGAGTAAAAAGACATACTCGACGACAAAACATACCATATAAAATCCATGCCTGCATACATAAGTAAGTACATAATAGTTTTGTTCCCAGATAAGTTGGTTAAAAAATGCGGAATTTAAAGATTTCTACCAGTTTTGATTATGTATTTATTTTTTTAATGTTTTTTTTTTCATAAATAGTGGTCGCATTTCAGAGCACGGAAAAAAGTATTATTACGATATTATATCTATCTTTGTGGCTACGTGCGCGAGAACTTTCTTTACTTTGGTGATCCTTTGTGATAGTGACACTTTACTGCTAAATGAGCGGGGAATTTTCTCATTTTGATTAATTACAATTTACGATGCCGAGGAGAAGACGACCTGACTTAGGTCGTCGTAGTCAATCAAATGTGCGAAGAGCTACCTCACGTGCTAACCGCACTGATGACCAGAGATCAAGAAAATAGTCGTATTGCTATGTCAGAATTGCGTTCTTTAGTGAGTGACAATGTAGGAGATAGGCTTAGAATGCAACGAGTTCGGGCACATCAAACACAACAACAGCAAGCTAGACATAATGAAATTGAGCGAATCCGCAGACGCAGTGCTCCTGTGATTCTTGAACGAGCTGCATTCCACTATGATCCGTCAATTGATTATTGTGCCGACAAATCGGTAACAATTGGGGAAATGAAAACAATTTGTAAATATTGTAAGGCATTAAAATACACTGGTGAATCTACTGGATTATATTGTGCTGAAGGCAAAGTAAAATTGCCACAATTGGTCCCACCACCAGATCCTTTACGCTCTTTAGTTTCTGGGAATGGAAATGATTCTAAGCACTTCTTGACCAACATCCAGATGACATCATTTGGTGCTACACATATTATACAAGACAATTTCATGCCCACTTTCAAGGTATTATATAAGAATATTTTTTTATATTATTCAAGTTTGTACTAAAATATATGTATATATCGGAAATAATTAATGGACAAATTTTTAAAAATTACAGATACAAGGACAAATTTATCACTTACTGGGAACTCTGTTACCACTACCTGATGCAGATCATCAATTTTTACAAATTTATTTTATGGGCAATTCAGATGAGAATATCAAATTTAAACCTTATAAATAGCCAGTATTTCAAGAAAACTCTGTTTTCTAAGTAAGCAACATGATGTATCGAAAATAATAATAAAACTTCATGCTTTATTCAATAAATGCTTTTTTATTAAATACGGATTCGATTTGTTTGTTTTAAAATCATTTTATACAAAAGATTAGGTCTTTTATTTATCGATTGAGGCAGTATGAAGTCTGCCGGGTTAGCTAGTTATTTATAATTATTACTCTTTTCAATAAATAAATAAATAAAAATACCTACGGCACCCTACATATAATTAATAGGTCCTCATTTGCAGTCTATAATACCTTGATATCGTCGTGAACAACTCTCGCTTATTTTTTTGGCATAATGTGGAAAAAGTTTGCAAACGAATTTTTTAAATGTCATGCCAAGCTGTTTTTCTGTAGACATTCTTTTACGCCGAGTATTCGCTTTCATTAGAGCTCACACATTTTCAATCGCATTTGCAGGACCGCGAGAACCAATCAAGATGTTGTATGCCTCTTTATGCAGAATAGTGGACGATGACAACATCCGATGAAGAGACGCTTGGAGTATTCAAGAGAAAGATTCTGCGCAAGATTTGTGGACCTTTGCACGTTGGCAACGGCGAATATCGCAGGCGATGGAACGATGAGCTGTATCAGAGGAAGGCCTCATCTGCCTTAGAAAGATGGTGGAGAAGGATTTGGCTTCACTTGGTATGTCAACTGGCACCGGTTAGAACGAGAAAGAAACGACTGGCGCGCCTTGTTTAACTCAGCCAAAATCGCGTAGCGGTTATCGCGCCAATTAAGCAGAAGAAGAAGTTGTACGAAATCGGTCCCTAAGCACGTACACCTTCCATAGAGAGGTTATTTTCAAAATAGAAAAATGGAGCAAGTTACATATAACTTAAGCATTGTCTATGAGTTTGTAAATATACTAATAAACTAAATAATAAACTTAAATGTACGCGAGTAAGTACTCGTATATACCTGTAAAGTTCGGTCCTGACTGACTTAAGCACTTCGTTTCTTATTTAATTTGAACTAGCAGTACATGTATGTATGTAGCATTGTCTAAACTCAAATTGATGCCCATTCCAATTAAAATTTTAATAGCGCATGAAGTTGAAAACTGTATATGTATACGAACGAGCAACTGTAAAAGCAACGATTCATACTTTAGCCCCGACAACTGCAGCAACCAAATAGACTGAATAGCGCCCGAAGTGCTTGCGAATGAGCTGAACTGATGGTGAGGAAATAAAAGCGAGCGGATTGGCACGAAGTTAAACTGAAGTCAGAAGGAAAACGGCGTTAAGAGTTAAGGTACGCAAGACGGCACACCTTGTCACAATCTCTGTACTACCGTTAAATAAAATTTTGCTGACTTTTGTTGCTTTCGTTTATATTGTGCGACTATTTGGCAGTAGGTGCACACTGCAGTCAAACGACTGCTGGTACGTGGTTGAAATATATTTTATTATACGAGTACGAGTAATGCAGCTGGTAGTTTGGTTAGTTGCTTGTGTTTGCCCGTTTTCCACTCTGTGCAGCCAATATAATTTTATTGGCGATTTGCTGGGAAGAAAGGAACAACACACACGCACCAAATAACCAAAAGTAAATAGCTGTGAACAACTAACGGTTAGTGGAAAAACATGGCAAGCAGGAGCTTTGCAAAAGTAAAACACCAGTGCAAGAGTTAATCTGCGGTTGCTGCACACTTTCATATGATTGGAAATTTAAAGGCATGCATTTTTTCTTTTATTAAATTTTTATAAAATCACCTTGAGCAAAAAGTTCCCGTCACAGCCATCAGGTGGCGCTCTAGGTCAATTGATTTCTTTTGTTAGGTTGCCACATCTGTGGTTAGCATTCCTACTATGTTGCGTTAAAAATGGAGTCAATGGTGCGAAAATCTTAGAAATGTTTGGAAAACTGTTTTGGTAATGATACGTTCCAGAAAAGGGCCATTTATGAATGGTATGAACGCTTCAGAAGAGATCGTGATTCCATGGAGGCTGACGAACTGCCACTACGCAGGCCGTCAACATCGAAAACTGATGATCATCAGTAACCGCAAATCAATCATCAGAACGCTGACAGAGGACGTGAACATTCTTTATTGATACAGTCAGGACATTTTAATTTGTAGGTGACTTGGGTTATCATGGAGTTATTGAAAAGTTGTTGAAATGTTGTCCCAAACGATCTAAATTTTAAAAAAGTCCTCATTGAAATTGTCAGAGATATGATTTCTAAGACTGAATCCGACCTAACATTCATCAAACGCAGCATTACTGGAGATGAGACATCAAAAAACGAGTCGTTTCCAGTCAAAGAAGGAAGCGAATCTTTCGGTTTTTATATTTAATAGCACGCACTTCCTCCTGCTTCTACAAAGGCTATTGGAGTGAAACCCCAAATGCTTCCCATGGCTTCGCATTAGGCAGTGCCGGGTGATAATGCCAACCATTGTTCCAATGGAAGACCGATCCAGATTGATGAGAAACCTCCTTTTTTTGTGTTCATAACTTCTAGCCCAGATCTGTCTTGTTATCTCACAAGTGATCCCTCTAATGTTGGTCTGCGCCTTGTCGGCGGACTAGATCCAAAGTTCGCTTGAGAATGCCTATATAACGGACAGAATTTACTAATTTAATATAAGTTATCGGGTAGCCGCTGTCTTAAGTGCAGATGTTGCCCGTCGGTGAAAATAGCCACTAACCCTAGGCCAAAGTCCTAAACATTATCCTATTTACATCTTTCTGGGAACCGTATGGGAAAATTATTTTCAAAATAGACTTGTGCAATATTACAAAAAACAATGAAGATAATGTGGAGGATTTATATGGTGATGCAGGTGAGGTTAGCAGAAACAAGCCTTTGCTTTTCGTCTACTAGCAAAT
Organism: Anastrepha obliqua; assembly: GCF_027943255.1. Lineage (NCBI taxonomy): Eukaryota > Metazoa > Arthropoda > Insecta > Diptera > Tephritidae > Anastrepha > Anastrepha obliqua. Next base: position 79,673,308 of record NC_072894.1, read on the forward strand.
GCCCTCTGATATTGAGTTGGCAAAAGGTTTCGCACCATTCATCCTAAATGGCTACAGTTGGGTAAAAAAAACTTCTATTACCCTTCAGCCTCTGTTTGTAGTCATCGGAAATACGAAGTTTGTAAAATTACTTGGACGCAAATACTCAAATTTTCCTCATTTTTAGGACGACTTTTTTATTGTTCGAAAAATTACACGAAATCAAGCAAAAACCAAGAACAAAATGAAAATTAAATATATTATACTCGTATTTGAAGGGTCGCCCGAAAAAAAGCATACAATTCCCTAAAACGTGCATCTAACTTCAAGATCTGACCAACCGCCACACATATTTTGTTTTGCTAATAAACTAAAGCATGCGTATATGCAATTCTATTTTTGTGATAAATAAAAAATAAATGAAAAATATCTTCATGTGAAAAATGTATCATACTCATTTTCCCCCCCTTGTTCACTCCACTCGGGAGTAGAAGGCCTCGACAAAACTCAGTCTTGCGTTGGTTTCGTTAATTTATTTTACTTTCTGGCAAAGTAGATGATTAGCCTGCCGCTACCAGTCCTAAATACCCACCTGTCGTTGCTTACGAACAACGCCTTTTAACTGTTTAGAGCGCCATCTGTGTTTAATATTTTTCTGCCAGAAGGATCACACAGATGGTTGAGGACTTTGCTAAATTTGGTGTTTTGGTGCGCTATTACCGCGATTGCCCGCTTCGTCATACTGGCGCCACTGATGCAATATAACTGAGTCTTTTTCTTTTGGTTTGTTGCTTGTTTTAGCAGCCACAATGCAAGTAATGCGCTGACTTTTGTGCGGGAGTAAGGATTAAAAGGATAAGGTTTTTGGGGTTGAGGAATGATTTTTTTTTTTTTTTTAGAAACTAGGAACATAGGTAAGTTTGAACAAGTGCGAGGGCTGTGCTTTACGTGGAACTCGACCCCACAACCTCTAGGATGGGAGGCTACTGCACTTACGAGGCCGCTACTCATACTACTCATAGAAGAGATGCAAGTTGAAAAAATAACAGTTGGTGTTGAACGATTTACAGCCAAAAATTCTTAGAAATCAGCCGGTCATTGAAAGAGCGGGCGAGTAGGTGATGTGCAATGTGGTATTTAAATATTTTACTTTTCCTCTCTGAGCTAAGGCCTGTTTTTCTGTTAGCCTATCCCACCTATCTCCTTATAGATTTGCAGTCCCCAAATGTGCCACTTCTGTTTGTTAACCTAGACGCTAAGGGGAGAATTAATCTCATCTAAAGAGCTGATTTGATCACATGAAAACCGGTTCATTTGGTAAATTTCTAACAATAAGCTAAAATAATATGTCAAAATTGTCGAATATTATTTTAGCCGGCAAAGTAAAATTCCAAGTACTCGGATGACCCTGTACATAAACTGCACACAGTAAACCATTTAGTGAAATAAAAAAAAATAAAACAAAATACTTAAATAGCATATCTAAAAATAAGGCACAAGTACATACATATGTACGTATGTAAGTAACGCCTGGCAGCAATATTGCGAACTGGAATTAGGGAAATGGTGATAGGCAGTGGAATGCAGGCCATAGCAAAACAAGTAAGGAAGGCTAAATTCGGTCCGGAACTAATTTTTTATACCCGCGCAAATTTTCGTAAAATTTAATTTGGGCTGCCTGTTAATTTTTGACATCAAACAAACTCGAAGCCAATGCAGAGTTATAGCTTGTAAAATTGGAGGGATGGACGGAAATGTGGACTTAATATATAAAAACTATGTGTGATCTTATTAATATTTATCTCAGGGGGGAAGCAATACATGTATACAAGTTTTATTTAGTCGTTATCGAGATATACGTATAAGTGGAACCTTTTTTTTGATCGCATTTCTTTTTTTTTGTTGCATAGTAGTAACAGGCAAATACTTAGATACTTAGATGTTGATAAAACGAATATGATACTTTATACTAGAAGGTACAACATACCGAATTAGCACAGCCCGAAGCTAAACGGCGTAGAACTGACAAAGTACCTTGGAGTAATTTTGGATAGCACACTAACATGGAAGCACAATATATTGGAGAGGAAGATAAGGGCAGTAACGCACTATACGCATGTAAAAGAATGCTGGGAGTTACATGGGGTCTATCTCCTTCAATAATGTATTGGTGCTACTCAGCTGTAGTAAAGCCAATATTACTCTATGGTGCTCTGGTGGACTGCATTGAGAAAAACGACACACAAAACACCTATGGAAAGTATTCCACGTCTTGGTGCTCACTGCACGACAGGGGCAATTAAAACTACTCCTACGGCACCACTAGAAAGAATACTCAACCTACCACCGATTGACACTGCGGCAGAAGGTCTAGCAGCTAGCTCTGCCGCTAGACTTAACACAACGGGTGAATTTACCAGTAAAATGTTCGGCCATAGCTCAATAGGTATGAGTTATCGGACCAATACGGACTATATGACTCCGAAAAACAATTGAATGAAGAGATTCTGAACAACAATAGAAGAAGAAGAGTGGAAAAGAGGTATGAAACGTATGCGAGGAGCTGGAGATCAGGCGGCCAATTAAGCTCCCTGACCATTGCAGTATTTTTTCAAACAGAAGTCTTTGCGGTAGATAAATATATACGTTAACAGTCAAGCGGCAATAAAGGCAATAAACTCATATGAAATTTTATATAAAAACGTTCTTAGGACCAGGAAAGCCATAAAGAGACTAGCCGCAGACACATCTATTGGGCACATGACATAAGGTTACATTAGGGCATTACATACGATTCGAACAAGAAAACGACATACTGAAACCTTTAAATACAATGACATCGCTGCGGACATGACAACATGGATAGTGGAAGAAGAAGAGGAGGAATAATCTAGGCACTTGTAAAGCCGCGAAAATCATGTGTACACAGAGTGCAGATAAATACGTCCGATTCGTACTAGCCCTGTCTAGAAAGGAAAGCAGAACTATCGTAGGTATACTGGCAGGTCACAATTTGTTAGGGACACATACAAGAAGGGGCTTGCAAACAATGATAGCTGCAGATTTTGCAATGAACTAGAATGGAGTGAAAATCTTGAACACCTTCTATGTTCTTGTCCTGCATTAGCTAGAGCCCGAATGAAATGTTTAAAAGTTCTACAATATGAGAGGTTAGAATGTCACTTGGGGTTAGAGTTTCAGAGCTTACTTAGATTCGCAAAAGACGCAGGCTTTTTACAAGAAGACCACTAAGTAAACGTAATGGTCAAGCTCCATTTAGTACCACTAAGGACCAATAGGTATATGTGCCAGCCAGGTCAACCATCAGCCAGCCAGCTCAACCTAACCAAACCGTTTTTGGGTTCATCATATGATATATTTTTCGTTAGTTAAAACAGCGATATCAAGTTTTTTTCCTACAAAATAGAGCCAAGTTAAGAAGTGCTAAATTCCTCGAATTTTACAATAATCGTAATGTCGGATCAACGGGTCAAAGTTGGACCGGTTGTATCGAGCCGTTATCGAGATATCAAAAAAAGAGTGTTAAGGGACCTTTTTTCAAAATTTTATTTTCGTTGAAATTCTTCATTTGGGTTTATTATTTGTACCGCATCTGAGTAATTCTGCTTAATTTTTTGAAAATATCCATTATCGGTAGGCGATTTAGAGCATTTTCAATACCAACCTCCCTAGACAAACAAAGCGCGGAACAACATCAAGACGCACGCCACAAATAGGAGGAGGAGCTTACTATTATATATATATGCATATTAGGGCGGGTCGGTTTAAAAATCGCTCATTGCTCTGTGAAAATCGTATTCTAGGGATCAAAATAAGAAACTTTGCCGAAGGAACCATACCTCTAAAATGAATTCTGATGTCCCCCAATTTGGGTCGAACGAAAAATCCCACTTTGACCCATTTAGAGTGCTCCAATCGAGTCCAAATATATGACCGACCCCCACTAACTTTGGATGGCCGATCCACCCATGCCAGTGGCACACCCCCTGGAACTCCCCTGGGGGGTTCCCCACACAATCATTTCAAAATATCACCATTTTTGGCCTTTACATGGGAAAAGAAACTAAAAAGTTCGACCCAAATTGGGAGACATCAGAATTCGTTTTAGAGGTATGGTTCCTTCGGCAAAGTTTCTTATTTTGATCCCTAGAATATAATTTTCACAGAGCAATGGGCGATTATTTTTCCTCCCCACAAATCGACCCGGCCTAATCTACACATACCGATTCCCTTATGCTGTTAAATACAATCGTTACGTGAACAAAATTATAATACCCTTTTGCACAAGTACGCGCGGGTATAATGAACGGAAAGCGAGTCAAGTGCATTTAAATTTCAAAGGGATAAGCGGAAAAGTTCAACAACGCGCTGGCAGCATTGCACCATCATCGCAGACAAACCGCGCCATATAGAGCACAAAAAAATAAAAGCAACAACAAACGTACAACCTGCAAAACGCATAGAGACAATCTGAATTTTATATTATATTTAGAGCAACAAGCTTCCGGCTTTTGGTGTTTTTAACGGAGCACTAGACCCGGTTGAAGTGCGCTAGACAGTCACATCTAAGATGGATTTGCAAATAGGCTAACCATCAATGGTGGGTTGGGCGTAAAAAATTAGCGCACACACACATTTAAAGTGAGATGGGTATTTCAATATGAATAGAATATGGGTGAATTATTATATATAATTTATGGGATTTGGAGCAAGATACAGTCTGAATTCTTATTTAATTAAATGAATGTTGTATTTAGTTGCACTCTCAGTCCAGCAGTTTGGCTCACAGGTGGCAGAATAAGTAGTACGTACGATCCAAATAACAACAGATGCAACATAAAGGAAAAGCTTTAAAAAGTTTGAAGTCGGTCTACTAGACTTAAGAAAATCCAATCGAAACTAGGTTTTGTTGATGTTGTAAGGTCTCCAAAAACTTGCTTATGGCAATATCGTTGTCGGTTTCATACAACGGTGGGACCAGAAAGTAAGCAGCTTCGATCGGGTGGTCTAAAAGAAGATGGATGTTAGTCAAATAAGTTTAAACGGGCATGAGAAGAGGTACTTAGTGTCATACGGTGTACAGCCGCGTGTCGAAAAAATCCGTATAATAAACACAAAAATTGCCCTTTCTCGTACAATAAACACTTGGCTGCTTTATATATGTCAGATGTAGCAGATGATCTGTGCCATTGCGGTGGTTCTCCTGTTAGTAGAAACAGCTTGCTAACTTTTTTGGCGGTGGTGTCAGGTTTCACTTCCTAATAAAAGGTTATTGAGCGTGACTCTATACTGGTCGCCATAGACAGTAACTACACAGTTGATTTCATTTTATCACGCTGAAAATAATTTAGAAGTTGTGGCCAACATCAAACTGTCAGCTAATTTCCTGACGTAATCGAGTACTTAACCTCAATTTGTTTACGAAAAAATTGAGATTGTGTTGGTGATATAAGAAAAAAATCAACGCTGCTTATGCCACTTTGGTGTCGTCTGAGCAATAACTTGGAGGAGTGTAAGAATACATATGAAATGAGCGGGTAAAATTCTGCTGCTAAATCCGCGATGACTTTGGAGCGCACGTTGCTCTCACAATTTTGCTTCAGAAGGTCATATCGTGTAAGCTATACTCCTAGAATTTTAAAAGAAACATGGCACGTTTTTGTCATATTTGATATGTCTTTTTGGGCGGTGTTGGGGTATTTTGGACAAGTTTCGGTCAAATGAGCGTAGGAATGAAATATCGACTCAATTGAGCATTTACAGCCCAGAAGCGTAAGACCACAAATACCGTAATTTTGTGCCCGACAGAAAACGTCAAAGTTATTTGTTATTGTTTGTAGTTTTGTTATTCCTTCTCTCCTTACATTAAGCAGGTTTTCAGAAACTCGCCCGGATTTTTTGTGCGGATCACTTCGAGCTAATAAGAAGCACAAAAGTCTAAAGCCTAAAAGTCTGTTGACCGACAAACGAATACACAAAATCCGAAGTTTCGAGCAACCTCGGACAAACTCGGGCGAGCAAAGACGCCTGGCATTAATTAATTACAGTTTATCTTGCCCCGAAGTTACTGCGAGCAACAATGAGTAAAGTGCTTGGAAATAGTTTTCACAAAAAACTGGTTTTGAAAAGTGAAAACGTGAAGCCTGTTATTAGTCAACTAAATGAGCTTTATCACTACAGCTTCAAACCTGTCTTCATAGTACCTCAAATAGTGGACGATCAGATCTATACTCATCACCGTTTCGTCGAATTCAGATCCGCTTTTGATGTCTCGAAGAGGACTATGTCTATGAGATATGACCAATTTGCAATCCTGAGAGCTTCGGTATCGACCAACTTCATAATCATGTTCATTCCTCGATCTCCGTTGCGGAGCATATGGCCACAGCTGCTTTTCCTTTTACCTGCTGCCACATCAGGTTTTTGTTCACAGCTTTTATTCCACTTTCGATGCAACGGCGACATCAGCAACTAGGTCTGCCTGAACCTGAAGATTCCAAGGCATCGCTTACTTGCTAATCTCCGAGCCCCCCTTGCGTACTGTATGGTCGAGCCACCTCCACTTGAACTCTCTGATTTTTTGCCCAGGTAGTTATTGTTAATTTGTCTGGCCACGCTTGCAGCTTTTGAACGGTTACTGCTGGTAGACACCATGTTTCACAAGCAACTTAATATTTGAATTAAAGATTCAAAGTTTGGTATGCACGCTGATTTGTTTAGACAGCCAATCTGGTCGAAGATTAGCAAATGCGTGGCTTCCTTTCTGCAATCTTATGAGAATATCACTTCGACCGAATTGGGCAAGAAAAATTCAAAATGCAGGCGAAAGCACGTACTTTCTGTGCGTAAAACGTAATACGAGCAACCATTCTGAGCTGAGGCTTCAACATATTGTACACAACAAAAGTATATAACAACAAAGGCCGGTCGACTTCCTCCAGTATACCAAACGAAGTACAATGAAAGTACATTCTGACAACACACAATCATAAATGACACACAGACTGTCAGTCTTAAACTCAAGCAAAGCATAACTCTTAACAAGTAATTTGGTTTCGTTAGACAGTTGCAAAGCAAAACCCCTCCTCGACGAACAAAAATCACACTTTGGAAGTACCTCATAATGGATGTTGTTTTATAAAGCAAAGAAATTTGGAAGATTTAAACAAATAACAAGGCACAACGACAATTCGAGAGAACTGTGGTATTCAAAAAGGTATGCTGATTTATAAGTTAGACACAGCATTCTTTTACACTTCCACAAAAAAGGTTAATGGCGATTAGTGGAAAAAAATCTTTTCAAAAAATATAATCGCTTTGCATATAGGAACATCACACGCAAAGACTCATAAATCTATGGATATGGACTTAATTCTTGATGGATGCCGATATCTTCCAATATGACCTAAATCAAACAAAAGTTGCTTGCGCACGAAGCACTTTGTTTTTTTTTTGGAATAATTAGAGATGTCGTCACGGTGTTACCTGTGCAACACTGAACCACAGAGAAGATAATTTAGTCGTTGTGCCAAAGTTACACCGTTAACAGGATCTGAATGATTTTGAAAGAATCAGCTGATTTGCTGACGTAGCAGGGGAGATAATACCAGATTATTTACGTTAAAACTAAGGGTGATGCATTGATTTAAGAAAAAATCGACTCAGCCAGAACTCGTTGCCATCTGAACACCGACTGATTGAAAGAGTGTAAAAATACGTGTGAAATGAGCGCGTACAATTCTGCAGCCGAAGTGACTCTCACGATTTTGCTTCGGATAGCTAAACTATGTAATCTGTCATCCTTGCACAGAACGGTCAATTCTCAAATGTATACCCCAATTTGTTGGCCAGAAGTGTTCGGTAAAATAAAGGAAACCAAACGCAGAAGACGAATCATTCGCCACCTCGCGCACATCGGCTTAAACAAATGAATTTTGGAGCATTCAAAACATCGATCACTATCTATCATACAACACCGTTTGACGCTCAATACCTATAATTTTCTTATTGCAGCAGTTAAAAAATAAAATGCAAATTCAAATTTATTCGACGCCAGAAGAAGAAGTTGATGCACATAAATCACATATTTCGAAGTTATTGATGCGATCACCGATCATGCGAAAAACATTTAGCGGGAAATGGTCAGAACTTTTAGTGCATCTAATATATTTTTTAATGTTAAAACGTACGCCAGGTATACAAAAATCCTGCTCCTAGGCTCTTTATACTTTTTTTCTTAATGCAAACTTTCATTCAACAGAGCGATGCTTAATTTGTAGAGGAACCAACTTTCTACTTTATCGCGGTCCCGTCTCATACCCAATTGTTACATTATTTTTGCTCAACAAATATCGCTCAGCATTCCATCAACAGTGGGTATACACCTCATTACCCACTGTGCTTGAGTTTCAAATGAGTGAAGCCTAATCAGGCCACTTGATTGATTGCGAAATTTTCAAATTGAATGCAGACACATTAATTGAATTTGCGTACTAAGCGAATAATTACAATAAAAACAAAGCGTGCCTGCAATCAGAGTCAAGTAGCAAAATCTGTGTGTGTGTGCTTGTAACGTATTGTTGTATGAAATATCAGGCAATCTGCCGACTTGCCGAACGGGTGGCTAGACAAGCAAGTATTTAATTGAGTGAGTGACTTAACTGTTGAAAACAACCACATTAACAACAGGCATTTACCAGTGGTGTCAGTTAATGAAGCCGGTTATTAGAGTGAAAGTTTGTTGTAATAAGGACACTTATCGATAGACAGGCATTTTGCCTTAAGAGTATCGATTCCAAAACACAACAGTAAGTGTGAAGATATTAATAAATGCTATTAACCTCATAAATTGAAATTTGTATGCAGGTAATTAGTTTCTCAAATGGTATGAAAGATATGGCTGATACTGATGTAACCATTGGCAGAAATAAAAAAAAATCAGCTGAAATACTGCGCACATAACTGAGAGTCACGAGCCATTTTAGCAATGGCGGTTTTTACGTAGGCATCGTTCGTAGTTGAAAGTCTACTGATTAGATCTGCATAAATTGTGTCATTGATGGATTAAAACACAACCTTTTAAATTTACTATACCTCTACGTAAGACCTGACCTGCTGCTATCACACAGTGACGTCTTCGTGTACACCCGAGCAGGCGTATCATAATGATACTGGAATAGACAGAGCAATGGGTTTGAGCAGCTAGGCATCAGGCAGTTTTCTCCAAAGACTCGAATTTATTTTCTTATACCATAGGAATCAAAGTATGTACAAGCAAAGTAACACCCACAGGAATTTTTCAGAAATTTCTTCGATAGGTGAACGAAATGATGTTCGACTGCATTGTTAATGTAAATAAATTAAATTGTTATAGTCGGACTTACTAAAAACTCGAAATTTTCTATTAGATTAAATTACACCAAGCACGAGCCTGATATGCAGTTAAATATATCTGCATTGTCGGGCAATACTTTTTTGAAGAAAATGGTGGCTATTTCAAAACATTGAAAGATTTCTTCGTTCCAGAACTGCGTCTAAAAAGCATTTCTTTCACGTCTGTATGGCTCCAACCAGGTAGCAGAATTTTATTACAAGGTTGCCATGAACATTTTATCGCGAAATTATTTCATGAAACTACATTTTCTGGTCTACAGACCTGCATACAAGTTTTTCTTTTGTAGTTAAACAAGTAAAAAATGTACGAAACGCAATCTTCAAATCGGAGTGATTTAAAACAATGGATTCTGCCACGTAAGAGATGCCCACCTCAACTCTACAGGCATTGATAAAATCAGCGAAGCAATGAATACAATGCTGGCCGTCCGATAGCACAGTTTGGCTTGCCAGTCCTGCTTCTGGTGTCTTTGATGAATTTCATCAAGCCAATATCCGCCATTTGATTTAGCTGTGCCGGCGCTTCATCTTTTACAGCTTTTCATAAAGGTTGAATTCTTAAATGTCCGTTTTAGACGCTTGCCTCTAGCTTTCAAATTAACTCAATGTATTTGTGGCAAGACGTTCCGAAGAAGGTTTAGCTCCAAACTATTTAATAGCTTTCATAGTGGCTTGTTGCTCCTTTCACTAGGAGAGGTTCAGTGGGACGGTCTGCGAGAAAACAAATACTTTTAATCCTGCCATATGGAGCGTTTAAGTTAATATATCTCTTCACGTGTCTTAATAGAGTTTCATGGTGCCACTGAGATTTTTATTTTTAAATCAGGCAAGGCCTTAGGACAGAGTATTGATAATAGCTCTTAAAACTTCGCTTAATGTCGTTCTCAGTGCTCTACTAATGCAAATTACACTAGAGATTTACTATCTAGAAAGCAAAATTTTTATATAATCACTCAATGAGAAAAGCAAAGCAAACCGCTGTTCAGATTCAGTGACCACTTCTTGCAAAGTATTTTTTAAAGATATAGAGAGGCATAAGCCTTCTCGTATCGCCAAGTTATTTTATTGTTCTATCTTAGCTTTTACCATATACAAAATCCAGTAATCTGAAGTCGAGAAATTGCTTAATTTTAAAGCAGAGAGAAACAGCAAAGTTGAAGTATTGCGTACGAAAAATCGAAAATAAGTGAAAGAGAAATATCAGCAACACACTTGAATTCATTTAGAAAACAGAAAAACGATAAAGCGTATGATTCGAAGGTCTCTCCATAGAGCCGTAAAAACTTTAAAAGCATGTGGGCGGCAAACATCTGAGAATTGTAGCAGAAATCTCACCACATTACACTTTAAATTTCCAGTGCTCTTCTATGTATGTATGTATGTACATGAGTGCATGCACATGTGCCTATATATACATACATATGTATGTGGATAAAAGATATTCCGTATGTGTTTTTACGCACTAAGCGCCTGTTAAACTTGTAGTGGTAGCAGAAACTATTGGTTAACCGAGCTGCTGATGCTGCAGCTGATGCTTAAGAAATATTTATCCGATTATCAACGATACGTAGAGAATACCAAGTGACAAGCGGATCGAAATGTAATTATCCACATGGCCGCTGTGTTGGTTTGTGAGCTTTTATGAATACATTTTTCTGTCGTCAACGTCAGCCACAACAAGAGACAAATGCAATTTTAACTGCCAGCGGGCCATGTAAAAACTAAACATTTTAAGCCAAATACGTGAAAGAAAAGTAAAAATATTGCTGTTGACAGATGTCACTAACTAACTTTTTGTCTTATTGTCAAATAAAATAATAATATAAATAAAAAATAAACATTAACTTCTGAATAGAGCAGAAAGGTAATAAAAAAATTTAAACATACTTTTTTTCATTGTTTTCGTAGAAGAATTATTGCATTGTAGCAGTTGCAAGTAATTGAAGGCTATTTTCAACACCCGTAGTAATTTATTCATAATATCAATTGCCATAATTTAATGCCAGATAAACTCAATAAATGGAAATAAAATAAAATAAGAAAATATTACAACCACGACATAACTTAAAATAATATAACAATAAAATGCATAACAAACTAAAAGAAAATAAAATAACATGGAACGTCATAACAAACTTATCAGAACATAACATAGCATAACAAATTTTAATATATTCAATACATTTTAAATATGATATAATAAAATAAAACAAAATTAACATAATATATCATAACACAAAATAACACAGCATAATAAAACACAACATTACATAAACATAAAATATATATGTAACATAAGATTGGAAAAACATTAACATAGAGAAACATACGATTAAAAAAATCTGTCAAATAAATAAAATAATAGCACAGCATACCATAACATAACAACATATTCAATATACTATATATTAAATATGGGTTGAGTACGTAATGCTGTATGATACAATATTCTGTTTACAAAATGCTGTATACAAAATTCTGTAAAAAATATTCTGTATTGCCGAAATGCTGTATTGACGAAATTCTGTATTGACGAAATTTTGTATTGACAAAATTCTGTATTGACGAAATGCTGTAAGTAAATGATAAGAAATTCAACAAATTTTATAAAAAAAGTGCAAATTTTGTTAGAATCCACCGTATTTTTGCGTAGAACTCTTTTTCGCGTGGGGGGCCTTCGGCCACGCTTCAAAAAAATAACCCTCATCAGTCCAACTCCGGCTACGCAATCCACCGCATTTTTGCGTAGAACTCCTTTTCCCGTGGGCGGCCTTCGGCCGCGCTTCAAAAAAAATAACCCTCATCAGTCCATCTCGGGCTACGCAATCCACCGCATTTTTGCGTAGAATTCCTTTTCCCGTGGGCGGCCTTCGGCCGCGCTTCAAAAAAATAACCCTCATCAGTCCAACTCCGGCTACGCAATCCACCGTATTTTTGCGTAGAACTCCTTTTTTCGTTGACTTTTGTCAACACAAAATTTTTTCAATACAGAATTTTGTTAATACAGAATTTCGTCAGTACAGAATTTCGTCAGTACAGAATTTCGTCAATACACAATTTTGTCAATACAGAATTGTTTTAAGACAGTACAGAATTTTGTTTTTACAGAATTTTGAAAATACAGAATTCTGTAAATACAGAATTTTGTCATTGCAGAATTTTGTTACGTTAATTTACAGTATTTCGTACGAAAAGAATTTTGATATACAGCATTTTGTAGGGATCCCATTAAATATAATAAAATAATACCATATGAACGAAATTAACATAGCATAGCATAGCATATCATAACATAACATAACATAACATAACAAAACATAACATAACATAACATAACATAACATTACATAACATTACATAACATATACGTCTGCATATATCTATTTATTTCGTTTCCTTCATGCGCCTACATGCAGCCGTTGTGTGAACAAAATTAATAATACCCTTGTTAGTAGCCGCAAGAGTAAAAACAGGTGTATAACGGATTAAAATATGGAACAGAAATTGCTATCATAAGATTTATCAAAAATGTTTTGTATACGGAGAATGAATTTGTGCTTAATTTCGTCCATATTCACAGTTAGTCCCATTATGTTTCATGAAGCTGTAAGTACTTTTTGAACAAGTCCACCTTCACCCCCCACGAAAAGTTCAGGCTCAAAGTTTAAAATGGTCTATTGTAATGCCATTGTATGTGCCATATGTATGTATGCGCTTACATATACCGTTAAGTCAGTCAGTCACTCCACAGCAATTTGTCGTATTCGCTTCATCGCGCAAATTGATTTACATACCTTCGGGTGGGGATTAATAGCCGCAGCGAAGAGAAGAGCGAATGTGGTTTTGTAAATACGTAGGTAAATACTCGTATGCGCATATATTTGTTGTTATTGTGCGGCTGTGCGACTGTTCAAGCAACACAGTTTACAGGTTGATTGCACCGCAGCAATGATGATGTTGTTGTTGTGTTGTTTCTTATTGCGGCTGCTGAAGTTGTCAACTGAACTTATAACTTCACACATGAATGTATGTGCAAGTTGGTGTTGTTGTAGCAGCGAATATTAATAATTAACGCGCGGGCTGTGTTGAAAAACTTTTACTTCAGCTTACGATTGTTCTATAATTTCCTTAACACGCGTTTTTTGTTGAATTTCCTTTTCCAATTTTATTTTACGATTTTACTCGCGGCAGCTATCTGCGAGTGCGTACGAGTATATTCGCTTGCAACTTTATACCGACTACGGTTGGCTTTGTTGCAACAAATTGGTGTAGCAGCAGTACATGTGGCAAAAAAAATGTAAACAAACAGTGGAAAGGCAAATGGAAGGGAATGCAAAGGTGGAGAAAATGTGTCAAACGGGGAAAAATGGTGAAAAAATATCGAAATGACGAAATGGGAGTGGCAGGTAGGTAGCAAGCCCAATAACGGCCGCTACAATAGCACGCTATGTTATATATTATATGTGTGTATGTATGTATGCATGAAATGAATAACAGCGGTACAGTAGCGCTTACTTGCTAAAATTATTATAGTCTGTTAAAAACTGTCTTTTTTTTACTTCCACAGCTAAGCGATTACCTGCCACGCCAGATACAATCACCCAACGCGAAACGAGTTAAACGTGATTTGCGCGTCGCCACTGCAACTGCAACTGCAACTGCAACTACACTACCGTAAACTTATCTTGCCTTTACCGCTAATATTTATGCTGCTGCGGATATTTTTATTGTTGCTAATATTTTCCAAAAACGACTTTACTGCAGTTTGTTGCACACATTTTTCTACATACGCTCATACATACAAATGTGTTAACTCGCGCACAACTTTTGCAATTCGGCCACAAATCAAATTTAGTTGCAAATGCAACTCACTAACCATTCAACTTTTAACTGTATATTGAGTTACTCATTAAAAAACATTTTTTTTCTGAGTTTTTTGTGATATATTTTTTCGATATTTGGGCTTTTCATTGACTACCACATAGTAGGGTAAGATACCTTCAGGCGTGTAAACCCAAGATATTTATTGCGAGGGACTTCCCTCAAAAACTTGCAACCCTTTTACGCAATTTTGGAGTTCATCGAAGTCTGGTTCTGACAGCGGTGCTCTTATAGTAGCCGTTAGCCTATTAGATTGCATCCTTAGCTGCTTAATAGTAGCCAACCGCCCATCGTTCCTATTTGAATTCAGATCTTAAACATTGATTCTATAGCTTCGAGTCACTATTCAAGAGCCACCCTAATGATCCTCGTGCCAGTTAAGCGTGCTTCTAATCTTCTGATATCCCGGAGAAGAGCATTTCCATGCTCATTTAGTTAATTTACTTTTGTAGTCAAGCCCTAACGCTATTATTCTTATAGCAAAAATTAAGGCACGTGATAGACACTAAAATTTATAGTAAAATAATAGTAAAAGGAAAATTTTTCCTGGAATGGCAAAAAAGGATGTATTTAATGGCATTGCTAATATAAAAATGCAGATGTTAATTGTCTCTCTGTTATTCTACTTAAAAGTTGTCCTTCTTTGATCGAGCGAAAGGCACATTTTTCACATGCCATTGCCAGATTTTACCACGCCGGTTCTCAAAAGCAGTAATAAAAACGATATTACGAACTACAGGTTGGTTATAAGCTGTTTGAATGTATAGTAAAGGGCAAAATATATTGTGCTGTTAACCACTTCTCTTGTCATAATCAACATATTCCTATGTCGGGTAGATTCACGGTAACTACTAGTAATTTTGCTGGTTTTGCGGAGAACTGTTTCGCTATATTTTAAAAGGAACCTCAAATGGATATCTGCAGATGGAAGGAACACTTTGAAGCAACTAGCAACATTGATCTTAGCAGTACACCTAGCCTTGAAGTGGTCAGCACAACAACCAGCAATAAAGTCTCAGCCAAGCGGAGATTAAGTATGCAATAAATAAGCTGCAGCTCAACAAAGCTGCGGGCGAATGTGGCATAAAGTCTGAATGACTGCCAACCCACAAATATCAGCGGAAATTCTTTATCCCCACATCACCGCCGTTTGGAGCAATGAAAAGCTGTCTCAGTCCTGGACAAAAGGCATCATAGTAAAGCTGCTCAAGAAAGACGACCTGCGTGGCTGCGGTAACTGGCGAGGAATAATCCTACTTAACACCGTCTACAAAATTGTAGCCATTATCATACACAGCAGGCCCTAAAGATATCGAACACTCCCTAAGAGGCGAGCAAGCGGGTTTTCGCCCTCACCGAAGCTGTGTTGACCAAGCCAATACACTTCGAATTATAGTAGAACAATCAATTGAGTGACGCTCCCCGCTCTAAAAGCTGTTCGTAGACTTCAAGAAGGCGGTCGGCGCTATCAAACGAGACGCAATATGGCTGCCACTGAGTAGCACGAAAGTTCCCGCCAAGATAATCCGCCTCATCAAATTCCTCTACGAGAACTCCGAACTGGCAATGCTTCACAAAGGCGATATTAGCGATCCATTCACTACCAACGCAGGCGTATGGCAAGGTTGTCCCCTGTTACCCCTTCTCTTCGCCATCGTCCTAGATGACCGTGCAGAAAAACGGCATCGTATGGAGTTTCACCAGTCATCTTGAGGACCTGGACTTCGCCGATGACATCTACTTCCTCTCTCACAAACTCTCTGACATGCAAGCAAAGGCGGACAAACTATTCGCGCTGCCACGCACTGACGCATGCCCGGTGGAATTCATCGAAAGCTCCTGCTACCTCGCCAGTATCATCACGGCAGATGATAGAGCAGATGAAGATATCTACTTCAGGTTAAACAAAGCAAGGGTGGCATTCGGGCGAATGCATACAGTATAGGAGAGTCCGCAAATCTCCAGGCGCACTAAACTAAAACATGCGTGAACTCCTTCTTGTTGTACCGAAGCAAAACATGGCTAGTCTCCTTTATCAACATATACCTCCGCATCATCTGCAAAATATTCTGGCCAATCACTAGCAGTAACGACGCATTGTGAAGATTAACGCACGAGGAGCCCATCCTTAGACAAATCAAGCGCAGAAAAAGGCGATGTATAGGTCACACATTGAGAAAACCACCAGATAGCATCCCGAAAATGGCCCTGGACTGGAATCCGCAAGGGAGCAGAGGCCTTTGTCGACCAAAAACACCTGTAGAAGGTCGATGCTTCGCGAACTAGCAGATGCCGACACTTCATAGGATGGTGGAAGGAAAAAAAACTGTGGAAACCACATGAAAACTTAATTGCACCAATGCAAACTGAATTGCTAACCAATTGAGACCAAATTGGCAAAACGGCTTAAAGGAAAGAGTAAAAGGCAAAGGCTTTTGCTGAACATTTATGAAAGGTTTTCTTACTGAACCCAATAACCAACGCATCTACTCTATAACAGGTGCCAGGATCGCTGTTGATTCGTCCCATCGAAATAACAAGGGCTATTAAGCGCATCTAATGAATAAATATGTGTATTGATTCCAAAACCAGAAAAGGGCATAACAAAGCCGCCATGATATAGGCCTATCAACTTGCTTCCACGACTTTTATAGGTATTTGAGAAACTGATAATACTCAGGTTTGGTCCTCCTCTACGTACCCATGATATTATGTCAACCCATCAATTTGTTACTGCGGTGAAAAACACGAAACGATCGAACAAGTAGATTGTAGTTATTACCCTTCTAGCCACAATCAGTACGGCGTTTGAGCTGGATGGCCACCTGTACAAAATCAAAGTGTTACTGTCTCAAAGCACCCACAAGCTTCCAATTAAAAATTATATCTTTATGAAAGAAAATTCTTGGCAAATGTTGACACTAGCATCTCCAATGACCACAAAGCAGTGTTCTTGATCCAAATCTGCACGTTTCGTATACTGCGGATATTCCTACAAAAGTCCGAAAAATGGCAATCACATCCAACATATTTGTATTGGGCGATGAATAAGTATTAAAAGCTTAGTGAAGAGAAGACAAATGAAAAAAGGGCCTAAACCTTCGAAGAGTGAAAAGAGCTCTCACTAAAAATCGTTTATTTGTAGGAGAAAAATAAAAAAGTTTGTACAGAAGGTAGATAGAAGTGGTAGCCGCTCTTTAAACCAACTCACTTAGGCCACCACCAATCCATTGTGATACCACTGTTTACCTACTACAGTTTATATAATATATATATTACGATATAACAGTTTGCCTACTACTCCTCGTTCAAGCATGTCATTTTAAATGAGAACCCATAGATCTGGCTAATACTTAATATATTTTCTTAAGGTCATGGATATCATTCATAGAACTATGAGTCGATGTACCTAGTGACATGCCATGCAGAGAGTGACAGAGAAGATGTCTGACAGGCTCCTCCTCCTCCTTATTCTCACAGCTTCTGTAATAGTCGAAATAAGGTACAATCCATCTTTGTACATGTCGACCTAGGAAGCAGTGACCTGTGATCAATGTAACTAACACAGAGATGGTTTTCCTTGACCGATTAAGTAGCGACTGACGTCCGATTTTGACCAAATTCTTGTAAAGTTACATGTCCGACTATCAACCCATCTCGCGTTGGCTGAAGCGACAATGCTACTAGTATCACGCAGTTTGTAGATTGAGAGGGTTATACCTAGAATCTCGATATCGAGAGGGAGGCAAGTAGTAACGCCCTCTCTCGCCAATTTGTCTGCTTTAGAATTCACTGGTATGTCACTATGTCCTGCCACCCATATGAGTAATGGAATTATTGTCAACCGCACACAAAGATTTAATCTCCGCTTAGCTATCAGAAAAAATGTAGATTTCTCTAAAAGTAGTCACATTTTTGCCTAATCAGGCAGCTACTAATGAGAGTGGCTAGAATTTCAGCCTAATATTCAATGATTATGCAGACAAGCCGAAGCGCTTATTTTCTTCCTACAGTAGATGCATTGAGTCATCAGTAACGAACAGTTGGCAATCTTTCCTACCAAATACATACATTCGTCAATCCACGCATGTCTAGCTGGAATTCTAGTGCTAAATAACCCATTAATAGGTATAGGAATATCTAAAGGATTTATCCCTAGGTGCGCTCGAACTTTTAAGCATTTTTGTAAGGCCGCAGCTGCCGAATATGGCAGGAATACTTATTTAAATATGACATTTTCCCATAGAAAGCTACACGGTTCAATAACACGTTGAACTGGCTTAAACATATAAACAAAGTCAGTGCAATCTGCGCATTTACAGCAGCTGACGGCTGATCCTAAGTTTAGGACAAAAACCATCTCCAATGACGAGGCTTATTTCTGGTTCTTCCTACAAGTGGCTTCATAAACAAAAAAAAAAAAACAAAAAAAAAAACGCCTGATCAGATCAGGGGTCTCAACAGCGCGAAAAAGTAACTGTTTGCTGTAGATTTTGGTCCAGCGGTGTAATTGCCCCAGAGTTGCGCAAAGTGAATAAGAAATTTGTCTTAGTCTGGAATGACGCACGGTTGAATTTATTGGTTGAAAAGTTCGACGTGTGCTTCATTTTGCATGACGGCGACATTCACTGGCAAAGATCATAGATACTGTGAGACTTAATGCCGCTCGACTGGTTTCTGTTGACCTTTATGAAATCTCTATCCTATGCAGACAAATCACAGATAACTCGCGCCACTACCGAGTGGTAGTCACACATCAACCTATTTGGCACCAACAGATAGCTAATTTTTTTAATTTTTTTTTTTTTTAATATAATCATTTATTTTTAAAATGAAAAATTGTAGGTTGTGTGATTAATTTTGCCCACCTCTGTACATGCACGCTTCTATTCGCGCATAATAAAGCTTAATGCCAAAGAGCAAATGCCAAAGTGTCGTCTATCTACTTGCATGTGTGCACAAAGTCGGTAAAAAATTATTATAAACGGGCAAGCCCGCTGCTAGATATGTTAATGTTGTTGTCAACTTGCATTCGTATGAGCAAAATTAGCAGTTGGCAACAGCAACAATCATATGCTCTAAGAACCACACCCCACTAAACAAGAAATTCGCTGTTAGCTGGTCGATAGCTTTGTTGCTGAAAAAAAGCCGTTTCGTTTGGGGCTCCGTTATTGCAGTTACTTTCCGTCGTGATTACTATTGGTAACCAAATGACTGCAGGTACATATATAATACAACATATATATTACTTATGTGCATTTGTATATTATGTTTTTATACATTCACTTAAATAAATATAATATATATGCCGACGGACATATGCTGGCAATTTTGTAATAGTAATTGCAATGTTTATGAATTATTATACTACTTGTGGATATGTAGTGGTGTGCGAATTTTTCCTAGCATATTACTTGAGGCATTTACATATATTCCAAAAATCATAGGAATTGAGGGTAGATATGCAAGATATTCGCCAGTAGGCTGTTTTTTCACATTAAATTTAGTGGTATTTGCTTTACATTTTTTAACTTTTAACAGACTTATTTTACTTTTTTCTTTGTCCCTTTTTATAATTTTATGTTTGTTTTTAACTAAATAAGCTTGACCAGAAATCAATTCGGCGTATTCCCACCATTTGCCACAATTATTATTAAGTTCACATAAAACTCAGCTTCAGCTATGGATGGGTCATGTTAAGCTTGAGCAACCTTCTGCGCTAGCCCAGATTGGTGGAGCCCTGTGTCGAGTATCACCCTGTAACTCAACATTCAACACTCTACACTGTATAATGTTATTACTTTTAAAGGAGCGGCATAATTTATCGTTGTTATTTCCTTTGCTGTTCTCGTTGTTGTCGTTGCAATGAATGCATACAGGCTCCAAATCCACGTATGTACACATCCACATGGATGTATGTGTGAAAGGGAGGCGAAAGCGTGAATTGACTGAAGGCGTTGGCGAAACCGGCTCGACTTTGCAGGCGTAGAAGAGCTCAACAGCCTGCGGAGGAAAGTAATCACCGAACAAACAGACGACTGCACGAGAGGCCAACAGACCGACGACCGTATAAAACGCGGCACAGTGCAACGGACTCTAGACTGTCTTACTGTACGCTGAGCGGTTTTGCAAATATTCGCGAATTTGCTTTTGCAGTCTTCCAGTCAACACGACAAGCGCAATCCAACTGATTTCCACCAAAGGAAAAATTCACTATCGTTGCGTCAGCCGACTGAACGGTTGCATGGCTGGGCTTGTTGTTGCAATTGTTGCAATTGCTGCAGCTGCCACTCAGTGTTGCATGTGGTTTTTACTGTTACAATCGGCAACTACAACTACAATATGCCACTCAGCCAGTCACTGAGTTAGTCAGCCCTCTAACCGAATCTACCTAAAACTCAAAAACGAAAAAGGCAATATATGGCAGCAAAAGTGTGTGAGTGTGTTTGTGTTGGTGGTCGCTGACATTTGGTAAACAGTAACAATGCTTTCAGCCGCTACAAAAGCGGCAACAAGGCAGAATATTTCAACAAAAAGTAATAAGCAAAGTTTCAGCTGTGACGCTCACATACAAATGAATGAATACAAAAGCAACAAAAGGGGGATAACAAGAAAATACGAATATACGAGTATAGCAAATATTAGCAAAAATATGAAAGCAACTATTGCGGGCTACATAACAAAAAGCACAATACAGTCATAGCGGCAAAAATCAACTAATGCCGATGTATTTGAGATACGCACACACACACATTCGCAAACTGCAGCTTGTATACTTATATTAATTGCCAAGTCTTTTTGGCCAACGTTTGGTCGCCAGCCTATGACAACAAAACAACAAACCTTGCAATAATAAGCACAACAACTGCACCATTCATCATCAGTTGCTTGCTTGCGCAGCGTCTAGATGTTGTTCCTACCTCAACGGCAAATCGAGTAAGCATGAAAGTAAACAACCTAGCCAGCCAACCAGCCAACCGACCAAAACCAATTCACTCCCTTCCGCCGCTAAGTCCCCTTTCGAACAAAGCCTGTTGGCTGTCATTCGACATATGTATGCACACCGCCATCAAATCAGTTGGCATGTCTGACACAGACAGCAGCGGAGGGGAATGCTGTTGGTTAGCTCAGTTCAACGAAGTACAGTGTTCAAATGATGCAATTAAAACGGAATGCAAAAAAATCGAACGAATAAATAAAAATAGGCGCAGTAGAATAATACATTAATACAATAATACAAATACATTAGATAAATAAAATATGAATAAAAAATAGTTAAATATAAAAACAAAACAGTTAAACAAAATAATACAAAATTAATTAAATGAAATAAACGAAACAAAACACGCAAAATATCAAATGCAAAAATAAAAATTAAAATAAAAAATATTAATAAACATAAAAAAGTAAAATCTACAAAAATTAAATAAAAGAGTATACTATTAATTAAATGAAATAAATAACTTAAATAATAAAATAATTTTATAATTTAAATAAGGGACTATAAAATAAATTTTAATTACAATAGTTTACATTAAACCAGATAAAATTAAAAAAAAAACAGTAAATATAATAGAAAAAGAATAAAATAAAATAAACTAAACTAAAATAAAATAACCGCAGCAGCCAACAAACCTGACATCATCTTGCTCGACAAGATAAATAAAACGATCGAAAAAGGAATGTGTAATCTCCGGTAATAGCCGAGATGGATTAAACTCAAACAAACAAAATAAAATAAAATAAAATAAAATAAAATAAAATAAAATAAAATAAAATAAAATAAAATAAAATAAAATAAAATAAAATAAAATAAAATAAAATAAAATAATATAGCGCGTCTACACTTCTCGCAAACTTTAAAGCTACGTACATATTTTCTAAGCAGTGAGTCCCATCTATTTAAAGCTATAGCTATGGCAGATAACGGCTTTACCCCGCTAAGTCTGATGGACCAGGATTTCCCAGTACCTGAGGGGGTTAAATCCCCAGCAGAAATGATCGCAGCATGGAAGGCAAAAACAATACACGGTGCCCATCCGCATGATCTCGAAATGGAATGGATAGACGCACAATCATCCAATTTATGGTTGAAAAAAGGAAAGCTATTTTCTGAAACAGAAGGTTTCGCAATCGCTATCCAAGACCGAGTTATTCCAACAAGGAATTTCCGAAGGTCGATACATGGCGAGGCAATAGAAGATAGATGCCGAAGGTGCGGCATTTACGGCGAAACAATCGACCATGTAATTGCTGGATGTAGTGTACTTGCCCCCCGTGAATATGTCATGAGACATAACAATATAGCAAAGATCCTCCACCAACAACTTGCGATAAAACACGGTCTCTTACAAGCAGAAGTCTTGTATATTAAATATGAACCAAAGGCAATATTGGACAATGCAAATTTTAAATTGTACTGGGACAGATTTATTTCCACAGAGCAAACCGCAGCTGCCAACAAACCTGACATCATCTTGTTCGACAAGATAAATAAAACAATCGAAGTAATCGATATAGCGGTGCCCCTTAATCGCAACATCCAAAGCACATACTCCACCAAAGTATCGAAGTATGCACCTTTGGCCATAGAACTGAAACGTATGTACAAAGCGAGGGAAGTGAATATAATTCCAATAATTATATCGTCCACTGGATTAGTGCCTAAGCATTTAATAAAAAACTTGAAAAAGTATGACTGCCAACACCTCTTAGAAGACATGCAGAAGTCGACCATACTGGACACATGTGCAATAATTCGTAGATTTTTAAATATTTAAGCAATAGCAATCGCATGGGCGTAGAACTTGGACTACGCTCCACCAGAGCACAATCCCTTGAAAATTTTATCCGGGATGTGTAATCTCCGGCAATAGCCGAGATGGATTAAGCTCAAACAAAATATTCTATATTACGAAAACCCTATACTTCCTTTTATTTTAATTCATATAATTTTGATATTCAAAGAAAAATGCTATTTTTTAATATAAATGATCGGATGTTTATTTCATTATAAAGAGGAAGGTATGCCGCTAATAGTGGAAAATAACATCAGGCAAATAACCACCACCACCATGCTTACAGGACAATATCCTTTTCATGAAATTTTCATAACCGAATTGCAAAGTGGCTGCCCTATGTCCTCGGTAGCCTCACGAATGTCGAATTCCATCTTTGAGGTCTTGAATCGACCCTTGGCTGTTGGCGTGGACCTTCTCTTTTACGTGGCCCCAAAGAAAAAAGTCATAAGGTGTTAAATCAAAAGATATCGGTGCCCAATTATGATCACCTCTTCGAGAGACAACACGGTCCGGAAACTTTTCCCGTAAAAGGTCAACGGTTTCGTTGCTTGTGTGGCACGTAGCACCGTCTTGTTGAAAATAAACGTTGTCCAGATCAATACCATCCAATTCCAGCCATGAAAAGTCATTAGTCATCTCTTCAACAATAACACCTGTTATTGGAAAACCCTTTATAATTGATAAGATAAAAAAAAAAATGTATGAGCCAGAATGATACCTGAGCTTCTGAGTGGGCAGTTTTACTTATTCATTTACATGCTTAAGCTATATGGCTCATAAAGTGTATTAGCGTACATCAGTGCAGTCCGGCTAAATACCTTCGGACAAATTTATTGCGCTTTGTGGCTCGGTGACTCGTCGGATCGCTCTTTTTGACAGAGCCTGATGCGACATGGTGGCGCAGTCGCCATGCAAGCAGTGTACACATCAAGATTACCATTTCATAAGCCCTTTGAGAGTTGCCGCAATCTATGCGGAAGGCGAAATGATAGATAAAAACGCGACTTGCTGGATACACAACAAAAAAATAAACAAAAATCAAATAAAAAAAAAAAATAAATAAATAAAATAAAAAACAAAGTAAGATACAAAAAAACAAGAAAATATAATAAAATAATTAAAATGAAATAAACTAAGATTAATTGAAATAAGATAAAACACAATTTTGTTGCTTGGTTAGGGGGCTTAAAACGCCTAACGCAACATCAAAGCCACCGTCGCAGCAATGGTATGTCCTGCCTGAACGTACTAAAAAACTTCCATTTCCTCAGTCGTTCGTTGTGTAGGTGATAGGAGCTTGCACTGATGATTTGTCTTCAGCGTATTTGCGGCGCGTGGCAGCCATTATTATTGTTCTTCCCACCTCCAATCATCCATCTGCCTGCTCAGTAGGGATGTTTTTTTAGCTGGTTTCTTTGCTGTGTGCTTTATTTAAGTCCAGAAATATTACGCTTCAGTAATTTAAAATCTTATTTGTGGTTAGTGCGTTGGAACAGATTTGCATGCTGATTTCTAGTGCGGCGTGCTCTTAGTTAGGTGAATTAGGTCTGCTTTCTCTGTGCCAGTTTGAGGTCACGCAAATCTAGCCACGCTTTTGTCCGTGTCATAACTTGGTTGGGCTAAACTTCTTAAGGGTTTACGGTTTCGGCGGCAATATCGTATGCATGTACGGTTAGAAAAGTAGCTTTACTAAAAATCGCGAGCCGAGAATGTCAGCATTTCCCTTTGATAGTGTCACGTTCATACGATGACATAGACATAGCGCAGCGAATAAAGGTCCAGCTGGCTAGGTCATGTTGCCCGAATGGATACAAACGCCCCGGCTCTGAAAGTATTCGATGCGGTACCAGCTGGTAGAAGAGGAAGAGGAAGGCCTCCTCTGCGTTGGAAAGATCAGGTGGAGAAGGACTTGGCTTCACTTGGTGTGTCCAATTGGCGCCGGTTAGCACGAGAAAGAAACGACTGGCGCGCTTTGTTAAACTCGGCCAAAATCGCGTAAGCGGTTATAGCGCCAATTAAGAAGAAGAAGAAGTGTCACGTTCAAGTAGAAGTGTTTCCTTCTATTTGGTGCTGTCATGTTTACACCTCTATTTTCCGTGTTGATAGCGGAAGTCTTTTTAAACGCTCTACAACTTACACATCTCTACAGAGGTTTTCGGTTTCAGAGCTTTAATAAAAGATGACTCCCACAATGTGATTATTAAAGTTTCATGGAAAGCCGAGCTTAATATGTTTCCTTTATTTAGCTGAACCATTATCTCTCCTACCCTTGTTTTCCGCACGGCTTTTATTTCACATGGCGTCACCAGGCTATATTTCATTTCAATACAACCGTATCGGTTTGATAAGGACTGCTTCCGACTGTGGCTCGTTTTTGATGTGTTTCTTCGCTTCTTTGGTGTTTGTTCAAGGACGGTCTATGAACCTATTTCAGCTGCTTCACATATTCGTTTTGTTTTTTCTTCCACGATGATTTGTGCCTACGTGTTTCGATTGGTGTGTGATAGGGTTATCCACAGTAGTAGTCCGTATTGCTCCAGTATCTGTTCCAATGGTACTCGTCTATATTTTCTCTTCTACAGATAACTAACAGCATCGATAACTATAACATTGCTTTAAATTCCGATACTTCGTCTTTTATGCACCTACTGACGTTATTTTGTTTTCATAGATTCTCCTGTAGCAGCTCTGATTTTTTATATGGACCCCTATTGGAGAACTGAGAGAATAAGACGATCTGTTTTTTTTTTGCACTAGTACGGCTTCTAAGTTGTCGTTCACTAATGACACAACACAAGAAAGGGCCCACCAGGGAAGCGTAACGTCTCACTGGTGCAGTGGCATGAGAGAAATGAGAAACTGCGAACAAGAATAGCGGTACCTGATAGACGCCATCTTTGTTTTCTTTACATCGTGGTTCCTGTTTTTTACTATATGTAGATCAACCGTTGTAATATCTTCTGGTGTCTGGGGAGCTCTCAGGAATGGAGATCGAGGCACACTCTTGCTCTTAAGCAAATTTCCCTCGCCGTTTATTTTACTGTCTGTTGTTTGTTGTTGTTGATGACTCTCAACTTTTTTTTGTTTTTTTTGGCCACGCGAAGATTGACACAAGTCCTTATGGAAGCTTTTTCTTAGAGCTAAAATCAGACGCAAGTCAGAAGTTCGGGTAACTAAGTCTATACCACCAACTTAATGGTGGCGTGACATCGAACGTACTTGAGGACCAGCCGGAACTTTAATGAGATGGAGGTGGAGTGGTAGAATACTATCATACTTTAACCAGCCTTTAAATTATCTGTAACGACTGTTGGTAATGGAGTGGTTCCACGTTGCGCTGCTGCTTGTCTCTTATTTGAGTGCACCGATTAGGCTTGAAGATGTTAATTCAAGACCAGAGCAATTCGAGGTGAATAAGTTGTTTTAGGCCTACCAGATTTTGGGTGCCTCTTATGACAGTTATGATTTACTGCGGGTTTATTAAAGTCTCTAATCCACCGGAAATAATTTAAGTAAAATAAGAGAATTTCACAGCATTGCTGATCGGAGGTGGCGAGTGGAAACTACTTGCGTTACGACCAGACAAATCTGGCCATCCTACAATCTGAAACAGACAAAAACCCATATAAGTCTTTCGAAACACGAACTAAGGCATATAATATCTCTTATCACCGGCCACTGCCTTTTGGGCACTCACGCACGTCGGCTCGGGGTTCCTCAAAACGACCTGTGCAGATACTGCGAGGACGAAGATGAGGAAGTATCGAGCAGACATTTGCTGCTCGAATCTCTCATCAAATTCTCGAAACGAATTAATATCTTTGACAAAGATCTACAATAAAAATCTCGGTTAGGTGGGGAAATCATTTAAAATAATGAGCTCTAGGGCAACACAACGGACCCAACTTGTGGTCTATGTGGCACTCCGATGCGGGGTCACCCTTAAACCAACCAAAATAAAAATAAAACCAAAAACAGAAAACCATAAAATTAAATTCATTTAAATTAAATAATTAAAAAATTAAATTAAATTAAATTAAATTAAACTAGATTAAATTAAATTAAATTAAATTAAATTAAATTAAATTAAATTAAATTAAATTAAATTAAATTAAATTAAATTAAATTAAATTAAATTAAATTAAATTAAATTAAATTAAATTAAATTAAATTAAATTAAATTAAATTAAATTAAATTAAATTAAATTAAATTAAATTAAATTAAATTAAATTAAATTAAATTAAATTAAATTAAATTAAATTAAATTAAATTAAATTAAATTAAATTAAATTAAATTAAATTAAATTAAATTAAATTAAATTAAATTAAATTAAATTAAATTAAATTAAATTAAATTAAATTAAATTAAATTAAATTAAATTAAATTAAATTAAATTAAATTAAATTAAATTAAATTAAATTAAATTAAAATAAATTAAATTATATTATTTACATTAAATTAATTTAAATTAAGTAATAAAATAAAATTAGATTAAATAACAGAATGAAAAAAATAAAATAATAAAAGTGGCACAGAGTACCCAGGCCAGATTCCAAGAGTGTGCATTTAGAGGAAATAATTTTTAAAAAGTAAAATCCGCAATTTGCCTTCTTTGTGGTAGTTATTGAAATAAATTATTTTTAATTTAGTTTTTTATTCCTAATTTTCCCACCGGACACCCTGTATGTTGCATCACGATCATCAAATACCTTCTGGCGTGTGCCAGAGAGAGAAGAGGGAGAAATAGAGGTTGAGAAAGATAAAACAACCAATTAATCAAGGCGAATTCGTAAAACATTGTATTATTTCATCAGCTGATTGGTACTTGCATTCCCATTTTCTTTTCGCTCTATCTCTCTCTCTCTTTCTTTTGCAGTCCTACTTGTTTGCCCGTGTTTATACAAATTTTCAATTGATCTTAAAACTTAATCAGTTAATCCAAAATGATTTAATGATTTGTCGAAGAGCTCAACCTACGCAGTACCTTTGCAAGAATGTGATTCTTCATCTACCTGTTTTCTCAGCCGCGCGGGAGCGGCATTCTTCTGGCCTAGCGTCACGTAATCATTTAAAGTTAACAGCGTAATTACTCAAGCAAACTAGCGAAACAAAAGAAATAGAAAATACTTGAAAAAAAACTCACACAACAAAGAACAAAATGAGAAGGTAAACTAAATGCCACAAACTTCATGATTTACGTAATGACAGATACGTCAACGAGGCAAAGGATTTACGCACGTGAGGAGATACAAAAGAAAGTGAAAAAATAAAAACTTCACTAAAAAATTTGAAGGCGCACAAGTGGGCGAGAACAAAACAGTAAACAAAGTAGCAAATAACAAGAAGACACCGAAAGGAACAAAGAGGTTATCATCAACTGGGAGTAGAAGCTCGTATCGGTGTAATTGAAGAAGCAGCATGGTTGGGCATCCCAATTCCCCAAAAAGATACAAAGAGAATAAACGAAGTAAAGCTAAAAATCTAAAAAAAACAAATAGCAAAAACAAAACAAAAGGGCCCATTCGCTACCGCGAGCGGGGATTGAACAAAAAAAGACCGTGAAATAAAGGATTTCAAGCAGTAAAAAGAACAAGAAAAAGAACTAAAATATCTTTGAAATGTTGTGAGAACTGCCTAATGCAAAAGCACAACAGAAAAGAGTGCAGGAAAGAAGGCAAATGCCAGCGAAGGCCGTTCAGAGGCCACAACACGTTTAGGCAGCCAAGTAGCACACGTTGTTGGGAATGGATTTGCCAAACAAACGAACGAAAAGGCGAGGCATAATCTAGATACACATGTGCGTGTGTGTATGTAATGTATGCATAGCTCCATGTTCAAAACAACCGTACACAGAGGGGACTAACTAAAGTTCGCTTTATTGATATTTTTTTCTGTTCAGGAATGAACTCATGTAATATTTATGTTATTGGAACTAAATTTATAAAAACTGTAAAACTTTATACACTTTTTTGTAGGTACATTTTTTTCTGTTGCGCTAATTAAGAATTTAACCAGCGGGCACAAAAGGACACGACAAATCTACATTTAAACTCGTTCGGATGCAGGAGGCGTCTGATCTGTATGCATATTCGTTTTGGTATAAAAGGCGTAAAATTCGTCACTTCATGGGATGTGCCTGAATAAAAGCACCCAATTCATTTCATATAAAGAGATTAAAGATTTCAATAGTCATATGTTCGTTGACGATTAACCACGCTAGCGTGTCGGATCAGCCGAATTTTTGGAAGGGTGGTAACTAACTATTTCCATATCGGAGATGTGTGATTTCTGTTCGAAACCAAATACTTGGCATCAAGTGTGTGAGTGAGCTAGAAGATGTTAAAAAAAAATATAAAATTTTCTAGGGAAAATTTTTTCTTTAAATTACCTCGTCAGCCTTTGAGCTTTGTACCTTTATCAACCGTTTGTCAATGGAAATTATACCAATTGTTCATACGTCCATAGGCCATCTAGATGGATCCTTACCCAAATTTCACGTTGTACCTGAATCGCATCACATGCTTCTCATAAGAAAGTTTCTGTCTGCCAGAGGGTAGAAAATAGTTATGATACAAGTTGGCTATGGCAAAGGCTTCACGTCATCAAGCTAACTTATCAATGACAACGGTGAATGCTAGAGGAGCAGCAATGAAGTGCTGGCACAAGCAAACAATGCATTTCCTGTAAGAAGGAGACTACCCAGGTAATGCAGCGTTAAAAGATTTGTTCTTCTGATCACGACAGCTTCATTGCTGCCTATTTACATAAGCCTCAAATAAGTTCGCGCAATGGCGGAACGACACAAGGCTGGTGATAAATCCAACAAAATCTTATGCAAACGGCGTATGAAATTCTGCGATAAGTTTAAATACATACTTACTTCGTATACTGGCTATAATACAGTCATGACCAAACTCATTGATAATGTGTGTAAACAGACTGCTGCCTTCCAACCCGCCTTAGTACTTAAGTACCAAATTGTGAACACTCAGATTGATGAAACATTTGGTACGTACACCGTATAGATCTTTCACGACCAGTATTTATATATAATTGGCGCGTACATCCTTTTTGGGTGTTTGGCCGAGCTCCTCCTCCTATTTGTGGTGTGCGTCTTGATGTTGTTCCACAAATGGAGGGACCTACAGTTTCAAGCCGACTCCGAACGGTAGATATTTGTGAGATGTGAGGAGCTTTTTCATGGCAAAAATACACTCGGAGGTTTGCCATTGCCTGCCGAGGGGCGACCGCTATTAGAAAAATGTTTTTCTTCATTTTGGTATTTTCACCGAGATTCGAACCGACATTCACTCTGTGAATTCCGAATGGTAGTCACGCACCAACCCATTCGGCTACGGCGGCCGTTCACGACCAGTGCTTCAATGAAATTCTCACCACTTGGAAAACTATGAATTTTTTCGACTTGGAAGCAAACTGTGGACAGATAATCTTCGGTACTTCTAATTGTAAGTGCTTATTTAATTCTTATTATTATTAATACTAATTGCCTCTACCATTAAGCAGTGGTAAAAACGCAAGCCTTGTTAAGAATATACTCTCGCCCGGCGAATCCGTGCAATCGCTAAAATATATACTACTATATATACAATTAAGATTTTTACGAATGATCACGACGTTTTTTTCCTGATTTTGGTCAATAGAAATTTAAAAGTGCACTTTGTTAGACCCCCCCTATGCCTGATTGCACCTAAGAGTATGTTGTATGTGTAAATACACAGTTGCTCTCAGAGTGGGGCGAGAGCTTCTCTTACTTTATGGTAGGTGTAGGTATGTATGCATAAGCATATCGGTATCAGTTTCTCAGCGAATGTTTACTTGTTTGTTGGCATCCATCTCTGTTACATGAATTGTTGACTCGCTTCATTCGCTCTTGTTTAGCATACTACCCGTCGCGAAACATGAACCTAAACACACACAAGAATGCAAAACAACACAATCGTGCATATACATTTTCTTACACGTGAATTTGCGGATCCCGTGGAGTTGATTACTTTACGAAGGCATTCTACAATAGATAGTACTACTGCCTAGTTGACAGTTTTAGTCGCGTAGGTATTTGCTGACAGGATAAAAAGCACAATGCCCTTAAAAATAGATTCAAAAGGATAAGGGCATGGCTGGGTAATAGGCATTTTTGCTGTGACTCTTTCGCTTTCAGCGTCGTATGCAGAAACAAAGGCTGCTCGACAAAGAACATTTCAGTGAGATTAGGCAACGAAAAACCCGACAAGCGCAGGCAAACATTGATGATGGTGGGTGTTGGGAAGCGAACAGAAAGCACAGTACAGGTAATTTGCGCCGTGTTCTTTGTGTGAAATTCGGCTTTCATTTCGATTTAAGCAAAAAGTAGAGAAATCGCTAATGAAAAAAAATTTGTTTGGCTGAAGCAAAGAAATCGGTTAAGAGGGAGAGAGTTGAGTTGAGGCAGCTGTGCAAGTAAATTAAACGAAAAACTCAAATAAAAAACAAATGTTTATAGCGCTCTATACTAAAAAATGCTCAGCTGAATGAAAATATATAAACAATATCTGTTTAGAAAAATGTAGCAATATCGAATACATTTATTCAGAAAGTTTGGAATTATTCAGTATAATTCCGTCAGCTTCGAAAAAACAGGTGTAGAGCGGGAAAAAGGGGTGTATAACCACCCTTTAACTGAAAACCGCGGCCAGCGGAGGGGTATAGTTTTTGAGTAATTTAGTTTAGTATTTAGTGTGAAAGTTGTGTAGTTTGGCGAAAAGTGAGTGTTGCCGGACACCTCCCTCAAGCAAAGTACGAAGCTCCTATTCAGGTCGGTAGAGTTCCACAGAGACGTTGACTGTAGAGTGTTTGTACATTTTTAGTACTTTTGTTTCTTTCCGCGTAGACCGGCTTCGGCCACGCTTCATAAAAATAACCTTCATCAGACTAACTCCGATTACGCTATCGAGGGAATTTTTGTGCAGAACTGCTTTCGTCGTTGAAACCATTAAAGAAAAAATTAAAGCGTCATATGTTCATACATCACAACAATAAGACCGAGAAGGCGTTGGCTGGTAAAAAAATTGCTCTCTATACATCGGCTTCTAATGCTTCTTCCAGCTCCATTGCGGAAGGGATAGTTAGGAAAGAAATAGATGGGCTAACTATAACACGGGTTCTCAACATGCTGAAGAATAGGGCAATAATCTTTGAAGCTGGGCCGAAAAGATTACGTGTCAGATCAACCCAAGGATGCCCCAAGGAGGTGTGTTATCACCGCTCCTTTGACTATTAGTCATTTATGAGCTTTTACAAACTCTCGATGATCTCAAATACGAGATTCAGGGCTTTGCTGACGATCTAGTTATTATGGTTAGAGGCAAGTTCGACTTTAGCACAGCCGATTGCACGGAACTAGCTCTCGACATTCGGCAAGACTGGTGCCAAGAGAAAGGACTCTCGATAAATCCGAACAAAACATGTGTGGTACCCTTCACCCAAAGAAGGAAACTAGGTTTAGGCACCCTAACACTAGGCGATGCGAACTTAACTCTATCCGGGGATATATTGAAAGTCATCCTGGATAGAGCCATGACCGGGAAAAATACATGAGGTCTGCGGTCAAGGATGATGACATGGTCTTATAAGACAATTATAGTTCCAATGATCACCTACGCCTCTTTGGTATGGTGACCAAAAGTAGACCAAATTAAGACTCAGAAGACACTTAACAAGGTATACAGAATAGTCTGTCTGAGCAATGCGAACTTGCCCCACATTGGCTTTAGGAATGGGCACTGCACTCACTCCACTCCACCTTGTAGCCAAAAGGTCGCCAGTTAATGCATTATTAAGGCTTCTTAATCTATTTCATCTTAAAAAAGGCAATCCTGCAAGGCATGTAAGAATTCTGGGTTCAATCGTGAACTCTCCGTGCCTGAAAGTTGACGACATGATGGAAAGGAAACTAGAATTCTCCAAGAAATTCAAAATGGTCACTAGTGACCGCTCAGCATGGAGAAACAATGAAATATTCTTAAAACAGGGCGCACAAGTGTCGTTTACTGATGGATGCAATATGGAAGAGGCAATACAGATGCTGAATTCGTCGGGTCACACTTCAAGAAAGCAATTGCAATGGGAAAAACGACTTCCATTTTTCAGATAGAGGCCCACGCTTTAGAGCTATGTGCCAGGGAATGTCTTCGTATAGGCACCCATAGTATCAATATTACCGTTCTCTCTGACAGCCAAGCAGCTCTAGGAATGTTTGGTCTGGTTCTGATCGGGGAATGTTTTAAAATTATAAAAACTCTAGGACCAAGAAACTTTGTTATTTTGATATGGCTACCGGGACATGAGGAGCACGAAGGGAATGACTCTTCATTGGTCCTGAACATTTCTGCGGGATAATCAACAACATCAAAAGTGCCTTTTTACGTGAACGGAAACAACGAGGCCTAATCGATTACTGGAGAGCCCAAATGGGCATGCGGCAATCGAAAAGACTCATTAATCCAGAGCATATAAAGGCAATACTAAACTTCAGCAGGCAATGGCAAACCTCCGAGTGTATTTCTGCCATGAAAAAGCTCCTCATAAAAATATCTGCCGTTCGGAGTCGGCTTTAACTTGAGGTCCCTCCCTTTGTGGAACAACATCAAGACGCACGCAACGAATAGGAGGAGGAGCTCGGCCAAACACCCAAAACGGGTGTACGCGCCAATTATATATATATATTATATAAACTTCAGCAGAAAAGACATAAGTGAAGTTTAGAAGAAAATACAATATAATGTGGCAAACTAAAGTGAAATTGCTAAAGTCATTTTGAAAGTAAAAAATTTTAAAACTATTATTTCACCAGTGTTGGGAGCTCCATCTCCACCAAATTGAATTTAATAAATCAATATGGTGGTGGAGTTTTAGTCTGAGTGACACAGCGCAGGCCCAATTATCACAAAGATGGATTCACTATTTGTAGAACCAGTGCTTTTTATTAGTCGAAACATCTTGTTTTGACTAGGAATCTGCCATGTCGTCTATTTTCTTTCTGAATTTCTCCTCCAGCATTGTATGTCGTAGAACATCCAGACTTGGGCACTCACACAGATAGTGAAAGACTGGTTCATTAGTTTCTTCTTGATTGCAACTTTTACATCTATTATTTTACGGCCACTCCATCTTCCTAGCATGGTCTCCATCTTGTTGACGTAATGCTGAATATGTCTATTTGCGGCTTTCTTAATTAATCGAATTAATCTTAAATTGCTCATGCGGCAATACATTAAACCTGCCCCGAAAGTTGTCCTTAAAAGAGTACATTTAGACTCTCAAAGTACTTTCATACAAAAAAGTATCGAGAAATAATTAGTAAAAAGTCCGTTTAAAGTTATTGTCAAATTTAAAAAAAGGGCTACAATAAAATGTAGTCATTATGCGGTTATTTCTCGAAAACAGTTAAATTTGCCTAAACAGGAATTAAACAACTTGGCACCCTGTCCTAAATCCCCTCATAAAAATAATAATGTCTATCAGACGGCCATGCTTGTGAATGAATTTCTGGCTAAGAACTCAACAAACGAGTTTATCATCGAATAACTAGCCATATCCGGCTCGGTTTTCTTCTCTTCCAAACCACAAATTACTACTATAAGTCACACGATTTCAGTCCAAGGAAAACTTACACAAAACAAACAAATTCGCGGTTGATTCCTAAAAATTCGTTGATGTTCGTTGGCGTTAGCTAAAGCTGAAATGTTGGTCGTAGATCGAATTTTTAGTCGATCAAACCAAATCTGTGATTTTTTTTTATGTAAGAATCTTTTAGTCATGAATATTGTAGATGTAGACTTCAAAAAAATGATGCTGTTACAAAAACTATAAATGTTGTTGTTGCAAAAGAACAAAAATACCTACGAGGGTTGTAAATTTTCCAACCACAAATACTGACTGTTTTATAGGAAAGCGGTATCATCGGGTTTTATTACTTTCGAAATCAGGAAAAATATATCGTTACCAGGAATGATCTTCGGTATAGAACGAAGGTAACAGGCATACTGTGTTTAAATCTTAAATCAGTCGATTCGGCCCAATCAAGCAAGCTTTTGATCAAGTCCGTCTACTGCTCAGTAGATGAGCAACGCAGTCTGCATGTGAGGTAACCAGACACGTCTGGTTTCGATGGCGTGAACCCAGAATCATCAATTCATATCGACTTTGCATTAGTACAGTAGTTATCACCATCAGCGAGCACTGCCTGATGGGAGCACATGGAAAGCTTTTGAGACTTCTCTCTAATGACTTCTGTCGCACCTGCAGGTGCTTTTTTTCCCACTGCCCTGCTCTACGTACCCTGGTGAAGACGAAATAAAAAATTTAACCAGCAAATATCGAGATCATCTTTAATCACACTAAAATGCACTGGTCTCCAAATCTCACAGGTCTTCTGCCTAAGCTAACAGAAGTCACAATCCAGCTATGCAAAGAAATGAAATATCTTCGAGTAATCCCCGATAGTATACTCCTCTGAAAATCACATGCTGAAAGAAAGACATGCAAAGCACTGACAGGCGTCTGGCTGTGCAAGGGTGTTTTTGAAAAAACGTGGGGTCTTTTTCCTAGCAAGGTCCTATGGATCTACACGGCTATGATAAGACCTATTGTCACCTATGCATCAGTGGTGTGGAGGAGTAGACTCTCTCTCGCGGGAGTCAGGAGGGCCTTATCGAGACTCCAACGTTGGAGCGTTTCTGACTATTTCAGGCCCGGTATTAGATGCTCTGATTAGTCTACCGCCACTTGAGGATTTCATCCAAGGAGAGGCCTTGAAGGCCATCTGTCGGCTGAAACACAATGGGAATTAGTACGGCCCCCGGCATTGGACAACAGAGTAAGCATGGACAGCAATCCAAGGATCCTCGCTATACCCTTTACTCCATGCCATCCAGAGTCGTGCTTGACAAGAGACACAGTGTTTTGCTGCCAAAAGCTCAACTGTGGTCAAACTCAGAAAATGGGCACGGCAAACACTATTCACGGATGGCTCCAGGACCAAGCACGGTTCCGGCTCAGGTTGTGAAAACAAATGGAGAGGCAGATCTATATGCAGCGACAGCTAATCGCGCTTATGTCCTTAGACAGCCTCCAATCACATCAGGGGCAGTCGAGTTCTGTAAATCCAGGCTGAATTATCTCGGCAGACATAATATCCTGATGCTAACATGGGTTCCGAACCACGTGGGTATCACGGGTAACAAGATCTCTGACTGTTTAGAGGCCAACTCTCTTGACCCGGAGCCCGTTCTGCCACTCCCTTCTGCAGCCACAAGCGAGCTAGGCAGCCTGAGCGAGGCTGCACATGGACAAAGCTGATGTTACCTGTCATGTCCGACCGACTGTCGTAGTTACTTCTGTTACCAAGCAGGGGGGACTGTAGGACGCTAGTTGGGCTTATGACGGGCCACTTTCTATGAGCAAAGCACATGGAAAAGGTGGGCATCTCAGACTGTGCACTCTGCCCAGCATTTGGAGAGGAGGATGAGACGGCGGACCACTTTCTGTGCTTTAGTCTTTGGCACTGATGTGGTAAGAAGCGACCACCTTGGCTTCGTGACATCACAAGATCTACTCAGATTTCTTCGGAGGTCTAATAGATTTAAAGGAAATTAAAATAAGGAACCCGAGTGCAGTACAATGTGTCTGAGTGCTGTACTGACTAGCAAGTCAGTGTCCCGACAAAAAGAAAAGCAAAAAAAGAAAACTGGTCTCTACACTCATGCGCCATTGCGTGTCATTTTAAGGTTGACCAAGAAAACTTCGATCCAGCATATCTAAAAGCTACCAATAAAATATTCAATGCGTTTACTAGAAAGTATATTTTAGGGGATATTTCCTCTTTAATCCGGAAATCAAAGTCACTTTTTAAATAAGTTCAAATATTTGCTAAAGCTCCGCTATGAATTATAAAGTAAACACAGACAATACAAAATAAGTTAAGTTTGTAAAACATGCAAAAAAAAAAATATAAAAAAATATAAAAAACTTTAAAATCGAAGATAGACGTGCGCTTTGTTTTTGCTTCCGTCTACCAGAGTCCATTGCCGGCGCCCTGTTATATTGGAAAAACGTTTGATTTTATTTATTTAATAACTAAAATTATGAACTTACCCCTTAAACTACAGTAATGAAAACTTTGACTTACCTAGAAAGAAAAGAAAAAAATATATTAAAAAATTACTACCATCTTTAGGAGTGTAAAAAAAGTAAGTGATACACATATGTACATACAAGTTATTTCGTTTATTAATTTGTTTCTTAAAAAAAACACATTATTAATTTAGTGCGTCTGCCGGTTACAACGGTCCGTCTAGCACCGCCCTTCATCTGTTATCAAAAATCATAATTATAGCATAAGGTCACGTTGCATTCAAGAAAGGAATGCAGTCACGTTGTGGGAACGAAAATTTGGCTGGTTGCTACGTTAGCAAAAATTCGTTGGAGCGCAAATGATATCTGATATCTTAACTCCTCCCCCCGTAAGATCAATCGTCCCGATTGTTAGTAGACCGGTAAATCATTAATGCTGCGGAATCCGCATTTAGTCTTGTGACAAGAGGGTTCATCAGGATTCAATGCCTTCGGCTCTGATCCTTCGTTAACTATATTTGTTATTTCAACTTTTGACTTTGGTTTGGTCCTCAACTTGTAGAACATTGCGGACACACAGGAAAGTAATATTACTGACATGATCAAATTAAATGACAGTGTTAAATTTTCTTTAGTGGATATTGAGTTTATTTCTTCTATATTATTTAAGTGAAGTTCTTTCATCATCCCCAAAGAGAGGACTTCTTCAATATTAGATTTATTTGCTGTCAATTGCAATACGGCTGGGAGTGGTTTCAAAGATGAAATTTCTCTTGAAATGTAAGTTCTGTTATCTATTGTTACGGTTTCGTTGTGAAATTGAAGTAGATACGTTCCCGAAAGTTGGTACGATTTATTCTTTGAAATTTCTACGAATCCTTCGAATTGGTTCAAAAAGATCGTTCCTTGAAAAAGCTCTTGTACTGAAGGTACGTGTTGGTTGTTTATTATAGTGCAATTATGATTTTTGCTATTCAGAATCCGTTTCACACAATTAGAATTACTTACTTCTAGTAAATTATCCCTATTACAAATGGTCAGTTCATTAACTTTGTTACATTGTTTTTTGATCTCATATAGATCATTATTGCATTTTAAAAAATATTCTGAATCAATTTTCAATATTGTATTATTTCGTTTTACAGGCTTAATTAACAATTTTGCACAAATTAATTGCTCTATTGCTGGCAAATTTATAATATATATTAACATGTTTTCATTCGTAGCTATTCTTATACTAGCGAAACCTAAGGCTTCTTCTAAATTATTATAGGGGAATTTTTCG
This sequence comes from Anastrepha obliqua, assembly GCF_027943255.1. NCBI lineage: Eukaryota > Metazoa > Arthropoda > Insecta > Diptera > Tephritidae > Anastrepha > Anastrepha obliqua. The sequence continues at coordinate 79,711,800 of NC_072894.1, forward strand.
AAATCGAGAAACGTTTTTGCTTCTCCCATTTCCTTTTCTGATAATAAAAAAGAATTAATAACTCCTACTTTAGCCCACTGTAGAGCGTATTCGATGTTGACTATTTCGTCTTTAACAATTTTTATCTTATTGGCAATTGATTCCTCTATTGTTCTTCTAACTTCTTGAAGTGATTGTAATGTCTTCAGTATATGGTTAGTTCTGTTAGTTAGTAAATTAATTCTGTCGATGGTGTCCTTGTTAATTACTTTCTGTCGTTCGTTGTTATCTAATAAACCTTTAATTTTTTTGACAACCACAGTGTGATCTTCGTGATCAGGGGTGCCAGCTATCCATTTCCACGCTGTTCCAAGGATGTCAATTGAACGTTTCTTCCTTGGAGTAATCCTTTTTAGAGCATCTCTAAGCTGCTTTATGTCATATAAAAGAAAAGGCAATACGGTGCTGTTTCCCAGTATTTTTTCTTGAATTTCAAGTTCTATGTCGTCAATAGTCCTTTTGTACTCGGTCAACTCTAAAACATGAATAAGCTTAAAGTTTCCGTTTTGTAGTCGCGCTTGTTCGAGGTGAATTGAAATTAGTTGTGAATGTGAGTAGTCCAATATTTGAACTTCCGAATTGCAGATATTAAGAATTGCAAGAAGTATTACAAAAACGTTCGTCATTTCCTGTAGAGGAAGGAATGGTAAAACCTATTTAATATTTTCCTTATGAATTATTCTGTCACGGAATTGTATTTTGACTTTGTTGCCTAAATCTTCTTTGACTTTTTGTTTCCTGTAACGTGGCAGTAGTTTATTCCTTTGTCCTATGATTTTTTCGTAAATAACATCTCCTGGCTGGTAAGTTTTTATATTGCTTGGACTATTTTTTAAAATCATTTGGTCTTGTGCTTTTTTCAAAATTTCAACTAAATTGTGTGGGGTCTTATTAAAGAAAATGTCTACGGGTTTATTTTGTGTAACTGAGTGAATTGTATGATTGTAGAGTGTAACTGCTCTGTAGAATGTTTCAACATTGTCTATTAGATGGATTTCTTCTTTTAGACATCTAGCTATTTCTGTTAAGGTTGAGTGGGCTCTTTCAATTTGGCCATTTGTGTTACTATGTCGTGGAGTACAATAATATAATTCAATCCGTAATCTTTGCATTAGTGATTTAAATTGGGCACTCAAAAATCCTGGCTCGTTATCAAGTGTTATTTTCTTGGCATTCGGAAAACTTTGTAACACATCTAAAACCTTTTCTCCTAAATTTGTTTTTTCTTCTATATTTTTAATGACCATGAATTTTGAATAGGAATCTATGCAGGTTATAAATTTTAGGTTTTCCGCGAAAAAAATATCTATGTTTAAGTACTCCCCCTCCTTCTTTGGAATTGGCGCCTCTCCAATTGGAACTCTCTGTGGGTGACGATTATATTTGTTCTTATTACAAATATCGCATTGTTTAATGTATTCTTTAAAGTAGTTTAGCATCTTTGGCCAATAATATTGTTTGTAAATTTGTTTATGATTTTCTTTGGAATTTCGATGAGCTCGACAATGGGTATATTGTACTATGTCCTGTCGATCGTCCTCATTTGTTATGTCCAAAGGAAATATTCTGGTGTAAAAAAATTTATTTGTGAAAACTCCTTTAACAGTTTCTCTGAAATCGTAAAGATCTTCTGGCGTACAGTGCAAGGCGGTAACCAGGTTTGGTTGAACAAATTCTAAAAGTATTGTTTTTAGGTTTTCTCTGGTGTCGAATTCAATGATATGTCTTGTCCTTCCAAATGTCACTATCATTTCATGAATTGTAAAATTGGATTTGCTCAAAAGTATTTGTTGCTTGAATTCATTTAAAGGTTTGGATGTTTCAGGGATATTAGAAACATCACTGGATTCAGTGGAATGTTGGGTACTGCGTATTGAGTCTTCATCGGAAATGTTGTTTAGGCACAGGCGCGAAAAAGCATCAGCAACAACATTGCTTGCGCCTGGTTTGTAAACCATTTTTGGTGAAAATTCTTCAATAAATGAGCGCCATCGTTTAATTTTCGCATTTGGATTTTTTGTGGAGATTGCACCTGTTAATGGTTGGTGATCTGTATGAATTTCAAGATTAGTTGTACCGTAAAGGTAGTTAGTTAACGTCCTTAGAGCCCAGACTATCGCAAAAAGTTCCCTTTCGTTTGTTGCGTACTTTCGTTCTGTTTCATTTAATGTTTTTGATATAAATGTTATTGGCTTACCCTCTTGACTGAGAACAGCTCCTATTGCGGCTGCCGAAGCATCAGTCGTTAATGTGAATTTCTTATTAAAGTCAGGTTGGGTCAGTTCTACCTGTTCGGACAATAAACTTTTTAATTTATTAAAGGCAAGGATACCTTCTTCGTCAAGACGTATTTCAATTTTTTTGGACATATATTGCGATACTTTGCCATTATCGCCTGCCAAATATTTCGTCAACGGTTTGGCTATATTTGCGTAGTTTTTAATAAATTTGCGATAATATCCTACAACTCCTAGAAAACTCCTTAGTTGTCTTAAAGTTTGAGGTAAGGGATAATTCTGTATTGCTTCTATTTTTTTTGGGTCGGTTTTAATTACCTTATGACCTACAACGTAACCTAGAAAGTCGATTTCTTTGGCATAAAATTTTGATTTTTCTAAAGAAATTTTCATGTTAGCTTCTTTGAGCGTATTAATTATAATTTCAAGATGGTTGAAATGATCTTCCAAAGTTCCTGAGTATACGATGATGTCATCAATGTAGACATGACATATCTTTCCTATATAGTCACGTAATATATTATCCATGGCTCTTTGGAAAATACTCGGCGCATTTTTAAGTCCGAATGGCATCCTGAGAAATTCGTATTTCCCGTTATTGACGGAAAATGCTGTCTTTTCAATATCTTTCTCACTCATGAGAATCTGATGGAATCCAGATTCGAGGTCAATTGTTGAGAAGTATTTGGCTGTGCCAAGGTTTGATAAAATAACGTTACAGTCCGGAATAGGGTATTTATCGGGTATTGTTTGTTCATTTAATTTTTTATAATCAATGACCATACGTAATTTTTGCGAGCCATCGTCATTAGTTCCCTTTTTTGGAACTACCCATATGGGTGAATTAAAAGGGCTTTTACTAGGACGAATTATCTCGTCCTGCAATAACTTTTTGATCTCATTGTTAATAAAACTATTTGCAGAAAGCGGGTAGGGATACTGCTTGCTCCATATTGGCGCTTCAGCAATTGTGCGAATTTCCGCTTTAAGGTCCGTCCTAAACGGTAAGTTTAAATTTATATTTGAATGTAGTTCTTCTACATTCTTAACTACATTTGTTTTTAATAATTTCAAGGTTTCTTCACTTTCACTGGTAAAATTAATTTGTTCATTTTCCATATTACTCAAAAAGTTTTCGCTATTTTCATTTTCATGCTTCAAATTCTCTGATTCAAAGTCTACAAATTTTTCAACGTGTTTTCCACACGTCAGAGTACCTTCCTTAAAATTCAACTTTACATCTGCTTTCCTCATAAAATTATACCCTAAGAGTATGTCTGCATCAAGATTCGGAACTTCATAAAATCTTTCTTTTATCCCAAAGATAGATGCTTCATAATAAAAGTTAATGATGGTGAAACCGTTGATGGTTTTTACCCTCTTCTTAATAACTAACTTCTTTCTGTTTGTAAGGACTCCAGGGCTACAATAGCAGCTAGTAGCGCCACTATCGATTAGAATCCTACATTTTCTTCCTGATGAGGCTGTCATCCAAATGTAGGGCAGCTCGATCCTTCTTCTAAAAAAACGTCTTCATTCAGATTATTTATTCTTTGGGCTTTAACCTGAGGTTGATAGCTTAATTGTTTACTACCTGGAAATTGGCGTTTTATGCCTTGTTGAAAATTGTTAAAATTTGGCCTATTGTTGCTTGTAAATGGTTGTCGATAGTTTCCGTTCGAGAATGTTTGATGGTGTGCGAATGGCCGGAAATTACTTCGGAATCCATTATTTTGGGGAGGTTTCTGAATTATGTTGGCAGAACTTCCTAATTCCATTAGCTCAGGTTTTGCTTCAATGTGTAACGGTTGGTTATTTCGTATTCTTGGGAAATTATTTTGGGGAGATCTTAAGTGATTTTGATTTCTATTCAAATTATTTCTGTTGAATTGGAACGCGAAATTTGCTCTTACATTATTTGCATCTAACTCCTGTGCCTTAGCTAGTGCGTTCGGCAAATCGCTTGGGGATAGTGAAAAAATAATATTTGCAAGTGGTGGATTCAGTCCAGTAATAAAAACTCTAAGCGCATATTGCCTGTTCTTTTTATTCAGCTCATTTGTGAGCTCTGACCGTGACCCGTGAGTCATAATTGTTTTATTAATAAGTGAAGTCAGTTTTTTATTGACTTCATTGTAATAATCGATTATGGAAAGCGACCCCTGCCTCATTACACTTAATTCCTGTTCTATTATATGCAATGGTCTTTTGTCCGCATAGGCAAAGTCCAATCTGCTGAGGATAGCGTCAAAGTTAAGGACTGTCCCATGGTTAGTCAGCATGTCATTAGCGTCTGCTATAATCTTATTCCTCAAGATTGTTAATGCGGCGTAATATTTCCGACTTCCTTTATTATATAATAGCATACTGCTGTTAGCAGCTTCGCGCCAACTGACATAGGAATTTTTTCCATCAAATATAGGTAGTGATTTAATCACATCTAACGTCTCGTCACATCTAATCGAATCGTCAATTGATTGTGTTTGATATTCGCAAACAGTGTTTATGCTGGTCAACTTCTCCAGTTCCCTAGTTAGCTCGTCTATCTTATTTTGCAAGGGACCTAACTGGCTTTCTATTAGCCTACCTATGACTTCATGAGTAGCCATTCTTCCTTTGATTAAAAGTTAAACTTCGTCTGGTGGCAAATCTAATTTTTCTTCTAATAAATAGTGAACTTACTTAAATAGTCTTATACTTATTTTCTCCAGGCTCCTGCGATGTTCGTCCCGTCTATTTCACTCGTTGCTAGTGTCTTGGCCACACTAGGTCATCTATTTTCTCCAGGCTCCTGCGATGTCTATTTCACTCGTTGCTAGTGTCTTGGCCACACTAGGTCATCCTTCTATGGCTTTTCAGTTGGCTTTCACTGACACACAGTGCAATTTTTTGTTAATTTCTGTTTCTGTGTTGTTTTTTGTTTTGAAATTTGTTTTTGTTGATTTGATTTTTTGTATTTGGAATTACTTCCCTTAATAGTTTGCACCAGTTTTTTGTTTTTTTTGGTTTGCCAAAAATCGTTCACAGTTTTACAGTTTCCCAATGCCGAAAACTAATTCACATATTCTATTGATGATTCCCTGTTTTCGATTGGCCTTTCAAGCGTAAATATCTGGGTTGCAAGATTTGAAGGACTTTTTAAACTCCACTTCAAACAAATTACACAAATAATATTGAATATGTTAAAATCCGTTTTGGCGTGGCGCGATAAGTTGGCACACACACACACACTTTGAATCTTTCACTTTTAATTTTTCTTAAGTCGCGCTGAGATTTATTATTCTCAGCCAAAGTAATATTATTTTTTATATTTTTTTATTATTTTTTCTCCACTATTAGGATACTTATTCCTTTTTTTTGGCGTCTCTACCGAATCCTTACTTTTTGTTTTCAGGATATTACACGGTAGGGATCCCGGTTGAGCCCCCAGTTATTTCGTTTATTAATTTGTTTCTTAAAAAAAACACATTATTAATTTAGTGCGTCTGCCGGTTACAACGGTCCGTCTAGCACCGCCCTTCATCTGTTATCAAAAATCATAATTATAGCATAAGGTCACGTTGCATTCAAGAAAGGAATGCAGTCACGTTGTGGGAACGAAAATTTGGCTGGTTGCTACGTTAGCAAAAATTCGTGGGAGCGCAAATGATATCTGATATCTTAACTTACATACCATTCTAAAATTCATCTGTGTATATCTTAAGACTGATATCCTCTTTTACATAGTCCACTTTGCAAACTAAATATCTTTTTCCTCTTGATAAGCAGAAAAACAGGCTACAAAGTAGAATTTATTGAAGCGTAACAATTACCAGATGCCAGAAAATATCATTTCCAAAAGCTAAATGTCGAAGTGTCTGAAGTGACAGCTTTGCTGGTAATGCAATAAATTTTGTCGCAAGAAAAATCAAAAGAACACTAGCCGGAAAAACTGGCTATCTGAAATACATGCGTGCATACATATATACATACAAACGGGCTCTTGGGTTCCTTTTACTACTAGTTATCGCATGTTTATTTTATTTTTTTGTACTTTTTGTTTTTCCAGACTTGCAACACCACAAAATCATTGAGGCGTCAAAAGCAAAATATTGCAAAATCTTCTCTTTATGAGCTGCCGACAATGTTGAAAAGAAGCGATAGTTAAGCACAGATGCATTGTTGCGGCAACGCAATGGAAGCAAGTATTAAATTTCAGCGTTGACCTGCAACACGTGCCGCATTCAAGCTGTGCAGCAATCAGACCAATGAAGCGAAATTTAAAAAAAAAATTTAATTATTGAATTGCATCAGGGGTCGGCAACCTTTTAAAATAAAGTCAACGGCATTGTTGCTGGAACCAAAACGCGCAGGCTCTAACTGTTTGTATGGTGATGACTAAAGATATGTACGTAATTTGTCATCAGCATTATCCTGTTTTTGATTTTTTGGTCTTTCTCAAAATTATAATCTAGCAACGAGAAGCAATCGCGCTGACTGATTGCTCGATGCCAGAATCTCCTCCTTCTCATGCTTTACCAGGTGAACCATTCGCCTCGCTTTTTTAACCAACTTAGAGACGACCTAACTAAGTGTGATTGCTGAAGTCGGTAACAAAGAGCTCGGAAAAGAAGTCTGAAAATCGATCTAACGGAACTGTATGAAAGTCTGCAACAAAAACTAACTTTTTGGTTGAAAAGTTTCCATTAGTGTGTGTGTATTTTTCTAACCATAACTTATGTTGATAAGGACAGCTCTTCTTCTTCTTAATTGGCGCGATAACCGCTTATGCGATTTTGGCCGAGTTTAACAAAGCGCAGCCAACGTAGCCCCTGGATCTTTATTCGCTGCGCTATGTCTATGTCGTCGTAAAACTCATACAGCTCATCGTTCCATAGTCTGCGATATTCGCCGTTGCCAACGTGCAAAGGTTCAAAAATCTTACGCAGAATCTTTCTCTCGAACACTCCAAGCGTCGCTTCATCGGATGTTGTCATCGTCCAAGCTTCTGCGCCATTCGTTAGGACGGGCATGATGAGAGTCTTGAAGAGTGTTAGTTTTGTTTGACGAGAGAGGACTTTACTGCTCAGTTGCCTACTTAGTCCAAGCTAGCACTTGTTGGTAAGAGAGATTTTACGTTGGATTTCAGGGCTGAAGTACACGAAGTCTTTTACAACCTCGAAATCATAACTGTCAACAGTGACGTGGGTGCTGATACGCGAGTGCGCCGACTGTTTGTTTGAAGACAGGAGGTATTTCGTTATGTCCTCGTTCACCAGCAAACCCATTCGCTTTGCCACTTTATCCAGTTTGGAGAAGGCAGAACTAACAGCGCGGTTGTTAAGGCCGATGATATCGATATCATCGGCATACGCCAACAATTGTACGCTCTTATAAAGTATTGTGCCTGAGCGATTAGGTTCTGCGGCTCATAGGATGCTCTCCAACATCAGGTTAAAAAAGTCACACGACAGGGAGTCACCCTGTCTGAAACCTCGTTTGGTATCAAACGGCTCGGAGAGGTCCTTCCCAATTCTGACGGCGCTACTAGTGTTGAGCAACGTCATCTTGCATAGCCGTATTAGTTTTGGGGGATACCAAATTCAGACATCGCGGCATACAAGTAACTCCTTTCCGTACTGTCCAATGCAGCTTTGAAATTGACGAAAAGATGGTGTGTGTCAATTCTCCTTTCGTGGGTCTTTTCCAAGATTTGGCGTATTGAGAATATTTGGTCGATGGTAGACTTTCCAGGTCTAAAGCCACACTGATAAGGTCCAATCAGTTGGTTGACGGTGGGCTTCAGCCTTTCACACAATACGCTCCCTAGAACTTTATAGGCGAAGACTAATCCCGCGGTAATTGGCACAGATTGCAGGATCGCCCTTCCTTTGGACTGGAAATCTGGACAGAATGTCATTAGCATATCTTCACGCTTCGAATTAGATTTCGCTTTTCGCTTGAAAAATATTGGGAAATATTGTAGATATACTTATTTCCAAAGTCGGTGTTGTGTAGGCCAGTTAACAGTGCGTATATTGAGAATATTTGTTTATTTATATAAAGTATAATTATAAATAATTACATTACAGGAGTAAAGCAATTAACTACTGGGGCTATCGGACTGTATATTGAGAATAATTTAATCTTGAGAGTGACAATGCTAATGCGCAACTCCAATGGTTTCCGTCCTCGTACAAAGGAATGTGGCTGCCGCAGCTTTGTGACTCAATCTTGCAGAATAGACTTGACATTGATCTCAACAACTCAACATTTCACGCACTAGTCTGTGAAAATGTTGCACAAAGGCCTGGGGCATTATTAACTGACTCACTAGGTCCGTGCCGCAATTGATCTTTAGCTTTCCAAGTTCGGTAATTGAGTTATCAGCCGCCTCGGCGATGGCAATTGGCCAACTCGAAAATGAAATTTAACTCTATTTGACTTTTTCTGCGAGACCGATGTGAAGTGGCTATGAAGGAACGGGATTATGTGAACAGTTCATTAACAATTCGGGTTCTTAAGACGGGCAAGCCATTCGTGAGATAGAACCAGAAACCGCCACAGAGGCATGTTTTTTGTCTAAGTGCATTTAGGAAAAGTACAAGAAGGTAGTAAGGTAGTAGAATTTTACAAGAAACGATTTTATATATGATTTTAAACCATTGGCTCTCTTACGAAAGGTCGCTTACACTCTGTGTTTGGAAAGTCCAAATAAAATAAAAAATAATACAATATTAAGAATCAATTTTCTTTTGCTCGATATGACCACCTTTTGCCTTGACAACGACCTTGAGATGGTCCAGAAACGAATCGCCAGCTACCCGAATGTGTCTTGCAGGTATTTTTTCCCACTCGCGAGCAATCACTTTATTCAGCGTCTCGAGACTGGTGCATCTTTTAGTTCGGACCTTGCTTTCCAAAATGGCCTAAAGAAAATAATCGGTCGGATTCGCGTCTGGTTAATTTGAGAGCCATTGTGTGGACGTTAGGAAGTTTAGAGCGTTGTTTTTTAGCCATTCTTGGTTCACTCGAGCTTTGTAAGACGGTACCGAGTCCAGTTGAAATGTCCATGGTCTGCCACCGAAATGTTTGTCTGCCCACGGCTTTAAAGCAACATTCAGAATACTTTCTCCATAATATTTCGAATTTACCTTGACGCCAGGCTCGATGAAAACGATTGGATAGCGCCCATTTGCGGCTACAGCGGCCGAAACCATTACCTGTGGCGGGTGCTGCTCCTGGTGGTCAATCGATAACTCAAATACTCATATGAACAGTCGGTCAAATAAACCCTATCATTTTGGGAGTTTACGAATTGCTCAATTTGAAAAATTTTTTCGTCAGAATACACAACGTTCGAAAATCGACCGCTTTCTGCCAAGCGAAGCAACTCCTTCGCTCTCTCAAGTGAACTTTGTTGCGAGATCATGCGCCTTTATGATTTTCCAACGAAATATAATGGAATCAGACTATTACGTTTGAAATCCATTACTGCTTTTCTTTTTTCACGTTTACTCTCTGGAAAATTCTTCCGCGGACTTGTAAACAATGCTCTGGACTGTCATTTAGCCAACTAACAGGCAGCTGAAGCCCGTGCATCATCTGCGCGCGCGGTCTGAAGTTCGTTACACTTCGAGTGCCGGACCCTGTAGAAATTCGATGGCCCAGTTTTTGCATTGTTTTTTACTGTAAAGTAGTCTTATTCGATTTCCGACATTCGAATTTAATAAACGCTACACGAACCACGGAATCAATCCATTTCGGTGAACACAATTCAACTTTGTACTTTGAATTCTGCATTTCTTACAATGCATTTTTTTTTCAATTTTTTTACATTCTTGTTTCTGTCATATCAGCTTTGCCGCCCACGTGTCGGCAACTCTGCAACACTTCAACTATTTTGTCCGGACGTAAAAAGCCGCAAAGTCAAAATAAATTATACAAGCGGTTTGCACTTCAAGCAGCAGCGAACGAAAGAAAAGCCATAGCAAGCATTAACATAGCCATGGATCAGCTTTCAACTTATTTGCGAACACTGCAAATGCGCTGTTGAAAAATGGGAGAGCAGAGATATGATGAGAATTGAATATATGTAAAACTTAAATATGTACGAGTATATATGCACATAATATACATAAAATTTCATGAATTTACATCATTTCAAAAGGAGAGAAAACTGAATTGCTATATTTTCGAAGGATATCTAATAGTTATATGTATATGTGTGAATGTATTTTCGAAATGACTACTTGGAAAGCTTGTAACGTTATTAAATTGCACGTGCGCCGATTGATTGTCAAATAACTGGGACGTTTAAGACTTACCTCCAGCGGGCCAATCTCATGCATACGCAGCGTGGAAAATAATTACTGTCACACGAAAACACTTCTTCAGAATCACTTTCCCATAAAAGTATATTTTTCTCGTTGCATTGCCTACGTATTACGAACGAATACGTCTTTATATAATATACATTTCTTTGGCAGTAAAGTTTTGTTCCGCCTGAACATGAAATGTGAGCTCGTTTCGGAACTAAATTTGCCAGTCAAGACAAAGTTTGAAATTGTGAAACTTAATACGAATTACACGAAAAAACTTAATATGAACAGAAAATTTATCCAACGAACCCTTGCAGCACGTTTTGTCTATACAAGAAGTGTGCAAATAAAGAAACAAAAAATGGACGAAAGCGATCCGTCAGAACCAAGAGGACGATTAAAGTTGTGCGTCCATGCATGCGGATTTGAGGTGATTGCGCCGTTTCGGTGAGAAGGTTTTAAAAATGGGTCATCAGACTGCACATTTGATAGTTAAAAAAGGCCTTTTGAATAAAAGGAATTCAGGAGTTACAGAAGAAAAAACAAAGGGACTATTCAAATTGGTGCTAAGGAGACACGCAGAACCAGAAATCGTCTGTTCTGATGGAAATCTGTTTTTTATTACAGCCACCCCATAACCCTCGAAATGGTTGTGTATAAGCAACTACAATGCCCGATACTTCTAGAGCCACGAATAGCTAAGAGTAGGTTAAGATAAATGGCTGCCAAAATGAGGGCCCACATGGACAAAGAATCAAATTCTTATATTTGATGTTATACATACAAAGGAAAATAGATGCGGAAAGCAAAACAAAAACTGAAAAAAGGGGAAAAAGGAGGATTATGATCAAACAGAGACTAATTGCGTTAACCACTTCAATCTGCTGATAAAATTCATCAGGTAGCAAAAAGTAAGAGCTCAGATATCTGAATCTTAGCCCGACGAGAGCAGGGCAATTGAGGAGAAGGAGAACTCGTACTCCAAGCAGCTTCCGCAGAAATGACTAGAAGCAATCTCAAGTCTCACCGCATAGATACCTAACGGACAATGCCCGGTAAGGATACGCACCAAATTCAAATTTGAGAGTTGTAGCTTTGTTAGCTTTAAAAGTTAGCTCGAGCTACCCGTTTCCAGAAGGATCTCGCAACTTTACACGTCCGCGCACTAACCCAGCGATCATTAAGTTACCGCGAAGCCCGTCTTTCTAGAAGACCACATGGGAACACCGATCCTCTTATTTTGCGGTCTAGCAGTTTTCCGCTATACCACTGTGACTTGGTAGTTAAAAGAGCTTAATATAAAAGTATGGTATTTGGATGCAGTTGGGGAAGAAAGTCAGTCATTCTCCGACTATCTTCGGACGCACAAACAACGAACCCAAAAGCCCAAATTGCCACCTGGCTGCTGAAGTAGATATTTACCTCCCTTACAGTAATTACAGAAGTAAGCAAACATACTTACGGATGGCTCAAAGTTGGACGAAAGGGTTGGTGGTGAAGTATTCTGCGAGGAGCTAATTACGTTTTGAATAACTAATGGTCCAATTGCCACCATATCTCTGACAACATTGCCGCAGTGTAGTAACTCAATGGGAGAGACAATATTTTCAATACTGGAGACGTTAGGATCAACTAAATATTCACAGTTAAGATCAAATTGAAATACATAATTTTTGCTTTACAAAAGAAATTTTCTCGAACTTGGTACCACTGTCATATTAAATTTGAGTTACAATTAAAAATCAACGTTTGAGATTTCAAAAGTATTTGTACGTTTAAAACTTAGATGCAACCCAGAAGACTAGAAACATTAGTAAGATGTAAATTAGAGATTGGTTTCCTTTCAAATATTGCCTTTGTATACTAGCGTAAGTGTCTAGGTGGCTAGAATCAATAAGCAGGGCAGGCCTCACGGCCCTTACCAAGCTAAAAAGTCATGACAACCAGTCCGCATATTCCCAACTAACTAACTCAGAACTAAGCGGACAGGACTGCCCTAAAGTGGCAATATCGAGTGTGAAAGGTATCTGCGTTGTAGGGCTTTTGATAATCTAACGAACCAATACCCACAAATCGTTATACCGCGGGAAGCCCTAAAACAAAAAATTTGTTTTTTTTTAAGTGGAAAGAACTCAGTAAGAAAAAAAATTTAATGTATTTGAGATTTACTTGTAACTGAAAAAGGTACCGGGAATGGTGTTTTTGGACAGACAGCAATGTCCGCTGATAAAGGTGATTATTTAGAGGTATCGGATTTTAAATTGAAATAAAACAATAGAATTTGAAATTGATTAGGCAATCTGCGTCGTAGTTCGGCCATGCGTAAACACCAATTTCGAATGGCTCGCTGGAGGACTTCCGGCGATATCTCGTGAATAACTTTAATAATGTTAGCTTCCAGTGTCTCAATCGAAGCTGGTTTATTCACAAAGCATTGAGAATTTACATAAACCCACGAATAAAAGTTCAAGGGTGTGATATCACACGGTCTTGGCGAGCAATCCACTGGACCGAGACGACAGATAAATTGTTCAACGAAGCAGCGACGCAGAAAATTCTTTGTATCATAGGCTGAATGGCAAATAGCAGAACTAAATGTTGTGGAGATCCCGGGCTGCAATTTCCAGGATCGAAAAGCTGTTTATCATGTTACATTCACACCAGCCTCGTCTTTGAAGAAATATGGGCTGATGATTCCACCAGCGCATAGGAATGGACGTACTGGCTATTCTTGAATGTCTTCGTATTGCTCTTCAGCCCAAATATGGTAATTTTGCTTACTGACGTAGCCATTAAGCCAAAAATGGGCCTCTTCGGTGAACACCATAAGTTCGACTGAACGCATGATGAACCCTTTTCACAGAGCGTCGATTTTCGTAATATAATTGTACGATTTAATAAACGTTGTTCAATCTGATCACCCTCTATAAGAAAGCAGATGTTTATTTCGCAGGCGGAAGTATGTGCAATAAAAAGACATGCAGGCTCCAATATGAAGCGCATATACCGGAACCAGAACATTGCTGTCTAATCAAAAAGTCAAGCGGATATTGAAGCACTCAATTCTAACCAAGTAACCTCCAAATATGTGATTAAGTGCCTTAGAAAGTGAAACATACTTGGCATGAACAATTATGTTTGGATTCTCGAAGTACCGGGCCATATTGCCGTTGAGGTAAATGAGGTTACTAGTACACTCGACTGTCTTTATAAGACCAGACGCTTCATATTCTTTTTCAACAAGAAGCACTGCCCACGCTAATAAACGAAGAGCAAGAAGCCCGGGGGTAACTACCAGCACTGAACCATTCGAAGGTGAACAGCTTCAATACGCACGGGTACCAAGGGGGAATCAACCGACAACTGAGGCCGACTCTCAATGCTAAACGCACAGCATTTTTGCTAAGACGAGATAAGCACAGTCTTAGCACATTGATTTCAGTTATAATGGGGTATTGCCTAATCGCCAGGCACGCCCTAAGGATGGTCGTGTAAATACATGACTTTTGCAGAATTTGAGGAAGAGACGATCTTGCACCTTTTGTGCCACTGTCCAGCTCTATCCAGACGTGGACTCACCATTTTAGTTAGACAATCCTTTAACGAATTGAAAGATCTTAATTCTGTCGAAATCAAGGAAGTTCTAAAATTTTTGAAGAGTACACAGTGGTTTTAGGAGAGATAAGGACAAGTTCCCTGTGCGGCATCACAATGAACTAAGAGCCTGGGTATGTCCCATAGTGGACAACCGCTTCAAACTAACCTAACTTAACCTAATGGCGGTCTGTTCTCGGCAGACATTGTCAAACCTCCAAATGTATTTTCCAGTCACAAAACAAACCATCTGCCTTTCGGAGGCGGCCTAAAACTTTAAGTCTCTTCATTAGTCTCTTCTTCTTCACACCACAACTAGCAGAAGGATCTCAAGAAAACATCATATGAAGGATTGAAGCGCCAATTATATATCTATAAACGAGGAATTTATTTGTGTGAAACCATTAAACTCTGTAGAGTAGAAAACTCTGTAGAGTAGAAAACGAATGTGCAAGGGACATACTCGAGCAATACCCAACACCGAATCTATGAATGTATCTGCAGACACGTTGAATTCCAAATAAAGGGTTTTCCAATAACAGGTGTTATCTATCGCTATCGAGAGATGATTAACAATTTTATGCACGGAATTGGATGGTATTGATATGGACAACGTTTGTTTTTAAACAGGCGGCGCTACGTACCATACAAGCAACGAAACCATTGATCTTTTACGAGAAAAATTTCCGAACCGTATGTGATCACCGAACAGGTGATCATAATTGGCCACCGAGATCTTGTGATTTAACACCTTGTGACTTTTTTCTTTGGGGCCACGTAAAAGAGAAAGTCTACGCAGGGTCGATTCAAGACCTCAAAGATAGAATTCGGAATTCATGAGGCTATCGAGGACATAGGGCAGCCACTTTGCAATTCGGTTATGGAAAATTTCATGAAAAGGATATTGTCCTGTAAGCGTGGTCGTGGTGGTAATTTGCCTGATGTTATTTTCCACTATTAACCCCATACCTTCCTCTTTATAATGAAATAAATATCCGATCATTTATATTAAAAAAAAAGCATTTTTCTTTGAATATCAAAAGAACACCTCTTATTAGATAACCCTATACTTTGAATCCACACTAATGCGCTTATTAATTATTGTAAACATAATGCAGGGTGGGCTAAATAAGACCTACTACTACTGGACAGCAGGTGCATAGTTTGCCCAGCAGTATGCGCAGTTGCTTCATCTTGTTGAAACCACAAATTTGGATACTGCTCCGCCATTGGCCGCAAAAAGTTTTCAATCAATGTTCTGTAAGAAGCTCCTGAAATCGATTCCGGCGTTTCATCCTCATTTTCGAAGAAATGTGGACTATTACCTGTAGTGGCCATAACACCGCACCAAATAGTACATTTACATATGTGCAACTGATGTTGGTGTGTTGCCCTTGAATTTTCAGAGCCCCACAATCTACAGATTTTGGATCTGGAATTAAAATGTCGCCGATATTTACGCTGCGTTAAAGCAATCGATCCTTGACTTGAATAGAAAAACTCGATAATTTTAACGCGTTTTGTTGTACTGTAAAGTTCCATAATAAATTTCCAACAATTCAATTATAACCTACAAAAAGAGAAAAATAAATATGTCAAAAAATAAAAAAGTTATTAGTGCTTAACATTAGTAGGTCTTATTTGGCCCACCCTGTACTAGCGAATTTAACATGGCGCAATGCTAGTACAAGCCTGGAAAAGAACAAATAGGTAAGTTTTAAGCGCTGAAGATCATATAGTTGAAGCAGAGGAAAGTTAGTCGAAGTTTTGAGCTTTTCCTTCTTACCTTTTCTCTCCGTAATTACATCACATGCTTTGCCACTGGAAGTTAGATTGCGTGGCATAAACTTATACTTGCTGCAATAGAAATCAAAGAATAATACAAAGTCACACACCCAACTCTTCCATACCATCCGGCTAGCCACACAACCGCAAGCTTAATGGACGTCTAAACGTTGTAAGCCACATAGGACAAACAAACTTTCTAACTCCATCTATGTACGCCTCTGCGATTAGAATGAAATATAGAAACTGCATGAGATGTACAAACGAAAATGTAGATCTGTTCGAATAACTACCATTTTCACCTGCTGCTTTTACATTCGATTGCTTTAAGTGCCATATAACTACAACTCGTCAACTAACAAATAACCAACAACTTTCTGAGCAAAATGCAAAACACATCACACTTTTCCATCAACAGTAAAAATTTCCGTACGGCTTTTGGGCTTTCGGCAGCTTCTAAAAATTTAATATTCCAACTGCCAATTTGTTGCATTACCACAGGCTAACGCATGTACCCAGTGCTTGGCAAAGTTAGTTCTTCAGCTCTTTAAATTTGAGGATTGCAATACATATAAGGTTTTGTAGGAAATTGTTGTGTGCCCAGTCGGTCCAGGTGCCAATGTTTCAACAGTTGTAATTGAAGTGACAGCATCACCCTTGGGGGCAAACTGGCTGGCGCTGGTGCGGAAAAAGAGCCAAACCGACCATTTGGTTATGCAATTCGATCTCTATATGCATTCACCTCTTTTGGCTGGCAGTTGTTTTCTATTTTTCATTTTTTTTATTTGTGATTGCATGAATTTGGGAGCTTGGTAAATTGTAGACATTTAGGCTTTCATGCACATGTACATATGTATGTGCGCATGTACGAGTATGGCAAGCGTTTAAGATTATTTAAAAACTTTTCCAACTAAAAGCCAAAGACACTGCATTGAATACGTTCACATAATCTTCCCCTCGTGTTTCCTTAAGCAAAGTTTTAAACTTTCGAAGAAAATACTTGAGTTGTCCATATACAAGATTGAGGCCAAATTGGAGATGTCAAATCGCTTTCACAGGCAAGTGGCAACATGCCTTCAAATTTTAGGGTCATCTAACACTGAAATCAATTTCACATTACCACAGTTTTTTGTTTTACCACAAATGTGCCATTTAAGACGTTGAACCAATTTGAATGGTTGGCTCAAGAGAGAAGTTAAAAAATGCAATTTGAGTCAACCAATCATGACATCGATTGCTATTTTGTCTAACGTAGGTAACTAAAGAGCTTTTCTGAAACATTGAAATGACTTATTATGTACTCGTAAGTATGCCGAGTTTGGTGGACAACTCTAAGATGAGACTACAATAAAAAATTACTATGGCAGAATACAAAGATCAGCCTGTGCAATAACGGTTGGCGCCATCAGATTATGTCCTAGGGAGGCTCTTAACGCACTGGCACACGTTATTCCGATAGACCAAGAAGATGGTTACCGTTAGTGTATTTATGAGGGCAACTGGGTTAAACGAAGTGGGTCCCTAGAAACAAAAAACGTATGGTCATGCATGTCTATTATCGCGACAAACTCAGTTCATCTCGGAGAGGCCTGATTACGTCGTCCCAACGGTTACATTCAATAAGAAGTTTGGCACTCCCTTTCCATCTCAGGAGCAATGGAGTAAGAGACTCTCACTAAACAACTGCGACACTACAGTCTATATAGATGGCAGTAAAATGAATTGTGGTGTTGGAGCTGGCATATATTCTCTCTAGACTTAGAATACAAAAATCTGTGCATCTTCCTAATACTGCCAGTGCCTTTCAGGTGGAGGTACTGGCAATTGGGGAAGCTTTTAGGCTACTAATCGCAGGCTTTTCTTTCAAAGGCAATATCCATAATATGTCGCATAGTCAAGCTGCAACTCAGGCACTGGTGGAACAAAGCGGGAGTAGCCTAAACCCCTTGAGTGAAAGCTGCAACGTTACCTTAATCTGGGATCTCCGGAATATCGGAATATTGCAGGAAACGAAACAGACGAACTGTCAAGAAGCTGCAATCAAGAAAGCAAACTCAGAGATCAGACTTCAAACAACCATCAACATTGATAAATATGAAGCGAAGGGATGCCTGCAGACTCTCGGTAATAACTGGCTCATTGGCAATAGGAGAGCAAGCAGCCAAAATGGGTATGCCTTACAATATACTTAGTTCTGCCATAAGTTCTGTTACAAGTGAAGTCCGTTGTAGATATGAAATTATAATGTTTTTATAGTTAGTTTTATTTAATAATGTAAATATTCAAAAACAAAATTTAAATTTTCATTTGAATGATCACTATCCAGCTATTGCAGCACGCACGGTTTACATGGATATTGGCGTCGCTGCTCGAACCATAGATTGTTCGAGGGTCTTTAAATTTCTGTGAGGTCTTCGACATGCCATGTTCTCTAATTCTGACCACAAACTGTAGTTCAATGGATTCAGATGTAGACTTCCACACGACCAATTTTCTGCGGCTATGAACCGAGGAATATTGTTTTTTAGCCACTGCTGGGTGGTTTTTGCCTTATGGGCTATAGCGAAATCTTTTTGGCAGATCCAACGCTCTCCATTGAAGAGAGTACTGCCCAACTGATTCATCACGTCTTCCAAATCATCCCCCTGATACACTTTTACCTCGCTCTTAACTCCTTTTTCGCAGAAATAAAGAGATGTGACGCTTTCAGTGGATAGTCCCCACTGAACCATTACGTAGGCCAGATGATGTCCACGCTGAACCCTTGGAACAACATTTGTTTGCATCTTTAGAAGTTTTAGTATAGATTTTGTCGTTTTGCTTATTAAAAACTTCTTCAACAGTGAAAATGTTCTCATCTGTGAAAAGAATATTTTCATCGCGGTTGACCGCGTGCCATCGAAGAACCTGCTTGCATCTGTCGAATCTAATTTTCTTCAACCGCGTTTTCCAAAAACGACCAGTTGAGCGACGGAAGGCTTTAATGTGGATATTATCTCTAATTAGTCTTGACTTGGATCTGGCCGATACCCTCATTTCCCTGGACATGGTTTTCTGCTTTCTAAGAAGATTTCTACGAATCCTTTCTCTACTGCGAGTAACTTAGCCTCCGGTGATCATAGTTTAAAACCGGCCAGCCGATTGCCATAAATGTGGCCAGAATTGTTTCTTCCACTTTGCACCAAGTGCTACCGGCGAACGGCAAGAAGGAGAGCAACCTATCGAGAGCTACACCCAGCAACACGGGGTTTTCACCGCCACTTCCCTTCCAGTGAGAGTTTGATCTCCTTCATCCAGTTCGCAAACAAGGCCGCCGTGGGCTTAATGTGAAAACATTGTAGCTTCCTTCCTTGCTGTAAAGCAGCGAAAAATGTGTGAACGTAACCGATCAATTCTCGTGCAGGTTTTACTTTATGCCATCGTATAATAAAATAATGAAGTAAATTAACGAATTAAGGAAGTATGGCAGCTTAAGTTAAATTAAGTTAAGTTATAGGTTAAATAAGTTAAGGCTGCCTATGAGTGGGCTCACTTGGATGAGTACCCAAATTCGGCACTTGTAATACCATTGGAGCGTCGCATGCTTCTGAAGAAATCAGGTGACTAATATCGGGGCGTGCTATATAAGCTGGACAACAAAGGAGATGATTCCACATCATCCTCCCGACAGCTACTGCGAAAAAAACTTCGAACTCGAATTAAAGCCGGCTAAATGGTAGATTTCTGGAGTGGCGACGCTTGGAGTGATTGAGAGAAAGATTCTGCTCAAGATTTTTGGGCCTTTGCATGTTGGCACCGGCGAATATCGTAGCCGATGGAACGATGAGCTGTATGAGTTTTACGCCGACATAGACATAACACAGCTTGCAGCATATCCGCATCGTTTCATTTTCATCGCGAAAATTTTAGTCCCACAAGACAAAGTCGTTTGAATAAACGTTTATGGAAAATTCCAGATTTTTATTTTATAAAAATATCAATTTAAAAAATTTGTTTTTTTAATAATTTTTCTAAGCGTACACTTTTTATTGTTCAGAAATACTGCGAGTAGCATGAACGATTTTTCCAAAAAGCATTCCTAAAATTTGATACCTCATACAAAAAATAGTGAAATTTTGAAGAAAGTGTTTTTTTGCCATTTCTGAGAAAGAAAAAAGATTTTGAAGTTTGCGCTCCGAATTGAAAACAACTTTTCGCTCCCATATGGACATTTTTAATAGAGTAACACTGCAAATCATAACTCCTAATGACAAAGAAGTTATATTATATTTGTTAATATTGAACCTAAACAATGGTGCATCAAACTTCTGCCTCCAATTAAGAGCCACCACTCCTTCATACAACTTTTCTTAACAAAAACAGAAAAAA
Source organism: Anastrepha obliqua (assembly GCF_027943255.1). Classification (NCBI taxonomy): domain Eukaryota; kingdom Metazoa; phylum Arthropoda; class Insecta; order Diptera; family Tephritidae; genus Anastrepha; species Anastrepha obliqua. The sequence goes on from NC_072894.1 coordinate 79,732,123, forward strand.
TAAGAAAAAGTGGTAAATTTCCCTTTAAAATTTCGTCTTCAATCAAGTGCGCCGTTCTGTAACTATATATCTTCGAGATTAATTCAAAACCAGAAAATGTCCTTTCGTCATTAACGAATTGAATTCCTAGCCATAAAGGTCTAATCACGTCGCCAGCCAAAAATTCACACCAAAAATTAGTTGAGGTCGAAAGATCTCATATTTTGGAAACTTACGTCAGTACGTTTAGTACTTGGATAATTACTTGTATATTTAATTTGCTGACGTCAGGAAGGCTTTAGTAATTAATAGTAGTGGAAATCAGATAAGAATTCCTCAGCGCGAAGAGCCAAAGGAGTCAGCCTACGCTATAAATTTAATTGCTTTTTACCTAGATATTGATCAAAAAAAAGTAAAATTATACTAACTGTATGTGCAACTGTATATTTACTTACCAGTAACACAATAAAGTGCCATTGAAAAACGCATATAACTTTCCTTGACATAGCATTTACACTCAAGCAGGTGCATCTTTGCAGACATTTATTCATTTTGGTGTAACGAGTGTATTTGTCTTCGAGCAATGGACACTTCAACGCAGTAGCAGTAATAAAACACTCACGAAAACTTGTAATCAGTGTGCGGCAAGCTTTTGGAGGAATCTAATGAAGGCAATACCAAAGGCAACGTCAAAGCAAAGACTATTAACCCACAAGTAACCCAATTTGGTAAAGCAAGGCGATAGAGTTGAGCAACAGCCTTCTTCCGTTTCATCAAATATTAATGAAGAGTAAGCAAAATTCAGCATATTTTTTGCCCAATACAGTAGAGCGACAGAGGTGGCAACCAGGTGTGCGGCTGGTAATGCTAATATGTGCTCAGATATCACGTCACGCCAGCCATGTTTTACGTAGACGTCGTTGCAGTAGTTAGTTGGCTGATTTTATCAACTTTCACCAAAATACTCGACTTGGGCTAAGGCATGGAACAAAAACCGCCGGGCTACTGAGAGCTTAGTAAAAATCAAACCACAACCCAGCCAGCAGTGAATAGCACACACGCACGCACTCAAAAACATACACAAGCGTGCACACACGCGCACCACCAACGGACATAAACAAAAATCCAGGTGTGGCTGCTGACACCCAAAATGTCCGCCGCTGCGCCACTGTATAGCAGAGTTTGCATGCACAAGCTGTGGTTTAGACAGCGTGTGGCAGCAGGCTGTTAGTGAGGTGAAGAAATCAGCAGCAGCAAGAACAGCACCAGCACAGGTTGATTATCTGCCTTGGCTGCCAGAGCAACTGATAAATTATCCTGGCATGAAAACCTGCTGACTTGTTTGTACACTAGCTGGTTGGTTGGCTGGCGACTGATTCACCTTCATGGCAGGTGTCACCCTTCGCTCTATCGCACCCACCCGCTTACCTTGGTGAATCGTTCGTCCGTGAATGCCTTACTCGTTTGTTTGCCACCCTCCGGGCTGCTTTTAAACATGATTGCCAAGAAGGATGCACACACACTCACACAACTGTTATATTGTATGCGCACACACGCGTAGAATGTAGAATAGCTTGCATACTTGCCAAGGATTTAATGATGCAGCAGGAGCTGCAATTTTGAAACCATTTAAATGCCATGCTTAGCAGTTGGCTCGACTCCACTTGACGAACTGGCTAAAAAACAACAACTAACGGAACGCTTGTAAAACTGGTTGTGATTGTTTTTTTAATTTATAGTGTTTTGTGAGTACTAAAAATCGGCAAGAAATAAAATAAGAGCAATTAAGTCTAATTAATTTTCAGAATAAAGGGAAGGTCTATTTTCAGTATGGAAGGCCCTTGTATAATATTTTGATATGCACTAAAGGCCACCACAATGGGCGCAATCTATATTTCTCGTTCGAGCGAGCTTGTCTATTTTTAGGACAATCCTCTAATCCTACGGGTCACTTATAAGCGAATTTTGACGTTTCATTATTTGACGCCCTAAGAATTGATATTTGGAGTAACTGCAACAATTTCATGCACACACAAGTCAGATCCCCAATCCTAATTTTATAAACTGGCTTAAGTATAGTAAATATAATTGTACTCATATGAAAACCAATGTTTCCTTAAAGAACGATAATGAAATCGATAGGCAGATATGTACATTGACTGAACTAATGCATGGAGCTGTTAACGCAGCAGTGGCTACAAATAGCAAAAGTTGGGTTATTTCCAAGCGAAACATTGAGGAGACTGTAGAAGATTTAGTTAAAAAGAAACGAAAGCTGAGAAGGTCTTGGCAACAATATCGTTCTCCAAAATATAAGAAATTATTGTTTAAATTCATAGTTAAGCTGCGTTGCGCTCTTAAAAAAGAAAAGGAGAGGGATCTTCACGATTTTTTTTCTAGTCTTACTCCTACTGACCAAACCGATTATGCATTGTGGAAAGCAACAAAAAAAATAAAACTGCTCATACAGTACGAATCACCAATTCGACTAGGGAATGATAACTGGGCACGTACGGATTCTGAAAAAATGTGAGTATTTGCTGAACATCTACAATCTGTCTTCACTGCCAAACCATCTTTTGGAACTACTTGTGCACCACTAGACATATTGCAACCACCAAAAAAGCCAATAAGATTTAAAACTAATAACATAATTTCAGTTATTGATCAACTTAAACCTAAAAGAACTCCAGGTTATGACAAAGTCACCCCAAAGATGTTGAAATAGAGTCCCAATATTGTCATTCTCCATATCACCCACTCTCGTACTGCCTACTACCCGAAAGCTTAGAAATTATCTGAAATCTGTATGATTGGCATCCCCATATCGGCCAATTGGTCTATATTCTGTACTCTCGAAGCTCTTTGAAAATTTGCTCTTGTAGAAAATAAAACCCTTTATTCATGAAAACTTTGTTATACCTCAACACCTAATTGGATTTAGAGCAAAACACAATACAATTGAGCAAGTTCATCGCATTATGTCTTTTATACGAAAGTGCTTTGAGAAATAACAGTACTGCACTGCACTGTTTTTAGACGTACATAGCAGAAGCATTCGATAAGGTATGGGCCGCGGCCTAATTCACAAAATTACTAGTTTTCTGCCTACGAATGTACATCTCTTGATGCAAAACTACATCACTTATAGCGAATTTGTTGTAAGGCAAAACGGTTTTTTCTCTCATTGTAGAACAAATGCTGGTATTCCACAGGGCAGCGTTCTAGGCCCTAATTTATACATACATACGTATTATATACATCTGACATGCCAACGACGAGCCAAACAATGACATCAACATTTGCCGATGATACGGAAATACTTTGCACTCACAGATACCCAAAAGGGGCAACGTCTATACTACAAAGGCATATAGATGCAATAGAAACATGGATCAAAAACTGCAGAAGAAAGGTTAATGAAACCAAATGCGTGCATATTAATTTTACTGTAAGAAATGAAACTTACCCTGCAGTTACAACTAATGGTCGAAATATACCATAACAAAATGAAATAAAATATCTTGGAATTCACTTAGATAGAAGGCTCCCATGGCAAAATCAGATTGAAACGAAAGTGACTAATATCAAGCTTAAAATGAAAAACCTATATTGGATGCTAAATTCGAAATCAGCATTACCTCCTGAGTAGAAAGCGCTACTGTATAAAGCCATGCTAAAACCAGTATGGCCATATGGTCTAGAAATGTGGGGAACTGGTACGCATTCAAACATCGAAAAACTTCAGGGAGTGCAATCTAAAGTCTTGCGGACAATTACGGGAACTCCATGGTATATAAAGAACGCTAACATTCACAGAGACATTTGCGTACCTCGTGTAGCCGATGAAATGAAAAATACCTACAAAAGCTTGAAGACTATCCCAATAAACTAGCCCAAAATCTACTTCACACACGAGTGCGAAAAAAGACATCTTCAAGTATGTTTACTATCTTAATTACATATCTCATCTCGCACGAGGATCCGTCCACGAAGGCGACGGAATCCCGGCCATTTCGACTTTTAGTACGGCCTCATCAATCACACACAATCGTCGTGAGGGATAACGAAAGCATTAAGGGAAACTGGGAACTAGGCCTTTGTGGCTCCCAGCTATAAAGTATCGGAGAATGGAAACCCGTATTTTCTAGTTCCATCCATTTATTCGCTTTTAATTTATTTAATCATATATGAAAAAAACCATGCAAGTATTCCGAAGTTGGTGCATAATTTAATTAATTAAACAAATTTCAGAGGATCAGAGGCAAAATATACAATGTGTAAGTATTTTGTAAGAAATATATAAGGATGCTTTCCATTTCAATTCAACCGGGCTATTCGGGTCATGTTCTTCGATTTCGTTGTAACTCAAATATGTTGCTCCCTAGTCAAAATAATGAGACACGTTTTTTTTTGTTCGCCCGAAAAAAATTTTTTTCAAGAGTTATCGGCAATTTTGTCTTTCGGCTCAAAATCGATTTTTTCTAAATGCTCATAACTTAGTCAAAAATTAACCGATTTTAATGATTCTGGATTCAAAATGATCGTCATTACTTACACGAACGACTTCATGTAAAAACAATTGCGAAAAGGTAGTTGAACATTTTTTATTTAGCAAAAAAAAAAAAATTGAATTTTTTTCGAAATTCAATATATCAAAAAGCGTATTTTTTTTTATAACTTTTTCCAAATCAGGAGGATACCTCAAACTTCAATTGAGCTGATTGCCCAGTAGCTAAAATGAGTTGTTTTTGAGTAATGAATTTTTGAGTAAAAAACCTGTTTCGCACTTTTTGTTTTTTGGAAAGTAAAAAATGTTCAACTACTTTTTTGCAATTGTTTCTACATGAAGTCGCTCTTTTTTCGGGCGAAAAAAAAAATACGTGTCTCATTATTTTGACCAGAGAGCAACATATTTGAGTTACATCGAAATCGAAGAACATGACCCGAATAGCCCGTTGAATTGAAATAGAAAGCATCTAAGACAACAATTCAATAAAATTAAATATATTTTATTATTTTGTTAAACCCAACATATAAATGAAAGAAACCCAATAGACCTAAAAGTCATTCGCACAGCCATAAAAATATTAAATTTTTCTTTAACCATAATTTAAAAAACTTTACAAGTGGTCAACACAGGACAACACAAGTTTATTTACATTTTACTCTGGTTTATTACCAAATGATACGTTTTCTATTTTCTTTATATGGCCAAAATTGTTTATGCGGTTATCGCTTCAAAAGATGTAAGGGATTAATCAAAAACTTCACAAATACATAAATGCAAAAACTATTCAAATAAAAACTAAAAAAAAAATCATTTTTTATATCTACAATTGCTTAATGAAATATTGCAAAATGATGCCTTTTATTTTGTTCGTTACATGAGAAACACGAGGAACCAACAATAATCCCTTACCATTTCTTCGCCCCAGAGGCCTTGGTAACGTTGCTCTATTACCTACATTTTTTGGTGGAGATTTTTCTGAAGGTATAACAACTAATAAACCTCCAGCGAAATGTCGGATTTTTATTTTTTGTGTTCAACGCGAACCGAAACCGAACTGAACTTTTGTGTCATATCCTGGCCAACGCCGAAGTTCACTAGAACGAAAAATCCATCTCTTCTTATTGTGAGGATAAAAAGGAGAAATACAGCAAAGAAGGGCGAGCAAGGAGAGGGGTAATGCTTAAGTGTTACGGAGAAGACGAAAGTATGACTACTTACGGTTATGTTAACCGTTTCAAGCTACTGATGAAATTCATCATTCAAACGAATTGGAAGGCCTGATTCTTGGGCAAAAAAAAACTTTAATTTTTGGTAGTAGGAACAGTTGTTTATATTTATTGAGTGCTTGGCCGAGATCCAGCTCCTATTTGTGGTGTGCATCTTGATGTTGTCTCACAAATGGAGGGATCTACAGTTTTCAGTCGACTACGAACAGCAGATATTTTTATGAGAAGCTTTTTTATGGCAGAAATCCAGCTGGGGGTTTGACATTGCCTGCTGAGGGGCGACCGCTACTAAAAAAACTTATTCTTATCCGAGAATTTAAATCCACCCACAACCGAGTGATAGTCACGCACCAATACATTCGGCTGCAGCGGCCACGGATATGTATGTATATGTGTTGAACGGCTTAAAATATAGAATAAAAATATTGTTTACAACCTATTGCCAAATATATCCAACGAAAACGAGCTTAAGGATTAACGCTTCTCAGCTTCTTTAAGAGTTGCTACTTCTTTAGAGAACAAAGTAACTTGAGAACAGACAATTACGAAAGAAAATACTGGACTCTGGAACTGTTTTTTAATTCGCAGTTTAGTTTTTCTTCGCTCTGAAAGGACAATATCGTAATTTCTATAGAATATCCAGCACCACTGTGAGCGCATTCAGTCACTTCAACACACACATTCACACTCGTTGCAGACATTTAATCGCACATGAAGGCGAAATAGCTGTGGTACTGCTCCATTAAGCGCTCACCACCATTTTAGCTTCTGGCAGTCGTTTAAAGCCTTGCACATAGCCAAGGATCTGCTTACGACGATAAAGATCTAAGTGTATGCTCATATATTTGTACATTAGGGTGGATCGTACAAAAAAAAAACCCAACGGAATTATAAAGCGTATTATATTTTAAGACCGCCGACAAAATATTTCGGACAAATACTAAGATTTACGTGAGCCGGACCGATTTCAATGTACCTAAAACTTGAAACCTGTAGGTACCTTTATTTTTTGATTCCGTTGATATAATTTTGCAACACTTTCATGCAGACCTTCTAAGTTTTAGCCCGCAGACAAATATTTCGGACAAATATCAAAATTCATATTAATTTATACAAATTTAATTTGGAAGGTCTGCATAAAAGAGTTTAAAAATTGTATCTGTGATGATTTTTTCGAAAAAATATTTTTTGTTTTTAACTCGATTTTTGAAGTATTTTCAAATCGGTGCCGCTCAGTGAAATCTTAATATACAGGAAGTTGCTCCCAGCCGCGTACGCTTCGTTATCCGTGCAGGTTTTTAGCAATCCAAGCGTTTTTCAAGGCTAATGGTTCGTGTGCACCTACTCGTCGTAGATTTTGTTCGTGTTAAAATATTCGATGTTTACGCGTTGCGCCAAGTGAAGAAATGATTCGTTCATAGTTGTGAAGGTTCCGGGCAATAAGTTCGGTGGTAAATATCATAATTCACGGCCGGAGCCCAGGCGAACACCGAGAAGAAATGAAGATATTGAAATTTACACGATAATTCGGGTTAGTCCATGCGCAAGAGAATGGCTACCTTGGGACTTCCAAAAACTACTGGACATGAAATTTTGAGGACTTAGACTTCACCCTTTTCAAAATTTAAATCATGCATACACTTACGCCTAACGATTACAATTTGCTTAAACATTTCTGCGAGACAATCTTGGAGCGATTTCAAAGGGGAATGGAATGTCAAAGTCGTTTAAGAGGAACTGTAGATGAGCAAAATTGCCGTTATTGGTCACCTAAAGAACAGAACGCACTATGAAAACAACAACAGCCACTTCACAGTCCCAACGTGACGGTTTGGTGTGCGCTGTTAAGCAGTGGAATAATTGGAACGTTTTTCTTGAAAATCGTCCAAGACAAGCCACTTCTGTACACAATGCCTTTCATTGCCGCATCCTGAATGGTTATTTTCTGCCAATAATAAGAGAACATCCTTCCTTCGGTATACACACAAGTGGTTTCAGCGAGATCACTTCACCCCGCACATGGCCAGAGAGACCATGGCATTGCTGCTTTGTTTCTTCCCTAACAAACTGATTAACCATTTCGATGGCTTATTCTGGCTAGACAGGTCACCCGTTTTTTTTTCTGTAGGCATGCCTCAAAATAAAGTCTAAGTTCGCTCGCGAGGTTAATTACATCCCGTCATCACTTCCTTAGAAGGTGGCTCAGAGTATGGAGGCCAAATTCTCAGAACGTGTCCGGCAGAACGGTCGACATTTAGATGAAACAATCAAATAAAAATAAAATCCGTAATTGCCTTTTTTGTATCATAAGAGTTATAGGCATAAGCATTAATAATTTTTTTTTATTATTAGTTTTTTTTTTAGCTTTTTATTCATAATTCTGCCACGGGACACTCGGTATTTCTCAGATATTTTGGCGGAAGTCTTAAAATAAAAAATTTTCCTAGTAGCTGCGGTAAAACCTTCTTTGGTGAGGCACCCTAATGTATGATATTGAGTTATTTAGTAGAATACAGACAAACCGAAGTTGCGGCGCACCTGCCGTCGCTGCTGTTGTTGCACGCACGCAAGTGATGTGTCATCTAGTTGAGTTAAAGCTGAAATACTTAAAAGCAGCTATGAAGGTATTGCCACTGGCTGGCGCCGAAAGAGAAGTTAACAATAAGAGGAATAAGTGGAGTAATACTATGGTGCGGTGAGGTGGTTAAAGTTAAGAGCAGCAACAAAACTTCAACTTAAGTAAATCACTGCGTCAGAGATTTACGAAAAGATTTAATTTGAAGCATTTATTCATTTATATTCCACCTTTATTTTAACTTTTTACAAGTTAAGTAAGTGAACTGAGCAACAAAGTGGGAGAGTTGCCAGATGTGAAGCAAACTGGCTTAAAACACTGCACACAAAATACACTTAACCCCATAAAACTATGATTCTTGCCTTATCTGTGAAAAAATAAACACGTGATTAAATATACAACACATGCGAGTACATAGGCAGAAATATAGTAAATGCTTTTAAAACTTAAAATACGGCAGAAATGTATTTAAATATAAATGAGTCCTTTCGCATATTAAGTGGCAGAAAAAAATGTGCAAAAATGCAACAAAAACACAAAACAAAATACAGCAGAACCACTCAGCGAAACTATTTAGCATTGCGCTTTATCTGACTTATCCGCTTTTTTTCCCACTTTTGTTTTGTTCCATTTTGCACTCAATTGCACCTTTTGTCGTAAAACCCTAATCCAGTACAGGTGTTCTGGAACCGGCGCTACTTATTGTACTATTTCTAGAGCAATGAAAAATTCATTGAAAACTCCGGTAGGAAATCTAGAGTTGCACGGAGTGGAGAGCGAAGGGTGGAACGACAAAGTTAAGAACGAGGGTGTGTGCAATACACACTAAGCTGGAGAATATCAATATAGTTGATGGAGTGGGCAAAGTTATGCTGGGACGTCAGAGGAAGCAGTGAAGCTGACAAAACCGCCAAAGCAGGTGGATGGCACATGGCTTAGATGGCGTTTAGTTGACAGTAATGAGGTGGCAAAAAGTCGTGCACGTTTAGGTACGAATGCAGAATTCATTCAGCTCACGTTAGCCACAGGGGACACATGGTAGCAACAGCAAGAAAGGAACAAAGGATATATTTACGGTACTCGGTTGCAAAATTATAGAACCACCAAATACACACAATTTTACAAGTTCAGGTTATTTACATATTTAGAGTTTCAGTCCTTGTACACAATTAAGGGGTTACGTGGGTTCAAAAAATTGGGTTTCGTGGGTTCCAAAAATTGATTTTTTTCTGCATATTAAATTCCTAAAACATCCCAAGAATATTCTCTTAAATTTTCAAGTCGATCTGAATAATAGTTTCGGAGATACAGCCTTTGGAAGGTGTGCGCTCCAAGCCACTTTTATGGTTACTCAAAACTTTAAACGCGTTTTTCTCGGAACCGTGTTTTCAAAGTCGGTTGTCAAATGTTCTCGAAAACTACTCAACCGATCTTGATACAATTTTACACAGATGTTCGAGACACAATTTATTAGTGCTTCGATGAAGGATTTTTCTTTCAATTACAACTATTTTAAAAAAAAACAAAATGTCAAGCAAATTTGACCGAAATTTTCATTTTTTTTGAAAAATGTCTGCCAAAATTCCAATTTTTACTTTTTTTCCTTCGTTCAAGTACGAGTTTATAATCTTAACTCAAACACTTATTTTTGTTTTTTCATTTTTCATGAGCCTGTCAGGAGTTATGCTGACAACGCGGACGCACCTTGTTTTCGAGGGGTCACCGTAAATGACGTCACAATGGAGGAGTTTTAATTTTTTTTTTTTTAAATTTCAGAAATTATTCTCTAAATGTGTATCTATAAGACAGAAAAAAGTTTGAATTAAATAAATAATTTTTACATAGAAAAAAACATTGAAAATAGGCCTTTTTTTACCCGACGAAGCCCATGTAACCCCCTTAAGGGGGGGCAGCTCTGCCAGCACTTAATTTTTTTCTTTTTTTTTACTTTAAAAATTCATTTGCAATCCAAAGAATATCTTTTCTATGTTTTGAGCTTAATACAAAGTCTAAAAAGTCCTTATAAAGTCAGTAAAGTGATGAACGTCGAACGAAAATTTGTTCGTGTTTTTCTCGAAATAAGTTTTTAACGCGCTGTCGAATATAACTCAAAATTTTACCAAGATATCAACTTAAAATTTTACACGGATATTCTTTAATACATTGGCCTTTGCATGTACATAAAAATTTCTATTAATTATCGCTAAAAATATTATTTTGATCAATTTGTGTATAGAAAAAAGTGTAATTCTTTTCTTCTTCACTTCAAGTTTTCACCCCTTTTTCATTAAAAGTATGGCATAACTTATTTCAGTGAACAATTTTTGTCTGGTTGATTTCAGTTGATTACAAGAGGCTGTACATTCCACTACGCAAATAAAAGCAGCCACGTTTGAACAGCTGTAGCGCCGCCATTTTATTTTTTTTGTATTTCAAAAACAAAATTTATATTCACTTAGCATGAATATTAATATGCAATTTATTTTAAGATAATAGATACTCTCGGGTTTTCTCAAAAAATTAGTGAAAAACTCGTTGTCTGGAGGAGCTGCCCTCCTTAAAAAAATGTCGTCAAAACTCTTTTTATTCACCACTTTTCAAAAAACTTGTTGGGTCATAGCACATTAAGTTTTTGTATAATAAAGTTCAAGTTTCTCGCTGACAAGCTTTCTCTCTGATGGAAAACGTGGTTCATTGCCATATAAAAACTATATAAATCAGACCTTTCGAACTGTGCAAATGTAAAAAAGTTGAGCAATTTGGAGTTTTATGCCAATCACAATTTTTAAGCGAAAATTTGAGAAAACTTCTGCGTATGCATAAAACTGTCCTTTAAATTTTAGTATAGAAAAAATGCAAGGTGAAGTGGCTCAAAAATCTCGCTGATATTTGACAAGCTTTCTCTCTAATGGGAAATGTAGTTCATTGCCATATAAAAACTATATAAATCAGACTTCCGAACTATGCAAATTTAAAAAAACTTTTAATAATTTTGCATAAAACACTCACAATTTTTAGGCAGAAGTTTTAAAAATCTTCTGCGTATGAACTTTTATAGCCCCTTCCAATTTAGTGCAAGTTTGAAATGGCTCCAAAACTTGGCTGATTTTTGACCATTTTTTTACTGCCGGTGTTGTGAGTTTCTTCCTCTTCTTGAGTAGCGCCATAACCGCTTAAGCGAAATTGGTCGAGTTCAAAAAAGCGCGCCAGTCGTTCTTTTCTCACGCTAACCGGAGCCAGTTCGGCACATCAAGTTAAGCCAAGTCCTTCTTCCCTAGAACTTTTCCATGCAGAGGAGACTTTCTGTTCCTCCAGTTGCTAACGCATCGAATACTTTCAGAACTGGAGAAGGGTTCCATGTGTAGAAGTCCACGCGAGTGGACCAAGTGAGAAAAATCTCTGATAACCATTAACTTGGAAGTGCCCAGGACGATTCTGCTGCATACGATTCAAGCAACTTACAATTTCCGAGCTTCGCCCAAGTATCCTCTGTGTAACTTCCAAACATCTGACCGAGAGTGAGCTGATGTTAGAAAACGAAGCAACACAGGATATCTGGTTGTGCGCTGAGTTTGGGAGCCGCCACGTAAAAATTCCTCCCTCAATATAATGGCAAACACAGCCTTATATGAAAACTGCCTACTCTGGTGTTGCGTTTTTGTGTTGCTCACATAAAAAATTTCGAGTATTAGTTATATGGAGAAAATACAGAACAATAAATAAAAATTAATTTTTCAAAAAGTATTAAAATTAAATAAGAAACAAAAAAATTTTCAAAACTTGTCAAAGAGTCCAAGTGCTATCGCCATTTAACGCAGTGTACTCGTATTCGCTATGGATAATTTTTCAACGGAGTATAAGTATAGAGAAAGCAAAATTTCGTACCACACGGCAGGAACATTCATGATATTTCGCACAGTTGCTTATACACATATCTGCGCACATACAGAAATAGCTAAGTTTAGGTTATTTAGAGATTACCGTCCTCAGGGAGGCTCACATAGTCGTAGATATGCGGATAAGAGTGTGTCGGGTATCACTAAATAAAGGTAAAGAATGCATGAAAAAAGAAAGTGAATGTGAAAACGATAGCGAATGGTAATAATTTTTAATTAGCTGCAGGAACTTTGTGTGCCGATTAGAAAGTTATGCGAGCAAACAGTACTCATCCCTGAGCGTGTTTTAATAAAGTGAGAGCAAGATATTTGTGTTGACTTCATATGGTGCATCATCCAGTAAAGAGCCATGACAGTAAGGACTCTAAGCAATTCTCAGTCCCACTACATACATTTAGATTATACAATCCCCGGTAAATATCACACCAAACACCAGAGCTGCTAGAGAAGCTCGCTCGATTCGTATCTTTGGCAAGAAATCAACTTACCCCTCAGCGCACAAAACGCAAGTAACTAAGGAGGCTTTTGAATTGGCTTTATTCAAATACATTAACTTAGAGAAGCTTAGCTGGTTTATTGGCCATTCAATTTTCCGCAAAGTCATCAGTTAGATAAGAATAAAATCAAAAGCGATTGCAAGATAAGTGTGAAATTCATTGTCTAATTCAAAGCACACTGTCAGCCAGCGAACTGCTCACCTTGGCTATCTCTGTTTAGCAGAAGAATAGTTGAAGGTCATTGTGTCAGTCAAAAGCTATTTGGCTTGCTTTTTATGCTGACCCCACTTGACTAAAATGCAAGTCGAATATTAAGGAAATATCCAGTCAAAATGTTTCTTTTTTTAATCCGCCCTTCAAACTTGGTACCATCTGTGAAAAAGTTGATTGTGACTTGACTTTAAGCCAACGCAGACGCCAATTGATCTGTCCTCAATAAATTACAGGTTTTTAATAATTTAAAGTGTCAATGGCATTCAGTTTCGCCTGCAACTGATTACGAGGTGTGTTCAAAAAGTATCGCGAATTTTGAATATTCGCAGGTTCCGTATTTTCGATTTCGATTTTTTGTGGCGATATGTTGGTACTCATGTCTCTCACTCATGCCGAAATGGCCACGAGTTCGGCCATTTTAAATGTTCAGTTAATTGTTGACAGCTGCTATGCTTGCACGTGTTTCGGCTTGCCTTCGAATTTTACCTATTCAAAAAGATGGATCAAGGAAGCTGTATCAAAAGTTGTGTGAAAAACGAAATTAAGTGCGCGGATACATTCCGAATGTTAACTGTGTCATACGGAGAAGCTACTTTGGACCAAAGCAACGTTTATCGGTGGCACAAAATGTTCTCAGGCCGAGAAGATGTGAACGACGAAACGCATGCCGGACGCCCGAGCACTTCAACAACAGACGAAAAAATTGATGAAGTGAAGAAAATGTTATTGGGTAATCGTCGAATCACCGTTAGAGAAGTCGCTGAGGACCTATGTAGACATATTGATTGGCTCGTGCCATTCGATTTTTTCCAATGATTTGGGTATGAGACGGGTCGCCGCAAAATTCGTACCAAAACTGCTCAATTTCGACCAAACGCAGGATCGCATGAACATTACTAATGAGATGTTGAACTCTGTCCCCGACGACCCAAATTTGCTCCAGAGGGTCACTGGTGACGAATCGTGGGTTTATGGTTATGACGTAGAAACCAAAACTCAACATCTCAATGGAAGCTGCCGCACGCACCAAGTCCGAAAAAAGCGCGCCAAGTTCGGTCTAATGTAAAAGTTTTGCTTACCGTTTTCTTCGATTGCAGGGTCGTTGTGCCACACGGTAAAACGGTCAATAAGGAATATTACCCGCAAGTTATGCGCAATTTTCGCGAAGCAATCCGCCAGAAACGCCCGGATTTGTGGAAGAACAAAAATTGGCACACATCGTTGCTAGTGCGCGACTTTTTGGCCAAAAACAACACACTAATGATGCCACAGCCACCGTATTCGACAGATCTGGACCCCTGTGACTTTTTATTGTTTCCGAAACTGAAGAGGTCCATGAAAGGACGACGCTACGCTACGATTGACGAGATAAAGACGGCATCGAAGGAGGAGCTGAACAAGATAAAAAATATGATTTTTGAAGTGCTTCGGAGATTGGAAAAAACGTTGGCACAAGTACATAATATCTCATGGGGATTACTTTGAAGGAGACAAAATAGATATTAATGAATAAATAAATAATTTTTGACACTAATCTTTCGTACATCTAATCTTTTTTGGTTTTCTTTTCAGAATAAGAAAAATCAACACGATTTTTGATTTACCTCTGGCTGATATTTTGTAAAACAAAAATTTAATGGACTGTAAAACTGCATACTTAGGTTGGCTTTGAATGATCTATGATCTATGTTTACTAACTAGACGAATCCATCAACAATATCGTGTAAAACTCATCAGTGGCAGCTTGAAAACCTAGAGCATCAGAGAGTCAATTTCCAGCATATGTATGCACGGTTTACTGTGTTTGTGAATCTATATATGTATGTGTATATGTATATGTATGTGTACAATTACTTTACATTGTGTCAGCAAACCTACGCCTAAGAACTACTTTGAATTCAAATTGAATTTGTATTACTGCTGCCAGTACAATTTTTAAATTCCAATTCTCACAAAAGAAAATAAAAAAGAACTAAAAAGCAAAACCCAAAACCTTTTGCTAGAGCAGAAAAAAGGAGTAAGACAAAAAATAGCAAATGGGCGTAGCATAAATTCTAAAACTCATCTGTCAACGCAAATCGACTATCAGCTCTCTATTCCAGTCACTGTGATGCTAAAATAATGGCGTCGGCTTGGGGCCAAATAGTGGAAGTGAAATGACACGAATTGGACAGGGTGATGGGTAGTCGAGCGACATTTTGATTTAAAAAAGCTTAGCAGGACTCTGTTGTACTTTTCCTTTATTTTTCGGTTTTTTTTAGCTGCGCGTTGATAGTACTGGGAAATATTTAGTAGGTTGTGCACTACAGTGTGTAGGCTGTTATAGTTTAGCTGCAATAAAATGTTGGGAATATTATCCATGAACAACAGCTCTGCGCTCACTAAGCAAAACGGGTACGACGAGCGTAACCTCCAGTTACCAGCCTACAGTTTTTAAGAACAGATTACTGTTATATATACATACATACTTACAAGTATTTACAATGCATGTTTTTTTTTATATTTTATGAATGCATTAAAAGGAAGGAAAGTAGTAGATAGCTCAACACACGGGTTTATTTTAACAACTTTAGTAGAAAAGAGTATACAAAAATCGATTTTTTTTATAAATAAAATATTATTTTTGAAGTGAAACTTCTTAGGCATCGATGGATGAGCGAGAATGAAGAGTAAAATTTTAAGGTCATGCAACGTTTTGGGCATTTTCGTTCCGCGAGAGAGAAAAACGATATAACGTAGAGGAAAAGGAGAGAGAGAGCTATACCTTATATATATCTTATACACTTTAGGCTATTTTTCCTGAGTTTTTCCTTATGGTTGCTAATTTCTAACTTTTAGACGAAAAGCGTTATCTGCCTATAACTACTTACCCACTAATCTATAAGCTCATTTTTGTTATAAACAGTGGCGCAAAATTAATCCCCTTAGCGGAAGATAGCTGCCGCCGTAGCCGAGTCGGTTGGTGCACGACTACCATTTCCACTAACAAATCTCCGACTGTTTTTCTGCCATGAAAAAGCTTCCAATAAGAACCATTTGCGGCTCGGAGGCAGCGTAAAACTGTACGTCCCTTCATTTGTGGAAAAATCACACCCCACAAATAGCAAGAGGAAGTCGGCCAAACAGTCAATAAAAGGTGTAAGCGCTAATTATAAATATCTATATCAATCATATTTGATACTTCTGAACTAAACAGCTGCAATATATCGTACAAATAGTCAAGCAATGGAGCGCGTAAAGGTCTAAATGAAGAATTCCATTCCTCAAAAAGGTTGTTTTTATTTAGTAAAAAAAGATATTGAAAACAGAATTGGATGATTAGTTTTGCTTCACAACATTCATACACCTATTTTGCGCTTTTTTCTTCTATTTTCTGCGTGAAGTACAAGAGGATTTTATTCATAGCGCGCTGCGGTAGCGCGTTACCCTTAGGTGGCCTTCTGAAATCAAGCTAAGCCTGCTTATTTCAATATCTGCCCGTCGCTGGACTACCACCAGGTCGTGTGCCGCATTCCATATTTCCTTTGAGCGTAGCGTATGTTGCATGAAGAAGAATTTCCAAAGACCCTGTAGAAAATTTCTTTTGCAAAACGAATGAAGGATGTATGGTGAACATCTTCTATAATATTTTCGTCTCAGTAAAGATTGTAGCCATACTTTGCAACAGCCGTGCCCACTCAAGGGCTGGGTCAGATAAAAGCTTACTTCTCCGTGTGGCCTCATTAGCCAAAGCTTTAGATTGGGGATGCATTTGCGCTTCAAACGGCCTTTTGTACAATAGAATTATTCTACCTTGTCTGCCACTCATCGATGTAGTTTTCTCTTAACTGCTTATGAGCTCACAGGCCTCTGAGTTCTCGTTATTTGGGCAGCTTCTACTGCAGGGCCACTGCGGGTACATGATAGATATTACTAGGGCGCTGCATCAACGCAAGTCTTTTTAAAAGCACTAATTACGCGTAATGCGTCTAATCTATAGATAGACTGTGGCTCTCAAAGATAGGATGCATAATGCGTTTGTTCGCCTGAATAGGTTCACCGTACTAAATTCGACTTTCCACGATATTAGCCAGGAGGTGGTGGCGATTTTGTTCTGGAAAATACGTAGAAAATTTTATTCCCCAACAACCGCCCGAGTACCGAACCTTGTGGAAGGTTGCCATAATTTCAACTTTATTGCGGCTTTTAATCTACAGTACGACAGAATTCAACTATCCAACTAACTTCGTATTATTCTTCTCAGATAAGTGGAGACCTCAATTCGGTCCAGCCCGTCTAAAATGTTCACCAAGTTTGCAGAATTAACTGCATTTCTGATGTCTAGGGTAATAACAAGAATTGGTGACATTTCTGGTCCACAGAAGAATTTGTGAAAATTGAAAATTCGGCACTGATATTCTTACATTTACAGAAATAATCTCGAAAGTGTAGCTACATAATTAGCGCTTCAACGCTATTTTTGGACCGAAGCAACCGGTGTAAAACTGTTTTTGCTTTTGATGCCACTAGCAGGTTCTTCAACAACGTATTCACTGTTTCGAAATCAATAATGACTATACCTGCGGCATCACCAGCTGATTTCCCTAGCAGCTTTTTCACTTCCACCATTCCATTAGTTGCTTATCAGAGTTCAGTTTCGCCACCAGCTCCTCCACAAACATCATCCCCATCAATTGCCACCAGTATTTTCGCCAACCGCTGCTTTGCCACCTGCCAACTCCATTTCAACTCTGCAAATTCCGCACAAATCAGGAACACTCGGGGCAGAAAAAAAACCAACGGACAAATTCATCGGCAGCTTGCCTATTGAAATACTAACAAAGCAGAGCAGAAACTAAACTGATGAAGCTTGAATTTGAGAAAAGTAAATTTGAAAAGCAGTTGAAAATTGGAAAACCAGAAATTCAATTTAAAATGCGAGAATTGGAACCAAAGGGAAAACAAAAAAAAAAGGAAATAGAAAAAGGTGAAAAAACTCTTACGCTGGAATTAGAGCTAAAATATATTAGGTATAGCAAATTTCATGAATTTGATAAAAAACAACCCAAATAAAATTACTATTCGATTTTTAAATATTTTCGGTTTTTTTCGCTTCGTTAATTGATTTGTAAAATAAAAAACATAGTTATCTTTAGGAATATGAAATAAGAGATACACTTAATCTCTATTGCCTATAAATAACATTGCATGCTTGTTTGTATGCATGCTGCCCAGGGACTTCGAAGTAATTTTGCCTATTTTCACATTTTTCAACACAATAATTGAAGCTAAAAAAGGAGTGTTTAGATCGCATTTTGCAACTCTATCGCTTCCAAGAAAGAAAAGAACGCCGTGAATATAGTGGCTTTGAAAATTCCGCAAAAAAAATATTAATTTTTTCCATTTTAAATTTAATGGTAATTTTCGAAGCTCTGGCGGGATGGGTAAATATTATATAAAATGAAGTACCTCACCAATTCGATTCTAGCAAATGGCTTTGTATGGGCTTATAACATTTATTATAAGCGATATATTGAATAAAATGTGTAGTTGTTGTTGTTGTAGCAGCATAAATATTCCCCATACATTCCACATTTGTACATACGGAGCATGCTGCTGAAGTGTCAGTCCTTGACCGAATATAAATCCGAATCGTTCCGCTTACATAGAACCGACTGCCATGGGAACGCAGTCGACACCATCAGCTATAATGGCTTCTCATCCTCGAGTCATACTTGGTGTTACTTTCTCCGCAAGTTGTGAAAGTAATCGGCTCCAAATTTGCCTTGATAACTGTTTGACAGTTCGTATTTATATTCCATTGGGGTTGTTACTAGCTAATACAATACTTGAAAATTTTAAACCGGATTGGTAATAGGCGCCTGTGAAGGTCAATCTAACATTTTAATCATATTTGCTGTTCTCACTCTACACACCTTCGGCTTCGACGGAAATCGTAGCCTTCTTGTAAAGGTTTGTTAGTACTTCCAAACATCTTCGCAGCTGACGGCAATAATGTTTTTTGGTAAATTTTATAAATATAAATTTTCTTTTGCCCATCAAGCGTTTTCTCACTATGCTCCGGTACTTGAAAACCTCTCCACATAAACATCTACAAATCATGTCTTTGGATACATTACCACCACTTTTCTTAAAAGTGCTTCACATTCACGCAACAATAAGTTCAGCTTTGTTAAAAACATATCAATAATCTTCTGATCCTGCTTTGGATAGGCATTTTTTGACCACGTCCGGGAAATTTCTCAACGTTTATAACTTCAGTACACTGTTGCACCCATTTATTTAGGAACGTCTTCGACTTCTTAAAATACTTTACCGCAGATGCAAGCAGCTTTTAATTGTTTTTCATATACGGAACCCATTTCGCAAAAACAAAATATATAATATATATAATATAATTGGCGCGTACACCCTTTTTGGGTGTTTGGACGAGCTCCTCTTCGTATTTGTGGTGTGCGTCTTGATGTTGTAATACACTCGGAGGTTTGCCAATGTTTTTCTTAATTTGGGGTTTCGCCGAGATTCGAACCTACATTCTCTCTGTGAATTCCGAATGGTAGTCACGCACCAACCCATTCGGCTACGGCGGCCCCAAAACAACATACGCGCATTAAGTGGCACAAACATTAATCTGTCATAGGTAGCCTTGATAGTAAGTGTTTAGACGATATGGCTTGTAGTATTACCGAACATGGGAAGGTTCTGTTACTTTCTTTGGAAGGTTATCTTCCTTCAAAAATTAATAACCTTGAAAAGAAGAGTTTATCGAAATACAAACTGAAGATTTCATTTTTTTTGTGCACACCCGTAGGACCAAGTGATCAAAACACTCCTTTTCAAGATGAAATTGTTCTACGAAGCAGATTTCAACCTCACATAGATTAAGGGTAGTAATTTGTTTTTGAAAAGTTTCGGATTTTGAGATTTCCTAATCACCAAAGGTGTTAACTTCGTTTTCCCCGAAACGTTGGCGCTAAAAATATTAAGCTTTCGTTAGCGTACTTTCTTTCCACCGAAAATGGTTCTTCAAGAAGAACGTATGTTTTTCTTTCCCGCTTTACTTCTTACTACGTTCTCTAGCTTATTTATAAAAAACTTCACGCCATCTGCATTAAATGACAGTTTTTCACCATAATTCTTAAGAATATGTATTCCGAAGCGTGTTTTGAATTTAGTCATCCGAATTTATTTCCTTTCTCGATTTTAGTTTCTTAATATCTCGATTTTAAATTTAATTTCTTTTATACTCGCAGTATAAATCAATGAATTTGGAACATCATATTTCGCGAATACGGACTTAAGTAAAAGTCCCTACAGATCGTTCAGTATGCTGGACAACGCTTGCAAAGTGCTAGAAGCAATAATCTGTAACCGACTAGAGCAGTACTCAGAAGGTACAGGTCTGTCAGCTCGCCAATACGGTTTCAGAAAGCATCGCAGTCCAGTAGATGCAATAATAGAAGTATGCGAAATAGCAAAAACTGCTATCTCTGGTAGAATATGACTAGGAGAAACCAAAAAATATTGTGCAATCGTGACCCTGGACGTTAAAAACGCGTTCAATACGGCCAAATGGGACCAAATACTGATGGCACTTCGGAGTATGAATGTGCCGAATTATCTGATAAAGCTTATTGCTTCATACTTTGATAACAGAATCCTATGGTATGATACAGACGTAGGCTCCAAAAGCTATAAGGTAACTGGAGGAGTTCCTCAAGGCCCTGTACTAGGCCCGGCTCCGCGTTGAACAGCACTAACAAACCAGCATTGTTGGGTATGCAGATAACCTAGCTGTGGTAGTCGTAGGGGAAAGGCTAAAAGAGGTCTCACGAAGGGTAGGACACCATCAATAAAATTAAGCAATGGTTACAATCGGCTGGGCTAAGCCTAGCAGACCCTAAGTTCTAGACGAAAAGTTGAAAACCTTCAAATAAAGGTGGGTGGTCACAATATAACTTCAACAGGTACTATAAAATATTTAGGGGTAATGATCAACAGAAGGCTCAATTTTAAAAAGCATCTGGAATATGCAAGCTCCAAAGCTACAAAATTCTGCGCGGCTTTAACGCGACTGATGCCCAATGTGCGTGGACCAAGACAACAAATGAGAGCATTGTTAGCAAGCGTCTGCAACGCGGTCCTGTCTTACGCTGTGGAAGTGTGGGGCGACGTAGTGAAATATCCCAGCTACTTGAGACAGGCTAAACGGGTGGACAGATTATGCAATGTCAGAATCATTAGAGGCTATAGGACCATATCTGACGAAACAGTAGGGGTAATAGCAGGCAGAATCCCCCTCGATATAGGTAAAGGTAAAATGCAAGAAACAAAAATACCAGCATGCAAAAAACGCGTGGGTATCTGGTGACAAAGCCTCCCTGAGGGACTGTAGGGCGTCCGATGATACCGCTCTGCAAAACTGGGAGACCAAATGGACCGATAGTGGGAAGGGAAGAACCACTTTGACTATGATCCCCGACACACAGAAATGGATCCGGAGAACACATGGAAACGTTACCTTCATGCCGACACAGTTTTTAACTGGACGTACTGTTTCAGGCAGTATTTGTACAAATACAAGCACACAGACTTCCAATTCTGCCTATACTGCCAAGAAAAACATGAAACGCCTGAGCATGCCCTGTGAAAGTGCTCTAGATTTGATGGAGAACGGAGCATGTGGCGCTCAAATATTGGCGAGAGCATGACAGCTGCTAGCCTAGTACAATATATGCTAGAATCTGAAGAACCGTGGGACTATACATATCTTTAGAACATTCCACCTCCACGGTCCGCATAAAAAAAAAAAAGGCCCCCTAAAGTGGGGTCATCCAAAATATTCACTATGGTTTCCAATAATAAATGCTTCCGATTTGTCGCTGCAGCTACTTGACCACATGAAATGGAACCAACCGCACCAAAAAATACGTTAAAGCTTTCTAAGTCAGTGGTAACTTGGAAGGACTATTATCATCATTACTGCAAGCTCAACAACCCGGTCCGGGTCTTGGCTTGCTGTAACATTTGTCTCCAGATCGATTTATCCCTCGCTTCAGACTTCCAACAACGTATACCAAATACCTCTGCGCCCCGATCAACACCATCCAACCATAGCTCAACGTTCCCATATACGCTATCCAACCATTGGATTTTTGGGCTTCTTTTGCCCCTCTATCTTCTGCACGTATGCAGTAGGGTACGTCACGCAATGTCACACAACAATATTATAGTGAAAAATATAGAGAATCCTAGAGAATATAATCTTATCTAGAATATTTGTTTTTATCTAATACTTGTATGTTTTTTTTTTTCTTTTTTATTTTTTAATAATTTAAAATAACATAAATGGGCCTCTTTTGTGTGCAGAATTGCCATTAGTACTCTTCAGTTGCGGAAACAAAGTTGGTTATATTTTTGAAGAACAAATTGGCACACCCTAATGTATTTATGTGAACACACTTCATGTGCAATGTGTAATTACTGCCACTATAAAGGGCTTATGATTACGACAGTTGTGCGAATATAGGATTTTCAAACAATATAACAGTGCATATGACCAACAACGTGGAATGACGAAAGCAACGCGAGATTATCAAACATACACAGATGCACAAATACTCGTACATAGTAATTTGTAAATGCTAATACCAGAGGGAAACCCACTACTAAGAACTGATACCCGCCTAGAGAATTTAAAAACATTTTTTGTTCGCTTTACTTCTGTTTTTATTATTAAATTTTAATAGGAAATTCCTTTGAAGGATTAATTTTCGCTATCACACATTCAGGCTCATAGTTCACTGTGACACCGTGTGGGAACTTGCCCTGAACTCTCGCAAAACGGATGTGAACTGCTCAAAAGCTTTAAAAGATTCCTGGTTTCCAAAGTGCTGAGACTTTCCAACTCATTAAGGAATTTTCTCCCTAAAGTGGGGAATCTTCGTCGGATAGAAAAGGACAATGGCACAGAATGCCATTTGGACAGTACCCCACTAAGATAGAAATTATGCTAAGATTTGACCATTGACACTTGACCACAAGGTGGTCAGATTGCAGTTGGGTTCGTTACGCCATCTTTCGTTTGCTATTCTTACAAATTTTTGAAAAACAAACAGCTTGTACGAATATACTTATGTCATTTCATTTCAAGTTAGGAAATTTGGTGCTACTTTAGAGTATCGCTTGAACTACTCTCTATAAGCAATGACGAGCAACCCATGTTACATTTGGGTAAAATTACTGAAATGTAGATGATTCTCGTTAAGAGCCCCGGTGATTCAGAGATACTTCTAACTAGTTTGAAGAATTTTATCGACTACCTTGTGAGGGATTTTATCGCCACCAGACTGTCAGTGAAAATGTAGATGTCATATCCAGGTATCCCAACACACAGTCCCGGTGTCACGGCCTTATTATTATTAGTGACACTTACAACAATATCAGAAATTTGTTTCATTCATTCAGGTTTTCCCTGCAGGGTGTACGAGCACATGCGTGCTTTTCATACGTAACTATTAAGCCTCCAAGAAACTGCCTTGGTCGCAAATTGCCTAAACACTCAACCAAAAATTGTGTATGGTACATGCGGCAGCACATATGAGCACATTCAAAGAAAGCAATCAGAAGTGGAAAAAACGATGGAACGGACGGCTTTTATGTTGGCCGATTGTTGCGTGGCTTGCTCTGTGCACCATATCGGGCTTGCCTTTGACAATTGATGGATGATCTGCTGCGCGGCCGCTCGGTCCAGTGGTCGTTCTGAATTATAACCTTACTGCTGCGGTGACCGCATCCTTTGCTGCTGATGATGGTGATAGTGATTGTGAGGAAGTAACAAACCACATACGCACAAGTAGTATGGTGGTGTCCTTAAGAGTAGCTGCTATTTTGCTTTCTGCTGATGGGTGGGACAGGGAGTGCATAAACTTTCAATTCCAACGCATTAACAGCGCACAAAGTGGCAAATATATTTGACATATTTAATTGCATAATAAGGAAATGTGTTAGTTTTATATTACCATATGTACAGTGACTAGGAAAACATACATTTTTTCTATTTTTGTTTTTTTGCAGTGATATCATTCGATTCTTCCTAATTTGAGTTAAAGTTTGTATCCCCACCATCGCACAGTGCCATTATTATCTGTGAGTTTTCGACCAAAAACGAAACGAATACCAACTCATAGCCATCGAACTCACCTGCTATGGTTCCCTGCGATTTTTTTGTTTTCTTGATCGAGTCAAAAACTGGATACGGGAAACGCATTTAACAGCCGCAAGGAAGTAATGAAAAAATCGAAGGAAATAATGTCTTTTTTGGTCAATAAATTTATAGTTTGAACTTTCTGAATATATCTTAAAAAATTCACAAACGAGCATATTAAAGGCTTCCATCCTAACATGCGGATATTCTGCTTTTAAAATGTTCCCCAAATTTTCCATACAGTTTGTTAAGATCCAGGTTTGGTTAAACGTAAAATTGTTGATATCATATAAGGCTCAGATGAACTAGTACTCCTCATTTAAATAAAGAATTACAAATACATTTGAAAAACCTAGTCAAAAAGGAAGTACCATATTCGTTAGAAATTCAATGAAAAGCAATTTATCAAAATAATTTTACAGAGCATCAGGAAAATCATTACAGAGTATTAAATGGCTATAGAATCAGTGAAATAAGTTTATTGAAGTTGAGAGAGATTATACTGAAAAAAAAAAAAACGAACTTCTTTTCACAATTCCCTTAATTTCAGTTTTGCTTTCTTACTCTCCAACCAACCTGTAACGTGCAGTATTGGGTATTATTTTGATATTTCATACTTTGATAGACTTGAAATAGTATGCAAAAAAAATTGTTTTGCTAGTTTCATTAAGAAAGTTACCATGTGGTTCGCCCAGAAATATTCTTCCATACCAAATCCGTTTGAAGCTTGTAAATCGGCATATGTTACCCAGGCGTGGAGAGATGCTTGGCGTTTTGTTCGTAATTACGTAACTGAATGAGACTTTACTTTACTTAAGAATTAGAATAATTTTAGTAAACTTTAAATGAGCGAGGCAGTCCGCAAAACCCAGCGATAACAGGATCTACGTCACCGCAGCGACCCGGAGTTATATCAATTACTTGTCACTTCAGCAGCACTCCTCCAAACAATTATGTGAAATCTGTATGCTGTTACAACCACAACAACTCGTTAACTATTTTTATCATTCACTTTATAGCGGCGAAAACTTTACAGAGAGGCAACTTTTCAAACAATTCTTGGAATCCCCCAATTGTTTACAATATCGGACACGAATCCCATTAAAATTGCAGTACTGTTTTGACAGAATGTATATGTAACTTCATTAACTACGAAAATTTGTAATGATAAAAACAATGAAAATTTTAACAAATTTTTTTGAAAACTACTTACAAATAAAAATTTCATAGTAAATTGTGTTCATTTTTATCATTAACTAATTATTTGTGAAAATGAACTTACACCGCTTTCAAAGAAAAAGCTTCTTTTTTTTGTTACCAATTTTTGCGAAATAATTAGGATTTCAAAAATTTCCAGCTATAAAAGATCAAAAAGATATGCAAGCAACTTGGTTTGGAAAAATTTCACAAATTTTAATCCAGATCTTTTAGTTTCAAAGTAGACAAAAAGCATTTAACGGTTAATATATCTTGAAATAGTTATTTTAGTGGAATAAAACTCCAAAACATTCATATAATGTGAAACTAGCAACTTTTATTTCGTATAACAGACTCATATAGTGGCTTTTTTGCACGCCTTATTTTTCATACCCAAGCCAACCGAAAATAAGCGGGGGTGATGAAAATAAACAATATCTAATATACGCATGCACTGAAGGTCCAAATAATAAACAACCCCTATTTTCACCAGCTTTGACTGCGCTCTTTGTTTTACATATACATTTTTTTAATAAAAATTTTGTTCATTCTACAATGAACGTCTTATAAATCACGGTTTACAAGTTTGCACAAAATTTATAAAACTTCGAAAAATTTTCAACAAAATATCAATATTTTAAATAAGAATTAAACAAAAATTCTTCACATTTATATCTAGTTTGTAAGGAAATTTGTAGTGCAGATATAAAAGAAACAAGGATTGCGAGGATTTAATTGCGGCAGGTGTTATTAAAAAATAAAATGGAATCTTCGAACGCGTATAAGAGGCGTATTTTGTACTTTTTTTATAAAAGTAGTAAAAATGCAACTACTGCAAAAATAAACGCTGTTCACGGAGAGGCTACCGTGAATGTAAGGACTGCGCAAAAGTGGTTTTCAAAACTCCGAAGTAAAGGGTGTTTTTTTTTAGAGGTTAGGTTTTCAAGTTGGCACTACTTTTTTCGTAGATGGTCTTTTTGACAGCTGTCACTTGATTTATGCTCAGTTTGGTTTGCCATTTCATATTGAATAGACTTACACCTGAACAACGTTTGCAAATCGTGCAAATTTATTACGAAAATAATGGTTCGGTTCGCGCGACGCATCGAAGAAAGTTTTGTTCAGCGATGAAGCTCACTTTTGGTTGAATGGGTATGTCAATAAGCAAAATTGTCGCATTTGGAGTGAACATAATCCACAAGCCATTGCTGAGACGCCGTTACATCCTCACAAAGTCACTGTTTGGTGTGCTCTATTGGCAGAGGGAATCATTGGTCCATATTTCTTTAAAAATGAAGCCGGCCATAATGTTACAGTCAATGGAGAGCGCTATAGAGCCATGATTAATGACTTTTTCGTGCCTGAATTGGACGATGTTGATGTGGACGACCTTTGGTTCCAACAAGTCGGCGCTAGATGCCATACAGCCAACGCAACAATCGATTTATTGAAGGAAACTTTTGGTGAGAGCATTATCTCGCGCCGTGGACCTGTGGCGTGGCCTCCAAGATCGTGCGATATAACACCGCTGGACTATTTCTTGTGGGGCTATGTGAAGTCGCTTGTCTACGCAGATAAGCTCGAGACGATTGACGTCTTGGAAGAGAATATTCGGCGCGTTATTGCTGACATACGCCCCAATTGCTGCAAAAAGTGGTCGAAAATTGAGCCTCTCGGCTGGAATTTATTCGAGCCAGCCGCGGCGGCCACTTGCCCGAAATCATTTTTAAAACATAATGGCAAACTCTTATCTTTATAATAAAGCTAAATTCTTGGCCATAACATTAAATTATATACGTTTTATTTCATCTTGAAAACCTAACCTCTAAAAAAAACACCCTTTAGTAACTGCTACGTGGAGGATGCCCCGCGCGCTGGTCGTCCTGAAGCCTTTAACTCCGACGCCTGGCTCGAACTCGTGGAAGCTGACCTACATTTGACAGTCGATATGATAGCTCAGAGGTAAAATTCATCGCATGGAACAGTTCACAGGCACCTGGTTCAGTTGGCAAAGGTTTCAAAGCTGGGAAAATGGATTCCGCATAGACTTTCCGTCACCAACCTTCAGCAGAGAGTGAATGTGTGTTCTCGGCTTGAAAATTAAAGTTTTTTGAACCGTATCGGTAGTGGTGATGAAAAATGGGTTCTTTACAATAATCCTGTTTGCAAACGCCAATGGTTGGATAAAGATGAAACACCAGAACCGACCCCTAAAGATGGCCATCCCCCGAAGAAGATTCTCCTGTCTATTTGGTGAGTTATGGCCGGTATTGTTTATTATGAACTTCTGAAACCTAACCAGACGATAACTGCTGATTATTATTTCCATCAGCTATCAAACCTGAATGAGGCACTTAACAAAAATCGACCGTCCTTGGTGAATAGACGCAAAGTTTTGTTTCACCACGACAACGCAAGACCTCATACCGCAAGGCAAACATTAGGCAAGCTGAGTGAGCTCGGATGGGAGCTAATGCCGCATCCACCATACTCTCCGGATATTGCATCTTGTGATTATCACCTCTTCCGTGGACTTCAATCCCATATGAGTAACAAGAACTACTCCTCAAAAGAAGTTATAAAAAGGGATATCGAAGCGTATTTTGGCTCCAAGGGCAAACAATTTTTTGAGCAGGGAATTAAAAATTTGTCTAAACGTTGGGAAGACATTGTAAATACTGAAGAAAAATATATTATTGATTAATAAATACTTTAAAAATCTTTTTTATTAATTAAATTATTAATTAATTTTAAACCCACCTTTAAAAAAAGGACGAACTTATGGACTAACCGGATACAATTGGTCTAAGTGACTCAAAATTCTCGTGGATTTTTGATAATTTTTCACCTCTTCGTGTTTCATGCTCAAAAAGTGTTGTATTTTATATTTGATTTGCGAATGAGAAATTTCGAATATCTCGAAAACTTGTTTATAAAGACAACAAGCTCGATTTTCGGAATTAGCGTGTGATTCTACATACGAATTGGATAGTGGCTTCCCGTGCCTATTTTCGCTGTAAACCAATGCATTGATTGAAATTAGTAATTGCGTGCTCCACATTTATAATTAAAATAAAATTAATGGTTTAATTCCAAACACCTTCACATATATAATGTACTCCGATCTGGTGGCATGGGGTTAACGGGATCTACATGCATAACCAATACAGCAAGATCCAATTAAAATTGATTTTGTTTAGCTTCGCAAGTATGGAATTAAAAATAAGAGCCAAATTAATGCCCTATGAGCGTTTTTATGAGCCACTGTAGTTGTTCATTATGCACGTGGCTGCATTGCAATTATGCGGTCTGTTGGTCTATGGTTTATAAATGATGTAATGAAATGAAAGTTGAAACCTTAATTAAATTTGGCATTTACGGTTTTGTCTATTGTTTGTGGTCTTTACATTCCAGAAGCAATGGGGACTTTTTTGTAGTTGTGCATGTTTAAGTACTCAGCAGAGCTTAAACAAGGTATCTTAAAGCGCAAAACATCATTCACTTATTGAGATTTGAAAATAAATTTATTATGTAATAATTATGATTGCAATGTAAGTACTTTGGCAATTACTCTGCAGCTATGCGTTATTTCGATACAAACATTTGTTGGAGATTTTCAAGCCTGTGTTTTTCTTAGCAATCACAGTTCAATGGCCTCTCTTTTGACAGAAGGTTAGCAGAAAACCTACAGTTACTAAAATGAGTTTGAGAACCGTATACAAGTAATGAAAATTCACTAGTTAAGTAGTGGAACTGTGAAAACTACCCGATGGAATTTCAGCCGATGAGTTTATTTTTAACAAATAGTGAGACATTTATAATATCGAACGATTTGGGCGTGATTGAAGATGAACATTTTTACCACAAACTTATCATTTCAGCTGGTACTCATTTTCGCTTCGGCGGCTTGGTTAATGCAAAAGAAACTCAAATTAATATTGATTCACTACAAAAACAGGTTGAAGGCTTAAGCTTAAGCAAGTCAAAACAAAGTAGGAGTATTACATATAAAAAGTGTTTGGCGATTTAATTTTTATAATAAAAATCAACTAAACAACAACTAGAGACTGCTCGCTGGAACCTCAAATCTCACTTCTGACAAAACTTAATTAAATTAATTAAATTCTCAATATCAGAAATTGTAAAATCTGATAAGCAAATTTAGTTTTTAAATGATGCCCTGTCAACAACAGCACATTTTTAGAAATAAATCCAATCGATATTTGGCGCATAGACAAGCAAAACTGAACAACCAAAGCATCCGGGTTGTGTACTCCACACTTGACAACGCGCTGAACCACTCCATTAAGCCAAAAGCAAAAAAGTCAACCAGGTAGGCGAGCCGAGAAACCGAATAAATTACCAATCAACAACCTAAAATAAACAAATACGATTACGAACTGTCTGTCAAAACAGAAAATCAGAAATATTACCAAAAGGTGATTACAAGTACACACTGCGACCGATCCCCTGAAGCATTGTATATTTTTCTAGAATTGATTTATACATAAACTTAAAAGTAAATTTAAATAAACATAATACTTGCGGTGAAGAGGATGAGATAATTATTGATAGTGATGCAACGTGAACCAACTGAAATAAATCATTCGACTTGGTGAGCAAGCAAAGCAATTTTACCTTCACGTCAATTTATAGGCCGCCATATGTAAGATGTCATTTAAAGCAAAACATAAACAAACAAAAAAATATATATATAAAAAATAAAAAAATAGAAAATGCATAACTATTGTAATAAAAACTTTACTTTTCCTGACGATAAAACAACAACCCATAAATGAAGAGCGCAGACCACGGGACTCAAGCTGACACCGCACTGTGGGATTGCTGGCGTTAAGGAATGTTAATGAAGTGTCAGTCGTTGCCCAGTTATAAATCAAGATCGTTGGGTAAAGTAGAACCGACAGCCGCAATAAAAGTCGTGTCCAATGGCCGACACTTCAACCTCCATTTTTACCAGCTTTTTTACTTCTTCAGTCAGAAAGATATGGTCGCAGTAAGGATTTACAAAAATCAAATAAGTTAGAGGCCCCCTATTTTGACTAAATGTTAGAGGCTTAGTAGTCATCCTGTAGGCTAATTGCTTACGTTCATTTTTGCAAATATAAATAATTCCCATTTCCATGCGTGTTTAAGGTAGTCTGGTCAAATACTCATTTTTCATACATATTTTTTAGCAATTTCTTTTTTTTTTAAGAAAATAAAATGCGACCGTTTTGATTATTCTGTAGGCTTGTCATTCTGGCAATGGAACATTTTTTTGAAAAATAACAAAATGGCGGACTTTTGAAAAAAGGTATGTTTTTCGGGTAAAAATCAGACTGTGTTATGGAAAGTTAGGGCTAAAAAGAAACGAAAGTAGCACCTGCTAGAATGACAAGCCTACAGGATAATAATCAGTTTAACTTTTTCGTTTCAGCTGTCCTGAAGAGCCAAAATCCTGTTGACAAACCACCTACCTTTTTATTTAATACGCTTACTTGGGTGCCACACTACTACAAAAAAATATGTCCAAAAAAAAAAATGTTTTCGTATACTATTGGATGTCAATAATAACATACTATAAAATCAAAACGATCGCATTTTAAGTTCATAAAAACAAATTCCCAAAAAATATCTATAAAAAATGAGTATTTCACCAGACTACTATCTTAAGTTTCAATCCAGGAAAAACGTCCCTATGTTAGTTGCTTTGATCACAGGTCACTGTCTCCTGGATCCACGTACTCACTGTATGCAAGAATGAGGAGGCAGAGGAAGAGTCTGTCAGACTTATTCTCTGTCACTCTCCTGCGTGGCATGCCGCCAGGTTTAGATACTTCATCATCGTTCATCATCGTTCTTGAATGACATTGATGACCTTGGGTATATAAGAGCGGACCACATCAATGGGTTTGCACATAAAACAAAATAGTTGAACGAGATGAAGGAGATAAACTGTGTGTGTGAAGTGTGGTATCACAATGAATCAGCAATGGTCTAAGTGAGTTCATTTGAAGACCGACTGTCACTTCCATCTACCCATTTACCGTATTTAAGTCTGCAATATCGATCGAAAGTTCGCAACTATGCTGTATGATAGTTATCGTCTGTGCTTCTTCAATGATATTAATCCTAAAATAATCAGCACATTTCACTATACTTTGTTCATTTATCAAAACTCCCTGATTTCTCTGATGGGAGTACCAGCTACTCAGAGTAAGTTTAGCTTTCCGAGTTATTTCTCCTTTAGGGATTTAAAGCAAATATTATATCACTCACATATAGAAAACACTGAATTGGTTGAAACTAATTTAGTGTTTTTATATGGCGTTATAACTGTAGAAAACTCAGATCCACTTAATGACTTCGTGCCGTCAGACTTTTACTACGACTTGCGAATTCGGCCACGGTTGCGGTATCAACCGCAAAGTGTTAATGTGAGTTTGGCAGACAATTTTTCTTTTTATGTAAAGGATCTTCTTCTTCTACTCCTCTATCATTTTGAGATGTATCATTGTCATTATCCTTCGACTTATCTTTTTGGTTATTGTGACGGTATTTAGCAACATCTGTAAGTCTTGCACTGCCCTCGAAATGGCTTTGAGAACAATCGTCCGCAAGTTATTTCAGCTTATCTTTTTGTTTATTGTGACATTATTAATTGACTTAATTGGCACGATTACCGCTTACGAGACTTTGGCCGAGTTTAACACAGTGTGCCGGTCGTTTCTTCCTCGTGCTAACCGGTACCAGTTGGACACAACAAGTGAAGCCAAGTTCTTTTTAACGAAACGGAGGTCTTCCTCTTCCTCTGCTATCACCAGCTGGCACCGCATCGAATACTTTCAGAGCCGGAGTATTTGTATCCATTCGGACGACATGACCCAGCCAAAGTAGCTGCTGGATCTTTATTCGCTCCGCTATGTCTATGTCGTCGTAAAGCTCAGACAGCTCATCGTTCCATCACCTGCGATATTCGTCGTTGCCACCGTGCAAAGGTCCAAAAATGTTGAGCAGAATCTTTCTCTCAAACACTCCAAGCGTCGCTTCATCGGATGTCGTCATCATCACCACTTCTGCGTCATACGTTAGGACGGGCATGTTGAGAGCCTTATAGAGTGTAAGTTTTGTTCGTCGAGAGAGGACTTTACTACTCAGTTGCTTACTCAGTCCAAAGTAGCACTTGTTGACAAGAGAGCTTCTTCGTTAGATTTCAAGACTGGCATTGTTATCGGTGTTGATGCTGGTTCCTTAATAAACGAAGTCTTTTACAACCTCGAAATCATAGCTGTTAATAGTATCGGGGGTGCCGATACGCGAGTACGCCGACTGCTTATTTGATGACAGGAGGTACTTCGTTTTGTCCTCGTTTACCACCAGACCCCTTCGCTTTGCCTTTTTATTCAGTTTGGAAAAGAAAAATGCAATTCTGTAAGTCTTTCACTGTTCACGAAATTGCTTTGCAATTTTTCGTCGACAAGCTTTTCCGACTTATTTTTATTCCGCCAACATTATTTTGGTGACCGCTAGCAGTTCAGATTGAAATTGCCTTCTCTTTCATTCATGGCATTACCGTTCCGTTATCATCAAAGATCATTTTTTCATTTGCCTCAATTTTTTCCTTTCCCCTATTTTTACTTCAGCAGCGTTGATTAAAGCTTTGCTGTTTTTAGAAAGATCTATCACAATATTATTTGTGTCACTTATAAGCTCGCGGCGGCCGCCGTAGCCGAATGGCTTGGTGCGCGACTACCATTCGGAATTCACAGAGAGAACGTAGGTTCGAATCTCGGTGAAACACCAATATTAAGAAAACATTTTTCTAATAGCGGTCGCCCCTCGGCAGGCAATGGCAAACCTCCGAGTGTATTTCTGCCACAAAAAAGCTCTTCATAAAAATACCTGCCGTTCGGAGTCGGCTTGAAACTGTAGGTCCCTCCATTTGTGGAATAACATCAAGACGCACGCCACAAATAGGAGGAGGAGCTCGGCCAAACACCCAAAAAGGGTGGACGCGCCAAATATATATACAGGGTGGGCCATATAGCGTTTGCTTTTTGAACCACCTATTTTTTTGAGAATGGTACCACAAACGACATGTCAAATGTGTTCATAATTTACTTAAAGGTTTGACATTTACGAAATAGGACGCTATACGCTCGAACAAAATTGGGAAATATTGAAAACCTATTTCCACAGTGGTGAGTCTTCATCTTCTTCCGCCGTTACAGTAAATGGCGAGCGTTACCGTGACATGCTCAACGAGTTGTTTCCAAAAATTGAAGAGGATGACATGGACGACATTTGGTTTCAACAGGACGGTGCAACTTGTCACACTGCCAAAGTTACGCTCGAACTTTTGGCTACCGTTTTTGAAAACCGAATAATCAGCCGAAAGTCCGATATCAATTGGCCGCCTCGGAGCTGTGATCAATTGGCTGCCTCGGAGCTGAAATTGGAGCCGTTAAGGACAAATTCTATGCGAATCATCCAGAGACGATTGATGCTTTAAAACTCAAAATCGAAGTTGCCATTCATGAAATTCGAGCCCAAACAATCGAAAGTGTGCTTAAAAATTGGGTTGATCGAATGGCCTACTGTAAAGCCAGTCGTGGCAGTCATTTGAACGATATTATTTCGATCTTCAAAATAAAACGATCTTCAAAATAAAAAAAAGCTTGAAAAAATATTGATTAGTTTTTTTTATAGCCGATTCAAAAAGCAAAATTTACATGAACCACCCTATATATATAAGCTCGCGATCAATTCGTTTTACTGTAAAGGAATCCTCATTATCAGAATCTTCTTGTAGATGTAAAACCGGTAGACTCAGCCACAGTGTTTTTTCTCGAGTCCAAGTTATTTGGCGTAGTTTTCAAGATTTAATCTTATTATATTCCTAAGGAATATGGAAGTAGATTACACATCTTGGAAAACAAAGCTTCAAATGCATTTTGCGTAAGATTCCGTCAAAAAATAATCAAAACACATTAATTCAAATAATTGGGATGTACTAAATTTAGCTTTATTGATGTTAACAAATTTCAAATATACATACCCTATGATCTCTGTGATCAGAAAGAACCGGGTGTGTTTACTTTAAACGAACCGCGAACGTGGGAACCGGTCCACATTGTTTTCTTGCGTTGGTAGGACTGTAAGACACACATCTGCGACTTTTTAGCGCCACTGGATCATTTGCGGGATGCTGTACGTCGCAAACGGCCGGAAATGTGGGCAAACAATTCTTTGATTTTTCATGATGATAACGCGTCAGCGCACCGATCCCAAATTATGCTGGATTATTTGAGCAAACACCAAGTAAATACCATCGTGCAAGCACCGTATTCAGCTGATATGGCTCCGTGCGACTTATTTTCATTTCCCAAATTTCCCAAATTTACCACTTCGTAGAAGGAGATTTCAGTCGGTCAAAAGAATGCGATCACGGAGCTGAAGGCCATCCCTTCATCGGCCTACCAGGGGTGCATGGAGGACTGGGTTAAACGTTGGCACATGTGTGTTGCTTCAGACGGGTCATTTTTTTGAACGAGATAAAATAAATTTGCCTGACATTTAACTCCGTTTTGTTTTATTTAAACATTCTCGATATTTTCAGATCATAGGGTACATCTTGATTGTGGTAATGAGTAGTTCGAGACTGGGATTTTAATTTAATTAATTTTTATTTTTCTCTTTTTGGAAGTAGTTTGGTATTCTGCCGCCCAGATGCCTCGGCGCAATTTCAAGGGCAAATTTCTGGCTGTGTTAATTATGAAGCTAAAGGGCGGACATGCAGGGCAGGAAAAATGAGGAAGAAAAAAATGTTAACCCAGATGAGAAAAAAATTAAAAATGAAGTGAGAAAAAATGAAAGCACTTTTTTGGGTCACCCTATTGTACACAAATGAGTATTATTATCAGTATTGATTATTAAACGTTTCATAAACTGTTAGATATAGATAAATGAAAGTAAAACCTTATCAGGTATACTATTTTTGATCATCGTTTGTATGAAAACGTCACACTGTGCATCATAACATGACAATATCGCACTCTACTCAAGAAATGCAGCTTCTTAATCACACAAAGTGTTGAAGCTGCTGTCGTGGATTCTCCACAAGTGCGAAGAAATCCAGAATTTTAACGAATTTTACTTTTGGCCAAAATGATAATGCCTGAATATCTTAATGCTTAGGGGTGGAGTGTCGCTTGTAGGAAACGGTAGAACTCAAATACGCAGATCTGATTCTAGGTTAGGTTAGGTTAGGTTTGGCAGCCACATTGCACAAATGGGTCCGTTGCAAGCCACTGCAAGGCCACTGGGCTACATTTCCCCTTCCATATTGAACCATCCTGAGCTTTTGACAAAGCGTAAAAAGTCGTTTATACCTAAAGTGTATAGCTTATCTATATTCATTAAGAAGTAGGATCTTAAATATCGGTTCCTGCTTCTGGCTAGAGTCGGGCATGTGCCAAAAAGGTGTTGAATTCTTTCCAACTCCTCCTCATTCCTGCAGCTACGGCAGAGATCATGCATGTAAATGACTAATCTCTTTGCATGATTTCTTATGAGACAATGTCCTGTGAGGGCCCCTACTAAGGTCCAAGTTTGAAGTCTACTCATTTTTTTAATACTCTTGGTCATACGTAGATTTAGCCTTAGCCATGTTTACCTAGCAATTTCACAGGTATTGGCAGTAATCAATCTTTGATTTACAGAGCTGCTTAGTGCGTCCATAAAAAGAAGCTTACAAGTTGCGAGAGGTACCTCCATAAAAGTGATTCGATTCTATCCCCGGTGAAAAATTGTCTCCAAAGAGTAATAAGCAAACACTTTAATTCATTTTTGATTTTAAAATGTGGATTTTGGTGAGAATAAAAAACTTGTATACATATCTAAATTAATCCCTGTTTGATTAAAGTGCAAATTGTTACGCTCCTAGTGAAAAGGTAAAAAGGCCTTTTCATTGGATGCACACCCTGTAAATAGCAGCTGTATTTTGTACTGCTTGATTTAATATTATACTTCAATTTTATTGCACGGCCTTTACTTACGGAATGTCAAGTAGTGAAAACCAAAGTATTTCCGAAACTTACCTGAAAAAAAGGAAAATAGTTATTATTAGCATGAGATAATTTATGGCGAATACTATTATACTTAAAGTAATGGCAATGCAAAGTGGTTCGCAAATACAAAAAATTAAGAGGAAATCAGTGAGCACTTAATGCTGCAGTTTTTATGACTACTATGCCATATATAGCAATTATAGGCCTCCAAAGACGTATTGCATTTATATAAAGCACATCCTTAAATTCATCTAAGTATTCATACAGTGTCGAAGTTATGAGGGCTGTGCGAATTGAATAGTTAAAAATAAAAAGCGACTACAGAAATTTGGCACAAGAACCCAATTCAAGGCTTTCGAACAAACTATTATAAATGAAAAAGGCACCACTACAACTATATAACTAAACCGAACATTAAGTACGATATTTAGTATTTGCTAGAATTGTTTGCCATAATTCAAACAATAATAACAATGTCCCAATTTTTGATTGCTTGCGGCAAAGCTATACACAAGCCCAAGGCAATGGATGAAGGACCCACATACATATGTATGCACGTATGCTCGCCTTTGTGAGTCTGTACGTGTTCGCATGTATTAATGGCTTGTGGCAGTCATTTCGAGCCCAAAGGGGCGTAGGATTGGTTAAGGACTACAAATACGCCAACACCAACATGAACGCCAACACGCATCAACTAATACCCACACATATTGTTCTGAACTTCGGCAATCGAGCAATGCTGATTTAAAGTTAGAAAGAAAAAGAAAAAACAACAAAGCAACAAAATCTTGAATTGTGGTCATCATGAGAGGTAGAGTGTCATGTGTACACATAAGATTTTTATGGCTTCGTTGGCGCCCAGAATCTCGACTGCGAAATCTTCCGCATTTGACCCGCAAGCAAAGCCGGTAACTTTTACGAGCAAGCAAGCTAGTTGAGGTCAAATTTATGTGGGAAAGACACTTGGCAACAAGATCTAAGCACGCACACACATATGTACCCGTGCGGTATGTAGGATAATATAAAATGATGCTGAACACGCTAACACTACGCAAGGCTGAAGGTTGAGTTACCGGCTTACATGTTCATGTCGAAAAAATTTCGCTGCCGGAGGTGTGATGGTGAAGTGTGTGGCGTGACAATGCCGGCAAGTAAAGCAACACCAAAAATGTCGAAGAGTCACGAAACTTTTGCAACTTTTCCGATTCTTTGGTCGCATATTTCTGTTTTTTCTTCATCAACTTTGCATACTTGAGCGTGACATGCCGATCAATATGCATTAATATTACTCATACGCCCCGACAGACTGTAGGCGACAGGCATGGAGTAGTGTAAGCGCTAAGCAATTTACACGCATGTTTTACTAAATCTTTAATATGTATATGCTAGCAAGTAGGTGTATGTATGCATATGAGTGGGTGTGCATATATTAAACGTTTGACAGCTACAACGATGAAATCAGCTGTTCGTACGTGGCCTGTGCACTGAGCACTGATAAGAGTCGCTTATATGCCCGTTGGCACGCAGATAAATTTTCATGAAATTTATGTGCAAATTATCTCGCACATTTCATGCATGCACAAAAAGTAGTGATTAATATTGAAAATTGTTAAAGGATTTTGTAGTCGTATGCCATCGCAAATTGAATCATTGCAGACTTGGCGATTGCAAATTTTTTCCCAGACATATATATACTTAAGCTAAAGTACATACAGAACGATAGCAGCGCAAATAACAATTGACATTGCTGGCATAGCAGTAATAAAGTGCGCAAATAAAACTCGCCTCTCCCTACCTCTCTCACTTCAAGGACACGCTTAAGGTGAACTAGTTTTTTATGAAATCATTTGCGCTTGTAAATGCTTTGTGGCCAACAAAGCGGAAAAGAATTGAAAGAATTAAACTTGGCGTCAGCTTGGCAGGCGCTCTCCAATGAATACCGACAACTAGCATTAGGCACTTAAATTGAAAGCGTGACAGGAATGCTAGCAGTGGTCATGGTGAGGACTATAAATAAGCAGCAATTTTGAGGAAACTTGGTTAAGCTTAGCAAGCATTTCCTTAATTGAACACTGAACATTTTTTTGTTCCAACTGCCTCGCACTGAAGTATGCGATCAGCGATAGCTTCATGTGTATGTGTGCGCATCTGTATGCTTTAGCATGCCGACTGTCATTCAAGATTAATTTGAACGCATCTGTATGCCGAGGCATCAAGCATTTGACAAGAATCTGCCAGCAGCTTTCGAAGCCGTAGAATTTAGAGCAGTCGCATGTGCTTTGGATTAGAGCTCGAATACCTATTAACTGAGAAAAAGAAAGGGATTGAAATAACGAAAATTCCACTTGGTATTTAACTATAGGAAGGCCGGTCGTAGCTTGGCGTCCATTGCGTAGAATGTCGGTAGATGGAACTAGGTTCGATGCACACTCTAAAGATAGAACATAAAAGTGAGAGGCTAAGGTTGTCCCCATGTAAAAAAAAAGACATAAGCAAAAATAAAACATTTATGCGTTGTGAGCAAAAAAAAAATTGCTTATATTCGCAACCAGCCAACGTCTTGCTTTAAATTCAAGAACGGTAAACGTTGTGCAATGCAACGACAACTACTTTTAAAGCAAAATCGTCAAGATGACTATGCACTTTCAAATCAAATTAATGCGCTAATCGATATAGAATTTAATGGTTTGGAATACTTCGGGGGCCATGCCTTATATTAAATAAAAAATTTGCCGTCTGCCACGAATGATTATTACCGCCAACAGTTTGAGTTCAAACTCTCAAAATCAGTTGTCCTTCGAGTCTATTATCATAAAAGAGAACTTTCCGATAGGTGTCACTGTGGTGCAAATATCTCTAAAATTCATATTTCTGTTCCAATTCGACTCAAATTCGGAACATATCTTAGATACACATAGATCAATATTTTGTACATTAAAGTTTGATAATCAATATCAAAGTCAAATTGTATAATACGCGGTTTTTGGGTGCACTTTTTTCAAATCAGGTACCTAACCGAAAAAATTCCAAAAATTTAAATGGCAGAAAAAAATTAAGAAAATGTGAACTGAGATGCATTTCTCATAACATTAATAATATTAACATATTGACATCTAACACTTCTTAATAAATAAAAGTAAAAAACACGGATTTCGTTATATTTTTACATATTGTCATTCCTCAAAAAATGTTCCAGCGCTTAAAACAAACTTAAAAATTTGTTTATTGATCACTTAAATTTGACTTCAAAATTTTCAAATTTTGGTTTAGTATTAAGGGGTACCGGTGATCTAGAGCTCGATAGTTTAGGGTATTTTCAGGATTTTTTTACAATAAAAAAAATTAAAAACGATATTTAAACTTTTTAGCTCCTTTTACTACTTCTTTTTTTTTTTTTTTTTTTTGACAACACCACGCCGAAACAAGTCGTTTCGAGGTAAATGAGTTTAAAGTTTCAGGTACAGGATCGCGCGGCCCGCTCTCTAGCTAGTTAATGGGCTGTAGATGCTATAGTATTGGGAATTTTCGCAAGCCAATTTCACAGTATA
This sequence comes from Anastrepha obliqua, assembly GCF_027943255.1. NCBI lineage: Eukaryota > Metazoa > Arthropoda > Insecta > Diptera > Tephritidae > Anastrepha > Anastrepha obliqua. Next base: position 79,772,042 of record NC_072894.1, read on the forward strand.
TTCATACGATACTATACTTTTGAAATATCGAAAAAACAATAAATCGATTTTTTGAAATTTCTGGCCCACAGGCGACCATTAAATTCCAAATATTTCATAAATAAAATATTCTTAATACTCGAAAAATTCTAATGTGGCTACGCGGTGCTACATAAGCCCATCGCAGGCTTTTTCAACCAGCCAGCAAAACAACTTAGCTCCTAAAGCACGAAGTCTAGCTTTAAAGCCTGCTTATTTGGCAAATTTGTTGGCAAAAACTTGCTGAGGTGAACTTTATCAAAGGATATTTCATCGCAATAGCAGGAAGAAGCAAAAGCGGTTTTTATCAAGGCAGCAAAGAAAATATTCTCTATATTTCTCTCCGGTTGTCCTAAAGGTGAGAGAGTACTTAGAAGTATAGTAGTCTTAGTTAGTCTAGTCGGTACGTTTCCCACTGAGAGCTGACTGGGGCAAAGGGAAGGTGATTGGAAGATACGACATCGAAATCTGCACTGAAGGGTCTAAGATGAACTGTGGTGTGGGAGTTGGCTTCCATTCGGAGCCACTCAAACTATCTCAGTTAATTCGACTTCCTGACTATACCAACGTATTTCAGGCAGAACTACTAGCCATCAGAGGTGTATATAAATCACTAAAACTCTACAAGGAAATTGGTGAAAGAGTAGCTATCTCTTTAGGTGGTCAAGTAGCTATCAAGGCCTTAGACTCCAACTCCATTTCAATGGTGGCAATTGCCACCCCACTCAACACAATAAAAGCATCCATCGCTTCACACGCTGTAGCCGAAAAAAGATGGAAGCAATTAACTACATGTACTACAACAAAAAAACATGGCCGTCGTACAGAATCCAAAAGACGAATCAACTGTTTCACATTTCAGTCTTTTCCACTACTTGTGTGAATGTCCAGGGCTAGCTAGGGCACGACTTCGCTCCTCTGGTAAGCCTTTCTTGCAGCAAATTAATGAGATCTCAGACATCGAGATAAATCATTTGCTGTTATGCCTGAATCTCACACAACGGATCTGACTAAGAAAAACAAAACACAAAAAACCGGACATCATCACATGAGAACGGTGGTAGTAAAACGGCGCTAGCCGCTAAATAGGATTATTTTAGTAGAAATACTCAACCATTTCAACAACAACAAGAACATAGTAGTATTAAGTATCTACATCTTAACATACCACTATTTTTCCTAATCAGAAGTGATTTATTATATAACATTTGCCACTCTATAATAAACATATTAAAACTTTCTCATAGTTAACCTGACAGTCATAGTGAATCCAAATCGATCTCCATACAGCTGAAAATTCAAATTTAGATTGTAAATGTCCGGCTATGAGCAGGCTTGTAAATTTCTGCATCCTAAATTTGAGTCCCACTGAAACCTTTACTAGAAGTTCAAAGCTTAAGTTCTGACATTTTTGAAGGATCTTTGCAGATAGGTTTCCATTACTAACCTACATGAATATTAATATAAGAATCTGCTTTGTGACTTAACAGCTTTCAGCTCTAGGGCAGGTGGGCCATTCAACTCAAGCCGAATTGTGGATTTAATAAAAAGTTAGTAGGATAGAGTGAAATAAATATTAGCCAATAAGCAAGTTTACTAATTTAGAAAAATTCCAGAACGTAACTCCCATTTCTTATGTAAAATTTGGCTCTCAATCCAAATACGACTCAACTTAACTATTTATCTTATTTTAATTTTATTTAGTTTCCCCTTTAAATCAATTAACCCAATCCGGAGGTAAATGAAGTGGCGGCTGAAATCTAAATATTTCTGGAACGAGCTGGGGTTGTCGTGCAGTAAAATCAGTTTGTCATGTCTACCGTCTCATTTCGGCCACTTTTCTTTAAGAGCTCGATTCAATCGCCAGTGATGGTTGCAGATGGTTTAAGGAGTCCATAATAGATGACACCCTTCTGATCCCACCAGATGCACAACATAACTTTTCAAGCATGAATATTTTTCTTCGCTGTCGATGGTCCTGGTCCATCTGGCGGACTCCAACCTTTTCCACGCTCAGAGTTATCATAGTAGATTCATTTTTCTACCGTTCAAGAAGCAACTCACACGTCACCAAACGTCTTTCGATATCCCTCTACTTCAATTGATGGGCCACCCAGTTACCTGCTTCCTGGACCATTCCCATGCGTCTTCATCCAATAATTGTTGTTAACATTTTTTCGGTGGCCCTTCGCCCAACTTTCTAAGAAAAATTCCGTCGAGTTTTTTCCAATTGTATAGGCTTTAAAGAGGGGCTGTAAGCAATTCTATGTCTCAGTACTTAGGTAACTCGTAATTTTTTCAGAAAATTCGGGTATCTTCAACGAAAATTTTGATGTAGAGTTTTTAAAGTGAATTACTACCGTGGGCAAAAAGTAAGCGGAATTTATTTGTCAAAGTTCGCGGGATTAAAATTTCGCTCTAGGTATTTTTTCATGAGTTGGCAGCACTGTTAATAACATCTGGGCCAACTTTCATGTGAATGTCTTTATCAGTAATATATTTACGCTTGTGTTTACCAAACGACCAAGAGTGCATTTTTCGATTTTTACAATGTCTGATTTGATTGAGCAGAGAAGTGCCATCAAATTTTGTTTGCGGAATAAAATTTCGGCTGCGGAAACGTTTAGTATGTTGCAGAAGGCATTTGGTGATTCGACCATGTCGCAGAAAAATGTTTATAAGTGGTACAAAGACTTCAAAGAGGGTCAAGAACGTGTTGATGACTTGGAGCGCTCCGGGCGACCATCGACGTCAACAGATGACCAACACGTCAATAAAGTGAAAGAGTTAGTGCTCAAAAATCGTCGGTTGACTGTTAAAGACCTTACTGATATGATCGGAATATCAGAAGGATCTGTGAAAACCATTTTGAAAGACCATTTGGGCCTACGAAAAGTCAAATCTCGTTTGGTACCGAAAACTCTCAATTTCTTGGAAAAAAGTCGTCGCGTTGATGTGTATGAAACAATGCTTTCAGACTATCAGGACAAGTTCAAATGCATCATTACGGGAGATGAGACTTGGATTTATGCTTACGACCCTGAAACCACCGACCAATCAAGCGAATATCGAGCCCAGACCGAAAAGAGCACGTCAAAGTCGTTCAAAAATAAAGGTCCTGATGACAGTTTTTTTCGATTTTCGTGGTGTGGTGCACTATGAAGTCCTTCCACCTGGCCAAACTGTTAATAAGGAATATTATTTGAGCGTTATGCGTCGTTTACGTGAAGCAATTCGTCTAAAAAGACCAGAATTATGGGCCAACAACTCTTGGTTTTTGAATCACGATTTTGCACCGTCTCACACTGCACTCGTTCTTCGTGACCATTTCGCCAAAAGTTCCACGCATATCGTTCCGCAACCACCGGATTCGCCTGATTTGGCTCCGTGTGACTTCTGGCTATTCCCAAAACTCAAGAGACCACTCCGGGTAAGGCGTTTCGAGTCGATTGGTGGCTATACCGGAAATGGAGTATTTGGCATGTTTCGGGGATTGGAAAAATCGTTGGCATAAGTGTATTTCATCGAGAGAGGATTGTTTTGAAGGGGATGAAATTGAATTACAAGAATAAATAAAGATTTTTCATTTTACAACCAAATTCACCTTACTTTTTGCCCACAGTAGTATTTCAAATTCTATGCCATATTTTTATAACAATTGTGGTTTCTTGTTTCTTAATTTTTAAAAAATATAATAAAAAAAAATTTTTTTAAACAACTTTATTTTTTTGTTTTTGTTAATTTTTTCACTAAACGGTGAAACTAGTCTCTGAAAGTTCCCATAACTTTGAGACTTTTGTTCTAGAACCACTGAAAACTTAGTGCGAAACTCTGCTCTAACGAAGTTCTGGCGGCTACGTATCCGTATATTATGTCAGTTGGCAACTCAGCCGAAGCGTCGCTGCGGGCATTAGTTATAAGATACACGGTGCTTGTTGCTCTACGTATTAGAATATTATTCGGAATGAAAACCTAAGAAAAAAACTCTAAAAAAAAGAAAAATATTTGGAAAAAAACAAAAATTTAATGCATCCTCAAAATAGACCCAAAGGTAATAGGTAAGTGTATTATCGTAGGCCTCCTCGTTGTCCAAGAAAGCTCAACGACAATCTTCTTGGACTCGTGACCTATTTCGATCTTACCTACTATATATAGAGAATCTCACAGTATACCTAATAGTCTTTCAATGGTTTCCAAAATGAAGTTTGAGTATCAAACGTATCAGTTATACTTTTGTTGCCTTTGCTCCCAATTAGGCAACTTGTTTTTGCCCACCATCATTTGTTGATTACAGCCCATATCATTTCCCTATAACTCATTTGTAACCGAAATCCTTGCTTATCCTTTATTTGCCAGCACTCATGGACAATTCCATTTTCCTTCTATATTTGTTAATTATGTCATTTGCATAGTTGTCATTTCTCGCTTTTCTACGCCCATGCATATGGTAACATCTTCTCACTATTTCCCTTACATCCTCAGCATTTGATGTCAATTTAATTTTTCACATTTTCGGTTCATGCTCAGTTACTTCCCAAAGGCTAGCCAACCGACCTAAGATTCAGCTTTTTCCAACACTTTTTGCCGGTTAGCAGCAGTGCTGATAAATCCGAAAAACATCATTCGCTCAATTTCTCTTTTCCCTATCATCCTATTGCTTGGCTTGCATGCGACTAAATAGCTTTGCTTGCACTGCTGCTGCGGAAATTTGCCAGCATACGATGGCTTTTCAATTTGTGCAACGGGGTATAGGACGTAGGCGGCCGGCTAGGCCAAGCCATTATAAAATGCCTCGAGGCTTTTATTGCGCTCATATGGTCGCTTTAGTAGTTGCCCCCAAATGAAGGGTGTCATCACTTTAACTTCCGCAATGCGTCCGCTCAACCGTTGTCCATTTCAGAATCCGCACCATTGCGCTCCGTTCACTTGCCTGTTGAAAGCGACAATTTGAAGGGCAGCACATGGCAGGATATGCTAAGTTGCATCCGGTTTTCATACAGTGTTTATATGCGAGCACATAACCCCGCACCGAAATCTGTCATCTGTATTTATACTCGCATATGGGACAAATACAAGGATAGAAATAGTGCGGGGGGAAAAGTGAGGAGTAGTTGGGTAGTAAACAAAAAACTTGAAAAGCGCAGCAAAAATGCGCTGCAACCCCGGAAGTTGTAGATGAGCTGGGCGCCAGGGTATAAGATAAGGCATATGTACTCCCGGCTGTCGGATCCCGCTTTAGCTGTTCTTAGCTCAGCAAACACTGGGCCAGGCCAATATGAGGAGGGTGGTGAAAAAGCGCATTGTGAAGGAAAAAACAGCAAAATGTTAGAAGGCACACACATTTGTGACAGTGATAATGTTGATGACGACGACAAGCAATTAAGATAAAAGCCAAAAAGCTAAAGCTAAAATGATGTAACGAGATTTTTTCTTCGACCAAGAGCCCACTACAACAACAACAGACAAACAAACTATCAGGCCATCAAGTGGCCGCAACTGCTTTAGTTGACTACCCGTATTCCAGCGCTTACGGCTACAGCAGTTTCCGTTCTTCTCCCATCTGCTAAGTATAATATAATCCAGCTGGGTATGAGACTGACTCAGCGTTGTACAACCGAACAACATGCTACAATTTTTTGCCTTTTACGTATTTTGTGCTTTTTAGTTTAAGTTTAAATCGTCTGTGGTGCTCGTTTTGTGCACTTTTTTTTGTATTCATTCTAGTCATCATAATTTTGCTGCTTCCTTGCTATCCTTGCCATTTTATGATTATAATTTTCTATATTCAACTTTGTTTGCTGAGTCGCATGTAAACTGCGTTGCAGACAAAAATTCTTAGCAACATTTTATCAAACATGTTTTGGGCGTGTTGCCGACATAACTTTAGGTCAGCAGCTACGATAGCGTACGGGTAACAGAGCCCTTAGAATGTTGGTTTAAGATCTAATTAAATTCAGACGCAGCTTTGATAGAATTTGTGGCGCAATGTTCAACGGAAAACTTTGCTGAAGCAGCAAGAAAAACTTGTTAATTGGAAAAGAGTACGGTAAGTCAGTGAATAAATATTCTGTTATGGGGATAAAAAACCAAGGTCGAAGCGCAAAACAAATTTGTATGTATTGTGTAAGTGACATTTTTCGTTGCGGTTTATTAGAAGAAAAATTAGAAAGAGTAATTTAACAAATTCTACTACCAGGGTTTTTACTGTTAACGCTTCTTGTTGAACACGAGATACCGCCATATCTCAGAATCCCGATATTTGTGTTGTACACATATCTTGCGATGACAATATTGGCGTCCGTTGGTGATCCCGATATTGCCAGATATGTTTAACATAATCACGCGATTTCGGGATTTTCGGCATGCAAACAAAACCTGCATCACGAGATTAACTGATATGAACTCCGGCCTAACTTACGGTTTTTTTTTTCAAGTTACACTGTAGGAAAGATTTGGAATATCGTCTTATCTATGCAAACACTGAGAAACATAGGGGGGACCCTATGAACCCGACGAACAGAATTTTCTTTTTCGCAGCGACATGTAGATTAACGACTGTAAATTCCCTTGTGAAATTTATTCCTTTTGAAATTGTAGATATTTCTTTGGTTGTGTTATTTGAATTTGTTCAAGTTACTTTTGGATCTACTACTGATTTTACTTTGGATTTTAGTGACTCCTTTGACAGAGTCGTCATTTAAGGGAATAGTTAAAGTATACAGCGTAACGCACTCGAAGTGCAACCAATTAAAAAGCCCAAAAATCTAGTTTGGAAAATTTCTTTTATTCAATTCAAAATAAAAATCGCGGACAATGACTGGGAAATCTTTTAGTTCGAATCTTCCTCTCCAAAATGGACCAAAGGGAATAATTCATCAGATTCGCGTCTGGTGAATTTGAGTTTGGAAAGTTGTTTCTTAAAAATTCTTGGTTCACTAGAGCTTTGTGGGACGGTGCCGAGTCCTGTTGAAACGTCCATGGTCTGCCACCGAAACGTTTGCATGTAAAGCAACAACAAAATTATCAAGCAAGATTCGCTGCTCGCAAGTATGGTTATACCTCATAACGCTGGCATAACTCACTATTTTCAATGCTGCCTACTCCCTTTCGCAAGAGTTTTATTGGACCGCGTTCAAACAGCGCGACTTTTGCTACTCCAACTTTCCGGATTCCCTTTTGAGGGGCCCGTCGTGTTCACACACTTTGCAATTGTTAGTTTTTAGTTAACACTCAACAACAACATTGAGAAGAGCGAGAGCACGACAGGTGTTAACAGATCACAAGCATCACAAGCACAAAGTTGAAGCAGCAAATGTTTCCCTGTATGAACGCGGTGTTACTAATACTCATTAAGTGCTTGCAGAAAAAATTTAATTTTCAGCAGTTCTATTCCCGTGGTACCAACATGCCTGTATGCTTACTTATAACAGCCGCCTCGCCTATTCGCCACTTGCTAACGCTTGGCGAATCGAAGAGGCCTATCGTAATAAAATTGTATGGGCTATAAATCTGTGTACCCAGTTTTTATTTTTTAATTCTAATTCAAAAGTTCGATCAGAGTTTGTCACCTTTTTGTAAGCTTTTACAAAGTTCGAAACCTTTATTTGTATACTATTTGTTGTAAAATGTATATTTTTATAGAAATTAAATTTTTATGAAAAAAACTAGTGAAAATAAAAAACGAACAAAAACAGAAGTCCAAACAGGACCTGAAGAACATAATAAAGAGTTTTCCAAAAAGAGGTGTTATTCTGATAAAAGATCAAGGGTTTCGTTGAAAACAAACGTTGTTCTTTTTCAAAATAAACGTTGTTCAGATCAATACAATCCAATTCCAAAATCGTTAATCCTCTCTCGATAGCGCTATCCATTCACCGTAACTGTTGCTCCAGCTTCATTTTTGAAAAAGTAAGATCCAATGACTCCGCCGCACCATAAACCGCACCAAACATTCATACGTTGAGGATAGAGAGGCTTTTCAACATTAACATTTGGATTTTCTGAACCCCAGGTCCAACATCATCGCTCAAGATGATTTTTCGACGGAATCCCGGATCATTTTCATCCATTTCAACGACCCAATCACCAAAGACACGACGTTGTTGACGACCAGCCGGCTTGAGTTCTTGTGTTAACTGGACTTTATAAGCCCTAAGACCCACATCATTATGCAAAATACGGTGTTACGACGTTTGTGGAATGCCTAATTCCAAAGAACGACGAAGAATGGACAAACCTGGGTTTTCTTCAACACTTTCGGCTACAACAGCAATAATTTCGGCTGGTCTGGAGCGACGTGCACGCGTTTCGTTCTGCACATCACTAACTTGCCCCAACAGCTCGATTTTTTCACCAATTTCTGTATTGCGGTCCGACAAGGTGTTTCATGATGACCCAAAAATGTTCGAATTTTACGTTCCGTCTCTGCCAAATTTTCACCATTTTTATAGTGAATTTTAATAATTCCAATGCGTTACTTAAGCGTAGTTGGTTCAATTTTTATTAATGGCGTAATTTCTACTTGTCAAATATTAAAAAATTACAGCTTCAAAAGTGGCATCTACCGAAATAGCGGGCTATTCAAAATAACACCTGTTATTGGAAAACCCTTTAGAATCATCATCAGACCCTTTAAAATGTAATGAATCAAGAAGTAATACAATCTGCAATATGTAAGGTTTGCTAATAGAAACTTTTTGGGAGTTTTTACAGAACCAGAAATGTCTGGCTCAGAATTAAGCAATTGTACGCCTATAAGCATTACCTTATTCACAAAATTTATAAAACTAACTTTAATTTTCAAGAAAAAAAAACAAAAACATTACAGCATTACTGTCTAGTGTTTGCTTCTGTTAATGAAACCTTTATTGTTTTTTGGTTTTTTTTTTCTTTTGAGCTGAAACGAATACGGGTTGTTTTTTGGATGGCTAAAACAAATAAGCTTTAAATTTGATAGAGATACGCAAAAGTAAAAAATTAAATCTGGAAAAGCCTTGTGCCCTCGAATAATGGCTCTATAATGCACGATGTATTCAACCGATTTTATTAACATTTAAAACCTTGATTATCCGTTGGCCAAAGGACTCAAGATCAAAATCTCATCATTTGTAGTTTTTCAAATTAATTCCGGCTAGAGTCGTGAAAACTCTAGCTGTGCAATGGAGTGCATTTTGTTGTAGCTTCAATTACATTCCAATTCGACAGCTTAGAGAACACAAACAATTAAGAAAAAGGTCAAATCAGCTGCTCCACTGCTGTTGCCTTCTTGACGTGACCTGATTGTAATTAGAGATTGACCGAACTTTAGCTTCGGCCAGGTGCGGCCACAGAAGTTCTGTTCACCTTCGGCAAAGAAAAAGAGCCCAACATTTCTTAATTTTTATGCCTTCGAAAAAATTATAAAACAACATTTGAGATGTAATTGATAGCGATAGGATTATCAGTAATTTTATTGGAAAAAAAGCATTTTTTTATTTTAATTTTATAACGTTTTGGACATTTATTTTAATACATATCTGCGGCCAAGAAATTGTTAAATTCTTGACTACTGATCCACATTTTCTGTCAGAAAAACTTTTCCATCTATCTGTTCCTCTATTACGTGTAGCTTCAGTGCTGCAGGTCAGCTCTATACCGAAAACTGAAAAATGCCGATAAGCAAAAATTATTCAACTATGAGGATTAGATAATTATTAAACTCACACAAGCAATAAAACGGGTTTGGTTTTTTTTTGTTAGTTTTACAAGCATAAGTTGAAATTGCCTGTTTGAAACTTATTTACTTTTGTGTTTCTTTTCTTTTAATAACAGTCCTGGATTCTTAACACATCATTGCTTGTTTATTACTTGGCCTCCTGAAAACTTTCGGTTCGATTTCGGTGCGGCTTCAACCTTAATAAACAATGTTCGATGGATCTCTGGCTTAGTTATATTACAGCTGTTGTTTTTTTTTTTTTTTTTGCTGTGCTTTTGTTCGAGTATTCCTTGCATTGGTCAGTCGACCGCTCGAAATTCTCGACTCTCAGGGAATAATTTCCAATTTGTGAAAATAATTGTGTACATTTTTCGATAGCGACACAACTGAACATTGATGGGTAAGCCAGAATAAAAAGCACAAAATCATCAAATGTTATCAGTGCTAACGCCAGAAAACATTGATACAAGTATGTGCTGAGCTGCGAAAAGTTGATGATAAGCACAGAAAGAGATGTTGATGACATTCCACTTGATTACTAGATAAAGTCTGGGTAAAAGATTAAGCTGCTCTATGCAAGTAGATGTGCGTGTGTGTTTGCGTGATACGTGCACGTATGTGTTGAACCATTTTTTCTGTTTGCTGTTGATGAATACTCCAAATGATTCCTAGATATTGGCAACATGTGCAGTAAGTGCAAGGATGCCGACAACTTTTGCTGATATCAGCAGTAGATGGGTGATTAAATTCTGCTATCAACTCTCACAAGCAATTTGGGCACGGCTATGGTCAAAGTTGGCGAAATAATTGTCGCCATTATCATCACCATTTTCAGCATCGATGCCACTAGCATTGGCGGTTGCTGAAAAGGACATGAAAACTGCCCTTAATGGCAGTTTGTGCAGACAAATATGTAGTAAGTATGTGCATTAGGGCGGCTGAATTTATATGGGACGATATTTCTCGGCATTGTTCATAACGGTTTCAGATTCTACAAGAAATTCTGAGAAAAATGTCCGTTAGAGTCCATAAAAACGAGCTCCCTAAACCTTTAATTAATACGAAAAAGAGTTATGGGTATGAAGGTAGGAAGCAGTGCAAATATACCTCGAGTTGAAAGTAGAAAGGTTCGGAAACTAAAATAATTGTAAATAAGTCGTGCGTTAAAAATAATGCTGATCAGAAATAGGTAGGTAGGTGAAATGGTTGAAGTGTCAGTCTGACACTCCTCAAGTAGCTCTAAAGCGCCGTTTTGATACCGTTATGAGACCACCAACAGGCATATATCTACAGCCAGCCAGAGCTGTTGATATAATGGAGGAGTTTGAGTTGATTTAGGACACTGCCGCAGGCTACCGAAGAAAGGAGCGTCCAGTAACTTTAGTCATCCAGCTGCCAAACCCGGACATTTACATAGAAAGTGCTCTACAGTCTCCTTCTCTGAAAGGTCCTCACAGCTCCTGCAATGGGGTAAATGGCAAATGGTAACCCTAGCATTTCCGCGTGAGTGCCGATCGCCCAGTGACCGGTAAACACAGAAATAAAAATAATGTTTTGTAAGTTTCAGTTCGATTTGCATATAAAACAATTTCCACACTTTCCATTGCAATATTAAAAAACTACATATAATTTTCATTTGCAGCGCAATTTTGCGATTCCTCGAATACGAAGCGATGTCAAAAGCAAATGTGTTTTGCATATGAAAATTGTCTGCCTTATGAAAGACCTCATGTGCTTTATATGGGAGAAAATTCTAAACATCATAAGCAAAAAAGTTAACAAAAATTTATTATACTAAAATTGAATGAATAGATTCAGAAGATGTCTACAGCCTCTGATTAAAATATTGAAAATGTTGATGATAATTTTTGGAATTAAATTTTTGAGAATTTTGAACAGTTTGGGACTTTGATTTATAAGGTTCCTCTTACACAATGAACTTTATTTAACAAAATAAAAAACAAAAATGTGATCCGTCATGGGACGCCTGGCAGATGTGAAACATCGTGTGTGTACAAGTAATATGCATAAAAAATAATATTATTACAGGAATTAAATATAGCCTAATAAAAAAATGAAGTATTACGAATTTCTTGCAGAAAATGGTAACTTTATTTAATAAACATTTATTAACATGTGATATCAAAATTCGATATTAATATCAAGCCACAATTTAAATATTTTCATCTGTGACTCTCACAAATACAGCATCTATTGTTGTTCCATATTTGGTAGTAGATTCTCTTGGATTGTTGTTGATTTGCAATTGAAATTCTTTTTGAAGTGTGCTTTGAGTGCTGAAATTTTTTGAATTTTCAGGTCGCACAAAATTAATCATCCAGTTTTGTATTTGAAAATTATTAAATAAAATTACAAAAAAATTAAATAAAAAAATGACTCTGAGTGATGAAATTTTTTGAATTTTCAGGTGGCGCAAAATTATTCATCCAGTTTTGTATTTGAAAATTATTAAATAAAATTAAAAAAAAATTAAATATAAAATGACTCTGAGTGATGAAATTTTTTTGAATTTTCAGGTGGCGCAAAATTAATCATCCAGTTTTGTATTTGAAAATTATTAAATAAAATTAAAAAAATAATAAATAAAGAAATTATATTGAGTGATGACTTTTGACCTTTACGCCCGCCATTGCTTGTCTGTTTTTATACAGCAGCTCTACACCTCACAAATTTCAATTATGATTGACGTACTGCACTATTTGTAAAAAATATAAATAATCCGATAGCATGATTAATTTTGTGTCACTTTGTATGATAATCAAAATGTGTCTTTAAAATATGCCTTCCTCCATAGGCTTAAACTTTTTATTCAATTTCAACTTTTGCTCATTACGAGCTGGCATATCTCGAATTTGCTATTAAATAAGTTTGCACTTTTCATTTCGAATTAATAAAGCAATAAATTTGGCATTGCAAAATAGTTCCACTTGGTTTAAATAATTGAGTAATGAAACTTCTTTCTGCTGTGGCTCTGCTTTCTGTGACCTTTTGATATTTTTCAACTCAAACTCTGACCTTCGTCATTTCTTCGCACAGAGAGCGCGCCTCAAAGGTGCCCACTCTAGCCAGCTTTCCAGTTTCCCATGAATTCTCTGTAATCGAATTCCTATTATCTACATAGCAAATTACCGAACACATTCAAAAACACATAACGCACCAACATTTACTAAGCACTCACGAGCATCCAACTTGCAGCTCTTTAGCAACTCTACATTTGTCTCTCTAACATGGCACACATACTAACACACTTTAACCCACATCATTTGTGAGTTGTTTCTTTGAAATTGGCTTAGCACTTCTCATACTACTACACACGGCAAGCGCCGCCACGCCAACGACTCGGTTTACAAGTGAGCCAATAGATGTTTCACTTCAAAAAACAAAAACAAAAAAATACATAATAAAAACGACAAAATGTATCAGAAAAATATTAGAAATTTTTTTAAGTGTCATTTAATTATTGTTCGGTGTCGCAAATGTCGAATGTTTTAAAATTTATGGTGGCTCAAAATTGTCTTTAGATCTATACTCTCATGGACCTTTTTGCTTAATATTGTTTGTAGAACTCGAGTATACTAGGAACGATGTCGAAAAACAAAATAATACGATACTAATTGGCCCGCCCTAATGTACATATTATATATGCATTAATGTCTATATGCATATGTATATGTATGGATTATATAATATATATACATGCATTTACTGTATTACCGCCAGACTGTATTCACCTTGCAACAAGCCACATGCCACACAAAACATCCGTGTAATCGGGCATTGTTGTGTTGGCCGGCGGCATGAAGTGGCCAAAAACAAAACAAAAAAAGTTAGGAAAAATAAAGCGAACACCATTATATGCGTTGGTTAAGAACGAAAACGAAACCAACGGCAGGGCATGAAAGCAAGGAGTGAAATTTTTTGTAGTTATTTCTTGTCTTTTGTTACTCACATTCTCATTGTTGCTCTCGCTGTACAAAAGGATGTAGCCATACAAAACGTTTGTGTGTTTTGTTGTTGACACTGGCGTACCCATTGCGGCGCTCACAAGAACGATTTAAACCAAATTGCTTTAATGGGTGTTTGGTAAAGACTTAATTGTGCTTAAATACGCATTAAAAAGGTCATAGCTCATAGGTTGAACTGTGGGCCTGATGATCAGTGTACTAACCAGTTGCTGGCATGTCATAATTCAACATAACAGCAACGCAATTTTAAGCAGAGGCTTGGCCCCAATCAACTCTAACATAAAGCTGAATGTTGGCCATCTTGTTGTTGTTGTATCAGTTGTAACAGCGTAAATATGTTTTACAAATGTTTGGGGAATGTTACTGAGGTGACAGGAGAAACCGCGATTATTCATGAAGTATATTTAAAATGTTTAATGTTATGTAAAGTATTATATGTACAAAACTACGAGTCGCAATTAACCAATAAGCCGTGTAGTCTTCGTCGTTGCCGAGTATAGCCTGGCATCTTCTTCGTGCTTTGAACCAGCTTTTCTGCGTAGCTCGTCGAGAAAGAGGACCAGATTTTGCGATCTTGACGCACGAGTTGCTCTAAATAATGGACTGGCCTTTCGGCAAGATGGGTTTTCATAGTTCCCATAGATTTCCAACGGGGCTGGCGTCTGGTGACTGGGAAGGACAGTTAATACTGTGACGCCATTTTCTTGTTTTATTGTTTCTCAATATGTTTTTCTGAGAGCAGTGGTTTTGATGATGTGTGACGGTAGGATATGTTCATCTCCTTCGCGTACTTCTTACTCATTGTTGTTTGGTTGCGTTTACGGGAAAGTTTCGAACGACACTAACCTGAGTTAGCACTGGCGTCGTAGCCCTTGAGTGGCGCTATGACGCAGCAGAAAGCAGAACGAAATATATCTTGAAGTTACAAGAAAAAACCAGTTATTTTCTTCTGACACAGACTGTATGATCTTTCTCACTAACAATCTTGGCAGAAAGTCAGCGTGAAATGAGTCCCTTTACGCTCAAACAATATTTACCCCCTGGTAGGGTAATTTTTTCTGACGAAGCGCATTTTTATATCGGCGGCTATGTTCACAAGTAAAACGGCTGCATTTGGGGACCGTGCATTGAACATAATCAAAGAGAAGCCAATAAATCCTCAGAAAGTGACAGTTTCGTTTTTTGAACATTCTGCTGGAAACGCCATTTTGGTTAAAGATGAGCCCTACAGAACATAATTTTTTGTGACCGAAAATTGAAGACATGAACTTGGACAATCTTTCGTCTTAGCAGCATGGAGCGCCTTGTCAAACAACCCGTACCACAATCGATCTTTCGCGCGCCAAGTTCATTGATTGTGTTATCAGCCGTCTAGACGAACTCTCGAGTGACGATTTTGATTTCACGTTCCAACTCATAAATTATCTCTGCAACTTTGGCGTAACTTTTATCCTTAATCGAGTGCGAAAAACAATCGCCCAATTATTTCACATCGTAGCTTCTAGGCGGTCAATCCCCATCAAAATTTGTGCTAAATATTCCATTTTTGATATCCGATTTTAATAGTCTTCAAATTTTCTCAAACAAAAAGCGCCCATTCTTTCAGACAACTGCCCTATAATAAAACTCGCCATAGTGTTAAGTCTCACCTCTAGACACCCAGCATAATCGATATTTGAAGCACTGTTAGCCTTAGAGCCCACCTTTTCAGAAGCAGATTACTGGTAAACAATTCTCTCAACAACAGTTTCCTTCGATGTCTCTGTGACCAGTTATCTATATGAGCTTAATTTCAAAGTATGCGACCGAAAGCGATTTCAGGCATTCTTCAACTATTTTCGAGCGCGCCATCAGGGAGTCCAGGATTTTGATACCAACTTGACCGTGAGTGCCTACATACATACATACATAATTGGCGCTTACACCTACAGTTTCAAGCCCACTCCGAAAGGCAGATATTTTTTATGAAAAAACTTTCTCACTTTAAGAAAAAACTTTCTCTTCATTTTGGTGTTTCAAGGAGAGTCGAACCTACGTTTTCCAAATGGTAGTCACGCATCAACCTATTCGGCTACGGCGGCCACCCAAATGCTTAAATGCTTACTTCTTATCTGTATTGTAGGTATCCCGTGGAAAAACTTTCATTTCGAGATATTAAGAACTTTGCTTTAATAAGATTCTATTCCAGGCCTTTCCTGCCGTTCGACTTGCAACAATTCATAAAGTATCCCGGAATGCATATCAAATAACTGCGAGATGTTCATCTGTTTAAAACACTGAAAATCGCAAGATTCCGGGATTGCATTGAAAATATCTTGAAATTCCGGGACCAATATTTGCCGTCAAGATTCCTATACATGAAAAATATCGAGACTAAGATCGGAGATTAATGGTTTACATTAAAAATAATTCAGAAACTGGGTAAAAACAATTTCTGCTAATAATAGCATCCCTTGTAAAATTGTAAAAAATTACTTTTTTCTTTCTTCCAGTTGCTTGGTATTTTCTTCCTCGGCAGTGATGATTAGAAGTCACAAAATGATAATAAGTTTTCAAATACCCTTTTGCTCCTCACCATCAATGCATGTCTGCAATTGGATTCTAATCCAAATATTCATGTAAATAGATTTGATAGTCAAATTATATATAGTCAAATCCATTATAGAGGAATGCAATTAAAGTCAAGATTTGAAAAAAATTCTGGTTTAGGAATCTTATGTAAGAAATGTATTAATTATTAATGAATATTATGGCAGAAAGGAAATTTTTCGAGGACTGAACTGTGCATTGATGCCACGTTGCCATGTTCATGCCAATTTTACAGTAACATCTAGTAAAACCTTAGTAATACAGGGCGCAAAATGAATTATTCAATTTTGTTTTTGCACAACCTTTTTACTAAATAAAAAATAACTGAAAATTTAGATGTTATTCCACAAAGAGAGAAACCTACAGTTTTACAGCAAATGGTTTCTTATGAGGAGCTTTTTCATGGCAAAAATGCATCCGGATTTTTACCATTGCCTGCCGCGGAGTGACCGCTAACAGAAAAAAAGTTTTCTATCATTATGATGTGTCTGTCATGCACGAACTCCCGGTTCAGTTTCGTCGTAAACTGATACCGTAAAATACGCTGAAAGCAGGTTAAGGATATGATGTTTGACACTCTTTCTAAACTCTTTTCACCATGACCGGCAATATATTCTATTCCGCGACGAAACAAAGATAGATCGTTCGTGATTAGACGGTAGGAAGTACACTCGAGCTCACAACTATAGCAGCGCGACATATTGCAGAGTTTTGAGTATTTCTTTAAATTATTTATCTTTTATAAAATATATAAATATACAAATTATATATATACAACTGGAGCCTACACCCTTTTCTTGTGTTTTTGGCTGAGCTCTTCCTCCTATATTGTGGCGTGTGTTTTGATGTTGTTCCACAAATGGAAGGACCTACAGTTTCAAACCGACACCGAAAGGCAGATATTTTTTATGAAGAGCCTTTTCATGGCAGAAAATGACTCGGAGGTCTCGCGTGGTACGTCAATCCAAGATCTTCACCATTCAAAATCATTTTTTGTTATTTAGTTAAAGTGATTCAAAAACAATTGATGTTTGATTTTGCGCCACCTTGTATGAAAATGCGTTGAAGTATGTTGGAGTACTGAAAATTTCAGCACAACAATGAACTAAAGCATACCAGCTAAATTGCAAGCAAGTTTTAAGGCGCAATTAAGGGCAGAAAACAGTTTTTTGATTGGCCTTCATCAAGTGCCAACCTCAACCTCATCGATCACGTGGCAGACGTAAAGGCACACTTAACATACTTAGTAAGCATAAAACTACCGAATTGGATCAACTGTTTGAATGTGCCAAGTAAGTGCGGGAGTTTATTCATGTTAAGTTTTATAAGAGCAGTTGCGATGCAGCAAAAAGGTTTTGAAGCTAAATATTTATGCTTTTGTTTTTTTTACATTACGCCTTCGAACTTTTTTTTTTGTATTACTCTATTTAATTTTTCTGGGTGAAGTTTTCGTTTGCGTATTTTTTTAAACAATATCAATTTCTATTTTCTTAAATAAATTTCAATTAATTTTGATTCTGCCCGTTCCTATTCAAAATTTAAGGCGTTATTTTAAAAACGTTATTTCACACTTTGCCCTCAAAGTCCCACTTGGGGTTGTTATTACTTTTTCTCATCTTTCGAGTAGCGCACAACCTCAGCATTAGAAAAACTTCTTATCTTTTGAGGTGGCACATGAACCGATTCATGCTTCCACTCGAAATACTGATCAGCCAGAGCGGAGTGTGTGCCAATGATCGAAATAAAATATAGTCAGAAGGTGTGACGTCTGCAGAGTACAACGTTTAAGTCAATGTTTTCTAAGTAAACGTGTTTACGACAGGAGGTCGAGCGTTTTTATTATATATCGAATGGCTAAGTTTGCCGTGTTTCGCTTTTCCATTTTTCTTACTGCGCTCGACTGTAGTTAAAGTATTACCGTTGTCGGGTGATGGTTTTAATATTATGATTCATAATACGAGGTTTGTTAAGAAAAAGATTCATTTTCAAATTTCGCGGGCTACGCACATTCTCCTTTCTATTCTTATTTTTTTAGGTTGGTACACTCGCCTCGAAGAAAACTAACACTCTGCAAGGCTCTCATCATGCCCGTCCGAACGTATGGCGCAGAAGCTTGGACAATGACAACATCCGATGAGCCGTTCCTTAGAGTGTTTGAAAAATAGATTCTTGGACCTTTGCACGCTGTCGACTGCGATTGTCGTAGGCGATGAAACAATGAGCTGTATGAGCTTTACGGCGACATAGGCATAACGCAGCAAATAAACATGCAGCAGCTGCGTTGGCTGGGTCATGGCGTCTAAATAGATACAAGCGCTTTAGCTCTGAAAGTATTCCATGCGGTACCAGCTCGTGGTAGCAGAGGAAGTGAAAGGCCTCCTCTGCGTTGGAACGATCAGGTGGAGAAGGACTTGGGTTCACTTGGTGTTCCAACTGGCGCCGGTTAGCACGACTAAGAAACGACTAGCGCGCTTTATTAAACTCGGCCAAAATCGCATGAGCGATTATCGCGCCAATAAAGAAGAAGAAGCACAAAATAATGATCTGCGACATCCAAAGGAACACTATTGAAGCATTTCGATACTTTCTTCTGCTAATTACAGTCTCGTAAGTACCGCACGAGTGTTCGATAAGCCTCATTATACGAATTGAAGCACAAAATCAAAATTACTCACAAATGTGGCACACAAACTCACAACTTTGACCGAAAATGAATTTTCGAGGCAGCACAAATTTATCTATTTGATTTAATGATTATATTCACAGATGTCAAGTTTACAGTTTTATATTTTAGATTAATCTAGACTTGCGCTTACCACTGCAGCCATCTATCGAAAAAGGGCGGAAGTAAACTTCTATACATACTACATAATACAAGGTGGCGCAAACTTATAGTAATCACCCTATCTGAAAATTGATAGTTTGTGCAAATGGTATCATATTTGACACTTGCGAACTGGACACCAGCATTACACAAGCCGACCAGCAATAAAGTGCGTAAAGAACACAACGAAGATTTCCATCGCTGAAAAATTATTGTTTTATGTAGTAAAAAAGCTATTCAAAAACAAAATTTATGATTAATCTAAGATGCCTTGCACTTATTCCGCGTTTAGATACAGTAATAGTTTTTTATTGCTAAAAATACACTCCCAAAATATTGAAAGCCATCAGCCACTACCAATTCTGTTTTTTTTTTTTTTTTTTTTTGTTGCAATTTTGAGAACACTTTTCTAATGAAAACAAATGCATTAGAGGCTTTATCGCAAACACAGTGATAATCTGAGTTATTGCATAATTCCTATGTGAACAATGGCATCCAGCAAACAAACCAAAATATCTACATTCATTCATGGTGCTATTGATATGGTCAACAAAACCTCAGTATGCAAAACGAAGATAATGCAATTAGAGTTAAAACGTTTACAAACGAACGCACACACACATACACACAGTCAAAGTGCCAGCGTACGAGGAAGGAGGAAAAATCAATTATCTGCATTGAATTGATTGCAACACAAATTGTACAACAATCAACATTGACAGCAGCGAGCTGTT
Organism: Anastrepha obliqua; assembly: GCF_027943255.1. Lineage (NCBI taxonomy): Eukaryota > Metazoa > Arthropoda > Insecta > Diptera > Tephritidae > Anastrepha > Anastrepha obliqua. Next base: position 79,791,887 of record NC_072894.1, read on the forward strand.
GCTGTTGCCGCAAACTGCCATCACCGCAGCTACTGTCATTGATGCTGCATACGAGAACATGCACAGCTAAATACATACAAAGTCTTGTTGTTATGGCGAATGAAATTTGTGAGTGTTGCTGGGTCGTTAACGTTGCTCGAGCTTGCTATTTGCAAGTTTGTTTTGTGGTCGTTATCACAGCTTGTTAGGTAGCTTTTGTTCTCTATAGAACTGGATATGAAATATGCAAAACCAACTACAAAAAAAAAAGAAATCCATAGAGTTTTGTAATAAAAATAGCACTGCACAATACGTAGCTGGCTTCCAAGTATGTGAGCAAATGACTTGCAGAAAAAGAAGAGAATTTGCGTCATTATATTAGCTCATATTTTGTTCCGGAAAAAGTTATAAAAATTGAGCTTTTAAAATCTGGTTATATAAATGTGAAAGTTAGCTTGTAATGTAAAAGTATATACGCCCGAACCGTTCATTCGATAACTATGAAATCTCGATTTATTGGAGTTTATTTAAGCGCGCCAAGTGACGCTGGAGCCGAAATATTCATAAAAATCGTATTTAGGGTCCAATTTTGCTCACTTCGATACATGCAGATTAGGCCGGGTCGATTTGTGGGGAGGCAAAAAAATCGCCCATTGCTCAGTGAAAATCAGGGATCTAGGGATCAAAATAAGAAACTTTGCCGAAAGAACCATACCTCCAAAACGAATTCTGATGTCCCCCAATTTGGGTCGAACTTTTTAGTTTCTTTTCTCATCTAAAGGCCAAAAATGGTGATATTTTGAAATGATTGTATGGGGAAACCCCAGGGGAGTTCCAGGGGGTGTGCCACTGGCATGGGTTGATCGGCCGTCCAAAGTTGGTGGGGGTCGGTCATACATTTGGACTCGATTGGAGCACTCTAAATGGGTCAAAGTGGGATTTTTCGTTCGACCCAAATTGGGGGACATCAGAATTCATTTTAGAGGTATGGTTCCTTCGGCAAAGTTTCTTATTTTGATCCCTAGAATACGATTTTCACAGAGCAATGAGTGATTTTTAAATCGATCCGCCCTAATGCAGATATAATATTAAATTTCTAAAAGGAAAAAATAGGCGCGCTGGATGACACTGCAGTCGACAGCTTTAAAAATATGTAATAAAGGTCCGATTTACACAAGGCCGTGCGATTTGGTTTAGGATTGAAATTTAACTAAACTGTGTATAAAAAAGGCCGTATAATCGTACTCCTGAGTTGAGAAAGGAAGAGAGACTTTATTATCAGGAAGAAGAAACGAGAGATCGGAATACGTGAGTGCGATGATGGCCAACAGGAAAACCTACCGACAATTCCGAAGAAAGTTTCAAAACCGGGAGTTTTCCTGTGAGAAAAAACACGGCGATCTGGAGACTAATATCCAGAGCATACTTAAGTTATGCAGGGAACACTTCCGGAGCTTGCTAAATAATGGCAATTTTGGATGTTATAGAAAATGTGAAGATCCCAACTTCCATATCGTTGAAGACGGCACTGTAATCCCGCTACCCAACCATGGCGGTGACGAGCTGGTACGGTGTGTGCATCAGCTCTCATGCAAAATATGAATAGTAAGGTCCTTTCTGAAAAGACCTATTATCATCTAAGCATCAGTGGTCTGGATGAGTAAACTCTCTCTCGTGGGAGTCAAAAGGATCTTATCGAGTCTACAACGCACTGTGGCCATCTGTTACACCGGAGATTTTCCGATTACTTCAGGTCCGGCATTAGATGCTCTGGTTAGTCTACCACCACTTGATGTTTTCATCAAAGGAAAGGCCTGGAAGGCCGTACGCAGGCTGAAACACAATATGAATTGGTTCGGCCCCTGTACGGCATTGGTTAACAGGGTAGAGATGGACTTCAATCCAACGTTCCTCGTCATGTCCCGTGACTCCATGCCATTTACAGTCCTACTTGAAAAGAAATACAGTGTGGTGCTGCCAGTTGCTCAACTGTGGACAAACTCAGAAAATGAGCCCGGCAAACAGTATGCTCGCATTTTTACGAATGGCTCCAGGACCGAGCATGGTTCCGGCTCTGGTGACTACGTGGAATCAAGCGGGCCAAACTACACTTCGCTCTTGGAATGCATGCATCTGTATTTCAAGCGGATGCGTATGCTGTTCAAAAAGCGATAAACTTTGTTGTGGAAAACAGATGGAGAGGCAGATCTATATGTGTCTGCAAGATTAGTTTAGTACCGTAAATAAACTCGGCAAACATAATATCCTGATGCTAACATGGGTCCCGGGACACGTGGGTATCGTGGGTAACGAGATCTCTAACTATTTAGCTAGAATGGGATCTGAGGCCATCTTCCTTGGCACGGAGCCCGTTTTGCCACTCCCTTCTACAGCCATTAAAGCCACGGTTAGCAAACGGATTACTCTAACCCATAAGCGAGCTTGGAAGGCTGTGAAAGGCTGCAGATGGACAAGACTGATGTTACCTGTCTTGTCCGATCGTTCGTCACAATTCCGCCTGTCACTAAGCAAAAGGGAATGTAGGCAGCTGGTTGGACGGATGACGGGCCACTTTCTATGGCCAAAGCAAAGGTGTGAATATCAGATAGTGCACTCTGCCCATCATTTGGAGAGGAAGATGAGACGGCGGATCACTTTCTGTGCATCTGCCCGGCCTTTGCTCAAATCAGGCTTGAAGTCTTTGGCACTGATGTGTTAAAAAGCAACCACCTTGGCTCTTTGGCACCCCAAGATCTACTCAGATTTTTTCGGAGGTCGAGTAAATTTAAAGAAAAATAAAACGGGAGCCCGAGTGCAGTACAATGGACTAAATTTAGTCTGAGTACTGTACTGACTAATCTGTCCCGACAAAGAAAAGCTCCTTTCTCGACGAACAAAACTAACACCCTACAAGGCTGACATCATTTCCAGCCTATTGTACGGAGCAGCAGCTTGGACGATAAAAACACATAATGGAACGACCTTTGGAGTATTTGATAGGAAGATTCTGCAAATTTTTGGAAATTCTAATTTTGGCGACGGCGAGTATTTCAGGCAGTGGAACAATGAGCTCATGAGCTAGAGATAGAGAAATAGTGCAGCGAATAAAGATCCAGCAGCTCCGCTGGCTAAATTATGTCAGCCGAATGGATACAAACGCTTTGAAAGTATTCCACGCAGTACCAGCTGATGGTAGCAGAGAAAGAGGAAAGCCTCGTCTACGTTGGAAAGATCAATTAACGAAGGACTTGACTTTACTCGGTTAGCACGAGGAAGAAACCACTAGCGCGCTTTGTTAAATTGGGCCAAAATCGTTTAAACGAGTATCGCATCAATCAAGAAGAAGAAAGAGTTAGTGTACAATAGAGTGCACTTCGTAAACACAAATCTAATTTCATTTGCTAGGCTTAGAAGCAGTCTGAAAACGAAAGAGGCAACACAAACTTGACTATGGCTAAGATGAAATGCACTGCTAAATAAATTATGCTCTAACTTATTTAGAGCCTGCCTCAACTTGACTATGATTATGCGTCAATGTTTTTGAAGGCAATGGGCCCGCCAGGTGGCCATGTGGTCGCTATATTCTAAACAGTCGTATTTATGGTCGATTAGATTTGGGCCGCTGGTAAGCACGGTTATGCCTCATAAAAATGGTATAACTCAGTATTTTCACATGAAATTGTATTTTCTCACAGCTCTTTTCCAGCGTTTTTATTTTATGTTTATTTATACCAGTTTCATATATTCGTCACTTGCTAACGCTTGGCGAAACGAAGAGCCCTACACATAGAGACTGATTTATACAACTACTTGAACCTCACCACTGTGCGTACACAATTTAAATAACACGTAGTTTTAATAGTTGGCACCACAATTTGCAGTTGCATTCGATACTGTATTGGCTCCACAAACAGCATACATTAATTTTTTTTTTATTTGCCTCTTGCTCTGACTTTTCACTCCACTAAAGTACTCAGCCCTATCATAGAATCCGTCGTAGACTGTTTTTCGTAGAAACTAAGAAATTGTAATCATACAATTCGAATAGCTCCGAACACACATTCGAAATTCGTAGAGTAGCATTCACTGAATACACTCGTAACGTCAAATCTTACCGTTTCGTACAATTTTTCTACGACAACGTTAGACTAACGGACAAAAATTAGAAGTAGTAATAAAAAGAAAATTTAAAAGGAGAAAAATACGAAAGCTGTAAAATGTAAGTCCTATATTAACTGAACTATAAACAAAAAGGAATTTTTTAAGTATATGAACTTTTATTTGATTTTTACAGGTACAAAGTTGTAACAACACGTCAGCAGTATGCCAGTTTGTTGGAGCTTATAAAGGAAAAGCCAGAAATTGCTCAGGGGTTCTCCAAATGCTCGAAGGAAGAGGTAGCCGAGTTTTGGCAAAATGTTGCGAAGCAGCTTAACAGCATAGGCCCACCAACCAAAGATGTATCAAGCTGGAAAAAGGTAATAAAGGGCTGTATATAAGTACATTAACCGTTTGCACAACATATTTTTATTTCAGGTGTGGTTAGATTGGAAGGCTTATATAAAGCGAAAATTGTCAGAAAACAAGAGGGAGCAAACAACAACGGGCGGTGGCCGGTATAAGCAGCACCACTTTAATGAGATGGAAGAAGAAGTAATCAGACTGACTGCTTTAGAGACCAGCACACACGGTATCCCAGGCACAGTAAGTGTGGGACTACCTGCTACTGTCGAGGCAGAGAATAGTGGACCCGATCCGGACGTATCCATGCTGTCGGATAACTGCAGCCCTTCTTTCACGAGACGTGCACCAACTGTCCAAAAGCGAGTCGGTACAAGTACTGCAGATCTTCTAAAAGAGCAGCTAGCGCTTCAAAAGGACTTCCAAGCAAAGAGTCTTCAACATTTTGAACAGCAAGATATGAAGCTAGACAATCTCGCTTCGACTATGCAGAGAATGTGTTCGGCACTGGAAAAAATGTGCGACCTGAAAGCCGCCGACCTGGAAGAAACGCGTAGGCACCATAGAAGCATGGAGTGCTTGAATGCGTCCAAAAATGAAATAAAACAACAAATGTTAGAAGTCGAGAAGAAGAGCCTCGAAGCGTTGTCAAAAAAAAAATAATAATTCACATTTTTTATTGAAAACTACAAATGTTTACTGTGCCTTACTTGTATGTATATATGTATATATATCGTATTTACTAGGTATGGCTAGACTGGAAGGCTTATATTAAAAGGAAGCTAGCGGAAAACAAAAAAGAACAGTCATACATATAATACATAATACATATAAGTCTTGCTATTTTTTAATTGAATACTATAGTCGTGTTAATGTTGAAGATATAGATTCCCTTATCCGAATAGCTGCATCAGTATATGTTGAAGGAGAAGGTTCATACGTTTGATTAAAATGGTTTTCTGCAACATTTTCTGAAAAATCATCAACCACGCGATAATGGATACAAATATTGTGCAATGCTGCGGCAACGTTCACTATTTGGCAAACCTTCATGGGTTCGTAATAAAGCTCACGAGCACCCAGAAGGCATCTGAATCGGTTCTTAAATACACCTATGGTCCTTTCTATAGTATTTCTGGCTTTTGCATGTATTTTATTATAGTTTCCTTCGGCGCTTCCTGTTGTAGGTGAACGAAAAGGTGTCATTAACCATGGCTCTAGAGCATATCCAGCATCTCCTGTGGAATAAATAAAATCATTTTAGCAAAAAATTATTCAAACGGTCTATATGTGTATGCACATACCCAAAAGCCAAGTGTTTCGTTCGCCGTTTAGGTATTTATTTTCAAAAAAATTTCGCGCGCTGCTTACGTTCCAAATATGAGCATCGTGGTTGCTCCCAGGATATTGCGCATTCACGTAGCGAATTCTCATTTTATTATCGCATATCTGCAATAAATAACAAATTAGAAAGATATTTGAAATATCAGTTTTTTCAAGACTTACAATCATAGCATTGATGCTATAGTACCCTTTACGATTAAAATACAGGAATTTGTCCTTAGCTGGCGCAACAATTTTAATGTGTGTTCCGTCTACACATAAAATCGCACCAGGAAATCCATATTTTTGATAAAAGTCCATCTTTGCTTGTCTTTTTTCTTCGTTGCTTAAATCAAGATTCACCCACTGAGGACATAGGTGACATTGAAGAGTGTGTAACACGTCTTTTAATACGCCACAAAATGTGGATTGAGCCATGGGAATGTCAAAATCCTTTCCCACTCCATGCTGGTACCCACCCTCCGCAAAAAAACGTAATACGGAAGACAAACGCTGGAGCGAAGAGATGGAGCACGACCTCATTGAGCGTGCATTTCCATCTAGGACACTTAAGACGTACAAAAACGCCGCCTTATTCAAGCGGTAATTTTTAGTAAACCTGTTTCATAAAATAAAGTTAACCTATGAAGTTATGAAGTTATTCCTATACTTACATTGTGTCCTCGACATCGAGCGGATTGCTTGCGTACCTTAATGTTTTTCGTTGAATTTTCATATTCGATCTACTTCTTTCACCTTCCGCCTCCACCAACATTATAGAAAATATTAACGAAGAATCCATAACACTCAAAAGCTCTGTTTTTCCAATATATATTGCAGTCTAATTAAATTTATATACGCTTGTCTTTATTGAAATTTTAATTTATTGCAAAACATGTGATTTCGAAACGTCAAAATTTAAAATTTGCGTATGGCAACACCTTTTTCGAATTCACATGGGTTGCATGATAAGAAATTGCTCCGATTCGGAGCGGACATTTACATTCGGAGATTTGCTACGATGGATTGTGTGATAGGGCAGACTATGTACTGAGGAATAATAAACATTTCCTCTTTTTTGCTACTATTTTGGTGTGCTATAAACAGCACTGTAATCAAAGGGGAGGATCTTATGCCGAAAAGATACACCGCCGATTATATACCACCTTAATCAACAAATTCCCGGAACAACCCCTAGGTAACGGTTTGAGTCAACTGATTTGAATTCTGTTCTTGTCTTTTTGTTAGGTTGCCAAATCTATGATTAACATTCATTGCCAGTTTTTTTAAGCACTGCTTTATCACGAACTAATTGCTTTTATAATAGCCTTAATAGAATCCTAGATCTAGTGTTTATTTCGAATAACATCAACTACACTTTGCCGGAAGGCATTGCTCCCATATCTTTAACCGATAAAGTTCCTCTTTCTCTGGAGTTGGAATTTTATGAATTTTCTGATATATCCGATGAGCCTAACAACAAATTCAACTACAACTCTTGCGACTTCTCAATTTTTAACGAAATTTTGCCGAAAATTCCTTCCATGACAATGAGGTAACATTATTGCTTTCATTTTTTTAAAACTAAGGTTTCTGAGCTGTGTTTGAATCACACTACTATTTATCATAAGAAAGTATATAAGACACCTTGGCATACCAAACGGCTTAGGCATCTAAAGAATCTAAAAAACAAATTTTCCAAACTGTATAAAAGGTTTGGAGACCCAATGCACTACTCAAAATTTCAATGCCATTGAAAAGAATTTAATTGTTTGAACAAGTTTTTACATAGAAATTACATCTTGAATTTCGAAAACAATATTATTTCGGAGCCTTCGATTTTTGGCAATTCATCAAATCAAAAAAGTCTTGCTCAATGGTGCCAAACAATGTTTTTTATAATGGTAAATTTGCAAATTCTGCCATGGAATCTGCCAATTTATTTGCCGACTTTTTTACTCTAATTTTGAACCTGACTTAGACTTCGAATCTAGTTTGCCCTCTAATAGTTTTTCACCTCTTAATTTTGGGACATTGTCCCTGATGTCGTCAAGGGTATTATGAAGCTCAAGCTCACATCGAAAACTGGCTAGGATGGCCTCTCGGTCATTTTGCTGAATAACTGCTTGTGTCTCGCTGAGCCGCTTGCAATTATATTTAATAAATCGTTGCCCTCCTGTATCTCTGTTGACGACTGGAAATTAACTTTCGTTACGCCTATATTTAAGAGTGGAATTAAAAACGATGTTAGCAATGAGAGGCCGATTTCGAAACTCTCGTCTGTCTCAAAACTTTTTGAGATAACTGTGAATGATAAGTTATATTTTGCTGTCAAAGGCCTAATATTTACCAACCAGCATGGTTTCGTTTCAAGTCGCTCCACTGTCACTAATTTGCCTATTTTCAATGATTACCGCATTTCAGCCTTCCAGAACAGATCTCAAGTTGATACAATTTATACAGACTTCTCTTAAGCGTTTGACAAAGTATTGCACCGAATGCTCTTGTCGAAGCTTGCGTCAATGGGTATATACTCCACGTTTTTGTCGGGGATCAAATCATATTTGTCCAACAGGCACTGCGTTGTAGCCGTTGATAATACGACAGCCCGTGCATTTATTGCGTCCTCTGGTGTCCCCAGGGAAGTATCCTAGGACCCCTTCTCTATATTCTCTTTATTAACGATATTGGTTCATGCTTTTCTTTTGCTGAACACTTGTTGTATGCTGATGATCTTAAAATATTTGCGGTGATTAACAGTGTTAGTGACTCTGAAAAGTTGCAAACCGACTTACACAATGTCCGGAACTGGTGCTATTTAAACCGTTTGGCACTAAATATAAGCAAATGCTTCACATAAAATATGCTAAATCAAATAATACGTTGCATACTTCCTATAGTATTGCTGGCTTACCTTTGCAATCCGTTGAAGAAATTAAAGACTTAGGCGTTATTTTCAACTCTAAGCTAAATTTCACTAGCCATGTTAACCATGTCATAAGGCGATCATATGCGATGCTAGCATTTGTACGTCGAAATTGTTCTGCATTTACCAACCCACACACTCTCAAAACATGGTATTGTGCTTTTGTTAGATCAAGATTAGAGTATGCCGCTGTTATTTGGAGACCGTACCAAATAGGTCTCTCTAATCGAATTGAGAGAGTTCAGAAGGTTTTTCTTCGTTTCGCGTTCCGATCTTTAAACTTTTCTGAATCTGTGCCATCGTACGGCCCTCGAAGTTTACTGATTGACTTCAAACCCCGTGATATTCTATAGTGCTCATTTATTATTCGTATCATTTCTGGATCTATTGATTGTCCTTCCCTTTTAAGTAAAATTCAATTTAATATTCCCAATATGAGGCTCTGACAGTACGAAACCCTTAAAATTGGCTTCTCGGGAACCAACTACGGGGCGAATGCTTCGATTCCTAGGGCATGTGCAGATTTAAATATGTTTTTCAATTCTTCTGGTGCTGATTTTACATGGCCGTATGGCATCTTAGTCAACCATCTTAAATCGTTTTTTTCTTAGTAACTACTAAACTATTGTACATTAGCTTAACTTAGTCTGCAAGAATGTATCCATTCAATGAGAAAAATAAATAAATAAAAAAAAACATTACTACCAAAATTTTATAGCCATTGTGTAGTGCAGGCCGCCGATATAGAAAACTGATGAAAACATCAATAAAGTGAAAGCAAAGTTGATCAATAACCGCAACTTAACCATTAGAGTGATGGCAGAGGAATTGGCTGTAGTTAATGATTTGGGTTTGCGCCGTGTGGCTGCATAGTTGTTCTGAAGGAGCTAAATTTCTGTCATTAGGTGTTTCGTGCCCGAGGTTTCTAACCCGTGCTCTTCCAAATGGTAGTCACACACCACCCCATTCGGCCATGGTGATCGGCCTAATACATAAATGTGACAACAAATTATTGAACATTTTTATATAGACTAGTTGCGGTTTCAGCAAGACGGCGTTATTTGACAGACAAGTCCTGCTCCAAACTATCTTTTGACACCAAAATTCGATAATTTTGCAATCATTCGATTTTGGTGACGCTGCAATTTAACATCATGCGACTCTTTTCTTTTGCAGCCTAATGTTGCTCACACTCTCCAACGTCAACGTTCACCCGTGTCAGCTGACACGACCAAACTAATGAGAGCGCCATGTAAATGAATTCTCACCACCGTTCCGGTCCATAGTATCGTAGATCGTTGACGTGGGATTTTAGATTGTTTCCGTAGAATCGTGTCAGCTGATTGCTCTCTCACCACGCACTGTTACCAAACAGTACATTTTGAACTCATTTACAAAATAAACTTAGAAAAATTTTAATTTTTATTAAAATAACTTTAAAAATGTTGAACAATATATTAATTATAGATAAATGAATTATTTGAATTTGTTGGTTTTGGGCTTTGGTTTATTAAACAATGAAAAATTGTAACTGATAACGCAGATGTATTTAAAAGTGTGTATGCAAAATACCAAAGGCAATATTGTGTCGATACAACCAAGCACAAACACGCAGAAACCGATGTTTGCGTAAATATGTAACTAGAAGAACGCAGTTGTTTTCTACGGGATAAGTTTTACTCAATTCTGTGTATCCTAAGGGCCACGGAAAGGGCCACCATACATTGCCGAGTGTGAATAAGTATGAATAAGTATAAACATCGACGTACACCATTTGCTTGCGCTCTTGCAGAAACAGCGGCCGAAAACATCGAAATGGCACTGCAGAGTCCAGTTGCCAGGATAAGTTACAGCGGAATCAGCCTAGCCAGCTTTTTGAATTAAATTATATTCAACAATTAAGGGGAAAGGTTACACTTTCAAATATAGTAACAAGTATTTAAAAAAGGAGTCGATTAGTAGGTATGTTTTTTGTAACACTTAAAATCAAATAAGCAAAAAGCCCATCTTTTGTAGTAGAAAGGATTCGCAAAGAAGTACACCAACCTAAAGTAAGTATCTGCATTTATTTACAAAATAAGCGAACCGTTAACTACACATAGCTTCTAGCTAGAAAATAAATAAACGATAAAGGAAATAATATTCTTACCACAATCAAAAGATATGGGTGTATGTGGACTAAAGAGTAGCATGCATGGATGTATAAGTACTACGTAAAGAGGAGTAAAATAGAATCGCGAAGAAATTTCAATTACTTTTTTAAATAGTTTAGAGTACTCGAGTGCTACTACATACATATATATATAAAATATATTGTATATACAGTTTTGAGCAAAACACAGGCAACTAAAAAGTTCATTCAATGAATTTTATTTTTATTTGCATAATAAAATATTAAATTTGTAACTACTACTCGACTCCTCCATATTCTGCAGTTGCAAGGCCATCTAAACGAGCTCAAGTTGAACAGAAAACCGACTGAAGACGAGCACCACTCTAAGTGTCGAACACCACTCTAAGAGGTTAACGCGGATAACGTGAAAAACAGTTGAAGAAAATATATTACCTGTCCGACAATTGGACGAGATCACAAGATTATCTTTAACAATGCAGCTTGTCAGCAGAAGAATCTGTTAAATAGAAAATTTCACTAAAGTCGAAATTTCAAGTGAAATATCAAAATTAAAAAAAAAGCCCAGACTTTGATCTAATAACCGCTGAATTACTTAAAAAACTACCGAGAAAGAATTACTTGCATCATGAACATATCATCGATTTGCACTATATTCCTTTCCAATGGAAAGTTTCGGAGATAATAATCATACCCAAGCCAGGCAAAAATGAAATAAAAATAAAATATATAAAAAATCGAGTGGCTTCTTACCGTCCAATTGCACCAATACCAGTAATGGGAAAACTTTTCAAAAAAATATTCACTAAAGATTTAAAATATATAATCACAAGCAGGAAACTGAAATCTTCAAACTAGCTAAATCGATTTCCGTAAAAGGCACTCAACAGTCGGCCAATTAACATACATAGAGTAGTTCACACGCATAGAAGACGCGCTAGCTACAACAAAGTCTGTTAGGAAATGTTCTTTGACTTCATTCAAGCCTTCAATAAAGTTTAGTACGAAGGTCTGTTTCAACAACTAAAAACCATATTGCCAATATGGAATCGCACATATTAAATAGATACTTTAAAGTAAAGCGCAAAGCGGCGTACTCAGAGATCAAAGAGGCAGGCAATACGCAAGGCAGTATAATGGGACTGAGACCAGTTCTGTTCCTATTTCGATTGGAATCTGCCTGTACCAGGTACGTGTAAGGTAGTTACGTTTGCTGACGACACGTGCATGTTAGCCGTTGGACCAAACGAACACGAGTCCACCGCAATATGGCAAAATTCCATCAACGATATTGTCCGCTGGACAGAGAAGTAGGGGATACAATTAAATTAGTCGCTGTCAAAATAATTCCATATATACCCGTTAAAATACGCTCAGCAATTGTGTCACATGCCAGTAGCGCCAAATACCTAGGAATGACCCTGGATGCAAAACTCAGGTGAAGCCAATACTTTAAAATTAATACTCTACAACTGAATCTGAAGTTCCAAAAACTTTATGGGCTAATTGGCAAAAACTCAAGCTTGGCAACGCAAAACAAATTTCTTCTTTACAAGCAAGTACTAAAGCCGATTTGAGCATACATCTAAAAGGTTATACTGCCAAAACTAATACTAACATCTTACAATGATTTTAGAACAAGGCAACGCGCCCTGGTACGTAGAGAACGAAGCATAGAGATGAAATTTGTTTCTTAAACTTTTTTACGACTAAACATGAGCCAGGGCTATATGTAAGTTATGAGCCTGCCATACTTAGCATTGGAGCTACCGTAACAAGAAGGCTAAAGAACCAGACCGTTCCTATTTTAAAATTGATTTTTTTAATAAATGAAAATAATTTGTTAGTTCAATTTAAAACTAGGTATAATATTGTGGCACATAAAAAAAAAAAAATTGAGAAAACACTGGTTTTGCTCCACGCTAAATGACGTCAAAAGACGTTTTAAGTTTCCTTGCATCGAACTTTCAGCGACATACCCTAAGTGGATTTATTAAATTATTAAATGCGAAAAATTTAGCCATTGCCTTGGGTTTTGTAACTAATGAAATAATTTTCACTTTAAATAAAAAAGGATACTTAAAATCCATTTATTCATTTATTATATAGTACATGGCTGGAGAGCTTCTCAGAGAATATTGATGCAATTTTGTCGAGCTATGTTGCCGGAAAATAGTTAATACATAAACCACACGACCAATACCCAAACTACAGGGATACCGAGATTATAATAACGATGTGCCGAAAATTACGGAATCGAAAAATGTACATCCCTATTGCGCACCATAGTTTTTCATACCGGCGCTAGCAATTGTGATGTCAGCCGAGCTGCTGCAATTGCCCACTGCCCTGGTGGGGGCGTCGTCGTTTACTGTGCTGAATGTCGAGTCGTCTATCTGCTCTGCCATTTGATGTCCCCTAAGATCATTTGGTAGGCTTGAATGCGAAAGATCGTGATGCGCATTGAAATCCTTTACTTGCAATTGGTTTTAACCTCTGATGAACGCATCGATATCAGGGTGATATCCTGCCGGGCAGCAGGGGACAGAGGGAATATATATATATTAAAAATTTCGAACTCGGCATTGCCTGACCATTCTAAGCTGCTGCCTCTGCTGTCGATTCCTTCATCGATGAGACGATACTGCACTGAATGGTGGACTACGAACGCTAAGCCTCCACCGTTGTCTCGCTCGCGATCCTTTCTGTGCACGTTGTAGTCATCCCTGGTGATCATGCAGTTTTGTCTCTTGTCAAGTTCCGAGGAGCTCTGGTCTGACACACGGAGCACACTGTGCGTGGGACGAAGAGCAGCTGGTTTGGCCCCGAACTGGGATTGGAGCAGGGTTGTGGGTCAGTTGCACCTGTTGACTCCTAACCCTTGAGGTTTGATTAGTGGCGGCAGTTTGACGTGCCGACACATTCGACGATATAGTCGTTGATGCAGGGGCCACCTCATGGCGGCAGCAAAACGTGGTCACATACCTAGTGGACCACTGCCTATGAGTCTTAAGGCCTGATCAGGTCTTAAGATGGTATCACCCGTTGCATTTATTGCACCTAACCTAGGTGGAGTTCGGGTGGAGCCGTTTTTGGCATTTGCAGCAATAGAAAACTTCTGATTCAGGGTTGGGTTCAAGAGAAGTATTTGAAGCAGCCTCAAGACAAGTATTTGAAGCAAACATGCTGCGTAGGATTGGTCCAGAGATAGGGGTGCGGTACGGTGCACTAGACAGGGCAAGTTTACTGGAGCGGCAGCCCGTGGTCGGGAAAAACAAGAGTCATTCCGGTAGCGTAGAATCGGCTGCCATGGGAATGAATCCAATTACGTTCTGGATACTGTAGCAAGTTCAACTCCTACCTATCCAAAATCGACCCCGACATACTAAACATATGTACGGCATGTGAAGACACCCCGCGCGATACTAACAACCTTTTTACATGCCACATCAAACCCACTGATCTAATACCCCTCTCCGTCTGGACCCAACCTGTCGAAACAGCAAATTTCCTGGGCCTACCGTTAGATGAGCTAGACGAAGACGACCGGTGATTACACTATATTGACCGGTCAAAGTTACTGCTACAACAACAACAGCACCCATTGTGATGGTGCGAAATGTAAAACGGAGTATTCGCGTAAAGCTCCTCTTGTTCGAGCCTTAAGTGAATTTATTTGAATCTCGCGTTCAATTCAACTAGATTTTTCGTCATCGAAAATACACTTTTACTTTAATTACCTTATATTCTACTTTTTAGGTATTTAAATAATTTTCGATAGTTATTCTACTTATCGTTGTAATTTGACTGTAAGAAGCTTGTGTTCATAGACTAGCCTACAGAATGACAGTTTCATTGCCGGTTGCAAATGTTTTGCCCTCTACCGTATATTCTATACATACATTTTAGGAGGAAAAATAAAATTAGTTTAAGTACGAGGAATCGCGGAGGTGAATCAAATTAAAACGAAGGAACGCCAGCAGTACCTACAACTGGTTTTGACAGCCTCTACAATGCCAATTTATCTTTAGCTTACACCATAGTAAAGAAAGAAAAAAAGCTAGTCGTAAGAGAAAAAATGTGTACCCACGGTATTGATGGCGTAAGAAATGGCGGCGCAATAGCAAAGAAAGTCTAAAGGATTGTAGCTTCCAGCAGTACCCAATAGATGTAATGGTAAGTTGCTCGAGAATTTCCACAAGCAATTCGAATTCACTTTAATATTAACACAAAAACAAAAACAATTTCAACTAACTGCCGATTACTAAAGGAGTTGACTAGGAGCGAATAGGTATAAGTGCCAGCGACTGTAGTACATGCAGTTACGACCATTATATCTACATGCTTTTAGAGTGAAAATAGGAAAATAACAAAAACTATTACAATAACAATTACAAGAAAAAGGTTGCCACCCAAAGAATGGTAATGGCAGCAACAAGAGGAACACTTAAAATTTCAATTTAATGCAGGGTGATAAAAGCTTTGCGCGAGTTGCTGGTATACATTGAGTTGTACTCGTATATGTATGTATATGCAATTATGTACCTACTTTCGTTGTGTGATTATAGCGCTGCAGACGCCTACTACTTGCGCATACAGTGGCTCAAACGATTGTGCTTATAGCTGATAAACGAGGTAAAAATATTTTTATCAAATTTGAATACTTGAAGCAGGCTCAATACTTATTTGAGGATAAATTTTGCATATGCATTTAGGAGGGTCGCTATTTATATTTCTAAGCTAATAGTGGAAAAAAAAAATAAATGATTTTATTAAAAATAAAATAAATAAATGGTTTTATTAATTTTTCAAAATATTCTCCACGATTATCAATATACTTTTGCATTACTTTGAATCAATTTTCCAAGCCTTTGTCCAGTATCTGATTCAATGTGAACACACCTTACTTACCACACTGATCACTCAAAATCTTATTGATGCTTGTCTTACTAATGCCCCCGGATGTCTCAATCTCACGCCCGCAGCGAATAGTGATCACAGAAAATTTATCCTACCAGTTTTTTGCAGGGCTAAAAATTGGTGCTTCGTCGTCGATTATTGATTTCAGTTCATTCATGAATTCTTCTTGTTGTGGATCCGCATTGAAAATTATAATCTCGGTTTAATTCCATTTTTTATAGAAAATTCGTGTAACTAAGAGCGCTAATATGGCCAACCCATTAGGACGTTCTGAGTGTGCTTCTTATAAAATATGTATGCCAAATATTTCAAAAGAAACGTCAGACAAAACCTGACAACACTAGAAGGGTCCAAGACCAGAAATATGGGTAGCAACCCACGTATAAGTCTTCAAATGCACAATAAATACTTTGTTCAGTCCATTGTCCACAAACTTAAAAATTAATTGATGTATTAAATTCCAATTGCTCATCTTTATCTATCCATCCATTAAAGATGCCAACCTCTCATCTTAATTTTCGGCTTTTGGGCTTTTCGCTTAGCTTAAGTATAATAATGTTCTCATATATGCCGAAAATTTGCGTTGCCAAGAAAGAGTGTTGATGCTTAGACTTCTGTTTGTACTCATCAGAAGGGCATCGCATAACAAAGACATATTATTCGCGATCGATTTGCAAAATGGTAGGCAGTAGCACAGGAAGTGCTGCAGAGAGCCCTTAACATTTTCTTTGCTGCAAGCTAGGCATGTTTCATTCTGTCAATAAGCCAGACATATTCCTATTGCATGAGATTATACAAAAGAGTGCCTTGTTATTAGGTTAATCACCAGTCCCCAATTTACTCTTGGAGACATTTAAGCGATTGTCACCACTTCAGTTTTAACAATGAAACCGAAGTCCGTTCCTACAACAGTCTTATTGGCATTACAATTGGCGCTTACACCCTTTATGGGTATTTGGTCGAGTTCTGTCCAAATTATTCGTCTTGATGTTATCCTACAAATGGAGTAACTGACAGCTTTAAGCCCATTCCGAACGGCAGATGGTTTTTATGAGAATGCCTGCTAACGGGCGGCCACAATTAGAAGAAACCTTTTCAGACATTTACTGTTTCATTCCTAAGGTGAGTTTTGAATTCGAAGCAACCAAATGTTAGTCACGCACAAACTCATGCGGATTCGACGGTCGCCTTCATTCGGCTTACTTATGGCCCTTTACTACATTTGGTCTAAGAAAAAAACAAAGTTTGAGCTGCCGTTTCTCCTAGTCCACACGTCCTAGTCCACACGTCGCGATGAGTTCTATATAACTATGTACAAGGTACAATATGCATACTAGTTCTGCCCTGGAAGTAGTGCATCGTGCTTCACTTATATATACACGTACATTTTTTTCTGGAATGTGATCCGTGAGAGTTTCCTCACTGCCAGCATAGCAGTATGCACGACTTGTAACCTCACAGCTACAACTACCTCCTCACAGGACTTTTACCTCACGGAAACTGAAAGACTTCAAGTTATTGTTAACGACTACGAAACTCTGCGCATCTTAGCCCATTATGAATGTGTGTTACATGCATGCAGATTATCTTCCACTTATGAGCTGGTTTCAGCAAAATATCTACGATATTTTCTTTTTTTAGAATTTTGAAGGTTTCGGGAGCATAACGTGAGCATTGAATAAGACGCGGTCAATATCTTTTTCCCTCTCCGTGCAGATTCAGCTATTTGGTGAGCTGTCATAACCAAATCTATGAAAGTATTTTCTAAATACCTAATGCCCTAAAACGAATCGGGTTTGGTGGTAATTTACCCCCCATGTTTCCTTTCTAGCAACGTTCTGAGGATAGATATTAACTCATACGTCCATCTACCCTTGGGTGTCCTGTTTCACCGATCCTGCCAGTAGGCGATCGAACGACGCCTCTCCTCTGCTGCAATTCCTTTACTCCTTGCTCTACCGTTTTGTGCGGATAGCCTTATATATACTGGCTTCATTTCTTTTGCCAGGATGACTATCGGGCAATGACGAAGAATGCGTCATCGAAAATTGTCCGCAAACCGTAGGTAGTTCGAAAAGTGCTTAGCCGATAGACGGCTAATAGTTTTTTTGCAAAGCTATTAATATTCACTGCATCAGCCCGGATCCGTGCCGTGCACAAAAGGGCAGAGCTGACAACCCTAATATATAATACTCTTTGGCCACGCTATGGACGGGGCTTCGTTTGTTTGGCGTTACTCGTGCCAGAGTCCGCCGCTTTTTCGGAGCAAATTTTGGGTGCGTTTTAAATTTTAATCGACTATCAATCTTAACCCCTAAGTATATAAGAGTGGTTAATTACAATTCCAGCTCCATAAATTCTACTGACTTCCTGCTACTTATTCGAACCACATCAGTTTTATGCCCTACTAAATCCAAGTTCATGAACGTCAACCATTCCTTGATTTGCCTACTGATTCGCTGGCGATATTCTTAATATCTGGGATGTGTTTTGCCACTATAACCACTGCGATATCATTCGCGAATCCAATGACTTTGTATCTAGGAGGCATTTCCAGTCTAAGACCACCGCTATACATAAGATTCCATAATAGTACGCCTAAAACTGTCAGTCTCTATCTCTTCGTCAAACGCATCCGACAATACTAACATAATATAGAGCATCATAGGCTTTATGACAATGAGTGACCAGAAGGCACGGTGACGTAGATTGCTATTTAACCCAAATATTGAGCGGCCACGGATGATTCTTGGAGTGCCTCCATCGTTTTCACATGGAGGGCACTTCGTTCTGTCCAAGCTGCAACAATGCAATAGAAAGCGCGGAACACGTGTTCTTTTACTGCTATCATTTCAACGAAGAGCGCCGAACGCTTGAGTTAGTCTTGGGCGAACAGCTGAGCCCAGATAGCTTAATCAATAACATGTGTGCATCACATGACTATTGTAACGCAGTTAAAAGTTTTGCAAATAGGATAATGCCGCACCTGCAACGCGCGGAGTGGCAGCGCAAAACGCAGAGAAAAACAAATCAGCCCTCGATAGGAGGTGGACTGTCTACGAACTGGCAACAAATAACAGACGGTCGAGTCAAGTGCTCACAAAGTCGGTATAATATTACCGCAACATCTTCTTTGCTGCAGATGCAAAAGAAACCTCGATAGCGTATAACATACATACGCCCATGTGAGATGAACCTGAGAGCATGCCATATACCACTGGTATGACGGCTCTGAGACATTAGAAGACGAGCTTATAGCATTAAGCTGGCTACAAATATGGTGGACCCAGACGTGGGTGAATAGTATTGGTCCATTTAATGGACACCGTTCTGGGCCTTCCCGAAGTAATGCAAGGTAGTTCCGGGAAGGGAGTCTCCCCAAAAGAGGAGGAGGGATTGTTTTTGTGGCTATTTGTGGCATTGTAAACCTGCCTCACCCACCACAAAAACAAAAAAACATGTGGGTCCAATGTGAGAGTCCGATGACAAAATACGATATTTTATCAAAAGTTTTCCGGCCCGCATTTTAAGCGTTGCAGATTTTCCTTATCCTTTTATCTGCATTCAATCTCTGTATCAGCTTATTGTATAGAATGGCATCCAGCTATTTTAGCGATGATTTTAGGGGAGATAAACTTAGAATGTGGTACTTTCTTATGTACTATTCATATAATTCTGAACTTGCTCCTCATATGACCGCGCTGTTTAGTTGATACTCTTATGAGGTTGAGGCTAATATATGAGACTAGTTTCCTTTCAAAAGCTTTTATATGAACAAAACGAGACTTACATAGTTTCGGTTTGTATACCACTTTTGTCTCTCTGGTTAAAGACCCTGCGCGCCAGGGCTTTTCAACAAGTCGAACAAACTTAAAGCTCGTTTCAAGATTGTCATTGTTATTAGGTCTCTAATATCCACATTTGACATACCGCTTATTCGGACCGAGACATCTAGAATGTCAGTACAGCCAAGAAAGCAAACATTTATCAGGGCTACGAGTATTTCTTGCCTGCCCTTAGCCTATGCCTCTCTTTCAAATCAGTTCATTCCTCACGAGTTTATTAAAACGTTTAGTTCTGTGACTTCTGTTACTTCAGTCACGAATATCTTTCGATTTCCATAATTTCTTTTTTGCTTTAAGTTATTAGGGCTTTGTACTCTTTGCGATTGGTGTACATACTTTTGGCACTTCCTCGCTAGTGGTGAACCTCTCTCTCAATCGATTATACTACATAAACACCAACCTAGACTTTGTGGGGCGTGAATAAATGCGTGCGGGAGTCTCATTATAAAGCAGATATTTCTTTTTACTTATTACTGGCATAACATTTTCTTTAAAGTAAACCTTGAATAGGGTTAAACTTTTAATAGAGTTTACTTCATTTGACAAATTTTTTTCTTTTCTATATCTCAAAATATTCTTGAAACGTTCTACAAATATTTCTTCGCTCGTCAGCTTCATAGACATATGCTTCAGTCACTGTGCATACTTTTACGAGGACTTGCCTGATTGTGGCAAATCTCACGTGGCGCTATGTCTACATTCCTTTAGCTCTTCTATTTCCCTCACGAATGCCTCTCATGTACGACTATGCACTGACATGGTTGTCATGTGGCTACCACAGCCGGGTCTTGATATTATTATTATTGTTTCTACATTCCTATTTTTGCAGCTGTGCTGTATTCGTGCGGTTCTCATTGCTTGCCACAACTGTCGCTGACAATTGCAGCTGTGCTAACATTTGCGCCTCTTTCTCAGCTGTTATATCGATGTTGTGGGAGTGATGGTAGTAGAAATCAACTAACGAACGCAAGTACAAATTCACCCCCAATATTTAAATGGCAGCAGCCAGCGAAATATTTCATAGTTGCTGGATAAGGTGACCCCAGCTGCTACGGGTGCAATTGGCACTGCGGTGGATGATGATGTATATGACGTCATTAGTTATTACTGAGTAAACAGTAAAACATTAAATGTTAAAGTGCCATTTTGTAAATCAAGAGGTGTGCAATGTATCCAGAAATGATATTTTAGAAAGTTATGCGGTTCTATTTTAACGATTATATTTGACGGTTAGTCAATAGTCTAGCAAGAGCGTTAGGTTTCTTAATTGTAACTTCATTAGAAGCTTCCAATTTATTAAGAAAATATAAATTCTACAATCAGCTATAATTTGTATTCCTATCGTCAAGATAGCCAGCCGCCGTAGCTAAAAGGGCTGGTACGTGACTACTATTCGGAAGACGTAGGCTCAAATCAGCGTGAAACACCAAGAAGAAAACGTTTTTTCTAATAGCGGTCGCTCCGCGGCAGGCAATGGCAAATCTCTGAATGTATTTCTATTTCATAATCATAAAAAATATCGGCCATTCAGAGCTCGGCCAAAACACTCAAAAAAGGTGTAAGCGCCAATTATATATATATATATCTCGAGGAGATGATTAAGTAAGCATCAGCAGAAAACAGCTTTGAATATCATACAACAAAAACATTTGCATACAAAATAAAAACATGAACTCAAATTAAAAATGTGTAAGCTACTCCTATACTCAGCTTCTAAATATAATATCTACTTTTGATTCTATAAATAGCTTTCATGTTTACGCCAACCTCTTTCTTGTAAATGATGTTATTTTGTTAGGCTAATGTGGATGATGTGAAATTGGCAAGATATTTGACGCTTCTTCTGTATGTTGGCTCTGCGATGCCGCTCCGTTAGGCTGAGCAAATCAGTACTCCTTGTAATGCTATTTATATCAATGTAATTCGAAGAAGCCGGTAGCCAAGCAGGCAAGTTATCTAGTTAGTAGATAGTTGTTAAGTAACGACGATACTAACAGGATGATAGAAACGTATGCAAGAATCCAGCGAAAAAGCTGTGTATAAAAAAAACCATCTGCCGTGCGGAGGCGCCATAAAAGTAAAGGACACTCAATTTGTGGAAAAACATCAAGACGTACTCCAGAAACAGGAGGAGGAGTTCGGCCAAACTCACACTCTATAAGTAGGGTGTAAGAGCCAATTAGATGCATAGATATGTATGTACTTATACATCCAGTGCATAAAGAAACACGTATGTAGATTAGACCACAAGTTGTATTCAGCCAGCCTTTGAAAGCTCATATGGTGAGTGTGAAATGACAAGTTCAAGGGGGTTTTAGTTAAGCCACTTTAGTTTACTGGACCTATTCAACACAATGGAGGATATTTGGAGGCCTTTTAAGACATTTCCTTTTCCTTTTTTTATTGTTTTATTTTTTTTATATTATATATATTTTTTTTATTTTATTTTTTTTTTTTTAATTTTTTTTAGTTTTATTTATTTATTTTTTTTTTTGTTTTACTTTTGTTTTTTTCACTAGTATGCAAAAAATAAATTTGTATTATTCGGTTGGATTAATCTATTAAATTTGGAATTAATTAAACTAAATTTAAGAAAAAAAACTATTGTAAATTTAATTTAAATTCGAAATCTAATGAAATGATAACTACATATATATAATATAGAATATTGTAAAATACCAGCAATATTTTACAAGTGAATTGAATTATTTAAGTAATTGAATTTAAATTAATAAATTTGGTTTTATTGTAGAGGAAGTCTAAAAATCTGCACTGGTTTTCTTATCATGAATTCTTCTCTCGCTCTAAAAGAACAGCATTGCTTTACAACTAACTATCGACAGATAAAACAAGATAAGGAATAGAAAATGGGTAATTTGCCCTTCAAATCACATGCCTAGCAGCCAACAACACCGAGAGCTGCAGACTCCCTCATGGTTTGAAATGTTCAGGAAATCGAATGTCTTTGGTAGAAACATTCCTAATAAACATTTGTTCTTAAACATATTAATGTAAAAGGGCGCAGAAGCTTCTGGGGAATGTCTCACATAGGTGCATTTAGTAGGTATTCCTATGTTACGTATACGACGTGGCATCCCATGAAAATCTCTAAAGGCTGAACACATGCACTTGAATACGCACATAAAGCGGAAGTAAATTTTCGGGTTATAACTTACAATTTCGGGATCCCGAGACTATCCCGAAATTAAGAGGTTTTTAATTTTGTAAAAACTTGTTAAAAAATTTGACACAGTCGTTCGGAAAGTAATTTCGTTTTTACCCGACAGAGGATTTAATTGTATTTTTTCACAGCTAACTTCTCACTTAAGTCACATTGTCATTATATGTTTTGACAGCTGATATAGCAAGGCTTGTGTGTGAATAAGTTCAATTGATTTTACGCAGTAGTTTTTGGTCGGTGCCCTTTTAAATTTGGAGAGCAATAAGCAGCATTTTCGTCATATTTTACTTTTTTACTATAGAAAATGTAAAAATGCTGTTCAAGCCAGAAAGAAGTTAACAAATTTGTATGGAGAAGATGTCTTGACAATACGCTAGTACCAAAACGGGTTTGCAAAAATTTCGATTCGGCAATTTTGATGTTGAAGATGCACCACGTTCTGGAAGTCCGGTTGAAGCTGATAAAGACGCGATAAAGGCATTAGTTGATGCAAACCGGCGAATAACAGCACGTGAGATCGGTGAGAAGTTAAATTTATCGAACTCAACTGTTTATGACCACCTGAAAGGCCTGGGTTTAATCTCGAAGCTCGAACGAAATCACTTTCCGAACAACAACATATAAATAAATGGGGTTATAGGAAAGAATGAACAATATTAGCAATTGATGTATTTATTAAGACAATAAATATGTCTTATTTATGCATAAGACACATACAATTCTGCAGCCTTAACTCTTCAATATTTTATGGTACAAAAAAGTTTTGTATCACAAGCAAAAATGAATTTGCTATAGCAACCGCTGCCCTTTAAAGCTTTTAACTAAAATTGCAACAGTGTTATTTAACAGAAACCTTTGCTGCTTGAAATTAAGCTACAATATAAATGAAAAATTTTGTTTTTTGTTTTTGGTCTCTTATGAGAAGAAGTATTTTCGGAGGTTTGCCGTTGCTTACCGAGGAGCGATGGCTATTAGAAAAATTTTAGATCGGGTTAAGTATAGATTTAGATTTAGATTTTAGATCGGGTCAAGTATGAGCAATTTTGAAATAGAAATGATTTATTTAATAAAATTTCGTGGAGATATTAGAGAGTGACTCCTGAACAACCTTTAACTACCCAATGCTCTGGAAGCAATAGTTATGAAATTTTTAACGTTCAAAATACCTTCAGCAATTTCAGTATATTTTGCCACATTAAATTATATTTTCTTCTAAACTTTACATCAATTTCTAAAATATTCAGTCTCACGCGTGTTTTACTTGTTTCTACGCTACGTTTCAAATAATTTGATTAAAAACGAAGTGCAAATGCGGTTATGAATAGCATCAATTTTCAAATTTAAACGCGAATAACTATTCGATGGAATTGGCAGTGTTTTGTTGCTACATTCCTGCAAATGAAAATAAAAATATGAACAAAAATGAAATAGTTCAGTCCAGTGTTGATTGGAATGCGGATTATCGTGCCTGGTTGCTACACACATGGCGTTTTAATATTTGGTTCCAACGTGGAAAGGAGTTATTCGCCATACACAGTAGCTGAAGTTGGACTCATGATGATTTTTTTCTTGAAACGCGGTCACAGGCAGCGGGGGGCTGCAGTTGACAGACTCTCTGCAACCTTTTTTTGAAGCGTGTGGCATTATACTAAATATTTTCCAAAACCTTTTATATCATGGTTTTACGCCCGGGGTTACGAACCGCATTTGTTTGCATTAAAAAGACAACTTAAAACCTAACCTAACCCATTGAAAGTGTTGTCCTCCACGTCTGGTCGAAATTTATTGCATATGAAGCAAACAGATGAGAAGCATTGTTCTGCTTCAGTAGGTTTTGATAGTAATTGAAATGCTTTCTGCAGTTAATACTCTCAATCCGGTTATGTGAAAATGCATCAAAATATCACCTTTCAATTAAAGAAATGAAGTTTGTGAGCTGATGGTTAAAACCCTCTAAAATTTATCCTTCAGACTAGCTGCTGCCGGGAATTTTTGGCCGTTGTTTTTTGGCATTCTAAAAACTCCCAACTCCGCCAAATATAAATTCAGCTGTTAACAAAAAAAAATATGGTAAATAAAACTTTTCTTTTTTCGAAAAGGTCGATTTTTGCGTTGGTGATTTTATTAACTATTTATATTAATATATAATTGACGCTTACACCATTTTAGGGTATTTAGCCGAGCGCCTTCTCCTATTTGTGGCATGCGTCTTGTTGTTGCTCCACAAATGGAGGGATCTACAGTTTCAAGCCGACTCCGGAAGGCAGATGTTTTTTATGACGAGCTCTTTCATGGCAGAAATACACTCAGAGGTTTGCCATTGCCTGCCGAGAGATGACCGCAATTAGAAAAAAACTTTTTCTTCATTTTGGTTTTCACCGAGATTCGAAACTACTGCCTATATCTGAGTTCAAAAAAAGATTATACTCAACAGCCCCGGCATTTCAATTGACTAGTCCAGGAATTTTCGGAATTTTCAAAAATGCGGATACCTCGCACATATCTTCCACATCATCACTAACGCCTGTTTGTGTTACTCGATTAATTTTGCAAAAGAAATCACATAAGTACATACATACACACAAATCTCCTTCCACGTAATGCGTCTTATGCACAATTTTTTCTAATCGAATTCCCGCTTGGCGTTGAGTCATTGAATTTTATCTTGGCCGTCTTTTTCAACCACTTGACTAGTCCCACAGTTCAGAGTGAGGCGATGCCCCTCTGAAAGTTTATTGATGTGGAATTAAATTTCAGGTTATTATACTTGTGCAGGCAGTGCAATAAATCCAGGTATTAACGAGCAGTGTCGTCAAGTGTTGTCGCCACCATTACCCTTCCAAGCTGCTAGTCTCATCCGTTCTCAACTACTCGCTGCTTGTGAATTATTTACTATTTTTACTACGCAATTGTAACTCTAAAGTGCTTCCTACAGCAGACGATAAATGTGTGCCAATGGTTTTTACTGTTGACTGCTTTCGCAGTATCGCATTTCGATAGAAATGTGTAATTTATGAACTACTAAATCATAGTATCGTACTAAGACGACGACCGGCAGTAAATGAAGAAAAGAAATTTCCCCTGATTTTAGTAAGGAAATATTGAAAAAATAATTAACTTAAACAGCCTATTATTAACATCAATTTAAACTTTTATTTGCAGTAATCACACAACTGACATGGAAGCCACCTCACACAGCCACTGGTTGCATTCCCTGTTGGCATTTAGAAAAGCATTTGCTTGTCGATCTTAAAGAAGAAACGTCACTTCTTAACGTTAACTGAAAGATAATACATATTTTAGAAAAACAAATAACAGTACTATCGCGTACTCAAATTATTGTCATGTTGAGTGAAGAAAATTTAAAAATAACGAAAAATTTACTGAATATTGTTACTATCTACTAGTATTAGACCTTCGTAGCCACTTGGCAGCACCCGGACTCCCTGTAAGAATGAAATACCTAAGGTTTGTTCTAATAGCGATTGAGCCTCGGCAGGCTATGGTAAATCTCCGAATGCATTTATGACATGAACAGACTGAAAAAAGTGAAGAAACTTCAAGTGCAAAACATTCACGATTGGAAGTGAGTTTAAGAAGCATAAAATTTTCCAAAATGGGCTCAAATGGAAATGCACAAATAAAAGTTCCCGCAACAATTTATGCTTCTTCATTTGGGTTGCATAATTTCCATAAAAGATGTTAACAAATTATTCACTTTTTTAACGTAAACGTTAAAATAAAAAAGCATTTTTATGTCACGCTTCTGTATCTGCCAGACGAAGAATGAAGTTACTTTTGGTAGCGTCGTAAGACGAAACGCTTCCCGAACAGCGACAGTAAGAAGATGAGAAAGCGATAACTTTCGCGCTGAAATTCCATGCGCGATAAAAACTGCTGGCTGGCTCGGAATCTTCTGACGGATATATGGGCTTGTAGTTATTTGCTTATGCATATTTTGCTCTTAACACAGCTGAGGACGATTTTTCAGTAGAACTAGGGCTTTTTTTCAAATCTTTTTAAAGCTCAATCGATGGAATTTTGTACGCTCCAAATCATCACATGGCTGCACTACTTGAGTTAGATTGATCTTGTAAGGATGTAGATCAAGATCTTTATCGGCAATCACCTTGACTAGCTCATTCTCATAAGCATCGATGTAGTCCAGTTTTGTAGCATCAAGAAAATTTGGCGCATGCCTAACAAACGGTAGAAATTTCAATTCATGCATTATGGACCGAAAACGCCGCTTAAAAATCTTACGTGTGGGTTCTAGTGTTAGTTTTTTGGAACTTAACACCTTTCCAGGTCACTTCTGGTCGATCGGCAGGCTCTATAGGGTGGCGCAAAATTAATCACCCTATCGGAAGATGTTCTAATTTTTACAAATAAATGTAAATTAGACAGCTGCAGTATACAAAAATATGAGTACTAAAGAACTAATCGCCACAAGAGCATGGAAAAATTGTGTCGATTTTTTTACCATTTTTTTTTTCGATGGGGTGGATTGGCGCAGCCTGAATATCGATGTCGATTTCCTAATTGTTTAGTTCGAACTGGGCAAAAATTTGAACAGACTGGAACCTCATGAGACCTTGCAAAACGCGACAACCACTAAACTCGTCGTTGAGTCGTAAATATCGTGACTATGGCTGGCGATGTCGCTGAGAACGAAGAAATATCAACCAGATGACGAGTCACGCAATTAGGTATCATCAGACCACACTTATCATCTTCTCCACTTAACAGAAAAAATTGTGAGTCCCGAATAAAGATTTCTCTCACTAAAAATCATTTTTGTCAGCAAAAATCACTTTTATTTAGCAAAAAAGTTAATCAAAAACTAAACTGGACGATTAATTTTGTATTGGGTAAGTTGTTGGCAGCAGAGACCCAAATTGAGTATTGGTTCTGATGGAATCAGCGCATCATCATGAGTCAGTGTTACAATCCGAGGTGGTTTCCAGGTTTCTCTATCATTTGCTAGTGACCGGCAGTTTCACACTCCAATTGTTTTCAGATCATCCTGGACGCAGGCTAGGCATCTTTTGCGAAATCCGCCGTAGCCGAATTTGTTGGTGCGTGACTACCATTCGTAATTCGGAGAGAACGCAGGTTCGAATCTCCGTGAAACACAAAAATTAAGAAAAAGTTTTTTCTAATAGCGGTAGCCCCTAGGCAGGCAATGGCAACCCTCCGAGTGTATTTATGCCATGAAAAGGCTCCTCGTAAAAAATATCTGCCGTTCGGAGTCGGCTTAAAACTGTAGATCCCTCCATTTGTGGAACAATATCAAGACGCACGTCACAAATAGGAGGAGGATATCGGCCAAACACCCAAAAATACAAGCCTGTAAGCGCCAATTACGTATGTATGTGTGTATATATGTTCACAGTGGTTTTTTGGGCGCGAGTGCTTCCCATTCTTAAGACATGTCTCAGTCATCTTAGCTTCTGCGATTTAATGGACATGATATAAATATCTTCTCCGTTCACTAGACTGAGCAGTTCCGAGTTGCTTCGCAGCAGAAACTCTGCTCTCTAATTTCGCTTCGAGCCGAAGATTTTGCATTCGAAGACTTTTAGTAACTCGTCTACTAAATTCGTTATGCACCCTACTAATGGCTCCGAACTTGTGTCTAAAGCAAATAATATGCTGGACTATTGTTCTGTATATCAGCATATTATTTGCTTTAGACACAAGTTTCGATTTAAACAGGTTCATGTGAGTATAACAGGCTTTGTTCGCTACGTGTAGACGCTCTTGAGTTAGTTCTATTGGGCGGTAGCAGGTCATGATGGACTATTATTTTCCACTACCACCGAACACACAGTTCAACTCTTTTGACCCTAAATCCTTAATTGGTGGCAGTTTGGGTGCGATTAGAGTACGATTTTTTCAACTGCTATTACCATTTTCCTCACCAACATGATCGAAACACTTCTTTTCCGTGATTTGATCGACATTCCTCATCTTCCCAAATGAAGTGCCATAATTGGATCGTTGGAACCACCGCTTTGCTTTGCGCTCGATACTTTATCGGGTTCATAAACAAACAGTTTTTGTCTTCTTGCTTCACCTTCTCAACTTGGCTTTAGTGGTATTGAAGAATATATCCAATTTTCTCTTTCTTTTACCTTATTTTGGAATATTATAATACACCCAACAAAAATTTTCAAGAACTCTTTTGAAGCGTAATTTAGTACAAGACCAACAATCAATTAAATAAGATTAACTGTTGACTCAGCGATCAGAAAACCTCAATCCTTAATAAACCTACAGTAGAAAAATTAAGTTGTTTTTTCCTTAAAGTGCCGTCTCGATACAATTACTGCTGGCGAAAAAAGTTGTCTCAAAGCCAATTTGCCGCTATTTTAATACTTTAGCGAGTTTTTGCGATTAAAAGTTGCTCACTCACTTACTCATCACATTTAAGACAACTTCAAAGAGCTTTTGCATTTTCTAAAAGTTGCAACGCTTCACCTTTTTGGCGGCGAATCTTTTCTGTATAGCTTAATGAAACCGCAAACCGAGCTGAGATAAAGTTTCAGTCTAAGCGCATTTAAAGGCATTGAGAATTACTTTCAAAAGTGCGAGACGCTCAATTTTCGAGTGAACTCTCACTAAATTCAACAAATTTGTGGCCGTGCGAGAGTTTACGTCCCTTTAGCGTTTTGTTTGGTTGTTTGTTTTTTTTTTTTTCATCCCGTACTCCAACTCTACTATGGTTATTTATAAACTTTTTCCAATTTACAATGGCCAGACTTTATGTACTTGTAGGTGTGCAGTGGGTGGTCTGCTTAAAACCACCTTTTTTTTGTCGGAAAATATTTGCAATTGAAACGTTGGTTTGCGTGATAAAAATAAAAGAAAAATTGAGGAAGATTTGACCAAAAGCGCAAGCATAATGCGCCAAATACCAAAGTAATTGAAGGGAACCAAGCAAACTACAAACAATTTTTATAGAAATCAAAAATTAAAAAATCTTTGAAGTTGTTTTTATAAACAAATAATGGCGGCAGTGAAAAAGTACATAAATAATAAAAAACAATGCAAAATACTTGGGCATTTAAGTTAAAATGAAAATATTGCTTTTATTATTACTTTAGTTAGAAAGTTTTTGTATTATGCAATTTGAAGTCTTTATTTTATTTTGCATTTTGTTGTTGTTTACTGTTTGCTGTTAACCCAGCCACCATCGCAAAAGCGTTCGTTGAACCCGAAAAGTGAAGCGACGGAGGTTTTAGCATTTGTGGCCGCTCAACTTTTGCAAAACCTCATTACTATAAAGTTGTTGTTGCTGCTTTCGCAGAAAATTTGCTAATGAATTTCGAACTACTATATTCTGCATTCGCTCAACCTAAGCGGCTTATTTTCACCGCATACAGGGTGAACAAAACAAAATTAAAGATGGAGGCTTAGGTATCGTCATAAAAATACAAATGCGAGAGTTCGCTGTAGCTTTTTTGTATAAATATATATGTATATAGCCTATCTGCATATATATGAGTGTACTTAAAGGCAAAAGAGAAAGTTTGGCGGGTTCAAACAGTCACGAAATAGATTAGATACATTTTTATATTCCAGCCACCAAGCAGCACCTAGGAAATATTTTGACTCGGTGATATAAAACTCGGAAGTATACAGTGTGCTAAAATTGATTAGCTACATTGATATATGTCAATGGGGTGGTGCGGAGGCTATGAACAGATCACTTTTGAAAATTTGAGGCGCCTATAGAAAATAGTTTAAACTCACTAGGGCTGCGCAATCACGTTCAGCTTATACCAGGGTCCAGGTTACCAGATCACTGCAGTGTGTTCCAGGCAGAGGTAGCCGCAATCAACGAGGCAGCTGATTGGCTGCTCACTTGCGTACCAACAATCAAGAAAGCAAATATTTACTCCGACAGCCAAGCGACAATAAGGACCCTCGGGTCAGTGACGGTTCATTCGAAACTGGTCAGGGAATGCCTGGCCTAACTCTCGACTGCGTCCGAATTCGTTGACATAAGCCTCATCTGGGTTCCTGGTCACAGCAACATAGCGGGAAACTGCAAGGCGAATGAGCTGGGACATGTGAGGTGATTTCCCCGCGAAAGGAGGCAATTGGGATCTCCCTGACTACCTGCGGTTTGCTCCTGGAAAGATGGGCTTCGCGCCAACTTAGCGAGCGTTGGGCAAGTACACAAAAATGTAAGGTCGTGAAACCCTTCTCGCCACGTGTGGATCGGGGACGCTCGGGCGAGCTTCTGAGGTTGACAAAACATCAGGTCTCGAATCTCGTGGGTTTTATCACAGGTTACTATGCCCGAGGAATGCATGCTGTGAGACTTGGAATTACCTCGAGTCCTTTTTGCGCTGGATGTATGGAGGATGAGGTGGATTCATCTCAGCACCTTCTCCTTAGTTGCCCTGCTCTGGCGGGGTTAAGATCCAGACATCGTGGCTCTTACTTCTTTTCCACGCCTGCTGATATCGCATGGCGCTGACATTAAACCGCACTAAGCGGTTGACGCACACGCAACACAGTCACCGTTCATAACCCACACACTCTAAACCCATCCTCCTAACCAACCCACCACCACTCCCTGCCCTCTCTCTTCATCCCATCGGTTTTTAGGTGATTTCATCGTTTATCTTCGTCCAAGTGTGCTCATTCCAACCTTTCAGTACTACGTGTGATGAGCAGTAATTCGATATTTTGTGTGAAAAACTCATCTCGCCCAAAAGATGGAATTAACTGATTAAAATTTTCGTGCTATGATTTATTACGATTTTCAACGTGGTTTATGAAAACAAAAAACTTATTGCGACTTTTGGCGTTAGAACCCCACACTTGGCCACTTGGCCGTCGATCCTTACAGGAGGAATTTCTTGAAGGCCGTCCAATAACGATTGTTGTGCTAAAAACAATCGATGTAAAGCAACACCAGAACTAGCGCACTCGTACATTGAATTTCGCATGAACTTTTAGTCGCAAAGAAAATGTGTGCTCGTTGGATACCGCATAACTTGACAATTGCCCCAAAGAGGACTCGTGGCGATTGGTGTAAAGAAGTGTTGAAGAAATTCAGCCGCGTTGGTTCAAAGTACGTCTATGACATCGCGACAGGTGAAGAATCTTGGCTATATATATGAGCCGGGATCCAAATACCTATCGATAGTATGGGTGCTCCAAGGAGAATTTAATCCAACAATAGTTGTTTGCGAAAGAAACGCAAATGGTCATCTGTTTTGTCGAAAAGTCCGGTCATGCCACAACTGTAACACTGGAGAACTTTAAAACAGTTAATTTTGTGTGGTGCACAGCTAAGTGTAAAAGTTTCCCCAGAATTACGGAAAAGATGCATCACCCGTTATTAAGACAATGCCAGCCCTCATGTATAGACTCACACAAGAGAGTGTTGAGCACCCAAAAGAAAGAGTTAAAGAGTCATCCTCCTTACAGCCTTACACCCTGATATGGCAGCTACTAATTTGATTTTTTTGTTCTCGAGCATCAAAAATATAATGCGAGAGCAACGTTTTTCAAGGCATGAAGAAGCTATTGAAGCCATTAAACAGCTCTACTGGAGTTATCCATTTCTGAGTGACAAAAGTGCTTTGAAAAATGGTTCAAGCGAAACCATTGACTTGCAAGGAGAATATTTTGAAGAACAAGAAAGCCATTTTCATTGTTATTTTACTAGGTTTTCATTATTAAGCAAAATACAAAAGGCAACTCAAAGAGTTTAGAGGTGAAGACCAAAGGCTACGTCTCTGAAGCTGGCTGAGCACTGTAGAACTGCACCAAAGCAAAGTCTTTACGAGGAGGATGCATCCTTAAATATTATATTTCAGCATATCATGGACATCTCTAGTGACAAAACCAGAAAGCTCGCAGGCTTTTTTAGAAGTCACTTTAGACTATAAATTATCTGCAAGCATCATTCTTAGAGACCCTTGAGAT
Organism: Anastrepha obliqua; assembly: GCF_027943255.1. Lineage (NCBI taxonomy): Eukaryota > Metazoa > Arthropoda > Insecta > Diptera > Tephritidae > Anastrepha > Anastrepha obliqua. The sequence continues at coordinate 79,824,604 of NC_072894.1, forward strand.
ATTGACACACTTGCTTCTCGAATGTGGTGTGGCCAGAAGATGGGCGTACATAGGTTCAGCTATACCTGGTATCGTCTTGGAGTTATTGAATCTGAATTAGGCATTGTGAAGCCTAGAAACACCATAGATCGTATAGTCGATATGTATAAATCTGTGTTGAAAGGAAACTATTGTATAATCTCTGTATCACTACAATCTCTGTCACAATCTTCTTAAGAACCATTCCGTACACTAAGTAGAATGTCTATTTATGCTACGTCTACGCGAAGTTTCACCTTCGAGCCACATAAATAAGTTATGCAGCCTGACGCCATTTTATTCAAAAATCGTTTTTAGTCTATTGTTTTTTAGCCGTAGCTAGAAAACGTAGAACGCAGAATTCTCCACGCCGGTGGCGTACTACTCCTTGCTCTGTTTTTGTATTGCTTTTCATCTGTTTAAAATCAATACAAATAGATGGATAGATGGATAAACGAGGTGCCAGCCCTTGATCGGGAAAAACCCCCATTGCGGTACGTATAACCGCCTGCCATGGGAATATGAAGAACATTATGGCAAAGTGTGATTGGATGAATAAGCAAATGGGAATAATAATTTCACTTAGTTCATAGACAAGCGAAGAGCAACATCTCACACAACATCAGACGTCAACTAAGATAATGAAACATATAATAGGACTATGAATAAGTTCGTGCGGTTTTACAACAGATGGCGTAACTTGATTATTATTCCATCGATCCACATTTCCAAACATTCATTGGAGAGCTACTGTCGTAAGGCACAAACGTCAGTATAAGTTTTTTATTTGAAGCGTAAACAACAATATTTTTACCACACTTGAAAATGTCGAATTTCGTGCCAAATAATGTGTTTTTGCGGGGAATTTTTTAATATGAAGAAAAAAGCAGCCGAAAGTCATCGTATCTTGGTGGAAGTTTATGGTGAGCATGCTCTAGCTGAGCGAACGTGCCAGAAGTGGTTTGCACGCTTTAAAAGTGGTGATTTTGGCTTGGAAGACGAAGAACGCGAGGGTGCGCCGCCAAAGTTCATGGATACCGAATTGGAGGAATTGCTCGATCAAGATCCGGCTCAAACGCAAGAAGAGGTTGCAAAAACTTTGGGAGTTGATCAATCAACCATTTCCAAACGTTTAAAAGCCATGGGAATGATCCGAAAGGTAGGCCATTGGGTGCCGTATGAATTGAAGCCAAGAGACGTTGAACGCCGTTTTATGGCATGCGAACAACTGCTTCAACGGCACAAAAGAAAGGGTTTTTTGCATCGAATTGTGACTGGCGATGAAAAGTGGGTCCATTACGACAATCCAAAACGTCGGGCAACGTATGGATACCCTGGCCATGCTTCAACATCGACGTCGGCGCAGAATATTCATGGCCTGAAGGTTATGCTGTGTATCTGGTGGGACCAGCTGGGTGTTGTGTATTATGAGCTACTGAAACCGAATGAAACGATTACGGGGGATGTCTACCGACGACAATTGATGCGTTTGAGCCGAGCACTGCGAGAAAAACGGCCGCAATACGCCGATAGACACGACAAAGTTATTTTGCAACATGACAATGCTCGGCCACATGTTGCACAAGTGGTCAAAACATACTTAGAAACGCTCAAATGGGATGTCCTACCCCACCCGCCGTATAGTCCAGACCTTGCGCCATCCGATTACTATCTCTTCCGATCGATGCAACATGGCCTGGCTGACCAGCACTTCCGTAATTACGATGAAGTCAAAAAATGGATCGATTCGTGGATTGCGGCAAAACCGACCGAATTTTTCACAAAGGGAATCCGTGAATTGCCAGAAAGATGGGAAAAAGTAATAGTAAGCGATGGACAATACTTTGAATATTAAATTTGTAACCATTTTACGTCAATAAAGTTTCAAATTTTGAAAAAAAACCGCACGAACTTATTCATAGTCCTATTACAATGAACTTTTCTGCACATATGAAAGTGGAGGTGAAGTGAACTTCAGTTTAGTTGCTTTGCGGGTTCCCCAGAAAGACTTCGACATTAGAGAATGGGTTATCCCATTTCTGTAATGGGACTACCCAAATCTGTAAAGGGAAAAGATGGAATGACTGGGCTCTGACAATCATTGCACCAAAGTTGCCAGTTTCAACTAACTTAGAATTTTTATACGAAGACTCGAACAGAATTTTGGAAATAATTAAAATTATTTCCACCTTTGACAAATCCAATTAAATCCGCCCAAAACTTTATAGAAAATATTCATTACTCAAAATAAACTGTATCACGATGGTCTCAGAGTTATAGGCGTCGGTGATTCAGAGTTTGAATAATACTTTAAATTAATGCAATTCATTGCCCGTCAGGTAGAAAGTGCTAAGTCGACTTAAGTTGACAAATCAAACAGATACAGATATTGTAAAAAGCAACAAAAAAAGTTACACGTTTGGAAAAAAAAACAATAAAAATTGTTAATTATGAACATTAATCTACAGATTACAAATGAATGGTGAGAGGGTTGTTATTTAAATCTTAAAATATGGCAGCACCATTATAGCATTCTAAAATTTCATAAAGTTTCATTCATAAAGCCTAATATTTCGAATGGTAATCTTGCTCAATACACATTGCCATAGGAGGATCTTCTTCATATGAGTAAAAAACGGAATTCCAAAAATATTTGAATGTTAAGATTTCCTATAACTTACGATGAGAATTAAACCAAGAATAGCTTGCTTGTTCACTCGCTTCGACTTGTGGTGATGCCGCACTATCTCGGGCTACCTCGTTACGGACGATTTCGAATCACTTGTAACTTTGCTTATATAAGTAGGCCACTTCATTTTTATCCTATATTCGAAATATTTTTCATGGCACCTATTTTTCGCAAACTTTTTATGAAAGTATAGTTCTGGGTACGCAGTTGTGTAGCCCATTAAACTCTAATATAATGGAGTGTAAATTTGAAGTCCCCAAATAACGCGTTAATTTTTACCAATTTTTCCACATAAAGTTCACTTTCGGAAGTCTTGTACTTGCATATGGAAGAAAATGCTATACGAGTTATGCACAAAAAACGAATATTATGATATATTAACATGTTTTTCGAGCGACTTCAAATTGACAATTCATTACACTAAAATTAAATGGGGTATTCAACTGTATACCCAGAACTATCTATTTTGATCAAAGGAGATTCTGATTAAAAAGTTAAAAATTTTGATTGCATTTTTGTGTAATTTTCTGAAGTTTCATAATTTTCCACAAACTCTGAGGTTGTTTTTTAAACAATGAACTATATTTTTAGGAAAAATTACCGAAATAAAATTTTGCATCACCGTAAGCCTTAGTAGCCAATGCGCTAATTAAGTTAGGGTATTATAATAATAAAATTTGGCATGAAAAGATTGTGAACTTAGTAAACAGATACAGCCATTTAAGGGGTAACACCACTGTACACGCGTAAAATAAACACGATTTTTAAAGAATTTTTTTGTATAGAAGGAAAGGGGAAACAATCACTCTGATTTGGGAAATTATTACTTATATACTAAAATACAAACTTCAAAGTTTGATCGAAAAATTTTACAAAATGGCGGCATTGGAGACATTTTTGTAATGTGGTTTCTCTTGAAGGAGATCCGCGGCACGCAGCACAGAGGATGCAAATTTTAATCTGGAACAAAGAAACATGTTTTTTCTTAATCTAGGTAAGAATAGCTAGAGAAACACGTAGGGGATTTAAAAAATATTTATTTTTGTGGAATTAGCAAGCATTTGAAGGAAAAAACTCTATTTTGGACTAAAAAAACGGCACTTAAATAATTATAACAATCGTTTAAATTAATCTATCGAAAATCCCCTACGCTCTTCTCTTAAGAAGGTTATTATACAGACGTAGTGAAAAACCTGATTAAAAATATTTAAAATTGTTTGAGTTATGCTGCGTGCCAATTTCAGAAAACGTGTTTTGAGAAAAACGCGTTTAAAGTTTGGAAATTTGGAGAAGTCGTTAGGTAGCAGTCACTAACGCTTGGTTAAAAGCTTAAAATATTTATGAAATAGACTTCGGTAACGTATAAAACTTTTTGTTCTGTATTTTAAAAGGTTCAAAGAATTTTTTAAGCTTATAAAAAAAATCAATTTTTTGAAATTTCTACAGTGGTGTTACCCCTTAATGATGTGCGCGGAAGTGTACATATTTGGAGTTACCACAAACGGAGTGAAAAAGCTGCTTTGAAAATTGGGACGCATGCAAAAGGGTATTGGTTTTCATGAACGAACTTTTGAAAAACAATGAAGTAATTTTCATTTAAAATATTATTTTTACTTGCAAATTCACCAACATATCCAATGCTGCAATAAAAAAGCAGCAATAAAAAAGTTTTCCTTTTTATTCCATTTTTAGTTTCTTTTTACTAATTTTCACTTGAATCTAACTGCTGGTTTTCTATTATCTTTTTTTTATTTATATTTGGTACAATTGGATATATACAGGCAAATGCGGTTTGCGGTGAATACAGACGGGGTATTATTTTTTTTTAACAACGTACCAAACCAATGACCAAAACAAAGTGACCAGCGTATGCTGCGCCATGAAATACAATACATAAATAAATTTATTTTGAAATTAGAAAACTTTAGCGGTTAAGCAGACCATTTTACTTTGATGAATACAAAAAACCAAAATGCTAATTAAGTTTCACTATATTTTGTTACTTTGTCTGTTTCAATTATAAATGAAATAATTTGAATTCCATATATATATATACGAGTAGTACCTGTAAGTGTATACATACGAGTATGTTGGTGTGAGTGAAATAAATTTAAGTCAGGATACTTAACTTGAATTTTGACATTACAAAATTTACCCTCACTAGTTCTGGTTTCACAGCAAACCAGATCCTGTGTTCTTTGAATTTTTTTGTAAATAGTTAAAAGGAATTTTTATTTAATTAAAAACAAAAAACTACGTGCAAATTCTTAGTACCGCTACTTTGTTGATCTCCTCACTCCTTACCAAGTATTTTCTTTAGACGAAGAAGAAGCCAATAGCAAAATTGAGAGTAATGTTCTTGTTGTTTGTAGGTTTGTGGTGCAGATCAAATAATTTCAGCAGGTCGTGTTGAGCTTTGTGAAATTCGCGCCAGAGGCTATGTAAAAATTTAAACTAATAAAAAAAGGAAATAGCAAAAATCCGCACATATTTTTCTAATAGCGAAACATATTGAGACTTCAAATCCGCAAAAAAGCTGCCCACATACAAATGTCACTACTCTCTCATCTGTATCTAGGCACACAAATCCTACCAGCGCATTGATATGCATTATATCACGTAGTTTCGATTTCAGTCCACTTTAGGAATACTTTGTAGTTTTACGCAGACTTACGGAATTTACAATCAAACATTGTCACGATTTTCTGCACCTTGAATTTCAGAGGCACCGATTGCAATATTTTGATGTTTGTTTCATCTTAATTTCACTGTTGTTTCTTTTTTTATTTTTCATTTTTTTTTTTTTTAATATAATAAATATTTTATAAATCTGTTATATAAATGAAAAAGTTTTTACTTCCATATAAGGCTTTATTTTATGAGAGTTAAGATTGTGACAAAAGATGTCCAGCGGGTGGTGTGCTAGCCGTCGAAAAATGTTGTTAAAACGAAGGCGCATAGGTTTTGAAACACGTGGGCTGAAAAGTACCAGGCTTAGCACATAGATGGCACAAGTTTTATTGCATTCACCTCTTTTTGAGTTGATTCTAACTTTAAAAAGACAGCTGCTAAAATTTCATGATATTATATTCATTAGTTTGTGAGTTATTGTGCTAAGAGTGACGCTATTTGTTTTTTTTTTTTTTTTTTTTCAAAACAATGGATCAAAAACAATTTCTGGTTTTCATTTTACACTGATTCATGATGGGAAAAATTACCCTTCAAGCAAAGCATTGGCTTCAAAACTGTTAAGGAGACTCTGCTCCATCAGAAACAACAATAAAACGATGGTTTGCTGACTTCAAACGTGGTCGTAGAGACATCGATGATGCGCAATGCAATGGACGTCCAAATGAGGCGGTAACTTCAGAAAACTTCAAAAAAATCGAAAAATTGTTCTGAATATCCAAAAAGTGAAGTTACGTGAGTTAGCTGACATTGGCTTCATATTGCATGAGCACTTGACGATGAAAAAGCTCTATTCAAAGAGATTACTTTCAAGTAGCGAGCCGTATCACAAGTCAATCGAAATAATGGCAGAACTACTTGAATTGAACTTCGAATTGCTCCCATATCCACCGTATTCGTCATATTTCGTTCCAACTGACTATTGGCTGATCGGGTACCTAAAAAAAATGCTCGCGGATAAGAAATTTCGCTCGAATGAAGAGGTTATCGCTGAAACTGAGTCATATTTTGAGGCAAAAGGTAAATCGTTCAACAAAAGTGGTATTGAAATGTTGGAGCGGCGCTGAAATGATTGCGTTACTCTTTTTTTCTTGGTTAGGCCCAGAACTTTTCAGCCCATGTCAGCCCATGTAAGTATGTATGAATATAAATGAGCATACAAGGGTTGGTACTAAGTTTTTATATATGCCAACAGTAGTGTTAATATGTCAAATTTGATATTGTGAAACATTCGTCTTGGTCAAAAAATGGAGTTAAACCGTGTGATGATTTTCTATAACTTTTGACGTGAATAAAACCAAAAATAGTGTGCTGATCACATTTTTATGATGAAGCACAACACCGAGCCATTCGCTGATTTTCCGAACTCAATCGTGGCCGCATCTCGCTACAAGGCAATTTTCTAGAAGATCACCCAAAATGGGGTGTTGCGAAAAGTAAAACCTGTAATGGAAGTAACACTTTTATAAAATTATGCAAGCTGCAGACAGTAATGAACTCAGTAGCTGATTTATGGGCACATTTTACTGCAGTCATTTAGCATTTGTGACTGGGCGAACCTACGGATGTATTTCTGCAATGAAAAAGCTGCTCATAAAAAACCGTTAAATTTAAAATAGCTAACGGAGTCGCTGAGGATTTTTCGACAAATTTTGTTCTTAAATTCTAGAGGAGACAATTATTGACCTTTTTCATTAGCTTCTTTCTTAAAATAACTGATTTTAAAGTGTGGTTAAATTTCAAGGGCCGATGTTGAATGTTAACCAGACCTAAACGTCAAGTTTTTTCTGCATTTCATTTGACATTTTTCAATTTCAGACTAACTCAATTTGAACCATGGAAAGACACACAATCGAGCAACGCGTTAAAATTATTCAGGCTTATTATGAAAACGGGCGTTCAAATCAAAATGCATATCACGCACTTCATCCTCAGTGGATTCGTCAATAAGCAGAATTGCCGCATTTGGGCGAATGATAATCCAAGAGTGATTGCCGAAAAATCAATGCATCCACAAAGAGTGACTGTTTGGCGCAGTTTATGGGCCGGCGGCATCATTGAGCCGTATTTTTTTCAAAATTAGGCCGGTCAGGCAGTTACTGTGAATAGTGTTCGCTATCGTGAGATGATAACGAACTTTTTATGGCCCGAATTGGAAGATATGGATGTGTGCGATATGTGGTTTCAACAGGATGGTGCCATTTGTCACACAGCTAACGAAGCAATGGCTCTTTTGCGCGAAAAATTTGATGGCCCAATAATCTCACGTGGCGGCGATGTCAATTGGCCCCCAAGATCATGTGATTTGATACCGTTGGACTTATTTCTTTGGGGTTATTTGAAAGAAAAGATGTACGTGGATAAGCCAGCAACAATTCAAGAGCTAAAGGATGAGATAATTCGGCACACTAACGGCATAGAACCTCAATTATGCCTCAGCGTCATCGAAAATTTGCACCATCGGATGGAGGTGTGCCGCCGAGGCTGCGGCGGCCATTTGACCGATATTTTGTTCTATACGTAATTGAGCCATACCAATATTATCATAATAAAGAGATATGACAATAATTTCCTAAAAGAATAGAATAATTTCCTTTAGAATAGATTGGTTAGGCTGAATTTCAAATTTTTTTTTATTATATCAAAACAAGCCCTTGAATAGGGGTTTATTTGTAAAGCTTCAGAAAAAACTTAAAAAAAAAAAATTATATATATTTAAATTTGGTTTGGCATTTTGTTATTGTAGTTCTAATCATCGGTAGTACATCCCGGCAAGTACGAAAATTTTCGGTCCCCCTCAAGAAGTGAAATTACAAAAAAACTTTAAAACTAATTTTTTTTAAGAAGGACAAACCTAGAATATTCACCGGAAATTTTTTTTTAAATTAATAAATACGTTTTTGGGGCTACTGAGTCCGAATTCGTTGCCAATTTGTCCTTGTAGCCTGTTCACTTCATATCGACAAAGAGCTTAGTCAGCCGAGTGTTTAGTATCGAATAGAAAATTTATCAACCAAAAGCAAAATTTAATTTTCAAACAGGCTGTACGCACAATTGACTCAAAAGGTATTTCGTGTAATTTAAGCACTTAGAGTACTTTCATGTGGCACTTACGCATACTTACACACAAACACAGGAAAAATCCTTTTATGCTTTTATGCACTTTTTAATGTACGCATTGTTGGGCGAACAATACTCAGCCGTCCGCATTTCTATTAGGCGCCCGCATAGCTGCAAGCTCCCTTAGTGCAAATAAAATCGTACTGATAATGAGTGACTGCTCAAATAAAAAAGAAAGAAAAAAGTGCTAATGTGCATCAGTTTAAAGTGAAATTTGATATTATATTTCCCAACCCACAGAGGTTTTTATAAAAAATAATTGTACTCCACGGCAACGGTAGTTAATAGAAGGCATTAATTTAAATTAAAATTACAAGGCTAAAATTAATACAAATACCATAAAATCGTAAGGGATGAGCGTTAAAAGTAAAAAAACTAAGTCAACTGATTAAAAATTGAGGTAATATGAGGGGTATCGGAAGAGTACGCGCTCATTAAGAGAATAGAGGCATTGAAATACAAAAGAGCTGAAAAAGCTTTGTAGGCAGGGTGTGAGGAATATTGGAGTGAGTTTAAGGTATTGCCATATAATTATACAAAACCGTTGTTAGGAGGGTAAGCCAAGAGGTTCGAAAAATTTATTGCTGAATTGACCAACGATAGCAAACAAGCTTCGCAAGCATTGATAAAAGCTCACTTTCTAGCTTCATTGATACTTAAATTGTTCAATCAGAGGGGAAAAAACGCGACGGTCGCAGTTTTTAAAGACCTACCATCAACGACCTCCTTGAAAGTGAGAATGTTCGACCTATCCAAGTAAGTGCGTGCGAATTGAGTCCCTGCGTCTTTTCCCTTGAAGAGCACTAATTTCATACCAAGACTTATGAGCACATACGCATTAGACACGAATCGAAATGATATTACTAAGATTAACTATGATTCACCATTAAAATTGCTCAGAATTCAACATTCGAAAGACTTCTTTAAAGGTGCGAGCAAAGACGATAACATCCTTTACAACATTGTAACTGATGATAAAACGAGGTGTTTCCACCATGAACCTGAAACTAAGTGTTAAAGTGCCAAATGGAAGACCTCAGACGAGCCACCACCCAAAAAATCGCGTTTGGAGAAGTCAGAAATCAAGTCGAAGCTCATTTGTTGTTACGATATCAAGGGAATTGTCCACTAGGTATTCGTACCAACGGGCCAAACCGTCAATGCAATTTTCTATATTGGCGTTTTGAAGAGTTTGTTGCATCGCATTCGTCGAATTCGCCCTGAATACTGCGAAGGAGGAAGCTGGCGCTTATTGCATGAAAATGCGCCATCTCATCGATTCACTCTCGTGACTGATTTTTTGACTAGAAAACTCATTTTAATCTGCGTCGCCATCAATCACTCAGCGTATTCGGCTGATATGGCTCCCTGTGACTTCTACCTATTTGGAAAATTGCATTTGGCCATGAAAGGAAAATGTTTTGCGTCCGTAGAGACCATCCAAACGGCTTGTACCGACTGAAGGACATTCCGGTCAATGATTTGAAACACTCTTTTGAAAAGCTTTTAGATCGTGCAAAATATTGTATCAAGACCAGAGGGAACTATTTTGAATAAATAAACTCGAAGTTATCAGAACAAAGCTCCAGTCGTTTCTATTTTAGCTCAGTCTTGTTTATTTTGGACTTCACCCTGTATGCGCCAATTATGTGTATATATATATTTATTAAAATAATCTATGAATACTAGAAAATGTTTCTACACGGGAGATAATTTGAATTTGATTTTTAAAACGTTCCCGAAATGCCATAAAATCAGACCCCAAAAACTAATCTACTTACGTTACCAAAACCAAATTTCCTCGCAATGGACTTTGATTGAGATGGAGAAAGGTTCTTAGTATGTCAGGAAATCACACCCGACAAGAAAATACGGTGTTACGAAACTTTTGCTGGTGATTACGAAATTATCTCCAAACATTTATAAGAACAAAAACGTTTGCCAAACAAGATGCATGCAAAATTATTGTAATTTAAAAGCGATTTTCAAAAACTCCCACAACTTCAAACATAAATAGCTGCAAATAAGCAGTTAATTTGTTTTTATTTTCCGACTTTTTGAGTTATTGGAAAATGTATATCCAATTTCGATAGTCTAGCGTAAGTGCACTACCCTGCCATGCCAGAGGTTGTGGCCGCGAATCCCACGTAAAGCACGGTCTTCGCAATCTTCCAAACTTACCTCCTTTCCTAGTTTCTATATAAAAAAATCATTCTTCAACAACCTTATCCTTCCAATCCTTACTCCCGCTCAAAAGTCAGCGCATTACTTTCATTGTAGCTGCTAAAAACGACCCAAAAAAAAGACACAGTTACACATTGCATCGTTGACACCAGCAAGAGGAAGCGGGCAATCGCGGTAAATTTCGCGAAGTACTCAACCATCTGTGCGATCCTTCTGCCCCAAAAATATGACACACAGGTGGCGCTTCAAGCAGTAAGAAGGTGCTGCTCCTAAGCAACGACAGGTAGGCATTCCCACTACTTAGGACTGGTAACAGCAGGCTAATCACCTGCCCTGTTAGAAAGCAAAATAGATTAACGAAACCAACGCAGGACTGAGTCTTGTCGAGGCCCTATACTCCCGAGCGGAGTGAACAAGGAAAAAAACACTTTTTTACCAAACGTACTGAAAAAAGATTATTCTTTTGGTTTTAACCAAACAAACACATAGTCTGATTAATTCCGCATACCCATAAGTTGGCTTTTAAGTGCTCACCTCACCACAATAAACAATGTCATTTTAAGTTCCACTTACCTGAAAAGAAAGAGAGAAATATTGACAATTAATATACAACTAGTAATAAATAATATATGTATATACAGTTATGTGAAAAATAATAAGGACAGGGAGGCAAAAACTAAACATGTGTTTTGTCAGAGATAAAATTGAAAAAGTGTTTTTAGTTTCAATTAGAATTTTGCTATTTTCCTTATTGCATAGAAAGAGTAAGCAGTGTGGCCCAAAGCTCGAGAGCATATTAAAAATTTGGGTTAATAGTGAAGTGGCGGAATTACTTAAAATTTAAAAACCATGGTTGAAAACGCAGAGTAAAATCCGTGACAGACAACCTAAAATTACATATTCAGTTAACACATTGAGTGCCAAGGGGTTTTGACGAAAACCTTCCCCAGGTGCCAAGAACATTTTTTGCTATAAACTGGTAGAAAATATTCAGTTCTGCTCCAATCCCGGATGATTTTGTGGTTTATTTTGGATTTTATAGCGGTTTTTTATGTCGCACGTTTCCGTACGACATGGCACTGCACGACGGAATTGTAATCGAAAAAATCACTGTCGTACGAAAATGTGCGACGCGATTTTGTTTGCTATTTCTTAATTTTTCTTACGCATTTTCATTTACATTTATTTACATTTTTTATTATATCTGTTTTTCTTTCAATTTTTTTTTTTTTTTTATTTTTATTTGTCTTTTGTTTGTTTTCTTTATATTTATTTTTCTTTATTTTCTTTGTTTTTTTTTTTATTTTTATTTTTATTATTATTATTTTTTTTTTTTTTTTCTTTTACTTTTGTAGATTTGAGTTAGAAAAATGGCGAAGCGAAACCTTAGAGATCGTGAAATACTTGAAGCGTTGGAAGAAAGTGATGATGACTATGATTTTTCTTGCGATGACTTGATTGATGAGAACTGGCTACCAGATGATTTGGACACTGACTCTGATAATAACAATGATACTAATAACATTGATAACATTTATAACAGCGATACTGAAGACGACTGGGACATGGATGAGTCGATTCTTCCGAAACAAATATTTGGACTGAATTTAGTTCTCGTCAGAAAACTTTTACATTCACTAGGCGATCAGGCTTGCAACAGTTTTCGTACGACGTGGCACCCCAGGAAGTTTTAAGTGTCGCACGAAAACGTGTAGCCATGGCACTCAATGTGTTAAGAGAAAGATTAAGGTTTCTTCTTATCTCAACCAAATAAATTAGAAGTGAGTTAGATATTGATGTCGAACCATCAGCTATTCGCAAAATGCTTAAAAAAACAAAATTGTCTAAGGCGTGCGTTATCTAAAAGGAATACAGTAAAAGCGTCAATAAAAGAAAAGTGAAATAAAGTGAAATTGTGAAAGTAATAACGACGAACTTTGGCAAGATTCATGGAGAGCAATTGCGATTTCCGTCTGCCAAAACTTAGTTGATTCGATGCCGAAACAATGTAGTTCAGTTTTAAACAACCGAGATTTCTCAACAAATAACAATTAGAAATAAATTTTAACACAAACGAATGGAATAAATTTCTTTTCTTAATCGACATCATTATATTTTGTATTTAAGGAAGAAGTGTCTTTATTTCTTGCAATACGCTGGAATATATTGACAGCGATGCCTAGTAAAATTCTGAAACAGAGGCTATGAAGGGATAAATACAACCTCTAAGTCAACGGATTTGACTCCTAATCAGGATTAACATTCCTACCAAAATGTTATCACCATCGAGTGATGCTATGCCTTAAACGAAAAGATTTAATGTTGAAACAGTTTATTCTAATTGTTGGCTAGTTGAAGTGGCGATTTTAACTTGTTTAACGGTTAATTATAGCATGACTAAGTCCAAACTGCGCGGCTTAAGGATCTTATTGGGTTGTTGACATCTAAACCAGATAGTTGCACGAGACTTTCGAATAGTGGTTTGCCCAGGGTTGACATTCTCTTCTTTCATAAGGCAGGCCATTCACATGGGAAATGAAAACTCTGGGACTCCAGGCGTCCCGTCGTTTCATGTTTATCAATTTTGACGTTTGCTTGAGTTTGTAGTTTGCACTTCGTCCTTTCTCACCACCTACAATCCGCGATTCGGAGGTATTTTGAGGAATTTGTATTCGTGATTGCACCCAGTAGTGTGAATACCGATTCTGCAAGGACGGTATTCATGGCAGTTACCCTTCTTGCCAGTACATCTGCTTTTTCGTTACCTTCTATATTCCGATGACCGGGGACCCAGATTAAGGTAACGTTATTCACTCAAGGTGGTAAGGCTATTCCTAATATGTTTTACCAGTCTAGAGGTTGTTGTAGCCGAATGCCTGCATTGCAGATTTGCTAGAGAAAATGGGGATATTGTCCTTTAACAGACACTTGCGATTAGTAAACTATAAGCTGTCCTAATTTCCAGCACTTCCGCCTGGAAGACATTGCTAGTATTAGGGAAATTTTTCAATTCTAAGTCTGTAAAAATACGAGAGGTGCCTTTTATATTTCGGGATTAGAGAACAAAAACAAATTTTAATCATCGAAAATCACTTTATTGTTTTTCAAAATATTCTCCATGAAGATCTATACACTTTTGCATGCGTTTCAACCAATTGTCGAAGCACTTTTGCCACTCTGAATGAGGTACCTCCAAAACATGCATTCTGAATGCCGCAACCGCTTCTTCAGGTGTCGAAAAACGTTGACCTCTCAGTTTGGTTTCTACGTACGGGAATAAAAAGAAGTCATTCGGTGCCAAGTCAGGACTATATGGCGGATGACCCATTAATTCGATGTTTTGGGTGCTCAAAAATGCAGTTGTTTGAGCCGATGTGTGAGAGATCGCATTGTCCTGGTGAAGAGTGATCCGTCTTTGGCGATTGGTTTTCCTAATTTCTTGGAAGACAACTGGCAAACAAATGGTTGTGTACCACTCAGAATTTACTGTTCTGCGTTGTTCTAGTGGTACGGTCGACAATTCCTGTTTTTCCGAAAAAACAGGCGACCATTTGCTTGGAAGTGCTTCGTGCGCGAACAACTTTTGTTGGATTTGGCTCATCTTGAAACACCCATACAGTCGACTGCTGTTTACTTTCGGGCTCATACGCGTAAATCCATGATTCATCACTTGTCACGATGTCATAGACGTGTTTCGAAGCCCCGCGATCGTATTTTTTGAGCATTTCCTTCGACCAATCGACACGAGCCTTTTTTTGAGCGATTGACAAATTGTGTGGGATCCAACGCGAACAAATTTTTTTGACAGTCAAATGTTTATGCAATATTGAATGTATGCTGGTCCCACGAATGCCTAAGATTGTCTCAATCTCACGATAGGTCACATGACGATCTTGCAATTCAGTTCGCACACGGCATCAATGGTTTTCGGAACAACAACTGATTTTGTACGACTTTCACGAAATTCGTCTTGGAGTGAACTACGACCACGATTGAATTCACCATGCTATCGATAAACACTGGTCCTTGATGGAGCTTCATCGCCAAAAAATGAATTAAGTTCATCCATGCAATGTTGCTGAGTTAATCCACGTCGAAAGTTGTAACAAATAATCACGATTTAATTCCATTTTTGGACCGAGATGAATCTTTTAAGTTACTGTAAACAACACAAATAGCGCTGGTATTTCAAAACGTTCCGAGTACGTAAAAGTCAAAAAATGTCAAACTTTGCGATACAGCTGTCAGTTGCCAGATTGCAACACCAGGGTTGCCAAATCCCGACATATAAAAGGCACCCCTCGTATATACCTGCTCTAACACCATAATCGATTTGAGAGCTATCTGTATAGATTGTAGTGTCGAAGTTCTTTAGTGAGAATCCCTTACTCCATTGCTCCTGAGATAGAAAGAGAGTGGCAAACTTCTTATTGAATGCTATCGTCATCTATGCACTTCTGATTGCCATGTTCTAGATATGGATATCTATAGGAATAAAGTATGTCAGTGCATTAAGAGTCCCCCTAGGAGATGATCTGATTGCATCAACAGGTATTGCACAAGCTGACCAAAACCGATTATCAAAAATAGCAGACATGGCATTTTCAGTCTTCTGCGACATGAGATAACTGTGACCTATGAGTACCATTGTTCTCAGTTACAGGCAAAGTAAATAGATTTGCTACTTTCCAAAGTTTCTTCAACGGCCTTCAGAATCTTAGTAAAAGTTACGTTGTTGGCAAAGGAGTTATCTAGCGCAGTTATCTACAAAAAGTAACGTACAAGAAAAATAGGCAAATATAGAGAGCAAAAATATCACGTGAAGGATTTGTTGAATGATATTGACGGTAAATGCACAAACTTGTGCGAAGCTGCTACTATTTTTATTTGCATGCAGAAATCTTTCAAAATCCACACAATTTACGCGGAATGAAGGAGGCGTCTATAATAAGGTATTTGGCTACGTTTTTGCGATGCACGTATATACGTGGGTACGTCAGTATGCAAATTTTAATGCTGCTACGCTCCTCAATGGACGAATAAAAGTGTTGAGCCGAAACAAAAGCAAACAAGTAAACAAAAAGAAAGCACTTACCTAAGTAGCCGGCAGGGAATTATGCTCAATGCGCAAAGGTTGCCCAAGTGTACCATTGACTGAGTTGCTGACTGACTAACTGACTTACATAGCCAGCTATTCGGTAATCAGCTCACAGTGCTTTCCATTTTTTTTATTCACTGCTACATTAGCGTAAGGTATATTTTACTAATTTTTTTGATTGTAGCCAAGAGAAGGTCGTCAAAGGTTGAACGTAGTCGTGCTTTCACGCAACACGCACCTACACGCATACACTTGTATGCACACCCACGAGCAACACGTTCTTTTTTTAAACGATATTTGCGAAGCTTTCAAAGGACCCAGTTGAATACATTCAAAATCATTTCTCAGTAAATGTATGCGCATGCAAATGTTCTCATCTTATGTTTGCTTGTAGGTATATTAAGAGAAATTTACTATTTTTATAACCAAGCGCCAAGTAACTAGAATGTGTGCATGCAGAATGTGAGGCAAGTGAAAAGCAATGCGGAGGTAGCAGCTGTCAGAGTATGCAAGTCAGCAAGTAATCTGAATTAAGCCAAGGCAAAGTTAGAAGACATAATAGTAGTAGGCGAGCACAAACCAGTCAGCATATAAAAGGATTTGCACTAGCGCTAAGCAATGAGGCGCATTGGTAATGGTACACCAAAAAAAACAAAAACATTTTTGTTTTTTGTCAGTCAAAATCGTAAGGCGTTTTAAATGTTAAGGACTGATTCCGTTCATCTTTTATGCTATTTTACTCTGACACACTACGATTGAGATTCTAACAAAGTCGTCCTTGTAATTAGCCAACTCGTTGAAGTCAAAAACATCAATCATCAACGGCAATGTGGGAGCTCCTTGCCATAAAAAGTGAAGATGCTCTTTCATTATATTTAAGACACAACAATGAAATAAATCGAATTAATAATTAAGTGCATCCACTTTTTTTCGATATAAGCTACTAATGGGTTGTTTAGCTAAAACTTTCAAAATACCCATCAACGGCAGTTTTCAACACTTCAACAAAGCTAATGTATTGGGTATGGCAATAAGTTTCCGCCCTCGTAAAAGACGTGCCGTATTTTTTTGTTCGCTCTAGTAATATTCTGCTGATTTGTTGGTGTATATGTGAGGTCGTAATCGCAGTAATTAACATTCGTTCGAAGCGTAAAGATCCTTTTTATCTGGCGTCAAAAATATTATATCTACGTTCGTCCCAAAAAAAAAAACATTTGCGGCAAGCCATGCTTCATTATTACCTTTAAAAAAAAGTGCAACTGAAACGTGTCGTATATTCATCAATATTTACGGCAATCACGCTCCATCAAATGCAACTTATAAAGAGGGTTTCGACGCTTCCAAAATGATCGTGAGGGGCACCGAACAAATTCGAAGATACTCAACTGCAACAATTATTGAATGAAGACCCTTGACGAACCTTTGATGATATGTCTAAATGTCTAAAGAGTTGGATGTTGACAGATCAACCGTCGGTAAACGTTTGCACGCGAAGGGAATGGTCCAGAAAGCAGGTAATTGGGTGCCACATCAATTGAAGGAGAGGTATATCGAGAGACGTTTTGTGACGTGTGAGATGCTTCTTGAAAAGCAGAAAAAAAGTAGTCTGCATCGCATCGTCACTGGCGATGAAGAGTGGGCTTTATTATGATAACCCTAAGCATCGAAAATGTTGAAGCCTGCCAGATGAATAGGTCCATCGACAGCGCAAAAAATATTCATGTTTCAAAATTATGTTCTGCATCTGGTGGGATCAGAACGGTGTCATCTATTATGAACTACGCAGCTAATCCGTTTGAATTGAGCTCTCAAAGAAAAGTGACCGAAATGGGACGGTAGATATGACAAACTGATTTTGCTGCATGTCAACGCCAGACCACACGTTTCTAAACTAGTTCAGAAATGTTTAGAGGAACTGCCTCACCTACCGTATGCCCCAGACATTACACCTTCGGATTAGCATCTGTTCCGATCAATGCAGTCAACCCTTATTGGAGAGCAGTTCACTTCTTACGAGAGCATCGCAAACTGGCTCAATGAATGCATCAAACTCGAATTTTTCGTCAGAGGAATCCGTATGCTTGTTGAAAGTTGAAGTAAAGTTGTAGCTTTCAATGAAACATACTTCACATAATATCATGTATTATTTAATTGTTTAAATAATTCGAAACTTTGGCTAAGAAAGGACGGAAACTTATTCCCTCAAACTCAATAAGTATTTTGATCTTTGGGCACAGAAAAGAGAGAGAAAGCTAACTATGGCAAATAAGATAGACCAAATTTTGAAAGCAGAAGAAGAGAGCGCTGATTGCGTTACATTACATCCATTGAAAACAACCGCTGGGTGCGGCTTGTGGATTGGAGGGATCATCGGTCCATACTTCTTCAAAGACAAAACTGGCGCCAATATAACAGTGAATGGCGTACGCTATCGCGCCATGATAAACGACATTTTGATCCCGGAAATTGAAGCCCGTGTTCTCCACAACATTTGATTGAGCTATTTGCCATACAACCCGTGAAATAATGGATTTACTGCGTCGTCGTTTCGGTGGGCAATTTAGCGCTCGCCTCGAACCCGTGGATCGGCCAGCAAAATCGTGTGATGTCACACCTTTGGACTTTTATTTGTGGGCGTATGGAAAGTCTAAATGCTTTGTGGATGAACCAACTTTGATTGGGGCATTGGAAGCCAACATTGTTAAAGTTATACTCGAGATACCGACGGAAGTCCTTTAACAGGTTATTCAAAATCGATGTCTACGGATGGCCGAATTACGACGCAGTTGCGGCCAACACTTGAGAGGGATTATCTTAAAAAACCAAATGTCTGAATGGTTTCACACACAAATAATAAAGATTGCTTCAATTTGAATTTTAGTTATTTTATTATATTTAAAATCCGATACCTACCAAATGACTAAGTCACTAAGTGGAAATACCTGATTCAAAAAGAAAGAGTTTCAATTAATTCCATGAAACAAAAAATTTAATAAAGAAGATAATTTTTTTTTTGTAATTTGGAAACTAAGATGAATAATGTAAAAGGTGAAAAAAGGGAGCTAACTATGGTGAATTGTTCAGCTTCGAGACAAAAACCTAACAGTTTTACTACAGTTAGTTAGGTGAATTTGTGGTGCAATTCCATAAATTGAAACAACTCCAACAATCTATATAAGCCGAATCATTATCTTGAAGAACATTTTACTAGACCAACCTAAACACGTTCTGGTTAAATAAATAGTTGTAGAAACAAAATAAAGACTGAGCAGGCCAACTGGAAACAGACAGAGATACAGATTTTACTATCCCTAGGCTAACTTATACTCTCTTCCAATAATAATTATCAAACAGCAATTTTTCCCAGTGAGTGTGCTAGTCGCTCTCAAAGAAAAAAGTGTCCAAAATAGTGTAACAACTCTAAATTCGCTAAACATCTCATTAAAATAATCATGCAGTCTGTCTAGTGGAAGCGTGACCGGGAAAATTCAAACTCAGAGTTGCGTTATAACAAAAATTTAAATGCTGCAATACGCGTTGAGCAGTTTGTTTACTTTTAGCACTTACAACTGACCGAAAATGATGGCAGGCCATTTAGCAAAATTCCATTCAATAGCGCAAAAAATTGTGTTTCTATTATGGCCAATGAGGACAAAAATTAATACGTTTTGTTCAGCATAACGACACCAAGCCTCAGTTAGTCGCTGTTTAGAAATATACTGTTTCAAAGAATTCGACTAACCCGCTGCGATTTCTGGATCCGAACCCCATAAAGTACCCGTAAGATGAGCAACTGGCAACTGGAAATAATATAAAATTACAATAGACACATTGAGAAAACCCCCAGATAGTATTACAAGAATGGCACTGGACTGGAACCCGCAGGGGAGCAGATGTCGCTGTCGACCAAAAACTACTTGGAGAAGGTCCATGCTGCGCGAATTAGCATATGCCGACTTCTCATGGGATAGTGCGAAAACAACAGCACAGAACCGTGTATAATAGAAGAGTCTTGTCGAGGACCTATGCTCCCGAGAGGACCGAACAAGGAAAAAAAGAACAAAACTTGATCAGCAACATGCCAACTAGAATAAATGCAAAAGCAAGAGGTGACTACACGAAATCTTGACGTGAAGATACAAAAAAATTATCTACTTATTACAAAAAATTATGTATTTTTTTATTTTAGAAATAATTGGGATGAAAGGAAAAATCAGTATTTTAGTTTTTAAAATTACAACTGATTGCACTTGCAACTAAAATTCACTTAGATGGAACTTGACTGCTACTATTTTTGTTCTCACTAATACAAGTACATACGTATGTCTATGCAATGAGTCGAACAAAACTCTGAGGAACTGCAAGTAAACGGCTTAAAATAAATCCAAAGTACGTCAAGAAATACATCAAGGAGCACTGCTGGTCTCTGTGCACATTTGTGACAAGAAAATCCGACCTTCACATAATCGCTTTTTCTTCCTGACTCGAAAGTTACGAATGTTAACAAATTCTCGCCGTGTAGAAGAACAAACAAATGTTTATGTAGGTGTTATTTATGTACTAATATAGCAACAACACTTGAAAGCATTCAAATAGGCTTACTTGCCCCGCAAGCAGTCAACAGTCTTGGCTTTATAGCTTTGCACGTGCATGCGTACTTGCCGAATCAACTGAGCCTGCCTACTTGTGAAATAGTAGGAGCAACAACAACAAGCACAGAAATTGCCAACTAACCACTTTCCATTCACTACTACCTTAGCCTATGTTTAAATACCCCACTTGACTTCAAATACCACTTAAGAAAGCCCCGAAAAGGGAAGGTACTTTCTAGCCACAAGCTAATAGCGCACATATACGCACGCACAAATGCATAAATACCATATACTGTATGAGGGCAGTAAACGTAAGTATGTACACACTCATGCATTAATAGCGAGACTACCTTGACGATTAAACGGTGCGCGTTGGCAATCAACATGTTCATGTTACACACCGCAATAGATGTAGGCCATAAGCTAGAAAGCAGCTTCTCCACACTTCCCTCCCATTCACCATCACTTCACATTACTTAATGTTTTGACTAGCATGTCATTCGTTTGATTCACTCGGTCTTTTAAGCCAATAATATTTTTTGCGTTGCTCTAAGAGGGTTTTGGGTAATTTATTTTTATTTGATTTGAGCTTTCAAAGAATGCTACGTTCTACCACATTAGTTTCAGCTATTTATGCAGTATAAGGTATGTATGTGCATACCAGAAAAGTTAATAAATACTTTTTATTACCTTGTAATAGACATAAAACAAAGTCTTGGGTGAGAGAGTTGCAAACAGTTGGGAGCAAATAAAGGATTTGCTAATCATTTTGAGCGTTGCAGAAAATTCAGCAAAATAAGGCAAATTAAATAAGTTTAATGAAATCAAGTGGAATAAAATAACAAATAATATTAAAAATTAAATTAATTGGAATTAAGCTAAATTAAAAAGTAATGTTGTAAAATCAAACCCACAGTTTAAAAAAAAAATTAAATACTAAAAGATTTTCAGATTGGAGGTACTCTTCCCAATAGGGTATTTTAACAGATCACGTCATTAGTATTCATTGCCATTTCATCACTGAAAGACTTACACCTCAACAACATTTGTCAATCGTACAATTGTATTACAAAAATCGAAGCTCTGTGAAAATTGTTGATCGCACACTCAGGCCCACTTATGGTGTCTAGAACCGTCCTATGTTTTTGGCCTAATGGCTACGTCAATAAACAAAATTTCCGTATTTGAGTTGAAGAGCAACACGAAGCCATTCAAGAACAGCAATTACATTCGTTGAAGGCAACCGCTTGGGGCGGCCTATGCGCTGGTGGAATCATCGGCTCATATTTCTTGAAAGACGAAACTGGCGCTAATGTAACAGAGAATGGCGAACGCTATCGCGTCATATTAAATGACTTTTTGATACCTCAAATTGAAGCCTGTGTTCTCCACAACATTTCGTTCGCCAAATGAATAAAACGTTTTTTCTAATAGCGGTCGCCTCTTGGCATGCAATGGCAAACCTCCAAGTATATTTCTGCCATGAATAAGCTCCTCATAAAAATATCGGCCGTTCGGAATCGGCTTGAAACTGTAGATCCCTACATTTGTGAATCAATATCAAAACGCATACCACCAATAGCAGGAATAGCTCAGCCAAGGTAGGTAAATGAAATGGTTTAAGGGCCAGTCTGGCACAACTAGCACTGAAGCGCTGTTTTGATACCATGAGACCTCCAACAGGTAGATATCTACAGCCAGCCAGAGCTGTTGATAT
The DNA here is from genome assembly GCF_027943255.1 of Anastrepha obliqua. Taxonomy (NCBI): domain Eukaryota; kingdom Metazoa; phylum Arthropoda; class Insecta; order Diptera; family Tephritidae; genus Anastrepha; species Anastrepha obliqua. The sequence goes on from NC_072894.1 coordinate 79,846,710, forward strand.
AATGGAGGAGTTTGATTGGATTTAGGTCGACGCACTGCTCCAAGCTGTCGAAGAAAATAGCGCCCAGTGACCTTAGTCGTCTGCCAAAACCGGACGTTTACAGAGGAAGCGCTCAGCAGTCTCCTTCTCTGAAACGTCCAACAGCTTCTGCAATGGGGGTTAAATGGTAACCCTATCTTTTCCGCGTGTGTGCAGATCGTCCAGTGACCGGTAAACGCAGCTACGAGTTAAGGGTTTGATTGGTGAGGAGTCCAAAGAACTTTCTGAGTCCTTCGTATATCGAAGTGGGGCCAAAGGGTTTTCGCAATAGCACATAAAGAAATGGAGCTCGATCTTTTCTGCGCTTTCCTGAGAAATAATTTGTGCAGTTCCCTTTTAACAACTGTCAAGGGGATGCCGATGACCAGGTAAGAGGTCTCTGAACCCAATTCAGTCCCTGGCAAACTCATCAGCAATTTCATTTCCCTCTATGTTTCTATGTCCTGGAACCCCGATCAGAAAAATGTTACTTGCACACCCAAGAGATTTGATCTCCTCCTTACAGGAGTTTAGGTACTAATTGCGTTCTGCACCATGGCGTCGTCAGAGCCTTGATCGCGGCTTGACTAAAGGAGAAAATGTAAAGATCTCCCTCGCTCCTGTGTTCCCTAAGAATTTTGCATGCCTGTAGGATCGCAAAGACTTCTGCTTGAAAAACTCTAACTGTATATGGCAGTTTAAAGGAGATAGATAAATTGGCTGATTTAGAGAAAACCCCTGCTCCGACCCCCGATTCCATCTTGGAACCGTCAGTGAAGTCAGAGGTATAAGCTTCGGTCCAGATTTTTCCCTCGAACCAATTCTGCCTATTTGGAAAGATTGCCAGATCACTACCCTCTAACTCTAGTTTGCGGATAGAAAGATCTGTTCGAAGTTCAGAGAAATACAGTGTTAAATACCCGAAAGTGCTACCATGTCCCTTGAGAGATCGGCTCAAGAGGTCAATCTCCTTTAATCTGATTGCACTTTGAGCTGCGCTGGAAATAAAGTAAAAGACGATGGGAGGTAAGTGCAAAACGACATTCAGGGCAGCACTGGAGCAAGTTTTACATGCTCCGGTGATGCTAATGCATGCAGAACCTTTGCACCCTCCCCAGTTTAGTGATATTACAGCCCTTGCGAAGAGCTTCACACCAAACCAGGCATCCAAACGCCTAAAAGTAGTGTACGCGAAAATTATTTATTTATTTTTATTCAAGTATAATATAAAGACACGTGCGAGTATACTTTCTACAAGGGGTTTGGTAGAGCTTCTTAGGCTTTTTTTCATATTTCTATATTTACATATTGTTAGATCACGAATAAATTCGCCGGAGGAATTTGATAGAAGCTTCCTTTGGCCAGAAACTTTTATAGAACTTTCTCTTCATATAGTCTACTGGGTTGTGAAAATCTGGAGCTTATAAGTCAGTGGACCCTGTATGGCCTAGCGATTTTTGAGCCACTTAATACTTAATACGAAATTTCGTGAGCTATAAGCCATTTACCCGAAATTATAGTTATTCCCATGAAAAAGAAAAAACAATTGTTCATTTTTTTATTTGTTTCTACAAAAGTTTGAAACTTTGGTTCATAGGTTTTTGTAGGTAGGTAGGTTAGATTGCCAGGTACACTACAAATAGCACTTAAGCGCCGTTTTGATACCACTACTACCTGCGAAAAAATTTAGCGAAGAGAAACCCGTTTACAGCCAACCAGTTCTGTTGGTGTAGTGGAGGAGAGAAAAGGGATCTAGGCTGGAGAATTGCTTCAAGTCATCCCCAAAAGGCACGCTAAGGAATCTCAAGCGCCTGGCCGCAGGAGCCGGTGACCAATGAACACCGCAATGAGTTTGGAAATTGGATGGCGGGTTATGCCCATAACCTTAAGCGTTCTGTTAATATAGTATTTAGGCTATAGCGTTTTCGAAATAGCACACGATGAGACAGACCTCCATATGACGACATACTTTACCTACACAATAATTGTTAATCACATAACGAACAGTTTGTTAAAGCCTATCCAAAAACATTATAAGTCCAGAGATTATTTCTGTCGACCTCCACCCGTATCGACTATTTATGCGGCATCTAACTGTACAGCACTCGGTTCGTACACCAGATAGTCTAACTGTACATCACTCGGTTCGTACACCAGATAGTCCAACTGTACATCACTCGGCTCGTACACCTGATAGTCTAACTGTACATCACTCGGTTCGTACACCAGATAGTCTAACTGTACATCACTCGGTTCGTACACCAGATAGTCTAACGTTCTTGTACCTTAATTAAATGTTTTTATTTAATTTCGCATGATTGACTCTTCCTCTTTCCCTTGTAGTACAGTAGCTCGATTATCAAAACCATCATTACATTTAAGTTCATCATCATTACCGTCATGCAAGCCAGTGAATAACGATTAAGTATTTATCGACACAAAAATATAAATAAAAATTGCCTATTTGTAAAAGTTTTTGTGGCTTCTAAATTGTTGTTAATAAATAATAGAGAAACATTTGTATAATAAATATCCGAACTCAAGCAATAATAGCCATTTACCAGCCAAATTTGTGGTAGTCGTCGCCACACATTATCGACAAAATCCAACCGCAGTCGAAACCACAGTAAGCCTTTCAATGCCATTACAAGCGCAACATTCACAACTGCAACAATTCGCATAATAAACAAAGTATGTTTTATCGACATGCAATCCTCACTTTTTTATATTGGTTACCATTCCGTTATTGCCAATGTTGAATTTGTGATAAAAATGTATTAGTTTACTATATACAGGTATACATACACACAGCAGCAGTCAAACTAATAACTACTCTTTATGAAAATGTTAACTTTATAAACATAAGTAAATTTTTTTTTAATTCTTTACTCAGATGAACGAAAAACTCTAACAGTGTCGTTTATATATATGTATATGGCAATAATGTCAGCCTTGAAAACCAAAAGCGCTACTTTGGACTAAATCGTCAACTTTCATGACATCTGCAGCACCGTTAATAAGGTTAGCCCAGAAATTCAATGGAGAATCTCATTTCATAACAAGTTCCGCAGCCGACAAAGGAGGCAACTGAGCTTTACTGCTCCCTCGACGAACAAAAGTAACACTTCATAAGTCCATCATATAATATGATAGGGCTGATCGTTCTACTTTCTACTTGGAGCGTTCGAGAGAAGGATTCTGCGGAGGATTTTTGGAGTTTTACACGTTGGCAATGGCGAACATTGCAGATGAAGGAAAAATGAGCTTAACAACGGCATATATATTTGCCGCACTGTTTGGAGCTCCTCCTATTTGGGGTGTTCATCTTTATTTTTTCCTCAAATGAAGAGGCCTATAGTTTTATACCGCCTCCGAGCAGCAGATGGCTTTTTATGAGGTGCTTTCTTTCATGGTAGGAATCCACTTGGAGGTTTGTCATTGTTAGTTGAAGGTTTTCACGTGCATTCACGATATGAAGAATCCTATTATATCAATTAAAAGTGTTTAAAAATATCTATAAATTTAAATTAATAAAACCTTACAACCTAACCTAAGGATTTGAGGGCAATCAGACATTCATCTTTCACGAGAGGCCCTTGAGACTCTGACTTATCTGTGCACGCGAAGTGAAATTACTCGGGATCTTCCGCCGTATACCCAACAAGCTTACTGTAAAGCCAGATCAGTAGAATCTGCGCTGCATACGATTATTAAAGAGACGCGGAGTTCTTATATCAAACAGTTCGCAGTGGGCGCCTTCATCGACATTGGGGCAATTACTAAGTCTCTGGATAGACTGGGGGTGGACCGACCACATCAGGTTTATCTACAGAATGATTAGAGAGATATAAGTCGCGGCAGAGTTGCGTGGCGTCTCTCTAGGCCAGCGAGTGAGCACAGGCGATTTTCTCCTCCCACCATTTCTTTGTGTTGTCGTTGTAAAGGACCTGCTGGAGGATCTGGTGAGAAGGGACTGCAGACTGGTTGCTTAACCGGATGTCGTGATATTAATTGCTAGAGCGAAGTTTGTAGATACTCCGGAAGATTTGATTGATGGATATCTAAATGCAGTTGTTAGTTGAGTGCTGGAATCGAGACCTATCAGTGAATCCTATCAAGAGGGAACTCGCCCTTTTTACGAGGAAATATAAAATACGAAGAGCTCATCACCCCGCAATTGGCCTCGCTTAATTGGCAGACATTTTTCTCTCTTTTCAAATGGAAGACATTTTGTCCATTGAAACCGTATGCATAAAATTAATTGATGAAAAAAATTAAATTTCGTTACCAAAGTTTAAAAACAAAAAAATGAAATGAGACTTTCAGCTATTAGTCCATAGATGTCGCTAGGAGTATTTTTAAACCTTCCCAAATGTCTTGTTTTTTTCATCTGTCATCTGTCAACAATATTCAGTTCATTGTTTGTTACGTTTCATACAATAATGCATTTTTGTCGCTCTTAAAAATGATTTCGTGTCTTCAAACTACGATTTGCGGATATCGTTGATTTCCTGTTTTCAATTGAAGAAAAACGTTTCTCAAGCTCATCAAATGCTTATAGAAACTTATGGTGGACATGCTCTAAGTAGAGCACAGTGCTTCAGGTGGTTTGAAAAATTCCGAAGTGGTGATTTTAGCGTGGAGACCGAGGGCCGTGGCCGGCCACCGAAAAAGTTTGAGGACGCCGAATTGCAAGCATGGATGAAGAGGATGGTCAAACGCAAGAAATGATGGGAGGGTCCCAAAAAACCATTTCCAAAAGTTTGAAAGACATGGGCATGATTTTAAAGATCGGAAGATGGGTGCCGCATGAACTGACGATGTGACAATGCACCGCCAAATCGAACAAGAGCGACCCGGGAATTGGTGGAGACGTACGATTGGGAACCGCTGGCGCATGCGGCTAACTCACCAGACTTCGCGCTTCTAATTATCATTCGTTTGCATCGATGGGCCACGCACTTTCCGAGCAGCACTTCAATTCTCACGAAGAAGCCAAAAAATGGCTCGATGATTGGTTTGCGGCCAAAGGTGGCCAAGTTTTTTGGCGCGGCATCCACAAATTGCCTAAGAGATGGGAAAAATGTGTCGCTAGCGATTCTATTAATTTGAAGATTAAATATCTAAATTCTTATATCAAAATATCATCAAAGCTGAATTCAGGTTATTTGTCAAAAGCAGTCGACGTTGAAACAAGCTTAAAAACGAAAATTTTCTTCAACAAATCTGGTCGCAGAACTTTAAGCATCTTTGCTCTAAATTATTGTATTTTCACTGAACTTGATGGAATTCAGCGCTTTGACTTGCAAGCGGGTTTTCTCGGTCGTCCAGATGCTTATAATTGCCGAAAGGCCTCATTCGACTGGGTTGGATGCCCTAGTAAAGCAAGAGTAGGTTCAATGAGAGCTCCGAATTAAGTGAAGCGTGCCCCATTTTTCAAAAGATATTTGAAACTCTGAACCCGTCAGATAGTTTGCCTGCTCTGTTCCAATACTTCTTCTTCGGCGTCCTAAATCGGGTTATAAAGGTTAGGATGTGCTCAATAGGAGTTTTTTCACGACGGATGGCAAATGATCACGCTAGATATCCACAAAATTAATCATCCTATTGGAAGATTTATAACTTTTTCAAATGGCGTCGTACGTTAGTCGTATTTGACACTATGAACTAAAGAGTTGTGGCATGCAAACAAACAAGCAATGGAGCGCGACTACAAATGCTCATTCGGACTTAAATCTGGCTATTAAGTTGGCCAGTTTAACTTTTTGATGATGTTTTCTTCAAAAAAACTAGTAGCAAGGCGGGACGTTCGTTTGGGGTCGCTACTTTGTTGGGAGATAAACGATCCCAAATGCATTTTTTCCACGCTTGTTGTCAAATTTTCGCTGAGAACTTCAACATAAGCAGCTGCTGTTATTCTTCCGTTAATTTTTACCAAATTTAGAGAAACTACATCAAGCCATAGAAGACCCGTCTCCATGCTTTACCGTTGATTGTACGCACTTTGGTTTCAAGCGATTCGAAGGTTTACACCACAGTTTTTTTTTAGTTCCTCAGCTCGAAGTTAGACTCATCCGACCAAATTATGTTTGGCGGTGGGCATATTTGCATACTGTTTCGCAATCTGAAGTCTTTTTTTCCATTTGCAATGGAAATCAGGGGTCGTTTTTGCGACATAGTTTTTTAAACCAAATGTTCCTTGTTTTCTCTGCACTGTACTGCCAAAAACATACAAATCCAAACTTTCGATCAAATCTTTTAATGAAATTTCATGGTTTTTTACAACTTTCGGTACTCAAGAGATTACACTGCAAGGCGGAGTCTTCTCAACGTTTCTATGGAACGCATTTGTGAATAAACTTCTGTTAATACGAGAATCCCTCAGTTAAGTCCAATTATGCTCAAATGGGAAGCTTCGTGTGTTCGGAAGAAACGAAGTACTTTGGACTAACCATAGATACGAAATTGACTTGAAAGTCAAACATCTTACAAAAAGTTACGAAAGCGAGCCCTAGCTTTTTATGCCTATAAGAGACCTTTAAGTAAAACCTCGCGAAGTAAATCTAAGATTGCACATTGGCCTTATACTGCAGTTGTTACACCCATTCTTCTATTAGGAAATGTTGTCTGGTGGTGTGATATGCAAAGATCAGCGGAATTAGCAATATGTGGCGTCATGAAAACCACGCCATCCATGGGTTTGGGCATCAAGTTACTTCTGCCACCTATAGATCTCTTCTGCAAATACTCAGCGGTCTGTTCCGCTTTAAGGCTCAGAGCGAGCTCACAACTGAAGATTGTCATACATGGATATTCGACCATCTTAGTCTTCTATACGGATATACCCAGCGATTGTGATTATCATCCTCCCATTCCCTGCTTCGAAAGGAATGTCTCAGTGAAAATCCCTTCTAGACTTGAATGGCTTGAAGAAATCCACCACCCAACACACCCATTACACCCACGAAGAGCTTTCTATCAGTAAATCCTATAAACTACCAGATCACTGTAGTATTTTTCAAGCGAAAAAAAACGCTATTCATGACGCCTAAAGATGGTTAGGGATAAACAGAATATCATCAAAAGATATCTGGATTCTATCAGACAGCCAAGCTGTCAGTCAAGGAGCGTCTTTGATTGTCGCCAATCTCTTAAAGAGATGGCTAAACAGTATCGAATTATCTAATGGGAACTGTAGAGTTGACCAACTTGCAAGAAAAGGTACCTGAATGCCAAACATAAAAATTTTATGGGGGTACCTCTCGTAACTTGTAAGCTTCCTATTATGGACGCACTAATAAATTCTATAAATCAAAGGTAGATTAGTGAAAATACCTGTGACAATGCTAGGCAAACATGGCCAAGGCTAGATTTACGTATATCCAAGAATATTGTAAAACTGAGTAGACTTCAAATTAGGGCCTTAGTAGGGGCGCTCACAGGGCATTGTGTCGTAGGAAATCACGCAATGAGATTAGGCGCTTACAGGAATGATTTCTGTCATAGCTGTAGGAATGAGGAGGAGTTGGAAACTATTCCACACCTTTTTGGCACATGCCTACATCTTAATGAATATCGATAGTCTATACACTTAGTATCAACAACTTTTTACGATTTGTCCCAAGCTTAGGATGGTCCAATCTAGAAGGAGAAATGTACCACAGCCGCTGAGACTCACAACGGAACCATTTCGTGGTCAGACCCTAAGTGGCATCGCTGCCCCTATGTGCTTTGCGACTGCCAAACCCAACCTAACCTACAACTTTTCTTCTCATGAAGCGCTCAATGTCTATTGAAATTTGCGGCTTAGGACCTCCTCCGTACTGTGTCGTGCATGTTTTCCTTTTTTTGAAGTTTTGAAAAATCTTTCTTGCTCCTTGCGAAATGGAATATTTCTCAGATATTTGTTCGTATAGTTCACCCTTCCGGATTTCTTCAGTTTTCCACTTTCTTCACTTAGAACAGAACAAAGATAAAAAAATGCACTTAATCAATGCAAATTTAGTATAACCTGACATAAACTTTCATTTTTCCTTGTTAGAAATCAACACAAACTAAAATTGCAATTTCATATGACGCGCGCGATCAGCTAACCTGCTCAGGCAAGTCAACACTCCATCTACTCTTTCTCATAACCGCTTTTGTTTTTAGTGACCGCATGCGGTAAAATTTTCTAGCGCGCCGATACTATTCACCTGTTAATGGGGGTATTCTGGTCTGGACGCCTTAATTTTAGGTATTTTAAAAACTAAGATATAAAAAAATTAAAAACATTTTTACTATCCATTTTTGTTTACGGTTTTTATTAATATTGGAAAAGTATAAAAAAAATTAATAAATGGTTGACATGATTCCAACCCTTGTAGTGACCTAAAACAAACAAATTAAAAAAATTCTTCGTTAGTTAGGATGTCGCTATCGGATTACGCCAAATCAAAGAAAACAAAAATTCACAAAATGGTGCCAACTTGAAAAAAAAAATTTGTTTACCCTGTTTACCTTTTCAAATTTTTTAAAAATACTTCAAACATAAATTTTTCAACATTCGAGGCAGGCGTGATAGACAGATGTATAATAAAAAATTCTTATCCAACTTCACAGCGATCGGTCTACTAGAACTTGAGATATCATGACAACCATCTCAAAAAAAGTAGTTTTGAGAAAATCGCGTTTGAAGTTTGAACAACAATTCCAATAGAATAACTTAGATCATAATATTTACTACTCACTCTGGATTGATCGGCGATATATTTCCAGGTATATATTATGGAAGTATAAAGTATATATACATATATGTGTAGAATAAATAAAGGTTGTGTGGGATGCAAATGATTTTCTGGAAAGAACGAGTCCTCAAGTCGTCCGGTAACATTTGCCGTTCATTGTGCGATTCGCGCCACTCGGCCGGCTTAGACGCCACGTCACAAAATACGCTGTATCTCCGAAAATAATTCGAATTTTGAAAAATCCGTTGAAGGCCATTTACTCGTATTGGGTAGTCGAAAAAGTCTTTTCGTATTTTCTCAATAGATGTCGTTGGAGTCATCTATCTCCAGTGCTACCAATCACATTGTGTCATATTATATGGTGTTAGAAAGGTGACATTTTAAACTTAATTTAACCAAAAAAAAAAATTAAAGTTGAAAAAAAGTTATAGCTGTTCAAAAATGAGTGAAAATAATGAAGAAATTCGCTATATTTCGAGATTTTTGTATAAAAAAGAGAAGAATGCCACGCAAGCCACCAATGAAATTTGTGAAGCTTACGGAGACGATGCTGTATCAGTTCGTGTAGCACAAGAATGGTTCGCTGGCTTCCGTTCTGGAAATTTCGATGTGAAAGATGCACCTCGCTCCGGTCGAACTATCGTTGAAAAAGTCGATGAAATTATGGAAAGGATTGACCAGGACCGTCACATAAGCTGCCATGACATCGCCAAGGCACTAAACATTCATCATCAAACAGTTTTGAACCATTTAAAAAAGGCTGGTTACAAACAGAAGCTCGATGTTTGGGTACCACATAAATTGTCTGTGAAAAATTTAATGGACCGAATTAACATCTGCGATTCTTTGCTGAAACGAAATGAAATCGAACCATTTCTGAAGCGAATGGTAACAGGAGACGAAAAGTGGATCAAATACGACAATAATGTGCGAAAAAGATCATGGTGTAAGGGTGGTGAAGCTCAAGAAATGGTCGCAAAGCCAGGATTGATGTCTCGAAAGGTTATGCTGTGTGTTTGGTGAGATTGGAAAGAAATAATCCACTATGAGCTGCTCCAGCCTACTCGAACGATTGATTCTACACTTTACTGTCAGCAACTGATGAGATTGAAGCAAGCAATCGAAAAGAAATGGCCAGAACTGATCAGCAGAAAGGGCGTCGTCTTCCATGAGGACAACGCTAGGCCACACACATCTTTGATGACTCGGCAAAAACTTGGGAGAGCTTGGCTACTTGTCGCAGTTTTTCGGCGAGAAACCACAAAAGTTTTACACTGATGAAATAATGTCTTTAGAAGAAAAATGGCAAAAGGTGGTCGACCAAAATGGCACATATTTGGTTTAATAAAGTTCATTATAAATATAAAAAAATGAGTTGAAGTTTGATTAGAAATACGAAAAGACTGTTTCGACTACCCAATTTTTGAAGGTCTAAACTTTGAAAATATGCAAAAACAAAAAATCGACTTTTTCAAATTTCTAGACCAGAATACTCCCTTAAGAACGTTGCGTGCTTAGCAGTACAGCCATGGATTACATCAAATCAACAAGCTTTTCCCAGTAGGAGGGACTGCTTACAAGAGCTCCACGAGCCAAAAACTCACTAAATTTTTGAAATATGTTTAGCCTTGCTGCACTGGTATGCGCCAGCAAACCCTACGAGCTTTCTGGCTCAAATAAATAAACACCTAACGGAGCGCACCCAGAAGCTCTAGTAACATTCCTGCACACCTCGGTTCTCTCACTCTCTCTAGGCTAAACAAACTGAAACAGTCTTAAGAGAATACAATCATTTCAAACCACAACGTTCGCTTACAAAATTACACAATCGTAATTCAAATAGTTTATGCGTATTAAGTCAGTTGCAAGTGTTAAATAAAATCCGATTTGGTGCCTGCTCTCAACGACAACAACAAAAACAGTTGCGCTTAGAACAAGCAGTGGGCAACATGCAGCCAACTTGCATAAATACATATATGAATAAGGCAATTTAATTGAAACAATGCACGTTTGCATATCCACATGCACATACAACCAGACCTACGCATGTAAGCAAAATGACAACAAATGCTAATAATAACAAAATGCACAATAGCTTTATTGCTGTGCCGAAGCAGATTCCGTAACACTTTTAATAATACAATGGAAAACGTTTGCGGAGCCGAAAAGGGGATTACAACAGCTGTGGCTGGTTTTAAGAATGGCTCGGTCATTTCACCTAAGGACTCACTCGTACAGCGTTCGCACGTTAGTATGTGTGGAAGTAATTTATTCCATGGAAGCCAGTTAAACTGCTGCATGTTTTGTACGAGTATAATTTCGGTTTGCCAACAAAGGAATCCCAAGCAGCAGCATTTTGAAACAATATTTAATTAGTCCTATTTATGTGTGAATGTGTGTGTACGTAGCACAGGCAAAATACCATTCTGCAAAATGTTAGAGTAGATAGAAATGTCTGCTGCATAAACACACACCTTTGTATATGGCAACCTGCAACATTTCTATTTTCGAATTTCATGTATCTTTAAAATTTAACTTAAGTTACTTATTCGTTCTCCTGCAAACATTTCTTTCCCCTATTTTCCTCCAGCCATCGAGAGCCGACGCCCTTAATTTGTATTGCTAATTTCTTAAATAAATAATAAGAACAACAACCCATAAATAACGCCATTTATTCATCTATTAACCACGAGATCAAATTTGGAATGTTATTGTTAATGAAAAGCTTAAATCAAAACCTGTCCCAGTCCACCAAATGTATGGATATGATTCCATATGCTTGAAGGAGTAACTATTTTAACCTATTTACTAAGAAAAGCTGAATCGCAGATCATTAAAAGAAACAATATTTGCGAAAACTAGCTTAAGGTTTCAAAGGTTATTTCTTATATGGCTCAGTTGCTCAATCACCTAATCTTGCATACTAGCTGTTCAACCATAAGACCAAACTTCGGAACTGGAAGTTAATTAAATATCAAAAAACGAGTATTTTTCTTTTATCCCTTCATTAATTTATGCACATAAAAAGTGGTGTATATTCACACTCAATATTTTTGAACTAGGAAATAAAAAAGGCAAATTCATATCCAAACGAATAGTCGCACAAAATTGTATGTTCTTAAGGAGTTAGGGGTAGTTAAAATTATTTTTGCATTTTCTTAAAGTATATTATCGTAAAAATATTGAGTGAAAACGTGAAGTGAATCAAACAAATACTTTTCGAGTTATTCAACAATTAACAAAGAGCGCTCGGGCGCTCTAGAGCGTTTCTCTCAAAACTATGTTTAATGTACTGGTGATCACTGTAACTTAAAAACCTCTTGGAAGATTTCAATAAAATTTATACTGCTTTTGAAAAACGTTATAAACTCGTGCCTGATCGAAAACATTTTTTTTTGTTTTTTTTTTTAAACAATTAATTGTCGGTTCTTTTCTCGAAAATCGTCAAAATATTTCCTGAGGCCGCCATATTGTTAATTTTGAAAAGAATCAGGCACAAGATTATCTATTAATAAAATTATTTTCTCTTGTCCGAGTGTTTGTTGATGAATCTTCAAGGACTTGTGATGATCACCGCAAGCGACTTATGGAGAAACGGGCTCCACACAACCAGCGATAACTTTTACAATTACAATTTTTTTTTTTAATTTTGCTAAAGTCAAGTCGAAACATGATGTGTTAATGCTATGTTTTTATTTTTGTGAAATAAAGCAATTGACTAGCAAAAAAAAGAAATATTGAAAATCATCATTTTTTCAGGCCTCTGACTACCCTTAAACCCCTCAAAATATTATGCAAAACTTATTGATCAGTATTTAGTGTCAAACTCTTTGGCATTTAAACGTTTGGGCATGGATTCTACAGTGTTTTTACACAAGTCTAGTGAAATATTGCCCACTCGGTTTCAGAGCCTTCCCTCGGCTCGTTTATGTTCCAGAAAACTGATTTGAGCTATGCTTTTCTTTCTGTGCTCTACACATCTGTGATTAACATTCCTACCGAAATTGTATCGCCATTGCTTGACATTTGTAAAATTGATTTGATTGATTTTTAAAATTTTTACAGTTTTAGAAATAGATTTGACGATTTGCAACAACCAGCTTGTATTAAATATTATAAAAAAGATTCAAAGCCTTAGAAATGTTGAGAAACTATTTCGGTAATAATGCCCTGAATAAAACAGTCGTTTACGATTGGCATGAATGCTTCAGAAGAGACCGTGGGTCCATCGAGGATGACGAACGGCCTGCATAATGGCAGCCCACGAACATCAAAAACTGATGAAAACATCAATGAAGTCAAGGATAAAAAATCACAAATTAACCATCAAAGAGCTGGCAAAGAAATTGAACATTGCTTATAAATCCGTTCAGCACATTGCACTTAATGATTTGGTTTGGGTTTGCGCCGTGCTGATAACAAGTTGGTCCCAAAGGGCCTGAAACAAAGCGTTGCATTGACAACGCCAGAAACATGACTTCCAAGGAGGAATCCAACCCAACGTTCAGCAAACGCATCATCACTGGAGACGAGACATGGGTTTTGTTTACGACCCTCAATACAAACTTAAGATGAGTGGGTTGAGAGTTCAGAATGAACCAAAACCAAAAGAAACCACGCCGTTTTAGTCAGAAAAGAAAGCGATGCCTCATGGTTTTTATGGATTACAAAGATATTGTACGTAGGTCCGAACCTCCGTGAAACACCAAAATCAAGAAAAAAGTTTTTTCTAATAGCGGTCGCCATTCGGTAGGCAATGGCAAACCCCCGAGAATATTTCTGCCATGAAAAGCTCCTCATAAAAAATATCTGTCGTATTTTATAAATCGCATGCCCTAAAAAGGAGGAGAAGGAGCTCTTCCAAATATCTATCTGAAGTGTGCGCGCCAATTCTTATTATTATAACGTTGTAAAACGTTTACCTGAAGCACTTCGCCGAAACCAAAGGGATTTGCGGGCAAAAAAAACTAGTGGATTTTACACCATGACAACTCACCGTCAAGCGATTTAGCGGCTGTTTTAGTGGTTTAGGGCAGTTGTAGATGAGTCACATCTTGGCAACCATGGAAGTGTTTCCCGATTCAAAAATTGCAATTTATCTAAATTTCCTTCGATGCGCGACAGCTGTGCTTGAAACCACCCGCACGCCATTACAGAATTACCGTCAGATACACTGAAGCCCTGGGTTTCTTCTGCTAAAATTCAATATTGGGCTTTCTCCAGCCATACAAATTTCTATCCGCCTATTTAAATTATATTTGTTTTCATAAAAGTAGAATACCTTAAAACCATAGAATAAGTACAAAAAGTATCGATTTCGTTATAGTTTACTGTTTTCCAGAAATCTATATTCTTAGTTATATATATTTACAAGGTGGCGTAAAGACAGCTGCAAACAGACAGGCGCGTAAAGGCCAAACTAAAGATATTCATCATTCCAAATCATCTTTTTATTTAATACAAAAGTTATTCAAAAACAAAATTGGGTGACTAATTTTGAGCAAATTTCAAGGGTTTGCTGCTGTTTTAGACTAATAAAGGGTTCCTTTCGCGAAATTCACTCTAGAAGTTATGTTTTTCCAACACATTTCGAACTGATTTATTAGTATTTTCCTTAAACAGTTTATTAAGTAAGATCTACAAATGGAGAGACATATGTGTTTACCATTTAATCCCCATTGCAGAAGCTTTGAGGACCTTTCCGAGAAGAAGACTGTTGAATACTTTCTCTGTAAATGTCTGGGTTTGGGAGCTGAAACATTAAGGTCCATGGGTGTACCTTTCTTCGACAGCCTGGGGCAGTACTCCAACTTCAATCAAAACAACCTTCTCAATCACATCATCAGCTCTGGTTGGCTGTAGATATATGCCCATTGGATGCCTCAAAATTATATCAAAATGGAACTTCAATACTACTTGGAAAGTGCCAGACTGGTGTTTCACCCATTTCACCTACCTACTGGCCTTTATTTGGCCTAAGTCTGCCTCAATCTCACGGCATAACATCTACAAATTGATCATTAATTATCATTATATAGCTTCGAATTGTTCTGACACAATTCGCGGCATAGCTAAGAGCGACAACGATCGAATTCGGAAAATCAGCCAGAATCTATGGCCCAATAGTTCTGCATAACCAAAAGTCGAAAGGAGTTGATCAGAATACTGTAATGAGTTGAATTCGCTTCGAAAGTTATAGAAAATTATTCCATGGAAAGGTTCACGGTTATACAAAAATGTATGTGTGTCTATTTGAAGTAAGCAACGAAAACAGCATTCGTATGGTAAAATGCTCTCAATAAACAATTACTAACTCATTGCGCTGAGGAAGTCGGATTTAACATATCCACACTGGTGTTGCATATTTATTCATTTGCATGATAGAAATGTTTAAATATCTCAAATCTTTAATAGCAACCCTCGTATGCAAAGAGCAAAAAGACCTACCGTAATGTTAATTATAAATGCTTGTACGCAAAGCATAGCATGAGACGCACAAGTTTGTATGTAATTGACCTAAGCTTTACAAGTTTACCCATATCAGATATGTAAATGTTAATATTAAAGCTATAAAGGGGTTAAATCTTCCAACTACAAGTAATATACATAATTTAGCAGATAAAAGTAGTCGCACGTAAAGGTGATAATGGAAATAGATGAGCCCGCAACTTCAATATTGCATGTAAAATGGGTATGCGTGTGTGCATATTTGCATACATATATACATACTCGTATGAGCGTACATATGCGGCTAAGAGAAATTTGGTGAATGGCAAACGGCAATCATAAAACCATAGGCAACATGAAATGAACATAAAATACAATTACACACTCACAAGTTATAACCCTGCAGTCAAACCTACCTTCCTAGTCTGATCTAATAGCAACCAATTTGCATTACAGCTGAATAAATTTGCCTTCTATTTCCTTTCACTGCTAGCAACCGATATTTTTTGGCAAGGCGTTGCGGGCGGAGTACCGATTGCCAGTTTATGCATCAGCACTGTACCAAATACGGAACTACTCAGTCTCTACATTAAGATTATAGCAGTTAATGAACTAAAACCTCTGTAACAGCATACAACCAAATATGAACTGGTTGGAAATAGTCACAAAAACGACTACTCCACTTTGCGGCGAAACTCATTAGTTTTAGACTAGTTGAAATTTTACATAAAAATTAATAGAAAAACCTTATCTAACAAATTTTATTGTGATTTCACATTTTCTACCAACTTTTCGTCTTTATATTTGTCTGGCTTACAATACTCGTATACAAATAAGACAATTCATGAAATTTAAATTTAAATTTAAATTCTGTTATTCAATTCACATTGTGTTTTATTAAAATATTTTTTATCTCATTCATTCAAATACCCAAATACCCGAACGCGCCAAGTATATATATATATATATACATATATATAACCGTCCTCCGTTCCCGACTTGGTGCGAGGCTACCCTTCAGTAATGCCTAAGTTCGAAACCTCGGCCATGAAACACCGAATGATAGCAAACACATTGATGGAAGACGACGCCCTTTCTGCTCATCAGTTCTGGCCGTTTTTTTTTCGATTGATTGCTTCAATCTCATCAGTTGTTGACAGTAAAGTGTAGAATCAATCGTTCGAGCAGGCTGGAGCAGCTCATAGTGGATGATTCCTTTCCAATCCCACCAAACACACAGCATAACCTTTCGAGGCATCGATCCTGGCTTTGCGACCATTTGTTGAGTTTCACCACCCTTGTACCATGATCTTTTTCGCACATTATTGCCGTATTTGATCCACTTTTCGTCTCCTGTTACCAGTCGCTTCAGAAATGGTTCGATTTCATTTCGTTTCAGCAAAGAATCGCAGATGTTAAAATTTTTCACAGACAATTCATGTGGTACGCAAACATCGAGCTTCTGTTTGTACCCAGCCTTTTTTAAATGGTTCAAAACCGTTTGATGATGAATGTTTAGTGCCTTGGCAATGTCATGGCTGCTTATGTGACGGTCCTGGTCAATCCTTTCCATAATTTCATCGACTTTTTCAACGATAGTTCGACCGGAGCGAGGTGCATCTTTCACATCGAAATTTCCAGAACGGAAGCCAGCGAACCATTCTTGTGCTACACGAACTGATACAGCATCGTCTTCGTAAACTTCACAAATTTCTTTGGTGGCTTGCGTGGCATTCTTCCCTTTTTTATACAAAAATTTCAAAATTTAGCGAATTTCTTAATTATTTTCACTCATTTTTGAACAGCTATAACTTTTTTTCAACTTAAATTTTTTTTTTGGTTAAATTAAGTTTAAAATGTCACCTTTCTAACACCATATAATATGACTCAATGTGATTGGTAGCACTGGAGATAGATGACTCCAACGACATCTATTGAGAAAATACGAAAATACTTTTTCGACTACCCAATATCATGAAAAAGTCTCTTTTAAAAAACCAACTCACCAAAAAACTTAGGTCCCTCCATTTACAGAAAAACATCAAGCCGTGCACTACAAATAAGAGGAGAAGCTCGTTCAAACGCTAAAACAGGATGAAAGTGTAAATTTCATATATGTAAGTGTAATATTCATATATGAAAGTGTAAATTTCATATACATATGTATCGGGTCGATTTAAAAATCGCTCATTGCTCTGTGAAAATCGTATTCTAGGGATCAAAATAAGAAACTTTGCCGAAGGAACCATACCTCTAAAACGTATTCTGATGTCCCCCAATTTGGGTCGCACTTTTAGTGTCTTTTGTGGGGAGGCAAAAAAAACTCGCCCATTGTTCTGTGAAAATCATATTCGAGGGATCAAAATAAGAAACTTTGCCCAAGGAACTATACCCCTAAAACGAATTCTGATGTCTCCCAATTTGGGTCGAACTTTTTAGTTTCTTTTCTATAACTCACTTAAATTAATTTTTTCATTTACATATGTTCTGACTAAATAAATTTCTTAAGAGAAAAAATAGATACTATTATAAATAAATAATAAATATTATTATAAATAAATAAAAATAAAGAAAAAAAAGAGCCATTTAGCTGATTTTTTCATGTAAAGGCCAAAAATTATGATATTTTGAAATTGGGGGACTTCAGAATTCGTTTTAGAGGTATGGTTCCTTCGGCAAAGTTTCTTATTTTGATCCCTAGAATATGATTTTCACAGAGCAATGGGCGATTTTTTTCGCCTCCCCACAAATCGACCCGGCCGAGTATATATATAATCCAAATTCCATGCATCCATAAGATTTGAAACATTCTCATATAACGTAAAAAAGCTTACTTGTTTTGCATACAACACCATTTAGTAATTTTAGAACTGGCACAATTGTAGTCCATTTCGAACTAGTACAACTTCTTACAAAAATATCAGTTCATGAACTAGAACGTTTGCTAAGTTATTTTGCCATTCACTGCAGGTATATGCAAAAGAAGCAGGCCCAGTCGTCTTGTGCCCACCGTCTGTGGAAGAGGTGAAAGGCAAAGCATGCAACTAATTCCCAAATACCCCATAACATTTTAGATTGCTCAGTTGGTTTGATTTGCCGGATGTCGGTTCCTTAAATTACGTATGTATGAACGAATGTTAAGCTGATTAGTTTCATACTGTTTTGCCACTTTGTAGTTCGGAGTAATTTTATGCTCACCTGTCTGCTGGCTTGTTTGGTATGTTAGGCTAAATCCCATACATAGTAGGTGGGGATTGGTGAGTGTGGTCTCTAAAACCCTTGTTTCTTACTCAAAAGCACTATCACTTATTATGTGGAGTTGTATGTAAAATTTAATTTTTTTTTTGTTTTTTAATTTTAATAAATTTATAAATGGCGCTGAAATTGACCCTCCTGAAAAATTGGACCTGAACGGTGTTGTTTATTTTAGCTCTTCTAGTTATCTGAAACCCAAAACCCAAAAATATTATTAATCAGTATGACTGTAGCCATGTCCCGTACTAGAATAAAAACACAAACAAAAATTGACAAAACGCCGCGGTTTTGAATTTGACACTTTAAAAATCGGATTTTTTCAGTTTTTTAATAAAAAAAAATACGAAATAATTGAAATAATAATATGATTCTTTTTTTTTTGAGAACACCAGGCCGAAGAAAGCAGTTTTGAGATAATTGAGTTTAAATTTTGAGAGTGGATAATGCGGCCGTTGATGTCGCCCCGTGATGAATCTGACTCTACCTGTTAAAAAGGCTGCAAAATTTTAACAGTATATTCTTAAAAGCCTATACTTTCAAAGTATGATGATAATTGCATTCAAGGAGAAGTCGAAGTAGATATTCTAAAACCCGCTAAAAATCTTGTTAGCTAAAAACAAAAGATTGGATTGTATACAGATTAGAGCTGAAACAATAATTGGCAGTCGTCAAAGAAGTAAAAGTGCCCCTCCACGTAAAGTATCAAACCTTGACAAAATTATGATTTTATACAAAACGAATATAAGGAGGGTTTGATTGAAAATCCGAAAGTAAAAATCTGAGTATTTAAATATCTAAATTAAATCAGTTTTTTTTTTAATTTATCACAATTTCCTTCAACGTCAGTGCGGGTTACGATCCGACTGCTCTGAAATATTGGTAGAGCTGCCAAATACTGCAATTTTATTTCCATTATCGCAGCCTATGACACTAACAATCTTACAGATCAGATTACATACTAAACAGTACGTTAAATTACGCTGTATTAAAATTAAAAACTCAACATTAACAGATAAAAATTAATTTAAAAACGCACGACTCTGTTGTGAACTTAAAACATATCTATTTAAAAATGTTGTGACAAGGAAAGTAGGTAAGGACGTAGAACTGGGAGTCAGCCTTTAAACCAACTAACTTAGACCGTTGCCGATCCTGCTACTCCTCCTTAAACCACTTTCTTTTAAAAACAAACTTATTGATCTGGCTGACACTTATCATCAAGGTCATCAATATCATTCAATAACGATGCGTTGAAGTATCTAAACCTGCTGGCATGCCACACAGGACAGTAACAAAGAAGATGTCTGACAGAATCTTTCTTCTCCGCATTCTTACAACTTTTGCAACAGTCGAAATGATGTACGTTTCATCTATGCGAATATCGACCTAGGAGACACTGACTTGTGATCAAAGCAACAAGCATAGGAACGTTTTTCCTTGACCGATTAAGTATCGCCTTTGAGCGCCTGACGCTACGCTACTTGTATGCAGTTTAAAGGTTGAGAAGGGTATACCTACAATCCCCATACAAAAGGAGGTGGCGAGTGGTAGTGCACTTTCGCGCTTTTAACCTGCCGCCTTATAATTCCCCTCTATGTCACTATGCCCAGGCGCTCATATCAAATGCATGTGGAAATATTCCGTCATCTCGTTAAGAGATACCTGGCATTATTTTTGAAACGCGCTTTGAAGTTGCAAATAAGCATTGAAACACGCAGGGTATTTTGTAACAGATTAGAATAATTTTAAGATTCCATCTCCTCTATTTATGGTGCGCGTCTTGATGTTTTTCAACAAGTGCAGGAGCCTTTAGTTTTATGCCGTTTCCAAACGGCAGATGGATTTTTATGAGGAACTGAAATACTCTCGGAGATTTGCCATTGACTGCCAAAGAGTGACCAGTACTAGAAAACCCGTTTTTCTATCATTTGGGGTTTCATGCCATGTCGGAGATTCGAACCGACCGATTCGGTTACGGCGGCCGCTCGATTCTCGAGTATTAAGAACAGCAAACAATTTGCAACTTTATATTTACTATTTTAGGTGTGCAATACGACAAGATATAGTAGTTTTTAAACAGACTTCCATGATGAGGCAATATAAAAATTGAAATGGCTACCATTGCTAAGCCGTTCCAGTGCGACCTCAACTTTTCGGCCTTTTTCGTCATGAAATTAACCAAAGAATGAAACTTTAAAGCCTTTCTAGTCGGTAGTAAAACAATCTGTACATGGGTATCAGTATGGAGTTTACTTTGATGCAGATACTGGTAAAATGGCATTCAATAAATAATTTAACCTTTTTCATGTTATTGCCACATCCGGGTATTTTTTACGTACAACACAGATACTGTGTGAGTTAGTTTTATCCAAAAAAAAACATAGATTTAAATAGTTTCCCAAATGTCATGTACATACACAATCACAACACGTTCACATGCTGTACAGAGCTCTAAGCACAAAACCAGCTATTAAGTGACCTCGACCCCTTCGCCTCAAACATTCTGCTAAGATTCCAGTAAATACCTTTGGCACAGCAAGTGTATAAATTATTTTCATCATTATTCATTTTTTATTGCTCAAGTGTTGGCATCATAAATTCAGCAGCACTTGTATATCACCACTCGCACATACTCACATATACATACACTCTCCTATGCACGTGTATCAATGGATGTAAACGAATAAATGAAGGAATAAATGGATGAGTGAGTGAATAAATGAAATGTGTGCTTAGCGTATGCCTGTGGAAGGACGGAAGAGGGTGTTTTGTCGCTTCGCCGCATTATAATATATGTATGTACCTGCATCTACATATGTGCACATATATACATACATATACATATATATATTTATATTCAAGTTTAAGCAGTAAGGTAGTACCACCAGCATTTGTGGCTGTTTGATTTGTCTGATGAAGTTGGGTCAACGTGGCGTATTAGTAATATTTTTTTTCTACAGTGGAAAACTGCACTATTTGTAAGTGTGTTGTTGATTAACATTACACAAGCAGATAGAAGTTAACATTCCGGAAAGAAATTAAGTGCTAAAAGATTATTTTCCATGCCATTCGAAATGCCACTTTCACGTGGCGAACGCTGCCCGTACAGATTATTACAGCAACAACAATGACTAGAGATCATGTTCAGTACGGTCGTCGGCGGTACGAGACAGCTACATTGTCGCATTGCAGTAAGTAGCTAACTCATGAGTGGTTTTATGTGTGTGTATCTGTGTGTGTATGAGATACCCATGTACATATGTGGTTTAACTCACCCTGCCATCAAATCCAATAGTTCTGATATAGCAGTGTTTACTGCTCCAATTTACTTTGCAGCTGGAGTAGTTCAATTTCTATTTCCCTTCATTGCTAGCAACTGGTATTTTTACCGAAACGTTGGTCTGTTGGGCTCTGCATTAATAACCAGGAAATAATTTATTTTAGACTCAAAAGATTCTAGTCCGACTTGTGGCGAAAATTAACAGTTTTAAGTAGTGGTAAAAGTAAATAAAAATTAATAAATTAAAGCGTGGAAAGTGTTGTCATTTTTCACATTTTCACATTTCATTCAATTTCAAATTAAGCTCCATTTTATGCTCAAGTACAATTTAGCTTTCAATTTCGTCTAATCTTTTATTTAAATATTGTATTATCTTACATTTTGTCTTGACTGCAGGGATAATTTTTCAATTCTTAGGATTCACTGCTCAAATGAGTGATTCTCTAAATATATCTATAATCGTCTTCCGAATCGCGTGTACACCCAATGCTAGCGGCATTCCAATGCATTGTAATAGAAAAATGTTTCTTTTGCAAATACCCCCAGTTGGTCATTTTGCAACTAGTATAGTTCGGGCCACTCTGTACTTACTCTGATTTTTTCCTTCAAATTCCAGTTCACAAATTAGAATCTTTGTTGAGTCATTTGGTTTTTCCTGCAGACTCATATTTGCATGTGTATATGTATCGAACAAGACGAACATCTAGTCACACAACAGTCAGCCACTGCGCGACATACATTTTTCATGTTTACTTTCTTACGTTGCAGCTGCCAGTCTCTATTTGATAAAGGCTTAAGAAAGAAGTGAAAACCTGCTGTAAAAGTGCTAAGTGCGCGACTGTTGGTTGGTAGTTGATGATGAGGAAAAAATCCATAAGCAGGAAAAATTTCAAATGCATGTAGACTACAGAGTTTTTTTTTGTGCTGTGCCATACTCGGTTTTTTATTTTCGCATCAATTTAATTTTTAAAAGGATTTTCAACTTTCTGTTCTAAAGATAACATTCGAAATTTATTTAAAGAGGTACCGAGAAAGGCGTCCCTTGGACGTTTTTCGGAGAGGAAGATTCTGCGGAAGATTTTTGAACCTTTGCACTTTGGCGAGTATCGTAGGCGCCGATGGAACAAAGAGTTGTATGAGCTCAACAAAGACGTAGACATAGTACAGCGAATAAAGATCCAGCGGCTACGTTGGCTGGGTGATATCGTCCGAATGGATACAAACGCGCCGGCTCCGAAAATATTCGATGCAGTGCCAGCTGCTGGTAGCAGAGGAAGAGGAAGGCCTCCTTTGCGTTGGAAAGACCAGGTGAAGAAGAACTTGGCTTCACTTGGTGTATCCAACTAGCGCCGGTTAGCAAGAGAAAGAAACGACTGGCGCGCTTTGGTAAACTCGGCCAGAATCGTGTAAGCGGTCACCGAGGCAATCAAGAGGAAGAAGAAGTAGAATAAGGATAATGAGACGCTTGTTGTGAATATGCTCATCACAACATCGAAGGTCGCCAGAGGTTTCAAATGTTCTTGAAAATTATTTCCTACAAACTTTGACTAGGGGTCTCTTTAGACAATCTATTTCTGAGAGCGGCCAGTTCAGGCCTATGTGAGATCAGTGTTGATCAGCAAACTTAAGCTATTCCAATCATTTTAAGGCTTTTCAACAATTCCACTAGCTTTTAAGTTCGCTTCTTTACTAGAGGTCACCTTTAATCGATTTCTTAAAGGGAATGAAGATAAGAGTTGTGAATGTTTCTATTGATAAAATTACGCTATGTTTTTTCGTTGAAAAACATTTCCTCTTTTAAGTGTGAGAAAAAATGGCATGCAGTAATACTCGTATCCCACAAGCATAAAAATTTAATGTTCGTTCAAATGTTAGCATGCATACATAAAACCATATTAATAGTTACATAATTACATACTTTTATACTTAAAAAATAATTATTTAAAAGCGGACTAAAGCAGCGCATTATTTTTTCATTCTAAGTGATTTCAATGATGTAAAACCGAGACACATAAAACAGCTGCATAGAGTAAACACCAGTGTGCAAAGATATATACACAAATACATGTATATGCCGGTATTAATAACTTATATCGCCTTGCAAATGTGCATGTATTTAAATATCCTTGTGTATTTCGAGAATAACCAACATGCAGCAATTCACACGTGGCACGTAGCACGTAGCGAAACGTCAACATATCTGAGTGACGTTGATGATGCTCACTAACGCAGATGTTGCAAGCTTGCGAGGATACAATATATGTATAGATATGAGCATAAAAGGGTATGGGCTTTCAAATTAAGAAAAAATAATAATTAAAAGCCAAACCACCTGAAAAGATTTTAAAACAAATTTTGGAATTTTTGCTAGCCTCTTCAAAAATTTCTCCTAACAGGCGAGTACTCAAAACATTTCCATAAAAAATCTAATTGAGAGAAGGAAAAATAACACAATATAAATAAATAGATTTTGGTTAGCCTCCTTATAATTAAGTTTTTTCACATCAGTCATTATGAAATCTAGCCCACGTAAAGTGAATTCCATTTATTATGAAACAGAATTTCATCGTTTCAAAAGTATGACTACCGCCATTTCATTTCTATAATTTATGATATACTATAAATTTTTAAATAAATTTATTTAAAAAAAAAATGAATAAAATTAAATTATGAAAAAAACACTCTAGAAATGCAGAATTAGATTTAAAAAAACATTTAATAAAAAAAGTGGATTATAAAAACCTTAAAAATAAAATTTGTTACATAAACAAAATAAAATAATTAATTTAAAAGTTAATAAATTTTTCTTAATTATGATATATTACAGTTTTTTTGATTACATTAGAAAAAACTATTTTGCCATTTTTTTATAATTTACTTTTATTCAATTTTTTATCGAATTATTTTTTTTAAAAAACTTATAACACATTTTTTTAATGCAAAGATACCAAAAAATTAAATAAAAAAGTGGGTTATAAAGAAATTGAAACATCAAATTGTTGATATAAAAAAATTAAAAAAAATGTTGAAAAAATTAAAAAAAATTTCATGTAAAAAAATAAAAAAAATTTTTTAAATATAAAAATTAAAAAAAATACATTAAACAAAATACGATTTCTGCAATCCTATTTTTATAATTTATGAGTTACTATAAATTTGGAAATAAATTAATTAAAAAATTAAATAGAAAAAACCTTCAGAACCGCAGAATAAGATTAAAAAAAAATTAAATAAACAAGTGGATTATAAAAAACTTAAAAATAAAATTTGTAACATAAAAAAATGTATAAAAATTTATATAAAATTTATAAAATTGTTTTTATTTATATTAAATTTTTTTTAATTATATTAAAAAACCTATTTTTAAAACCTAAACTTTTTTACAATCCACTTTTTTATTCAGCTTTTTTATCGATGCATACATATATTTTTATAACCTAATTTTTTTAATGCAAAGATACCAAAAATTAAAAAAAGTGTTGAAAAATTAAAAAAAAGTTACAATAAACAAACTGCATTTAACAAACTTTTTTAATTTTTTTTTTTAATTTTTTTTGTTCTTATTTTTTTTTTAATTTTTTTTAATTTTTTTTTTTTACTTTTTTATATTAAAAATTGTATTAAAATTTTATTTTAAATATTTTATATTAAAAAATTTAGTTTTATATTTTTTTGTAATCCACTTTTTTATTTAATTTTTTGTATCTATGTAATATAATATATAATATTAACAAAAATTTAATTTTATAATAAAATATATATGTATACATCATAAATAGAGGACTTAGATTATGTCCATCCCCACCGAAATTATTAAAAAAACAGCACATATTGACAAGTTTTGACTATTTATTTACTTATTTTTAATTCTAATTATTCTCTTATAAAAATATAGTTCATTATATAAAAAATACTACATTTGATAAAGTTTCAAAGTTTATTTAGAAGTTTATCATAATTTAAAAATGCTTAGTTAGTTGAAAAATAAAGAAATTCGGTACGCTGATTTATTTATTTTGGATAATTCTACAAGAATTTAATGTGTTTATGTGTTTAGACAGAGCTTCTCGTCAAGTCAGAAAGGAAATGCGTTGAAACGACCGCATCCATGACGCATATCGCAAACAATGGCACACTAGTCGAAAAAAATCGGTTGAAATATTCGGCAATATTTCCAAAAACATTTATGATTGACCTACCCGACGTGCCATACTACAAAAGTCATACCCCTAATGTTCATATGGACAAATAAATGCTTGTGAATACATAACTACCACACATACACTACATAAGCAAGTATATCATATACATATAAAACATATGTATGTATGCACATCTTCATAGAGATAAATGCACCAAAAGCAACATCAAATGATACCATATAATATATTTAGCGAATATTTTATGAAAAAAAAAACTCAGTAAACCCAAAATATCTCAATTTTAGCTTGTGAATGCAGTCATGTACGAGAACACAAAATATATGAACGTTGCATACATAAACACATACTCATTTCTATAATACATGCCCTACGCCACACCAGCTGCTATCAAGTAGATGTACGCTAGATCTATTATAATCACAATTTTTTACTCCTTTAGGTATGCTACACTCTGCTTGCTTGTATTACCACCACTTGTGACAGGCCATATAGGGTGGTAGTTTGAGTGGCGGCCCGTCAGTGGTACGTACAAATATCTCTTTGTTAAGAGATAGATACTTATAGCTATGTTGTATCAAATCACACACACCCATGGATGTAACATTTATTCATTTGAATCGACGACCATTCTCCAACTCTACACCAAAAGAAGGATGATGTGTGGCTGTGTGTGAATAGTTCATGGGCGTATGTTCGTGTGAATATAAGCGGACAGCAGGTGGTAATACAAGTGTTTGCTATTAATAATTTTAAGAATTTCGCTGCGAAAAAATACACATTACACAAATTTGTGATAGTATTTATGCACCTACTCGGAGAATGTGTAATTGCTTGTGTGATGTGTAGCTCATACATGAAGTGAGCACGAAAAGTGTTCACGAAAAAACCGAATTATGTGGTTCTTTTTGTGCTGTAATTGTGTATTAAACGTTAGATCAGACTTTAAAGAAAATGGCTGGGATTCGTGTATTCGCGTCACTATATTGCAACGCTAGCATTGCCTGACTGCCATTCCAGTGTGGGTATGAGATACCAAATGATAAAAAAGGCTTACTTACTTATAACGATCGACTGTCGACAAGCAATGGCAAGCCTACGAGTGGATTTCTATCATGAAAAAAGAGCCTCATAAAAAACCATTTGCCCTCCGGAGGCTACATAAAACTGTATGTCCTCAATTGATGGACGCACACCAAAGAACACAATACAAATTGCTGCCGGAGCTAGGGGTGTACGCGCGAATTCTACACAAATATTACACTTATATATGTATTTGATCTTAAGACGGAATGTGAATAGTCGGAGCACATAAATTAGAAAGAAAAAGATAAACTGATATAAATCTAGCTATAATTTTTCCGTAAAAAATGTGAGAAAGACTTGGAATATTGAAAACTGCGTGAAATGAATTCAAATTATAAAAATATTCACTTTTTAATGGCAAAAAATGGTTGAAATGTACAACATTGGCTACACAGGCATTCAAAACTAACATTTCTCTAGAGGATTTTCAAAGAACTGCCGTTAAAACCCCATGACTCAAAAAACACTAATTTGGGTATTTGTACTCCTACTTTTCTCAAAAACCTGTCGAACCAGTGAAAAATCTGTTCAAAATACCTCTATACAAACGAAGCCCTGTCAGCTTGCAAATCAACCGAAACGTCACAATTAATAAGCAGATATTTTAGACTGCTTTGCTACACTTTTTAGAAAACAATTCGTAAAGTTGCAGGAATCCCACTATGAAACTTTCAAGGAATAATGAAATACGAAGTAAGACATTTGAAGGGGTGTGTTTCTCACAAATAGAAAAAAAAATCCAATACCAAAATTTTCAACTTTGAATAAATCTTATAACTCATAAATTTTTTCCAAAAATATTTTAAGTTTACTTCACAATGCTCAAGCATAAAATTTTTCAATAAAATTTGAGACCATGTCAAAAATACCCGGAGCATTTATTTAATATGAAATCGCACATTAGTGCGCCAAACAAAAAATTAGAAAACAAAACTAAGAGGAACATTTTAAAAACCAAAAGATTTTCTATTTGTTTTTTTTTTTTTTCGTTTTAGAAAAGGGTTGTTTATGAGAAGAACCCAGAGAAAGTTATAAAAAATGTTCAAGCGAATGATGAAGTTGATTTTGACTGTTCAAAAAAAGTACTTGAAACGCCTCTTATTTAACAAAAGCAATTACCCGATTCGCCCTTTTTTATAATAAAATAGTTTATTTTTTTGCTCCAGAAAAATATAAATTTCAAATGTGAGCATGTCAAAGCATATTGTGAGCGAGCTCTAAAATTTACTTCTGGATTTGATAAAAGACGCTTCACTCTCTAACATATAGAATTATTGAAGGAAGCATTAGGGTGGGTTTTTTTTTTAATTTTTTAATTTATTTTGTTATTATTATTTTCTTTTTTTAATCACTCCTTTCAGATTCAGATTCTACATGCAATTAAAAGAATAAAAGCCCATTTTAACAAAGCTCTTAAGTGAATTTCCACCTCTTCAAATCTGAAAAGAATCTATCTTTAATTAATACTTAGTTAATATGGAGCATAATATCTACCTAAGTATAATAAATGTTATTTTTTTTTACTAAAAAATTGTTGTTGCATACACAGAAATCCTATTCAAATTCCGATTAAAATTTGAAAAATATGATTTTTTGAAAGTTTTGTGAATTTTTTACAATTTTTGGGAAATACGGTTTATAAGGTTTTTGACATACAATGAAATGTATTTTTATCAAAAATTATTAAAAAAAAAGTTTAGTCTAAAAAATATTAAGAATATGCTAACTTAATTAGGTGAGCACAAGAGTAGTTTTTTACAAATTGCAGGGCTCGAAATTGACTTAAAAGCTATGGACCTAATAAGCTTTTTTCTTATAATGTAGCACTGAAGCGCCATTTTGATACCATTATGAGACCTCCAACAGGCACATATCTACAGCCAGCCAGAGCTGTTGATATAAAGGAGGAAATTGATTGGAATTAGGTTGCCGCACTGCCCCAGGCAGTCGAAGAAAGGAGCACCCAGTGATCTTAGTCGTCTAGCTGCCAAACCCGGACATTTGCAGAGAAAATGCTCTATAGTCTCCTTCTCTGGAAGGTCCTCACAGGTCTTGCAATGGGGGTTAAATGGTTACCCTAGCTTTTCCGCGTGTGTGCCTATCGCCCAGTGACCGTTAAACACAACTACGAATTTGGAAATTGAATGGCAAGGAGTCCAAAGGACTTGCTGAGTCCTTCGTACTCCCCCTATATATAATGCCAGAAGTGGTATAATTAAGTGTTTACAAAGGAACAATTTTTGTCAAATAGGTGAAAACCCAATCAAGCAAAAAGTGCAAGTAAATTCCATAATTCACAAAGGGATTTGATTAGACAGTGGTAGAATTTATATAAAAAAATACAATTTTAAGTGAAAATTAAGAAATTAAATTAGTTTTCAACACATTTCAGTCATTATTTGAAGATCTATATATAAGTATATTCAGATGGAAATGATGGCAACAAGGATAATAAATTTCTCGAAAGGAGAAATCAATTTCTACATTTTAGTTGTTGCACCCTGCGTCTTGGCCTCGGTAGTCTAACGTAAGTTCACTAGCCCGCCATCCCAGAGGTTGCCCTTTTCCAAATGTACCTACTTTCCCTGTTTCTAAAAAAAAACACAAAAAAAATACTTCCATTTCCATTCCTCAACCCCAAAAAATTTATATTTTCCGTCCTTACTCCCGCACAAGGGACTGCGCATTATTGGCATTGTGGCTGCTAAAACAAGCAACAAAACAAAGAAAAAGTTACACACTGCATCAGTGGTGCCAGCAAACTGAAGTGGGACACACCAAATTTAGCGAAGTTCTCAACCATCTCTGTAATCCTTCTGCCAGAAAAAATGTACACACAGTTGGCGCTCGAAGCAGTAAGAAGGCGTTGTTCCTAAGCAACGACAGGTGGGCACTCTCACTACTTAGGACTGGTAACAGCAGGCTAATCACCTACCCCATCAGAAATCAAGAACAGGTTAACGAAACCAACGCAAGACTGAGTCTTGTCGGGGCCCTATGCTCCCGAGAGGAGGGAACAAGGAAAAAACATTCTGCGCCCTGCTGGGCGTGGTGAAGTCACCGGTCATCATCGCCAATTTCTTCTAACAGTAACTGCCATATATTTTAGTTGCGTTGACTGAATTACAGAGACCGTTTCGAAAGGGGGTATACCTGTATAAGTTGATTTCATAATTAAAACGTTATCTTTTTTGCTCACCTTTGGGCTCCCTGTATTACGTAATGTAAAGCAATCTCAGAACTTTTTTTATTTTCTTATGTACACGTTGTCTATCGATCGCTGCAAAACAGAATCGGATTTACAAATACTTTTGTTTTTTCATCTATGACCAGAATTTCCCACTGTGAGATGTATTGACTTTCCAACCTCCAAATGTGGCAATTCTTTTTGTTGTCATAGCCACGGAGTGGAAATGGGCTTCCGTCAAAATTAAGATTTTTAAGTGAAAATGTCCATCTTCAACCAAGTGATCTACAGTTCTTTGGACGATATTTGTTCAAGCGAAAAGCGACCCAATCTCTAAATACCTAACTATAAACTAAATGTCAGTCAAAATAAAAACAATAAACACAATCGATGATTCAAATTGAAAATGCTAAATGGACCACCCTGTACTGAACGCTTTATGGCATTGTTAACATTGTGGTTTGTTTTTAATTTAACACGCATTCTTCGAAAATATGCAAACAACGATTGCCTCAAAAGTTGAAAATGCAAAGAAACATCAAAGCGAGGGCTTAATCGATAATGCAAAAGAAAAGTGTTTAGCAAAAGTGCAGCAAAAAACGTTACAAAAGGCAACTAAATGTATTGGAACATAAAAACCGCATAGAAGTCTTCCATTCAATTGTATGCTATTGAATGGACGAAAACTGAACCTGTTTGCAAATATTTCTTACACAAAAAAAAAACAAACTTCACTAGAAACATTTTCGTTCAATTCTTATCACTCGATTACTGCCTGGCCATGCAGAAGTAGCCAGCTGTCGCGTGGGAGAATGCAAAGCGTATTCTGCACCACTACATACGCACGTACTCATACATAAACATACACATGTGCGACACATTAGCATATTATTTCCGCATGGTTTTTCCTCAATATGCGATTGGCAGTCAATGCTAAAGGCAGCATATATTCATACACACATACACCCATACGTACATAGATATGTGTGGTATATTGAATGAAGAAGCTTGCCAGCGAGATATGCAAAACTCAAAAAGATAGGAGACAGCTGAATAACGAAAACCAGCAATATCAAATGCCATTACAAGAAGGAGCCTTCCAAAGAAATCGACCAATTGCATGCACAGAAAGCACACAGGACACAGAAGAAAGCACGCTTGATAACGGCGCCAGCGCCACCAAGCAATAATGGCAAATCAAATATTGCAACGAATGTTGCGATTGCATTTGGCAATGGTGAGTGTCAGGGTGGCTTTCGCGCTTAGACTACAATGTTTGTTCTGCTGCATTGCATTTGCCAGTAAGTAGTGACCTTTACACTCTTCCTCTTTATGCACCACTAAACATAGCATGACTACTGTGACAACAACAAATAATGCAATTTTTCTGTTCCATGCAATGAAATGCAAATAAATCTTAGTCACTAGCATACATAAAAACGATTGGCTCTTTTCTCTGTCTGGTCACTTACACCACATAAAGTACAAATGCAAACCAACCATGCAGCGAAGCTAACACATCTGGCTGAATGACTGACGGAATGCGAATATGCGGCTGCATACATATACATATAAAGCATTTTCCAATACGAACGCGTCGATTTTGGCCAGCTGTGGGAGCCGTGTTACTTTGGCGGCCTCTGTTAAATCAGTTATCTAGTCAAGCTCGCATGGTTATATCTCGCGGCGATGACGTGAGTGGGTTATCGCGGTCGCAGTTGCAAATTGCAGATCGCGGATTTATGGCAATTAAACCACAATTCACCGATCGAACCTCGAAATCAACATAATCCCGGCGGTTGCTTAACCAGTTAACTGTGGCGCTCCCATTTAAAAGTGCGCACAGTTTTGTGTCGCCAGAATTGAGCTATGACGAGTATATTCGTCAATCACAGAGTAAGTTGCGCTGGTAAGATATTGGATGAAAAAGATGGGTTCATTTTATAAAATTGGGGACTAATGAACTAAAAATAAAAAAATAATAATTTACAGAACTTCTGGATAACTTTATACTATTTACGCACTTGAAATTCTTACGTTGCACTGTGCTTATTTGATAAGAACCGCCGACACTTGGTAAGATATGCACTAACACTCACGAGTTAGCTTTCTAGTTTATAAATCCACTTTTTGACTTTTGCCTTTGCCCCTTTTAGGTTAACATCTAAAAAACGTTATCATCGCACATAAATAAATTCATTATGCGAACTGGTGAACTTTTTCAACCAGTGCATACGGGGAAGCATGCCATCATCTCAAACTGTTTATATTTTCTATTTGTTTGCTTTATTCCGGCATAGCCTCAAAATATTCTAAACATCTTGAAATTTGAGAATATGTGTTGTTTTTCTCAAAAATTGTAATTTAAATAGCCAATGGTCACTAATTTATACGCATGACGAGTATACTCGTCAATACACAAAATTTTGCCACTTCTCCCTGACGAGTATACTCGTCAATCACAGTTAACTGGTTAAATTCTGCCTGTGCTATAGCTGAGTTATTAAAAATTTAACCTCTCAGATCGGTGCCACTGTGCAAGGCTACGGCCGTCATTTTATCCATACATAATGACATACACAAGCCATTATAAAAGTCAAGCAGTAGGTAGGTAGGTGAAATGGTTGAAG
Organism: Anastrepha obliqua; assembly: GCF_027943255.1. Lineage (NCBI taxonomy): Eukaryota > Metazoa > Arthropoda > Insecta > Diptera > Tephritidae > Anastrepha > Anastrepha obliqua. Next base: position 79,879,499 of record NC_072894.1, read on the forward strand.
TGCCAGATTGGCGAGTGCCAGTAGCACTGAAGCGCCCTTTTGATACCATTATGAGACCTCCAACAGGCACATATCTACAGCCAGCCAGACCTGTTGATATAATGGAGAAGATTGATGGGATTAAGGTTGGCGCACTATTCCAGCCGGTCGAAGAAAGGAGCACCCAGTGATCTTAATCGTCTAGCTGCCAAACCCGAACATTTACAAAGAAAGTCCGCAACAGTCTCCCTCTCTGAAACGTCCCCACAGCTTCTGCAATGGATAAACGGTCAAATAATAAGTCTAACAAAAAATATTTCTTCCGATGCCTCAGACAGATCTTGCTTTATTGCAGTTCCACCACGTATCTCCCTTATTTAGGAACCCTTTACGATTGTATCTCACAGGTAGCCCTCGGATATCAATGCATGTACTATAATATGGAGTGTTGATGGTTAATTGTGTAACTTTTCAAGGCACGTAAGCAGTTCAAATTTTTGTTGAAAGTTTGCTAAATTCCCATCTCGTACACATTGAGGACTTTCTTCAATTCTTAGACACGTTATGCAATTAAAGAAAGTGAATAAATTTTAGAAGAGTTCAACTAAAAAGTAAAAATATCGACTTTAGCAAATTCACTAAATTTTACATGATTTTACTATTTGAATTATAAAAAAATGTTTACAAAAATAGAGAAAAAATGTCTTAGACACTTACACTGCAATAGCAGCGCGCACTGTTATACGAAAAAAGTTCTCCCAATTTATTTTCTAGATTGTAGTGATAAACCGATTCTCCTAAGTGAACTTATTAATGGCCGGAAAGCGCAGAATATTTGCAGGCACTAGAAATATAAAGCATATCTGCGCGTAAACATTGACTCGCGAATATAAAAAAATGGCACTTGTGACGCAGTAAAACAATTCTTCTTCTCAAAATTTTCACCTAAAAACAACAACAAAAACAGCCCATGATTATGTGTACGTGATGCCCCAAGTGAAGGTTTGATTCGCTCCCGGGTGGGAAGGTTCCAGGCAACAAGTTCCATGGCGAACAGCCCACAGCCGAGGTTCAGCCGACCATTGAGAGCAAATGCAAATATTGAACTTGTCGCTGCAGTAGAGAGCGGCTGCCTTGAAACTTCCAAAAACTATTGTGCATGAAAGATTGAGGAATGATCTTAGACTTCCCCCCTTCAAAATTTGGCCGTTCACCCGCTTAGGATTAAAAATTATTATCCTTTAAAATGCGTAAAAATTTCCGCGAGGCAATGAAGCCTATTTTCATTAAATGGAAGTGCAAATAAGCAAGATTATTACTCATCTAAACGACAGAACCTACTACTAAAACATCAACAGCCACTTCACACTGCCAAAGCGATGGTTTCGTGCAAATGGCAGAACCTTGCGGCATATCTGAGCCAAAAATACGAGCTCTACACTTGCGTGAGCCAGCTTTGCTCTTTACCTTTCGAGTTCTTCCAGCAAGTTAGCTGATCATAAGCTTAAAACAGCTATCAGAAAATCCAAAGAGTGGTTAAATTTTTTACAAAAAACAGATGGGTCACCATTAAAAACACAATTAAAACTTTGACCAGTTTTGGCTTTTTCCTTTCTGTTTTTTTGGAATATTTGTAAAGAAAAGTTAACCTGAATAATAGAATTAAAAAACAACAAAATAGTTAAATTTCTAGAATAATAAAGTGCTAATTTGAAGCAGTGTAAAATTCTTGTTAGATTTTTATAACTTTTTTTGACAATGCATTTTCAAAACATAAAAACTTTGTGCATTCGTTAAACGAAAAAATGCGAAACACCGGCGAGGGAAAAAATGTAAATACAATTTTGAGCCAATTCAAAACCACCGATTTTTTATAAATTTTGCACAAAGTTCGAATCTTTAATTTATTTGATATTTATTTCAGAATAAACAATATTTTTATAAAAAACTTATAAAATTAAAAAGAAACAAAGCAAAAGTCAATACTGGTCAAAATGTTGAGGTGTTTTTTCGCAAGCTGTATGTATGCATTCTGCTATGATGGGAATTAAAACTGCATGAGTTAATTGTTTTGGAGGGCAATGCTACTATAGTTTGTCCAAAGAGAAAATTCTATTACGTCCTAGGAAAATCTAAGCAATAAAATTATTAGTATAATAATACATACGCATATATATATGTGGCCTGAGATATCACTTAAACAAAATTAGTCATTCTGAGATCCACTGAAGATTCTGTGTGCGAAATGGGTTCTGGAAACTCAGACCGCATTCTTTGTGAATGTCCCGCATGAGCAAAAAAAAAAGGCCCTCTCGAGTGTGGGGTACCTCAGCAGGCTTTGCACAATAGATCTCTTTTGGTCGCAGTGCGCAATGGCCTAATAATTATCAGAATAATTTTTTTCACAAAATACGTGAGAAGGAGTTAGAAAATTCGAATATTCAAGATCTCAAAATCTGTAAAAAATTTTTTTTAGAGACTGAAATTGACCTTTTCAAAACACTGAAAAGGGCGTATAAAGAAATCAATGCAAATGAGTTGGATAAAGTTATGCTAAAAAGCTTTCTGTCATTATTTCACTCGCTTATATGAACCACTGGGGCGACTAGCAACCTAATTGGAGCTTCATTCCTCTCGCACGAAACTTAAATTTTTTAGGTGAAAATATAATGTTAAAAATTCGGAAAATAAAATAGCGCCATTATCCAACATCAGCTATGGAATTTTTTCCAGCTTTTTACAATGGCGACAGTTTTTTCTAGACCCACGTAGCAATTAACCACTACGATACTCTCGCTCCTTCATTTTACCTTATTTTTACGCAACTGAAATTAAATAAATAATTGAGTTTCCATTTTCAATGCTTTTTTTCAACTAATTTTTGGTACCAAATGTGAAAGTTTTTATGATTCTGTAGTTTCGAATGCCAAGGTTTGGACTGGTACAGCGCTTTATCTATAAATTTCTATGGATATCGCGTTTACAATGGCATAGCCCCAATTAGTTATGTTATTCGAGGAATATATGTACAAAAGCCTTGCGTTGGAACGCCTGCATTTGCACAGCATTCAATCTACGTACGTATGTGTGCATAAATCTGCAACAAAAACAATAATGCAAGGATAACAAAGTTGAATTGAGAATAAAAAGGAAAAAAAAATAGAAAATGGAAAATGGAAAATAGCAACTTACTCAACACTTTCAAGGATAACCAAAAGAAAAAGTCTTGCACACAGGGTTAGCGTATTAGTAAAAGCTTGAAATATCTTCTCTAAAAAGTAGCTGCGGTGAGCTTTAAAACTTTCAATGCTAGGTACTTTATATTAGCTTTTCTAGAAAAAATATTATAAATATTTACGCAGGGGCGAAAAAGTAGTAAGACTAAAAGAATTCGTTTCCAACTTGTTTAACGATTAATTACGACCTGACTGTATCCATTCCAACCGGTTTAAGAATCTTATTAGGTTGTATACGTCTTAGACAGACAGTTGTTCGAGACTCTGGAACAACAGAGTTCACATTCTCTCCTTGCATAAGGCAGTGCATTCACAAAATCGATTCCCGATGCCTCTGGTGGTTTACAACTGTGATAATATGTGTTGTGAGGGATGCCCATTTTGCCTGCTTGTTCCCCGGCAGACCAAAAGCCAGTTATGACTGCCGTGAGTCTCCATCCATGACGTTTGCTTAAGTTTTTAGCTGGGCCATAACGTTTTGCTACCAAAATATTCGTTATGACCGAAAGTCTGATAGGTTCTATTATAAGATCTTGATGCTGGCAATTTCAGGAGTTTCATACTTTTAATATTTTTATAAGCGAATGTGACCGTTGTGTATGACAATTCCATCTAATTTAGCTGTTCTGAGCGAAGAATATTTGTTAAAACGAAAATAAAACAGAGGCAACACTTGATAGAATTGACATCAGATGTAGTGGGACTAAGCTTTCGCACTCTCTACTAGTTCGACCTTATCTGGTGTTGTTCTCTTCAACAGAAACCGAAGGCTGGATGTATTATTTTAGGAGTAATCTTGGATAAGTAGATTACTATATCACGAGGGTCTGATGTTATGTATACATGGTGAGTCCTCCGATATCTTTTTAAGCGAGGTCAAGATGAGGCTATGGTTCAAAAGTATAAGCCTTTTCTCAACAGCTCTCATTGGCTAAAGCTTACAGAGTTATAACCCACTACAGTGCTTTTGCAGACAAGATGTCGGCCAAGCTAGTTAGCGTGAAGAATCTCCCTCATGCGAAACTCGTCTTCCCTTTCGACAGGCACCATCGAGAACCTTGGGCCGGTAACTACCAGCTATGCAAAAATGTGTTGAAGAGTATTGAAGATTCCCATATTATCTTCAAACGAACACCGTCAATTTATGCTGGATGGCGGGATATAGCGGTGTTTCAAGAAATGAAGCTTCAGACGAGTGATCAAGATACGGTCGGAGACAGGGATTGGGCTATCTAGTGTATACCAGGTACATACCTATGAAGTGAGACTTTCAGATATTAGTCCATAGATGTCGCTAGGAGTATTTTTAAACCTTCTCAAATGTCTTGTTTTTTTCGTCTACCATCTGTCAACAATATTCAGCTTATTGTTTGTTACGTTTCATACCACAATGCATTTTTGTCGCTCTTAAAAATGTCGAATTTCGTGCCTTCAAACCACGATTTGCGGATATCGTGAAACCACTTGTGAAATGCTGCTCTCCCGGTTCAAAAGGAAGTCTTTTTTGGCACCGAATCGTTACGGGTGATGAAAAATGGGTGTATTTCTCCAATCCCAAGCATAAACGATCGTATGGTCCGCCCGGGCACAAGGCAAAAACAACGACCAAACCAAATCGCTTCGGCCGCAAGGCAATGCTGTGTGTTTTCTGGGATCAGCGTGGTATGATTTGGTACGAGCTATTAAAACCAGGTAAAACAGTTGACGATACACGCTACCAACGACAATTGACCGATTTGAACAGCGCTATACACCGAAAACGCCCAGAATATGCCGATCGGCATCACAAAGTAATTTTTCTTTATGACAATTCACCGTCACATCGAACAAGAGCGACCCGGGAATTAGTGGAGACGTACGATTGGGAACCGCTGGTGCATGCGGCTTACTCACCAGACTTGACGCCTTCCGATTATCAGTTGTTTGCATCGATGGGCCACGCACTTTCCGAGCAGCGCTTCGATTCTCACGAAGAAGCCAAAAAATGGCTCGACGATTGGTTTGCGGCCAAAGACGGCCAATTTTTTTGGAGCGGCATTCACAAATTGCCTGAGAGATGGGAAAAATGTGTCGCTAGCGATGGCTTTTATTTTGAAGATTAAATTTGTAATCATTTTGAAATTGAAAAAAAAACATTTTCATTTCATAGGTATACACCTGGTACATATAAGCCCGGAATGTTTACTGTTTTTACAAGTTGCGGAGAAAACTAGAGCAGAGGCGAATGTGAACAAGTGCACAGTTTCATGTGTCCTCTTTAGTCAACATTCGCTAAACGAAGAACAACGAACTTACTTAAACACAAATTTACGGAACAAAAGCCGATTATTTGACCATTAGTTTCGGAGAAGCTATTAAGGCGAAAAAGAGGTAGACTCTATCCTTTATTTTCTGTGCGAATATTCCTCGTTCCGACGAATCGGTTTCAAATTTCTGGGGAGTCAATTCTTGCTGAAGAGGCTGATAGGACTCGTCAACAGTTCGAGATAGATTGGAGTTCTTCTTATTTAAAAGTGCTCACTCCATGCATTTTTCTGAGCTTTATTAAGCCTTAGTTCGTCCAAAACTCTCTTTTGTTCTGCCACCTCTAGTATTTACAAAAGTTTCTAAGTCTCTATAACCGAAAAGAAATTTATCAGCCGATCTGACATGATGAGCTCAAAGATGTTTCAATTGAACTATGTCTTAGTGAAACTGGTCGAACTTATAAGAAGGAGAAGCAGCCTGACGCCTAATAAGGAAGATTGATAGGGAAATGGAATCTTTTCCTTCACAATTTTCTTTTCAGATATACAACATACTCACTCCTCAATAAATCATGTTGCGATCTCACCTACGTATACTAGGTGTGCCTGTTAAGCAACCAGACTAAGGGTGCAGACTAAGGAACTCAAAAGTCTTTGATAACGAAACAATGCACTGACTCATTCCGCATAGTCTACTAAAAGGTTTCTGGCCAAGTAGAGAATCCACTGTTCATGCGCCCCGTGAGTTAATTTTGTTAAAAGGCGGAAACATATTTGAGTCCACTTAAGCTGGTGGAGCAACAGTTGGAGGGGTACATTACACCCTTGTTGAAGATAAGAAAATGTTGATTAAAACTAAATAAAGCATGTTAAATCGTGAGTCTCGCTACTTAATAGCCACACCTCGTATGCAAGCTTCGATAAGCTTACAATTTGCATTCTTTATATACGTATGTTGTTACTTTTAGTTTGACTTTAAAGAATGTGAAAGTACTTTGTAAGCGTAAGACTTTCTTCCTCATCCTTATTCCATGCATTCAAAGCATTTTATTATTTTATAGTTTCCCTACGTGCGTACACACGCGCACAGCCACGCACACAGTAACCCTTTAACACTTTGTATTCTTCAGATTTTTATTTCACGCCATTATTTCTGCTCTCTATTTTTTCTTTTTTTTCTCCGGCCATTTGCATTGTTTGCGCGAAATGGATTTCTTCAGCGACATAGGATTTGTGAAATAAATTGCACGCTCTCGACGGCGCCGCTACTGCTGCTGCATTTTCAAACCATTCACAGCATCTATTTGAAATATTTCAATTTTAATTTTTATGCATGGTTTGCATTTCTCAATTCACAAAAAATTAAAAACAAAAAAGTGAAAAGGCCGTTCTTCACTGCAGCCGTGTCACATTTGCAGCTCTTCAGAAGTTTCCCAACAGACGCCGCTCCAACAAATTTGGCAGCAACTTTTTATATAATATTACAATCTGCCGCTGGGACGCATGGCTCGTTATAGAATTACATACATGCATACATACTTACATAGACATGGCAACGACAAATAGACGAAGAAAAACCCGCCAGTCAATAGAAAAATACATAGTTTCCCTTTCGTATCCAAAGCATTGCTCTTTTATCTACAAATTCTTTGCGCCATTGCCTTTTTGCACAATTCAAAATTTTTGCATTTATTTTAGAGTGATTTCTTGTTTTTTTTTTGCGTTCTTTTGGGCTTTTGCTTACTTTCATAAATTTTATGGGAGCGGAAGAAGTTCAAGTTGGGAAATCTTCATTGAACTGCAAATGAAATATGCGTTGCTGGCAAAGCAACTGGCGCATTGCTCTTCAAATCGCTCATCAGTCTGGCACGCCTCACTTCGTCTGCAATATTATCAGCAAGTGCAGTGAAGATTTGCAATTCACAATTTTTATATGCTGAAGAATTATTCTTTCGTAGCATTTGCAGGTTGCAACAATTGCGAGTTACATGATTTCTCAGGTGTATTTGAAAAATTTCTTACAGTGAGTTCATTTGTGAATTCCTTGTCACATTTCAGAGGAGGAACGAAATAAAGATTGCAAAACCACTCCCACATTTGCTATGTGAAGAAGTTGAAATAAACTGCTAGAATATACGAAGACATTCCAACGCTTGCATACAACCCTATGATTCAAGCCCTCTCTAGTATTTCATACAGAACTTATTATCTAATGCAACTTACGTAAGTACATTTGTAATGACGTACTAAAATCAGTCTCACTTTGAATAAAGAGCAATAAAACAAAAATCATCTAACCTCTAATCAACATAACTATTGAAGAAGTGTCTCATTTCGACCGGACATGAATTTTATATAAGGAGCGACTGGTATAGAAAATTTTTAAATATCCGCCTATTTTTAGATAGAAAGGCTGATGGGAAATTCGGTCTAGCAGAATGCTGGAGAACTGTGACCTAACAGTTATTTCATATCTCCGTAATACCTCCATGACCCTAGTTACCCAGCAGACTAATAAATACGAAAAGATTAGGTTCAACTATACTTTAGTTTAAATAATTCATCTTCTGCCTAACTAACAGCCTAACTTTTCATTGTATCCAAGGTAAATCCGATAATCTGTCTTAGAAGATTGAACTAAGTGGAGTAAACCTCTGAGTAAACTAATTAACTGCCCACACTGCCTGGCGGTTTAAGGTCCTTTCTGCTGGACGTGTCGCCAAATAGCTTCACGTACTTTCTCCATCACGCTCATCACCAGAGCATGGCTCGAGAGATGACACGGGGAAGTAGTTTACTACCTTTCCCGAATTCTGAGTGCAAATGGCTATTTTACAGCATACATTCACCCCTTTACGCGCCGAAGACGGATAACATGTGCTTTTTGTGTGATCCTATTTCATGAGGCTAAAGAAAAAAACTAAGTGATAGCGTCGGCTGTAATGTCAAGCCAGAGAATACAATCCCATTCATGCTGAAGACCAATAACGGTTGGATTAGATTAGTTTAGATTAGATTTGTGGGGGGAGTCCAAGCACTCAGTCAGGAGACCATTGTACTACACCTGGATAGATTTCAGTAGAAAGAACAGAGATAGGAACGATAAAATGGGGGTGGTAAAACAGAAAAATCAGTTTGAAGTCACTCTTCCACAAATCTCTTGGATTCATTAATGCATCTTAAGAGATCCAGAAGAGTATAAACTTCATCCATACTCAGTATATCGCAACTCAATAACCTAAGTCTGATTCTGGAAAACACCGCACAACTAAAGAGAAAGTGTTCTGCAGTGTCGTCATCGTCATCCAGTCATCCCCAGGCGGTGTGCCCTGTGGTTACATCCACCAGTACTCTCAGATTATTCCTGCTGAGTTTTAGCTGTTTTCCTGTTTGGTTCTTTCACAAAGCACTTGCAAACTCTGCACGAGTTCAACTCATACCAACGACCTCTGTGGATAGATCTCATGAAGTCGTCAATCCATAATTGAATTGATGCAGAATTGACACCTAGAAAGGGTTCAGGGTCTAGTGGCATACTTGTAGAGCCTCCATTTGCCAGTTTATCAGCTAACTCGTTCACTGTAATACCACAATGTCCAGGTCCGCAAATAAGATTAACTTTGTTGTGTTTTGCAACACTGTTCAATTTTGTCTTACATTCACCGACTAACTTCGAAGAGCAGCGTGGGTTAGCAAGGGCTTTCAGTGCAGCTTGACTGTCACTAAAAATTCCAATACTGTTACCCAGCCACTTTTTCTCAAATAGCCAGTACGCCACATTCAAGATGGCATAGACTTCCATAAGGAATACCGTGGCCATCTGTCCTGTCTGTCCTGTGGCATACTATACTTAGTGTCTTCGCCTAAGTACTATTCAGATCCGCTACCATCACTGGTCTTGGATTCGTCGGTGTAGAAAGTGCGCTGATATCCCGTTAATAGGTTCTCTGGACTAAACCATTGACCTCTATCTGGGATTGAAATATCATACTTCCTACCGAAGCTAATGAAAAGCACCCGATTGTCCACTGGCATCAAGAACGGTATGCACCGCTCCGACAACTAGTGGTATGTCTGACAGGGGCCGGTGCTTTCTTCATATCAAGTAGTAGTCACGCACCAACCCATTCGGCTACGACAGCTGCTCAAAAAGATTTTTATACTCTTTTTAAATTTTTGTCTAAGCTTAAGTTGCTAAAAACTTCCGTCAATATTTTATTTCTTTTTTTCTAGGCGGTGATGCTTTTTCTCTCCACATCAATGGTCGATAACACTCAACACCGTCAGCTAAATAATTGTCAAAAATAAATGCGTTTTAGAGTCGAATTTAAACTTTCTTCTCCTTCTTCTTAAATGGCGCGATAACCGCTTACGCGATTTTGGCCGAGTTTAATAAAGCGCGCCAGTCGTTTCTTTCTCGTGCTAACCGGCCCCAGTTGGACACACCAAGTGAAGCCAGGTTCTACTCCGCCTGATCTTTCCAACTCAAAGGAGGCCTTCCTCTGGTACCACCAGCTGCCACCGCATCGAATACTTTCAGAGTCGGAGATTTTTTATCTATTCGGCCGACGTGCCCTAGCCAACGTAGCCGCTGGATCTCTATTCGCTACGCTATGTCTATGTCGTCTCACACAGCTCATCGTTCCATCGCCTGCGATATTCGCCGTTGCCAAAGTGTAAAGCTCTAAAAATCTTGCACAGAATCTTTCTCTCAAGCACTCCAAGCGTCGCTTCATCGGATATTGTCATCGTCCACGCTTCTGCGCCATATGTTAGGGCGGGCATGATAAGAGCCTTGTAGAGTGTTAGTTTCGTTCGCTAAGAGAGGACTTTACTACTCATTTGAAGTTTTAACTTCATTACCCCAAAATTCAATGGGCTATAACCCGGTTTCCTCGAAATTTTTCTAAAACTTCTTGTAAGAGTTAAGTTTTCATTAAAATTTGGTGATTTTATCAATTTGCACAAAATTTGAAATTTTGATTTACATGGTTTTTATCCGAGAATGAATGCTATTTTCATAAAAACATATTTAAAATTAAAGAAGAAACAAATAAATTGAAATTGCACAATCCATAAATAAGCAGTCAAAACTTGTCAGCTTGTGGAGCTTCTATGGTTTTGCTGGTATGTATGTATATGTAAGTACAATAATGTAGAATGCGCATTTGTGCATGTATGCTTCTCATAGCCCTAACTTGTACTTTTGATGGCATGTGCCGAATTAGGTCATCTGATTAACTGGATTATCATTTCCTGATGTGGATTTGCTTTTGTGGTCGTTCCACTTCATAATTGAACGAGCATTCTCACATCCAATTTCACATACAAAAGTAGAATGTGTACGATTTTATCAGTAAATTGAACGTGATGGATGATCTGCGATAATTGAAAAACGTTCGTAAATCAATTGTGAATTGTTTGGTTTGCAGGGCATTTGACTGTCACCGGGCATTCGATAAACAATAATAATGGCAACGAATTGAGTAGCAACATTTGGTTTACTCAATGCACAAATACTTACATACTCGTATATGCTACAGTGGGTGGTTAACCAATTAGTGCAATCAAAAGAAATTAGGACCCATAGTTACAGTCGTTGAGAAAGTAAAAACAATTTTTAAGTCATCTTCATCTTCATCAAACCAAACCATACTTCAACTCGAGAGCAGGTTTTATGTTTTAGCCAATGAAAGACAAACTAAAGCCAACTTTTAGGTAAAAGGAGACTGAAATCAAGCCATTCATTCAGTCGATAGCGAAGCAAATTTTCCTAAATTTCGATTCACAAATTAAACGTGAGCTAAAAAATATAAAATTAAATAGATTTGCAATGATAAGTTCAAGTATTTATATTTCAAAGCAATTTTATTCTTTGTAATCGTTCACGTAAAGGAAAAACGAGTCGAAAAATGCTGAAACTGATTAAATAGACATCCCAGCTGCCACTTACGATACGAATTAGAAAATTTTGAGACACAGAAATATTACAGATATATGTCTCAATATCCTGTATAGGCCATAGCTAAGAGCAAATACTACAAATTCTGTTGCCTCAGCTTTGCAAATTCTAGTTTGGTGTTGCCCGTCGTGTTCACACACGTTTTTATTTGCTTAAATTTGGTCAAAAGTCAACAACAAAATTGAGAAGAACGAGGATACAAAGGGTACTGATAAAGCACGAGCAGCACGAGTAATGAATTCAAGGATCACATATTTCCCTGTATGACTGCGGTCCAATGAGTATTTCATTACGTGTTTGCAAATAAATGCAATTTATGACAGTTCTTTCAATGTTGTGTCAATATGTGCACTAAAGCTTGGCGAATCGAAGACGTCTTATGCATGTATAAACTAGTTAATGCCAACACTTCCTCGCGCTTTAAGGTCTTTCTACTGAACGAGTCACCAACTAGTTTCACCATCTCCCTTATGCTCCCTACCTTACACAAACTCTCAGTGGAAAAGGTTGTTTTCGCTGACGACGTAACTGTTGTTCCGCTACCCGACCATGACGAGGTGAGAATAGTGATAACGCGGCTAGAGAACAACAAAGCCGCAGGAGCCTTTGAGCTATTCAAATATGGCGGCGAGGAGCTCGTAAGGATGAAAGCATGCCTGCCGATTGGAATTTAAGTGTGCGCTGGCCAATCCATAAGAAAGGCGATCCTGCAATCTATGCCAATTACCGCGGGATTAGTCTTCTATATATCGCATATAAGGTTCTAGCGCGCGTATTGTGTGAAGGGCTGAAGTTCATCATCAACTAACTGATTGGACATTATCAATGTGGCTTTAGACCTGGAAAGTCTACCATCGAATAGATATTCAAAATACGCCAAGTCTCGGAAAAGATCCGTTAAAGGGGAATCGACACACAACATCTTTTCGTCGACTTCAAATCTGCATTCGACAGTACCAAAAGGAGTTACCTGTATGCCGCGATGTCTGAATTTGGTATCCCCGCAAAACTACTACGGCTATGCAAGATGACGTTGCTCAACACCAGCAGCGCCGTTAGAATTGGGAAGAACCTCTCCGAGCCGTTTGATACCAAACGAGGTTTCAGACAGGGTGACTCGCGGTCGTGTGACTTCTTTAACCTGATGTTGGAGAGCATCGTACGAGCCGCAGAACTTAATCGCTCAGGCACAATATTTTATAAGAGCGTACAATTGTTGGCGTATGCCGATGATATTGACATCATTGGCCTTAACAACCGCGCTGGTAGTTCTGCCTTCTCCAAACTGGATAAAGAGGAAAAGCGGGTCTGGTGGTGAACGAGGATAAAACTAAGTACCTCCTGTCATCAAACAAACAGTCGGCGCACTCGCGTATCGGCACCCACGTCACTGTAGACAGTTATAATTTCGAGGTTGTAAAAGACTTCGTCTTTTTAGGTACCAGCATTAACACCTATAACAATATCAGCCTTGAAATCCAACGTAGAATCTTTCATGCCAACAAGTGCTACTTCGGACTGTACAAGGCTCTCATGATGTCCGTCCTAACATAGGGCGTAAAAGCTTGGACGATGACAACATCCGATGGACGTTACTTGAAATGTTTGATAGAAAGATTCTGCAGAAGATTTTTAGACTTTTGCACGTTGCCAACGTTAGGCGATGGAAAAATGCACGTATCGTAGGCGATGGAACAGTGCACTATTTGATCTTTACGACGACATAGACGTAGAGCAGCAAATAAAGATCCAGCGGCTCCATTTTATGAGTCTTGTCGTTTGAATGGATACAAACGCTCCGGTTCTGAAAGTATTCGATGCGGTACCAGCTGGTGGAAGCAGATCTACGTAAGAAAGATGAGGTGGAGAAGGACTTGGCTTTACTTGGTGTATCCAAATAGCGTCGGTTAGCACGAGGCGCGCTTTGTTAAACTCGCCCAAAATCGCGTAAGCGGTTATCGCGTCAATTAAGAAAAAGAGGATCTACTTCGGTATCTATTTAGGTACCGATATATAGGGAGCTTTCAACAACATCTACCCGGATGCTGTTATCAAGGCCTTACTTCAATCAAGATTTGGATGGGCCACTGGTGGAATTTGTTCCCTTCTTATATCGATGATTTTTACCTAATGAAAATTATCGATAACTCTGACTTGACAGCTGAAAATGGCAAACTGTGTTTACATTTCTGCTCCGTAAGGTTTGGCAAGCTATCATGAATAATTCAGTGCTAGAACAACGTCTCCAAATTGCGGATATTTAGTGTGAAAAAACAAAACAAAAACAATAAATCAGTTTATAGAGCACTTCGTCCATTTCACAGTCAGCATACTCGGCATAGTGGGCAAGCAAATCGTGCAGTTATTGATTGTTTTCGGACCAGTTCTACTTTTCTCGACTTCAAACTATCAACAAGGCAAAGAAGTGCGCGCACTATTGGCCTATATTAAGTCATTGGTTTATGACGACAAACCAGCAAATTTTCAGGCATTGAAAGCTAATAATCAAGCCACCATTAATTTCATACAGCCAGATTTATTGAAAAAAGTGTCAAAAATTGCACTAATTGAATTGACCACAACACTCGTAGCCGCGGTGGACATATCCCGGATATTATATTCAAAAAATGTTATCTAATTAAAATAAATAAAATTCATTCCAACAATATTTCTGTTTCCTATTATCATTTTAAGTCCTCAAGCTTCTTCAAAAAGCACCCCATATGGATGTATTTATATTATTTATTTATATACATACCAGGGGTTCCTTTTATATGTCGGGATTAGAGAACAAAAACAAATTTTAATCATCGAAAATCACTTTACTGTTTTTCAAAATATTCCCCATGAAGATCTATCCGCTTTTGCATGCGTTTGAACCAATTGTCGAAGCACTTTTGCCACTCTGAATGAGGTACCTCCAAAACATGCATTCTGAATGCCGCAACCGCTTCTTCAGGTGTCGAAAAACGTTGACCTCTCAGTTTGTTTTTTAGGTACGTGAATAAAAAGAAGTCATTCGGTGCCAAGTCAGGACTATACGGCGGATGACTCATTAATTCGATGTTTTGGGTGCTCAAAAATGCAGTTGTTTGAGCCGATGTGTGAGAGATCGCATTGTCCTGGTGAAGAGTGATCCGTCTTTGGCGATTGGTTTTCCTAATTTCTTGGAAGACAACTGGCAAACAAATGGTTGTGTACCACTCAGAATTTACTGTTCTGCGTTGTTCTAGTGGTACGGTCGACAATTCCTGTTTTTCCGAAAAAACAGGCGACCATTTGCTTGGAAGTGCTTCGTGCGCGAACAACTTTTGTTGGATTTGGCTCATCTTGAAACACCCATACAGTCGACTGCTGTTTACTTTCGGGCTCATACGCGTAAATCCATGATTCATCACTTGTCACGATGTCATAGACGTGTTTCGAAGCCCCGCGATCGTATTTTTTGAGCATTTCCTTCGACCAATCGACCCGAGCCTTTTTTTGAGCGATTGACAAATTGTGTGGGATCCAACGCGAACAAATTTTTTTGACAGTCAAATGTTTATGCAATATTGAATGTATGCTGGTCCCACGAATGCCTAAGATTGTCTCAATCTCACGATAGGTCACATGACGATCTTGCAATAGCAGTTCGCACACAGTATCAATGGTTTTCGGAACAACAACTGATTTTGGACGACCTTCACGAAATTCGTCTTGGAGTGAACTACGACCACGATTGAATTCACCATACCATCGATAAACACTGCTCCTTGATGGAACTTCATCGCCAAGAAATGAATTAAGTTCATCCATGCAATGTTGCTGAGTTAATCCACGTCGAAAGTTGTAACAAATAATCACGATTTAATTCCATTTTTGGACCGAGATGAATCTTTTAAGTTACTGTAAACAACACAAATAGCGCTGGTATTTCAAAACGTTCCGAGTACGTAAAAGTCAAAAAATGTCAAACTTTGCGATACAGCTGTCAGTTGCCAGATTGCAACACCAGGGTTGCCAAATCCCGACATATAAAAGGCACCCCTCGTATGATACATACGATATGAAGTGTTACCTATTCAAAACACCATAACTTTTTTGTGTGAAATTAGTTTTTATTAATTTCAAAGAAAAAATTGTTCAAAAATGAAATGGTCGATATGACCACCTTTTGCCTTGGGAAATTGCTTCGGGTGACCATACGTAGGCTCAAATTCTCTTATGAGCGTTCGGTCAAGTAAACACGATCGTTTTGAGTGTTTATGAACTGCTCAATTGGGACATTTTTTTATCAGTAAACACAAGCAAGCACAACAACTCCTTTGCTCTTTCGCACCGAACTTTTTTTTGCTGGGGTGAAAGATCGTGTGCTTTTTGGAACTTCAGCTCATTTTTCAATATGCGTCGAATGCTGTCTTGCGATATTTTCAGTTATTTGGCCATTTTTCTTCCACTTCGACGTGGATTTCGCTCAAGACGAGTCTTCACTTTCCGAACCATTTCTGACGTTGTTGCGGTTTTTTTTGCGTTTTGCAATGCTACCAGTATCATTTTAACGTTTTATAGTGCGATACACAAACATTTTATTCACTTTGAGGTAACTGAGCTCACAAACAATGGCTGGTTGTGATTTTCCAGCCAAATATAACGCAATCACACTATTACGTTTGAGTTCCATCACAAAAAAAAAAAATCGACAAAACTGAGACGCAAATATTTCATATTTCAACCCAATGAAGGTTATAGGCATGTTTTTATGATGGAACTCCCTTCCCACAGCCCCCAGGCCGCGCCACCACTCTCATTCGTCACTAATAATCGAATATTTGCTTAAATGTAATCTAAAAAATTTTAGTTTTTCCTATTTCCCACTATTTATAGCACACTATAGACTTCATAATCCGCATAAGCTGTTGAACTATGACGCAAATGCAAAGTTCAAAAACGGTTTGAGATAGAAAATTAATAAAAATAATTCTGCTTGATATTTTTCTGATTGGTTGTTTTGATTTTATTCAACGAGCCATACCAACGGATGCCGGGAATTGTAATATTATGGTTATTAATAAAAAAATATTTTCTATGAAATTATTGTTTGTAATTCTTTTATATACATATCCTAAATCCCTCAGCATTACTCCTACGCGAGCGGGGCCACGGGTGAAAGCTAGTAAACAATATATTGAACTGTCATTAGAACAATTTTGACGTTGATGTCAGACAGACACAAGCAGTGTGGAGTTGGTGTACTATGACTTATACCTAAGTATGCAGACTATTATTGAAAACGCAACATGCATTACAATTATTTTCTTTACAGTACTTTAAAAAGTACCGAAATTTGACCCAACATTAATTTGCTTACAGAATTCGAATAGCCAGCAACTTTAGAATTTGTTTCCAAATTTTCCCCAAAGTTGTGCCCAAAATAATATCTCAATGCAGAGTTCAGACCGCTCCGTGTTAGCTTTAGTCTTAAAATGTTCATGGCCCGTTTTTGGAGATTCTAAGATTACAAAAAAAATGGCGAAACGAATGTTGCTAATGACTGGAATTTCTGCCGAAATCGATAACCAAAACTTTATCTGCCTAAGCAAACATCTTTCTGAACAAACATTTTTGCTGAATGGCCATTCTACCGGAATCTGCTATAAAATTTGCATTTTTGCTGAAACACGTGTTTTGGCACTTTGCTATTTATGCAAGTACCTATTTGTATTACTACGGCTTTCATATAAATGAATTTATTTTAACCAATAGCTATTTAACGTTAGCAACCAGCCCAACGAAATATTCCAGACGAAATTTCGCCAAGCTCGCTACAGCTAACAAGGAATGCTTACAAGGAACTTGATCAATGACCAAGGGTTGCTCAGATTGGAAAAATGGAAAACAAAAACATTGCAAGAGGGAGGAATAAAAAACACAAGTCCATCGAGTCAAAGTCTGCACAATGTAAACGCTGTATCCCACTTGTCCTTATTTTAAGGTACGAAACGTGATGAAAAACCGCGTTCAATTGCCATCCCAGCCGCCACCAACGCTCCTACCACTGCTGCAATGCGAAACAGCAGAATTTTATATCAACACGATGTAGTAGGATATGTACCTATGTACTACTGTGCATAGTCTGTAATCGTTTGAGTGTGGTGATACATGTATTATATGTATGTATGTCCCAACAGTATGATTGCTGCAACAGTGAAACAATGAAGATGCGTCTGCATTTTATTGCCAACGAATGTTATGCGAAACACGTTTCAAATATGCCAGCAATGAGGGGGCATTTAGTTGTAAAAGCGTCAGTATGAGTATGCAGTAGTGAAATCCAAAAACAGTACAATGTCCGGTCGGCCGGTATGTGTGCATGTATCGGCTGATGGTTGTATGAGTGGCACAGAATGTTGGTTGGGTTTAAAAACAGGTACTTCGTATGCAAAGCCACTAACAGTTTACTGCTCCAACTATCACGTCCAACTATTCATTAAAGCAGCCTTTACTCGCAATGTCTGAATATCCTGACGATGCAATAATTCTAATTTCGCCGAACACATTTCCACGCTTTGTGCAAGTTACTTCACTCTACTACTTTATATTACAACTCAACTACTTATATGGCGCTTTACAAACAGGAAAGTGTTGTACATTTAAGGATGGAAAAAAATCGGCAGGACATTGACTCTAACGAAATGGCGCATGAAGAAGGCCGTGTTGCACTAGCGGCTGGAGAAGTTATGACGTATGAGAAAATACATATACACATACATACATGCGTATATATGCATACATGTGTTCAGGGACTGGAAAGTGCTTGTGAAACAACTTGAACTGATTTGAAGGCATTTCGTCGTGCGGTGGCGCTTAACAGAGTTCGACATATTTTGAAAATGTATATTGATCCCATTTTGGCTAATAATTAATGATAATGAAAAAAATTATTTTGTATCTGTAGTGTGTCCAATGGCCGACACTTGGACCTAAAAGATCTTTTGTGTCCTACTTGGGTCTCATAGGCTGGATACTACTACCTTAAATGTATTACATCAGGTTCCCTGCTTTAGGTTGGCAATTGGTTGAAAGTCAAATAAAGGGTTTTTCAATAAGGGCGGGTAGATGTTGAAATGGAATAAAACAAGCTGTGTGTGAGTTATTGACAAAATTATTTTTTTTTTATTTGAAAGCCGCATATATGCCATTAAGTGTGGAATAGGACATCATTCAAATGCCCGCATCGGCTTCTTACGGTGGAACGGATCCGAGTGGTCCAATTTTCAATGACTCTTCCGCATAGATCCAGCTGAATTTGAGCGATGGCCTGTGTTATGTTCACCTTTAGAGCATCGGTCGATTGTGGTTTATTTGCATAGACCTGAGACTTCAAGAAACCCCACAGAGAAAGTCTAGCGGGGTCAAATGGCATGGCCTTGGTGGCCAATTCACATCACCCCTGCGAGAGATAACCTTACCCTCACATCGTTCATGCAGAATGTCAATCGTGGCGTTTGCTGTGTGGCACGTAGCGCCGTCCAATATGGCTCAATATGGGCCATAAGAAATTGGTTATCATCGTTGTGTAGCGCTCGCTACCAACGTCGTTTTCAAAAAAGTACGGACCAATGACGCCGCCGGCCCAAAATCCACACCAAACGGTAACTTTTTGAGGATGCATTATCACCTGGTGAACCTCGTGTGGATTGGTGTCGTCCCATATACGGCAATTTTGTTTGTTAACACAGCCATTCATCCAAAAATGCGCCTCGTCACTAAAGATGATTTTTCGCCCAAAACTGAGGTTCTCTTCCAAACGATTCGAAGCCCAGTCAGCGAACAAACGGAGTTGTCTATGGTCATCAACTTTGAGCTCCTGGGTCAGTTGGATCTTGTACGGGTGTAGGCCCAAGTCCCGACGCAAAATTCGCCAAGTTGAAGTCTGCGAAAGGCCAAGTTCTTGTGCACGGCGAGGAATAGACTGCCTCGGGTTCTGCTGTACACTTCCACGGACCGCGTCAATGTTCTCGGCTGATCTTGCGTTCCTTGAACGCACGGGTGTTGGCTGATTGTTTACTGACCCGGTCGTCTCAAATTTGGCCACCAAACGTTGAAGAGTCGACTTTGAAGGGCCATCACGTCTACCGAAAAATGGGCGCAATGCGCGCAACGTTTGCGTTAATGAACACTCATTTTGATAATAAAGTTTTATCATTTGAACGTGCTGTTCAATCGTGTAACTTGCCATGATGATTTGGCATAAACAACTGAATAATAAACAAAAGATTTGACAGATGTCACCAAAACAAAATGGCTGCCACAGGGCGCCAAAATCGACCCGCGCCAATTGAAAAACCCTTTATTTTGCACACAAATTTCAGAATATCTTCAACAAGAGCATTCATGATTTCATTCGGATATATGTATATGTACGAGTATTTTAATTATAGTTAATTTTAAAGGCAAATGCAGTTCATTCCTTAAGGGGTCCCGGAGTTCTAGAATTGTCCGAAAATTGTTTGTTTTTCATATTTCGTAAGTACAGGCTTTTAAGAAGATACTGTCAAATTTTTGGAAGGATATTTCCAATATTTTCGATTCTATAGCCGTTTTAGCAGGTAGAGTCAGATTCGTCACGCGGCGGCATCAATGGAAAATATCTACTCTCAAAACTTTAAACTCAATTATCTCAATTATCACAACAAAAAACAAAAAAAAAAACAAAAAAACAAAAAAACAAATTATCAACTGAATCGTCTGAAATTTTAGTATGTTCTTCACAACATCAATGGCTATCGCCTGTACTAGAATCATATTATTATTTCAATTATTTCGTATTTTTTTGAGTAAGAAACTGAAAAAAAACCGTCATTTTTTTATTCCAGTACAAGACATAGCTACAGTCATACTGATTAATATTTTTTTGGTTTTTGTGTTTCGGATAAATAGAAGAGCCAAAATGGACAACACCGTTCAGGCCCAATTTTTCGGGAGGGTCCACTTCAGCACCATTTTTAAAATGATTAAAAGAAAAAATTTTTTTTTCATATTTGTATGTAAAAGAAGTTAAATAAAAAGCCTAACAAATTTAAATATCGTTTTTCATTTTTTTATTGTAAAAAAAGTTCTGTACGCTAAATTTTCGAGCTCTAGACCACCGGAACCCCTTAACAAAAGTCATAAGAATAAACTTTTTTTGCATATAAAAAATGAGTTGTATATGAAGAAAATGTGCTACCATCAACGAAAAAAAATATTAAAAAAACCTTCATTTTTTTTATAATAATTATCCAAATTAATCATCAACTTTTTTTTCGTTTTTTGTTAAAAAAAATGATTTGAGTGATGTAAAGCTTTTACCTTCAAGCGCTCTATTGATTGTCTGTTTTTATACGGCGGCTGTCTAGTTCACAAGTGTCAAATATGATTGACGCACGACGCCATTTGCAAAAATTATAACTCTTTTGAAAGGTTGATTAATTTGCGCTACCTTGTTCTAAAATTTAATGGGCTATAAAACTTCATACTTAAAAGTTTTCTAATAGCTCGGAAATTTTAATGAATTTTATACAAAATATTGAAAATTTGAGCTTTTAAAGCTGCATTGGGAACGGGTCCAGAAAATAATTAAAAGGTTAGAATCTACTAGAAAAAAACTCCTAATTAAACAAAAGTATAGAAATCTGAGGTTCCCCCTCGGCAGGCAATGGCAAACCTCCGAGTGTATTTCTGCCACGAAAAAGCTCCTCATAAAAATATCTGCCGTTCGGAGTCAGCTTGAAACTGTAGGTCCCTCCATTTGTGGAATAACATCAAGACGCACACCACAAATAGGAGGAGGAGCTCGGCCAAACACCTATTTTTATTTTTTTTTTATAGAAATCTGAGGAAAGCAATTTTACTTGAAGTCGGTTTTACATGATATTTTTAATAAATTAATTGCATTTTCGGCCAGAAAGTGAAAACTTACACCGACGTAGAAAAAAACTACTAATATTGCATTATTTCATAATTATTAGCATTTGTTCGCATTGAGTGACCAATATTGGAAAGTGTAATTAATCTGCATCATTTGGCCAAACAAACTTACATAAATACCTGGTTATGATGCTAGAGATATCTTAAATAGCAATGAGGGAGATCGCTTACCTGAAAAGATATAAAGGAAAAAATGATTTTGTTAGTAATTTGCAAGAAAATATTTCAAAGTATTTATAAAATTCTTGATTGGAATAGCAAATCTTTCAAGCTGGTACGAATTAAATTCCAAGTTTTCAGCTACCACCACAGTGATGCCTCCTCTAGTGGATCATAACATAGGATCACTTATTTTCTCTCTTGCCAATATAGACATATGCAAACATATAAATATACTACACATACATACACATATATATAGCTCTGAAGTGCTGAACCGCTCCCTATAGTCTTGTGACGCAAGACCGAAAAATTCCAAACCTCATTTCCTACCTCACGTTCGGAGTGGGTCTAGAATATGGTACCAACTGTAATTTTGGGTAAGATACATGAGGTGTAATTTAGATAACTTACTGCCTACAACTAGTAGTGACGAAGATCGTTTTAGTGTCCCAACATATAATGAGATCAGCGTGCTGGAGATCACGGTACCACACAAGACTGGCTACCTTCCGGGAAGTGGCGGTAATAGTAAGATGCAAAGCCCGAATTCTTAATTCCACAAGCGAATCAGTTTGAAAGAGCCTCAAATGGCTGGCACATCTCATGTAAGGGCTATGTGAATTGAAATTGCACTTTGACTCCAATAAAACATTGCGAAGCGCCTTCGAGGGTTGGCTTTTATATAACATTTTGCGCTCAACAAAGAAAACATAGTAAAATAATAATGAAAATGATTTTATGGTTTTTCAAAATATTATCTTTGGAAATCAATCAACTTCTGCATTCATTTAAACCAATCAACCAAAGAAAGCACTTTTGCAACTCAGAAGTGGATACCTCCAAATTGAGCAATGTAAACGCTTTATTAGCTTTTAGAGGAACAAAACGAAATTATTAGCTGCCAAATGAGGACTGAATGACGTATGACGCATTATCAATCTTTTTAGGGGTCGAAAACTCGCCTTTTTTAGAGGTGGCAAATCGCATTGGAACCGAAAAGTGGGACTTGTCTTTCGATTCACCCACTACTTCTTCCCTTACAAGCTCAAAGAAGACATGTTTGTTACAAGCTCAAAGGTACACTACGGGTCGTCTTCATGTTCAAATACGCCTTAAAGCATCCATGCCCACTAGGTAGATAATTGGGTCAGGTAGAAATCTATCTGTCCATTTTTTCGATTTATCCGTTTGGTGATTTCGGAATCAATCGATAAGTCCATCGTCCGTTCGTGGAGTTCCTCCATTCCACCTGTCACGTACGGATGCTTCGCTCCCGTTCAGCCTTTCGGTTAGTCAGCCGCGCCAGATCCGCTCGATGATTTTTTACTTCGGCGAATTCGAGTGCAGTTAGCTTAACCGGTAGCACACCTGCGAGGACTAATACAGCATCCTCCGATACTGTACGGAATGCGCAACACACCCTGAAGGAACATAACCTCTTTACCGATTTAATGCCTTTCACGTATTACCTCAACCTGTAGTCCATAATTACTCCTGATATTTGATGTACAGCTGATGTACTACTGTGAAATTTGCTGTCTCATCTATTTTCCTACTACTGATAAGAACTGATTCTGTTTTATGGTTCGCAAGACTTAAACCAATATTGTGCAGCCAATCTTTTGTAATTTCGATCGCTTAGTTGCAGATTGCTTCAGCCGGATTATGAAATTTAACAATCACCACGATTGCAATGTCATCAGCAAACCTTATGATTTGGGATCCTGTAGGTAGTTTGAGACGCAAGACTCCATCATACATTATATTCCAGAGGAGTGGGCCCAGCACTGATCCCTGTGGGACTCCTCCTGTTACTCTGTACCTTTTGATTCCCCCGTCGATTTTATATTGCAGGAATCTGTTAGAGAAATAGCTGGCAACCATTTTCCGATTGTTTCGAAAACTCTCTTGTGTGAGCCGATACGCGAGAGCTCGCATTGGCTTAGTGAAGGTTGATTTGTCTTCAAAAAACAGACAAGCATTTCCTTTGAGGTTTTTCTGGCGCTCACAACTTTTATTGGATTCTGCTCGCCTTAGAACACCCTGTCGATTACTGTTTTGATTTTGCCTCACATGCGTAGATTCAAGACTCGTTAAATGTTAAAATGTCATAGACGTTCTCTAAACCGCCGTCAATCGACACAAGCCCTTTTTTGGAAGATTTAATGTATGCTGGGCCCACTAAAGTCCAAGGATGACTCTATATCGCTCTGTCACAAGATGGTATTGCTTTATCGCGCTCAGCATCGATTGTTTCTGACACATCAACAGTTTTTGGATGGCTTTTATGAAACACATCCTGCAAGGATCGACAGTCATGTCGGAGCTCGTTGCACCAGCGTTTCATAGTGGCTACGTGTGGTGGCTGCAACACTAAAGTTCGGGCGAGATGAAATTTTCATCTCACTGAAAAAATAACAAATAAAGCTCGGAAGTGAAAAAGTTATATGTAAATTCATGGCAAAAAATACCAGACTTTTTTATAAAAATATCGAATTACAGCTCATCACGCGAATTGTTGCAAAGGCGCCAAATATAAAATGCAATTCTCGTATACAACCTATTCAGTGAAAATTCAAACGTAAAACTATAAATTCGAAATTGCAATTGGTCAGATTAGTGTCAAAACTTGCTAAAATGTAATGTGAAAAATTCTTCCGTTTTTCTCCGAGTGTATTTCTGCCATAAAAAAGTTCCTCTGCCATTCGGAGTCTGCTTAAAACTGTAGGTCCCTCCGTATGTATATATGTTTCATCCTTTGTGATACCATTGCAAGAGGGGAAAAAGAGGTGAAGCAAAAATGGACGAAAGGGAAAGGGGTGTGGAAGGTGACTAGTCTGCGGTTGTGTTAACCTCTTTATGCTGCTGATGAAATTCGTCAGATTTTTGTTTTCAATACCTGCTATTATATCAGCAGGCGCAGAAAAGAAGTGAGAACCAAGAAGCTTGAATCTTAGACCCGCGAAAGCTGAGCAGCTGAGGAGCAGGTGCTGAGATGATTCCACCTCATCCTCCATGCAGCTGACGCAAAAAGGAGTCGAAGTAATTCCGAGTCTCACGGCATGTATACCCCGCGGACCCGCGGACAATACCCCGTGAGGATGCCCACGAAATTTGAGAGAGGAGATTTCGTCATCCTCAGAATATCCCTCGAACGCCTCCCATCGAAACGTGGCCAGAAGGACTTCGGAACCTTACACGTTCGTGTACTTGCCCAGCGCTCGCTGAGTTGGTGCAAAGCCCATATGGACATATGTTATACTATATATATTACATATATGTGTATGTTTACTGCGTTAAATAGCTATAGCACCAGACTTCTTGACAAATTTTGACAAGTTATTAATTCTAGATTTAATTTTAATATTTTATTCATTCTATACTATAAACAGAATATAAATCCAAGTTATAATAACATATTTGTGTAAATTTGAATAGTTAAAATTCAACATTTTTTCAAAAGTTCACACTTTTTAATCTGATTGCTTAGAAAATTTTCGGATATGCCCATATGTTACAACCCATTATGTTTTGGTATAATAAAGTGCACGTTTGAAAAAGCCTCAAACTCGTATTGATTTTTAACAACCTTTTCTGTTGGCGCTCAAGTGCATTTTCTCCATATAACACCGTTAGCGAAAAACAAAACAATGTTTAAAAATCAAAGCGATATTTCAGCCTGTTGAAACTTGCTTTTTATTGAACCAAAATTCAATGGGCTATAAAACAAAATACAGGGTGGGCCAAATAAGGCCTTCTAATGTTAAACACAAATAACTTTTGCAACAATCATTTATTTATGGTTAATTGTTTTTATACATTGAAAATATTTTATGGAAACTCTGTATGAAGTATTACATCAGACAAATGTCCACCATTTTTCTCGATACAAAGATTGGCTCTTTTTAACGCGTTTTCCATTACACCACATAATGTTTCTGGTTGAAGGCTCAGTATTTCGGCTCGAATATTTAGCTTCAGCGGTCTAATATTTAGTATCTGGTTTATTAAGATACACTTTGTCCTTTAAATATCTCCATAAAAAGAAGTCGGGCGCAGTCAAATCTGGCGAACGAGGTGGCCAAGGGAAATCTAAATTTTTGGAAATCAGACGTTCGCCAAAAATTTCGTGCAGCAGGTCCTTAGTTTGTCTAGCAGTATGCGCAGTTTTCGATCTTGTTGAAACCACAAATTAGAATACTGCTCCGCCATTGGCCGCAAAAAGTTTTCAATCAATGTTCTGGAAGAAGCTCCTGAAAACGACTCCGGCGTTTCATCCTCATTTTCGAAGAAATATGGACCGATAACTCTAGTAGCCATAACACCGCACCAAACAGTACATTTAGATGGGTGCAACTGATGTTGGAGTGTTGCCCTTGGACTTTCAGAGCCCCACAATCTACAGTTTTGTTAGTTGACTTAACCATTTAAATGGAAATGTCTGATGAACATCAAAACATTATTTAAAAAACCAATTTGTGTGGCTTATTGTGTAAAACGAATAGCGTATTGTAGTCGTTGTTGGTGGTCTTACGGTAGGGTTCCATAATAAATTTCCAACAATTCAATTATAACCCACAAAGAGAGAAAAATAAATTTGTCAAAAAATAAAAAAGTTATTTGTGCTTAACATTAGTAGGTCTTATTTGGCCTACCCTGTACATAAAAATTGTTCGAAAATTCTGCCGAAGGAAGTGGCGTTAATTCTTCGAAATTTACGCAAAGTTTGAAACTTGGATTTATATGACTTTTATGGGCGAATGAACATATTGGCACAAAAACCAATCTTAAAAATAAAATGGAAAATAAAATGGAAAAAATGCTGAAAACTTGTCAATAAGACTTTGTAATTTAGTTACTTAACGCTGTGTATTTACACACATACTCGTACATACATATGTACTTACACCTTCACAATGGCACAACGATTTCAAGCGCGAATTGTTAATTCTTACTCAGAGTAAACAAACATGTAAGCCACATAGAAATTTTTGTAATAAAATTTCGGTTTCGGCTTCGGTTTCTCTTTCTCTTTTACTTCCTTTGTTGAACTTTTCCGAAGCATTCTGACATACTTGCCAGAGAAATACCAGTAAAGTAACAGCGTAGGTTGTAGAAAACTATGTCCAACATATTACAACAACTGTTGTGACAACAGAGTGAAATATACTCGTATAAAAAAGTAGCTTCTCCATCAATGCCAACAGCAAGCAACAGAAAGCGACGGCAAATGGCATGTTATCTCAATACATGTACTCGTACAACAAAAACATTGATGAAATTTTATATTCGGTGCTGTTTTCGTTGTTGCCGCTGTGTTGGTGCTGCTGCAGTTTGCATTTTGTTGGCATGTTAATTTTATAAATTGGAAGTGACAACATTGTCACAGTGTTAAAGTTAATATGCTTGTGGCGTTGGTGTTGCCACTGCTGTCGATGTTGTGTGGCTGGCTGCCTGACATAGTTGGCTGGTTAACGAGCGCAACAGAGGTATCCAAAGAGGTTCTCATACATATTAGTTCCAGAATTTACTTTCCAAAGGATGCAGCAGATATAGAGTGTGTGTGTGTGTGTGTGTGTGTGTGTGCTTGCATGGGTGTTTCGTTGTCCTTAGTGTAGCGCTGCTCTATTTTTGGCAAATTTAATGCTCAGTTGGATTTTCAAGATTATGTGCGAGTATGTTTGTGCCGCAACAACAAAGGCATTGCATATGGGTATGCGAGAACTGCTACGTTACGTAAACTTAAATATTTATAACCGAAAATAGCCTTCTCCTGTTTCAAAGTATTGGCCGTGAAATCAATACACTTTTGCATGCTTTTAAGGAGATTTTCTAAGCATTCAACATTAACTTTATTTCAACCGATTTTCAAATTACACAAAAAGAAGTGGTACGTGAAGTCTCATATTATTTTTCTTATGGCCAATGGAATATAAAAAGTCACATATTTTAGGAAATTTGTGTGCAATAATTTTTTGTTTTTTTTTCGTATGTATTTTCTGCCACGTCAAAGTTTACAGAGTTCATTTCATACGAAATTCTGACGGTAAAAGCAATATTTGAAATCATCCAAAACTATGTTAAGCATTTATAAATCTAATTCCGAAATCTTACCTTCTTCCTTATGCCTTTCCCATTAAATTAAGAAATAGATCTTGAATTCCACTTAATAATTCGTATTTTATAAGCAAAACTTTGGGCAAGAATGAAAATTTTTTAACGGAATACGGTCATTATTGACAACAAAAAAAAAACAACATAACCCGCGTTTTCAGTACGGTTGTTATTAACGGTACCAAGGTTTGCTTCAGACGGGTCATATTTTGAAGGAGATAAAATAATTTTGCCTGTAATTTAACTCAGTTTTGTTTTATTTAAACATTCCCGATACTTTCAGATCATAGGGTAAAAAAGGTACCGCCTTGAAATTATTCACTGCTAACATCTAAGCGTCACCTTGGATTTTTCCTTTATAAACTATTTACTTTCATTTGGTTTCAAATCAGTATAAATCCAATAATTTTAATAAAACAAAGTTTTAAAACCGGACGGTATCTGCTTGGAATAATTTCTACTGACACCTGCATAATTAAATTTGCAGAAACATTTTATCAAAACAAACCAAAAATACAAACAAACAAATGATGTCTGATTTTCCCGCATACTCATCAATTATTTTGTAAAGAAAAAATTAGAAAGTTATAAGCCCAGGTATCTTTTTAGCTTTTCCGGCTATTTCTACGTTCTCTCCTACATGCCTTTATAAACGTTTCCAAGCTGCATATTTCCATATGCTTGTGTATGTATGTGTACATGTTTCTGCACAAACAGTTAACTAATAAAGAAAAGCACAAAGTCTGCAAAGTTTTACTCCACTCAGTCTTCCAATTTATCTTAGAATATCTGGCATAGCTTGAATTTAAATATGCGAGGTGCGACAACTAAGTTCTGGAATTAGCACACATTAGGTTCGTGTTTATGGGTGTTGAAGTAGCTTTTTTTAGGGGTTTCATGAAAATTAGTGACTAACATTACAACAAAGGTGTTGTGAATAAACACTCTGGCGAAAATCCTTGGAAAATCCTCCGAAAGTTGCATGTCGAAAACGCGCGTATTTGAATAGCAAAGCAGTTCAATGAGGTGCGTGAATTCTTAGATGCCGATCAGAGTGAGGACGCTACCGTCACCTTCAGTAATTATAAGTACAATATAATTCAGCCGAACGGATAGTGAGTGGAATGTTCTTTGTTGGCGTTTTGCATTTTCCAAGTACGATCCGAACGGCTGGAACTGACACCACTACAACACGTCATTACATTTCTCGTTCATTGGGCAAGAGTTTTTAGCAGAAGAAAGCCATTATAATACTGGCGCGTTTGTGCTATAGCCCCGATTAACCCGGTGTCAAGCAAAAGCCGCACCTCAAGGGAGCTCACGTACAGTAACTTAAGGAAGCTCTAACCGTGATGCTCAACGGGTTAAACTCGCACGATTACCAAAAGTGACAACCACGTTGAAATTATTGCGTAGAGTTAAAGTTACTATTTTGTTCGTTACTTCATTTTATTAACAAATTCTCACAACTTAAGTGCGACACCTCGTATATGTGCATGTACATGAGTGGTGTACGAGTAGAATAAAGAGTTTGGTCCATTTAGCTAGAAATGTTTGAAAGAGTCTTGTTATGTTTGGTATGTTATGTTTGTTATGTTGCTATATCGAACAATATAATACGATTTGTTGCGATGTGTGAGCTTATCGGTGCCCAGTTTTCTCCCAAAAGGACTGTGTGAAAGTTGATTTGTTTGTATAATAAATTTTATTAAAGCAGAAACTACTCAAAAACAAAACTGGAGCTAAATGAATATTATTTGAATTGTATATTAAGTGTTAAAATCATTTTTTCTTAGATAGAAACCACGACAAATGGCCTGACACGTCATGACTTCAGCGAGAGTTACTTAAAATACTCAGTTTCATAATAACTAAGTAGGTAAAGTTGCTGATATAGAGCAGGATATCTGAAGTGGGATTCTGCAAACAAGTCGTGTCTGAAGTTAGGGATGCCGTAAGCAAAAATTATTTCTAAAAATGCTTAGAAATCATTAAAGATCGCTGAACTCGCAACAAAAATTTGCAAAAATTCCAAGTAATTGGAAATAGGATTTTAAAGCCAGTGTGGGGACAAGATAGATCAGATTTTAGTGGCTTCCAACGAAGACAGCGGCACGCTTAAGTACATAGGGAGAAGCAAAGAAGGCTTCTCTCTAATTCAGCTTATTTAACCTAAAGCAACGCTCATTAATTTAGGAGCTGGTCATTTGTCCTGCGCGTTTCAAAACCTCCGCTAACAGCTTTAGTGCGATCGCGTTCGTTGCACTCTCTCAAGACCAAATCCACAAGTAACCTACTTAGAAAAGCACCAACCGTGGGAATTATAGTTGCAAGTTGAAATAGCAACAAATAACTAGAAATTGTATTGAAATTTCAACACAGATCAACGGTATCTTAAGTGACGTCAACATTGAATGAACTTTTTGAAATAAACTTATACGGACCCTTGTGGCATGGTAATAGCAAAGGCTAGAACTACTTTGATAAACTGCAGGCGGTTTAATTGCAACTGAGATTCTACAGCAGTGCTGGTTTATACCAATGATTGAAATGAGAAAATATGCAAATTTGAAGTGAATTCGACAAATACTTTTCGAGTTATTCAACAATTAACAAAGAGCGCTCGGGCGCTCCGCAGCTCGATAGCAAAACTTTAAATGCGTTTTTCTCAAAACTATGTTTTTTGAACTGGTGATCACTGTAACTTAACTTTTGAAAAACATAAAAATCTCGTGCCTGATCGAAGGATTTTTTTTTTGTTTTTTTTTTCAAAAATCTGTTTTTTTTTAAACAATTAATTGTCGGTTTTTTTTCAAAAATCTGAAAAATATTTCCATATTACAATATTAATTTGGAAAAAAAACAAGGACCAGGCACAAGATTATCTATCAATAAAACTAATTTATTTTCTGATTCTAATTCTGATCCCCGCAAGGAACTTCTGGGGAAACGGGCTCCACACTAACAGCGATAAATTTTACAGTTATAAATTTTTTTTTTTGAAATTTTGTTAAATTCAAGTCGAAACAAGATGTATTAATACTATGTTTTTATTTTTATAAAGTAAAGCAATTGACTAGCAAAAAAAAAAAATTATTCAAAATCATAATTTTTTCGGGTCTTTGACTACCCCTAACCCTTTAAAATTGTTTCATGATCGATCTTTAGCTCCTGGGCGCCAGTCAACTTGGATTATTTCCGTGATTTTATCGACATTTTCTTTAATATCAAAAATGCCCACACGGAATCGACAAAATCCATCACCTTTTAGAGTAACGGTAAAAATATATCAAATTTTCGCTTTGTTGACTTCCATTGTTCCATTTTTCATTATCTTTTTTTTTGTTGATTTTTTCTTAAAGATTTTAGAAATAATTCTGAAATCGCTCATTATAACAATACTACAATACTTCACTTTGCTTTTCATATATGTATACACAACATAAATGTACAAAATGAATCCTCTCGAGTTACTTATTACTTAGGCACTTACAGCTATTTCCGTTCAAGATGTTTACTTCTTGCCTGACCAATATGGGGAAATGTAGCAAACTTATTTCAAAAGTTATTCAAGAATTTATTGAATATAAGAATAGAAGAAAATGCACCAAAAGTTTTTTATTTAAAGAGGAGTATTCAAACCGATTCCTTACACTTGCACTTTGTTATACCAAAATTCAATGTATTATAAAACGTCACGAATAAAGTTGAGGCAAGTGAGCTTCACCTCCGTGATAGTGACAAAGGAGGTGGATAGTTGACCAACAAGTTGTATGAGGCTATCGGTTTTTTTTAGTCCTATTTGCCCTGGTATATGCCTGTAGCGCATTACGAGGGCGGGTCAATAAGTCCGTGACTTTTTGTATTTCTGACCTCTTTACTGAAAAAGAAACACTGCTCCTGTCAACAAGCATCTGTCAGTTGACTTCTGTCAAAATTTGAACGTACTGCGTCAGTTAGTTTGTGTTTTACAGTTACCTTTATCAGACTACCCAGTAATTTGAGGAGAAAATGGAAAAAACTGAACTTCGTGTGCTTATTAAGCATTATTTTTTGCGAAAAAAACAATTACCGAGACCAAAGCTAAATAAATACTATAGGGACTCTGCACCAACGATTTCAATGGTAAAAAGTGGTTTACTGAATTTCGTTGTGGCCGTACAAGCACTGAAGTTGCCGAACGTCCTGGACGCCCAGTTGAGTTCTCTACACCCGGAATAATCGAAAAAATTCACGATATGGTGTTGTACGACCGAACATTGAAAATGCGAGAGATTGTGGAAGCCGTAGGGATCTCGCATGGTTCAGTGGTTTAAATTTTGAATGATCACTTGGACATGAGAAAGCTTTCCGCAAGATGGGTGCCGCGTTTGCTCACAGTCGACCACAAACGCAATCGTGTAACAACTTCACAGGAAGGTTTGGCGTTGTTTAATCGCAATATGGAGGAGTTTTTGCGCCGTTTTGTAACCGTGGACGAAACATGGATCCATCACCACACACCAGAGACCAAACAACAGTCGAAACAGTGGGTTTCTAAGGGTGAATCGGCGCCAAAGAAGGCCAAGGTGGGTTTGTCAGCCAATAAAGTTATGGCGACTGTTTTTTGGAATGCACGCGGGATAATCCACATTGACTACCTTCAAAAGGGAAAAACAATCAATGGGGAATATTATGCCAACTTATTGGACCGATTCAATAACGATTTGAAAAAAAAACCGACCTCATTTGGCCAAGAAAAAAGTTCTTTTCCACCAAGACAATGCAAGGGTGCACACTTGTGCAGTTGCCATGGCAAAAATCCATGAATTGGGCTATGAATTGCTCCCTCATCAGCCCTATTCTCCAGATTTGGCTCCGAGTGACTACTTCTTGTTCCCAAACCTGAAGAAATGGCTTGGGGGAAAAAGATTTGACTCCAATGATGGTGTCATCTCGCAAACATAGGCCTATTTTGAGGACCTCGATAAATCATATTTTTTGGAAGGGATAAAAAAATTGGAAAAGCGTTGAACAAAGTGTATAGAACTCAAAGGAGACTACGTTGAAAAATAAAATGATTTATTTATCAAAAAGTCTATGTTTTATTCCAAAAGTCACGGACTTATTGACACGCTCTCGTATAATGGTAAAATCAAACGCTTTCTTGGATGGCATCGATCTAATATGCGAGAGTACAACAGCTTTGAAAAAGGATTAGCTAAAATTCTTGAAATCGCAATCAGGAATTTAGACTTCTGCATAAACAAAACAAAACCTAAATTTTTGTGCACTGGAAAAGTCCAAATTAACGCGAATCTGCCATATGTATCGACAGTTACACTTTTAAGCGAGTGCTGTCATTTAAATTTCTTGGATTTCTGCGGACGCAATATCCAAAGAAGAAGTTCGTGCGACTCTCCAGACTTGGAACGTGGTCTTATTATCGTTATACAAGGCTCTAGGTTCCACATTTCTTTCTAAACGAACGAAGCTGATGCTTATGTTTCTGAAACCTTAGAGATGGCTATGAAGAAAACCTTAACATATTTGAGCGAAAAATATTACGCCGCATCCTTCGACCGATGCGGATAGATCACATCAACTATCGGCTATGTTACAACGATAAATGAATCCCTAGCTGAGCTAACCGACTTCCAAATTGCCGACTACATCAAGCTTCAGAGTCTGGAGTAGGCTGGGCATGCTCTGAGGCTGAACCTGAGGCCTGAACAAAATTGTAAACAAGAGCTACAATAGTAAACTGTATAGGCCTTATAAAGGGGTCGTCCAAAGAAAACCTGGATTGGTACAGTTGGGACCTTCAGACTAAAAAACTGGATAATTTCTGCAAAGGATTGAAATTCTAAGTCGGAACTATTGAGGGAGGCTAATGTTCTATTCGGACCGTCACGCCAACAATGATGATGATGTTAAAACTTCTCGAATACTCGAAATTTTTCTAAAAGTCTTAATTAAAAAATTTGAAACTTTAAGTTATATGGTTTTTGTTGTAGTATAAACTATATTGAAAAAAAAAACTAAAGTAAATAAGAAATCAATATCAATCAAATCAAATATTCACGCCAACAATTATGATGATGTTAAAACTTCTCGAATACTCCAAATTTTTCTAAAAATTCTTTTAAAAAAATTTGAAACTTTAAGTTATATGATTTTTGTTGTAGTATAAACTATATTAAAAAAAAACTGAAGTAAATAAGAAATCAATATCAATCAAATCAAGTATTCAAAGCTTGGCAATATGCCGCGGTGCTACTATTGTGCACACTAGTGTATATGCTGATATAAAATATTAATGTCAATGTACAATTTCTGTACAAGGGAAAAGTTCTATTTGAATTTCATGGTGTCATGCCTCAGCAGCTCATCCCCGCCTACCAAATACGCTGCACCACCCAACGCAATAACCTCTCCACCCTCCTACATTCGCTGTCCATATTACAACTTGTCATTACATAATTACTTTTCGATTGCGATTTTTTCCTATACACCACTACCCGCACTGCACCCCCGTTGCAGCAGTTACCAAGCAATTCGTTTTGAATCTCTTGTAGCACTTTATTGTCTAATGACAACAACAAAGAAGAAAACTGTCGCCTCCACATTATTCATTGTTCAAAAAGTTTCACTGATTTTCAACGCTCCATAGTCACCAATCCATTTGTTATTAAAAGTACCTCACACATACACACAGAGTACATGTATATACATATACATACACTACACACATTCATATAAGTATAATGTACAAGCTTTCACCTAGATTTCTTCCACCTCCGCATGCACGTCATAGTTCTGCTTTGGCAAAGTTTTTTCTAATTATTCTTCAATATGCTGTTTTTTATGCTTTTCATTCTATTCCCTGTAGATGTAACCCATTCTCAGCTGCATGCTTATCTCCTTACGTTATGTTGAACGCAGTATTCGTTCCGTTGATTCGTTCATTCGCCCAACCCACCTTTTTTTAACGGCACAAATTGTTGATTGTGCAAATCAAACAAAAAAGCTTTGCAAACTTTTATATTCATATACATCCATACATACATACACATACATACATAAATACGTGCATAGCATTCATTTTTTATTTTTATTTTTTTTTTTGTTTTTGCTTTCGCGCCATGAATTGAAGTTTAACATTTAGTCAACCGTTTTTAGTAAATCCTTCCATCTCATCCGTCCGCCTGTCTATCCAGCAACTCAGCTATGCAGCATCCACTCATTTTAATATTTGTTTACGCCATTGTGACTTTTGACGCTTCACTTTTTGACGTTTTCATGTTTATTCATGTGCTAAGTTTGGAATTCTATACTCGTGCTTTCATAGCAGCGGCATTTGAAAGATGCGAGGAATAAGCGTGGAAGCGGCAGCGGCGCCTATGAAAAGTGCAAACTTTTCAAAAATGTTTTTATAATTTGTGTATTAACAGCTGTCGTCACACTTTACGTTGGGAAAATGAATGAATTTTGAATTACAGTCCTACAATAGCTGCATATTTTATTGCAATGGCAGTGAATATTAATCAATCATGACAAATGTGCGTATTATTAGACATTTGAGTGATTCATGCTGCATTAATTAGCAGATTAATTTGAGTTCGAGTCATGCTTCAAAGGTTAAATTATTTAATGAGTAGCCAAATAATGATTATAATCCATAATATTTCATAATGTACCGCATAGATTTGAGCACTGAATAGGAAATAGCACATGCATTCATACACATACATACACAATTGGCCAAATAGTTTTTTGGTGCAAGTGTAAAACTGCAGCTTCAAAAAAGTGAAAACTCATGCCGACCGTCGCTCCTCAACAGACAATGGACGAGTGCATTTCTGCCATAAAAAAGATGTTCATAAAAAAACCAGCTGGGGTTCGGAGGCGGCGTAAAACTGTAAGTCCATCCACTTGTGGAAAAACATCAAGATCATAAAAATAGAAAAAGATGCGATACAAAACACACTTAGTGAAATTATTAAAGATGCCTTAAGAGCAATATTTGTATGCCAAAAGCTTTACGGTAAATCATGGGATCTGCAGCCAAAGATGATTGCATGAACTTATAAGACAATAATAGTGCCAATGATCACTTACGCCTCTCTGATATGGTGGCCAAAAGTAGAACAATCTTAGACTCAGATAACACTTAACAAGGAGTACAGAATAGCCTGTCTGAGCGTCACGGGTTCGTTCGCATTGCACATGCCCCACATCGGCTTTAAGAATGGTCACTGGACTCATGCCACTTCTTTTTGTAGCTAAAGGGACGGCAATCAGTGCAGCTCTAAACCCTCCTAATCTATTCCATCTCAGAGAAGGCAACCTTACAGGAAATGTAGGAATTCTGGGTTCAATCCTAAACTCTCCGTGCCTGACAGTGACACGACATGATGGAAAGGAAACTAGAATTCTCCAAGAAATTCAAAGTGGTCACTAGTGACCGCTCAGCGTGGAGAAGCAATGAAATATTCTTACAGGTGTGGCTTACTGATGGATCCAAAATGGAAGACGGTAGTGCCAGGGCTGTAATTTTCGGACCACATTTCAAAAAAGCAATTGCAATGGGAAAAACCACTTTCATTTTCCAGGCAGAGGTACACGCCTTAGAGCTGTGTGCCAGAGAATGTCTACGGAGAGGCACACGTGGTGCCAATATTAACATTCTCTCTGACAGTCAAGCAGCTCCAAAATCGCTGGATAGCTTCTCCTTCCAATTAAGGTTGGTCTGGGTATGTTTTAAAATCCTCAACACCCTAGCATCAAGAAACTTTGTTACCTTGATATGGGTTCCGAGGCATGAGGGGTACGAAGAGAATGAAATTGCGGACACTTTAGCGAAAAAGGGAACAAACACTCCCTTCATAAGTCCTGAAACTTTTCTGCGGGGTAAATAACAGCTTCAAAAGTGTATTTTTACCTGAGCGGGAACAACGAGACTTAATCGAGTACTGGACAGCCCAAAAGGGCATGCGGCAATCGAAAAGACTCATAGACCCAGAACGGATAAAGGCAGAAGCGAACCTTAACCCAAGCAGAAAGAACATAAAACTTTACACTGAACCACTAACAGGACACTGTTAACTTAGTTAAGGCATGAAAAAGATAGGTGCGATAGAAAACGATTCCTGTTGACTCTGCAAGGAGGCACAAGAAACAACAAAATATGTTCTATGCGACTGCTCAGCAGTGGCACGACGCAGACTAAATTACCTGGGAAATAGGGCTTAAGATCCAAACCACCTAGTAGAAATTAAGCCTACAGCTGTTTTAACATGACTGCACAATAGGTAGATCTATTCAGGTCGCAGTATACAAACAGCCACTCAATAAAAATAATTAAAAAAAATGATGCTGCTTAAATCAATTACCACTGTGTCCACCATGATTATCAATGACTTATGTATCCGATTTGGCATAGAACTGATTATCCTATGGCAGGTTTGTGTGGGAGTGAAATACGATAGATCTTTCTTTTTTTAATTTTTCTTCCCGTTTTGGTTCTTTAAGTATCTCCAAAGGTTTTCAATGGAGTTTAAGTCGGGTGACTGGCTTGGCCAATCCATAATTTTAACATTATTTTGTAAAAACCATTAACATTCTAATATTTAGGAGTGTCCTGGGTCCGTATCTTGCATAAAAAGCCACCAAAGTGGCATATTATGCTCAGTAAATGGAAGCAACACTTCTTGAAGTATTTGTTTGTTAATAAATTTGCTAATTTTATTGGTTATGAAGTGAATAGGTTCTACTTTATACCACGAGAAGCATCCCCAAATCATTATGTTACCGCCACCGTGCCAGACTGATTTTTTGGTTGTTTTTTTTTTTTGTGAGCTTCGGTGAGAACTCTCGTCCTTAAGAACGTCTAACATACATTCCAAATAAATTTATTTTAGTTTCATCGCCCAAAGCATGTTATGTTACTTTTTTTTCATACCTTCTAGCCCACACCATGACCTGTGTTCTTGAGCAAAAGTTTTCCCCTTCCTTAAATTTGCTTGCTTCAACAGAGGAACTTTACGAGCTATTGTGTAATTGACAATGCGCAGTTATTTCTAATAAAACGGTGTTGATTTCAGGTGCAATGGTCTTTGATCACTTAAGTGGTACCGGTGTTCTAGAGCTCGAAAATTTACGGTATCTTCAAGAATTTTGTTAACAAAAAAAAATTTTAAAACGATATTTAAATTTTTCAGGTTTTTTATTTAACTTCTTTTACATACAAAAATGGAAAAACATATTTTTTTTAATTTTAAAAATGGCACCGTTTGGAATGTTCCACTCTAAAAATCGGGTTTTTTCAGTTTTTAATAAAAAAAATACGAAATTATTGAAATAATACTATGATTCTAGTACGGGCGTTAGCCATCGATGTTGTGACAACATATTATATTAAAATTTCAGACGATTCGGTTGAACAGCTTTTTGTTTCTGTTTTGTGTTTTTTGAAGTGAAAACTTCTTTAGAATCGTTGGGAGTGATTTGAGAAAAAGTGAAACGAAAAAAGCGACCCTCTTGGCTACGAAGCGTTATATTATATGTTGATATAAACGTAGCGACGAACTAAATAACTTTTAGGCCAGCGCCGACAGCATGGCGCGGTAGCCGAGCGACTAGCAATGTGAGCTTCCGATCCAAAATCCTTGGTTCGAATCACAAGAAAAAAATTTTTTTTATACAGTTATTTTATTTTATTTTATTTTATGATATGTTTATGAGGAGCTTTTTTCATGGCAGAAATACACTCGGTGTTTTGCCATTGCCTGCTGAGGGGTGAGCGCTATTAGAAAAATAGTTTTCCTTAATTTTGGTGTTTTCACCGAGATTCGAACTGACGTTCTCTCTGTGAATTCTGAATAGTAGTCACGCACCAACCCATTCGGCTATGGCGTTTGTTTAATTTTACTGATGCAAAAATGAGGGAAAATATTTGAATAAAGTTTGCTTACTGTTTACACATTTTCCAAAGGTGACGGAGAACCAAAAAAAAAAGTCGATTTTCAAACAAATACGAGTGCATATGTGTAATTGTGTTAGAGTTTCGGTCACGCCCCAGCAAAACCTGCGTGCATATGTGTTTTAAACATTCAAAAAAATGTAATTGTGTTAGAGTTTCGGTCACGCAGGTTTTGCTGGGGACGCTCATAATAGCAACCGCGTGTGTATTTTTATATTCGTAAATATTTTCATTTTTAAATATTTACCGCAATTATGCCGAAAAATAATGCAGAAAAGTGTCGTGAAAATCGACAGAAAAAAAATCAATAAATAGCATCACGGAATTCATTCACGAAAATTTAATAAAGTATACACCAGAAGTATCGCGGATACTTAGAAAAGATTACAATAAAGTTCCAATGATTTTAAGTGGCGATTTTAACGTAAATTTTGCATTGGACACAGCGGTTCCTTTAATTGACTTTCTGAATACAACATTCAATTTAAAAATGTGTAACAATCGCACTGAATCGATAACACGATCAAAAACAACCATTGACGCGGTATTTCAAAGATATGTTGACAACATCGAAACCAAAGCATTTGTATCATATTTTAGCTATCATAAGCCACTCGTATCATTTGTTGAAATTGAAAACATTGAGGATGAATAATAATAAAATGAAGAAAATAAAATATGAACTTTATAGCAATATTATAATGAACCTATAATTATCCCGCTCCTAATGCTGCTTTCGTCTCATTCTCTCTCAGTTTGTTTTACGGAAGGTTTCACTTCTATCGCGTCTAACCGTTAGACTGGTATTTTTTTTTTTTTGACGATACCAGGCCGAAAACAGTAATTTTTAGATAATTGAGTTTAAAGTTTTAAGAGTGGATATTTTCCATTGATGCCGCCACGTAACGAATTTGACTCTACCTGCTAAACCGGCTGTAGAATCGAAAATACTGGGAGCATTCTTCCAAAAGCTTGACGGTATATTCTTAAAAGCCTATACTTTCGAGTTGCAAATAAAAAAAATCGATTTTCTAAAAGTTCTATATATTATGTGGTAATATTTACTCGGTTGCGACCGTTTGTGTTTTAAAAAAGTGGTAAAAATGCAACAACTGCTGCTGCAGAAATAAACACTGTTCACGGAGAGGATACCGTGAATGTAAGGACTGCGCAAAAGTGGTTTTCAAAACTCCAAAGTAGTAACTGCGACGTGGAGGATGCGCCGCGCGCTGGTCGTCCTGAAGTCTTTAACTCCGACGCCTGGCTCGAACTCGTGGAAACTGAGCTAAATTTGACAGTCGATATGGTAGCTCAGAGGTTAAATTCATCGCATGGAACAGTTCACACACACCTGGTTCAGTTGGTAAAGGTTTCAGTGCCGGGAAAATGGGTTCCGCGTAGACTTTCCGTCGCCAACCTTCAGCAGAGATTGAATGTGTGTTCTCGGCTTGAAAACGAAAGTTTTTTGAACCGTATCGTCACTGGTGATGAAAAATGGATCTTTTACAATAATCCTGTTCGCAAACGCCAATGGTTAGATAAAGATGAAACACCAGAACTGACCTCTAGAGAAGATTCTCCCCAAGAAGATTCTCGTGTCTATTTGGTTGGATATGACCGGTATTGTTTATTATGAACTTCTGGAACCAAACCGGATAATAACTGCTGATTATTATTCCCATCAGCTATCAAAGCTGAATGAGGAACTTAAAAAAATAGACCGTCTTTAATGAATAGACGCAAAGTTTTGTTTCACCACGACAACGCAAGACCTCATACCCCAAGGCAAACATTAGGCAAGTTGAACGAGCTTGGATAGGACCTAATGCCGCATTCACCATACTCTCCGGATATTGCACCTTGTGATTATCACCTTTTCCGTGGACTTCAATCCCATATGAGTAACGAAAACTACTCCTCAAAAGGAGCTATAAAAAGGCATATCGAAGCGTATTTTGGCTCCAAGGACAAAAAATTTTTTGAGCAGGGAATTAAAAATTTGCCTAAACGTTGGGAAGACATTGTAGATAATGAAGGAAAATATATTATTTATTAATAAATACTTTAAAGATCTTTTTTATTAATTTTAAAAGCACCTTTCAAAAACGCATGAACCTATGGACTGACCTGATATTTTGTAGTAATATTTACCCGATTGCGACCGTTTGTGTTTGTATTTGCCTAGCGACAAACCCCGGGTTAAGAGCATTTGCAACAAATTTTTTGCATCTCCAAATGACTCAGCAATAAATTTGCACGATTTTTTTCGATTATTATTATTATTTTTTTTTTTTTTGAAGATTGACAACAAGCCTCACCTCTTCAACTGTGCAATGCTGCGCACAACCCATCTACTATATAAAATAAATTCATATTAATTATTAGTTAATAAATGAACTATCTAATTCGCTGATCTTTCGCAGACTGATTTTTGAGAATTTTTTTCGGAGCAATGCACAAGACCTTTTTTCCAATTAACGCCTACTCCACATTTTTTTTATATGGAAGGAAACAGCTAACACCGTCAGCAGAAAAAATGTCAAAAATCAACGCGATTTTGAAACAACTGGATTTTGAACAATCATTCTTCTACTTGGACAGGTAAAATGTAATCTGTTATAAGCCAGAAATTTAGTTTATGAGTAGGCATTCACAAAATGAGTAGTTTTACGCTTGAACAAAATTGGACAAGTTCCAATATCAAAAATCGCACAACCACCCGAAACGATGATGGCAACTGGCTGCCTTGAAGCTACAATTCGACTCCATTAGCAATATTTTCTATAGGATTTGGTTACCGATAAATGCTATGCTAACCATCTAGAGACAATCCCAGAGTTGAATCAAGAATTTTAATTTTAATTGATTTTTTATAAAAATATAATTTATTCTGCAAGAAATATCATATAAATAAAGTTAAATTTTTGTAACATATTTATGGAATTCCCACAAGTTTTCGTCAAAATTTTAAACAGAACTAAAAAAACTAGATATGCAGTTTTATAGCTTATTTAATTCTAGTATAATAAAGTGAAAGTTTAAAGTGGCTCAAAATACTCGTTGGTTTTTGAGAAATTTTTTCCAATTTGCAAATTTTCTCCATAAAAAAAATATCGTGCAATCGTTAGATGGAGAAAATTGAAAATTACAAACCCTGTATATGTACAGGGTTTCCAATATTTCACTACAGAAAAATGTCATCTCACGTGAGAAATGACGCGCAGTTTGGCAATGCATACATATGAATTTACTAAAATACCATATAAAAATTCGCAAGTCAGCAGTGCCACGTTTGTGTGTAGTGAAGGGGCACGGAGAACGCTGAGATTAGTCGCAGAAATATATTTTCATACTCTACATACACACACTAATACATGCGCATACTCTAGTACACGTGTATTGTGTGCGCAGTAACAATTGCGGCAATAATTTTCACTCAAAAAATACGAAATACTTGCGAATGTCATCATTTCCAAGCCGACACCTACCACACACACTTACATACTTGCACTCACACATATGCCCAGCATCGCGCTTTTGTTCTACTATACACACACACACACATATTCTACGCAGGCTTGTCACCATTTGACGTGTTTCTTTCACCTTTTCTGTTTTTTTTTTGTTGTTTTACGTTTCATTACCTTGCAGTACCTTTCTTTAAAGCTTACGCGGTCCATTGTACCTGGTGCTCGAGAGCTTCCTTCACTTCTCAAGTACCTACTACTAACGTGCTGAAAAATTTCAACCTGCCAGTTTTTGCTGCTGTAATTTTTGTTTTTGTTTCTTGTTTTGCAGGAAGCCAGCTGTAGGTGCGACAGCCTAAGTGCTTC
Source organism: Anastrepha obliqua (assembly GCF_027943255.1). Taxonomy (NCBI): domain Eukaryota; kingdom Metazoa; phylum Arthropoda; class Insecta; order Diptera; family Tephritidae; genus Anastrepha; species Anastrepha obliqua. The sequence continues at coordinate 79,921,945 of NC_072894.1, forward strand.
AACAGCCAAAACTAAAAATTGCAAAGTGCAAGTTTTCAAGCATTGTCAAACGAGGCGTTGTGGTGACGCTGTAAATAAATTCGCACTCAAGATAAGAGAAACGAACACTCTGAAAAAAGCATTGCAGTTACAAATTTCACATCTGCTATTTATGTCACTGCTGTGACATCTACATGAGATGGCACTTTAAATGGAGGAAACAGAAATGCAGGTGGTATGAGTGAACCAATTTTACAAAATAGTAAGTACAGTAGGCGTGAGACACCAAATGATAGAGAAAGTTTTTTCTAATAGCGGTCGCCCCTCGGCCGTCAATGGCAAACCTCCGAGTGTAAAAAATATTAATCATTTAAAAGCGTAATTAAACTGTACGTCCTTCCATTTGTGGTAAAACATCAAGACCCACACCACAAATAAGAGAAGGAATTTCGCCAAATACCCAATAAAGAGTGTTGCGCCAATTATATTTATTTATATATATGCAGTGACACAAAATTAGTCACCCTATCGAATGTTTTATAATTTTTACAATTTAACGTCTTACGTTAAACAGGGAATTAGGCAGCTGGAAACAAGCAATGGAGGGCGTAAGAGTCAAAATAAAGATTCCCTTCTATCAATACACTTTTTTTTTTTATTAAATAAAAAAGTTATGCAAAAACAAAATTGGTAGGGTAAATATGGTAGGGCCAGCGCAAGGTGCTTGAGATATTGGCCTACCGAAAACTCTTTTTTAAAACTTTCAAAGATTGCTTCTATATAATTTATTCATCAATTGCGAAAGGAATGATTTGAACTGGGATCTGTGGTTCTTAATAAGTCTCAGCTCACCCCAGAGGAAAACTGGAATGTTTTATTGAGCTCAACAAAAACTCCCTGCAGTCATTCCTAAATTAGCTTGCCAAGCGTCGAAGAACTGTCAAATGGGTCGCATGTCCATACAATTTGTACTGAGTATTCTCCAATAATGCGGCGCTAACGCTGAGCAAACTGAATTTTAAATTTTGAAGTGACGAGGAAAGGCAAAACTGAGTGAAATAAAACACAAGCAAAAAAGTAGGAAAACGCAAAGACAAGGAGTATAGCCAACTATAAAACATGAGAATTGATATTTTGTCGCGTAAACAATTACTTAATTTAAAAAAAATGAAATTTAATAAATCAAAAAATTCAAAAAACTTGACGCACTCATCCGGCGAAGTAAGAAAATATATCGCCCAGCGCTCTAATGGGTTGACGATGAAAAAAATACAGAACATTGACTGAAATAGGCATTTTGCGCATTTTATAGATCTAGTGAAGTGTCACAGCAGCGGGAGTACAAAGTCCGTAACTGCCCTCGATGTCAAAGCTCAGCGTGAATTGCTAAAAACCTTTCAAAACTTAGAAAACACAACTTTGTTCCTTAAACATTTTGAACAAAGATATATACAGTGCTTTCCATTTAAACCGTACTCGAGTTATGACGTGCTTCCGTATTAGGACGAATCAAATCAAACAGTACCGGCCGAATTGTGAGAGAATACACGTCATTTTCGTTGTTAAAAATGGTAGTCAGCACAAGCAGCTAAGCCAAGCAGTAAATTTACCAGAAGATGTTGCTGAGGATATACTTCCGATTTATACAGATCTAAGCAATGAGAACTTATTAGAAATATGTGTAGGTGGTTTTAACCTCAAGAACAACAAGAGCTACAATCAACTGATTTGGCAAATCTCTCCCAAAATTGTTCCGGCCGGTTCGAAAACTGTATACATAGCTGCCGGCTTATTTAATGAAGGAATGACATCACTATTGTATTATAAAGGATGGTTAAGTTTCAAGGGCCGGTATTGATTTTGAATAAAATACATTTTTTTTAGAAAATTATTATCATTTCTCTTTACTACAATATGATAATATTGGTATAGCTCAGTGGAACAAAATATCTGCCAAATGGCGGCCGCGGCCTCGGCGACACACCTCCATATCCAATGGTTCAAATTTTCGATGATGCTGAGGCATAATTGAGGTTCTATGCCATTAATGTGCCGAATTATCTCATCCTTTAGCTCTTGAATTGTTGCTGGCTTATCGACGTACACCTTTTCTTTCAAATAACCCCAAATAAAGAAGTCCAATGGTGTCAAATCACATGATCTTGGCGGCCAATTGACATCGCCGCGACGTGAGATTATCCGGCCACCAAATTTTTCGCGCAAACGAGCCATTGTTTCGTTAGCTGTGTGACAAGTGGCACCGTCCTGTTGAAACCACATATCGTCCACATCCATATCTTCCAATTCGGGCCATAAAAAGTTCGTTATCATCTCACGATAGTGAACACTATTCACAGTAACTGCCTGACCGGCCTCATTTTGGAAAAAATACGGCCCAATGATGCCGCCGGCCCGTACACCGCACCAAACAGTCACTCTTTGTGGATGCATTGGTTTTTCGGCAATCACTCTTGGATTATCATTCAGCCAAATGCGGCAATTCTGCTTATTGACGAATCCACTGAGCTGAAAATGTGCCTCATCACTGAAGCTGATTTTCTTCATATGCATTTTGAATTGAACGCCCGGTTTCATAATACGCCTGAATAACTTTAACGCGTTGTGTTTGAAAAATGGCAAATTAAATGCAGAAAAAAACTTGGCGTTTAGATGTGATTCACATTCAACATCGGACCTTGAAATTTAACCACCCTTTATAAAGCTATAGGAATTACATTTGGGCCCAAGAGCGCGGGTACCCGAAATCGAACAATGGCCCGCAGACTAATGTTCTCTGGTTCTCGAGTTATTAGTAGCTGCCGAGCCGGCGAAGGGTGTATTATATGGTCCTGGAATAGGCAACTCCGTGTAAGTTGAAAAAAAATTGTATCCTATGTAAAGTGCTTTTCAAACTTTCAACACGTTATTTTTTTCAAAATGGTGTTTTCAAAGTCGGGTTTTTAAATTAATTTTATAGTACTTAATCGAAGATTTTTCTCACCGATAAATATTTTTTTTTTTTATAAACAATTTAAGGCCAAACTTTTGGTCGAAAATCGATTTTTTTTTTTTTTTTTTGAGAAACCACCATTTTGTCAAAAAAATTTATTTTGCTTATTCCTTCGATTAATTACTAGATTTAAGATTACTTTAATGAAATCTGTTTGGTTTTTTAGTTTCAGAAGATCTTGAAATATGATATAAGCTAAAATTTGTACTCCTATCTTCAAGATAGGCGGGCGCCGTTCTTGAAGGTGTTGGAACGTGACATTTAACTATTCGGAAAACGTAGGTTCGAAGGTCTGCAGGTCCCTCCATTTGTGGAACAACATCAAGACGCACAGCACAAATAGGAGGAGTAGCTCGGCCATACACCCAAAGGGGTGTACGGGTGTACATTCAAAAACGGATTAATAATTTTACTATAAGCAATTCGGTAACGAAAGATAAGGAATATGGGGCCAACTGGCTGAAGTTGAAATACGAGTATATATTATCCAAGCAGTATATATCAATATCACAATTATAAAATACCAATACTAAACTAAGTAAATTTGAGGATTTTCCCAGTACTAAATAAATATAAAAACTCAAAATTTTATGCATTAGTGGGGCCGGGAAATAATGCAATTTTTTTGCGATAAATTCGAATAAAAAATCTTTTGTCATATAGTGCGCAAATTTGCAATGCTGAATCGATAAAAATCAGTTGGTTTTTCAGATAAAAATCTGGTGTGGAATTTTTCATGTCAACCAAATTTTGAAATTTTTTGTTTGTCAGGAAGCTTTTTAGTAAACGGAACAAATCAAAATCCGATGGCGCAATGTCGGGTAGTATGGCGAGTAAAACAGTACCTCCCACCCCAATCCAATATTTCTTGCGCAGTGCGGTCTTGCATTATCGAGCTGCAAAATAACGTATGTTTTGTTGATAATCGGTTCATACTTTTCAATTCATGATTGATTTACTCGATTTAATCGAAATTACCGAATCTAAACTTAGACTTTTGGCATTAGCGAACATCTACGGCCCCTGGGTGCATATCGCAAATGTTGTCATCTTTTCCGCTCCTCGACAAGCTACATAGTATATGAAATTCGTTACCTTCGATAACAAAGAGGTTCTTAAAAACTGGCTCAGCAACTTCTTTGACACCAGGCGAGGTGATTTTTGACGGAACGGCAGCACAAAATTTGTGGAGAGGTGGGAAGAGGTTGTAAACAACAACCGCGAATATTTAATTAATTCACTTATTGATGTAATTATTGTTTTCTGTTTAAATCAAAGTCTACGGTAAAAACGAAAAATGATTTGTTATGAGCAGCCTCGTGACAGAAATACACTCGACGTTTTGCCACTGCTTGTTGATGTGCGACCGCCATCAAAAAACAACTTTTCTGTCTTTAGATGTTTCATGCCTGAGGTTTCGAACCGAATGGTAGTCATGCACCAATCTGTTCGGCTAATTATTCCTCAACCCAATATATTAAAAAGAAGCTAAAATAATTCAACTTAAAAAGCTCTATGCCAAATTTGCAACATTAAATAAATGTCCAATCTCCAAAATCCAAAATCTAAATAGCAGTTTGCTCTGGCTCCTCAAGAAACCTACCCAATGGGTCCAGCCAAAGGCCCAGAAAACTCATAGCAAAGCGGGATAAATAGTAGCAAAAATCAAACGAGTTTTATTTGTAGATATGCATATGTTTTGTTGTTGTCTAGTAACTTATATTTGCTATTCATTCATTTGTTTGTTGTGTATTAAATTTAGTTCAAAAACTATATTATTTTGAGATCCGTTTGTAATGGTAAATTTTTCTTAAATCAGTTTATCTTAAATTTTGCATGCTTTTGGCAAGTTTAAAAGCTTTATTTTTTTCAAAAATTTCCGCTAATTCTGGCACCTCTACTGGAATATTGAATTGTATGTATACACAAAAAAGGAAAGGTTAACTAGGCAACTTAACAGAAATTGCTTCTGTCCAGACATCCAGACATTACCAATACTTTCATGAAGCTCTGTCTAGAATACATCTAGAAATGAGAATTTAAAGTAGAGATGTGGAGTTAAATAGAGGTTTCCCCATATCTCATAATTCTAGGAAAAATGGATGAAATAAGCAAAGATATTTGGATATAAGAGCACATATAGGATGAGCAGGGCGGCACTGAGAACTAGAAGATGTTTTCTTGAACCCAAGGCAGCTTCAGGTGCACCCATGTTCGCAAAGAGTTCTACACTCCAAGAGTCACATGAACTTTTTTAAAAATGTAATAATCCATGTCTAGTCCCCTAGTTATAAAATGCATTGAGGCGTCGAACTGCCCTCTAAATATAGTTCACATTTTCCCCATCCGTCAGATCCATTCGATATACTTAGATGCTAACGTGGTCGACCCGGCGGTCGCCGTAGCGCAATAGTTTGGTGCGTGACTATCAATCGGAAATGCACAGATTCGAATCTCCACGCATGAAACCCCAAATCAGAGTCACCTTTCGGCAGGCAATGGCAAAAATCCGAGTATGTTTCTGCTATGAAAAAGTTCCTCATAAAAAACCATTTGCCGTTCGGAGTCGGCTTAAAATTGTAGGCCCGTCCATTTGTGAATCAACATCAAGACGCGCGTCTTATAAGTATACTAACTCGATCCTTGTCAACCAGCTTACTGCATTTCTACTTGATAAATGTTTTACTTGACTCAAATATGTAATGCACTCCAGTTCTTACACCACTTGGCATTAGCCATCAGATAGTTATAGTCCTGGAAGGCTCTTCAACAAAGACGCAAGGAGATGTTAATCTTAAAAGACAATCCAACGTTGCAGTTACAGAAGCGACTATAGAAAAGCAAATCAAATTGCTTATCAAAAGTTTAAAGAAACACTCAGCCGACAACTATCTGAGCATAATGCGCCACGTTCTTACTAATTTTTTTACTTGTAGAAAAAAACTTAAAAACCAATTTCACAATATTAGGTGGAAAAAGTTAAGTTAGAATTAAAGTATTTGCTAAGTTCTCCAGCAGCAAACAAATATAAACTTCAATAACACCACAAACACCACATTATCAAGTAATATTCAAGCTCGCCAACTTTCTCTATCCCACGTAATACTGGTAAGTCGTGGATTTTGCTGTTCACTATGTGCGCTGCATGCAAAGTATGTATACAAGTGTCAACGATTTTCGTAACAGAAAATGCAACAGCAACACGCGCACTACTGACACGCAGATACTTAATGAAACATAAGTAGTGCAACGGCTGGCAACGAGCTGCCAACGCAACACCAACGTTATACTCGTAGAAAATGAAGCCAAACTGTGCACGGCCTGCTACTGCTTTTAGGAGCAGACAACTGCAGCTCAGCTGTAGCGATGCTAATTTACTCGATATGCTGACAAAGAGTATTACATCGCCGCTGTATAAAGTTTTGCAGGGGTTTTGCCAGACATCACGTAATTTTCTTGCTGATAAGTTGCACTTTTAATTATTATGTATGGAAAAAGTTTTGCTTATGCCACGAGCAGAGCAACCATGACCATGTACGCCGGTTCGGTAAAATCAGGGTGGTAAATTTATGTGCATACATATGTATATAGTACCTATATAAAACTTGCGGAGAAACCTACTAGCTCTGAGCTTGCAGTAATCAGTTTGCTTTGCAGCTGAAGTAGCTTGTCTTCTACATACATTTCTTCTAATGCTAGCAAGTGATATTTTTCACATGGTGTTCTACGAAATATCGATTGTCTGCCACTTTTTAAACTAATTCACAATGAGCACAAAAAATACTAGTCCTGTTTACTGAATACCTTGCGGCAAAAGCCATGCGATTTGAACCACTTTAGGTTTCAACCAATTAGGTTGGTGTAAGTAAAGGGTCTTTGAACAGTGACGCCTAGATGTCAATAGTGTATAATTCTATAGACAGTTCCTTTTCTTATGTCATCTTTGACAGTCGATCTTTGGCAACATCTTGCAAAATTCGTGATTTTCTTTTTGGTGGAAATATTTACCGAGTGAATAAACAATTCAAAGTTTGGTAAAAAATTTCATTAAAATGGTTCTTTCGAGGAAAGAAAGAGGACTGGCGAACCAAAAACTGGACCTTCTGTTACCAATATTCCTATGTAATAAGTCACCTGGGCATAATAAGCAAACCAAGAAACTAAAAAATCTTAAAAATAAATACCTCGAGAAATTTAAAGCAACTAGTAATCAGTCATTTTTTTGTAATATACAAACATTTTCAAAAGAAATTTAAATACTTAGATAATTAGCTGTTCAAACACTATATACTAAATACTGAGCGGAACATCAAGGCTAATCCGAAGTTATTTTGGAATTTTGTAAAATCTAAAAAGTCGCGTTCGAGTATATCTCCTTCAATGATGTTAGATGATAAATTTTTAAGTACACCTGCCGAAGTGGCTAATTTATTTGCAGACTTTTTTATCTCTAATTATATCTCGGCTGGTGAGGTATCCTTGACCTTTCATCCGAGATATCTTCATCTCTATATTGTAGCAATCTGCACATCTCATCTGATGACATTTTCAAACGGATACTTTCTTTCAAACCTTCGTCACTTACAAATGCTGATGGTCTTTCCGCTATTTTACGATTTGGAATTATCCAGCTTTGGCAAATCTTCTTCAGATTATTTTTAATAAATCTTTATTTACGCGCAATTTCTTAGATTATTGGAAATTTAAAATCATCACACCCTTTTTTAAAGTGGAAGAAAAAATGATGTTCGTAATTGTAGACCGATTTCCAAGCTATCAATCATCTCTAAGCTGTTTGAATGCACTGCAAAGGACAAAATATATTTTGGGCAAATCTTTAATTAACCCAAACCAACATAGTTTTTTGACTGGCCGTTCTGCAGTTACGAATCTTGCTGCTTTTAGCGAATTTTGTTTGTAATCGTGTTCTAAAGCACACCAAATCGATTGCGTTTACACTGACTTCCCTAAGGCATCTGACAAAGTGTCGCACGAGATTCTAGTGAATAAGTTGACTTTATTGGACTTTCACAGCACCTTTCTGCGATGGCTTATGTCATATTTTCCGGAGAGACGGTGTGTGGTAAAAATTGATGGAGTTTTATCGAACCATCTAAGGGTCATTTCTTTTTGTCATAAGCAAATGTTTTACTTCTTCTAATTTCTTGCTCATCGCGGCTGATTTAAACATTTTCTCACATGGTAAGGATTGAGTGGATGCTCAGAAGCTTCAACTCGTCTTGAACAATCTTCATCGTTTGTGCAAGAGGTCATTAAAAAAAGAGGATATTAAAAAAGTGTTTGCATTTAACATTTTCGAGGCGTCAGTAGGTTCGCGGTTCTAGGTTTCATCCGTCGTAATTTGAATTTTCTGATCCGTATACCTATAAACTGCTTTACGGCTCTTGTTCGTTCACATTCATAGTACGCTGGTATCATTTGGTAAACTTACGACCAACTTTCGATTAATATAATAGAACGCGTTCAAAAAAGGTTTTCTAAGCATGCACTACATTCCCTACGATTTGAGTTCCCTTTTCCATTCTATAATTCTCGGTTAAACCTAATTAATCTAGAATCTTTAGAAAAGAGAAGGGCAGTCCTTTAACTTTCACTTATTTTCAATGTTGTTAATGGCATCGCCCACTATCCAGATCTACTTGAGCGGATAAGCTTTAATGTTCCCTAAAGAAGTCTACGCAATTTTTACTCTTTTTATAGGGAAATTTTTAAGACTAATTTTACGAGTAAAGTTGGTATTGCTCGTACACTTCCAGACTAAAATACATTGTTTAATACTAGGTCATGGCGGCCGGTGTAGCCGAATGGGTTGGTGCACGATTACCATTCGGAATTCGGAGACAACGTAGGTTCGAGTATCGATGAAACACCGAAATTAAGAAAAAACATTTTTATTTTCGGAGTCGACTTGAAACAGTAGATCCATCCATTTGTGGAACAGCATCAAGACGCACGCCACAAATCACCCTTTTGGGTGTTTCGCCGAGCTCCTCCTCCAACTTCTGTGCGTCTTGATGTTTTTTCCATAAACCTTAAGTTTTATACCGCCTACGAATCAAGTGTTTTTTCATGGCAGAATTAAGAAAAAATTTTCTATACTATCTATTTTTTTTAACCTGGCCACTACCGAATGGTTGAATCAGTATTGGATTTAGATATTACATTATTTTAGGGTATTTTGTATAGTTCATTTATTTACGACACTTTGATTGCTTATTTCGTGTTGCATGTATAAGAAAAGTTTTGGGAGGGCTTATAACTTTAACTTAGTTAGGTATTTGTGAATGTTGCAATCTTATAATTGCTCATGGCTAATGTTCTTCTGGACCTTTTTGCTTAGTTAATATTGCTTATGAACGGTTGGGAAGAGATCATTAATTTGTTTACCTTCAAAAGCCTCAAAATATATTTTGTAATTCTTTGTTTTTCAACTTTTTAAAAGCTATTTTGAGCTACTATTTTTCAAAATCACGAAATTTCTATTTAAATCTTATTACTAAATTACATTTTGTGTTTTAATTTAATACATTCGCCTAGTGCTCGTTTTGTGCATCTTCAACGTTTGAGGGAATTTCTTTTTATAATAACACAGGCCGACAAAATTTAACCAACATTCAGACCCAGAAACCAGACTATATATTTCCGAAGGTTTATGATGCGTTGAATCCAAATCTGGCCTCATTATTGCTCTATCAGCTCTGGTTTTCGAGATATCCTAACCTAAAAGTGCAAAAAACCCCATTTTTGCCCATATTTGAGGTTATGTAGCCTTGCAGATGTTTTCTTTCACCAAAATTAAAGGATGGCATCTTTAAATACAATCCTTCTTTTTTCAAATGGCGTTTTGTTTGCTCAAATATCATTTTTTTTCGCAGAGATATCGCATTTTGAAATTTTCATGGGCAAAAATGGTGTTTTTTGCACTTTTAGGTTAGGATATCTCGAAAACCAGAACTGATAGAGCAATTCTGAGGCCAGATTTGGATTCAGCGCATCATAAACCTTCGGAAATATATAGTCTGGTTTCTGGGTCTGAATGTTGGTTAAATTTTGTCGGCCTAGTTCCATTAAACACGAAAGATACGATTATCGTAAAAACTCAAACTAATAAATTAATTTTAGTTATCAATCCGAATTTTGCATGGACAGAGAAGCAGATATTAGTTTAAATTATTTCGGATACTTTTCCTTGTAGACTAGTGTAATTGAAGAATATTTGTTTGCTTACATATCTAATTGGTCCTTTTGCGACTGGTAAAATTGGAGTCACTGCCGTACTAGTATTATTTTTGCCATCGAACTCTATTTCACGAACTAGATCGTTTTCTGAGTAGTTAAGTTTTTCACGGCAAGACAGTTAAAAAAAGTTGCCCCATTATCTAGCACACACCAATATGTCTCGTTTTGCGTAAGTATTTGCAATGAGCACTTTAGAGACTTTACAGAATTATGTAATACGCATATGAATAATGGACAAGCAGCAGCTAATAGCCAATATTTTGAAGTATTTGTAGATTAGTAAACCTTAACGGCGGAGTGCAAGATTTTTCTATTCAGTTTTTGTAAAATGTTTATTTTATTCAACAAGGCGTCTAATATACTGACTACACCTGCAAAACGTATTTTATTTTAGCTTGACACGGACCGTCTGTGTCTGTGTTCTGTAGTTGAGGAATTTCTTCCTCTTCTTCACAATTCCTCCAACTCGCGTAGCATCTCTGCAATTTTCTATTAAAACTTCAGCAACAATAGATACATCCCCCATTCAAGTAAGGCAAACGCCTCGTTACAGACTTAAAATTTTAACAAGTCGTACTTTGATTCCATCATCCACCAGCTTGTCTATACAAAAATTTGAGAAATGATGCCAGAACAACAATACAGAGGTGGTTGAATAACGCCAGCCTGGAACTAGCTACCCAAAAAACAGAACTGGTGCTAATCAGCAGGAGCATGCAGAAAAAAAGCTGTCAATATGAGTTGTTGACCACGATATAGAATCCCAGATGTCTATAAAATATCTTGGCATGTACATTGATGTCAGACTAACATTCAGGGATCATCTTATAGCTGTTAGTGTGAAAGCAACAAAGGTTAACAACGCACTTATGGGCATGCTACCGAACATAGGAGGGCCACAGGGCGCCAGGAAAAATATTCTTTCCACTGTGACAGACTCCACAATGCTGTACGCCTCTCTAATCTGGGCTGGAGCAAAAAAGTGCCATTTTAAAGAAGTACTGCAGGTCAGTAGAACACGTGCGTTGAGGACCGCATGTGCCTATAAAACGGTATCGGACGATGCAATCTATAGCTAGCAAAATGCTTATAAACATCCGGGCAAACTTACAGAAGAGGTTGTACTGCTCGTGAGGTATGAAGCCGACAGAGGGATTCAAGCAAGCAGAACGTTCTACCTCGATAGCTGACTGGCAATCAAAATGGGACCAATCATCAAAAGGCCGGTGGACGCATAGGTTGATCCCACTGATTAACGAGTGGATCTGTCGGAAACACGGAGACGTTGATTTCTTCCTAACGCAGCTATTAAGTGGGCACTGATGTTTCCAAAAATATCTGCATCGTCTAGACTTAGCTGGTAGTTCTTATTGTCAAGAATGCTTGGACGAAGAGGAGACGGTCGAACTTGTGGCTTTCTATTGTAGCAGGTTCGTTAAGGAACGCGATGGCCTAGCAATAACAACTGGTGTGTTTCTGACGCCCAATAACCTAGTTCCACAAATGTTTCAGTCGAGTGAAAAATGGAGGGCAATGCAAGCTTTTGCAACTCGAATTAACGTGGAACTTCGCAACATTGATTGGAGGCGAAGGAACGATGCGAGACGAACGCGGCAGTAACCACAATTATCGCATTGTCGCTTTTGCACCTCGTTAAAAAAAAAGTCGTGCATTGCCACTTAGTTTTCTTTTATTTCTATATGACCTAGTCTTCCAGTGAGATAGAGTATGTCATGTTCAACCAACCTTGTAAGAGATCGAGATAGTCTAAGATACGTTTAGAATTAAATAAAATTGAGTCAAGAACTCCAATTGTAAATGGACACAGATTAAAGATGAATCCATGTCCTTCTAACAAGTCTTTTCCTGGTCCTAAAAGACGCTGTAGTGAGCTAAAAAAAGCTATTTTCTGCTCTGCCGCTAAAATTTGAGCCATCTGTATAATCGAGTACACTATTAGAAGGGGAAGAGCTCGTGGGCGTTAACTCTTCCGTGCTGGGATTCGCGTGCTAAAGTTCCTCTTAACAAGCCTAGATAAGAATTTCGCGAAAAAGCTAAATAATTGCCATGCGGAGGAGTATCTTTGAATTTTAGAACTCCACTGAGACGACTCTTCACAAAGGAACGTAGTTAAAGCTGATGTACTGCAGCGGCCAGAGACAGAAGCTTAAAACACCGTTCAGAGCATAATTTGGTGGTTGCAAACCTTTAGACGACGACAGCTAGTTCTAATCGAAGGATTGTTTGTCACAATTCTCAGTGTATGTGCAGCAACTTATAGTATATCATATATACTTATATATTTGGCATTCTTTCCCCATTTCGAATACGAGAGTTACCAGTCAGATTCCGCAGTGGGAAGGAACTCTGCCTAGAGATAGATTTTTCACACTTATCTGGACTTATCTGGGGACATGATATCACCTCCAAACATACAAAAAGGGTGTAAGCGCCAGGAACTATGTTCATGAAGGCATCTTCAGGTAAACCTTGACCTCTTTATCGATCGACTTCATATTTTTGTGCCATATTTCGAGCCGTCATTTATTCAAAAAAGTACCGGGAATTCATTATCTAAATAGCCGGTTTAGAGGAATTTTCAAAATTCACGAATGGAATGTGGAATTTGAGAGAAAATTCGTCCCTAAAGATTAACTTTGTGGAACAAGACTCTGGGGTTTTGACCCACGGCCACGTAGACTCTCCCAAGGACATCATTGTAAAAAAAGTTATAGCAAGGAGCTCAAGAAATATCATCGAACAACCACCATATTTATCTTATATGACTCCGACCGAATTTTCTGCCTTTCCAAAATTCAAAATACCACACAAGTTTTTAGCCGCTAAAAGGCTTGAAAGGACGCTAGAAGGCTTGAAAGATTCACGGATATAACTGAAACCGGTTCGGGATCTTTTGATAGTTGGATTGGATTAGAAACATTTCGAGAAAATAGAGTTATAGACTATTGAGTTTTTGCATAATAAGGTGTAAGTTTGACAAGGCTCGAAATTCGTGTTCATTTTTGGCAATTTTTTAATTCTGACGGTGTTAGATCTTTTCGTCCATGTAAAAAAAATTCCATGCATTCGTTGAAAAAAGTGATATGTGGAATGTGTTAATTATTGCCCGAGCTATCGTGCAGCGTCGCTAAAAGCGTCGACTGTTTCTTCTTTCTGCGCATTCGGGTATAGATATGACCATACTTATCTAGATTCCTTTACACTGTTACACACACTCATTATGCGAATAAAATTATAATACAGGGTTTGATTGAAAAGTAATGAGACTTATTTTTTTAAGCAGTTTTATTAAACCTTTTGGCTTATACAACTAATATTCTTCAAAATAGGAACATTCAGCGCAAATACACCGCTGGTAGCGGTTCTTCCACTGCAAGAAACATTTTTTAAATTCATCCGCCGGAATCGCGTTCAATTCGGCTGTCACAGTTTTTTGGATCGCCTCGATGGAGTCGAAACGCCTCCCCTTCAGCTTTCTTTTCAGGCGCGGGAACAAGAAGAGGTCCGGAGGGGGCAGGTTTGGGCTGTAGGGAGGGTGGGGAAGCAACGGAACCCCAATTGACCAATACAGAGGTGCAGAGGAAGGCGGTGTGCGCCGGCGCATTGTCGTGATGAAGGGTCCAATTATTGACGAGGTCGGGCCGAACCCGGGCGACGCGGTTTTTCAGCCGAAGGAGCACTTCTTTTTCTTTGTAAAATGCCGCGTTTACAGTGCTTCCTGGAGGTACAAACTCCTTGTGGGCGATGCCTCAAGAGTCGAAAAAGATGATCAGCATGGTTTTAACCTTGGATTTCGACCTGCGCGCCTTCTTGAGTCGTGGCGACTGGCTCGTGTGCCACTCCGCACTGTCTCTCTCTTGCCCTCAAGATCGTACTCAAAGCCCCAGGTCTCATCTCCTGTGATACAATTGTCTAAAGTATTATCCTGTTCGTCACTTTCCAATCCAACGATCGCTGCATTTTCGCCACTGCAAAATCCTAACACACTTTTAAAACAGCTTTCACGCGCGGAGCGTTGTTGACTGCACCGCTCTCGCCAGCGAACTGCGACCGCTTTCTAGTGGAAGAGGAAGGTCCAACAATCATTTTCCTCCACCAGACGATTAGGTTGATCGCTTGGCAGACGCTCCGCCCGGGAAGGCTCATTACTTTTCAATCAAACCCTGTACTCTGGTGCAAAAGTGCACGCGGCTATAAAAGAAAATTATAAAAGTAAAGTAAAAATTAAGTATATAAAATATTCAATTTGCGGCGTTCTGCTCTGCTATAAATTTTTCAAGCGATGAAATATTATGCAAAACTTTGTAAACATACGACGCGCTGTGGGCGAAAACATTTGGGGTTTTGAAGGGTGCTATCAAAAAAATTCGCAATGCATGCATGCTTAAATGCAACCGTGCATTTTTTTTTTTTGATTTTTTATAAACATTCTCCATTTAGCAGCATTTGGCGATGGTGTGCTCGTCGTATAAAATTTCAAGTTTTCTCACAAATTTTGCTGGCTGCTGCTGGTTGCATATAATTTATGACAATTTAGTGAAATATGCGATGAGCTGGTAATTTACATTCGCAAACTTCATTTACAGCAAATTCTTTACTGCGTGCGATATCTCAGTATGCCGTGCACTCGCAACTGAAAACTCACATACACGCATAGAGATATGCACCTGCCCTGCAGGAAAAAAATAGTAGTAGTGTGTCACTTTTCAGCTCAGTAGTTCGTGTTCTATATTTTTTCCTTGTTAGCAAATAGTATCTTTAACACGGCGATGTTCTAAAAAATGTCAAGTGTCTGGCCTTGCATTGGCAAAATATCAGTTAATAGCAAAAAAAGTCCAGTTCATTCTAGCTAAGTTTAAAATTCTGGTACAATATGCTCCCAAACTAACTAGTATTGGGCCAGTTCAAATATAAAAAAGTCACCCATTCCAACATTTTAACATATCCCATTTCTTGTTAAAAGTGTATAGGTACCGCATTTTTTTCGTAGCTCTCCGTTGGACAACTTTTTTAAACCCAACGGTTGGCTACCATAGTCTGTCCTCTTTTGCCCTGCTCCAGGATCCATTTCAAAATGTTATAATATATCAATAAATCGATAAAAAAATTAGTTTTAGGAAGCTACCTGGCAGCTCCAGTCGTTAGCTATAACAGAAATATGTTGAATTCAGGTCCAAAGCCTCAAAAAACCAGTCTGGCCTGACCATGAATAATTAAATTAAACTTATTTCAGATACAGTAATGGTTGAATATTCAAAACGTGATTCAAACTTGGGCTGTAGGTAAATCCTAACAAATTAAAAAACTAATACAGAAATAAAATTTATGGTATTCACTTTAGAAGCGTAAATAAAATGAATACTAAATAATTAAACTTGGGTTTCATATTTTATGTATCAATTTTTTTTTTGCGATGACCCTCTTTCGAAAAGCCCGGTTTTCACTTAATTGAGAAAAATATGTAAGGGATAAAAAAAAACTATGTAGGGAATAAAATCGCTTCGAGTGTATATTGCATTGGAATGGAAACAATTAATAAATAAATGGTATGACATATTTTTCTTTTGACGTTTTGAAGCTTAAACTGAGCTAATAAACCAATATTACAAATCCGTTTCCCTAATCTTACTAATTTGTGATACGAGCGTGCATATAAAGTGAAAATTCTCCTATCAGCGTGTGTCACAGACAAGTCTTAAATTTTCTTATCCAAAAAAATCAAGTATTTTTCAGACAAATTGACCTTTTAACTACTGTTAATATTCTAGTTCTTGAACAAAATACCACCCTATATATAAAGGGTGGTTAAATTTCAAGTGCCAATGCTGAATGCGAACCACACCTAAACGTCAACGACACCGTTGGACTTCTTTCGTTGGGATTATTTGAAAGAAAAGATGTAGATCGATAAGCCAGCAACAATTCAAGAGCTAAAGGATGCGATAATTCGGCACATTAACGGCATAGAACCTCAATTATGCCTCAGCGTCATCGAAAATTTGGGCCATCGGATGGAGGTGTGCCGCCGAGGCCGCGCCGGTCATTTGGCCGATATTTTGTTCCATACGTAATTGAGACATACCAATATTATCATAATAAAGAGAAATGACAATAATTTCCTAAAAAAATTGTACTTTATTCAAAATCAACCCCGGCCCTTGAAACTTAACCACCCTTTACATGACATTCGTTGGAAATGAAAAGGCATTTGACTAAGTCAAAAGATAATACATATGGGAAGCCTTAAATAGGTTGGGTATACCGAGGAAAGTCCTAAATCTATTGGGTTGGCAACTAAGTAATTTTGGATTTCACTCATAGATGGCTTCAGTTGAATTTTTAAGTTTGCAGACGTATTTATGTCTAGAAATAGAAACGTTTGGAAAACTTTTGTGGAATCCTTAAGCTCCTAAAGGAGTATGGAAATAATAATAAATGGTAAATGACGAGCTAATATGTCTTCTTTCGTCCAGTATCAGTATCTGAACTAGAATCTCTCTGCACTATTTCCGCTTTTCCCTGCAGGGTAGTTATACAGTTGAGCATACATAAGCGTGTAAAAGCGTGTAAAAGCGCCTCTGCGTGTGTGCTTGTACGTGTACAGATACTTCTGCATTACAACTAGTTTTACTATATTTTATTACCTAATAAGTTTTGAAGGCTTCAAAATAATGATGTTTAATGGGTGTAATTGAAAAGCTAAAAGCTTCGTAACAAAATAAATTAAACTCGAAAAGTTGAAGGTATAATGCAAAACGAGTGTAAGGCAGTTATAAAAATAACTACTATTTATTAGCAAGCGATATATAAAATAACTGCTTGACAAATTATTGGCTTGCTGATAGATCGTTGTATTACCAGAAACGCATGTTGTTGTTGCTGTGACCTAAGGTAACGCCGGTCTTCCCAATAAGCTACAGTTCGTTGTCTGCAATGAATGGTGGTTGAGTTATGATTACGGCTTCATTCAAGTTAGGTGGCAACGTCATTCACTATTTTTTCCACACTATTTTTAAACACAATTCATTCTACATTTAAGTTTTGTAGTTAATCTCAATTTTTTCCATTAAACAATTCGGGGGCAATGCCGCTAAAACTATTTGTTTTTAATTTTCTTAAGCATCTTGCCTCTGCCACCTTTACATTAGTTTTTAATTCAATTGGGCGATAAGTTTCTACACAATTTAAGTTGGTAAGACTATCTTAAATAGTTTTGCTTGGTTACCTACGTAAGTTACGTACTTTGGCTGCTCAGCAGGCAATGACAAATCTCTAAACGCCAGGAAAAAGCCTCTTATACATAGCAGTAACGTAGTTAGGTGGTGATAGGTCCGCACCAATATTCAAGCACGCTGGACAACACACACATCTAGGTTTCAAATGGCAGGGCACCTGCTGGTTAGGAAAGAAAATCACAGTTGCCTTCATATGACCTACACAAACAAAAAAATCTTTAATTAGCTGCTTTGGTTGGTAATGAAGATGCATCAGTTAGAGGTACTCATCGTTGAAATTATTGGACTTAGACTTTAGCCCTAGATTGTGCCTTCCAGATTATTTAGTAATCCTGAACACAATGAAAATTATAATCCCCAGAAAAGCGCCGTGGTAGTTTCGAAAAAGAGTCCGCTACGTTAAGCCCTTGAAGGCCTGAAATTTTCAGCACTAAATAAACATAAAAACCAAATTATAAATCACCAAATAAGTTTTGACTTATTTTTTATTGTTATAACAAAAAACAATATTAATCCAAGATTCCAACTGTGTACAAGACTTATGAAAATTTGACAAAATTTCATTTTTTACCGAAATTTAAAAAGTGGGAGCAACGTTTTATAGCACATAAAATTTCAGTATGATAAAGTGCGATTTTGAAGTGGCTGAAGTGTCACGCATTTTCTCCATGGGAGAAAATAAGCAGAAATTATCAGAAATCAAAATGAATTTTAAACTTCATCAAACTTCCATTATAATTAAATGAGCTATAAAATGGCATCTACAAAAATTTTATCAAAATTCTGTATAAAAATTTCAAAATTTTTATGGATATTGGATGGATGTTTAAAAATTTTGCGCAAAGTATAAAAAATCGATATAAGTGATCTTTGTCATAGAACGAAATATATTTTTTAGGAAAAAACCATTTCATCAATTTGCAAAAACGTCACAAACCGTACATTCATCCAATTGGCCCGCAAGGCGTATACGTAACTTTTGTAATGCGCTAAAAGCGCGAATGGTTATGAATGCTAAGTTTAAATGATTGTAAGTGGTCTTAAGCGGTTCCAAAACGCTCCAAGGAGTAGAAGTAGGAATAGATGGGCCTAGAGCACACAAATCCCTTACACTAATTATAGATACCACGCCTTTCCATACGGATCTCTACGGACAGTGGAAATCATATCCAAAAGAGGGTTCGAGAAAGTAAAAATTAAGACAGCCAATCGGTTCTCAAAGCCTTGCATAGCTTCACATTTAAGTCAAAAGGCCTAATGGAGTGTAACAATGCACTCAACAAACCGGCCACTCAAAATCAGGTCTCACTAATTTGGGTACCAGAACATGAGTGACTCGAAGGAAATGAGAAGGCAGACTTTTATGCCAAAAAAGTGGTAGAAGGGCTATTTATTGGGCCAATCCCATTTTTCGACTTTAACAAAAATAATATTAAACAGGAAACCAAAAATGGTTCCAAACAAAAATCAGGTGCAAGCAGCCTTAATCACTTCATAAAGTTTTTGAACTTCAAACGCCAACAGAGGAAAATCTGCTCTAACCCTAGAATAAAAGGGCCTCAGATAACTCTGTGGAGCACTTACAGGTCAGTAATAAACACTTTAACACAATAGAATTATCTATTACAAGATTATCTACGTTCTGCTGGGATGAAGAGGAGTCCATGGAACACTTAATCACCAACTGTGAGGCATTAGGCCACAGGAGACTCAAAATCCTGGGCTCGTACCTACTAGAGAAGGAAGACCTACAATTGCTGCCTCCTAAGGAGCTGGTTCGATTTTTCGGTATACTCGTACTAAATAATTATAATTAAGTAATAAGGGGCGCACAATAGATCAATCTGGTCGCAGTGCATAAAGACATTAGCCCAACCCGCACAACCATTATCATTGCCATGCTAAGTTTATTGTACTTCCTACTTCCAGCTACAGGGTCATAACAGGTCATTTCTCTTCGGTACAAATATGAATAATTTAGAAACACTTCAAGGTGTAGTTTACAAAACTTTCAGTTGCTTGGGCGAAACTCATTGAATTTAAGTGGATTATTCTTAATATTTTGTCCAGTTCACAGATCCAATTTCAGCACAATCTTTTTGCCTGCTACGGCTGTTGAAACTGGGTTTCTAGACATGATCTCCAAGTGTACATACCAAGTAAGTAGGTGAAAGTGCCGCTTCTAAATAGGATAATATACTGAAAAAGGAAATGAAGAATATTTAAGGCGCATATGTGTACATATGTGCATCCATAGGGTGACCTGCCCCCAATAAGCAAAGTGAGACTTTGACCAGTTTCGACTACTTTTTTTCTCTGCTTCTTAATTTTCATGAATTTTTTATAAAAACATAATTCATTTTACGACAAATATCGTATAAATCAAAACTTCAAACTTTGTAAAATATTTATAAAAAGTCGACAAACTTCCATTAAAAATTTCAAAATGCTCAATCAGAATTAAAAAAAAAAACAAATTGGGTACGCATTTTTATAGCCAATTAAATTTTAATATAATAAAATGTAAATTTGAAGTAGTGCAAAAATCTCGGCGATTCTTGACAATTTTTTCCCTTGATGGTGTTTCGCATTTTCTTCACAACGAAGCAAGAACAAAAATGTCGAGCTACGAAATTTACGAAATTTAGTTGGTTGAATACTCCTACACATTTAATGATTTGAATATTATGCGCAAGGGTCATCCTGCTAAGTAGTTGTGCAAATGTTCTTTTTTGTGATTGCAATGTACAGCTGAGGTTCAAATGTTCATCATGATTCATGAATGTTTAAATGTTGAGATAGTCGAGATATCGATGTTGCAGGCTGTTCAGCAACACTTTGCCATGCAGCAGCGCTCTTCTCAACAGAACTTCCAGTTTTTGTTCTGCAGTCTTTTTTCTATACTCGGCAGAATGAGTTTCTAGAAATTTATTCACCAACAATGGAATTGTCGACTCATTCGGACCAAAACATAAAAAAGGTACCGTCTAGAAATTATTTACCGCTGGCACCCACGCGCCACTTCTGAAAGACCCTTTTTAACTTGTTGGCTAAGCCACAAGGTTTAATACAGCCAATTAAAAAGCATAGATTTTTTATTTTAATTATCCAAATTCCTTTCTAAATTTTTCAAGCTTCCCATTACTCATCTAAACCATTTTGAGGTAACCGGATGTATGATATTTTAAGGGGGTTGTTTTTTTTTAAAACCTTTCATTGAAATTTATCAGAAAGCTTATCCAATAAGTTTAAACTTTCACACACATACATATACATAGAAATGAAACAAAAACATATCTGGCTGTGCACTGCTTGCAAAATATCCGCCTGATTGGTTTTATTTTCATACAATTTTTAAGAGTCGGCAAGCAACAGCACTTTTGTGGAAGAATAACATTGCAAAACAACAACAGTCGATGAAAGAAAACAAAAAGTAGAAAGTAGAAAGGACATGAAAAATTAGGAAAAATCAATTGTCATTACAGTTGGCAAAGTTGTTGCTATTAATAGTTGTATGTATTTACAAGCAAACCAAACCTTCAACAGAAGCTGCACTTCTCTTGCTTTTCGCAATATTTTTTTCTGATTTAGTTGTAGTGATTATTTACTTTCTTCCTCGTTTTCGGCATGCTGTTGTATGTACCTACTAATAATAAGGTTCGTTATTGTTTACTGCTGTTGTGTTTACTTTTTAATGCACAGAAATCAAGGCAAAGCATGCCAAGCCAAGCCAAGTCGCCTACTCGTAGACCAATTTGAGCAATCAGAAGAATGACGGAAAACACGAGTAGGAGTTTGTATGAGTATGCATGTACGTGCGTATGTATGTAGTTGCATAGTTTCGAAATTGGAATCATGTCACAAATTAATCAGTGAATCAATTTGTAGCAAAAACCTAACAAAGATTATTCAAAAAATAACAACTAGCACAACCAACCCATATTGGGCAATAGATATAAACAATTACAAGCAAAAAAGGGGACGAAGAACCCGCTTGGAAAAGTAGGAGTGCTTTCGTTGGCAGTAAAACAGAAATATTATTTATCATTCATAGCATAGGCTCAAGCGAAGTTTAAGGGGGGAGCCTGGTTTATGAGGTCTAAAATTGCATCTCTTTGCGATTTTTTTTTTTAAGGAAAAAATGAATTTAGCACTGCAAAGTTTTTTCTATCTTTTAATGTACATTTAAAAAGTATAAAAAATTGTTGTACTGGTTGAAAAAAATGTTTAACATAGAAATTAGTACAGCGCTGCAACGCTGGAGTTTCCAACTAAAGCAAAAAATTCAAATGGATTTCTAATTATCATGATTTTTTATTCTAGATGAACTAAGAAAACTGAGGGAAATTCCAAAATTTCAACTTTTTGGAGGTTTTAAAGAAAAAAATGCCTTTCTATAAAAAAAATGCACTTCAACTTGGTATAAAAATCTTTGTTTATCTATTTTGTTAGTTCAAATAGAAGAGAATTTAATACAGAAGGGAACAAGCTATGATTCATTTCAAAAGGTTCATTAGTTTTTTTTTCATTCATGTACGCCAATTCAAAGAAATCATAAAAATGAAAAGTCGAGAAAAGAAGATAAAGTTTGACCTATAGCTGTCCGGTCACAGCGTAATTGCCTAACGCCCGCCTATCTTTGGCTTTGCATCTACGGAAATATTGAGAATTAGGCTCTGTAACTTTGTGTGAATATTCTGAAATATATTAGGAATCGCTTAAAACGAAAAAAACAAAATGATTTTTTTTACCTTATAAACCAGGCTCCCCCCTTAAGGAGTTACTCTGATTTCTTCTCGCTTCTACTTGCAATTAAACGGAAATACGTGAATAAACAACAAACGAAAAAAACGAAAGATCCAGTTATGAGTCGAAGTTGAAGCGAGGGCACGTGTTTAATGTGAATTTCTCGACAGAACTGGTTTCTTTGCACATTAAACTAAATAACAGAAACTCATAAAAAGTTTCAACATTTGAAACTCTTTAATCAGAATTTTTAGAAACATTTCGACTATGCAGCATTACAGCTGCGTTGCTTCTTACAATAAAATTTTTTTTTTTTGCTGGCGTCATTTTCTACCAAGTAAAGGGTATAACGTAGTGTATATTACAAGTAGCACTTACGCGCAGTTTTGTTACCATAATGTGGACTACTACCTGCGAAAAAATTTAGCGAAGAGAAAACCATCTGCAGCACCATCCAGTGCTGTTGATGTAGTGGAGGAGAGAAAAGGGATTTTTGCTGGAGAATTTCTTCAAGCCATCTCCAAAGGGCACACTAAGGAATCTCAAATGCCTAGCTACCAGAGCCGTACATTTGCAAAGAAAGTGTTCAACAGTCTCTTTCTCTGCAGGATCCCTGCAGCTTCTGCAATAGGGGTTGTACGGAATTCCAAGCTTCTCCGCATGAGTACCGATCACCCAGTGACCAGTGAACACCGCAATGAGTTGGGAACTTGAATGGCGGGGGATTCCCAGCACCTTAAGCGTTCTGTTAATATCGTACTTAGGCCATAGCATTTTCGAAATAGCAGACGATGAGACAAACCTCCATCTGTGTTGCGCTTTTTATAGAAAGAAATTGTGTAGTTTCCCTTTAACAACGGCCAAGGGGGCACCGATGTATGCGAAGGGGACAACTGAAACCGGTTCTGTCGACCCCTTCCTGGCAAGCTCATCGGCAATTTCATTTCCCTCTATATTCCTGTGCACAGGAACCCAGATAAGGGAAATGTTTCCTGCGAGTACGAGGCGTTTGAGTTCCTCCTTAAAAATAGTCAAACCTGAAAATTTCGAAATTTGTATAAACTCTGTTTAACAACAACATCAACATCGTTTGAAATACTCTTTACGACGTGTGCCAAAAAGAAATGGATTGCCCAATAAAGTGGAATGCTGCCGTCATACATGGGACGAATGCTCACATTTCCTAAAGGGGGAGAACAGAATAAGCACACGACAATCAAGTACATACTTCCTACATTACATTACATAGTGACATACTATACATATATACATAGGTATATACATAAATACAAGTACAAGTTGTTGAATTAGCAGAGCAAGTTCTTGCCGCAGTCGCCGTGCCACGAGCAAGCAAATGAACTTTGGGCAAACAGTGACTGAACCGAAGAGAAATTAAATAACAAAAACTTTTACGAAACTTAACAAATTGTAAGCCATTAGTTAGTCCCATACTTCCTTTGCCACCCTTGCTGCTGGCCTTGTTGCTGCGCTGTGGCATGATAAAATGATGAACTGTGCCACTTCAAAGGAATTGCTTAATTACACAGAATTGAATTTGAAAATTCTTGCTATCGTTTTAATTTAAACAAAAATTTACTCTTATTATAATAAAGCAGCAGTAGACTTTATTCGGGCGCATCAAGTTTCTGGGTTTTCATATGAATGCTATGACAAGCATTTCATTTAGCGTGAAATTAATATTACAAACAAAAAAGCTAAAAACTTGCAAGATAAATTTAATGTTGACAAACTATAAATATTATTAAAAGAAACAAAGTTTTGTCACGTGAAAGGAAATTATGAAGGTGAATTAAATTTAGGAGGCGCTTTGGAGTTATCAATGGCAGATTTTCTACTGCACGCCAACGCCAGTGTACATTGTGAGATCTGTAGATTCCCATTCTGGGTAGTGCACAACCATTTATTTTTACAGAAGTTTTCGAGCATTCAAAAAATTGAATTAATGGTTCACCCGCCTTACAGCCCTGATTTGACTCCTAATGTTTACTTTTTGTATTGAAGCAACAAAAATATAATACGAGGCCAATGTTTTCAACACGCGGAAAAGCTGTTGAAGTCTTTAAAGGAAGCCTTTGAAGAAAAACAAAGCCATTTTCGTTATTGCTTTGCTGTGTTTTAACTATAGGGCGCCAAATATGAAAGGCTGCTCTCGTGTTAAATTCAATTTTGAACTGTTATGTCGTAAAACCATTCATACTTTAAAATATGAAAAACATGACGATTTCCTGATGAAATGCTTTTGAGCTGCTTTTATGCACCCGAACTCACTAATTGCAATTGGCGCAATTTTAGAACTTGTCCTATGATACGTAACAGATGTCACTTAATTTGTTGATAAAGAAAATAAAATTAGTAAATTAAGTTTAGAATCAATTCCTTTTAGATAGTGACAGTAACACCTGCTATTCTTTGACTGGTGCGTAAGATGGTGCAATCCATTAAAAATACTATATAGTACTTTGCGTTACCTGAAAACTAAGCATGCATACACAAACCAACAAAAGATGTTGTCTGTAAAGTCGATTTACTGACGATAGTTTAACGTGACAACGTCACAAGAAACGTGAAACAAACGTGAAAAAATTACGAAACATTTAGCAAATTCATGAAAGATATGTTCAATTTCGACGGTGCATGAGACGTTAATAAGTCAACAACACTAAGAGGCAACATCATCGATTTGCCTTTTTCAACACACATTACACTCGAAACACTCCTTTTCATTTCCCACTTTTCCTATCATCGTCCTATTCTCAACAGAGAAATGGTTCATTACCATGCACACAGGAAGAAGGCAGATGCAAATACAAATATCTGAATTTACATACACATGCACATATACATACATATATATGCTCACTCAAGTAGGAGAGCGCCAGATGTCGAACGTTGCCGAACGCGGGGCCGATTGTGCCTCCTTGTCGTGCGTTCCGCGCTCTCCCTTGCAGTTCAAGCAAGGTAACGCCGCATTTTTTGGTGCGTGCAGCAGGCTACATCGAATTATAAGACGTTATCACGTCAAAAATGCTGCTTTTAAAATGTCAATGATAAGTAACTACAAATGTAGGTCCGTAAAAATAAGAAGGGGAACAATCGAGCAATGAAGCCAACCTTTACGAATGTTATATATATGTGTATCAAAATCTGAGTTCAAAGAGTCCAAAGGAAGCGTTCACAGCCCACGCGATCACGCGCATCCGAATCTGCAGATATTTCTGATCTTCATGAGTGCAGATTAAATCTAGGAAAGCCGTGTTTTTCATTTGATCACTAGTCGGGCAACCAACAAAGTGTAGAAAAACAAAAAATTATTGTCTACTAGAAAGCACTTTAATAATGGCGTAATTGAACTTGGCAGGATGAAAGCGTGCCTGTTTTCCAAATAATTTTTCACAATAATTTTTCCGAATAAAAGCTCAGATCTTGACTTCTTTTGCCTGAATTTTTACTCAGTTTCTCCTTTCTCTAGAAATAGGGTTTTCAGGGACTATTATTGTAGAGTTACCCTCCGAACTTCATTATCATATTTTATTATCAAATGGCATTTCCACAATTACTTTCTCTACGTCAGCAATGCGCGCGCCAGCTAACCGGTTATTGTACCTGGTTTTTAAATAGAAGCATTCCCGTTGCTTATATATACAAGGTTAAGTCCAAAATAAACAAGACTGAGTTAAAATAGAAACAACAGGAGCATTGTTCTGATAACTTCGACTTATTTATTCAAAATAGTCCCCTCCGGCTCGATACACTGTTTTGCGCGATCTAAAAGCTTTTCGAAAGAGTGTTTCAGGTCATTGACCGGAAAGTCCTTCATGATGTCGGTACAAGGCATTTCCGAATAGGTAGAAGTCACAGGGAGCCATATCAGGCGAATACGGTGAGTGATTGACGGTTACAATGGCATTTCTAGTCAAAAAATCAGTCACAAGAGCGCATCGATGGGATGGTGCATTACCAAGCAATAAGCGCCAGCTTCCTCCTTCGTGATATTCAGGGCGAATTCGAGGAATGCAAGGCAACAAACGCTTCAAAACGACAAGATAAAAAATGATGGAAAATTGAATTGACGGTTTGACCCGTTGGCACGAACTCCTTGTGGACAATTCCCTTGGAATCGTAAAAACAAATGAGAATACACTTAATTTGTGATTTCTCCAAATGCGATTTTTTGGGTGGTGGCTCATCTGGTGCCTTCCATTCGGCACTTTGACGCTTAGTTTCAGGTTCATCACCCTTCATCACCAGTTACAATGTTGTAAAGGAAGTTCTCGTCTTTTCTCGCCTCTTTAATGAGGTCTTTCGACTGTTGAATTCTGAGCAATTTTTGGTCCTCGGTTAACTTGTGCGGAATGAAACGTGCACAGACCTTTAGTAAGCTCAAATGATCAGTTAAAATGCGATAAATCGATGTTTTGGAGATATTCAACTCGGATTCCATGAACTTCAACGATGATTTGGGTTCATTTTTGATAAATTTACGAACAATATCGATGAAGTTTTCGGTAATTACTGACTTGGACGGCCCGTATGTTTATTATCATTCATGTCCTCACAACCATCTCTGAAACGTGTAAGCCACTCATGAACTCTGGCGAAAGATAGACAATCATCGCCATAAACATTTTTCATCAATCCAAATGTTTCGCTAAACATTTTACCGATTTTAAAACAAAATTTGACATTAGCTCTTTGTTTGAAACTCATTTTTGCACCGATGACACAAACATACTGACACTGTAGACGAACTAACTTCACTTCCACTGAACCGAATGTCACCAAGCTTACACTGGAAGTCAGCTAGGGATGTAGCTTCCAACGCACTAACTCATTAAAATGATGGCGCCATCAAAGACATTTTATGATTCCAGCCGCTTTTATTTTGGAGTTCACCTTGTAGAATATATAATATATTACATAACACAAAAGTTTCCAGAAGACAATTTGACCTCCTCCACAATTCTTGAAACGTCCAGCAACCTGCTAGATATAATCATTTTTTAGGAATGTAATTCTTTGCCTCTATTATTAAATTATTGTAAAAAAAATTTAAGTTTCTGGTTGGTATTGAAGAATTACGAAATTTGTTTTTGTTTACCGTTTCGCTTTGGTGTAACAACTAATTTCGATAAATTACCAATTGAAAATAGGAAAAAGTACTATTTGTACGTAGTTCGAAATGTAATTCAGGCTCTATTACTTAGAAATGCGGTAATTCGCTCTCCAAACTTTGTACGGCCAATCGCGTGATTCAAAAGGTAATCGGGAAGTGAATTACGAATGAGATAGCGAATTACGAATGAGAGAGTGAATTACAAATGAGTGAGCGAATTACGAATGAGAGAGCGAATTACATGTCGTGCGTACATAGCATTACACACATTTCCAGGGCTGCTGTTTCGGAATTATTTGTTTGCCATACCAAGTTTTCGAGTTTTTTCAAGTCTATGTTGATCCCAACAACAACAGCAATTATTTCAAAAATAATGGCTACCTTGTGAAAGCCAATTAATAGAGCAGATGGACATTGGGATCCAAAGCCAAATGTAGGCTGCATACTGCGATTCAGTGAGTTAGACGATGCAATAACGAGAAGAATTGCTGATCCTGCCACTTCAATTCAGGTGCGGATAGTGAAAAGAACTGGAGTATATTTCGAAACGCCGAATAATTTGGACTGGCTGATAACGTTTTTGTAATTAAAATTAATCTTACCAAACTAGAAAATAAGCAGGAAGATTTAAAACACTTCACAAACACTCCCACCGAATCTCTAACAGCTGAAAATTAACGAAAATATATGCCAAGTAAGACAATTCTTAGATGAATACAGAAAAGCAAATTCTCTTACTAGTGCAGAAATACTACAAAATTTTCTATCCAAATTCGAATCGCACCTCCCAAAGACATCGTCCACCTTAGTTTATGTAGCTCAGAATAAATATCGTATCTCGTTTACATTGGTTGCACATTAAATATTCTGATTATATTTTTTAAAAAGCAACAAATTCTTGCCGAATTATGCCTTCTATGAATTTTTAAATTTTTTACATATACTTCCCTCGCAAATGCTTACCATAATTCCACCTTTTAAACACCCACTAAACTTTCGAGGGAAAAAACTCCACACACTGCATACGGTCTTAGTTAGAGTGATTTAAAGTTTTAATTAACACCATTAATCTGAATTATTAAACAAGTAAACAATTTTTACAGTTTGCATGTGTGAGTTATTATTAAATTTGTCTACTACGATTATATTTTCCCACCCATCCACACCTATGAAGATTTAAATAA
Organism: Anastrepha obliqua; assembly: GCF_027943255.1. Lineage (NCBI taxonomy): Eukaryota > Metazoa > Arthropoda > Insecta > Diptera > Tephritidae > Anastrepha > Anastrepha obliqua. The sequence goes on from NC_072894.1 coordinate 79,950,514, forward strand.
GTTTCTAAAAGGTCCAGCGAAATATGTGCAGGTATACATACATATGCATGTATGTATGTAAGTATATGGACATACGCCCCACTTATGCAATCAAACCGAAACCTACAATTCACCACCTGGATTTGAATAAAATATGAAGTAGGCCGCGAATAAATATATGCCAAAGGAGTTCCACTGGATCTGCAGGGTGTTTGCGCTAGAGCAACTACAGAAAAATGATAACCCGTATGTCAACAGAGCATCATAATTACACGTGAAAACGTAGGTAAATATTAGCAGTATGTACATAAATGTATGTCTATCTATATGTATATGTGAGCAGAACGTAAAGCAGAGCAAACCAAAAATTATGAGAAACGAAGAATATGTATGGAAACTGTGAAGTCACTTGTGAAATTAGGTGCAACTAGACGTAAATATTAACACGCCATTATGTAGGAGATTGAAAGCTTACAGTAGCGGCAAATATTATTCTACAATTGCATGATAGTGAGTTATATCTTATTTTACTTTATTTTATTTAACTTGATTTTGTTTCATTTTAATTTACAACTCTTTATTTTGTATTTTATTATATTTCGTTTTAATCTAACTTAACTTTGATTCCATTTTATTTCATTTTAATTTATTTTGCTTTATATTATTTACACTTTTTTAATTTATCTGTATTATACTTTATTTTAGTTTACTTATTTCTTTTCAATTATTTAATTATTTTACTTTAATTCATTTCACATTTTCTTTAATCTAATTTATTTTAATATTTCCGAAGTGAAACTTCTTAGGCGTCGCGACGATGAGCGAGCGAGAATGGAGAGTAAAACTTCAAGGCCATGCAACGTTTTCGGCATTTTCGTTCTGCGAGAGAGAAACAAGATATAACGTAGAGGAAAAGGAGAGAGAAAGCTGCACCTTATATATTTTTTAGAAATTTACCATCATAAATCCATCCATTTTCGGTTGATTATTTGCTATTGACCGTCTGATATTTGACACTTTATATTTTGTATTATTTTATTACGGGCATCAGTCACAACGCTCTGTTTAAGGGGTTATATACCTTGTGTTGGACCAACAAATCGAAAATTTTGTACGCCATATTCTAAAGGTACATCATCTTAAAAATATACATTCAAAAAATCATAAATATCGGAGCACTAGAACGAAAGTTACAGACCATGGAAGCGCGCGACCTTATCGATAAATGAAGTGCACGCGATTATCTCGAAGCCGTGTTTTTTGAAAATTACCGTCGCGGTGATCATTATTTATCAAAAACTATTTGACCGATTTGCATAAACTGATATTTTAATTATTCGAAATACAACCTCCTGAATCTGAACGGTTCGCTTTTAATAAATACTTGCATTGTTCGCTTAATTTTTTTTTTTTTAATTTTTCAACCCCTCAAAAATCGTTTTTTTAGGTGCAAAGCGGTTTTCATATCGAGAAAGATTTTTTTTGGGTAAATAAACCGTTCAGATTCACTAAAGAGTGAAGGATTCTACAATAATAATTTAATTTTTTTGATTCTCAGTTGAGCTGCTCATGCGCTACTGTGATCACCGCAAGCCTCTTCTAAAAAACGGCGCTTCGAGGGAGGGGCGATATCAACAAAAAATAATAACATTTTTTAAAATAAAAACTCCAAAATGTATTCTTCGAGAGTTACCCTTCGGTATGATATATGCTTCATTTGAATAAAAGTTCTAAAACATATTTAAAAAAAATTATAACAATGGTCAATTTTTTCGGGTTCACAAGGTATATAACCCCTTAATTAAAAAAGTTATAAAACAACTGTATGATTAATTTTGCACCCCCTTGTATGTAACTAATTTATTAAAAAAAAAGAGGTTGTCTGTAAAGTCGGTTTACTGACGATAGTTTAACGTGATAACGTCATAAGAAAATACTGATTGAATGGTTGCATTTTTCAAAAGAAAATTTTAATTTTATTTGTTTGATAGATATTTTGTATGGATATAGAGAATGAGTTAACATTAACATAACATAATATACTTTAACATAACATAACATAACACAACATAACATCACACAACATAACATAACATAACATAACATAACATAACATAACATAACATAACATAACATAATATAACATAACATAACATAACATAACATAACATAACATAACATAACATAACATAATATAACATAACATAACATAACATAACATAACATAACATAACATAACATAACATAACATAACATAACATAACATAACATAATATAACATAACATAACATAACATAACATAACATAACATAACATAACATAACATAACATAACATAACATAACATAACATAACATAACATAACATAACATAACATAACATAACATAACATAACATAACATAACATAACATAACATAACATAACATAACATAACATAACATAACATAACATAACATAACATAACATAACATAACATAACACAACATAACATAACAAATTACCCCGTATTAAAACTTATCAACAGCTTTCATTTGATACCCATATTGTACATACACAACCAAAGGTTACCCGGGTCCACGTTTTGACCTATATCTCGAGACCCCAGTCACGGAGCGGCATGAAAAATATTCTGTACTAAAGCATTCACCAACAGCTTTCATTTGATACCCATATTGTACATACACGTCCGAAGGTTACACGGGTCCACGTTTTGACCTATATCTTGAGACCCTATCTACCAATAGGTATTCAAACTATACGGAAATCATCTTCAATACCTACTTAACAATGTGTGTAAGTTTGGTTTAATTCGGTTCAAAGTCACGGTGGGTCCACGTTTTGGCATATATTTCGAGACCCTAGTCATCAATAGGTATGGAAATTACCCCGTATTAAAGCACTTATCAACAGCTTTCATTTGATATCCATATTGTACAAACACATTCTAGGGTCCACGTTTTGGTCTCTATCTCGAGACCATAGTCACGGAGCGGATGGAAATACTCTGAACTAAAGCATTCACCAACAGCTTCCATTTGATACCCATATTGTACATACACATCCGAAGGTTACCCGGGTCCACGTTTTGACCTATATCTCGAGACCCTATCTACCAATAGGTACACAAACTATACGGAAACCATCTTCAATACCTCCTTAACAATGTGTGGAAGTTTGGTTTAATTCGGTGCAAAGACACGGCGGGTCCACGTTTTGGCATATATTTCCAGACCCTAGTCATCAATAGGTATGAAAATTACCCCGTATTAAAGCACTTATCAACAGCTTTCATTTGATACCCATATTGTACATACACATCCGAAGGTTACCCGGGTCCACGTTTTGACCTATATCTCGAGCCCTATTTCCAAAATAAAATATAATCCATGTTACTCGTGATGTAGCTTTCGAATGGTGAAAGAATTTTTAAAATCGGTCCAGTAGTTTTTGAGCCTATTCATTACAACCAAACAAACAAAGTTTTCCTCTTTATATATTAGTATAGATATGGTAAATATTACCATACATTTTTTCCTTCATATATAATAAAAAAATTGATAATAATAACATTAAAACAACAGGTATTATTAACAAACTTGGTTTTATTTTAAATTCTTCAAGTAAATCAAATTAATAATAATCAATAAGAAGGCATATGCAAATACAAATACGTGAATTTATATATGTACATATGCGCATATACATACATATATACGCTCACTTAAGTAGGGGAGAGCGAGATGTCGAACGTTGCCGTTCGTTTGCTTTGTTTGCTTTGTCGTTCCTTCCGCGCTTTCGCTTGCAGTTCATTCAATGCAATGAGCAAGGTAACTACATATGAGCAAGGTAACACTAATATGAGCAAGGTAACACTAATATGAGCAAGGTAACACTAATATGAGCAAGGTAACACTAATGAGCAAGGTAACACTAATGAGCAAGGTAATACTAAAGAGCAAGGTAACACTAATATGAGCAAGGTAACACTAATATGAGCAAGGTAACACTAATATGAGCAAGGTAACACTAATATGAGCAAGGTAACACTAATATGAGCAAGGTAACACTAATATGAGCAAGGTAACACTAATGAGCAAGGTAATACTAAAGAGCAAGGTAACACTAATATGAGCAAGGTAACACTAATATGAGCAAGGTAACACTAATATGAGCAAGGTAACACTAATATGAGCAAGGTAACACTAATGAGCAAGGTAACACTAATATGAGCAAGGTAACACTAATATGAGCAAGGTAACACTAATGAGCAAGGTAACACTAATGAGCAAGGTAATACTAAAGAGCAAGGTAACACTAATATGAGCAAGGTAACACTAATATGAGCAAGGTAACACTAATATGAGCAAGGTAACTACATATGAACAGTAATGAGCAAGGTAACGACACATTTTTTCGTGCGTGCAGCCTGTTAAATCGAATTATAAGACGTTATCACGTCAAAAGTAAAAAAAAAAGAGGTTGTCTGCAAAGTCGGTTTACTGACGATAGTTTAACGTGATAACGTCATAAGAAAATACTGATTGAATGGTTGCATTTTTCAAAAGAAAATTTTAATTTTATTTGTTTGATACATATTTTGTATGGATATAGAGAATGAGTTAACATTAACATAACATATACTTTAACATAACATAACATAACATAACATAACATAACATAACATAACATAACATAACATAACATAACATAACATAACATAACATAACATAACATAACATAACATAACATAACATAACATAACATGACATAACACAACACAACACAACACAACACAACACAACACAACACAACACAACATAACATAACATAACATAACATAACATAACATAACATAACATAACATAACATAACATAACATAACATAACATAACATAACATAACATAACATAACATAACATAACATAACATAACATAACATAACATAACATAACATAACATAACATAACATAACATAACATAACATAACATAACATAACATAACATAACATAACATAACATAACATAACATAACATAACATAACATAACATAACATAACATAACATAACATAACATAACAAATTACCCCGTATTAAAGCACTTATCAACAGCTTTCATTTGATACCCATATTGTACATACACAACCAAAGGTTACCCGGGTCCACGTTTTGACCTATATCTCGAGACCATATCTACCAATATGTACCCAAACAATACGGAAACCATCTTCAATACCTCCTTAACAATGTGTGTAAGTTTGGTTTAATTCGGTGCAAAGACCCGGCGGGTCCACGTTTTGGCATATATTTCCAGACCCTAGTCATCAATAGGTATGAAAATTACCCCCTATTAAAGCACTTATCAACAGCTTTCATTTGATATCCATATTGTACAAACACATTCTAGGGTCCACGTTTTGGTCTCTATCTCGAGACCCTAGTCACGGAGCGGATGGAAATACTCTGAACTAAAGCATTCACCAACAGCTTCCATTTGATACCCATATTGTACATACACATCCGAAGGTTACCCGGGTCAACGTTTTGACCTATATCTCGAGACCCTATCTACCAATAGGTATTCAAACTATACGGAAATCATCTTCAATACCTACTTAACAATGTGTGTAAGTTTGGTTTAATTCGGTGCAAAGACACGGCGGGTCCACGTTTTGGCATATATTTCCAGACCCTAGTCATCAATAGGTATGAAAATTACCCCGTATTAAAGCACTTATCAACAGCTTTCATTTGATACCCATATTGTACATACACATCCGAAGGTTACCCGGGTCCACGTTTTGACCTATATCTCGAGCCCTATTTCCAAAATAAAATATAATCCATGTTACTCGTGATGTAGCTTTCGAATGGTGAAAGAATTTTTAAAATCGGTCCAGTAGTTTTTGAGCCTATTCATTACAACCAAACAAACAAAGTTTTCCTCTTTATAATATTAGTATAGATATGGTAAATATTACCATACATTTTTTCCTTCAGATATAATAAAAAAATAATAATAATAACATTAAAACAACAGGTATTATTAACAAACTTGGTTTTATTTGAAATTCTCAAGTAAATCAAAATAATAATAATCAATAAGAAGGCATATGCCAATACAAATACGTGAATTTATATATGTACATATGCGCATATACATACATACATATATACGCTCACTTAAGTAGGGGAGAGCAAGATGTCGAACGTTGCCGTTCGTTTGCTTTGTTTGCTTTGTCGTTCCTTCCGCTCTTTCGCTTGCAGTTCATTCAATGCAATGAGCAAGGTAACTACATATGAGCAAGGTAACTACATATGAGCAAGGTAACTACATATGAGCAAGGTAACTACATATGAGCAAGGTAACACTAATATGAGCAAGGTAACTACATATGAGCAAGGTAACTACATATGAGCAAGGTAACTACATATGAGCAAGGTAACTACATATGAGCAAGGTAACTACATATGAGCAAGGTAACTACATATGAGCAAGGTAACTACATATGAGCAAGGTAACACTAATATGAGCAAGGTAACTACATATGAGCAAGGTAACTACATATGAGCAAGGTAACTACATATGAACAGTAATGAGCAAGGTAACACTAGTATGAGCAAGGTAACGGCAATGAACAGTAATGAGCAAGGTAACGACACATTTTTTCGTGCGTGCAGCCTGTTAAATCGAATTATAAGACGTTATCACGTCAAAAACTGAATGATTAATTTTGGGCCCCCTTGTATGTAATGAATTAAAAAAGCTGTACAAAAAAAAAAATTTGGATGACTAATTTTGCGCCACCTTGTACTTACATACATACTGTTACTTAATTTTTTTATTGAAATTAATTTTATTTTAAGTTATTTTAATTTTACTCTATTTACTTTATTTGAGTTTAATCTATCTCGGCTATTGCTGGAGTTTGAACATCACGGATAAAATTATCTGATCTAATTCACGTAAAATGCTATTGATTTCACAGTGTTCATATATTCGATTAGCAATAATTTTCATCCAGAGCTTGTATGTGGTACTCAAGCAAGTAATTGGGCGATATTTTGCTGGATCGGCAGATGGTGTGTCCTTCGGGAAGAGATAGGTCACTCCGGCTGTAAGAAATTCTGGGATGACAGCTGTATTTTTCAATAGCTCGTTGTAGCACCTTGCGAGTGCTTCATGCATTACTGAAAGCTTTTTAAGCCAGATGTTGTGTAGCTGATCGAGTCCAGGGGATTTCCAGTTAGCTGTAGTACATATACTAATCTTTATTTCCTCTGCTGTAATGTCGCAGAAGTGCATTGGTGCTACGTTGTCCGATTTTTCTTTTTCATTGGCTAACCAATTCGCATCAGCATTGAAGTGTTCTGCTTGTGCCCATATTTTCTCCCAAAACTGCTCTATATCTTGTTGTTGTGGATACGATGTCTGAGATTCCGCATTGCTTTTTAGTTCCAGATTTCTATAAAAGCTCTTTTGATTTTTGTGAAAAAGCTGGTTTTCCCTCCGTCTCTGATTACTTTTGAGGTATCTTCTTAATCGTTTTGAGTAAGCGGCGAGTTGCTGCACTTTCCTATCAATTATCTCCTACAGTTGATCAATTTCTACAGAGGTTTAAGCGGCATGATGATTTTAGATATACCTATGCCTACACAACCTTTTAGATCTAGCACCATTTTTAAATGAAGTAAGCCTCCCTAAAGATTCTCTTAGACCGGCAATTCGTGTTTGGAGTCTTCTTTGCCACTTAGGTGTTTTTTGCGTCGTTGTATTTTTAAATGTTTGCACCTTTGAGTGCTTCCCCAGTAATCGTACAGTAGTGAGGGCAGAAACATAAATAAGAGTGTTAACATATTCCAAGTTGGTGCTATTGGCGACATATGCTGGCAGAATTTTCGAGTTAAGTGTTTTTACCACTTCGTTTAACTTTTCCGATTCGCCTAATCGGGGTATCCTTGGTCTTTGTAAAGGATCCATACCTTCATAATTCGCCAGATAATTATTGAAAGTGTCTTTTACCTCGCGTTCTTCATTAGTTTCTGGACTATCTCTTTCAGTACTTTCATAAATCAAGTTGATTTCAGGTCGCAAGTTGGTAAATTCCGCTAAATTTTCAGGCTGTGGGTTGCGGGCCTCGGTTATATCTGGTATTATTTCGTCTTCGCTTCTTTCCGCTCCTCGTAGCTCGTTGTGTATTGCAGTTTTGATTTCCTCTTGCTTTTCTTTTCTTACATATTCGTGTTGGAAGATTGCTTTTGACGTGATAACGTCTTATAATTCGATTTAACAGGCTGCACGCACGAAAAAATGTGTCGTTACCTTGCTCATTACTGTTCATATGTAGTTACCTTGCTCATTGCCGTTACCTTGCTCATATTAGTGTTACCTTGCTCATTACTGTTCATATGTAGTTACCTTGCTCATATTAGTGTTACCTTGCTCATTGCCGTTACCTTGCTCATATTAGTGTTACCTTGCTCATTAGTGTTACCTTGCTCATATTAGTGTTACCTTGCTCATTGCCGTTACCTTGCTCATTGCATTGAATGAACTGCAAGCGAAAGGGCGGAACGAACGACAAAGCAAACAAAGCAAACAAAGCAAACGAACGGCAACGTTCGATATCTTGCTCTCTCCTACTTAAGTGAGCGTATATATGTATGTATGTATATGCGCAAATGTACATATATAAATTCACGTATTTGTATTTGCATATGCCTTCTTATTGATTATTATTAATTTGATTCACTTGAAGAATTTAAAATAAAACCAAGTTTGTTAATAATACCTGTTGTTTTAATGTTATAATTATTAATTTTTTTATTATATATGAAGGAAAAAATGTATGGTAATATTTACCATATACCTTATAAGATATGTTGTCTATACTAATATTATAAAGAGGAAAACTTTGTTTGTTTGTAATGAATAGGCTCAAAACTACTGGACCGATTTTAAAAATTCTTTCACCATTCGAAAGCTACATCATCCACGAGTAACATGGATTATATTTTATTTTGGAAATAGGGCTCGAGATATAGGTCAAAACGTGGACCCGGGTAACCTTCGGATGTGTATGTACAATATGGGTATCAAATGGAAGCTGTTAGTGAATGCTTTAGTCCAGAGTATGTTTCATGCTGTTCCGTGACTAGGGTCTCGAGATAGAGACCAAAACGTGGACCCTAGAATGTGTTTGTACAATATGGATATCAAATTGAAGCTGTTGGTGAATGCTTTAGTACAGAGTATTTTTCATGCCGCTCCGTGACTGGGGTCTCGAGATATAGGTCAAAACGTGGACCCGGGTAACCTTTGGTTGTGTATGTACAATATGGGTATCAAATGAAAGCTGTTGATAAGTGCTTTAATACGGGGTAGTTTTCATACCTATTGATGACTAGGGTCTCGAAATATATGCCAAAACGTGGACCCGCCGTGTCTTTGAACCGAATTAAACCAAACTTACACACATTGTTAAGTAGGTATTGAAGATGATTTCCGTATAGTTTGAATACCTATTGGTAGATAGGGTCTCAAGATATAGGTGAAAACGTGGACCCGGGTAACCTTCGGACGTGTATGTACAATATGGGTATCAAATGAAAGCTGTTGGTGAATGCTTTAGTACAGAGTATTTTTCATGCCGCTCCGTGACTGGGGTCTCGAGATATAGGTCAAAACGTGGACCCGGGTAACCTTAGGTTGTGTATGTACAATATGGGTATCAAATGAAAGCTGTTGATAAGTGCTTTAATACGGGGTAATTTGTTATGTTATGTAATGTAATGTAATGTTATGTTATGTTATGGTATGTTATGTTATGTTATGTTATGTTATGTTATGTTATGTTATGTTATGTTATGTTATGTTATGTTATGTTATGTTATGTTATGTTATGTTATGTTATGTTATGTTATGTTATGTTATGTTATGTTATGTTATGTTATGTTATGTTATGTTATGTTATGTTATGTTATGTTATGTTATGTTATGTTATGTTATGTTATGTTATGTTATGTTATGTTATGTTATGTTATGTTATGTTATGTTATGTTATGTTATGTTATGTTATGTTATGTTATGTTATGTTATGTTATGTTATGTTATGTTATGTTATGTTATGTTATGTTATGTTATGTTATGTTATGTTATGTTATGTTATGTTATATTATGTTATGTTATGTTATGTTATGTTATGTTATGTTATGTTATGTTATGTTATGTTATGTTATGTTATGTTATGTTATGTTATGTTATGTTATGTTATGTTATGTTATGTTATGTTATGTTATGTTATGTTATGTTATGTTATGTTATGTTATGTTATGTTATGTTATGTTATGTTATGTTATGTTATGTTATGTTATGTTATGTTGTGTTGTGTTGTGTTGTGTTATGTTATGTTATGTTATGTTATGTTGTGTTAAAGTATATTATATTATGTTATGTTAATGTTAACTCATTCTCTATATCCATACAAAATATCTATCAAACAAATAAAATTAAAATTTTCTTTTGAAAATGCAACCATTCAATCAGTATTTTCTTATGACGTTATCACGTTAAGCTATCGTCAGTAAACCGACTTTACAGACAACCTCTTTTTTTTCTTGTAGCAAGGCTATTTTCAGTAAGCTTCCCATTCAGATGTATGTATCTTCTTAGAAACAGGTCTAGCATTCTCTCACGATAGGTCGTCATGTGCTCCGGTTCTTCACAATTTGTGGAAATGTAGTAGCAGCGCAGGACATATTCATTCATTTCCGTTGCCCATTGAATACGCTGTCTAACTCGGCCTGCTGTTGTGGTCCCAAGATTAACTTGAGAAACACTTGTCGCAGTGTTGGGGTTTTCGTGTTGTTGTTGTTGTGCCACTGGCGACTCCGCTATCTGATGTCGATGAGCAGAGCCCTCGCCGGCAGCCGTGGCTTCTGCCGACACTTGAGCGAATATCCTCGCTCGACTGCAATCATTAGATTCCTCTATAATGCGGCTCTCCGTTTTTCGAAACGGGTAATTGCATTTTAAACCTTCTGCCAGGTGGTTTACAGATTTACTTCTGGGTTAACTGTGTCCTTTATTATTATTTAATTTTTTTTTTTTATTGCATCCCAAAAAAGGAGTGTTTTACATTAATTGGCGACAGCTTAGCTGCAAGCCAATAATTTATAACATTTTATTTTGTTTTATTTTATTTTATTTTTTTTCTTTACTTCATTTTATTTAACTTTATTTTATTCTTTTTTAATTTTAATTATCATTTTATTACTTTAGTTCACTTTATTTTATTTTACTTTACTTTATTTCATTTTTTTTTTTAATATTTTCCAATTTCATCTCGTTCTAAATTATTTATTGTAAGGATGCGCACATAATAATTACTGTACTCACCCACACACACTCTGATCTATACATACTACATAGATGTGACTCATACATGCGCATATAATTGAAAATATTAGACAAAAAGAACTGTTTGAAAGGATGTGCCAAACAATAGCTGCGTAAATAGAGGAAAGGAGACCACCGCCGATGCTGCTGCTGCTTTCATATTCAGAAATTTGCGCTTACAGACAACATGCAAACGCATGAGTGCACCAGCAGAAACCTAGCCTCATCAGCAACATTAGCGGCAAACACATCAGCACCAGCACATTGCTAAGTCACCACCGAAAGGTTGAACGGAGTGTAATAGTTAGTGAGGAACTTATGTAATTCCACATAGTAATCAACCAACACCACTACACCGGCGCACCATAACTACATACATAAGTATTGCAACCGACTGGTTAAAGAATTTCTAACAGCCGTTACAGAGGTTCACCGGCACGTTAGGTAGGAGTTTCATGATACAGCAATGGTGGGGTATCGGTACCAGGCCGCTTTGGTGGTTATTAAATTCAACCAAACGGAATATTTAAAAAGCGCCAACTAGCCTCTTTTTTATGTTCCAACTATAAGTAATGTGTATGCTCCTCTTCACTACTACTACTGCGTGCACAACGTCACTGCACGGTTACAGCAAATGACACAAAAAGTTTTGCAAACTACTGCAGCTACCTGAGTGAGACCTTGTGGCTCAAACATTTAGTTGCTGTTTTTCATTTTGCACACACACATATGTATGTATGTATACTTACTTGTACATTTTTTCATCAAGCGCCCGAGCGTATTTAAGTAGTATATATGTGATAGTATGTGGCATATTTATATAGGTATATATGTTGATACACTACTGCCAGTACATATTTTTTATGCTAATTAGAGAAGGTGCAAAGTTGAGGATATTAAGGAACTTGTAATTATCTGCTATGCTGTTGAAATACAAAAATACAGATGCGTATGTATGTATGGATGGATGCTTTCGTGTTCATCTGCCATTATAAAAATGCGTATACACCAAAAAATGCTACCACAGCCGGCAGTAAAAACCTAATTTGTACGAAAAAAGTGGCTGCACTTCTAGCTCAATTTCTTCAAGCTTAGGCTATATACTCGTACTTATATAACCGTACTATAATTTCCAAATATGCTGAACATCATCTAAGATGAACTATAAAACTACATAGATATGTAGAAGTTATCACTTTCTCCCAGTTTTTTAGATGGAATGCTCAAACTTGACAGAACTTCTATTAATCCTAAAAAACCTATCGATATTTCGCAACACAACCCGACCAACAGCTTTAAGGGGAGAAGTTCATGTAAAATTTTCAAAAAATCGTTTTTTTCGATATTTCGAAAGCATAGTATAGCTTCTGTAGTCCATTAACTATGTAGAGAGCAGTCCGCGCGCTCCTGTACCTCAAACTTTAAAGTCATTTATCTCGAAACAGTAATTTTAAAAACTGCTCATGTTGTAACTCAAAAAGTTATCGACCGATTTGTTTGAAGATTGGTGAAGCCTTTCCTTACTATCAGAAGGATAAACCTAAAATTTCAGATATTTCGCGTTGATAAATTACTTTTTGGGGGTAAAAATCTAAATAAAATAGCCCTAAATTCTCACTTTTTTTCAAAGGCTTATTTTATATTATAATTAATTTTATACTTGCTTTTTGTTTTTTAATTTTATAGGTTCATCCTTTCCGTTAATATGTTATAAAAAAACCAATTTCATTTTTTTTTTTGTCTCAGATCGATAGATTAAGAGTAATAAATAGAGCAGTTTTGGACCTCGCGCCGTAGGCAGCCGACAAGAAATGATCCTGAGCCGCCATTTTGGAAAAAAAATGAAAAAAAAATTTTTTTGTACTCTCGAAAGGTTAAACAAAGTTGTGTTAAAGCTTCAAAAAAATATAATTATTTTATCACCTTTAAATATATGTTTAAAAAATGACTGATTTTGAGGCTTCTACATGGTCTTCCCCCCTTAAAACTACAAATTTGAAAGGTGACTTCAACTAACTTTTAAGTACGTACAAGGGGCGACTGATTACACTTTGCAATAATTTATCATCTCGTAACTTAGAATATTAATTATTGACTTATTGTGAGTATAAGTAAAACCTTCATCATTTATGCAATTCATTTAAAATTATTGCTGGAATCAGTAATTGGTTCTATGTTGCATATCTGAAATATTCACAAAAGCGGTCTATGGATTTTAAATGAAAATTACAATTTCACTGGAATTTATTTTATTTCCATTTTAAAAGGGCCAAAATTTCACCTGAAATGAAATCTCAATTGCATGTAAATGTCGAATTTCAATTTCACGCAAATCAAATATTCAAAATTTAGTTAGCTTTTGACACACGCCATTCAATTTCGGTTAGCCACATACGAGCTGTAAGTGCATGAGGAATTTTTAACAGATAATTTTCGGCGTGATTAAATATTATTTTTGGTTACTACAGAGCCAAATAGTGTCGATTCGCGATTGAGGGAATACAAGAGGCAACGCGTGTCGCGGTGCTGCTACTCGGCACTCAGGTGATTTGTTTAGCTGAAATGGGATGTAGTGGTAATGCGACAGTACTAATAACATCGGTCTCAATAAACGCGCCGATAGTTCGGCCTTTTCTGAACCGTATAAAGAAGTGAAGCGAATGGATCTGATAGTTAGTGACAACAAAGTACCAAAGAAGTACCTGCCGCCATCAATCAGACAATAGACTCGCGTCTCGGCACCCACTTCACTATTGAAATTTTGATGTAGCTCAGTTATAGATCTTTGTTTACTTGATAATCAGCTTTAACACCGATAATAATGTCAGCCTTTATACTTTATACTATACTTTGGACTAAGTCGAAAATTATTCTCTCGATGGGCAAAAACCACGCTTTATAAATCTCTGATCATTTGTACGGTGGACGATGGAAGCATGGACGATGGCAACATCCGATGAGGCGTCCCTGGGAGTGTTCGAGACAAAGATTTTACGGAAGATTTATGAACTTTTTCGTGTTGAGCTGTAAGAGCTTTACGGCAACATAGACATAGTACAATGAATAAAAGCTCAATAGCTCCGCTGGCTATACTATGGCGTACGAATCGCTGCAAATTCTCCAGCATTGAAAGTGTTAGAAAAGGAAGAAAATATTTTCCTTGCAAAGATGCAGTTAAGAAAGAATTGGCTTCACTTAGAATGTCTGATTGGTGTCGAATAGAGCGAGGAAGTGTTTACAAATAACTTTCGTCCTTCCATTCTCTTTTCTATAAATAGCTTCATTTACATCGAAGTGATGGCACAATGTAAACGTGTGTGTCTGGTCAACCTTGAGCTAACAAAATACAAATAGAAAAACTAAGCATTTATAGGCCCCTAAAAAGATGCAAATCAATAACTAAAATGTATAATGAACTTAAATTGGTTACAAACATAAGGAGTCGGGCACAAAAATCAGTTCTTGTTACTTAAATGAAATCAAATAATTGAGAAATCATTTGTCTATAAATATATTTGAAAACTACTTACAAATTAAAATGAAAATAGTTTATTATAACTTACCAATGGTTAAACGAGGGCCAGATGCATATATTTTCAGAACAAATCTACAGTAATGTTAGATAGCAAATCACTTACCTGAAAAGAGGAAAGAGTTGGAAAATTTTATTTAGTAAAAAACCGATATAATTTAATTTTTCAATACAAATGCCATAATTCAAAGGTTGATGAAGAAATGTCATAAAATGGTTCTGTCGGGGATAGCCAATGAACTGGCAAACCAAAAACAGGATTCTACTAGCGCAACAAAGTGTTGCTGAACAATTTTCAATATTAATATCAAGACGTTCTCAATAATTAGGCATTCATGAATTGACTGTTTGACGGACATTTAAATGAGATCATATTTTACATATAAATATTAAGCGCCGTAGTTTGAATAAAAATATTGAAACCTGAAAGCATCTAAATTTGTTCATGTTTTATTAGGTATGGGAATAAGTTTCCGTTCTTTCTTACGAATTACTTAAACAATTAAATAATAAATGATATTATGTGAAGGTTGTGCCATTGGAAGCTATAACTTTACTCCAACTTTCAACAAGCATACGGATTCCTATGACGAAAAATTCGAGTTCTTTTGACTTGATCCATTCATTGAGCCAGTTTGTGATGCCCTCGTAAGAAGTGAACCGCTATCCAACAAGGGCTGACTGCATGGATCGGAACAAATGGTAATGCGAAGGCGCAATGTCTGGGGAATACGTTAGGTGGGGCAAGATTTTCCAATTCAGTCCCGCTAAATATTGCTGGACTGATTTAGCGTCGTGTGGCATGGCGTTGTCATGCACAAAATCAGTTTGTCATGCCTACCGTCCCATTCCCGCCGCTTTTCTTTGAGAGCTCGATTCAAACGCATTAGCTGCGGTCGGTAACGATCGCCAATGATGGTTTCAGCTGGTTTAAGGAGTTCATAATAGATGACACCCTTCTGATCCCACCAGATGCACAACATAACCTTTGAAGTATGAATATTTTTTTTCGCTGTCAATGGACCTGGTTCAACTTCCTGCAAATGCTGTTTTTTCGGGACGAACGTAGACATTTTCGACTTCAGAAAAAAAAGGATCTTTACGCTTCAAGCGAATGTCGACTACTGCGATCGAGACGTTACATATACACCTTCAAATCACCAGTATATTACTAGAGCGAATTCAAAAATAGTATCAGCAGCGACACCTCTTTTACGAGATTAAAAACGACATCTAGACGCGCTTTTTGAAAGACCTTTTTGCATACAACGTATAGCTCACGACAAATTATAGCACAGCAATACTCATTTTTTTACTATTCTTTTTTTCTCATTGAACTTTCATTACTTTTTTACAAAAGTACATATACCTTATGGCCTAACAAACACCATATAAATCTAACTCTCAAACTTTATACAAAAATTAGGAAAATTTCCAAAAATTTTCATTACAATTTTACATTTTTTATTTTAAGGGGACTCGGTGATCTATAATTTTCAAAAAATCGATTTTTTTATGTTTTGAAAGTATAGGCTTTTAAGGCTGTCAAATTTTTGCAAATGTATTCCCAGTACTTTCGATCCTACAGCCCTTTTAGCAGGTAGAGTCAGATGCGTCACGCGGCGGCATCAACGGTCGCATTATCCACTCTCAAAACTTTAACCTCAATTATCTCAAAACTACTTTCTTCGGCCTGGTGTTCTCAAAAAAAAGAGAGAAAAAATATTTTTCAACCGTATTCTCTGAAATTTTAAGATGTTGTTCACAACATCAATGGTTATCGCTTGTACTAGAATCATATTATTATTTCAATTATTTCATTTTTCTTTCATTAAAAAACTGAAAACTAACCCGATTTTATGGTGTCCAATTCAAAACCACGCCATTTTGTCAAATATTGTTATTCTAGTACTGGGGCATAGCTACAATCATACTGATTAATAATTTTTTTTGGTTTTTGTTCAAAATGGACAACCCCGCCCAGGTCCAAATTTTCGGGAGTGTCAACTTCAGCACCATTTTCAAAATTATTAAAATACATTTTTTTTCATTCTTCTTTGTAAAAGAAGTTAAATAAAAAGCCTAAAAAATTTAAATATCGTTTTTTATTTTTTTATTGCAAAAAAATATTTCTGAAAATACCCTAATTTTTTGAGCTCTAGAACACCGGGACCCCTTAAATTTGTAGAAAAGATTACGGCACGCAGTTCTATTTCTTATTCGATTTTTCTAATATTTGAGGTTCCTGAAAAGTCCCTTTAATTTTTTTGTAAATTTTTTCTTGATGGTAATGCGCATTTTCTCCATCTAATAAATATACATTTTTTTACTTACTAGAAATTGAACTATAAGTTAACAGCCTTGAGCGTATGCAAAGTCATCAAATATTGGGAAGAGATTAGACACTACTTAGATACACTAGGTTTCGAGTGATGAGGAGTATGAGAAATAGTAAACGCTTTAGCTAAGGAAAGGCGGACGTTGGACGATGTGAAAAGGAAATGTGTGACGTCAAGCTCAGAAGAGGATCAAAGGCTGGGAAATTAAAAATCTAGTCTTAAGGCTTTCATGCAAAGATGATGCGCTTTTAATGTGTCAAGCAAAGGAGTTTGGAAAACTTGCGCTTACAGAGCTTTAAATGTTTTTTGACACAAAGACACTAAGGTATGAAGACGATCACCTCTCCAAGGTCGATGAATTTTCAGGTATATATTATTCCAACCAAACCAACGATGCTTACCATTTTCCACAGCTTTTAATTTAATCACAAAAGCCCTCTTTGCGCCTGTTAACTCCTTTCACAAGCTACATAAATACGGTGCAACTGTTACACTTAAGCACTTTTGAATTATTACAAAGTAAGGCAGATTTTAACATTTTGCAATGTTTATTTATAGAAATGTCATTTAAATAAGAAAAACGTAGTGTGTCTTTGGAAAATCCGAATTGTGTGGTTTCAGCAATGAGAAATTTTGCATAAGAAGGAAAGCTTTTATTTAACATGTAAATTTGCCACCATTTACCATTTCAGTGGAAGCGAAAAGCAAATGGATGGGAAAACAAACCTGTGACATTTAAAATGCCATCCAAAGGAAATACTTTTATAAAAACCGACGGCGAAATAACCGTAAATGTTAATGTGGTGCTCGAAAAGCCGCTATTAAAATAATATTGCAAAGTGGGAGGGCCACACATGCACAAACACATACAAAAATATGCATACATCCAAACGTACATCAAAAATTATGCCGCAAGTGAATTTACCATGCATTGTGAAAATGTCAAAATGAAAAATATCACCGCAACACTAAAATAAAATAAGAAAGGCGAAAAAGTGAAGAGAATATTTGCATGTATGTATGTATGTACATATGTACATAAGTATGCAAAGTGGAAACTGAAGAAACAAAGAAAACACTTTTGCACGATGCAAAAACCGAGCTATATGTGCACGAACATTCGTGCAAGTAAGTTCATATGTATGTGTGTAAAAAGGCACGAACAAATCAAAACTGAAGAAAGCCAAGCACAGCACGTCACTGGCAAGTGGGAAAAAATGTCCAAACGAAAGAAGAGCTCATATACAGTTCAGTTCCATATGAGTGTACGAACACTTTTAGGCACAATGCTACTTGTGAAGTAGATGCATGCATACATACAGAGACACCATTCAGAACTTACCACTTAACCCAGTCAGCTATGAAGACAAGTGCCAACTCTTCCTCAATTCACTTCAAGTATACATATACATACAAATGTACAGCAAATATGCAGGACCCCCTCGCGTTAGTCATCTGTCATTTGTGAGTGGAAGACAAAAATTTCCAAAATATGTGTATGTGTGTACTTATATACATACATACGTTTTATTTAAAATGCCCTCCTTTACTCTTTCTTATTTTAAAGAGCGTATAAGAATTTTAAATTAAAATTCCAGCAAGTAAAACATATAGTGGTATCTGAAGTAGACTACACAGACACACAGAAAGAGCTGTGTCATTCACGTAATCCATTATTTTTACAAGGCACTGAAGGCTTCATTTAGCATATACATACATACATACATTGGATCACAGCTTATTTCTTCTTCATCTTCTTTCCTCTATTCCAAAGAAAATGTATGATATTTTCTCAGTAACATTTTCAAAAAAAAATTAAATGCGCATTGAAAGATACAGAGTGTTCACTAGCAGAATTCGGAATTAAGGGGACAGATACGGCCATATTTTCACAGATTTTCATTAAAATTATTTAAAATGAAGAAGTCAATATATTTTTCCAAAATTGGCATACAGTTTATTTATACATTAAAATAATAAATTTTTTTTTTATTTAAATCATTTAAAATGGCGGATGTACACTGAATTCTTCCAGGAAGGTCACAGCGGGGCTTCTCAATCGGCGGGCATTGTAGCATCGGCGTCAGTGACCTGAATACAAAAAACCAAAAAATTATTTATTTATGAATGTCATAATTTCTATATGAATTAAACAACAATGGAGAAAAAATTCGCGGAATAAAATGCTTGAAAAAATTGAATTTTGGGGTTAATTTTCTTATTATTTTTGCATCGAAAAAATTATTTTTTCGAAAAATTTTCGAAATTAACACTAATAGAAAGTAATATCATAAAAAAATGTGTGCAAAATTTCAGGGAGATCGGTCAATAACTTTTCGAGTTATCGTGTACGCCAATTCGAAAAATTTAGTTTTGAGAAAAACGCGTCCAAAGTTTAAATACGTAACAATACCTCCCCCAGCGCTCGAACGCAAAGAATAGAGTATTCACGGTTGACGATCTATTGGGAGGTTGAATTAGTTTTAAAGGTTTTTTTCGAAGATTTGGGGCTTTATTGTGAAAAAACGGTACAAAATATTTTATTCGAAGTATTGGCCATCGCTAGCTACAACTTTCGCCCATCTTTCGGGCAATTTCCGGATGCCGTTTCTCCAAAATTCTGGCCGCTGCTTGGCTATCCATGACTCAACCCATATTTTGGTAGCCTCGTACGAGGAGAACCGCTGGTCCGCCAAATCGAGACTCATATGCCGGAACAAATGATAATCGGAGGGAGCTATGTCTGGACTATACGGCGGGTGGGGTAACACTTCCCAGCCAAGCGTTCCAAGGTATTTTTTGACAGGTTGAGCAACATGCCGCCGAGCGTTGTCATGTTGCAAAATAACCTTGTCGTGCCTTTTTACCGTTTCCGGCCGTTTTTCTTTCAATGCCCTGCTTAAACGCATCAATTGCAGTCGGTAACGATCCCCCGTGATGGTTTCCCCCAGTTGGAGCAGCTCAAAATATACGACGCCGACCTGATCCCACCAAATGCAGAGTATGATTTTCTTGCCGTGAATATTCTGCTTGGCCGTCGACGTTGATGCGTGGCCGGGCAAACCCCATGATTTTTTGCGTTTTGGGTTATCGTAGTGGATCCATTTTTCGTCGCCAGTCACCACCCGATGCAAAAAAACCTTCCAATTTTGTCGCTCGATCAGCAATTCGCACGTAAAAAATCGCCGTTCGACGTCGCGCAGCTTCAACTCGTACGGGACCCAATGTCCTTGCTTTTGGATCATTCCCATCGCTTTTAGACGCTTGCAAACGGTTGATTTATCAACGCCCAATGATTCAGCAAGCTCTTCTTGGGTTTGGCACGAGTCCTCGTTTACCAATTCCCCCAATTCCGCGTCCTCGAACTTTTTGAGCTGGCCAAGACGCTCCTTGTCTTCGGTGTGAAAATCACCACTTTTGAATCGTCGAAACCAGTACTCACATGTTGAAATCGACGGAGTATGGCCTGGGTAGGCCTCCTGCAGCAATTCACGGGCTTGGGCTGTATTTTTTTTTTCAAATTGAAGCAGAAAAGCAAAGCTTCCCGCAAATTGCGTTTCGACGGCACGAAAGTTGACATACTCGGAGCACGAAAACACTGCGTTGTTTATACTTCAGCGAAATGACAGATACTGATAAACAAAGCCTAGGGATGAGGCTTTGTCATGAATATATATTCAGTATTGCCAGCGCGATAAAGTGATAAATAGCGCCATCTGTGTGTCACCTTTAAAACTAATTCAACCTCCCAATATAATATAAGAAATACTTAAATTTACGTTCTAAAATTTTTTTGACATATTCTTAAAGGATTATATTAATATTTTATGAAAAAAAATTACGAAACATTTATCAAATTCATGAAAACATCTTGAATTTCGATTGTGCATCAGAAGTTAATAAGTCAACAACACTAAGAGGCAACATCATCGATTTGCCTTTTTCAACACACATTACACTCGAAACACTCCCTTTCATTTCCTACTTTTCCTATCATCGTTCTATTCTCAACAGAGAAATGGTTCATTACCATGCACACAGGAAGAAGGCATATGCAAATACAAATATGTGAATTTATATAATATACATATGCGCATATACATACATATACATACATATGTATGAGCGAGATAAGCAAAAGTGTATAAGTGGTAAAAAAAAAAAAAAAAATAAAAAGAGAGAAGTAGCAAAACTAAAAATTTAAAGAGCTACGTTGATAGCGGGTGAGTTCAGCAAAGTTGTTTGTACTTGTACAGTGAACAAGTGAAAATAGAGAACATTGAGAGAATAACAGAAAAACAAACATTTAAACAGCTACGTTGAGTACGGTTCAGTGCGGTGAGCTTCACACCAAAAGGTGTAAATGCAATGGAGAATGTGAATCCGTTTATGCGTTGCTCCAAAACAGCGAGATCACCCGAGCGCACAACCTCACCACACGTTGTCAAATCTGTTACTGGTAGCTTAGAAGGAGGTGATAAGCAGACGATGGATAGCGGTTCCCCTGTGAAGCAAAGGGAAACATTAAGTGAGTCGCTCTTTCTCCCTGCATTCGCCTCTCCGGCTAATGGCGACGCTCTTACCATGCTGGAAGCAAAGATAGAAGAGCTAGCAAAAATGATGGTACTGCAGAGACATGTAAATCAACAGATGAGAGGTGTTGTCTCATCGATCTCTGCATTACACAAAAAAGTAAAGCAAGAGCAGAATAAATTAGCTACGCATAATAAAGCCAAATCAGGTGTCGAGAAGGCCACTCAAACACCTTTTGCAGAAAATGCTAAAGCCAATGGGAAGAGGACAAGGGCTCAATATAGAGGGAATTCCTCTCCTGAAAATTCCCCGCAGCCAATAGGAAAGCGTACGAGAAGCATTTCACTTAGTGTGCAGGCTTCACATTTGGAGGGCACATGCATGCAAGGAACCAATGATAGGCTGCCAAGAGGAAATAAACCCACATCCAATGAGAATGAAGGGTGGGTGGAAGTACGTCGAGCTAAGCGTCGCACAACACCTACGCAGACTTTGGCAGCGGCAGAAAGCAAAAGCGGCGGTACCTTCTCGGAGATAGTGCGTCAAGGGGGCGAAAAGCAGCGAATTAGGGCCAGACCAGACGCTTTTATTATTTCTAATAAAGGCGAGGGGTCTTATGCGGACATTCTCCGTGTAATTAAATCGGAGCCAAGCCTCTCACAACTCGGCGATATGGTGACAAAAATTAGGAAAACGCAAAAAGGTGAAATGTTATTCCAACTAAAAACGCGGGGCGAGGCAGACAATGCGCAATACCAGGGCCTGGTAGAAAAAGTTCTTGGCGATAAAGCCGAAGTTAGAGTTCTGACTCATGAATTAACAATAGAGTGCAGGGATCTTGATGAAGTGTCTACAAGGGAAGATATAGTACAAGCCATAGTAGATCAATTCAATTTACCAAACATCAACGTAGCGGCAGTGAAAAGTTTACGTAAATCATACGGGAATACGCAAATAGCGACACTAAATCTTCCGGTAAGTGCTGCAAATTTGCTCCTTTCTAAAGGGAAATTGAAGGTTGGTTGGGTGGTCTGCCGCCTGCGGAGGATTATTCATCCAACGCGATGTTTCCGTTGTCTAGATTTTGGCCATATATCGAAAAACTGTACGAATTGCGATAGATCCAAGATGTGTAGGAGATGCGGAAATGAAGGACATGTAGCAAAAGACTGCACAAATGCACCAAAATGTCTTCTATGTCAACTAGCCAAGGAAGAGCTATCCGACCACACATCTGGTAGTAGCAGGTGTCCAGCCTACAAAAGAGCTTTAGCCAAAGCATCAACATGAGGAGTATGCAATTAAATTTAAATCATTGTGAGGCGGCTCAAGATTTATTGAAGCAGACGGTGATAGAGATGAAGGTTGACGTAGCAATAATCTCAGAGCCCTACAAGATTCCTTCGCGCAACGATTGGGTAGCAGATAGAACACGAAAAGCAGCAATATGGACTTGTGGTACCCACCCGTTTCAGAAAGCGGATCCAGTAGATGCGAGAAAGGGCTTCGTTTGGGTCCTTGTCAAAGGTTGCCATATTTGCAGCTGCTATGCACCCCCTAGCTGGACGATTCAGGAGTTCCGGGAGTTCCTAGATCATATTGTAGAGACTGCGAGAGGTCGTCACCCGGTCGTCATAGCCGGCGACTTTAATGCATGGGCAGTGGAATGGGGCAGTAGGAGAACGAACGCCAGAGGTGCGGCTTTATTGGAGGCGTTCGCTCCGCTAGATTTGGTCATAGCCAACGATGGAAGAACAGCCACCTTTCAAAGAGATAGTAAGGAGTCCATAATAGACATCACTTTTACTAGTGGCTCCTTGGCTAGATGCGTCAAATGGAAGGTCAGCGAGCATTATACCCACAGCGATCATCAAGCCCTAATTATAGACATCCCGGAAGGAAAAGAAGACAACAATTATATCTCTGCTAGTAATTCTCTGCACCAAGCATGGAGACTGACAACACTGGACAAACCTCTATTCAACTTTGTATTAAACGAGGTCATTGAGCGCGTACAAGAAGAGAAATCAGCAGCAAGGGCAGCAAATAGGCTTGTGCAAGACATTATAGTAGCCTGCGAAGCATCGATGGCCCGGAAAGTAAAAGGCTGTCATCGGAAGCAAGTATACTGGTGGAATGACACAATCAAAGAACTAAGGGCGAAACGCTTCAGAGAGAGAAGGATCTGCCAAAGACTACGGAATACTGCGGAGCATCAAATTAGGCTAGCAAATTTTAAAAATTTTCGAAAGCAGCTAAAAAATGAGATCCGGCGAAGTAAAGCAGCCTCATTTAATCAGCTATGCAACGAGGCAGACAAAAACATATGGGGTAATGCATACAGAGTAGTAATGTCTAAAATTGTTAAAGCGCCGCAAGTAAAATGCCCTAACTTGCTAGATAATATAGTTCGGACCCTGTTTCCTCACCGCAAAACAGATCCAATGCCATACATTTCAGCATCTATAAATGACATTGATGATATAACACCTGAAGAAGTGGTACAAGCAGCAAAAATGATTGGAGATCGCAAAGCTCCCGGCCCGGATGGTATTCCGAACATAGCATTAAAAACAGCCTTCCTGGAAAATCCCCAGACATTTGCTAGGGTGATGCAATTGTGTCTCGAGCAAGGCGTGTTCCCGAAATACTGGAAGAGGCAAAGACTAGTGCTGCTCCCGAAGCCAGGGAAGCCACCAGGTATACCAGGATCCTACCGTCCCCTATGCCTCCTTGACACGATGGGCAAGCTTTTAGAGCGGCTTATTAACAACAGAATACAGCCGTACACTGAATGCGAGGCGGGACTATCCCCGTACCAGTATGGTTTCCGAAAGCGAAGGTCTACTACAGCGGCAATACAAAAGGTGGTCATGATTGCTACAGACGCGATCGCAGGCAAACGATGGAGAGGCGGTGATAAGCAATACTGCGCAGTAGTGACTTTAGATGTGAAAAACGCCTTCAACTCAGCAGACTGGGGGCACCTTCTGAAGGCACTTAAAAAGCTATCTGTTCCGGCATACATATATAATATTGTCAGAAACTATCTGAGCGATCGAGTTTTAGAATACGACACGGAAGGTGGAATAAAAAAGTATAAGATTACAGCAGGTGTGCCACAGGGCTCAGTGCTAGGCCCCACGCTTTGGAATATTATGTATGATGAAGTGTTCCGACTCCCATTTCCAACAGATGTACACATCGTTGGCTTTGCGGATGACATAGCTCTCGTAATTGTAGCTAAACTGGTGAGCGATATCGAAGTCAAAGCAAACACTGCAATTGCTACCGTAACAAACTGGCTGGATAGCGTAGGTTTATCCATTGCAGCGGAGAAAACGGAAGCGGTCCTCATCAGTACCCGCAAGAAACCAGAGATAGCCTCTTTCAGCATAGGCACACATAAATTTGAATCGTCTCGTCAGCTCAAATATCTGGGTGTTATAATTGACGACCGACTCAGTTTTGGCCCACATGCGGAATATATAACCCACAAAGCATCAAGAATGTTCAGTGCGCTCTCTAGAATGCTCCCGAATGTGGGTGGGCCGAGAAGCAGCAAACGCAGGCTATTATCTAGCGTCATCGCATGCACCCTGCTATATGCAGCACCAGTATGGGCAAATCCCTGAAGGTAAAAGCATATAGAAGACCGTACGAAGCCATGTACAGACTTTGCGCACTGAGGGTGATAAGCGCATATAAAACCACCTCTGACGAAGCGGCAATGGTGATCGCAGGCATAATTCCGATAGATATATTGGCGGAAGAAAGAGCGAGAGTGTTCATGCAGAAAGAACAGGACCACAGTAACATATCCGCGATCATAAAAAGAGAGAAGGCTACATCCATGCTGAAATGGCAGGAGCGTTGGGAAAACGCGACAAAGGGAAGGTGGACTTATACACTAATCCCAAAAATCGAAAAATGGCTAAATAGAAGCTATGGTGAGCCTAATTTCCAGCTAACGCAATTTTTGACAGGCCATGGTTGCTACCAGAAGTATCTATATTACATCGCCTTAGGATACGTGATTCGCCTTTATGCGATTTGTGACTATCCGAGAGGATTTAGCTTCACTATCAGATGATCCGATAGTACCAGAAAACATAGTGGACATCATGATGTCTTCAAAGTATGCGTGGGATAAGATCTCGGCCGCAATTAGCCAAATAATTTATGCATTAAAGCTCGCAGACATATCCGAGGTCAGCGGCAGATAAACAGACGATACTTGACAAAGAAACGAACTCTTAAGTCGACGTGTGACAAGTATGGTGGGAGAGGGTGGACAGGCCCAGGGGTGGTTTGCTTCGGTAACAAACAAAACTGGGGGAGGATTAAAGTACATGCAACTTTTGACGGACTGCATGTGAAGTGTAACTGACGTAGAGCCTAGAGTTCAACCGCCTTCCCGACGATTTACTTAACGGTAGTACCGGGAGGGGATCGGTACATGGGCGGTAGGAGGTTTAGTTTGGGTTAAAGTCCTACACTGACGGGGTACAGGCTTTCGATGCTTCCTCCTCGTAAAAAAAAAAAAAAAAACATACATATATATGCTCACTCAAGTAGGACAGAGCCAGATGCCGAACGCGGGGGCCGATTGTGCTCTTTGTCATTCGTTCCGCGCTCTCGCTTGCAGTTCAAGCAAGGTAACGACGCATGAGCAAGTTAACGACGAATTAGCAAGATAACGACGATTAAGCAAGATAACGACGATTAAGCAAGATAACGACAGATTTTTTCGTGCGTGCAGCCGGCTAAATCGAATTATAAGACGTTATCACGTCAAAAATATATATATTTTTTTCGAAATTTTAAGGGTATCCGTCCCCTTAAAAGCTGAATTCAGAAATACTTACGAATGATAAAAGTTTATTGAAATAAATAAACGACGATCAGATTGGAGGTACTTTTTCGAATGGGGTTTTTTTGATAGATCACACGTGACTACTGTCAAACTAAATACAATACATAATTTTTTTCAGTATTTATTGACAGCCATGGAGAGACTTACGCCTCGACAACGGGAAAAGTGTTCATCGCACGCTCATGCCAACTTATGGAGTATATAACCGTTCAGCGATGAGGCTAATTTTTGGCTTAATGCCTACGTCAATAAGCAAATTTGCCGTATTTGGGCTGAAGAGCAACCCGAAGTCATTCAAGAACAGCCATTCGATTCGTTGAAAGCAACCGTTTGGGGCGGCCTATGCGCTATAGGAATCATCGGCCCATATTTTTTTAAAAACAAAACTGGCGCCAATGTAACTGGGAATGGCGTACGCTATCGCGCCATGATAAACGACTTTTTGATGCCGGAAATTGAAGCCCATGGTCTCCAGAACATTTGCTTCCAACAAGATGGTGTTACTTGCCATACAGCCCGAGAAACAGTTGATTTACCACGTCGTCGCGTCGGTGTGCAATTTATCTCTCGTGTCGGACCAGTGAAGTGGCCACCAAGATCGTGTGATATCATACCTTTCGACTTTTATTTGTGTGTTGTGTAAAGTCTAAATACTTTGTGAATAAACTGGCTTCGATTGAGGCATTGGAGGCCAACATTACTAAAGTTATTGACGAAATACCGGTCGAAGTCCTCCGCGAGTCATGCAAAATTAGTGTTTATAGATGGCCGAGTTGGCGCAGTTGCGGTCAACATTTGAAAGGGATTAGCTTTCAAAAATAAATGCCAAGAATGGTTCTACACAAAAGTAATAAAGATTTCGCAATCAATTTGAGTTTTTGTTGTTTTACTTCAATTTAAAATTCGATACTGGCAAGTAGAAATTTTTTTTTTTTTAATATTTCTTCTACATCACACTTTTGGGATCTGGTCTCCATACTCCGTGCCACTCGCTGGAGAAGTAATGTCGGTATGTCATCAACCTCGCAAAGGATGCTTGCTTTTAATGCTGAGATGGTCGCTGGGTTTGTTTCACAGACTTTAGTTTTGAGATAACCCGCAGAAAAATGTTGATAGGAGTAAGAAATAGCTTATCAAAAAAACACGCTCCTTCTGGCCGTTTGCGACGTGGCGCCATTTTGCTGACACCTTGCGTGTGTACTGAAGGAAGGGTGTTCTCTCATTATTGGCATGCGCCGATAAAAGACACCGTCCACACAAATTGCTTGTCCTCTACGATCTTCAACAACAACACACACCAACCCGTCAGTTTGAGATAGTGAAGTAGCAGTGAACTCTCTAATGATGGGTTTTGTCTTTTAGGTGATCAAAAACACTTCCGTTTCAATGAAAATGGGCTTCATCAATCCAAAATATAGTTGTTACTGTACGAAATCGCTCCAACATTGTCTCACAAAAATTGTTGAGCAAATTGTAAAATTTAAATTTTGATGGAGTGAAGTCTAAAATCCATTCTCAATATCAAACCTTTACTTGACTCTTTATTTTTATCGTTATTTCATCGGGCATTAATATAAACTTTAATTACTGGGTCGTTGTACGTCTGCAGAAACAAGCGAATCAGTGATTCAGTTCTTTAAAAATGGCAATTCGCAGAAAAAGATAGCAAAGAATGTGAATTTAAGCACCTTAACAATTTATTGCATAATACAAAGCTTTGTCCGTGAAAATAGAGTGGCTCACAAAGATCGCGATGCCCCAAATAAACTTATTACAGATGCTAACGAAAGATGAATATTGAAGAGAATCAAGAAAGATGCAACCATAAGTGCATCAGCATTGATGAAAGGAGTTCTATTGATACTCGGAATGTTAACTAATCCGAAAACTATAAGCAAAATTATGCGTAATGCCGATTTTCATGGAAGAGTACTTCGAGACAAAGCATTTACTGGTAGGCGAAATATGAAGTTTGCTAAAAGTGAAGTTAATAAAGACGAAACCTTTGGAAGAGACGTTATTTTTGCTGTTGAAAGCAAATTAAATCTTCTTGGTCCCTAAGACGTTTATTTGGCGTCAACATAATTCAGAGATCCAGCCAAATAACCTGCGACGAACTGCAAAACACAGTGTAGGTCACATTATGGTTTGTGATTGTATGTCATCAGCAGGTGTCGGAAACTTAGCTTTACAAGTCTGCTTCTTTAAATTTATTGAAAAATAATTTGTTGCAAACTGCTGAAAAATAATTTATTGCAAACTGCTGAAAAATAGCATTTTCGGTATATTTTTCGATTAAATCAAGACAACGACTCGAACACAAATCAAATATTGTTCAATCATGGTATGTCTGGAACTGTCCCCATGTGGTTGAAAAGCTAGCAGAATCACCTGATTTCAATGAAATTCAGAATTTATGGAGTAGTTTGAGTGCAACCACGAAAACATCTACAGGGTCCGGCACTCGAAGTATAACCAACTTCAAACCGCTCGACCAACAGATACACGGGTATCAGCTATCTGTTAGTTGGCTAAATGACAATCCAGAGTATTGTTTACAAGCGCGCGGAAGCATTTTTTAGAGAGTAAATGCGAAAAAAGAAAATCAGTAAGGGATTTCAAACGTAATAGTGCTGGTAGCATCGCGAAACGTCATGGAGGTGGTCATCAAGAGACTGCAATGTCACGTGAAATGGTTCAAAAAGTGAAGTAGCGACTTGAGCGAAATCCCCGACGAAGTGCCAATCAAATGACGAAAGAACTGAAAAAATCTGACCGTAGCACCACCTGATCGCCACTTGCTAAAAAATGACCTCAAAGACATGCCTTACATGATCCAAAGGGCGCATGATCTCACACCAAAGCAGCACCAAGTCAGACTTGAGAGAGCTTCGCTTGGCCGAAAGCGGTAAATTTCCGGACATTGTGTTTTCTGACGTAAGCTCCCAAACCGATAGGGTTTATTTGACCTACTGTTCATACAAGAATTTGAGTCATCAATCGGCCACCAGAAGCCAGCACCCGCCACAGGTAACGGTTTGGATGCTGTAACCGCAGATGAGTGCTCTCCAATCGTTTTCATCGAGCCTGACGTCAAGGTAAATTCGAAATATTATCGGGAAAGTATTCTGGAGGTTGCTTTGAAGCTGTGGGCAGATAAACATTTCGGTGGCAGACCATGAACGCTTCAACAGGACTCGGCACCGTCTCACAAAGCTCAAGTAAACCAAGAATGACTAAAAAACAATGCACCAAATAACGCCCACACAATGACTCTCAAATTCATCAGACGCGAATCCGATGGACTGTTCTCTTTAGGCCGTTTCGGAGAGCAACGTCCGAAATAAAAGATTCACCAGTCTCGAGGCGCTGAACGATTGTACGCGAGAGGGACAAAATACCTGCAAGTCACATTCGGGCAGCTTGCGATTCGTTTCTGGACCGCCTTAAGGCTATAGTCAAGGTAAAAGGTGGTCATATCGAGCAAAAGTAAACTGATTTTTAATTTTGTATTATTTTCACACATTTTTTAATTTGAATTGAATAAAAGTAATTTTCCAAACTAAATTTAAAGCCTTTTTAATTGGTTACACTTCGATCTCCGGACACTGTATAACGAAAATATCGAGCGTTATAAAGGAGACTTTTCGAAATGGACATGTTTACTAAAAATAACAATAATTTCTAAATAGTCAAACCGAATTCATCGAACATTTTTTTTTTGTATTTTCTTAACTTGTGAATTTTTGGCTTTCTTCGCGTTATATAACTACTTTGTCCGGTTGTGTGTTGGTGCGGTGTGTAAAAGTTTAACTTGCATGTACTGTTATTAACGGCTTTGAAACAAAGATAAATGAAGTAGCAGTGATTTCTGAATTTTCACTAAATATATACCCAAATTCTACAAAGCCACCAGTTTTAAACTTCAAAAAACAGGTAAATTTTTTTAATTCAACGTCCTCAAGTCAACTTTTAAACCCGCCCACGATTCTATTTTTGCCCACATTTTGTATAGAAGAGAAGTATTATGCTATGCGAAGGTTTAGATACCACTTTTACATGACTAGTTAGTTTATTGAACGAGATTCGATAAATAATCCTAGAAAGTGCAGCTTAAAAATTTAAGCAATCCAATCAATATTTAAGTCGCAATCATCGCATTGAAAAATGAAAATTTAGTTTTTTTTTTCAAATACTTTCTAGTTTCTAGTTGTGTTGCAGTCAAATCTGTATTACAGTAGCCTTGATGACTTCAGGCTTAGTGGACAGTGCCGATCAGTTTGCGGGCTGGCAGATGTCATAACACTTTGGCATTACAAAAACTTTGTCCATTAGGAAAATTCATGTTATTCATGTTGCCACCCATGCACCAGCAGCTGTTCTGTTGTCACCACCAATGCCAAAATGGAAATAGGACAATCAATCCCGGACTACTTTGTAAATCTATGAATTTCGGGATTTTAAAGAAAAAATCTCAAAAGATCGGGTATTTTCGGATTTCGTTTCTATTATTTTTTTCTGATTTTGAGTGAAGTTTACAGCCCAATGCTTCAGTTTGCCGTGGTAATACTGTACTCTGGTAGCAAGACAATTGGGAAGAATAGCAAATTGCATAATACAGTAGTTATACACCACGAATTAGTTCAACGGAAGTAGTTGAAGCAGTTGAATTTTCTTGGAAAAGGATTCAATTTTAAAAACATGACCAAGATCCACGCGCTACACTAAGATCCTACACCATCGATGGTAATTTACGCGATTTTGAACTTCCTCCTGGAAAGCCTGCGTGTCAAACAAACTGCAATACGTGCGGCAAATCAACCGAACATTCTATGAAAATAAGACAAATATGAGTTCATTCATTGAAGAATGAAGGTCCAGTTTCTGGAGCTTCGTAGACTGGTTAATTGTTCACTACCCAACGTAGCACTGAAGACAACCTTCACATTCCTCCTCAACAGAAAAGCAAGAAAGCGTAGCTGTTAGAAGAGCCAATGCTATTCATGGATGCACAGCTGGCTCGAAGCGCTGGTGACGTTGTGCCCATCTATTTGAATGGAAGACTTGAGTAGTAATTTTTGTTTAGTTGGAATTTGACGACGCTTGACGACTAATAATTACTCCAATTTTTAGTCGAATCGGTTTGTTAAACGTAGTGATTTAGCCAAACAAAAAAGGCGATCTTGAAGAAAACATCAACTGTGGAGAAAATTGAGTTTCGTAACGCGCTTGAGTTCTTGACTAAGCAAAGAATAAAACCAAAAATAATTATGAAAGACATGGGCAGCTATTTTGGGACTCTTTCCTCAGGGACTCAGAAAAGCCATGATTTATGGGTGATATAGTCTATTCAAGCCCACCAGAGAGTCAATTAAAGACGATCAGCGCTCAGGCCGACCTATTTGCGGAATGTATTTATGTACATGCCAAAAACTGTATAAATAATTTTTATTTTCAAGTAATACGAAAGAACTGAGCAGCTTTTATTCGACGCAACCACTTTTTTTCAGTGAAAGGCCAATTGCACTCGGCGATTTCTAATATACGGGGAACAAACATTTTTCTTCGATTTTAGATGTGAAAGTGTATATTTTAACAGTATCTTCTGATACATAAATTGTTGCAAAACGTCGCTTTTTAAGAAAAGTTTCAAAAATTCTAATATTATGTGCGCAACCAAGTTCCCGCTGTTTGTCAATAGATGCAGTGTGTACTAGTCGATTCTAACATAACCTAAACGTCGGAAACCAAGCTTAGACATATGGTAAACAAACTGCGTCGACACATTAGTGATTTTGTTTTGGTATCATAGACTTTCGGTTTTGTGAAAATTTCTGATTTTGAGGATCAATGAGGATCCGTGTCAAATGCAAGAATGGCTTGATCCGTGGATAGCCTCAAAAGATGAACAGTTTTACTGCGACGGTATACGAGATCTACAGAAAGATGGGAGACGGTAATAGCCAGCGATGGGCAACACTTTCAATGACTCACTTGTAATCATTTTTTCTGAACAAAGTTGTATTTTCATCAAAAAACAGCGAGAACTAAGTTGTGCACCTAATACAAACGTGCACCTAATACAAATTCCAAAACTAATTTCAAGACATTTTTTATACTCACATATCGAAAAACAGCCCATCGGTAAAGATTGGTTTAAATTATAAGTCTGGCCAACTTGGAAAATATAGTCTCGAGAAAAACTTGTTTCAAGTTGCCTTAATGTCGTATTGATCACAAAAGACGGATGAGAAGAGCTGCGCCAAAATTCAAAAGACATGGTACTAAATTAATACTCCATTGTTTTTTTTTATTTAATACAAAAACAAACAAAAAAGTATTTTGAATCATGGAAATCGTTATTTTGACCTTTACGCGGTTCGTTATTTGTCTGTTTGTATACAGCAACTGTCTAGATCACAAATGTCAAATATGATTGGCGTACGGCGATTTTTGCAAAAATTATAAATCTTCCTAACCCTGTCGGACTGATGACGGGCCACTTTCTATGGGTAAAGCACATGGAAAAGGTGGGCATCTCAGACAGTGCACTCTGCCCAGCATGTAGAGAGGAAGATGAGACGGCGGACAACTTTCTGTGCCTCGGCCGCGCCTTCGCTTGAATCAGGCCTGAGGTCTTTGGCACTGATGTTGTAAGAAGCGACCTCCTTGGCCTCTTGACACCATAAGATCTACTCAAATTTCTTCGGAGGTCGAGTAGATTTAAAGAAAATTAAAAAGATAATCCGAGTGCAGTACAGTGGATTTAATTGTGTCTGAGAGCTGTACTTGCTAATCTGTCTTGACAAAAAAAAAACCTGACGGAGGTTTGCATCACCTTTTATAAATTTTTAGACATTTTTGCTACGTTAGACCTTTAACATCTTTGAGATATTAAGGATTCTCTTTAGAGTAGATAATAACGAAAAGCAAATATTATTCCCTATTAAATTTCACATTCCTTCCTTATCATTCTCAAAATTGTTGACTTTTCTTTGCTCCATTTCAGCAGTGACGACTTTCATTACGCAGAGGTGCCGATAGTCGGGATGCTGCATCACGGTATTAGATGCTCTACAAGTGACTGTTGTTGTTACAGTTTTTAGTGCGAAAATTCCCAGCTTGGGAAACGATTCACGAGCGTTGAATAGCGTGTGAATATACCAGGGGATGTCGCGATTAGGACAAGAGTGGTAAGCTGTGAAAACTCTCATTGTGTAGGCATTTTGTAGATGGAAATTCACAAATTTTTGATACTTCAACTCGCGACATCGTAAGTGCAAATGTTCGCATAAGTATGTAAGTAAGTATGCGCAAAGTATGTACATAGAAGCCATGTGGACTAACTTTTCTTACTTCAGCTCATTCAGCTCACTCATGCTTTGGATAATTTAGTCGAGTGGCGAGTTTCACAAATTTTTCAATTTTCTTAAATTTAAAATATACTATGTATTTTACTACAGTCGCCCCACACTTGCACGATTTTCCCTTTTCATTTGCTGTTTACTTGCGTTATGCGCTGTAGAGTTTGAATTTTTTTTTTTTTGGTGCATATAATCAAAAAGTTTTTTGTACAAAATAAAATTTGTTCTACTCAATTTGCCACGTTTATAGTTTTGTGAACTGCAGTTACCATTACGCATTCTTCTACAATGCCAGCTCTCTAGCCACCACTTTTCCGGAGTACGTTTGCGTTAGTAAAATTTTGTCAAAATTTGCTTTTCAACTTTTGGCGCGCATGTAAATTTTCCGAACCCACTTCCACTCATACCAATGTGCCCGTCTGGCACTTAGATCGTTTAAAGCTATTGTTGCGTAAAGTTTACTGTAATCGCCCGTGTATATACATACATACGTATATACTCAGATACTTACATACATAGTTTTTGTTTGAAGTGCTCAAGCGACGCATAGAATTCTTCCAGCATTACAGATTTGTTGTGTTACATTGCACAAAATTAACTTAACTTTTTTTCTGTTTCTTGTTTTTTTCCAAAAATTGTGTTATGTTGTAAAGTTTGTAGTTTCCTAACCTAACTTTTGTTAGAAAATTGTTATGGTTTGCTCTTTGGTTATGTCACCTTGACACTTTCGTTAGAGAATTTAAGCGTTTACGGACCCTTATTCCTAATAACAATGTTTGAAACTTACAGCCACTTAAGTGCTTGCAATTTAGTCGGATAATTTCTTAATTTAGCGAAAAATGTATTTAGTGACGTAAAAGCTTTCGATTATGAAGATATTTACATTCTGCTGAGCAAGTGAGATAAGTTTCTAATATTTATTTATTAACCCAGCTCACAAATGCTTTTGATGATTTGATCGAGTGGCGAATTTCACAAATTTTTCCAAACGCAGTTGAATACCAGAAAATGGTCGCATTTTGATAATCTTTTCCTTTTTCGGAGTAATTTAATCTGTTTTAAAAAGATAACCACACAGAGTGAAGACGAAGAAGAGAAGAAGAGAAAAATTCAAGACAAAACCAAAGAAAAAAAATAATGGACTAAGTTGTTGTTGTTGTTGTTGTAGAGGTTTGGTTGACCTGGCTGGCTGAAGGCCATCACATAGTCCTATTGATATGATGAGGACAAATAATACAAATTTTGGCGAAATTATAGCCACCTTTAGACCCCCTCTCCCAGGTAGTGCTGTGCGGGGGCCATCATAACTCTGTGCTTGTTCATTTGAAACCAATTAAACGGAGAAGCTCCTAGTAGATCTAGAAATAGAAGTACTGTGGCTAATCTAGAAATTAATCGGAGGTATTTGTTATTTTTTGGACTTTTAATAAGCTAAAATGTTTGTTACAAAAAATATAAGTTCTCAAGAAACACCTGAAATTTCACGGAAAACACTACAAATTTGCGTTGCGAAAAAACTCGCGGTTTCCAAACTAAAAAATTTTGTTCCAAAAAAATTAAGGTCTCCAAAACAAACACTAAGTAGCGGCTCCTAAACACTGACACTCGAATTTTCAGGAAAAAAATTGTGACAAGAAAATCGGAGTTTTCAAAATAACAAAAAAATACTAAATGGCGGCTTCTAAGCGCTTACACCGGAATTTTTCAGAAAGAATATAAATTGTTTGTTACAAACAATCGAAGTTTTCAAAAAAACAAGAATATGCTTTTAAACGATTACACCGAAAAAAGTAAAATTTGTGTTAGAAAAAATCAAAACTAGAACTCAATGGGAGCTTATTAATGCTTACACTGGAACTTTTAAGAAAAAATATTTTTATTACAAAAAAATCGAAGTTTAAAACGAAGCAACTAAATTTCAATTTATAAACACTTACATACACCAGAATTGTGAAGAAAATATAATAACATTCTTTATTATTAGAAAAAAATGGAAGTTTTCAACAAAAAAATCCTTGGATCAAAAGAATTTTTTCATATAAGAAAAAGAACATTTCTTGTGTTTGGGAAAAACGATTTCTTTTATTAAAAACAGTCTCATTTCAATTCAATGCAAAGACGTATATGGAATGCAGCCAGAGATTGCTAACATTCAATGCTCCAACGATTATCATGGCTCTCCGTCTTCAAACCCACAGCCTCACATAAATAAATATATGTGTGAAAAAAATATCCTACGAGTGTGATCATATATATATATACACCCATTTTAGGTGTTTGGCCGAGCTTCACCTCCTACTTGTGGTGTGCGTCTTGATGTTGTTCCTACAGTTTCGGGCCGACTCCGAACGGAAGATATTTTTATGAGGAGCTTTTTCATGGCAGAAATAAACTCGGAGGTTTGCCATTACCTGCCGAGGGGCGACCGCTATTAGAAAAATGTGTTTCTTAATTTTGCTTTCAGCGAGATTCGAACCAACGTTCTCTCTGTGAATTTCGAATGGTAATCACGCACCAACCCATTCGGCTACGGCGGCCGCGAGTGTGATCACTGTTACATATATACTCCCAATACATTTTAAATGGCCTTTCGAGCCGAATTACGAATGTTTGCTGAAATTAGCTACTTTGGTCTGGCCTTTTTAGCTATATTAAATAGAGCTACTTCTACGATTCTCAGAGTTCCATAGTTAAATAAGAAACAAATAAATTGCCAAAATTAGACAATAAGGTCATGCGCTATAGTTGAACGTAGGCTCGTTGAGGTGAGGTTAGTTAAGATTAACTGAGCTGGATTCAGATAAGATCAATCGAGGTGAGCTTAGCTTAGGTGTGGCGTTTTGAGTTTATCGATCTGCCAAGGAAAATAAAACTCAAACACTAATTTTTATTTCTGCGAGAAAAAATAACACTAAAGAAATAAATTTTATGTACTATCGCTAATTAGAATTAAACTAAAAAAATAAACATAAAATTTGATGAAAAAGTTAAAACCTAAAAAATAATGTCATTTCCGATCAAAAAACAATAATTCACAAAATAGCCATTATTTCTGAACGACAAAACAACACTCAAAAAATTTGCTTTATTTTTGATCAAACAAGTATAATTCGAAATTTGATAAAACTTTCTGAGCGATTTATTATTATTATTGATTGGAAAATTAAGAATCTAACTAATGATTAAATCTATATTTCCCTGCCTAGAACTGAAGATTAGCTTTAAATAAGTTCGAAATCATTTGCGTAAAGCTGGGCTCAAGAAGAAGCTCGATATATGAGTGGCTCGAGGCGAATTGACGACAAAGAACATTTTGTACCGAATGAACGAATTGGCTTTTGTGGTGAAAAGATACAAAGTCGACACATTTTTGAAGCGAATGGTAACTGAAATACGTACGAGAGTCAAAGCCCAAAAACCTAGTGGTAAAATTGGGATGACCATGAACAAGCGATGGCCAAACAATGGTAAAGAAAGTTTTATTGTGAATTTGGTGGAATTGAAAGCATTTGAAAGCTCATTCACTCTGAGCTACTCTCATTCTAACAAATACCAACATTTGGATCTTAACTGTCAACAGTTGTTCAGACTAAGGTAAGCCATCGGCCAGAAACGGACAGCTCTTGCGAATGGGAAGGCTGTTATTTTTCATACAGACAACACCGTCAGAAGTTTCTAGAGTTTGAATGGCTGATTCTATAGCCCAGACCTGATACCAAGCGATTTACTTCTTCAATCTCAAAAATATTTTCCCTAGTATTGCTTTTGAATACCGCAGCGCCACTTGGAAGGGTCCATGGCGTTTTTAAACCAGCTGCTTTGTATCCTATTTTAATAATAGGAGCGCGACTATAGAAATTATCAAGTTTTAATCCTTTGCGTTTCATTTTGCCCTAATTTTTTTTTTTGCGTTTTTTGCTCTATACAGGTATGTATGTATGTATAAGCTCATAATTTTCATTTGCTAGAACTGTATTGTTTATTAACTTTTACTGCTTTGGCCGTTACTAACTACGCTATTGATTCACGTCATAACAAATTTAGTATTTCAAGCGAATTATTTGGTAAAACAAATGTAGTGATGAAAATTATGAGAGAACAAGAAATGTATGTATGTACGATTTCGCGGAATTTCTGAAAATCACACAAAATTTAACCAGAATCCAATTTAGTTTCGGAGCATTTACATCACTTAAATAATTAGAATTTAATTCATATACGATTTGTTTCCTTAATTGGAAACGTTGTCAGTGCGATATAATATCAGGTGAGACCATTTCGAATTCCCGGAATCCTTAAGAAATAATGCAGCTTCACTGTTACCAGGAATACTTTCGTATGAAGCATGAATACTTGGCAAAGGAAAACAAATGTGGTGTGCATTTCATCAGTTATTATTGATCTAACAACAACGACATGAAACTGTCGGGAGTACGAGTCGACTTCTTCTATTCGATCTTCCTTTAGATCAGAATGTCTAAGAAATAGTTTATAGAATAAATATCCTAACAACGCAACTTTGCGATGAGTTTATTTTCCTTATTGCAAACAGAGAGTAAAAAAACTCCATGTCCTTCGTTGGTGCACCCTTTGATTCTATCATTCTCCGAACTGCAGCAGCGCGTCTTGTGTCGGGAATGTAGATTTCTTTTTTTTTTTTACATAAACAGCATCGCACTGCTTTCTTTTGGATACATTATTATCCAAGGCATCATTACCACTGAGGAGAAGTGGATCTATGAATATGATTTCGCAATGAACCACCAACATCCGGATGACGCTTCTCAAACGAGCCGAAGCCTAAACGCGACGAGATCGAGGCAAGACAAGATTTTTGAATTATAGAACAGTTTCTTTGATTTACGTAGTGTCACCCACTGCGTACTTCTTCCGTTAGGACAGAAAATTACTTATGAGTACTATGAGAGCGTATTGAAGCGTTTAGGGGAGCATAGGTCGAAAAAATAAATCGTAATTTCTTCAGTGCGACCCACCAACGTCTCATATATCCCATCTGAGGCGTCACTTCTTCACCAAAATTGGCAAGCTCTGTATTTATCTGGCATGGCACTATATCTTCTTCGCTTCTTACTACCAGTCATGTTACCAGGTTAATTCGCGGATAGGAATATGGGATAATTGGGGTGATAAAGTAGAATTCATACAAGTAGTTGAGGTTATATCCCTGCGAAAATTGTAGCGAAGATTGTAAGAGGCATTGGAATATGTATATGTATTAGTAACTCCAGAAGTTACTTTGAAGGAAATAAAATAGGTATCAATAAATAATTGAACCGTTTTCATTTTGTACTCGAAATGAAGTGCTGATGGAACAGCAGTAAAAAGACAGAAGTTTCTTTAATTTATACAATATGTTTCGAATCCTACCTGTTTGGCGAGTTTAACGATGCATATGTATGTACACATATGTGTGCTCTTCGCAACTAAGAGAATTTTTTCAGGTAAGCTGATAGAGACAAACGTCTATTGGAAGACCTAACTCTCTCACACCCGAAACAAGTGAAGCTTTTTACTTTCACCAGAAACTTTGCGGCTCTTGAAAACATTTGAAGAATCTTAAAAAAGGTAAAACTTAAATTTTTGCCCATTTATAACAAATTTAATACGCTTTGGCATCGATTTAATCATACCATCCCAATTCTACGCTTTCACAAACTTCTTTCTGAAGTCTACCGTTGAACCTCAAATACTAAGTTCCTTTATTTTCCATCTACTTGTTCATAGGGTCACTGGAAGGATCATTATTAGTTGAACTGTGATTATTGAAGCCAATAAAGAGATCTACTAGCTATTCGCAGACCTAAAAAAATGCTCACCGATAAGAAATTTCGCTTGAATGAAGAGGTTATCGCTAAAACCGAGTCCAGTTTCGAGGCAAAAGATAAATCGCTCTACAAAAGTGGTATTGAAATGTTAGAGCTGCACTGATTGCGTTGTTTTTGATGGAAATTACGTTCATAAATAAAACTAATTAAAAAACAAAAAAAAAATGTGTTTTCTTTATTAGGCCGGCACTTTTCAGCCCATGTGTTAAGTAGTAATTCCGCTAACTCGGAAATCGCAAAAACTTGTAAAATTTTGATGGTCCCCTGGATTACGAGTTATCCCAATTCCACCTGCAGCTACTCACGAATTAGAAATAATTTACTTGCAAACCGCAGCTATTGTGCGCTAGTCGCATCCTTTTCGCTTCATTTAAAAATTTTAGTTATATTTCCAACTCATTTCTCATTCTCCACAGAGAAAAATGCTATCGTACTTGCACCGCCATAATTTTTGGCTGCTTCAGCGCGAAGAGCAATAACTAATAGTTTATCGGAAACACAAATACCAACATTTCATGTCCACTGCAATCCCATCTTTCCTTCCTCTACTCAGCTACGATTGTTTACTTACGAACGCGTCCTTTTGCTGACAGACGAATTTTTATACGCCCCGGATGGTACCTAAGATTTTTTGTCTACCCTTTCCTTTCAACATTTTCTATTCTAAAATAGTTTTTGCAAAGAAAATATTCTACTAGCTGCAAAAGAATAGTCATTCAATGGCAGCAACGTGTCTGCTGCAATCTCCCCTGAAAGGCTATTCTATATTCCATTCTTCTCTTAACACATCTCCGCTAAGTGTCTACTCATCGTTGGTTTATTTACTTCACCATCCGTTTCTTAGACTTTTCAGATGACAAAAAAAAAAAAAAGATTTAATTTTTTTAGGTTTGCTGGCAAGTTGACGAAAGTCACGGGCAATTAAGAAATTTTTGGCAACGAATAGTAAGTGTGCACACAATAGTCGCATGCAGCGCTGCATGTAGTAGATATGTATTTATGTCCAGCTGACTATCGCACACACTAGGATGGGTATATTCGTCCATATGTATTCCATTTTAGGTAGCTAACGGATTCCTTTACCTTTTTGGAAGCGCATACCATTTTTTTAGTTGTATTTTTTTTTCTTTATTTTTTGTTAGTGCAACGCAAGCACACGTTAGTTTTGGAAGATAGAAGTTTGGAAGTGTGTGTGGGGCGGAGGTTAATTTTGGAGAGACGAACGAGGAATTAATTAAGGTCGGTATGGCATTGATTTTAGAACAAAAATCCCAAAACGTATTTACTTCAGCTTAATAGCCTGGCAAGCTAGCTAAATGACAAGCTGACGAAACTCAGTAGTAGTCACTCGACAACAAAAAAACCTCACACCCCTTTCTTAATTATAAATTTTGACATACATTTTTCTCATTTAGATTTAATTATTTTCAATAAACATATATCTAATTCTTTAACGAAAGCCATGCGAATCACAGTTCTAAACTTTGTGCGAAACCCAAAAAAACTTTTTTTTTAAATCATCAAAATCAAAACTCATTTAATTTTGGTACAATAAAATGAAGTTGTAAGGTGCAGTGATTTTATTGATAGTATTGCGAATTTTCTTCCATACCGAAAACATTTTTTGGATGAAAAAAGTGAACATCACCGTTAGGGAAAAAAATTTCAAAAATCAGCGAAAACGAAGTATAAAACTAATAATCGAAAGTTTTCTAAAAATTCGGTTTGAAAGTTAGAAATTATTTTGGACTTTTTCTGAGTTTCGTATAGGGTTTGGAATATTGCTTCAAATGATTTTTGATAAGAAATTAACTATATTTTTACTGAAAATTAGTTTAAATTAATTTTTGAAAAAATTAAATCTCACAATATAATCAAAATCCAATAGATGGATTTTTTTTATCGATGAGTGTACATATGTATATTATGTTACTAAGGCCGCTTGGTTGAGATTAGATTGACCATTTCAAAAACATGACAAAAATTGTAGAGTAGGGCAGACTAAT
The DNA here is from genome assembly GCF_027943255.1 of Anastrepha obliqua. NCBI lineage: Eukaryota > Metazoa > Arthropoda > Insecta > Diptera > Tephritidae > Anastrepha > Anastrepha obliqua. Next base: position 79,992,384 of record NC_072894.1, read on the forward strand.
GAAACTATGTCGCATAGTCCAAGGTTGAATGAAGAGGACTGTTTGGCCTTAATAATTTTTTTATTTAACTATTACTTTTAATCAAATTTTCTTGGTTTCAAAGCGTACGTTTCACTTTTTCACAATTCATTGAAATTTAAAAGAGTTGTACGAAGTATTTGATTTGGTGACGAAATAGTATATTTATTTGTAGCCGAAGAGAGAAACAAAAATATTTATAGAAAATTAATGAAAGTTTTAAATAGTGGCCCATTTCCATACCTTGAGAAAATGTTTAGTTATATTTTTTCAATACGCTACTCTTCAGCTATTTTGATTTCCACATGCCGTAAAGAAAGAAGCCGCCTTCTAATTATGACAACCGAAGACGAACTACAAATAAAATTTAATTTTGAGCTAAAAAAATTTTACGACTTTTCAAAGGAAGGATTCCTCAGTCGGTTTCTCTCTTGTTTATATTTTAATAAACTAATTGTTTTGAGTAGCGGCCAGCGTAGCTGAATGGGTTGGTTCGTGAAACACCAAAATGAAAAAAAAAAAAAATAAAAAGAAAAATGTGTAAGGCCGGGGCAAAAGTGTACCAGGAGAATGTCTTAGAAGGCAAACAGCAAGATAGCAAAGATTCTGCTCCAGCCCATAAGACGAAAACCGAAAACCCAGCAGTGGCTAAAAAACAATATTCCTGGGTTCATAGCCGCAGAAAATTGACCGTCTAGAAGTGCACATCTGAATTCATTGGACTACAGCTTGTGGTCAGAATTGGAAAACATGGGCTGTCGAAGACTGGAGAGTCTCAAGCAATCTTTGGTTCAAGCAGCGACGCAGATATCCATGGAAACCATGCGTACTTCAGTGGTTGAATGGCCCAATCGTTTGAAGACTTTTGTAAAAGCAAATAGTTGCCAATTCGAATGAAAGTTTAAATTTTTTTTAGTATCTGTACGATTAAATAAAATTAACTTCATTAAAAAAATTATTATAATTTCATATCTATAACGCACTTAACTTGTAGCAGAACTTATGGAGGAGACTAAGTATATACCTGTAATGCTTTCGAAAGCACAAACGATTGTCAAGGCAGGTTCAACAAACTTTTAGAAGCACGTACGAGTCTGCACTGGTCGCCACTCACAGCAGATAACAGGATAGATTTTTATTTTATTTTTTTTTTTTTTGAGAAAAACATCGAAGGAATAACTCGTCATGCTTTTCATTAACATTAACTATCACCTGTAATGCAGACATGAAGCTTTGCAACAACTCAGTATGGCGCAAGGCTGACACATTGCGGCCGGAAATAATGAAATATAGGGGTATAAGAATTTTATATATTAAAACCGTATAAAAAACGTGAATTTCTGGTCAAATTATTAGCAACAGAATGACGTCATGGCAATCAATTGAGCACAATTTGTGTGAGCATACAAAATTTGTTTAAGGTTTTTCTAATGGAATTGTGCCCCACAATTTGTATTTCCATTTTAATATTAATACTCGTAAGAGTATAAGCAAAAAAATCAGCATTACATAACAATATAAAACGATTTTTTTAATGTGATTTGGAATGAAATTGGAGTGCACTTAAAGCCAACATCTCCTAAAGGATCCACAAGAGAGAGAATAGCGAGCGACAGGTGGTGTAGGGATTCATTACTACTCAGCAAACTTCCCAAGATTCAGAAGAGACTGAAGCTCGTTGTCCATTCTCAGTACATCCCACCCAAAAATTTTTCATCTGCGGAAAGCTGGACAGCGGCAAAAAAATTAACTCTCTTTACTATCCTCATCCCCCAAACAAGATATGCACAGTGGATTGTCGCTAAAGACTATGATCGAAAGACCATACGACGTTGCCATAAATTTTGCACCGTAATGAGTCCCAGTCCTAGGGCTCGTTGCTCACTTCTCTTATGTCTGAGCAGGAATTTTACAACCACCCTAGCAGGAAACACTTGGTTGTTCTGCAGGTGTCAGTACCACGCCAACAGTTCTCATGAGATTTATTATGCTTGACCCTCGGCAAAGATACAATTGAAGACGCCAAAAACTTCAAGTTCGCGAATTCATCAGCTAGTTCATTGCGTTGAACACTACAGTGTCCCGGCACGTGCATAAGTTCAAGCTCGTTCGTCCTTGCAAGGGAGTTTAGCCTCAACTTACGATCCTGATATATTTTTGAATTGGTGCGAGCGGTTTCAAAGATCTGCTTTTAATTCCTCGCCCCTTTTTTCAATAAATACGTTAATGCAAAGACGATTGAAAGGCCGTCGTCATCAAACCTAATGCAGTTAGGCATCTGAAGCTATTATCTAAATGTCATGCCGCTTCGGTACCATTTTCGGTTGTTGAGCCGTCGGTGTAGAAAGTTCTTACGGAGCTTTTCAAGAGTGTGACTGGATCTCTCCATTGCTCCATGGGAAGGACATATCTTCTTCCAAAAGAGATTCCTAGTTTCAGTTTGTCATTAGGTACCAAAAACAGAGGATGCTGCTCTGAAAATCTTTTAAACAACTGTCAATATGCAGAACTCCGATCATCGTGCCACAATTCATAAGACTTCAGTCAACACATCGATTGCATTGCCTCCTCTTCAATCGATGAGTCCAGAGGTAGCAAACGCAAAAACGCATTAAAGGCCGATCCTGACGTTATATTATATGTACTCGTGGCGCCCCATAACGTCTAAACTCACACTCTTCTCAGCACGTTTAACCCAGAAATCGTGGTTTTGACCATGATTCTGCGCCACCATTCTGCTTTTACTGCAGAAAATGTGACGACTGGTATGGTTAAGGCTATGCATATACAGATTACCAAACCAGTCTCAGAACCAATGTACTACTAAAGGTTCTGCAGCACTTTCAGCGCTCGATTTCTTTCTTCTTTCATAGAGTTTCAACGCGCGTTGCGTCAAAGCTTCCTTCAAAATGCTCCTTCAAAGCGGTCTATCTTGAGTTGTTGCTTCATAGTTACGTATTCCCAGCTTCTTAAGATCGTGTTCCACTGCGTCTATCCAACGGTTCCTCGGTCTGCCTTTGGCCTTCACGCCCATAGCTTTCCTGTCAAGGTTTTCTTCACGGTACAGTCAACAGGCATACGGATCACATGACCTAGCCATCTTATGCGCTGCGCTTTAACAAAACGCACAGCTGTCTCGTTCTGAGTTAGATCATTCAGTTCAGAGTTCGATCGGATTCTATAGGTACCATCATCCATTCATATTGGGCCAAAGACCTTTCTTAAAATTTTTCTTTCTATGCGAGCAATTTGAGTACAATCATCAACCTTAAGAGTCCATACCTCACAACCATGTGTTAGGATTGCTCGAATAAGAGTCTTGTACATAGTGAACTTTGTAGCTTTAGACAAAAGTCGGGACTTGAACAAGTTAAGGTGGACGTAATACGCTTTGTTGGCGGCGTTGATACGATCCCTGACGGCGGAGGTTGAATCACCGCTACATGCGAACATAACTCCTCGAGGTCAGCGCTCGATTTACCTTCAGCTCAATGTGAGTGTTCCATATCAGCTTCATATCTAAAGTGACCAATAGATATTTCACTTCCACATAAAGACTTCGGGTTACGCTTGTAAGCGCTGGAAGGTTTAAACCTTCCAATTCCCTTTTCCGCATGAAGAATGTTAGGGTAATTTCCCTGTACGGTGCACCATGCATCAATTTTATTTAGGGTCATTTGGGTAGATTTTAATGTAATTTAATAAGAATAATAGTAATTTATCCGGAAATATTAGCTTCCCAATTTTTGAAAATTCATTAAGTTTTATTTTATATGGATTTACTGAAAACCAAAATACATATTTCTATGTATGTATGTACTTACCCTCACTCGTATGTATGCATGCCAGTATTCAAGGGCAAAAAAGTAGCAGATAATTCATAAAAACTTAATGCAAAGACGCATTGTTATTGCAGTCGTAATTCAGCGTCAGTGTCATGAATAACTTGCCACGCATACAGCTGCCATAGCATTCGGTGGAAGTCTTTCGCCAACTTCACTGCCAGCTGCAGACTTACGCAAATACATACATTTGTACTCGTATATCCATTAGTATGTACAGCCATAAGAATAAGCATACGAACTGAGCAGTTAGTGGTTGCTCCCCATACCCAATTGTTCAGAGTCAAAACTCGGTGAAGCCAAGTGTGCAAGTAGAGTAGCTTATGGTAACTGGCGGTACGTGAGAGACGCAGTTGGTATCCCCAGATCAGTCTTTTAGCAAATAAATACACATATTTCACTTTATGCGGACTACCGCAATATTTTTGTCTGCCAGTAAATGGCGCCGCGAAAAAAGTGCTTTTACTGCTACTATTATTTTATTCTCATTTTATTTTTTTTATTCAACGTACACTTGCAGTCACATAAATAGCACCACGTGACGCTCATGCAGCAGAAAGCTGCTATTAATTTGAAGACAAAATTCTACTTTAAGATTTTTTACCAAGTGTCATATAAAGCCTAATAAAATATTGAGTAGTGATCAAAAACCTAAAATGGTGACAGTGAATGAAAAATGTTGGAAAAATCTAAGATCATGCAACATTTCCAAAAGGAAAAGTTTTAACGGTGACCCAGTCAAGCGCAAAGGAAAAGCTCTACATTTCGTGTATTCTTCAGTTGATAAAAATTCGATTAGACTGAATCGCACGCTTTCAAAAGAGATCATTCGCTAACCACAGATACGCATTATGGAAGATCTAGGAGAAATTTCCTGAATTCTATTACATGTCCTTAAGCCATATCCATCTTTTGGCGAATCTAATCACCCTCTCCAGCGAGATTGATCTAGAAGCACAAAAAATTTGTTCCCTACAAATCTGAATTGAATTATTCGATGCGCGGGGCATTCACACAAGAAGTACTGGATGGAATCTACTTTTTCCTCAACTCTAGAGCGGTTTAGCTGGTGCTGCATACAAGGTCATTAATTCTAATTATAGAGATCTTGAATGCAGGCGAAAAAATTTTACAAGTAAAGTTTCTAAGAAAAAAATGTAGATCCTACTCCATTGTCCAAATTTGAACCTTTTGTGAAAATCAGAATATTTAAACCTTTAGACTGAGTTCGTTTCGCGATGATTGATAAATTTTCACGAAAGTTAACTCATTTCGGGTTTTTACATTTAGTTGGAGGTGCTATGAGTGCACGAAATTATGCCAAAGTAATTCTAATTTATTGTTCTGGAAACGCAATTGACGAACATTATTCTTCTGCGCTACCGGAATAACTCTGCAATCATTGCAAAGCAATATATAAAGCAAAAATATTGTTTAAGTTATCGCTAAAAACGAAATGTAAAGTATTTAATTATTTTTTGGATCACGAGCTTCGGTAGCCTCTTGTTCAACAAAATTGTTCAGTACATTTTCGAGGGTTTTCAGCAGTTGTCCCACCAGTTACAGTATTTATTTCATCTTGTCACTCTTCAGCCAGCTCTTAATGATAGGCCCAACATTTATCTTTAACGGTGGCACACCCAAAAAAGTATGGCCATTGCATCACCGATTCAACAAATGATTCGAGTTTAATACTTAAAAATTTTGTTCAACCGTAAAGCGACTCATTCTGGTTTCGGTTTGGACGGTTATGGGCTAAAGAACTCGATCCAGATTTTTATTCATACATACGATGCCCCTCTTACAATAAAGCCTAAATTCCGAAAATTAAGTCTTGAATTTGATTTTTTGTGTACTATGAAAAGATAAAATATTTCATACCCAAACCGAATGTCCTCCAAGAAAATTTTCCAAAGTTGAAATGAAATTTTCCAAATTAATAGGACAGTGCTATTTTACAGACCTCAAGTGTACTCGAAAATATATACTCTCTTTACAATTTACCTAGACTTTTTATTTTTGTAGCAATCTTTTTTTACGCCTCTTATTCTGTTTCTACTTCGGTGCTGATAAATTTGGGTAATTTTTGTAGAGTTATGACGTTTTTTTCCCAGAGTGCTGCACTTTGCTAACAAAGTCCATCAAGATGAGTGAAGAATTGTGTATGGAATGAATAAAGCTTGACTTGATTAAATAGAAAGTAAAACAGTTTTCTGTAACTTTGAGACATTAAAGAAGTGTTGTGTCTTTTTAGCTAAAGCAAAATGTGCTGGGAAATAATGAAGCAATGAACACTAAGGAATAGAACTATAAAAGATACAATTGAGTAATATGGATGAAAGACTATATTATTACTAGGTTATTGTAAGTGCAGAGTGTAGTGAAATCAATTTCGGCTTAACCGAGCGTCTGAGAGCATTATGCGTCATGGAGGACTCTGGTTTGAGTAAGCGTGAAATGGATACAGTCTCCACTCTTTTAAATACCTTTACACAGCCGTCCATAGCAGTCCAGATCCTACGAGATCTGCAGGGCTACCGATAGTTGTCATTATAGTAGTCCGAAGTAGTCACTGATCGTCACCGTCTAACTTATCTCGTCGTAGGTTCAGGAAACGTGCTGTTTCGACAGGTTGGGTCCAGAAAGAGAGGGATGTTTCGTGAATAGGTTTGCGTGGACGTGTGAATAGGTGACTAGTATCGTGCGGTGTGACTTCACGTGCTGGACATATATTTAGTACGTTGGGATCGATTCTGGATAAGTAAGAGTTTAACCTGCTACAATATTCAGAACGTAATTGAGCTAAAGTTGCGCGCGAAGCTCTTCGTCTGCAATAGGTGGTGGTTGGACTCCGATAATGGCATTCGGGGTTAGGTAATTTAGAAAGGATGTAAGTCTCTCGATGAGTGTCGTTTAATGTTTGTTTATATTCTGTACGTGAAAAGTGCTTTACCTACGGTATGGTATTGCATGGTCTAGGTGCATCAAGACATATGTAATATACATATATACTTGAGGGTTTGTAAAGCATAACAGAGATCTATAGATATAATTGGGAGATAAAGCACCTCAAAACATTTAAGGCTACAAATTGATTAGTGATCTGATTTCTCAATAGTGTAATACAATAGTTAATGCTTGATATATGAACATTTTTCTCTTAAGGGATAAAATCGCCGAAAATCTTACAGGAACTTGTAGCGAGCTAAATTCCACTATTACACAAGTATACTTTTCCACAAGAAGCTCAAAAAGATTTGAATAAGACCTGGACCCAAGGTAAGTGGCTTATTCACTGACGGCTCAAGCCTAGACAATATTGTCGACAATGGCATTCACTCAGAAGTGCTACAGCTGAACCGAAGTCTACGGCTACCTGACTACTGGAACGTTTTTCAAGCTGCGTTAATAGTTAGAAAAGAGCCTGCCTTGTGGGTCAATGATAGTAAAGCTGCCATAAAATCTCTACCCTGCAATAATACTTCCTCCAATCGAATGTAGAGTTTTTCTAAACGATCCACCAGGAACCTTCTCTGGGTTGATGAACACAGAGGCATTACTGAAAATTGCATTGCGAATGAGCTGGCCAGGGGATGATACTAATACGGTCTTATGTTAGTCGACTTTGCTAGCTCTCTTAATGAATTTAACCGAATCTGAACTCTTATTGAACATTATTTTTCTTTGTCTAATATTATTTTCATTAAATTCCTGAAATTTTGTATATAATCTTGTTTATTTGTTTATTTGTGTTGGTAACCTGTAAGAATTTGTTGTTCATAGACTTTATATTTAAATATTGTAAATAAATAAAATAAAAAAGCTCTCGCTCAGGACGGTTCCCATCGCGTAGCGCACTACAGAGCCTATTTGTGAGATAACTACTCGTACACATGTCATTCCTATAATCAATCTCAATCGATCTTTCATTAGTACCGTAGTTGCAATCATCACCGGCGTAATGGGAGCACATGGGAAGCGTAGGAGGTTTCCCTCTAATGATTTCTATCGCAGCTGTTGGAAGGACGGGGAAGTGAAGAGTAATGGGCACTTTCTCGGTCATGGTGCCGAACCTGTCACTGTATTATCTTAGTATCATCTTAGTATTTGATCGTTTACAACATAGACGAATGGTTTAACAACATTGGGAAGTAGAGGGGGAGCGCGAATCCAAACTAGTGCACATCCAGGCCTAAGTGGACTCTCTACACTCTCATGGGCACTCTCTACTCTAGGTATTTATATTTTTAAGGCCGCCCGGAGTCATAACTCGACCCAGCCTTGACCGATTGACTTAAAATTTTGCTAACTTATATTTTCCATTATATTCTACATAGTTTTATTTTAATGTATTACATTTATAATTAATTATCAAGCTACTTTACAACCTTTTTGAGATGCAAATTTTTTGGAAAGATCGAAATCTCGAAACCCTTTTTTTTAAATTGCTGTATCGAAAAAATAGACTGTAATTCTACAGCTTTGCAAAAGCACTTAGTCCTGCCATAAGTTCTGTTACAAGTTAAGCCCGTTATAGATATTGTATGAAATTATAATACTTTTTTTAATGAAGTTAGTTTTATCTAATTATTAAAAATATTAAAACAAAAATTTAAAATTTTTACTCGAAATGGTCTCCATTTGCTTTTACAAAAGCCTCCTTCAAACGATTAGGCCTTCCAGCTGTTGCAGTACGTACGGTTTCCATGAATATCTACGTCGTTGCTCGAACCAAAGATTGTTTGAGACTCTCAAAACTTCTGTGAGGTCTTCGACGGGCCAAGTTCTCCAATTCTGACCACAAACTGTAGTCCAATAAATTCAGATCTGCACTTCGAGACGACCAATTTTCTGCGGCTATGAACCCAGGAATATTGTTTTTTAGCTACTGCTGGTGATTTTTACCTGATGGGCTGGAGGGGAATCTTGTTGGAAAATCCAACGTGCTAAGTTGAAGAGAGTACTGTCCAACTGATTTACAACGTCTTCTTAGGCATCCTCCTGCCACACTTTTTCCCCGCTCTTAAACCCCTTCTTTTTCGTAGAAATAAAGACATGTAACGTCTTTACAAGGCACTCCCCACCAAACCATAACGGAGGCAGGATGGTAGCCACGCTGAACTCTTGGCACAACATTTTTTGCATCTTTAAAAGTTTTAGCATAGATTTTGTCGTTTTGCTTATTAAAAACTTCTTCAACAGTGAAAATTTTCTCATCTGAGAAAAGATAATTTTCATGGCCGTTGACCGCGTGCCACCGAAGAAGCTGCTTGCATCTGCCGAGTCTAATTTTCTTCAACCGCGTTTTCAAAAGATGCCCAGTTGATGGAAGGCTTTCATGTGGAGATCATCTCTAATTAGTTTTGACGGATAGATCTGGTCGAGACATTAATTTCCCTGGATATGATTTTCTACTTTCTAAGCGAATTTCTGCTAATTATTTCTCGAACGTCTCTTATGGCTATGGTTCGAGCCACGCGAGGATGACCACTTTTTTTCGGTTTGTCACTTCAGATGTTTGGGAAAAGGATTGATCGTGCGGTAAACAAACATTCTCGAAATATTATATGTTTTCAGCAATTCGTAAATCTAACTTGCACTTTTACCCCATTTATGTAAAGCACTGCAATCCGATTTCCTTTGGCCCAGCACTCCTTTGTTAACAAGCGAAATTTTTCACGAAACTTAGTAGAATTTATGAATAAACAATGCATACATAAAGCAAAACTACCGGACCTTTTTTCTACGAATTCGTTCTCGCCGTATGCATTGTAAAATTTCTCACAGAATTTATAACAAGACTAAGTATAATGGAAATAAAGATTTGCTTAGATTAATTAATTGCGGCCCCCAATTTATGATTTGCTCCGATAGAACTCACTGCAAAGCCTTAAATGAAATGCTTTTATAAAATTTACAGGTTTCAAACCTACTTATACAGACGAAAAAAGAATTAGATGACGACAAAATTCCCAAACGGTAGTAAAAACGTTCACCAATCAAGTTGTGCCATTTGTGTTAGGAATATGTAATGAAGGATTATTAAGCTGGTTAAATTGTGCCCTCGTACCCAACCAAAACGCAAAACAAAAAAATATTCTTGAACAAGAACTCCGTTTTCACTTTGCAAAATAACATTTAATTCTAAACTAATTAAGCAAGTCTTTATCGACCATTAGACGCCGTTTGCAATGCCACAGCCATTTGTCGTTTCTCTTACTCTCTTACCATCTCCTCAGCCAGAGTTCACCATAATTTCATTAGCAGTAAATTTGCTGCTCAGAGGTGTGTGCGAATATGTTCGTATGTAGTTGTATACACGATTTAATATAATTTGTGGCCAATTTGAGGATTTAATAAAACCTGTCAAGTTAGCCGGCAATAGACCAACGTGCACGGTTAATAGACACAATTATCTACCTTTTTTTATAGTTGTGCAGAAAAGCCATTATGCTATGGAATATACAGGCTTACCGGGAAATTCGCCCTAGACACTCAAGGGAATCATTATTTAAGTAATTCCTGAGGTAATTCCAAAATTAAGACCTGCCCCTCAGCAGGCAATGGCAAACATCCGAGTGTATTTCTGCCGTTCGGAGTCGGCTTTAAAAAAAAAGGTTTGTTTTTGGTTGTACGTATACTTTTTTTAAATATTATTTCAAGGGCACGATTTTTCTGTTTTTATTTGAAGTGTATTCTAATTAATAAACATTATTAATACAATTTTAACCAAGCCTCGATAATTTAAAATGATTGTTTGATAAGGTTTTGAATTTACTAAGTATTTTCTACTTCACATCATTGAAAAACTAAAAATTTTCTATGGAAACTACTTTACAAAGTATCTTAAAAGATACAGTCGGTGTCAGAAGGAAGCACCGGTTTTTTTCTTGTAACTTCTTGATATATTTCGGTCTGCTTTTTGCTGCACAATAGTCCACTCAAGGGCTACAATACTAGTGCTAACTCAGGTTAGTGTCGTTCGAAACTTTCCTGTAAACGCAACCAAATAAAAATGAGTGAGATGTACGGGAAGCGTTTTAAGACGATATTTCTATGCACGCATTCGAAAGGGCCGAAATTATCTTACGCCCTGGCTGCAAAAGTGATTAAAAAATCAAAAAGTTTGTTGTGATGTGGAATCAGCGGTATAAGGTGCACAAAAATGTTGATGACTTTTTCGAGCGCGGTTTGAAGCGAGTGACGATAAAAACGCAGGATAAGGTGGTCGTCCAACTCTTTAAGCGGGACCCTCCTTTGTGACTACGCCAAGCACGATCAGTTCTTGCTAAAAAGGGAATAGAGGTGAGTATCAACACTATCGAACGTCGACTAAAGGAGGCGAACATATCCTACCGACCCACATCATCAAAACACATTAAGAAACAACAAAACAAGCAAATGGCGCCACAGTATTGGGCTGGCCTTCCCAGTCCCTAGACGCCAACCTCATTAAAAATGTGTGGGGAACTATGAAACCGCATCTTGCCGGAAGGCCAGTCCATGTTCGTCCAGTTCATAAAATCTATTCCGGCTTGTCGACGTGCTATGCCAAAAATCAGGTTCAAATCATGCCAAAAAGATGCCAGGCTTTACTCGACAACGATGGAGACTACACGGCTTATTGAGTACATACTTTCGTACATACTTTCATGTAAAAAATATTAAATATATATCTTTTATACTTCACGAATAATCGCGGTTTCCTTTTCTAACAAAGACTGTAGTATGTACTTTTAGCTACCCAAAAATATTGTAATAATGTAATATAACAGGCTTACCAGGTAACATCAAGTCGTAACTCATCTGTTTAGTACCTGACATAATTGAAAAAAATAAAAAAAAATCGGGTGAACATTTTTTTGGCGTCGGGAGACCGTCTATGTGTGCACGCTTCACTGTTTTTAATAGTTATTTTTTTTTTCTTTAGTTTACTTTTGAGATTTGTCCATGGTAGATGCTACATCAAGCTCCTGGAAATTGTAAAAACAATACTTGGCTAAGCCGGCTAAGCAAATGAGGCATTGAAGGCCGAGCACTGTCGGTATAATCTTAACACCCTACACTGAAGAAAGCCTTGACCGGGTGCGGTAGGCCAATCACCTATTCATCTTAAACTCTATAGGTTACCGAAACCACTGGAACCTAGGGTCACACAATGGAACACTGAGAATTTAAGATGATTATTTGTGAGATGATGAGGTGTGGATTTGGCTGGTGAACTGGACTTTGATCTTTGCTTGTGAGCATGACAATGTATAACAAATGAAGAAGGAGTATACCTCAAAGGAGCGTCGTCGCCTACACGTCATGAGTATTATTAGTTGCTATCGCGCCGGCTTTAAGCGCATAGCGCCGTGATGAATACATGCTACAGTATCCTACTCGCTGAATACCTGATTGATATGGAGCGACCTCCGGCGATATCCTCAGAATATATTCTCAGAATTACTTTTTCTTATAACTGATGTTTAGAGAAAGTTACTGCAAATGCCACAAGCGTATAACAGGAGCAATGAGAATGTGCCCAACTGACGCATTAGGGGTGCTCCTTTGCAAACCACCGCTTACCATCTTAATTGAAAAAGAAGCATGTATGAGCGCCTTAAGACTAAAAGGTAACGCCGACCTAAAAAGTGGAGATATGGGGGACATCTAAAGATCTTACAAAACTTCACAGGGAGGATGCATTAATGAGCGTGCGACTTGGAAAAATATTTATATCACCTTCAAACACGGATCCCAGATATGGTGCACCGATGGATCGAAATTAGAAGATGGTAGAACAGGTGCTGGAATCGATAGGCCCAAAATTTAAATTCGAATCCAATGGTGACTATCTTCCAGGCAGAAATACATACCATTGAGATATGTGTGAGAGAATATCTCCGTAGAAAAATGAGAGGAACTCACATTTACATACTTTCACGCAGCTTTAAAAGCTCTTCTATCAACTACAATCACCTAAAAATTGGTACCCGACTGCGTGAACCTTCTCAATATGCTAGGGAACTTCAACACAATATTATTGGGTTGGGTTCCGGGACACGAAGAGCACTAGAGAAACGAAATAGCGGACCTACTAGCAAAAAAAAAGGTCCTAATTGATGCTGAAATTGCAGTTTCAGGAGTTACTGGGCATAGTATTAGCTACTAATAAAGAAATAAAAAAAAATCGCCATCAGTGTTTTTCAAAAATTACAAAAATATACTTTTTAACACAATTTTGAAACCAAAAATTCTTTTTTGCAAAATTTTCAACATTAAAAAATATTTGCCTATTTACTTTTTCTGGATATTTCACTTCAAAAACTGTATACCAACTGTATAAGCCAAGATATAAACCAATTTAAAAAAAAAATATACGAGAATGTCCAAAACACTTGCATTACTTGGCATAGAATCGCACAGTAGCGCTTTTGGAGGTATCAAGAAAATTAAATGCGATTTCGTAGGAGGTCGTTCACACCAAATTTTTCTAAGCGGACCTGACACATAAACACCCACAATTCAACCGCTACAAGTTCTAAACGCCTACCTGCACTAAAAAAAAACACAAAACCCTTAAACAGCATGGTTTTAAACGCTATGTAATAAAAACTTATTTGCACATTCTCAGGAAGGGTTTGGCATGAAATTTTTGCAAAAAAGCACGTACCAGTGAGCAAATACTAAAACAAACCATTAGATTTGGTGCGATATACTTTTACATCAGACCGGAAAGACAATTACGAATGATATGACAGTTAAAAGAAAATGCAAATGTTAAAAAGAGAATGGTAATTTAGAGAAAAATTAGTGTTTTAGTGCGTCAAACATTGAAACACTTGAAGGTGCATGTGTGCGTGACGAATTGTATGTGGCAAGTTGGTAATTTTCGCTTCTTCCGCATTCCTGAATTTCAACTCTCTACACGTTCGCTCAGCATACATTTAGGCGCACATACTTTTGTGCATGTATGGACATGCACATAAGCTTACATACATGGAAATGTTCTAAAAGATGAAAATGTGTGGGTTTTTAGGAGAAACACTCATTTAAAAGGGTCATAGATAAAGTTTTCCACCAGCAAATGAGTGCTGCACAACTACGAACTGGCTGGAAGTATATGGTTCCAGTTACTTCGAAACAAAAAAAAAACACTCTATGTGTGATATGTGTCTACATACATATTTATATATGTAGGATATTCCTAAGTTTTTATGCTTTTATTTCGACAAAGACTTGGATATACAACCACTTGAGTCCTTCCATTCTATTAACTTTGCGAACTAGCCACTTTGCACTTTGTTCCATTCATTTACTTCTTAAAATATACATACATATGTACATATGTATTACTACCTACCTATAAACATATACGTATGTACATTATATTTAGTTTACACAAGAAAGCAAGAAGCGCCCAGTTAAGGGTGTAGTCGAACTGCAAAGAACATGCGTTAGGATGGGCAAAACAAATTTTTCTTGATGTTAGCTCCGAAATTTGTTCTATGACAATAAAACACAAGATTCCTATTTTTTATTTCAAATTTACCATTGAATTTGCATGGGAAACAACACACTTTAAAGTAAACTTGGCTAAAACGTCTACAGGCCGATTTAATTTAATATGCATTCTGTCAAGAAAGTACCGGGAATTGTTCAATAAAATCCACAATAATTGTTTAATAATTAAAATGTATTTTGCCGCCCTCAAAATAGTCTCCACTTGAAGCAATACAATTAGTCCACTCATCAAAACACCTTTTAAACAAACGCCTTTCCAGACATATTTTTCAGCTCCTTCAGCGAATAGCTTCTATCGACTCACAGCGGCGTCCGCGGAGTGGCAATTTAAGTTTTGGGAACAGGAAAAAATCACAGGGGCTAAATCCGGTGAATACCGTGGTTGTTCGATGATATTTGTCGAGTTCTTGGTAAAAAAGTGTTCACAATATGAGCCTTGTGAGACGGTGCGTTATCATTGTGCAAAATCCATAAGGTTTCTTTTCACAAAGTAGGCCTTTTCCTAAGCACATTCTCTCTCAAACGTCGCATAACTTCCAAATAATATTCTTTATTCACGTATAACCATTTGAAACGAATTTCGAGTGCACAACACTATGATAATCAAAGAAAATGAGTAGAATGACTTCTACTTTTGACCAACTTTGATGTGGTTTTTTGGGTTTCGGCTTCTGCGGATAGCGCCATTCAGCCGCCACGTCTCATCACCTGCCCTGGATAAACGTTGGTTCCGAATTCATTTGCTCAATCATGTCTTCAGCCACTTTCTTCTCATGAATTTTTTGAAAGAAATTCAACTCTCTTGGAACGAGTCGAGCAGCCACGCATCTCACGCCCAATTGATGAAAGGCTGCGAATTGATTCGTGAGACACGCTAAGGTCACGAGCTACCTCCTTCTCAAACTTAAATTGTTCCTTGACTTTGTCGACGTTTTCATCCGTTCAAGACGTTAATGGTCGACCAGATCGGGGCAAATCTTCCACGACTTCTCGGCCCTCTGGACAAACCTTATACTACTCGTAGACCCGTGTTTTTGATGAAGCACACTCGCCATAGGCTTTCTGTAAAATTTTCAACGATTCGGTATACGAAATCCCGCTCAAAATACAACATTTAAGACAAATTCTTTCTACGATATTTTTCTCCAAAGTGAAAATCGCAGAGCGCACCTCCGTTTGGCTGATATAATTAAATACCAAAAGCAAGCTAATTAACAGATCACGCGCGAACTCTGTGACTCAATAGAGGACAGTTGTACCTATATTTCAGCAAAAAAAAAATGTAGACACATGTGTAACGCGCGCTTTTTAAATGGACAATTCCCGATATTGTTTTGAGAGAATGTACTCTTTTAACGGCAATGGATTGGCCCACACAATTCATACCCACAAGTCACAATTCAAACATGCGTTACGGTGTAACCCGTTCCAACAAAAAGGGCGTACAGCTGGAAGGCCTCGTATAACCTGGCGAAGATCAACCGAATCTAAAATGGCAACTCTCGGTTTACCATGGATCGAACTGAGGGTCATAGCGCAAAACCGTATCTGATGGCGGTAGCTCGAAAACGATTAAATTTTGGGCACAATTTTATATAACCAAATTAGTCAGAAATTACATAGATAATAAATTTCTGAAGTATCTAAGAAGGTTAACAGGGTATGCACAGGGAGGGACGCCTCAACTGAAAGAATTAAATACCCGCTATTAAGAGCCTAAGAACAAAACAGATAAACTCGTGGAGTAATGGAGTGTCTTAGTAAGTGGACGACCAACCAAGTTTGGATTCTTTGGGTGATCCGATAGTGGCATTGCTGACTAACTCACAGAGTAGGAAGCAGCAGCCCCTCTTTTAGGTTCAGAAGAGTCCCTTCACCGTTTGTATAAGAGAGTACTTACTGCTCATGCTTACAAAAGAAGAGGAAGAAGCTTATTGAGCACTTTACTGAACAATCCATCTGGCATTTTTGAATTCTTGCCAGCGATAATACTTTAAGCGGTGAATTCAACTTATCCGAGAATAATCGAAGAATTAACAAATAAGTGGTGGCAGAACCTGACTAAGTGGGAATTTATTCCTGTGAGGTCGCAAATTCTATAGAGCAGAGAATGAAACTGCAGGGAACCTAGCATAGCTCTGCATTGATATACAAATGCAAAAACAACCTGGGTGGTCATCTAATAACGAGCAGTACGGTGAATTCCAAGAAGTTTTTCCCGAAAGCAGAATTAGAAAACATGACAAAAAATCCAAGTGGGTGATCAAATCCCAATTATAAGAGCATGGTTCCTAGACTCAGGACCTTTCCAGGAAATTCCACCACGGGTGAGCAGGCTACGACGCAGCTGATCTTAAATCAGTCAATTCTGTCCAATACGCGGTCGATCTACCTACATCGCTGAAGCCTACAGCAGAAGCAGCATGGAGCTCATATGTTAGATAACTAGAAGAAATGAGAACAGAACGAGGTCCCTCATCAATTTAGACAGGCCCTCAATCATTACACTCGTTAGAATAATGGCCGGGCACAACGTAATGGTAACGGATTAGGGATTTGTTTCTAGCGATGTCTGTCGCAGCTGCAGAAATTAGGAAGAGGTTGAGATCGTTAGATACGTTCCCCTTCTCGTCATATCGCTGGCCATTCTCTTACCTCTTTGGATGTCTGGCAAACTTGGAATCGATAGGCATCCACAGTATTTCATCGACTATCCCAGAGACGAAACGGTTTCACTACATTCTGAACTGAGTACAAACTAGGGTTATCACAATAAGTCTGTTGGCCGCCTCTGCGCCCATGTGGAGAGTAGTAGAATATCCCACAGACGTAGAGGTTTCACCACATTCTGAACTGAGTACAAACTAGGGTTATCACAATAGGTCTGTGGGCCCTTTCTGCACCCATGTGTAGAGTAGCAACCACCGCAACCTAGCACTCATTCCCAAGCATGATAAAATACAAGATTTGGCCAATGGAAGCAAAATAGTGAGAATAACTTTGGCTTGTGATTTTGGCTGTTACGTCACGGGGTTTATATCGGCAGAATTGTACCCGCTAATTTTTAAACTCTTCCAATCAGTCGTTGTTCAAACGGTAACGAAGTAACATAAGCAGAGGCTGCGATGATTTTTCCTTATATCACCAATACAATCTCAGTTTTTGTCGTCCTCTGTTATAAATAAACCGCTGCCAGCTCCCTTTTTACGTCAGCAAATCAGCTGATTCCTTCAAATTCGCTGAGAGCTGAGTAAAGGTTTGGCGAACGACCACTCGCCTTTGAATTGTAAACGTCTTGCTATGGTCCGGTCTTTGAGCAGATGTTTCTAACCATCAATTTTCTGCAACCATCTGCCACATAAAAGCGAAGTATGTTTGAGGTCGCTATCTTAATACAGTTTATATTTTAGTTTTTGCGTATTTTGGGTGTCTATAAAGCCGAAATTTTCGGGCGCTTTTTTAATTCGCTTCATAAGATATTCATTTAAAATTATTTCGTCATTCTATCAGAATAAACCCTAACTTCAGCAGCACCTTCACTTTGGTGATGCAAGCCAATTTCGTGTCTGCACGATTGAAACACATCCCTACATACTGGAAAACTGCCGAGGTGATCATGGTCAACAAGCCAGGAAAGCCAGCACACGACGTCTCATCATAACAGCCTATATCCCTCCTATCCATTTTGTCAAAACTATTGAAAAACCACTTGCCAAACACCTTAACAATATTATTGAGCAGAGGAATCTGATACCAGCGCATCAATTTGGCTTTCGCCCAAAACATTCGACAATCGATCAAGTTCACAGGCTAACTCAAGTTATAGAAAATGCCTCAGAAAAGAAAAAAGTGTGCTCGGCTGTCTTCCTAGATGTATCCAAGGCTTTCGATAAGGTATATCACGATGGCCTTCTCAACAAAATAAAAGAGCTATTACCAATTCAATATTATAACATTTGAAAATCCTATCTATCCGATCGTTTCTTTCGAATTAAATACGACGACACGTATTCTGACCTGAAAGAAATTAAAGCTGGTGTTCCACAGGGTAGCGTTCTGGGGCCCATCCTTTATCTAGTTTTCACATCCGATTTGCCTACCAATCAGAACTGCGTCATAGCAACGTTTGCAGACGACACCGCTATCTTGTCAGTTAGAAATACACAAATTGAGTCAACTGCAAATCTTCAAAAACATTTAAACAGAATCTATGAGTGGACAGTTACTTGGCGTATAAAACTAAATCAAACCAAATCCGTTCATATTGATTTTACGTACAATAAAATAAGATACCTTCCACTATATATAAATGGAGTGCAAGTCCCGTATCATAACCCGGCTAAATACCTGGGTATGACTCTTGACACCAAACTGAGATGGAGTTCTCACGTAAAGAAGAAAAGAGGAGAACCCGATATTAAATTCAGAAACATGTATTAGCTTATGGGTAAAAGATCCGCATTATGTATGTACAATAAAGTACTTCTCTACAAGCGAATACTAAAACCAATTTGGACGTATTGGATACAGCTATGGGGTTGCTCAAGCTCCAGCAACATACTTCAAAGGTTCCAGAATAAAATTTTGCGATGCGCTACTAACGCGCCCTGGTATGTACGCATCAGCGATCTCGAACGCGATCTCGGCCTAGAACCAGTTGCCGTCGTAATTAAAAAAATGCCTTTTCTCATATAAATAGGCTATCTCATCATGTCAACAGCGAAGCATCAGCCCTCACTGACCAACATAAATGGTTTGTAAGGCTGAAACGCAAAAAGCCGCACCACCTCGTGCAGTAATCAACTCCTTGCAAGTTTTGTGCAAAGCACCATCATATTAATTGTATTATACAAAAACCGAAGGAAATTGTTCGTTAGTTTATTTTTGTTAACTAGTTACAATAAAAATGAATACAAAAAAACAAAAAAAACTTCACTTTGTACGCATCTCTATACCGTGAGAGGCAATTTATCGAACTTCACGGTTAGAATTCTATTTTGGAGGGACGGGAAAAGTTTTCTTCAAACTTTACTAAGCTCATCGTCTCTCCAATATTTCAATAGCGCATAAATGAAGCTAATTACATATTTTTACAAACATTCTGGTAAGCCAACAGTGGCTTATGACGTACATTTATTGGCGAATATTTCCGCTTCTGGAGTACTTGTGGAACTGTGTCATATGCAAAATGTATTCCACGGTCATTAGCCTAGGTCCATTACTATCCTTTCTTATTTGACTAATTTGAGGAAAGCTGAACAAAAATTCTACTTTTGATCCGATGCCTTCTTGCGAACTTCTTTGGCCTAACTCCAGAATTTTTCAACTCCAGCCTGTTGAACTTTTCTGCGTGATATGTACGTATGTATGTATGTATAGTACGTATAATATGTAGTATGCCTGTGTAAGCGGTTCTCAATTACTATTTTTTGGTTGATTTTCTCTTGTAGCAATTAAATATACATACATGAAATGTTGCAAATAGCTTCACTTTGCTGTTCAACGGCCAACCAACAACTATTTTTAATTTACTACTGAATCGAAAGTTATATTCGGCAAAATTTCGAACCGTTACATATGCTTTTTGTGCATGTTAAGAAAGTAAATAACTAAGGAAATACTTGGTCAAATAAAAAAATTAAAAAATTTTCGTTTTCCACAATAATAATTACCACTGAACTTAAATTTCACTACACATTTTCATGATGCAAAGAATTTCACGACATACTGTACATATGGATTTAAGCAATGATACTAGGAAACACTCACACACCCATGAACATACATGCCTGCAATGTTACCAAATCAAATGTCAGAGGTCATGGCATTGCAAAGTTTGTGAAAACTCATTTCAAACATTTTTGTTACTGTAGTTATTTCAGCGGCTCTTTGGTGGAATTTTAATTGAAAACTTGCAAATTCACTTGACTTTTCACCAGTTGAACGAAAAGGAACTCTAGCACAAAAAAAAAAAAACATGAACCTAAACAAAAAAATACACATTTTTAGAGATAACTGTTTAAATGTATTCGCATAGCAATGAAATTGTAGGCAAATAAACAAAAACAAAAACTAACAATACACCACAACGACACCGTCGTCGTATGCACGGCTGCAGCTTTATAAACGCCGCAACACGCATCAACACGCCGAGCATTTCAATTCTCAGTCGCACTGTTTAATCCCACAGCCACTACCCCCACAAAACAAAGCCTGCAATAAAAGACAAAATTCTCGGCAAATATTCTAGTTGGTGAACAGGAAAAAAGCAAACTAGTTCGTGAGTGACCAAAATTGGACCAGTTGCACTATGACCATTGACAGGTGGATGCTTAAGAAATTTTTTACTGAAAAAAAAATTGCTCAAACGTTAAGGGTTCACATAAAATGAAGATTAGACGAATATAAATGTTAATGGGGTCAATCATCTGTTGTTTTTTTTTTCTATTTCAAAAGTTGTTTTACTTAGTACTGCCATAAGTTCTACTAGAAGATTTCGAAAACAGTACGCCTCCACATTTTTAATTGAATGTTCAGGTCACCCCATATTTTGCAAAAATGAATTTAATTTCTTTTGGTTTAAAATTCAAATGACCAAAAAGGGAGCCCTATGCTTGACTAGGAGCGATAAAAAATGGAGCAGAGATATATTTTTTCTACCTTCTTCTTAAAATTGTCATCATTTTTATTTATATGACCAAGAA
Source organism: Anastrepha obliqua (assembly GCF_027943255.1). Taxonomy (NCBI): domain Eukaryota; kingdom Metazoa; phylum Arthropoda; class Insecta; order Diptera; family Tephritidae; genus Anastrepha; species Anastrepha obliqua. The sequence continues at coordinate 80,013,457 of NC_072894.1, forward strand.
ATAAAATTTAAAAAAATAGCGCACGTTAACATAGAAAATTGCGACAATTGCATCGTAAAAATGTGCCAAAATAGCGCGAGTCAGATATTGGCATTGCTATAGAAAACTCAGTTATCCAAAATGCTTGTGTTTCGTACTATAAACCGATGCTTAGAATCAGCTCAAATGGAGGACAGAGTCAAAACCAAACATTCGCGCGTTGTTTGTATAAGTAAAGCCAAAAAGCCAAAAGCTATGCGGGACCAAATTTACCGAAATTCATCCAAGAGGCCGAAAATCATAGCTAGAGAGGTGGGCATGCCGTCCATGTGAAGATTCATGTATGATGACCTCTATATGACAGTTTTTAATAGCTTTTATTACAGCGGTCATCTTTTAACTCCGCATTTTAAATAAATTACATTGAAAAGATGCAAGAAGTGTTTGCATTTGCAAAGTGCAGGAAAATTTTCATTTTACGGATGAAAAAATGTGTACGGTGGAAAAAGTTTTCAATAAACAAAACGACAAAGTGTACGCAAGATCATCGCAAGAAGCGAACAATATTGTTCAAAGTAGCGTACAGCGTCACTTCTTTGAATATTCCCGAAAAAGCCAAAAAAACTATAGCGAAAGTGCCCCAAGAAGATGACTTGGATTGTAATGTAAAATATCTGGTCTTTCCACAAGACTTAGCGCTGGCATAAAAAGCTAAAACAGCCCAAGGCAGGTTACCACCTTGATCAAAAAGTTCCCGGATCAACCGCCAGCTGACGCTCTAAGTATACTGACTTGAGTTTTGTATATTTTTGTTGTTAGGTTGTCACATCTGTGATTAACATTCCTACCAAAATTGTATCGCCATTGCTGGACATTTGTAAAAGTTACACCGTCTTGAGTAAGTCCGCACGTGTTTTCGACTTTTTACAGTTTTAAAAATGGACTCGCATTTGCAACAACGAGTTTGTTTTAAGTTTTGTTTTAAAAATGGTGCGAATACCATAGAAGTATTAGAAAACTGTTTCGATAATGATACTCTAAAGAAAACAACCCTTTACGAGTGGCATGAACGCTTCAGAAGAGATCATGAGTCCATCTTGGATCAAGAACGGCAAATATAGTGGCAGGTCATCAAATTCAATTTACCATCAGAGAGGTAACAGAGGACTTAAGCACTAATTATGGATCCGTTAAAGCCACTGTAGTTAATGATTTGGGCTTGCGTCGTGTTGCTGCAAAGTTGGTCCTAAAGAGCCTGAATTTCATGAAAAAAATGTGCCGCGTTGATATTGCCCAAGACATGATTCCCCAGGCTGAACCCGACTCTACATTCATCAAACACATCATTACTGCAGACAATATGTGGATTTAAGAGACACTCCAGACATCAGGCGAGTGAGTGAAGAGCTCCGAATAAAACCAGACCAAAAAAAAACACATATTTTTCGTTCAAAAAAGAAAGCGATGGTAGCGCGCTGGTATAAGTGCGTTACAGCTGATGGGGAGTACTTTTGAAAAATAAACTTGTGTTTTGAATAAATTACGGGAGCTTTTTAATCAAGGTGGTATAGCAGGTTTTAGTTTTACTAAAGAATGGTCTTCAGCCAGCACCGATTTAAATTCTCTGCCCTACAAATTACAGCCGGAGTTGGAGGTTATGGCGGACAATTTTTTGGTTTTCCAGAAACCTTACATTGTGAAGCACAAAAACTAACAGAGTTCCTACAATAAATTTGGTTAGAGAACACAATAAAAACAACACAGAAACGGACAATTTGAAAATTTGCATCTGAATTGATTTTAAGTAGAGCGCGCAAATTTTGCATTTGCCAAAAAGTTCTGCTTTAATTCTGGTTTCACCAATCGATTTTAAAATTATCAGACTTTTCAAATTCTGAATAGCAAAGTTTCATAATGAAATTTTACATTAAAGCTCAAAAGCCAGCTTAAAACCCAAAAATATGGTCAGTCATAAGCGAAAATGTTCGTTTTCATGTATTAAATAGTGTTTTGGTGAAATTTCAATGCATTATTTATTTAAATGTACATACATATGTATGTATATCAGCAATGCCAGCAATGGTTCAGAGCTGCTAAGTTTGACTGCAGGGTACAAACCCATAAGCACGTACACACACACACACCCATAAATGTGGGCAAGCCCAAATTTGCTGTCAAACTGCCGCCACTGTGTGCATGTCCTCACCGCAACGCAGACAACCTAGCAGCAACCCCCCTCTTACGTAAATTATTTATATTGCATACAACTGTTCCGACGGCTTTCAGTGCCCCCCAAGCGAACACATGCAGCGCTTATCGGACGACGTTATCGCGTAATTTAAATGGCGTATTGTTGCTGCTGCTAGTACTCGAATTGTTGGTGGTTGGTAAGTTGGTGTTGGCAGTGCTGCCGCATTTACCCTTTAGCTTTTTAATTCTATTACGCTTATTATACGGTTTTACGCTCAAACATACGCCCAGACCCACACATCAAAATAAGTTCCCAACCTACAGCCATACATACATATATTTTATTTTATTTCCTTTCACTCTATCTTTATTTCCATTTCCGACTTTGTGCCGACCACAAACACCGCTTTCGTACAACACAACGCAGTATTGCATTTTCCCACCACAGCTGTCGTTATTATTGTTGCCACTACGGTCGGTTTTTGCTGTATGTTTTTGTTGTTGTTGTTGTTGTTGTTGTTGTTTAATTAATTTTTGTTTCCGTTTCGTTTCGTTCATTTCCACTTGAAGCACATAGCATGAAGTGCCGCCCATCAACGCTCAACATTTTTGGCGCGCCACTTTTTCCAACAGTCCGCATTCGAAAATTTGATTTCTGTTTTTCAGTCTGTTTGTTTTCGTATGTAGTATTATTTACTGGGTTATTTATTAACCCTTGCCCACATACAGGTTACAGAGGTACCCAGCAACGACCAGTACTAGCCTCAAACCGGATATCTAACAACATTCCCTACTAGATAAGTACAAATTGAAAAATTTACAGTTCTCAATTTTATGTCTAACATAACTCCCTGCCAGATATATAATTTTTAAGAAATTTAAAAATCTCATCATTCTCTACAGATATTCAACCTTCGAGAAAATACAGCAATCGATTATTTCAAATGTACTCGCCTACGAAAAGATTTCGGCTTCCTCCACAAATTCTCATTTAAACAATAAATGTTTATAGGTGAATCAAATCTGAGACGTAATCCTAAAAGTTTGAATTCGCTACAAGTTAGCCGACGAAGGGTTTGTATCTGATAATATGGCTGATTATTCTAATTTGTTTACAATTTTTTTTCCGAAAAGTATATCAAAATCATGTACCCATTATTCCTAACAGATGGCATCGCTTACCATTAGACGAAATTGATAGCTTCAATGAAATGCGAGCCAACGCTAAGTTTAAATAAGTCCAAAAACTGACTGCGAAGGTTTGTCTTTAGAGAGACGTTCGAGCGAAGACTCTCATGCGATTTACAGCAATACCACTCTCACTCAAAAAGTTCGTGTTCCTCAAACACGATATTATCGTCTTCAAAGTACACCTCGTCTACCGCATCGCACTTATGGCTGCGTCTAATCCAGCTCTCGCAACATTTATAGAATTCTATTTTCGGAGTAGTCATCAGATTCGTCTTCAATTTTTTCATTACTTCCTTTCTACTGTTAAAACGCGGTCGCTGTAATGGTTATTTGACTCGATCAAACAGAAAAAAATTTCAAAGAACCATATTAGGTGAACTCGATGGCGGTTGGATGACACTCGTTTCGTTGTTGGTAAAAAATTTACGTATAATGATGACACCGTGCGACGTTATGGTGCAAAATTCTCGAGTTGTCTTCCACAAATTCTTTGTTTTTTGGGCGAATTGCTTCACATAAACGTCTCTAACGTCCCAATAATAGACCTCATTAACTGTCTGTTCGTAGACTTTAAGAAGGCGTTCGACACTATCAAACGTTGCCTCTCGGCATTGAGTAAAAACAGAGTTCCCGCCAAGATAATATGCCTCATCAAAGCTCTCACGAGAGCTCTAAGCTGGCAGTGCTTCACAAAGGCGATATCAGCGATCCATTCACCACCAACGCAGGCGTAAAGCTAGATTGTCCCCTGTCGCGCCTTCTCATTTCCAACGTCCTTGCTGAAGTCATGCGCCAACTGTCCCTGCACAAAAACGTCATCGTATGGAGTTTCACCAGACATCTAGAGGACTTGGACTTCGCCGATGCCATCTGTCGGACTGGAGGTCAACATCGCCCAGACCAAGGCCATGAGAGTTAACCACAATAACGCAAGGCAGATATTGGTTGACGGGTGGCCGGTAGAGTTCGTTGAAAGCTTCTGCTACCTCGGCTACATCATCACTGCAGACGGTGCATCAGATGAAGATGTCAACTGCAGGTTAAACAAAGCAAAAGCGGCATTCAGGCGATTGCATACAGTATAGGGGAGTTCGCAAATCTCCAGGCGCACTAAACTACGAATATTCGACTCATGCGTAAAGTCAGTTTTGTTGTATTGAAGTGAAACATGGCTGGTCTCTAACACCATCACACAGAGGCTACAATCCTTCATCAAGAAATGCCTCAGCATCTTCTGCAGAATATTCTGACCAACAATAACGACGCACTGTGGAGATTAACGAACGAGGAACCCATCCTTAGGCAAATCAAACGCAGAAAGTACCGATAGATAGGTCACATATTGAGAAACCCACCAGACAGCATCACGAGAATGGCACTGGACTGGGACCAGCAAGGGAGCAGAGGTGGCGGTCGACCAAAAAACACTTGGAGAAGGTCCATGCGGCGCGAACTAGCAGATGCCAACATCTTATGGGGCGGTGCAAAAACAACAGCACAGAACCGTGTACGATGGAATAGTCTTGTCAAGGCCTTACGCTCCCGAGAGGAGTGAACAAGAAAAAATAATAATTGTCAGACCTTCTGGTGAAAATGCGTGCTGCACAATACTTTTGTAATCCATAGACTGAAAATTACTCGCGTTTTTTTGGTGGAAGTTCACTCGGAGCTCTCCACTCACTCGCCTGATATCTGGATTGCCTGTCGCACTCATGAACCAACGTTTCGTCTCCATCGTTTTTGATGAATGTTAGGTCAGGCTCCGCCTGGAAAATCTCATCCTTGGCTATATCAACGCGATCCCTTTTATGCATAATATTCAGGCCCTGTAAGACCACCTTTGCAGCAACAAGGCGCAAGCCCAAATTATTAACTACAATGTCCTGAACGGATCCATAAGCATGTTCGAGTCAGCTGCCAGCTCTCTAATAGATGGATTGTTGCTTTGCGGTTATTGATCAACTTCTCCTTCACTTTATTGATGTTTTCATCAGTTTTGGATGTCGACGGCCTACCGCTACGCTCGTCATTCTTGATGGAATCAACACCTCTTTTAGTTAGGGTAACATTACCGAACAGTTGCCCAACAATTCTAAGGTTCTCGCACCATTGAAGCAATTATTTAAGTATAGTTAGTCCATTGTCTAACAAAAGCCATATAAATAGAATTATAAAATACAAAACTTTATATACAAATTTTTAAATTTCCACAAAACTTATATCATGATTTCAAGTTTTCAATTAGAATTTCTAAACTCAAACCCGCCACCTACAACTTGCACTTTATTTTACTAAAATTTGATAAGATATGCACTTGCATACCAAATATCTTTCTAGAAATTCTAATTAAAAACTGTGTAATTTGGATGAAAAGTTTATTTAATTTTCTAATTTTTATCTGAAACCTAGATTTAGTTTTATATTGTTTTTACACTTCTATAAAACAAATAAATAGTAAAAACTGGTCAAAATATTAATGCGACAATGTAACAATTGGATGCAAATGCCTCAGCCCTAAACGGATTTAACGCGGTGCCTGATAGTGGTAGCAGATGAAGCGGTGAAGAAATTGGTTCTAGTTGGTGTGTCTAATTGGCGTAAGTTAGAAGGAGAAATTTAAGAATGCACCTCACCCGTTCTTGAACATTTATCTGCAGAGTGTATCAACATATCATCTACACACGTATATATACACATATGTAAATTTAAAGTATATATGTGTATGTGAATTCTTTCGAGTGGCACGTTTCTTAAGTATCTCCTTACAAACAGCATTACTTTCAACTGTATATGTAACTCTTGGCATGTGCTAACATCAAACATTCTTATCCCTAAAAGGATTTTTGTCGCTGATTTATATTACATTTTGAAATTTAATTTTTTATATTCGCCAAATTCTGACAGAATTAATTATGTGTCACAGAAGTGAGAGACTAAAAAAAGAGTTGATTTTAATTACAATTTTTGGGGTTTTAGCTAATGGAATGTAATTACAAGCTGAATTAGCGAAGCATTGCGCCACTTAAACGGAAACCGCACACACAATGGATAGCATCCATTTCTTTGTGAGTGCCTGCCGATGTCAGCTAAACCATACGGTGCTAAATGGCTCACGCCAATACTAATAAAACTGGTCCTAAAGTGGACCAACGCTCGAAATGCAAGGATACTCAGCGTATTCCTTACATGAAAAATTGCAGGCTTCTTCATTTGAAGGATAAAATAAATAGCAACGAGATCTAAATACCTTCCCAAAATGTATTTTAAATGAAATAGAAACTTGCGGTCTCCAATTGGGCGGTCTTCGGATTCGATAAAGTGGCGCTTGCGACTTTCGAGAGGAAAAAAACTAAGACGGCGAACCCGTGAATTCTGTAACAACGAATAAGCTTTCCGGCGAATTGCAATCTATTACTACCCAACAGCCAAAGGTCCTAACAAATAAACTTATGTAATATACTTTCTTCTTCATACTCTTTTATAGTGTATAAATTATGGCCGCCGTAGCCGAATGGGTTGGTGCGTGACTAGTATTTCGAAGTGTATAGGTTCGACACACCTGGCCGAAACACCAATTCATTCAGAGAAAAATTATTTTCTAATAGTGGTCGCTCCGCGGTAGACAATAGCAAACCTCCGAGTATATTTCTATCATGAAAAAAGCTCATAAAAAAACCATCTGCCGGGAAGAAGCGGCGACTTAAGATGCATACCACAAATAGGAGGGGAAACTCGGTCAAGCACCCAAGAAAGGGAGTAAGGATATAATTTATAAATTGTGGCAGCATTCCATTGCTAGACAAACTTTGACTTGAAATAAACTTGCGGTTGAACTCATACTTATAAGTAATAGCTCACTGGATTCACCTTACACTACGTATTGAGTAAGGAATCGTGGTTCGCTCAAACGCCCAACTGGCGTTTAAGGTGGCCTGCCTAATAAACGGCACGCTGTTGCCGCCCTAAACGGCGACAAATCGAGCGATGAATCTTTTTTGTGTTTCATAAAGGATGACCGGATGGAAGTAATTTAAGGAATTTAATTCGATTAGTGTCAGGCAATCTATTTAAGCATACGTCAGGAAGGTTTAACAGCCCCAAATTTTGTCGCCGAGGAGGATAGTGTGTAGAATGAAGTTTGGTTCTTTGAAAATGTGATATCTGCGCAAAAAGACAGAGAGGCTCGTACTGGCGGACGGGAATCCACGTGGCTTATTTCTGGTGCATCACTTCGAGCACAATCTTAATAGGTGTGCGCGAATGATGAAGCACTGCAAGGACGGATGTGGGTATCATGTGAAAATTATCGCATCCAGCCACCCGACATTACCACACATCAGACTTTCCTTTCATTGCAAACGCTGGTGATGACTTATACAGGCGCAAATGTGAGATTTGGGACCGGAATTGTGTGACAAGTTCGAGATTTAATCCTACTACATTCAGTAGGTACACAATATTGATGTCAGTAAGTCTCGACACATTAGGCACATTTAAATTGTGCGAGAATACCTGTGGCAAGAGCCACACATGTTGTATGTGGCAGGCATATTCCCCTGTCGAATGGACTCAATGGATTTTTTTTTTTGCTTAATAATGCACTATGACTTTCATAATTGCGTTTTGGTGTATTTAATTTTTTTTTGTTGCGCTTTTATTAGAGTTTCTGCAACCAAAGACATATAGCTAAAAGTTCCAAACTTTGTTCAAAAATTTAAATTAAAACGCAATAATAATAATCAAAATAAAATCTTCAACTTTTTATACAAAACTAAAAACAAAATGCAAAGTGCAAGTTTCAAATGGCTAAAAATTGTCTTTTTTTTGTTTTTGTTGCTGAGGCGTCAAGTATTGTTCCGCAGGAGTACAACGCTGTTTTAGCTTTGCGTACTCTATCTGCGACTGTGCGCCCCTAATGTAGCTTCCAATCCAGTACAAGTCCTAGATATTTAGCCTTTTCTGTTACTCTAAGAGGTTTTCCCCCTAAACATATAAGGTTTTCCAAACAGAGATGTTATTTTGATATTCAAAACAAAATGCTATTTTTTTAATATAAATAAGGAAAGGTATGCCGTTAATATTATAAATAACAACACGCAAATGACCACCACGATCATGCTTGCAGGACAATATCCTTTTCATGAAATTTTCCATAACCGAAAGGCAAAGTGGCTGCCCTATGTCCTCGATAGCCTCACGAATTCCGAATTCCATCTTTGAGGTCTTGAATCGACCCTGGGCTGTTCGCGTAGAACTTCTCTTTCACGTGGCCCCAAAGAAAAAAGTCACAAGGTGTTAAATCACAAGATTTCGGTTGTCAATTGTGATCACCAGATTAACACCATCCAATTCCGGCCATAAAAAATCGTTAATCATCTCTCGATAGCGCAATCCATTCACCAATAACATCTGTTATTGGAAAACTCTTTATTTGTTGAAGAGCAGGTGATTTGCTTCTGGTCCTCGATTTACTTCTAGTCCTCACCAAGTGATAGCCTAAGATCGGTGTTGGAAGTTGTCATCAATATCATTGGCATATGAGATAATCTCATTCAGCTCCCATTTTTTCAAGATCATTGACAGTCAAATTCCACAGAAGTGAAGAGATTACTCCACCGTGAGGTGTACCCCTGACTGGAAATTTCGTAATGGATATTTCGGCCAAATCTGCGCTTATCATCCGCCCGATTAGCATTCGTTCTATGCTCGAGACAAGCGCACTGTTTACTCGCATTATCGTTAGCGATTTGGTAATTGCTTCCGGATATATGTTATTGAAGGCACCCTCGGTGTCCAGAAAGACAGCAAAGGTGTATTCCTTATAGTGAAGTGATTTGTCAGTCACTTAAGACTCATCGCCACGGCAAGGAGACTAACATGATGAGGTCTGTATGTGAGTATATTTCATAACCCCGCTGAAAAAAAATGTTCAAGTTGTGCAATTTTCGGACGATTTTTTTAATTTCAATTTTTAAACACACGACGTTTTTTGCAAAAATCGATGCATAGAAAACTGTTCTTTACTTACCGCCATTTTCATTTTTATTTCTTTGAAAAAAACGAATAATAATTTAAATGGTTAACCAAGGCACATTCATCGAGGTAGAAGTGATGTCAACATTGCTCTCTTTTGAACAGCGGGGGAAATGCCAATGCTTAATCTTTTACAATTCGTAATTGTAATATTTCCAATTTAATTTCAAGCTGTGAGCAGGGCGACTGATTTTAAATAACAAAATTAAAAGGAATTACGAATGATGTGCAGTGGGTGGCAAGAGTCAGGACAATAAACTTGTGCGTTATTTTAAGCCTCTTAATTGTCAAGTCAGACAACAACATTGCTCGAATAATTGCGGTGTTTCATTAGGAGGCCCTTCGTATGGAACAAACGGAAGCAATATTTAATAGGAGAATTTTAATGCCTAAATTGCTGAAGTTATGTCCGGATGTAAATTTAGAATACAGAATCAAAACATTTTTTTATGCATCTGGAACATACTTTAGAATTAAGTATTTTGGGCGAATAAAAGCAAAACGGTTTCAATAATTACTAAAATGCAGTTGATTTTAAAATAGTTTTAAATATTTTCATTCATTTCATATTTCTTTCATTTCAAATTCTCTTGAGCTTTAGCAAAAATGATACATGAATCAGACTATGTTAAAATGATTTTGGGCAATAAATCAAATGAAATGAAATACATGAATCAGAATTTCTTAATTTGCTTGTTTACACTTTTTCGACTGAATAGTCAAATATGCGAGAGTTAAATTGGATTGTTGAATATGTTTTGCAGTTTATCACGTACCAGCTAGTCCAAAAAGTTCCTGTAATATATTCAGAAAATTCAAAATGCAAGTTAATTCCCCGAAAGAACTCAAATTACTCTCCATCAACTGCAACGCACTTATGCCAGCTGCCGCCATCGCTTTCCTTTTTTAACTGAAAACGACGTGATTTTTTCTGGGCTTGGTTCTCATAACCCGTACTCATAAACCCACGTCTCGTCTCCGGTAACGATGCCTCTAGTTTGAGAAATATTGCACCGGATTCAGCATTGGGCATCATGTATTTGGCGATATCAACGCGGTCCCTTTTTTGCATGAAATTCGGGACCAGTTCGTTCTGACTTTGCAGCAACGCGGATCCATAAGCAATGTGCAAGCCCTCTGCCAGCTCTCTGGCAGATGGATGGTTTTTCGCGGTTATTGATCACTTTCTTAATCTTTGATTTGAGCTTTCACTTAATTGGTGTTTTCGCCAGTTTGCGATGTTGACGGCCTGCGTAGTGGCAGCCTCGATGGAATTCCGGCCTCTTCTGAAGCATTCACACCGCTGATAAACGCCAGTTTTCTTTAGAGTATTATTACCCAAATAGTTTCCCAACATTTTTAAAGTTTTTTAACGCAAACTTTAATACCGATTCGTTACTCCGAATTCAAATCCATTTTTATAACTGTAGAAAATCGAATCGAAAACATTGAATTTTATATAACTAAATCAAGACTTATTTCAATTCTCGAAAGGAAGGAATTTTTGATTCCTGCGTAGTGAATAACTGAGAAATTCCCTTTGTTTCTTAATTTTCTTATTTTGATTTCCCCACATCGAATTCTCGCTAATTTGAAAACCTCATTAATTCGTAAATCGCACCGGTCCCTTCCGAACGAATTATCGAGATTCTGCCGTAATTTAAATAATTTTTCCTGAAATGTGAAGAGTTGTATTTCATTCCACTCCCATTCTCTGGAAATCTCACAAATGAACTATATATAAAAATTAAGACATTTCTGAAACAAACAAAAAAAACACAGTTTTAAGATGGCTTACACCATTGAAAAACTTATTTTCGCTGTTCATTTCACAACACTTGAAGTTGGCAGAGTTTCTCTTCTGTGTCACTTTTCACACTTACAAGTTACTTTTCTGTACAAAAATAAAACAGTGCAAACGCAGAATGAGAAGAGTATTTAAGGAGCACGAAAATCGCCACTTCGTCGATGCCTTAAATTGTTGAACCAAAATCTGTTTCTGAATCCAAGTTAATGGGTTTGTTTATTTCCTACCGACAAAATGAGATTGTGTCGGCGGTATTGGCGTTGCCACAATTTCACAATTTCCGTAACATAGTTGCAGCTGCATTACCCCAAAACGGCAATGACAACGGTTGCAACTTCAACGCTCATTGAGCGACAACAAAAGCAGCGAACTACAGGGTTGGCCATCTTAAACTGACCCATGTGATTATTAAAAAAATATGGAAAAAGAAACATTTTTTTGTGTTTCATTGTGAAAAACATTTAATTTAGTTCAAGGAGATTCGTTTACATCACTTTTTGAATATGATATCGCGCAAGTGATCGCCCTTAGCTCGTATAGCGTAATGTGCCCGTTTTTCGGCGTTTTCCATAGTTTTGGCCAGCGTCTCGGCCGATATGGCGGCTATTTCCCGTCGGATATTGGCCTTAAGTGCGCCTAGTGTCTTTGGCTTTTTGACGTAAACCTTAGATTTCAAATTACAGTAAAAAGTTATAGGGTTACTCAATGGGTCAGTTTAATATGGCCAACCCTGTATTTGGTTGGGAGAATGACGCCCCACCGCACAGATAATGCAGAAGAAAGTTGTTTATTCTTCGGATTTGGTGATGAATTCACACTGCGGCAAAAGTTCTTAATGTTGCGCTTTTATTTTGTCAGTAAACGATTTGTTGTTGCAGCGTTATTTTTGTCCCTTAGAATTCATATTTTTCCGGAAAGTTTTATTGATTTGGTACTTTAAATGCTTTTTCGTTCCCATTTTCCGTTGCTTTGTTTCATTCACTTTTTTGTGTTTTTTGTTTTGTTTGGTAGCTAAGTTTAAGACAACTTCATCCTTTTGTTTTTTGTGCTTTTACGATTTTTAATGTTGCAAATATGCAATTTTATATGCAGATATTCGCGTCTGGTGTTTACCAAGAGCGAGGGAGGGAGGGGCTGTGTGGAAAATTCCCTTGTTTATGAACGATTCACTCCAGAAATTTGCATACGATTTTACGATGCAGCGCAAGATGCGAAACGACGCTCACACTTAACCCAGAAAAATACTACTATAAATTACAACAACACCAGACGCCAGTGCATTGCAAATCGCGTCAACAAGCAGTACTCGTCGTAAACATGGTAGGCTGCAAACTGTAAAAATATTTGAATGAAATTTTACGAGCTATTTCCGCAGATATGTATGTATAAGCAATGAGCAAAACAAAATAGCTGCGGCACATTCGAGCAGGGTTACCGATTTGGTATATTTTAACCCCATTTTGAAGCGGCAGAAGAATGGATTTCTTACCATATTGCCGATTTTCGTTTGGTTGTAAGCACGGTTAAGATTGAAGACCAGTCGCTGACATAAGAAGTGGGCCATAGATTAGATTATTTTTTTTTTTTGATATGAAGCAGCTGGAAAATGATGCAAATCTCGCTCAAAAAATCATATACTCGGATAGAGGTAACTTTCCTTTTGGAGTAATGTCCCCACTAAGAACTAAAATTAGGATATTTGCGACACGGCGATCGTTATACGGATATGCTGGACACTTTTTTAGCAGCTGATAAGAAAACTGGATTTAAGTGCTCCTTGGTTTTAGTACGATAGCGCCGAGTACCAAGCAAGTAATCTGATGAATCGAGAATCATGTAAACAACCGCATGGATAATGTCACTTAAACTTCACAAAGCCGGTTTTTGCACTAGACGCACTAATGCTGAAATAGGCGACGAATACAAACCTCCGAAATGTGCTTCAAAATTGGCGGGTAGTGAGAATTGGCAATAGTTGACCAGCCGCAGAAGTCATTCGAATGAAATTATGTTCCACAATTAATCCGAGAGATTTTTCTTGGTAATAAAGCAAAAAAAATCTAAAAAACAAAGATACCATTCTTCCCACAGACTCCTGTGCATGGCTTTCGAGCTTTGAGTTTAAACAATTTTTGGTTTCTCAGATTTTTGTAGTGAACAATGCAGTTTTATGCCGACTCCGAACGGCTAAGTTTTTTATAACAGAAATGCACTCGGAGACCATTGTTTACCGATTTCAGGCATATGTATATGTAAATAAAGCGTTTTTCAATAGGTGCGCTTCAATTTTTCCGATAGGGAGGGCGAACGACGCAATATTTTTTATTTTTCGCTTGTCATTTGTAAACTTCATTAGTATATATTTCATCATGGAACGGTACACACTTGAGCAACGATTGCAAATCGTGCAAATTTTTTATGAAAATAATCGTTCTGCTGCTCGAAAATGATCCAGATTTTTTCCAAAAAATCATCTTCAGTGATGAAGCTCACTTTTGGCTCAATGGCTTTGTCAACAAGCAAAATATGCGTTACTGGGCAGAAAGCAATCCACACGTGATTCATGAGGCATCGTTGCATCCCGAAAAAATCACTGTTTGGTGCGGTTTACATGCCGGCGGCGTAATTGGCCCATATTTTTTCGTTGACGAGAACGATCGCCACGTTACTGTGAATGGAAATCGATACCGAATTGAATGGTATGGACTTAGACGACATGTGGTTTCAACAGGACGGGGCCACAAGCCACACAGCACACGCTACAATTGATTTGTTGAAGAGTAAGTTCGATGAGCGCATTATTTCCAGAAATGAACCGGTCGAATGGCCGCCGCGCTCGTGTGATTTGACGCCTCTAGACTATTTTCTTTGGGGTTATGTGAAGTCATTGGTCTACAGTAACAAGCCGGCGACGATTTGTGAGCTCAGAGCCAATATTGAACGCGAAATTGTTCCAATTTCGGCCGATTTATGCAAAACAGTGGTCGAAAATTGGGTTCAACGATTGGACTTCGTAAAACGTGCACGCGGTGGTCATGCAAAAGAAATCGAAATTCATACTTAAATGTATATGTTCAATAATAATAAATAATAATAAAAAAAATTAGTTAAAAAAGTCAAACCGTTTGTGTTTTATTAAAAAAAAAAGTTGAAGCGCTCTTACTGAAAAACGCTGTATGAGCATTTGACTCGTGAGAACACAAAAAGTCGACATTGCTTGTGTGTCAATAAGTTGTGGAATCGCTCTCTACTCGTACTTGCACGCAATAAACATCGAAAATTGTTTTTCTGTTAGCGGTTGCCCCCGCCAATGGGAGTGGATGGATTTCTGCCGAAAAAACGAGTTTCTCAATGTCTTAGAAAAGTTAGTTCTAGACTACGATAGCTAATATAAATCAAGTTGCTACTTTAGAAAAAATGGAGCGAATTGCTGATTTTGGGCACCAAACAAAAAGCTAAAGTACTAAAATATTAAATGAACTTAAAAAACTATCGTTTTTTGAATACAAGATGCTTTAAGTCAAATACGATGCATATAATTCCAACATGACTTTTAAAATATTAAGACTTTAACATAAATGGAGCTTTTATTACCCAGTTTAATTTCATATATCTATCAGCCTACTCGTACCTTACTAGAGACAATCAACACCGCCTTTGGAACACAATAAATATGTAAACGCATCATCGTCTCTACGCCTAGTGGTATCCTAGTGGAGGGATGTATACAATCATGAAACACAAAAATCAGATTCAGTAGCGACCCCAGCAAAATGGAGCTGAGGTTCAGAATAAAAAAAATATTCAGTTAAGACTTCAGTTCACAACGGAATGCAGGGTGCCAAGACTTCCAAGTCAAAGTACCTTGTCGTCCGACTAGGTTGCAATCTGAATTGTAGAACATATATCGAAAGACGAGTGGAGAAAGCGAACCTCACGTCGAACAATTTGGTCAAGAAGTTCTAAGTAAAACATTCGAACCAGAATCAAAGTTTGTGTTATGGACAACGGCACTAGTAGGATTCGGTATTCAAACTGAAACTTGCGCAGGTGTTACCGGACACATCAGATTGTCGCTAATGAAGACACTAAATAGCATCTCCACATTCGTGAATATTCTTCAAGTTTTGCAAACAGCAGAGAATCAGATTACTGTTTTTTCATATTTTTATGTTTTAGAACTAAGCAAATAATCATATCGTGAGACGTATTTAATAAGTTTTCTTTCCGAAGGTTTCTGCATATTTAAGTCATTGTTCGCATAATATGGGCTCTTTTCAACACCTTATAAAAAGGCTTAAAACGTGAAATTGCAACTCTGAGGTGGGCAATAGACATTACCAAAAAGGCTGCGATTACAATTTCTGAATTTGGCGGCAAAATTCAGGCTGTGTGGCATGGCGCACCATCCTGCTGAAAGCAAATATCGTCCAAGTCAGTCTTCAATTTCTCTATCGACCAAAATGGCCTTTTCAACAGCAATTTGAAAAAAAATGGACCAATGACACCACCCCACCAAAAGTCGCACCGAGCTGGATGCTTCTTTCTTCTTAGCACAACCGCAGAGAGGCACTTTGGCACTTTGGCACAAAAGGTAATTTTTCAAGCAAAATCGATTTCCATTCCGATCAGCTCTAAGGCCCAAACCTAAAAGAGAAAACGAAACGGATGGTTATGTGTCTTCAATTGGTGAACAAATTGCATCTTGTTAGGGAATAATGCGATGTCTTTGTGCAAAATTCGCATCAGGCTGGTGCGTGAAATATTGAGTTGTTGAGATCGATGGAGAGTCAATGTTGCAGGACTGAGTCGCGCACGACGGCTCAGCCACGACCGCCACATTCGCGTCAATATGTACCATACGGCAGTGGAGACTGTGAGTGTTAGACGTTATATTATACGAGGATGGTATACCTCAGGAATTTCTCCCACAAACTTCCGCAAAGCAGGGGCGGTGGCTGGATGCCTTATTTTGGCCGAAACTTATTTTCAATAAACGCAATATTTTGGCTACACAATATTGAATTTAGAGTTATTTTGCAATATTTACCAACGTTTGTCAATCCTAAAGCGATTAACCATCCTTTGGACATATTTTGGAAGACCTTCAGTTGGGCGTCCGGCTCTGAGCGTTTTTCGTACTGTACGAGGGACCTTTTTAAAGGGTTATATGCATAAATCTATAAAAAATTTAATTTTAGGAAACTACCTGGAAGCTCATGTCGTTAGCTAATTATAATAGAAATATTTAAAATTCACGTCCAAATCGAAAAAGTCTGGCGAGACCCGAGTGCCCAAACGGAGTGTTTATTTCGCTCCGCACTGATATGTTACTGAACTTCTATAAATATTTCGAACGGAAAAAAGCTGTCATTGCCACAATACCATCGGTTATTTGCATGTGGAAAATCTTACCGGATATTCCACGTCGCATTTGCTTACAATTGAGAGCACGCTACTCGAACAAGTTCTTGTGACGCTTCGTGGCTGTTAATTAAAAATGGAATAATTAAAACACACCAAAGGCCAAGAAACTGTACAGATAATGAATCTCTCGGGGTCTGCCGGCCTACAAGATTATGAAAACATTTTCGGGACGCTCGCCGTGTGTATCACATCACACGTCTTGAAAAAAGTAAAACGATATCCGCAGCTTCACAATGACAGTGGTAAAATCGTATGAATCAAATTGAAAATTACTGCCTCTTGCGATTATTTTATGTTTCCAAATATACAAGTAAAAGTAAGTAACTTTGTGATAAGAGATTTGGGTCGATTAAAGAAAACCTCTGTGAGAACATCATATATAATTTCGAACTTATTTATGATGCGTGCACAGACGATTTGTTCAATCGACCCGAATCTTTTTCGATCTTAAAAGAGACTATGTGGTAAAATAAAACAATGTTTGTCAAACAGAAAGGTCATTATCTAAATTTCCAAGGACTTATTGCATCACCCTCGTAGGATATTGCAAATACATACATACATATATATTCCGCATGATCTACGAGTGCTGCAGAGCAAACATTGCATTTTACCAAACGGAAGCCAAGAAACATGCACAATGCCTTATTTGCACTTGTGGCAATGCCGTCGGGGCTGTACTTGCTACAGCGGTTATGGATTTTCTGGCCACAAACGAGGCAACGGAAATGCCAACGACATTGGCAGTGATCGCACTTGCAAGCATCGCCATTCCTTCAGCCGCATGCACGCACAATGTGCGAAAATTCAGCGTTATATTTATTAGTTGGCCCACCGCCACCCGCGTGCTCGCGCCCAATTGGCTTACAAAACCGCACTGGGGGTGGTAGCAACGCGGAAACGGTTCACTTCAAATATTTTAACCAAAGCATTGTATAGCACAAAGTATGCTAAAATATTTCGCAAATACTTAACAATGCCGCAACTATAGCACCAGTAGCGACTGCAAGGCTGCAGCAGCAGCTGCGACCACAACAAATACCCTCAGCCGCAGTACTTATGTGTGTGTGTTTGTTGGCTGTTGCATGTACGTTAACAATAATTTAGTTGTCTCTTCGTCCCGCCGTACTACCGCAGCTGCAGCTTTGTACGCGCTCAGTAAATATTTATAAATAACCACAGTTTGAATGTAGTAATAATTTCAAATTTGCATAAAAAATATGCATACGAGTGTATGTACTATATGCACATAATAGTGAAATATTTATTTATTACGTATTCTGCGTATCATATTTGGCAATCTATACTAGGCATTCGGTACAGTTACAATGAAAATGTTTCAAATACGAAGTGAAATTCAACAGATAACACAGTTGCAAACTGCTCTTTTGTGTGGCTATCCAGCCGTTCGAATACACTAGTTAACAATAATTTTTTTTTTTTTTTTTCAAATAAGATAGAATAGAATACGAGACCACATATACATATATTTTTCTAATTAAATTTGGTCCGGCAGGATAGAAAATAAATATAATAGAAGTTTTTCATAATTTTAACACCGAAATAAAAGCCAACCCATATAAAGGGACCCCAACTAAGAAAGTTATAACATAAGCCGGACGGCTGATAAAATCAAAAAGTTCCTAGAACAACCACCAGATCTAAATCAACCGATTTGAATTTTTTTTTTTTTTTCAAATAAGATAGAATAGAATACGAGACCACATATACATATATTTTTCTAATTAAATTTGGTCCGGCAGGATAGAAAATAAATATAATAGAAGTTTTTCATAATTTTAACACCGAAATAAAAGCCAACCCATATAAAGGGACCCCAACTAAGAAAGTTATAACATAAGCCGGACGGCTGATAAAATCAAAAAGTTCCTAGAACAACCACCAGATCTAAATCAACCGATTTGAATTTTTTTTTTTTTTTCAAATAAGATAGAATAGAATACGAGACCACATATACATATATTTTTCTAATTAAATTTGGTCCGGCAGGATAGAAAATAAATATAATAGAAGTTTTTCATAATTTTAACACCGAAATAAAAGCCAACCCATATAAAGGGACCCAAACTAAGAAAGTTATAACATATGTAAGCCGGACGGCTGATAAAATCAAAAAGTTCCCAGAACAACCACCAGATCTAAATCAACCGATTTGAATTTTCCTTTTTTTTTTTTGCTAGGTCCCACATCTCTGATAAACATTTCTACCAAATTTATATGGTCATTGCTTGAAATTTGTAAAGGTTGCACCGTCTTGAGTAAGTCCCCCTCTGAACACGTTCTTGATTTTTTACAGTTTTCAATAGAGATGTAAATTTGCAACAACGAGTTTGTATTAAATTTTGCATTACAAATGGATTCAGGAGTGGGAAATCCTCAGAAATATTCGGAAACTGTTTCGGTAATGATACTCTGACGACAACGAAAACTGATGAAAACATCAATTGAATGAAAGGATCAATAACCGCAAATCAACCATCAGAGAGCCGGTGGATGACTTGAACATTTCATGTAAAAAAACATCGGATTGATGTCGCCAAAGACAGGATTATCAAGTCTGAATCCGACTCAACATTCATCAAACGCAAAACCAGAAACGTGGGTGTATAAGTACGACACTCTATCGAGACTTTAAGCGAGTGGGTGGAGAGCTCCGAGTGAACCAAGACAAAAAAAACGACGTCGCTTTCAGTCAAAAAAAAAAGCGATACTTACGGTTTTTACTGTTGCCAGAAGATCAAACAATTAATAAGGACTATTACTTATGAGACGTTTACGTGAAGAAATTGGCCAGGATTTGCGTGGATGATAACGCACTGTAGCACCGTCGCACAGTGCCATAAAGGTTTGACCAAGAACGAAACGAAAACCACGCAACAGCAATCGAATTTACCTGATATAGCTCCTTGCTATTTTTTTATGTTTGATCTCTTCAAAAAGCACAAAGGCGAACGCGTTTTAAAAGCCGAAAGGAATTAATAAAAAAATGAAAGACATCTCTGATGGCTATACTCGTACCTCAAACAGAGTTCCAGAAATGTTCCGAGAGCTGAATGAAACGCTGGCATGAAAAGCGTTGCAGTTATTGTCTTATGAACTATGGCTTTATAGAAAATGAAAACAATGCAATTAAATTATAGTGAAGTCGTAATTTAAATAGACAAATAAAGTTTTACCCTATGGCGCGCTGTTATTATTAGGAACACAGATGTACAAGTGCAATTATAAAAAAACTGGGATTGGCTATTTCAATAGCAAAGAAGACGATCAGTGAAGAAAATACCTGCAGTACATAACAGAAAAACTACAAATTAACAAAAAATAAATTGAAGAGATCTGGCACGAATATTTAAATATGAGAATATGAGAAAATTACCGCGATTGGAGGGATGTGAGGACGTTTTGGAGTTGTGTCATAGTGATGTGGACGAAATTTGCAACCAAGAATGACAGAAATAAGATTGTGCCCATCAGAGAGTGCGTGACGTCACATTGGCCGAGTTGTGCAGTGTTACCAACCATTTGCTCTCCAATCTGAGAAGATTTTAGAGCTAATGAAAATTCGATATATAATATAAAATTTGATATTTTGAAAGTGCAAATTTAATTTCATGTCATGAAAAACGAACTAAAACTCTGAGACTAAATAACAAAAAACAAAGCTAAATCAAGTTACGAAAATGGTAATCTGACCATACTGGTGCTAATAAACGCGTCACTCTTTGTCAAATTCGCTGAGAGCAAAGTAACGGTACCACGATAGGCGCCATCTAATTATTCTTTCCATCATGATTTGCAACAGCATTGTGACGCAAGGCAGAGAGAATATAGAATGTGTAACCACCATCAGACTCTCCGGCTCTCAATGCAACCGCTGCTCATATTACTGTGTTACCGTCTGGACAACGAGTGATTAGAGGACTGATTGTGTTGAAGTATCCTCACTTTACACATTTTGCTCTCATTCCATTCGCCTTACTCTCTCTCTCTCATTCTCTCTGGAAAAGTTAGTCTCACAATTTCGTCAAATTTTGTAATCTATTATCGATGTCGACGCAGTAGATAAAAATAGGACAAAGGTCACACCAAAAACACTCAAAGTAAAAAGTCAAATTCGAAGAGGGGCAGCGAGAAAATTTTAATATTTGATTATTTATATAGAAGGGCAATGAATGCCTTAATTAACTACGCACATTTACTGGCCCAGGCACGCAAGCAGTAGTGCAGAAGTTACGTGAAAAGTGTGCTATTTCTGTACAACAAAACGACCACTCACAATCTTGAAAACTGTAAAGGGATTCACAGAAATTGACCACCTACTCTAGATTCCGGACATGGATCCCAGTGACTTTTTCTGCTAATTTGTAATTTAATAATAGAGTTACAGAGCAGTTTGAAGAGAAATCGAAAGAATAGTTTTTATGGATGTGAAACATTTATTTTACATTAAAGAATAAAATGAAATATATAAAATCAAACTTTTCTTAAATTAAGTACCTTAAGCCGCCTACTGGTCAGCTGTATCACACATGTAACTACTAGTAAAGAAAAATTATCGAGCTCTTTTAGACCAATCGTCGATTTTTAAGGCCGAACGGAATATATCAGCAATATTTTGCAAGTTGGTTGCAACACAACGTTCGAACTTGCTTATAATGTACATATGAATATACATATTAGTTTACATATTAGTTTAGTTTGAAACCAAATTAATGAGCTTAACTAAATTATTGCTAAATTTAAATTTATTGATTTGTTAACCCTTATATACACATACAATATATGTACAATATGTATGCGTATAGCGTAGCAGCTCTTGAAGAGATAT
Source organism: Anastrepha obliqua (assembly GCF_027943255.1). Lineage (NCBI taxonomy): Eukaryota > Metazoa > Arthropoda > Insecta > Diptera > Tephritidae > Anastrepha > Anastrepha obliqua. Next base: position 80,034,933 of record NC_072894.1, read on the forward strand.
GAGACTGATTTGACGATTTGGTTTGCGGCCTGCAAACAAGGATGACTTAAACGTTTGGCCATCCGAAGTAAAAGTGTAAGAGTGACTTCGGCTGCCACGTAATAGGAGATTTGGTAACAGAATTATGCCCGCTTATTTCACACGTGACTGACGCTGTTCAGACGACAACAAAGTAGTAAAGGCAGGGCCTGCGTAGATTTTTTCTTGTATCATCAACACAATCTCAATTTTGTTTGATTAAAGAAAGGAAACTAAAATTCATTGGCGAATCATTGTTCGAGAGACTGTTACCACTGAGGTCACCGTTCATTTCAAAATGTGAACTAAAGAAATGAGCAAAACGATTTGCCACCTCAAAAGAAGTGCGAGCTTGAATGTCATTATAAAATACTACTGCGGCAATGCTTCAACATGATTTCTTAGATTTTACATAACGCCAAAAAGCTTTGAGATTAAATTTATAACTCCGGCTCAAACTTAACAACGTAGATACGCTTTAGCTACTAAATTTGTGGAAAGTAACCTGAAATTTAATTTTTTATAAAACTTGTTTTTCAAATTTTGAGTTTCTTTATTTTCTAACGCACTATGGAATCACTATTTTTAAATTATCAGATCATTAATTCCTCAAATTTCACTTATCTTAGATTTAAAGATGTCAAAATTTTTTGACTACTTGTTAATTTTTAATAATTTTTTTTATATAATTTATAGGTAATACGAAAACCCCATATAACTTAAGCAACACATTTGCATCAAAATTTCAACCTTTTTAATCAGAGTTTTTAGAAAAATTTCGAGTGTGTAGTTTAAAGTAGAATTTTGCCTCAAATTTCTTCAGCACATAACGAGAAATTTGTGAGTCACATAACATTTTAATTTGAACATTCAATAACAAAAGATGATTTAACCTTTTTGATAGGTCCCAACCCTACATAAATGTTAGGTTGGGTTAGCCTGGTTGGAAATAAGCCACGCCTTTTTCCCTAGCGATACCAGATGGAGACCGGCCTTTATGAATACTGAAAGTAGACATTATGTAAGATGTCAGCATTTTTGGCGAATTTAAGCAGAGCTAGGAGCTCCGCTTTTGATACGTCGTCCAGACCCTCAAACAATGGGGCTCCCAGGCATTTTAAACGCGTTTTTAATAGTGCCGGACAGACGCACAGAAAGTGCTCTAAAGTTTCCGCAACATCCTCTCTGCATTTCCTGCACTTGTCCGTGTTAGCAATTTCTATATTGTACGCATGTGCAGCCAATAAATTATGACCTTTAAGCATACCTAGAAGTAGTTCTGCAGTCCTTTCCCGAGAGCTTAAGTACGAACTGAGTCAGGTTTTTGTGGTTAGTTCTGCACATAACTTTTGTTATTTTGCACGTGGTCAAATTAGTTCACCTAACTCCCACTCGCTTTTTCATGTAGTCGTCCATTTCATTGTATTTAGCGGTTTTGGTATGTCGTTCTCTTCTTCAAATGGTAGTCTAAAAACACTTTTTGCTATCTCATCTACTATTTCGTTCACCATAATGCCTTTGTGACTAGATACCCAATAGATATGCAGCCTACTGTTTCCGGCTAGCCTTTCTATGGCCTCCCTGCTCCGTCGAACATTATTGGACTTAATAAAATATGAGCTTATTGCTCTTATTGCTGCTTGACTACCCACGTATATATTAATTGTTGACTTCTTTCTAGTTCTTGTGTAGGCTAGCTCCGCGGCATTCCCCACAGCAAAAACTTCCGCTTGGAAAATACTGCTGTGATCCGGCAGCTTGATATGCTGCCTTATCCCTAGTTTTGAGCAGTAAATCCCCGCTCCCACTCCTTCTAAAGTTTTATAGATGTGAAAAGTCCTATAGCCAGGCTTCATGCCTTTGTGCCATCCCTCCTCTTCAATTGTAGCAATTAAAGTACGGAATCATATAGTCTGTGCAATCTGAGCTCCACTTTCCTATTGAGCTGCGCCCGAAGGTTCTGCAGGTGAATACCCCAGCAGCCACTAACCTTCTCGCGGATTTCGCTACCAGGTTTTCCGCCATAAGGTCAATAGGTGGCATGCTGCGTATCATTTCCAGCGCCGCCGTTGGAGTGGTTTTCATGGCTCCTGTTATGCACAGAGCAGCGAGTCGTTGAATCCTTTCCAGCATTAAGTATGCCAGTTTTCTTGTTGGAGTCCACCATACTAGCAGTCCTCCACCATACAAGTAGTCCACCATACAGCAATATCGGTCTAACTACTGCCATGTAGCACCAATGCATCAAAGAGGGTGATAGACCCCAAGTAACGTCCAGCATTCTTTTACATGCGTACAACGCATTACTGACCTTTTTGCCCCCTTTCCTCAACATTGTGCTTCCACAGCAATTTACGGTCCAGTATTACTCCGAGGTACCTCGCATGATCTTTGAGACCTAGTTCGTTGCTGCTAAGCTTCGGGAGGTTCCACGCCGGGACCTTGTACTTCCTGGTAAAAAGTACAATACCATAAAAGTATGGTATATATATTTTTCAAACACGTCCGTTTGATGGCACTATTGTTAGTATATTTCAATACCCTATTTGCAATTTTTTCTCAATAGTTGGTAACCCGACCCAATTTTTTCAATATTTCTTGCAATGAATATTTTAATACATTCTTCGAAAAATACCCACGTTTTTTCGTTACGTACCCTAGGTGGGTGCACATAAAACAGCAATTCATATGTGCTGTACATACAAGTATATAAATATATGTATGTATTAGACTCAGCATGCCTCAAATATTTTTGGTAAAGTTCATTTTTCTAGCACAGTGTAATTATTCGATAACTGGTGTATTGTTTGCATTGAACATTTAAACTGGAGTGCAAATACTTCATAGCGGTATTTGCCTTTAATTATATGCAGAACTGCGGAACCAATATGATAAATGAGCACAAACAAATGCATACGTACATACGTATTTACATAGAAACGTATATTAAGGGCTTAAAAACTGTCGCAATTAGATAAGGGCTTGTTTTATGTAATTTAAGCAATTTCCGGAATTTTCACACAACTCGACCTATAAAAGCCTGGGTCATATGTAGAGCAGGGTTTACAATGATGCAATTATTTGCACAAAAAGCAGCATCAACCATCAAGGATTATCCCCCCTTTTTTGTGTTTTTGTATGGTCATTATTTCATAAAAAGTAGCTTCTCTTATCATTTTAGCAGTATTATTATACAATAGTGTGGTACTGAATAAACATTCATAGTTTCCAGTTAAAGAAATTAACAAAACATGCATAAATACCTACATAAATCTTTTCATATGAAAATATTGGAGAAGAAAAATAGTTTGAAGTGGATTAGGAAATATGCATATGTAGTATATTTATTAAATTTTTTATAACAAAACAAACTTATTTTATTTGTACGCCATTTGTGCCACTGGTGTAACTGACTGGGCTGCTCAGAAACGTCTGAAAAAAAATTCGGTCGATTATTCATCAGGAGATATGTCGCTATGGTGGGTAGCAGATTTGCAAAAAAACAAATTTCTAGATATTTTATCTGTTTATTGGAAAGAAAATAGAAAAATTGATTATAAAATTATAATTATGCTACATGCGGGAGCTACAACTCTACTCAATAACATATTAAAAATGCAAATCAATCGGTTCAGTACTTTTTGAGAAATTACCAACGCCAACTCGGAAAAAATAGTTCCGAAAAAAACACGGTTAACGCGCTTATACCTGGGTGTCGCACTCCAAACCGGTCTCGTTTTAAAGGACTGTAACGGCTTAACTACAACGAATTTCAATATAAAAATTTGCAGGTATATTTTTGAACTATATTATCATAACATAAAAAACAAATTCGATTTTTTTTATTTTATTAAGTGTCCATTATAGATTGTCATCCTAAATTTTTATGGAAAATATTAATTTATAAATTTAAAATTTCAATTATAGATCTATAATTTATCGACGCTAACACACCAATAAGTAGTGCGTTATTTTATCTATAGTCAGTAAACTGTTACTCTAGAGTATGGAAGGTAAAGGGCATTCACGGGTAATCAAGTTGACAGAAAAGTATCTATTGCCTAAAACGGTTTTGATTTGCTCTCCAAAAGTCGCCAGATAAGTCGCTAAATCATTTTTGTCATCAAAACTTTTTTTTGACTCAAACAAAAGTCGTCAGTTATAGCGACAAAGTCGCTAAATTGGCAACACTGCTTGCATGCAGGCTAGGTTATGTCATCCTGCGAACTACAACCGTTTTTGCTGGTTGCGTTTAATAGTCAGCGGTTTCTATGCGGGTCGCTAACTACGCAAATCAGTCTCGGTCAGGCGACGAGCAGCACTTCTTGAACAGATTGGTAAATTAGTTTACTTTTACTCGAAAATTTCTGTATCTCACTGAAAATTTCAGTACCAGCTTTTCGGTTAGTTTTTTTTTTTGGTCAGCCTCCATGCACTACTGAAACAGCTTTGTTTTTGGATACAGTTTGTAATAAGTGAAATTTGCGACTTATGGATATAATATTTTATAGAAATGTCTCCTTGAGAAGCTCCGTTAGTATTTTTTTTTTTGTTTTGTCGAAACAGACTAGCCAGTACAGCACTCAGACACAATTAAATTCATTGTACTGCACTCGGATTCCCTTTTCAATTTTTTGTAAATCTACTCGACCTCCGAAGAAATATGAGTAGATCTTGTGGTGCCAAGGAGCCAAGGTGATAGCCTCTTACCACATCAGCGACTTAACTTAATTCGAGCGAAGGTGGGGCAGACGCACAGAAAGTGGTCCGCCGTCGCATCCTCCTCTGCACATGCTGGGCAGAGTGCACTGTCTGAGATGTCCACCTTTTCCAAGTGATTTGCTCAGCCTGCCAAGCTCGCTTGTGGGTTAGAGTAACCCGTTTTCTAACCGTGGATTTGATGGCTGTAGAAGGGAGTGGCAGAACGGGCTCCGAGCCAAGAAAGTTGGCCTCAGAGCCCATTCTGGCTAAATAATCAGAGATCTCGTTACGCGCGATACCCACGTGTCCCGGAACCTATGTTAGCATCACGCTATTATGTCTACCGACATAGTTTAAACTGTATTTACAGTACTCAACTACTCCTGATCTGGTTGGTGGGCTGTCTAAGGCCATGAGCGCAGCTTGGCTGTCGCTGCAGACACACATAAATCTTCCTCTCCTCCATTAGTATAGTCATTAATAACACGCGCGCAGCGCTTCCTCATTTTTTTGGAGCCATTTCTTACTTTACCAAGGTTTATCAAAAAAGGGCGTGCTGTCAAAACAAAGTCCTGTGCACAAATGATGCGCAGCAAATATCTCGATAAAAATAATTTCAATAAAGTTAGAAAACGTAGCATTGAATATTTTCACCGTTTATAGTAAAAAAAGCAAAGCTTCAATTATTTTGTCGCGCAGGATTACATGGTTTCTTAGGGTGCGGCCAGAGTGAACGCTGATGCCGAGCCGAGCCGAGCCGAGCTTATTGACGCTTATTTTCATGCGAGAAGAAAATTTGTATATAACACAGTGAATGCGAGAATCAGCGCTGAAATTTTGTTTATTCCATGTGTTTTGCTCTTATGTCATTTAATTTTGTTGTTCATTTGTGTTTATAAAATTGCTGTACACGGTAATGGATTCATCTGATGAAGAGTATTTTGCTTCTCCTAGTGTGATTAATGCAATTATTAACACAAAAGAGTTTGGAAAACATCCAATTACACTAAAAAGGAATGAATTTGGTGAATTTCATCATTTATATAATGATTTATATTATATTTATTTCGTGGAGGGAGCCTGAGAAACGGCTACCCCACTCCATTGGCCAGTTTTTTTCAATTTTCGTGGTGTGGTGCACTATGGATTCCTTCCACCTGGCCAAACTGTTAATAAGGAATATTGTTTAAGCGTTATACGTCGTTTACGTGAAGCAATTCATCTAAAAAGACCAGAATTATGGGCCAACAACTCTTGGTTTTTGCATCATGATAATGCACCGTTTCACACTGCACTCGTTCTTTGTGACCATTCCGCCAAAAATTCCTCGCATATCGTTCCGCAACCACCGTATTCGCCTGATTTGGCTCCGTGTGACTTCTGGCTATTCCCAAAACTCAAGAGACCACTCCGGGGAACGCGTTTCGAGTCGATTGAGGAGATAAAAGCTGAATCGAAGAAGGTGCTGATGGCTATACCGGAAATGGACTATTTGGCATGTTTCGGGGATTGGAAAAATCGTTGGCATAAGTGTATTTCATAGAGGGGGGATTATTTTGAAGGGGATGAAATTGATTTACAAGAATAAATAAAGATTTTTCATTTTACAACCAAATTCACCTTACTTTTTGCCAACAGGTAAAAAAAGAAAATATTAATCCTGGCATAATCCTGACATACATACATACATACATACATACATACATACAACCCGACCTAATAAAAGTGTGTTAAAAACACAACTGCACTCTAAAAAGTAAACATCAACAATCCAAAAAAGCGAGCAAAACGCTTTGAAACTGTTTTCTCGCACTCATCGGCTTTGCTCTCTGCTCTTGTCGGCGTTCACTGTGTTATACACAAGCTTATTTGTATTGACTTGTATGTAACCAGTTTTATCGTACTGACAATCTTTATCGCACTGACAATCTCGGCTCGGCTTTCGGCGTTCACTCTGGCCGCACCCTTAGACTTTTTTTCGAAAATAACCGAACAAATTAGATGTCAATAATCATTTTAAAATGTGTTACCGGTATGCTCTAGTTTACAGAATAAGAAATAAAAAGCATTTTCAAAAAAAAATGACGGGTTTTCAAGCTGAGCGGAACAGCTACAGAAACAGCTTGGGGACGATAGGAAAACTCTCTCGTCATTGTACTAAAGTTTGGTGAAGAGTTTGGGCTCAGAAAAATACTCTGAGTTCATGAAGGGAGCACAATAGATCTTTCAGGTCACAGTGCTAAATCTTTGCATAATAATAACTAGTAACAAATAACTTACCAGTGTTCTCACTTCTAAGCATAATTACTGATAAATGTATTATATAAAAGCTTACCTGAAAATAAAAATAGAAAACATTTATTTAGATAAGTTCATACAGGCACATCATTACAAATCAAAAATACATTGAAATATTAATATTAAAAAGAATTACAAGCATGAAATCTACTACATCTCTGAGTGAACGAGTTGATTTCAGATAAAAAAAAATCCAAAATACCATTATGATTCAACGGTTATTTCGCGTGCTTTGAATGGAATGAGATTGAATCTATTCAAAATTGATAAAACAATATTTTCACAACTCAATGACTGCATTTGCATCAGCTAAGGACACATGCGGAGCAAAAGCAATGTCGTGCAACAGCTGTAACATCTTCTCTTGCAGTAGAATAAAAGCAAACTGGTGACACAAAAAAAAAACCGATTCAAATAAAGCTTTTAGAGAAATAGAAACGTCCAAATTTGATTACAATTTCAACACAAACGAATTTCGAGCTAAGTGAAAAAATCATCATCATCATATTCTTCGGCAACATTTGGAGTGTAAACGAAACGTGTGCGCACGAAAAACCCTTTTCTGTAAATTATAATTCAAAAAGAGTGCATTGCATAGAGAACGAATGAGCGTACTGAACAATACCAGCATAACAACAAATATTATATTATACTCCAACATGTTAGTTTACAGAGAGAAGCATTGCTTGTTTTTTACATCATTGTAAAGAGCAACCAACTGAGGATGAGAGCTAAGCTGATTGATCGATCGAAGACGATTGAGTGTTTAAAATAACTTTGATATATTGAACTTAGTCGTGAATATTCCCAAAGAGATACGATAAAGTTTACCGTCTTTTGGACTTAAAAAAACATACAGTGGAAATTCGTGAAAAAAAACGAAAGTTTGGATGGAAATGTGCTCTACGAAGCAGCCACCATTCATGCTGAATTAACAAATGAAATTGCGGGTTCATAAGTTAGCCAATACCTACGTACATCACTACATTTTTTTAAATTTATTCTGATAGATAATTTCATGGAAATTATTTTTTGTATATGATATCCGGCATATGTCCGCCGCGGCTATGAGTTCGTTCGATCGAACTTTTTACTCCTTTTTCCAATAAATCTAAATAATAAATTTAAATTACACCAATCAGCGAAACAGCGACGCAAACGGTGGTAATTTGGCTTCAATTCTTGCACAAGCTACATACATATTACATGCATAAACCACGATCCTTATGTAAAATTTTCCATTTTTCCAATTCCCAATATTTTTATAATGAAAGAGAAAAGGGACTATAAGCGCATATATATTAAGCTGCATCAGTGGCGCCAGCAAGAGGAAGCGGGCAATCGCGATAAAAGCGCAGTCACACCAAATTTAACGAAGTCCTCAACCATCTGTGCGATCCTTCTGCCATAAAAAAGTGGGACACAGATGGCGCTCCAAGCAGTAAGAAGGCGTTCTTCCTAAGCAACGACAGCTGGGCATTTCCACCACTTAGGACTCGTAGCGGCAGGCTAATCACCTACCCTGCAAGAAATCACAAATCAAAACAAAAAAAAGCAAAAAAATCAACAAAACAGATTAAAGAAACCAATGCAAGACTGAGTCCTGTCGAGGCCCTATGCTCCCGAGAGGAGTGAACAAGGAAAAAAAGGAAAAAAAAAATATACTAAGCTCGTCTCAGGTTTTTTTACATATGCTAACAATCTTCAAAACTTGGACACAGAAATCTTGCAATATTTATATTATATTACACCAGGCAAAGCTTGTATTCTTACACTCAAAATCAGTCGTTGTTCTGAAAGCAACGAAACAACGTAAACAGCGGCTATGCTGGTAATTTTGTTAGGCTATAGTAGACATACTTGGATATATGAATGAAATGATTGGAAAAAAATACATATTTTATAATTTCAAATGCGTTTGGTGATATGCAGTGAATTTTGGTTTTAAAATTGAAGAAGAAGATTCTTTGACAAATCTGCACTTTCGTGCAAAGCCTCCTTAGCTAAAGAGTATGATATGATTCTACCTCATTAGACTGGTTTAATACACTGCCTTACAAACATGTGTAATTTAAGACGGCTCTATTCCCGCATTGCCAATATATGTTCGTTTATACCAGTTGTTTCATCTATTCGCCACTTGCTAACGCTTGGCGAAAAGAGGCGTATACGAGTTCATATGTGCAAAGTGTTATATGTAAGTTCTAAAAGAAATTTTATTGCGATGCTCTATAAGGGAGTTTCGTGGCACATTTTAACATTCCATCTTCTCTTTTTACATACTTGTCTGTTTGACCCATCTTTAAGAAGAAGATAAAATAAAGTAAAAGGCTATACGAAAATATTTTCCGGAAAATTTCGGTGTAAGTTACCAAAAGATGTCATACATATAAGCGTTTTTTCATAATCGACATAAATAATTACCTACCCGAAAATAATCCTATATTTGGAGCACACGGGCGCATACGGTATTTGAGGGCAACTTAAGAGTGAAATTAATTGGCTTTTATTTTGAACAAAATTTAATGAAACTTTACGATTTTTTTACACAACATTAACTTATTAAATATCTTACCATCGATGTGATATTGGGACGATAACTGAATGTCTCTTTATTTCTTGAGTTAAGTTGTAGGCCTTCATATATTATCAGCAAACTAGCAAAAACCAAAATAATAATTTCGGAAAGTTGTAGCCACATATATGCATGCCCTGAACTATTGAGAGGCTCGAACGAATCCCACACAAAATGTAAGAAAATCTAAGGCAGTGCGACAAATTTTAACACATGATAAAATCGGTATGTGCACGATACGATTTATATTTCAGCGACAGCAATTTTTTGTTTTTATTTTTTTGCTATCACGTCAATATTATTTTTTGAAAGGGCCTCAAGTAGACACATACATAGATGCAAAACGAAATACGAATTTTAAAAGATTTCGGAATGGTTTGTGAATGTTAAAAATACTGTTTTTTTCGTCTTTGAAAATTCGGCTATTTTTAACCATTTATTAACTACTTGATGTACAAGTGTACAATAGTACCTCGCACATTTGTAATCTACAGTCAACCATTAGTCAAATTGATAAAGAGCACATAATAGATCCCATCAAAATTGTACCACCACTTTGTGTGTGAGGATTATGAACACTCAACCACTTAAATGGGTTAATATTTGTGACTAGTTGGTTTTTGACCATTCGAAAAGAATCATGGATTGGATGGAATCTTATATATTTTTGCTTTACCACGCCTTAATAAATGAGAATACGAAAGGCGACTGCTAAATTATGTGTCTAATATGCGTACAATTCTCATAGGCGCTCATAATTGATTACATATCGCGAACTGAAAGGTTCAGGTTCTTTGATTTCCAGGGTACCTTTTTTCAGTTCTGATCAAATTATTATATATGAAGCTTAACGGGAAGTAATCTTTTCCACTTCTAAGTGCTAATGCAACATCTTATGTATGCTGATAAAACTAACGCCGCAAATTAGCTCCGCATCACAGTATACTACGCAGGAATCACGTACATATTATCCTCTTTTCATAGCATCATTGTTTTCTACAACAGCAGCCAATTTCGAACGACTCTCACGATACTCCTCCTTGAGCAAGCGATTTTCTGCTTTTAAGCCTGTGTTTCGATAGGAGGCTTCAAATGATTTAAATGAATGAAGCGCCCACAATTATTGAGTTAATTTGGTCTTGGAAGAGCGCGCAAGCAGATTTTGAAACAAAATTCGCAACAATGTGACCTAAGCTCCTAATTCCTGTAAACTGCTAATTCCTTGTATCCATGGTACTGAAATTGATTCACTGTCTCATGCACTGCCTAAGTAGACTGAGTACGCCCGACTTAATGTTGCAACCGATACGAAATCAGCGGAGTCTGTTAACCTAAACGTGGCAACAACGCAAGTGCAGGAATGGTACGCTAAAAGTCGGCATTTTGCCGACAAGAGTAAAATGACTGTATATTTACTGTAGCCTTTGATTAAAGTATCACGAAAACAAGAAAATTTCAATCGAATTGCGTAACCTCCTCGTTTTTAAAACCGTTTCCGATAAAAGTAACTAAGGCAGAGGCCGTGCTAAGAAGAAGAGGATGAATGTTAAGACGAAACGGTGGCGAAAAGTACATAGTGCCAATAAGAGAAGTCACCGTCTCGATGTCATCTATATTTTTCGACGACGATAATTGCATTGGTAGCGCTGCAGCACTTACGATAGAATAATATTATCTTTATGAAAGCAAAAAACAACAAGCAGAAGTAGAAATAGAAACGCAATGGCGCGTCGTTCGCAAGATATGAATTCAAGGCTACTGACAGCGGACATAAGATACCGTCATTTGTGCCGAATGTAATTGGAAATGAAGAAGTTGCAATCAAAAAGTTCTCGCTGGTCAAATGAAGACTTAAAAGAAAATTAATGTTGATAAGGTTTGCACACCGCTGAAGGAATGGGCCTTATAGTCATAACAATAGTAATAACGATATTCTTCTGCATACAGGACAACGATGATTATAATAGTGATGACTAAATCGTTAGTGTTACCAGTTGTCCCACTTTTTGTAATATCCTTATTTTATTATTATTTTATTATTATTATATTACATATTATGGTGCTATTTAGCACTGTGACCTAAAAAATCCCTTTGAAGGATTCAGAGTATTTCTCTCAGCCCAATTTCTTTAATCAATTTTAGTATTTGCTCTATTTTATTAATCTTTATTTCTTCTCTGGTATGCTTAGCCTGGTTGTTTTATTTTATTGAGCTTTATTTAATCCTCCGGTAAAGTATGCTTACCCTGGTAATTCTCCCCTGGGCCTGATGCCATAAAATGTTCGGCGGTTTCATCTTCTGAGTTGCCACAACGCCATGAGTTCGCTGTCAGCGTCGCGGATTCCTTCACTTTCGTGAGGTAGCAGTGCGACATCTACAATGGCCTCATTTTCGACCACTTCTTCCGCTATCTTTGCCGCTACGTCATCACGTATTTTAATCCCAGTGCTGACGTCAGCTTGATTACTGTCAACTTCTTTAGCTGAGCGTTCCTCAACTTCAGCAAGTGTTTTTACCCTCGGCGTTGATTTAGACACAACTTCTCTATTACAGTGTCCTTTTTGTAAGTGGACGGGAAACTGCTGTAAGATATCCACCAGTTGCCCTCTTTGACTGATTTTACTGACTGGTCGTCCATGCCGTATATTAATAGTTTCCGAGTTTTCAACTCCTTATTGCTGAATACTCTCACAGGTACGCAAACCCCTGTTCTGAATGATGAGATCCAGAAGCTTCTTTGCTTCAAAGCCAGCTGCCCTGGTAGGTACGACGTCATTAGGAGTTTAAAATGGTTTTCTGCGCAGTTTTTGGTGAAGACTTATTTGGTTTCAAAGCTTCATATACTTTGCCCTTGCTTGCAGGTTGAGTTGTGTTCTTTTTTTTTTTTTTGTTGCACAATTGCCTTCGCCTGGGCTAATTTCAGCAGCACGGCATCTCTTCGCCTTTGGAATACCTTTGGTGTGGCTCAGCACCTTCTGCTTCGCGTCCTCTGGTGTTAACCATCTTTAGCGTAGAGATAACGTAAATTTCATTTGTTGTCTGCGCCACTCAGAGCAATCATTTTGGTCTCCACGAGGCCCTTGGTTTCGGGATAGCTCCCTTAGATGTTGAAGCATCTGTGAGGCCAATTCTACTTTCCTTCAATGAGTATATCACTTTATGAGTCGTAATTTCATGCTCTCAGACTGAATTCTTCTCTCTTTCTTTTAACCCTACACCGTCGGCAGAAAAAGCAAAGTATACAAGCTGGATTTGATGCAAAGTTAAAGCGAACTCGAATAGTTATGTAACATAAATATGTAAAACCGTTCAAAAGATGATCGAAAAAAAGTTGTTATTCACAAATAAAAGTTCTTTGACCAACTGAGCAATTTGAAGTGTTTTTCTAGTACCGAGCTTAAAAAGGGAATAACGAAAAAATTTGGATATTTTTTCCAAATATTTGTAACACCGTGCGATAAACCGAACCACCCAAATAAAATAAATTTGTGTTTTTACGCCTGAACTTTTTTGAATGACCTTAAAGATGCAGAAATATAGTGGTTTTATTAATATAGAAGTCTCCATTCTTGAATACAATTGACTTTCTTCATTACACCAGGCTATTAAGGGGTTAGGAATCTTCCCTAAAAGTATCAGCGTGTTTTTTAATTTTTTTTTTTCATTTTTTGTCCTTTTTTCGTTTTGCTTATGAGAGAATCGATATAAGAGCCCTTGATTTTGAAAGTGGTATAAGTCATATTTTCCTTGTTTCGAGATATTTAGAATTTTTCATTTTAAAAAATTAAAAAATATTTTTGTATTATGGAATATGATTTTGCGTCAGTAAAGTAGTGCCTACAAACAAGTAGATATTTATTATGACTGTAAAATTTATAATCATTTTTAAAAGGAAATGTGGTTTTGAAAGATTGAAATGACTTATACTTAAAATTAACTGCATGACTTCATAGAAGACTTATAAAATCTAGGAAACATTTTCATTAGTAACTAACATTTTATTCAAACTCATTTTATTGTAACTAAGCAAATTATTTATAAATTGGAGGATGGTTCCACGTGTAGAAGTCCACGCAAGTGGGGAAAGTTACTGATCGCCATTCACTTGGGAGTGGCCAGGACGATTCTTCTACATATGGTTCAAGCAGCTCACAACGTCCGGGATTAGCCCACGTATCCTCTGGTTAGCTTTCGAACACCCGTTCGGGAGTGAGCTAACGTGAGAAGGCGAAGCATCCCAGCATAGCTGGTTGTGCGCTGGGTTTGGGACCCGCCACTTAAAAATCCCCCCCAATGAAAACAGCAACAAAGCCTCGGATGAGAACTTCCAACACTGATGACGACCCCTGCAAACGAAATAAGGAATACGATTTGAGGGCATGCACCTGGAATGTCCGGTCCCTTAATGGGGAAGGTGCCTCTGCCCGGCTGGTTGATGTCCTCGTAAGAGCAAAGGCTGACATCACTGCCATCCAAGAGATGCGATGGATGGGGCAAGGCAAGAAAACCATAGGACCTTGCGACGTCTACTACAGCTGCCATGTAAAGGAGCGCAAATTCGGTGTCGGATTTGTTGTGGGAGAGAGACTTCGTCGCCAAGTACTGTCGTTCACTCCGGTGGACGAGCGTCTCGCAACAATCCGCATCAAAGCACGTTTTCTTAACATATCGCTAATTTGCGCCCACGCCCCGACGGAAGAGAAGGACGATGCGACCAAAGATTCCTTCTATGAGCGCTTGGAGCGTTCGTATGAGCACTGCCCCCGCCACGACATAAAAATCGTGATTGGCGACTTCAACGCCAGGGTGGGCAAGGAAGGAATTTTTGGTCCCACAGCCGGAAAATTCAGCCTGCACAACGAAACATCCGGTAACGGACAAAGGCTGATCGACTTCGCCGGGGCCCGAAACATGGTAGTCTGCAGCACCAGATTCCAGCATAAAAAGATACACCAAGCTACCTGGCTGTCTCCTGATCGAAAAACGCGAAACCAGATCGATCATGTTGTGATAGATGGAAGACACGCTTCTAGTGTATTAGATGTACGTACGATCCGAGGACCCAACATTGACTCGGATCATTACCTTGTTGCAGCCAAACTGCGCACACGCCTCTGTGCAGCAAAAAACGTACATCTACCTAAGCAAAGAATGTTCGACATCGAAAAGCTGCAATCACAACAGACAGCCAGAAGATTCGCCACTCGACTCTCACTCCTGCTCTCAGAGAGCACTTCCCAACAAACCGGCATGCACGAGCAATGGAGCAACATTTCTCGTTCCCTACGTACCGCCGCCGAAGAAGAAATCGGATTCCGGCGAGCCCGAAAAAACAATTGGTACGACGAGGAATGTCATGCTGCCGCAGAAAGAAAGGATGCCGCCTATAGAGCTACGCTGCGATCGGGCGCAACGCGAGCCATGTGGGATCGCTACAGAGAGCTGAAAAAGGAAGAGAGACGTATTATCCGACAGAAGAAACGAGAGGCCGAAATACGTGAGTGCGAAGAGCTTGAGATGCTGGCCAACAGGAACAACGCCCGAAAATTCTACCAGAAAGTTCGGCGGCTTACAGAAGGTTTTAAGACCGGGGCGTTTTCCTGTAAGAACAAAGACGGCGATCTGGTGACTGACGTACAGAGCAATCTTAAATTATGGAGGGAACACTTCTCGAACCTGTTAAACAGTGACAGCTGCGCATGTCGTAGAGAATGTGAAGATCCCGATTCCCCAATCGATGACGACGGAATTGTAGTTCCGTTACCCGACCATGACGAGGGGAGAATAGCAATATCACGGCTAAAGAACAACAAAGCCGCGGGCGCCGACGGACTGCCGGCTGAGCTATTCAAACATGGCGGCGAGGAGCTGGTAAGGTGCATGCATCAGCTCCTATGCAAAATATGGTCGGATGAAAGCATGCCTGCCGATTGGAATTTAAGTGTGCTCTGCCCAATCCATAAGAAGGGTGATCCTGCAATTTGTGCCAATTACCACGGGATAAGTCTTCTAAATATCGCCTATAAGGTTCTAGCGAGCGTATTGTGTGAAAGGCTGAAGCCCACCGTCAACCAACTGATTGGACCTTATCAGTGTGGCTTCAGACCTGGAAAGTCTACCATCGACCAAATATTCTCAATACGCCAAATCTTGGAAAAGACCCATGAAAGGAGAATCGACACACACCACCTTTTCGTCGACTTCAAAGCTGCATTCGACAGTACGGAAAGGAGTTACCTGTATGCCGCGATGTCTGAATTTGGTATCCCCGCAAAACTAATACGGCTATGTAAGATGACGTTGCTCAACACCAGCAGCGCCGTCAGAATTGGGAAGGACCTCTCCGAGCCGTTTGATACCAAACGAGGTTTCAGACAGGGTGACTCGCTGTCGTGTGACTTCTTTAACCTGATGTTGGAGAGGATCGTACGAGCCGCAGAACTTAATCGCTCAGGCACAATTTTTTATAAGAGCGTACAATTGTTGGCGTATGCCGATGATATTGACATCATCGGCCTTAACAACCGCGCTGTTAGTTCTGCCTTCTCCAAACTGGATAAAGAGGCAAAGCGAATGGGTTTGGTGGTGAACGAGGACAAAACGAAGTACCTCCTGTCTTCAAACAAACAGTCGGCGCACTCGCGTATCGGCTCCCACGTCACTGTAGACAGTTATAATTTCGAGGTTGTAAAAGACTTCGTTTATTTAGGAACCAGCATTAACACCGATAACAATGTCAGCCTTGAAATCCAACGTAGAATCTCTCTTGCCAACAAGTGCTACTTCGGACTAAGTAGGCAACTGAGCAGTAAAGTCCTCTCTCGACGAACAAAACTAACACTCTACAAGACTCTCATCATGCCCGTCCTGACGTATGGCGCAGAAGCTTGGACGATGACAACATCCGATGAAGCGACGCTTGGAGTGTTCGAGAGAAAGATTCTGCGTAAGATTTTTGGACCTTTGCACGTTGGCAACGGCGAATATCGCAGACGATGGAACGATGAGCTGTATGAGCTTTACGACGACATAGACATAGCGCAGCGAATAAAGATCCAGCGGCTACGTTGGCTGGGTCATGTCGTCCGAATGGATACAAACGCTCCGGCTTTGAAAGTATTCGATGCGGTACCAGCTGGTGGTAGTAGAGGAAGAGGAAGGCCTCCTCTGCGTTGGAAAGATCAGGTGGAGAAGGACTTGGCTTCACTTGGTGTGTCCAATTGGCGCCGGTTAGCACGAGAAAGAAACGACTGGCGCGCTTTGTTAAACTCGGCCAAAATCGCGTAAGCGGTTATCGCGCCAATTAAGAAGAAGAAGAAGAAGCAAATTATTTATTAGTATTTAGGGAAATAAAGTGTTTGTGAAAAATATCCCACCAATTTTTTGGGTAGTAAATCCATCATATCTTTGCGTTTTTCTTCTGTTTTTATTGGTCTAATGGTTGTGTATAATGGAAGCAAATCAATATTTTCGTATATTCTAGGTCTTCCTCTTTTAGGTGAGAGGTCTAATACTTTGAATTCGGAATGGTCATCCAAGGAAGTTTTATAAAATATCTTTTATGAAGCATTTTTTAGAAATCTAATCCATTGTATTTTTAGCCAGGACACAGCTTCTCCATTGGGGTTTTTCTTTCTATTATTCGTTGAATCTTTTAGTTGTTTTGTCGAAATGAAATATTTCTGAGCCATTTGAACTACCAAAACTGGGGTTGTCTTTTTACATACTTCTATTAAATTATAATAATGCTCAGATATGTATAAATAATTCGATTTTTTAATTTTAGTTTCTATCAAACCAAAATCGCAATCATTTGGCAAAAAAGAATGGCCGGATACCATAAATTTATGACCAACTGTTCCAACATTATTATCAGATGACTGGACAATTTTTTACCAAATTAAAGCTATTTTAATGTTACGATTTTGTCCTAAGCAAGCATCACTGCATGACTATGACATGCTTTTGAGTAGTAATGTCCCGAATGTGCTTTAAGATGCAGGACGCAACTTCCTGTGATCCTCTTGAGGCGATTGTTTCCCCCCATGCATACATTTTAGCGTTTTCATTGTAGAAAATATGATACCCTAAATTGTATACATACATGTTGCGCTTATAATAAGCTACCGAAACAGAAAGTTTTGCATAAGAAAGTGCTTTCTGTAGATCAAATGTGAATCCGTAATATTTTCTCGGGTTATCTTTTGTATGTCATCTGTTAAGCTTTTTCTAGCCTGTTCGGCACTGTTAAGACGTGAATCATGAATTTCCATAAGATGCAACTTCTCGTCTTCATTACTGGATGCTTCAATTTTTAGTTTTAGCGAATCACACTTTTGGCACGTGTCTTTACGAGGAGTATGAAAATTTAAGTTGAACTCCGTATTGAATAGTTTCCTGTAAGTGCACCCCTTCACACGTGATGTATTATTTTCATCACATTTTTTCACATATTTTCACAAACATTTTTCAAATATCTAAGTCAGCACTTAGACACTTTCGATGTCTAATGGCTCTCACATGTTGGAAAGCTCAGAATATGTTCTCGTAGCACTTTAATTTTTTTTTCATCTGTTTAGATGAAGCAGCCATTTTGCCACGACCATCCGTTGCAGGTGTTTTAGCATTTAAGACACGGCTTAATCTTCCGTTAGATATTTTGAAAGCTTCCAAAAAAAACGTTTTTCAAACAGAAACTTCTGAATTCCGTACATTCAGATGAATCTCAAAACTACATTTTCTCATATATGCTTCGTAATTTCTGGGTGGTCTTTGTTTTATTGATTGTTTTCGAACCAAACCAGACAGAAACAAATTCTGTTTTTCGAAAGAGAATCAAAATTAGCTTTCCTGTCTTCATATCCGATTCCATTTATACATTTTTTGGAACAAAGGCAACCTTTATTTTCGAAAAGTTTACCGCTCACATGCTTAGACTTTTTTGTTTCATATTCCTCTCCACTATTTCTCTTCATTTTTCTTATATTTTGTGCGTAATTACGTTGATTTCATGTCCTCTTTCTTGGTTTCATGTTGCTTTCTTCCATTAGTAAGGGTTCCGAATTCACTTTTAAAGAATGAACTGATTCATCTGAAGACGATATTAGTCTTATTCGTTTCCATTTCTTGGGAGCATTACTTATACTTCTTCGCCGTAAAATGTTTACAATTAACTATAAATAGGACGTTTTTACACTAAAAGGATTACTTGATCATACCTGAACCATTATCCGAAGACATTTACTAATTATTTTGCCAAGCTTTGTGAACAGACTGACATATAAAGCGTTTTTCAGTAAGAGCGCTTCAACTTTTGAACTTTTTTGAATAAAACACAAACGGTTTGACTTTTTTAACTAATTTTTCTTTTATTATCGAGTTTGAACATATACATTTAAGTATGAAATTCGATTTCTTTTGCATGACCACCGCGTGCACGTTTTACGAAGTCCAATCGTTGAACCCAATTTTCGACCACTCTTTTGCATAAATCGGCCGAAATTCCAGCAATTTCGCGTTCAATATTGGCTCTGAGCTCACAAATCGTCGCCGGCTTGTTACTGTAGACCAATGACTTCACATAACCCCAAAGAAAATAGTCTAGAGGAGTCAAATCACACGAGCGCGGCGGGAATTCGACCGGTCTATTTCTGGAATTAATGCGCTCATCGTACTTACTCTTCAACAAATCAATTGTAGCGTGTGCTGTGTGGCTTGTGGCCCCGTCCTGTTGAAACCACATGTCGTCTAAGTCCATACCATTCAATTGCGGCCAAAACTAATCGTTTATCATGTCGCGGTATCGATTTCCATTCACAGTAACGTGGCGATCGTTCTCGTCAACGAAAAAATATGGGCCAATTACGCCGCCGGCATGTAAACCGCACCAAACAGTGATTTTTTCGGGATGCAACGGTGCCTCATGAATCACGTGTGGATTGCTTTCTGCCTAGTAACGCATATTTTGCTTGTTGACAAAGCCATTGAGCCTAAAGTGAGCTTCATCACTGAAGATGATTTTTTGGCCGTTATGCGCTTAAAGTAGCAGCAACAGAACGATTATTTTCATAAAAAATTTGCACTATTTGCAATCGTTGCTCAAGTGTGTAGCGTTCCATGATGAAATATATACTAATGAAGTTTATAAATGAGAAGCGAAAAATAAAAAATATTGCGTCGTTCGCCCTCCCTATCGGAAAAAAGTTGAAGCGCACCTATTGAAAAACGCTTTATATATATATATATAATTGTCGCGTACACTCTTTTTTTCTGCCATGAAAAAGCTCCTCATAAAAATATCTGCCGTTCGGAGTCGGCTTGAAATTGTAGGTCCCTCCATTTGAAGACTGACTTATACCACTATCAAAAAAACAGTAACCGTATTTTGTTTACCAACCATGAAATAAACACATTTTATCGAATTAATTTTCATGGCTTACTGCTAATCTCTTCAGATTATGTTATTTTATTAGGATTTGATATGAAAAAGCTGATAAACTAGATTTTTAAAATTATTGACTTACACGACTTTCAAAATCAAGGGCTCATATGTATGAGCGAAACTGCAGGGCAAATATAGCAAATCTGCGCCTTTAGTTTTTCCACAGAACGTCAGGATTTTTTTTAAAGAACCTGAAATTTTGAATAAGGATAGTAGTTCCGAAATACAGAAAAATAGAGTTTCCAGCAAAATTTTAGTATTAACCCTCACATTAGTCTTGCTGTAACTGTACATAATCATTTCCACGATAATCATTCAATGATAATCTTTTAAATTTAACCCATTCAGCACCGCCGTTTCAGTTACCTTGGCCTCTTGCACACCGCCCAGATTAGTTGTTTTAAGTGCAAATTCATATTGCGGAATGAGAAAGCGCCACAGTCACCCTCTGTTGGGTCTATAGGGTGGGTCTGCCAACGCTGGAATGCCTTTTTCGTACTCTTGCTCAGGCATTCCAATCTATAACTAAATATAAAATTGATTTTAAATCTAAATGAATTCTTGTGCAATATCGGACCACCAAAGAAATCTAAATTTTAATGCACTTGCGAAGGCATTAAAGGGTTCAAAACTGGCAGTGGCCAGCGATTGTGCATATATTCATGAAATATAAATGTATTTTTTAAAGCGACTTATATTATATGCTTGTACATACATATATGTAAGTATATAAAATGTATTAATGTATTTACACTGTCGATTTTTAGCGAGCGACATCTGGTAGAAGACGTCGTTCAATTTAATGAAAGAAATAAAACGGGACAAGGATGAAAAGCGAAGACTTGTTGTTCCGACTGCAATAATTTCATGTCCTTCAACACAACTGCTGATGACGCTGATGCAAAGACCAACACAAACACAAAACACAAGTCATCATCGATGATGCGACAACTGGCATGGCCGATGATGATGATGATGATGCTGCTCGTAGAACTGTTGTTTATAACAAAATGAGAAATAAGAGCGAAGGCGGTTTATGGAACGTCGCATGCAAATGGCACGCACACACTCGTACACATGTGCATATATATGTATATAATATACACATACGGAATGTGCACAAAATATGCAAATACCGAATATTTAAAAAAAAATTAGCAAAGAAAAATATGCAACAGCACCGCGACAACAATAACCGCGAAACGGTTGGCAAAAAAAATTAAAAGAAAAAAACTAAAACGGGAACAAAACATTGCCAGGGAAAAAGTACAAATGAAAAGTATAAAATAAAAGAAAATGTATCAGAAAAAGGAAATGAGTTGCAGCAGAGAAATCACCATTTGCCGCGCATCAGGATGGTGATGAGCCTGATAGCTGAGCACTTTCCAACGGTATCCGTTTTAGACACAACACAACAATGGCGCATAAATAAAGAAAAGGAACAGCTGCAACCGAAACAAGTAAGGAAGTGCATAACTCCGTCCGAACTGAAATTACCGCGCACATTTTAGTGCAACTTAATTTGGGGTGACTGTTTTTAAAAATGACTGAGTTTATAAAAGTCAGAGTTATAACTTGCAACACCAGACAGACAACCGAATATTGTATCTTAGCATATAAAATGGGGGCTTTCTTTAGATCCGATCCCAATAGTATTTATATCGAATGTAAATAAGGGGGTGAGCAATAAGTGTACCACGTTTGGGTTAGTCATTATCGAGATAAACGCATTTACCTAAAAGCAGGCGCGGCCCCCATTTTTCAAGGCTTTGCTTTCGTCGCATTTATTTCTTTAGATTCATCATTTCTGTGAAATTTCGGTAATTTTGATGAGTTTTTTATTCGTAATTGAAAATAACCGTTAGGTGATATTGGCTATGGTTACTGCATTTCCAATACCAACCTAACTTAAACAAAAAGTAATATTACAAGTACGAACAATTTCGATCGAGTTTTCGGTGATTACTGATTTTAGGCGGCTCGTATGTTCATTGTCATTTATGTCCTCACAACCATTTCTGAAACGTATAAACCACTCATGAACTCTGGCACGAGATAGACAATCATCGCCATAAACTTTTTTCATCCATTCAAATGTGTCGGTAAACGTTTTACCGATTTTAAAACAAAATTTAATATTATCTCTTTGTTGGAAACTCCGTTTTGTACCGAGGACACAAACATACTGACACTTTAGACGCAATAACTTCGCTTCCACTGAACCGAATGTCACCAAGCTTTCACTGGAGGTCAATTAGCGATGTAACTTCCAATGCACTAACTCATTAAAAAGATGACGCCATCAAAAATATTTATACTATATGACGCCAATCTTGTTTATTTTGGACTTCCCCTTGTATATTTGCACTAAACTTCTATGGAATATATTAATTTTCGCTGGTTTGCAGTGCTCACAGACGGCCAGACAGAAGGACAGAAATGTCCCTCATACAGGGAGATATACAGCGTTAGCGGGAAAGTCGTCGTAGATACTTATTATTTTTAATTTGATTGTTTGGCATGATGCGCGAAACTTAATCGTTTTCGAGATATTCGATTTTAAGATTATTTTAAAAAATTATATATTTATTTTTGCTTGTACGCCAAGTTCTTTGTTTTTTTTTTGTCAGTTGAAGGATCAGACTTTTTCTATTTTTCGTTACACTGTAATTTGCATAAAGATGTGGGTCTTAAGGCTTATAAAGTCCAGTTAACACAAGAACTCAAACCGGCCGATCATCAACAACGTCGTATCTTTGCTGATTGGCTCGTTGAAATGCATGAAAATGATGCGAAATTCCATCGAAAAATCATCTTGAGTAATGAGGCCCATTTCCACCTCGGTTGCTTCGTCAACAAGCAAAATTGTCGGATCTGGAGCTCAGAAAATCGAAGAGTTATTGTTGAAAAGCCTCCCTATCCTCAACGTGTAACTGTTTGGTGCGGTTTATGGTCCGGCGAAGTCATTGGACCTTACTTTTTCGGGAATGAAGCAACAGTTACGGTGAATGGATTGCGCTATCGAGAGATGATTAACGATTTTTTAAGGTCGAAATTTGAAGGTATTGATCTGGACAACGTTTATTTTGAACAAGACGGCGCTACGTGCCACACAAGCAACGAAACCATTGATCTTTCATGGGAAAATTTTCAAACTAACACCTCTTATTGGAAAACCCTTTACAATATTAAACAAGTAAATATAAAATTTTTACAAAATTAGATTTACGGCTACATAAAACGAAATCAATCAGGCTGGAATTGGATAATGAATTATAGTCTAGAAGTGTGCGAGTAATATATGCATTAGATTAGATTATATTAGATTTGTGGGGGGTTAGACAAGTCCAAGCACTAAGTCACGAGACCATTGTACTACACCCGGACAGATTTCAATAGAAAGAATAGAGATAGGAAAGATAAAATGTGGGTGGTAAGACGGATAAATTAGTTTGAGGTCACTCTTCTACAAATCTCTTGGATTCATTGATGAATCTTACGAGATCCAGAAGAGTATAAACTTCATCCATACTCAGTATATCGCAACTCAATATCCTAAGTCTGGAAAACGCCAAACAGCTACCGAGATACAATACTCTGCAGTGTCGTCATCTTCAAGACAGGATGGGCATATCGGGCTATCGACGACCCCCATGGCAGCCATATGCTGACCACAGGCGTTGTGCCCTGTGATTACACCCACCAGTACTCTCAGGTTCTTTGTGCTGAGTTTCAGGAAAAAGGTCGCTATTTTTCCGTTTGGTTCTTTCACAAAGCACTTGGCTACTCTGCACGAGTTCAACCCAGGTCAACAACCTCTGTGGGTAGAACTCATAAAGTCAGTCAACAGCGTGCACCGCTCTGACAACTGGTGGTATAGCTGACAGCGGCCAGTGCTTTCTTCATTTCCCCAGACTCCGCTTAACTTGAACCTGTACGTCGGCTTCATCGTTTCCTTTCGAATTTGAAGATCTAGAGGTTGCCAGTTCTGAATGGCATTAAGGGCATCACCAGATGTCGTACACCTGTGATACTTGGGTAGCCACACACTTTTCTGTAGCCTGTTTAGCGGTTTTACTCAGGAATTATCCATTGTAGCCTTCCACCGTACTACAGAGGCGTATGTAATAATGGGTCTATCCAGGGTGATGTACAACGAATAGGTGCATTACTCGCAAATTTAGCCTTAAAGTTTTTTACACATAAAAAGGGTAAAAATTGCGAAAAGTTCTTTGTCGAGCATTAAAGCTTTGTCGTTCAAGTAAAACTGGTCAGTCGACGATGCCATTAATAACGCTGAAACTAAACGTAAGTGAAAAGACTGTCCTTTTTTTCTAGAGATTCTAAATTAATTAGCTTAAGCCGAGAATTATAGAATGGAACAGGATTCTCAAATCGTAAAGCACGTAATACCTGCCTTTTTCACTAAGTTCTTCCGTGTTGACATCAATAAAAAAATGTTTTAATGGGAATTATTCTGCAAATTATTTTAGGTATGTGTTTTTAGCTACCCCAAAAAGTATTAGACTTAATTCAAAAAAATAACTAGTGGTGGGCGAACTTTGATAACACGGAAAACATTTAAAAAAATATGTGACTTAAATGGAAAACTTAACAAACTTAAACTTTCCCATTCATTATAATCATATTTTGTAACCAAATTAATCAGAAAAGATCTAAGTAATAAAAGATGTATATTTCACTATCTAACTCGACTGCGTTATGCTGTTTTGGTTGCATGCAACTGTTATGTAAATTATAATACCCTTGTGCACAAGCGAGCGTGGGTATTAAACACAACAGAAAAACATAAGCATCAACAATCAGCCATTCATCCTTCAGGCACATCATCGCGGACAGCTATCGACGGCGCCTGGATGGATAGATGGCTGGATAGCAAAAATAAAAAGCAAACTGAGCATATAAGTAAATGCAAGCAATGCAGTGGAGCAGTGTTTTATTTTGAAATAAACGATGCATATAAACAACAGGAACCGCTACAATTGAAGGCATGTGCTCGAAAGCTCTAAGGATCCTAGTCACATAGGGTTTACTTGCATAGTGTAGAACACATCAAGCCGTAGATCAATAGGCATTACTAAAGGGGCTGGATATAGTTATGTTAGATGTGCAAACGGACGGAGGGTTCGCAATTCGTCTAGTCTTTACTAATTACGACAATTATCATAGGCGGCATTTACGCAGACTCTAAGCCATTGTCCTATTTCGTTATACATTTGTACAAGAATGCTCAGGAATGCGCAGTTCATGGAATATTCTGATGACTAAAGCCTCTTTGCAAGCCGATCAACCGACCAGTCGAATATTGGAATATTTAACTATACAGAAATAAAGAAACCGCCGTCAAAATATTGTGGCAACATACAAAACACATTTTATAATAAGTAAAAACAGGAGTTCAATGAATACTCTACCTACCTGGAATTTCCTTACTCTACCTTCAGGTAATCCATATAAAGAGCGATCTCGGCCGTATGAATCAGAAACGTTTAGAGTGAATTTATTTTGCTCATTGATGGAAAGACACCTTTCCATCAAGCTTTTAAGAACATAAAATAGATTTACAACACAATTCGAACGACATAACGGTTGTATAATTAATTTACAGGCGAACTGATGTAGAAGTAGAAAATATTATTTCCAGTTCTGCAACACTTAAAACAGACATCCACTACTGTTTTTCGCTTGTCTGGCAAAAAACACGAGGCCGCTTTGTCCATTACCGATACAGTTAAAAATAAGCACTTATAACACTTATTTCCTATACTTCATCCAGATCACTTGTGCACTTATGATCTCAAAACGGTCATTTGCCTATTGTGAAAGTATGAGTTATGCCCTTAGCCATAAAGAGCAAAGTTGTTTCCCACTTTTTCTCTTCAAACCCTTCGGTACCCTTATATGCGCTATTTTCTGGTTTCTCTGAAAAATTTGCTTAAACAGAAGATGCCTAAGTAGAATAAGAATTTGATAGTAAGTGATTAGAAATTGGATGGTAAGTACAGGGTTTCCCATATTCGACGGACCCGACGGATTGCGATGACTCTTTGGGCCCATTCCAATCGACAGGGTTGTCCGCAGGCAACAATCTTTGCGGCAATTGAATCTTATACGGGAATAAATCCAAATCAATGCGTATAATTCGTTGTAAAGTGCTCCAAGAAATGACCAACTGCTGAGAACGGCGATTTTGGGAAGTCCTTGGCGACGCCTTGGTCAGTTTTGATTTGGCCTCTTTGGATTAGAGAGAGCATCACCAGTCGAAAGCTTTTCGTACAAACGTTGAATGGTGTTCCTAGAAGGCGCACTTTTCACATTATTTAATTTTTTATACGCACGTTGAGTTTTCACAATTGACTTCTTTTGTTGAATGTAAATTTCAACAATTTGGGAGCGCTCGCGTGTCGTGTACTGTTCCATGGTAAAAATCTGCTTGGACTGACGCTTTCAACGCGGTTGCCAGATGGGTTCGTCGAATATTGGCAACCCTGTATTATAATTCGGTTAAGCAAAACTTGTACACATAATTGGCAGTATCGAAACTACAATGAAATTTGAAATTTTGAAATGTCGAGCCAACTGGTAACTCCTAAAACACTCAGGCTAAAAAGGCCATTGTAGTTAAAGCTCTGGAAAGTGAAAGGGTAGATAGTCAAGAAGGAAAGGAGAGAAGTAACAGAAGGAAAAATATAGGGTAGGGTAGAGGAATAGAGAAAGTTAAACCTGTGACAATTTTCCACATCCTTTGATAAACCTGAAAATATCCTCCAGTTTGAGAAAACGAATTTTTCTTGTTCTCATGCCATCGAAATCTGAATTCGTAGTCTTGCTATAGCAAATGCGGGACACTCACTGAGAAAATGCTCAATCCTATCCGCCTCCTCTATGCAAGACAGGCAAATCGGTTTCTCAATGATTCCACTTGTGTTGACCGCATTATTGGTGTCTTGTAATAATACCGACCATCAACCGAAAGTCTTTTCTTCCAAGTTATAAAAGAAAGTCCGACAGTTTTCTATGCGGGCTTGTCACAAAACACTTTGCACTTCTGCAGCGTGTTAGACCGGACCATCGCTCTTTATGCAGATTGCCTACTTAATCGCTGATCCACTTCTTGATTTCTGCAGAATCGATTCCGATTATTGGCTCTGGTCCCTGTGGGGGAACCGCACAGTTAGCCAATTCATCGGCAATTTCATTCCTTTGAGCACCGGAGTGTTCTGGAACCCATATAAGTACAAGCCTGTTTTGTCATGTAACAAAATTAAGCTTTTTCTTACATTCTTAAAGAATTAATTTATCTTACTGCCGGATCTGAAGAGAATAATACCTCTGAGGACGCGTTGCAATCAAAACACGAACTGCTAAGGGATAAACGCTAAAAAAAAAACTTTTTTCATGAATTTATTGTAGCGAAGCGGTTCAAGTCAGTTTATTAAAAGTTGTTGCATATTATAAAGTAACATTTCAAGAATATTTGATAAAATTTTCATGTAAAAATATTGCAAAATGAGCGAATGAGAGCACATTTACGTAGACGTCTTTTCAAAAATACATTTTGCAGTAGTCAGTATATCTCAGCGTAGAATCATCTGAAATCAAAAAAAACGAATAGTTTAGTTAAAGTATGAGTTAAACTTCCCCCCAACGTTTATTTTGACGATTTATTTTCATTTTCAGCCATTTGGTAGTCGTTTGAAGTAAAAAGTGATTTTTGACGAAAAAATGCCGCCATTTTGTAGGTGTAAAACCACCTTAATATAAAAAAAATGGCGAAAAAAAAACGTTGGGGGGAAGTTTAACTCATACTTTAACTAAACTATTCGATTTTTTTGATTTCAGATGATTCTACGCTGAGATATACTGACTACTGCAAAATGTATTTTTGAAAAGACGTCTACGTATTTTATATGTAAAATATGTGTGCAAAATTTCAAAAGGATCGGTTGAGTAGTTTTCAAATGCCAATGACTACGCACTTTAAAAAAAAAGGTTCGAGAAAACCGCGTTTAAAGTTTTAAGTTATGAAAACGTCAAGAAAATACTTTTTTCTCTCTACTTACACGGAGTCGTCGATTCCAGTACCATAGAGTATGTTTCCACTAGCTTTGTCATTGTCTTCAGCATCTTTTTTAGCAAGTCTACGAGCTATCCTGCCCTCCTTAGTCTGTTGGTGGCATTTTTGGTCAGATCTTTCGATGCGAGTTTGGTCCACTCTTCTCGCATATTCGTGAGCGCTTGGCCCAATGCTAATCCCCATGTCATACATAAACTGCAGCATAGACAGATACAAAAGTATACCTGAGTCCGCACGCAGGTATACGTTTGTAACGGACTACGCGCGCAACTGCTGCGTCTCGGCAGATGTTTGAGGCGGCTCGGCTTTATGCTCTATAACTTAAAAGGTTTTGCTCGGATTGACTTAAAATTTTAACACGGTATTTTTGAAATGTTTTACTACAATAACATGCAAAAAACAAAATCGATTTTTATCCGGAGAAGTTGAAAAAAAGTTATACATAGCTGTTCAAAAATGAGTGAAAATAATGAAGAAATTCGATATATTTTGAAATTTTTTATAAAAAAGGGAAGAATGCCACGCAAGCCACCAACGAAATTTGTGAAGTTTACGGAGACGATGCTGTATCAGTTCGTGTAGCACAACAATGGTTCGCTCGCTTCCGTTCTGGAAATTTCGATGTGAAAGATGCACCCCGCTCCGGTCGACCTATCGTTGAAAAAGTCGATGAAATTATGGAAAAGATTGACCAGGACCGTCACATAAGCTGCTATGACATCGCCATCATCAAACCGTTTTGAACCATTTAAAAAAGGCTGGTTACAAACAGAAGCTCGATGCTTGGGTACCACATAAATTGTATGTGAAAAATTTAGTGGACCGAATTAACATCTGCGATTCTTTGCTGAAACGAAATGAAATCGAAACCATCGAACCATCGGATCAAATACGAAAATAATATGCGAAAAAGATCATGGTACAAGGGTGGTGAAGCTCAACAAATGGTCGCAAAGCCAGGATTGACGCCTCGCAAGGTTATGCTGTGTGTTTGGTGGGATTGGAAAGGAATCATCCACTATGAGCTGCTCCAGCCTGCTCGAACGAATGATTCTACACTTTACTGTCAACAACTGATGAGATTGAAGCAAGCAATCGAAAAAAACCGGCCAGAACTGATCATCAGAAAGGGCGTCGTCTTCCATCAGGACAACGCTAGGCCACACACATCTTTGATGACTCGGCAAAAACTGGGAGAGCTTGGCTGGGAAGTTTTGATGCATCCACCATATAGCCCTGACCTTGCACCATCGGTTTACCATTTGTTTCGGTCAATGCAGAACTCCCTTAATGGAGTAAAGTTGGATTCAAGAGAAGCCTGTGAAAATTACTTGTCGTAGTTTTTCGCCGAGAAACCACAAAAGTTTTACACTGATGGAATAATGTCTCTAGAAGAAAAATGGCAAAAGGTGGTCGACCGAAATGGTACATATTTGATTTAATAAAGTCCATTATAAATATAAAAAAAATGGATTGAAGTTTGATTAGAAATACTAAAAGACTTCTTCGACTACCCAATATTTTCGTTAGATTCCTTTTTAAGCTCAGCATGAAAACTTGAAATATCACCTAATCTGTACACGGTGCGCATGGTTATTTCCATTGCATACATACAGACAATCAGTCCACGGCTGGTGCGTGAAAAAAACATTGTGGCAAGTAACAATAAGCACATTCTTTTCAATTTTTTTTTATTTTTAGCAGAGCTCCGCCCAGCTAAGCCTGAAAATATATGCACATCCTCATGCACATACATAAATATATTTGTGTATAGAGGCAGTCGTATGCATCTAGGCGAGTAATACGAAGCAATCGCTTTTTAATTAATATTGAAAGCGGAAAAGGTTTTTCATTTTTTTTTTTACTCTCCTGTTATATTTTTACAATTTCACTATTTCCAGCTTATCCATTCGTACATTTACACATCGTCTTGTCTATGTGCATCGACTCATGCATCCATTTAATTTTTCACTCGACCAGTGATGAAACTACGAGTATAGTGAAATAATATGCACTTCAATTCCATTATTATTATTGTGTGTTAATTTGCTAGTTTCCATTTTTAATTCGCCGCTAATATTAATGTTTTATTTACTATTGTTATAGCTATTGTTGCGATTTCTTCTACTTTTCCAACTGATGAATGCAAACATGCACAAGCAGGCATCAGCCAACAGCCACTGGCTACAATTCGAAATCGAAACCTAGCTTTGCCGTTATAACAGTTGCGGCCCGGCACTCTCTACTTTGTATTCATTTTTTTTTTTTTTATTCCTTATCTGCATTGGAAAAATGAGAATGAATTGGCAAACAACCAAAAACTAAATACAAGAATGTATGTATGTATGTACATATATATATATGTAGTAAGTCTACAGGAATTTGGAATAATTAGTCAAGTGTTTGTTGCACAGAGAATGAAAGTGCGGCAAGTCGGTGGATCGATGTCGAGTACATTAATTAGTGGATCAACGCGTTTGTTTAGTGGTTTAGTGGTCTCTATACAAAGAACAATATTCCAAATTAAAGGATGAAGAGAAACTTTAATTAACAAAATATGCTTGTATTTTTTGAAATAAGCTTTGATTAGAATAGATTAAAGTGGTTGCCGCTATGTGTGTTCGTCAAAACAAAAAAAACAATTTTTTTTAAATGCCAACGTAACTGATTTTCAGGGAAATATTATATAAAAAAATTAAATACTATATGCACTGAATGCCAAATTTACACCGACCAAAATGTATTATGAAGTAAAGTTTCAGCTTTGGTGAAAAAGTTTGGCATTCCGATGTTATGTTAAAAGAATTAGGTTCAATCCTGAATTCTCGGAGCCTGACGGTCTGTGACAAGATGGAAAGAAAAGGAGAATTTTCCAAGAAATTCAAGGAGGTCATCAGTGATCGCTCAGCATGGAGAAACAATGAAATACCTTTAAAACTGGGCGCACAGGTATGGTTTGCTGATGGGTCCAAAATGGAATTGTCGGACCACATTTCGAGAAGGCAAATGCAATGGGAAAAACGACTTTCATTTTTAAGACGGAGTTCCATACCTTAAAGCTATATGCCAGAGAATGTCTTCATAGAGGCAAGCGTGTTGTCCACATCAATATTCTCTCTGGCGGCCAAGCAACTCTAAAATTGCTAGATGGCTTCTCATTTCAATCAATGTTGGTCTGAGAATGTTTAAAATTCACGAAACTCTACCATCAAGAAACTTTCGTTACTCTGATGAGGGTACAAGGACATGCGGCGTACGAAGGAAATGAAATTGCAAACACTTTAGCGAAAAAGGATACAAAGACTCCCTTCATTGATCCTAAACTTTATTGCGGTGCAATCAACAGATTGAAATGTGCCTTTTTATGTAAGCGCGGGAGCAACGAGGCTTAATCGAGTACTGGAAAGCCCAAACAGGCATGCGGCGATCGTAAATACTCATTGATCCAGAACTGAACTACTAACAGGGCATTGCGAACTTAATTACCACATGAAAAAAAATGTTGTAGCAGAAAATGATTATTGTAGACTCTGGTAAGAGGCGCAAGAAACAACAAAATATGTTCTATGCGACTGCCCAACAATAGCACTAAATTACCTGGGAAACGGCGTTATAGATCCAAGTTTCCTGGTAGAAATTAAGCCTACAGCTACTTTAGAATTTATTAATAGCCTAAAACCTTTTAGGTAGGCTACATGGCTGCACAATAAATCGTTTTAGGTCGCAGTGCACAAGCCATTTTATAATAATAAAAGAATCGTAAATTTACTTCCTAATTTTGCATTCTATAGATTGAATAATATTATGTCTAAGTGACATGCGAGTAGTTTTTTTTTTTGTTTGGGGGTAAACATGAAACGGCGGGATGCAGGAGGCTCGCCGCAGTCATAACTGGCTTTCGGTTCACTGCCACAGTTGTAAAAAACCAGAGAAAAAGGAAACGATTTCCATTTCCTCTGTGAATGTCCTGCCTTACAGAAGGAGAGAATGTCAACCCTGGGCAAACCACTGTTCGAGAGTGTCAAAACAACTGTCAGGCTTCGACGTCAACAACCTAATAAGGTTCTTAAACTGCACAGACTGAATATAGACATGCTATAAATAACCATTAAATAAGTTGGTCGCGAGGGTGTGGCAACAAAATGGTACGGAATCGCCAGTTGGATTCTGCGTGAATCACCACTTTAACCAACATATTTTTTGGAGTGGACTTGAGTTATACAGACTTCGGCGCTTGAAGTGTAACCAACCTCAGACTAATCGCGCAGCTGATGAACGGGCATCAGTTATCTATAAGTTGGCTGACAATCCAGAGTATTGTAGACAAGCGCGCGGAAGCATTTTTCAGAGAGTAAACACGAAAAAGAAAATCAGTAATAGATTTCAAACGTAATAGTGTGATTGCATTATATTTGGTTGGAAAATCACAACCAGCGATCGTTCGTAAGATCAAGTACCTTAAAGAGCACCTAAATCAAGTTTTTATTTATCGCACCATTACTCGTTACACTGATACTGGTAGCATCGCGTAACGTCATGGAGGTGGTCATCAAAAGACAGCAACGTCACTTGAAATGGTTCAAAAAGTGAAGAAGCGACTTGAGTGAAATCCCCGACGAAGTGCCAATCAAATGGCGAAAGAACTGAAAATATTTGACCGTAGCATCCACCGCATACTGAAAAATGATCTCAAAGTCAAGCCTTACAAGATCCAAAAGGCGCATGATCTCACACGAAAGCAGCAACAAGTTAAACTTGCGAGAGCGAAAGAGTTGCTTCGCTTAACCGAAAGCGGTCAATTTCCGAACATAACGTTTTCTGACGAGAAACTTCTCAAATTGAGTAATACGTAAACTTTCAAAACGATATGGTTTATTTGACCGACCATTCATACGAAAAGTTGAGTCATCGATTGGCCAACAGAAGGCAGCATCCGCCACAGGTAATGGTTTGGGCCGCTGTAACCGCAGATGGGCGCTCTCCAATCGTTTCCATCGATGCTGGCGACAAGATAAATTCGAAATAGTATCGGCAAAATATTCTGGAGGTTGCTTTGATGCGTGGGCTGACAAACATTTCGGTCGCAGACCATGTACCTTTCAACAGGACTCGGCACTGTCTCACAAAGCTCACGTGAACCATGAATGGCTAAAAAACAATGCTCTGAACTTTATAACGGCTCTCAAATTCACCAGACGCGAATCCGATGGATTATTCTCTTTGGCCATTTTAGAGAGCGAGGTCTGAACTACTAGTAAAAGATACACCGTCTCGAGGCATTGTCTGCGAATGGGCCAAAACACCTGCAAGTCACTTTTGGGCAGCTTGCGATTCGTTTCTGGACCGTCTCAAGGCCATAGTCGAGGCAAAAGGTGGTCATATCGAGCAAGAGTAAATTGATTTTTAATTTTGTATTATTTTCACCCATTTTTTACGTTGAATTGAATAAAAGTAATTTTCCAAACTAAGTTTATGGACTTTTTAACTTTAATTCGAAGATGGAAAAATGAGAAAAGTGACCATACATGAAATACTGACAAAAATAAAAAATATGAACAATAAAAAATCTCCAAGCTACGACAGAATTAATGGACAAATTATAAAGAATCTGCCCGACAATGGAATTAAGTATCTAAGGAATATATTTAACTCGTCAATAAGACTCAAATATTTCCCTTTGCCTTGAAAATTTTCTCAAATAATTGCTCTGCCAAAACCAAATAAAGATGCCAACAAGCCTTCATCGGGGCCGATAAGTCTCTTGCCTATTTTGTCGAAGCTATTTGAACAACTGATTTATGACCGCCTTGATCCCCTAATACAATCTAACGACATCGTTCCCTCTCATCAATTTGGCTTGCGGCGAAAACATTCAACGATACAACAGGTACACAGAGTAACAAACAAAATACAAAAGGAAATTGAGAACAAAAATTATTGCGTCGCAATCTATCTTGACGTGGCTAAGGCCTTTGACAGTGTATGGCATTCCGGACTATTGCACAAATTAAAAAAAATACTTGCAACTGACTGTTATCTACTTTTGCGGAGTTACCGTAATAAAAGATATTTTTATGTTAAATATCAGGACGAATGCTCTGATGTACTACGTATGGAAACAGATGTTCCACAAGGAAGCATTTTGGGGCCACTCTTTTACATTATCTATACACATGATATACCCTGCCCAAGTGACGATAGCATGATTGCAACCTTTGCTGATGACACCGTTTTAATGGCCATTAAAAACAAAAATGTTGCCACAAATACATAAACTACAACAGCTACTTAAGGGGGGGGTAGGGTCACAAAATCGAAATTTTTTTTCTTCACTCATCTTATAGTAAATCATTTCAAGAATGTTGTGTCAAAATTTTAAGTGGATCGGAGCAGAACTCTCAAAGTTATAGCCTTTGTAGGCACTCTACCTCGAATGCGGAGCATCGATAATTTCTCAGAGTCATTTTTTCAAACGCGTTTTTCCCGAAACGACTTCTTAAAAGTCGGTGCCAATCACAACTCCGAAACTATTCAACCGATTCTTTTCAAATTTGGCACACGTTTTCTAAATCAAAAATACCTCCCCCCTACGCTGTTTTTTTTTATTTTTTTTTAAGGTTGTTTTTCACTTACAAATATGGCGAAATTTTTCGCCAAAAATGCTCGTTTTACGTTTTTTTGCCACCAAAACTACAAAAATGAAAAAAACAAAATTTTATTAATGTAGGGGGGAGCATTACGTCATACTTTAACTGAAAAATTCGACTTTTTTAGTTTCAGATGATTCTA
Source organism: Anastrepha obliqua (assembly GCF_027943255.1). Taxonomy (NCBI): domain Eukaryota; kingdom Metazoa; phylum Arthropoda; class Insecta; order Diptera; family Tephritidae; genus Anastrepha; species Anastrepha obliqua. Next base: position 80,069,854 of record NC_072894.1, read on the forward strand.
CGACGAATGCCGATTGGCACCGCAGAGCACCTCTCGAAAAACATATCTCAAAAAAAACTCTGTCATGGGCTTATTTGTCAATATTTTATTATTAATATTTTTTAAAAACTTATTGAAAAGATGTACAATAACATGCAACCATAGATGTTAAATAATGATTAGATAATGCTAATGATTGCTAATTAGCCTTCTTTTGTGAAATTCTCTAATTCATTAAACAATTAGAATTAGTTCAACTAATTCCCATTAGATAATTGAAATTTTTATTCTAATGGTAAAACTAATTGCAATTAGTTGCCATTAGCAAAAAAAATTGGTTGACCTTTACAATTAGAAATCTAATTGACTTCTGCTAATGCAATTAGATATTCAATTAGTTAATTCTAATTCGAGCTAATTAAATATCTAATTGCATTAGCAGAAGTCAATTAGATTTCTAATTGTAAAGGTAAACCAATTTTTTTTGCTAATGGCAACTAATTGCAATTAGTTTTACCATTGGAATAAAAATTTCAATTATCTAATGGGAATTAGTTGAACTCATTCTAATTGTTTGATGAATTAGAGAATATAAACCAATTGCATCAATTGCTAATTCTAATTGGAACTTAACATGTATGCATGCAACTGATTTTATTAAAGTATCTTAACCCATATTTCTGTAAAAAATTCAAAAAAAAAGTGTTTTTTTTAGCGCTAAACCCTACCCCCCCCCCCCCCCCCCCCCCCCCTTAACACAACGCTGGCCTGGTTCAATACATGGGGCATCGAAATTAGCACAGATAAAACTATCCAAGTAATATACACAAACAGAAAGTGTGATCCACAAATATTGACTATAAATAATAAAGTCATTAAATATAATACAAAAGCCAACCTGGAAGGAGCATATACTTCAAAAGAGAAATGAAGTTAAAAACAGATTCAGACAACTCTACTGGCTACTACGAAATGGCTTGCGACTTTCACTTGGTAATAAATTGTTAATCTACAAAACTCTTATAACTCCGAGCTGGAAATATGGCATCGAACTATGGGGTTCAGCAAGCAAATCAAACCTTAAAATAATGCAACGACTACAATCAAAAATTCGAAGGACGCAGGCTGGTGCATAACCAATAACGATATAGACAGGGTCCTCAAAATTAAATTTATCGAAGACGTCATTCGGGAATGCAGCACAAATCATATTCACAGACTACTAACACACACAAACGAAGATAAGCTGAAAATTCCACATTCAGAACTGCACAAACGAAGACTAAAACGAATAACTCCGACCGCCATAGCAGATACTTCATCACTAAAATGAATATCAACCCATTCTACGTTTTATGTCATATAATTCCTATGTGTATTTATCCGTCCTATGTCATATTATATAATAAAATATAAGAATTGGTTACTCTTCGAGTGCCGGACCCTATTATGATTGCTCATGCAACAAACGATATAGAAAATATGTATTCTTCAAAAAAAATGTATATTCTTCAATTAAACTTGAATTATTAGTTTTATGCGCTTGTGTAAAAAGTTACTCTTTATTATCAGAGAAAGTGCGACGGAAGAGAACGACAACAATTTACTGGTTTCTAATTAACGAATAACGAGCAATACAAAAACAAAATTGTCAGTAGCCATAAGAAGCAGCACAGCCAACAAGAACAACCAGCCAACCAAAATAAATGTTTCCAGGACAAACAAGAAGGACAAACAACAAAAAGGTACGAGAGTATAAACAAACGCCAGAAATATTAATAATGGAATTTAACGTCATAAACCACTCAACAACATAAAATTTTAAGCTGGAAAACCAACAAAACAGAACAAACAACAAGCTTGGCAGGAAGGAACAACGACAACGATTTAACACGAAAAAAGGAAGCAGTGACAGTAGAAAGCAACATGGACGAAGGAATTGAAAAGATTCCTGCAGTTGGCGAAAATGGTACACGGGGAGCAGCTACATGCATAGCTACTTCGTGTGTATGTACATATACAATGTGCATGTACATCCAACTATTCATAATGGCTAATGGGTGGCGGGTGGCGGGTGTGTGAGTGTGTTTTTAGTAGGTAATAATACAGAAGTATGTAAGTAATAGTGGAGTTGACAAACGGCCGTCTACTATGCACCACCGCCGTGCCTCTATCGCTCCATTTGCTACCTCATACCAAACCCTTTACTTTCAGCTTTCTTTCACTTTTGCACAATCCTATGTATGCAACAAAAAATGCATTCACAATTACTCCATTTAACATTTAGCAGACACAGCAGCAGCAGTAGCGTGGCAAAATGAGCCACCGCCCGTGAGGCTATTATTTCCTGCCTCAATGCAGAACTCCTCGTTTCTATGTCTACTGCAATCGTTCATACCCTGCCTACCTCTACTTTAGCTGCTGCACTTTTCAGGGAATTTTTTGCTTGTTCTGCTATACTTTCTTCTGCAATTAAACGGGTATAGGTGGAGCGGGTATGCATAGATTGTATTTTATAGAGCGAATTTTTGTATTTGACAACGTCTTAGAATTTCCGGCAAACCAGGCTGCCAGCACCAGTTTGTCGTTGTCGCTAACAAAGTCACCTTGAATGGCAGTTTGAGGCTAACTTTTTTCTCAGCCTTTTCCTTTTACTAATATAAAGTGTTTATTGACATATGTATGTATGTACGTATGTGCTTTACTTTCATATAAAAATGCCAATAGTTTCCTGTAATTAAGAGAAATCAACAAAGCATGCCAAAGCTTACTTCTGACATGCCGTGAACAAACGGATGCCTGATTTGGAAACGCGCTAATTTATTTAAGCAGTGCCAAAGACCAAACAATTTCTAAGCACACGAGAAAATCACGAAACTGGGGATCAAACTTAGTAAAACTGGGTTTTTAGTTTTTCTCACCAACGTCAGGTTGCTTTTTAAAAGAATGTTGAAATTTTTAGGATATCATTAATTCAAAACATTATTTTAAAAATTCAGTGCAATGGGGAATAAAAATACCTGTATCACCATCTCCCTGGAAGTGCAAGTTTCATGCGATTACAAAATAGCGATGATGATTTTTTCATCAATGGTGCTAGGCTTTCGCTATCATTCATAAAAACTTCGAGCATAAACTAAGACAGTTGAACCAATCATTGAAACTGAATTGAGTTTTATTAACACGCCCTTAATGGTGGAAAATGGAAAAGTAGAAAATATGGACGACATATCTGACTTCCCAGCTCAGCATTATATTTTTAAATGCATTTTTTGTTTTCTTTTTCTTTTTTGCCTTTATTAATTTTCTTTAAATCTACTCGACCTCTGAAAAAATCTAAGTAGATCTTGTGGTGCCAAGGCGCCTAGGTGGTCGCTTCTTAACACATCAGTGCCAAAAACCTCAAGCCTGATTCGAACGAAGCCAGGGCAAACCAATAGAAAATGGTCCGCCGTCTCATCCTCCTCTCCACATGCTGACTTGCACTGCCTCAGATGCCCACCTTTTCCATGTGCTTTGCCCATAGAAAGTGGCCCGCCATCTGTCCAACCAGCCTCCTAAAGTCCCTCCTGCTTAGTGACAGGAGGAACTGCAACAGTCGGTCGGACATGACAGGTAACATCAGTTTTGTCAATATACAGTCTCTTTCAGCCTGCCAAGCCTTTCAAGCCTAAGAGCCTATTCTGGCTAAAGAGTCAGAGATCTTGTTACCCGCGATGTGTGTCCCGGAACCCATGTTAACATCATCTACCGACTATGAAGTGGATGAAAGGCTGTCTGAGGCCATGAGCGTAGCTTTGCTGTCGCTACAGATATGCCTCTCGATCTATTTTCCCCAACAAAGATCATCGCTTCTTGAACAGCATACACATCCACCTGAAACACAGATGCATGCATTCCAAGAGCCAAGTATAGTTTTGTCCCGCTTGATTCCACGTAGACACCAGAGCCGGCCAGAACAGTGCTCGGTCCAGGAACCATCCGCGAAAATGCGAGAATAGTGTTTGCCGGGCTCATTTTCTGAGTTTTACCAACGTTGAACCTCTGGCAGCACCACACTGTATCTCCTGTTAAGCACGACTCTGGATGGCATGAAGTCAAGGGGCATGGCGAGGATCGTTGGATCCAAGTTCATGCCTACTCATAAATTCGTACAACTTCGACTGTCGCCGGCGTGAGCCCAAAAACTACAGCTGACATGTAAAGGAGCGCTCTCAGAGAGTACTGCCCAACAAACCGACATGCACAAACAGTGGGGGAAGAAATCAAATTCCGGCGAGCCCGAAAACAGTTGGTACGACGAGAAATGTCATGCTGCCGCAGAAAGAAAGGATGCCGCCTATAGAGCCACGCTGCGATCGGGCGCAACAGGGGCCATGTGGGATCGCTACAAAAAAGGAAGAGAGACGTATTATCCGAAAGAAGAAACGAGAGGCCGAAATACGTGAGTGCGAAGAGCTTGAGATGCTGACCAACAGGAACCACGCCCGAAAATTCTACCAGCAAGTTCGGCGGCTTACAGAAGGTTTTAAGACCGGAGAGTTTTCCTCTAAGAACAAAGACTGCGAGCTACAGAGCAATCTTAAATTATGGAGGGAACACTTCTGGAACCGGTTAAATAGTGACAGCTGCGCATGTCACAGAGAATGTGAAAATCCCGATACCCCAATCGTTGACGACGGAATTGTCGTTCCACTACCCGACCATGACGAGGTGAGAATAGCGATAACGCGGCTAAAGAACAACGCAGCCGCGGGCGCCGACGGACTACCGGCTGAGCTATTCAAACATTGCAGCGAGGACCTGGTAAGATGCATGCATCAGCTTCTATGCAAAATATGGATGAAAGCATGCCTGCCGATTGGAATTTAAGTGAGCTCTGCTCAATCCACACGAAGGGTGGTCCTGGAATCGCCTATAAGCGATTGTGCGCCGAGCGTATTGTGTGAAAGGCTGAAGTCCACCGTCAACCAACTGATTGGACCTTATCAGTGTGGCTTTAGACCAGGAAAGTCTGCCATCGACCAAATATTCACAATACGCCAAATCTTGGAATAGACCCACGAAAGGAGAATCGACACACACCATCTTTTCGTCCATTTCAAAGTTGCATTCGACAGTACGGAAAGGAGTTACTTGTATGCCGCGATATCTGAATTTGGTATCCCTCTCCGAACCGTTTGATACCAAACGAGGTTTCAGGCAGGGTGACTCGGTCTCGTGTGACTTCTTTAACCTGATGTTGCAGAGGATCGTACGAGCCGCGGAACTAGAGAACTAAAGTCCTCTCTCAACGAACAAAACTAACACCTACAAGGCTCTCATCATGCCCGTCCTAACGTATGGCGCAGACGATGACAACATCCGATGAAGCGACGCTTGGAGTGTTCGATAGAAAGATGCTGCGCAGGATTTTTGGACCTTTGCATGTTGGCAACGGGGAATATCGCAGGCGATGGAACTATGAGCTGTATGAACTTTACGACGGCATAAACATAGCGCAGCGAATAAAGATCCAGCGGCTACGTTGGCTGGGTCATGTCGTCCGAATGGATACGAACGCTCCGGCTTTGAAAGTATTCGATGCGGTACCAGTTGGTGGTAGTACAGGAAGAGGAAGGCCTCCTTTGCGTTGGAAAGATCAGGTGGAGAAGGACTTGACTTCACTTGGCGTGTCCAATTGGCGCCGGTTAGCACGAGAAAGAAATGACTGGCGCGCTTTGTTACACTCTGCCAAAATCGCGTAACCGGTTATCGCGCCAATTACGAAGAAGAAGAAGTTTAAAATTCACATGACCAAAGCTTATTATTTTATTTTGTAAAAAATTTTATCAAAGACAATTAGATGATTAACCTTGCTCCACCTTGTACATTAGGCATGCCAATTTTTTGATTTTTACGATGCGGCGATTTGTATATTCATTATTTTATTTTATTTTGCAACAATTTAATGGATAAGTTCGTGCGGTTTTACAACAGATGGCGTAACTTGATTATTATTCCATCGATCCACATTTCCAAACATTCATTGGAGAGCTACTGTCGTAAGGCACAAACGTCAGTATAAGTTTTTTATTTGAAGCGTAAACAACAATATTTTTACCACACTTGAAAATGTCGAATTTCGTGCCAAATAATGTGTTTTTGCGGGGAATTCTTCTTCATTATTTTAATATGAAGAAAAAAGCAGCCGAAAGTCATCGTATCTTGGTGGAAGTTTATGGTGAGCATGCTCTAGCTGAGCGAACGTGCCAGAAGTGGTTTGCACGCTTTAAAAGTGGTGATTTTGGCCGCGCCGCCAAAGTTCATGGATACCGAATTGGAGGAATTGCTCGATCAAGATCCGGCTCAAACGCAAGAAGAGGTTGCAAAAACTTTGGGAGTTGATCAATCAACCATTTCCAAACGTTTAAAAGCCATGGGAATGATCCGAAATTCAAATTTCGAAAAAAACCGCACGAACTTATTCATAGACCTATTAACTCGACAAAAATGCATCAATTCCGTTTGAAAAGCATCCTACCAAATAATAAATAAATGGATTTTAAATAGACTTTTTTATTTAAAGCGGATATAATTTCATTATTGACAAAAAAAAAATAAAACAATAGTTGAATGTATACGCATTTAATAACACTTTAGCCTGCACATATCTGATCAAATGAATTAATTCACGTCGAAAAATGGTCGATGCAAGCAAACTGAAACAGTAAACAAATGTATTTTGAGGTCGAAAGAAGTTAATCACTTTTTTATTTTCGTACAATTTAAGCGAACTAAAAGGAAAGTAATAGGCTTTAAATCATATTAATTTAAAGTAAAAAGCTAACTAAGTAAGAATAAAACATTTTGCAGCAGAGGCATACATACATATGTACACTTGAGTTCACAATACTACAAGTTGGCGCAAAATTAATCATCCTATCGGCAAATTTATATTTTTTGCAAATGGCGTCGAATGCCAATCAAATTTGATACTTGTGAACTAGACAGCTGGAGCAAACGAACAGACAAGTGATGGAACGCGTAAAGGGCAAAATAAATATTTCCATCACACATTTTCTGTGGACTTACAGGTTCTTTCTACAAAGATTTTGCCTGAGGAGACCCCTAGTGAAATTGCATAGCAAATAATTTTCTGGAATATATTAACCCCCTAGCGACCGCCGAAAAAAAGGGAACAAAACGACCTTTTTGTGATAAAGCTAATGTGTTAAAATGTTCTACAAAATTGTTGTATTACTCGAAAAATTTTGCACCTCGTAAAATATGCACCTCAACAACACATTTTTTTCTCCGAAACGTATTTTAACTCTCGTCCTCATTTATTCTAAATGCACTTAGGCAAAATATAGCAAAGAAATTTGAGCAGAGAATACAGAACGATTTTGAGGTGGTACTATATGGGTCAAGGTCTTTCATCCAGAGCTCAAATCATTCCAGGCCCACACAATGACTCTCAAATTATTGCGCAGTAAAGTTTGTAGAACTCTTTTAAATCTTGCACAAAGTTTGAAGCTCTAAGTTATAGGATTTTTGTTGTCCATTGATTGTTATATCAAAAAGAAAACAAAAACAAAAATGTTTAAAAAACATAATATTACATAAATGCTTTGTAAGGAATAACAAATCCCGAAAACTCGAGGTTGTTGGTGAATAATACCGAGAGTTTCAGGCGTGAAAATAGATCAGGATACCGCAAAACATATGGGCTGAAAAGTCCCGGGCCTAACACACTAGTTTTAGTGCATTCACCTCTTTTTCAGTTAGTCTTCTTCTTTCAGTTCTTCTTCTTTTTCAGTTAGTACTAACCTTAAAAAGACAGCTGCTAAAATTTCATGATTTTCCATTTATTAGTTCGCGAGTTATTGTGATAAGAGTGACGCTACTTTTGTTATTTTCAAAACAATGGCTTATAAAGAAAAATATCGTTCAAGCAAATCAATACCTTCAAAAGTGTTATGGGGACTCCGCTCCATCAGAAACAACAACAAAAATATGGTTTGTAGGAACACCAAATGAGGCAGTACCATCTCATCAAAAAAACCCACAAAATCGTTTTGAATGATCAAAAGTGAAATTGCGTGAGTTAACTGACATCGTAAGGCTATCAAAAGAACGTATGGCTAGAATGTGACTATGAGAGAACTCTGATCAAAGTGGGTGCCGCGTTTGCTCACTATTGGCCAAAACCAAGACAGCGCACAGTCTCACAAGTCAATCAACACAATGGCAAAATTACATGAATTGAAATTCGAATTGCTCCCACATCCACCGTATGCACCGGATTTGGCTCCCAGTGACTACTGGCTATTTGCAGATCTTAAAAAGTGCTCGCCGATAAGAACTGTCACGGAATGAAGAGGTTATCACTAAAAATGAGGCCTATTTTGAGGCAAAAGATAAATCGCTCTACAAAAGTGGTATTGAAGCATTGGAACGGCGCTGGAATGATTACGTAGTTCTTGTAGGGAATTACGTTGGCGAATAAAGCTAATTTTGGGCAAAAAAAACCTGTTTTTTAGGCCCGCGACTTTTCAGGCCATGTGTTACATGCATATTTCTTTCATGCATGTCCTTTATTTCATAAAAAAATATTTTTTCTTATTATTTTAATGCATTTGTGTATGTGGAATTTCTTGCATTGAAATTCGAAATAAAATTTTAGCGCTTCCTTTACTGCGGATCGCTAATACTTCTCCAAATTTTACTTAACAGAGAATAATGCAAACCTCAATTCATCACTTGATGTGGCATCAAATCGGCTTAGTGTTAGAAATAATATTTGTATAAAATTTGTATAAAGAGGGCATACTGGGCAAAGTAAAACTGAACTTGAGGGGTCCCGGTAGTCTAGAGCTGGAAAATATACTGTATTTTCAGGAATTCGCTTTTACAATAAGAAATGAAAAATTATATTTAGAATTTTGAGGCTTGTTTTTAACTTGTTTTACATACAAAAATTAAAAAAAAATTGTTTAATTTTAATAATTTTAAAAATGGATTTAAAGTTTGAGGTACAGAAGCGCGCGGACCGTTCTCTACCTAGTTAATGGACCGTAGAAGCAATAATATTGGGAGTTTTCGCATGAAAATTTCACAGCATATTCTTAAAATACTATACCTTTGAAATATCGAAAGAGTGAATAATCGATTTTTGAAATTTCTAGTCCACCGGGTCCCCTTAAGTCAAAATCACATTTTTTTGGAGCGTTTCTTTTTCTTCCTTAAATTTAGTGCTTTCTTACTCACTCTCTAATAGTAAATCAACGAAAGTTCTTTGCAAACAAAACACGATAACTCACCACAACTGGTATCACACAGTAGACGCAAGGATGCCCAGCAGCAGCAGCAGCGGCAACAGTGGGCAAACCGTAAGCGTTCACACACAAATGATCCGTTTTAAAAATCTTCGTTGGCGGCGGCTGAGCCAGTATCGATGACGATGAAGCCGCCAGCGATGCGGAGGAGCACGTATACAGCAGCGGCTGCTGCTGTGACTGTAGTTGCGACAGTTGGTGTTGTTGTGGGGACTGACGTGAAATCAAAGCAGCAGCAGTTGTACGCTGCAATGCCACCGGCGTTGCTTGCGTTTGTTGTTGGCTAAAAAAGTCGAGACCTGTTGCTGTTGTAGGTGTTGTTGTGGTGTTTATAGCTGACGCTAATGCGGACTGTGTCGCTGTATTATTAGTATTCACACCTACTCCGCTATTAACGTTTGAGGTCACTTCCTCTGCTGTTGCTGCCACTGCTGTTGGTGCTTCGGTTGAGATGCCGCCTAGTGCTGTCGTATTAATGTTGTTCGATGTGCTATCGGTTGTTGTTTGTGTAACAATTGTTATAACAACTGTTGCCGCAGCTGCCGCTGCCGCTGCTGTTCCTGCTCCTGCTGCCGCTGCTGTTGGTGCTACTGTTGATGTTGCTGCCTCTGTTGTTTCGTGGGTTGTTGCCGACAAAATGAGCTGCTTATGTGGAATGGGGACTGGAGAGGGTTTCCTTTTTATTGACGCAATTTTAGTGCTTATTGATGGCACTTGGGCGACAAAGGTCGCTGCTGTTGTTGTCGGTATTGTGGGCTGGTAATTGTGGTTCTGGATGTGGTTGTGGTTGTGGTTGTGCTTGTATGCGTGGGTAGTGCTGTTAGTTGTGGTTGTCGTTACAATTGCTGGCTTATCAGACGATATTGTGAATGCTGATTTTATTTCGACGCTTTAATAAATTTGCTAATTTTTGTTGTTGTTGGTAGAGTTGTATTTTTATTGACAGTTCTAATATCGTTACAATACCAATGGGTAAATTTATTGGGTTTTGGGAGCTCGACAGAAGTGAATTCGTTTATTGGCTCTAATAGAATTTTTATTTTTGCTGCAAAGTTCGAATATTTAGTTATGTTCGTATTCACTTTTCTTTTGCTGAGTATTCGAATCAAAATTGAGCCAGTTCACTTGAAGCAGACAATTTATTTTTGTTTTTAGATTTTGTCTAAATTGCGATTTTTTTTAATTTCCAGAAATTGTTATGTAATTTATTTTACTCAAACTGTATTATTGTATGTATGCTGTATTCACTTACAAATTTAGGTATATTTGCTTTTGCGGAATATTTTCAAACTAATTTGTGGTTTTTCGCATTTTATGCAGGATACCAAATTTTACCGTTTTCGGAAAATTTTAGAACCGCTTAACTGTTTCAGTAGTAGTGTAGTGATATACGATTTTACGATTTATTTCAACCTTATTGGTTGTTTTTTTATAAATATATATATTCCTTTCAGTACGTTTTCGGCCGGTGTATTTTTGAAATTTTTCACTTCAGGCGTATTTTTGAAAATTTTCAAGTCATTGGTTTTTAATCACCCGCTTCAATGGCTAATGTTTGCAAATTTTCACTTTAGGCGTATTTTTGGAAATTTTCTTCGCTCGCTTCAATGGCTTATCCCGGGTTAGTCTTTAGTATTTTCGGAACTTTTATTTAATGTTCAAGCAAATTTTCATTTCAATTAGCTATTTTTCGCCAGCTCTTTTGTATCAAACTGATTTTCTTCGAAAATTCAACTTCTTTTAAACTCTTTTCAAATTTTAACTGTTACTCTCTTTTATTTCCAGTTACAAGTGTTTGAGTTATTTTTCAAGCAAATGTCTGAATGTAAATGCAACTTTTTTTCTCTTCTATATATTTTCGGAGTATTTGCAAAATATTGTTCTAATTTAATTTTTCGCTAATTTTGCTATATACTTTTTGTTTGACTTCACCGAAAGTCATTTACTTCAACATCCAGTAAAAATCTCTCACGCAAAATCTTGCAACTCGATTTTTGACATACCACAACTTTTTGAAATATTTGCGCGAAATGGCCACTTGTTTAATATTAAACTAACTTAACTAGAGGTTATCCTTTGGCAAATCTCTTACTTGACTATAGTTTTGCAGTTTATAGTTTATAGTTTTGTTTTTCGGCAACACTACTTTTTACTCTGGGTTTATTATGGAAATTTTCTATTTTTATAAAGTTAGTTGTGAGATAAATTTTGCACACGCAAATGCTAAAACCCTTATCGCTGTCTTTTAATTAGTGGCATGTGCTTTGGAAATCAAAAAAAAATTATTTTGGTAAATTTCGAAAATTAATGTAGATTATTTTGCGTATTCTCTGTCGACTTTCAGTTTATGTGTCACATAAAATATTTTCAAAAATATTTTGGTGTTTTGCTGTTTATTTTTGAGATAAGTTGTTTCAGATTAAAGTAATTAGTAAGTATTCAAGCGCAAATATTTAATATTTTGCTTTTTATATTAGCACAAATGGTTTTTGTTTCTTGTGGTGCAACTTTTGTTTAGTTCACTTTACTCTTTTTTTTCTTCAATAAATTTTGGTTTTTGGTACATTTATTTTTCGTTGTTGTGGTTTTTTCTGGTGTATTTTTTAATTTTCATTAGTTTAATTTGCAAAAGTTTTGTATTAAATTTTTAAGTTTTGCAAAAAATTCCAAGACGGAAAAACATTCCAACTTTTTTTTCTTAATTTTTTATATTTTGCCCAGCTTAGAAGCCAGGTTTGCACTAAATTAATTTGTATTAATGTATTGTTTCACGTTTTTTAACTCAATTTTTATAAAAGATTTAGCTTAGAAAAAGCTTTTTCAAACTCGCTCAGCACTAAATTTATTATGCTCGTAAAACGTTTTTTTAATTCATTTAAAATGAGAAATAAATTAAATTTTAAAATTCTGGTTTTGATTTTTTTTTTGTTGTGTGCTTTGTGGAAATTTTTTATGATATTTTTATTAATTATTTTTAATTTTCTAAACATTCGATATTTACTCGATGTTACTCAAATTGTTTCACTGTGCTTTTTAAACTTTCCGTATAAAATGTAGCTGCTAGTTAAAATTGTCTTCTTTCCAAATTTGAGTGTTGTCAAATTTTATGGAAGTTTTAGTATTTATTACAAAGCATTTTCTAGTTGCTTTAACACTTGTGTTTGTTGCTTTCGTTTTTGTTTTTTACTCACAAAAATAAATTTTCTTTTTGTTGCTCGATGGTAGTTTTAGAGCGATGTTGGGGCTTTTAATTATATTTTTAGTAATTTTTTTTGAGGAACAGTGTTTACGCAACTTTCAATTGCTTTGTTTGGCGCAAGAGATTAGGGCTGGGTTAGCTATTTATAAATTCGGTATTTTTGTTTATAGATTTCAGACTGATTTTTGAGCTTCAAATGTTTTTCAGTGCTTTGGCGCTTAGTTCAAGAGAATTTGAGCTTTAATTTCCGCTTGAAAATGTGACTTTTTATTATTTTTGAGCCCTCTTAGGCCTTCTTCTTCTTCTTAGTGGTTTATATATTTTAAAATGCAGTTTTGCTCCGTGCAGTTTTATACAAATACATTATTTAACTCTTGAAATGTTTTCAATGCGTTTAACTATTTAAAATTCGGCATGAATTTTTGCTTTCGCGTATACTTTCGAACTTTGGTTTATTTTCGTTCAGTTCTCGTTTTTGTTAGAGTTTTTGAAGCATTTTTTTTTCTTGTTTTTTACGGATGTTTAGGTCTCATTTGTAGTAATTTAAATTTTTATTATTTATTTTCTTTTTACTTTTCTGTTAACATAACTTTTTCTGTGCGTGTTTTTTGTATTCTGAAATTTCAAGCCTTTTGCGCCGCTTCAAACAATACTTTTGATTTCCAACACACCTTAATTCACAAAACTACAAGTATTTACGTTTTACATGGGCTAATGCACACACATCAACAACAACAACAACATTAAGAGAAGCTATAATTTCTTCAGCAACACCACAGAATAAACACTAATAAGTACAATTAACAGTTGTACGACGGAATTAATTACCTACTACTAAATATTTTTTTCTCTTTCAGATTTACTACTTTTTTATTTTCGTTAGCTCGTTTACTTAATTTGTTTTCGTTTTATTTGTTTTGTTTTCGTATTGGTTTTTCTTTTAATTTATAACGTTAAATGGACAATTATCTCTTACTGGCCACCACATGCAGCAGGAACAAAGAAACACTCACACCCATACACAGACACGTAAATCTGTATGTAACTTTTTCAAACGCAGACACGGAAATCCTCTTGTGGTTAACGAAAGCGATGCACTGAGGCGTATACGTTACCTAGCGGCGTTGCTACACTCACTAAATGTTTGTATGTGTGTGTTCGTTTGTTTGCACTATACAACACTATGGCTGTGAGCATATGCAGAGGTAAAAAGCACATTCGACTTTTACAAATATTTCCAGTCAATCGCGCGCTGATGCGTTGGCTTGTTTCTTTGCTTTGTTGGTTGGTTGGTTGCTCGCTTGCTGATTTACTGGCTGCTTGGCGGACTAGCAGTTTGCGTCGCTACTTGATGGCGTGCGTTTTTGGTAGCAATAAATTTCATGTGTACACACTCGAGTGCTGCTGTTTTTTGCTTTTGACTACCGACGGTATTTGGACTCACCGTTTGACGACTAACCAGCTCAATAGGCCCAAAATCCAAACTGAAGAATAATGCACTAAAGCTTGAAGAATTCGCAGCGACAATAGCAGACAAAAGACAGGCTAGAAGTACTCGTATATATATAAATATATGTATGTGTATTAAGTTGTAGAGAACGCGCGCGATTGAAACTATATTTTCTTCTATTGCCTTACTACTCAGTCAAGCAAAAACTCTTTTGCAGGTGTTAAGCGGCGCTCAAAAGCACTTGTCTGCACTTTTGTTCAAATCACTTAAATTTAATTCGATTCGTTGTTGCTTGCTTGCTTGATTTATTGGCTTGACGCTCTTAGAATTCGCTTGACGCTTTTCAAATCGTTTCACAGCTGATGCTGAGTTTAGATGCTGGATGCTGCCGCTAACTGCTGACTGCGTACTTCGACTGGCATTGGCCGGCACAATTGAACTTCTAAATGTTGCGGCCGTCTTTAATGTGACGGCTGCTGCACTCGGCATTATGTACGCGTTCGGAAGCATTCGTGTTGTTGTTGCGGTTACTTAAAAAGGAATCGTTTACTCAAATTCCACTCGTTAACGAACCGACATTCCCTACACACTATACATATATGCAAGTGTATGCCGCATGTGCGCACGTGTGAACGTGTATGAATGAGTGTGTGTATGTGTATATGGAATTTCGTTCCTTCAAAAATGGCGTTTCATTTCCGTTGGGTGCTGAAGTTACTTGCATGTGGAGTGTGCGTGTGTGTGTGTGTGTTTATTCGTTTGTAGTCGCACGAGCGCTTAAGCTGTACATATCCACCTACCTACTTGCATGCATAGGTATGTATGTATATACAGGTTTGTATGTAAATTATCGTCAACGCCGAATAGATTCGGAGTTTCGCATTGAGCAAGGTTGTACACGCCACGCTGGTCGCAATACTCTCTACCAACAACTGTTTCGATAGCTTGGCTCGGGCAGTCCGTCGGCAATTTGTCGGCACCGTTGCGAAGCGATGGTAGCATACGTGCACACATATAAATCTACGTATCAACAGTAGTTACGATGTATTCGGCTTTGCAGCCCGAATTTTTCCGAAAAGTTCACACTCAACAATTACAAAATTTGCAGCATTCCTATAACCCCCACTACTTAACTTCTCACATCCATTTTTTTTTTTTTACTGTTATACCCACGCACACTTGTGCACAAAGGAATTGTACGTTTTTTCACATAAAGGCGTTCAGATAGATACGGACATACATATATATATATGTACACCAAAATATACTCAGATTGAGGAGACTAGTCTATTTCGCAATGCCTATCCGTGCGCCCGTCCGTATTTGTGAGCACGATAACTCGATCGAAATCTAATCTGTTTCACGGATACTGTAACACACTCTTTGCCCAAGGTAGATTGCTATTAAAAATGGGCTAAATCGGTCAATAACTACCCCCACCTGCCATATAACGGTAATTTTCATAAACGCAAAAAACATTATAATTCTGTTATAAATAAAACAAATTTACACACATTTGGTACAAAAGCGCAGTACCATGCCCACTTTTGGGTAAATATGTGCGCATCGCTAACGACTTAGAAGAGGTCGTCCAGACTTGGCAAATGTACTATTGCTCATCTGATCAAAATTCGACTTAAATATTGTTGAGATCTGCTGAAAACCACACCGTCCACTTTTTATATGTTAAGACAAAATCTCCGTCCACTCGTCTGTTGCAGCTATAACTCTCATTGCCTACGAGTTCGTTTCTTTCAAAAATTAACAGCCAGTCCAAATAAAATTTTACGAAAATGTGCACGGGTATATAAAGTTCGGTCCGGACTGTTTTTGTTGTTGCTTTTTTTTTTTGTTTTGTGATTTTTTGCAGTTAAGCAGACACCGCCTTGCGGTTGTGGCTGCGGTCGCCCGCCGAAACGGTAGCAGCGTAATTTTGTATTTACCGGCATATTCTGCACAAGCCGAACAGTCACGAACAGCAACAAAACTCTGACAACAACAGCAGCGAGCACATGCTACATTTCATATGCCGACGCTTCGCTTTAGCTTTATCGACTTTTCTGGTATTACGCTTGGGACTTTATAGCTAAAATTTCTATTAGATGGTAACGGTAGGTTGCGCACAGAGTGCGCGCTGCATGTGATCAGTGAGTAAGTGCAGAGTCGGCAATAAATTAACATACATACGTGCAATACAAGTGCATAAAATAAATTTATATAAAAACTGAAACAGTTTTGCGCTCAATTTTATCGGAAAATGTTGGTGAATGCTAAAATGCTACTTAAATGGAGGCAAACGAGCGCATGCCTATGTCTCAAAGCATATGTACGTATACGTACATGTATGTGTTAAGTATATAAATATGTATTCACCAACCCACGTCTAGTCGCGCGCCCCTCACACCTTTGCCTCAACTCGTCAACTCGTAAATCTCTCAGCGTTTTTGTTCTTCAGTTGGCATTGCGCTTGCGTCGCTCGGAGCCGGAAATGCTGTTTGTTATTCTTCAAAATGTATGCATTTGTACGTGTGCTTGCTTGATTGTCGATATGTAAGCCAAGCAGCTGATGCCCACACATGCGTACGCATCGTTAATTATGTCTGCAAAAGTAAGCACATGGGAATTGCAACCCAACATGGGTTGATTCGTGAGGACTTTGTGCGGAGAGCGTGGTGAATTTGAGTATGCATTTATGGAGACAATTAGGGAGATATTCCTGCACAATGTATACGCTGCACAAGCGAATAAGAGAATTTGGCAACTCTTAGAAGAGAGCGTAAAAGCTCTGCCAGCTTTTTTCTCTTTCACCTTAGAACAGCAGCACAGTGGCGAAGAGCAGAGCGAACACTGTGCAAAATGTAAAATTGCAAAACCATGAAAATATTGCTACTTAGGCAGTGGTCGAATTATTTTAATTAAACTTAGTGGATGTTAACTTGAAGAGGCTGGGATAAATAGTCAAGAATTGAACTCATATTGGTACCAGAAACACTTTCTACAAACGGAAATATTAACCTTTAGCGGCATAACATTTTTGTATTTGTTTGTTTGTTTGCTATTTAGTTTAAATTTAATATTTTTATTGTAGAAAAATTAGCTATTAGTTGAAAGCATGTACAAACTATCTTTTAATAACTTTCCTGTATACAAGGTGGCGCAAAATTAATCACCCTATCAGAGGATTTATAATTTTTGCAAATGGCATCGTACGTCAATCATATTTGACTCTCGTAAGTTAGACAGCGGCAGTATACAAATAGAAAATAATAGAAAAGCGAAAGAGTGTGTAAAAGTTTATAGAAAGATTTACATCTCTCAAAATCATTTTTCTTTTTAGTATAAGAGTTCTTAAAAAAAATTATGAAATTAATTAATTTTCCTTTTAATGTATTAAGGGGTTATATACAGTTAGAATCTTCACAAAATCGATTTTTTTTTTCTTAATGTACATATCTTTAAGTATACCCACAGAAAATTTAATATCGTTCCGGTAAATATTTTCCAACTTACACGCAAATTTGAAAAGGCGTTTCAGACTTAGACTCAGTGCTTCAAAGTCGGTGACCAACATTACTCGAAAACGGCTAAACCGATTAGTCTCAAATTTTAACACGAGCTGCTTAAATATATTTAGTAATTATTTAATCGAAGTTTTTTTCTCACCGATATATATATTTTTTTTATAAGCAATTTAAGGCCGTAATTTTGGTTAAAACTCGATTTTTTTTTGTTTTTTGTGAAAACGCGATTTTGTCAAAAAAAAAAATTTTTTGCTTATTCCTTCGATTAAATACCAGATTTAACATTACTTTAATGAAATATGTTTGGTTTTTTAATTTCAGAGGATTCAGTTCAGAGATATAGTGGTCACCGCAAATCGTATTTTTTGAAAGGAGCCCCCCAAGATCAGCTTTTCTTTTCAATAATATTTTTACTAATACTAAGTCTTCAAATACAGTTCAAAAATAACATAATATATGCACAAATACAAATACTTAAATCAATAAATTTAAAAGTTTTCTCAGAAAAAATTATGGGAAACTCGCTTTTTTTCGGCCTTCTAACTGTATATAACCCCTTAATATTAAATCATTTTATTTGGAATTTACGTCGGTTGGTAAGGTATTGCATAGAATTATTCCTTTAAATAAGGACTCAACCGAAACCAACTTGATATTTTTGCGCCGAAAACAAGCTGGCTTAAATTTTCTTTTTGTCTTATAAAATTGGCAAAATTTTGATATCACATTTTTCCCCCTCCTGCCTTACCTTTTTCCTAATGCGTTTGATAAACCAGTCACTTCCCTGCTTTGTGATTTTGTTCCTCTTTTGGTCCAAGTTCTAGATATTATTGATAGTTTCCTTAACATCGGGTGTGTTTTAGATCCTTGAGCACTATCAGTATCAGTAATTAGGGTTTGACAGCTGAGAATGCCAAACTGTGTTTACATTTCTCTTCACTTAGGTTTGGCCAGTCATCATGAATCGCTTAACGCCAGAACAACGCCTCCAAATTTTGGAAATTTACATTGAACGAAAAATACGAAGTTTTAAAAAACTCTGTTCACGAAATTCATAGAGCACTGGCGGCGTCATCGATCCTAATTGCTTTCGAAATGGGGCCGTTCCGGCGAATGGCAAGCGATATCGAGCCAAGCTGACTGCATTTTTGTTTCCGAAACTTAATCAGCTGAACAGGGACGACATTTGGTTCCAACAACACGGCGCAGCTCTGCACGCTTAATAATCGACTTATTAAAATATATTCGAGAAACTACCTATTAGCAACAACGCCATACAGGCAGATTTATTGGAAACTGTAACTCCATGTATCCGCGGCGGACATATGCTGAGTATCTATTGCCATGAATTATCTAACAGACTAAATAAAAAAAAACATTCCAACAATATTTAAGTTCTCAAGCTCTTAAAAAACACGCGATATTTCTCAGTTTGCATTTAGTTATTGCCAAATACCGCTCAATAAGTCGTCATTGTGGATCATTAGGCGGATTCATTATTTTTGGGACAAAATCAACGTTTTTGGATACTACGAAGCTGATGGCGGATCCCGCATAGAGAGTTTAAGCTAAATCTGGTCAAAACTGTGTACCTGCTCCATTATTCATTATAAACGGCAGTTCTCATTTTTTCAACATTCGTTAATGTAAATTTCTCTGTGCTTTGTACCAGTTGTCACCTATGAGAGTGTCACTTTGTAAAATTAGCAGATTTCTTCGCACACAGGAT
The DNA here is from genome assembly GCF_027943255.1 of Anastrepha obliqua. Taxonomy (NCBI): domain Eukaryota; kingdom Metazoa; phylum Arthropoda; class Insecta; order Diptera; family Tephritidae; genus Anastrepha; species Anastrepha obliqua. Next base: position 80,089,052 of record NC_072894.1, read on the forward strand.
ACTTAGCTCGAAACTTTTCGATATTTATTGAAATGTCAGCACGCGGAAGTGTTTCGCCACTTTGTGAAGATCTGCGGTTCTGGGAGTGCACCGAAGTCCGCTTTCACGTAGGTGTCATCGTCCAAATTAATGCAATCATTTATTCTCCCATGAAATTGTAAAGCTTTCGTGCCCTGCTTATAAAGGATTTTACTGCTTCTCGCTAACCTTTGCTGATTTTTGCTTCTTCCACGCTTCCAGGTTATTTCTTTTCCTACACATTTGCACCACCATTTTTCCCCCACATTCCTAGAGGACATACTTTGAATTTTTCGCTATCACTGATACTATGTATTATATTTACGCAAGGACGATAAATTGCAGGATTCGGTCATCCGAAGTAAAATTGTGAGGCTAATTTCGGCTGCCACATCATTGGGGATTCGGCAGAAGAATTGTGCCTGCTCATTGCTCACGTATTCTTATCTTCCTCCAATCAGTCGATGTTCAGACAGGAACGAAGTAATAACTACGTTGCTTTTAACTTGTATGACCAACCCAAACTCAGTTTTGCCGTAAACAAACCGCTGTGACGTCCACTGTTACGTCAACTAATCAGCCAATGCCTTCAAAATCACTGAGAGCCGACTAACAGTCTGATTAATTCTCTCCACCGTGATTTTTGCGTCTAATGTTTGATCTCGAGGATCAATTTTGACACTGCTTTTCGAATAGCGCTAGGTCATAAATGAGTCCAAATATCAGCTCAGAACCCATTATATTTTACATAAAAATTATGTGTTTCAATGGCAAACTTCAAATTACGGATAAAATTTAATGCTAAGAAAACATTGGTGATGCAAACATTGTTTTTTTTGTTTTTAGCGTAAGATTCGTAAAGTAACACCTTGTAAAACGCCTAGGCTCTTTAAATGTTCGTCTATGATGCATTCTTACTTTACTTCTTTACACATAACTTTGGAACCACCGAAGCTCCATATTTGATAGTGCATAACTTCGTAGCCTTTCTATCAGAAACCCCCTATCTAGAGTTTGCAAAGCTCTTCGTAAATGCAGAAAGCTTGCGGACGAATGCGCAAGGAAAGGACCGGGAAATTGAGTCCAAACTGAAAAACTTTAGTCCGTTGTAAAGTCTAATTTTAAAATGTACACTGCCAACAATAAAATTTCCTATAAATTGACCAGAAAACTAATTTGAGTGATGAGGTCCGCAACACAGATGAATAGTGTGCAGTGTATATGTTTAGCTGGAGGCCAGCAATAAGTCAGTCCGAGTGGGTTCTTTGAAGATCACAATTGAATATTGTGTTGATTTTTCCCTTACAAATGGAGAGTAACACAATTTTATGTGGTATCCAAACGGACAGAGATCGGTCCGGAGAATTACCCTTATCTGTCTATGGGTGGTTGTGTCTATTGCAAAGAACTTTTTATATCATCGGGCCTCAAAACCGAAAACTAATGCACAACCCCACAATGAAGGTATTTCAATTAGATTAGATTAAGGTGGAGCCCCTATGTCCAGAAACACATTTAGTTCAAAGTAGCAGGTTCTATTTTGATACCAAACTTTATCATTCAAGGGAATCTGAACCGTCTCGTGTCATCGTTGAATCTCACCAGCTCACTAAAGTCGATATACGCCGCTTGATTCAGAGTCAACAAAAATTGAGTCCCGAGATGTCAAAACCTATTTCTGGACAGTGTGCGGCAGAAACGGAGGAGATTAGATATCATTTCTCGTTCCTTATCGTTTTTACTACTACAACAGTACAAGGCACGCCAGCATTTCTACACACTTGTCTATCAAGCAGAGTAAAGTGAGTCTCTTTTCTGAGAGTACACACCGAATGAATCGGGACCTAAATGAGGTAGGGTCTGTTCTTTTAGCCCTTTGATGCAGATTTCTGGCTGACTCTCCCTAAATATGAAAAACTAACGTCCTATAGTTCCAGTTCCGAACTGTTCCGCAGCTCTCATAATGGCTGAAAACGCAGCGGTGATCGGTACGATCTACAGAATGTACCGGTGTGGCCAACATCAGACCGTTAATCGGCGATATACAAGGTGAAGTCCAAAATAAACCAGACTGGCATCATAAAAATGCTTTTGATGTCGCCATCTTTTTACTGAGTTTGTGCGTTGGGAGTTAAATCCCTACCTGACTTCCAGTGAAAGCTTGGCGACATTCGATTCAGTGGAAGCGAAGTTATTGCGTCTAAAGGGTCAGTACCTTTGTGTCATCGGCACAAAAATGAGTTTCGAACAAAGAGCTAATATCAAATTTTGTTTTAAAATCAGTAAAACTTTTGCCGAAACATTTCAATTGATGAAAAAAGTTTATGGCGATGATTGTGTAAATCGCGCCAGAGTTCAAGATTGGTTTACACGTTTCAGAGATAGTTGTGATGTCGTAAATGACAAGTAGTCAACGAAAACTTCATCGAAATTGTTCGTAAATTTATCAAAAGTGAACCGAAATCATCGTTGAAATTCATGGAATCGGAGTTGAATATCTCCAAAACAGCGATTTATCCCATTTTAACTGATCATTCGGGCTTACGAAAGGTCTGTGGACGTCTCATTCTGTACAAGTTAACTGAGGACCAAAAATTGTTTAAAATTCAACATTTTAAAGACCTCATTAAAGAGGCGAGAAAGGATGAGAACCTCCTTTACTTCCTTTACAACATTGTAACTGGTGATGAAACGTAGTGTTTCCAACATGAGCCTGAAACAAAGCGTCAAAGTGCCGAATGAAAGGCCCCAGACGAGCCACCTCCCAAAAACCGCGTTTGGAGATGTGAAAAATCAAGTCGATTCTCATTTGTTTTTACGGTTCCAAGGGAATTGTCCACAAGGAGTTCGTGACAACAGGCCAAACCGTCGCCTGATACGGCTCCCTGTGACTTTTACCTATTCGGAAAATTGCTTTTGGCCATGAAAGGAAAACGTTGTGCCACATCCTAAAGGGCATTCAGGTCAATGACTCTCACTCTTTCGAAAAGCTTTTAGATCGAAGTTATTAGAACAAGGCTCCTGTCGTTTCTATTTTAGATCAGTCTTGCTTATTTTGGACTTCACCTTGTACAAAAAAAATCAACGCAACCAGTACTCATGTTACTTCGTTGTTGTCTGTACAACAACTGATTGGACGAGTGTGTGAATACGTGTGAAATGAGCCAATACCCGATAATGTGACAGCCGAAGTTACTCTCAGAAGTTTGCTTTAGATTTCCAAGCCTTGTAATCTATCATCTTTGGGTGATCGGTAAACCGAAGAGAAAGTCTGTGTTGTGAGCTTCGCATAAGGTATTACTTTCTCACTTTCTCACTCTATGTCAAATTAATATCCATCCGTGGCAGCTGTTTCGAATTTAAGCGCCTACTTGTAGCTCAGAAAGAGATATAAGCTATTGTTTGGGATTAGAGCGCGCTTCGCTTTTCTCTCACTAAAATTTACAGACCCGCACCGTTCTCGCTGTCTATTAATCAACCATTGGCATGCCATTAGATGCCAGGCGTACTCTTTTGTCGATCTGTTTTTTTTTTTTTTGACATCTTGGGTTTTATTGATTGTCCGTGCCTTTTTATGAAAACCGAAATCGAAGGACTACATATTCTTCGCTACAATGAATTGTTTTATTTGGATATAGCTAAAACTGGGTATGACATGAACATTTCCTTAACGAGAGTGCCAATTGAGCACTTATTTTTCTTCATTAGAATTTGATGGCTCTTCGTCTAAGAGCATTTTTAAGTGTTTTACGAGTAAGACACTTGTTACAATAATCATGTAATGAAATGAAAGAAATGTAAATAAATTTGACAAATTAGTTTTACTACTGCAGCTATGCTAATTTCGGTAAAATTTTTAGACAATATTTTTTGTTACTCTTTTCACTTTGTAGATACCTTTGGTTACATGGCATCAATCAATTAGCTTTATTAAAATGATATATACGTGGAATTTTCTTTATGTAAGTATATATACATATATGCATATATGTATGTGTATGCAGGTTTGTACTCGTATGGACTTTAACTAATGCAAGCCATAAAATCAAAACCGCTTTAAGGCACTGAAGTGCAATATTGTGCAATAATGGTAAAAGCAAGTTACTTATTTGCTTTGCCAACGAAGAGAGTGTAGACCGATACAGGAATTTGTGGCATACAAAAGCAATAACAAATGCCCGAAAGGCAGCAACTCAACCAGAAAAGGAAACTTGGTGCTATTGAGTGCTATCAAATCAAATATTTAATTCACAAATAAATAACAGTACACAAAAATATTTATAGCAAATACAAACAATATACTAGGGTACTTTTTTAAGAGCTTGAGGACTTCAAATGATAATAAAAAACAGAAATATTGTTGGAATGATTTTTGTTTTAGAATCCGTCCACCTTGTTGGCACCAAATGTCATCGCTGTTAAGCTTAAGGGGACAGATACCTGTAAAATTTGGAAAAAAAAATTTTTTTTCATAAAATGCTAATTTAATCCTTTAAGAATATGCCACACAATTTTTAGAACGAAAATTTAAGTATTTCTTATATTGGTAGTCGAAAAAGTCTTTTCGTATTTTTAATCAAACTCCAACTCATTTGTTTTACATTTATAATGAGCTTTATTAAACCAAATACGTACCATTTTGGTCGACCACCTTTTGACATTTTTCTTCTAGAGACATTATTCCATCAGTGTAAAAATTTTGTGGTTTCTCGGCGAAAAACTGCGACAAGTAATTTTCACAGGCTTCTCTTGAAGCCAACTTTACTCCATTAAGGGAGTTCTGCATTCACCGAAACAAATGGTAGTCCGATGGTGCAAGGTCAGAGCTATATAGTGGATGCATCAAAACTTCCCAGCCAAGCTCTCCCAGTTTTTGCCGAGTCATCAAAGATGTGTGTGGCCTAGCGTTGTCCTGATGGAAGACGACGCCCTTTCTGCTGATCAGTTCTGGCCGTCTTTTTTCGATTGCTTACTTCAATATCATCAGTTTTTGACAGTAAAGTGTAGAATCAATCGTTCGAGCAGGCTAGAGCAGCTCATAGTGGATGATTCCTTTCCAATCCTACCAAACACACAGAATAACCTTTCGAGGCGTCAATCATGGCTTTGCGACTATTTGTTGAGCTTCACCACGCTTGCACCATGATCTTTTTCGCACATTAATGTCGTATTTGATCCACTTTTCATCTCCTGTTACCACTCGCTTCAGAAATGGTTCGATTTCATTTCGTTTTAGCAAAGAATCGCAGATGTTAATTCGGTCAATTAAATTTTTCACAGACAATTTATGTGGTACCCAAACATCGATCTTCTTTTTGTAACCAGCCTTTTTTAAATGGTTCAAAACCGTTTGATGATGAATGTTTAGTGCCTTGGCGATGTCATAGCAGTTTATGTGACGGTCCTGGTCAATCTTTTCCATCATTTCATCGACTTTTTCAACGATAGGTCGACCGGAGCAAGGTGCATCTTTCATATTGAAATTTCCAGAACGGAAGCGAGCGAACCATTGTTGTGCTACACGAACTGATAAAGCATCGTCTCCGTAAGCTTCACAAATTCCATTGGTGGCTTGCGTGGCATTCTTCCCTTTTTTATACAAAAATTTCAAAATATAGCGAATTTCTTCATTATTTTCACTCATTTTTGAACAGCTATAACTTTTTTTCAACTTCTCCGCATGTAATTTTTTTGGTTAAATAAAGCTTAAAATGTCACCTTTCTAACACCATATGATATGATACAATGTGATTGGTAGCACTGGAGATAGATGACTCCAACGACATCTATTGACAAAATACGAAAAGACTTTTTCGACTACCCAATATTATAGATCGTCAACCGTGGCGACTCTATTCTTTGCGTTCGAGCGCTGGGAGAGGTATAGTTACGTTGCCGACCTTAGACGCGTTTTTCTCAAAACTATATTTTTCGAATTGGCGTACACGACAACTCGAAAAGCTATTGACCGATCTCCCTGAAATTTTGCACAAATCCTTTTTATAATATTACTTTCTATGTGTTTCAAGTTTTCGAAAAAATAATTTTTTTATTCCCCATTTTTGTTTAATTCATAAGGAAATTATGACATTAATAAACAAATCAATTTTTGGTTCTTTGTATTCAGGTCACTGACGCCGATGCCACAATGCCCGCCGATTGAGAAGCCTCGAAGAATTGAGTGTACATTCGGCATTTTAAATTATTAAAATAAAAAAATATATATATATGTATTGTATTATTTTAATGTATAAATAAACTGTATGCCAATTTTGAAAAAAATATATTGACTTCTTCATTCTAAATAATTTTAATGAAAATTGGGGAAAATATGGTCGTTTGCAGGTATCTGCCCCCTTAATTTTTGGAAACAAAAATTCAGTCAGCATGGTTCGATAGCGCTCGTCTCCACCGCCAGTGCTCTGTGAACTGCGCGAATAGATTTATTTTTTTCAAAGCCAATTTCCCTCATTCGGAAGCGTTAGCGATTCACGATGACTTGCCAAGTGTTGCATAATAAGAAAAAACGATGCAGCTAAAAAATAACACCCGTTATATACGCGCATACATATAATATGTATGTATGTTCAAACTCACGTACCAAAATATGTAAGTAGATAAGATTCAAAGATTTGTAGTTGCAATTGTAGCATTTTCTTGCTCATTGCTCGTAAATTTGTGGGCAACGATATCTGTGCAAGGCAGTCTTTGCTTTATGGTCAGACAATTAGTAATTATAAGCGAATGTACGAGTATAACTACACCAAAAAAAGGAAGAAATAATAATAATGGTAATAATGTAAAAAGTATTAAATGGAAAAAAGAGAAAACAAAGTGAATTCGAAGCAAGAAAAACCAAAGTGTAGCATTTAAGGGAAATGCACAAGCAGAGTAGACGCAGGCAGCTGCTTACCAACCGACCGACCAACGGAAGCACTCAACCGCGCAACCGCACAACCATAACAATCAAACAAACTGAAGTCGAAAGTTGTACCTAGTTGTACATGCTAAAGTAGTTTAACATACACACAAACGCGAGACACACGTACCCCTATAGGACTGGAGCTAGCGACTATTGTAACTCTTTTCACATAACGATTGTTTATAACAACCTAAAGGAATCAAGATAGATAAACGCGTTTTTTTTGCGTCATAATTGGAAACAATAAAAGCAGCCAAATCCTATTTTATTTAGTAACTATTTCCAGTGCAAAGAGCGGGTATTATTCTTCCTACTACATTGAATACTTTCAGAACCGAAACGTTTGGATGGAAAACTACAACCAGCGATTGTTCGTGAGCTCGAGCACCTTAAAGTAAATAAAGTTTTTGTTTATCGCTCCATTACTCATTACAATGATACTGGTATCACCGCGAAACGTCATCGAAGTGGTCATCAAAAGACTGCAACGTCATGTGAAATGGTTCGAAAAGTGAAGAAGCGAATTGAGCGAAATCCCCGACAAAGTGCCAATCAAATGGCGAAGAAACTGAAAATATCTGACCGTAGCATCCGGCGCATACTGAAAAATGATCTCATACGAGTATTCAAGCTTTACAAGATCCAAAAGGCGTATGATCTCACACCAAAGAAGCAACAAGTCAGACTTGAGAGAGCAATTTCCGAATATTGTGTTTTCTGACGAGAAACTTTTTCAAATTGAGTAATACGTAAACTCCCTTAAGGGGGGGGCGGGGGGGGGTAGGGTCACAAAATCGAAATTTTTTTTCTTCACTCATCTTATAGTAAATCATTTCAAGAATGTTGTGTCAAAATTTTAAGTGGATCGGAGCAGAACTCTCAAAGTTATAGCCTTTGTAGGCACTCTACCTCGAATGCGGAGCATCGATAATTTTTCAGAGTCATTTTTTCAAACGCGTTTTTCCCGAAACGACTTCTTAAAAGTCGGTGCCAATCACAACTCCGAAACTATTCAACCGATTCTTTTCAAATTTGGCACACGTTTTCTAAATCAAAAATACCTCCCCCCCACACTGTTTTTTTTTTTTTTTATTTTTTTAAGGTTGTTTTTCACTTACAAATATGGCGAAATTTTTCGCCAAAAATGCTCGTTCTACGTTTTTTTGCCACCAAAACTACAAAAATGAAAAAAAAAAAAATTTATTCATGTGGGGGGGAGCATTACGTCATACTTTAACTGAAAAATTCGACTTTTTGGGTTTCAGATGATTCTACGAGGAATGCCGATTGGCACCGCAGAGCACCTCTCGAAAAACATATCTCCAAAAAACCTCTGTCATGGGCTTATTTGTCAATATTTTATTATTAATATTTTTTAAAAACTTATTGAAAAGATGTACAATAACATGCAACTGATTTTATTAAAGTATTTTAAGCCATATTTCTGTAAAAAATTCAAAAAAAAAGTGTTTTTTTTTAGCGCTAAACCCTACCACCCCCTTAACGATAGGGTTTATTTGACCATCCGCTCATGCGAGAATTTGAGCCATCGATTGGACACCAGGACTCAGCACCCGCGAGTGGGCCATAATGCCAGCAACTCACATTCGAGCAGCTTGCGATTCGTTTCAAGGCCATAGTCAAGGCAAAAGGTGGTCATATCGAGCAAAAAAAAAATTGATTCTTAATTTTGTATTATTTTTAGAATTGAATAAAAGTAATTTTCAAACTAAATGTATGCCCTTTTTAATTGGTTACACTTCGATTGTCGGACTCTGTGCATAACATAAAGCATTTTTATGGAAGTATGAGATCGCTCGATTTAGTGCATCTGACTCTTCGTATTAGTCCGTCGGTTTTGATTAAATTGTGTGCTTCATCACTAATGTAGTTTATTAATCTTTTTTTATGTGTCACTGCAATTTTTGCGCTCATCACTGCAAGGTCGCGCTCAATGTCGGAACTTCTGCAGTACCGTGGTGACTTAACAATACATCTAAGGACCTTACTTTGGAACTCTTGGATTAGGTTTTCCGTACTTTGACTGGCGCATTCCCATAACTGCACACCGTAACTCCATACTGGTCTTAATATCTGCTTCTAGATTAACAGTTTGTTCTCTATAGTTAGCTCTTGAGTTTGATGTCCAATTCTTCCTTTTTTTCTAATTGTCTTACCTAGGTACTTCAGAGAGTTTGAGAATGGTACTCGTACCTGTTGATCATCTATGTATAGTGGTATATATTGTATGAGGTGTGTTCAAAAAGATCCGCGCATTTTGAATTTTCGCAGGTTACGTATATTCGAATTTCGATTTTTTTGTACCGATATGTTGATACTCTGTCTCTCACTCACGCCGACGAGTTCGGCCATTATGAATGTTCAGTTAATTGTTTACAGCTGCTTTCCTTGCACGTGTTTCGGCTCGTCTTCGATTTTTACCTATTCAAAAAGATGGATCAAAGAACCTGATCAAATTTTGTGTGAAAAACGAAATTAAGTGCGCGGATGTATTCCGAATGTTGACTGTGTCATACGGAAAAGCTGCTTTGGACTAAAGCAACGTCTATCGGTGGTATAAAATGTTCTCAGAAGGCCGAGAAGATGTGAACGACGAAAAGCATGCCGGATGCCCGAGCACTCCAACAACAGACGAAAAAATTGATGAAGTGAATAAAATGGTATTGGCCAATCGTCGAATCACCGTTAGAGAAGTTGCTGAGGACCTAGACATATCGATTGGCTCGTGCCATTCGATTTTTTTCAATGATTTGGGCATGAGACGGGTCGGCGCGAAATTCGTACCAAAACTGCTCTATTTCGAGCAAAAGCAGCATCGCACGAACATTTCTAATGAGATGTTGGGCTCTGTCTGCGACGACCCAAAGTTTCTCCAGAGGGTCATGACTGGTGACGAATCGTGGGTTTATGGTTATGACGTGGAAGCCAACGCTCAATCATCTCAATGGAAGCTGCCGCACGAACCAACACCGAAAAAAGCGCGCCAAGTTCGGTCGAATGTAAACGTTTTGCTTACCGTTTTCTTCGTTTGCAGGGGCGTTGTGCATCATGAGTTCTTGCCACAAGGTAAAACGGTCAATAAGGAATATTGTCTGCAAGTTATGCGCAATTTGCGCGAAGCAATCCGCTAGAAACCCCCCGTTTTGTGGAAGAACAAAAATTGGCTCTTGCATCACGATAACACCCCTGCTCACACATTGCTGCTTGTGCGCGACTTTGTGGCCAAAAACAACACACCAATTATGCCTTTAGACACAACGGAGCTAAATATGTAAGACATAGAGGAAGCAGTCTTACAAGTCACTTTTTGACATTTTCGTGCACAGCAGAAAATCCGAAAATCTAAAAAAATATCTCAGCTTTCTGCAAAGAAGATCACAATATATTGAGTCAAACGCTTTAGACAAATCCAGAAGGCGGGTTATTTCGTTTCACAAAAGATGAATGTGACGCGATTGGTGATGCCATCAAGAACTCACACACTTAAGAAAGGTCTAGCAGAATCCTCATTGGTCTATAATCATAACGATTAGTGCCATTATTATTTTTGGCAACTGAGACAATGGCAAGCTTTTTTCACTCTGGTGGAAAATATGCGATTGTGAAGCGGTGATATATTATATGTGTTAGAGTGACCAAAATAAACGACCACACAAGTTTCACAAACCTTTCACAAAGATATCCCATTTTCACTTATAGCATTAGATTTGATCGTCATGACAAATTTCATAGCTGCAGCCTCAGTAACTCCAACAAATTGAAATTTTTATCTGTAAGCAAACAACAAATTTCTAGGCTAAATAGCTTTTGAGGCTTTTCGGCGCTAATAAAATGATCTATAAGTGCATTTGGGTCTATTTTACACTCATTCAGTTTGTTAAAATTACGCCACAGATCTATTGATGGTAAAGATGGGTCCAATTTGGAGCTTCGCATGCCTTCTAATGCCAGTAGCTTTATTTTGGGCAACTTTGTCCAGGGACCAAGCGTAATCAAATAACTTTATTATTACACCAGAGATAAGAGCTATTCATAGACCGAGCAGCAGAAAGAGCGGCTGTTCATTAAATAATTTAGTCATTTTATTATTTAAGAAGCCAACTTTTGCATCTACAGTCTCAATGAACCAACACTCATCCCAATTCACATTTGATAAATCAGCATGCAGATCATTAAAGTTTACGTACTTCGAATTACGACACAAAACAGTACCATTAACGCAGGAGCGATTAAACGGCACTTGACATCATGTGAACAAAATATTAATCAGGGTCCGATATAAAAAACATTTGGTCAAATTTGAGAATGTGATCCATACTTCTTATTCTTGATTGATGCGATAACAACTAAGACGATTTTAGTCGAGCTCAACATAGCGCGCCAGTCATTTTTTTCTCGTGCTAACCAGCGGCGGTCGGAGACAAAAAGTGAAGCCAAGTTCTTCTCCATCTGATTTGTCTAACGCAAATGAGGCCTTCCTCTTTCTCTGCCATCAGCAGCTGGTACCGCATCGAATACTTTCAGAGACGGAGCGTTTGTATCCATTTAGGCGACATGATCTAGCCACCGGAGCCGCTGGATATTTATTCGCTGCCTTATGTCTATGGCGTTGTAAAGCTCACACAACTCATTGTTCCATCGCTTCCCCGATATCCCGTGTCGCCAACGAGCAAATGTTCAAAAATCGTACGCAGAATCTTTCTCTCAAACACTCCAAGCGTCGCTTCATCGGATTTTGTCATCATCAACGCTTCTGCGCCATACGTTAGGACGGGCATGATGAGAGCCTTGTTATAGTGTTAGTTTTGTTCGTCGAGAGAGGGCTTTGTAACTCAATTGGCTACTTTGTCCAAAGTGGCACTTGTTGGTAAGAGAGATTCTCCGTTGGATTTCAAGCTGGTTCTTTATCTAAGACAAAACTAACGGCGCGATCATGCCAAATTTGTGGCTCGCACAACCTTTTTAGCATAAGATTAAAGAAGTCACACGAACTTGTTTGATGTCAAATGGGTCGGAGAGATCTTTACCAATCCAAACGGCGCTGTTAGTGTTGTTCAACGCCATCTTACTGAGCCGAATAAATTTTGCGGGGATACCAAATTCATCCTTCCATGAGTCTTTTCCAAGACTTGGCGTATTGTACATTGTGGTCCATAATAGAAGAGCATTAAACGAAAGCGTTGAGCACATACTTAGAAACACTGAAATGACATTTTTACCTCCCCCACTGTACTCCCCAAACGTTGCGTTTTCCGTCTTTCATTTGCTTCGATTAATGATGCAAAGTATCGCATACTTTTGAAAATCGACTACTTCGGTAATTTCGGTAAGATCTCCAATGTGTAAATAAAACAACTCAAAAAGAAATCAATCAGCATTATTAAGTAGGATTAAATATACTAATATTTTAATACTCCTGTATTTCTGATCTTTTTTGAGTTCCGTAAGTCAACACTGAGTGCCATTATTCATAATACTTATTTAGGTCTCGCAACTGAGGCTTATGAATTCGTGCAGAGTACAATTTTCAAGGTAATGCCCAATTCTGAGTACTTTTCAATACCAGCAGTTGCATTTAAAGTCTGGTTCTAGGTTTCAGCGTTGTTGGACAGTCCGCTTCGATTATATAGGGTCCGCCATATAACTTTACGGAATTAAAAATGCTATAAAAAAGAAACTACTCAATATTTTTCCAAACTGTTTTTTTTTATTTTGAAGTATTAGGAGGTTGAATTAGCTTTAAAGGTGACACACAGATGGCGCTATTTATCACTTTATCGTGTTGGCAATACTGAATATATATTCATGACAAAGCCTCATCCCTAGGCTTTGTTTATCAGTATCTGTCATTTCGCTGAAGTATAAACAACGCAGTGTTTTCGTGCTCCGAGTATGTCAACTTTTGTGCCGTCGAAACGCAATTTGCGGGAAGCTTTGCTTTTCTGCTTCAATTTGAAAAAAAAATACAGCCCAAGCCCGTGAATTGCTGCAGGAGGCCTACCCAGACCATACTCCGTCGATTTCAACATGTGAGTACTGGTTTCGACGATTCAAAAGTGGTGATTTTCACACCGAAGACAAGGAGCGTCTTGGCCAGCCCAAAAAGTTCGAGGACGCGGAATTGGGGGAATTGGTAAACGAGGACTCGTGCCAAACCCAAGAAGAGCTTGCTGAATCATTGGGCGTTGATAAATCAACCGTTTGCAAGCGTCTAAAAGCGATGGGAATGATCCAAAAGCAAGGACATTGGGTCCCGTACGAGTTGAAGCTGCGCGACGTCGAACGGCGATTTTTTACGTGCGAATTGCTGATCGAGCGACAAAATTGGAACGGTTTTTTGCATCGGGTGGTGACTGGCGACGAAAAATGGATCCACTACGATAACCCAAAACGCAAAAAATCATGAGGTTTGCCCGGCCACGCATCAACGTCGACGACCAAGCAGAATATTCACGGCAAGAAAATCATGCTCTGCATTTGGTGGGATCAGGTCGGCGTATATTTTGAGCTGCTCCAACCGGGCGAAACAATCGCGGGGGATCGTTACCGACTGCAATTGATGCGTTTAAGCCGGGCATTGAAAGAAAAACGGCCGGAAACGGTAAAAAGGCACGACAAGGTTATTTTGCAACATGACAACGCTCGGCCGCATGTTGCTCAACCTGTCAAAAAATACCTTGGAACGCTTGGCTGGGAAGTGTTACCCCACCCGCCGTATAGTCCAGACATAGCTCCCTCCGATTATCATTTGTTCCGGCATATGAGTCTCGATTTGGCGGACCAGCGGTTCTCCTCGTACGAGGCTACCAAAATATGGGTTGAGTCATGGATAGCCAAGCAGCGGCCAGAATTTTGGAGAAACGGCATCCGGAAATTGCGCGAAAGATGGGCGAAAGTTGTAGCTAGCGATGGCCAATACTTCGAATAAAATATTTTGTACCGTTTTTTCACAATAAAGCCCCAAATCTTCGAAACAAACCTTTAAAACTAATTCAACCTCCCAATACAATCCTTCCGGTTAATGATGGAATACATTGAGTGGTCGGTTTGCTTCAGCTGCCGAACCAATTGGACTTCGTCTCAATGTCTCCGAAATGTCCAATTGTTGAGAACGACGGTGAACTGATGTTCCTGGTGATTCACGAACACTCTCGGCCACAGCAGCAATATTTTCGGGTGTACGCACGGTTTTTGGTCGGTCACGCGTTGGTTTGTCAATAAGCAACCCAGTTTCTCTTACTTTTTTCGCAAAGTAACGCACATACGCTTCATTGGGTGCTTTTCTTCTTCCCATTGCCGTACGTAATTTTCGTACATATTCTGCAACATTACCATGATTTTCAAAGTAATGTCGCAATATTTCCCAGCGTTCTTTGAGCGTATACACAACCATTTTCGTTCAGCGGAAGAATAAAACTAATTTTCTGTCAAATCAGATGACAGCTAAGTGTTACCATTCTTCAAATTATACCTAGTTCAAATCCGTAACGATAGATGGCGGGCCCTGTACTTTTACTCATAAGTACTTGGCGTTGAAATCTGCCAAAACTGCTTAAGTACGTCATGACATTAGAAGTGTGAAGTAGTTATGTGGGAGCTTTGCGAATGGACGATTGACCACTGGAACCTTCCACTTGTTCACCACTGTACGAGTATTTCAGATAACTGTGATTCGACTGAGAAATTCAAAATGTTAGCATTCAATTTGTGGGCATGAGCAGAGGAGAACGGACTCCCACATGAACAACATACGGACTTGAAATACATACATACACCTATGAAAAAAACAAATACATGGTATGTATTCTACACGGCACGAAACTTCAAAATAGCTAAATAGAAATAGACGAAGGGTACACGCAGTGCGGCTAGCTGTTTGGTTATCTGACTTTTTTTTTCTTTTTTGTTGAACGAGCCATTCAGAACAACTAACTACTTGAAATATGAATCGATGGATGGTTTATGGCGAATAGCTGATGAAAAATTATGAATGAGCAAGTAACTGGAGTTGATAAAAAAGCCGGACGAACAACAACACTCGATCAAAATTTATATCGTGGAAATTGAAATTGATAGCGCAAGTAAAACGCGAATATGTAACTAAATGCATGGGAGTAATATTTTTGGCTGAAACCAAGAGAAATACTATGAGATTTAACGTATGTCGGGCACGCCTAAGTATAGGATATGGGAGGAAATAACACTCAATGAAAAGGGATACTTGAGGAAGTTGGACTTAGAGAAATACCCTAAATTCATGACTGGTGCACAATAGACCTTTCAGTTCGCAATGATAAATCCCCTTAAAATAATATTAACATGATATGCCCCTCAGGGCGGTGTACTTTCTCATTTGCTGTGGATACTGGCAATGAATCAAATGTTAAACTGATGGTTCCAAGCTAAATTAAGAAGTAGGCGGAGGCCTTCACTCTGAGGAAATGAATGCCAACATCTCATTCCAGCTACCGGATCACTGTAGTGTATTTCATGCTGAAATTCTAGCTATCAGGGAAGACCTGTTAGCCCTAAATACAAGTTCTTTCACCACAATAGATGTAAATATATATTTCAGATAGCCAATCAGCCGTGAAAGCTTTACAATCGCCTAATATTAACTCAGAGACAGTAAAAGAATGTATCGACGTTTTGACAGAACTTTCAGAGTACTCTACAATAAACCTGCTCTGGATGCCGGGTCACAGAGACATAGAAGGCAACTGCAAAGCAGATGAACTAGCGAGATTGGGTACCACATTAGCGATCCAACCAGACAGAGTGAACGTACCTATACCTTTAAGATGCTTATAGATATACACACTATCAGAGCTACCAACAAGCTATGGACTCAGTCCCTGACCTGTGCAAAAAGTAGAATAGAGCATGAGCCGCACAAACCGACTGGTGAAACTGAACAGGAAGGAAATGAGAAATCTTCTTGGGTTTCTAACAGTGCACTATTTGATTGGCAGGCATGCCAGTAGACTGGGTGCACCCTATAACGACTATTACAGAAGCTGTAACGATATTGAAGAAGAAGAAACTATAGAACACTTTCTATGCGGGTAGAAAACCGGGATACTCTAAAATGTTTCAAGAGTTCGCACTGCTTTTAGGAGAGATAAGGACAAATAATCCACGTGGCATGGCACGGAGCTATGAGCCTGAGTGTGTCCATAGTGAAAAACCGCTACAACCTAACCTAAGCAATCTGCTTTTGATGAAAAAATATATGAATATATGAATATAATATGAATATAATGGGAAGTGTGACTGAGGGCTCAAAGTATAAGGCCACTTGACCTCCTTCTGTTCAATTGGTTTCGAGAAAAAAGCTGATTTACCGCCGTATGAGATCTATTTGGGGCAGAAACTGAAAACATTGGAGCATCGTACATTCAGTGATTGGATTCAAAATCAATTTTTAGTTCATTGGAATTTTTAACTCGATTAGTGATTAAGTGCATTAATGGTTTTATGACTATGTGTGTAAGAAAAATTACGGAATTTAGAATGAAGACAAATCTCACAAGATTTTTGTGACTCTATTCCGAAAAAAATGCTGTTCAATATGAATTTCATATCGGAGGCATCGCTGGTTTATAATTTTATATGTATATATATTTCTTGAGGTGATTCGTTCAACCAAGCCAATATTCACTTCTTCTTCAGTTTTTTAAAATTATAAACCAGCGATGCCTCCGATATGAAATTCATATTAAACATATATGTATATATAATTGGCGCATACACCCTTTTTTGGTGTTTGGCCGAACTCCTCCTATTGTGGCGTGCGGCTTAATGTAGTTCCACAAAATGGAGGGACCTTTAATTACGAGCCGACTCCGAACCGCAGATATTTTTTTATGACGAGCTTTTTTTCATGGCAGAAATACACTCGGAGGGGCGACCTCTATTGGAAAACACGTTTTCTTCATTTTGGTCTTTCACCAAGATTCGAACCTAAGGCTTTCATTTGATTACATTCGATTAATTCCAGTATTTGGAACAAAGCTTTCAAATTTTCACCTGTCAGTTTTTGCGTGATCGTCCTGCCGGTTTTAAACTATGCAGCATCATCATGGAATAATGAGATGATGCAGACGAAGTTACAGACTTGTCAGAAAACCGAACTTGGGACACCTTCTCCGTATTGAAGTCCTTATGCGGAAATCTGCTGCTGGAAGTTTAGCCACCTCCTTGCGGACTTTTCCAGTCCTCGAAAGTTATGAACCATTTTAGAAATCCGAAAATCTCATCTCCCTTTCATTTGATAATAAAAATTGATTTTAACAAAGTGTTAAAGTGTAAAGTGTTAGTCAAAGGTTCCTAGTTTATTAATTACATAATTTCATACCTTTGGTATCTTAATCCATAAGGTTGCAATATGCCATCGACTTGAATAAATAAATTTGGATTTTTTGTTCTTCTCTTTTATTGGTGCAGAAACCGAAAAGTGCGTTTAGCCGAGTTCGCGTGCTAACCGACGCCCAATTAGAAACTCCAAGTGAAGCCAAGTCCTTCTGCCCTTTCAGAGCCGAAGCGTCTGTGTCCATTTGCACGACGTGATCTACCCAGCGAAGTCACTAAATGTTAACTGGCTGCACTATGTCTATATCTGCGTACAGCCCATACAGCTCATCGTGGAATTTGGGCTGCCAGATAAGAATTAAGGTGAAATAAATGTAAATAAAATAACAACGATGTGAGACGTCAAACTGAACCCGACTTTTCGGCGTTGCCTAACCTATCAGAAAAGAACTAATGAGAATTAAAAACGACTAAGCAAAGAGCTAAAACGAGTATTGAACTTAGAACATTAATTATAAAACGTTCAAACGAAGGAAATCTATACGCAGTATTACTGGAATATAGGCAGAAGTCATAGTTGCCTACAACAAGATTTTTAGTGAATCAGGCAAACGATATCTGTTGCGAAAAGTTAAAGCTGGCCCATTTTTAAATCCACCGATATTTTTTTTTATTTTTTATTTTTTTACAGATCCACTGGATATTACAGCTGGAAATGCGCTACGAAAGAAATGTAGTGCGTGCAAATAAAAGTGTCCGGTTCTGTTTACTGACGAACGTAAAATCAACGATTTTAGGTAAACCTTATGTTTGGAGAACACCAAATGAAGAGTTGCAACGACGAAATTCAAGGCCAATTGTCAAATTTGGAGGCGGATCGGTCAGGGTTTCTGCGAATAATGGATCAGAATACTCACCTTCACTCGTTGAATGAGAACTTGCCAAGAAGTGTCGATAAACTGTATATTTCACCTGATTTGCATTTCTATCAAGATAATCAGCCTAGGCACAATGTTTAGAAGGTGCGATCTTGGTTACCGCCCCGTCCTTAAGTTGTGATATCAATCCGATCGAAAATTTGTGGGACCATATTGCCCCAAGAGCATCATATTTTCCACAAAAATGAATTAAAAAAGATCTTATAACAAGAATGCTAAAATATCGAACTTAATTGTTTAGAAAAATTTGTCGTCGCTTCAGCACTTCAAAAGATAACGTTTACCGTACAAAATCGCTCCAACATGGACCGACATACATTTTTACGAAAATTGTAATCATGGCGTGAAGTATAAAATTCTTCTTCAGTATTTCATGCACAATAGTTTTTGGAAACAACAACGCTCTCTTGCGTATGGACTGACTCGGATTATCGTGCAAACTTGTAGCGACGAGTTCAATGTGTTCATTTGTTCTTAATGTCCTGGGCCTCGGCCATGGGCTATTGGCTACCGAACTTTGTGGCTGCAACCTTCGCATCTATAACGAATAAAATCTTGACTTGACGCATCACGTAAACCTTGAATATTTACAATCAAACGCCAACAAAATCTACGACGAGCAGTCGCACACGAATTATTGGCTTACGATTACGAACGCACGTTGTTCATCCGTCCACTACGACATCGTGACTAAATAACGCGCATAGCCCCCCTCCGCCTGTGCGCCCAAAGAAGAAACGTTAATTTGAAAAACTATTTCCGCTACCGAACAGGGTGTAAATGCGTCGGCTTCTTCGTGATAAAATGTGAATTTTTTAACCCCATTTTCATACCTCATTTGTTATTGTTATGGCTATGTGTTATGGTAAAAATGAGCCTCAGCGAAAAAAATTAATTTTCGGTAAAAATTCTCATTATCAAGCGAGTCAACTTTGGAAGTAAATATGTCTATCTAACCAAGACACAACAGGTAGTAGCAGTAGAGCAGAATCAACAAGAGCAAAGTGCTTTGTTTTTGCTTTTGGTGCCTAAAATGTCGAAATCTATAAACAAAGATTGACAGTGTGCAAAATGTTAAAATTTAAAGACCAACTAAATTGAGAAAAATCAAATCAGCTGCTCTACCGCTACTACCTGTGTCATGGGCCTTGTGTCCAACCATAAACTAAATTTCGAACACATCACGGATGTTATTTTACCTCGCTCTCAATGACAGAAAAATCGATAGTTCAAATTCCAAATGCTCTGTGCACATTATTGGTTATTTGTATTAGTAAAAAGTTCAGTTTTTTTTATAGCAGAGGATATATTATATTAAGCAATATAAACTTTGACGATGTACATACATACATATATGCATATATGAACATAAGAATCTACTAAACTATATATATTGAAACGAGTAAGTGCGAAATTCATATCGTAGACGTGACTTGTATGCTTAAGTAAGTACAAAAAATATACTGAAATGTAGGTATGCATTATATTTATATGGAAAATTACGAAAAATATTGCAAGTTCATGGTAAAGGAATGAATGGATTCTAATATAAACATATACATACATATATATGTGTGAGTAATAATGTAGTTGTAGAGGAATCTTCCCCTATGTACATAAGATGACAATGCCATTAAAAGTCACAGATTAAAATCAAACATCAGATTTTGGGTGCATCTATGTACAGTCTTATATATTTTTGTACAAACACGTGCATATATCCTATATTTACTTAGAATAATCTGCAGTATCAGTAACTTTGTGGCACATAGTAAATCTGCACATTACACACATGCACGTAAGCCCTTCGGAATATGGTATGCTTTAATCAACATCACTCACATATTTCTATAGTACTGGTATTTTTTATGTAGATATTAAATGTTGTGTTGTATTTAGAGCCAATAAAGTAGAAGATAAAATTTTGACGAAGTGAAACGCCTATAAATGGGCTACACATAATATGTCGCGTACGAGTACATATTGCTGTTAATAACAATTGATTTGGCGACCGCTTTATAACGGCATTCAATTCTCGTTTGTGGCCTTTATTATGGGTTTCGCTTCAATTAATATGTATTATTAGAGGTTAAATGTTAGATTAATGAACGCCGACATTTGAGCCGACTGCAAGGAAAGCGAACAAAAAATTCTTTACGCAGCTTGCATATGTCTGTGTATGCGTGTGTGAAAAATGTACAAAAGAATGGTGAGACTATCAAAAAATAAGGAATAATGTAGAAATACTTCCAGGAAGGAATGAATCCAAAATTTTGATAAGAGGTGTTCAAATTTTATACGTAAATAAGCATTATGTGACCATCATCATTAAGGTCTGTGTATGCGAGGAAGTTGATGGGCTCAGAAATTGTTTGACAACTTTATGGAGCACATTCGTCCTTGAAAACGTCAAAAATTGTATAAATAATCCAGGCGTTGTTTCTCAATTCACTACACGTTTAACTATGGAATCATTTTTCAATAAACCTATTACTATCCCTGGGAAATGGAGCCGATAAACTCACAGCAAAGAAAGATTGTCGTCTTCCTCTACAAGGAGGCGAAAGGCTTTATCGAAAAACTCGTTTCCATTGTATTGAATGCAAGTATCCAGTATGCAAGCATTTAAATATATTTTTAATCCCATCACATAGTTCACAGGATGTGACGGCTGTTGAGGTGGAAGCCACTGACGGAGTCAGAATAATACTTGCTTCAATATACATGGCACATGATAGACCACCATCGCCTGAGTAGGGCCGCAGGCTTGTGCATGAAAATGCAAACAAAACCCTGCTACTCGGATGCGACGACAATGCGAGGCACGCCTTATGGAGAAGCTCTGAAACAAACGACCGAGGTGAGTATCTTTATTTCATAATTAATACTAACTTGTCGGTATGTAACAGGGGATTTTTTTTTAATTGCTCATAACTTAGTCAAAAATGAACCGATTTTAATAATTTTGGGTTCAAAATGATCGTCATTACTTACACGAGCGATTTCATATAGAAATAGTTCCAAAAAAGTAGTTGAAAATTTTTTATTTTGCGAAAAACAAAAAGTGCGAAATAGGGTGTTTACTCAAAAATTCATTACTCAAAAACAACTCATTTTAGCTACTAGGCATGCAGCTCAATTAAAGTTTGAGATGTCCTTTTGATTTGGAAAAAGTTATAAAAAAAAAAAAATACACTTTTTGAAATATTGAATTTCGAAAAAATTTCAATTTTTTTTCTTTTTTGCTAAATAAAAAAATTTCAACTACTTTTTTGCAATTGTTTCTACATGAAGTCGCTTGTGTATGTAATTACGATCATTTTGAACCCAAAATTATTAAAATCGGTTCATTTTTGACTAAGTTATGGGCATTTAAAAAAAAAATTTTCTTATATAATTAAAAAAAATCGAGTTTGAGGCGAAAAACAAAATTGCCGATAACTCTTGAAAAAAAAATTTTTCGGGCGAACAAAAAAATACGTGTCTCATTATTTTGACCAGAGAGCAACATATTTAAGTTACATCGAAATCGAAGAACATGACCCGAATAGCCCGGTTGAATTTAAATGGAAAGCATCAGGGGTAACACTACCACTTTCATCTTTCCCAATACGAAGTACTTCAGGGGATGGGACGAAGTGATCGATGTTACTCTACGGTCTGAAAAGAGCTCAGTAAGGTTAGACAATTGGAAAGTCTACAATAAAAGGTATTTTTCGAATCACAGCTGGATCTTCTACGATCAGGATCTTAATCCGTATCGAAATCCATTAAGAACCAACTGGAAGAGGCTCAAAAATGTAGTATATAACAGGATAGGAGGGATTCCGATCCACCAAATCACTCTCACGGAAAGCCTTGAGAGCAGGGTTACAGCACTGGAGAAAACATTTAATAGGGTCTACAAAACGTCATGTCCTATGAAATACAGTAAAAGAACACACCCTTCTTGGTGGAGCAGTGAGCTCTTAAAACTGAGAGAAAAATCTAATATAGGTCAGCCTTTAATCTCAGCTACTCGACAGAAAATTGGGAAATGTACAGAGAAAGTCGAAGACAGGACTAGAAGGCAATTAGGGCCGCCAAGAAAGAGAGCTAGAGGGAATTTCGTACGTCAATCATATCCACCAGGGATTCTGCTAGGCTTAGCCGTGTTCTTTCCAAAGATCATTCAATAGCTTCTGAAGGTACTTGGACTGCTACGACAAAATAATAATAATAATAATAAGATCTTTTGGTAAACACTAATGCATCCGGGATGCAGCGCCCACAAAAGTGGGAGGGAAAATATTAGGCGGCGCCAATATAACCCACAGCATCTTGAAAATGAAATAATTACCAAGGAGAAAGTTGCATACGCAAACAAATCTTTTAAATCTCCGAGGAAAGATGGGATCCTTCCAAACATGTTGCAGGAACCCTTGGATTGTATCCTACTATGGCTAGAGGACAGTATGTTTAAACTTAGGTTCATATAGTTCAGTTATATTCCAGATAGTTGGAAACTAGTTAAGATCGTCTTCATTCCAAAAATAGATAGGAGAGGACATGAATCAGTGAAAGAATTTAGACCAATCAGTTTGTGTTTTTGCAGTGTTAATGATACGATTTTTTAGTTCGTTCTACTCTACTTCTTTCATTTGGCTCGTTAGCAATATTATTTATATTTGTTTCCAAAGATTCTCTGTATTTCTTTTTCATAATTTTATTCCTGTACATTTCCTAAGTATTCCACTTTATCTTTCTATGACCTTTACTCTCATTTACTTTAGAATTAATCTGACGTAATTTAAAAATAATTAAGTAGTGATCTGTGTCGCAGCATGCACCCTGTATGAGGCGTGTCTCTTATCAATAAGAATGTGATCGATCAGGTTTGCTCTAATATTGCCAGTCATCTTCCAAGTCTGTAGATGTATACGTTTGTATTTGAAAGCTGTGCTGCTTATAAACAGTCCTTGTGAAACCGCGAAGTCACATAAACGGCTACCAATATCGTTCGTATCTGTATGGAGTGACAAATTTCCTGCAACACTCTTTTCCGAGTTGAGCATTGAAGTCACCATCACAATTAATAGATCAAATTTATGCATTTCGTGCATATACATTTTTTTATTGATATATTGTAGAATTTGCCCTTTAATTTTAGGTAAGCTTCTTCTAGTTTTGTCGTTCACAAAGAAACCAATTCCTCGTGAACCTTGCATCTCACACCCGCTGCAGAATATTGAATAGGCTCTTTTTCTTATTTCTCCGTTTTGTTATAATATAAAGCACAAAAATTCACAGAACTACGTGGTGGCAAAAAGAAAACGACTTACACCACTGACACTTTAATTGTGACTCTTGCCAAGACCGATCTTTTTAAGTCATCAAAACCCATTGCAGCTGAAATCACCAACGTAGTACCAGCGAGAACTACGTCTACTGTACTTTTGTACACATGAACCTACCAGGCAGAATAGCTCTTGAAGTTCCTATGTTGAAACAAGCAAGTTTTAGGAAGAAGCAAATTTAAGGGAGAGGGTACGAAAAAATTATATAACATTATTTGGAGCGATGAAACCAAAATAAATTTATTTAGAAATAATGATGGGCAAAATATCAGAAAAGAGTTATACCGCCGTTCACAAAAAAACAATAAAAAACAGTCAAGCTCGTTGGCGGCGACATACATATATAATAATTTGGGAATGCCTCTATTGAACACATGCAAATAGACTAACCACCGAGCTCAGGGGAAATGACTAATAATACAAAAATACTTACCCCCGCTCAGGTTATTCGATAATCAGCATGAAAAACACATTTAAAGCGAACAAAAAGCGTGACTTTTTGTCAATGATTATTGCTTTATTTTACTTTTTGCTGAAAAATATTATCAACGTAAGCGTGACTTCCTAAAATAATATTGTCCCTACGAATTTTCAATATTGTTACTTTTTTCTAATTTTGTTGTGGCATTGAAACTACGAAAGGGACGAGCTGGCCAGGCAAGAGACCTGTGAGGTAGTTTCCCCAAGAAAAGAGAGGATTGGATCCCCTTCATAACCTGCACTCTACTCTTGGAACGATGGACTTCGCGTCAACTCAGCGAGCTCTGGGCAAGTACACAAACTTGTGTAAAGTCGCGAATTCCTTTTGGCCACGTGTGGATCGGGGGCGTTCGAGGGATCTTTTGAGGATGACAAAACTTTAGCTCTCATACTTCGTGGATGTCCTCACCGGTCACTATCCGCGCGGTATGCATGCCGTGAGACTTGGAATTACTTCGAGGTCTCTCTCTCCTTTCGTCCTAACGGTTTTCTTCATCTATTTTCCCTCGCAATGGTATCACAAAGAATCAACTTGAATTCTTCGTCCAAGTGGGTCCATTTGTTGGGCACCCATTATAAGCTAACCTATCGTAACCTAACATAAAGAAAAAAAGAAAGAAATAATTTACCTATTGCAAAAATGGAAATATAATATTATATAACAAACAACTAATTTTTTAAGGAGCCTGAAAGCAATTTTAGAAACAAATACTTTTACGTAAGTAAACGATTTTAGAAAAGAAATAATATAAAATAATTATAGTATTAATATATTTCTCTTAATAATAATGATAATAGAGAATAAATTTTGCAACCGCAAATTTAGCCATGCACACTTGGTTTGGAAATAACCCTTAAATATTTAAATCTCCCTCAAAGTGTTGAGCATCGCACACATCTATAACTGGATAAAATAAATATCCAAATATAGAGCATGAGAAACAATTTACTATATCTGTTCACTAATGAAGAATTCAAAACACTCAACTCTTACGAACAATTTGATCCATTCCAATCAATCAAAGGAACCAATAAAGTTAAAATGATGTGTACATAGGCGCACAAACCAGGGAGATTTATGGATACAAAGCCCCCAAAATGTTTACATCAATAAAGGATGTCATTTTTCATCATAATTAACATTATAAAAAATTAAAATAGACAAAAACTAATCAAAAATTATACTTATATACTTAAAAAATTGTGCCGGTCAAAACATACAAATAATTGTAGGCGTGTTCGTGTTGATAATGTCGAAGTGGAGTTTAAAAATTATACAATAATGCTGAGAAGCAAGCGGAAATTAGTGGTTTTATTTAAATCCAACGAAGAATCTCTCGCCAAAAGGTGCTACTTCGGACTAAGTAGGCAATTGAGTAGTAAAATCCTCTCCCGACGAACAAGCATCACACTTTATAAATCTCTCATCAGCCCATTCTTTTGTAAAACGTAGAAGCTTGGACAATAACAACACGTAATGGGACGGCCCTTATTTCAGAGAAAAATTGTGCAGAAGATTTTTGGAGCTTTGCATGTTGGCATAAGTAATTGAATCAAGATGCATCGAATTAAGATGCATCGATGAATGAACAAAAAGACACCGGCTCTGAAAGTATTCAATACGTTGCTCGAGGCTGCGGAGAGAAGAAGAGGAAAAACTCCACTTCGTTGAACGGAGCAAACGGAGAAAGACTTGGCTTCACTTGGCACTTGTAACTAGCGTCTTTTAGTACATGAAGGAAATAACGGATGCGCTTTGTTGAACTGTCCAAAATCGCTTAGACGGTTACTGCGTCAATTAAGAAGAAGAGAAATTTAAAGAAAGAAGGAAATTTTCAGAAAGTTCAGTGGGATTAAATATTTAATAATAAAATGTTAATTTGTATATGGGGGCCCAGAAAAAGCCAAAAACAGTTTTCAAAGCCATTAACTTTACCGAAAAAATACACTGCCGAGCATAATTAATGTATTACCTATTTTAGCAGCTCTTCCCATAACTACCAGCGAGAGTGAAAGAAAATGTGTATGAGAATGGAAAACAAATTGAAGATAAAATTGTATTGCTTCATGCAAGGAAAGCAGCTTGGTGCAAGATTTATATAAGCTACATACCTTAAATTACTTTATATCCCTATATCAAATCACATTTTTATGTCATTTTATATTGTAAAATAAAACGAATAACAGCTTACAACGAAAGTTTCATTAAACCTTAACATTTTCGAGGTAAAATAGACTTTAATTTTCAATTGGCAACGAGAGAAGACGACTTTTAATGACCACTTTTCTAAGAAGATAATTCAACTTTTGTAAGAAACAATTTTTTTACGGCTATGAAAAGAAATTCGACACAAAAACAAATTAAAATTATTTCACCTTAATCAGGTAAAAGGGAGTGTATTTAAGAAGTACGTTGTGACAAGAGCGATTGAATGGGGCAGCACATCTTTATATCTATAGAGACTCAAACTCCCATGGTGGGAAGAATTTTTGCTTAAAATAAGCGACGAGTCGAAATCAAATTATAGTTACCTTCATACGAGGGGTGCCTTTTATATTTCGGGATTTGGCAACCCTGGTGTTGCAATCTGGCAACTGACAGCTGTATCGCAAAGTTTGACATTTTTTGGCTTTTACGTACTCAAAACGTTTTGAAATACCAGCGCTATTTGTGTTGTTTACAGTAACTTAAAAGATTCATCTCGGTCCAAAAATGGAATTAAATCGTGAACATTTTCGTGCAATTATTTTTTACAACTTTCAACGTGGATTAACTCAGCAACATTGCATGGATGAACTTAATTCATTTTTTGGCGATGAAGCTCCATCAACGACCAGTGTTTATCGATGGTATGGTGAATTCAGTCGTGGTCGTAGTTCACTCCAAAACGAATTTCGTGAAGGTCGTCCAAAATCAGTTGTTGTTTCGAAAACCATTGATGCTGTGCGCGAACTGATATTGCAAGATCGCCAAAGACGGATCACTATTCACCAGGACAATGCGAGCTCTCACACATCGGGTCAAACAACTGCATTTTTGAGCACCCAAAACATCGAATTAATGGGTCATCCGCCGCATAGTCCTGACTTGGCACCGAATGACTTATTTTTATAACGTAAAAAACAAACTGAGAGGTCAACGTTTTTCGACACCTGAAGAAGCGGTTGCGGCATTCAGAATGCATGTTTTGGAGGTACCTCATTCAGAGTGGCAAAAGTGCTTCGATAATTGGTTCAAACGCATGCAAAAGTGTATAGATCTTCATGGAGAATATTTTGAAAAACAACAAAGTGATTTTCGATGATTAAAATTTGTTTTTGTTCTCTAATCCCGACATATAAAAGGCACCCTCGTATGACTAAATATCTTTATATATTCTACAGTAATTTGGATTTCATTTGTTTTCATTGAAAGGTTTTTTTGTTATTAACTTATTTTGAGGAAATTGGGAAAATTTTATACAAAACCCCCCAAAAAAAACATATGCCTATACAAGGGAACGTTTCCTACTACTAAAAAGAGGAGTTAACAAAGAAAAAGAGATTTAAAACTTGAGCGATAACTATCATAAATTGTTACAGCCATCAAATGGCAAACTCCAGACAGGAGCTGTAAATTCAAACAGCTAACGGACAGAAGGCATATGAACATATGTATGTACATACATGCATACAAACCAAAACATAATAATTCATGCAAACACAAACACAAACAGATTTGCTTCTGGATATACGAGCACGCTTGTGTGTTTGTATATCTATCTATAGGTACGAACTCGGCTTCAAAATAGACAGGCCGGCCACGCAATCAGAACAATACGATTAAATGCTGAACAATAGGAAAACTTATACTAAGCAAAGTTTTTTCAGTGAACAGCCAAAACGGACACACCTCGCTCTCCTTCTGCGAAACAGCAAACCGAATTTGAGTTTGAATACTTCTTCGCTACTTTAGGCAGCTATTGTAAGCTCTTGAGAGTGAACAGTCAGTCTGCAGATCCCGTACGTACGTAGTGCTCTTGCTCTGTAAGGCGACACATTCAAACTCTGCTCACCTGACCCCAAACGTGTTGCTGTTGTATGTTTATGTTTTTGCCATGAATGGACGCTATTTAGCATGAACAACTTTTTAAAGGATTATGAAAATGGGGAAATGAATAAAATAACGGCATTGTAAAAAGTTAGTAGGTGTTGGTGTGTTCGGTTGGCATTTGCTCGTTGGCGGCTACATACCAGAAGAGTAGTAGGTGTCGATTTAGCATTTCTCTTGAATGGAAATTAAATTATGCAAATAATTAAGTTTTCACAAACGCCAAACTAATGCTTTGAAAATCACTAGACAATTTTATAGGCCGCCAATGGTATGTATAGGGTGTGTCAAGTAAAATACACTCATAGGCAAGTATTCAGCCAGAAAGTTAGGTTAACATCTGCGGTTGACAAATGGGTAGACGTGATGACCTACCCTGTATTTATGCTCCAGTACGCGCGGTAGCGATTGTCTTTGCGTAAGTAGAATTTAGCATACGGTGGTGTCAATTGCCTTTGCAGCATTACAAAATGCGTGCTAGGTGTATGGTATATCGCCCTCTCTGCCAACGGAAAGCAAATAAAAATAATTTCACAAACAATAAAAAGAAAAGATTCTCTGACAACCACTGCCATTTGGTTGTGTTTACATGCACATTGTATTTTAAAATTTATATTTTCTCTTTGCACATATTGCAGTATTGTGAGTATCGCGAATGTTGTTTAAGAGTAAGTGTTGTTGTTGTGTAATTTCATCATTTTATTAAAATAATAATCATTTTATTTCAGAGCTCTCTAACACCAACAAAGAAATGTGGGCCATAAAGGATGCCCAAAAATGAGAGCAAGTGAAAAGTGATTATATGAAATTAAAAAATATTTAGTATCAATATTTTCCATACTCCAGGTCTTTCAAAAACATTCCAAGAAAAAATTATATATTGCGAGGTGATATCATCATTGCAACTAGGCATAAGTCAAATAATTAATTTTTTTTTATTATAGCCTACCAAAAGATAAGGTTTTTTAAAAATATTTCTCTAAAAAAAAAATGAAAAAGCAGAAGAATAAATTAAATGTCAATTTGTATAAATGAAACAGATTTATTTTTCATTCTTAATTGGTAGTAGTTACTGTGCCCCGCATGTACTTAACTATCTCCGCAACTATCTGACGCAATTTGGACGAAGCGTTGTGCAGATGTGGTGAATGTACCTTCAAACGTGTTTCCCTATCTTTATTTCATTGCTGCACTAGCGCGGTGAAAAAATTCGGAAGATGTGCCAATATCAGACCGGGCTCTCAAGTGCTCAGCGAATTTGAAGTAACGTGGGCCATGCTAGCGGGTTGCTTAATAAAAAACTGAGATTGTGCTAGTGATATACGATGAAATTACCGGAATCATTACTTTTGTTGCCGTCTAAACAACTAATCAATAATTGTGTGAGCGTAAGAATGGGTGTGAAATAAGCGGGAAAATTCTGCTGCCGACTACCAGATGGCGTCATGCAGAAAAGATGTTTAAAGGTGTTCTATGTAGCAGACTGTTATTTGGCTCTGGGCGAATTTGACAGATGTGCTGATGTCACTTGGGATGTGTTTCACAAAATTTAGCTTCTGGTAGTGATAAAAATTAACAGCACACAGGCCAAGTGAAATTTTCTTTACACCATACCTAAGGAGCAAGCCTGTGAAGGGTACCGGCATGTGAAGGTACCCCGCACGACACTAACCACCTCTTCACATGCCCCCTAAAATCGACTCATCTAACACCCCTCTCCCTCTGGACCCAACCTGTCGAAACAGCATGTTTCCTGGGCCTACCTCTAGATGAGCTAGACGAAGACGACCGGTGATATGCCCTACACTGACAGGGCTACCATTACTGTTAAAACAACAACAGCAAGTGTGTTAATCGACAATGGCGTGGCAGTCGAAGTTCATCTCACCAAGGATGACCGATTCACCATGAATCTCGCAATTATGTTTTTCACCATAGCGAATGGCCTAACCTAGTAATCTATTGTCCTCGTTTCTTGGGCTTTTTATGGTCTTGAATAACGGAAAGTTTTTATTTATTGTTAAATTTTGTACTAATATTGCACAAAATTGGTTTCTAATAGCTTCAAATGACTTAGATCATTTTCAAAATCAAACTAAAAAACCAACACACAAATAGTCAAAGCAATAAAATATAAACTTTATTGAAACCACAAATTTAATAGAGAAATTCGCACAAAATCAATTATAATTTTGAAAGTAAATCATTTTAATAATAGGACTATGTTTAAGTTCGTGCGGTTTTTTTTCGAAATTTGAAACTTTATTGACGTAAAATGGTTACAAATTTAATATTCAAAGTATTGTCCATCGCTTACTACTACTTTTTCCCATCTTTCTGGCAATTCACGGATTCCCTTTGTGAAAAATTCGGTCGGTTTTGCCGCAATCCACGAATCGATCCATTTTTTGACTTCATCGTAATTACGGAAGTGCTGGTCAGCCAGGCCATGTTGCATCGATCGGAAGAGATAGTAATCGGATGGCGCAAGGTCTGGACTATACGGCGGGTGGGGTAGGACATCCCATTTGAGCGTTTCTAAGTATGTTTTGACCACTTG
Source organism: Anastrepha obliqua (assembly GCF_027943255.1). NCBI lineage: Eukaryota > Metazoa > Arthropoda > Insecta > Diptera > Tephritidae > Anastrepha > Anastrepha obliqua. Next base: position 80,119,728 of record NC_072894.1, read on the forward strand.
TGCAACATGTGGCCGAGCATTGTCATGTTGCAAAATAACTTTGTCGTGTGTATCGGCGTATTGCGGCCGTTTTTCTCGCAGTGCTCGGCTCAAACGCATCAATTGTCGTCGGTAGACATCCCCCGTAATCGTTTCATTCGGTTTCAGTAGCTCATAATACCCAACACCCAGCTGGTCCCACCAGATACACAGCATAACCTTCAGGCCATGAATATTCTGCGCCGACGTCGATGTTGAAGCATGGCCAGGGTATCCATACGTTGCCCGACGTTTTGGATTGTCGTAATGGACCCACTTTTCATCGCCAGTCACAATTCGATGCAAAAAACCCTTTCTTTTGTGCCGTTGAAGCAGTTGTTCGCATGCCATAAAACGGCGTTCAACGTCTCTTGGCTTCAATTCATACGGCACCCAATGGCCTACCTTTCGGATCATTCCCATGGCTTTTAAACGTTTGGAAATGGTTGATTGATCAACTCCCAAAGTTTTTGCAACCTCTTCTTGCGTTTGAGCCGGATCTTGATCGAGCAATTCCTCCAATTCGGTATCCATGAACTTTGGCGGCGCACCCTCGCGTTCTTCGTCTTCCAAGCCAAAATCACCACTTTTAAAGCGTGCAAACCACTTCTGGCACGTTCGCTCAGCTAGAGCATGCTCACCATAAACTTCCACCAAGATACGATGACTTTCGGCTGCTTTTTTCTTCATATTAAAAAATTCCCCGCAAAAACACATTATTTGGCACGAAATTCGACATTTTCAAGTGTGATAAAAACATTGTTGTTTACGCTTCAAATAAAAAACTTATACTGACGTTTGTGCCTTACGACAGTAGCTCTCCAATGAATGTTTGGAAATGTGGATCGATGGAATAATAATCAAGTTACGCCATCTGTTGTAAAACCGCACGAACTTATCGATAGACCTATTATTTATCAACTTTTAGATTCTTAAAATGTCTCTGAAAGATTGAATGAATATAAGGTAGTAAGTATTTTAGCTGAAAGATCAGAAAAGTATAATTCCTGCCTGCCTATTAATTGGCATAGCGGTACAATTTATCAACTATTTTCTTTCCCGCAAGATGTTTCAGTATACTCATACGATTTAGACACCTTCAAATGGATCTAAATACCCACAGCAACGCTAAAAATTTTGCTAGCGTCATTTTGATTGAAAATGTTTCAGAATCATTTTGCATTTCAAGGTTTCCAAAAAAATCGAAACAATACTTTCATTTTGCTTATTTTTTGTTTCAAAATATACACTGGTTGTTTCTATTTACAAAATGTTCGGTATTTTTTAGAATAGAGGGTGCATATGGTAATTGTTCTCGGTCCGAATTTAAATGTAAAGCTCTGTGTTTCAAAGAATTTCACTAATTTCGGGTATACTCACGTTTGAAAAAATTTGTGGACGCGGTGGCAGCAACTGCGGTGGTGGACGCATTCCCAATTGTTGTGGGGGTGGTGCTGGACTATAGCGTGGTTGATGCATTTCGATCAGTTGAAGCTTTCCTTGGCTGAGTTTTTAAATTTCTTGATTCTATAAATCAATACATTAATAGATCAGTTAAATTTACCAAAACCAATATTGATGATATAAAGTTAATGATAAAGTAAGTAATTTCTGATTTAACTTTTAGGTATATTTTTATATTTTATTTTCTGTGTAATGAACAAAATACATTATAATTTTCTGTTTTTCTTTTGGTGGGGTTTTTAAATTCAGCGAAAGTTTACTTGAAGATATTCATTTTTTGTTTTTATTATACTCCCGTAACGTAACGTAGCTGAATGGGCCCAGCTCCAGGCCCAGATGGCATCCCAGCTGAAGCTATAAAACTTGTGTGTTGAAAGCCGACCAGATGTAATGCTTGGCGTTTACAATGCATGCATTGCTCAAAGCGTCTTCCCGGAGCTGTGGAAAATACAGAAACTGATGCTGATCAGTAAGGGTAAGGGTGATCCAACGCAACCGTCAGCTTGACGTCCGCTTTGCACGCTGGACAGCGCCGGGAAATTGCTTGAGAAACACATACAGCGCAGAGTTGCAGAGTCTGTTGACAGTGCTGGAGGATTGTCAGCAAGCAATACGGTTTCCGAAGCGGAAAATCAACCCTTGGCGCAATAGAGGAGGTGATAAGCAGCGCACAACGTAGACGCCACTACCCGAACCGCATAACCGTCCTGGCAACGATTGATGTACGAAACGATGGATAAACATAAATACCTGCATACCGGCTAAGGATTCTCCAGAGTTACCTGGGTGAGCATAAACTGCTGTACGCTACACCAGATGGTCAGAAAACAAAAGCGATAACGTCTGGCGCAGCTCAAGGATCTATTCTCGGCCCCGATCTCTGGAATCTGAGCTACGATGAATTATTGAGCACCGAAATGCCAGGAGATACATATCTAGTGGGATATGCGGACGATATAGTGACGGTCATACCACCTCGGGACACTGAGGATGTTAGAAGGAAGCTGAAACAAGTCATGATAAAGCAGCAAAAGTCACGGGTATGCTTAGTAGATTAATGGCGAAGAAAAAGAGAGCAAAAAAAAGCTAATTATGGCGGTCACAAGCTCAATTCTCCTGTACGGCAGCGAAGTATGGGGAATTGTGCTAAACTGCAAAGCCATGCGCAAGGCACTGGAGGCTTTGCAACGAACAGCGGCATTCAAACAACATAATCAGCAAAATGCCCGAACGCGGTAAAGAAATAAATCGAGAACATACTACGGAAAAAAAAAGATTGACCTCGACACAGTGCAACAAAACGGAGCCGCACAGATAGAGACACAAGAAGACGAGCCTATAGCATGAAAGCTGGCTACAAATATGGAATTGGTCCTTTATGGATGCCGTTCTGGGCCCTCCCGAAGTAATATAGAAAGCAGTTCCAGGAAGGGTGTCTCCTCAGAAGGAGAGAGGGATCGTTTTAGTGGCTACACCATTCCGCGCAGTAGACGACGGTCGCTGTAACCGCGAAGGCATTTTGAACCCTACTTCACCCACCAAAAACAAAAAACAAAAAAACAATGGGTTTATGCGTGAATACCATTCGATAAAGGCACAGGATCGAACCCCATTGGGATCACGAAACATCAAATAATAGAAAAGGTTTTTTTCCAATAGCTGTCGCCCCTCGCCAAGCAAACCTTCGAGAGTATATCTGCCTTAAAAAAACTTTCCCATAAAAAAACCGTCTGCCGTTCGGAGGCGGTATAAGGCTGTGGGTCTCTCCACTTGTGGAAAAACATCAAGAAGCACACCACAAATAGTAGGAGGAGCATGGCCAAATACCCAGATCGACCCACAAGAATGGATCGATGAGATGGTGCATTTTCATAAAATAAGCGCGTTGCTTCTTCTTTCATTCAGGGCGAATTCGACGAATGCGATGCAATAAACGCTTCAAAACGCGAAGATTGAAAATTCCATTGACGGTTTAGTCCATTGGCACGAACTCCTTAGGAACAACTCCCTCGGAATCGTAAAAACTAATGAGAAACCACTTGATTTTTGACTTCCCCAATCGCGATTTTTTTGGGTGGTGGCTCGTCTGGGGCCTTTCATTCGGCACTTTGACGCTTAGTTTCAGATTCATGTTGGAAACACCACGTTTCACCACCAGTTACAATGTTGGAATGTTGAATTCTGAGCAATTTTTGGTCCTCACTTAACTTGTACGGAATGAAAATTGCACAATGGTCAGTTAAAATGCGATAATTCGATGTTTTAGAGATATTCAACTCCGATTCCATGAATTTCAACAATGATTTTTTTTCATAAATATACGAACAATTTCGATGGAGTTTTCGGTGATTACCTGCAGATTTGGGGCGGCCCATTTGTTCATTGTCATTTATGTCCTCACAACCATCTCTGAAACGTGTAAACCACTCATGAACTCTAGGACGAGATAGACAATCATAGCCACAAACTTTTTCTATCAATTCAAATGTTTCGTTACACATTTTACCGATTTTAAAACAAAATTTGATATTAGCTCTTTGTTCGAAACTTATTTTTGTACCGATGACACAAACATACTGAACCTTTAGACGCAATAACTTCGCTTCTACTGAATCGAATGTCCCCAAGCTTTCACCGAAAGGCAGCTAGGGATGTAACTTCCAGCGCACTAACTCATAAAAAAGATATATATATAGATATATATATATATATATAATTGGCGCGTACAACCTTTTTGAGTGTTTAGCCGAGCTCCTCCTCCTATTTGTGGTTTTGAGTTTCAAGCCAACTCCGAACAGCAGATATTTTTATGAGCTTTTTCATGGCAGAAATACACTCGGAGCTTTGCCATTGCCTGCCGAGTGGCGACCGCTTTTAGAAAAATGTTTTTATTAGTTTTGCTTTCACCGAGATTCGAACCTACGTTCTCTCTGTGAATTCCGAATGGTAATCACGCACCAACCCATTCGGCTACGGCGGCCGCCATCAAAAACATTTTTATGAAGCCAGTCTTGTTCATTTTGGACTTCACCTTATATATTCCTTGTTTATATTGGTCTTACCTAAGTTTTCATTTTTGAAAGCGTTGGTACCACTACAGTAGTTTACCTGCTAACCTGCTCCTCGTTAAACAATTTTGTTTCAAGTGCAAGCCCATTGAACTGACTGACACTTATGCCCCTAAAGTCATCACTCAAGGACTATGAGTCAAATTATCTAAACCTAGAGGAATGCCACGCAGGACGGAGACAGAGAAGATGTCTGACAGACTCTTTCTCCTTCTCATATTTGCAACTCCTGTAATATTCGAAATGAGATACGTTCGATCTTTGAACATATGGACCTAGAAGACAGAGTCCTGTGATCAAAGCAATTAAAATAGGGACTAACAGTAGCGCCTGACGTCCCGTTTTAGCCATTTTTTTCTTGTAGCGTTACATGTCAAACGTGTTGGCTGAAGTGACAATGCTACTTGTACCACACAGTTTGTACGTTGAGAGGGGTATGCCTAGAATCTCCATACCAAGAGGGTGGCGAGTGGTAGTGCCCTCCCGCGCTAATTTATCTGCCTTGCAATTCCCTGGTATGCCACTATGGCCTGGCACTTATATCTAATGTGTGCGGAAATATTCCGCTATCTCCTATACTCGTATATTAATCGCGTCATTGATTAGTTGCGGCAAGTCGAGCCGCAGTATTACCTGCATTCTAACCAATCAAGTCTGGAGGAGGTATGAAGAAAAGAGTATTCAGAACATCAGAGGATGCTCGCCGCTGATACAAATAAACGCCATACTTTGAACTTCCCGAAACCTGCTTCTAATCGTAGCCTTATCGAGAGCCGTCCAACAGACTTTAATCCCGTAAAGGAGAATAGGTCTGATAACGGTAGTGAGTGATCTTCAGAAGAAGACACCTCCTGCGTCATATTGCCTTTTTGCATGAAAATAGAGCTACAGTAGATTTCCTGGCCCTGTTCTCTACATTCACGTTTCAATTTACTGTCGAGAATTACACCAAAATATTTGGCGCTATATCCTACTTCTAGCCTTACACCATTTAATGATGGATTTTGCAACAGTTCTATCTCTTTGTCTACACTCTAATGCATACAAATGATGTTGTTTTTATTGCTTGCTATGAGAACTTTTTTTCTTAGCACGATTGAGCAAACAGTACGTGTAAAAATATTTTCTCTAAAACACAATCAAAAATAAATGTTAGATGATTGTGCGTTTATAATTATGCAAGAAGGTGTAGGGTTCAGGCTAGCAGGCTAGTGCGACTAATATCGTATATGTTATTCTGCATGTTTTAAAATTTATGTGGATATTTCCACAATCAGGTGCAGTAAATTAAAGAATTAAATATTAAATGAAAGGAGTCTGAAATAGGTTATAAAAGGTGATCAGATTGGAGGTAATTTTTCAATAGGGTTTGTTTGACAGATCACGCGTGACTACTGTCAAACTATGGTAAATACATAATTTTTTCAGTATTCATTGACATTTCATCATAGAAAAACTTACGCCTCAACAATGTTTGCAAATCGTACAACTGTGAAAAGTGTCGCTCTGTGAAAAGTGTGCATCGCGCGCTCAGGCCAACTTATGGTGTTCAGCGATGAGGCTTATTATTTTTGGTGTAATGGCTACATCAGTCAGCAAAATTGCCGTATTGCGGCTGAAAAGTAACATGAACCGAAGCCATTCAAGAACAACCATTACATCCATTGAAAACAACCGTTTGGTGCGGCCTATGGACTGGAGGAATCATCGCCCATATTTCGTCGCAGACGAAGTGAATGGCGCACGCTATCACGCCATGAAAGCCGACTTTTTGATGCCGGAAATTGAAACCCGTGATCTCTACAACATTTGTTTCCAACACGATGGCGCTAATTTCCATACAGCTCGTGAAAAAATGGATTTAGTGCGTCGTTGTTTTGGTGAACAATTTATCTCTCGTCCCGGACCAGTGGATTGGCTATCAGGATCGTATGATATCACACTTTTGGACTTTTATTTGTGGGAGTATGTAGAGTCTAAATAAACCTTTCCAACTTCGATTGAGGCATTGGAAGCCAACATTACTAAAGTTATTCCTGAAATACCGATCGAAGTCCTCCAGCGAGTCATTCAAAATTTGCGTTTACGAATGGAGCAATTACGGCGCAGTTGCGTCCAGCAATTGAAAGGTATTATGTTTGAAAAATAAATGTCAAGAATGGTTCTACATAAAAATAACAAAGATTCCCGAATCAATTTGAATTTTCATAGTTTTATTTCAATTTAAAATCTGATACCTCTAAATTGATCACCCTTTATAGGACAGGCATGTGCCTTTTTTTTTGTAAAACTTACCACAATCCAAATGTGTTTCGCCCTGGTTGTTTATGATGATTTCTCGAGGTCGTTGAAGTTCTCGTAGAATTTTGAGATAACAAAACAATTTTTTGGTTATTCGAATGTCAGCAGGAATTAAAAACTGTGGCGTTTCAAAATTTTTGGGAATTAAGGTTTACACGCTTATGTATATTTAATACAAATGTATATTAAATTATTTTATTGCAATTTCCCTTTTCACGTTTTATATGTTTTTGGTTCACTGTAGGCGATTCACATGTAACCGGGTTTTTATTCACCTTTTTCTAATCAATTTGTGTGCTCTTTGCTTTATTTGCTGTGCTCAATATATGCAATTTCTTAAAAAAGTTTAAGCATTTGGTTTTATGTTTTGTTTATAGAAGTTTTTCACGAAATGTAAAATTTTTCAAAAATTTTTTAATATTTCTTGAATTTAGCACATACGCGCAATATATTTTATTTTTGCTTTTTCTATTTCATCAGAAACTATTAACTTTTTGATTTTTTTTTGTTTTAAATTATTTCAACAATTTAATATTGATTTTGTTGTCAACATATTTGTTGTTGTATCTTCCAGGAAAACCTCAATTTTATTGTTTAATTATTGCGATACACTGTACATACACATAAGCATGTTTTTATTGCAAAATTATAATTTAACTAACTTGTGGTTTAATTTTCAAACTACACAACTGCCTTAGATCACTAAATTTAGTTTAGTTTATTTTTTTCCACAAAATTGTATGCCGTTATGAGCAAAATGAAACTAGTCTTTTTTTTAGTTTTCCTAATTTTTTTAGGTCGATATCGAGCAATTTAATTAACGCTTTTTAGTGTTTTTGTTGTTTTTATTTTTATTTATTTTTAATAGTTGTTTATTGCTTCTGTATGATGTTTACACAGTTCACTTGAGCGTTGTGCTTTTACTTAATTTTTTGCCCTCTCACTCTACTCTCACTTTTATGCCGTTGTTTTTGTTGTTTGTTTTGTTTTGCATTCCACCTATAGGTTATCGTTCGGTTTAAACTTTATTTTGTTGCTAATGCAATATTGCGTTCGCTCATATAAATCATATCAATACAACCATAACCATTCAAACACCTCGTATTTGTTTTTGTTTTCAGCCAATTTTGTCAATTTATTTATCTTAGTTCTTTACTTCGTTTTATTTTATTATATTTGGTTGTTTTGTTTTGTTGGCACTTGCAGCTTGTTGCTTTTTGACAGTTTCATACGACAAATGCCTTGGGCATCTCTTATCAATTCCTCTCCTTTTTCTTCTTCTTCTCCCTTTTACGTTATACAGTTTTTAGCACTTTTGTTTTCTCCACTATCTTTATTTTGCACTTTACGTTGAGCAGACACTTCCCGCTTCCGCCTAATTGAGTGCTATGAGCGAGTATTTAAGAAATCTGTTTGGAGCGAATATAAGAATTCGGGGTGTAGATATGTACGAGTATGTATGCGACTGTGGTTGTATTAATCTTTGATATTCTGCGTTGATTACATATAGCAAAAATGCGAATAGCCTTTGAAGCACACTGCTGAGCAATTACAGGTGTTTATATATGTTTGTCCGAAACGAACATATGTATATATGTATAAATATTTTGTATGTTTTGCGTTTTCTTGTTTGTCGTCGATAAAACTTTGCACCAAAGAGTGTGTTTGCGTTTCAAGTGCGTCCAAACTCCGCTGCAGTATGTATAATTATATTCACTACTTATTGCGTATATGCAATGTATGTATATATGTATGTATGTAGCGTTGATTAGGTTGATAGCGTTGTTATTTTTCTGGTGTTTACATTTATGTGTATGGAAAACTATTAACGCATACCTTTTTAGAACAGGTGGAAGCTAAGGTTTGATTGTTCAAGTCGAATATGTAATTATGTAGTTTGGTCGGGCAAAAGCAATGCAATTACACAACTACATACATATGGATGTAGTTCAATTCAAATTTATTACAATCACTTTGTTTAATTGATTTTTCAGAAAATTTCTTCGGGTGATATTAGTAATTATTTACGAACACAGCTTTTATTTTATTGCTTTCGAAATATTTCAGTATTTTTTGTTATTGTTAACTACTGGGAAGCCTTAATGCACTTTCGGCACATCGATATGCTAAAAATAGCTAATTACACAAAAAATCGTCGGCATATACTACAAAAAGAGCTGTAGTGCACTTGGTAAATAATTTGCAGTTAAGTTTATGAACATTAAGTTGTATGTATGTATGTATCTATGTATGTAGTAGATATTATTGAATTTAATGGTTTTTTATTTTTCTTATTTTTCGGAAAATTTCACTCATTCCTCTTACAAAAGGCACACGAAACAGTCTGCGGTTCCGGTTTTTACGCCCAAAAGAATTTTACTTCACTATTGCATTCACGTTTTTACATTAACAAAAGTGCATAAATATTTCCTTGTAAGAATGTTCCTGCAGATAATATTTTATGTGTTGTATTTTGCACAATGGAAGTTTTTATCTTGTTTCTATTCTTTTATGTTTTAAATATTTTTGTAGTTTTTTCGTCTACAATCACATTTTCCCCACTTTACACACAATATTTGTGATATTTTTAATTATAAAATTGCAAGTGAACTGTAATAAAGATATAAATAACAGAAAAGCGAACCCCGTAACAGCAATGATTAACGAAATGCCAAGGCACACAGCATTGATTAGGAATGGCCGAAATTGCATATTACGTCCAGCTCTCTGTTTGCCCACAACTCCTATATGTATTTATGTAGGTACAAAGGCAAGTAAACAAAAAATCAAATAAAACAGACTCCACCTTTCGATTGAACGGTAATGGTGTTGCAGACAACACCGGCCGCATCGAGTCAATCGCTGCTCTTTGTCCCATGTAAAGGCTTAAAATAGCCACAGCCAACTTGTATTTTCCGCGCTAGGGGGAAGTGGGCAGAAAAATATTTTCGCATGTATGTATGTAGGTGGATGCAAATAGCCGGCATATGAACAAGTCAGCCGCCGATCGCAGACAACATAAAAATTACATATGTGTAGATATACATTTGGTTGTGCATACTTATGTGTTTATAAGTGTATGCGCAGACGTTCGAAATGAAATGAAAATGTACCAGTCAGTGCGAGGGATAAAACTTATTGCATGTAATCAGCAAAGTTAGCAAGGCAAAAATCCGAGTCCGCCATGGCAATAGCCAAACAGCATTAATAACTTATAGATGGGCAGGCCAATAGTTTGATATAAAAATATATAAAAAAAAACAGTTAGTTTTGCTAACAATTGTAGCAGCCGCCTGCGCGTTCGTACAACTTAAAGTAATCTGCTGCCCTTGGCTACTTAAATGCTTAGAAGTGACAAGAATTATTTTGTTTCATGGAATACATGCCTACGCCTGAATCATTCTTTCACTTCCTTGTTTACGCGCCTGCCTCACACCTGCCATCTACTTCCGCTTTCTCAACAACCTCACCTATCCTTTTCTCCCATATTATTTTTTTCCAATGGAATGCCTGATGTTTTTCTTCTTCCAACTAAACCACCATTGAATGGCTGTTCCGCTTCCTATAAACCCCTCAATTTTAATATTCTTACAATGGCGCTCGACAATGAACTGCACGTACTAGATAATTTTCCTACCGCAAATTATTTGTTCTCCAACTTCTTCTGCTTTGTTACACAATTTCGGTTTGCCTTCCTGAAGTTTTATCCAACAATTTGCACTGCTTGATAATTTCGCTTTTCGCGGCCGAATTTCCTACATCAACATGAAGTTATTGCTTCTTTTGCACAATTAAATACACACTTTCGAGAATAGAACACAATATTTTGCACAAATTTGTGAAATAAATGCGGTTTAAATTCGCAAAATTCTTCTGTTTCTGCTTTGTGTTTTGCAATTAATTAAGAAAGCATCGAACTACATATGTGAGAGAATTCCAAAGAACACAAAGTAAAATCAAAAGTTGTGTCTATTCAGGGTTGCTAAAGAGAGCAACGTTTTTGGGTGTGTTTTATTATTATTAATTTGTGATATACTATTTTACCGAATCGTCACAATAAAAGCGGTAAAATTGGTAAAAAACTGCGTTCAAATATAACTGCACATATTTTCATACTTTGGTTATAACTGTAGAGAATTATCAATAGTGCGTTTTGTAAACTACTCCCAAAATCGTAGCTAGTTGGTTCATTGAGAATGTAAAAACCAAAACAACGCAACACAGTGCCTCTGCCGGCAGCGCCGTAGCAACGGCAATGATAAGAAAAAAGCGAATGATAATACAAAACAACGAAGCCGAAAAAGTGCGAATGAGCAGAAAAAGCAAATGATATAAAGCAGAGAGCGGCAAGAACGTCGTGCTATAAACAAATGAATGAATAAGGGAGAAGCCAGGTATTTGTATATGATGGCAATGTGTGATTGAGAGGTTGTAACTACCCACCGCTAGATGACGCAAGAACAGTATAAAATTTGAAATATTGTCATATAAAAGAAATTTAAAAAGTTGCTTCATAGCAGTTATTGTGTGAGAAATATTTGTATCTTTTATGATAAATATCACTGGTACTTTTCAATCCACCACTTTTTAAGTTAGGTATAGAGCAGAGGTCGGCAAAATTGAAGCAATTGCATTTAAGACGACAAATTAATAATAAAATTTAGATTTGAAAACACTTTAGCAAACAAAAAAAAAACAAAAAGTGCGTGTAGCGTAGTACACATAACAGAAGTGAAACTTTCAACGCTGACAAAGAAATAGGGAGAGATTCGAGAGAGAATGAGAGATTCGAGAGAGAGAGAGAGAGAGAAATAATATATTTCTAAATAAATTCACAACATTTGCAGAGAATACAAATAGACAAAATTTACAAAAAACGGAGAAGGGTCGACCGGTGTAGGTAAACGTCGGAGACAAACCGTGGCAACAATGCCCAATTATCGCAAGGCATAATTGTGTTTCTCACTTGCCCGAAGTCGCCCAGAAAACAAGTCGGGGCGAGTTTGTAAAAACTGTCAAATTGCTACCGAAACTGCAAGTTAAAAAACCTGTATTATTAAACAAAATAATGTTAAAAAATGTCACTCTAAGAAGATTTTAGTGTTTTCATTAAGCTGATTGATTCTTATGAAATTTGATATTTTGAAAGTGAAAATAAAATTTTTTGCTTCTTTTAAGGTTATGTTAGAATATTAAATCTTCTTCTCTCAACTCTTCTTAACATTGAAAACCTTCTTATACATTTTAAAAAGCGTTTGAGTTTCCTGAATGCGAATTAAAACCATAAAGATGTAATCATTTCTTCCTGTCCTCAACTCTTAGTCGCACATAGAGCAATAAGAGGTGTATTCATAGTAAAAATAAGCAACAAAATACCAGCAAATTCTGAAGAAACCATAACGACATTTTTACGAGGGGTGCCTTTTATATGTCGGGATTTGGCAACCCTGGTGTTGCAATCTGGCAACTGATAGCTGTATCGCAAAGTTTGACATCTTTTGGCTTTTACGTACTCAGAACGTTTTGAAATACCAGCGCTATTTGTGTTGTTTACAGTAACTTAAAAGATTCATCTCGGTCCAAAAATGGAATTAAATCGTGAACATTTTCGTGCGATTATTTTTTACAACTTTCGATGAACTTAATTCATTTTTTGGCGATGAAGCTCCATCAAGGACCAGTGTTTATCGATGGTACGGTGAATTCAATCGCGGTCGTAGTTCACTCCAAGACGAATTTCGTGAAGGTCGTCCAAAATCAGTTGTTGTTCCGAAAACCTTTGATGCTGTCCGCCAACTGATATTGCAAGATCGTCATGTGACCTATCGTAAGATTGAGACAATCCTAGGCATTAGTGGGACCAGCATACATTCAATATTGCATAAACATTTGACTGTCAAAAAAATTTGTTCGCGTTGGATCCCACACAATTTGTCAATCGCTCAAAAAAACGCTCGTGTCGATTGGTCGAAGGAAATGCTAAAAAAATACGATCGCGGGGCTTCGAAACACGTCTATGACATCGTGACACGTGATGAATTCTGGATTTACGCGTATGAGCCCGAAAGTAAATAGCAGTCGACTGTATGTGTAAGATGAGCCAAATCCAACAAAAGTTGTTCGCGCACGAAGCACTTCCAAGCAAATGGTCGCCTGTTTTTTCGGAAAAACTGGACATGTCGAAACCGTACCACTAGAACAACGCAGAACAGTAAATTCTGAGTGGTACACAACCATTTGTTTGCCAGTTGTCTTCCAAGAAATTAGGAAAACCAATCGCCAAAGACGGATCACTCTTCACCAGGACAATGCGAGCTCTCACACATCGGCTCAAACAACTGCATTTTTGAGCACCCAAAACATCGATTTAATGGGTCATCCGCCGTATAGTCCTGACTTGGCACCGAATGACTTCTTTTTATTCCCGTACGTAAAAAACAAACTGAGAGGTCAACGTTTTTCGACACCTGAAGAAGCGGTTGCGGCATTCAGAATGCATGTTTTGGAGGTACCTCATTCAGAGTGGCAAAAGTGCTTCGACAATTGGTTCAAACGCATGCAAAAGTGTATAGATCTTCATGGAGAATATTTTGAAAAACAATAAAGTGATTTTCGATGATTAAAATTTTATTTTGTTCTCTAATTCCGACATATAAAAGGCATCCCTCGTACAAAAAGAGTATATAACCTCAAACATAGCCAAAAAGTCGTTCTTTTAACAAAAGAGATTTTCTTAACAAAAAACTCATAAATTAAATTGTACTTACATAACCACAACACATTTATTTAAGGGGGAAGTCTACTGTGACAAGGGAAAAAACAGGCTTATTTTCCGGATTTTATTTCTAACAAAATATTGCTCGTACATAAAATCTATTTAAACTCTTATCTTTATTATATATTTAAGTTTTTGAAAAAAAAAATTTTAAGTCAAAATATTCAAAATGGTCGCTGTGGCACTTCTGCAAGCGCAGGTCCGCTTTTCTTAGGTGCCTAAACGGTGTACAGGAAATCTTACGTTTCGGTGATCTAAAACAAAAAAACAAAATATTGTTATCATATACATAGTATTGACTCTCGTCTGACGTAGGATTATGTCGATAAAAATTTTGGCGTTGAAAAAAAAATTCTTGAAATTTTTTTCTTTTTTTTTGCCTAAAATTGATGTTACTATTGTTTATAACAATTTAACAAATAACGATATCAAAAAAATCCTATGTCAGACGAGAGACACTATTACAGAGAATATATAATTAAATTTTTAAGCTGATTCATTTATCAGAACTCGAGATATCGTGTACACCGTATACAAAAACTTAGTTTCGAGAAAAATGCGTTTAAAGTTTCAGTATTAGCAGGTACGCGCTTTGGAGCGCTTCGGGAAAAGGTTGTACCTTATTTAAGAGGGTTTAAAGTATTTTTTAAGCTAATAAAAAAAAATCGATTTTTTGAAAAATTCACAGTAGACTTCCCCCTTAAACAAAACGCACATTTTAAAGACAATTTGTCACGCATACAAAGTTCTTTAAGCAATTCAATAAATATTTGGTATTTTATTTTCTTTAAATGAGCATTTTAGTGCGTTTTTATTTACAAAGCTAGGCAACACCAACAACAACCACAATCGGGAGCAATGCGACCAGATGTTACAAAAAGTAAAGCTAAATAAAGCTGAGCGAATTATTAAACTAATGAAAAAAAATTATACAATATTTTACAAAATTATAAGCATTACTTTTAATTAGAACAGACTAGAAAGACTCCGAGACGAAATAACAAAAAAATAAAAAGCTAAATCAAGTTACGAAAATGGTAAACTGGCTATACTGGTGCTAATACGACGTCACTCATTGTCAAATTCGCATTGTCATTATTCTCTCCATCATGACAGTTACCTAAGGGAATAGGAGTATTAAAGAAAAAAACAGTTACTTTATTTAACTCTCACCATGTTTCACTTCGAGTTAGCAGACACGATATTGAAAATTAATAAAACTGGACAACAACAACGCGCACATACGAGGTGTGTTGAAAAAAAGGTGAATTTTTATTTTTCTCAAAAATATTTATTTATTTATGAATTCCTATTTTATCTCCTTCAAAGTAAGCCCCCTCGAATATAATACACTTGTGCCAGCGTTTTTCCCAATCCTCGAAGCAATTCTGATATGACTTTTTGGTATATGCTTGAGATCTCTCAGCTATTCGGTTTTTATCTCCTCAATCGTCACAAAACGCCGTCCTTTCATGGGTCTCTTCAATCTTGGTAGCAAGAAAAAGTCGCAGGGGGCAAATCGGGTGATTACGGTGGCTGAGGCGTGATAACGGTATTGTTTTTGACCAAATAATCTCTCACAAGTAAAGATGAGTGAGCAGGTGGATTATCATGATGCAAAAGCCATGCATTTTTTTCCACAATTCCGGGCGTTTTTTCATATTGCTTCACGCAAACGGCGCATTACTTAATACTCCTGATGCACTACGCCATGGTAATCGAAGAAAACAGTGAGTGAAACCTTGACATTTGGCGTGCTTTTTTTTGGTCTTGGCTCTCCTGAACTCTTCTATTGGGACTAGTGAGCTTTGATTTCGGTGTTCTAACCATAAACCCATGATTCGTCACCAGTTATGACCCTTTAAAGCAAATCTGAATCATCGTTGACGTCATTCAAAAACCCCTCAGCGATATTCCTGCGACGTTGTTTTTGAACAAAATTCAGCAATTTTGGAACGAACTTCGCTGCTACACACTTCATGCCTAAAATTTCCGAAAAGATTGCATGGCATGGTCTAACCGATATGCAGACATCCTCAGCAGCTTCTCTAATTGTGGTTCGATGATTCTCCATAACAATTTTCTTCACTTTCTCAACATTTTCATCGGTTGTTGATGTTCTGGGGCGTCCAGAGCGAGCGTCGTCATTCACATCTTCTTGTACCACTTGTACACATTTTTTTGCCTCAGAGTACTCTCACCTTATGCCACTGTCACATTTCAAGTGTATTTGAGCACTTAATTCCATTTTTTACACCAAATTTCCACCAACTTCTTTGATCCATTTTTTCGATAGCAGAAAACGCCGAATAGGCAAAAGTATTGACTTATTTATGCCTCTCACAAACAAACTAAACATGCTACATATATTGCTAAAACCGTGGTTATATCTTCCAGACCAACATAAAAAAAAAAATAATCGAAAGTCGGATGTACTTAACTCGCGAAATTTAAAAATTCACCTTATTTTTTGAAAAAAACTCGTACAGAAAGGGTTTCCAATAACAGGTGTTACTTTGAATAGCCCGCTATTTGGGTAGATGTCACTTTGAAGCTGTCAGTTTTTGATATTTGACAAGTAGACATTACGCCATTAATAAAAATGAAACCAACCATGCTTCAACAACGCATAGAAATTATTAAAATTCACTATAAAAATGGTGAAAATTTAGCAGAGACGGTTCGTAAAACTCGAACATTTTGGGTCATCGTAAAGCAGCTTTTCGGACCGCAATACAGAAATTAATGAAAAAATTCGAGCTGTCGGGACAAGTTAGTGATGTGAAGAATAAAACCCGAGCACGTCGCTCAAGAACAGCCGAAAATATTGCTGTTGTAGCCGAAAGTATTGAAGAAAACCCAGGTTTGTCCATTCCACGTCGTTCTTTGGAATTAGACATTCCACAAACGTCATAACATCGTATTTTGCATAAAGATTTGGGTCTTAAGGCTTATAAAGTCCAGTTAATACAAAAACTCAAGCCGGTCGGTCATCAACAACGTCGTGTGTTTGCTGATTGGGCTGTTGAAATGCATGAAAATGATCCGGAATTCCATCGAAAAATCATCTTGAGTGATGAGACCCATTTCATCCTCGGTGGCTTCGTCAACAAGGAAAATTGTCGGATCTGGGCTCAGAAAGTCCAAGAGTTATTCTGGAAAAACCTCTCTATCCTCAACGTGTGACGGTTTCGTGCGGTTTATGGTCCGGCGGAGTCAATGGGCCTTACTTTTTCGAAAATGAAGCTGGAGCAACAGTTACGGTGAATGGATTGCGCTATTGAGAGATGATTAACGACTTTTTATGGCCGGAATTGGATGGTATTGATCGGGACAACGTTTATTTTCAACAAGACGGCGCTAAGTGTCACACAAGCAACGAAACCATTGATCTTTTCTCAAAATAACACCTCTTATTGGAAAAGCCTTTATAGGTGCATAAAAGAAACTTAATGGCCCTTTTGCCTAGTAAGAGATGAACTACTATTTCAAATCCGATCAACAAACATGTAATATGTATAAGATGGGCCTTTTTCAAATCCCAAGAATTCAAAACTAATAAATTTCTTAAAAATTTGGAAAAGTGGCAAGGCATTGTCACTTTAACATTTTTTTTTAATACAAACATACATACAATATAAAATACATAACACTGTTTGTTGACACTGCAACTACTTACATCAAAACTAACGAGCAGTACAATTTCGGTAACATAAAGAGAATTTTCTGAAGAGATTTTCATAGTCTCTTACTTAAGTTAACAGTCATCATGCCAGATGATGCGGTTTAATTCAATGCAGTCGTCGGGTTAGGCCTGAGCGAAGTTGAGAAAATCTCGAAGGGTTTTATTCTGGAGTCGTTCAAGTATACTTATTTTACTTTGACTGGCGCAACCTCATAGTTGCGCGCCATAGGACCACACAGGCTTTATGAATTGTTTATATATAGATATTTTTGTATATATGGATAGCTTTGATCTTCGTCCAATTAGCTTTTTCATTTTTATTATCTTCAGATCGCCTTCCATTGAAGCTTAGCATCGAGCGTTAAGCCAAGGTATTTTGCAGTGTTTGCATGGGGTATTGCAGCCCGTAGCAGTATTGTTGGGAACTGATTCACTTTTTTGTTGGTGAAGTTTACATGAACTGACTAGGCATTGTTCAATTTTATGCGCCAAGTCTTCGTCCGTTGTTCAATAGCGTTTGTTGCACTTTGAAGTTTTCTCTGCAACTTCTTCAGCGCCTTTTCCAATTGCTAGGATGGCAGTGTCGTCGGCAAAAGTGGCGATCAAGCTGTTCTGGGATATCGGCAAGTCTGCGGTATATAGAAGGTACAAGAGCGAACCCAGAATGCTTCCTTGCGGCGCATTCAAGGTTTGAGTATTCGTTTCCTTGTTTAAGGCGAAAGTAGCGTTCGCTCAGATACGCCTTTAGAAGGGCGCAAAAATCATTTGGAAGGCAGGTATTTAGTTTGTTATGGTATTTAAACCGACATGCCAAGCCTTGTCGAAAGCTTGTGCGTCGTCCAGGAATACTACTGAACACACGTTATTCTGTTCAAAAGAGTTTTCGATTACAGCTGTAATGCTGTGCACCTGATCGATGGTTGAGTGCTTACTGCGAAAGCCAAATTGATGCGAAGGTAACAAGGTTTTAGAGTCGATAAATGGCGTCAATCGATTGAGGATGAGCTTTTCAAATAGCTTACCAATTTGAGGCAGATTTGTCGATATGAGGAAAAAAGATGTAAATCTCTTCCCACTTTTGGAATCATTATCATTTCTGCAACTTTCCACAGAGTACAGGGAACATAGTGTAGATGAATTGAATGATTAAACCCCTTCACTAATTTAAGCAAACTTATATAGGGTAACTTTTTTAACACCCCAGCAGTAATTAAATCGAATCCGGACGCTTTTTTATTTCTTAGTTGTTGTATTTCTCTTTTGAGTTCTTTTTTTGGTAATGAATGAGATAGGGGTGTTTTCGTGCACAGTAAGAGTATACAAATTGTCTCATCGATTTTAGTTAGGTTGGAAGGTTTTTGTTAACACTTTGACATACATATAAACATATACAGTGACTCACGGCTTATTTGATGCAGGTAATACTTAAAAAAAAAAAATGGCTCGATGTTTATTAAATTTAATCAAAAAAATGTATACGACTTGTAATGAGATATGTGTGTGTTGTCTACCACTGCAGAAAGAACGATAACAAAAACAAAGCTTGCTGAAAAAATATGGAAACATATGATCACAGCTTAAATGATGCAGTGTATTTTATACTTTCTCTGAGAATGCAATAACGGAGATATGCATTTTTTTTCTGTTTAACTTAGCGTCTTAAGTCATTCTCAAAAAAATTTTGTAAAGAAAAGTTGAAAAAATTTAATTTTTTTTAAATGGGAAAACGGACCTCACTTGAAAAATGGCAAAACGTTATTCGTCATTATAAAGAGGGCAAAAGTCAACGAAAAATTGCAGAAATGGTTGCTATTAGTTCCTCAACTATCCAGGACATTATAGAAAGGTTTCGTCACGAAAACAAGATAGAAGATAAGGGCAGATCTGCGCCAAATAAAATATTTAATGATGCAGATAAGAGGTGAGTTGTTCGCAAAGTTAAAGAATACCCCGATTTAAGCTTGGCCGCACCCTCAGATGCGCTTGGGCGAAGGTCCCGCTCCCCATGCTCCACCCTCGCCGACAGGGACATGGCTCAGCAGAACCTTTTCCCGCGATCATTGACTGGCGCCAAGACCGCGCTCGTACCTTGGAGGGTCGTGGCTCGGCCATTGGCGGCAGCTGCAGGGCAGGGAGGTGTACTGCGTTCAGCCACCGTCCTTCTCCGCTTACCTCGAGAGCGAGGCAGCTTGGAAGCGCCCGCGCCCACCGAAGATTCGTTAGCTTCCGTGGGTGTCACGTCCGCCGACTGTGGTCTTTTGGAAGGCATAGAGGCAGAAGGGCCGGCAGAGCCACATGCGGATTTCTCCCGCATGAGCCTTGCCCGCCGCTTTCTTCTCTCCCTCCTTGCCACGCTCTTCGATTTCCCGGCTTCTTTGGGAGGTCGTGCAGCCACCGAAGAGACTTCACAACTCAGGCACTCCGAAACATGGAAACGTTTTTCAGACTCTGGAGAAGAGGAGATTGCGATAGCAAGCCCCGTCTCCTCCAGGATGCGCTCTCGTTCATAGAGCCGAGAGACTTGGGTAAGGGTTGGGGCCTTCAGAATCCATGCCCCTGCTGCCGAAGTGGGTGGATTGCCACTTGTGTGGATTCCACCTGGAGTAATATTCTTTGTGTTGTCCATTACCAAGGATGGTTTTTATTCGGGACTCCTCCCTAGCCAGTTTGGTTCGCCGATGGCGTCCTGATTCTATGCCAACTTTGAGTCATCACACGAGTGTCGAACCCACCCCATCAGGGCTTCCCTATCCACCACCTGGGACGCGCCCCATGGGAGATCAGGCAACTCCTCCTAACTTTACATTCATGCGAAATGAAACAAAATGTAGATTGTTTTCTATTTTTATGTATGTATTTTTATTCTCACAATTGCACTGTGTAAAAGTTAGAAACCTTAGATAGACGTGGAAAACACACCTGATAAGATGTTTACACACAAAATTTCCAAGAAATATTTTAGAACTATGGAAGACTAAAGTTCATAGTTTCTTTTAATTTTTTACAATTTTAATGCTATGGACGCACAAAATTTATAAAATGTTTACAATTTTTTCTACGATTTATACAATCGAAATAATTTTGCACAATCGGCTTAAAATCACAACATTCTTTCTTAGGCGCAATTGCTACGAATTTATTATAAATCATAAAATTTTCTAAAAAAAATATGCTTCGGTTCTTGGTAGAAGACAAACGGATTAGTTCCAAGCATAAATAAAAAATGCCTCAAAAATACACTCGTCAAATTTAAATGGATACACACACCTGCATGTGTAGTAGTGAAAATGATTGTGAAATTAAATTAAAATATTTCTTTATTTGCTATGTATTTGAATAGGCACCAGAGCATTAAGCCAGACACTGTTCACCGCATCCCACGTCACCACGCCCATGTTGGCGATACTTTGCCAAAATTGAATTCATCTGGATGCCCCTGATGTTGCACATCCGCCACGTGATCTAGAACTATAGACCACTTAAATGGACCACTGGAGGCCTTTCGCATTGCATTTGCTTGAATGTCATTGCGCACCGATCGATGTTCGGTTATGCGCTCCAGTTCGGCAAGCTGCGACGCATCATCAATGCTTACACTCAAGCGTCCATCCATCAAATTGGAAGCTATATCAGTTGATTCACTTGCGACACTCGCAATCGCTTCACGCGGTTGCACGTGCTGTAGCCGTATAAAAATGGGCCCAGCAAAGGCATGATAGTCGCTAATGCCTATTTGCGCATTGTAGGAGAACAATTTGATGTCAATGTTGCCATACGCAACCGACTCTTCGCCTAGCAGATCGCCTCGGAAACCGTGTTTTCGCATAAACTGATCGACTGCCTCGAGATTAGTTAGTTCTTCGTCAAGCGCTGCCTTCATGTCGAGATAGGCATTTTCAGGGGATACGCCGCTAGCTTGCAACATCTCATCGAAGTAGGGCACACCATTGGCAATCCATGTTGAGTTTGCGCCCGTTAAAAACTTCTCAGAGACATCTTTCAGATGCATGCGACCCGGCAGTTGCTCGACAATCCATACCAATCCTTTGTTGCGGTTATGACGTTCATTTATGGCTGCCTCATCTGCGGCATTCAACGGCAATGCGGCATCGTCATGTTTTTCATCCTCGGCTAGCGTCATGTATAAATTGTCTTGGGGGCGCAGTTTGTTCAAGTCGACCGTTATCCACTGTTTGCAGCCAGTGAAGGGGTGACGCGACATTGCCTTTGCCCAAGTGCGACGATTCTGCGCTATACGATTCGCGGCCATGACACGCGCAGCCAACGGCAACGCTTGTGTAACGTTCACTGTCTTCCACAAATCGAGATTCTCATTCTTTATGCCTACACCGCCGACAATGGATTGCACCTGACGACCCTTCACGATGTAGAAGTCATCGGTGGAGCCGAGTATGCCTGGATAGCCGGTAAATGTTATATCTACGCCGGGCACTGTATTCGAGCGTTGATTCGGTGAGAAGTGATAATGAAATTTATAACGCTTTTGGATGCGCAACATAGAAGCGTAGCTGCCGGCAGTGCTGTGACCAAAAAGTAACCGCCATGTGGGTGCGTCGGCGGTTTGAAAGATTTTCGTCAGCATTGTGGCGCTCGGTAGAAAGAAATTCTTTGGTCCTGTTTCTGCTTCTTTAGCTGATGCTTCAGCTGTGACAACGTCCGCGGTCTCCGTGTCGGCTGTTTCATTACTTTTCATCCATACAAAGTTCTCAAAATAAATTTTGAGATCCTGAATGTCAGCGGCGGCATTCAAAAGTAGAAAATCGGAAAATGGTATTTCCTCTTCGAGATCTGAACGTGCACGAGATGCGCCGCGTATATACCCCGTTTCTAGGCCCTCCAATTGACTGAAGTAGAGGCTGATCTGATGCCAGTAGTGGTCGTGCTCGCCGCGTTGTACAGCTGTCTCTTTAATGCGAATGTAGTTCTCGTCCAGGAGATCGCGCAGCCAAGAGCAAAAGGTTTGCGAATCCTCATCACGTTCGCAGGAGGATTCGATGGTGCTGAAGAGCGAAATAAAAATAGGTGTTAAAAAAATTTTCAAATAATAAAATGTTTGTAATTTTATGCATAGGGCTTTCCAATAGGGGCTGGTGGAAATGAAATAAACAAAAACTATATTATGTGTGAGGTATTAACAAAATTCTTTGTTTATTAAGAAAGATCCATTTATGCATGCCATTTGGCAGTGAATATGGCATCGTTGAAGTATGCGTCATAACTTCATAGGGAGTCATGGATCCGCAAGGTCTAGGTTATGCTGCCTTTGAGGACAACTTCCGATTGCGGTTTATTGGAGTAGGACTGCGAGTTCAGAAAACCTCACAAGAAAAATCGATCAAAGTAGCCAATACATGCAATCTTCACGAGATTTAGCGATAACCTCAAATCTTGTATGCTCCAACTTGCCATGGCGATTTATTTTCAGTGCCCCAATAATAAAAACAGTTTCAACAGACATTTCCAAAACAATCCGTCTCTATTGGAAAACCCTACATCCAATGTTACTTACTTTTTCCATTGATTATAGATATTGTTCCATGTCAACGAGCCCTCAAGTATTCCAGCACCGAAAGCCTGTACCCAGTCCGGGTAAGTACGTTGAGTTTCCACCTCGATTTGCGCCCAACTGTAAATGAAAAAGCAACGAATATTAGAAGCTGTGGCAAAGTAACTAAAAACTGAAATGGTCCCAATCACTTGAGACGAGACTAAATAACTGGTATTACCCTTGATATCCTAAAAATTCTACTATAGAAAAATTCTATCCTAGAGCAGATCAAATCTAAAGCATTTATATTCACTTCTGTTCCTAATGCAAGAACAATTTGATATAGGCGATAAGCAATGGAGGAGAAGTGACTGGAATAGTACAAAAATTCCTCTTCCTAAATATTCAAGATCTCTTCAAAGTACCTGAAGTAAGCTGAGAGGTACTCAGTTTCTTTATCCAAAAAAATGTGCACTATCCCAATCACGCGGTCTATGAGAGGTGCAGATGTCAGAGGAACTAGAAATACAAACAATGGGCATTTTCCTTATAAAAATCGACTCTATAAAAGCACAAAATATTAAATAGAGGCTCAAGAATACTGAAATATCTGAAAGAAGTGTCCGACCAATAGGACATCATCAAAATCCCTTGAGTTGAGATACTGTCTAACTAATGTGGAAATACTGCATTTTTTATAGCTTCTACCACAGATTCAGTAAGAGTTTCAAGACAGTAATAATAAGAGACTGAGCGCACACATCCATGAAAGGTGTTAGACCTAACTTCATCTAAAACATTAAGTGCATCACTTAATTTTTTTCCCCCATTAACTAAGATGCCTTCGGCTTTATACCACCTCAAAATGGCAAATGGTTCCTTTTGTGAAGAGTTTATAATAGATATAATAGTTTTATAATTAAAGCTTACATCCTTTCTGGGTGTTCGAGCGAGCTCTTCTTCCTATTTGTAGTGCTGTTCCACAAATAGAGAAACCTACAGTTTTCAGCCGACTTCGAACGGCAAATATTTTTTATGATGATCTTTTTCATGGTAGAAATACATTCGCCATTGTCTGCCGAGGGGCGACCCCTTTTTGAAAAAACTTTTCCTATCATTTGATGTTTCATGCACCATCCCATTCGGCTACGGCGATCGGTGAGGAGTATGCATAGCAGAAATACATTTTACGTGACGAGGGCTTACCGCTGTTAGATTTGTTTTTTAATGTCAGCAGTGACAATTGAACTCAGTATGGACTCACTGAAGGTCATATACAAACCCACTAAGCCAAGGTAGATAGGTAGATGAAATGGTTGAAGTGCCAGTCTGGCACTCCTCAAGTTGCACTAAAGTGCCTTTTGGATACGATTATGAGACCTACAACAGGCAGATATCTACAGCCAGCCAGAGCTGTTGATGTAATGGCCAAGCTGCCAAACCCGGACATTTACAGAGGCCGTGAGTGCCGATCGTCCAGTAGCCGGCAAACACAGCTACGAGTTTGGAAATTGAATGGCGAGGAGTCCAAAGGACTTTCTGTGTACTTCGTATATCCTATTAGGGTCAAAGGGATTTCGAAATAGCACATGAAGAAATGAAGCTCAATCTTTTCTGTGCTTTCCTGAGAAATACCCTCTGTTCCTATGTCCTGGAACCCATATCAGACAAATGTTACCGTTACAGGAGTTTACTAATTTCATTCTGCACCATGGCGTCGTCAGATCCTTAATCGTGGCTTGACTAACGGAGAAAATGTTAATATCTTCCTCGCTCCCGCATTTCCTAAGCATTTTGCATGCCTGTAGGATCGCAAAGACTTCAGCTTGAAAAATACTAGCAGTATTCAGCGGTTCAAAGGAAATAGATAAACTGGCTGATTTCGAGAAAACCCCCGATTCTATCTTGGAGCCGTTAGTGAAGACAGAGCTGCAAGCTTTAGCTCTAAGCTAAAAAGGCCGAAAATATAGTTTGCCAATATTTAAGGCTACTCGTTTACTAATCTTCGGCATTTAATTAATCTGCGGCATTCATTACCACAGTTGCTATAAAATCTGAAGTTCTTAATTTGGAATTTAAGAAACACATTTCACTTACCCATTTTCATAGATGGAATCCTTGTAGCAAACTCTAGCAGCACCCTTTGGAATGTTAAGTAGATCATTTTGCTGTTTCCAGTATTCAATGTGAAATCCAGTCTGTTTCGACCAAAATGCCGTAGCACAGTATGTGCCATTATATTTCGGACGTTCCATATAGCTAATGAAGAAAGCTCCTATCACAAGTAAACCAGCACCGATAAGGATGTAAGTCCCTATTCGTGTTTTTTGCCAAGATGCA
This sequence comes from Anastrepha obliqua, assembly GCF_027943255.1. Classification (NCBI taxonomy): domain Eukaryota; kingdom Metazoa; phylum Arthropoda; class Insecta; order Diptera; family Tephritidae; genus Anastrepha; species Anastrepha obliqua. Next base: position 80,144,888 of record NC_072894.1, read on the forward strand.
CCAACAACTTTGAGCATTGTTCCGGCCGTTTTGAAGTTTAATTGATACAAAATCTAGAAAAAACTCTGCAGCGCGCGGAACGCTGTGCTCTCAAGCTGGTTTGGTATGCACGCTATATGCAACGATATGTGACGATATGTTAAGATATGAGCCTCTTTTTTCAATACAGATTATGTTAAATTAGGATTCAGATTTCACAAGCAATTGACTGGTTACAAGGCAATATGATGTGCAAGATTTACACGAGGGTATAATTGAGGTCGGCGCGTGCAGCGTACGAATGTTCAAGACTGCGGCTGTGTGCGTCGATAGTGCTGACGATGGCTGCTCCCAGCGTGGTGACAGCGTTGGCACTTGCGTATTGGAGGGCACTGAGGTATAGGATGTCTGTGGCCACTTTGACTGGCGAAGCGATCGTATTGCTCATCGGAGGAAGCGTTTAGATCGCTAGCTGGTTTGTGTACGATGTGAAACGATGGATTCAGTGGTGAGTTTTTCAATTATTTTAGGCTGCTTAGATTGCTTTTACTTTGGTATATTTTTTAAATGCAAATAATTGGTGATGTATTCATTTAGCAATAAAGCTGGTATTAGGAGAACTTTGAAAATGAGCTGATCTTGTTTTGTACATAAATAGCAGATAACCAAAAATGTTGCTATTTTTCCTAATATTTATTTAAAAGAGGCCGGAGTTAGTTGAATTGAGTGTTTGGTCAATAAAGTCCCTGAAATGAAAGAAAACGAAAAATGTATGAAAAATAAATAAAAATTTATTGAAATTAATTAAATTAGTTAAAACTATATACATATAATATATTATATAACTGAAACATAAATAAACAATAATCGGAATCAGTTCCGCAGAAATCATGAATTAGATCAGATATTATGAATGCAATCCACATAAAAAGCGATGGTCCGGATGGTCCCATCTAGACCGCTGCAGAAGTGCAAAGTATTTTGTGACAAGTCCGAACAGAAAACTGTCAAACTTTCTACTAAAACTTGGAAGGAAAGACGTTCGGTTGATGTTCGGCATTATTACAGGACACAATCCATGGGGTCAGCATATGACCACCATTGGAATCATTGAGGTCCCACTAATCCTGTCTTGCTTGGAGGAAGTGGATAGCACTGAGCACGTTCTCTCTGAGTGCCGTGCCTTTGCTAGAGCAAGACTACGAGTTTTGGGTTCCAATGTTGTGGGAATGAGTAAAATTCGTTCTGTGGAACTGGAGGATATTTACAGACTTACCAAAGAATCTGGAAAATTCTCACAGGACTAACTACCTCTGTCCCTGTCTCTTTTCTATCTCTTTCTCTAATAGCTTTCTCCTTCTCTCCTTGACTCTCTACCCTCTTTCCAGAGCTCTAAATACATTGGGCTTTTTATCCTGACTGTTTTAGGAACCACCAAATCTCTTGGTGTTCCTTGGCTCGACCAATTCAAATTTCAATTTCGATACATAAATTATCTTTTATGATGCGTAAAAATATGTATCTACTTTTACTCAGCGAGCCAAAGTACATAAATTGAAAACTTTGAAGTGTTTCTCGAATTTTGGATTTTTTGAGTTATGACGTTTTTCTACCACCACCAAACGAGCGATATGTTTGATATTCCTAACAGCATCCATTTCATCTGATAGCGCTATATATCAAAAATTTCTAATTTAATAGATTTTTAAGTCATTAGTTTCCTTTCGAGCTGGTTAGTTGGTTGTGTTGTTTATGAAATGACTACTCAGGCACGTGGAGACGCCATTGCACTTACACTTCTCATAGAAAAACCCTCAAATATATTATAGTATAATACAGTCTGTGTCAGAAGAAAAGAACCGGTTTTTTCTTGTAACTTTAAGATATATTTCGTGCTGTTTTTTGCTGAATAATGTCCCACTCAATACCAGTGCTAACTCAGGTTAGTGTCGTTCGAAACTTTCCTGTAAACGGGAAGTACACGAAGCGTTTTGAGGCGGTATTTTTATGCACGCATTCGAAAGGGCCGAAATTATCTTACGCCGCAGCTGCAAAAGTGATTAAAAAATCGAAAAAGTTTGTTGTGATGTGGAATCAGCGGTATAAAGTGTACAAAAATGTTGATGTCATTTCCGAGCGCGGCTTGAAGCGAATGACGACAAAAAAGCAGGATAAATTGATTGTCTAACCTTTTAGGTCGGACCCGTCTTTGTAACTACACCAAGCACGATTAGTTCTTGCTAAAAAGGGAATAGATGTGAGTATCAACACCATCGAACGTCGACTGAAGGAAGCGAACATATCCTACCGTCCCACATCATCAAAACCACTGCTCTCAGAACAACACATTGAGAAACAACAAAACTAGAAAATGGCGTCACAGTATTGGACTGGCCTTCCCAGTCCCCAGATGAAAATGTATGGGGAACTATAAAAACGCATCTTGCCGGAAGCGCAGTCCATGATTTAAAGCAGCTCGTGCATCAAGTTCGCAAAATCTAGTCGTGCTTGTCGGTGAGTTACACAGAAAAGCTGGTTCAAAGCATGAAAAAGATGCCAGGCTATACTAAACAACGATGAAGACTACATGGTTTATTGAGGAATTGCGACTCGTAGTTTTGTACATACTTTCATATAAAAACAAATTTAAATATATATCTTTAATACTTCATGAATAATCGCGGTTCCTTTTTTCTGACACAGACTGATCAGTTAGATCAGTTTTTTTTGTTATACCTCCTAAGCGTTGTTTGTTCGAAGGATGGGCCGAACATTTGCAAAAGAAATGATGGATACTTTCTTTGCTATCATTCAGGCAACAGGTTATTTAATAGGAAAGTGATATTTCTGCAGGATGCTTTTTTTAGATGGGTTGGTACGTGACCATTTTTACACAGGTTCGAAATACTGGACACGAAACACCAACTGATATAAAAAGTTTTTTCTAATAGCGGTCGTACCTCCGCAGACAATGGCAAACTTTCGAGTGAATTTCTGCCATGAAAAAGCTCCCACTACTCTTTGTATGCTACTTAGTTTGTTGGCATTGCATTGCCGCCTTAAGTGAGGCCATCAATCTAAAGGCCTGGTATGGGCACATTTCGTACAACTGTATAATTTTTAAACTGTCAAATAAAAATCTGTTAACTACAGTTTGCATATGTCTGGTTACGCCGAAATTATCACAACTTACGAAAAATTAGCAGCGTACTGAATTTAAACTTGTTGTGCGAAGTTATGCGAAGTTGTGTGAAGTATGCATAATCAGGCCTTTAGACGGGATAATTTAATGTTGGCCTTATATTGGCAGTATACAACTATATCCAAAGTTTTGGTTTCTTTCCCCAGTTTTTGCTGAGAATCCTCTAACAACTATAAAAGGCAATGTAAAGTAAGCTCCCTCCTTGCATTTCTTGACGTTAATCTTCCAATATATTTAGTAGCAATAGTGGCTTTGTCTGCAGTTTGCCTTCTACAAAAGTACTTCGCATTGAAGATAAAGGCATTACCTCGCCGCCTAAAGGAAAAAACTTAACTGGAGTTTGCTTCTATTACTAAGTAATACCCAAATTGGGTACTGAAGGTGGCGCCATTAAAAAGCAGTTACTTTGTTCGCAATTGCGACAACAAATAAAAGTAGGAGAAATTACATGTTTGTGAAAATTCAGTGAATGACTTGGTAATATTGCGATTTGTAAGATTTAAACCAAACCAAATAATAAAAACGAAAGTGCAAATTAATATAACGCCTCCAGAAGCAAGAAAGTGTGTGTATATAATTTTTTGTGCTTGGTTGTTTCCATTGCTTTCGCCTACTCTTCCTCTTCACAAACTAATTAGTAACTCCCCTTCCTTTTGTTTGTTTATACATGGACTCTTACGACACACCGAATTCGGAAGACACAACCTGGTATTCTGTCGTCTTTGACTCTGTGTTACTTTATTTTACAGTTAATCCACTTCTTGAAGTCAATGGGTGAATGCTCCCTAGCTCCCACTCTCACTCTCACTCTCTCTCTCTCTCTCTCTCTCTCTATCTCTATCTTTCTCTCTCTCTTTAGAATTTCACGAATAACTAGTAGAGAAGAACACTCACTACCCCATCGGCGTTTGCGACTCCTCGACCCCTCATCTGTTGAGATAATCGCTTGTATGTAGACTACTCAATCACCAATCAATCAAATTGATCCACTTCATTAACAGGAAACCTACACAAACTTAAAAACCACCATAAGTAAATATAATAAATATTTAACTTTAAATTTTCTCATTGCTAGTATAAGAAATTCCATAGAAATAAATTGGCTTTCAGCGAAATCAAAAAATAACACTTCAGCCTACACAAAAGCGTCTGTTAGCGTTAATGTTTTCATTTCTAAAAACTAATTTCATATTTTATGTGAATGGGGCCCATCTTTATAATGATGCTTACTTGTAAACGGATCTTATTGAAAATTGGAATTCAGTATTAACTCTTATCAAATATAATATTATCATCTATATTTATTTATAAATACAGCCGTTGAAATATACTTAAGAACGAAGCGTTGGCAGTCATATATGGGCATCTTTCATCGACTACTGTGCCGTAACGGTACTTTTTGCGCTTGAATATATGTACTTGCTGTGATCATATTCATTGAAATATGTACGTTCACTTATCTATTTCTCTTCAAGGGCATTGATTTTTTGCGTTTTGGTAGGAGGCACTGATATTTTTGTGAGAAATATGCTTAAGAACGATTCGGTGTACGTTCAAATTTTGTGAATTGTTTTACTTTATATTAAAACTGGTAAGTAAGTAAAAAATAAAGTATCTGGAGTATTCCGGACTATTCTACGGTGCTATTTCAATACAATTAAACGTTTCAAAAACGATGGTTTTTAATGCTTTGAAATATTTTGCTGAGTATAAAATAGCAAAAAATGTTCCCAGAAAAAAACAAAGCACGAAAGACTACTAGCCAGAATGATAGGATAATAATTAGATTGACAACACAGGATCCCAGGAAGAGTGCTGCTGACATCCATCGAGAAATTTTTGTTCACCTGAAAAAACCAATAACGAAAAGAACAGTTGTGCTTTGATTGGCAGAAGCAGGACTTCACGATCGGCTGGTACGGAAGAAGCCATTGGAATTTGCTGTAGAGCACACACTCTGAACTCCACTCTGGTCCACGTGTGTCGGCCAAAATTTACAGCATTCGACCCCAAGTTCGTCTCACCAATTTATGATTGGGGAGGAAGAGGCTAGACAATGGTGTGAGGTTACTTTTCCTGAGGTTACCCGGTGACGGGTCAGTTCATCGTATTGAAGGTATTATGGACGTACTAAAGTACGTTCAGTTACTTCAAAATGTAATTCTACTTTGAGCGGTAGGTAGTTCACCGGTGATTTGAAAATTTCAACAAAACAATCATCCAAAGCAGACTTCTCGTGACGCAAAAGAGTTTTTCGAAGACAATTTGATCAACGTTCTGGATTGGGCATCTTCGAGTGCCGACTTAAATCCAATAGAACATCTTTGCAATGACATAGAACATGCACTCAGTACGCAGAAAATCACAAATTTGGGTCAGTTGTTTGAAAAGGCCTAGGCAGCATAGGGTCCATCCCTTGAACGTTGTAGAGGTTTAATAATGTCAATGCAAAGGCCTTGTGCAGCAGTAATAAAGCAAAAAGCATTTTCAACAAAATATTAATGTACAATTTTTCCTTTCGCCTGCATTTTTATAATTTTATATTATTTTGCTTCGTTCTTAGGTATTTTTCTCGAAGTGTGTTAAATTTTTCCATGAAGTAAAACTATATATTTTTTTCTTAGATAAAAAGACTGATTGAAAACATTTGAAATTTATAAAATAAAACCTAATATGCAAAACATTTGAGTGATTTTATTGAAAAAGTCTCGAATGGAGAGAACTGAGTATCGTTCTTAAGTATTTTTCAACGGCTGTATATATGCAAATACGTATGTAAGTGTATCTATGTATAATGGGAAATTCCAATGATTGTGGCGTAGTACGATTTCGATCTCCACAAGACCCGTGGGCTTTATTGTATTTATGAAAAAAAAATCAGTATTTACAAAATACGAAAAGTTAATTGCTGAGATGTTTGAATGTAGTAAATAATTTTTAATGCATGCTGGCAACAGTGCCCGGGTACGTCGCACATATAGACTGATATAAATAAATATGTATATATAATATATATAATATATAATATATATAAATATATATTATTAAGTATAGCCAGACGAATAAAACTGTGCTACATTTTCAGAGTCATTAACGAGGATCGAGTCATAACACTCGTCATACCTCCCTTTGTGGCATTTATATATGCCAATTTTATATAGTTATACAAATATAAACACTCTATCTAAAAGAAGCGTGACCGGCGAAAATCAAACTTAGAATTCTGTTATAAAAAAAATTAAATGCTGTTGCGCAATTTGTTAGTCTTGTGAGAAATTTAAAAAACGTGCTTTGTTTTTACAAAATTAGTAGAACATATGAAAAACGATTTCAAGCGGCGTGCCCAGGTACACAACCTAAAGATCCAAATATGCCACGTGCAGCAAAATATTTGAAGCAGTCGAAGACGTTCGTAAGTAAATGAGTGCAACGATATACCGAAGTTAGGAACGTTGACGACTTCCCCGGACGAGGCCCAAAAACAATATATGTATGTCTCCAAGGTAAGATCAGAAGATCATTTATTTATGTGTGGCCAAGCCGAACTTATCGTTGAGTGGAGTTGAAGCAGTTTTAATGCAAAAAGGTATTAATGCAACCACAGACACGATGCGAGGACGTTTACGCACAGAAGGCCTATGATTCGGGAGAATATTGAAAAAAACCCCGCTGCTCCCATTATCACACATTCAAAAAAGACTTGCATGGACTAAGGCAAGTTCAGAACCGAATTGAGCAAACGAAATAAAGAGATTAATCTGCCCTTTTAGGTGAATAGTTGCATACGTCGGTCGTGGTGTGCTGCTGATAATCAAAAACTTCAACGAACTGTTAAACATCCAGTTAAGGTTCATGTTTGGGGCTGCTTCTCCGGAAAAGGATTCAGCCATTTATTTGCGTTTATCCCCAATTTGAATGCAGTTTTGATGCGAAGATCTTTGGAAGAACAAGTCAACCTTGGATTTTACAATAAGACGACGATCCCTAGCATCAAAGTCGAAGATGTGTAGAGTGGAAACAGCAAAATGGGATTGAAATATTGGATGGGCCTTCACAGTCACTTGATGCCAACCTTGCTAAAACCGTTTAGGCAATAGTTAAGTAAAAATTCAAAGGAAAAGAAATATGGACGGTGAGGTCAAACAATTATCAAGACGAATTCGGCAGATTTGGAGCCGATTATTTATTTATTTACGGTGACGGTAACGGTAACGGTGTCGAAAGCAGGAAATATAATTAACAGAAAAGAAATGATATATCAGGCAAATATTGAAAAAAATTGCTTTTTTTTAGCATAGCCAGTTGGAAAAATTGAAAAAAACATGGGAAACATAAAAAAAATAAACATGTCCCCTCAAGATTAAAAATTTAAAAAAATCCGTTTCTCATAATTTCAATTTCCTACCAAATACTTGAAAATTCGCGATACTTTTTACCCATATTTATTCAATACTCCATACTATGATCCGGTAGCATTTTTAGGCTGTTAACACCGCATATCTCCGAACTTCGAACATATCTCTCTATCCGTAAACAAGAGTTTGAGGGTCGTGCTAGGACAATCTTTCCAAATAGGCAGAATTGGATCGAGGGGAAAATCTGCACCGAAGCTTGCACCTCTGCCTTCACTGACGGTTCCAAGATGGAATCGGGAGTCGGAGCAGGGGATTTCTCTAAATCAGCCAATTTATCTATTTCCTTTAAACCGCCGAATACTGCTAGTGTTTTTCAAGCTGAAGTCTTTGCGATCCTGCAGGCATGCAAAATGTTTAGGGAACGCGGGAGTTAGGAAGATATTAACATTTTCTCCGATAGTCAAGCCGCGATTAAGGCTGTGACGACGCCATGGTGCAGAACGAAATTAGTAAACTCCTGTAAGGAGGAGATCGAATATCTTGGGTGTGCAGGTAACATTTGCCTAATCTGTGTTCCAGGCCATAGGAACCTAGAGAGCCTGCCAGGAAGGGGACTGAATTGGCCTCAGACCCCTCCTACCCGGTCATCGGCATCCCCCTGACAGTTGTTAAAGGGGAACTGCACAAATTATTTCTCAGGAAAGCGCAGAAAATATTGAGCTCCATTTCTTCATGTGCTATTTCGAAACCCCTTTGGCCCTAATACAATATACGAAGGACTCAGAAAGTCCTTTGGACTTCTCGCCATTCAATTTCCAAACTCGTAGCTGTGTTTGCCGGTCACTGGACGATCGGCACATACGCGGAAAATCTAAGGTTACCATTTAACCCCCATTGCAGAAGCTGTGGGGACCTTTCAGAGAAAGAGACTGTAGAGCATTTTCTCTGTAGATGTCCGGGTTTAGCAGCTAGACGACTAAGGTCACTTTGCAACCCTTTCTTCTACAGTCTGGAGTAGTGCGCCAAGCTAAATCCCATCACTCTTCTCCATTGCATCCACAGCAGATATCTCCCTGTTGTAGGCAAATCGGCGCTTTAATGCCAGACTGACACTCCAATCATTTCACCTACCTACCTACCTACTATGATCCGATACCAGAAATAAGTAAAAATATCGATACGAGGGTGGAATCGAAAGATCAATGCAATCATAGGTGTAGTACAAATGAGGTTTTGTGAGCATTACCTTGGAAGAATCAAAACTGATTTGCTCTGATGTTAAAATTTTTTCACACTCGCCTAAAAGAGCCATAAACAATTAAAGCTATGCACCCAACCTCTAAAAATTTACATTTTTGTCCAGATTTTGCTTTACTTTGCACACTGCACTTTCGAAATAGTTTATCCCCTCACATTGAAATAAAACTTAAAACCATTAAAATATTATAAGAACGAGGCGCCGCAAAGCACGCCGGGTATCGTCTAGTTACTAGTACATAAAAATGATTACTTTTTTGTGGCCTAAATAGTAAAAAAAAATTCTTTATTTATTTAAAGTCAATAATATAGCGATATATTTATAAACCAAAATTTAAAAACACTAATGCAAAGTGGATTATAAATACAAGGCGATGTTGTGGCACCATAAGCACAGTGATCAGAATGATTTTGCAAAAATGCTGGAATTTTTTTAAATAAAAAAGCTGAATTTCACAAAACAATGATTTCTTTTTTTTAATCATAATGAGGGCTAGCAGTAATTAAAATAAAATTTTTTTTAAATACAAATTTACACCACAATATAAAAAAAACAAAAACAAGTAATTAGTAATATAATTAGTAAACATAAAATTCCTCAGGAATTTTAAGTAAACCAATCGATATCAGGGGGCGTGTGGAGGAGTTTTCCTACTACCGACGCTAAATATTAATTACTTTGTATATATATACAATCATACAGTAGGTGGCCAAATTATTATACCCATTTGAAAAACAACTTTGATGCTTTCTTAAGCTTTAAATCTACTACTTGATCCGTATAGGTTTTTTAGCTTAGCAACAAAAACATATTTTTTTACAGAAATAATTTTATATTTATGAAAAATATTATATACTACTGTGTCCAAAAAATAAGGTGACATTGTATTTATTTTGAAAATTCTTTATTTATTCTTCCAAATCAATTTCATCTCCTTCAAAGTAATCCCCTCCCGACACAATGCACTTATGCCAACGTTTTTTCCAATTTTCGAAACACTGGTTGTAGTCACTTTCCGGGATGGCCTTCAGTTCCGTCTTCGTTGCGGCTTGAATCTCCTCTATCGTGTCAAAACGGTGTCCCCGGAGCGGTCTTTTGAGCCTGCTGAACAGCCAGAAGTCGCACGGTGCCAGATCAGGTGAATACGGTGGTTGCGGAACGATATGGGTTGAGTTTTTGATGAAATGATCACGAATTACGAGTCCAAAAAATTCAATGTTTTCGGTACCAGTCGAGATTTGACGCGCTTGAGGCCCAAAACATCCTTCAAAATGGTATTGACTGAGCCTTTCGATATGCCAACATCATCAGCAAGGTCTCTAATCGTTAATCGACGGTTTTTCAACACCAAATCTTTGATTTGTTGGACGTGAGCTTCGTCAGTTGAGGTTGATGGTCGCCCAGGACGCTCTTCGTCTTCGACACGTTCACGATCGGCTTGGAACTCACTATACCACTTGTAAACATTTTTTTTAGACATAGCCTCATCACCAAAGGCTTTCTGCACCATCCTCAACGTATCCGAAAATTGATTCCGCAAACAAAATTTAATGCAAATTCTTTGCTCAACAAATTTCGACATTGCAAAAAACGAGAAACTCACTTTTAGCAGCTCACAAAACGACGCGTATCTCAAACAGTAAATGAATATTTCACATGAAATTTGACATAGATGTCACTCACAGTACTACCAACCTAAAAAAAAAAAGAATTCTCCTAATCCTTCAAAGCGCGCAGTTTAAAATCAAATGTCACCTTATTTTTTGGACACAGTAGTACATAGCCGAGTTCATCCTCCAACTTGAGGTGTGCGTCTCGATAATGTTTCACAAATGGAGGGACGTACAGTTTTAAGCCAACTCCGAACGGCACACGGTTTTTTATGAGAAGCTTCTTGCATGGCAAAAATATACTCGGAGGTTTACCAACCGATGGCCGAGGCGCAACCGCTGGTAGAAAAAACTGTTTCTATCATTTGATATTTCATGTCCGAAGATTCGAATCCGGGCACTACCAAATGGTAGTCACGCACATGAAAAATATAATTACAGGGTCCGGCACTCCAAATTTTGCTTTGTGAAATTACTTTTATTCAATTCAAAGTAAAAAATGGATGAAAATAATACAAAATCAAGAATCAATTTACTTTTGCTCGATATGACCACCCTTTGCCTTGACAATGGCTTTGAGATGGTCAAGAAACGAATCGCAAGCTGCCCGAATGTGTCTTGCTGTATTTTGGCCCAATCGCGGACAATGGTTTTTCCAACGCCTCGAGACTGGTGAATCTTTTACTAGTATTGTGGACCTTGCTCTCCAAAATGGCCCAAAGAGATTAATTTCTGATTTTATCTGGTGAATTTGAGAGCCATTGTGTGGACGTTTTGAAGTTCGGAACGTTGTCTTTTAGCCATTCTTGGCTCACTCGAGCGTTATGAAATGGTGCCGAGTCCTGTTGAAAAGTCTATGGTCTGCCACTAAAATGTTTGTCTGTCCACGGCTTCAAAGCAACCTCTAGGATACTTTCCCTATAATATTTCGCATTTACCTTGACGCCAGGTTCGACGAAAACGATTGGAGAACGCCCATCTGCGGTTACAAATTGCTCAATTTGAAAAATTTTTTCGTTAGAAAACACAAAGTTCGGAAATTTACCGCTTTCAGCCAAGCGAAGTAGCTCCCTCGCTTTCTCAAGTCTGATTTGTTGCTGCTTTGGTGTGTGATCATGCACCTTTGGGTTCTTGTAAGGCTTGACTTTGAGATCATTTTTCAGTATACGGCGGATGCTACAGTCATATATTTTCAGTTCTTTCGCTATTTGATTTACACTTTGTCGGGGATTTCACTCAAGTCGCTTCTTCACTTTTGAACCATTTCACGTGACGTTGCAGTTTTTTGATGACCTCCTCCATGACGTTTCGCGATGCTACCAGTATCATTGTAACGAGTAATGGTGCGATAAATAAAAACTTGATTTACTTTAAGGTGCTCGAGCTCACGAACAATCGCTGGTTGTGATTTTCCAGCCACATACAAGGCAGTCACACTATTAAGCTTGAAATCCATAACTGATTTTCTCTTTTCACGTTTACTCTCTGCAAAACGCTTCCGCGCGCTTATAAACAATACTCTGGACTGTCATTTAGCCAACTAACAGACAGCTGATGCCCGTGCATCAGTTGCGCAAGCGGTCTGAAGTTGGTTACACTTCGAGTGCCGGACCCTGTAATTCAATATTTAGTGAATTCTTTATTTCCTGCTTTGCAGGTGTTCGGTGCCACATTTCCATAATGTTGACTACATTTTTTATTGTAATTAATAAACTTTTTTATTATTTAGTATTTTTTTCTTTAATTGGGCTTAGGATGAGGCAACTTTACTAGTCCTTTCCTAGTTCATGATTTGCTTTGCAACGATTCAGGTGCCCTAAGGAAACTATCACTTCTAGAAACCGTTTGCTAGAAATGCACAGTCGCATCCGGCTCATATTGGTCCCAGGACACAGAGGTATAACTGGGAACGATGTAAAATTATGTAACGGATGCATTGGGTAAAGAAGCTATAGTCTCGTGATTAGTAGGGTGCTAGCCTTTCATTTCTACACATTTCAACACACCATCAAGGAGAAGCTTAAAATGAAAAGCTAAGGCTAAGAGACGTGAGCTGGTACCAAATTAAGAGGAGGTCCATAACCCTCCCTAAGAACAAACTGAGAATGCTCACGGGCATTTTCACAGATCACTGCAGATTATGTAGCCTTGTACACGAGATTGGGATATGGTAGGTGCACTGATTCTTCTGGTTTCTGCGACCTGTCCCCGGATCCTCAAGCACTCTTTGTCTTCAAATGTGATACTATAACAAGTCTAGTGGAATTGAGTTTGGATGAGGTATTGTGATGAGTAGAGACCTCAAAAGTCCATAAGCTCGAAGTTCAAACCAAGTTCAAACCAAGAAGTTTTACAATAAAAATATGAGTAAAACACTATTCACCATTTTCGTATCATACTCGCCATACACAGAAAGGAAACGACATACAAGATTGCCACCTCTTACAGTGTGAAAATTACCAAATTATTAGTGTTACCACCTTGGAATTATTAAAAATCGACAAAAGGACCGGAAAATGGATTGAGGCTAATATTTTGAAAATTAAAAAACAAAAACATGAATTAAGAGTAACATAATTTGGCCACCCACTGTACCACTGTACCGTTAAAATAAACATAGTATGGGAGTTTACATATAATTATGCACACATACATATGCATAAATAGAAAGTTAATATGAAGAGCAGCTCCAAGCATGTAGTCTCAATAAGCGCGTGCGTTTATTTTCAATAATTACCCACGACGTACAAAAAAATATCTAAGTTTTTTTTTTTGTTTTGAAAAGCTATTTGAATTTTTTGGTGTTCGCTACTAATTGTTTAATTGTTTATACAAAGAAATATTTTAATGCAGTAATTACATGCTTTTAAAAATTATTTCTTTTTTGTTTTAGCTCCGGTAGAATGTGGTTCCAGTGGTTTTTCGCTGTTCGCCCATTCATTGACGCCACATGACTTTGAAATGCTTTAAGCATTGAATTCTCAAAATGATATGTGCCACGTACTCGTAGTTGTGGAATAAATTGTAGGAATGCTGCTAAATATACATTTTTTAATAAATACTGAAAGCGAGCAATCAATTACCGTAGCTGCTCAAAGGTTATTTAATTATAGAACTTTAATTATAATACATATTTTTATTGTCCTTCCGTTGATGGCGTACGGCTGTAAAATTTCCATCAGCTGCTCATTGAAGTGCATCCCCGTGTATTTTTCTGTGTATTTCTTCACAAGCAGATATTGGCGTAAAAAGGAAAAATTTCCAAAATCTTTTGATAAATGTAAATAAATTCTTATTACCTACGTCCTTATATACAAAATTGATTTGCTGAAGAAAGAAATTATTTTAGAATATGAACTGAAATGGGATAGAAAAGTTTTTTTTTCTAATAGCGATCCATCTGCCATTCAGAGGCGGTATGAAACTTACAGTCCGTCAATTTGTCAAATAATATCAAGACGCAGACCACAAATCGGAGGAGGAGCTCAGCCAAACACCTAACTAAGGATGTAATGTAAACTTCAACAAGACGCACCCAGCTTTTCTGTATACTCCTCTTTAAGGCAATTACTTGTAAGAACTTCAAAGGCATTAGAGTACACATCTCCCATGCGTTCCATGTCCTATTTCGGTCATATGTGTTGAGATTCGATAAGCCCTGTTTTGATTACAATTTTGACTAGCTTGACTAATGGTAAATTCTTTAATCAACAGTGTGCAAGTGGCATCCACAGCACCTATGATGGCTGAGCTGTACTTCCTGAAAACGATACAGTGTCCGTCAGACTTGCAAGTCATCTGTGTGAGTGGCTAGACTGCAATTGTAGTGTTGTTAGCGTATGCCGATGATATTGACATCATTTTGGCCTTACCAACCATGCAGTTAGTTCTGCCTTCTCCAAACTGGATAAAGAGGCAAAGCGAATGAGTTTGGTGGTGAACGAAGACAAAACGAAGTGCCTCCTGTCATCAAACAAACAGTCGGCGCGAAACTCGCGTACCGGCACCAACGTCATTGAAGACGGTTATGATTTCGAAGCTGTAAAAGACTTTTTTATTTAGGAACCAACATTAACACCTATAACAATGTCAGCCTGGAAATCCAATGTAGAATCTCACTTGCCAACAAGTGCTACTTTGGACTAAGTAGGCAACTGAGTAGTAATCCTTCCTCGACGAGCAAAACTAACACTCTACAAAGCTCTCATCATGCCCGTCCTAACGTGTGGCGCATTAGCGTGGGCGATGACAACATCCGATGAAGCGACGCATGGAGTGTTTGAGAGAAAGATTCTGCGCAAGATTTTTGGACCTTTGCACGTTGGCAACGGCGAATATCGCAAGCGATGGAACGATGAACTGTATGAACTTTACGATGGCATAGACATAACATAGTGAATAAAGATCCAGCGGCTACGTTGGCTGAGTCATGCCGTTCGAATGGATATAAACGCTCCGATTCTGGAAATATTCGATGCAGTACCAGCTGCTGGCACGAGAAAGAAACGACTGGCACGCTTTATTAAACTCGGCCAAAATCACGTAAGAAGATTCTTCGCGCTAATTAAGAAGAAGAATCGTCCCAGCACATTTCCATGCTTAGAATTTTCGTGTTAAAATCGTGATGAAACAGCAACTTATTTTTCGCCAAATGCGGCCGTGTCTCCTTCAATTTTTTGTGATAGCGCTCCAATAACAATTTTTTTAATCATCATCGCCATGACCTTTCCGGCCGATGGAACTGTCTTCGCCTTCTTTGGAGCAGATTCACCGGGAGAAATCTATTGTTTTGATTGTTACTTTGTTTTTGATTTGACAACTCGACGCAAGAATTCCTTCGGATCTCCTTAAATGGCTCCAAAGACTGCTACGAAATTAACAGCCGCATCCGTTCCAGTCGACACACCTATGGCCTCTGTTACTTCGCGCACTTTCGTTCGTCGATCAGCGAGATTCATGTCATTGACTTTTTGAATGATTTCTTCGATAACCACGTGTGCTGGGCGTCCTGATCGCTCTTCATCAAAAGCAGATTTTTGCCCAGGTTTAAATTCGTTGAACCAATAACAAACTGTGATCATAGATGGCGAAACGTCCCCGTAGACAGCATCCAACTTTGCTTTTATTTCCTCCCATTTTTTCCCATCCAAAAACAAAAAGCGAATTACCGAACGATACTGCTGTTTTTCCATCTTAGCGAAAATCACGAAACACTTCATACTCGAATAGCTGCAAAATCGAAACTAACCTACCAATCAGTCTGAAATTTGTTTTGTCGTCATTTGATAGATGGCAGCTCACACCACTGCTCTCAGGAACGCCCTCTGCCATCAAACATGGGTACTTATTGAGCCGCCTTCATACATACAGTGGCTCAAAATAATAAATGAATTATTTTGTCATTCAAATTATGGCATATTCGGTGTTTAATTTAGAGTTCGTGCCTTAAAATTGTGGAATTCACCGAAAACTCGTTTCTCATAAGTTTATTTTTGTCCTGACTCGATATTATCAAAATGTCTCCTCGCAGTAAGCAGATGTTCGTTGAGCAGAGAGCGAGAGAGAGATCATAATTCGGTTGTGAAAAGCGTTCGATATATTAATATGATTGTCGATCAAGCAACAATAACAACTATTTTCAATATCATCACACGGTATAAAAATACAACAAGCCTTGGCTACTGGTGCTCTCTTCCTTATGTCAAATAATTTATAATTATTTTTATAAGTAAGCCGGGATATCGCTAAATTTTCGCCGAGTCGAATGAATTTTATTATTTATTACAAAAAGTTAAGAAAATCCCCCATACAAGTGCTGCAAAATTAGCAACTGAAGCAGATACAAAAATAGACAACTCTGTAACACAAGGAAATTTGCTTAGGAAACATGGCCACTACGGGCGTAAAACGCTTAAGAGCGAAAGAAATTTGCCAAAAATTATTTAACAAAGATTTTACATTCTGGGAATCACTAAATCCATCGTAGTACAATTTTCATACATTCTATGAAAAACCTATCATTAAGTTCGAATGGCTACCATTGTAAATTCGAAATTCGTAGAATGGCAGCACTGAACTCGTTCTTAGCGGCATTTCGTAGATTTTTTTAAGAATTTTATTTTAGCAAATTTATAAAAATTTGGTAAATACGTAAAACAAGAGTTTTTAAATTTAATAAAAATATATTTTGAATTTGTTTGAAAAAAATGTGTTAAAATTTTGCTTGTATGAGATTGTAAAACAATTTTAGCATCAAAGCCAGTTTATGCATCGCCTTCATCGATGACGACCTCGCGATACTCCTCTTTTAGCACCTCAAACACTTACATAAATGCTGATTTATTCTATCGAAAATTGTTTACAAATGTGAGAACTAAAACTTCTAAAACTATATATTTTAACAAGCAAGAATTTTCCTTACAAAGAGTCATCCATTTCCAAAGGATTAAAGACACTTCTCAAGGTTTTTCGCCGCATTTGAGGTATTTTTCCATTTAATATTTTTTAAACTATAATTTGGTTCTTTACTTCGTGTCAGCTGGTGTTGAAGCATCAAAATTTGGCATTTGAGTTGGGCAGCACTTTTTTCGAGTTCACTTGGGTGCAGTGGTAGTAAATGTTTCGAGGTCGTAGTGGCGGCTTGTATTCGCAACTATTCTATGACGAACTCAGTTATAAGTAATACTAATAGGACTATGAATAAGTTCGTGCGGTTTTTTTTCGAAATTTGAAACTTTATTGACGTAAAATGGTTACAAATTTAATATTCAAATTATTGTCCATCGCTTGCTACTACTTTTTCCCATCTTTCTGGCAATTCACGGATTCCCTTTGTGAAAAATTCGGTCGGTTTTGCCGCAATCCACGAATCGATCCATTTTTTGACTTCATCGTAATTACGGAAGTGCTGGTCAGCCAGGCCATGTTGCATCGATCGGAAGAGATAGTAATCGGATGGCGCAAGGTCTGGACTATACGGCGGGTGGAGTAGGACATCCTATTTGAGCGTTTCTAAGTATGTTTTGACCACTTGTGCAACATGTGGCCGAGCATTGTCATGTTGCAAAATAACTTTGTCGTGTCTATCGGCGTATTGCGGCCGTTTTTCTCGCAGTGCTCGGCTCAAACGCATCAATTGTCATCGGTAGACATCCCCCGTAATCGTTTCATTCGGTTTCAGTAGCTCATAATACACAACACCCAGCTGGTCCCACCAGATACACAGCATAACCTTCAGGCCATGAATATTCTGCGCCGACGTCGATGTTGAAGCATGGCCAGGGTATCCATACGTTGCCCGACGTTTTGGATTGTCGTAATGGACCCACTTTTCATCGCCAGTCACAGTTCGATGCAAAAAACCCTTTCTTTTGTGCCGTTGAAGCAGTTGTTCGCATGCCATAAAACGGCGTTCAACGTCTCTTGGCTTCAATTCATACGGCACCCAATGGCCTACCTTTCGGATCATTCCCATGGCTTTTAAACGTTTGGAAATGGTTGATTGATCAACTCCCAAAGTTTTTGCAACCTCTTCTTGCGTTTGAGCCGGATCTTGATCGAGCAATTCCTCCAATTCGGTATCCATGAACTTTGGCGGCGCACCCTCGCGTTCTTCGTCTTCCAAGCCAAAATCACCACTTTTAAAGCGTGCAAACCACTTCTGGCACGTTCGCTCAGCTAGAGCATGCTCACCATAAACTTCCACCAAGATACGATGACTTTCGGCTGCTTTTTTCTTCATATTAAAATAATGAAGAAGAATTCCCCGCAAAAACACATTATTTGGCACGAAATTCGACATTTTCAAGTGTGGTAAAAATATTGTTGTTTACGCTTCAAATAAAAAACTTATACTGACGTTTGTGCCTTACGACAGTAGCTCTCCAATGAATGTTTGGAAATGTGGATCGATGGAATAATAATCAAGTTACGCCATCTGTTGTAAAACCGCAAGGAACTTATTCATAGTCCTATTATATATACTAAGAAAAGTAAATTTAGAATTTTTCGGGCAGATGTACTACTACGTACATATAAACTAATTTAGGGACTGGTACATCACTAGTACTCCGGCTAACTAATGCATTAACTGACATAAAACTGATGGATTGCTTGGCAATTGACACTTCCTAAGACATTAAGGAAGGCACTTTCCCTAGAATTGAAAAAAGAAAGAATCTCACAAGCAAACTGGGAATTAACTAGTTTAGAACTAGTCGCTTTTACTGCTAAGCGAACTGCATATACATACACCTACATGTATACGCGTACGAACTTAATAATTCGTTATTCAAGTTTGTTTATGAATTTCCAATAAAATGTAAAATAAATGTAAATTTTAATGTAAGCAAAAGCGTATTTGAAATGCGCTTGCCATGGCATATCCTCAACAAAGGCAGTCATTCCCGCAATCAAAGCATTTTGCGGAAAATGAAAGTGAATCAAAAGAGAAATAAAAATTTCGAGTGTACGAGATGTAAACCATGAACATTTGAAAGGTACTAAAAATATATTTATAATATTTACGAACACGAATTCATATAAGGTGATGTTACTAGAGCAGCTGATGTGTCTTTATTACAATTTTATGCACATAACGGTTGTAGGTATGCATGCAACATCAAATAAGGGAATCGAGATAGATATACTTGTAGACATGCAAAATAAATACCAAAATGTCGAAGCCGATTTCGCTCGTCCGTCTGTCCACGTGCACGATAACTCGTCCAAAAATTTAAATTATGTAATTATTTCAATGAAACTTGGTTCACATAATACCCTTTGTCGCAGGTAGTTTGGTATTGAAAATGGGAGAAATCGGTCATTGATCATTCCCACCTTCCCATATAACGGTAATTTTTGAAAAAGAAAAAGAGGATATCTCAGTTAAAAATGAAGCAAAATTACTCATATTTTTACAAATAAGGAAAGCGACCCAAGGAAAATTAAAAAAAAAATGGGCGTTACTATGCGCACTTTTGAGCGAATGCGTGTATCTTCATAACGACTTCATAAAACTCACCCACTCTTGGTATCGCTCCCTATCTGCCTGTATGTGCTGGTAATGTTTTTGTGTTTGTTTATGTGCTCGAAGTATTTTGAAAGGAATTGAGAGCGCAACCTATTTTTCTGCCGGCAGCGAAGTCGACAAACTGTTTCAACCAAAAATCGACTATTTCTACGACTTTGGCGACAAAGAAAATTGTTTTGATTTAGAGTTCAGATATCTCTATCTGTTTCAGTGTATTATAAATATATATTTCAGAGCCAACTACGGATGTTTACCCCTTGAACGAGAAGTCAACTTGCACAAACATTGTCGATCCTTTCTTTAATAACTTAAAGAAATTAAAGGAATTACCGCGACTAGGAAAAACATTGAGAAATGTGCATACACCGTTGTCCTCCTCCTTCAACGTGGCAATTGAGAGATTGCTTTCATTTGCAGGATTGTAAATGACGCCTTGCGCTCTCCAACCACAAATTCGAAGTGCTGATCAAATGAAATCAAACGCATATTACCTGAAGTGATATAGAGAAAAACTATTATATTTTCTCTTTTTTATAATTTATTGTCTTTTGTTAATTTTACAAAATAAATGTTGCCATTTAACTATTCGTATTTAATTTTGTTTGCTGGGAAATAAGTTGCAAAAATTTCGATCTTGATCATTGAAAAGCACAAAAATTTCCATTTCACATTCGTAACTTTGAACTTTCACATTATCGATTACTTTGAAGAGTTGAAAAAAAGCAAGTACTCCAGTATTCAAGTAAAAAGGAAAACGATTGTTTGTAGTAAACCTTTTCAAAACACTTCGAAAAAAAATTACATTACTAGCACACAATTAATTCCAATTACAAAATGATATTTCTTGTAATGGAATTAAAAACAAATTACTTCTAAAGAATTGAAGAAGTAATCAATTCCTTCAAGTAATTCAACACCAAAATGCAATTTCTTGTTATGGAATTGAAAGAAAAAAATACTTCTAAAGAATTGAAGAAGGAATCGATTCCATTGTTGTGGACTGAAGGAATTCATTACCAATTACAATTACTCAGGAATGTATTTATACAAGTAATTGTACTGTGATTGCATTTTCTCTGTTCTGGACAAACAAATTTTTGAAATCGAATGAAATAATGCCTACATTCTATACAAGGTGACACAAAATTAATCAACCAATTCGGTAAATAAAAAAAATTATTTTAAGTAATTGAAATCTTTATATTGACCTTGCTTATCACAAGTGTCAAATATGATTGACGTTCTACACCATTTGCAATAATTATAAATTTTCCAATAGAGTAATTCGTCTAATAAAGCTATTAGAATTAAGTATTACCAAAATGTGCGCGTCTAAAGTTTGGCCCGGACCGAATTGAATACTTCCTTGCTAGGTTTTTCTTTCGTTTTGGCGGTTTGAGTGTCAATCTGCGATTGTTTTGTCGCCATTTTGATTGAAGCTCGAGGAAGTTGTGAAATCCCTAGAAAGTAATCAGCTCAATTGGACATGCAATTCAGGAAATAGCAAAAACATAGTACTTGCCTCATAGTGAAAAGATTTTTAGAGGTGTACTACCTAGCAGACTGTTATTCGGCTCTGAGCGAATTTGACATATTTGCTGACGTCATTCGTTTTGTGTTGCACAAAATTATTTTTTTATTTATTTATTTATTTATTTATTTATTTGAAAGAGTAACAACTAATTAATAATTATTACACTTATAATATTACAGCGCTGGCTACCAGGGCCTTCGGCTTATTGCTAAAAGGAAAAAATAGTCTAATAGGATTTAAAAATATTTAAAGTTATTGGCAAATGCATGACTGATGGTACTCATGTTCATTCGTACTAACAAGCGCATAGATGTACGCCCGTGTATTCACTAACGAACATTTGTACCATGTCCAACAAGGATTGTTTACATACATATAATAAAAGTAATATGATATATACAAGAAAAAATAATGGTTAAGTAGATATCTTACACAGATAAATTAATTTATAAATGATGTTAATACTATCGATATCGCGAAGCTTTAGGTAGGATGATGGTTTGGTATTGTTAAAAATGGAGGTTCTTATTTGTTTGAGTCCAGCACATTCGTCCAGAAGGTGAAGAACGGTGTTATCGGTAGAGCCGCAAAAGGAGCAGGTTTGTTTTGTGGAGCCTTTTAAAAGGTGTGCATGTGTGGTGAGTGTGTGTCCAATTTTAAGGCGAACAAATATTTTGAGTTTGCCGCATGATACATTAGATGGATATATCGGAGTTTCCCCATTAGGGTTGTAATTTTTGTAGCAGTGATGATAGCTACACCAATCGCTAGCGAAACATTTCTGAATATATGTTTTTACGAGCTTCTTAATGTCTTTATCGATGAAGTGTTCGGATAGATGTAACGGTTGTCTGGAAGCTTCTTTGGCAAGTTCGTCAGCTTTCTCGTTCCCGCGAATACCAGCGTGACCTGGTATCCACATAATTTTTATAGTATCCTTATGCTTTAGAAGTATTTTGCGAATTTTTTCAATTAGTGGGGTGTTGTTGATGTGGTTAGCAATGGCTTCGAATGTGGATTTGCTATCAGTACATATCAGATATTTATTTCCACTACTGGAGGCAAACCGTACCGCTTCAAATATTGCAGCTGCTTCAGCTGTAAATATCGAGCAATATGTTGGCATTGCAGCGGCCGAAATCAAACCACCAAGCTCGTTTGTCACTGCAAAAGTAGTGCTGGTGTCAGACTTCGATCCGTCTGTAAAAATAAACTCCCAGTTACCTCTAAGAGGTTCAACAAATTTGTTATAGAGTTGTTTGTATTTGTTGGGGCTGGTAGAGGATTTTGGATATGTTAATAAATTGGTGATGAAGCTAGATCTACGATCCAACCACTGCGGATGCGTTTCGATTGCTGAGAGCGTTGGTACAGAAACAATGTCGAGGTTCTTGAATAAGTTTAAAATGCGCGATATTGCTGATGGTGACTTGGACTTGTCTTTTTGAAGCCATTCTGATTCAACGTATGAAAACAGCAACTTGTTTCTGCAGTGAAGCATTTTTGGGATTAGCATCATTGAGTTGCTCATTGTTCTTTGCGAAATAGCTGGCAGTCCTGCTTCGGCTAAAATTACCTTTATTGGAGACGTGGGGAAAGCGCGGATACTTCTCCTGGCCGCAGCATGGTATGGTGTTTGTAGGCGTTTGATATGTCTTCTGGCGCAGTGTCCGTATATTGCGAGTCCGAAATCGATTTTTGAAAGTATTATGGCTTTTGTTATATTGACAAGAGTTCTTATGTGTACTAGACAATGTTTGGATGAGAGGTATTTTACAATATTAAGTCTAGAGAATAAGCTTAGTCTAACATATTCACAATGATCTTTGAACGTATATCTCTTATCAAATATAATGCCTAATATTTTTAAACTATTAGTATGGGGGATTGGAGAGTTAAAAAGGGAAAGGGCAGGGAAGACGCATTTATGTTTCCTGCAGATATGGAAAGATGTGCTTTTGTTAACAGACAGATTAGCTCCGGATATTTTTGACCAAGTGTTTAAGTCCTCCAAGATATTAGAGAACGCGGTTTTTATTATAGTTAGGTCTTTGATTTTCGAAATTAACTAAGTCAAAGTTAAAGCCAAATTTTGAGAATCACAAAACGAATGACGTAGAATTCAAAGTTCCCCCCACATTTTTTTTTCACCATACTTAGCGAGCAAACTTAGTCGTTTCCATGACAGTCGGTTCTACGTTATCCAAACGACCCGGATTTATATCAGGCCAAGGACTGTCACTCCAGCAGCATTCCCCGTATGTAAGTATGGGGAATGTTAATGCTGCTATAACAACAACAACAACAGCCTGGTATCTATCATCCTTGTACTCGCCATGTGAATTTAATTTTTGTAGCACTGCTACCACCTTGTATGAATTCGCCCTAAACAAATCGCTAGTCTGCTGGGTAAATATTGTATCTTAATAAAAAAAAACATTTTTCGTTTGGTATGCAAAATTGGCCGCCAGGGTTTCGGTATGCTTCGCACACAAAAAAATAAATAAATAAAAGGAAATCTGTATTTATTTTTACTTAGGGCAACATAGTAAGTTGAAAAATCTTTAAAGTCGGTTTTCTCAAATTTTTCACTTTTTGAGTTATGACATTCTTACAGGAAACAAGCGATATTTACATGCATACATACATACGTAAAGATATTAGTAATTTTGACAGTGATTTGAAAGGTAAATATGAACGCATTATTTATTATTGCTATTAATTTATATTCTTTATGTATTTGTGCTCTTTCTGTGTTATGCGAAATATTTAAGAGTACATAATACACATTTTCGCAAAGAAAAATAAATGTACTACCTACACTAATTGAGCTCATACATTTTGTAAACAGTTTTTTAAAGAAAATAAAAATAATTTATTAAAACCGATTTGAATAACAAACCACATGCCTTAGTAGGCATGTACCACATCAGTCTCTATAGCAGTCGCGGTATTTAACGGAAATGAGCAAAAAGCGATCAGTCAATATAAATTTTACATATATTTGGGAAAATAATTGCTTTTTTTAATTAATGAACATTGCGTGCATAATTCGTAGACTTTAATTGATGCATTTGACTATTATATCATTTTTGTTTTCGTGCTCTGTTATTATTTCTAATATCTGCTGATGAGTACTTGATGATCGATTGTAGACAAATAGTGGCTTATTTAACTAATATTTTCTGGGAAAGATGTTTGAATGTACTTATATATGTATAATACTTTATTTAAGTACGGCCAGGGGTACACCCTAGGGTGTGATAATCTCTCCACTTCTGTGGAATCTGGCCGTCAATATTCTTCTTCAAGAACTTGAAAAAATGAGAGGTAAGATAATTTCATTTCACACCTTCCAAAGACTGTGTGATCTTGGTGCACAAGTCGAAGCCTAGAAGTAAATCCGGAAAAAACGGAGCTGATACTGTTGAGCAGAGGACATAAAACAGCTGCTCTTAAACAAATGCTAGGGAGAAAATCTCATGGAATAACAGAAAGGGCTAAATATAATATAATATCTAGGATTTGTACTGGATAGGAAACTAAATCGGGGGCTTACAGTCGCAGATAGAGTACGCAAAGCTACGACCACGTAGCGGCAGGCTGATTGGGAAAAAATGGGGTTGTAGCCCAAAATAGCACACTGACAGTAATTAGAACAATTTTCTACAACGGTATTGCCATATGGTGGAGTGCCCTTGAGAAGGACGCGAACATTAAAAGAGTAGACAAGGCCCTCGCATCTGTTCTTATAACTCTCGTCCGGCAACTGTGGCCGACTCTCAATGCTAAACGTACAGAATTTCTGCTAGAACGAGATAAGCACAGCCTGAGCACATAATTTCTGCAGAAGTTCTCTAAGTAGTTGAGGAAGAGAGATGACACTGCACCTTTTGTGCCACAGTCCTGCTCTATCCAGACTCACCATTAAGGTAGACAAGCCTTTGATGATTTGGAAGATCTCAGTTCTGTCGAAATCAAAGATCCTATAAAATTTTTGAAAAGTACACACTGGTTTTAGGAGAGATAAGAACAAGTTCCTCACGCGGTACTTTTAATAGTTGAATTGCATTAAATTCCAAACGCTACACGGATCACGGACCACGTTCACAGAATAAATCGTTTGGCACTATGGATTTGTAATAAGTTTGAATTATTTACCTTTTGGTCCCGGGTTCAGGAGAGCACAGTTCCACAAGTCACCCCATTGAAATACTGAAAATAGAAAATAAGAATTTTCGGTTTATAATTCGAAATTAGATAAATAGTCTACACTCCTTCTAGTATTAATAAATACAGGGTCATTGAGCTGAATTCAGACAACAATTAGAGAGACTCAAAGCAGTGACGTTATTCCTAAAATTCATGATAGAGGGACACAATTTTAGTTTACTTTGATTGAAGTAGAGAATCACTTTGAGAACTAACTGCAAATGTGGTGTGCATAATTCAGAGCTGTGACCAACTTCAGACCGTTAAACGGCTCTCAAGGGTTTTAAAGGAACTAAGCGTAATCGTAGTATGACTAAGATCATTCACTAATTCGTTCGAAAGAAAATAATTTCATTCATACTTCGACGTTATATGTACATTACTACTGTCAAACCACCATATTTGTTTTATAGTAAATAGCTCAATTTAATCTGAATTTGTGAATCAGTGTAGCCCGTCGTTTGTTTTCGCGCCACTATCAGCCGAACGCGCGACTCAATGAACAAGAGCGTACGAGCTGAGTGGCAGCGACACACGGACAGGTTTCAACCTTCTTTGTTTATTATTGTAAATGTTTTACTCGACTCAGTTCATGCTCTTACTAATTTAAAATGAGTTATCCAGTAAATATATATGTTTTTAAGAAAATACTTTTTTTATATAAAGTTTATTGTTACATTTAATAGCATAAAAAAAAAACTGAAACAGTGAAATTCTTGATAAAATATGCTGAAATCATAACTACAAAATATTAGCGCGGTCATTCCCTTCACTGTTTTCACATAATTCAAAATCAGCTTCTTGTGATCAGCGATGATGTGGATGAAGCTATGTCGAGCACTACACCATCTAACGTACGTCCCACTCCAGCACAAGATACTATGAAGAAACAGATTGCTAAGCTGCATATGGAGCTTGACCTAAGTGCTGCAGCGCCCGCCGGAGTGATCTGCATACGATTCTTCACGACCGTTTTCTGCCACCTCAATACCCTATCACTCAGGTTGATGGACGTTTGACAATTTCGGACTTTAAAGAACATGACGAGCTAAGCAAGCGCGTATGTTCCGCAAAGTGCGACCCTCACGGATTGTCACAAGACGAGCTAATGAGTTACTGTGCGCAAGCGTCAACGGCTTAGAGTGGATAGATCAGAACGAAGTTGAAGGAGCAGATGATTTTACTGAAAATCATATGGACATGTTGGTCCCAATAGTCTCTCTTGAAACCGCGCATGATTCTCCATGGACTGAATTAGAGTAGATATTTTTTTTTAATCGCAGTAGTTACGATTTAAGTCTTCTATTGTTAAATTTTTATTACACTTATAACTCTCAGCAATATTGATTACTAGTCTTAAATAGTCGTAAATAAAAGCACGGAGCAAATTTTTTTTCTTTTTACAATAACAATCCAACGCGTTTACATAAGAAACCCACATTTTGAAAAATCTCACGTGAGATTGGGGGATGGGGGAGGCGGTTGAATAAAATCTCACGACATCTCACCAGGGGGGGAGGGAGGGACAGAAAATATAAAAAAACACCTCACGTAATTTATGGACGCCCCCTTACGAAAAAACTGAGGTTGTGTTTGTGATATATGAAACAAAATCAAGAATGATAGAAACAAGATTGCGCCCATCAGAGCGTCCGTGACGTCACGTTTGCTGAGTTGCCAACCATTTGCTCTTCGCAATAAATTTAGTGCTTTTTTATACCGAAAATGCGACAATTTTTAAGTTTGGTGTTTGTTTCTTTTTGTTTTTAATTTAAAGCTAGCGAAACTTTAGGTTAAAAAAAAACTGTATTATTATACAAAAGAAGTTTAAAAAAGGCCACTCTGAGAAGATTTTAGTGTGAAAATTTTTTTACTGCTATAAAGTTTGATAATTTGAAAGTGCGAATTTAATTTTTGGCTCCATTTAAGGCTATGCAAAAATATTAAATGCCCCTCTCTCAACTCTTCTTAAGATTGAAAACCTTTTTACACATTTTAAAAAGCCTTTGAATTTATTGAATGCGAATTAAAACCATAGAGGTGTAATCGTTTCTTCCGGTCATCAATCCTTAGTGAGACATAGAGCATCAAAAGGTGTATTCATAATAAAAATAAGCAACAAAATACCAGAAAATACTAAAGAAACCATACTGACGTTTTTACAAAAAGAGTACCTTATCTAGTTACATAACTTCAAATATAGCAAAAAAGTCGTTCTCTTAATAAAAGAGTGCCGCTTAACAAAAAAAACTCATAAATTAAATTGTACATAAGCATAACACATTTATTTAAAAAAACGCACATTCTACAGACAATTTGTCACGCATACAAAGTTCTTTAAGTAACACAATAAAAATTTCGTGTTTTATTTTCTTTAAATGGGCATTTAGTGCATTTTTATATCCAAAGCTAGGCAACTCTGCAGTAGCGAGAGAGAGATTTGACTGCCGAAAGCAGAAGAACACCAACAACACCGGCAATCGCGGGCAATGCCACCAGATGTTAAAAAAAGTAAAGCTAAATAAAATTGAGTGAATTATTTAAATAATTATTAAAAAATGTATATTTTACTAAATTATGAACATTACTTTTAATTAGAATAGGCTAGAAAAATGTCATGTGGAATGAACTAAAACTCCGAGACAAAAAATAATAAAAATAACAAAAAAAAATGCTAAATCAAGTTACGAAAATGGTAATCTAGCCATACTGGAGCTAAAATCACGTAACTAGTTGTCAAATTCGCTGAGCGCAAAGTAACGGGACCACGATGGGCGCCATCCCATTATTCTTTGCATCATAAAACAAAATAAACACAGGCACTGCGTTGCCGTCTGAACAACGACTGATTGCACGAGTGCCTGAATACGTGAGAAATGAGCGACAGAATTCTAAAGCCGAGTATCCGATGACATGACAGCCGAAGTTACTCCCACTCTTTGAATGACCAAACCTTGTAATCTATCAACGTTGATGCCAAAACTGAGATTGTGTTCGCGATATAAAATAGAAAATCGATGCAACACTTACTAATGTTACTTATTTGCCGTGTGAACAACGAGTGATTAGACGAGTGTGTGAATAAGTGTGAATACGCCAAACCTTGTAATCTATCGTTCCTAGCTATATTCTCTAATCGAACAAGGCACCGTAAGAAATGTAATCGAAAATGCACGGCTTAATTCGTCGATAGATTGAAAGAGAAAACTAACTAGCATCCTTAGTAAAACATGCGAAAGTTAACGAAAGATATGACCGTTGTTTGATCAAAAATTATTTTAGCTGCGCAAGATGATTTGCATTGCATGTTTTTTGCCATCTGGAACCGCTTATTGCTTATCAACAAGGCTTCTCAAGTTGCTCACATGTAAAGCAAGACTAGGGATTGGGTCGACAGCAACATTCCCTGCCACTAATTGCCGGATTTGTAGCCACCTTCAAGCTCGTACTGCAATCCCTTTGATTATTTCGTGGGGAGCTTAGTTGAAGCAAAGGTTAAGACATTCCCGCCGGCGATCGAATTAGTTGTTCTCGGCCTCTGGCGGCTCTGTAACTCCAAGATTGTTTCGGAGTTGTAAACGTAATTGCATATCGCTCAGTGAGAGCTGCCGACTATGCCTGCGTTAGATGTAAACTATTTCTCTCCTTTTTTCTCAGAAAACCGTTACCAGCATTCTCAGAAAATCGCCCGATGAGACAATTGCGTATGTACCACCAACGGTACAAGCCGTCCAATGGAACAGGTCTCAAAGTACCACTAGTGGTACATGCCGACGGGTGTTAAACCACAGCTTCTTAACACTAAATTCGCTCCGAAGACCACCATTATGTAGATGAGGATCAAAGAAGTGCTGGTTCGTGCATGCAAGTGATTCAGCTTGCAGCTTGCGGAGATTGCAAAAAATAATTTTAAATTGGAAAATCTGTAATCCCTTTAGTTCATTTCCATTACTTTTCATTTTAAATTTAATATTCCAGATTTATATTCTCGACGACCCTGTGCAAGTCCTTATGTACGAGTCACAAATTAACATCAACATTATTGAAAATGTGACTAAATAAGCTTCATGAATATTATGTGGATATTTCCCTTTTTAAATATGTGCTCGTACTTATACATACATACGTACGTACTATGTAACTCAATGAATTGAATATCAAGTGATTTTTTATGGATTATATCAGGCAGCTAAATAAAAAGCGACCGCACAGCGCTACTATCACTGGTTTAATTTTGGCCTCAATAAAGTTTACTATGCACACACACCTATGCACATACATGCAATTGTAATTGACACCTTATTGTTACTGTTATTCAATATTTCATATGCTCCCTGCATTGATTGTATTCTTAGTAGTAAACAGTCGCACGCAAGGGGCTGATATTTATTTTTAGTACTGTTTATGCGCACGCGCAAGTGTCCTATGCCTATTTTCCTATATGCAAAATTCAAAGCTTATTTTTTATGGCACCTTCGAGAGTAGTCATTCAATTTTTTTATTGCAATCAGTTTTGAGATTTCAATCTTCGGACTACGGAAAAGGAAATTTGTACTGGCACAAATTGCAGATAGCTAATAATTATTCTGAATCTGTAACAGGTAGGATATATCTCAAGGTAGCTCAGTTAGATCCGATCAGATGCTTCCAGAACTCACCAGAACAACCAAAAGGCACAGAACACCATGAGGTCGGAGTGCAAACCTCATAAAATATAGTATCTAAGACCAACCAAAGCTACCATTGGCTCAGGCCTTCATCAATATCGCAAGATGTTTCTTGTTGAACTAACTCTAGAGATCTCAATGCTATGGGATATGGTGCTACCGACGTTCAGTTTTCAAACTCTTCAAGACTAAACTGGGCGGGCGGATCTCTCATCGAGGAAAATTCCGGGGCAAGTATCTGCGAACCAGTGAAAAGATATTCGGAAGCTGTCTAGGTAGGTAGGTAAAATGGCAAGAGTGCCACAGGCACACTCCAAGTAGCACTTACGTGCCGTTTTGATACCATAATGTGGACCATTACCTGTGCAATGAAAAATTTGTGGGAAAAGGAAACCTTCTACAGCCATCCAGTGCTGTTGATGTAGTGGAGGAGAGAAAAGGGATCTAGGCTGGAGAATTTCTTCAAGTCATTCCCAAAGGGCATGCTAAGGAATCTCAGGCGTCTAGCCGCCAGAGCCGGACATTTGCAGAGAAAATGTTCAACAGTCTCTTTCTCTCTAGGATCCCCACAGCTTCTGCAGTAGGGGTTGTACGGAATTCCAAGCATCTCCGCATGCGTACCGATCACTCAGTGGCCAGTGAACACCGCAATGAGTTTGGAAATTGAATGGCGGGGAATTCCCATCACCTTAAGCGTTCTGTTTCTATCGTATTGGGGCCATAGTGTTTTCGAAATAGCGCACGATGAGACAGACTTCCATCTGTCTAGCACTTTTCTTAGAAACAACGGACAAAGGGACACCGATATCTGCGATGGGGACAGCTGAAACCGGTTCTGTCGACCCCTTCCTGGCCAGCTCGTCGGCAATTTCATTTTCCTCTATATTCCTGTGCCCAGGAACCCAGATAAGGGAGATGTTTCCTGCTCGATCGAGATGTTTGAGTTCCTCCTTACAGGAGTTCACCAGAAGAGAGCTGCAATACGGCGATAGCCCTAACACAACCCTCAAATCCCAGTTTGCGGATGGAGAGATCAGTGCGAAGAACAGAGAAGAAAGAGGAGACCTGCTTCAAGATGCTACTCACAAAATCGAAATTTTTTTCTTCACTCATCTTATAGTAAATCATTTCAAGAATGTTGTGTCAAAATTTTAAGTGGATCGGAGCAGAACTCTCAAAGTTATAGCCTTTGTAGGCACTCTACCTCGAATGCGGAGCATAGATAATTTTTCAGAGTCATTTTTTCAAACGCGTTTTTCCCGAAACGACTTCTTAAAAGTCGGTGCCAATCACAACTCCGAAACTATTCAACCGATTCTTTTCAAATTTGGCACACGTTTTCTAAATCAAAAATACTTCCCCCCCCACACTGTTTTTTTTTTATTTTTTTTTTTTTTTAAGGTTGTTTTTCACTTACAAATATGGCGAAATTTTTCGCCAAAAATGCTCGTTTTACGTTTTTTTGCCACCAAAACTACAAAAATTAAAAAAAAAAATTTATTCATGTGGGGGGGCGCATTACGTCATACTTTAACTGAAAAATTCGACTTTTTTGGTTTCAGATGATTCTACGACGAATGCCGATTGGCACCGCAGAGCACCTCTCGAAAAACATATCTCCAAAAAAACTCTGCCATGGGCTTATTTGTCAATATTTTATTATTAATATTTTTTAAAAACTTATTGAAAAGATGTACAATAACATGCAACTGATTTTATTAAAGTATCTTAAGCCATATTTCTGTAAAAAATTAAAAAAAAAAGTGTTTTTTAGCGCTAAACCCTACCACCCCCTTAACAAGCAAAACTAGCGCATCGCATGGGATTCGAAAAACCCCACGTGATCGTCGAGAAAAGTGGCAGTTTGGTACGCAGTTTAGAGTGATGCCATAATTGGCTTATTTTTCTTTGAAAGAGCTACTGGAAACACCATTTCGGTCAACGGTGAGCTAAAAATTGAGTGGCCAAAAATTAAAAACATTGGACTTGAACGATCTTTGGTTTCAGCAGGATAACGTGTCATCCCACGCATCATAAGTTCGGTAATCGTGTTAAATAGGCGATCAGGCTGTTAATTGGCCAACTCCGAGCTGTAATTTGACCCCTTTAGACTTTTTGTGTAAGGTGCAGTGAAAGACCGATGATAGGCGAAAAACGTACTAATGATTAAGGCACTTAAGGTGAATATCGAGCAAGCCGTTCGTGAGATAGAACCAGAAACCGTCCCCAATGTCTTGGAGAACTAGGTGAACAGGATGCACTACCGTGAAGCCAACCGAGGCAGCCACATCAATGGAATTGTGATCCATAAATAAAGCGAATGTTGGCTCTTTCAAATAAACTCACAATTTACCAAAAACAAATGTATGTTTGCAAATGTGTTTTCTTTAAAAGAAACCACTATATGGATCACCCTGTGTATAAGTATATGTATACGAGTATAAGTGTGCCACCAATAAAAACGCCTACATTCAAATCCACAAAGAACAAAAGAAATATATGCACATATGTATGTACGTAAATAAGTAATATAAAAACACAGTAAACGCATAGCAACACATTACGTTACACAGAGAAATCATGAATCTTTTACAAAAAATTGGGCTAAATTCAAAAGGCGTACAACACTTTAACCACTAAATTACACAGTTCACTAAAACTTATATATGTACATATGTATATATGTGCCTATGTATATATGTCTCATATGCATGAAGTGGCCTCCAGTCCAGCCACGTGCTAGAGAAGTGATACACGTGTAAACAAACGCTCGGCCACGCCAGATAAAAAAATCCAGATTACCACTACCGCCTCATAAACCAGCGATAACGCGGAAAATTCTTGAAATCACAAATGACTGACAAACTATGAATTTTTACATATTGTAAATGCACTAAGCAAAACTAATAGGTACATATGAAGGTAATTTATATTGTAATCGCTATTTGTCATGAAATCCAATTTTAATACACTTTTCTTTTTTTTTTAATGAATCACTAATCACTAAATGAAATACCTTCGATAAAAGATATTTTCTAGTTTGCTGAAGCGCGAAATTCACAGCCGTGTGCGATGGAAACGTTAGCGCGGAGTGAGTGTACGTTCAGAACTATGGTACAAATAAAACAATTCAAGTGCGACGATCATTGGTTGTGAACGGTGATGAGCGCGAACGGGTGAGCACAATCTCAGAGTGACGCAAACAATGAAGGAGCGGCAAATGCAAGTGAAAAACAAGCGAGAATGCGGATAACGTACCTGCTCTCGTACTCAGAGCAGTAAAGGTGAAGGTGTAAAAAGTTCTCTTGATTGGCATTTGACGTTTCTATTTTTTTTTTTTAAATTTTTTTTGTTAACATTTTCTCATAGTTCTACGCTACACGACCAAGTCAATGGAGCATGGTTGTGTTCGATATGTGCGTGTGCATGTACTACAAACTTACCGTACAATTAAATATGCAAGAAACGTTTGGGCATATAATATTAAAACCTGATCGTGACGTCGAATTTCAACGAACCGCTCGTTGAAGGTTGACAAGTTTTGTGCCGGCTGTCAGCTGTTCGCGCGCTGCTTATGCACACAGATGTAGGTATGCATAACGACTGATATTTTTTTGTCTGTCATTGTGTGATAAGTTATCAACTTACAACGGCTGCATGTACTACATACATACCTATGTGTATATGGGTGTATGCAAGTGTATATAAATACACATGTATGTATTTGTAGGTGGGTGTATGCAGCAGCGTAAAGCGCTCCACAGATATCTACGTACTTACATATTTTCTTAATTGGTTCATACTTGCATTAACATATAAGAATTAATTATAGCTTTGAGGAAAAGGGTACGCTCGATCAGTTTAAAATCATTTCAATTTGCATATGCATTATAGGGTTGCCAATACTCGTATTAGCGTTGAATGCTGATCCCAGCATATTTATTGATAAATATGTTTGTTTATTGCATTTCGGTACTCTTGCCAACGCATAACTTTTTTAAAATTATTAAAAGCTCAATGAGCCCAATATTTTGTTTTAGAAATACCAGAAGTATGTATTTGAACTACACATCAATTTTTTTTTTTTTTTTGTTTTTTTGACTATTTATTTTTTTCTTTTTATTTAAACGTTTATTATTTTTGTGTAACGGTATAGCTCATTGTCTAACAAAAACAATGTAAATCCAAATTTCCAAATTAGAAAATTTCCGCGAAGTTTTTATCTCAATTCCACAATTTTTAATAAGAATTTTTAGAAAGATTTTTGGTATGCAGTTTTACAGTCCATCAAATTTTACGATAATAAAGTGCATGTTTAAAGTTGTTAAAAAATGCTGTAATTTGTTTTTATAATTTAATTAAGTGCGCAACTAAGTTCCCGCTGTTTGTCAATAGATGCCACCAGCAGTGTGTGCTAGTCGATTCTAACATAACCTAAACATCATAAACCAAGCTAAGACAAATGGTAAACAAACTGCTTCGACATACATATTAGTGATTTTGTGGTGGTATCATATACTTTTGGTTTTATGAAAATGTCTGATTTTGTGCCGAATAATCGTCATTTGCGGGAAGTGTTGATTTTCCTCTTTCATTCGAAAAAAACATTTAGCCGGCGTACGCATCGAGAACTACAAAAAGCTTATGGAGATGCTGCTTTAAGTGAAACAACGTGCCGAGATTAATTCCGTCGCTTCAAAGCCGGTGATGTTAATGTTGGCGACCGTCTGCATGAAGGAAGGCCAAAAACCTTCGAAGACGCTGAATTGGGAGCATTGCTCAATGAGGATCCGTGTCAAATGCAAGAAGAGCTTGCTTCAGTATTAGGAGTTACCCGCCAATCCATTTTCAAGCGATTGCATGCTTTGGGAATGATTCAGAAACAGGGGACTTGGACTCCTTATGAGTTAAAACCAAGGGTTGTTGAACGGCGTTTTTTCGCCTGTCAACAACTGCTCCAGCGGCAAAAAATGGATTCATTACAGCAATCCAAAGAAAAGAAAATGATGGGGACTGCCCGGTCATGCTTACAAGTCGTCGCCTCGGCCAAATATTCACGCTGCGAAGGTTATGCTATATATTTGGTGGGACCAATTTTGTATTATTTATTATGAACTGTTGAAACTGGGGATCGGTATCGACTTCAATTGATGCGGTTGAGCCGAGCACTGCGCGAGAAGCGGCCGCAATACGCGAAGGGGCATGAAAAAGTGATTCTACAGCTTGACAACGCTCGTTCTCATGTTGCCAAACGCGTAAAAACCTACCTGGAAACACAGATATTGCGCCGTCCGATTATCACCTGTTCCGATCGATGGCACATGGTCTAGCAGACTAGCAGTTCCATTCATATGAAGACATCAAAAAATTGCTTGATCCGAGGATATCCTTAAAAGATGAACAGTTTTACCGCGACGGTATACGAATCTACCCGAAAGATGGGAAAAAGTAGTAGCCAGCGATGGGCAATACTTTCAATGATTCACTTCTAACCATTTTTTTAGCATAAAGTTGTATTTTCATAAAAAAAAAAAACGAGAACTTAGTTGCGCACCTATTATAATTTTAATTTCCTGTCGATATTGCACATAGAAAAAGTATTTTCTAACAGCGGTCACCCCTCGGCGGTCAATGAAAAACTTCAGACAATGTAATGTAATGATATTCTTCTTCTTTTCGATTTGCGCTAGGACCGCTTAAGCGATTTTGGCCGAGTTTAACAAAGCGCGCCAGTAGTTTCTCTCTCGCACTAACCGACGCCTGTTGGAGACACCAAGCGAAGCCAAGTCTTTCTTCTCCTAAATAGAGAAGGCCTTTCTCTTCATGAGGGTACCACGGGTACCAGCATCGAATACTTCCAGAACTGGAACGTTTGTATCCATTCGGACGACTTGACGTAGCCATTTAGTGATTTTAAATAAGAATGAATAGATTTTGAACATTCTTTATTTTAATCAAAACAACATACGAGTACATATACAATAAGGGATTGAAGGAGATAGCTCGTGACCTTACCGTGTCTCATGAATCAATACGCATACACCATCAGTTGCCTGAATGGTGCTATCCACATGAGCCGGAACCCAAGGAACTATGTCAAAGTCGGTCAAAAGTGAAAGTCATGCTACTCGTTTTCCTCGTTCCAAATCATTCTACGATAAATAAAGAATATTATTTGCAAGTTATGCGGCGTTTGAGAGAGAATGTGCGTAGTAAACGACCCAATTTGTGGAAAGAAAACTCATGAATCTTGCACCATGATCAGACACCGTCTCACAAGGTTCATATTGTGAACACTTTTTTGACCAAAAATTCGATAAATATCATCGAACAACTACCGTATTCACCGGATTTAGCCCTCTGTGACTTTTTCCTTTTCCTAAAACTTAAATCGAGTCTAAAGAGGCCATTAAGGAGAAATCGCTGAAGGAGCTGAAAAAGATCTCTTCAAACGCGTTTAAAAGGTGCTGTGATGACTGGACTAATCGTTGGCATATGTGTATTCCTTCGAGTAAAGCCTATTTTGAAGGTGACAAAATAAATGTTGATGATTAAATAATTATTTTGCGTTTTATAGACCATTTCCAGTTACTTCTTTTACAGAATGTATAACAAAAAAAAAAATACCAGTCTAACGGTTAGACGCGATAGAAGTGAAACCTTCCGTAAAACAAACTGAGAGAGAATGAGACGAAAGCAGCATTAGGGGCGGGATAATTATAGGTTCATTATAATATTGCTATAAAGTTCATATTTTATTTTCTTCATTTTATTATTATTCATCCTCAATGTTTTCAATTTCAACAAATGATACGAGTGGCTTATGATAGCTAAAATATGATACAAATGCTTTGGTTTCGATGTTGTCAACATATCTTTGAAATACCGCGTCAAATGTTGTTTTTGATCGTGTTGTCGATTCAGTGCGATTGTTACACATTTTTAAATTGAATGTTGTATTGAAAAAGTCAATTGAAGGAACCGCTGTGTCCAATGCAAAATTTACGTTAAAATCGCCACTTAAAATCATTGGAACTTTATCGTAATCTTTTCTAAGTATCCGCGATACTTCTGGTGTATACTTTATTAAATTTTCGTGAATGAATTCCGTGATGCTATTTATTGATTTTTTTTCTGTCGATATTCACGACACTTTTCTGCATTATTTTTCGGCATAATTGCGGTAAATATTTAAAAATGAAAATATTTACGAATATAAAAATACACACGCGGTTGCTATTATGAGCGTCCCCAGCAAAACCTGCGTGACCGAAACTCTAACACAATTACATTTTTTTGAATGTTACAAACACATATGCACGCAGGTTTTGCTGGGGCGTGACCGAAACTCTAACACAATTACACATATGCACTCGTTTTTTTTTGAAAATCGACTTTTTTTTTTGTTCTCCGCCACCTTTGGAAAATGTGTAAACAGTAAGCAAACTTTATTCAAATATTTTCCCTCATTTTTGCATCAGTAAAATTAAACAAACGCCGTAGCCGAATGGGTTGGTGCGTGACTACTATTCAGAATTCACAGAGAGAACGTCAGTTAGAATCTCGGTGAAAACACCAAAATTAAGGAAAACTATTTTTCTAATAGCGCTCACCCCTCAGCAGGCAATGGCAAAACACCGAGTGTATTTCTGCCATGAAAAAAAGCTCCTCATAAACATATCATAAAATAAAATAAAATAACTGTATAAAAAAAATTTTTTTCTTGTGATTCGAACCAAGGATTTTGGATCGGAAGCTCACATTGCTAGTCGCTCGGCTACCGCGCCATGCTGTCGGCGCTGGCCTAAAAGTTATTTAATTCGTCGCTACGTTTATATCAACATATAATATAACGCTTCGTAGCCAAGAGGGTCGCTTTTTTCGTTTCACTTTTTCTCAAATCACTCCCAACGATTCTAAAGAAGTTTTCACTTCAAAAACATAAACATTTACTGTCATTATCATCAGTTGGTTCCGAGTTAGTCATCTGCTAGAGTTCCAATTTATTAAAACTCTCGAAGTATGAACAGTATAAACTATGGCAGTTAAGTTCCAGGTATTTTTCAATTAAATACAAACAAGCTAAGAGTAAAGCTTATCGAAAATAATATCGTTAAATATTCACAATGATATCAACTTAGCTCCTATGATTGGCAGTCCTCCACAATAAACCCCTTCAGCACCGTCATTCAGGTCTGGCCTTATCTCTAGTGATTACCCGGCTTAACCCAGCTCAGCTGTTGCCCTGAATGCGATACAACAAATCCTCGCAGATCGATTTTCACTCATTTTCCCGGCGCCTCTAACAAGAATGCATATAAAAAGTCAAGTGTGCTGTCGACTGCTACCATCGACTGGTATCAAAAGACGGTCCCCTCTCTCTCATTATACACCAAGCATTTACAGATCTTATAGCGATTTCGTTTCTCCTAAAAAATGTTGGCTTTCAATTGAGCTCCACTTTTTTTGTATTCCATCCTAAAATAAATGTAATTCTTAATTAGGTAGTTTTGGATTAAGCGAAAAAGACATGCTAGTTTTTAAAACTATTTTAGAACATATCATTTTTTAATGATGTGAAATAGAAAACACTTGGTGAAAAATTGTCAATTCAAAACTTTGTCAAGCAGCCATTTTTAGCTGTTAGCGCTTAGTTCTGATTTTATTGAGGCTTTTTTTTTTATTTGCCTTCCCTTAACTAAAAACAGAAAAAAGATCAGACCCCTGAATTAACATTTAAAAACAAGTGTAAGTACAAAGATTTTTTTTTGTAATTAAAATCAAAAGAAATTTTATGCCACTTGGTTTCGCAACCTTTCAGTCAACTTTATTTTATTTTTATTTTTTTTCTTTGTATTTTACTTTAAATATTTGCACGCTTCAACAGCACTTCAACCAATTTTTTCGACTTATCACGAAAACTTACAACTAAACTCACTAGACTAAACACGAGTCATAATCAACTTTATGAGGGCGACAGCGACTTAGTCAAGCATTGCAATAATTACTTGCCACTGCAGCAAGTTTACGTACACGTGTCAAAAACAAAGACGGCTGCTCCAATTAACTGCAATGCATTCGAAAGCACACCTTCGCCCACACACTCCCACATACATACGCATGTGCCAACTTGATGCCCATGCAGTTACAGAATTATGCGAAAGTAGTTGGCGTAAGTTGATATCTGACGCTAAACTGTGGCTGATAAACCGTAAGCTGCTTTTGCAAATATTTGTTAAATTCTTAATGCGCGATGCATCTTATTTACTTGACTATATAGACATACACTTGTGCTCATATAATTAAGTCACTTTATCTTTTCACAATATTCGCAATATGTTTCGAGCTGAATTTTTTTGTTAATTTTGTTTAAAAATATATTTGATCCATCGTATAGCAAAAAGCTTATAAATCAAAGCTCCAAACTTTTCAAAAAAATTCGAAAAAAATATCGTAAAAATTTGCAACTTTTAATCAGACTCCTTGAGAAACTTCTGGGTGCACAATTTTATAGCCCATTCAATTCAAATATAGTAAAGTGTAAGTTTGAAGAGGCTCAAATATTACATTGATTTTGGATATTTTATTTTATTTTTTTTTTTTTTTTGCCGCGGTCAAGTGTATTTTTTCCATATAAATATTTGGAGCAATTGTTATATGCATAACATTGTCAACAAGAAAACGTATCAAAAATCCACGCGAGTCTTGAGCCACTGGCCCCAAATTATGCCAGAATTGAATGGACAACAAAATTTTTCTAAAAGTTCTGACAAAAGGTTTGAATTCCTTGATGAAAATTTATTGAATTTTTTAAATTTTGTAAAAAGTTTGAAACTTTGTGCTTTATAAGTAAAAAATTAAATAAAAAATGAATAAATAAAACTTTGCAATATTTGGCGCATAAATTTGTAGGTAGGAAATAAAGAAAAATTCAGCCTTGGAAGTGATTCTGGCATTAACATAGAGAAAATGAATGAATTGAAAAGCACATAAAGCCAGTTAAAAAGCTTAAATTCTTCGGGCTCTACATCCGCTGGGCTCAGTAGGCAAACGAGAAGTAGAGCTCTCTCTCGAAGGACTAAACTGGCACTCTACAAAACGCTCGTCATCCCCGTCCTATTATATGGCACAGAAGCATGGACGATGTCAACAGCGGTTAAAAAAGTTTTGAGAGCCTTCGAGAGAAAAAATCTGCGTAAAATCTTTGGCCCCCTCCGCGTTAGTGAGGAGTACTGCGTACGGTGGAACAGCGAGTTGTATGAGCTATATAGGGTCATGGACATAGTTAAGCGTGTAAAAACATGACTTGGCCATGTCAACTGTATGAAAAAATACGCTCAAGCAAGGTGAATCACGGTACCCCAAAAAGGAAGGCGTGGAATAGGAAGACCACATCTCCGTTGGAAAGACCAAATGCTGCAGGACCTATCTTCATTCGAGATTTCCAGCTGGCACCAACGACCGCAAGACAGAAACAGCTGGCGCGCCATTTTTGATTCGGCCAAAACCGACACACGGTTGTAGCGCTAAATAAGCAAGTAAGTAAGTATACATCCATCCGCTGACATATGTTTCTGTAGCAATATTGCCGTGTTTATATAAGGCTTTCTTCGCTCACTTAAAGCTATTCAAATCTTGATCACAATCAAGAGCTCAAAAGATGAAAATGTATAAAGTGCTAGTGAAGCCCATACTAGCATACAGCAGCGATGCATGAATACTTAAGGCAACAGACACCACCCAAATACTGAGATTTGAAAGAAAGGCACTACGAAAAATACCATAAATGGTTCCTTTCGCCTGAATGACGGAACATATCGAATCAGATGCTTTTCATAAAAAGTCAAAGAATAAGAAGGTTAGGGCACTTGTGCAGAGTGCCAAAAACAGGGTTGCGTTCCATAGACGCTTACAACGCTGGATTGTTGAGATCTGACCTGCAGAAATTGCGAATCACAAACTGGACAGACGTACCACGGCGAAGGTCATTGTGCAAGGGGAGTGTTCTGAATCATTTCCCATTACATCGGGAGTTCAACAGTTAAACAGGGAGACGATTTATCAACATTTTTATTCAACCTGGTCCTGCACGCAGCAATTACCGAACTAAATCCAAATGGGACTTTATACAACAAGCCGTTCCACCTTTTTGTGCATATGTAGATGATATACTTATCATGGCGAAAAGCAGGAGTGAGTTACAGAGTCCGTTTAAAAAACTAGAAAAAAGTACGAACTACCGGGCTAAGAATTAATACAGAAAAAACTAAATTTATGGCCGGTCCAGCTTCGGTTTAAGACATGATGACCTGCTGATGGGAAATTAGGTATTCGAGTATGTTCAAGAATTTACCTATTTGGGTATCAAAATATCGGCCAATAAGAATATGTCATTGACAATAAATGACATAGTTTTACCAGCAAATTAAGTTATTATGTCGCGACCAAAAGTTAAGGATATACAAAAGCTTGATCCGCCCTGTGCTAACTTATGGTTGCGAACTATGGACGCTAGAAACCACTGACATTAATCAGTTAATGGTATTCGAAAGAAAAATTTTACCAAAAATATAAGAATAAGGTATAATCATGAGCTGAAACTTTTAGCAAAACACGAAATTGTGATAAGATTTATGTATAAAATCACAAAGCATAAGATGGCTTCGACTTTAGAATGCCCAAGGAGATAACAACTCAGAAGGCAGTTGAATTGCGCCCTGTTGGAGGCCAAAGAAGAGGACGACCTTCTGGGAGAGATAGCTCGAAGACGTTGAAGATGACCTTGCACAGCTGAACATGTGGCGTTGGAAGGAAGTGGCCTTAGATAGAGAGGGGTGGGGAAAGGTTGTGAATGAAGCAAGGGTTCACCAAGGACTGTGATGCTAAGAAGAGCCACCAAAACATGCTTGCTTGCACGGTTTATGAGAATGGGCAAAAATTTCAAAAATGCTTTAATTCGAATCATTAAAACGGAAACGAAATTTCATTAGGCTATCTGGAAAATTTGCACAAATCCATTCATCAACATACATATGTACGAAGTGATTTATAAGCAGAATGACAGCGCAAACTATTAAACTTTAAATAATAAATGTAAAAAAAAACTTATTATTTTTTCTTATGTGGTTAGTACCTCTATTCAAGTAAACCAATAAATCAGGCTGAGTACTTGAAGTTTTACTGCTGCGAAATACCGCTAGATGGAACAATATTTTAATTCATGTTTATTTTCGATAACAGTATAGTCTCCATTTGAATTATCAGAACACCTTGGATTGCTTGATCAAATACGGTTGCTTTAATAACTATTTTCTTCCATAAAAGTTATTACTTCTAATCAAGTGAACCGAACTGTACATATGTAAGTATGTATGTATATTCCTATATTATACATGTAGAAAAATCTCTGGATCTCTTAAGTACAATAACCAATTTTGTTTTTCAGCTCTTTCTTGATATCTTCAACCGATTTAAATAATTTATTTTTAGGTAAAGCTTCAAATAGCCTTACGAACTTTGCTGAGACCTATTTGCAAGAACAAAAATTATAAATTTTAAATAATCACCCCTTAACCGTGGTACATTCTACCCGTTACCCTCTGTAATTTACGAACTTATAATTCTTGCCCAAGTAAGATCCCTTATCTTTATGACCCGTCTCAAAGTTATAGAAGTTTTGATTTGGCAACCAAAGCCCCCTTCTATGTTCGCACGTGAAGTGCAAACCGGATAGTCGACGGAGTTGATGGTGAGTGCATGTTTTAGAGTTCTCTCAAGCGAATTGAAAGAAATGGGCCCATAAACGATATGAACGCATGAAAAAACGTAAACAATAAAGCCATTTCCAATGACGCGTAACTCAACTTATTTGTGCATTTCAATACTATTTCAAAATTTCAATCGTTCACATTTTCGTAAGCTACAAACTCAGCTTTTTTTATTTTTATTTTGTTTTATAGTTATATAGTGAAGTTAAAAGTTCTGAATAGCTTCCGCTAGATATGGCAATTTAAAGGTGGCATTGCACTTAAAAAAATATATTTCATAGCTTTGTGTTTGACAAAGCTTGTTGTGTGTTACAACGCTCCACAATTGAGGTAAAACGAAAGAGAAAATTCAATATATTCTGCGAATGCAACAGCAGGATGCTGAAGCAAAGATTCCATTCTAGAATCGGCAATGTTGATAAACCGACATGTTGAGCCCAGGAATGGGAGATTAGTCGGAAAACTGTTTGGAACCATTTAAAGGAGGAGAACTTTCTACTTTACCCAATATACATATGTAATATAAAAAATTGTAAATGCTCAGTCACAGGTAATACGAATTTACGTTGTAAAATAAAGCATGTCCACACATAAGCATACACATAAATACTACAGACAACGTTTCCACATAACTGACGGTCTATGCCTTAATTAGTAGTGACAGACTTACAATTAAGTAGTTGTCAGCCGTTAAAAAAACAAACTTTCTGAACACACATACGTGTATATATTGTACATAAATACCTTTCAGAATACAGCATTAATAATCAAGAAAAAATTGTGCAATTTCCTAGTGTTTTTTTTTCGATTTTCTTTTTCTTGATATTTATCTTATATGACTCCGTAACTTTTTATTTTTTCAGAATTTTTCGTAACTTTGTACTTATGTAAGCATTTCTTATATTTTTGTTAAATAAAATATTCTTTTGTAAAAAGATTTCTTAAACAATTTTCTTCACTCCACAAACTTTGCCACTTTGCGTTTCGTTAAAAAAAGATAACAGAAATTTATGAATTTCTTTCGATTTACGATTTTACACTACCACGAACCGATCTGTGCAGCTAATCGGTCAGGACTGTGCACAACTCTAGTCTCTGTTGTTCCTTTATCCAATCGATCAAGCACTCAAAGCTAGAGTACAAAGCCAAAAACTAAAAACAACAAAACCGAATTAAAAAAATCAAAATATACTATATAAAATAAATTTAATTGTATGCATGTTTATAAGAGTTTCCGCAATAATACTCGAGAGCATAATTTTTGGCTGTTGATTTGGCACCGACGCTGGTGATCGTACTCGTTCGGTTTTGAACTTGGCCGGCAAACGACGTTGAGCACCATTGGCCGCAATTAGTGTTGGTACATACAGTACTGGTACGTAATATTTATTCGTGGGGTTAAATTCAAATGTTCTCAAATTTTTCATTGTTGTTTTTTGTTTTTTGATTTTTTGTGTCAAATAGGTGTAAGTACATTTCTAACGGAAATGCGCGCGCTCATAATACTTTATTAATTTCGCTGATTTTTCATGCATTATAATTTACGAGAACAAACTTATTATTATTATATAAGCACATACATATTTACATATAGTATGTATGCATGCCATAAATTATATATAGCGC
Source organism: Anastrepha obliqua (assembly GCF_027943255.1). NCBI lineage: Eukaryota > Metazoa > Arthropoda > Insecta > Diptera > Tephritidae > Anastrepha > Anastrepha obliqua. Next base: position 80,189,129 of record NC_072894.1, read on the forward strand.
ACTTATTGAAAAGTTATTATCTATTATACTCAATAATATTTATAGGAATTGGCGCAATTATTGAAAAATTTTATTATTTATAAAATTTGCTTATGCTAATCTTGATAGCGAAATATTTTTGTAGAACTTTGCTTTCGCCGTTTTCAATAGATGGCTGCAGTGGTAAGCGTTAGTCGAAATAGACAGTTGTAAATTACAGTTTGGTTGAAAAGTATTCGATGCAAAAATAAAGGAATGTGACTTTGTAATGGGTGATCAAGTTGGAGGTACTTTTTCTGGTAAGAGTTTTTTGACAGATCACGCGTGACTGCTGTAAAATTAAAATATAATTTTTTTCAATATTCATCGACATTTCATCATGGAAAGATCTTACAATTGTGTTACGAAAATCGACGCTCTGTGTTCAGTGCGCGCTCAGGCCAACTTATGGTGTACATAACCATTCAGCGTTGAGGCTCATTTTTGGCTTATGGCTACGTCAATAAGCAAAATTACTGTATTTAGGCTGAAAAGCAACACAAAGCCATTTAAGAACAGCCATTACATCCATTGAAAACAAACGTATGATGCGACCTATGGGCTGAAGTAATCATCGGATCATATTTATTCAAAAACGACGCCGGCGCCAATGTAACAGTAAATGGCGAACGCTATCGTGCCAATGATGCCGAAAATTGAAGCCTGTGATCTCCACAACATTTGGTTCCAACAAGACGGCGCTAATTGTCATACAGCTTGTGAAACAATCGCAGTAAATCGCGTCGTTGTTTCGGTTAACAATTTATCTCTCGTCTCGGCCCAGTGGATTGGCAACAAAGATCGTATAATATCACACATGGATTCTTGTTTGTGGGTTGTGTAAAGTCTAAATGCTTTGTGGATAAACCAGCTTCGATTGAGGCAACGGAAGACAACATTACTAAAGTTATTCACGAAATACCCACCGAGTTCCTTCAGCGAGTCATTCAAAGTTGGTATTTATAGATGGCTGATTGATTAAGCTCTGCTAAGTACTGTTTTATAACTTCATTCTAATCTTGATTCTACCTAAAATGCTTTCCACAAAATAATTGTTTGAAGTTTTTGCGGAGTTAGTAGTAGCTGGGAGCCAAATTTCGTGATTACAACGGGTGTTCAAATAATTCGTACTTTATTTCATTTAATTCAGTCATCGTCAGAACGATTTTCTTGATGAAAAATGTTTCTGTTTTCTTCTGTATGCAGATATTCTCACGTTCTCACGCTCTCATCGAAATTTGGGTATCTTGGAGTGATACTTGACTCCAAACTCCATTGGAAGCTACACATTGAAAATCGAGTAAACAAGGCTGGTATAGCCTTCTACTCCTGCAAATCTATGTTCGGTAAAAAATGGGGACTCAAGCCACAGGTCGTGTTGTGGATGTATAACGCAGTGGTTTTGCCAGTTTTAACGTATGGATGCCTGGTTTAGTGGAGAGCTCTTCGGAAGGGCTATAATATCACTAAACTACGGAGGGTGCAAAGGACTGTATGTATTGGCATCACCTGAATGTCCTTTTGCACTTACTTCCCATCGATGCTTACATTATTTCCATCGCAGCTCAAAGTGAACTCAGATCTATCAAGGGAATGGTAGCATTTTCAGGCAGTTAACACCGCATATCTCTCCATCCTAAAACTAGAGTTTGAGGGTCGTGCTAGGGCACTCTATAGGCAGGATTGGATCGAGAGGAAAACCTGCACCAAAGCTTGCACCTCTGTCTTCACTGACGGTTCTAAGATGGAGCAGGGGTTTTCTCTAAATCAGCCAATTTATCTATCAGCTGCTAGTGTTTTTCGAGCAGAAGTCTTTGCGATCCTACAGGCAAAATGCTTAGGAAACGCGGAAGCGAGGGAGATATTAACCTTTTCTCCGATAGTCAAGCCGCGTTCAAGGCTCCGACGCCACCAGAACGAAACTAGTAAACTCCCAATTTGGGTCGAACTTTTTAGTTTCTTTTCTATAACTCACTTAAATTAATTTTTTCATTTACATACCTATGTTCTGACTAAATAAATTTCTTAAGAGAAAAAATAGATATTATTAATATACAAATAAATAATAAATATTATTATAAATAAATAAAAATAAAGAAAAAACATAGCCATTTAGCTGATTTTTTCATGTAAAGGCCAAAAATGGTGATATTTTTAAATAGGGGGACATCAGAATTCGTTTTAGAGGTATGGTTCCTTCGGCAAAGTTTCTTATTTTGATCCCTAGAATACGATTTTCACAGAGCAATGAGCGATTTTTAAATCGACCCGCCCTAATTTATACATTCTTTCACTCTGCTTTTTCTTTGATATCATCAGTGGTGGCCTGTCTTCTTATTTTAGAGCGCATTATAGAACATTTGGGGAATATAATATAACCCCTATACAGTTAGAATTTTCAAAAAATCGATTTTTTTTGTTAATGTACATATATTTAAGAATACACACAGAAAATTTAATATCGTTCCGGTAAATATTTGCGAAGTTACACGCAAATTTGAAAAGGCGTTTCAGCCACACAGAAACTCAGTGTTTTTCAAACTTTAAATGCGTTTTTCTCCAAATGGTGTTTTTAAAGTCGGTGACCAACATTACACGAAAACGGCTAAGCCGATTAGTCTCAAATTTTAACAAGAGCTTCTTATTAAATATATTTTTTAGTAATTAATCGAAGATTTTTTCTCACCGATAAATATTTTTTTATATTTACATAATTTAAGGCCGAAATTTAGGTCAAAAATCGATTTATTATTTTTTTTTTTGACAGGCCGCCATTTTGTCAAAAAAATTTATTTTGTTTACTCCTTCGATTAATTACTAGATTTAACATTACTTTAACGAAATCTGTTTGGTTTTTTAATTTTAGAAGATCCAGTTCCGAGATATAGTGGTCACCGCAAAACGTCCTTTTTGAGAGGAGCTCTCAGGGATCAGCTGTAGCCCCTTTCCAAATAAATATTTTTACTAAAAATAAGTCTTAAAATTCAGTTAAAAGATAACAAATTATGTGCACAAATTGTTAGATCAATAAATTTAAAAGTTTTCTGAGAAAAAATTCTGCAAAATTCGCTGTTTTTCGGCTTTCTAACTCATAACCCCTAAATAAACGTTTAGATTTTTCAGCAGATTTTTCATCTACATATATTCTCTTCTTACTTTCACTTCGTCATTGAACGAATTATAAATATATTGTAGATAAATAATATATGAACTATGAACGCTAGGTTTGTTTTTGTTGTAGTCTGTAAGAAATCATCTATTTCTATTATAGATTTACTAATAATAAATAAACAAATAAATTCTAGGTTCCCTTCAATTAAAATCCAATAGATTTATATTTTCCCTCAATGCATATCCCAAAAGCACATTTAAACACATCAATTTAAGTGCTAAAAATTTTGAATCAACCATCAATCATTTTTGCCCTGAAATACAGGTAGAGAAAAGTTCCAAGTGGCTACGAAAATATTTCCTTAAATCCAATTGCTGTAGTAGAATTACGGTCACTGTACCAGGTGGTATATTAAACATAAATTTTTGTTAATAAAATTATGATTGATGGTGATTCCTTATATTTAATTCTGCAAGAAAATCTACAATACTTGAATATGATTATGAAGAAGCGAATATTTTAAAATAGAGATTAGTTTCTAATTTCTCTGAATTTCCTGAAGATTTTACAAGAAAATGCAAAATTATCATTTAAGTGGTTTTGTGAAGTGCCTGTCATGTCTATACAGATTTTATAACACGTCAAATCGCATGTTTCAAATCATATAATTCAAATATTCAGATGCACACATACACATACATATGTTTGCAATAAACTTTAAATGACGTGATGTCAATTGGAGAATTTCAATTGCAGATCAGGGGCTGGCATGAATGAAAATACAATAGTAAAATAAAATCAATTAATATAAATGAGCATATGTGCATATGTATGTACATACACAGGCTAATAGTGAAGTGAAATATTCGCTTGCAAATGTACTTATTTACATATATTTATACGCATTCTTACGCTCGAATATGGCAGATAAAATAAATGAGGAACAAGTAAATATTTATAACTAAAAAAATCCATAAAATTGTAAAGCATTTCACGTGAGAATATTCAGAAGTCGTTTTAAAGGTATTGTACAAGGTGACGCAAAATTCATCATCCAATTTAGTTTTTGATTCACTTTTTTAGTGAGTAAAATAAATGATTTTTTGTGAGGGCAATATTTATTTTTATCTTAACGAGCTCCATTGCTTGCTATTTGTAAAAAATATAAATCTTCCGATAGGATGATTAATTATGTGCCACCTTGTGTTTAATTAACGATCCCCTATGACAACCACCGAGTAATTTGGCTTAGGGCGCAACTTCTGATGGTGATGAATGGCGGTAATGGATCAAAAGGAAAAGAGCTCAATATAAAAACTAAAGCGATTTATTTTTTTTAATTCAAACATATTGCACATTAAAAAAAAACTTTGTTGTCACCTGCTGAATTATACATACACCCCGTTGCAAAATTATAGAATACAAGTTTTGACTATTAATTTTTTCATTTAAATTATTTTTTTATAAAAATATATTGGGTTGGCAACTAAGTAATTGCGGTTTTCACTCATAAATAGCTTCAGCTGAATTTTTAGGTTTGCAGACGTAGTACAAATATAAAACATATTTTGTTATTTGATAGTTGGCAATTCAGCTGTCAATCAGTAAAAAAGTTTTTGGATCGGTTGCGTAGTTTTCGTTTGGCGTTCGTTGAAAAATGGAAAATCAAAGGGAACATTTTCGTCATGTTTTGCGCAAAGGGAAAACCGCATCGCAAGCTCATAAAAAATTATGTGCTGTTTATGGTGATGAAGCCTTAAAAGAACGGCAGTGTCAAAATTGGTTTGCCAAATTTCGTTCTGGTGATTTTTCACTCAAAGATGAAAAACACTCTGGTGGTCCAGTTGATGATGCCCTAATCGATTCGGATCGTCACAGTACAACACGTGAGATTGCAGAGAACATTCATGTATCACATACATACATTGAAATTCACTTAAAACAACTTGGCTATGTTCAAAAACTCGATACATGGGCTCCTCACGAACTGAAAGAAACGCCTTAACAGCTGCTAAATAAACGTAATGAATATGATCCATTTTTAAAACGACTGATAACTGGCGATGAAAAATGGGTTTTTTACAACAATATCAAACGGAAAAGATCGTGGGACAGGCCAGGTGAACCAACTCAAACAACATCAAAAATCAATATTCATCAAAAGAAGGTTTTGTTATCAGTTTGGTGGGATTAAAAAGAATTGTCTAATTTGAACTCTTACCATCCAACCGAACGATCAATTCTGATGTCTACATTGAACAACTAACGAAATTAAACAGTGCAGTTGAAGAAAAGCGGCCCGAATTGATAAATCGAAAAGGTATTGTATTCCATCATGACAATACAAGGCCACACACATTTTTGGCCGCTCGGCAAAAATTATTGGAGCTTGGTTGGGATGTTTTGCCACACACGCTATATAGTCCTGATCTTGCACTATCTGATTACTTTTTGTTTCGATCTTTACAAAACTTCTTGAATGTTAAACATTTCATTAATGATGATGATGTCAAATCGTACCTGATTCAGTTGTTTGCTAATTAAAAATCAGAAGTTTTATGAATGTGGGATTATGATGCTGCCTGAAAGTTGGCAAAAGGTCATTGATCAAAATGGGCAATATATTAAAGGATAAAATTATTTGGTTCCATGAAAAAATTGTCTTTGATTTTCTAAAACAAATCCGCAATTACTTAGTTGCCAACCCAATAGCTCTTTCTACAATAAAACCCAAACAACTCAAAGTCTACAAATTTGCGCAAAATTTAAAAAAAAAATCAAAATTTTTGTTCAGAATTTTGATTAAAAACATTCCACACAATTTTTGTAGAAAAAAACGCAAACTTGAGGTGACTCCAAATTCACGCTGATCTTTCATAATTTCTTCAACCCTTCTCGGTGTTGCGCATTTTCTGCATATAACGAATGCACGACATTTACTTTTTATACGGAGCGCTTTTATAATTTCATACCGATCATATGGGTCGTAGATCTTTAGTTATTTCCGCCACAATTATTTGCCTGAATATTTTATATGCATTGCAAAAATCAAGGAGTAGTAGAAAAACGTAAACAATTCAATCATATAAATGCGCATGTGTTTAGTAGTTACGCGCGTATAAGTTATTTTGTTTTTCAGCTTTCTTCTATGGAAGTTATATAGTGGTTCAGCTTTCTTCTATGGAGCAGTGATGAGTTCTTTATTACACAATGGTTATATTGTGGTTCAGCTTTCCTCTATGGAAGTTATATAGTGGTTCAGCTTTCTTCTATGGAAGTTATATAGTGGTTCAGCTTTCTTCTATGGAGCAGTGATGAGTTCTTTATTACACAATGGTTATATTGTGGTTCAGCTTTCCTCTATGGAAGTTATATAGTGGTTCAGCTTTCTTCTATGGAGCAGTGATGAGTTCTTTATTACGCCATTGTCTTGGCAAAACTGATTATAAGTAAGTAGAGTATAAAAGACTAAAGCTAAGTACATAAACACAAAACATGGATCTAAACTTAAATACATAATAAATATATAAAGATTATGCCATGGGTTTGTGTGTGGTCAGTAAGACCGACTCAGCACATTTCGGTCAGAACTCCAACGCTTGCGACATAACGGAAACGACTGGCCGTTGCTTTGACCCACATTACTTTGTTTATGTTGCATATGTGGTCGGGTTCAACGACATTGTTTGCGCGCGGGTCGCTCGGTGACTTCATTGCGAGGGAAGTTCGATGACTTGGCTGTTAACTAGCCCCCCTTTAAGATTGTTGCCGTCCTCGGTGACACTTAACTCCTTTACCATTTCTTGCAATTTGATGGAAGATCTTCTCCGGTACCAACATTGATAGATGATGCCAATACAGCCAAAGGCAAGGCTGAGTGTTACACCAACCATGAACCAGACTCTGGGAGTCCCTCCGGAAAACATATCGTCTCTTAACTTCTGAATTATATGCAGATTGTGCTCATTCATCCTTTGTAACATTGGTAGGCTGAGCACTTGGTCGTGTCCTGTAATATTCAGCAATGGTGACGCCACGATGCCTGGACTCTTGTTTACAACACCATTGTAGTTAATGTATGTGGTCTCGTTTATAGTCGCAATACGTTCAAATGTGATGAGATGCGTGCCTTCAATTGTCATCACTGGGCCGTCATCTACTCTTACTCTTGCTGATACTTCGTTGACAACGATTATTCCTTCGTCTAATAGGGTAATCGGTTCCAAGTGGCTTGGCTGTGTGTGGCATAACGCTGAGCCTCCGGAATGTAGTCCGCTGGCGCATGTGTCGTAAGCAGATTTCTTGCAGAACGTCGCAAAGTTGGTTGTAGCGCATTCTGTCACAGCTAGGACTCCATCGTCGCATTCAGCTACTATGTTATCATGTACTTGCAGAATGGTGTTATTGTGGGCAACAGGATATATCATAACTTTCTTACAAATAGTCTTAACATTAGGATATTCAATTATTATGTGGATTACTCTATTTGATTGAAATATTTTTATATTTGATACTGCCATTAAACTAACTATTGGGACCTCTGCGAGCTGTTCGGTAAAAATTGATTTTAAATCTTCGTGGTCGAGAATTGCGGGGTTTATGATGTTAGATTTGGCGAGCGTTATAGTGAGCATAAGGTTTTGGATTTCAGTGGTTAACATTCTATTTCGTGCAAGTAAAGTTTCATACAAATGAGGAGAGTCTACGAACTCGCCTTTTTTTCTTTAATTAATTTATTTACTGCATCAGTTAAAAGGTTAATTTGTTTCTGTGCTTCAGTGATTACTATTACTTGTCTGTTGTTTGATTCTATGAGCTCGGCTTCGGTAAGTTTAATCTTTTCTAAGTCTGATGCATCAGGCGTACCTGCAACGATTTTTAAAGCTGTTCCTAGAAAGTCTAAACTTCTGGCCATTCTATGGTGTATCGTTAAGCTAGATAAAATATTCTGAATATGGTCGATATCTACATCTAACAATTTTCGCATGTGTGACTGAGGGAAAAGTTTTGATAATTTAATTGTATCATCTATAATGCTCACGAAATTAGATAAATTTGTAGAATGTCTCACGTAACTATGTTGTTCCCATACAAAAACGTTTCCGTCCTATATCGGAATGTAGCTTGCGTGCGTGAGTTGTGGATAAGAGTATGAGGGTCACTCCGATGAACTTGTATGAAATCTTATGCGTTATGACCTATGTTTACTCACATTGTCCTTATGGACCACCCTCCCCTTAACAAGTATAGACGTTCCCAGGTCTGCTTGTACGGCGCCCTCTGTGCACAAGGGAGATAGTTTGTTACCTAATCTTTTGTTATTTTTGAGGTAAACTTTTTCTCCTACATCAAACATCCTGTTCTGTCTGTTCGGTTTGCATCTAGCTAATTGATCTTGCTGAGCTTTTATTAGTCGATCTTTGTCAATGACCAGCCGTTTATTCTTATTTCCGTTGGAATCTATTCCTTTCTTATCAACAACCCAGCTATTATACGCAGATCTTGATGGCCTTATGATGCCATCTTTCAACAGCTGTGCGACTTCGTTGTTTACAAAATCTGACACGCCTAGTGGGTATGGATAGGGCTTTGAATATACCTCCTTATTGTCTACAGTCCGGATCCTGGTGACGACTGAAGTATTGTAAGGCAGTGCCTCGTTAGAGGTCGCGAATGCACTAATTCTCTTCAGTATCATTTTCTTGAATTCGCCTTTTACGGAATTTGGGACTACGATATCATCGACACGTGTAAAGTTCACGTTATCGCACGGATGGTGATTGAGTATTTCCGAAGTATTACCGTAGTTTATGCTGTTTTCCATCAGGTCAATAGTTACCCCCGCCTGCGTGAGCAGATCGAAGCCTATTATAGCATCAAAGGTGTCAAGGGTATCTAATATGAAAAACGTGGCAACTTTCCCAAAAATTACTATTGAACATTTTTTTTTAATTTTACTGGACCCGTGAATGGAGTTCACAGTAAAAGGGGTGTCGACTGGTGTTACGTTTTTTAACTCCTTTACGGGTTTAATGTAACTTTTTGCCGCCCCGGTGTCGATAAGAATCTTTAATGTTTTGCCAGCCAATTGACGCTCAACGAACGGCAATCGGGAACGACCTCTTAAAAAATACAATAAATCGTTGTCCTCGGGTTCGCCACTTTCGTCATCTATTTCAGCACGCGCAGTTTCGGCCATTTCTTCGTATTCTTTCTCGTCTTGGGTAGGCGCTCGTTGCGTAATATTGTTAATCTTTTGGCGCCTATAGCCTGACGTGTGTTCTGAAGTGTTATGCCTTTTGCGAGCCCCGTCTTGTGTAGAATAGCCCTGTGGCTTTCCCCAATTGGTCTGTTGTCTTAACTTGGACATCGAAGGATCAACGTCCATGGGTTGAGCCTGATGCTTTGATTGTGGCTCTTTGTCATTCGCTAGCGTTTTAGGGTCAGCTTGCTGTGCCCTGCTTTGGCCTTGATTTCCCACAAAATGTGGATTTCTTTCCTGGCCCCTGCCTTGTCTAGTTTGGTTACGATTGCCAAATCTAGTATTATCGCCGCTATGGTTTCTTTCTTCAATTACTTTAGCATAAGATGCAGCAAATGCGCTTCTTTCGATGCTATTTTCAGCCTCACGGGCCACTGCTAATACAGATGGCAAATCCTTGGGCTTCGCTGGCATTACTAAAGATTTTAGGGGCCTCCTAAGTCCTGCCATGAAAGCGTGTAGTGCATCGTCTCTAATTTCTGCACAAAGAATGGACGCAGCTTGCTCGTCATGAGTCATTACTATTTTATTTGTGACCAGAGTGAGCTTCTTTTCTACCTCATCGTAATATTCCATTAAGTTTAGGTCACCCTGCCTAACCAGTTCTAGTTGCTGCCTAAGTACGCGCAAGGATGTTTTGTCTGCGTACGAGCAGTCGAGCCTAGCGATAATGGCGTCAAAATTAAGCACTGTATTGTGCGACGTAAGGATGGCACGAGCTGGACCAGTTACTTTGTTTTTTAAAATGGCCACAGCCTCGTAATGCGCCTCGCTGCCTACGTATCTTTTGAAAATCTCGTATGCGTCTATAGCCGCCTGTCGCCACGACACGTATTCCTCATGATTTCCATTGAAGTTAGGCACTGATTTTACAATGTCTAACTTCACCTCACATCCCACACTAGGGTCAATTGTTACTCTCTGGTATGTTTCAACTTGTGGGGTCTCTATTCTTAATGCATTAACCTGACCTCTAACTGTTTCAAGTTCCGCTCGGAACTCGTCTTTTAGTCTCCTCTCTTGTTCGAGGAGCGCACTGTTTACCGCACCTTCTACTAACGCTTTTAGTAATGCCGGCTCCATTCCTAATTGACCGTTTCTTCCTCACTGTCGTACTCTATCTTTATATTTCTATAAGCCCAAGTCATGAGCAGCCAATGAAGCGAAAATATCAACTTGTTTCTCTTTTTTTTTTTCAACAAAAAAACTGCACTTGCACGTCAATAATTTCGCGACTATACCGTAATGGTCACTTTCGCATTGCCAATTTATTCACAATTTTTTTTATTTAAAATAGTTTTTCGTAAATACTTTTTCTAATTTTTACCGAACAGTCACTTACATGTTCTTGTTTAGGGCCATGGTGTTCCTACCTTAATAGATATCGTAAGATTATCTAATTCCAGTTAACTCTGTTGGGCGCCAGTTATTTTGTTTTTCAGCTTTCTTCTATGGAAGTTATATAGTGGTTCAGCTTTCTTCTATGGAGCAGTGATGAGTTCTTTATTACACAATGGTTATATTGTGGTTCAGCTTTCCTCTATGGAAGTTATATAGTGGTTCAGCTTTCTTCTATGGAAGTTATATAGTGGTTCAGCTTTCTTCTATGGAGCAGTGATGAGTTCTTTATTACACAATGGTTATATTGTGGTTCAGCTTTCCTCTATGGAAGTTATATAGTGGTTCAGCTTTCTTCTATGGAGCAGTGATGAGTTCTTTATTACGCCATTGTCTTGGCAAAACTGATTATAAGTAAGTAGAGTATAAAAGACTAAAGCTAAGTACATAAACACAAAACATGGATCTAAACTTAAATACATAATAAATATATAAAGATTATGCCATGGGTTTGTGTGTGGTCAGTAAGACCGACTCAGCACATTTCGGTCAGAACTCCAACGCTTGCGACATAACGGAAACGACTGGCCGTTGCTTTGACCCACATTACTTTGTTTATGTTGCATATGTGGTCGGGTTCAACGACATTGTTTGCGCGCGGGTCGCTCGGTGACTTCATTGCGAGGGAAGTTCGATGACTTGGCTGTTAACTTATACACACCCAGGCACGACTGAAAAATTCTAGCCCGAAATGATGGGCCAAAAGTACCGCCATGATCCCGGTATTTTAATACTTTAGACCAGTACTACCCGAAAACTTCGTTCAGGCGAGCAAGTCTTGTATGTAAGTACTCGTATAATAATATTATATAAAGAAAATTGTTACATTTTTGCATAAGTGTTTTTATATAATTTTTTCATTGATATTTTGATTTGAGCGTGACTGTCATTCGGTGGGTTCGCTGCAAGGATGATAGAATAAAAAGTTGCGTCTTCTGAATTCGCTGTGTCGGCAGAGCCCATGAATAAACGAACAAAAGGAAAGGGGATCACTTGTTTGTGAAGAGGAAGAGTAGGCGAAAGCATGGGAAATAACCGAACACAAAAAAATTATACGCACATACACACACTTTCCTGCCACGGCGTCTTCGGCATAAAAACGCAAATAAGTGCATTTGGAGGCTTTATATTAATTTGTGCTTTCACAAGGCTTCTTCTTCTATTCGCCGTTTCCCCGCTCGCTATCTCCATGCTCGATTAACTTGACGAAAAATTTGCATGCGAAAACAACAACAAAGTTATCGAGTAATATTCGCCGCTAGCGAGTATGGCTATAGCTCATTAGGCCTCACTGCCTTACCGACACATGTAATTTAAGGCAGCTCTCTTCCCGCGTTGCCGACATATGTTCATTTGCTTCATCTATTCGCCTCTTGCTAAATCTTGACGAAAAAAGAGGCCTACAAAGAGTGCCTACCATTCGGAATTCAGAGAGAACGTAGGTTCGAATCTCGGTGAAACATGAAAATTAAGAAAAAGTTTGTTCTAACAGCGGTCGCCCCTCGGCAGGCAATGGCAAACTTCCGAGTGTATTTCTGCCATGGAAAAGATCCTCATAAAAAATATCTGCCGTTCGGAGTCGGCTTGAAACTGTAGGTCCTTCCATTTGTGGAACAACATAAATACGCACCCCACATATATCAGGAGTAGCTCGGCCTAACACCCAAAAAGGATATATATATATATATAACCTCAGAGCGGAATAAGTGGCAGAGGACAATAGAGAGTCTCAAAGAGGTGAAGCTATTTCGTTAACAGTTCGGTAGAAAGGGCATATAAGTCGATGGAAGCTACCGAAATATATACGCCTTTGTCTTTCCTAATCTTGTGTAAATATCCAGGCATAGTCAGAAGGATATTAAAACACTTCAACTAATGTATAGGCGAACCCTTTCGAGCCCTTTAAAGAACCTTTCAGCATTAAACAGTTAAGCTGAAGGTAGTTTGTTTATAGAAATTTACATCTCCGACCTGTGTGTTCCACGGTAGATGTTTTATTTCTCTACTACCACCCATGCCTGGGAGACATTCCCCCCTATCTGCCACCTGAGGACGTGCCCTCTGGTGGTAATTGGCGCGCGCGAAGCGTATTTCTGGGCGTAACACCGGCAAAGTGATAGCTTTGGAAAACTATTCAAGAGTAAAATGAAAAAAAAAATTAAAACACTGAACTTGAAAAAACTAAATGATGTTAATTTCCTCAAAACTTTATTGTCATAGCTAAAATGTACTAAACCATTTCCAATATAACAATTTTGTAGTCCCGAAATTTTGTATCATTTCGGTATCGAAAATCTTACTCAGCGCTACTAGATTTTATATTTATTGACAGCTTGATAGGCAAATTAAACTGTTTACTCAATATTAGTAGCCAAAACTTATATATCTATGTACACGTCTATGCATACATATTTACACGTAACGGGTGGGTCATTGACTGGAATCATTCTTATAGTACTCAAAAGAATAAAATATTTATTTATTTATTAATAATGAAATATAATTATAAATAACTATATTACAAAAAAAGGCACTAGCTACTAAGACTATCGGCCTGAAGAATAAAATAAAACTGCGAAACTTAGAATGGGAGCGCAATGCGGAAGCAAAGCGAATGCGACCGATATAGAATACCTAACATATGCCCGAAGAAGCCATTTTGAGATAGGTCTCCCGTGGGGATGACTGTATTCACGAACAGACGACAAGCACGAATCCGTCAGATAAAGCCTCAAGACGAACCCAAACAGACGACAAGTCGATATCGAGTAAATATATTGCAATTTTCCGATGCCCCATTGGTCACAAACCAATGGATGCTATCGATAGCGTATAACCCTAATACGCAATTAAGAGAGGAACCTGGTACCTGGTGTGTCTTGATGAAATGCTCTTAGCAGTCCCTGGGTGGTGGAATGTTATAGGGTTAGTGGGAGCATGCCCTACATACCACTGGTGTGACGACACCTTTGATGATGTTTCTGACATTTTTGATTTGAACCTCCTCTGAAAAAAAGTACTCAAAAGAAGCCAGAAGTACATGAGCATTAAAGGGAGATGAGTATATTTACTCTGTTACTCCATAATGCAACTTGCAACCGATGAACTCGAAAGTACTCGTTACTTCCTATCACTATTCAGAATGATGAGAAGAGCCGATTTATCCATGTCTGTTCATCCGTTCGTCCATACGTGCGCACTACAACTTGAGCAAAAATTAATATGTTTCAATGTTAAGACCATATTTCCCTCCGTCCATCCAATTTTACAAACTATAATGGTGCTCACAATCATCAACGTACACGCAGGCCCGTGTCAGCTGACAGGATGAAACTAATGAGAGCCCCATGTATGTAAATGAAATCTCACCACCGTTCCGTTCCGTAGTATCGTAGATCGTTGTTTCATTGTGTCAGCTGATACGGGCGTTCGGGTGTGAGCACCGTAACTCTCTTTGTCTATGAGTTCGTTTCAGTTGAAAAATTAACACCCAGCCGAAATCAATTTGACATAAATTTAAGCGTTCGGTCTAGACCGATTTTAGCACTTCCTTACTTGTGTCTTCTTTATTTTCTTTAGTTTTTTCGAAAGTTGCAGGCTGAAAATTCACATTTTTACCCTGCAAGATCTATATAAGTTTCTCTATCTTAAAATCAAGTGTGCCCTTTACAGTTTATCTATCCTAATAGGCATGTTTAGGTATGTATGTATGTTCATACTTGCAAGATTTGAACGTACGCTATCCGTATCTTACCTTTTTGCCGAGATTATTTCAATATTTCTTTTTCTATCTTCTCAGTGATTTCCAAACGAACTTCTACTCGCAACTAAGTCCCCTCTAGTTCGACAGGTTTACCAATAATTGCTATACATATCTACACACACAAACATACATTTATTCTCATTCTACTTTGTCCATTTATACGTTCACAGAAGGACGATTGCCTCCTGGATATTGACCTCCATACATACTTTGTGTCTGTTCCACTTTGCTTTTTGCTTTGGTCTCGTTTGCCTAGTTCATTGCATCTTGTGTTGAGGTCATTGTGCTGCGGTAATGCTTTTTTGTTTTTTACTTTAGTTGTGACATTTCCTTTTTATAGTTTCAATCGCCCTACAATGAGATCGGCAAAGCGTAGAGATCAGAAATATTTTTTGCTTTTTTTTGTGTGTAATGCTTTGAATTTTCTTGCTTAGCAACAGAGAGGAGAAGACGTTGACAAGCGATTTGCAGATGCAGTGCCTTAGAAAAATAAAGGCAGCAAAAAATAGTTCTCTTTCCAAAGCCTCTTTTAGGCTTTCTAAGGCGACGCTTTTTTTTTATTGGCTAAGCGGCTGTGTGCTATGACGTGGCATCGAGATGAAACAAAGGGCCGTCCAATTGCATAAACGTATTCAGCGCCAGCCTAAAGTCAGTATTTATGGCTATGAAACACCACAAAAAGCAGATGTGTGACCAATATCAACCGGCTCTCAGCAATTTTGAAGGAATCAGCTGGTTTTCTGTCGTAACCGCTGTTATGAGAGCGATTTGTTTAAGACAAAACTGAGTTTGGGTAGGTGATATGAGAAAAAATAAGCGCAGCAAACGCTCATATTACTTCTTTGTCACCTGAACAACTACTGATAGGACTGTTACAATTTTGCTTCGAACGGCCAAACCTGGCAATCTATCATCCTTGATGAAACACTCACGCCACCATCTCACCATGCGGTGGCAGTCACTTGCCGTGCGATGCCGAGTTGCAATAATTTTTTTTTTATTATCCCGTGAAATGAAAAAGTGGTAGATTTTTTAATAAAATTTGACATGAAGTGGATAGCCAGTTCAGTTCAATTTTGGCTAGCACTTAGATTAGATTAGATTAGATTTGTGGGGGTTGGACAAGTCCAAGCACTCCGTCAGTAGATCATTGTACTACACCCGGATAGATATCAGAAGAAAGAATAGAGATAGGAAAGATAAAGAGTGGGTGGTAAGACGGATAAATTAGTTTGAGGTCACGCTTCCACAAATCTCTTAGATTCATTGATGAATTTTAAGAGATCCGGAAGAGGGACAGTATAAACTTTATCCATACTCAGTATATCGCAACCCAATATCCTAAGTCTGATTCTGAGAAAATCCTCTGCGGTGTCGTCATTCTCGACACGATAGGCATATCGGGCTATCTAAAACCCCCATGGTAGCCATATGCTGAACGCATACGTTGTGATCTGTGATTACACCTACCAGTACTCGCAAGTCCTTTCTGCTGAGTTTTAGGGGAAGGGTCGCTATTTTCCTGTTTGGTTTTTTCACAAAGCACTTGGCTACTCTGCACGAGTTCAACTCAGACCAACGTCCGCTATGGGTAGACCGCATGAAGTCGTCAATCCATAGTTGAATCGATGTGGAATTGACACCTAGAAAGGGTTCAGGGCCTAGTGGCAAACTTGCAGAGCCTTCATTTGCCAATTTATCAGCGAACTCGTTCCCTGTAATACCACAATGTCCAAGCACTCAAATAAGACTAACTTAGTTGTGTTTTGCAACACTATTCAGTTTTGTCTTACATTCACCGACTAACTTCGAAAAGCAGCGTGGGTTAGCAAAGGCTTTCAGTACAGCTTGACTGTCACTACAAATTCCAATACTGCTACCCCGCCACTTTTTCTCAATTAGCCAGTATGCCATATTCAAGAAAGCATATCATAGACTTCCGTGAGGAATACCGTGGCCATCTGTCCTGTCTGTCCTGTGGCATAGGAGTACTTAGTGTCTTCGTCTAAGTACCATCCAGATCCGTTTCCATCACTGGTTTTGGATCCGTCGGTGTGCTGATATCCCGTTAATAGGTTCTCGAGAACAGTGTGCACCGCTCCGACAACTGGTTGTATATCTGACAGTGGCCAGTGCTTACTTCATTTCCCCAGACTCCGTTTAACTTGAGCCTGTACGCCGCCTTCATTGCTTCTTTTCGAATTTGAAGATCTAAAGGCTGCAAGTTCAGAATGGCATTAAGGGCATCACACGGCTTGCACTCAAAGTTGTTCTAACTTAAAGCGTAGCCCGAAGATATGATACTGATCGTTAGTCGAGTATTCCAGCAGAAGAGCTGTCAGCTTTTCAGCGTCAGAATAACCTACTGTATAAAAAGAAGCTTGTATTTAAATCATCCTGTGAATCATACCTTTTGCTTAATATTTATGGATTAGTATTGCATTCGGAAATATCAGCTACAAAAAATAATAAATGGTATAAGTTAGATGCGGCTAGTGACTAGTGTACCGTACATTTTCAATTTTACCTGAATTTTATTTTATGTATGAAGTTCTTACGTGCTGATTCGACAAAAACTCTTCTGGCATGCAATATTTATTCTTCTGGAAATGATTTCAACTAAGGTTCAATTATTTTAGCATACAATTACAATTGTTTTTTAGCTATTTTTAAACACAAAATTGCCTTAAAAACCACTTGCAGATTTTTTTATATTTTTTTACCAACTCTTGCTGCATTAAATACAAGTTTGCTTAAAATACCATATGGGTTTTTATAGCCTTTTTTTTAATTCTCATGCTATTGTGTTTTCCACAATATGTAATAATTTATGAATTTTCCAAATATTTTTTTAAGGAAGAGTTTATTCTAGTTTTCAATTGTACATCTTTTCAACTGCTCATCAATGGCGGTAACCGTTTTCAATATACCGACGTCTTTCTCGACTTCTTTTCGTTCACATCGTCAAAATATATACTAAACGATATTCAACATAGATGGCCAATTTGTGCCATAATTTTCTTTCAATTGCTTAGAACTTTATCCGAATTCTTATCATCAGATAAACCTCAGCTACGTAAGCAGCTCTCTTACGTATTTTAAAAGAAAAATATTAGTATATATTATATTATCCCAATTAAGATACGCATCTTCATATGCAAATATTTAAAATTTTAATAAATTTTGATAAAAAACTATATTATGTATACATAAATGTGTGCAGTACATATGTATTGGGTGACCCATTAAAATCGCCCATTTTGAATTTAGCTCACTTTTGTATCACTCAACAGCTGTGTAGCTTTGCGCTAGCCATAAATTCGATGCGCCATATTAAAAAATGCGTTTTGAAAGTTACACTCTGCGTGAAAAGTACGTTAAGCAGAAAAACAGAGCGCACCGACAACTCATTTTGTACGCTTTTGAGGGAAATCAATCGCCGTGGCCTTGTGAATTTGTATGTTACTGACTGCCATTCCACTGGTCCGGATTGCAACCCCCTTGTAGACTTGAAACTTTAAATTAAAGAGAAGTTTTTTCTAATGCAATCACCCCTCGGCAGAAAATGGCCATCCGCATAGTGCATTGCTCCCATGAAAAAGCATCTGCCTTTGGGAAGCGGCGTCTCTGCAATTTAGAGGGCGATGTCAAGAAACACACCACATGTAATTAATAATGTACGCGCCAATTAAATATACAGTCGACTCTCGTTAATTCGAAATTCGCGGGACTCTTAAAATATAACGAACTATCGAGTGTTTGAAATATTAAATGCTTCTAAATTTCTGAGAGAAAATAAATAAAACTTCTAATTATCAAGTGTTTTTATTTTACTGCTACTGTTTGACATATTCATAATGTGAATTAATTACCGCCGTAGTCGAACGGGTTGGCGCGTGACTACCATTTGGAATTCACCGAGAGAATGTAGGTTCGAATCTCGGTGAAACTCTAAAATTAAGAAAAAAAAAATCTAATAGCGGTCGATCCTCGGCCGGCAATGGCAAGCCTCCGAGTATATTTCTGCCATGAAAAGCTCCTCATAAAAATATCTGCCGTTCGGAGTCAGCTTAAAACTGTAGGTCCCTCCACTTGTAGAACAACATCAAGATGCACGCCACAAATAGGAGGGGGAGCTCGGCCAAACATCCAAAAAAGGGTGTACGCGCCAATTATAAATAAATAATGTGAATTAATTAATCTTTGAAAAGTACTCATTTATATAGTACGTGTTTGCTTCGAAGCACATTGCTGCTGCTCAGACTTTTCCATAATTTTTTTGAAGGAGAAAAAGTATCAGGCACTTTCATCAGTTTCGTTTTGTAGCCCTTGCCATCTTAACTGACACCTCTGCCAAAGGTTCTGATGTATCGTCTTCATCTTCATCGTTGTTCTTTTCATTCGTATCTGTCGCAGATCCAGCACCAGCAGTTTGAGCAGCAGTAACTTTCTCCTTGTTCTTTATTATGGTTGAGAGAGTCCTGAGAGGAGTCTCAAATTCTTTTGCAACATCGCTTTTCTACTCACCTCCTTTTACTTTTTCAAATTAATTTCTTCTTTTCAGCAATAGTCAAACATTTATACATTGTAGGACTCATATTTAGTAGAAATTGTTAATCTGTATACCAACGAAGCGATTCGTAGCCTATGTTTTAAGCGTAACACGCAATCACGCACAGTAAAGGTATTTACAAAGGAGTCCCAAAATTCAAAGTTCTTACTAACACACCAAGAAACTTTGCATATGAGCTCGAATTACCGCGTCGTAGCAATGATTTTTTTTATTCGAATTACCGAGTGCATAAAAATGTATGGACATAATTCAAAATTTAAAGACTTTTTGTAGGGGACTCGTGATAACTTCGAAATATCGCATGCTTGAATTAACGAGAGTCAACTGTACACATGTATTAGAGAACGACCGAACATTGATTTTTGAGGCCGAACCGAAACCGAACTGAACATCTTAAAGAATCCAAGTAATAAACAAACAAGGATTTTTTTTTAATCCAGTACTTTTATTAATAAAAAAGCAAAAAAGGTGCATAAGTCTCAGCTTCATTAGATTAAGCTCATAACATACATATATTTATGTTTGTAAAAATAGCAAAAAAAAATTATTTCACACGTGTAATATTTATTTAGTACTCATAGTTAGTTGAATTATTCTATATTGGAATGTAAAAACATTGGCTTATCGGCATTTTCACCTTGCTACCAGCACCAGCTATCGGTGTAGAGGTGACAATTGTCCACCAACCGCATTCGATGGAGGAGCAGTTGGCGCTTCCAACAATTTACAAAACAAAAAGAGGGACTTAAATACCAGTATTCAAAAAACTTTGCAAAAACTAAAAATTAATTAACTTTTTGAACGAAAAATTAAAAAAAAATGTTCGACCAAAGTTCGGAAACCGAATTGACACCCAAACGAAGCCGAAGACGAAGTTGGGTAATTCTCCACGAGTTGTATGAGATTTGCAAAAGTGTTAATTTTTCGCACTTTTCTCACACATACTTTCGGAAAGCTTGGGGATGAAGAATAAAATGCGCAAAACAGACATCTATAATGGGAAAAACCTGCTCAGTTTGAACTTCGTCAAAGCTTCCTTCAAAATGCTCCTCGAAAGTGGTCTATCTTGAGCTGTTGCTTCGTAGTTACGTATTCGCAACCTCTTAAGATCGTGTTCCAACGGTTCCTCGGTCTGCCTTTAGCCTTCAGGCCCATTAGAGTTCCTGTCAAGGCTTTCTTCACGGTACAGTCAGCAGTCATACAGATCACATGACCTAGCCAACTTATGCGCTGCGCTTTAGCAAAACGTACAACTGTCTCGATGTGAGTTAGATCGTTCAGTTCAGAGTTCAATTGAATTCAGTAGGTACCATCATCCATTCTTATTAGGCCAAACATCTTTCTTAAACTTTTTCTTTAGAGTTCATACCTCACAACCCTGCGTTAGGATTGGTCGAATAAGGGTCTTGTACATAGTTAACTTTGTAATTTTAGACAAAAGCCGGGACTTGAACAAGTTAAGGTGGCGTAATACGCTTTGTTGGCGGCGTTGATGCGATCCCTGACTCCGAAAATTGAATCACCGCTACATGCGCACATAACTCCTTGGTACTTAAATTGCTGCACTGTTTCAAAAGTATAGGCTCCCACATGGAAATTTTGCATATGTGCAGGCCGCCTCGACTTCAACAGATATTTGGTTTTGCCCTCGTTTACAAAAAGGCCAATACTGTTCGCAATTTTGTTAATTTTTAAGAAAATTTCTTTTAAATCATTCCAATTTCCTGAGGGAATAGCGATATCATCTGCATAAGCACAAATTTGGGTTATTTTAGTTATCAAGGCACCACCTTTGTTGACTTCCCTTACGCCAAACTACAGCATCAAATTCAATATGACTGTTGATAAGGCATCACCTTGTTTTACACCTAATTCAATAGAGAACGACTCTGTGAGCTGCTCTTGAATGATCACTTTTGCTTGTGTATTTATGAGCGTTGCTCCAACGAGCCTTATTAGTTTGGCAGGTATTCCAAGAATAAGCAGTATGTTCTGGATACTATCTCTTTTAACACTGTCGAAGGCTTGTTTGAAATTAACGAACAGGCAGTGAACATCTGACCCGTATTCATAGTGTTTTTCAAACATTTGGCTAAGAACAAAACATTGGTCGATTGTAGACTTGCTTCTACGAAAACCACATTGGTAGTTTTCGGCATATCTTCGATGAATATTTGTGAAGAGCTTGTAGGCCGTGTTAAGCAGTAAGAAAGCACGGCAGTTATCGCATACTCTCTTATCACCTTTCTGGTATGGACTCTTTTTCCCATACGTCCATTATTAAATGGTGAAGGCACTTATGTAACTCCCCACTACCTTCTTTCAGGATTTCAGCCGCTATAGAGTCTTCGCCGTTTGCCTTTCCATTTCGAAGCTTTTCGTCAAATTCTGGTGGAAGGATGATGTTTTCAGCTGTAGTTGTAGGTCCCCAAGCTGAATGCTCGTCTTAATGCTTATTATTTCAATTTGAACTTAAAACCCAAAAATGTACCAGGAAATGGTGTATGCCTTAATCAACTAATATCTCTTGAAATAATGATTTGGCGATGAATAACATTATAAATACTTTTATGTACATAGAATACAACAAGAAATTTCTTTCAACGGCTTGGCTTTTAAGTTGTTAATGTAAAATTTTTAAAAGCTTTTAAGTATTTTCAAAAACATTTTTATTTTCATATCAGTAGGTGCTACCCCATCATCAAAGAAAGCTAAAAAAATCACTGGCTTGCTTAATTGCCATAGATGGGCACTTTGCAGTAACAGCAAAAATTCAGTAAATATAATTTTTTGCTGATATCGCAATTTAGTTGGCATAACCAATAAAGTTTTACTGATTACTGAAAAAACTGATTACTGAGAACTGAAAAATCCAGGAATAATATTGATAATAGAATTTCATTTGCATTATCAGTAAAATCTGTACTCGTAAATCGGTACTCAAGATGTAATGCACTCTCACCAGGGAAATCAAATCATTTATGTAATCAATAAATATTTTTAGTTTCCTCAGAAAAGGAACATATGAAAGAATCAGAATTTAAAAGCGAAAATGTTCAGGAAAGGTTCAAATAAAAATAAATACCATAAACATCAGGCTATTAAAAATATTTTCTAAAATATAATACCCGAATAACGTCATCTGCACCTGTGAATGTTGTTGTTATTCGGTTGTTTTCATCCGCTGGGATCTTAAATCGGTAAATAACACAAAGCAATTTACTTTGGACTGATATTGACCTAATGTAAATATGTAGATACATATTCAAGGTGGTGCAAAATTAATCATCCTATTTTGCATTTGAATCACTTTCTTGCTAAACAAAAAAAAACCATGAATGATAATAATCTTTATTTTAACCTTTCCATTGCTTGTCTGTTTGTAAGCGGCAGCTGCCTATTTCACAGGTGTCAAATATGATTGTCGTACCACGCTTTTTGCAAAGTTATAAATCTTACGATAGGGTGACTAATTTTGCGCCACCTTGTCTATAATGGAAACAAAGAAAATATAAGCTATCCTAAACACAGTCAGACCGCACCGAGTTCTATTACACGGAAGCCGTTAAGAAGAACTCTGGTGATTCACTAGGTTTAATAACAGTCATATCATCATAAATTTTCACACGTTTTAAACTGTCGTTTGCTATGAATCCTCTTCTTCTTCTTATGAATCACTCAAAAATATTTGTAATCTTTTTAAAATTTATGACACCTTGTGAATCACTCATCTATAATATATTTCAGATGTTAGCTTTCCGACGATTTACCACTAAAACAACTAAAACTAAAATTACTGGACACTCACAAATAATCTTCATTCAAAATACCAATACCTTTAAATATATCAAAAACCTAAACTTTTCCATAGAAAGATTTTACACTGTAAAAAATCGGTAGAATATTTTGAGACACATGAAGTATTTTATATTGTATGTATGTATTGTATATTTATTACACAGGAGTAGGAGCAGCAATAGTTGGGCCTAGAGCACACAAATCCCTTACAATAAAAATACAGATACCTCGATTTTTCATGCGGAGCTCTTCGCCATAATGGAAACAGTGGAAATCATATGCAAAAGAGGGTTCGAGAATTTAAAAGTTAAAATATTTTCGTACAGCCAATCGGTTCTCAAAGCCTTGCATAGCTTCACATTCAAGTCAAAAGTCCTAAAAGAGTGTAACAATGCACTCAACGCACTGGCCACTCATAATCAGGTCTCACTGATTTGGGTACCAGGACATGAGGGACACGCAGGAAACGAGAAGGCAGACTTTTATGCCAAAAAAGGGGTAGAAGGGCTATTTATTGCACCAACCCCAGTTATCGGCTTTAACAAAAATAATATAAAACAGGAAACCAAAAAATGGATCCAAACAAAAATGAGTGAACACTGGAACGGCACAAGCGGCCTTAATCACTCCAAAAAATTTTTGAACTTCAATGCCAACAGTGTAAAATCAGCTCTAACCCTAGATAAAAAGGGCCTAAGATTACTCTGTGGAGCACTTACAGGTCACTTTGCCTGTAATAAACACTTTAACACAATAGGATTATCTAGTACAAGATCATGCAGGTTCTGCTGTGATGAAGAGGAGTCCATGGAACACTTAATCGCCAACTGTGAGGCATTAGGCCACAGGAGACACAGAATCCTGGGCCTGTACCTATGTACTAGAGGAGGAAGACCAACTATTGCTCCCTCCTAAGGAGCTGGTTCTATTCTTCGGTATACTAAATGATTATAATTAAGTAATTAGGGGCGCACAATAGATTAATCTGGTCACAGTGCATAAAGGTCTTAGCCTAACCCGTACAACCATTAACATTACCATATGTATTGTGATATGGGTAAGATAAGCTCCATCAGCATCGGCAGGGTTTAAGGCGTTGGGCCACTGTAGCAGTGGAAAAGATAAAAAAATTCTCCTACGGACAATTAAATAAAACAAAATTCTATTAAAGGTAGTTTATTGTCATGTACAAATTTTAGTTTTTTTTTCAGAAAAATATAAAAAAATTCTACTGCACTTGTAACTTTTAATTTACGATAAACAAACAATTTTTTTCGATTAAAACAATTTATGTTTTTAATATTTAAACTTTTAATGATCAATGTTAATTTTTAAAATATCCTGAAATAAGAACACATTTCGCGAAACTTAAATCAATTATTAAGAAAAGTAAAATCTATAGAACGGAAAAAGTAGAAAACCTATATTATTATGTTCCATTTAAAGTAAACAAATAGAATTCATGGGATTATTTTATAATTGAGAGCTTAGCCCTTTGATTATGGCTTGTTGAAGTCGTCGTGACATCGGTTTAATTAAGTTTCTTAAAATATTTTTCTCAATTTTTGACCATTCGACATTAATCGCACTTTTAAGGCTCTAAGCGCTATAAAACTTCCTCCATTTGTGAAAGCCGATTAAGAAAGTAAGACCGATAAGGTCATGGCTGCAATCAATAAGTATTTTTTTCGTTGCTAAAAACCCTTTTGTTACTTTAGAAGCGTAATCAGCTGCGTGTCGGGCTGGAAAATCCACTCCTACCGAAATTATCATAAAAAAAAGTACAAGGTACTTCGTCAAGAAGTTTTATGTACTTCACAATACTCATTTTTGTGGATATGAAACATATAAGTATAGGCGCTTTTCCTTTGACACTAATGGCTGTCCAAAAAATGACAGAACTTCTTCTCTTCTTAATTGGCGCGATAACCGCTTACGCGATTTTGGCCGAGTTTAAAAAAGCGCGCCAGTCGTTTCTTTCTCATGCTAACCGGCGCCAGTTGGACACACCAAGTGAAGCCAAGTCCTTCTCCACCTGATCTTTCCAACGCAGAGGAGGCCTTCCTCTTCCTCTTCTACCACCAGCTAGTACCGCATCGAATACTTTCAAAGCCGGAGCGTTTGTGTCCATTCGGACGATATGACCCAGCCAACAAATCATAACTGTCAACAGTGACGTGGGTGCCGATACGCGAGTGCGCCGACTGTTTGTTTGAAGACAGGAGATACTTCGTTTTGTCCTCGTTCACCACCAGACCCATTCGCTTTGCCTCCTTATCCAGTTTGGAGAAGGCAGAACTAACAGCGCGGTTGTTAAGGCCGATGATGTCAATATCATCTTGCAAAGCCGTATTAGTTTTGTGGGGATACCAAATTCAGACATCGCGGCATACAGTACTGTCGAATGCAGCTTTGAAATCGACGAAAAGATGGTGTGTGTCGATTCTCTCATCCGAGGCTTTGTTGATGTTTTCATTGGGGGGAGTTTTTAAGTGGCGGGTCCCAAACCCAACGCACAACCAGCTATCCTGGAATGCTTCGCCTTCTCACGTTAGCTCACTCCCGAATGGGTGTTCGGAAGCTACCCAGAGGATACGTGGGCTAATCCCGGACGTTGTGAGCTGCTTGAACCATATGCAGAAGA
The DNA here is from genome assembly GCF_027943255.1 of Anastrepha obliqua. Classification (NCBI taxonomy): domain Eukaryota; kingdom Metazoa; phylum Arthropoda; class Insecta; order Diptera; family Tephritidae; genus Anastrepha; species Anastrepha obliqua. Next base: position 80,214,697 of record NC_072894.1, read on the forward strand.
ATCGTCCTGGCCACTCCCAAGTGAATGGCGATCAGTAACTTTCCCCACTTACGTGGACTTCTACACATGGAACCATCCTCCCAGGCACATGACAGAACCCGTCCGAAATAACGACCCATTCTCTCCTTCTCTTTCTTCCGTTTGTCATACCAATACATTTGGGAACTCTCTGATCCATCCAGATTATATTTGTTTGCGTCGGAAAGTATTCCTCCTTCCCATTCCTTTTCCAAAATTGGTACTTTTGTGGTTAACTTAGGCTTAAATATTCGTTTTTACATATTCTGGACTAGCAGCCGCTTGCAAAATTTTTAGCATACGATGTAGTAACTTCCAAATTAAGGGTGTGTTTAATTTCAGCAGGGCTATTTGATTTATTTATAGCGAAACGTGTGATTTCCCGAATATCTCTGGTGCTAACCTTTGGTTTTCTACCACTTCTCTTGGTACATTCGTACTTTTCTTTCAAGTAGAAGTACACAGTTGTGCATTTTTTTTTTTTAATTTTTAGGCACTCTCTCGCTTTCAAGGGCCTCTCTTTCTATGCTAAAATTTGTCCCTGCTCAAATTCAGACAAAACTTTTCGTCTCGGTCTTATAATTTTTTCGTGCGGTGTAGATAATAGTGCCAAATATGCGTTCGAAGCCTCGGTAGTCTTGCGTAACTGCACTAGCCTGCCATCCCAAAGGGTTGAGGGCAAAATCCCACGCAAACTTATCCTTTCCATCCTTCCTCCCGCGCAATAGTCAGCGCATTATTTGCAATGTGGCAAAACCGACAGCAGTTACACAATGCATCAGTGGCGCCAGTAAGAGGAAGCGGTCGACCGCGGTAATAGCGCAGAACACATCAAACTTAGCGAAGTCCTCAACCATCTGTACAATCCTTCTGGCAAAAAAATGTGAAACACAGATGGCGCTTCAAGAAGTAAGAGGGCGTTATTCCTAACGACAGGTGGACATTCCCACTATTTAGGTCGGGTAGCGGCAGGCTAATCACCTACACTGTCAGAAACCAAAAATAGATTAACGAAGCCAACGCAAGACGGAGTCTTGTCGAGGCCCTATGCTCCCGAGAGGAATGAATAAGGAAAAAAACCAAAAAAAAAATACGTTCGAGCAAATACCTTAACGGGCTATCAGGGTCGATTCGACGAACATTGTTGCTTTTATCCATTTTTCTCACCATTTGCCTAGCGGACTCTGTTTTCTTTCTTTTTAAGGTTTATTATTATTAAAATTTGTATGGCAAACTTGTGATACATTTTTCGTACAAAAAATCAAAAAATAGAAGCACTACGCCAATACGACACAAATTATAATAATAACACAAATAATTATTTGAAAAATTTGTAAAATTCCGTTACACTCTACGGGTTAAAATATTCGGTGCCTTCGCATCGGGCTGAGAATGGCTGTACCAAATTTCCAAGTAAAGGGTGTTTTTAATGGCTTGAGAACTTAAAATGATAATACAAAACAGAAATTTTGTTGGAATGAAACGACTGGCGCGCTTTGTTAAACTCGCGTAAGCGATTATCGCGCCAATTAAGAAGAAGAAGAGATAATTTCCTATCATTAATTTTAGTAATATTAATATTAATTAATAGCGACAATAATAAAAGCGACAAAAATTCACGGGAGATTCTTCAGACGCGATTTGCTTTGCTTAACTAAGAGTTTGCACTAAGTGCCCCCGCATTTGAGCCACAAAGGACGAGTTCAGTGAATTCCATCTAAATCACATATATAGGATTTTCCAATAACAGGTGTTACAGGTAAATGGATTGCGCTATCGAGAAATGATTAACGATTTTTTATGGCCGGAATTGAATGGCATTGATCTAGACAACGTTTATTTTCAACAAGACGGCGCTACGTGCCACACAAGCAACGAAACATTGATCTTTTACGGGAAAAGTTTCCGGACCGTTTAGTCTCTCGAAGATGTGATCACCATTGGCCACCGAGATCTTGTGATTTAACACCTTGTGACCTTTTTCTTTGGGGCCACGTGAAAGAGAAGATCTACGCCAACAGCCAAGGGTTGATTCAAGACCTCAAAGATGGAATTCGACATTCGTGAGGCTACCGAGGACATAGGGCAGCCACTTTGCAATTCGGCTATGGAAAATTTCATAAAAAGGATATTGTCCTGTAAGCGTGGTCTTTGAATATCAAAATAACACCTCTTATTAAAAAACCCTTTATTTTCAAATGCAAAATAACAAAATACTATATTTTTGAAAATATTAAAAAAATTTGCGCACACTTGACTGAGACCCGGTTCATGAAGCACACAGTTTAAATCCAATGTCAATATTTTTGCATTTTATTGCTTTTGCTAGTTTTAATCTTATCGTTTATACAACTTTGTTATCAGCTCTTAAAATATAATACACTACTAATAGTAGATTGTAAAAATGTCAGTAATGTTACTAAGTACATTCATAAGACTTATTTATAGCATCTAATACCCTTTAAGTATCAGTCTAAGAGAATTCTTAACGATTTCGCGATAAAACGTCTGAAGCACCTGAATTACGCATCGAACAGGTTAGTTGGTAACAAGAGTTACTTATGTATATACATACATCCATACATATATATGTATTTACCATAAAGAGCCGTATTTTTCATATTGCTAATGCTAGTACTTGTAAGTACATACTTGTAAAGGGTCATCCAGATAAACCGGAAATATTATTAAACTTAAAAGTGAAGTGGAGTGTGGGATGTGCTGTGCTTATAACCTCTCAATTCAAATGCTAATCTCACCTATTCGTGATGCGTCTTACTTTCGCAAACGACGCTTTAACGGCCAAGAAAAGGCGAGATAACCTTAACATCTAGAAAACATAGAGGAAATACTGTTGCAAAGCTTGCCTGGAGGCTAACTGACAGCCCTAGTACTAAGATCGAATACAGATCTCTGCATTCAGCCCCTCATCTTGAAAAACGCGATTCCCGAAACCGATAACCATTTTCTTCCTTAAAGGATTAATAGGACTATATTTGCATATATACTGGTATCAAAACTCACATCTCACTATTATAGAGCATGCAAATGCGACGAAGCACCTGCACACACGAGCCAGCTCTTTTTTGTATTTATATTATAGTCATCACTTTCGTGATGGTGGTCTTCAGAACGAATTTAATACTGTGAGACTATCTTTGCTTCAACTGCGCCCCAAAAGTAATAGTCAAGAGCATACAACTCTGGGCTTGAAGATGGCCACAAATCTGGCCACTAGTGAAAGGGCCAAGAATAAACGCCTTTTGCTTTATGCTTAAAGCACTAACTCAAAGTTTCGGTAGTAATTTATAATAATTTCCAAAATATAGTATTCCCATTCATGAACTTCATGAAGCTATTCACTCTTTGACATGTTAGATTATGTAAATATATTTTTTTAATACAAATACATATATGTTGTATGTATCCCTATTTAGAACCCCGATAGAGTATTTCAGTATCAAGCTTCGGGGTTTTTAGAGCTGTATAGGGAAAACGGCCACCGTCGCCGAATGAGTTGGTGTGTGCCTACTATTCGGTGTTCCTATCATTTGGTGTTTCCAGCCCGGGATTTCGAGCCTAGGCACTATGGTATGGGAGTCACGCACTAACTCATCCGCAGCTCCAGGGGTGAAACAAAGTCAAGCCTTACAAGATACAAAAGGCGTATGATCTCATACGAAAGCAGCAACAAGTCAGACTTGAGGGAGCCGAGGAGTTGCTCCGCTTGGCCGAAAGCCAATTTCATCGCCCATTTTCTCAAAATGATGGGGTTTATTTGACCGACCGTACATACGAGAATTAGAGTCATCGATTGGCCACCACGAGGCAGCTCCAGCCACAGGTAATGGTTTGGGCCGCTGTAACCGCAGACGGGTGATCTCCAATCGTTTTCATCGAGCCTGGTGTCAAGGTAAATGCGAAATATTATCGGGAAAGTATTCTGGAGGTTGCTTTGAAGCCGTGGGCAAACCAAAATTTCGGTAGCAGACCATGAACGTTTCAACAGGACTCGGCACCGTCTCACAAAGCTCGAGTGAATCAAGAATGGCTAAAAATCAACGTTCCGAACTTCATAACGTCCACACAATGACTCGAATTATTCTCTTTGGGTCATTTTGGAGAGCAAGGTCCGTACTAAAAGATGCACCAGCCTTGACGCGCTGAAAAAAGCCATTGTCCGCGAGTGAGCCAAAATACCTGCAAGTCACATTCGGGCAGCTTGCGATTCGTTGCTGGACCGTCTCAAGGCCAAAGGCAAGGCAAAAGGTGGTCATATCGAGCAAAATTGATTCTTAATTTTGTATTATTTTCACACAATTTTTACGTTGAACTAAATAAAAGTAATTTTCCTAACTAAATTTATACCTTTTTTAATTGGTTACACTTCGAGTGCCGGACCCTGTACGCATACGATTTTCGACTATTCTATGTCCTCATCTCTATTACACCATAATTTTCGCCACACTACTCCAAAAATTCGCAATAATAAATATTGTGGTACCTCTGTGGGGATTCCCCAATTTTTTTTTAAGATACCCAAAAAATGTTTGTTTACATTTCTTGGCGAGTTTCTTGTTTCTCCCTCAATATTTAGCTTAACAATTCAGAAGTCTTTGCAGGGATCGTGCACTCAATAAGACATCACTACTATCAACAAACAATTCATGACAACGAAATCTTTAAAAATATAAGCAACTCGCCCAAATAAACTTCAACGAGGTCTTTACATCTGTATGTAGAGGAAAGTGCATATACATACATATGTACACACACATGTACGCCCATATGAATGTACTCCAGTTTATTGGCATTTTCAATTAAGCGATCAATTTAACGAATTAAGGCGTCTGCATTTTGTATGGGTATTAACTTTGCCTGAGTCACAACGATCACATGCGATTTGGACTTTAAAGCCGTCACTAATAAGAAAAGCGATTGTATAGAGCGTAATCTCATCACAAATAGTCGAACTGTACATGCTCGTATTTATGCAAATACAGTATAAAAGTAGTACTTTGTTGTTTGGTAAGTAGTAAGCGTCAATTGAAGTTGATGAGGCAAGTCTGAAGTCGCAAAGAAATATTATACTACTGTGTCCAAAAAATAAGGTGACATTGTATTTATTTTGAAAATTATTTATTTATTCTTCCAAATCAATTTCATCCCCTTCAAAGTAATCCCCTCCCGACACAATGCACTTATGCCAACGTTTTTTCCAATTTTCGAAACACTGGTTGTAGTCACTTTCCGGGATGGCCTTCAGTTCCGTCTTCGTTGCGGCTTGAATCTCCTCTATCGTGTCAAAACGGTGTCCCCGGAGCGGTCTTTTGAGCCTGCTGAACAGCCAGAAGTCGCACGGTGCCAGATCAGGTGAATACGGTGGTTGCGGAACGATATGGGTTGAGTTTTTGATGAAATGATCACGAATTACGAGTCCAAAAAATTCAATGTTTTCGGTACCAGTCGAGATTTGACGCGCTTGAGGCCCAAAACATCCTTCAAAATGGTATTGACTGAGCCTTTCGATATGCCAACATCATCAGCAAGGTCTCTAATCGTTAATCGACGGTTTTTCAACACCAAATCTTTGATTTGTTGGACGTGAGCTTCGTCAGTTGAGGTTGATGGTCGCCCAGGACGCTCTTCGTCTTCGACACGTTCACGACCGGCTTGGAACTCACTATACCACTTGTAAACATTTTTTTTAGACATAGCCTCATCACCAAAGGCTTTCTGCACCATCCTCAACGTATCCGAAAATTGATTCCGCAAACAAAATTTAATGCAAATTCTTTGCTCAACAAATTTCGACATTGCAAAAAACGAGAAACTCACTTTTAGCAGCTCACAAAACGACGCGTATCTCAAACAGTAAATGAATATTTCACATGAAATTTGACATAGATGTCACTCACAGTACTACCAACCTAAAAAAAAAAAGAATTCTCCTAATCCTTCAAAGCGCGCAGTTTAAAATCAAATGTCACCTTATTTTTTGGACACAGTAGTATTAAATTCTACTTGTCTGAGAATTGTCACAGGCCACTCGAGGCCAAGATAATAATCCGTCACGTAGAAAGCTAAAGCATTTCCCCGCTTATAGACTTAACTTGTCTGAATGACACTCGTTAATTTATACTCTTCATGTTGAAATAAAACTCTAACGAAGTTTAAGTAGTAAACAGGTCTCTTCGGCATATTACCGAGTATTTCATTGACATACAATTTTATAACCGAATTTTTGTGTTTTGTATGCTTCTATCAGGGAAACTTGGTATATAGGTACGTACACATGTATACATACAAGGTGCCACAAAATTAGTCATCAGATCTTTTTATATAAAAATTCCGATTAAAAAATTTAAAATTTTGATAGTAATTTTTTGCAATTTTATACAAGTTTTTGAATTTCGTACAAAGTTGTAACATTTGATTTATACAATGATATATATTTTTATAAAAAATCAACGAAAAAAATAATGCATGAAAAATATTGCGAATTTTTCATGTTGGTCTCCTTGCCGCGGGGATGGGGCTTAAATGGTGGTTAGATTCTATTTAGGAATTTAACCCACCATGAACTAAGAGGGAAGCTCCGTATAGGGATTGACGAACAACCCATTCGCGAAACGGCGCGAGCGCGGTTCGTCCATTCATCTATACGGAGAGCAATCTTTTATTCAATTCAAAGTAAAAATGTCTGTAAATAATACAAAACTAAAAATCGATCTACTTTTGCTCTATATGACCACCTTTTGCTTTTGGCCCAAAGAGAATAATCCATCGGATTCGCGTCTGGTGAAGTTGAAAGCCATGGTGTGGATGCCATGAAGTGCCGAACGTGGATTTTTAGCCATTCTTGATTCACTCGAGCTTTGTGAGACGGTGCCGAGTCCTGTTGAAACGTTCATGGTTTGCCACCGAAATGTTTGTCTGCCCCTGGAGAATAATTTCCCAATAATATTTCGCATTCCCAATAAGATCATGCGCCTTTTGAATATTGTAAAGCTTGACTTAGAAGTCATTTTTCAGTATGCGGCGGACGCTACGGTCAGATATTTTCAGTTCTTTCACATTTGATTGGCACTTCGTCGGGGATTTCACTCAAGTCGCTTCTTCACTTTTTGAACCATTTCACGTGACGTTGCAGTCTTTTGATTACCACCTCCATGACGTTTCGCGATGCTACGAGTATGATTGTAACGAGTAATGGTGCGATAAATAAAAACTTGATTTACTCTAAGGTGCTCTTTAAGGTACTTTATCTTACGAACGATCGCTGGTTGTGATTTTCCAGCCAAATATAATGCAATCACACAATTACGTTTGAAATCCATTACTGATATTCTTTTTTCGCGTTTACTCTCGGCAAAATACTTCGGCGCTCTTGTAAACAATACTCTGGACTGTCATTTAGCCAACTAACAGACAACTGATGCCCGTTCATCAGCTGCGCGAGCGGTCTAAAGTTGGTTACATTAAATAATGTCCACGATGAACTCCACCCTAAATACCAAGCCCATCATTTCCGCCTGAGCGCCCATAAAAGCCCGTACATAACCTTCTGCCTACCAACCTATATACATAAATAGGTATATGTAAAAATTCCGGCAAGCTACTATGCAGTCAAGACTCAAGTCAATAATAAAATAGGGAGACCAAACTAATCAACTCCGGTCAGGAACGAATGGAAAGATGATTTAGTACGCTAACTCTAAGTATAGATATTTACAACGATGCGACGTTCCAAACTAAAATCAGAAGCTGCGCTCTGAACAATATTTTTCGGAACCTCCAAACAATCACTATATTCTTAGCTAGTCAGACAGCCATTAAATCACTCTACTGATACTATTCTGAGGAAAAACTTTTTATACTGAAAAATTCGTAAGTGGAACAAATGATCGAATTTACTTAACAGAGTGGTCACTCGGAGATTTAGACATGCGAATCGATATTTATGTACGTTTGTATGCTTAAAAAGTAATGTGCCCACTGACCATGAGTCATGACGTTCGCTAGTCGCTTTGGTATGGGTGTTTTTGAACCATATCGTCAAGGTTAATTGAAAATTCGCCAAAAAATGGCATCTCGACGAGAGAGCGTAAATATTTCATATGCTCCGCAATCACACAAAGCTACACGGCGGCCAATATTGGATGAGAGACAACCTTACACACTGCATTTCAACCGAGCAATGGCCTTAACGGTCAGCAGATGCAGACTTTTCAGATATCCGACTTTCTGTAGGTGGCATTTTACTTATATTGTCCAAGGTCAGTATATACTAGACTTTTGATGTGCAGAAGAAGGCTCTTCTTCGCATGGATCAGTCATGTCAAAGGCGATCATATAAATTCCAATTAACGAATAGCACTTTTTCTTTAATTTTTTATGGACACAAATGTACAAAATTGATCGTCAAGTCCATCATGATAGTCCTTATAAGTTATAATTTGGTAGATAACAATTTGGTACTTAAAATCATATAAATTAAAAAACAACGCGTTTCATAGGACTTTTCATTATGTTCGGTATCATATTTTAACGAGAGCTTCTTCACTCGACTCAAATATTTTTTCGTAGTGCCATTTCTTCATATTTCGAAACGGGAAATAGAAGACTAAATCTCGAAAAAATGCTGGATAAGAAAGCTATTAGTAGTCCGATTTGTGCAATTTTACCATTGCGACTGGGGACTTTTTGCGCCATTGCATTGGTCTGGTAGAAAAGTGCATGCCCTTCATTAAATGCGGTCGCTTTTGCCATAAATCGACGTCAAGTTGATCCAACAGCTTTGTGTTTTTAATATGAGAAGATGATCGTTTAAAAGTTCTTTTTTAGCATAAAAAAAATGTCGAGTGAGCTCAAAAAATCGATTTTTCCCACTTCAAATTACTCTGGCATCAAAACTATTCGAGAGAAGAGCCAATGACTGCCGATAGCACAAGAACTGCCACTTTGGTAGCATTCCCAAAAAATTTATGAGGAATATTTTATACTGTTGCAACAACAACAAATGAATCAGAAAATTGAGGTGCTCTCTTATGAAATATGCTTTTTATCAAGCAAAATATTAGATTTATCATTCCTTCTAATTTCTAATTTTCATAGACTTATTGATCTACCCTAGTACGCTGAAGAGATGCTCGCTCTAACCAAGTCAACCTTTAGTGTACATTTTCAACAACAATTAAAAAAGTTAGCAACTATACCAGACGTAAACCTGCTCAATATAACCGGAAGAATTAAAAAAAAGAAACTATATGCGGGTGTGCACAGTTAAACCTCCCTTATAGAGATGTCACAATGGGTCTGTTGCCCCGCTGCGGCAGCGCATTTGACTGACGTGACGGGTAAAACGTACTGTGGTGCCACAATAAAAGTATTGACACATATAAACAAACAAACCAAACAGATGTTCCTGCCGGGAATGCAAATATTATAAAGGGTTTTCCAATACCAGGTGTTACAGGTGAATGGATTGCGCTATCGAGAGATGATTAACGATTTTTATGGCCGGAATTGGATGGTACTGATCTAGACAACGTTTATTTTCAACAAGCCGGCGCTACGTACCACGAAACCATTGATCTTTTACGAGAAAAGTTTCTGGACCGTGTTATCTCTCAAAGAGGTGATCACAATTGGCCCCGAGATCTTGTGATCTAACACCTTATGACTTTTTTTTTTTGGGTCACGTGAAAGAGAAGGTCTACGCCAACAACTCAGGGTCGATTCAAAACCTCAAAGATGGAATTCGTGAGACTATCGAGGACATAGGGCAGCCACTGTGCAATTCGATTATGGAAAATTTCATGAAAAGGATATTGTCCTGTAAACGTGGTCGTGGTGGTCATTTGCCTGATGTTATTTTCCACTATTAACCGCATACCTTCCTCTTTATAATGAAATAAACATCTGATCATATATATTAAGAAATATAATTTTTCTTTCAAAATAACATCTCTGATTAAAAAACTCTTTATTTCCTTGTGTATAAACAGGTTTTTGTTGATTATGAAATATTATATATTATAAAATTAATGCTTATTGAAAAGAAAAGGATTTTTAATAGAATTTTTGCTAGTCGTAGACGGTGGGTGCGACCATAATTGTGGGATGGGGACGCGCATTCATTGTTCAGGACTACTTGGTTAAGCCCAACCTTTCCTCTACCCTTTAAGATAAGGATGCATCTGATTTGACTCAGTTAATTTAAATTCCACTTATTTTCTGCTTTTAATTTGATATAATAAAAAATACCATCGACAAAAATTTGCGCCATACAAAATTGCTCCTCTTTAAACAGTTGCCATTTTCGCCGCACTTGCAGTACGGCAAAAGTAGAAAGTTGGCAGTTTTTGTGCATTCCGACATGACGTACGGTACGCATGCGACACTTTCGATTTAAATATGTATACATAATCTATTTTGCTGTCAGTCAAATTCGTAGCATCAACGGAAGCAACGGATCCATTGTGACGGGCCTATTAGGCGGACACTCGCCATCAGTCAACTTTTGTCTACATAAAGAGAGGGTAATTTGTTCCGATAACTAAGACTTGTTATACAGGGTCCGGCACTCGAAGTGCAACTAACTTTAGACCACTCGCACGGGCGTCAGCTGTCTGTTAATTAGCTAAATGACAGCCAGAGTATTGTTTACATGCGATTCGTTTCTGGACCCTATCAAGGCCATAGTCAATACAAGAGGTGGTCATATCGTGCAAAAGTAAATAGATTCTTAATTTTGTATTATTTTCAATTCTTTTTTTTTACTTTGAATTGAATAAAAGTAATTTTCTAAACTCAATGTATGGCCTTTTTAATCCGCCCAAATACCATATTTTATCGCAGTGTCATTTCTTCAGATTTCGAAACGGGGAAATAGACGCAGGAGACCAAAAGTGTCCGTTTAATGGCGATGTCTGTTAGGAGTGTTTACCCTGTATATCGATGTGCTACTTACCAAAAAATTCCAAACTCGCGTGACTTATCGCTTGTATATTTGTGTATTTTTGTTTTCGGTTTTTGCTGCTGAATGCTGTATGCACACAGTTGCAGGCAAATGATATAAAAACGTTGTGTACGGAAATAATTTTGTGTTGTAATAAATAGTTGAGCGAAAAATTTCACTTTTTCTGTTCGAATACGAGTGCACAGTGAAGATACTCAAATACATGCATTTATTGCTATATAAAATTTACTATGAAATTAACACGAAACATGCGAAACGGCCACGATCGTGTTAAGTTCCCCCAAATGGCTACATTGGAAAATGTTAAGATTTTTATTAAAATTAACGCGTTGCGTTCCAGCTAAAACTCGATTTGTCGATTTTTTTTTTTTAACGAGGGTACAATTTTTCAACGCTGTACTTTTACTTTTATTATGCGTAAATGACAATTGAAAATTGTTCTTTTTGTTTCACCTAGCACACACACTTGGCTCTTAATATTCTTGGAAAATGTTCAAATATTTAACACCTGCTGACGCACAATAGTCTTCACATGCAGTAAATAAATCCTTTTTTAATTTTATTTTATTAAGATATTTCTCTTCTTTTAATGCAGATTTGGTTGATTGATCTCAGAGGTTATACGTATGCACATATATCTACATGCATACATACATACTCTATAATGCTTTCCTTCTTTTATTTTTAGCACTGTTTGAACAAATGAAAACGAATTTTCTCGTCGACTTTTTACTTCAATTTGTATGTTTTTACACGCTATTCTTTTCTTTAATTTTTGTTTAACTTTTCTATACGCGCCTTACGTTGTTTAATGATCAACGATGATGATTAGACTGTTGTCCCCAACTCGTGCGGTGCGCCTGGCTGCCACTGCTTCGATCGATTACCCTGCAAGAATTGAATGATGAAAACTAATACATAGAAAATTATTTTTACTAATACATATTTGCACATTTTTGCTTTAGATATAAACTAGCGCAAAAGAGACCATACCCTTCAAATAATGTACGTACACATACGCAAGAGTGAAAGAAACAACGCCAGAGGTGCATTTCTCATGAGAGAAGAAATCAAAGTTGATTTTTCAGCCTAAAAGCCCGAGTTTACCCTCAGCATTGGGAATTGATTTAAAAAAAATATATATATAATATCAAAAACTAAATTCTCCAGATCGCTGATAAGTCGGAAATAACAGACCAGAACAAATGACGAGTTCGTTGGTGATAGCTAATATGTCCCTCTTGTAGTTCTAAATCGTGTGGCAAGACTTCGAATAAGAGAGAGATGAGTTTATTGTTTATAGAATGTTAAGAAAATACAGCGAACAAATATAATTATTTGAGTTTCATTTATTTGTGTCTACTGTGACTAAAAATTGCACATTTGATAGATATATTGAATATTTATTTCATCGTTGACCACAACGAAGCATTAGAGTCAGCAGCATTGCTTATGTTTCATTTGTCGACAAAATCCTTAAGGGGGCAGATACCTGTAAACGGCCATATTTTCCCTGATTTTCATTAAAATTATTTAAAATAAAGAGGTCAATATATTTTTTTTTTCAAAATCGGCATACAGTTTATTTATACATTAAAAAATTTAGATTTTTTTTTTATTTTAATCATTTAAAATGGCGGATGTACACTAAATTCTTCCAGTAAGGTCGCAGCGGGGCTTCTCAATCGACGGGCATTTTAGCATCGGCGTCAGTGACCTGAATACAAAAAACCAAACATTTTTTTCTTTATGAATGTCATAATTTCTATATGAATTAAACAAAAATGAAAAAAAATATTAAATCGCGGAATAAAATGCTTAAAAAAAATTAATATTGGGACGAATTTTCCTACTATTTTTGCGTGGAAAAAATTAATTTTTCGAAAAATTTTCGAAAACTTGTAAATTCACATAGAAAGTAATATCATAAAAATTATGTGTGCACAATTTCAAGGAGATCGGTCAATAACTTTTCGAGTTATCGTGTACGCCAATTCGAAAAATATAGTTTTGAGAAAAACGCGTCTAAGGTCGGCAACGTCACTATACCTTTCCCAGCGCTCGAACGCAAAGAATAGAGTCGTCACGGTTGATGATCTATAATATAAGAAATACTTAAATTTGCGTTCTAAAAAAAGGTATCTGTCCCCTTAAGTTAATTTTTCCACACTGGCACTAAGAATGAAATAGAAACTTCCAGCATTGTTAAATATTTGCATCAACAGAGACTATCATATGATCGGTCAAGTGACTATCACTGTTCTTGCAGGGTATTTCCCGCTGTTTCCCGACGATCAGCGAGCAACGATGTAGTACTCTGATGGCTGGCTGAGAAGTTTTTAAGTTGGTAACATCAACACTCCACAAGTCTCTCTGACATTCGTAGATACGAATGTATGTATAGTCATAGCATATGTGTTTGCATGTATAGGTGCTGCAGCTAGACAGGCTGACAAGCGCAAATATAAGGTGTTCTAAGGGGTGAGTCTATACAAGAATGATAGAAAACAAGATTGTGGTGGAAGTGAAGAAAAAAGCATCATTTTGGGCATGGCATGCATGCGAACGAAATGCAAAAAAAAAAAAAATAAACGATCAGCAATAGTAAAAAAACATGAAAATTTAGGTTAAGTTCATATAATTAAAGAAGTTAATAGAAAGGTAATGGAAGAAAACACAGAAGCGCATATGTCAACACAAAAACTGATTATGTCAAATTCGTTATTTACTACTACTTACATTACTACTCCGTCAATAATGTCAAGTCACCATGGCAAGAAAAATTGGTCATTGAATGACTTAATGTTGTTTATCGCTCGCGAAGATCAAGTAAATTTATCACCAAAATCGTGCGAATTGTCCTCACCAGAGCTTTTCTTGTGGCGTTTTCTGGAGTTACAAGTCCAATAATCCATAATAGAGTGTCAACACCCGAAAACCATTCATCAACTCCAGCCGGTACTATACAGCAAGATCATATAAAAGTGGACCTCTTGGATCAATGCCACTGTGCGAAGCCGAATATTCAAACGATGGTGTATGTAATCCCCATATCATGACACACATGAGCCTTTGAAATAGAAAAAAAGAATTTCGTTAATACCACACACACAGCTTGATTTATGCCATTTCTACCAGACCTTATTGGATAATCCTATATAATACCCGACTGTTAACGTTGAACCATCACCCCCTTTGGCTGTGGTGCGCATCAGTTTGTCTGCGCTAGGCGGAAAAAATTTCATTGTTTGAGATAAGTTGAGCTAAAATAAAATAAGTGAAACGAATAGGGATGAGAATCGCGTTTAAATTAATATCATATAAAATTTTTATAAAATAAATCGTGTTGCTTTTACAGTTTCTTTAGAAAACGCTGAGGGAAACGCCATTTCGGTCAACGGTGAGCGCTACAAAGTCATAATAAACGATTTTTTGAGGTCTGAAATTGAAGACATGGACTTGGAGGATCTTAGGTTTGAGCAAGATGTCGCCTTATGGGGTTAAGGTTAGTCAGAATTTTCAAAACATTGGATTTTTTTTGCATTTTTTTAAAGTATAATATCTTAAAAATATTGTGTGAAAATTTGAAGTGAATCCGACAAATACTTTTCGTGTTATTCAACAATTAACAAAGGTCGTATTACTCTACATACATAAATGGATGGCAAAACTTTAAATGCGTTTTTCTCAAAACTATGTGTTTTGAACTGGTGATCACTGTAACTTAAAAACCGCTTGGTAGATTTCAATAAAATTTATACTACTTTTGAAAAACATAAAAAATATCTTGCCTGATCGAAGGATTTTTTTGAAAAATTTCGATTTTTTTTAACAATTAATTGTCGATTTTTTTTTCTCGAAAATCTGGAAAATATTCCCTGAGATTATTTATTAATAAAACTAATTTCTCTTGTTTGGTTGATTTTAGATGAATCTCCAAGAACTTGTATGATCACCACAAGGGACTTCTGGAGAAACACGCCCCACACAAACCGCGATAAGTTTTATTAATTTATTAACACTTTTTTTTTAATTTTGCTAAAGTCAAGTCGAAACATTATGTATTAATGCTATGTTTTTATTTTTGTAAAATAAAGCAATTAACGGACAAAAACAAAATTATTGACTATCATCATTTTTTCAGACCTCTGACTACCCCTAACCCCTTAAGACACAATCGATCGTTTCCGCGCCAAGATTGGTAATCGTGTTATCAGCCGTCTCGGCTATGCCAATTGGCCACCTCGGAGCTGCGATTCGACGCCTTGAACACTGATGTTATGTTATGCTCCATAATTCGTTGTCTGACGTTGTCTGGCTTTAATCATCTCTCAACCTTTTTGGATTTGGTCCTTTCTGTGGCGAAAGAGGTATTACAAAAGCAATTAAAAAATTACTTTCCATCCATTCCAGTAATCAAAATAATACTTTGTAAATATTTGTAGTTTTAGTATTACAAGTATTAATTTCGTTCAAGTTCAATGCAGTACCAGCTGGTGATAGCAGAGGAAGAGGAAGGCCTCCTGTGCGTTGGAAAGATCAGGTGGAGAAGGACTTCGCTTCACTTGGACTTCAAGAAACGACTGGCACGAGTTTAACGTCCAAAATCGCGTAAGCGGTTATCGCGCCAATTACGAAGAAGAAGAAAGTTCAATTTTAACTTGTATATCTTTTTAGCACTTAATGGTTTCTTATGTTGATAATCTAAATTATACATTAATGAATAAATAAATAAATAATCGATGCTCCACTAAATCAACCACCCTCTCCACTTTTACACCTACAGGGTGGGCCTTCTAATGTTTAGAAATTAATTCGACTAAGATTAAAAGATCCCTTAGTATTTTACAACGATTTTTTTTTTAATTCTAAGATTAAATCTAGCTATTAAAAATGGAAAATAATTTCATTAAAAAGACTTTGTCAACCCAATTTTCGCGATTCATATATCAACTCTTGAGTAGTCTCCGAATGGTTGGTGTAACATTTACTCTTAACTGCGCCCCAATTAAAATAAGTCTTCTGAAATTAAAATGTAGCTTTTAGGCGTTTAATTGAAACCAAGCTTGAGAATCTATTCTTCTCTACATCGTGAATTTATATCACCCTTTCGGCTTATTATTCGATTTTCGAATGGCGGTGTTTAAACCAAATGTATTCCCGTCAAAACCTCTTTAGTTTGGGGAAAACAAAAAAATAGTTAACATCACCGAAAAAATACTACATTAATTCCGCCCAATCAAAACCCGCACCAAACAGTCACTCATTGTAAATGCGTGGTCTTCTGAATGATGATCCTCAAATGCTGCAGTTCTGTTTCTTTATATGTACAGCCATCGAGGTGAAATTGAGAGATTCATTTGAGTCTCATTTGAGAGATGATTTTTCAGTAAAAGGAAATATTCACTACTTTGAAATATTTCTCAACTTTCTTCAAATGTAAAGTGATACAGTTTTATATGCTAACCATAAACGAAATTTTTTCAACATCACGGATGTTTTTTATAAAACAGCTGATCAAATACCAACTTCTAAACCGGTATTCTAAATAAGTATTTCGTAATCGTGTGTGTTGATATCGTAGCATCGATTCTTACGATAATGACCTTTTTATATTCGCAAATATTTGTGTAAATAAGGTTAATTTAATAGAAAATTAAAAACAAAAATACGAACATAAACACAATATACAAGCGAACATTAGGAGAGTGAAGAGAGAGAGCAAAAAAATAATAACTCACAGTTGTGTAATTATTATTGTATGTAGTAAATAGAAAGAGAGAGGTTATAACACGAGAGAGGAAGCAGTGCACGTACTTGAGCAGGAACTGATGAAAGCAAGCACTGGAGGATTTCACCAAAAAACGTAAAAGGTACTGTTGCCAAGCCTAAGCAACAGGGGCGTGTTATTGAATATTGATAAGACGTGAATAAATGCACGAACATGCATATTTGCAGTATATATGCGTGTGTATGTGTGGATTTGACTGCATATGTACTTACATTGAGGTAACATTTAATTAAACAAATATGCATATCAATACAGGTAGTAAGATTTTTACACTTTTTTTTATTTTGTAATAAGTATCTTAACTACAGCTGGACAAGCAGTAAAGTGTTTTTAGCCAAAAATATCAAATGACTGTCAATTACAGCACGATAAATGCCTAAATGAATATCATCACAGACTTTTTATGCATTGTATTCGTACGAACGCATACGCAGGTGCTTGCTAATGACTTAGTCGTACTGTCAGCAGCTCATTCATGATCAGAACACTCACGGTTGTGAATAATGAATGCCAGTAAAGGCGTTTTATTTATAATAGGGGTTTTCACAGCGCGCTCGTTAAGGGGGTAGTATGGTATTTTTTTTTTTTTTCATATTTTTTTTTTTTTTTTAAATTATTCCATAACATCTTAAGATTATTGTGTGAAAGTTTGAAGTGCATTAGAGTAAAATTGACAAAGACACAAAGGATTAAGTATCTACCTCTCCAACCGGATTTCACGCTGCCGAAAATAGCTACCTACGTTTTTCTCACACTTGCCTTTTTTACGGTCGGTGTCCACTGTAGATTCATATCTACTGCACCGATTCTTTTCAAATTTGGTTTTTTTGTTTCTGACGTCGAGTTTTTTTTTTTTTTTAAATTTTGTCATATTTTAAAACAACAAAGTTTTCAAGTTTTTTTTATGAAAAATCGGTGTTTTGACTTCAAAGCGCTTTAAAAAATTAAAAAAAAAAAAAAAAAATTCGACGTTGTTACCTGCGAAACTTTATTAGCTGATGAAATCAATTTGGTTTTTTGATTTTAGTTGATCCAGTAATGAGTTCTGAGGGACACCGCAATAAAACTTTTTTATGAGACGTCCGCGAAGATTCGCTGCCACCAACTCATTTCTTCATAAAAATCAATGAAAATTTCACACAATATTCTTTAAATATGACTTTATAATGAAGTAATTTTAAAATTTTGAATAAATCAACTGTGTCGACAAAAAAAATTTCGAAAAATATGCTTGTTTTACACCGAATTAACCATACTACCCCCTTAAGGTTGTATTCGTTATTCTTTAACTTCGGTGGTGTATTTTGTTCTTGTAAAATTTCTGATTTAAATCTAATTTAGCCAATAAGATTTTAGCGAGTTACAGGGATCTTATCGTATCTTAACAAAATTTGTTAATTCACCAACTGAAGTGCTTAGACGAGGTGTGTTCAAAAAGTTTCGCGAATTTTGTATTTTTTCAAAAATTATTTATTCATTAATAATAATAATATATATTATATTTGGGTCGTCGGGGACAGAGTCCAACATCTCATTAGCAATGTTCATGCGATGCTGCTTTTGGTCAAAATTGAGCAGTTTTGGTACGAATTTTGCGACGACCCGTCTCATGCAAAAAACATTGAAAAAAAATTGAATAGCACGAGCCAATCGATATGTCTAGGTCCTCAGCAACTTCTCTAACGGTGATTCGACGATTGGCCAATACCATTTTCTTCACTTCATCAATTCGTCTGTTGTTGAAGTCCTACAGCGTCCGGCATGCTTTTCGTTATTCACATCTTCTCGGCCTTCTGAGAACATTTTGTACCACAGATAAACGTTGCTTTGGTCCAAAGTAGCTTCTTCGTATGACACAGTCAACATTCGATACAGGTTCTTTGATACAGGTTCTTTAAACCATATTTTTGAAGAGGTAAAAATCGAAGACAGCTGTCAACAATTAACTGAACATTCAAAATGGCCGAACTGAATACTGAAGCTATAGGAAAGAAAAATGCATGAAATTTTTATTTAAATCGATAGTACAGTCCACATAATTTAATGTTTGAAGATTATTTCATGCAAATGTTGACCGCGACTGTGCTTCAAATGGTCCATCCGCTTAGGACAATTTTGGCACACTCTTTCCAATGTTTCGGCCGATATCTCACATATAAATGCTTTAATGTTGTCTTCCAATGCGTTAATTGAAGCAGGCTTGTCTGAATAGACATGAGCTTTAACATAGCCCCACAAAAAATAATCTGAAGGCGTTATATCGCACGATCTGGGTGGCCAATTGACAGGTCCCGAACGTGAAATAAAATGTTCACCGAACTCGCCTGTCAACAAGTCCATTGTTACGAGTGCTGTGTGGCATGTGGCACCGTCTTGCTGAAACCACATGTCACGCAAGTCGAGCTCTTGCATTTTGGGCAAAAAAAAGTTGGATATCATTTCACGGTAGCGCTCACCATTCACAGTTACGTTACGATTCGCAGCAATGTAGTACGGTTCAATGATACCTCCAGCCAATAAACCGCACCAAACTGTGACCTTTTCTGGACACATTGGTAGCTCTTGCAATTCTTCTAGCTGATCTTCACTCCAAAATCGACAATTCTGCTTATATTCGTACCCATTGATCCAAAAATGAGCTACGTCGCTGAGCAACATTTTTCGATAAAAAAGTGGATCTTAAACTTTCTTAACAGAACACGCATTTTTATAATAAAATTCAATGATTTGAAAGCTTTGTTCGTTTGTAAGACGATTCATGGTTAAATTATAGACCAAACTGAAGATGTTTGACAGTGAAACAAAACACAAAACGTGCATCAGCTGTCTAAACCAACTGTTTAAAAATAGCTAAAAAAAACCCCCCTCTGCTTTATTTTTTCTTTTCATTATTAAAACAAGCAAAAAACACACCAAACAGACACAATCATTTATTTACAAAATTAAAAAAAAATCTACACAATTCATTTTCATTTTAACGACAAAGATGAGCAAAAAGGCGTACCACATTTACAAAAGTTTACCGAGATACCGAATAACAAATACAACTTTAATGCATACGGGTTGAAAAGCCCTATAATAAATAGAGTTACTTACAAGTATTTGGCTGATTCATATACATATGTGAATGTACTATACTACTTATATATTTGTTTACTCCTACACGTGGGAGTCAAAATGATTATCACTATGTTGTGAAATAACGACATTATAATGAACAATGAACGATTTTGTTTCTAATCACACACACACCCACCAAATGCAATTTTCATTAGCAGTGACTTGAGTTTTTCTTGGGATGATCTGCACTGCTGCATTATTATTTTTACAGCGCAATATAGATACGAGGGTTGCTATTTAGGCTATGCTGGCCTAACAATGGGAAAATGAGCATTGGTGGTTGAAAACGATTTTATTTATCATACTTTACAAAATATTCTCCATGATGATCAATACAATTTTGCGCTCGTTTGAATTAAGTTTTGAAGCACTTTGTTCAATGGAGTTTTCAAGGCGTTTTTAATTTTATGCCATCCAACGCTAACACACCTTTTTTACCACAAGGTGATCAATCAAAATCTAACTAACGTCCAACGCTGCCTCAAACTTAGGGTACTTGACACGACGATGTCGCTCAATCATTTCGCACTCATTTCTGGCACAACTGATTTGGGACGACCTGAGAAACTTCATTGCACCAGATTTTACTGCTATAAAAGAGGGTGATTGCTGGGGGTATAATGATTTTACTTCATCGATGCAGATTTGTCTTGTTAATTCACGTAGAATTCAAATTTTTTGCCGAGAGGGATTTTCTAATCTACTATTAACAACACTAATCAAAATGTTCTGAATGCGTTTATGGTAAAATATGTCAAACTTTCCACAAGAAAAGTCAGTTGGAGCCTAACAATGGACAGATGTGCCCAAGGCCAGAAATACAGGGTGCGCCATGTAAAATTTGCTTTTTGAATCGGCTATAAAAAAACTAATCAATATTTTTTCAAATTTTTTTTTTTTATTTTGAAGATTTAACATTGTCATTTACGAATGAAAAATAATATCGTTCAAATGAGTGCCACGACTGGCTTTACAGTAGGCCATTCGATCCACCCAATTTTTAAGCACATTTTCGATTGTTTGGGCTCCAATTTCATGAATGGCAACTTCGATTTCGTGTTTTAAAGCATCAATCGTCTCTGGATGATTCCCATAGCATTTGTCCTTAACGGCTCCAATTACAGCTCCGAGGCAGCCAATTGATCACAGCTCCGAGGCGGCCAATTGATATCGGACTTTCGGCTGATTATTCGGTTTTCAAAAACGGTAGCCAAAAGTTCGAGCGTAACTTTGGCAGTGTGACAAGTTGCACCGTCCTGTTGAAACCAAATGTCGTCCATGTCATCCTCTTCAATTTTTGGAAACAACTCGTTGAGCAAATCACGGTAACGCTCGCCATTTACTGTAACCGCGGCTCCTCGCTCATTTTCGAAAAAAAAAGGAACGATGATGCCGCCAGACCAAAAACCGCACCAAACAGTGACTCGTTGTGGATGCATTTGCTTCTCTACAGTAACGTGTGGATTTTCTGAGCCCCAAATCCGACAATTTTGCTTATTGACGTAGCCATCGATGTGAACATCAGAAAATAAGAAGAAGACTCACCACTTTGGAAATAGGTTTTCAATATTTTTCAATTTTCTTCAAGCGTATATCGTCCCATTTCGTAAATGTCAAACCTTTAAGTAAATTATGAACACATTTGACATGTCATTCGTGTTACCATTCTCAAAAAAATAGGTGGTTCAAAAAGCAAACTCTATATGGCCCACCCTGTATAAGGGAGTGTCAAAACTGCATTTACAAAGGATGCTGAAGGAGAGGAACATGTTATATAATATAAATATATATTTGTTTGTTTTTTTTGTCGGGTAAACTTCCAAGAACAGCACTCAGATCGAAAGGAAAATCTGCCCCGAAGCACCTCTGTCTTCACTGACGGTTCCAAGATGGAATCGGGAGTCGAACAGGGGTTCTAAATCAGCCAATTAATCTATCTCCTTTAAGCTGCCGAACACTGCTAGTGTTTTTCAAGTAGAAGTCTTTACGATCTTGCAGGCGTGCAAAATGCTTCGGGAACGCGGAGCGAGAGAGATTAACATTTTCTCCGATAGTCAAACCGCGATTAAGGCTCTGACGACACTATGGTGCAGAACGAAATTAGTAAACTCCTGTAAAGAGGAGATCAAATCTCTTGGGTGTGCAAGTAACAAGCGTACCGGACGCTCGAGCACTTCAACAACAGACGAAAAAATGATGAAGTGAAGAAAATGGTATTGGCCAATCGTCGAATCACCGTTAGAGAAGTTGCTGAGGACCTAGACATATCGATTGGCTCGTGTCATTCGATTTTTTCCAATGATTTGGGCATGAGCCGGTCGCCGCAAAATTCATACTAAAACTGCTCAATTTCGACCAAAAGCAGCATCGCATGAACATTGCTAATGAGACCGAAACTGAAGAGGCCCATGAAAGGACGACACTACGCTACGATTGACGAGATATAGACGGCATCGAAGGAGGAGTTGAACAAGATACAAAAAAAAAATTTTTTGTGAAGTGCTTCGAAGATTGGAAAAAACGTTGGCACAAGTGCATAATATCTCATGGGGATTACTTTGAAGAGGACAAAATAGATATTAGTGAATAAATAAATAATTTTTGAAAAAACACAAAATTCGCTTTATTGGGAGCTTGGCCGAGGTCCTCCTCCTATTTGTGGTGTGGGTCTTGATGTTTCTTGTGGCGGAATCTACAGTTTTAAGTCGACTCCGAACGGCAAATGGTTTTTTACGAGACCCTACGTTCTCTCTGAATTCCGAATGGTAGTCACGCACAATCCATTCGGCTCTGGCGGCCGATAGAAAGTCTAAAAAGTCCCTACAAAGTCAGTGAAGTGGTGAGCGTCGAACGAAAGATGAGTAAGAACGAAAACTTTAATCGCGTTTCTCGTACGTTTTTTCGGGCTGTCGAATATATGTAACTCAAAACATAATGAAGATATGAACTTAAAATTTTACAGGTATGTTCTTTTTTTCTGGCCTTTGCATGTACCTTAATTTGTATATTAACTATTAGTAAAAATATTGTTTTGAACAATTTGTTTATAACAAAAAAGTGTACTTTTTTTCTTTTTCAATTCAAATTTTCATTTTTTTTTAAATAGGTAAGTGCAAAGCGGTATAACTTATTTTAATGAAAAATTTTTGCCTGGTGGATTTCCGTTGATTATGATATATTCCACGGCGCAAATTAAAGAAACCACGTTTGAGCAGTTGTAGCGCCATTTTTTTCCAAAAAAATGTATGTGAATTATTTAAGATAATAGATACGCTCGATTTTTCGCAAAAAATTATTGGAAAACCCCTTGTCAGCCCCTGCATTTTCAGACATTATCAGCTCCACTTGAATGAATTTTTATGAACAGTGCCGTATTTTCTATTGTTGATACATACAATTTTAATATACGGTTCTTAAACCTGCTTAAAATCTTCTGAGATCTCCTCTATACATACATAATTAAAAAAGAAATTTTTGTTAGAAAATATAATATGCAAATAAATTCAGACATATTTTGGCATTTAACATTCCACGAAGAAAATCAGCTTACTTTAATATTCTCTGACAATAATAAAACTATGGTAGTGCTACTATTTCTTTTAATTTTAATTTTTAGTTTTTCCGCTTACTTATTTTGAGCAAGATGTGACAGATACACATACATACATTCATATACATATATGTATGTACCTATGCCGCTCAACACTTGTGTATTTACTTATAATAGTTTTTTGCCATTTATTAAGTAACTGGTTCCATAGTGTAGCGGTTATCACGTCTGCTTTACACGCAGAAGGTCTCCAGTTCGACCCTGGATGGAACCATGAGAATTTATTTTTTTATTTTCTTATTTTTATTATGTACATATGTATGTATTTCGATTTTTTCATTCTTTGAAATATTAATGAATAATTTTGCTTGGTATTTAAAGGACTCTGATTGCCCTATTACGCGGTTATAATTTCATTAATGTATTCATATTTGATTGTTTTGATTAAAATATTTTTTATACATACATATGTACATATGTATATGAAATTTATAGTAATTTCTTTTTACTAATTTCTTAAGTAAATTTTATTTAACTTCGAACAAGTTAATCCTGGTTTTAATTCCGCCACGCTGTTAACCGCGACTTTTTGAGTTGTAATTTTTCTTCTTCAACAAAGTACGAATATCATCGGTAGGCAGCCAACCCCACACGGCGTTTGTTACTTTAAATGTACATGCATTTGTGTGTATGTATACATTTGCCTTTCAATTATGACTTTGTATTTTGCTTTTACTTTAGGGTAGGTAGAATTTTCGTTTCACTATGGAACGTAATAGCCACTTCGTAACAATTCTCATCAGGTTTGTAATGTTCTGTGAACAAATTGTTTTATTTAGTCGTTTAAAGTTATCGCTTCTCGGCCTTATGGCTAAGATCAAAGTGTAGTATCTGTTCTTATCAGCTTAACATCTGATAGATCCTCCATCGGAGGACAACAAATGTTAAACTGATTTTTGGAAATGGACGGAGTGTTTTAGGGGCTTGCTCCACCTCTGTCACGGGTTGGCCCGGTATTGCAGTACCGCCGGGATTTCGGCCCAAATTTTGAATACATTCACTGGTAAAAAAGTCCTATAGTTTTTTGTATTATGGCATTTAGGATAGGGAGAGACGACGAGGAATATATCGCACTTGTTACGTTAAAGCCTAACAACAAAAAATCTGAACATTTTCATTAGAGACACGAAAAACTATTTCCGTAAATATTAATAATGTATTACAAGGAAAAAAATATGTAATTGCACGGAAATATCATTAAAAACAATATAACGGTTGTTTCATTCTTATTTTTTCGCACTTGTTACGTTAAAGCGTAACAACTCAAAAAGAAAAGGAAAAGAGTAACCACTCAAAAATTTGTTATTTTAGCGCAACTACTAAACAAATAACATATAACACAATATAACACAATGCAAATGAACAATTGATATTAACCCTGGAGTACGAATGATCGACGATTCGACGAGCATCGTTTTTGTTTTACTAAATTGCTTTTAAATGTGTGTGTCTAACACTCTCAAATTTTTCATGGTGTTAGTAGGTCATTGACTCTTGTTGCAAGCAGTCGTGTTTTTTAAACCGCGTTGCTAGAACATTACTTATTTTTGTTTTGTGCTCGTCGAATCGTCGAAGGTTAGTACTAGCGTGACTTTTATGTCTGGATTAATATCATTACTTATTTGTATTTTTATATTGCGGAATTATTTACTTTGCCGTTTTTTACTTTAGTTGAAAAACAAAATGGCTTATAATAAAAAAACATTAACCGATAATGAAATTGAAAAGTTTTTTGAGAGTTGTGATTATTCTGATAATGAGGATGTAATTGAAAGCGATGCAGACGAAAGCGACGTGGTGTTAAGTGACGACAGCTTTTCAAAAACTTCTTCTGAATCAGAAGAAGACAATGTTTCCCCGTTTGTTTCTAGAAACTCAGGCAGTGATATTGAAATATCATAACAAAAGGCGGAGTCGATACGTTGGACCAAATGTGTCGTGTCATGTCGTGTTCACGAAAGACAAATAGATGGCCAATGTGTATATTTTATGGTATCCTAAATATAGCAATTATTAACAGCTACGTAATTTATACACACAATACGTTTACTGCCGGAATAAAACCTCTCAACCGCAGACAATTCATGAAAGAGCTCCACAAGAGTCTTGTTGAACCATGGCAAAAAGAAAGACTGGAAATGCCAAAGTTACTTAGCAAGACAAGAGCAAATATTGAAAATATTGTTACTCCGAATTGCAGTAAAAACAACGGGGAGTTAACCGAAAAGGATAAAAAAGAAAATAAAAGAAGTATGTGCAGATCATGTCCGTACCAAAAACGACGAATGGCGAAGTCAAAATGTGATAAATGCGAAAAACCTATATGTGGAGAGCACAAAGTTGAACTGTGTGACTCTTGTTCAATGTGAATATTTTTTTAATTTTTCTTTAACTTTTTATCAAGCTAAGAATGTGTAATTTTTAAGTTTTTACTGCTTTTATTTTTTTATTTTTGTTTTACAATAATATTTAGTTGCTTTTTTTATGATCTCAAAATTTTGAACAACATGAAATGAGTTAGTACAAAAATTAAATAAATCCTTTTCCTATGAATAAAAATTGAATTTGTTGTTTATATAGATTAATCGGATGTCAAAATAATTAAAATCATTTATTAACAGAGTATGTTTGGTTTTAAGCTATAGCTGTAGTCAATTAAAAAATACGTCGTCGATTCGACGATCATTCGTTACAACGTACGTAAAATATGTTTCGTACTCTAGGGTTAAAGAAAAATTGTTATCCTTGTATTTTGCAATTATTTCTTGCGATCTGAACACTTGAAACTATTACGTTACAAATCAAAGCCCACCTAAATCTGCTATGCAATGCAACAATTATTTACTATTGATCAATGAATGCGGCGTAACATTTTTCGAATAACGGTATAGTAAACGGTAAACAAACAACTGGCTAAAACTTATTAAAGAACAACAGTGAATAACAAAACCAATCATATTAACAAAAATGTTGGCTGTCCTATTCTATTATTAAATGTGCAAAACTTAGCGTTTGTTTATGCCTGCACAGTTGAGTTCGACGTATTGATAATTGGTAAGCAGCGGCAGCGAAATCTAAATTCAACCACCACTAAATGTAACACTATGCGCACGATAGCAGTAAAATTTTTCATTCGATAATGAGTAAGACTGGCAGTTCTCCGACAGTTTAAAGATGTTTATGTTGAATAAGGTGTTTGTTTGCGAGTGAAAGCATACTTACCTGGCGTAGAGGTTACCGTGATCATGAAGGCGGTTC
Organism: Anastrepha obliqua; assembly: GCF_027943255.1. Lineage (NCBI taxonomy): Eukaryota > Metazoa > Arthropoda > Insecta > Diptera > Tephritidae > Anastrepha > Anastrepha obliqua. The sequence goes on from NC_072894.1 coordinate 80,241,478, forward strand.
CTCCGGAGCGAGGCTTGGCCATTGCACTTTCGGCTGAGTTGACCTTCGCGATTATTCCTAATGCGAATAACTCGTGCGTGTAATTTTTGGTAGCCGGGAATGGCGTTCGCGCCGTCCCGACGTTAATGAATATATTTAAGTTAAATTATTAGCAATGGAAATAGGATAAAAAAAAGGGAACGTTTCTTTAGCATTTTCAGCGTTTTTCTGACTTAAATATGTAATTGCGCCACGTAATTCACGATTGCGCAAAAATGCTTTGTTTTACTTTTGCTTTATGTTTACACAAAACAATTATTTTATATGGCGTAATTGGCCGCCGTAGCCGAATGATTTGGTGCGTGACTACCATTCGGAATTCATAGAGAGAACTTTGGTTCGAATCACGGTGAAACACCAAAATTAAGAAAAACATTTTTCTAATAGCGGTCGCCCCTCGGCAGGCAATGGCACGCCTCCGAGTATATTTCTGTCATGAAAAAGCTCCTCATAAAAAGATCTGCGTTCGAAGTCGGCTTGAAACTGTAGGTCCCTCCATTTGTGGAACAACATCAAGACGCACACCACAAATAGGAGGAGGAGCTCGGCGCAAATTACCGCAAGGTAATACCAATAAATCCGACGCCGGAATGGATAGCACTTTATAGTACGCACAAGCACTAGCCAGGAAACGGAAATAAGCGCCGGAAAGTAGGCCCCAAAAAAACGCCAAAAAAATTGGGACCAAAAAACGCGCCAAGTAGTAGGCACCAAGGAAATATAACGCCAAAAAGTAGGCACCAAAAATATATTTGCTACAAGTTTGCACCAACAAACAAGCGCCAAAAAGTAGGCAGCGCTATTTCTCACTAGAAATTAGCAACCACAAGGAAAAAGTGTATCTAAGATACATATAAGGTAATCTCTCTCTCTCCTTTTCCTCTACGTTATACCTTTTTTTTCTCTCGCGGAACGAAAATGTCCAGAACGTTGCATGGCCTTGAAATGTTAATCCCCATTCTCACTCGTCCATCGACGCCTAAGAAGTTTCACTTCAAAAGGAGTTTCGGCATTTTTTAGTAACAATTCAATTTATAAAAATGTTTTCAATGTTAAGCAGCCTTTTTTAGCCTTTTCAGTTTAAATTATACATTTTTTTTAACTTACAATTTCTCTGATGGGCACAATATTCTTGGTATGTTTATATGTAACCAAACGAAAACATCCAGCAAGAAGAGTCCCGGTCACGTAACCTAGTGACTGCTTAAAACGGTGGTGACTAAACTCAACTGACTTACGAATGTTCCTCTCGCAAGTCGCTCGTCCGTATAGCTGAAAAATATCTGACACAAGAAAACAGATACGATGTATATACAGTGCTGGACTTAAGTATAGGCACAATCCGCTTTATAAAAAGAACTGCAGTTTTATTTGTATTCAGAAAAACGATATATTTATTTTGTAGGTATATTATAGGTGTATAGTTTATACATTAAAAAATAGCTATGAAAACTAAATACATTTTCTTTGCAAATAAAGTTCAAAAATAAAAAAATTAAAATTAATTCGATATTTTTCTGGACAAAACTATAGGCACAACTACTTGCATAATTTTTTGTGCGCGTCTGTTTCAGTATCTGTTTCAATTATCTGGCAACACTTTTATATTCAGCACATTCCTATGTGTACCGTTATTATTTTTTATTGATTCAAACAAGCGAAAAGTTGATAACATTTTTGAAAATAATTATTTTGTTTGTAAACTCTTTATAATGACCCCAAAAAAAACTGAAACAACAATATCGGAGCGTAAAATCATTTCACACTTGCATAGCCAAGGAAAATCGTTTGCAGAGATCGGTGAATTAATGGATCGTAGTCGTTTTCCCATACGGACCATTGTAAATCGCTTCAAAGGTGAAACAAACTTTGAAAGTGCAAGTCGCTGTGGTCGTCCGCGCAAATTAACAGAGAGAGAACGTGCTTAGGTCATACGAAAAGTGAAACGTGATCCAAAAATTACATCTTCACAGGTTGCTGCAGAGGTAAAGGCAGAAATTAGCAAAGATGTACACTTTAAAACTGTACAAAGAGTGTTGCATGAGGCTGGTTATAACTCTCGTGTGGCTAGACGAAAGCCCTTGACATCTGCCATCAATCAGAAGAAGCGATTGGAGTATGCCAAAGAGTTTGAAAACAAGCCAAGCGATTTCTGGAATCAGGTATTGTTTTCTGATGAAAGCAAGTTCAACATTTTCCGGCCTGATGGACACACAAGGGTATGGCGAAAACGTAACACTGCAATGGAATCTCGAAATCTTTTGCCAACGGTTAAGTATGGTGGTGGGGGGATGTTGGTATGGGCCTGTATGTCATCTGCGGGTGTGGGAGAGCTTGTTTTCATTAATGAGATTATGGACAAGACAGTTTACTTAAACATCTTAAAGGAAAATGTGAAGAAAAGCGCTGAAAAACTGAACTTACCCGGGTCGTTCACATTTCAACATGACAACGACCCGAAGCATACAGCCCATGACGTCAAGATGTGGCTCGCTTATAACGTTTCACACGTCTCACCACACCCCCCGCAGTCACCAGATTTAAATCCGATAGAACATTTGTGGGAGGAATTGGAGAGAAGAATTCGAAAACGCACAATTTCATATAAGGTTGAGCTAAAAGCAGCTTTAATGGAAGAGTGGCTAAATATTGGCGAAAATGTAACAAAAAAACTTGTCCACTCAATGCCAAATAGACTTAAGGCCGTCATAAAACAGAAAGGGTTACCAACCAAATATTAAATTAAAATTTCAACGCATTTTGGTTATCGTTTAAGTAGTTGTGCCTATACTTTTGTCCAGTAAAATATTGAATTAATTTTAATTTTTTTATTTTTGAACTTTATTTGGAAAGAAAATGTATTTAGTTTTCATAGCTATTTTTTAATCTATAAGCTCTACACCTATAATATACCTACAAAATAAATATATCGTTTTTCTGAATACAAATAAAACTGCAGTTCTTTTTATAAAGCGGATTGTGCCTATACTTAAGTCCAGCACTGTATGTACATACATATTATGTAAATATAACCCCAACGACAGTCAATTCATACACATCAAGTTTAGTTTAGCGATAAAACAAAAACTATGCAAAATGAAAAAATTTTATTGTAGTAAAAGTGGAAATTTCATGCATATTGTAGTTGTGAGCTTACTCGAAAATCTTTTAAATATTCTAAGTAAAAATAAATAATTATTTTATGGTTTTTATTATATTCAAATAATGTTTTTACGAGAAAATAAAAAAAAATATTGTATAGAAAAATTAAATAAAATTTATAAAAAAAAAAACTTTGAAGAAAAAGTTTTTTTAGTGCATTTCTGACGATAAGTTTTTAATTTTTGGGCAAAGTTTTAGAACTAGTTATTTATCATATTATATTATAATTTTACATAAAGTGAATAACCAAAAACAAAAGAAAGAACAAATTTATCTACCATAAAGTATGTCCGAAACAACAGATATTTGGAAAATGCTTCCTTGTTACCCCTACCATCCCAGTTACAAAGCGAAAAAAAATCGTCATTATAAATTTGACGAACCAAATCGTCAACAGTCATCAGGACCCTTAAGTCTCAAAAAAAAAGTTTTCTAAAAATCTATTAGTCAAGAACGAACAAATTATTTCCTTACTAACCATTGCCTCAAGATATTCTTGTTGCAGCAGCTTTGTTTCTAATTCCTTAGCTGCAGATAACATTTGCAATGGCCTCATGGCTAAGATCAAAGTGTCTTTTTGTTTTTGTTTTTTGTCTTTTTGTCTTTGTTTTTTGTCTTTTTTTGTCTTTTTGCTTTTGTTTTTTGTCTTTTTGTTTTTGATCTTTGTCTCTTGTGTTTTTGTTTTCTGTCTTTTGTTTTTCTTTTTGCGAGTGTCCAACTAGACACTTGAGTGATTAGTCACCCATTTGTGGAGTTATTTGTTTATCAATTCACTCAACAGTATTATTGGGAGTCATATTGGCGGACGAACCTGCGGGGGATTCTGGCGAGCGGCCGGGGTCACCAACAGAGATTGTCATTGAATTTCCTCTTCCCTCAGAATTCCGATGACCAAAGTGCGCGGGTCCTCGGAAAAGACGAGGGGCCTGTATCTACTCCTCGCACAGAGGGCTTGCTAAACACATAAAGTTTGACCATCCGGGTGAATATGTACTGGTCTTCCAATGTGGCGTTTGTGGCTACAGAGGGGGGACAGCATATCCTGCCAAGGATGTGCGAACTCATCACGCCAAAAATCATGTCGTTAACCGGCCCGCTCTATCGACAGAAACGAGGGCACGTGGTCGTACCGGATCTGACAGGACAACCAATAGCAGTAGCAATAGCACTATTACCACATTAAGATCTAGCGCGAGAGCCAGAGTCAGTTCAGATAATTCCCTCATTAGTAGTAGAGTCACTCCCGACAGAAGTAACGGACCATCACCAGGAAACCCCCCACCAAGGACCACTCGGAGACCTCCATCCCTTAGTACCCAGCGCGATGACACTGACGCCACGATCTCCCGACCCTCCGGCCGCACTATCACCACCAGAGTTACGGCGTCGACTACCTCCTCCACTACTAAAGGCCCTCCAATAACATCGAGGGGGACACACAATAAAACACCAACACAACCCAGGGCTTCTCACGCTGTAACACCCCCTACAAGGAACTCCAGGGCTCAAAGTACCCCACCGACATCTATGCTCCACAGAAAGCAAACTGCACCATTGCGTCCAAGGGACTCAAATCGCTTGGCTACTGTTATCACTACCACTGCAGCGGGCCCTGTCACCAGAAGCAGGCGCCTCATGAGCCTCCCAACTGAGACAGGAGACGTTTTGCAGAAGAGAAAGGGGCTCACCAGAGCGAATACAGAGAGTACGAACAGCTCCCCACGGGAGTCGAGAGACACACCCATCCCGTTAGCACCCCAGCCAAGAATACCATCAGAACCATCACAACCGTCACCTCATTCACCAACAGATGGAAATAATGAAGGAAGCGAGCACCCACCATCAACCGGGGCGGCCTATCTACCCCCTTCAACCAGTATCACTACACTGACCACGGTAACAACTAGTGTCAGCACGTGCGGGAGACCGATCGTGACAGCAAGACTGATTGGTGAGGGACCACAGATAGTATCAGCTACAAGGGTGAACCCAACGGCCACCCAACATCCCCGTAGCAGGATCCAAGAGGAAAGATGCACTCACCAGAAGGAAGTCCAACGTCCATCAACATCCCATGGGACTACTGAGGGTAGGGAATCGGGGCGTCTCAGTGAAGCTGCGCTGAGGAAAAGGCGTGGAGGTGGCAGGAAACTGAGCTCATCATCATCGTCTTCGTCATCATCGTCGAGTCATTCTGTCGGGGCCCAAAGTGACGATTCAGTCTTTACTCGCAATCCGGTAATACACAGTCTTATGAATAATAACCTTAATAATATGAACGACAATGTAATTGATGTAAATAACAATAGTCATCAATCTCCGCAACTAGAGGCATTGCAAAATCCGGTACGACAGGCACCGCCCGCGTTTGCCCCAAGCTTCTCAGCATCAGTACCTCGTGACCACTCTTGGCGCAACCCTCAAACTGATCATACCGAACCCAACATTTTTCCTAGGTCCTCAACAGCTTCCCAACTCCCGAAGTCCGGTTCCGCGGGGGCGCGTGCTTCTAGGGGGGCTCCATCAGGGGGCCTGGCTCGGTCTGGACTTGCTAGTCGCCAGACACAGAGAAACCATGGGACCATCAATAGGGGAAACAACCCAGCGACGTCCTCCACGAGTGCCCAGAGGACACGTCCTCACCATTTCCAACCATCTGACAGGGTGTCCCGGGCGCCAGCGCGGGCTCCAACAGCTACCAACAGCCAGCGTGCAACGAGAGAGCAAGGTGCAGGCCGCATTTCCGAGGCTGCCAACACCAGAAGACGATTGGTGGCCCGGGCAGAAGGAATAAACACCGTGGATGGCCTTGATCAACTCGCAGTGGATCCAGCGAGTTTCCTACAAGCAACATCTGGGAAACCGGCAAACAATCAGCCGCGACCTCCTCGGGCCCAGCCCCAGCAACGTGAACCACCAAGTCAACAGCCCCGCCACGATAGAGCTGGCTATCACCCCGACGATGCCAACGACAGGAGAAGCCGACACCAGGGCGCTGAGCCCATGTTTCACAAGGGAGCTCAACAAGTTCGTCAAGCAACCGAGATTCAAAAACTCTACAGAACGAATCGCAAGAGAGCGATCCACGTAACACTGCCAAGTGCAGCGAGATGAGGTCTACCAGCACTATCACTCCATGTACTCTCTTGCGAGGAATTCTATGGGGAACGAACCGGAAATCCAATGGCCGGAATGGCCTGAGAATGGAAATGAGCGGTTGGTGGAGGCACTGACAAAGCCCTTTGACGCCCTCGAGGTGAACAAGAGACTCCGTAAAGCACATAACAGTGCACCGGGACCGGATGGACTCACCTACCGAGAGCTTCGGAGGGCAGATCCTGGTGCGGTAGTTATCACCGCGGCCTTCAACGCCTGTCTCCGGTTATCGGCATTTCCAACATCGTGGAAAATGTCCAACACGGTGCTGGTCTACAAAAAAGGAGACCAGGCGGACCTCTCCAACTGGCGTCCGCTAGCCATGGGCGACACGACAGCAAAACTGTTTGCTGCTGTACTGGCGGACAGGATCACCGAGTTCGCAGTACGGGGGAAGCGCCTTGAACAGGAGCAGAAGGGTTTCCTGCAGTATGAGGGGTGTGCTGAGCACAACTACGTTCTGCAGGAGGTCATTGAGGACTCCAAACGGACGGGGAAGGAACTTCTGGTGGCCTGGCTGGACCTGAACAACGCCTTCGGGTCCATCCCTCATGAATCCATATATAGGGCCTTGGATGGAGCTGGCCTGCCGTCGTCATCGGTGAACATGGTGAGAGCAATGTACACCGACTGCACGACACAGGTAAGGACACGGGAGGGATTCACTGACCCAATTAGAATTGCTGCGGGAGTCAAGCAGGGTTGCCCGGCTAGCCCCATCACGTTCAACCTGACCCTGGAGTCGCTCATCAGAGAGCTTTCCAGCAAAGGTACGGGCTACGTGATGGGGACCACGCGATGGAAGAACTTAGCGTACGCCGATGACCTTGCTTTGATTGCTGGCAGCCCGGAGGAGATGAGACTGTTGCTGACGACCGCGGAGGCTGAAGCCAAGAAGATCGGGCTCAGGTTTAATCCTGGAAAATGCGCCACCCTCCATCTTAGGGGCAAGGGCGGTAAGCAGCGCGCAGTACCCACTGAGTTCATCATGGACGATGAGCCAGTGAAGGCGCTCCGAGCGGGACAAGCCTACCAACATCTAGGAATACCAACTGGCTACCAAGTGAGACAAACACCCGTTGCCACCATTGAGCAGCTCATCACTGATGTTAGGACGGTGAATGACTCTCTGCTAACCCCATGGCAGAAGTTTGACGCCGTAGCCACTTTCATCTTACCAAGGCTAGACTTCGTGATGAGGGGAGCTCAGGTCCGGAAGGCGGGCCTCACAGCGGCGGACAAAGCCATCAAGAGAGCAGGTAAACGCTGGCTGAACCTTCCGCAGCGCGCCAGTCCGGAGGTGGTCTTCATACCCCCGTATAGGGGTGGTGGAGGGTTGCTTCCGTTGGCGGACCTGGCAGACGTACTCACGGTAGCTCATGCGTTCAGGATGTTAACCTGTGCGGATGGGTCCGTGAGCGCGTTGGCGAGGGAGATGCTGTCGGACACTGTTCAGCGGAAGCTGAAAAGACCACCAGTGCAGCAGGACATCGCTGAATACCTCTCTGGCTCATTGGAGGGGGAGTTCTTTGGGCCCAGCACCGACAATTCCTCATTCTGGTCACGTGTCAGAGTGGCAACGAGACGCCAAGCTGCGAAGCTGGAGCTGAAATGGAGACACGATGGCGGCCGGGACGAACTATCGCTGGAGTGTAAGAGCGCTAGAGGTAGAACAGCCATCATCCCCCCAGAGGCCAGGACCCAGGTGATCAACCGGCTGAGAACGGCCATACAGGAGCATTACCTCGCGACGCTCCTCGCGAAGCCAGACCAGGGAAAAGTCTACGCGGTTTCATCTGGTGTAAGGGTCGCCAATCATTTCATGAGAAGCGGCAGTTACACCAGGTTTGCCGAGTGGCGTTTTGTCCACCGCGCACGGCTCGACGTGCTCCCATTAAACGGGGCACGAAGATGGGGTGAGGGGGACAAGCGCTGCCGTAGATGTAATCACGCCCTGGAATCCTTGCCGCACGTGCTGTGCCACTGCACACCTCACTCGGCAGCGAGACAACTGCGCCATGACGCTATTATAGCAAGAGTGGCAAAAGCTATCAAACTGCCTGGCACCATGACCATCAAGCAGACAGTTGCGGGAGTCTCTGGTGGGAATCTCTCAGCACTAAGGCCGGACATTGTCATCAGGAACGAGACCACGAGGTCCGTCACCATAGTGGACATAACCGTGCCATTCGAGAACCGACGGGAGAGTTTCGCAGAGGCGCGGGACGAGAAGATAAGAAAGTATACCCCGCTGGCTGTTGCGCTGCACTCACGAGGCTACAATGTGGAGGTAGAGGCGATCCTCGTTGGTGCCCTGGGCACCTGGGACCCATGCAACGAGCCGGTGCTGAGACGCTTGCGTGTTAACCAACGCTACGCGTCTATGATGCGCCGTCTAGTTGTCTCTGACACCATCCACTGGTCACGGGACATATACGTGGAGCACGTCTCTGGGGAGAGACAATATTCTGCTCCTCCTGGGGAGCGCCCTGGCTAGGGTGTGCCGCTGGCGGACGTACTTCAAACCCTCCTGACCCTGCGTGAATGCGATTGTAAGGATGGGCTATGGCCTCCGGTACCCCTTCTGGGTGAACGGGGGCAATAACGAGATTAATTCTTTCATATGAAACACCTGCAAAGAAAAAAGTCAACCTTAGCTAAGAAGCAGCATAATCTTTTATTTATATCTAACGAACCGTCACTCTCGAAAAGAGTGCGGGAATTTTTATGTATCACCCCGGGGGGGAAATGTCCCCCTGGGGAAAACGGTCTTGAAGCCCACTTTATCTGTTCTTATCAGCTTAACATTTGATAGATCGTCCATCGGAGGACAACAAATGTTAAACTGATTTTTGGAAATGGACGGAGTGTTTTAGGGGCTTGCTCCACCTCTGTCACGGGTTGGCCCGGTATTGCAGTACCGCCGGGATTTCGGCCCAAATTTTGAATACATTCACTGGTAAAAAAGTCCTATAGTTTTTTGTATTATGGCATTTAGGATAGGGAGAGACGACGAGGAATATATCGCACTTGTTACGTTAAAGCCTAACAACAAAAAATCTGAACATTTTCATTAGAGACACGAAAAACTATTTCCGTAAATATTAATAATGTATTACAAGGAAAAAAATATGTAATTGCACGGAAATATCATTAAAAACAATATAACGGTTGTTTCATTCTTATTTTTTCGCACTTGTTACGTTAAAGCGTAACAACTCAAAAAGAAAAGGAAAAGAGTAACCACTCAAAAATTTGTTATTTTAGCGCAACTACTAAACAAATAACATATAACACAATATAACACAATGCAAATGAACAATTGATATTAAAGAAAAATTGTTATCCTTGTATTTTGCAATTATTTCTTGCGATCTGAACACTTGAAACTATTACGTTACAAATCAAAGCCCACCTAAATCTGCTATGCAATGCAACAATTATTTACTATTGATCACTGAATGCGGCGTAACATTTTTCGAATAACGGTATAGTAAACGGTAAACAAACAACTGGCTAAAACTTATTAAAGAACAACAGTGAATAACAAAACCAATCATATTAACAAAAATGTTGGCTGTCCTATTCTATTATTAAATGTGCAAAACTTAGCGTTTGTTTATGCCTGCACAGTTGAGTTCGACGTATTGATAATTGGTAAGCAGCGGCAGCGAAATCTAAATTCAACCACCACTAAATGTAACACTATGCGCACGATAGCAGTAAAATTTTTCATTCGATAATGAGTAAGACTGGCAGTTCTCCGACAGTTTAAAGATGTTTATGTTGAATAAGGTGTTTGTTTGCGAGTGAAAGCATACTTACCTGGCGTAGAGGTTACCGTGATCATGAAGGCGGTTCCTCCGGAGCGAGGCTTGGCCATTGCACTTTCGGCTGAGTTGACCTTCGCGATTATTCCTAATGCGAATAACTCGTGCGTGTAATTTTTGGTAGCCGGGAATGGCGTTCGCGCCGTCCCGACGTTAATGAATATATTTAAGTTAAATTATTAGCAATGGAAATAGGATAAAAAAAAGGGAACGTTTCTTTAGCATTTTCAGCGTTTTTCTGACTTAAATATGTAATTGCGCCACGTCATTCACGATTGCGCAAAAATGCTTTGTTTTACTTTTGCTTTATGTTTACACAAAACAATTATTTTATATGGCGTAATTGGCCGCCGTAGCCGAATGATTTGGTGCGTGACTACCATTCGGAATTCATAGAGAGAACTTTGGTTCGAATCACGGTGAAACACCAAAATTAAGAAAAACATTTTTCTAATAGCGGTCGCCCCTCGGCAGGCAATGGCACGCCTCCGAGTATATTTCTGTCATGAAAAAGCTCCTCATAAAAAGATCTGCGTTCGAAGTCGGCTTGAAACTGTAGGTCCCTCCATTTGTGGAACAACATCAAGACGCACACCACAAATAGGAGGAGGAGCTCGGCACAAATTACCGCAAGGTAATACCAATAAATCCGACGCCGGAATGGATAGCACTTTATAGTACGCACAAGCACTAGCCAGGAAACGGAAATAAGCGCCGGAAAGTAGGCCCCAAAAAAACGCCAAAAAAATTGGGACCAAAAAACGCGCCAAGTAGTAGGCACCAAGGAAATATAACGCCAAAAAGTAGGCACCAAAAATATATTTGCTACAAGTTTGCACCAACAAACAAGCGCCAAAAAGTAGGCAGCGCTATTTCTCACTAGAAATTAGCAACCACAAGGAAAAAGTGTATCTAAGATACATATAAGGTAATCTCTCTCTCTCCTTTTCCTCTACGTTATACCTTTTTTTTCTCTCGCGGAACGAAAATGTCCAGAACGTTGCATGGCCTTGAAATGTTAATCCCCATTCTCACTCGTCCATCGACGCCTAAGAAGTTTCACTTCAAAAGGAGTTTCGGCATTTTTTAGTAACAATTCAATTTATAAAAATGTTTTCAATGTTAAGCAGCCTTTTTTAGCCTTTTCAGTTTAAATTATACATTTTTTTTAACTTACAATTTCTCTGATGGGCACAATATTCTTGGTATGTTTATATGTAACCAAACGAAAACATCCAGCAAGAAGAGTCCCGGTCACGTAACCTAGTGACTGCTTAAAACGGTGGTGACTAAACTCAACTGACTTACGAATGTTCCTCTCGCAAGTCGCTCGTCCGTATAGCTGAAAAATATCTGACACAAGAAAACAGATACGATGTATATATGTACATACATATTATGTAAATATAACCCCAACGACAGTCAATTCATACACATCAAGTTTAGTTTAGCGATAAAACAAAAACTATGCAAAATGAAAAAATTTTATTGTAGTAAAAGTGGAAATTTCATGCATATTGTAGTTGTGAGCTTACTCGAAAATCTTTTAAATATTCTAAGTAAAAATAAATAATTATTTTATGGTTTTTATTATATTCAAATAATGTTTTTACGAGAAAATAAAAAAAAATATTGTATAGAAAAATTAAATAAAATTTATAAAAAAAAAAAACTTTGAAGAAAAAGTTTTTTTAGTGCATTTCTGACGATAAGTTTTTAATTTTTGGGCAAAGTTTTAGAACTAGTTATTTATCATATTATATTATAATTTTACATAAAGTGAATAACCAAAAACAAAAGAAAGAACAAATTTATCTACCATAAAGTATGTCCGAAACAACAGATATTTGGAAAATGCTTCCTTGTTACCCCTACCATCCCAGTTACAAAGCGAAAAAAAATCGTCATTATAAATTTGACGAACCAAATCGTCAACAGTCATCAGGACCCTTAAGTCTCAAAAAAAAAGTTTTCTAAAAATCTATTAGTCAAGAACGAACAAATTATTTTCTTACTAACCATTGCCTCAAGATATTCTTGTTGCAGCAGCTTTGTTTCTAATTCCTTAGCTGCAGATAGCATTTGCAATGGTAGTATGGACGATATTTCTGTTTGTATTTCATCTACTTCTTTACCAGTCATTTTGCAAACAGAATGATGAATCCTGCGTTTTAAATTGAGTAAGCTGCTCGCTGGTTTCGAGTTCTGTAGTTATCAAAGTAAGAATGTAAATAGTTTGATGCAACAGTGGCACGCCGCTAAATACGTACATTTTCATTAAAAATGATTTCTAAATTACTTAGCCGCTTGTCGAAATGAAAGGATTGGTCGACCACTACTTTTTGGTTTTCCAATATTTTTACTTGGTTCGCAAGTTCTAAAAGTATTACTGTGATGTCCCGATTCTGCTCTATATTTAAAAGACACATCAGAGCGTAGGTTATAAACTTTTTTCGAAAAGCAAATACCTTTTGTTTACATAACTTCCTACTTGATCACACTTTGAGCAACTATTTTTACCATTGTGAGATTGTACTCCTGTGACAAAGACACAGGCAGGTTTATCACAGCAAAATAAACGGATTTCAAACTTTTTCTTTACGGGATTTGATCCCACTTGAAGTCCGTTTTCTTTCAAATAAATTACTTCCTCACAAAAATTTTTCAAGTAATCATTGACGTTCCACGGTTTTTCCGTGAAGCAAGCAATGGTAAAAGGGGCCTGGTTTGGAAAGCCAACGATTGTTCCAAGGATGGGCCACAAAACTTTACTTGAACTGTTATACAACTTAAGCCCATCAATCCCAACGTTCATTTTTACTTCATCCTTATCATGAAGAAAAGCACATGCGCCTATTTTAAAATGGTGTTGGATACCGCGATATAAAAATTCCCCACTATGAATGGATTGAATCACAGCTTTTTTATTATTATTATTGTTTTAAAAAGAGTCTTAGCCGATAGAAGCAAATCTTTCAGACCTATTCTCCTAAGCACTTGAAGTAGATGTGTAACTACATTATGGGACACCCTATTTGCTATAGCCCATTTTTTTATTTCAAGCGCACTATCACATTCCTCCGTATCATTTTCGGGAGCACTATCGCTAGTTTCACTTATAGCCATTACTGATACATTGGAATAGTCTGAGCACCTCTCCTCCAAAAAAAGTTCACTATTACCATCTGTATCATCACAAACACTAAGCATTCGCGAATATTGTTCCGCACTTGCCCTCTACTCCCTATTCTCGCAGCTATTTAGACACTTTTGTATAAAATTATAGCTTAATTTAGAAAACTTTTGTTGTTGTTTTTCTTTTGTTTCATTTCTACTGATGCAAAAATGAGAAAAAGATATGAATAAAGTTACTGCTTACACATTTTCCAAAGGTGACGTAGAACCAAAAAAAAGTCGATTTTCAAACCAATACGAGTGCATACATACATATGTATATGTTTGTAACTTACAAAAATGTGTAATTGTGTTAGAGTTTCGGTCACGCAGAATGTTTGGCATCGATTGCACCAACACAATTTCTATCATATCCTTGTACTGATTTTCTGTAGATTCGCTAACGTGACTGGGGAAAGTAGCCGCCAGATAACTACACAACTTCCCTGTATTATTTTGCGCTTAATCGTTTCACCTAACTCATACCTCCTCCATGCAGCGCTCTTCACAATACACATGTGACAAATATCTAAATAACCAATATGAAACAAATATTAATCGACTTTCTTAATTAATGGAAATTCTATAGTTTATATAAGAAATGCAAGGACTAAAAAAGTTCGAAGGTATAAAGTTCAGCCATTAAATAGGAATTGGGGTTCTAGTGGTTATCAAATCCAACAGTTCCGCCGAAAACATTAAATCATGAGGAATTGTTTCCACACACATGGATGGCTTGTGTATGAGCTGCCTTTAAAATATGTAGTGAGCAGTTCCTTGAGAAAGCCAAACAGCGATTTGATCCTGAGCAAAGACTCCCTTCAGTTTTGCTCTAAGTATATTCAGAAAGCGAGGCTTCAATGAGTCGCAAATTTCGCTGTTTTCTTATATTGCAAATATAGAATGTACCAAACGAAAATAGGTGTTTTCTACGGGCACAATTTTGTGTATCTCACCATGGCACCATGTGAGACGACCAATTGTTTGCAAACGTCAAAAATGCTATAAGCGCTCCTTCCTACTTTATTATCTTACTTTCATCACCACTATTCAAATTAGATTAAATTTAAATATATTCATTAACGTCGGGACGGCGCGAACGCCATTCCCGGCTACCAAAAATTACACGCACGAGTTATTCGCATTAGGAATAATCGCGAAGGTCAACTCAGCCGAAAGTGCAATGGCCAAGCCTCGCTCCGGAGGAACCGCCTTCATGATCACGGTAACCTCTACGCCAGGTAAGTATGCTTTCACTCGCAAACAAACACCTTATTCAACATAAACATCTTTAAACTGTCGGAGAACTGCCAGACTTACTCATTATCGAATGAAAAATTTTACTGCTATCGTGCGCATAGTGTTACATTTAGTGGTGGTTGAATTTAGATTTCGCTGCCGCTGCTTACCAATTATCAATACGTCGAACTCAACTGTGCAGGCATAAACAAACGCTAAGTTTTGCACATTTAATAATAGAATAGGACAGCCAACATTTTTGTTAATATGATTGGTTTTGTTATTCACTGTTGTTCTTTAATAAGTTTCAGCCAGTTGTTTGTTTACCGTTTACTATACCGTTATTCGAAAAATGTTACGCCGCATTCATTGATCAATAGTAAATAATTGTTGCATTGCATAGCAGATTTAGGTGGGCTTTGATTTGTAACGTAATAGTTTCAAGTGTTCAGATCGCAAGAAATAATTGCAAAATACAAGGATAACAATTTTTTTTTAATATAAATTGTTTATTTAATTGCATTGTGTTATATGTTTAAAAAACCGTGCAGAAGAAACCGTTGACTACTTGATCAAGTACCTATACTGGGAATGAGCGATAAAGGAGCTGAAATGAAGGAAATTTCTAAAAAACTCAATCGCCATAGGAATCTGCAAATAAAAAGTGAAATGAGTGTTTCCATAGTAAGAAGTAGAATAATGCAAATTTTACACGAAAATCCTAAACTTTTGACTCACTAACTGCACTCCTATGGTAACTTTTAAGCTATGTAAATACACACCAATACGTAAAATTAAATTTTTTAAATGATCGACGAAATGCGTAAAATTACTTCTCTTATTATAATTGACGAACTTTTGTACGAAAATGAGGAAGAAGAGATGCAACAAAAGAAGAGAAAAAAAATCTGGTCCAAAAATTGGCTTTTAAAAAAATCGAATTTTCGAACGGGAGGCTGCTGAAAGAACTGAAGGAAAATGAGCCAGCGGACTATAAAAATGACATGAGGATGGACGAAGCCCTGTTTAGAAAATTGTTGGACTTCGTAAAGGCCAAATAACGAAACAAGATACCATAATGAGAGAGGCAATATCAGCAGAAATTAGACTGGCAATAACTTTGCGGTATCTTGTAACAGGAAACGCTTTTGCGGACTTGAAATTTTTATCAATTTTATTGTATTCATTTTTTAATTGTTCGTATGCTTTTTTTCTAAAATTTTTATTTTTATATTTTTCACTACTTATATCCCACAGCTCTCTCAAATTTTTATATTCGTTAATAAAATTAACATAATTTTCATTATTTTCAATTGCCATTTTTTCCTTTTTCGCTTTATTTTACTCCGCACGAACCTTCTTCTTTGCTTGTGTTCAACGAACTGAACGAGTAAAAGCAGTAAACAATGATACACACGAAGCAACGGTTGCAGCAACACGAAAATCATTTGGCAACACATCTACACACGAGGCAACGGTTGCTTCAACATGGCCGAGTTGCTGCAACGGTTGCCTGGTGTGTATTTAGCTTTACCACTTACAATTTTGTCTCAACTGCCATCGTTCGGTAGACAAAACACGTACAGGCCCGTCCGCAGACCCTCAGATTTTGGGCTGTTCCAACTTTTGTTGCAGTCTGATATAACTTTGCTTGTCTTTATAAATAAATATATAAATAAATCCGGAAGTTTATTAAATAATCCATCAAGAAATGTAATAAAAACATTTGAATTTACTGTTGAGTTAGAAATTGCTCGAGAATGTATAATACCAATTAAACTCAAGGCTAAAATTAATGAAACATTTCTTCCTCTTGTTGTTGGAACTATTAAATGGGCTGAAGTATTTATCCTCGATCGAGCTTTATTTCTGCGAAGATGATAGTTGAAATAGGATTCATTAATAAACATTATTTCCTAATGTGTTTGTGGGGCATTTTGTGAAAAATTTAGTGCATATTTTTTGCGTTGTTCAATTGTTGATTTGGAGTTTAAACGGTCCAGGTTGATTGTGGCGGTTTTTAATGTTATTTTTAAAGCTTTTAATGCATTAAATACTGTCGTTGTGCTCATGTTGACGTTTTTATTTTCAATTTTTTTTAAGTAATTCATGGATTTTCTTCAATTAATTTCTCCACATAGTTTAAAATCTTATTACTTAGTTTAACATTTCTTTTTCCACCACGATTTCGTCTAATAATATCACATCCATCCTTCTTATACCTTCGAATTATAGAAGTGGCTGTGTTTTTATAAATTCCAGCTAATTCTGCTGACCCTGCAATAGCTTTACCTTCTTCATAGCATTTTATCAAAATCTCCTTTTTGTCAATACTCATTTTAACATAATTTCCCCTGCGGTTTCTGCAACGAGGAATAGGTAAGTTCTCCTCCTTTTCTAAATTACTATCATCAGAATCTTCTGTGACCTGCATTATTCCCCGATAATGACATTTATTTACCTGACTTCCTATATTATCTTCAACTGTTACTTCTTCAGGTGATGTATTGGTGTTCATTATCATAAACTTATTTAAGGGTTTTAACGATTTTGAATTTCAAATATTTATTTTAAAATAAATAATAATTACACAACAAGAAAAGAAAACTTTTATTCTGCGTTTACTGCGATTGCATAAAAAGCTTTACTTTGTGATTACTGCAGTTGCTTAACTGTAAACAAGTGTTTAACCTTATTTTCAGCAAAATAAATATATTTGGAAAATAATAATTATCATATCATATTTCACAAACTTTAATTTGAAATTAAAAATCTTTAATTTGAATTAAAAAAAATTAATTTGAAATAAAAAACTTTAATTTGAATTAAAAAAAAATTTAATTTGAAATTATTAAACTTTAATTTGAAGTTAAAAATCTATAACAATGAAATGTGGGTTTATTTTTCTTTTAAATTAGTAATAAGTTTTAAAGCATTACACTTTAATAAACTAACAAACTTGTTGTTTTGGAATATAAAAAATATTTTAAGTCATACATCTACGATGAAAAATTAATAGGGCTGGGACATTCGTTATGACATGCTGAATAAAAATGTCTAAGTTTCTACGAAGTAGATTATCTACTTTTTCGTGCTTAACTCACAATCCGTAATTAAAAAGCGAGATTACCCATACAACATTTCTCTCCCGAAATCTGAGATTATAAACCCTATGTTTTCTGTATTATAGATAATTATTTTTACGAATGCGATAGATAATTGTTTTTACGTCAAACTAAAAACTAAATAAAATGGATGTCGGCAAAGAAAACTGGTTTGTAGACATAATTGCAAAAAAAAAAGAGGTTGCCTGTAAAGTCGGTTTACTGACGATAGTTTAACGTGACAACGTCATAAGAAAATACTGATGCAATGGTTGCAATTTTCAAAACAAAATTTTAATTTTATTTGTTTGATAGATATTTTGTATGGATATAGAACAGGAGGTAAATGGAATCGCAATGGAATAGGTCAAGTTACATTTACACAAACGTAAAAAATGACGTTATCACGTCAAAAATGTTTCTTAGGTATTATTAACTATGCATTCATATAATAGAAAAAGCGTGTGCCCATATACGCTTTGTCCTCTTATTACTTATTGTAAAATTTAATATCGAGTTTCGCATGCGTATTGCTGCCCCTCTTATTCCTTTTCCTCTTCATATCGTTAATAATAATAAAATAAACCAAAAACTCCAAGATATGCAAACCAATTTTTATGAAGAAAAACCATTAAAAACAGTATTGACAGCTGATTGTCTATTTTGCAGGTAATCTGCCATATGTGAATGGGAAGATTGATTTTGTGGATTTATTGCTAATTACTGCATATGTGTAACCCTGTGATTCTGGCAACGAAAATAGCGAAGAGGTAAGCAAAAGGCAAAACATTAGTCAGCTGCTCAGAAAATCAATAAACAGTCATAGCAACGCAGCCTAAAATACACATAACTTTGTAGTTTTCTCATCAAGTTGGTAAATTTTTAGGGCGACGTAAAATCAGAAAAACATGCCGCAAGAATCACAATTAACCAATGCTGGTATGGAGGGCGATGAAATTGAAAATGTTCGAGTGGTGGTGCGTGTCCGCCCAATGGAGAAATCGGAAATTAACTGTGGTGCAACTAATGTTATACAAGTGGACAAAATCAATCGTGCCATCACAGCCGTGAAGCCAAACGCAACCGTAAATGAACCACCGAAAACATACTACTTCGACAACGTTTTCAGTACCGATTCCAATCAACTCGATTTGTATGTGGATACTGCGCGTCCCATCGTAGAAAAGGTGCTGGAGGGTTATAATGGTACGATATTCGCTTATGGTCAAACGGGTACGGGTAAAACCTACACCATGTCGGGTAATCCAGAGTCACCACAGACGAAGGGCATCATACCAAATGCTTTTGCACACATATTTGGACATATCGCCAAAGCTCGTGAGAATCAGAAATTTTTGGTGCGTGTAAGTTATATGGAGATTTACAATGAAGAAGTACGCGATTTGCTTGGAAAAGATGTAAGCAAGAGTCTAGAGGTAAAGGAACGACCAGATATTGGTGTATTCGTGAAGGATTTGAGTGGATATGTAGTGCATAATGCAGATGATCTGGAAAATATTATGCGCTTGGGCAACAAAAATCGTGCCGTGGGCGCCACAAAAATGAATCAAGAGTCATCACGTTCACACGCCATATTCTCTATTACGGTGGAAAGCAGCGAACTGAGTCAGGGCGATATGACAAATGTTCGAATGGGCAAGCTGCAGCTAGTGGATTTGGCTGGATCGGAGAGACAAAGCAGGACACAGGCAAGTGGACAACGGTTGAAAGAAGCAACCAAAATTAATTTGTCACTATCCGTGTTGGGCAATGTCATAAGTGCTTTGGTGGATGGAAAAAGTACACATATACCCTATCGCAACTCGAAACTTACGCGTCTGCTGCAAGACTCATTGGGCGGTAATTCAAAAACAGTTATGTGCGCTACGATTAGTCCTGCAGACACTAATTATATGGAAACTATATCTACATTACGATATGCTAGTCGCGCTAAGAACATACAGAATCGTATGCGTGTCAATGAGGAACCAAAGGATGCATTGTTGCGTCATTTTCAAGAGGAGATCGCCCGTTTGCGTAAGCAGCTTGAAGAGAGCAATCATGAAGATCAAATTTCCGAGGAGGAGGACGAAGAAATAGATGAGGATGAGGCCGATATTGAAATAGAAATTGAAGAAGCGCCTACTGTCAACGGTAGGAAGTCCAAGAAACGGGAGAAGAATGATGCTGAAAAAGAGGAAAAGGAGCGACGAGCACGGGAGCATCAAATTGAGATTGAGCATGCAAAATCGGAACAAGAACAATTGCGTAACAAATTAATGTCCCTTGAAGGCAAAATATTGGTTGGAGGAGAAAACCTGCTAGAAAAAGCACAAACTCAAGAAAAATTATTGGAGCAATCTCTCGCCGAATTAGAGGAGCGGGGGAAAACAGAGGAAGCATTACGACAGACACTACAGCAAAAGGAAACTGAGCGCATAGACATTGAAGAACGATACTCCTCACTACAGGAAGCCAGCACAGGCAGTACTAAAAAAATACATCGAGTCATGCAAATGTTGATGGGTGTGAAATCTGAATTGGCCGATCAACAGCAAGAACATCAGCGCGAAAAGGAAGGTATTTACGAGAATATACGTAGTTTGTCACGCGAGCTCGCATTGTGCGAACTGGTGCTTAACTCTTACATACCTAAGGAGTATCAGTCAATGATCAATCAGTATACTCACTGGAATGAAGATATTGGTGAATGGCAGCTCAAATGTGTCGCATACACCGGTAACAATATGCGCAAACACATAGCCGAACCAGAGGAATCCACTAATAAGCAGGAATTCATAGACCTTTCGCACGTTTATCTCAGTTACAATACCGATGGTGTCACAAATCCGGTGCGTGCTAAGTCTGCTCGTCCTCGCACATCTGGGGTACCACGCCCTACTACGGCACGGCGTTACTGAACCCATAATATATAAATTTATAAGTATAAAGTACGCATAGCTTTTGCACATATTATTTGTTTTTTAATTTTAAGTTTTATATTTTTTGTGAATTTAATTTTAAGATTTTGTTGTTTTCGTATTTATAACGACTCGAATTAACACGCAAAGCTAGACACAAAACAAGCATTTACTTTGCATTATAGTATTGCATACATTTGTATTCTGCACATAATCCAAACGGACACTACACAATTTTGTTGAAATAATTAGTTGATCAATGTATAAAATGTATTCAAATAAACTATTAACGGAACTGATCTATTTTTGAATTATCATTATACTTAAAATTACTATTCTCAAAGAAAACCATTCACAATGCGGATATGACCTTAAGCAACGCCTACACCAGCCAACTAGACATTGCTAAGATTTCAACGTGCGATGTTGATGCTAGTGAACGTGTTGAATGAGATTCAAAATATATTGGTCTAAGGGGTTACATGGGTTTCACGGTTTCAAAAAATCGATTTTTTTTGTCCTCTAGAATATTGTGTTAAAATTTCAAATCGATCCGAGCAATAGTTTCGGAGATACAGCCTTTGGAAGGTGTGCGCTCCAAGCCACTTTTATTGTTACTCAAAACTTCAAACGTATGTTTCTCAAAACTGTGTTTTCAAAGTCGGTTTCTCGAGAAATCTGAGAACTACTGAACCGATTTTGATGAAATTTTGCACAGGTCTTTGAGATACTATTCTTAAGGACTTGGACGAACGATTTTTTTTTCATTTACAACTATTTAAAAAAAAAAAATTTTCCGCAAAATTGGCATTTTTTGTAAAAAGGTCTGCCAAAAATCCAATTTTAATTTTTCTATTTTTTCCTTCGTCCAATTTCTAGTTTATGGTCTTAACTAAAATACGAATTTTTGATTTTTCACTTCAGATGATTCGGTAAGAAGTTCTTCTGCCAACGCGGACGCGTCTTTTTTTCCAGGAGTCACCGAAAGTCACATCTCAATGGCGGAGTTTTGAATATTTTTCCACAAAAATTTCAAGGATTGTTGTTGAAACGTGTATCTTTATAAGATTACTAAATTGTAATAAAAAATTTCATTATTTGTATGACAAAAAAATTGTTGATAAAAGGCCATTTTTTCCTGGAGGAAACCCATGTAACCCCCTAAGTCAATTTCAACAAAGTCAACTTCAATAATTTTTTTAATTTCCATTCCATTGCATATCTGCCACTAAATTTTAACTTATTGACGAGTTTAAAAATTCTTGCAATATGAATTCATAAAATTGATGGATATAAAAATAAAAAGGTTCACTGCAGAGCTTATCAAATTCATGTTAATTTTTTTTAGGAAATAATCGTCCGAACGAGTCGGCAATTCAAAGGTTCGTGAAAATTTATCAAGAAACTGGTTAGGTTGAGAATAGAAAAGTGCCGGCTGACCAAACACTGGATGTTCTGGTGTACTTAACAACTTTCAACATCGATATCTCGACGTCCTCAACAATTAAACATTCATGAATTGACCGTTAGGCAAATTTTACCTGTATATATTTAAATGATGTAATTTTCCACAAATACATGAATGAATCTAAACACCTAAATTTTGTATTTTAAAATAACATTTAGCCACGTCTTTTGAAATACCATTTAATAACACTTTGAGCGAGTTTGTTTAAATTGTTACCGAAATAGGGAATAATCCCAAATCAGTGAAAAGTGTCGTTAAGGCAGTGAATTTTCCATTGAATGCAAGAATTTTTTGTTTTAGCAGTTTTTATAAAATTCGTGAAGCAATAACACAAAATTAATTATATTGCTAAATATTATACTTTTTAAAAAATATTAATATAGTTTAAATTATTATTAACGGATTTATTCTCTGCCATATTCTTTCTTTCTGCGAAATTCTCATTAGCAGAGCGCAGAGCAAGGCGAAGTGAGTATCATAGGTGGCGCCTTGCCAAAGCAGTTACTTTATTTCCCTTAACACTACAAAAACAAAATGGACAAAACCAACAAAAGGTATAATGTGTCTGTGAAAATTTGTGAATGGCTTGGTAATAAAGTGGTTGTGAGATGTAAACTAAACAAACTAATGAAAACGCAGTGCCGCATGTTGAATTGTGAAATCACAAATTAATCTAAATGCAGTCTGTTTGCAAAAAGTGCGGAATACGCCGTGGCAAGAAAGTGTGTGTGTATGCATTTAATTTCTTGTGCTTGGTTGTTTACTTTGCTTTCGCCTACTCTTCTTTTTCACAAACAAGAAAGGGGGATTTCTTTTTTTTTTTTGTTTATTCATGGCCTTTACGACACGGCGTATTCGGAAGGTGCAACCATGAATTCTACCATCCTTGAGAATATGCCTCAAACTGTTCCTAGCACTTAAGTTTATTGGCGGTTCACTATTGTGAATTTCGCTAAGAAAAGAAGAAATCTGTTTTTGACAATTCGCAGCGCTGAAAAAGGTAAATTTATTTTGTACAATCTCGCTTTAAAACTCTTTATAAATTGAAATAAGGAAATTTAAAACTAATTTATAAAAACTATTTTTGAACCGTATATTAATGAGTATCGGATCAAGTTCGTACTGAATGAATGGTTGTTCTTCGACGTCTCACGTGGGCGCACGATTTATTACAGCACTTCAAGCGTCAGCGCCACTACTGGAAAAATATGGATTGTGATATTTTAGCGCCTCCGCCGAATGTCCGTGGAATGGTCGAATTGAATCGCGATTCCTTCAAAAAGCATGTGAAATTACCACGCCTACTAATACACGAGTCTGAATCAAATAAAGTATTGCCACTATTGAAAAAGCTGTTGCTGAAAATGGAAAGACTACGGCCGGTGCGCGCGTTACCAAGCAAAACTGCAGAAGAAAAATCGTGTGATATGCGTGAAATATTGCTACATCCATTAGCAGTGAAGTCATGGGATTGTCTACCCACTGCTGATCTGTTGAAGGTTAATGTTGCACAAAACAATTTCTATTATGATGAATTGGAGCTTGGTTATGAGAATTGGCGGGCGGATGAGATTTTCAAAAGCGTGCTGCCAATTGAGGAAGAAGGTCTCACATCGTATTCGCGCATAGGTCATATTGTACATTTAAATCTGAGAGATCACCTACTGCCTTACAAAAATTTAATTGGTCAAGTGTTGTTAGACAAAGTGCCTGGCTGTCGCACTGTAGTTAACAAAGCAGCAACAATTGACAATACATACCGTAACTTCTTGTTGGAGCTAATTTGTGGTGAGATGGAATATGAAGTGGAGACCAAAGAGAATGGAGTTGTGTTTGAGTTTGATTTTTCTCGCGTGTACTGGAATCCACGCTTATCCACAGAACATGAACGAATTACAAAAATGCTCAACGAAAACGATGTCCTCTACGATGTCTTTGCCGGTGTGGGACCATTTAGCATACCAGCAGCGCGTAAAAGATGTTGGGTGCTTGCAAATGACTTAAATCCAGAGAGTTTTAAATGGCTGCAACACAACGGTGGGCGCAACAAATGTTTGCCCTATATGAAAACTTTCAATAAAGATGGCCGCCAATTTTTACTGGAAGATGTTAAGCCCGATTTACTAAAACGTTGGAAGGATCTGTCAACTAACAAGCCAGATGCTTATCGGATACATATTACAATGAATCTGCCGGCTATGGCGGTGGAGTTCTTGGATGTGTTTCGTGGTTTTTTAAATGACAAGGAGTGGAATAATTTATCTGATCATGATTTAAAGTATCCAATTGTGCATGTTTACTCCTTTGCAAAGGGCGACGATACAAAGACACTTGTGCGCGCTATGGTTGAAGAGAATTTGGGTATGGCTTTGAAGGACAATTTGGAAGGCATATATTTTGTGCGTAATGTGGCGCCTAATAAAGATATGTATCGAGTTTCATTTCGACTTACGAAAGAAATTCTGACGTCGCCTCTTGCAGCAAAACTTGCTGAAACTTCAACTGTTGAGCAAACACCACGGAAGCGCGCCGCGTCTGAGACATATGAGGAGGAATTAAATGTTACAAATAAAGTAAAATGCAATTGATACTGATTCGATTTCAACTCAATAAATTGTTAATACTTTACTCGAAACAAAATGTTTTTTTATTTCTACCATTGGGCAGTTTGTATTAATTATTGTTGAATAAAAAATTTTTTTACTCTGTAAAATTTCAGTGATTAAGTAATGGGGCGCAAATCAAAAACCGCAGGTGGTAAAAAGGGTGCTGCTGCTAAGAGTGCCATCAACAAGTCTAAGAAGGACAAAAATATTTTCAAAGTTAATGATGTCAAAAATAAGAAGAAACCGAAAGTGGTGCAAGGGCAATTAAAAAAGGTAAGCAATTTGAAATATTGATAGAAAATCTAATATTGAGAAACTAACCAATTTCAGATTAAAGAAGTCGTTAAAAATAAACAGGAGAAAATCGACGCAAATTTGAAGGACCTACACAAAGGTATGGTGGTGAAGAAGCCAAAAGCATCTGTGAGCAATACGCCGATCAAGAAAAACAAAAAAGCGCCAGCGAACACGAAAAATGTATCGCAGAAACTAGGCAACCTCAAGTTCTAAGGCGCCAGTTTCCGTAAACTGAAATTTTTCTTCTGTCAAGACGCCGTTAACGAAGCAAAATTTTAAAGAATTAGTAATTAGTTTTAAACGTGACGAGCGGTATTTATTTGAGGTTGAAATAGTATGAAAATTTACTTATATATTATGAGTATAGAGAAAATGATGCTAAAAATTTCAATAAACATGATTGTATAGATAATTGTGTAAAATATTCGAGATAATAAGTTATTTTATTTTGGTCTATAGAAAAATTTAGATTCTTGTAGAAAATTGATTGATCTATTGATCTACTGAGGTAAAATGTTGTTATTGTAGCATACCACAAAGTCTCTCTTATCTCATTCCCATGGCAGCCGATTCTGCGTTACCGGAATGACTCGGCTTTTTCCCGACCAAAGGCTGCCGCCCCAGTAAACTAGCCCGCCCTGTCTAGTGAACAGTGTATCAGTGTCTCTCTTATCTAACGATAGGCCTAGGAAACATTATGCTTCGATGAGTTGAGTCCTAACGGAGAGGGGTTTGTGTTAGCAAAGGCGCTTGGGACGGCATCTGAATAGGTGGTTAGTATCGATTCTGGATAGGTAAGAGTTTACCTGCAACAATATTTAGAATGTAATTGGGCCGAAGTTACGCAGGTGTGTTGTTGTTGTCGGAGCAGTCTACTGGGCCTCTCCAGTCCGGTGTAGACATCGATCGTCACCGATCGTTATCGTCTAACTCATCTAAAGGTAGGCCTAGGAAACGCTGTTTCGACACGTTGGGGCCCAGAGGGAGAGGGGTGTTAGGTGACTGGGTTTGAGAGGGTATGTGACTAGGTGGTTAGTATCGGGTGGTGTGCCTTCATATGCCAGATATGTATTGAGCATGTCGGGGTCTATCCTGGATCAGAAGAAGTTTAACCTACTACAATATCTAGTCCGTAATTGTGCCAAAGTTACGCGGGTCTCGCGAGGCAGCTGAAGCTCTTCGTCAGCAATTGGTTATGGTTAGTGTTCGATAACTGCATTTGGGAGTCGGAAGTTTAAGAAGGTGGTAAGTGTCTCCCGATGAATGTCGTTAATTGCCTGCCTATACACTGTCCGGTTCAGTAGTTGTCGATTTGTTTTGTCCTGGACCTCGTCGAAGTAATTGAAGAGTTGCCTTCGGACGTGCCTGGGAGGTGGCTCTGGTTCAAGTAGCTTTCTACATGGGTGAAACCTTCCTAGCATCCTAGTAGAAACTATTTGCTGAGGAGTTTGTTGTGCTCCTTTACAGAAAGCATCTGTGCCTCGTTATGTAGGTGTTGTAGACGGGGAATAGCAGTGTCCGTCGCTGTCCGAAGAGCAGTGTTTTGACATGTCTGTAGCTTTGTCCACTGCGTATCACTAGTTCCAGGCGACCAGACAAGTGCAGTGTAATTTAGAACCGGCCGGCCAATTGCTTTAAATGTCGTCAGCAACATTTCTTTGTCTTTGCCCCTGGTACTGCTGGTTAGCGATTAGAACTTTAGTAGTAATTACGGTTGTATCGGCGAAGATGACACCCAAGATTTTGGGGTTGTTAACGGTGGGTATTGGTGTGTTGTCGACTTTCAGCTTTAGCTGTAGTTTAACCTCCTGCGACCGGGTGGTAAAGAGGGTCACCGTGTATTTAGTGGAGAAAAGTTGAAGATTCTTCGCAGTGAAAAAGCGAGGAAGGCTAGTGAGGTAAAGGTCTTTTAGGAAAAATTGTTTAATTGGGCTAAAATAACTGGTCAGGCAAATGATTGGGAAACGACATTCAGCGGGAGACCCTTACAATCTTCCTAAATTCCCGACCCCCCATTTGCCGTTATCGGAGTCCAGCCACCTCCTATTGCAGACAAAGAGCTTCAGCTGCCTCGCGAGTCCGCATAACTTTGGTAGGGTTGAGTAAACTGCTACAACAACAACAACCATTGGTAACGTCAAAAAGAAAGTCTAAGAATCTATAAAAGTGCTCTTAACCCCTTAGCCTACACGATATCTACCAATTGCGCGAGCTATAATACGCAAGAAATTCGTTCGCGCGCCGTGCCATTCAACTGTTCAGCCGTGTACCCGAACTGGCGCAAAGTGTATACTTTTCGTAACATATATATTTCAATGCAACGAAAGGAATTGTGAAATAATAAACAATGTTTAGGTACAAATAGTAATTTTAAGATGTCTAGGAAGTAATCATAATCAATTGATCACAAAGTCTTTACCACGAGTCAGACTCGTTGTTTTCGCTTATGGCACAAATTCTTTACCACGAGTCAGACTCGTGGCTATAGGCTAAAGGGTTAAGAGAGCGAAATGCAGTTCGTGGCGAAATTTTTGTACCTCAGTTGATGGGCTTACGAAAACTTCCAGGCTTAGGAAAGTATTGGTCGAGGCCTCTTATGTTCCCAGGTTTCGTAAAAAGGCCGAACGGTTCGTGGACCATGTCCGGTAGGGAGTTTCTGGGTCTTCTAATAGATACTCACTTTCCTGCTAACTCAGGCTTCTTTACTAGATCTGCCACCCCAGCGTTACATCATAACGAACAGTATGAAATGAACATCATAATAAAAACTATGACGAAATTGTGTATGGTGACTAGTTTCAAACCTCATAAATCAACTGCTTGATCCGGCGATACCATGGCTCTTGGTCGTTTTTAAAAGTTGCCTCAGGCTGTCTCATATCTCTGACAAGAGGAGAGAAAGCAGTGCAGTTTTTATTTCCAAAGCACGGAGGATCTCGCATGTCCCTCCGAAGGACTTTAGACCAATCAGCTAGTCATCGTTCGTTCGGAAACCTCTGGAATGCTGGTGGTTCGTCTTTAACAAATTTCCAAATTAGGTGCTTCTTCAAATTGGTACCGAAGACGTAGCCACAGATGAGAGCTTCAAATATCTTCGCTCCTTTGAAAGCACAGATTTCACACTAGACCGCAAGTGACGCACCGCATACAAGTCAGCTGGCAAATTGATAAAAATATGGTATGACCCGCCATGCCGTGTGCCTCTGAATGGTGGTCGCTATCCGCTAAGCAGGAGCAGGAGCAGGATCCATTGGACGGTGATAAGATTGCTGCATTGGGCTTCGAGTTTAACAAAACTGAACAAAATAAGCAATGACCCCATCAGGGGTAGTTGTCATGTGGCATCCATAATACAGAAATTGAGAGAAAATTACTTGTGCTGGTATGGGCACATCTTGAAAAGACCAGATCAACATGCAACAAAGAAATTGGCAACTCAGCCGTTTCCATCGATGAGATGTAGCAGACCGCTTAAATCCTGGCTAAGCTCCATTAAAGATGATAAGCAGCAGGACAAGGTCAACGAAGGGACGACCCAGGACCGCTTAATCTGGAGATTGCGCACGGAGAGGGTTGACGTCGACTGAGGGACCATAGCGAGGAATAAGATTCAAGTAGGTCCAAACTGTTGTTTGTTCAATGTTCCAACGATCCGTCTTGAGAATTTCCAAGGTTTGCATTATTTTACCGAAATTTTCGAAAATGGGCCCTTCAGAACATAGTGCGTTTGTGACATCAAACGAAACGGTATAGGGACATCTAAAATTGCGCTTAATTGGCTGTCACAGCATCCAGACTATTAACACTTTTGACATTTTCTGCTGCTTGGTTTACATTTTCGGTTTTATCGAAGGCAAACTGTAGGTTAGGTTAGGTTGAAGCGGTTATTCACTGTAGGACACACTCAGGCTCATGGCCCATTGTGGTGCCGCGTGGGGAACTAACCCTTACCCCTTCTGAAATCAATGAGTACTTTTCAAAAACTTCGTAAGATCCTTAATTTCGACAAAGCTGAGATCTTTTAATTCATTAAAGAATTGTTCGCCCAAACTGGCGCTGTGCTTATCTCTTCTTAGAATTTCGTACGTCTAGCATCTGTCGGGCGATTTTGCAAGTGGTTTAATTACGCCGTCTTTCATTCTCCGCTCTAACCATTTCTTCGAGGATACGTAGTTTACATGTTCGCAAGGGTATGCCTATATCGTTGACTATGTACTCATCAGTCAATTTGGTACCGATTTTCGCTAGTTCATCGGCTCTGCAGTTCCCCTCAATGTCACAACGGCCAGGAACTCATTAGGTGAAATGACTCAGCCATCTCGTTAAGAAATGCGCGGCATTTCATGGCTACCTTGGAGGTCGTCGAGTGTTTTGTGAGGGATTTTATCGCCACCTGGCTATTAGTGAAAATGTAGACATCATCTCCGGGTATCGCATCACACAGCATCAGTGTCACGGCTTTCATTATTGCCATCAGTTCAGCCTGAAAGACACTACAGTAGTCGGGGAGCCGAAAACTGAAGGAAATCCCCAGATGTTCGGAATATACACCTCCGCCCACCCTGCCATCGAGCTTTGAGCCATCTGTGTATACATGGATAGACTCGCCCTGTCTTACCACGTCCCGTTCCCACTCTTCCCTCGAGGATAGGAGGGTCATGAACGTTGTATTGGCAAGTATAGGCGGGACTGTATAGTCCACCTGTCCGGGAAGCCCCAACATGCCATCCAGGATTTTACCATGGCCATAGTCTGTGTTTTACCACTTACTTAAAATGCTCAGCCTTATTGCTGCACAGCGCGCAATGTACTTTGCCTGCAGGTCTACCTGAAGGAAGTTTAATATCACATATAGTGCTTTCGATGGTGTGGTCGACATTGCACCGGTTATAAGAACAGATGCAAGTCTTTGGATCCTGTTCAACTCTACTGATTTGCTGGAATGCTTGTTGAGAAGGTGATAGCTTGTTGCTAATCTTTCCTTTGATGGGCCCATTCAGCAATCGCTCTAACGTTTTTAACAGGAAGGATGATAGGCTAATCGACCTGAAGTCCTTCGGTTTCCTGCTTTGGGAATGAATACCACTTTTACTTCAGCCCATTTCTTGGGGATATATTTAAGTCGTACTGCTGCCTCAAAATTGAGACGAGTCCAGGTGCAATCATACTTATTGTGTGTTGCAGGTCAGCGGGGATAATTCCGTCTGGTCCCGGTGATTTATAAGATTTGAAAATGCCGATGGCAAATTTTATATTGTCCTCCGTTATAAAATCGATTGGGGGACCATCATTGTGCACTATAAGATGAGTTCTACCGTCTGCATTGAACAGACAACCTGGAAAGTGTGTCTGCATTAATAATTCCAGTGTTTCTTCACTATTAGTTGTCCAATTGCCGTCCTCTTTCTTGAGGTAACTAGGGTTGTTGGGGCTCATTGGTACGACTTTCCTGAGTCTGCTGGTCTCAGAAGTGCTTTCTATCTTTTGGCAGAAATCTCTCTCGGAGTTAATTTGGTATGTCGTGCCAGAGAGATTGCTGGCTACTATGTTTTCAAACATTCCCCAGTTTGTGCGTCTGCGGTTCACGATCGGTTTGCACAGGTTAGTTGCTAATAATACAATACTGTACGTTAAGTACCTGTGGTCTGAGAAGGAGTTGTCTTTAGACACTGTCCAGTCTTTTATAATTTGTGCCCCCCGTTCGTTGACACACGTAATGTCCAGAACTTCCCTCCTAGTAGCTGTTACAGAGGTAGGAGTGTCGCATATATTGCTAATATGAAGATTGATGGAAAACTGTAAAATATCAGATATTTTCTTCTTGATGGTACCCATCTTTGAAGCACGCTCAAAAACAACACTTTAGTACAATAGAATTCAAATACTTTTTAGTACAAAACCTTATCTTTCTAACGCAATCCAGTGTAACCTCATCGTACATACTTATATAAAGGGTGGTTAAATGGGTGGCCGATGTTGAATGTGAACCACACCAAAACGTCAAGTTTTTTTCTGCATTTAATTTGAAATTTTTTAATTTCAGACTAACTCAATTTTAAGTGGCGGCCGCCGTAGCTGAATGGATTGGTGCGTGATTACCATTCGGAATTCACAGAGAGAACATTGGTTCAAATCTCGGTGAAACAGCAAATTAAGAAAAACACTTTTCTAATAGCGGTCGCCCCTCGGCAGGCAATGGCAAACCTCCGAGTGTATTTCTGCCATGAAAAAAGCTCCTCATAAAAATATTTGCCGTTCGGAGTCGGCTTGAAACTGTAGGTCCCTCCATTTGTGGAACAACATCAAGACGCACACCACAAATAGGAGGAGGAGCTCGGCCAAACACCCAAAAAGGGTGTAAGCGCCAATTATATATGTATATAACTCAATTTGAACTATGGAAAGGTACACAATCGAGTAAGCGTTAAAGTTATTCAGGCTTAATATGAAAACGGACGTTCAAATCAAAATGCATATCGAAGAAAATCATCTTCAGTGATGAGACACATTTTCACCTCAGTGGATTTGTCAATAAGAAGAATTTCCGGATTTGGGCGAATGATAATACAAGAGTGAATGCCAAAAAACCAATGCACCCAAAAAGAGTGACTGTTTGGTGCGGTTTATGGGCCGGCGGCATCATTGGGCCGTATTTTTTCCAAAATGAGGCCGGTCAGACAGTTACTGTGAATAGTGTTCGCTATCGTGAGATGATAATGAACTTTTTATGGCCCGAATTGGAAGATATGGATGTGGACGATATGTGGTTTCAACAGGACGGTGCCACTTGTCACACAGCTAACGAAACAATGGCTCTTTTGCGCGAAAAATTTGATGGCCGAATAATCTCACGTCGCGGTGATGTCAATTGGCAGCCAAGATCATGTGATTTGACACCGTCGGACTTATTTCTTTGGGGTTATTTGAATGAAAAGGTGTCGATAAGCCAACAACAATTCAAGAGCTAAAGGATGAGATAATTCGGCACATTAACGGCATAGAAGTTGAATTATGCCTCAGCGTCATCGAAAATTTGGACCATCGGATGGAGGTGTGCCGCCGAGGCCGGGGCGGCTCTTTGGCCGATATTTTGTTCCATACGTAATTGAGCTATACCAATATTATCCTAATAAAGAGAAATGACAATAATTTCCTAAAAAAATGCATTTTATTCAAAATCAACACCGGCCTTTGAAACTTAACCACCCCTTATAACAGACACAGATTACTAAAGCTATGGACCCTTTATATGTATATACATATATAATATGTATAAGTCTTTTATACCCTTTATTGGGTGTCTGACCGAGCCCCTCCTCCTGTTTGTAATGGGGATCACAAATGGAGGAAACACAGTTTTAAGCCACCTCCGAACGGCGAAGGCAGAAATACATTCGAAGGTTTGCCATTGCTTGCCGAGGGGCAACCGCTATCAGTAAAAACTTGTTATATCTTTTGATGTTTTATGTTCGGAGATTCGAATTTCACTACTCTCGAATGATAGTCAGGCACCCATTCATTCGGTTACTACAACCCTTTGCTTCTTAAAAGATATTTTTTTTTAAGGAACTATGAAAACTGATATACAGGCAAACAGCTCTATGCGTTGTAGCGATATTTACTGTATCGAGAATTTACTGCATATAAGCGTATTTCCTTTAATATAGATTTAGTTGGAAAAAATAAAAATGACTAATAATTAAAATAAATAAATAAGATTAAGCAATAATGTAATCTGTGCAATATTCTCCACTAGGGGATATATTACGGCGTTAGTGATGATTCAAATGGGCTTACTCTGCTTATCTGTTTACCGTCAAAGCATGCAAATGTTTACCACCATCACTGTCAAGTTACCATCACATGAAAAGCAGTCAGCAAAACGGCAACTTCATAATGAAATTTTACCGAAACGCGGCAGCTGCTAAGTGTAGTATGCACGTATGAGTGTAGTAAATTCTGATGTTCTTCCATTTCTTGGCGCGTTCTATTATTTCTATATAAAAGATACAGTAGCAATAATGCCATCAAACACAAAACGAAAGTACTTTCGCAAGAAAACAACATATCAACAATACGCGTACTAGTCAATCGGTCACAATCGAGAATGCAGCGCTTCATCATCACACTGGCGCTAGTGTGCGGTAGCTTTTGCTCTAGTTGGGCTCTACCACCTGCCAATGCACCTGCTGTATCCGCACCTGCACAACCGCCCACACTAACGCAGGACATCGAGGAGCTGCATCGCCTAATACCCTCCAAGCCGCTTAACAAGTTGGTCATACGTTATCTACTCAACGATGCAGAATTTCAAGCCGTCATCCGCATTATTAACTCACACGATGCCTTCATGGTACGCATGCGCCTCTACGCTCAGCCGGAAATCATACAATTCCAATCGTGGGTGCGCTCTCAACTATTGTTGTCGGGAGGTGGTTCATTCGAATTCGAGGAGTCCGAGGAAATTTTGAGCCTTTTCAATCCTACACCCTATTGGTCCGTTTATGGATGGCAAGGATTTTTCAACGAATTCCTCGCATACTTCCCACAGGAGATGCTGCGCGCCCAAATCAATGCTAAGGTTATTCAAGGCGGTAGCCTTGCTCAGTTCTGGACCAAATTGAAGGCATTGCAACCAGTCTATGAACGCGTGTTGGCCTTCCCGGAGTCAAAGCGCATAATTGCACAACTCGAACAGAATGGTGTGAATTTCGCACAAGTGGATCAATTTATTCGTTCTTTATTCGATTGGTACAATTTAACTTCGGTCGATGTGAATGCTCAGGGTGTGGGTGCTGTCAACGCACCAATTGCTTCACCGGCCGTCAACAGTATTGCGGCGTAACGTTTGTCAAGCTTTGTGGTTTAGGAAATTTGAAAGACGCGTCACGGATGCGAAAGCAGAATTGCTTTTCTAATATCACGAAAATTATTTATTTATGCTACTTTTTAAAGGTAAAGTGATTTTGAATTTCAACTACTTTAATTCCAATAAAAATTATTGAGTATGCAAGAATTTCTATTGCAAACAATTATTCACTTAGTCATTATTGACTACTACTTAAGGCAGACTATGAAACTAAGTCGAGAAACTGCGTAAACTGCGAGAAACAATTTCTTTACACTACGAGGAGAGGAACTTTTAACTTCAAACCTCTCTAAATGGCTGTTTTCTTTCTCCCTCATCTGGTGCGAAATACTTGAACGTGCAGTCACCTAAGTAAAATTGAAATACGCATCAACGTTTAAAAATAGTCTATGGTACTCTCTATTCTTCCATGAAAAAGTTCTTGAAGAAATGGGTTCTGCGTCTTGAACCCATGACCAGGATGTACAAGTTGGAGATCTAGCTAATCATCCATTGCGCTTCAGTGGTTGGCTGGAGTGGTCGGAATGCGTTACGATCTCTGGATATGATTGCAGGTCTCAAATAAACTTTGAATATAAGACTAAGTGAACCGGAGCTTTTAAACGCTTGGGTATACATATGTATGTAGAAATGGACATAATCTTAAATAATAATAACACTTAAATAATCGTAGAGTTCGTAGTAAATCGGATTACATTTGAGCAACGAGCTTCTTTCATAAGAACTTAAAGAATTTGCTTCTCTGTAGAAAATGGCCACCATAGCCGAATGGAATGGTAGTCGCCACCCTGGGCATGAAACACCAAATGATAGAAAAAGTTGTTTCTAATAGCGGCCGCTCTTCGGCAGGCAATGACAAACCTCCGAGTGTATTTCTGCCATGAAAAAGCTCCTTATAAAAAAAAACAAATATCTGTCCCTCGGATTCGGCTTGAAACTGCAGGTCCCTCCATTTGTGGAAAAACATCAAGACACAATACACAGCTGAAAATTCTTGATTGTTGAAGCTATTAAAGGGTACAACTTGATATGCGTCCTGAAAGAGCTGACAGAAGACTTCTAGCACTGTTTCTAACAAAGGAAGGTGCGTGTGGAGCGTTGTAAGGATAGGGGAGAGATGCATTTTGAAGGCAATATTAGGTATTACTTACTTTATTTGCAATCTGTCATGTTAACATTCAGCAAATGTGCTAAATTTTTACAAGTAGCAGAATATAAAAACAAATATAAAACATATTTCATTGCAGCATTACTTCAATTCAATTTTTGGTTTTCTTAACAATTATGGCAAATATATCTGGTGTGCATATGTACATATAAATTTATGAGCATACTTAATTTCTAGAAGGCAAATCAAGGACGTGAAACCTTTTAAGTCGTTTTGTTTCTTCCCTATCATCTAATAAGCATATTGCAAGAGTATTGCTGTGATCGCTTAGTTTGAAGTTCAAGTATCTATTGGATAGCCTCCGCACTTCTTCCTTGACATAGGGAATTTCAAGGTCACTATGTATATTTTCGTTTGTAATAAACCATGGCGCATTTAGTATCATTCTAAGTGTCTTTGATTGGTATCGCTGTAGAATAAAACCGTATGTCCAGACTGGTTTTAAAATCGCTTTGTATAATCAGATTTTGTTCTCAAGACTTAGTTCAGACTTTGCTCCAAGGAGCCAGTACATTTTTTTGTCTTTATTTTAAGTTGTTGGCGCTTTGCTTTAATGTGGTCCTTCCACGTAAGTCTTCGATCTAGGTGCATTCCAAGATATCTTACTGAGTTCTTCTGGGGAATAGGTGTGGCATTTATGTATACTTGAGGACAGTTTTCTCTTCTGGTAGTGAAAGTCACATGAACAGATTTGTCGGTATTCACTTTAACATTCCATTTTTTCATCCATGTTTCTATTTTTGTCAGCTCGGGCTGAATATGTAATGTAGCACTTGTTGGAGTTTCGCCCAGTGATAATAAAGCTGTGTCATCAGCAAAAGTTGCAATCATAACCTCATCAGTCGTTGGAAAGTCAGAAGTGAATATCGTATAAAGGACAGGTCCCAGCACACTACCTTGAGGCACTCCGGCCTCAATTGAGTGTATTTCGGAACGCTCATCCCTGTGTTTTACATAGAAGCAGCGATCGCTCAAATACGATTTTAGCATTAGATAGAATGGCAAAGAAAAATGTTTTTTTAATTTGTAAAGCAGTCCTGGGTGCCACACCCGATTGAAAGCTTGCTGTATGTCCAAAAATACTCCCGAGCAATATTTTTTGTTTTCTAGTGCATCAGTGATTATACTAACAACTCGGTGGCATTGTTCTATTGTTCCATGTTTATTTCTGAACCCAAACTGGTGTTCAGGTATAATATTGTCTCTTTCAATAACCAGCAGCATTCTTCTCAGAAATATTCTTTCAAATATTTTGGAGAATGTCGCCAGCAAACTAATCGGTCGGTATGATTTAATGTCGTTTTTTGGCTTGTTTGGCTTGGGTATCATTATAATTTCCGCACATTTCCATTAGGTTGGAAAATGATCAAGCCGGAGAATTTGGTTGAATAACATTGTTAAGTATTGAATGCATTTTTCAGAAAGCGATTTAATCGCTTTTGCGTCAGTTCTATCATATCCAGGTGTTTTTGAGTTGTTCAGTTTTATTATCTCTTCTTCAACTTCTAAACGAGATATATGTTTTATTGGTAGGTCCATTTGGCAGGCGATATCTAAGAAACCCATAACTTCTTCATTGTCCAAGTAGCTGTTTAGCGAGAGCGGTTGGAAAGAAAAAAAAAAATGTGTGTGAAATCAAAATGTTTTACAGCGTCAGCCTTGTTGCATTACTTTTGAGAATCAGTTTTCTGCAATTTTTTTGATTTCTGAGTTTGTAGTAATATAAATTCCGTTAAAAGTGGATTGAAGTCAGAATAAATATTTTACAGCGTCAGTCTTGCTACTTAATATCCATACCTCGTTATTGTCATTCCTTTTGAAAATTAGTTTTTTCAGCAAAATTTTGAATGCTGAGTTTCTTGTAAATTATATTATATACCATTAAAAGTGGAAGAACTGTAAGTTTCCTTAGTAATTTTATTGAGTAATTTTATTTTCGATACTATAATAATTGTAACAAAGAAACCTTAGCAAATCGTCGATAAGTAAAGTAACAAGTTTTCACTAGAGAAGTGATTACATTTTTAGGCGAATATAATTTTATGTACGAGTGAGTAGTTCAAAAAAAATTTTTTTATATATAATTTTTCCCTTTTTTATTGTTTTCTACTCCATAACTCCGATATCGAATTGATTTTTTTTTTTAATTTTATAGTATGTGGTATATAAACTTAAATATTAAGTGATAACTTTAAAAAAAATATACATGCAAGTTCTTATATAATTATTTAGTGTGATTTTTAGTGGCACTTTAAGATTGTAAGCGCGTACAAAGTAGATCTATAAGACTCTGCCCGGTCCTTGGCAATATTCCTTAGGTTTCGGCAGACGTGTTGTGACGTACAAACTGGTGGTAAAAAAGAGATATTACATTTCAAAGTTGACCAAAGTATAGCATACAGTAAAGTGCATGAAGAGCTACCCTAAAGGCTTGGCAAGAATTTACATCCAGCGGAGGATTGCCATTTTGGAGAAGATAACCCTTTTATGATTCAAAAAAAGGAAACATACAGATAATGCGCTCATTTTCTTTCTCATTAAACGCCAGCTCTTCACACCACACCTACCTTAACGCCCACAAAAAATTGCTAAGGACCGGGCAAGGAACAGTTTCGGCTGATCTTCTTTTCTGTCAGTCGACGAGCCAATATATTTACTATTAATTGCAATGTATACATTAGGTATTTTGTTATGCTTTTTGTTGTTTCTGTTGTAGTATATCCAGTAATTTTGTGTCTTTGTTCAGCAGCCAATTTTTCTCTAAAAACGTTCGTTATCAGTTCTTTTTCCGTTTCATCCATTTTGGTATACAGTCATTAATGAAATCTCCTAGCTGTCTGTAAATCATCAAAGATAAAATGGGTAACACCAACCATGCATCTTTGAAGAGATACACATAGCAAGCGACCATAAATAGAACCAAATCCGTAGAGTAACTTAGCGCTGAACGCACTTTTTCATGCGTTTCTTCCTCCAGCTGCTCGGCGCTTTTCGACTCTACCTTCTCGTAGTTGGCGGCCATAGAGAGTAATATTTCTGGAGGTGGAGGTAGTACACCAGTGGCCGTTGTTAACGGAGGCAGAGGTCGTCTGCCAAATGGTCCAGGTGATTTGGATTGACCTGTTGAGGTGCGTGTTCGTGAAAGCACTCGCCTTCTTACCGGCGATTGAGCTTCAGTGGGCATATCGATGTCAATATCTTGTTGGGATGCGGTGCTTGATGGTGGACGGTTTAGGGAAGCATCTCTGGAGCGCGATGGCACTCGCTTCTTAATGATTCGCTTTACCTTGACGATACGCGTGCGTCCGCGTGAATCTGGACGCTCATATAATGTTTCACTAATTACCTCGGCGGTTGTGTTATCATCGCTCGCCAGTAGGTCTGATGAAATTGTTTTGGTAATTGGTGTAGCCGTTAGGTTGGTTTTAGTGCTAGTTATGGAAGGTAAAGCGATTTCCTTCCTTGCCGATGACATGCTAAAAGCTTGGGAACTGCTCTCACTGGGCGTCGGTGTATCTGGCTCTGGAGCCTTCGGTGGTTCGGTAAAAGCCATTCCGCTACCGGTTTCGCGCACGTGCACCAATTGGCCACGCTCCGATATCGATAGTCGCGGCTTATTGCTAATGGGTGGCATGAGGCCACCTTCCGGACTCTGTGAACGACGCATACGCATTTCTTCGCCGTTATCTGTGTTGCCACCCGCCTTTTTCAGTTCTTCCTTGTCTAGATAGATCGGCGTATGGTATTTGCGTGTGCTACTAATCTGACTCACAAGGTCGCTATAATGATCTACAACTGCATAAGCTTCCTCGCGCATTGTGCGCTCCGCTTCTTTACGCTTTGCGTCGTCTTCTTCTTTAGCTTTGCGCTTAGCTTCCAATTCTGCTGCGACAACAGTTGGACTTAAAGGAATGGGCTTACCTGTAAAACCGATGAGATTAGCATTTTCTTCAATATTTTTTTCAGTGTTCCCACGAGAGTCGCGCTTGAAGAAAGACATGATGCTCTCTGCGAAACCAGATTTCTCGTGGCTGGTGGCAGTGTTATTGGCCGCTTGGTTTTTGTTGTTGTCGCTTATGCTTTCTATATTTTCCAAACTTTGTTTGTTTACATTATTATTGCTGTTGCTTTTGCTACTAATAATTTGTTCGGTGAGTGGCTGAACGTTCTCATTGGATGGCCGTTTCAAAATAGGTTTCGGCACAAAATCTGGATCGGTGAGCGGCGCTGGTCGTGTGAGTACGATCGCTGCATTTTCAGGCATGGGCGCGCGATATGGCGTAAAAACACCAGCAGACATGTTACGTGGATGGTAGGTTTCCATATGGTCTTTTGGTGGGCTAGCTCTTGGAGGACTTGGTGTTTTTGTGCGAGCTCTAAGCTCCATTTTAAATTTTTCAATTGAATCATCATCTGAACTGGCTGTGCTTTCGGTATAGTCAGATTCAAGTTCAAAGCTCGCTTGCTTCGTAGGTTCTACTTTTGATTGGAACCCGCTGGCACTTTCGCCCTCTAACATGTCATCGTAATCATCAGCATCATCAACATCAAGATCTTCTACGTCATCCCTTTCCTCACGATTTTCGTCCTTGCCAAGTAATAAGCCAGTAGTACGTGAAAGTGGTTTCGAGTAGAATATATTTTCACGTGAACCCCATCGTGCTGCGGCCGATCTTAAATCTTGTACAAAACTTTCTGACTGACGTCTAAGCTCACTTCGTCGTTCGAAAGATAGACGCTCCGCTTCCGTCATCGAACCAAGACGTTTCCGCACAAAGGGTGGTTGTAAGCTTCCGCCAGCAATTGGTATTTCTAATTCTTTTTCAGTTCCTTTATCGTTTTGCCTTTGTCTTTCTTTATCTTTTTCCTGTATACTTTTAAGTTTTCGCGCTTTCTCCGCTTCTTCCAGTTCGACAGCCTCGTAGAAGCGTGCCATTGCTCGTTCATATAAAAGTTCCGTGGAGCTAACTGAACGGCGCAGGGGAAACGTATGCAGATTAGTAAATTCGAGTGAAGCCAGATCGGGTGAAGAGATAGAAATCGGTGGTGGTTGCAGTGCATCTTCTAGATCCAATTCAAAGGAGTCTTGCTCTGCTTTCCAAGATAATAAAAGTAGTATTAAGAACGACATAAAAATATGATATAATGAAATGATACTTACTATTTTTATCCTTAACTTTGCTATTCTTGTCGAAGACGACCAGCATGAACTCATTGCTTGTGTGTACATCATCCTGTTTCTCAGCAAGTGACAGGGGGCTGGTTGGTGGTGAGGGTGAGATGAGAGTCTTTGAAGGTGGTGGTGCACTTATTTCTATAGTTGGATTCGTGAGTGTTGATACAGTTTGCTTATTATGGTTGTAGTGATTTTTGTTTTGAAGGGCAGCATTGTTTCCGTTCGCTTTTTTTACCCATTCAATCCACTCGGCTTGCTTATCTCTTTCCGCTTGCGTGAGTCGATCTGCATGATCAGGACGTCTCGATGGCTCAATACGCTCGGCCTGTTCGGGTTGCCTCTTTCTCTGTTCGCTTCGTTCACTTCTTTCCGCCCTTTCAGCCCGTAAAAATTCATCTTGACCGTTCTTATGTTTAGTTCTATCTGTTCTTTCAATTCTTCCGGCTCCTTCATCTCGTTGTATGATTTCCTTACGATCTTTCTTATTTAGTTGGGGTGATTTTTCTTCCTGTATGCCTAGTGCTCGAGCAGATATAGCTTGCTCATCGCGTCCAGCTCGTTCATCTCGGTGAATGATTTCCTTACGATCTTTCCTACTTAGTTGTGGTGACTTTTCTTCCCGCATGCCCATTGCTCCAGTAGCTATAGCTACTGCTAATGTAGGTGCATTTTTTGCGGGACTAAGACTGTGACCTGAATGACGGCGTACCAGTTGATTAACGCCCAAGTGTGCTGGCTCGGCACTACGTTGTAGAGCGGGGGTTCTATTGATTTCTTCCGGCAGTGTCGGACTTTTGCGCAGCGGACTAAGACTACGTTTGCGCCGTAATGATGAGCGCGATATTTCTGGCGTAGAAGGTTTTTCGGGCGTCAGTTCTGGTTCCGCTGTTGCCAAGGGTGGTGCGACCTTTTGCTTTGATGGTGATGGTGATTTATCCTTGGATGGTAGTAATTGTTGTAGAAAATGTGGCATGACCTTCCTATCCGTCAATGGTGAACGCTGTGGCGACTTTGGAGTTGGCGATGTGGGCGACGGTGTGGCTGATAGTTTTGTATTTAATGTCATTAATTTAGTATTCGGCGAGACTGGCGAAGATGGTTTTGTTGCGTTGGCATTCGACGGGCTACGACGTATGTCCAGCTTTAGCAATTTATCGGAGGTGCCGTAATTCATTTCCCGATGTAGATCTTCAGTGTCGACTAGCTGCGGTTTTGGTTTACGCAGCGCTCCAGGTGATATTTCCGTCGCTGCATCTGCTTGCGATCTGTTCGGGGATAGCGCTTTACGGCGAGGTGGTGCAGATTTGGTTTTTTCTTCTGTTAGTTTGGACTCTGATTTAGGTTTTGTAATACCACGTTTTGGATCGGGTATGAAAAGAACCTCAGACTCTTCACTGGGCTCGCTTACACCATATGGATTTTCAGCTTTTACACGAAATTTATATTCGGAGCCTTCGATTAAGTCGTGTAAAGTTGTGCTGAGGGACCTGGTGGTGGCCGCTTTGAGCCAAACATTCCAACCCA
Source organism: Anastrepha obliqua (assembly GCF_027943255.1). NCBI lineage: Eukaryota > Metazoa > Arthropoda > Insecta > Diptera > Tephritidae > Anastrepha > Anastrepha obliqua. The sequence continues at coordinate 80,283,211 of NC_072894.1, forward strand.
CTCGAAAATATTCCACAATATAATAGCCGATTTTACAACCACCATCATCAAGTGGCGATGTCCACGACAATGTCGCCGACTTACCAAACGACATGTTGAGTCGCACTTTTCCCGGTGGATTCGGACGTGCGGTGACCGTAACCAAAAAAGAGGTTACATCTTCACCCAGTTGATTCCACGCGCGCACAGTGTACTCGCCACGGTCATTGCGCTGTATACTGTCGATTTTGAGTAATGAATTGCGGTCGGTGTTCGAAATTTCGAAGCGTTCACTATTAGGCACTATCTCGCCCTCATGCAGCCACGTAACAGCTGGTGATGGTTGCCCAGCGACACCAACCTTCAAACGCAACACTTCCCCTGCCTCGACGATCAATCCATCCTCGTAAGTACGTGGAAGACGAATTTTTGGCGGTGCTTGTACCATTAATTGGGATTTGGTGGCCACATGGCCAGCTCGATTTGTCGCCGTGCACTTGATTTCACCTTCGTCGGTTAGCGCTACTTGGTGAATAATTAAGACACTGACGTCGTTGTCGTTTAAAATTTTCGTTCGTCGACTACTGAATACTTCATAGCCGTCTTTGAACCAATTAATTTCAGGCGGTGGTTGACCCACTACACGCACACGGAATTCAATGCGTTCATCTTCGACGGCCTGTCGATCCTGTAGTTCCTCAATAAAACTCGGTACACAGATGGCGGTGCGCTGAAGTGTGACGGTAAGTGCTTCAGACAATTCACTAGGATCTGAGCGACCAACAACGTTCTCCGCAAATACACGAAATTGGTAACGCCAACCAGGCTCTAACCCGCTTATTGACACCTCGCACTGTGTTACTGGTGTAGGTGTAGCACGTACCCAGTGAGGTGAACCCATACGACGGTGTTCAACAACGTAGCCGGTAATAGGAGAACCACCATCAAGCTTGGGCCGCTCCCAACGCAAGTTCACGACATCGGGTTGTTGTTCAGATAGTGGTATTAACACAGGTCGTCCAGGTGTTGACGGTCGCTCTAAAAAAAGAAGAAGTTAGAGTAAATAAATTTTTCTGTTTGATTTATTATTCACATATTTGTTTTATTATTGGTTTAATATAAGAAAAAGGACAGTATAAATGCTTAGAAAGATTACTCACAATCCGCCTGTGATTTTGTATTTTTTGAAAATTTGCACATTCAATAAAAAAATATATACAAGTACCATTGACTGTGAGCATAAAAGTTCTACTGAACTTCCAGTTGAACTATGGAGCTGAACCACATGAAATCATTTTCGGCTACAGGTCGGGCTCCAGCGGGGATTAAGTTACTAACTTTCATAGAAACGTCATATTTTTGAAAAGCTGGACATCTAGTAAACTTGAGGAGACTGTGGGAAGTACTAGGCAATAACCAGAGTTTAAGGGAAATTCACTGGTATAATGGTAGTTGGCGGCCGCCGTAGCCGAATGAGTTGGTGCGTGACTACCTTTCTGAAGACGTAGATTCGAAACTCCGTGAATCACCCAAATGGAAAAAAAAGTTTTTTTAATAGTGGTCGCCCCTCGGCAGACAATGGCAAACCTCCGAGGGTATTTCTGCCATGGAAAAACCTCATAAAAATATTTGCCGTTCGGAGTCAACTTAAAACTGTAGGTCCCCCCATTTGTGGAACAACATCAAGACGCGTGCCACAAATAGGAAGAGAAGCTGGGCTAACACCCAAAAATGGTGTATACGCTAATTATATATTATATAATATATCTTCTTCTTCTTAATTGGCGCGCTTACGAGATTTTGGCTGAGTTTAACAAAGTCGTTTCTTTCTCCAGCTATCCGGCGCCAATTGGACACACCAAGTGAAGACAAGTCCTTCTCCACCTGATCTTTCCAACGCAGAGGAGGCCTTCCTCTTCCTCTGCTACCACCAGCTGGTACCGCATCGAATACTTTCAGAGCCGAAGCGTTTGTATCCATTCGGACGACATGACCAAGCCAGCGTAACCGCTGGATTTTTATTCGCTGTGCTATGTCTATGTCGTCGTAAAGCTCCTACAGTTCAACGTTCCATCGCCTGCGATATTCGCCGTTGCCAACGTGCAAAGGTCCAAAAATGTTGCGCAGAATCTTTCTCTCAAACACTCCAGGCGTCGCTTCATCGAATGTTGTCATCGTCCATTCGGTCAAAAAAGTACCGGGAATTATTCAATAAAACGTAAAATAATTGTTTAATCATTAAATATATTTTGTTGCCTTCAAAATAGGCTCAATTCGAAGCAATATACATATGCCAACGATTATTTCAGTCACCAGAAGAGATCTTCTTCAGCGAAATCTCCTTAATGGCCTCTATCGACTCAAAGCGGCGTCCGTGGAGTGGAAATTTTAGTTTTGGGATATTCCGGTGAATACGGTGGTTGCTCGATGAAATTTCTCGAGTTTTTGGTTAAAAAAAAGTGTTCACAATATGAGCCTTGTGAAGATCCATGAGTTTTCTTCCCACAAATTGGGCCATTTCCAACGCACATTCTCTCTTAAACGTCGCATAACTTCCAACTAATATTCTTTGTTTACCGTAGAATCAATTGGAACAAATTCCGAGACTCCGAGTGCGCAACACCATGATAATCAAACGATTAAGAAAACGAGTAGCATGACTTTCACTTTTGACCGAATTTGACGTGGTTTATTGAGTTTCGGCTCATGTGGATAGCGCCATTCAGACGCCTGTTGACTGGTTTGCATGTCAAACCCACATACCCACGTCTCATCACCTGTTATGAAGCGCTGGATAAACGTGCGGCCCGAATTCACTTGCTCAAGCATGTTTTCAGCCATCTTTTTCCATTGAATTTTTTTTAAAGAAATTCAACTCTCTTGGAACGAGTTGAGCATCCACGCGTCTCATGCCCCATTGATAGTGTAAAATGTTGTAAATTGATTCGTGAGACACGCTAACGTCACGAGATACCTCCCTCAATTTTAAATGATGGTTTTCCAACACCATTTCCTTGACTTTGTCGACGTTTTGATCCGTTGAAGACGTTGATGGGCGACCAGATCGGGTCAAATCTTCCACGACTTCTCGGCCCTCTGCAAAACCATTCGTAGATCCGTGTTTTTGATAAGGCACACTCGCCATGGGCTTTCTGCAACATTTTCAACGATTCGGCACACGTAATCCCGCTCAAAATACAAAATTTAAGATAAATTCTTTGTTCGATATTTTTATCCATAGCGAAAATCGCAAAGCACAACTGCGGTTGACTGATATAATTAAATGCCAAAAACTAGCTAATTGGCAGATCGTTCTTTACTAATTTGTTTTAATTTTCATATTTAAATAAGTTATATTTTGCTTAACTGATTTGTAATGCCAAAGTAATATAAAAAACCTTTAATTCAAAATGCAAAAAACTGTTCGAAAACCGGCTCCTCTCTAACGCGTTGTGGTAAGCAAAAAAAAAAAACACCATTGACAGTTATTCTATTTTAGTCTTCCGTTTTGTATTTTCCTGTCACTTTGGCATATTATTGTTTGACATTTCAATATTTTTTTTTTTTACATTTTATTCTATTCGTTGCGCTTTCTCGCTGCTGTTCAAAAAATGCGCGTGCAATTTGCTACATTCACGAAACTTTCCTGTTACTTTTGAAATTTGTACGCTCTCTCGTTTTTTAAATAACATACATATTTATCGCTTTTTTTTTGTTCTTTTTTTTATTATTTACATACATATGTACATATGTGTGCATTTTTCAAGTAATTCAATTTTGTTTTTCGTATGCGTTTTTGTGGCACTTTCATATGAGGCAGTGAGCGCCACAAAGCAATAAATCGCGTTCATAAACACCAAAAAACGATGCCAGAACATTTATACATAACAGGCCGACGAAAAGGGGAATTAGCCAAGAAGGCAGGCTGGTAGGCAAGCAACCAACCACTTGAGAATGAAATTTCTAAAAATAACCTCAATTCTAGCGCTCCCACCGTTTGACCCAAGACAAACCGACTGATGTGCACAGAATTCACACTTGTATGTATGTACTTATACATATGTATTACATACATACATATACATATGTATGTAATATGTGCTACTTTATTTTCTTAAGTAATTTTTTTGCTTTTATAGAATTATTACGTTTTTTATGCTTTTACAAATATATTTCACTCACCTGCCGATTTCCAAGTTACAACTTTTTTTGGCCTTCCGCTTTGATTTTGATTTTGCAATTTTCCTGGTTGATTGCCCATTTTTCGCACTATTTTCTAATGCCAATAACGCACGTCGAAAGACTAAATTTCGTTATTTTTTCTGGGTACACTGATTTATTTTCGCGTATGTATGACGAAAATTCACGGAAATGGCCAACACATCAGCACCAAATTTGTGGCAGCACCTACAACTATAATTCCTATACCAACAACAAACCGTAGAGATAGTCAATTGAGCCACATCGATTATTTTTTTAATTAATCAAACCTAGAATTCGACACTTATTCGGATTTACTACTCGTACACGCTACACCTTGGTTACACTATAGTTTTTAACTATTTTTTTAGTTAAAGAATTTTATGCAAAACAATATTATGTGCTGGACTTACAGCACAGTCCATTTTCAACGTTAAATAATCCCGTCGAGCGGACACCGCGCACATAATTTGCAGTAGTACCTGCTGTCTGGGATAAGCTTCGGAAATGAAATGTATGAAAATTTTCAAATACGAAGGCGAATTTTTAAAGTTATTTTTTCCATCCTCTTTTGTTCAACACGATCTTTGCACGAAAATTCACAAGATCGCCTACAACAGACCGCTCATGGGGGGAAAATTCGTCGTGTAGCAGTCGTTCGCTTTCTCAGTTGATCTAGTCATATGCAGCTTGGTCTCTCAGCTGCTTAGCAAACACTCATTTCTCATTTCTCATTTCTAATGTTAATCCATTTCATCTGTTCGGCCACAAAGTTATTTTCAGCTGAATGGGTGCACATTGGGGTGATTCGTGGGTGCGGTATGATGTATGTATGAAGGATTGGCGATAGAAAATCCAATAAAAATGCGTGTGAAGAAAGGAATGCGAATAAATGACGAGCAAAACAGAGAATCTGTAAAGAAATCGGCAAGATTTTTTTTTTTTGGATACGAAAATGCTTGATTTGTTTTGAAAATCTGAGAGCGCTAACATACACGAGAGTAAATCTAATATGTCTTGCTGATTCTACTTATATTTTTCGAGTATACCTATACGGTGAGTGTATGAAATTTTGAATGAATTTATAGTAGGAAAATCTGAGGAAAAAAATATATATGTACATATGTACATACATTTACAAATAAACAATATCTGCACATCGCGCTAGTTATCTATGAAGTAAATACCACTTATATTTATGCTGCGAACTACCGTTCTTACGTTGCTACTCTTCCTCCGGCAATACCGAGAAGATTTTGAAAACAAGAAGGTATTATGTAGGTACATTATAAATACATAGACTACATATATGAAAAGACTAAATGGTATTAAAAGACTCGGTATAAACTGACGTTTTCAACAAAAAAAATTTTCTATAAACAATTTTCCAATATTTAGAGCATTTCGAAAAATATTCGCCTTGAGTCCAATATCTTTGAATTAATATATCCATTTTTCAAAGGTTTTCCAAAAGAGCCTAATATTATCAAATTGTAGTTCCCCGAAAGCCAATCGACATATATCAACCCGGCTGATGATACCAGCTGGCGATCGAGCTTCTCGCACCTAAGGCTAATGGGTAAGTTAAGTAGGTGTGCCAAGGGTTGTCTTTTATATTTTGTGCTCAATAATAGAAACTCATTGAAATAGTAATAAAAATAGCTTTTTTGTTTTTCAAAATATTCTCCTTGGAAGCCAATACATTTCTACATTCGCTTAAGTCAATTTGCAAAGCAAAAAGTCAACAGCTTCTTCAGGCGATGAAAAACGTTGACGCGCATTTTATTTTTTCATGTTCGGGATCAAAAGGAAATCATTAGGTGCTAAAGCAGGGCTTTAAAGCGATTATCGGTTAATTCGATTTGATTTGTGTGCTCAAAAACTCCCTCGTATTGTGTTGGTGAAGGATGATTTATCTTCGGAGGTAAATTTTTCTTAATTCTCTGAAAACTTCTGGCAAATAAGATTGTGTGCCGTTCCCTAGTGATGCAGTTGCGATATGACCAGATTTTTAGAACCAGACGTTCATTTGCTTTGAGGTGCTTCTTCCGCGAACAACTTTTGTTGGATTAAGCTCGTCTTGATTGCTGTTTTGTTTCTCGCTCATATATATAGAACTAAGAGTTCATGTAATATTGAATGTTTGTTGATCACACTAATGTCTAAAGACGCCTCTATTTTGCGATATATCACATGACGATCTTGTGTTAGGGGCCGTTCAAGTATTACGTAAGCAGATTTATTACAATTATTTACCCCCCCATCCCCCTTGTCAGCAAAAGTAAGCAAAGCTTTTACCCCCTCCCCCCATGCTTACGTAAACATTTTTCAATTAAAAATGTATTTTTTTATATTATAATTATAATGTTATAATTATAATTTTAAAAATAAGAAAATAGATTTAGAATAGAGATTAGATTTTACTGATGCAGTATTCAACATAGAGTAAGGGACAAAAATATTATAATCTTACGAACATAACAAGCTTATTTAAAATTTTTGGTACACATATTAAATTCAAATTGACAGTCTTCAGTCCATGAAACCCGAATCCATGATTCTAAGTTTTCGATGACATTGGATTGCTTCGATTGCTGCTCCGTGTTGTGAGTCTGCTCACTTTCATCCGATTTTGGAATGTCTACGTCGTTCTCATCGAGCCATTCAACATCATGGTGCTCTAAATTTTGAATAATGCACATCAGTTCATTAGCACGACGAGCAGCGACTCTTACAGGTCTAACATTCCTATCAGTGTGCGTGTTTACTTTTTTATGGATCTTCTCGATGTGACGATTTAGTGACTTGATGGAAGCATGATAAAGACCACACGTTTTGCATGTTCGACTTCATAGCCTCAATTTTACCATAACAAAAATAATCGTAGGACATTTGCAGGAAATCTTCGAGTGAAGCACTTAAGCGTAGAGCTAAATTGACTGGAAGATCAAGAAATTGCTCTCCTTCATCCAAAACCAAGTCATCAACTGTTTGTTTTACTTTTATAGGTGGGGGAAGAAACCTGTTACCTAGTAATTTGAATAGGCCACTTCTTGGACGACAGCATTCTGTATTTCTACATTTCACAATTTGAAGCAAGTATTGGCTTTCACGCAGATGTTCTGAATACCATTTAATGTCTGGAAAATCAGGAACATCTTGTTGACCTGCCCCAACATATTTTGCAGTAATTTCCATTGAACTCCATACTTCAGCAAATACATTTCCTGCAAATTCGAAATTAGATCTTTCTAAATGTTCATCAATTGTAACCCCACGTTCATCCAAATGAGACCCAAAATGGTCATGAGGCAATATTAAACCAGCCAGTTCCCGACTAAGAGGAGCCATTCTGCGCTCTACTCTGTTGTACGCACTTCTTCCAGGAGCATTGGTAGCTAAAAACAATGCATCGAGATCATATCGCTTAAAGTGTTGTATAGCAAACCCTATGACTTTTTCATAACGCAGATTTTCATCTGGCCCTCCATCAACCGTCATGACTACCACTGGTTTTACTAGTCCATGGTCAGTTTTAGCTAATGGTCGAAACTCTTCAAGTTCGAGAAGCGTCTCAAAATCCTGAGCATGAGTATTAGCAGTAGATGAACTATGCTTTTTACTTCGAATAGCGATGTATGTTTGTCCAGAATATCCAACGGCTTCCGGTTGTCCTAGCATACTGGAAGTGATTTTGATAACAGCATAAACAGATGGTATTAATTTATGACGCTCAGCGATTACCTAATCGTGGTCAGATAATTTGATTCTATATTCCATGTGCATTAGAAGAGGTGCTTGCTTATTTGCCGCAGTTACGCCAATAGGGACTCGAGCTTTATCATCTTGGGTGTCTAGGGTGTCTGTCTGTTCCGGAAAAAAAAATCATTTCATCGCGCCTAGGGCCTGCAATCCCGGATTCGATAGTCTCGCTCGGTCGCCAGCTTGATTTCTTGATTTAACGTATTACCGGTTTCTCGGAGACTCTATTATTATCGGACCCCGTCAAAATTTTTGGCTATGTCACCCGATTATAAAAAACGAAAGGTCCAAATAAAAAAAAAATTGTTGTCACAACAGCCAGATTCACCTGACTCATTATGTACGACTACCAGTACGTGTACTGCAGTATACTGCAGTGTCGACAACCTGGCTCACTATAAACGTACCCTAAAGCGAGTGCCTAAACGTATGCGTGTATATTTGCGGGAATCCCCGAAAATGCGTTTCGTTTTCAAGCATAGACAATGTGAGGGTTGCCATTCGTGTAAAAAAGTAAATAACTACCGATGACGTAATCATCATCTAGACTCCCCTACCCCCCATGTCATCCAAAATAAGCAAAACAAAGACCCCCCCCACCCCCGCATAGTGCTTACGTAATACTTGAACGGCCCCTTATCAATTGATGCACAGCGGTCCAATAACTTACTGTAGTTTTGTCCACATATTTTTCCTTCTTTTTCTAAAAAATCCATGAGGATGGCGCCGTTCTCATCCCAAAAAATCGTCGCCGTGCCCTTTCCGGCCGATGGGACTGTCTTCGCCTTCTTTGGAGCAGATTCCCTGGGAGAAATCCATTGTTTGGATTGTTGCTTAGTTTCTGGTGTGTAATGATGAGTCCAGGTTTCATCAACTCGACGCAAAGATTCCTTCCGATCTCGCTTAAATTGCTCCAAACACTGCTTCGAAGGTAACAGCCGCATCCGCTTGTTGACCATCGCGGCACCCATCGAGCCGACAATTTTTTCATCGCCAACTTATCATTTAAAATAATAACTGCCGTTCCAGTCGACACACCTATGGTCTCTGTCACTATGCGCACTTTTGTTCGTCGTTCAGCGAGATTCATGTCGTTGACTTTTTGAATGATTTCCTCGATAACTACATCTTCTGGGCGTCCTAGTCACTCTTCATCAAAACCGGATGTTCGCCCAGGTTTAAATTCGTTTAACCAATAACTAACTGTGGTCATAGATGGCGAAGTTCCCCATAGACAGCATCCAACTTTGCTTTTATCTCCTCGCATTTTTTCCATCCAAAAACAAAAAGCGTATAACCAAACGCTACTGCTCTTTTTCCATCTTAGCGAAAATCACGAAGCACGTCTTACTCGAATAGCTGCCAAATCCAAACTAACATAACAATTAGTCTGAAATTTGTTTTGCCGTTGTTTCATAGATGACAGCACATGGAGCTAACACCAAATTCCCTCAGAAAACCCCTTTGTTATCAAATACGGGTACTTATTGAATCGCCCTTGTATATGTGACAAATGGCGTCATTTAAATGTCCACAACGAGCATTACAGGTCTATTGGTAAAGTCCGTCAAATAGTTGATTCATGAATGTTTAATTATTGAGAGCTCCTAGATATCGATTTTGAAGGTTGTTCAACTATACTTTGCGCTACAACAGCAATATTCTCAATACAAAGTTCAATTTTTGTTCTGCCAATCCTTTTTATATCTTCGATAAAACCATTTTTTTTTAATTTTTCATCAGCCTTTGAATTGCCAACTCCTTCTGACTATTCTTTTCAACAAAAAAATCTCGAATCTTGCGATATTTTGTTCTTAAAGATCGCTAATTTTCATAACAAGTTTCAATAATTTTAACGCGTTGTTCTATCATGAAAGTATCCATGGGTAAAATTGAATAACTGTCTTCTTGACAAATGACAAAAACGACTTGAGAAGGGTTCTGTTTAGAAATTATTCTCTATTGACATCTAGGCGCCACTTCTGAAATACCCTTTATATAAAAACCCTTCCTCACTGCAGGTTCACGCGAATCAGGATCCGCCGTATAAGGCGGCTGGCCTAATACTGGCATACTGTAATTGGGGAGAAATCTCTTGATGGACAAACAACGTCTTTTTTTTTACAGCTCGAGCTTTTTATCTTATTTTTCGGAGAGTTCAACACTTAGAAGTACTGTGGCCCTCCAAGAACTCAGTAAAGGTGATAAATCCTACCAGATTACACTTTTCTTTTAAATCAACATACAGATACAAATCAAATCAATAAGTTATAAGTTTCAGTAGTGGTTTCCCCAAGTTCAGTGCAAAATTTTACAACAACTCGTTGCTTTATCGTGACACTTAATATTTAGTCGAACGTGGCTATGGTTTTACCGATTTGTTTACGGAACTGAGTACCACTGAATTCGGAACAGAATGAAATGCGTAACGTATTTCTTCTGTAACAGCCTCAGTCTTTTTATTTAATAGATACATTTAGTGCTATAATTAATTGCTAAAAATATTGAAAAACTTATTATACTTTTTTAAGTATTTAAACTGATTGAGAATAATAATATTAATTTAAACCAATCCGTAAATTTTAAACGTAATAGAAATTTGTTTACTTTAAAATATTTATAAGATTCGTCGAATCTAGCGATTACACAAATTGAACCCCACTCTAAACCAAAAATCAAACATCTGTCCCCAAGATCACTATAAATATTGAATTCTTCTTTGCAGCCGCGGTGTTCAGGTAGGTGTAAATTTTTGATTATCAAAATAAATTCCTTCTATTGATCGTTACAGCCATATGAAAAATGAAGCTAATTTACATACTAATTCTAAATATCAGGCATACATATGTACGTATGTACATACATACATATATAAGTATAAACGAATTTCCGAATTAAGTTCGTCCAAGAGTTGTGGCGGCTTTTTTGTCGTGGTTTCGGAACAAAACAAACACGTAAATCAAAGTGAAAAGCCAACCGCAAACGAAAAAGAAAATCGTTGTTGAAGATTAAATCAGGAAGAGTGGAGTGGCTATTGAAAAAAATCCAAACACAAAATACATACGAAAAAGAAACAAAACTAAGCTGTTGATTTAGGTCAGACCAAGGGCATCATCTTGGCTGCCGGCTAGCTAAGCCAAGCAGACGATCGAATGGGTTATTGAATGAGCGCAAAGTTGGGAGCAACAAGTGCACACATGAATTTGTCTGGTTGCAGCTTTCTTGCGGTGCTGCTGCCCATCTACGGCATGGCCATTTGGCCAATCGCGATTATGCCGTGCATGGCTCGGCGCAGTGAAATCAATTCTGTTTTTTTTTTTTGTAGTTTGCTTGTTTGTTTAACACAAAGGCTAAGAAGTAGGCTTTTTTGTTTTGTTTATTTAAAGCTCGGACCGGTAAATCTTTTGTTTATTCTTGCTATTTCAACTGTTTCTTAGCACCTGATGCTTTGTTTATAGAAAGTGGGAGTGGTTCGTTCGTTTTTACGGCAGTTTAATAACAGGTTTTCCAAATTATATTAAAAAAATGCCTGCTTTGCAAAAAGCCACAAAATATTCGTAAAAGTCGAAGTATACATTGCTCTAGGATTATGTTTGTAAATATTTTTATCATACTAGCTAATACCCGGCTGGCGTAGATACGCCTCAATAAATTAAGAAAAAACAACCAACTAGAAAAATATTAAATGATTTTTGTTCTATTGATTTTTTATCTTAAGTCAAGCGGATGAACAATATTTTCGTCTTCCCATTTCATTCAGAACTGAATGGATTATCCGGAGTACTAAGTTCGGAGCAAGCTCCATATGCTATATGGTAGTTGGCCATGGAAAAAACGTTGATTTTCGAAGTCCAAAATATTTAAATATTGTCTTTGATTGGCTTTGGATCACGGTTGTTCTTTTAGAAAAATAGCTAACCAAATTCAAAAAAAAAAAAAACTTTACCTGGTTTCCCATATAAAAGCGACAAAATTATTACAATTCATATTAGTTTTTACACATGACAAAACAAATATAATTTTGGAGTCACCTATGCTTCTGCTTACCTCTTTGCAAATTATGTATTATAGGCGCCTTCGATCCGCCAAGCGTTAGCAAGTGGTATTCTAATTGTATTCTAGATTTGGTATTCATTTTAATTTATTATTGCAATTTTTTTTTAAGGAAAAAGAAGACAATTTGTAATAAAAAAAGTCTACCAAATCAGAAAAAATACTAAACAACCAAACTTGGAAAAAAACAAAGCAAAGAAAAAAATCAACCAAATGTGGCAACCGTGCTTTGGATTTTGTTTATTGTAACTGTATATGCTTAGGAGCATTGGAAACTGTTGTCGCTTGAAATTGAACGGCAAGTCGGTAGAAATGCGCGAAACCTATACATTTTCTCCTTTTCATATGTTGCCAATAATATTATATTTGCCTCAATAATATTTCGCATTAGTTTTTTAAATAAACGTCTTGTTTCCATTAATCTATATTATATAAATTCCGAAGCAGCATTAAGGCAGAGCCAACTTCCAAATATACTACTTTATTTTCCGGTAATCCTAATTTTTTGGAATCGCAGCATTTCCTCTCTCTTTTTCATGGTCTCAGCGGCTGTTGATGCTCCGCTTCTAGTACCATAGGTTGGAATCGTCCCATCGTTTAATAGTTTCAGACGCTATTAACTCGCGATTTTAAAGACGGATTGCTTCGTGCCGAACTTCTGTTTCATATGGCGTTTCGATCGTTCTGTTAGCTGACATCTGAGTTGTTCTTCTCGTTGAAGTTCCAATCGATCATTTTTATGGTGGCATAGTTATGAATACTCGCAGTTTGTTTAATGCAAATATTTATCACTGCACAATGTAACAGCTAATTATCTCTGATTTCTTCAAAAAAAGAAAGACTCAAGGATAATGCAATATGGCACATAGAATGGAAACTTCTTGTAAAGGAGATTGCGTTCCGCGTTACGTTTTTTTTAAATATCTTAAACATCGGTTACTGTAAGTAAAGGGTCAGTTTTGTGATGCTAAATGCATTTTGTATCTCTTATTAAATGCAACAATGAAGGTTAAGTATGAAGTAGATAGATAGGTAGGAGAGGCACGTGTACTTCATGTAGATAGAGTAATAGTTTTTTTGAACACTCAAGGACGAAAATTTTCTGCCTTCGAAAAATACGTGGTAGACTGTAGCAACCGAGATTGCAATTATTTATGTTAAAAATTAAAAATTAAAATTTTAAATTAAAATTATTAAAAAAATAGTGCCTACAATGTTAAGTTTTCATAAAGCATCTGTTAAAGAGCTTATGTCTGATATTTTTATATTTTTCTTCCGTTTTCACTACTATAGGGTTTTCCAAAAAGAGGTGTTATTTTGATATTCAAAGAAAAACGCAATTTTTTAATATATGTAAATGATCGGATGTTTATTTCATTATAAAGAGGAAGGTATGCCACTGATAGTGGAAAATAACATAACACAACAATATCCTTTTCATGAAATTTTCCATAACCGATAGCCTCACGAATTCCATCTTTGAGGTCGTGAATCGACTCTGGGCTGTTGGCGTAGACCTTCTCTTTCACGTGGTCCCAATGAAAAAGTCACACCCAACTTGTGATATTTCATTTAATTTAACAATTTTTAGATTTTACTTTTTAAAAGGTGGCAACCCGTTTGACATATATCTCTAAATGAAGATTCCTCAAATACATATAATACCATACCTTACTCATATTGTAATATTTAATTTTTCTTATCAGTTAAATATTTAGTTAAATATTTTCGAAATTAAGATTTTTCGGACGCTTGACATCTATATTTTAATATTCCATTCTATTGTTAATTTAATTTATCTAATTTTTTTATAATGGTAGAATCTGAGAGTGCATGACGTCACATTGGTGCAGTTGCATGAGAGAGATGAGAAAATGCAACAAGAAGAAGAAATTATCAAACAACACAGGATAAATTCCTCAAACGCGACGTTACACACACTGCTATTGAGAGAAATTCGCTGAGGGCAAAGTAGCGAATAGTAATTTATTTATATATAAGTATGTACCAGCAGTCACGGCACCCATTGTGCTGCCTCAACTGAAAACCCAACCCAATGGAAATAAAATGTTCGTGAGCATATTTATTGAGTTTGGGAATAAGTTTCCGTCCTTTCTTAGCCCAAGGTACAAATTATTTAAACAAATAAATAATATATGATAATATGTGAAGTATGTATTTATATGAAGCTACAACTTTACTCCATCTTTCAGGCAGCATACGGATTCCTCTGACGAAAAATTCGAGTTCTTTTGACTTGATCCATTCATTTAGCCAGTTTGCGATGCTCTCGTACGAAGTGAATCGCTCGCCAATAAGGGTTGACTGCATTGATCGGAGCAGATGGTAATCCGAAGGTGCAATGTCTGGGAAATACGGCGAGTCGGGCAAGATTTCCGAATTCAGTCCCTCTAAATATTTCTTAACCGATTTAGCAACGTGCCGCCTGGCGTTGTCATGCAGCAAAATCAGTTTGTCATATCTAGCGCCCCATACCGGCCGCTTTTCTTTGAGAGCTTGATTCAAGCGCATTATCTGTAGTCGGTAATGATTGCCAGTGATGGTTTCAGATGGTTTAAGCAGTTCATAATAGATGACACCCTTCTGATCCCACCAGATGCACACCAGAACCTTTGAAGCATGAATATTTTTTTTCGCTGTCGATAGACCTGGTTCTCCTGACAGGCTCCAAGCTTTTCGACGCTTAGGGTTCTCATAATAGATCCATTTTTCATCGCCAGTGACGATGCGATGCAGAAAACCTCTTCTTTTCTGCCGTTCAAGAAGCATCTCATACGTCACCAAACAACTCTCGATATTCCTCTCTTTCAATTGATGTGACACACAGTTACCTGCGTTTTGGAACATTCCCATCGCGTGCAAACGTTCACCGACGATTGATCTGTAAACATTCAACTCTTTAGACATATCATCAAGGGTTCGACTTGCGTCTTCCTGTATGCGCATCCAATAATTGTTGTAGTTGAGTATCTTCGCCCTTTCGCGATCTCTATCACTCACGTCGAAATTGCCACTGTGGAAGCGTCGAAACCTCTCGTTACAAATTGTATTTGATGGAGCTTGATTACCGGTAATATTGATCAATATACGACACGCTTCAGCTGCATTTTTCTTTAAAAGGTAATAATAAAACATGATTTCCTGCAAACGCTGTTTTTTCGGGACGAATGCAGATATTTTTGACGCCAGATAAAAATGATCTTTACGCTTCAAACGAATATCAACTACTGTGATCGAGACCGCACATATACACCTTCAAATCATCAGTATATTTCTAGAGCTTTTACGAGGGCGGAAACTTATTCCCATACCCAATAGTTAAAATAAAGTTATTAATTTTAGTCATTTATAGTTTAGTGGAAATTTTTGAAATTATGATTTGTTATTTATATTTGTATAACGAATGCATGACATTATTTTATATGGAAGAAACACCCAACCACGACACTTCATTATATTAAAACTTAATAAGTTTAAAAGTTTTGCATTGTGATAAAAATGTTGATGCAAATTTGTCTTGTACAAAGCGTGAAACCCAAATTAACTTAAGGGGTTAGGCCACTCTAGGATTTTCAAAATATCGAAATTTTTTTTTTTTGCTTAAAAGATGCTTTAAACTCTTTAGAATATAAAACAAAAAGTCCTATGCGTGAAAAAAATGTTTATCTCTAATATTTCGCACTTTTGCGCGAGCGCCTCTGACGTCTCTGAACCGACTATTCAAATTTAAAGCGTGTTTATCTCAAAACGTGATTTTTCAAAACGGCAAGCAGCATAACACAAACAATTTTTAATATTTTCACTTGTAATTGTACAAGGATCTTTAGAACATTATTCCGCACTGAAATACGTACGGATTTTTTTATTAATTAATTAGAAAAATTTTTATAAACAATTAACGGTTCCATTTTAGACGAAAAATTCTACTTTTGACTTCAAACATCTGCAAAATACACAAATTTCAATATTTCTAAAATCCCGTACGTATTTCTACAGCTATACTCACGTCGATTGAGAAGAATGTTTTTAATTTGGTTTAGGTGGACATTTACGTCAGTTGTACTGCTTGCCGTGAAGTGCCTTTTTCGCAGGGCGCGTTCAGAGATTCACTCCAAAGGCGCCATTTTGTAATATTTTTCAATAAAAATATTTGTAATTACACTTAAATACATGCTTAATAATATACTTAAAAAGTTTTTTCCTGGCACCTTTCTTTCAATGTAAAAAAAATCCTTAAAAAACTGCTTTTTTACAGTAGCTAGAGTGGCGTAACCCCTTAATATGATCATTGTTATAGAATAATCTATATTTTTATGGAAAAATAATATTATACAATAGAAGCTAAAAATAAATAGTCGAAAGCATGTAGAAAGCCAGTAGTGTAATCAACCCTCTATCTTAATATTTGTTTTTATATCAGGTGAGACGCGTTTATTACCCTACCTCTATATGTACATGAAACTGTACGAGTTTGCATTACTGTGGTGACGCATGGCCAAAGTTGATGTAGGCGAGACAAGCTATGCTAAAATGCTGTAGGAAAAGTGCGCCAAATTAATGTGAGGATTAAAACCATGGTACAAAGCCAGGCACATATGTATGTTCGAACACACGAGCATAACTCGCATTCGAGCGCATAGCATAACCATATGTAGGCATATGACCTGTGTATATGCATACATATTGCAAATAAAGCACGTGCATTGTTTGTTATCTGCGGAATGTTGGCTGCAATGCCAACAACAAACCCCCTTCAGTGAGAGCAACTAATAGTGAAGGCTATAGCAACTATAGTTTTTGGCAATTCGACAGTGAACAACTTTTAGCATCAAAGCTTTCAGCAACAAATGTTCGACGAATTGCAGCAGCTGATGTTGCGTACGATGGTTGGTTCGAACCTTTTTTTGGTTTGACAGGTTGGTTGCTCCTCGTCTGGTTCATTTGACTTTCAGACTGCGCTTGAAAAACGGCTTGTGCTGATCGATCAGTCGTGTTTGTGACTCGCATTAACATTGTTGTGTTTTTTCTCCTATATGACGCGGGTTTGGCTTAACGAAGCAATCAAATATTTGAAATTTTTATTGGTGTACCAAAAATAAAATATTTAACAAGAATAAAAAAGTTGAAATGCGACATTGAAGTGTGCTCGCAAAACTTGTTATGAGTGCTAATCAAGAATAAAAACAAAAAAAAAGTGCAAAAAAAAATCGATAAACGAGAGATAAAATGTGAAAAAAGTTTTAATTTCCAACTGGTTAATTCACCGCCAAATGGCAATAGATAAAAGCAACCGACAATGAATTGTGTGTGCGTAGACAAATTTTATTCTTAAAAGGTAGTTGTTTTTTCTTTTTGTCATTTGCATAATTGTATTTATTTTTATGGAACATTTTGCGGAATTATAGTTAATTGTAAATATAGTTAATTGAAACATAAAAAAATATTAACTAAATTTGTTTTATTGTGTGAAGAAAGTCAAGAGCAAGCCATAAAGTGATCGTCCACGTTTTTAAATTCGCAGTAAATTGCAACTTGTGAACAGTGATTTAAGAATAAAAATATGATTTCACCCCGATTTTAAAACATGTATTGTAGAGGTACATAGAAAGGAGACGCAACCTAAGAAAGTCAATACATTTATATATACACAAATATATATATAAATGTGTTCTAAAGCTAATTGTTATTTAGCTTATTATATCGGTTTTTCTGGACTAATTTAAAAAAAATTTATTTTTATTTTTCTGTTTTTAAACAACTGTGTGTATCTACAACATTTCGAAAAAAGACAATTTTAAGTGTTAATCTATATAATATGATGTTTATCAAATGACTGCTACAAATGTAAAAAAAAAAATTAATTTAATTTTAAAATTTTAATTTTGTTAATATCAAAATTTATCTAAAAGTTCCCGGAATATATTCAGAAAATTCAAAATACAAGTTTATTCCTCAAAAGTGTTCCTTCAAAGTATTCCTCACCAATTGCAACGCACTTATGCCAGTGTTTGATCCAGTACTTGAAACATTTCTGGAACTCTATTTTCGTTATAGCTATTTTTCCATTACTTCCTTTCGGCTGTTAAAACTCGTTCCTCGTAGGGGTTTTTCGACTCGATTTAACAAAAAAAAACGCTGGGAGTGATATCAGGTGAATTCGATGACTGTCCGATGGTTGTGCGACGATGCGTTATTACGGAGCAAAATCCAGGAGTTGTTTTCGCACAAAACCTTTCTTTTTGGCGAATTGTTTCACGTAAATATCTCATAACGACCAAATAATGGCCCTTATTAACTGTCGGACCTTCTGGCAAAAATTAGTCGTGTACAATACTGTTGTAATCCATAACAGCCGTGAGCATCGCTTTCTTTTTTGACTGAATATGACGTAATTTTTTTTGGCTTGGATTGCGTGTCGTACTCATCAACCCACGGTTCGCCACCCGTAATGATGTGTTTGATGAATGTTGAGTCGGATCTAGTCTTGGAAATCATGTCTTTGGCGATATCAGCGCGATCCCTTTTTTGTATGAAATTGATACCAACTGTGTAGCAGTATGGCGCAAACCAAAATCATTAACTAAAAGGTCCAGAATGAATCCGTAAGCGATGTTCAAGTTCTCTGCCAGCTCTCTGATGGTTAATTTGCGGTTTTTGATCAACCCTTCTTTCATTTTATTGATATTTTCGTCAGTGTTCGATGTTGACGACCTGTCACTACTTTCGTCATCCTCGATGAACTCACGATCTCTTCTGAAGCGTTCATGTCAGACTCAGTGGCGATACTATTTTGGTAGGATTGTTAGTCTCAAATGTGGCGACCTAAGAAGCAGAACTCAAAGAATTCGCGGTTGTCCTAGGAACATTTTGATCAAGATTGTATTTCATTAGAAGTCATTTACTTAATGTCCAAAATTGAATTCTCAATGCCTGCTTCGCGAACATCTGTTAACTTGCAACTCAGTGCTATTGCAAGACTTTCTAAGAGGTTTATTAAAATACCCTTTCCCATTCTTCCCGAAAACCCTTTACAAGGCAAAATAAAGTCATAAAATATGGCTCAGCGTATGCTATCAATAAACTCTTGTTTATTTTTACTCTTATTATTCAATTAATTAAAAAAAATTCTGTTGGGACATTTTTTGGAAGGGAAAATAAAATTCAATCGGTTTGATTTTCTGATATGTTATTAAAGGTATCAGAAGGTGTACAAAAAAATTTTTTTTCTTTTAATGTTTTGATACTATTTTTGTACACTGCAGCAAGCGGCAAAAAAAGAGGTACAGTGGCTGGTCGGCGTGATTTCGTCACTTGTGGTCATCTGAAACAGAAAAAACAAATTGCTTATTAATCAGTGTGCTTGTCGTTCTGGCGGGTAGTAAGATCAAATGATTTTGACAAAAAATAACAAAATGGCGGACTTCGTAAGAAAATTGCCTTGTTTTTAAGTGGAACTCGGACTAAAAAATGGAAAGTTAGGGACGAAATAAATTAAATCTACTACCCGCCAGAACTATTGATGTGTAGAAAAACATATCTAAATTTCAGCTCAATCCGTTAGATAGAAAATTTGTTTTCACGACGGCCATCCGGAAAAACGTTGTTTTGAGAAAAACGTGTTTAAAGTCTTAGCAATTGAGCCGCGCAAGTACGAGCCGCTCTCATGTATGTGCTATAATTTCGTCAATATTTCGAATTTCGGTTTAAAATTTGTACAGTATATTACCAATATATCGCACTTTCAAAATATGTAAAAAACGGAAATTCGAAATTTTCAAAATAAGTTACCAGACTACTACCATTAGTGTACAAGTTGATGAAAAGTTGAAAATGTACAGAATGCCAAGATGTGCCCCACCTCTAACCACTTATCGGATTATGGCGAATTTGAAGGAATCAGCTGATTTAACATAACAATAAATTCTGACGAAATAAATAATTTATTTCGCTCGAAACCAAGTGTGAAATTTGATTTTATGCACTTGCAAGTAACTAAGAGAAAAAGCAGAAAAAACAGATCTCACACTGATTTAAAGTTTTTGGGGAAATTTATAACAAAAAAATACTGCACACTTTAACTGAATTACTAAATTCACATGAATAGAGAGAAGACACGTACGAACTAAATACATCCATATGCACATAACATACAATTCTACAGAACTCTGTTGGTGCACGGATGCCCAATACAAGTAAATATCACAAGCGCATACTGTTTGTTTTTTTTTTTTGGCTCAAATCATGTTTTTCTTACAAGCAAATATTTTCGTAGTAAATTTGCGATCGACAATTTGAAAAAGAAAAAAAAAACACCTTTTGTACACACATACACACATATGTAATGAATGCACATATATCTATGTAGGCTTGTGTTTTTAATGACCAGTGAAAATTGGGTTAAGCGTGCTAAAAAAGGAACAACAACAACTAGGAATACAATCACAAACTATATTATTTTCAATATTTAAGTGCCACGCCAAACTCGTCAACCAGGAATGTATTTATGTGCGCATAAGCAAATATACGCACATATACATACAAATATAATTACACACATATGTACATATGTATGTATGTATGCAATTATGTTGATATGGTAACCAACAACCAACAACCAACCAGTCAAACATCTAAACAACCATCGCAATTTACTATTAAAAATCACTCTTAATGAAAGTCAACCTACGTATATATTTACAAATGCACATACATACATAGGGGCACCAATATTTATTCGCATATTATGTTCTGTCAGTTCAACGGCTTCAACGCAGTGACATTTAACTAATTGAGCGTGCGCGCACTTCTCTATTTGTGTTGTTGGTTCTGCTTCATTCAACGATTTAATTTATTTGCGAGTAGGTAGTTGAAGGCACAGCTTTCCTTGCAAAAACAAAAAACAAAACATTGTTGGGTTTGATGGCAGACAAGAGTCTTCCATTTGTATATTTGATTGTAAACAGCATTTGCTGTTGTTGCGTGCTTATGTGCGCTGCTGGATTGCCCCTTGCAATGCTGGAGAAGTTATGAAAAAATAAGAAATCCAATAAAAATGTTTGAGTGAAAAGTTAGACTATAAAAAAATAGACGGGCGCATAAGAAGAATACCGCAGATAAAAAAGTCAACGGTGTTAGTATTCAAACAGAACCGATAGCTTTGCATGATGTTTTATTAAAAGAGATTATTTTTTGCATGCAATTCTGAATGAAATGAAGGCGAGCTTGATGTCCTATAATATATAGCTTACTTTAATATTTTATATACTTTACGGTGGAGTGACATTAAGAATTTTTTTAAATCGCTTTTGGCAGGCCTGTAGAAAGTAAGCTTGTTATGCCAGCAATAAGGGTGCAAAATACTATTAGACTCATCTTATGTTAAGAGGTGTTGGGCACCAGTAATTTTTGAAGAAACGTTAAACTCAAACTTTTCGCTTTCACTTCGCAATATTTGTACATTTGTTTTCATTTACATATGTTTTTGCATGTGAGGATCCATTTATACACATATTTGTATTCACTTTTCGTTTTTGTCATGGTCCAAGCAGCTCACAACCTCCGGGATTTGTTCAAGTATCCTCTGGGTAGCTTCCGAACATCCCTTCGAGAGCGAGCCAACGTGAGAAGGCGTAGCAAGGGAGTTCCGACATATGCGGTTTAAGAGCTTATCAGAATTGCATCTTCTGTTCACCATGTTAGGTGCAGCTGCAAACGGGGGTCGGTCTTGTAGCAAGCAACTCGTCTAAATCTTATAATCTGTGCTAGTCAGAAAGGGATGGTACATCCTACTAGCTCCTGCTTTGCACTTTGCTAACCATTGCACGGAAATTAACAAGAAATACTTGTTTAGCAAACATAAATTAAAACGTTACGGGAAAACGAAAACCCTTCCAAGGGGTACTCAAGTTGTGAGGAGTCCCCCTGCTTCGGCAGCACGTACAATGGATTTGGAGGTGCGGAATTCATGTATACTCAACGAAAATTCAAATATAGCTGAAACCACAAAAAACACTAAATCATTGAGGCCCTATGCTGCAGTAGGAGAAACAGTAACCGATGATGAGGATTAGTTTTTTGTTGGTGTTTAAATTGATTTCAAAGCGCTTTCGCGGCCCTTTGACGTAACTTAGAATGCTATTTAGTGTTATTGATGCATTTGATGACATTAAATCACTTCCAGTGACGAATTTGTAATGTGGGTGATAAGTCGTCGGCTTGTGATGGTGTGTCGGATTTTATTACTTACAATTTAAATTATTATTACTATTATTAAAATTATTATTACTCTTCTTTAGTGCTGCATTTAAAAACAAGTTACAAACATGAAACCCGTATTTATATATGATGCTGATAAAATTTTGTTCATTTTGCTAAATTTGATTAGGCTGGACGCACATCATGAACTTATCTTAAGAACGTAATATTTTGTGATTTTTATTAACTGTTTTAAAAACAGTATAGCAGTGTTATGCCATTACAAAAAAATTTCATATACTATCGGACCATCTTAATATGTATGTGTGTATTTATATACAGGGTTGGCCATATTAAACTGACCCATTGAGTAACCCTATAACTTTTTACTGTAATTTCAGATCAGCTAATGACATACCGCGTTGGAAGCGTCAGTCGAAGGAGATTTATACCATGAAACAGTACACCCCAATAGAACGCGCTGAAATTGTTCAGCTGTACATTCAAAATTCCTTCTCGATTGTAAAAACGCAACGTGCGTGGAGAAAAAAAAATAAAGTGAAAAGTGCGCCGTCAAAGAACGCAATCAAGCAAATGCACAAAAGATTTTTGTCTTCCGGCACTGTGGCTAATACCCGACGTCCAAATAAAAAGCGGCCAAGACGATCTAACGAAAATATCGCGGCCGTACGAGGCAGTATCGAGTCATCGCCGCGAACGTCAGGTAATCGTCGTTCTGCTCAGTTGGACATCCCTCGGACCACTCTACGACGTATCATTCGTTATAAGAAACAATATAAAGCATTACGAAGAAGGCAGCATCTCTATAGCTGAATTTCAAGCAATAACCATAACAGTGGAGAGTGATAGGAATTTATCAGTCACTGCAGTCTATAGTCCCCCAAAACATCAGATCAAATGCGACCAATACATAGAGCTAATTAATAGTCACGACAACCGATTTTTAATGGGCGGTGACTTCAATGCGAAGCACACACACTGGGGCTCGAGATTAACCACTACAAAAGGTAGAGAATTATGCAAAGCTCTTCAACAGACTGGATGTATAACATTTTCTACTGGGACTCCAACATACTGGCCAACGGATTCACAAAAAATACCCGACCTAATCGATTTTTTCATTGCCAAAAAAATATCAGCTAATTATATCAGCATAGAAAGCGGGTTGGATATGAACTCGGATAATTCTCCAATTTTATTAACATTATATGAAAATGCGCTTATCAAGAAATTGCCATTTACGCTAACAAATAAATATACGGATTGGGAATATTTTAGGAACGTTTTAACCGCGGATAATCACAATGCAGAAATTACCAACACTTCCGATTTAGATGATGAAATATTAAGATTATCTAACCTTATACAACTGGCAGCCTGGAGTAGCACTTCGGAAAAAAAGTTTGTCACATCAGGTCATAAATATACCAAAGATATTAAAGATATGGTCGCAGAAAAACGCAAAATACGAAGACGATGGCAGCAAACAAGATCTCCCTCCAACAAAAAACGAATAAATAAAATTACGAAAGAAATTTCCAGGAAAATAAAAGATTTTAAAAACAGATCTCTGAGTACGTATCTAAAGAGCTTATCGAACGAACGCAGCACTGATTACTCGCTCTGGAAATGTACAAAAAACTTTTCACAGCCAGTAACACAGTACCCACCAATCAAAAAAGAAGACAGTTCTTGGGCCAAAAGCAGTAAAGAAAAAGCTAATGTTTTTGCTGAGTACCTCGAGGGCATCTTTAAGCCATATGACACGTCGGATAGCCGGAATGCAGCCACTTACCTATGAAACTGATGCCGAAATTCCCCTTGTTACGGATTCCGAATTGCTTGGTGAAATAAATAAACTAAAATCAAAAAAAGCGCCTGGGTATGATCTTATTACTGCTGAAATTTTAAAACAACTTCCTCAATGCACGATATCTAGGTTTACTGAAATAATGAACGCCACATTCAAATTGCACCATATCTCAATATATTGGAAAACTGCTGAAATAATTATGTTTAATAAACCAGGGAAGCCAGCGCATGATGTCACATCTTATCGGCCTATCTCGCTCCTACCAATTATATCAAAACTGATGGAAAAGCTTTTAGCCAAACGTCTCAACATAATTATTAAGCAAAGAAATATAATACCAGTGCATCAATTTGGTTTTCGCACAAAACATTCTACCATCGATCAAGTGCACAGAATTACTCGCAGCATTGAAAACGCCTTTGAGGAAAAAAAGGTGTGCTCTGCTGTCTTTCTCGACGTGTCTAAAGCCTTTGACAAAGTTTGCCACATTGGGCTCCTCAACAAAATAAATGCGCTTCTACCAATACAATATTTTAATGTTCTAAAATCGTACTTATCCGATCGTTTTTTCCGAATAAAATACGAAGACACATATTCCGAACTTAAGGAAATTAAAACTGGCGTCCCACAGGGCAGCGTGCTGGGGCCCATTCTTTATATTCTTTTTACGTGTGATCTACCTATTGACATAAATTGCTCCACAGCAACTTTTGCTGACGACACAGCCATCTTATCGGTAGGAGAAACTCAGATTGACTCACTCAAAAACCTTCAAATTTATTTAAATAAAATCTCCGAGTGGACCATTAAATGGCGCATAAAACTAAACGAAACAAAATCGGTTCATTTAGACTTCACACAGAAGAAAATCAAATATCTGCCACTACATGGTACGTCCGTAACACCGATATCGAACGCGACCTTGGCATCGAATCAGTTGCCACTTCGATCAACATCAACGCTAAGTCTCATATGGAAAGACTACGCCACCATGTAAATAGCGAAGCCTCAGCCCTAATTGACCCCGTTAAATGGAAAGAAAGGCTGAAACGAAAAAAACCGCACCAACTCACGCAGTAGCCCATTTCCCTGCAAGCCTGATGCAGAGTATCTTTAAATTTAGTTGTATTGTGCAAAATTAAATCCAAATTGTTCGTTAGTTTATAATTTATTAACTAGTTACAATGTAAATAATAATAAAAAAAAAAAATAAAAAAATCGTTTGGATTTGGGGATATTCCCGTACAAAATACAACTAAATCAACAACTGTTGCCGGCCGATAAGCCTCGTCGCTTGGAATATGCCAATTTTGTCGTCCGAATGGCCCAAACTGATGAGGATTTTTGGCATCAAATCATTATGAGTGATGAGGCCCATTTCTCCTTGAACGGAACCGTAAATAAGCAAAATTGCCGTTTCTACGCCACTGAAAACCCTCAAATTATTGAAGATGTACCTCTCCACGACCAAAAAGTTACAGTCTGGTGTGGCATTTGCGCTGATATGGTCATTGGGCCGTTCTTCTTTGAAAATGGTCAACACCAACCATTGACCGTCAATCAAGAGCGTTATCGGGCCATGATAACCGATTTTGTGATGCCGATTGTTCGTGAAAATGGTATGGAGCACTTCTGGTTTCAGCAAGATGGCGCACCACCACACACAGCACGAGCCACCGTCAACTTATTGAAGACTTTGTTCCCTGGCCGTTTGATATCAAAAAGCGGCGATTTTGACTGGCCGCCATGATCACCGGATTTGACGCCACCGGACTTTTTTCTTTGGGGCTATTTGAAATCTAAGGTTTACGTCAACAAGCCAAAGACACTAGGCGCACTTAAGGCCAGATCCGACGGGAAATAGCCGCCATATCGGCCGAGACGCTGGCCAAAACTATGGAAAACGCCGAAAAACGGGCACATTACGCTATACGAGCTAAGGGCGACCACTTGCGCGATATCATATTCAAAAAGTGATGTAAACGAATCTCCTTGAACTAAATTAAATGTTTTTCACAATGAAACACAAAAAAATGTTTCTTTTTCCATATTTTTTTAATAATCACATGGGTCAGTTTAATATGGCCAACCCTGTATTAACGCTTTATACTACATATCCAAATACGTGCTAAGGGCGACCACTTGCGCGATATCATATTCAAAAAGTGATGTAAACGAATCTCCTTGAACTAAATTAAATGTTTTTCACAATGAAACACAAAAAAATGTTTCTTTTTCCATATTTTTTTAATAATCACATGGGTCAGTTTAAGATGGCCAACCCTGTATACCATTGTTAGCTGCTAAATAAATATAATGTTGAATTTTTTTTATTTTCGTTTTGTTGTAAAGACGGTTTTATAAATAAAATGTCGAAGTAAAAAATTGTTATAAACAAACTATTATACAAACTTAATTGCGTTAATCTAAGTATTGAAGGTAATATTATTCTCTATGAAATAGTTCTCTATATTAGACGGCAAATCTTGTTCGTAATCAAAAAAAAAAAAATGAAGTACAACATATAAATAAACTCCAAAAAAGTCGTAAACTCATCAAATTATCCTTTTCTTTGACAAACAAGTAACTTTCAGTCAATGAAAAATCTCTGAGTTTATTCTACGATGAGCAAGCTTCTCTTAAAACAGCATCAGCCGTTTCCTTCGGCCGCCATCATCTTCTTGTCGATCGAAAATCTTCGTCCCCATAAAATTTTTTATATTTGAAAAAAAAAGAAAGGAAAAAGTAATTGGGAGCCAAGACTGAACTTTGGGTAAATTTCAGTGCAGTGCAAACGCGATTTACGTTTCCGGATCGCGGTTGACATAAAAAAAACTAAATTTGTATTCTTTTTATTTTACTTATAAACTTTATTTATTCTACAAACTTTATTATTTTACTTAAGGTAAAATCAAAGCTTACATATGTATAGATATTTGCTTACTCGGTATATTTTACAATTTTGTTTTCTTATTTGTTAACTACATTGGTTTATAAAAAATTGTTGTGTTACTTATTAATATTGCATTTTCGTGTGGGAACGGAAATGCCGATTTGACAATATTTATTGTAAGCAGACAGTGAAGTTAGTTAATTTTGGGACGATTGCAATTCTTGGAATTGCGACCGAAAAATAATTTTGATTTATGAATTTAATCGTAATTTCTGTAAACAAAACGGAAGTAGGTTTAGTATTACACTTTGTCTTTAATTATATTTGCAATGAATTCATCTATAGTGTTAGTGCTTGGTTTTATATATGTAACTCGCGTGGGTTGTCGTGCAGAAACATCGCTCCGTACGCGAACTTGCTACACCTCTTCTAGATGATTGCTATGCCTGCCTCGCATGTCTGGACCAGTAAACTAGCGTAGTAATAGCTGCTCATTGAAATTAACGAAATTCCCTTGGTATACAAGAAAATGGCATCCATCATCTTCGCTACCGATTTCTCCTTTTGGATTTTCTTTGGTGATCTTTCTCCCCTTTTTATTCATTGCACCAAATCTTGTTTGGACTCCATATTCTGTTGACAAATCCAGCCTTGTTACACGTTTCAAATACAGCTGCCAATTTCATCCAAAAAACATTTACAATTCTCCAATCGGCGCTGCTTGTCGCGTTCGTAATTATTTTGCTGTCTATCATTATCATTATCACAGATCTCTCTTCCTTGTTCAAATAGCGGAGCCCATTTTTGACCCTCATACAGACTCCGGAAGAACCTCTGCTATTTCTACAAAAATTTGTTACAACTTATTTCTATTTTGTAACAAAGAATTTAATCACAGTACAATACTCAAAATGGCGACAATTTCCAGTTTCCATTAACATTGTTGTTGTTGAGTACCTTAGGCCAGCCGCCTCCTGTACGTCGAAATTTCGATATTATTTTCAGTAGAACAAATTGTTCTATGTTGTTCTATTGAATAATGCAAATTAGACGCTTGTTTTGTTTACTTCTTTTGGTTATCTATCATATTTTCAATAGAGTAGCTAACGAATAAAACTGAATTCTCGAAATTAATTTTTGAGAATAGACTGAATTTACGAAATATACTTATCGGGTAATTAATTAAGGTTTAAACAATTTTTTGCAACCGGTATGCCTAAAAAATTGTCCACGTGTTGATTAACATTTGGAGAATTCATTTATACTCAACTAATATTTTCGGAAATCGATGCTACGACAAATTTATAATTCATGAAAGCTATTCATTTAGAATTTTTTATTTATGCATATAGAAACATATCTGTACTTATGCGTAGATACATGCACATGTATATACTCATTACTCATACTTATATGTACTTATACTCATATTCATACCCCATTTATTAAACAATTTTATTAGTCATATACATATTAGATCATAAAGTGGTATTTTATAGTTCATAGAAGAAATTATTAATTGATTTACAATAAATATTAATTTGAAATAAACAGTAAAATTTATTTTAATTGAGCTTTTAATAATCTCGATAAGTAAATAATTTGATTGAAATTTTAAAAGCTATGCAGATAGATAAACTATTTTTGGGAATGATTTACATTTACGCTTTTAAAATATAATGTTATACAAATTCATACCATTTTTTATTTAAAATTTTAACTCACTGATAAATTTAAAACTGACGGGCGAAATGCGCCATTAGTGTTTAAAAATATTTGCTTTCACACTGATCGTACAATTACAAAAACTTTTCGACAAACATGTATAAGTATTTCAGAATTTTGTAAGTGAATGAAAGTTAAAAATTAAACAGAAAATATGATCAACGGAGAGGTATCGGATTTTAAATTGAAATAAAACAACGAAATTTCAAATTGATTGGGCAATCTTTATTTTTTTTTTGTAGAACGTTTATGACAATTATTTTTTAAAGATAATCCCTTTAAAATGGTGGTCGCGACTGCGCCGTAATTCGTCTATCCGTAAACACCAATTTTGAATTACCCGCTGGAGGTCTTTGGCCGGTATCTCGAGAATAACATTAGTAATGTTGGGTTCTAATGCCTCAATCGAAGCTGGTTTATCTACAAAGCATTTAGACTTTACATACTTCCAATACTTCCATAAATAAAAATCTAAAGTTGTGATATTACATGATCTTCGTGGGCTATCCTCTGGCCCTTTACGAGAGATAAATTGCTTACTAAAGCGACAACACAGTAAATCCATTGTCTTACGGGCTGCATGGCAAGTACCACCCTCTTGTTCGAACCAAATGTTGTGGAGATCACGGGCTTTAATTTCCTGCCCATAGGCCGCACCTGTTCTTGAATGGCTTCGGTTGCTCTTCAGCCCAAGTATGGTAATTTTGCTTATTAAGGTAGTAGTCTGGTCAAATACTAATTTTTTATAGATATTTTTTAGGATTTTTTTTTTAAAGAAAATAAAATGCGATCGTTTTGATTTTATAGTATGTTATTACTGACATTAAATAGTATACAAAAACAATTTGTTTTTTTTTACATATTTTTTTGTAGTGGGATGACACCAGGTAAGCGTCTTAAAAAAAAGATAGGCGGCTTGTCAAGGGGATTTTGGCTCTTCAGGACATCTGAAACGAAAAAGTTAAACTGATTATTATTCTGTAGGCTTGTCATTCTGGCAGGTGCTACAATGGGAAATTTTTTAAAAAATAACAGAACAAAAATTTTTTTTTCAAATGTTCGTCATTGTATTTTACAAGGACGTGGTTATTGATATTTCCAAATTTGATTTCATAAAAGGTTCAAAAATGGATATCTGTCTTGTTCAATCAGTGGATGCAGCGAAAAAAATATATTCTAGAAGTTTCATAACCTGTTTACCCCTACAAAAAGAGATACCCAAATGTGTAGTTAGAGTTACATAGTTCTAAATTCTTTTTCTGTGCATAGGCTTTACTCTAAAAGCAGTTAGAATTTACCTACATATTTATAATGAATTACATTTTAGTTATTACACCGGCTATTTATGCACTCACTTTAAGATTAAGTGTAAAATGTTTTACTCAAGAAATTTGGCCATGAAACCATAGAAAAAGGATTGAGTTCATTTTGAAGAGGGCAGGAAAACTTTAGTTGCAAAAATTTATTGGTATGAAAAATTTTGATGGAAGAAAGGCTCCAACTCCGTTGGAGTTCTGAATAAATGTAAAATACTCATAATTTGATAAGCGTGATGATGCTTGGAATTCTTGTTTGTTTGTCAGCTTAGAACCAAATTTGTTCTTTCATTAAATACGCTGAAAATTTGTTTTCTTTGACGTTTATCCAAATGCTGCCAGTGGGCGTCGTTTTATGTGTAATTACGAATCTTAGCAACCTATAGCCACGCCTTACTAAATAGTCATAAATCATAAATTAACTATGACAATAAACATTTTAACACTTTAAGGCGTCGATTTGAAAATATCATCATTTATAATAAAGTAAGTGCGAGTAAAGGAAAAGGCATGTGAATTTGAAAGCGCCTACACGTAATTGCTCATAGAATTTTTACTCAATTTTCTTAACTTATTAATATTCGATCTAACACAGAAAGGTATTCATTGTACTTTCAATGAATATATGAATCGCTGATGCTTAAATATTTCATCGTTTCACTTTACTATTTATAACAAAATAACAATCTTGTTACGTGGCAAAAAAAAAAATTAAAACGGAAACGATTTTGGGTAATCATGACAAACGACAGGAGGAAGTGTGTTGGTGCCGGGTATTTAAAGCATGTAGGAGTGTGTATGTATGTAGTTAATGTATTATATGTATGTACTAATGAAGGACATAAGGCAAATAAGGCAAAAAAATATATATAAAATATGTACAGGGTGTGTCGATTGGAATTCACGTATTTTTAGAAAAATAAAACAAATACATATATAACTAAAATTTTGTGCTATAGCTATTCAGTTCCTACATTTTTACAAGTGATATATGTATAAGTACATACACAAGTATATATGTTAATTAAAATAAATCGAAAAGGTTTTTAGAAATTTTAATAATATTGAGATTTATTCAATATTCAAAAGTATAGTATATATGGGACGTTCCACGTCAACCGGTACACTAGCCGGTCCAAAATTCTATGGGACCGATTTTGAAGTCCAAGGTCTCAAAATGATCGTCTGAATGTCCACTATTGAAAGCCGTCTGGCCCATTGAGAAATTCAATATGGCGTCCAAATTATGGCGTCTAAGCTGACTAAAAATTAGAGTTTATTTAAAATCTTGTGTGCTCCTAAGAAAACCAGGAGCAATGAAAAAAAAGTAATACTGATTCTTTATGTTCTTAGGGTCGCAGATTACGATTTCGGAAGCAGATTTCCAAAATTCAAAATGGCGGATCCAATATGGCGGCCGAAAATATTAATATAATTTATTTCGATTTGTTTAAAATGTATTTCTAAGGGGTTTTTGGGGTCGCTGATTACGAATCTGAAGTCAGATTTTTTAAATTCAAAATGGCGGATCCAATATGGCGGTCAAAAATAAAAAAATTATTTCGATTTTTTTGAAACCTGTTTTAAAAGGGTTTTTGGGGTCGCTGATTGCGATTCTAGAGTCATATTTCAAGAATTCAAAATAGCGGATCCAATATGGCGGCCAAAAATAAATAACGTTATAAAATAAAAATATAAAAAAAAAATAAAATAAAATAAAATAAAATAAAATTGGTGGTCCCAAAATTTGTTTTTATTTCATTGCTGTAATTGTACGTGTATGTTGCAGCGATAACGTGCTATTTGGGTCTTTTGTAGCTGTGTTCTTGACAAACATTTATTCCATTTACTCTCACAGTGTATTTCAAGGTGCTTCAATTTCACTTTATGTGATTTTATTTTGTTTTTTCAATCTAAAGAAGGAAGGTCGTTTTCTTCTTATTGACTTAGCAGATAAAATTGGTGGTCCCAAAATTTGCTTTTATTTCATTTTTTATTTTATTTTATTTTATTTTATATTTTTATTTTTTTTTTTATTTTATAACGTTATTTATTTTTGGCCGCCATATTGGATTCGCTATTGTATTTTGAATTCTTGAAATATGACTCCAGAATCGCAATCAGCGACCCCAAAAACCCTTTTAAAATAGGTTTCAAAAAAATCGAAATAATTTTTTTTTATTTTTGACCGCCATATTGGCTCCGCCATTTTGAATTTAAAAAATCTGACTTCAGATTCGTAATCAGCGACCCTAAAAACCCCTTAGAAATACATTTTAAATAAATCGAAATAAATTAATATTTTCGGCCGCCATATTGGATCCGCCATTATGAATTTTGGAAATCTGCTTCCGAAATCGTAGTCTGCGACCCTAAGAACATAAAGAATCAGTATTACTTTTTTTTTTGCTCCTGGTTTTCTTAGGAGCACACAAGGTTTTAAATAAACTCTAATTTTTAGTCAGCTTAGACGCCATAATTTGGACGCCATATTGAATTTCTCAATGGGCCAGACGGCTTTCAATAGTGGACATTCAGACGATCAATTTGAGACCTTGGACTTCAAAATCGGTCCCATAGAATTTTGGACCGGCTAGTGTACCGGTTGACGTGGAACGTCCCATATACATATTATATCATGATGGAATAAAAAAGTTGAAGCGAGTAGCTTGGTTGGTTGGTTAAAGTAGTGATGCATTCAGAGTCCAACTAGCGCTTCCGCACCATTTTGTTGCCACATCGTCGCTACAAACTTGTTTAAAGTTTATTTACAGCTTGACTATATTCAGTCTGTTCGGATTATTAGGTTGTTGACGTCAAAACCAGACAATTGTTCGAGACTCTCGAAGAGCGGTTTGCCCAGGGTTGACATTCTCTCCTTCCATAAGCCAAGGCATTCCCAGGGCAAATAGAAAATCGTCTTCTTTTTCTCTAGTTGTTTGTTTGAGATTGTAGGTGGGCCATCATGTTTTGCTAGCATTACGTTCACTTTTAACTGACAGAACTGGCTCACCTAAAAATTTGTGTTGCGCCCTTCAACCAAATTGAATCAAGTCTTAAAAAAATTATGGAATATCATAACTTTTTTTGTAGAAATTCATATAGGCATAACTGAATGCTTTTGAACTTTTTATTCTATCGTTGCTCGCATCGAAAAATTAAGTAAAAAGAAACAAATGGGTTGAATCGAGTGGAATGTTCCTTCTCAACTGAAGATTTTGAAGACAAGGGATTGGATGAAAAAAGAATTCGATTGCCAGATGTAATTCCGATAGCGATGGAATATTTGAATGAACCAGATGAGTACAGAGTACTTAGTTTTTATATTTCATAATTGTTGTTGTATGTGGCGGCCACGAGTACACTTTTATGTACTCTCAGAATTTTCCTTTCTTTCACTTATACAGTATATTGAAAATATTCAAATTTTTACAGAACGAAAACTACTTTTATAGTATATAATTTTCTAAATGCGAAATACTTTTTTAAGAGCTTGAGACTTTGAATGGTACTACAAAACAAAAACATTGTTGGAATTAATTTATTTTATTTTAAACTGGTAGACAATTTCAAGGGAATATGATATTTGCCATATGCCCGCCGTAACAACGAGTTACATGATTCACTCGATCAGTCCAATTTTTAACTACTTTCTCCAATATATCTGGACGCAAGTGAAATTATTATTGTTATTTTTTTTTTTTTCAAAGTAAATTTCAACAAGTTTCAGCATTGTTATGGTATTAAACGATTCACGGTGACTTGCCAAACCTTACTGAACAAAAATGTCAATAGACTTCGCCATCCTCAGCTGCCAAACCATAGTTATCAATGTCGACAGGTCTCATGCAGATAAAAAATACCTTATAGAAGAAGAAATTTCGCAGTTGATGGGGTGGCTCAAATGTTTAGAAAAAGGAGATTCAAAATCAATGCAGAAGTTAATCGATACTATGAACTGAAACGCAGTCTTACAACAATTCTTACATCAAAGTCAGGTATACAATATTTGGTATAAAATATAGGGTTTTCCAATAACAGGTGTTACAGTTGAACGGATTGCGTTATCGAGAAATGATTAACGATTTTTTATGGCCAGAATTGGATGGTATTGACTTGGACAACGTTTATTTTCAACATGACGGCGCTACGTGCCACACAAGCAACGAAACCATTGATCTCTTACGGGAAAAGTTTCTGGACCGTGTTATCTCTCGAAGAGGTGATCACAATTGGCCATCGAGATCTTGTGATCTAACACCTTGTGACTTCTTTCTTTGGGGCTACGTGAAAGAAGGAGGTCTAGGCCAACAGCCCAGGGTCGATTCAAGACCTCAAAGATGGAGTTCGGAATTCGTGAGACTATCGAGGACATAGAGCAGCGACTTGCAATTCGGTTATGGAAAATTTCATGAAAAGGATATTGTCCTGTAAGCGTGGTCATGGTGATCATTTGCTTGATGTTATTTTCCATTATTAACGGCATATCTGCCTCTTTATAACGAAATAAACATCCGATCATTGATATTAAAAAATAACATTTTTCTTTGAATATCAAAATAACACCTCTTATTGGAAACCCTTTATTTACAGATCGGTATTATTTAATCCCTTCTTTTAACTTGCCCTCACAAAAATCCAAAAAAATTCCTACGCGATCACCCTAACCGAATGGTAGGTACGTAACTACTATTCTGCAGTGCCCGGGTTCAAAACTCCAAGTATAAAACACCGAATAATAGAAAGTTTTTTAAAACAACGGTCGCCCCTCGGCAGGCAATGGCATGTTTCCGAGTGTATATCTGTCATAAAAAAGATCCTCATAACAAAAACATCTTTAATTTAATGATCTTATTACCTGAGTGAATATGAATAGAGCTGACCAAGTTTTCTGCAGTTATTGTCGCAAAATTAAACAGCCAATTTTGTTTTTGAATAATTATTTTACTAAATTTAAAAAAAAATATTTTGAGTGATGGAAATCTTTACTTTGAACTTTATGCGCTTCATTGCTTATAAATCTTCCGATACGGTGATTAATTTTGCAACGTCTTGTACCGATTGTTACTCAACTATTTTTATTTGTTTTAAGGGTCAGAGGCCCGTAAAAATGATGATTTTCAATATTTTGTTTTTGCTAGTCAATTGCTTTATTTTACAAAAATAAAAACAGAGCATTAATACATTATGTTTCGACTTGACCTCAATTTAAAAAAAATTAATAATTATAAAAGTTATCGCTGTTTGTGTAGAAACCGTTTCTCCAGAAGTCCCTTGTTGTGATCATCACAAGTCCTTGGAGTTTCATCTAAAATCAATCGGGCAAGAGAAATAAGATTTATTAACAGTAATCTTGTGCCTCATCGAAGCTTTTTTTTCAAAATTAACAACATGGCGGCTTCAGCAAATATTTTTCAGATTTTCGAGAAAAAAACCGACAGTTATTGTTAAAAAAAAATCGAAATTTTTGACAAAAAAATCCTTCGATCAGGCACGAGTTTTTTAATTTTATTGAAATCTACCAAGCGGTTTTTAAGTTTCAGTAGTCACCAGTTCAAAAAACATAGTTTTGAGAAAAACGCATTTAAAGTTTTGCTATCGAGCGCCGGAGCGCCCTTTGTTAATTGTTAAATAACTCGAAAAGTATTTGTCGGATTCACTTAAAATTTTCACACAACATGTTTAAGATATTATACTTTAAGAAAATGCACAAAAAAATCCATTTTTTTTTTTTCAAAATTGTGACTACCTCTTACCGCTTAAATACTTTTTACTTGATAATTTTTAAAAAATAATATTGAAATAGAATTGTAGAAAAATGTATTATTTCCAATAAAAAAAATCGTTGAAAAATATTCATACGCATTTGGTATATAGCTTGAATAAACTAAATTTCAAATGCTACATGGATTATATGTATGCCAAATTCAGTTTTAGGTGGAACAACATTCCTAAATTAATGTAATAAATATATATCTAACACCTGCAAGTACTCCTAACACCATTTGGCTACTTAGCGTTACAAAATTTCACCTGAAGTTAGCTGTTTTGCTGCCGATTCACCCTGTATACGTGAAATAAGAGATTACAAAATATGTCTTTACAATTATTTAGACCATGACGACACAAGTTTCCTATTTTATTTCCTTTCGAATTTACTTTTCAGTTATTGGATTACCTCCAAATATCTACTATTTCACTGGCATTGCTTGCTCGTACTTGCTCAGACACAAAGTGCTACCCGACATTTAGTGAATTTAGCTTGTAGATAACCTAGAAGATCTCCGGCTGCTACAGAAGAATTGAATGAAAATTGTCAACCACAACGAATTGTTGTCTCTTGCGAACTACTATGTAATACATAAATACACACACATACCTACCACATGCAACATGCTTAGTTGCAAGTGAAATGCCTAATTGTAATCCAATACGGAAGCAATGGGTACGAGTATGGGCGCATGCGCATACGCACGCTTTGATGCACATATGTATGGATGAGTGTATATACACATACATACATATGTGGCCAATATATTGCACATGTGTGCACTTATGCATTTGTTACTGTAAGGTTATCAGCTTATAGACCTGCCCAGGTATGTAGGCTCGTTGCAACCTAAAACCGCTAACCGTCAACTCGTTTGCCTGCTATTTGTCCATTAAACTGACAAGCTGAGCGCGCGCAGCTGTGACAAAGCATACAAAAAAGAGAAGAAAAAAAAACATTGAAATAAAAAACAACTAACTCAGCTATTGCTGTTCCCTCTAACATTCAAGAGTCAAGTCGCCGCTGTGCGCTTTTATAGTCAATTGACAATTATTACATGGTTTTCATGGTTCGATCTTCTTGGCCAAGTTGCCGCATCGGGTGTGTAACCAAGCATATTTGCTTGTTTTCCTTGTAATTTTGCAGTGGCCGTGCACTTGGAAGCAGTGTTGCCACGCACTAAATTTCTTTTGTAGCCGAAAATGTGACAAATCTGGCGGAAATATAGCGCATGAAGATAAATATAAAGATTTTCATCACTCAAAATCATTTTTTGTTTTATTTTAAACAAATTCGATGGCTAATTTTTCGGTCACCTTATATGTTCGTTGGGGAATACGTTCAAAGTGTTTTTATCATTTGTTGTACAAGGATTTGTTGTCTGTTGGCAAAATTTTTCTACTCTACAAAACTATGTTAATTGTAAATATTTTTGAGTCATTTAGTTTTTTATTAGTTTTGAGGTTTAGAAATGGTATACCCAGGTGGCAAAAATTAAGAGTTTCGACAACTGCTCTTCTTTGCTTTTCATCGAGGTTACGAGTAAAATGCTGCCGAAGCAGTCCGCGACATTTGCGGCATGCCATAGGCGAGTCTACAGCACGGAAATGGTTTGCAAAGTTCAAGCATGGCGACTTTGACATCGATAACACGTCCCGCAGCAGAAGGCCTTCTGAATTCGTTCTTCATCGAAAATCACTTTTGAAGGCAGACGGTCGCCAAACCAGTCGCGAATTGGCGAAAATGAATGCGAAATAAACTGCGATCTTAATATGATTCTCAATCAGCTCTATTCAATGGAATTTGCCGAAAAATTGGGAGCCTTGGCGCCTCACGAGCTCAACGAAAAAAACAAAGAAAGTCGCCTTCAAATTGCTTCTCAGCTTCTCGTCCGCCATCGAGCAACACGCGGGTATAAAAAGCGCTTTTAGTACCGAATCGTCACGGGAGATGAGAAACGTTGCCTGTACATCAATATGAAGTAAAGAAAGGCTTGGGTATTTCCAGGAGATACGCTATATCCGAGAGTCAAGCCGGATCTTCATCCAAAGAAGATCAGAGATACATATGTGTTTGGTAAGACTTCCAGGGCATGGTGCACTGGGAAATGCTCGAAAACAATGGTACGGTCAACAAGGAGCTCTAAATTGCACAGCTACACCATGTGAACATGGTCAAACCATACTCCTTCACGACAACTCCTGGCCGTCAAAGTCGCACTTCAAGAGCGCGAATGGGAGGTCCTTCAGCATACGCCGTATTCTCCGGACCTTGCACCGACCGATTACCATCTTTCCCGCTCCCTGTCAAACCATATGAAGGGCGTTACCTTCGATAACAAGAAAGTCCTGAAAGACTGTCTGAACAACTTCTTTGACACCGGATCATTCGATTTTTGGCGGACTGGCATCAACAAATTGGTCGAGAGGTGGGAAGAGGTCGTAAACAGCAACGGCGAATATATAATTGATGAACTTATTGATATAATTATAGTTTTTCGTTTAAATAAAGGCCTTCTGTAAAAACGCCATGAACTTATTCACCAACCCCATACCTATAGATGTTGATATCTAGAAGAAAATATTACAAGCTTAACTTAAGCTTGGGCTCCTTAAAATGAAGTAGCTTAGATGTCTGGCATTGTACTCATCAGCCAGTTTGGTGTCGAGGCTCGCTAATTCATCTGCCCTGCAGTACAGTTGGGTGAAATAACTCAGCCATATGGTTAAGAGATGTGCGGCATTTCATGGCTTTATTGCATGTTCCACTGCAGCTTCTCATTTTAAATGCATCACCTTGGCTACAATTGCAGCCGAACGGCAACGCCGCTTGGAAGGTCTATTAGTTGCAACTGCGAATGCAGCTGACTGGCTATTGTCCGCTTTTCCTCACATACTTAATACATTTACTGGGCACATTCCATTTTGCCTTTAACCACTTTGCCAACTGAGTTTCGCTCTTATCATTTACGGTTTTTGCTACTATAATTCATCAACGTCTGGCCATCTACTTGCCATGCACTTGTAAAACATTGTTTGTTGCCCAGTGATCGCAGAGGTATCAACTAAATATGTATGTAGGTGAGATAGGGGTGTTCCAAAGCGAATGGTTTTTAATTTATTATAAAATTTTTAATTTTCTAATAGCCACTTACACAATCCTGATTTTTTGCACAGAATGTCAAATTGAGTGAATGTTAAAAAAATATATATACCTATACCCTATGACCAAAAAGTACCGCGAATGTTTAATTTAAACGAACCGCGCACGTGGGTACCGGTCCATATTGTTTTCTTATGTTGGTAGGACTGTAAGATATACATCTGTCACTTTTTAGCGCCATCGGATCACTTGAGGGATGCTGTACGTCGCAAACGACCGGAAATGTGAGCTAACAGTTCTTGGATTTTGCATTATGAAAACTCGCAATCGCACCGAGCCCAAATTGTGCTGGATTATTTGACCAAACACCAAGTAAATACCATCGTGCAAGCACCGTATTCACCTGATATGGTCCCGTGCGACTTCCTTTTGTTTCCCAAGTTGAAGTTACCTCTTCGTGGAAGGAGATTTCAGTTGATAGAGGAGATCAAAGATAATGCGACGAAGGAGCTGAAGGCCATCGCTTCGTCAGCCTACAAGGGGTGTAAACATTGGCACATGTGTGCGCTTCAGACAGGTCATATTTTGAATTAGATAAAATAAATTTACCTGACATTTATTTCGTTTTTGTTTTATTTAAATATTTCCGGTACTTTCTGATCATAGGGTATGCCCATAAAGTTTTGTCAATTATAAGTAAACGCTTAAATTGACGACCTTTGCGCTTCCAGTAAACGCCAGTGAAATTTTCTAAGAAATAGGATTTTTTTTTGATTTTTCGCACAAAAAGCTAGCGGGTTGAAATGTTGCACGAAAATTATCCTCGTGAAATTCTGCCATAGAACCTCGAATATTGCTATTGGAAATCGATTTATATAACTTTTTAATTTTTTTACGCCATATGAGTATTGCTCTCAACAAATTTGACTCCAAGTCAAGGATGCAATCACATTGTTTCTTATTATTTCCACTCGTTTTATGGTTATTGTTGTTATTTTTTCCACTTATTATCTTTGTTGTACTATACATGTTCGGTTCATGTTCTTATAGTACTAATTGATTGTTAAATAAATAAATGAAATGAAAATTTAAATTTCTATAAACCAAAATTTGAAAACTTTGACGCACCTTAAAAAATATAGACCTGCCGGCTGAAAGATTTGTTCTTCAAAAAATTGTCTACTCATGAATTCCATATTTTGAACTAAACCAGTTTTTATTAGATTACATCTATGCAATTATTTTATCATATATGAATTAACTCACCCTAAGTGCAATGCACATTTTACATGCCCTCTTTGCCCACTCTCACAGAATTTATATGGATGCCGCAGCATGACCAAATCTGGTGCGAATACATGGAATGCTATGATATACACTTTAAAAGATATTCGTTGTAGTCAGGCAGTTAATTTTTTTCATAACTTCCATTATTAAATTTTATTTGTTCTTCTTTTGAAACAGTGCAAGAATTCCGGATTTTATGTTAAAGATATTTTATTCACGTGTTAACAAGTATAGAGGGTCTTTCGTAAGTGACGCCTACACGTCGGTAGTGAATAATTCCTACACTGTACTTTTTAGTCATCTTTGGCATTTATCAAGTAGACAGATGCACAATTTTACACGATAGAGCACTTACTTACTTATGTGGCGCGACAACCGTGTGTCGGTTTTGGCCGAATCCAAAATGGCGCGCCAGCTGTTTCTGTCCTGCGTTCGTTGATGCCAGTTGGAAATCTCGAGTGAAGACAAGTCCTGGAGCTCTTGGTCATTCCAAAAGAGATGTGGTCTTCCTCTTCCACACCTTCCTTTTTGGGGTCTTAATTCGCCTTGCTGGAGCGTCTTCTTTCATACGGGTGACATGGCCAAGCCAGCATAGCCGCTGTATTTTTACACGCTTAACTATGTCCATGTCCCTATATATTATATATACATAGTTCATACAACTTGCTGTTCCACCGTACGCGGTACTCCTCACTAACGCGGACCGCGCTAAAGATCTTCCGTAGAATTTTACTCTCGAAGGCTCCCAAAACTTTTTCATCCATGCTTCTGCGCCATATATTAGGACGGTAATGATGAGCGTTTTGTAGACTGCCAGTTTAGTCCTTCGAGAGAGAGCTCTAGTTCTCAGTTGCCTACTGCGCCCAAAGTAATACCTGTTGGCAACAGTTGTTCTCCGTTTGATCTCCCCACTGTCGTCATTTCTGTTATTAATATTGGTTTCAAGATAGACAATGTCCTTCACAACTCCTATAGAACAACGAGTTCAAATTATTGAAAATTAATATTAAAATGGTTGATCTGTAAGAATAACAAAAATTCATGAGTTTTTTGATGAAAATAATGGCCCGAATGAGCCGACAATTCAATGGTTGGCGAAAAAATTTCAAGAAACTGGTTCGGTCAAGGACAGAAAAATTACTGTCAGACTAGACTGATATTTTTTGAAAAGTAAAGTGAATAAGCCAACAACGATTCGTGAGGTGAATCATCAAATTTGGATCGAGATTGCTGATCTTAACTCGATAATGTGTGAGCGAGTGCTCGAAAATTTTAATTCTCGCCTGACAGCCTGTAGACGTATCCATGGTGGAGATTTAAGTGATGCCATTTTTCACATCTAACTGCTAAATAGTGAAATCTGAAAAAATCTAAATTTTTACGTGTTTTATTTAAAAACATATAGGCGAGTCTTTTGAAAGAGCCTTTATTTATGTACCTGCATCTTTTTTAAGAATTTTTGTTTTAGATTCCAATACACATCCTTTTCGGAAGTTTCGCCGAGCTCCTCCTTCTATTTGTGGTGTGCGTCTTGATGTTATTCCACAAATGGAGGGACCTACAGTTTCAAGCCGACTCCGAACGGAAGATATTTTTTATGAGGAGCTTTTTCATGACAGAAATACAATATAAAATAACACAATTTCGTATTTTATAATCAAGCCGTACTGTTCGCACTGCGGTGAACTGTACACGGGTACGCCAAATTGACTCTTTTTCGCATAAGTAGAAGCTGGACTTTTGATTTCTAAAATATTAAGCGAGGAAAATTTTATGATCAGTTTCTTACTTCACTGAGTAAGTATTAGGTTATCCAAAATGAGAATAGCGTTCATAAATTACGTAGAATCTGCTCTAAAATCTTAACCCCTGCAGGGCTCTGAATTAATTGGGATTTTTGCCAGGAAACAGCTGAGGCAAGAAAATAAACTGAAGGATATGTTCAGATAGTAAATTTCTTTTATTCCCACATCTTACATAAATATTTCAGATCAACACTTTCATCAAGGTTTTTTACGTGCTGAATGCAAATTTGAATTCAGAATGGCTCCAGCCTGTAAACTCGAAAGACGATATTTGAGAGACAAATAAGTCCTGTTTTACATGTAAAAATGTTACTGTTACCATTTCAGAAAATTATAGCTCAGGATGTTTAGATGTTACGCGTTTAAGCCAGAATATCTAGAAAACTTGACATACCAGGATAATTATGAGCAAGGAGTTGCATTCAACACCACACAAATCTTCTGAAAAGTGGTGTATGCTATAAGGTGAATGTATAAAAATCTTTCAAATAAGCTCTAGAAGCTTCTTGCGAGTCATTAGTGATGTGTGTGGCATGATGTTGCGCTGATGGTAGACGGTCCGTTGCGGTTTGAATTAAGGGGGAGGTAGGGTTTAGCGCTAAAAAAAAAACACTTTTTTTGTGAATTTTTTACAGAAATATGGCTTAAGATACTTTAATAAAATCAGTTACATGTTATTGTACATCTTTTCAATAAGTTTTAAAAAAAAAAATTAATAATAAAATATTGACAAATAAGCCCATGACAGAGTTTTTTTGGAGATATGTTTTTCGAGAGGTGCTCTGCGGTGCCAATCGGCATTCGTCGTAGAATCATCTGAAACCAAAAAAGTCGAATTTTTCAGTTAAAGTATGACGTAATGCTCCCCCCTACATTATTAAAAACTTTTTTTTTTCATTTTTGTAGTTTTGGTGGCAAAAAAACGTAAAACGAGCATTTTTGGCGAAAAATTTCGCCATATTTGTAAGTGAAAAACAACCTTAAAAAACAAAAAATAAAAAAAAAGCAGTGTAGGGGGGAGGTATTTTTGATTTAGAAAACGTGTGCCAAATTTGAAAAGAATCGGTTGAATAGTTTCGGAGTTGTGATTGGCACCGACTTTTAAGAAGTCGTTTCGGGAAAAACGCGTTTGAAAAAATGACTCTGAGAAATTATCGATGCTCCGCATTCGAGGTAGAGTGCCTACAAAGGCTATAACTTTGAGAGTTCTGCTCCGATCCACTTAAAATTTTGACACAACATTCTTGAAATCATTTACTATAAGATGAGTGAAGAAAAAAAATTTCGATTTTGTAACCCTACCCCCCCCTTAAGTGTTTGGCCGTAGAAGAGCAGCTCATAGAGTATGACTACCTGCCAATCTCACCAAACACAGGGGCACCGTTTATACTTGTACTTTCGCTTGACGTTGTCATAAGTAGCACACTTTCTTCGTAATCCAGTCGCTTAAGGGGTAACACCACTGTAGAAATTTCAAAAAATTGATTTTTTTTTTATAAGCTTAAAAAATTCTTTGAACCTTTTAAAATACAGAACAAAAAGTTTTATACGTTACCGAAGTCTATTTCATAAATATTTTAAGCTTTTAACCAAGCGTTAGTGACTGTTACCTAACGACTTCTCCAAATTTCCAAACTTTAAACGCGTTTTTCTCAAAACACGTTTTCTGAAATTGGCACGCAGCATAACTCAAACAATTTTAAATATTTTTAATCAGGTTTTTCACTACGTCTGTATAATAACCTTCTTAAGAGAAGAGCGTAGGGGATTTTCGATAGATTAATTTAAACGATTGTTATAATTATTTAAGTGCCGTTTTTTTAGTCCAAAATAGAGTTTTTTCCTTCAAATGCTTGCTAATTCCACAAAAATAAATATTTTTTAAATCCCCTACGTGTTTCTCTAGCTATTCTTATCTAGATTAAGAAAAAAAATGTTTCTTTGTTCCAGATTAAAATTTGCACCCTGTGTGCTGCGTGCCGCGGAGCTCTTTCAAGAGAAACCACATTACAAAAATGTCTCCAATGCCGCCATTTTGTAAAATTTTTCGATCAAACTTTGTAGTTT
The DNA here is from genome assembly GCF_027943255.1 of Anastrepha obliqua. Classification (NCBI taxonomy): domain Eukaryota; kingdom Metazoa; phylum Arthropoda; class Insecta; order Diptera; family Tephritidae; genus Anastrepha; species Anastrepha obliqua. Next base: position 80,327,219 of record NC_072894.1, read on the forward strand.
TGTATTTTAGTATATAAGTAATAATTTCCCAAATCAGAGTGATTGTTTCCCCTTTCCTTCTATACAAAAAAATTCTTTAAAAATCGTTTTTATTTTACGCGTGTACAGTGGTGTTACCCCTTAAGGAATGGGCCACTTTTTCTTGCGATTCAGCGGCGATTGGCAAATAACAATTCGGTATGTGGGGATTTTTTCCCTTAAATCGTGTGCGACCCAAACATTGAAGTTCTTTTTCAATTCAACCTTAATCAAGTGCTTTCAAAGAGGTTTTTGTACCATGTTTAATCCTGCACAACGGAATAAGTGTTCACATATCACAATACTAAAATAGCATTTGTAATTAAATTTACTTAGTTTTCATTCTCCACCTCACTTGCGCAGTGAAATTTGTATGCTCGCGTGGGTATTATAATTTTGTTGACATAACGGATATATGTAATAAAGGAATGGAGATACACAAATACATACCAAATTACCAGATCTATGAGACGAGTCGATTTAGACCTGTAATATATTTGAATGAAACTTACTTTACGAGTATTTGGTATATTACTCTGGCTAAGGTGGTTTGGAAAAATCTGTTGATAACACAGGCCGACAAAATTTAACCAACATTCAGACTCAGAAACCAGACTATATATTTCCGAAGGTCTATGATGCGCTGAATCCAAATCTGGCCTCAGAATTGCTCTATCAGCTCTGGTTTTCGAGATATCCTAACCTAAAAGCGCAAAAAACACCGTTTTTGCCCTTATTTGAGATTATGTAGCCTTGCAGATGTTTTCTTTCCCCAAATTAAAGGATAGCATCTTTAAATACAAGCCTTCTTTTTTCAAATGGCGTTGAGTTTGCTCAAATATCATTTTTTTCGCTGAGATATCGCATTTTGAAATTTTCATGTTTCTAAATGCGATATCTCTGCGAAAAAAATGATATTTGAGCAAAAAAAACGCCATTTAAAAGAAGAAGGCTTGTACTTAAAGATGCCAGTCTATTTTTTTGGTGAAAGAAAACATCTGCAAGGCTATATAACCTCAAATATGGGCAAAAACGGTTTTTTTTACACTTTTAGGTTATGATATCTCTAAAACCAGAGCTGATAGAGCAATTCTGAGGCCAGATTTGGATTCAGCGCATCATAAACCTTCGGAAATATATAGTCAGGTTTCTGGGTCTGAGATGCTGTCGGTCTGTGTAATTACACCTACATCCCAAATAACGTTAATTTCCAAAAAATTAAAAAATCTGATATTTCTGTTACAAACTCAGCAAAATTGTTAAAAATTCGTGCAAATGCTGAACCCAAGAAAAGAAATACCATGCGGGTACAATTTAGAAAAAAATGGGTAATGCCACGCCAACGTTTGGATAAATGCGTGTATCTTGATAATCATTTACTAAAACTGGCCCAAACTTGGTACACGAGTTGTGCTTCACCTCATTTAGATCAGACATAAATATTAGTGTCACATCTATCAGCTCGAACGGTCTATTGAAGCCCAAATAAAATTTGCTTGGTGTGGAACAATTTTGATCTTCCTCGCCTGTTTATACTTCTTCTTGTCATAAATCCTGTGAAAAATTTTACAATACATACGGCGAGAATAAATTCGACAAAAAAATTGTGTTATTTTTGCTTTTGTCCTCGCGTAGTTCGAACCAGTGCAGCCATAAAAGTCATTCGAGAAATAATTCGCAGAAATCCTCTTAGAAAGCAGAAAACCATGTTCAGAGAAATTAATGTATCGACCAGATCCATGTCAAGACTAATTAGAGATGATCTCCACATGAATGTCTTCCGTCGCTCAACTGGTCATCTTTTGACAACGCGCTTGCAGAAGATGCAAGCAGCTTCTTCTATGGCACGCGGTCAACGGCCATGAAAATATTTTTTTCAAAGATGAGAAAATTGTTACTGTTGAAAAAGTTTTTAATAAAGAATGCTAAAGCTTAATAAAGAAAGCTATGCTAAAACTTCTAAAGACGTGAAAAATGTTGTTTTAAGGGCTTAGCGGGCCACCATCCAACCTTCGTTTGGAGCCTGATTTGGTGGGAAGTGTCTTGTAACGCCTCTTCATTTTTGCGAAAAAGGGGTTAAGACAGGGCAAACATGTACCAGGAGGATATCTAGAAGGCATTGTGAAGCAGTTGAGCAATACTCTTTTCAATGGAGAACGTTGGATCTTCCAGCAAGATTCCCTGTCTGGTACATAAGATAAAAACCACCCAGCAGTGGCTAAAAACAATATTCCTGGCTTCGCTTGCGGTCCCGATTGGAGAGCATGGTCTATCGAAGACCTCACAGAAACAATCTTTGAGACTTAACCTATAACAAAACTTATGGCAGAACCAAGTACTCAGTTTGTTTTGCTAGTGATGAGTAACAAGTTGTGAACGAATCCAAACTTTTTGTTTAGGTTTGAAGAAACCATTCGCTATTTGCGACGCCATCAGCAATACTAATCGTTACAGGCTGGTTGAAAAGTAAGAAAGAAAAAATAAAATTATGTGAAGTTTGCTTTATTCCATATAATATCTTTTCCTTATAATCCTTCAATAATTGTATACCTTCTTTATAATATTTCTCCAGAAGTTTTGCAAAATATTGTTACATATATTAGCTTTTTGTTGAATCTTTCCTGCGCAGCTTTTAGTCATTTAAATGAGTTGCTTATGGTACTAGTAATTTCACGTTTAGTCAAACTTGGAACTTCACAAATAATATCAAACACTTGCTCAATGATTTTGGTGTCGTTGTTAAATTCCTTGAACGTCCACAGGATTTGGTTCACCTTCATCGATTGCACGACTACCTTTAGACTCGGGAATACATCGATTCATAGTTTGGAATTAAAGAGCAGACTACTTTAACTCTTTCACCATTTTTTTATGAATTTCTGTTGCTGATAAACCTTCCAAGACAAAGGCTACGCATCTTAGCATTGTAAAAAAAATCACTAAAACACGTCAACTTCCAATGGCTTCTAAATAAAGAATGAAACTCGTAGGTTTGTCATTGCCTGTCGAGGGACGACCGATATTAAAAAAAACTTTTTCTTCATCTTAGTGTTTCACGGAGATTCGAATGGTAGTCACGCACCAATCCATTCGACTACGGCGGCCCCCTAATTAATAAGTGCCTTTTTCAATAATTTTTAACTAACCTATAGCAAAGTGATACGAGTAACTTCTAGTTGCTACAACAAGAAAAAATGTCAAAATGCGAGTGACAAGCAAACCCAAACTTCTACGACAAGAGAAAATTCATTACACATTTAACTAAAGCTTTGAAATTTTCGGTTTATACATTATACATACATACATATGCACGTAGTAGTTACATATTTATGCACGTCAGCATTTAGTTGCATTGCTGCGCTTTTTGAGTGCTCGGTGTATAGTCCGTTTTCTATGTTGCATGCCCAGAATACCATTTTACATATACAAATCACGTAGGAAAATAGAACAGTGCCAGGCTAGTTGAGCTGGAACTCGTCGGACATGCGGCGAAGTACGACATAATCAAACCGGCATGCATTAGACAGTCAGGCAACCCATCGGTTGGTGGCTATCGGTCAGGGTGTTTAAGTGGGCCGCTTTGACTTCAATTAAAATGCAGTTGTTGGTAGTTATTTTTGTTTTTGGCTTAAGATTATGGGCTGTCAGTTTAGTATGTTATTTTGTTGTTTGTTTGTTTCATTGTATGCTTGTTCGTTCGGTTGTGCGGTCAGCTCGACGGGTTGAAAGCCGTTAAGTGCTCCTGGAGCTACTGCTGCACTGTTTCATACACAATTTCATTCTACCGCACTTTAACGTACATACATAGTTGCTTGTTTACTCACTTACCAACGATTTGTTGTATTCATTGCTAAGCACTTGTAATAGGTTTGTTAGTTGCTTGGTTGTGGTGTCCAATGTTGCATTTAAGTACGTTTAACTGTAAGTGGCTCAAAACCTTACTTGCAAACATGCACCTACTATTTAGAATGATTGTGTGTCTAGGCGCATATGCGAAGTTCGCTAAAATGCGAAAATATATACATATATATACGTACATATGTATGTCTGTATAAAGTTCAGTAAGTACGAGTAATATAGTAAACTGGAATTTAGCGGCCAGTAACCGACAAGAGAGCTCAGAAAACTAAACTGGTTTTGTGTCATATGTTGTTGGAAAATCAGATGTGGTTTTATATTTGTGTATTTTTTATGGCAAAATATTTTTATTTGCCCATTTCGTGTCCCTAGCGTTATTGAAAGATCTGAGCTACTGGAGGCAGCTTTGATGCTCTGATTCGGGTGTGGAGATCTCTAGAGATTAGCAATAGTCCAGCAAGTGGCGCTTAATTGCCTAAGTGCATTTTTCAACAATTACTCTGTGCCACTGACTCTAAGTGAGAATTTGTGCTTCAGAATTGTTTGAAGCCCAGCGATTTATACTGGTTCGAAAAAATCGAAGTTTTCAGCACATTTTTGTGCAAACTTAGCAGAGCTGCAGAAGCTGGAATGTGGTAGCCTGCTTGTCAAGAAGTTTATGTGTGATTTTGAGCAGCATCCCACATATGCAGATTAGTTTGTTTCATAGTGAATTTGTGTTCGCTAAAAGTCAAATATAAATAAACACTTTATACAGAAAGTTAGTAACTAAGGATTGAACGCCAGTTTTACGTATAATTTTTAGTTCATAACATAGAAGGCTCGTCCCAAATACACCTCTACCAGTACCAACATCTGCAAGATTCGACCCATCTTTGTAGCAGATTTGCGGTGAGGTTGAATGTATGGATTACCTGTCTCCCAGAATTACCGATCTAAAATAGGTTTCTTGAAATTTCTAGAAATCATTAGCGTAGGAGTCAATGTATTACGCAATTGCTCTACAGGAATGCTTATGAATATCGTTGCAATTTCCATATGCCCTGTGAAATTTTGATCCCTTTCTCAGAAATATTGCTAAGTCCTATCTTCTGCGGCAGGGGATCAAACATATAGCCACATTCCTATCTTCGCTACTTAGAGCACCTCTTCTGCTGCATACCCAGCAGGCGGGCAGAAGTTAGGCCCAGTGTATTAACCGAAGGCAAAGAAGCCAGAGAAAATGCTTTCTTCCTACCGATCAATTACACTTAGCTGCTCAGATTTACTTCTCTAAAGTACTGACTCCATATTTTGTCTATATCTTTAAGGGGTTACATGGGTTTCATGGGTTCAAAAAATCGATTTTTTGGCTTATTAATTTCTACAACATCTCAAAAATATTATCCTAAATTTTCAAGTCAATCCCAATAATAGTTTCAGAGATACAGCCTTTGGAAGGTGTGCGCTTCAAGCCACTTTTATTGTTACTCAAAACTTTAAACGCGTTTTTCTCGGAACCGTGTTTTCAAAGTCGGTTGTCAAATGTCCTCGAAAACTGCTCAACCGATCTTGATGAAATTTTACACAGGTGTTCGAGATACAATTTAATCGTGCTTGGACGAAGGATTTTTTTCAATTACAACTATTTTAAAAAAAATTGTCAAGCAAATTTGACCGAAATTTTCGATTTTTGTAGAAAAATGTCTGCCAAAATTCCAATTTTGACTTTTTTTCTTTCTCTCGTTCAAGCACGAGTTTATGGTCTTAACTAAAGCACTTATTTTCGATAATCCTGTCAGGAGTTATGCTGACAACGTGGACGCACCTTTTTTTCGTGGGGTCACCGGAAATGACGTCACAATGGAGGAGTTTTAATTTTTTATTTTAATTTCAGAAATTATTCTTTAAATATGTGTCTATAAGACAGAAAAAGTTTGAATTAAATAAATAATTGTTTACATAGAAAAAAAATATTGGAAATAGGTCTTTTTTTACCTGACGAAACCCATGTAACCCCTTAAGGAAAACTCTGTGGCAGATGATGTCGATGCATAAACATCTTCAGCGCCTAAACCAAAAATTATACACATGTAATGCGAATGGCGCTGCTCGTGAAAATTAAGGTAGTAAAGAAGCTTCCTATCCTAATGGTTTTATTACGGATTTATTTATGTAAGCCGAAATAGGTTGTTTAGAAGCAAAGGCAGATTCGGTTTTGATTCGGTTTTACATCGGAAGCTTTAAATAAATGCCGCAAACTCTTTAATGTGATGGCACCGCATTTCACCTTTCACAGGTTTTCGCTACCCTCGTAACCTCTTCGTTCTTCATGCCGCTTCCCTTCTTCAATATCAATAAAATAAAAAAATTTTGACTTAAACACAAAGTAGAATATGAGAAGATCGCAATACCTCCTTTAATCGTATTAGGATGGGAGAAAAGACGGATTTCGGACAGATGTTGTTTACACCAACTTTTTAAAAGCTTTCGACAGACTTTCACATTCAATAACCAGATAATTTGCACTAGAGGATTTCAATCTATTTTCCTTGAATGGACAAAATCTTATTTAATTAATCGTAGTTGCATTGTTAATGTTGACACTTTCGCATTCTTAAATTGCTTCGCCGGTGAAGTTTACTAGGTTTCTTATTTTTCGTTATGTACATAAATGATATAAGTAGTTCATTTTCGTTTACCAAATTTCTTCTATATGCTCACTCCATTATAGAGAGTCCTCATGATTCACAAATGTTTTAGGTAGGGCTTAACCATCTTCAATTTCGGTTATCGCTGAATGTCAATAAATGATATCATCCCACTTATAAAAAACGCAGCACAGTTTTCAAAATATCTCATAATTTTTACTCTATTTACCTAAAATCTTACCATGAGATAAAACATTTGTGAGTAGTCGGCCGCCGTTGTCGAATGTGCGTGACTACAAGGGTATGGGTAATGGGCATAGGTTCGAATATCCGTGCATGATAGATGATGGAAAAAGTTCTTTCTATAGCGATCGTCCCTTGGTAGGCAATGGCAAACCTCCAAGTATATTTCTGCCATGGAAAAGCTCCTCATATAAAACCATTTGCCGTTCGTAGTCGACTTAACGGTCCTTCCATTTGTGAAACAAAATGAAGACGCACATCATTTATATATAAGCTTAGTCCTGCCATAAGTTCTTATAATGAATCAGTTTTATTTAATTATATAAATATTAAAAAAAATTAATTTTGAAATGGTCATCACTTGCTTACACAAGCCTTCAAACGATTAGGCCATTCAGCTATTGCAGTACGCACGGTTTCTATGCATATTGTCGTCGCTGCTCGAACCAAAAATTGCTTAAGTCTCTCTAAATTTCTGTGAGATCTTCGACAGGCCATGGACTCCAATTCTGGCGACAAACTGTAGTCCAATGGATTCAGATGTGCACTTCCAGACGACCAATCTTCTGCGGCTATGAACCCAGGAATATTGTTTTTGGGCCACTGCTGGGTGGTTTTTGCCTTGTGCAGTAGAGCGGAATCTTGCTGGAAGATCTAACGCTCTCTTTTGAAGAAAGCACTGCTAAACTGCCTCACCACGGCTTCTAAGTCATCCTCTTGGTACATTTTTGCTCTGCTCTTTATGTAACGTAACGCCTTTACAAGACACTTCCCACCAAACTATTACGGAGGCTGGATGGTGGCCACGCTAAGCCCTTAAAACAACATTTTTGCGTCTTTAAAAGATTTAGCACAGATTTTGTCATTGTGCTTATTAGAACCTTCTTACATAGTAAGAATTTTCTCATTTTTGAAAAGAATATTTTCATGGCCGTTGACCGCGCACCACCGAAGAAGCTGCATACATCTGTCGAGTCTAATTTTCTGCAAGCGGGTTGTCAAAAGATTACCAGTTGAGCGACGGAATACATTCATGTGAAGATCATCTCTAATTAGTCTTGACATGGATCTGGTCGATACATTAATTTTTTGAACATGGTTTTCTGCTTTCTAAGGGGATTTCTGCTAATTATTTCCCGAACGACTTTTATGACTGCACTGGTTCGAACCACGCGGGGACGACCCCTTCTTTTTATGTCTGTCACTTCAGACAAACATTGCCAAAACATTACGTTTTTCAGCAATTCGTAAATCTCACTTGCATTTTTACTACACTCATTTAATCCAATCACTGTAATGAGAATTTCCTTAGCTACCCACTCCATTGTTAACAAGCGAAATTTGTCACGAAACTGAGTATATTTTATGGGTAGCAGTAACGAACAAAAGGGTATAACAAAACTTTTTTTTTCAAATTTGTTCTCGACGTATGCAATGCAAAATTTGTCACAGAATTTATAATTTTGATAGTAAATTTACTTTCGTCAATCATACTAACTTTGCTATTTATAAGCCGTATGCATTGTTGGCTTTAATTCGCAGGAACAGTTTTGAATTCTTAGACCCATATAATTTAAATTTACTTTTCATTATTCATGTTAGATTCAACTTAGAGTATACTTCATTTATCTGGAGATCTTTTTATTTTGGTTATATTAAACATTGTCCTACGTTTCAATTCAAAGGTCTTTATCCGATCTGCACTTCGCTCGTTACACTTTAGCGATCTGATCCATACCATAACGTGCTAGGTCTATGCTAATAAATTTAAAATGCCTTCAGTTAAGGAGAGAGAAATGGTCATTATTTATTAATTTTGTTTATGATATTATCACTGCGGCTCTCTATCCTTGAACGCACTCATTTTAATATACCATTAAGTGTTTTTTCATCGCTCTGAATCTTTTCATATTGGCTTCGTTAAAACGGTGCATGCGTTAAATACTCCTATCTCAAAAGCTTCACAACCTTGAACCGCATTCAAAGCTTTCTAGATTATAGATTTTTCAATCAACAAAAATAACTTCTTGAATTGGTTGTTTTCTATCTTCGATAATTTTTTCAATCAGTTTATTTGCCTGCAGGAATAATTTGTATATTCATTGATTAGATTACAAATAAACAGGAAAATAAGTAATTTAATTCTCTCGGTATGTCAGAAAATGATAGTCATTGTCTTCCCAGCCGACTTTTCAATTTCGAGTCTTTTTGGCGACCTCTCTCCCCTTTCTATCCATTACATCGATTGTAGTTTGGAATCCGGTTCATACTGATACTCATTCAAATTTCGTTCCAATTGCTCCAAAAATGTTTAAAACTCTTAAGTCGTTGCTGTTTGCCGTACAGTATGACATTTGCGGTATTCAGTTCGCTCAATAGTTTATTCATTTTATGCAAATATTCAAAGTTCATAATTCCAACAATTCGTTCCTTGTGGGCAAAAAATAAGGTGAATTTGGTTATAAAATGAAAAATCTTTATTTATTCTTGTAAATCAATTTCATCCCCTTCAAAATAATCCCCTCTCGATGAAATGCACTTATGCCAACGATTTTTTCAATCCCCGAAACATGCCAAATAGTCCATTTCCGGTATAGCCATCAGCACCTTCTTCGATTCAGCTTTTATCTCCTCAATCGACTCGAAACGCGTTCCCCGGAGTGGTCTCTTGAGTTCTGGGAATAGCCAGAAGTCACACGGAGCCAAATCAGGCGAATACGGTGGATACGGGACGATTTTTGAGCACTAACTCTTTCACTATATTGACGTGTTGGTCATCTGTTGACGTCGAAGGTCGTCCGAAGCGCTCCAAGTCATCAACACGTTCTCGACCCTCTTTGAAGTCTTTGCACCACTTATAAACATTTTACTGCGACATGGTCGAATCACCAAATGCCTTCTGCAACATGCTAAACGTTTCCGCAGCCGAAATTTCATTCCGCAAACAAAATTTGATGGCACTTCTATGCTCAATCAGATCAGACATTGTAAAAATCGAAAAATGCACTCTTGGTCGTTTGGTAAACACAAGCGTAAATATATTACTATAATGACATTCACATGAAAGTTGGCCCAGATGTTATTAACAGTACTGCCAGCTCATGAAAAAAATAACTAGAGCGAAATTTTAATCCCGCGAAGTTGAACAAATAAATTCACCTTAATTTTTGCCCACATTTTTGACATATGTACATACAATGTTATGTATTATATATACCGATATATGTTAGAATAAGAGATCTACCCTTTTGCGTCACCTCCGAACGGCAGCTGGATTTTTATGAGCAGCTTTTTTTCATGACAGAAATACACTCGGTGGTTTGACATTGTCTGCCGTGGAGCGACCGCTATATAAAAAAACTTTTCCATCAATTGGTGGTTCATGCCCGTGTTTTTAAACCGGGGCTACGGCCCTAGGGCCAACCATTTCGGCTACGGTGGTCGCATTTTTTTATTCTTCTTTTTTTGGTTTTTTATTCTTTGATTGGCCAGTACTAATTTTTGGATATTTTCTTCGATCACTACTGGGCGATCCGGTCGGTAGTCGTCATCACAGGTTCTCTTCCTTATTGAAATAAAAATTAGTGTTATTAGTAACGCACTGATGGGTCAATGCTAAGTATCTTAGATTACCCCTTGTAATTGTGGATATTCGTTTCGCAAAATTAAATTTTGCAAGTAATCGACCATTTTTATATCCTCTGGGTGGATAATTTCTTGCAACCTGGCAACTCGTGCACGCGACCAACCGTTGCTACGGCAAAAATGAAAAGATGTAAAAAAGCAATTAACCAAATATATGTGTCAAATGCAATTTGCATTCACTCCCAAAAATAAAAACAAAAAGTGCCTATGGCTAGATTATAAAATAGAAAGCTATGGCAAACAACAATAAAAGCAATAAACAAGTGGAAAAAGTAGTAAATGGAAATCAGTTGCGAGCCCGAGCACATTTCTTCATTGAAGCCAGCCGGTGCAGTGGAAGTCAACTTGTCAGACGAGTTTCATGTCAACACCAGCGCTAAAAGGCCGCAGCCAAAGCGACTGCATCTGGGGTGCGATGCGAATGCTGCTGACGATTGCAACAAGCGACGTACATAACTGTATCTAAGATGACTTGCGTGCGCACAAATGTGTACATACATAGAAGCACACGCACACTAACATACGCATGCATATATGAATGTATAACTGAAAATAGGCCTATGCATATTTATAAAACTTTTTGTCGCATTAACGGCAGGGTTTTTGGTTTTTTTGGAATATTTTTTTCTCACATTTTGTTGTTGTTCTTTTGAATTTTTATAGTCAGATGCAATAATAATTTTTTTCTTCTCTTTTCTTCTTCTTTTTAATGAATCCCATTTTTGTTCACCACTCAACTTGTATTACTTGAATTTTCTAGCTCAAACCAAACAGCTTTTGCTGGATGCGCCATATGGAACCACATACAGTGTTGGTGTAGGAAATTAATAAACACAACAACAACGAGTACAAAACCTAGCATAACTCAGACAACAAAAAGTTAACGATGCCATAGTGATGCTGAATCAGGAATCTGGATTCTGGAATAAAAATGCGCGCATAAATTACAGAGATAGTCGCAGATATTGGAAAAAGAATAAATAAAGTTGTTTAGTGGAATTTGTTGCTGCTACCAAATTTAGCCGCACTTGGCTACAATAAAAACAAAAATACAACCACCAACTCCCGCAGCCGTGAAGAACAGTGCAAAAAACATGCATACATATCGACGGCCAATGTAAGTTGCAGTGTATTCAGCAATGGAATGCTGGTAATTTGTGGCAGCTGGTGCACTGATCGCTCTTGCTGTAACTTTTCTTCTGCTTCAGTTAGCCAGCGTTTCGCGCATTGTCGTTGACCGGAAAATCAACGTCAACAACATTGACGTTGGCAACATTTAATGGCACAACAACTGTGCTGTTGTATCTTCAACTGGCGCGGCTGATGAGGCTGGCGTGGCTGTAGAGTGCGCACACTTCTGAATTCAACATTTTAACATTTGGTTAGCCTGGGAACCGGCGTAAAATGTATGATGTTACCCAGAATAAAAGTCACAGCTATAAGCTATTCAATATGCATAAAAATAAAGCACATAACAACAATAAAAGATAAATAAATAAAATATATATATATGTATATATTATATAAACGGTGTATATACTTAAAAGTAACATTTTAAAAATAATCGCCGTAAGAGAAGCAAAGCAACAGCAATCAGCGCCTCCACCACCGACGGCATGGAGGAGGACGTATTGAACGCACTGCAAACGCGTACGGCCTACTTACCCGGCGGTTACGATCGTACGGGCAAAATCATCGTCGTTGTTAACATCATCAATGATTTACAATTGTGGAATCGCAGATGTTTGGAGCTATCGATTGCCTACTTAAAAAGTGCCTTGAGGTGAGTGCTTTCCTCTTCGTTTTTGATTTGAGTTTGTTTGTAGAAAAATACTCGCGCAAAATGTGTGAGCATGTGAAATCACTTACATACACACATATACTCGTATGTATATACTTATATAAACGTTTCTGTTGAAATTCCGGGAATAATTGAAAACTGAAGGGTTCATTCAGCTTTTAGCTATTGTTTTTTTTTTTTGGCTACTTTTTATGCTTTTTTTATGGAGAAAGTTTTTTTAAGCTATGAGTTTGCTTATGCTGTAAGCTGTGGGGTCGCCATACAAATTCTTTTCTTGATCAACACAACTGATTTGTACAATAGATGAGCAAATGGTGCAAGAAAACCAATAATGAGGTGAAGAGAATATTATGCAAAAATGCGTATGAGTCTAGGTTCGTAGCGAGAGCTTTTTATAATTTTATCCCTAGGGTGTCCCACGCTACAAGGGGGAATTTTTTTTTCGGAATTTCAATGCGCATACCCTTTATTTTTTTCCCATTTGACTCTAAAAACTTAAATATAAAATTTTTTTAAATTAATTAAATAAATAAAAATAAAACACATATTTCGTATTTATTTCCCTTTTATTATAAAAGTGACATAAATCATAGAATTTTCTTTTCAAAGTTTGCTTTTTACAGTCGGGATATACCTCTCTGTGTTCTTGTGCGCAAAGTAATAAAAATTGTTTTTGCTCCTCATGAACAGTGATCAAACCATGGAAGTCTTGCATTAACTTAACCGCTCTTTCTGCCGTATCATTAACTGCTTTCAGTCCTAGCAGCTTCTTTTTAGCCTGTAGAAACGAATCATCATTTGACCACGAAGAGGGGCACTGGTTCAGAAAGCTGTCGCCAATCTGGAGTCGATTAAACAGGAACTTGCTTTTGACAGAGACGAAGTCATCAATGTTTTTCTCTGAAATTAAAACAGATAGATCAGTTATCAATTATTCCTGTTAGCAAACTAAATAAAACAACAAAATCAAAGCTTAAATAACGTACCAAAAAGTAGGCCACAGAGTTCTTCTTTGTATGCAATGTAACGTTTATTGTGGGCTGTTAGGTTTTCTCTAGGTAAGCTAGCCTGTGTTAGAAGCAGTAGTATTACAACAGAGAATCTGCACTTTGTCTTCAAGGTTCCAGTTCGTAATAGCATCCCAAACTGCGTCTGCCTGTTCCCTTCCTGTCGAGCTATCCAATTTAGGAACAGCAATAATTTGTTCTTTATTATCGTGATTATTTTTACGTGAATTTAGAGCTGGCAACAGTTTTCCGTCCTAGTGGACAGTTAGCGTGTCCGGGACCTTGTTTTGAAAATCAATTTTTATAGCTTCAGCCCATTCTTTTCGCATTTCCGTACGAACTCTATGGATGGCGGACTTGCTTATAGGGAATTCATCCGTATTGTGCGCCAGAGCCTCAATAGTAGCTTCAATTATAAAGATAGAATCCCTCACACTTAACTGACACCTGTCTAATGCGGCAACTAACATGGGAGTTATGATATTTTTCCGCATAGAAGTTTTATCGGGCTGAGAGGAGGCTTCTCTTGCGCTGTGCCTATTTTATTCTAATTCTATTATTTCAGAATCAGAAGATGACTTTTCTAGTAGTGGTTCGCAAGATAATGTTGTTGGTGCTAAGGATGAAAAATTTTTAGCACGTCGCTTTTCCTCCTCGAAGATTCTAAGGCGCGTCCTTTCCTCTTTGTTTGTTAGTTTTTTGTCCACTACGGCTAAGTGACCGGACCGACCTGGTTCCCTTTGGCGCTGCAAGAAGATCTTATCTTCATTTATTTTAATCGATTGAAGAGCATCGGCATGTGCGATGTCAAACAAATTGTTTAAGTTTGAAACAAACTCCTGTCGACGCTGTTCAAACTCTTCTTGAGTTTTTTTTCGCATTTGTTTGCAATTCTCTCCAAACTTGGTATAAGATAACTAGTTTCTTAACACATTTAGATATTGATTTGGTCGGTATACGCGCCGACAGTTCGCACGCGCCGTACTATACAAGTACCGACAGGTTTCCGCGTAACTCGGCATGGGTTGCCGTGATTCTAAATAGACGAAACTTTATTTTTAGATGTTTTGAGACCATTCAAACAAAATAAGAGAGTATGCGTTAAAAAAAAAACTTTAATTTATTTGGGACACTCTATTTATCCCTTTAAGAGGCAGTCGGAGAATAACTGACGCTCTTGGGCAGACAAGGTGAATGAGCTTGTGCTCCTATTCGGAGCCGTTTATTAAAACTTTTATTTCATTTTAATTTAATTTCAGTCTACGATATAAAAGTTTTACAGACTAGATTACAGAGTTATTTAATAAGTAACTTAGCCTAAATCTTTGCCTTAATCTGTAATCTAGATTACAAATTATTTGATAACTTAGCCTAGAAATAAAACGATTCAAGCATTGACTTATCTTGATTATGAAGATTCATAATCAACTCTCTTTAAAATGTAATTTAGTCCTGAAAGCGGCTGGAGCGACTAATAATTAGCTCTGGCTTGACAAGACAAAACGTCTGTTGAAAACGTAAGATTCTGTGGGAAACATCGAAGCCAATCTGCTCGAGTAATTCAAGACCATCAATCAACGTATCCACAAACCAGGTCGAAGATAAACATCAGCAACTCAATGGTTCTTCTTCTTTCTAATGACTGTATTAGTTTGCTAGTGAGGAAGCCTAAAATGGAAGCAGGTGGGAAATGTGAAGAGGCTAAAAAGCAAAACGAAGCAGTTTTCTTTGAACACAGTCGATTCTCGAAGCATAGCTGTCCATGATAATTGACGCATATTCTACTTTTCAGAGGAATGGCGATGAAGTGACGACCTTTTAAAATGAAATAATACATTTTAAAATGTTTTCAAAAAAAAAAATATATATATATATAATATATAAAAAAACATTTGGAATTTGATAGTTTTTCATATGTTTGGTCTAATTTATCAGGTCAGCCCATAAGTTCGTGCGTTTTTAAAGGTGGTTTTAAAAGTAATAAAAAGTATGTTTAGAGTATTTATTAATCAATAATATATTTTCCTTCATTATTTACAATGTCTTCCCAACGTTTAGGTAAATTTCCCTGCTCAAAAAATTGTTTGTCCTTGGAGCCTAAATGCGCTTCGATATCCTGTTTTATAGCTTCTTTTGAGGAGTAGTTCTTGTTATTCATATGGGATTGAAGTCCACGGAAAAGGTGATAATCTCAAGGTGCAATATCCGGAGAGTATGGTGGATGC
This sequence comes from Anastrepha obliqua, assembly GCF_027943255.1. Classification (NCBI taxonomy): domain Eukaryota; kingdom Metazoa; phylum Arthropoda; class Insecta; order Diptera; family Tephritidae; genus Anastrepha; species Anastrepha obliqua. Next base: position 80,342,646 of record NC_072894.1, read on the forward strand.
AGCATTAGCTCCCATCCGAGCTCGTTAAGTTTGCCTAATGTTTGTGTGAAAAAAAATTTTGCGTCTATTCATTAAAGACGGTCGATTTTTGTTAAGTGGTTCATTTAAGTTTGATAGCTGATAGGAATAATAATCAGCAGTTATCGTCTGGTTTGGTTCCAGAAGTTCATAATAAACAATACCGGCCATATCCCACCAAATAGAGCTGGCGACGGAAATTCTATGCGGAACCCATTTTATCAGCTTTGAAACCTTTCCCAACTGAACCAGGTGCCTTTGAACTGTTCCATGCGATGAATTCAACCTCTGAGCTATCATATCGACTGTCAAATTTGGCTCAGCGTCCACGAGTTCGAGCAAGGCGTCGGAGTTGAAGACTTCAGGACGACCAGGGCGCGGGACATTCTCCTCGTCGCAGTTACCACTTCGGAATTTTGAAAACCCCTTTTGCGCAGTCTTCGTGAACAGTGTTGGTTTCTGCAGCAGCAGTTGTTGCATTTTTACCACTTTTATAAAAAAAATGCAAAATATGTCTCTTATACGTGTTCGAAGATTCCATTTTATTTTTTAACAACACGTGCTTCTATCCGCGATTCAAATCACTTGTTGAATGCACAATATGTCAAAGAAAATATAAATAGTTCCGTTATATTCCGCGAATAACTTTTTTTATGCAAAACTCGTACAAAAGTGAAATTATAGGTAAAATATGCACGAACTTATGGACTGGCCTGATATGAAACGTCAATTTCCAAATTACTAATAATTCCCTGCGCATAATAAAAAAATGTATGACAGTTCTAAAACTTCCTGAGATGCCGAGTATTTTGTCCGATGCTGCACGCATGTATGTACATCCAAAGCGTCAAGTAACGGGACATTAATCCCACATCATCAATTGAGACATCGATGCCTTCTCATTTTTTTAATGATTTTTGCTACATGCAAGAAGAAGAAGCTTCATAACTAAAGCACGCAGTTGGCATCAGTCACTAAGGTGACGTCTTCATTGTTATGGAATATTTTCTCAGTCTTAAAAATTTCCTAAGTTGCCGATTTTTTTAGTAGAATTTCCCATCAGGTATTTATTGAATCAAAACCATCTTTTCTGATGAAACGCATTATTTCTTTAGTGGTTATGCTAACATGCGAAACTTTCCCATTTAGGGATCGGAAAACCTACATGTAGTCACGGAGAAACCAATCCATTTTCTTCTGATTTTGGAGCGATGGCATCAGTGGCTCATTGTTTGTGGCTGAAAATTGAAGACGTGGACATGGACGATCTCGGATTCCCACAGAATGGCGTGCAATGCCACACAGCCCATGTCACAATCGATTTTTGTGAGTGTCAAAACTTAAAATATAATTTTAACAAGCAAAAAGTCCATCTCATACTTTTTATTTTTTTAGAGAAATTTAGACAAATGTTCATGATGTTGATTAATTGGATATAATCAATACTAAATAATTTAAATATACAGAAAGATTTGCTGATTGCACTCCAAACATACAAACACAACACATTTACTTTTCTTAATGTCAATTTGGCAAAGAGAATACAGGTTTGGCCATTTAAAGTGGAAACATTTATTTGTAAAACACAGAAAAAAAAATTTCTCTTGTTAATTTAGATAATAAATTATTCAAGCATATTTATTTTATTTACTTTTTGAATATAATATCGTTGTAATGGTCACCTTTGACCTTGAAGGCAAAATGAAACTTTTTTGGCGTTTTCCATCACGGCCAATGTTTAGCCATACAGCGCGATTTCACGTTGTAGTATTATTTTCAATCTGTTTTGAACTTAAAACAACGCGACATCTGATAGTCTAGGGACCTTAAATCGGGTGATCTGGGTGGTGAGTCACAATTGCCATAGTTCGAAATCAGTCGCCTTGGGAACAAAGGTCGTAGTAAATTGTTCTATTTGGATTTTCTATACAAACATCTTCAAATCGTTTCGTGTACGTTGGAGAGGGTTTCGATGCTTAATTCCAATAGATGTGCACTTTACGTTGTTGGGGACTCCTCAATATTGGTTCGTACGGGTTCAATTTTTTTTATTGAAACGTCTTTTTCGTTTTTTGAATGCGTGGCTAGTATTGGTATGAGCAGACGCTCATTTGGCCAGCCAAAGTGATGTTGTGACACTGCTTTAGCAGCTCTAGTTGATTATCATGTCTTACAGCCATTTTCTGTTCAAAGCCTTCACCATAAACGAATGGGTTACTATTTGTAAGGGTTGCTAACTTCTACTCTAAGCGCTGGATATTATAATATCGTATATGGGTTAATTGTCCACCAACCTAGTCATCTTTGTCAACCAAGGGTAAGCTGCAGGTGGTATACTTAGGGAGACCACCTTCATTCATTTCCGTTATATAATTTTACTGAAGCCCAATATGCCTATCTTGCCAACCTAGCACAGGGATCCTAACGATTATTCGCCCAAATGAGAAAATAATGATCCGTAACAAGAGTAAATCTTGCACGCTAACAATAACTTTTCGACTGTTCAAAATACTCCCAAAGATTATTTTTCAGTTATAAAAAATTTAAGAGGCTTTGTTTAACGACTACAAGTAACTTGCTAACGAAGTCTTTTGTAACTCACAGACTTTGATTTTGTACTGTAAATTTTTTCGATTTCTATGATCCTTATTACGGTATAAGTGGAATAATTATAAGTAATTTTTACTAATTTCAATAAATAAATAAATAATTGCATTATTTATGTACCAGGTGGCGCAAAATTAATCACTCTATCAGAAGATTTATAATTTTTGCAAATGGCGACGTCTGTCAATCGTATTTGACACTCGTAGATTATAAATAAATAAATAAATAATTGTATTATTTTTACACAAGGTAGAGCAAAATTAATCACTTTATCGGAAGATTTATAGATGAGACAGCTGCAGACCGACAAGTAATGAAGCGCGTAAAAATAAAGATTTCCACCACTCAAATCACTTTTTTAATTTAGTAAAAACAATTATTCATCAACAAAATCATGAATCAACCGATTGCGCCACTTTCTATTGTACATACCTGGAGTGTACGGTCGTTTACTCATATGGTTTGATTATTATTTGATATAACTCGGATATTAATATTTCAGTCAATTGAAGAGTTCAAGATTGAACACAACGAAATCCAGGACTCTTCCATGTTATTTTTTTGGTATAAAAGAAGTTTTTTCTATCTGCATTTCAAAGGACTCATAAAGAATTACAAATCTTGAAAATTTGTCGAACTTAAAAAATAACCGGATCTCGGTATTCCGAAAAGTCGGAATCTCGGGATTGGCATCTCTAATTTTTATATTAAATTTTTATATGTAACTAGCGGATCCGACAGATTTCGTTCTGATTTTGAATGTGGCAGTTTATATTTCGACCTTAAGACGTTTTTACTCTCCTGACCCTCACAGCAGGAGAATTAAAGGAAAGGGTCAGCTCGGGTGACCAAAGTATCTTCGCTTCCACGAATTTTGCCAACCTTGTGGGACCTACTTAAAACCCCGACTGGGATGTCTGCCAGAGGGCTTTAAACTAAGAGGGGAACTTAATCTAATAGGGATAGTGGGAACCTAAAGGTGACAAATATGTATAAAGTGGGTTCAATGACAAAACATAGAGATAATTATTTATTTTTATTATTATTAACATAGGGTTAATAACCGATTGACCATTCCGACGATATAAAAAAATTTCAGGGGATTTCAAGTTTTCTCCCACTACAACGATGGCAACTTCATTAATAGTTGGTGCATTAAAACGTCTTGCATGTTGGCCAACAAGTGTTTTATCAGCTGATTACAATTTGGTGATTATCAGATGACATCAGAACCAGTGCAGTTTTAAACAACATAATCAATTGATTGTGCTCATGAAATAAAGTTTGTAATTGTTCTACAATAGACGTCTTTATTGAATTGTTATGTGAACAACGCATATCTATTTCTTGTGGTGAATTGCCCATGAAATAAATTTGCAAGAATTTGCAATTGCTATATGACACTGGTAACAGCGAACCTGCTCTATGATATATTTGGCGCATCTGTAAATTTAAAAAAATGATTTGACCAAATATAAATAATATTTGTTCCTAAAAAGTAGATATATCTGACTACTAATTTGAATCACCAAATAATAATTGATATGCTTAGGTATGTCAATATGCAATAATTAGTTGTAACTAATATCCATCATCAAATAATTATATTGTGTTTCAAAATAATAAAAGTGTTGCTAATACTGAACCACCAAATAATATTATGACTAAGTAATATATTTCTTGGGAATTAGGGAACTGAAGGTTAATGATACATCTTTACTTAGTTAACAGGAAATTTTGTTCACTAAAATAATAATGATTTACTGCTATAAAACGACCTTAAAAGTTGGCATGAAATTTTCCCGAACTACGTTTGTGGCCCCAAATGACGTAATTTGAAAGCAATTGTTATATTGTTGGATATTTGACAAAAGGTGTATGGAATCTGGTCCTATTCCTGAAACCAATGAGTACAATGGCTCTGGTGGTGGATCCAATGATATCAATTTCATTTTCCCATTTGCGCAACACAATCCATGGGCTTTATTTTTGTATTTCAATGAGAGTAAACCAACCAAACCAAAAAACCATACTTGTACTTCAAAGAACATTAAAAAAAATAGAATTGTTAAGATTGGTCCATGCGTTGTTGAGTTATGCGCTTACCAACCCATTTTGCGATTCATTTTTATATTATAGACTCAGAAGAGTGTTTTTGCAGAGTGTATCGTTCCATAGCACAAACCTGCTTCCAACGCGGTTGACTTTAGTCTATCCGACAGACCTGTCAAAACTTATAGAGTTGCTTGATGCGTCCACATTAAATGGCCACACCTGTAGTTCGTGAACGCAGGTAGTAAAATTTGGTTCTGTTTCTTGGCTTTTTTCACATTTTTGTATTCCCAATGTCCCACATTGATTCTAACGGACGAGCAAAAATCTGCACCTTCAACCTTTTTCTCAATTTACTATTTCTGAAAAAAATGATTATTATAAATGTTTCCACATTTTTACTTTTACTAGCCCCTCTCTTCGTTTTTGTTAGGTAAATATTCAATGTAAAGGCTATAATTAATGCACAAGTGGTAGTAGCCGGGCAACAGCGAAGTAGTAGTCATACCTTCAAAACATATAAATATTTTGTATTGGCTAACTTTTATCTCCATTGCTCGTATTAATGAAGTATTTATGTACTTATGTTTGTGTGTGAATTTTCTGTTTCCAGCGCCGCCACTTTGCAACGAGGCGTTACCGTCATTGTGGATGCGCAGAAGAGTACAACGCGTATTACACGTACGCATGCGCGTATTATTTATGCGCTCTTCGATGATATTACAGTCAATTTATTTCTAGTCAGAGCAGAGGGCTTCTGGGAGAAGCACGTGGAGACATGCACCAGCAAATCACAGACGAAGGGAGAGGTAAGAAATGATTATTTAAGTACGAGAACAAAATGTGTTTTAACAATTAGACAAACGAGTTTAGTTTTGTATTAATGCGTCTGTATTTTATGTTAATAATTAGGGCTAAGGCTCAACTTCCTCTTCCAGAGAAAAATATTAAAAATAAAGTTATGTAAATTTTTATTATAAACATATTTTATTTCTTTTGAATTAATTTGTTTTCTTGTTCCCACGATTTTAGCCCATTGTGCTTTCGAAGGCGCGTTTAATAAAATATTTCGACTTGTCACAATTGCCAGAAGAATTGGGCGGCTCATTGTCAATTAACTACGATTTATGGCTGCAGCAACGAAAGGTAAAGGGGAAACAATTATTTTTGAAAAGTTAATTAGAATTATTTATTAAGTTACAAGACATACTCGTACATATACATATATAAAAGGTGGTGCAAAATTAATCACCTCATCCGAAGATTTATAATTTTGTAAATAGCCTCGCATGCCATTCATATTTGACATTTGTGAATCAAAGGGCTGCAGTGCACACAAAGACAAGTGTGTACAGTTAAAATAAAGGCCAAAATAAAGACCTCTGTCACTCAAAATAATTTTTTTTATTTACTCAAAGGTTATTTTAGTAAAAAAGTTATACAAAAACAAAATTTGATGATTAAATTTGAGCTACCCATTATATTTGTTGAATCATTTTAAGGGTTAATCTAATTTTTGTCCGAATTTCGTAACTTAAAATTTATCCACTTATGAATTTATGAGTTCATGAATTTATTCAAAGTGAGTCTTCTGGACATTTATAAGTATAATAATAACAGCATACAGAAAATTTTCATTATCAAATCTAATTTTTCTCACACAGGCCATTGATGAATTCCAAAAAACTTTTGATTCAACACTTAACAGCATGGAAAACCTGCATGTAGTGCTGTTGAATAATAAATCATTGCGCCCAACGGAAGCGGATGCGGAGCTGAAGAAGTGCGCACAGCTGCATACGAGCGTGCAACAACAAATTGAAGTGGTCATAGAGTTAGGTAAGCAGATAAAAAGTGGATTGAGTAATAAGCATTACTTAAAACAAAAAAGTCAACAAATAAAAAGTAGGCATTTTAAAAGCTTCTTCATGGCTACTAAAACGCCAGCGCTTTAATTAAGGCATCTACTTCCCATCACATTAATTTAATTTAACATAAATATAACATAAAATAAAAGAGAAAATAACTGTGATAAATGTTTATGCGGCAACTGAAAAGTCAAAAAGAAAAAAATCGTAATCGAAAAAGAGCTGGCGTTTGACCGGTAGCTAATTCGTGGTCTGCAGTAAACAAGTTTGTCGCTTAAGTCTTTTGTTTTTCGGTATGAGTGTAGACCTGGCATTGTGCGTGGATTTCGACTTTAAAATGCATAAATCTTGATAAATTAATGAAAAAGTATGGATAATAACCTCGAAAAAGGACTTACGGTTTCATGAATGAAATCTGCTGATTAAGCTTATGAATATGAATTTAAATTCGAAGAAGAATTAAGCAGCAAATGGAAATAAGAAAAAAAAATATCTACGATCTTTTTTCATTTTATTATCGCTTTTGTATAATTCTATAATAAATTTGTGAGTTTATACGTTAGGCCTTTAACTGCCACCTAGTATATGCTTTATGTACATACATATATGCTATGTATGCAAGTATGTGTGTATGTACTATCCATGTTGATTAAATGCGCCAACGGCTTTAATTCGACATTCACCGCATATTGCCAATAGAGATAAAGGTTGAATGACAAACGAGTTTTATATAACAATCAATTCGTTAGCATTGGGAGTAAAAACAGGCATAATCGGTAAAAAGTAAAATGTTTTAATATTTTTGACATTTATGATACACAATTTATCGCCGTAAGCTATTTATTCTAATTTTTTAATAATAAGTGCGTGGTGACTCTCTGTTATGGCGTTATAGTTTTGTGTTTCTGTATAGTTTTCAAGATGAAAATGCATTTGAAGGTGTTTTACGATATGATTACTCTCACAAAAAATACTTTTTATACTCGGTACCCAATTTCAAATTAATTTTTTTCAAGTTCTAAGCACTTCTATGTAAGTCTCATTACGTTATGGGAGGAATGGCAACTGTTTTCGAAACGGAAATTTTCACCATTCTGAAAGTAGCAGAATGCATAATTGAGAGGAGATGGAGTGGGGAATAGATTGGAGTCTTTAGTGACAGTCAGGCTGCGCTAAGCGCTCGGAGAACGCAAAGCAAACTTCAAAGATTGTTCAAGAATTTAAGAACAGAATTTAATTCTGTTGCTAGACAGAATAAGCTTCTACTTATATGTATTCCAGGATGCTGCGGTGTTCAAGGGAATGAAATTGCCGATGAATTGGCCAACTGTGGATCAGCGCTTACCCCACAGGGACCAGAGCCAATACTCTGAATCAGTTCTGCAGGAATTATGAAGTGGTTCAGCGATTATGTATGCAATTTACAAAAGGAGCGCTGTCCAGTCTAGAACGCTGCATAACTGCAAAGTATTTTGTGACAAGCCCGAACAGAAAACTGTTCTAAAACTTGGAAGAAAACGCGTTCGGTTAACATATGACCACCATTGGAATCATTGAGGACCCGATTTGGCTGCCTTGCTCACAAAAGGCGGATGCACTGAGCATTTTCTTTGTGAGTGTCCCGCATTTGCTAAAGCAAGGCTACGAATTTTAGGTTCCGATGTCATGAGAACTATTAAAACTCGTTCTCTCAAATTGGAAGATATTTTCAGATTTATTTATTTTCAGAATGGAAAAAATTCTCTCAGGTCTAATTCTAGCTCTAGGTATTTCTCCTCTGACATCAGAATTCGTTTTAGAGGTATGGTTCCTTCGGCAAAGTTTCTTATTTTGATTCCTAGAATATGATTTTCACAGAGCAATGGGCGATTTTTTTGCCTCCCCACAAATCGACCCGGCCTAGTGTTCAGAGTTCAAGAAAGTTCATCTTCGGCGTAGTTCATAGAAAAGTTTTGTTAGCATCACTAAAAAGAGACCTCTAGTGACAGTTTTCTTCATAAAAGTATAGCTCGGCAATGGAGCATGATAACACTGCGCACCACACTATAACTCGAGCTGGACACAATTCCGTGTCATTGAGAATTTCGGATGTAGAGTCACTTCATATTCGACAATTTCGCTTATTTGCATTGTCGTTTAAGTGCTATTTCAGCTATATAGTATATTAAATATTTAAAAATATTAAAATCTTTGTTCACAAGTGACAGTCTACAATTTATACCAATTGAGTAGATAAATTCGTTGTAGAAAAGCCTAGCGCGATTTGTATGGCAGCAGCTACATTAGCAATTGTTTCGCCATTCTAAAAAAATTGGTAATTGTGCGCTTACATACAAATTGTAAATTTATATAAAACAAAGAAAACAATAAAATAAGCCGCAGAAAGCTTTTCGACATACTTGATTGCCCAACTGAGCGGTTACCGTGGTTCACCTTTTACCTGCAATTGAAGATAAGAAAGAAAGTACTGAAGTTTGGGAAAACATTAAGCATAGATTTCAAAGAAATGAAAGTGTGAGTTGAAGTGGTTGTGCGTTTGAAGTGAGCACGTAGTCAATTCAATACATACTTACATACTTTGACTTAATACTTGGAAAATTAAAATACCATTACAGTATTTCATTTAAGTTTCTTTCTCGCAAATACAGCGGATATTTTCCCCTCTTCTTCTACAGGTAATCGTGTACTCAATCGGCTGGCCGAGGCTTATGCGCCCCCCAAACACGTATCCGCGCATGCCCATTCATGCAGCGAAAGTTTAGCCACTCCAAAACAAATGCCACTCACCTCACCTGCCATAAGCACACCAACAGCAACAACACTATCCTTTCAAGATCTAAATAGTAGTAGCATTCAACCGCCTCTAAATACCACCTGCAACACACCCGCCACACGTTTGCCGCTCCCTCCGGACCTTCAATGCGCACGGGCACGCATCGAATTACTGCTGAATCAAATTGAACGCAAACAAACTGAAATACGCACGGCGTGGCTGGAACTCTTGCAAAGCATACGTGAAGCACGCGAACTGGCGCATCTGGAAGAGGGTGTCGCCTTCGTTACCAATTGGATTCTGCAAACAGCCGAACACATGCTCAGTCGACAGTACAGCATTGGTGGCGATGTGCATAGCTGTGAGACGTTGCGTGCCGCACACGATGTACTCGAGCTGGAGTGCCGCGAGACATATGGTTTCTATGCGGAATTACTGTATAAGATCGACGCCTTTGCTGGGGTAAAGGATTCGTATGCGTACAAGGATTTAATGTCACAACGTGATTTCATGCAATTCGTTTGTCGCTCTTTTGCAACGCGTCTGGAGCGGCGTCGAAATGTACTCATCACATCGTTGCGGTTTTTTCGACTCGTTAGCGAGTATTTCGATCGGACGACTGCGGTTTTTGAAACACTAGTCATGGGAAATAAAATAGCAGAGGAGAACTTTGAGGCGGCTGCGGAGAATTTGCAGCAATTGAAGGAGAGTCAGCTGAGCTTGAGTGAGTAGTATTGTGGTGCAAAATGTATGTATATGTGTGTGTGTGTGTGAAACCAAGCATGCAGGTGCATGCGCTTATAGATTTGTAAGAGGATTGACTTAACAGAAATTCAATACATGTACCCGTAGTGTCAAAAAAGTGACGATGCCGACAAGGCCACAACATGTTGGTTGGCTGGTAGAAATAATCGAAACTAAATGTGGTCATATTAGAATTCTTATTGTGGGTAAATGGAATGAAAAAAGTATACGAGTATATATATATAATATATAAAAGCAACACGTTAGCAATTTTGTTTGGCTGAAAACTAAATAAAGGGTGGGTAAGTTTCAAGGGCCGGTGTTGATCTTGGCGGCCAATTGACATCGCCGCGACGTGAGATTATTCGGCCATCAAATTTTTCGCGCAAAAGAGCTATTGTTTCGTTAGCTAGTGGCACCGTCCTGTTGAAACCACATATCGTCTACATCCGTATCTTCCAATTCGGGCCATAAAAAGTTCATTATCATCTCACGATAGCGAACACTATTCACAGTAACTGTCTGACCGGCCTCATTTTGGAAAAAATACGGCCCAATGATGTCGCCGGCCCATAAACCGCACCAAACAGTCACTCTTTGTGGGTGCATTGATTTTTCGGCAATCACTCTTGGATTATCAGTCGCAAAACTTTTTCTTGAGAATTTATCTTTGAAAAAGAGCAAATCGCAGAAAAGGTTTGGATATCTACAAATTACAATTCTAAATATCTTCTATTTCCCTCTTAGTATGCCTAGATTAGGTTAGGTTAGTCAGGTTGCTTGTTTAAAACAAGACACTCGATGGCTCTAAGGCCCATTGTGATACCTGTATTTGCTATCTTCCCCCTAACTAACTTGCTTAAACCACTTAGATCTTTTTAAGGAGGTAACTAGTCCCTCCAGTGAGGCATTTTGCAAATGTCCCAGCTCCTCAATGAAATAATCGCCAAGATATTTGGCACGGCTTTTTTGAAGTGCAGGACATTCGCAGAGAAGGTGTTGTACCGACTCAATTTCTTCTTCATCTCCATAGCTCCTGCAAAAGTCATTGTGAGGTACACCCGTTCTACTGGCTAGGGATATGTACTGGTAGTTGATATGTTCAATCCAAGCAGATATTTTGTCCTTTTAGATTCAGATTTAGCCAGAGCGATTTGGAGACCCTACAGTTAGTGGTTAGAGATCGCTTTCTATTGGTTTCCATGATTGCGTTCAGGTCAATCGCAGTGTATAACTCGTTTAGAGGAATCGTTATGTCTTCTACCAATCGCTGAAGGTCAAGCTCAGAGCCTATTCTTGCACACTCATCCCTCGTTCATTTCCATCCACTACAGAGTGGCGGGGAACCCAACGAAGTGTGATGTTGTGTTGTTGTATAAGCGAGAGCGACCTCCTGCGTTTTTTAACAAAACCTAGTATGCGGCCGCCGTAGCCGAATGGTTTGGTGCCTGATTACCATTCGGAATGCACAGAGTGAACGTTGTTTCAAATCTCGGTGAAACACCAAAATTAAGAAAAACATTTTCTAATAGCGGTCGCCCCTCGGCAGGCAATGGCAAACCTCCGAGTGTATTTTTGCCATGAAAAAGCTCCTCATAAAAATATCTGCCGTTCGGAGTCGGCTAGAAACTGTAGGTCCCTCCATTTGAGGAACAACATCAAGACGCGCACTACAAATAGGAGGACGAGCTCGGCCAAACACCCAAAAAGGGTGTACGCGCCAATTATATTATATATACCTATATATAGCATGCCCAAGGTCAAGAAAAGTTGGCAATGTTCACCACCACTTTATAAGGAACAGTGCGTTGAGTTTTTGTGCGACTTTTAAATCTATGAATGCGCACAGGGAGGAATGCATAACTGGTTAGAAAATATGGATTCACCACTATGAATTTCAGTTGAAGTAGGAGTCTATCCTGTGCTACAAATAGTTTCTGGTTCAAGTTGGCCACAGTTTTTGGGAATTGGTCTATTATAACGAAGGGGACGTTAAAATGATGCGATAATAATGTTAAAATGCTTAATGCTTTTTATTATTTATCTCTTGTAAACAGTCATATGTAAAGTACATACATGAGCGGTCGTTGTAGCCGGATGGATTCATGGGTGATTAATATTCGGTAGTGACCCATTCCGGGCATGAAACGCCAAATAATCTAATAGCGGTTGCCCCTGGGTAGGTAATGTCAAATGCATTTCTACTACGAAGAAGCTTCTCACGTTAGCCATCTCCCGTTCGGAGGCGGCATAAAACTGTAGGTCTCCCCATTTGAGGAAAAATATCAAGACGCACACCACAAATACGAAGAGGAGGAGCCAAAAAAACCCAACAAAGGATGTGAGCGCCATTGTATGTACATATGTATATGCATATATAGATATATATGGTCATAAATATATGCATATGGTTCAAGTTAAAAAATTAAATGAAATATGTATGAAAGTTGTAAGGAAATTATTAAAATTTATTTTCTTATATAAATTTCACTATAAATTTTTTTTTTTGCATTCTTCTTTCCCTTTCCTTTTTTGTGCATTTCACCATCGTCAATTAATCGCCCAAATGCATTTGCCAAATTTGCACACAAAAATAGCCAACCTGGAACGCGAACTCGTTAAAGAGGGCGAAAAACTAAGCGATATGCTGGCGATGCCGGTGAAAGATGCGCTTGGCCGTGACCTACACATCGACTACAGCGACGACATCTGTAATGTACGCGATATTTTGGATACAACGCTGGCGCGGCGAAACATCTTCAGCGACAGCGTCGAACTGCAGAAACTCACCTTGGAACAAGTGACACACATTTACACGTACGAACAGGATGCCCGCATGGCCGTTAAATGGATGGAGGATTTGTACAATGTCATGATCAAGTGCCATTCGCATGTCGGCTGCAATATACACGAGATACAGGTGCAGAAGGATGAATTGCAGACATTTCAAGAAACCGGAAAGGTAAGTTAGCAACAACCGCATCATTTTCAGCAATACATGCAAAAACAAAAACTCATTCATCCAGTTAATCATTGATGGAATGTTTGTGTGTAGTACGACTGTGTCTGTATTTGGGTGTGCTTGTGAGTCAATTGTGAGGGGATCGCTTGCATACTCTCGTACATGCCTGTGGGCAAGCTGTGTGGCTGGTTGCCGTTGTATCTGGGAGCAATCGCAACTACCGCTGCTTTTGTTTTATGCTGCCAGTTTTTGTGTTTTTTGGGATATGCATTTAGTTTATTGTTGTTTGGTTGCAGTTAGGTGTTGCTAATGGTAAGTTGGATGCACGCGATTTATCGCAGCTTGTAATCATGTTTTGCATCCTGAGTTGCTCGTTGTTGACATTGTCCGCCTTGTTTCTTTTTGCGGGTTTCGTTATTGTTACGGCCAGTGAATTGAAGCGGTCCTATTTCCGTTCATTACCGGTCTTTGTTCTACTTTTTTTCTTTTTGTATAATTTTAGTTTTGTTGTGTTGCTATTAGCTTGGTTTTTTTTCCTTTCTTATTATGTAGAACCTGTTCATTGCGATTCTGGTTCTACATCCATTGAATTAATGCAGTGAATGGTGTAATTTAGCACAACTCAATAATTTGCACATTACCCTGAGGTTTGTTTTTTCCTTTTGTTGGCACCGATTTGGAGAGGATGGCACACGTAAAAAAAAGAAAAATTAATAGCTGGAAAAGACCGTTACTCCGTTAATAGTAATGCACCTGCTGCAATTTAATTAAGAATACGACTGTTCTAATTTGGAGCATTCCAAAATAGCAGGGAGCGAGAGATAGTGCCACGACTAATGGTCTACTATCCATCATCCAGTTCTCCTTAGTGGGTTGACGAATAGGCAAAGATTTGCGAAATTTCCTTTATTATTTGATTGGTCTGGGAGACAAGTATTCAATTCTTACCCATATATATGGTGTTTATATTACATTGGTATCCACATCCTTTGTTGGGTGTTTGGCCGAACACCTCCTTCAATTTGTTGTGTGCGTCTTGATGTTGTTCTCGCCTCCGACGAGCAAATGTATTTTATAAAGAACTTTTTTGTGGTAGAAATCTTCGGATAGATATCTTCGGAGGTTTGCTATTGCTTCGGCGATCGTAATCAGAAAAAGGAGTGTTAATTTTTTTATTAATTAAATGTTTCGTACCCGAGGTTTCAAACCCAGACACTTTAGTCATGCACCAACCCATTCGACAATGGTGGCCGCCATTGCTGCCTAATTTATATTAATTGAAAGCGAACTGTGCTGGAAAAGAAATTGTCCATTTTGAGTGTTTGACCGAGCTCCCTCTCCTATTTTTGGGGTGCCTCTGGATGTTATTCCACAAATGGAGGGGTCTATAGTCTTAAGCCGACTCGGAACGACAGATATTTTTGATGAGGAGATTTTCATGGCATCGACATCATTGGTCATACTATCAGTCACTTTTACGGCTATTGAAAAGGAGTCCGCACGATTGGACCTGAGGGTAAACGAGGACAAAATAAAGTATATGCTGGCGTCCTGCAAGGAGTCACGGCGTCTTGAACCATATATCGAAGTTAACACCTATAAATTCGATGTGGTCAAGGACTATTTATCTTGGTTCCGCTATTACCAACAAAAACGATGTCAGCCTGGAAATCAAGCGAGGGATAACTTTTGCCAACAGGTGCTACTTCCGGCTAAGTAGTAAAGCCCTATATCGTCGAACGAAAACAAAAACTCTACAAGACGCTCATCATCCCGCTGCTTCCCTATGGCGCTGAAGCCTGGACAGTCAAACAGTCAGATGCAGCCGCTCTACGGGGTTCTCCAGAGGAAAGGACTTCGCAAGAATTTTTGACCTGCTCGCGTGAATAAACCGCGAATTACCGCGACTGAATAAACCACGAGCTGTATGAGCTTTACGGATATATTGACGTAGTCAAACGAGTCGCCCTGTAGCGACTAAGGAGGTTGAGTCATGCTGTCCGTATTGAAGGAGCTGCTCCGGCGAATAAGGTGTTTGAAACGGTAATTGGCGGCGGTCGATGGCGAAGAAGAGACGGCTTAATGTCCGGTGCGAAGACCAAATTGAAGATTACCTAGCTTCTCTTCGCTTAAGAAACTCGGAAAGGTGTGCGGAAAACAATGATACCTGACGAGACATCAGTCGACAGGCTGTACCTCGCTAACGGATTGTTATGGCCAATCAAGTAAGTAAGTTTTGGTATGGCAGAAATATACTCGGAGGTTTGGCATGACCTGCCGAGAAGCAACTGCTATTAAAATAAACTTTTTCTATTATTTTGGTGTTTCATGAACGGAGATTCGAACCTACCCACTGCCGATTGGTAGTCACGCACCAACCCATTTGGATATGGCGGCCTCGCCTCTCAAGTTACTAAGTTACTTATAGCAGTCCAAGCTTCTCATCTAAACAAAATTCCTAAAGAAAGCTATTGAGTCACTGAGTTGAAGTTTTTATTAATGGCTCTTATGGGCCTCTTATCGGTCTCAAAAGTTTTAATTAATAGAGTACATTAACAATTTTAAACAAAATTAGCTGTCATATTCCATAGTAACTTTAGCCGTATGACGGACAAGTGCAGCTCATCATTGCGCAGTATGACATGAGAAATCAATGACAAGCTATGATGATACAAGCATTGATATTACCAAATTGGTCTCTCTTAGAGTGGCTTCAGATCAGAGAATTTTTCTGATTTTAAGTTGAATCCTTATGGAGACTTTTCAAGGGACGTTTAAAAGCCCAACATACAAAATATTTTTAATGGAAACGGAATGTGTTTTTTCTCTCCTGAAAGAGGTAAAATGTTATTCTTGGGAAAAAATTTGAAATTTTCCCTTTTACCATTTATTTTGCGTACATTTTTTGGTAAGATCTCAAAAGTAAGGAATAATTCTAATGGTTCTAAAGAGTTTTCAATTCTATTGTAAAAAATCGAAAAAAATAAATTGTGAGCAAAACGCAATTTATTTTCCGTAAAAGATTTCACTTTTTATGATAAATTCTCGTAATTTTCGGGAAGTTTTAATTTTCTTCTTCTGTTGAAAGAAAATTGAGGCTGAGGCTCATCGGGTACTCTCACGGAGTGGTAGATGCCCGAAAATGATCGAAGTATAGAAATGGAGGCACTACTTGAATCCATTTCGGAACGTCTTAAAGGCATGAGAATGATTCAGGTTATTGGGTATTGAAGCCGTGGGAGTTGATGCCGAGAGATGTTGAAAGCGATTTTTTGCTTGAAATGGTAACTGGCGAAATAAATTGGTCTTTTACGGCGATCTGATTCGCGCAAAATGAATGGGAAAGCCCGAAGATTGCTTTTTTCAACTATCATTTGCTTAGATCGATGGTATATGCTCTGGCCGATCAGCGTTTTCACTTTACAGTAATTCTATGTCAAGTGATACAAGAATTTTGGACATGCTCTTCAACTTTTCTGAAAACTGGTTTATTTGAAGCTTGAATATAATAAGAAGTAAACTGGAAAAATTAAAAAAAAAAAAATACAATATAATTTTGAGACTTATTCAGTGCTGGAAATCTTGGTATGGGGCTTTAAAACTAAATTTGCTCCGGTTTTTACATTGTGTTTTTTTTTACTTTTTAGAATAAAATATATATACAATAAAAAAATAAATATAAAATATATAAGCATAAATGGACAGACATATCAACCCAGGATAAAATTTTTTGTTTTTGCCTTGTTCACTCCTCTCGGGAGCATAGGGCCTTGACCAGACTTGTCTTGCGTTGGTTTCGTTAATCTATGTATTTGATTTTTGACAGTGTAGGTGATTAGCCTGCCGCTACCAGAAATGCTCACCTGTCTTTGTTTAGGAACAACGCCGTCTTTACTGCTTGGAGCGCCATCTGTGTTTCATATTTTGCTGGCAGAAGGATCACTCAGATAGTTGAGGGCTTCGCTAAATTTGGTGTGTCTGCGCTATTACCGCGATTGCCCGCTTCCTCTTGCTGGCGCCACTCTTTGCAATTTGTAACTGTTTCGTTTTCTTTGTTTTTAGCAGCCACAATGCAAGTAATGCGCTGACTATTGTGCGGGAGTAAGGATGGAATGATAAGGTTTTCGGTTTGAGAGGAATGAGTAAATTTGGAAAAGTGCGAGGACCGTGCTTTACGTGGGATTCGAAACCACAACCTCTGGGATAGCCTGCACTTACGCTAGACTACAGAGGCCGCAAAGGATCAAATATACTTAAACAATTTTTGTTTGGAAAACCGATTTTATTGTTTTTTTCAAAACTTTTAGGATGTTTTTTTGTCATTTGTGAAACTTCCCTCAGAGTTTTCAATAAATAGTAATCCCTGAAAGTTTCATACTGGGATTCCATTAACTATACGAGTTAAATTCAAATACGGGCAACCAAGAGCCATTGTCTTATTTTATTATTATTCTTCCGCGTTCGATAAGAGCTCGAATTTCCACCTGTAGCACAGTAATTGCATTTATTCGCGTGCCATTGCTGTAAACGAAACACCTGCCCCAAAGCATGAATGGAGGAGTGCCTGCCTTCTTCTTGCGTTCCAATTGTATTTGCATGCAGTTATCCTCTCTACACTTATACACAAATTCTTCGAGTTGAAATATTGTTTACATGGTCAACATTGCTTATCATTCCAATAAACATACATTTCCCTTTGCAGAGTATCTACAACTATGGCTGTCAACTATTGGAAGCTTCACAAGCGCTACGAATTTCCTGTCGTCTAGATGCTGATGCCATTCCACAGCGCATGTCACAGCAATTACAATACACTTGGCATCGATTGCTGGCCATAAGTCAGGAGCATATGACTCGTTTGCGCGTCTCAGCCGTGTTCCATCGCAGTGTCGAGGAGTATAGCCAACAATTACAGGGGCTACGCTTATCGGTGCGCAATCTAAAGCAGACGCCTAACAGCAGCAGCGGCATTAGCAGCGAATCGGACACACGAGCCTCGCCGCCAATCATTATTGGCGGCAGAGATGGTGATGCTGTAGACGAAGAGGGCCATAGCGTTGGTGGATATGCGGACAAATCGACAACGACAGCGACAACGGCAACGATGACGACAACGGCGACGATGACTGCGATAAAGACGCCAACAGCAGGTGGAACAGCAGCATTGCTGCGTGATCAGCTGCGCAAACATTTGGTGGTACGCGAACAGCTGCTGCTTGAAGTGGGTCGCATGGTGCGGCTGGGCAGATTGTTGAAAACTCGTTTGAAAGAACCATTCATCTTGAATGCCGTAACGGGGATGAGGTATGTAGTGTGAAAAGAGTGCTTTTTAGGGTTTTTTATAGTCGAATATTTGTTGGTATGTTGGTTGGTGTTCTTAGCTGCGACAGCTTGTTGTACCTATTCGTATGTAGTATGTATTTGCACACAATAAATGTGGTGCGAGCAAGACGGTGGTTCTGGTTACAAGATTTGAGTGTGAAGTGTGTCACTTCTAAATGTGTTGACTTCATTCATTGAGTTCTCAATGCTCCATCTCATATTTTGTATGTTGCTTAAGTTGATGAAAAAGTTTGGTTAGAAGCAAAAATTTTAAATTATTTCAGAAGGGTATGTGAAAAACGAAACGAAATACTTACTCCAAGGGCGTTTTGTTGGTATTTCAGTTAATTTCATGTCACTTCTTAGTAATTTAACACAAACTCATCAAGAATCTTTACAGCTTTTGCACTAAAATATGTAATTACATATTCGCACATGTATATGTTTGTATGTATGTGAAAACTGGTTTTAGTTGGATATTCAAAAATGTAATTACAACAAAAGTGGTTAACCACTCCTGAACAAATAAAAACAGTGTAGAAGCACGTTCTTGCCACCCACGGAGTGTAGAACGGACAATCGGCCGCAAGTCAAACAAAATTCTTTGTGAAGTGTGCGCATGGCGCTACTGTACATGCGCTTAACGCGTACATTGTGTGATTTCTGAACAATTAACAATGGAATTTAATGTACAGCTGTGAAAGCGTCGGTTTTTCTTCAAACTTTAAATTATTTATATACGTTTCAAAGTATTATCCGTCCTATGCCACAATTTTTTCCCATTCTTCCGGGAGCGCACCAATTCCGCACCGAGCAAACTTGTTGTGTTTTGAGACGATTAATGTATGTTTTCATGTCTTTACAAGAGAGGAAGTGCTGATTAGTCAGAGCAGAGTCATAAGCAAGATGAGCAATGTCTGAAGTGTACCAAGGGTGAGGCGCGAGCTCGTACTTCACTGTTTCTAAGTATGGATTTACCACTTTTGCGATATGTGGGCGAGTGTTATTGTGCTGGAGTATAACTTTGTTGTGGCTTTTGATCGCGTAGGCATTTTTGGCACCGAATTGGTTGCACCAAATATAGAGTATAATCTTGGCGCTGTGTACGAGTATATTCGATTCTGCCGTTGACGTGGAAGCAAGTCCAGTCATCATGATTTCTGTGCATCGCAGTAAACCTACTTTTCATCGTCGGTTACAATGCCATTCTGTTGATGTCTTTCAAAGAACTCTTCTCAAACAAAAAATCCCCTTTCAACATCTGTCGGCTTCAACTGGTATGGTGTCCACTGTCCTTGCTTCTGAATCTCTTCAGTGGCTTTGAGATGCTTGGAAATGCATTGATAAGTCACTCCCATTGGTTTTTGCTATTTTTTTCTGCTTTTGACTTAAGTCTTCATCAAGGAGTGCATTTTGAATCTTTCATAATTTACTACATTTGTTTTACTTGGAGGTCAGTAGAGAAGTGATAGTTGCTTATAGATTTGAAAAGATGTTTTCTTCCTTTTCTTTTGAAATCAGCAGTTGAATTAGGGTTGATTTTCTTGAATAGCTACAGTTACTATGTTGCTCTATTTCGGTTACCACGTTTCAATTTGCGCTTCTAATATATTTCCATGGTTGCCAAATCTCTCCAAGGAACCACAATGTAAAAGCCCAATAATGAGTTAAATACCACCAAAAGAAGGCTCACCTTCGTAACTTTAACTTCCGAATTTGTCTAATTTTTTGTCTATCTATTCTTTTCTGAAGTTTTATTTTGGTGCTACCACTTTTCCCTTCCTGCCACCGTTTCTAGCAAATGTACTTAGAGCATAAAATACGCCGCGTTGAAATTTTGCGTGCGTTAGGTAAGGTTTGGCGGTGGTTCCTAGCGGGATACATTTAGGCTCCTCGACCTTTGTGGAGCCGCAGGGGGGCATACAAATAGTTCTGCCCCTTAAAACAAATTTGTATTTAAAAAGCATTTCATAAGGTTTATATCATTGGTAGACCTGAAATCCTCAAATTCCTTAAAGAGTTAACGATCGAGCGTTTCAGCCTTTCGCCTAGAAAGGTACTGTCCAATAGGACAGGACATACGCTTACCTGCTTGCTAAGTATTAGTGAGTATATATATTTTTTTGCGCTCAACATTTACGTTTTTGTTTTGTTGTCAAAGATTATTGAGCAACTTGGCAAGTGCGTTCCATAAGTCAGGAATTGCAGCAAAATTTTTGTTCATCCGTTAATCATTTTTCTGGTTTGTAAGGGGTAAAAGTCTCTTTTATACGACTTCCTCAAATACCAAACCCAGTAAATTAGAATAGTACTGGCTGTTAATTACAGTTCTTTTAGGCAAGTAATCAATTAGTGAAACTGCCTCGCCATTTCAGAAAATGGTAATTTTACTATTTGACGTCGAATTTCCCACTTTGAGTTTATTAGGTCGCTTTTTACGCACTGCATTGAGTCTTGCTTGGACTTCAGTTCATACAAACGAATGCAAGTTTCATTAACGGTTGCTACAAGAAATTCTTCACAACTTTCTAAAAGTAGAGCGCGGTGAGCATTCACGGTATCCAGCTGGTACTTATTTTTATCAAGTCCAAATTTTCTTGTAAAATCTTTTCAGTTCATTCTTTGAGAATTTGTGGTTTCTCTAATATCTGTTGGGATTTAATTCTTCTTCAGTACAAATTTTCGACTTTTTGAACATATTCTTGGCTCACTGCCGCCACTGTTCAATCTGGGCGGTGTTATTTGCACAGATCTCTTTTCTTGGTGAAATAGCCGAGCCCCTTTTTTTACTATTGTATGTACTTATTCTTCTTCTTAATTGGCGCGATAACCGCTTACGCGATTTTGGCCGAGTTTAATAAAGCGCGCCAGTCGTTTCTTTCTCGTGCTAACCGGCGCCAATTGGACACATCAAGTGAAACCAAGTACTTCTCCACTTGATCTTTCGAACGCAGAGGAGGCCTTCCTCTGCTTCTGCTACCACCAGCTAGTACCGCATCGAATACTTTCAGAGCCGTTTTTACGTTTTTTACGAACCCTAAACTTTCGGGATCTCGTTTTTACGAATTAATAAATTGAAATTAAATTAAGTTAACTCTGGCAAAAATCTGCTCCTTTGAATTGCCTATAAAATTAAATGCTCTGCAGAATTTCCATCAAATAAATGTGTATCCAAAGGATTAAAGTCCCATGTCGAAAAAAACTCGTTCCAATCGGATACAATTTGAGCGGGTTAAGCGAAAAGTACGAGTAGTAAGTAGGCTTCAATCATTCAGTAAGTAATCAATATGCTTCGCAAAAAAAATTCCGAGAACAGTGATAACTGTTAATGAACCTAATATAAAAAGTGGGTGTTATTTATACCAACGATAAGTCACGAAATTAGTGTTAACATTAAATAGATGATGAGTCATCGCTAAGTACCTTAGGTCGTAGTATGTATTATCAGTCCCTCCTCGTAGATATTGATCAATAATGTCAGCACACGCCAAGCGATCAACTCTATTCTCAGTGAAGTTGTATGCACGAGTCTTTATAGTACTTTTCCATATACTCGTTCATCTTTAAATCTCTGTTGATATGCTTCGAAGTAATTTGATTTGTATAGAAATCTTGCTTTCCTACCAAAAAATGTTATAATTATTTTAGAAATTTATGTCACAGTGCAATAATTCATGCATCGTTAAGACCAGACACACACGCGTCATCACGTATCGGGTGTTCCATTCAGTGTCTATATATCGAACTTAGCGCGAGTTTTTGCACAACCTACACTGCATTACGATCTTTTTTTGGGTTTTGTTTTTTTCTTTTACGAGGAGGAAGCTTCGAAAGGCTTTACCCTGTCAGTGTAGAACTTTAACCCAAACTAAACCTTCTACCGTCAATGTACCGATCCCCTCCCGGTACTATCGTTAAGTAAATCGTCGGGAGGCGGTTGAGCATTAGGTCCTACGACAGTTACTCTTCACATGCAACCCGTCAAAAGTCGCATGTACTTCAATCCTCCCCTAGTTTTGTTTATTTCCTAAGGAAACCACCCCAGTTGCGGCTGTCCACTCTCACCCAGCATACTTGTCACACTTCGACTTAAGAGTCCGTTTCTTTGTCACGTATCGTCTGTCTGCGTGCTTTAATGCATGTTGCATAACGTTGATTGCCAACGAAATTTTATCCACGCATACTTTCAAGAGACATCATTATGTCGACTATGTTTCCTGGAACTATCGGATCTTCTAAATTGCTAAATTGCCTCTGGTAGTCGCAAATCGTGGGCGTACAAAAAACACATGCCTGGCATCTTCTTCTTCATGGCATACTGGACATTAAGGCGAGCCACGTATCCTAAGGCGATGTAGCTTTGTGATCTGTCATCAGTTATTTGTGAACATTTGGGTTTTAGTCATGGTACTTTAGATGGGCACACAATGTGGATATACATAATTTCATTTGGCACCATTAGGTTTCCACACCTTGGAGGTGTTTGAAATGAAGATGTATGACAATACATAAGAGCAACTCCCGATGGAATGAAATTCCATTATTAAAGAAACATTAAAACTTAAAGTAGGTGCTCTTAATGGAACATCCTATATCATAGATATGCCACCCCTCCTTACCGAAATTAAATTCCTGTTTGTCTGAAAGGAAACCATAATAGAGCTAAAATACTGATTTAATTTTGGTTATTGTCCCGATCGCCACCTTTGTCGTCCATCGCCTTTGTCGTCCATCGCTTTTGTCGCCTATTTCTAAGACAATTTTAATTCCACATCGCCTTCACTTTGTTTACAGAATGTCTGCTTCCGCGTGACTATCCTCATGCACACACACATACGTGGGCGGCATGTATCTACACCTACATAGATGTATTTTTACTTCCTCTTTATACGCCAACTTCTTTTTTTGTTCTAGAACTCAAAGAAGTTATTTGTTTGCCCGTTGCACGCAAATGAATTAATTATGCAGTGATTGTTTGAATTTTTATAGCCATGTTAAAGTACCCTGCAGGAAAAATAGATGATTATGAAATTTTAGTGAAATCAACACAAGTTGCTGGATGAGACAATTATAAAACCACTCCATAAGTTTTTTTGATAGTTCGAAATAAGTAACAAAATAGATCTGTATATTTGTAGTTCCTCTAAGCTAGATTTAGTTAGAAACGAATTTTATTTTATAAAACAAAAACTTATTTTAATTTGATCTGAGGTGTTTTTCGCAAAACTGAGTATATGTCCCGGGTCTAATATATAGATGGTACTAGTTTTATTGCCTCCATCCATTTTTCGGTTAGTACTTCGGCTGTTGAAATTTCATGATATTCTTTTCATTCTAAGGATGGCGCACTTTTGTTATTTTCAAAACAATGGATCAAGAAAATGTCTTGTTTTAATGGGAAAAAATACCGACTCCGCTCCATCAGAAACAACAATAAAACGATGGTTTGCTGACTTCAAACGTGGTCAAAGAGACACCGATGTTGCAAAACGCAGTGGATGGTAACACCAGAAAACATCAAAAAACCCACAAAATGAATTTTGAATGATTGAAAAGTGAAGTTGCATGAGTTAACTGGCATCGTAAAGATATCAAAAGAACGTATGAGTATTTGATTATGAGAAAGTTCTGTTCAAAGTGGATGCTGCAAAGTAGGCAAAAGCAAGACAATGCACTGTGTCACAAGTCAATGAAAATAATGGCAAAACATGGCAAACATGAATTGAACTTCAAATTACTCTCACATCCACAGTATTCGCCAGATATGGCTCTTAGCGACTAGTGACTGTTCGCAGACCTAAAAAAATGCTCACTGGTAAGAAATTTCGCTCGATCGAATGTAGAGCTTATCGCTGAAACTGAGGTCATTTTGAGCCAAAGACAGATCGTTCTACAAAAGTGGTATGGAAATGTTAGAGCGGTGCTGGAATGATTGCGTTGTTCTTGAAGGAAATTACGTTGGTGAATAAAGCTAATTTTGAACAAAAAAAAAGTATTTTCTTTGTTAAGCTCGAGACTTTTTGGCCCATGTGTTGTACTTGTACGAGTATATCGTTTACCCTAAAAGGCATGAAATAAGAAATTTAGACAGATAAATATAACTCGCAAGAAACGATAGCTCATCAACATTATATATACTTACTACTTACTGCTATCCTCTTTTCCCAGTGGAGCATAGGGCCTCACCATCAACATTGGGACCAGTTGAAGTGAAGTGCATAATAAACTAGACTGAGGTAAAACAGAAACGACAGGAGCTTTGTTCTGATAACTTCGAGTTTATTTATTCTGGCCTCGATACAATGTTTTGCGCGATCTAAAAGCTTTTCCGAAGAGTGTTTCACGTCAGTGACCGGAATGTCGATACAAGTCTTTTAGATGGCCTTTACGGACGCAAAACGTTTTCCTTTCATGGTCAAATACAATTTTCCGAATAGGTAGAGGTCACAGGGAGCCACATCAGGCGAATACGGTGATTGATTGATGGTTGAAATGCGGTTTCTATTCGAAAAATCAGTCCCAAGAGTGGACCGATGAGATGGTGCGTTATCATGCAAAAAGCGCCAGCTTCCTCCTTCGCGGTATTCTGGGCGAATTCGACGAATACGATGCAAGAAACGCTTCAAAAGGACAAGATAGAAAATTGCATTGGCACGAACTCCTTGTGGACAATTCCCTTAAAATCGTAAAAACAAATGAGCATCGACTTGATATTTCACTTCTCCAAAAGAGATTTTTTGGGTGGTGGCTCGTCTGGGGCCTTGCATTCGGCACTTTGACGCTTAGTTTCAGATTCATGTTGGAAACACCACGTTTCATCACCAGTTACAATGTTGTAAAGGAAGTTCTCGTATTTTCTCGCCTCTTCAATGAGGTCTTTCGAATGTTGAATTCTGAGTAATTTTTGGTCCTTAGTTAACTTGTGCGGAATGAAACGTGCGCAGACCTTTCGTAAGCCAAAATGATTAGTTAAAATGTAATAAATCGATGTTTTGGAGATATTGAATTCCGATTCCATGAATTTCAACGATGATTTCGGTTCATTTTTCAAAAATTTACGAACAATTTCCATGGAATTTTTGGTGATTACTGATTTTGGAGGACCCGTATGTTTATTGTCATTTATGCCCTCACAACCATCTCTGAAACGTGTAAACCACTCATGAACTCTGGCGAGAGATAGACAATCATCTCCATAAACTTCTTTCATCAATTCAAATGTTTCGGTAACAGTTTAACCGATTTTAAAACAAAATTTGATATTAGCTCTTTGTTCGAAACTAATTTTTCGTCCGATAACTCAAACATACTGACACTTTAGACGCAATAACTTTGCTTCCAGCGAATATCACCAAGCTTTCACTGGAAGTCGGCTAGAGGTGTGACTTCCAACGCACTGACCCATTAAACATTTTTATGGCGCCAGTCTTGCATTAGGCATTTGTTTGGAAATCATTTCTATGGAAGAAAATGTGTATGCAATAAAAGAATTTTCAAAAATTGAACCGATTTTTGAGTGACTTTAAACTTGCAACTTGTTGAACTAAAACTTATTGAGCTATAAAAATGCATGCCCAGAAATTTTGTTTTAAATATTATGATTAAAAAGTTGAAGATATTGATGACACTTTTTGGAAATTTTTTAGATTTTTGTGAATTTTGTACTAAGTTTGCAACATTGAAAGGTTTTGCTATACTGTTAACTATATTTTCATAAAAAATTAGCGAGAAAATTGTGATTATTGAAAAAAGATAAAGTCACTTAATTATGTGAGTACAAGTGTATGCATTTAGTGCTAATGAGGCTTTTTTTACATTATTTATTTTAAGATGACAAGAAAATATACATTAAAATACCTTAGTAAAAATCCTTTGATTTGTCATTTTCTATGAGTTTATTTAACTCCCAAAATTAACAGCCAAGCCAAATTAAATTTTACTAAAATATGCGCGAATGCATTGATTCGGTCCGGTCACCTCGGGACTGCATACCTGGCCGGTTGCCGTTTTGGCCGGTGAGAAGCATTTTTTACATATTTATGTATTTCATATTTACATATGTTAATGTGTTACATCAATAAAATATAAGTGTAATAATTATTTTTTGAAAAAGTCTGTGATTTTCTTCTGTTTTTTAACCTTCAGTGAATTTCTGAATGCGACATCCCTCCATTTTCTAATCACCAAAACGTCTAATGCTGTTGACTCATGTTGCTGCTCAATGTATTTCAATGCAATTTCCATCACATTTTTGGCTTCTTCATAAGAAACTGTTTTCTGCTCTTCAACGTCACTCCTCTCATCCTCTCTTCCTCTTGTTCTTTGTTTGCCAAATCTATGATTTTGTCATCATTCAAAAATTCATTTTCAAGGTGTTCGTCACAGCTTATCATCCAATTTTCCACATCTTCTGCCTGTAATGATTCGTTACCCGATAACTTTTGAAGGTCTTGTAAAGTAGATTTGTTTTCTTCTTCTTCAGTCCTTGCAATATTCGAGATCACAATTAGATTCTCAACATCTGGCCAAAGTTTTCTCCAAGACTTAACAAACGTTGAAGAGGGCATTTCTTGAAATGCTGTAGCTAACATATAGATAACGTCCTTGATATTGATCTTTTTGATGACTTCTAAAAGACCTTTGTCTTCACTCTCCGAATGTTGCAGAATTTCAGAAACAAGTTTACGCCTGTATCGTCTTTTTAAGCTTTCGATCACTCCTTGGTCCATTGGTTGCACTAAGCTTGTCACATTAGGAGGAAGATAAACTAATTTTATGTCATCTACTGCGCAGTCATGAGGATGGGTTGGAGCATTATCTAACACAAGAATTTCTTTAATAGGCAAGTTTACACTTTTTAAATGTTTTTTAACTTTTGGAACAAACTCCAAATTAAACCACTCTTTAAACAAGTCTGAATTCATCCACGCTGATTTTTGTGACTTATAATAAACCGGAAGGGAAGATGGATTAAAGTTTTTGAATGCTCATGGTTTAGCAGACTTGCCAATAACGAAAAGAGGAATTTTATGAGTCCCTGCGGTATTCGAACAAACGGCCACTGTAATACGTTCTTTGTTCTTTTTGAAGCCAGAGGCAGACTGTTCATGACTGCCTAGAAAAGTTGTTTCTGGTAACATTTTAATGTTTAGCCCGGTCTCGTCCATATTATAGACATGTTCTGCAGATAATTCCTCTGTTTTAACCATTTCACCAAACTTAGTCTTGAATTCTGTCACACCAGAAGTATCAGCCACTTACATGTGCGAAATGAATTCCGTGTCGCTTCTTCCATCGATTAAGCCAACCATCACTTGCCACAAAGTCACCTCCAATATTAATCTTCTGGTGGATAGCCAAAGCTTTTTCTTTCAAAATTGGGCCGCCAATCGGTGTACCTCTTCGACGTTCCTGAAGAAACCAGATCCACAAAGCTTCATCGACGACCTCGCAAATCGGTTTTTTTCTCGTACAACGGCTACCCAGATTTCTATCAGATTCCATTTTCGAGCAAAACTCCTCAATGGAACGCCTATCTCTTCGCCAGTCATTTACAGTGCTTTTTCCAACATTAAATTCTGCACATATTTTCGCTACGGATTCACTATTATCAATCTGATTTAGTTATGTTCACAATGATTTCGGTAATTCACATTTTTTTACGGTCACAGAATATATATGGCTTTTTTGTTCACTCCTCTGGAGAGCATAGGGTCTCGACAAGACTCTTTCATCATACACGGGTCTGTGCTGTTGTCCCATGTCCCATGAGATGTCGGCATCTGCTAGTTCACGCAGCATCGACGTTCTCCAAATGTTTTTTGGTCGACAGGAACCGCTGCTCCCTTGCGGGTTCCAGCCCAGAGCCGTTCTCGTTATGCTATCTGATGGTTTTTGCAATGTGTGACCTATTCGTAGCCACATTATACTTTGATTTGCCCAGGGATGGGTTCCTCGTTCGTTAATCTCCACGTGGTCTCTAATACCATGGTGATGCTGTTCGCATGTCTTCATGTGTAGATTTCACTTATTGAATACAAAATTTCCAACTGGGTACAAGTGCGAGCGCTTAGAAAAGAAAATAGTGCTTGCAAACCATGTGGTCTCTGAGACAAGCTGAGTTGATGGGCTTTCTCTCCACTTATTTTCTTAGCAGTCTTTTCTTTGCAATATTGTGGTTGTTGTTATGTTTGTGCATTAATAAAATATTCATACAATATTTAGCATTAATTTGCGTTTACTGCACTTTTAAATGCATTTTCATCAATGCTTAGAATGTAAATAAAGATTTTATAATATGTAAACACATTCGCACATATACACACACATGCATGCATTTATTATAATTGTAGCCAGTTAGTCTGTAGGTTGAGGTTATTGACTGTCTTTCTGACGCCAAAGCGATGTTTATAGCGAAATTATGCTACGTGTGCTGTGAATGCAATTAAATTGCATTTCGTGATTGAAGGCTCCTTTTTGACTGTTGTGGGAATGATTTAAAATACATTATTAATATGCATAGCACCAATGTGTGTGTTAATATGTGTATTAATTATAGTTATTAGAGCGAAAAGATTGTATGAACCGTAACTATTTATATTTTCCATAGAAAAACACAAACGTTTTCTTTGCTCATTTCCATTGACTTTTGAAGTAAAGGGTTTTCCAATAAGCGGTGGTATTCACGTGAAAGATCAATGGTTTCGTTGCTTGTGTGGCACGTAGCGCCGTCTTGTTGAAAATAAACGTTGTCCATCTCAATACCATCCAATTCCGGCCATAAAAATCGTTAATCATCTCTCGATAGCGCAATCCATTCACCGTAACTGTTGCTCCAGCTTCGTTTTCGAAAAAGTACGGTTCAATAACTCACACGTTGAGGATAAAGAGGCTTTTCAACAATAACTCTTGGATTTTCTGAGCCCCAGATCTGACAATTTTGCTTGTTGACGAAGCCACCGAGGTGATTTTTCGATGGAATTCCGGTTCATTTTCATGCATTTCAAGGACCCAATCAGCAAAGACACGACGTTTTTGATGATCGGCCGGCTTGAGCTCTTCTGTTAATTTGACTTTATAAGCCTTAAGACCTAAATCTTTATGCAAAATACGGTGTAATTCCGAAGAACGACGAGGAATGGACAAACCAATTTTAGTCATCCGAAGCTAAATTTTCGGGTACTCTGCAGCAGAATCCCGCTCGCTCATTTCACACGTATTCACACAATCGTTCAATTGTACAAATGGCAACGAAGTCAATGGCTATGTTGATTTTTTTCGTATATCACTCAGTTGTTCCGTAAACAAACCACTGTCATGACCCTGGTTATCTCAGCAGGTCAACCGATCCCTCCACAATTTCTGAGAGCCGGTTAACTATCGATGTTGGCAATTTCTACATCGTGTACTGAACAGAAAGCCATTCAGTAGAGTACTCCAGCTGATATATTGTGGAAACCAACAGCTGATAAACTGGCAGTTGCAAATCAAATACATTTATTTACTTACGGAAACTTTAGTGGGAGTGACTTATTATGACTTTAAACCAACACTTCTAATAGAAAACTTTGAATGAAAATGGGCTTCTGATTCATTTTCATCTCTTCTAAACCATTTTCAAACATTTAATATGATCATGGGCCTTAGGCAAGTCTTTAGGATCGCTCATAATATTCCACTTTTACGACATAGCTGTCAGCATAATAAAATATGTACAATAGACATCCATTTTAATAACTCAGTCATTAAAAAAAATACTCATATGTCGATCAGCACTTAATCAGATTTATTTATTTAGCGTTTAGATGGTGACACACATACACATTCAGTTTATATATGAGCGCTAGCGTATATTATTAGGGTGCCTTATTTTGAAGTACATGTCAGTTATTAGCCTCAGTTAACCCAGCATATAAAAGAAATTATAAGAAATTCTATAAAATGGGATTGCATGGGTAGGCCAAAAAGTCTTTGAAAAATGAAATAAGGAATAATTTCATCGGCACAAGAAAAACGCTTAGGTTCCCTTATATATGAGATATTCGTAAGTGTCGCATTGTTGTACCATTCAAGCCATATATGTAGTATATGAATTTTCACACAGTTAAAAAGTAGTGGCTGTGGTTTCAAGTCCTCTTATAATACATACGTTCACATATAAGTAGATGATCTACTTTTTCGTAATTAAAAGCGAGATTTTTTCAAATTTTCGTTGGGTATTATTAACTACTATATGTACTACTACTAGATCTGCGTCTTTTAGGATATCTTATAGGCCACTGCAGCCTGAGGTATCATCTAAATAATATTGGTCTATCTGAGACCAATGTCTGCCGCTCTTGCGAAATGGACATAGAAAGCTCAGAACATGTGCTTTGTGAATGTCCTGCGTTGGGCAGACAGAGACTTCATCACCTTGGTGGTATCGTAGTATCTCCATGCAATCTTTGGAACAACAAACCCAAAATTGTGCTAAAATTTCTAAAAAGCCTAAAACTCTAGGGTTACAAAATAGATCAGCTCTGGTCGCAGTGCGTAATGGCCTTCTAACAATAATAACTACTATATGTCTTCACATAATAGAAATAAGCGTGTGTCCATAAACACTTTGTTCTCTTATTACTTACTAGAAAATTTAATATCGGATTGCTGCCATAATTTTTTGAAACCTCAGTAAATGTCCTTTACGGATTTCCTCGAACTGTTTATTATTAGCAGCCAATTGCGCTATTAAATTAGCTATTCCTTCTACTTCTAAATTAGCTATTGTTAATAGCAGTTAAAGAAACCGAAAACACCGAAATATTCCACCAAAATAATTTCTATGAAGAAAAACCTTTCACAACAGTATTGACAGCTGATTGTCAATATTGCTGGTAATCTGCCGTGTGTGAACGGGTAGATTAATTTTGAGGATTTATTGGTAATTAGTGCATATGTGAACGTATTTTTAACATTTATTTAACCATTGAACCCTTTACAAAGTAAGATAATATGACACTTACGACACCTTCTGAGTCACCTAAATGCCTTATTTTAACTTTTTTTTTTCAAATTATTTATACCAACTTTTATTTCTCCAGACCCTAAACCATTTCTCATACGCATTTTCTCCATAGAACGAATGCTCGACATTTTTTTTCATATGGAAGAAAATACCCAACACCAAGCAAAAAATAAAAAAATTCTCAAAAATCAACTCGATTTTTGCGCCACTGGAAACTTATTCTTTATTATACCATCATGCAATAGACTTTTATTTATATACCTGAAATTTTTTTAAAATACTGATTAATGCGTGTGAAATTTTGTTGAAGATTTGTTGCATTTTTTTACTTTGCACAAAGTTTGAAAATTTCTTTTATATGGCTTTTGTAGCAGAATGAACAATAGATTTAAAACAGATTTTGGAGATGAAGAGTCTATATAAAATTTGTTTTTTTAAATTTTATCAAATTCCAAAAGTGCCCTGAGTATAGGTGCATGAGCAAGCTAATTAGCAGAGATAGAAAGTTAATAGGAAAGTGATGCAAATAACACAGCTACTCCTCCCCAAACAGCCTCCACCCACCGCCGTAGAATACTTGTCCTAGATGTGGTACCACCTGATTTGGCTAAAGAGGTTCTGTGGGCCGAGTCAATTGGTACGCCTTGCCAGCTTCTTGGTAAAGCCGCCACCCCGGACCCAGGTTCGGATGCAAAAGGCAATACCCTCCTTATCATTAACTTATGGATTATTACTGAAACCGATGAGGCCCTATGTTCTACCTAGGAACTACGGGCAAATACATATTATTATATATGGAGATAAAAAGGACGAAGAGTTTTGCTAGGTATATTAAAACTAATTAGCTCGAGAGGTTTGAACAGCCCATGGAACTACTAAATACGAAGTAAGACAACTTTAGACTCTAAATTATTCTTTGAGGTGTATTTAAAATTATTAACATATTCGTGCACTATACCTTCTACTCAAATATGAAAGAGACGGATGACATATGGCAAAAATAAATTTTTTGTTTTTTGGTAGGACTGTAATAAGCTTACATGGCAAATTTCAGCGTGATATGTCACATAGTTTGTTTTCTGTGCTACTGTAAACAAGTCAAGCTCGAGTGTGTTCTTCGAATTTAACGATGGAAATTCAAGTTAAACAAAGAATTTGTTTGAAATTTTGTTATTCCAACAAAATTTCGGCTTCAGACACCTTAAAAATGTTGCAGACAACCTATGGGGACTCTGCTCTATCGCGTGCACGTGTTTTCCAGTGGTACAAATCGTTCAAAGAGGGCCGTACATCAACCCAAAAAACCACTACCAAAAAACAAAAAATTTACTTTTGCCATATGTCATCCGCGGACCGTTTTATTGATAACGTCTCGTTCATATTCGTGCATTATATGAGGACAGCGGCCCAGTAAAATATAACGATTGGTGTGTTAAGCGAACGAACGATTAGGAAATTGTGCGTCGGTGAAATATCCAGTTCGAAAAAGTTTTTTTCCTCGCTAAATACGGACAGCGTGGAATGGTTGTATCTATCCGAGGAAAGCATTTGAAAAAATTATCATCTTGATCTTGTTGGCTAAAATACTTCAATCACCTTAACTTTCTTCGCCTTCGATTAACCAGAGAGAAGTGTAGTAGTAGGAATGATGATAAATTACAAGATTTGACCATTCGAAGAAAAATTGTGATTATAACTTTGGCTGCTACATTATACGTAATTTGACGGCAGAATTCTTCCTGCTCATTTCACACGCATTCTTATGCTCTTCCAATCATCCCATTTTGCGATTAGATTTTTCGAATTTAAATATTTATACAAAATTTAAGGAGTTCCGACTGTCTAGACCTCGAAAATTTAGGGTATTTTCAGGATTTTTTTTAGAATAAAAAAATGAAAAACGATATTTAAATTTTTTAGGCTTTTTATTTAACTTCTTTTACATGCGAACATTTTTTTTTTTTTATTTTAATAATTTTAAAAATGGCGCTGAATTTGACCCTCCCGAAAAAGTGGACCTGGACGGTGTTGTCCATTTTGGTTCTTCTATTTATCTGAAACACAAAAACCAAAAAAATTATTAATCAGTATGACTGTAGCTATGTCCCTATGAACCAAAATTAAAAATATTTGACAAAATGGCGCGCATTTGAATTTGACACTTTAAAAATTGTTTTTTTTTTCAGTTTTTTAAGAAAAAAAACACAAACTAATGGAAATAATAATATGATTCTAGTACGGGCTATAGCCATTGATTTGGTGAACAACATAATAAAATTTCACCCGATTCGGTTGAATAGTTTGTTTTTTTTTGACAAGACCTGGCCGAAAAAAGTAGTTTTGAGATAATTGAGTTTAATGTTTTGGGAGTGGATAATGCGACCATTGAAATTTAAAAGCCATTTTAAAAGCCTATATTTTCGAAATATAAAAAAAATTGATTTTTTGAAAATTCTAGACCCTTAAGACGCTAATCCTTGTAATAAACTTGTAGATTTTCTAAATGCGCTCACATTTACTGACGGTGCTCTAATATCATACTCTGGGTTTTATCGACGATTTTTGGTGGGCTGATCTCAATTGCGGTACATCAGAGCTGGACGGCTTCGATCAATGGTGAAGAGTTCTTACAAAACTTTTCAAGCTTCTAGTTGATTTGATTTTGAGTTTAGAGTTTGATGATCATGCACTATTCACTTGCCCCCATTTTTACGAAAATGTTTCTAAGTGAGTGCAAAGGCAAATTCGTGATGGCATTAGAGCGGCTGATTTGATGTTAACATTTTCATGGAAAATTTTACATTAAGAATCACTTTTACAAAAACCAAATACATGAAAATGTTGTTGTTACTCAAGTTTTGCCACCTTTCATAGATTCGCCTTGGTGTCAGCTTTAAATGGCTCTGAAAATACAAATACATATTTCACAGATTAGTCAGAAAATCGCCTAAAAGATGCTTGCTGACAAGTTAAATATTGGATTTAAGGTGACAACTCTACGTGTTCTAATTTTCTGGGAATACTGTGCCCACCCTTATAGTTCACCCTGTAATCAGTGAGGTAAATATTTCCTTATTTCCTTTAGCGGTTTGCACGGTGAAAT
This sequence comes from Anastrepha obliqua, assembly GCF_027943255.1. NCBI lineage: Eukaryota > Metazoa > Arthropoda > Insecta > Diptera > Tephritidae > Anastrepha > Anastrepha obliqua. The sequence goes on from NC_072894.1 coordinate 80,377,101, forward strand.
TAAAGAGGTTTGTGTTTATGCAATTGGCCAGGAAATTTATATTCGGTATTCGCACATGCATCATATCGAAAATCGCAATTAGATAACACAGCACGCATACGTATGCGCATATATACATATATAAGTATATACATGTTATTAAAGCTAAATAGATAAAATGCGTCAGTTCTTATATTCTTGGTTGATCTCACTTGGCTAAAGTTTAGTGCAGCTGTTGGCCGAAAGGAAAAATCAAAACTAAAAGAAATGAAAGAGTATAAATATTTCGGGCTTTGTGCAGGTCCAAAGTAAATATATTTACATAAGTGGCTTTTGTATTATAGAAATTAGAAGAAAATTTAGAGAAAATACCAGCGCACCGAAAAAACGCACAAAAGTAAAATTGATTTCACCCAAAAGTTCACTTTTACTAAAATACAAAAAAAAAAGACAGAGAAATGAAATAAAATAAAAATAAAACACAAGGAAACGTCACATAATTTTACCCATCCACGCGTCGCACTCACGAACAAGCAACCAAAAACGACGAAAAGACTGTCGCATTCACCGGCTGCCAGGAACACTCGTTTAATAATACATATTTTTTTGAAAAATTTAGAGCTCGCAGAGGAGCTGTCTGACAGACAGACACAGTAGGCAAGTTAGTATAGTTTAGTGCGCGATCCAGCGCGGTTCTTCAGCAATTAAAATAACGAAAGCAAAGCATTTTTTTAACAGATTTTTCTTCCGTTCTACGGTCGTACGGATTGACTTAAAAACGAGCGCGCGTGGCAAAACAAAAAAGTTGTGCGAGGCGGGGTGTTATAAAAAAGTCGCTGGGTACGAAAAGTGCTGGTTAAAAAAAAATAGTTCCTACAAACCAATTAAAAATAGCGAAACGCAAGTGACGGTTGCGTAGCCTGTGAAATACTTAATCTTTTCATTATTTAGTATACTTAGTTAAAAAATAGAATTATTTACTGCTCGTAAAAATTATTTGCGTTAGCTGGTGAAAGCACACAGTTAGCGCGTAATACCTTTATGAACAAATAATTGCAACTGAAGAGCGAAACGAATAGCGCGGGTCGCACTTACGAAACCAATCTTCCGGGTACCTATCGACTTTTGAACGAAAAAAATTAAACCGCAAACCGAAAACAAAATTTAAAAATAATACTAAACGAAAATGTTCTCACGTTTTCGTAACTTATTTTCGAAAGCAAAATCCGAAACCTCGCCGGAACCGCAAATGCAACCGGAACATAAATTCGAACCGGAATCGGAAAGCGCGGAGTGTGCTAACGCGTACGGAAATGGCGGTGTCGACCAAATGAAATTAGAAAAAAATCTCGATCATACTAATGCTAAAAATATCGATTATAATTCTGATGGAAACTTAAACGTTTCAGAAGACCAAAATACAGGGGTCATTTGCGAAGAGCAAAGTAGTGCACTGGCAGGGAAAGTAGAGCTCGCGCAAATTTCCCCTTCAAACGAGCACCAAAGTGATGTGAACATTGCACACGAAGTAAGTGCTGTGACACTGGAAAGTACGTCCACAGCAACTGAAAGCATTTTAGAAACGACTGACAACAGCAAAACAGAAGAATCTATAAATATGCCAGCAAATGAAGAGCTTATAGACGAAGAGAGTGGGAATCGTAGCGAAGAGATAGGCGGCTTCGCAGCGGGCGTAGAAAAAACGATAGATAACGGGAATGGGTTGGAAGTGCCTGTCAAAGTTGACAAGGCGGAAATTAGGGTCAACACTGAATCGGCTGCAGTTGGTGGAGAGCAAAATGACGCTGCAAATGCAGTTGACGAAAGTGAGAAGGCAGTAGGGGAAGATACTTTATCACAACAAGACGAGCATGAGCAAACAAAAACTGAAGTGGACCTGGATAGATCTGTAGATTTAATTGCTGCAAACGCGGATGTCGAAACGCCAACCAACAAAACGTTTCTCAATCCTTTACTAGAAACCACTACACTACCAGAAACAAGTTTAGGTGCTAATGAAACTATTCAAATTGCTTCTAGCATTGCAGTTGATGAGTTGGCAACGGATAACTCTAGTCCTGCCGGTGATATGCTCACGCAGTCTTCCAGTTCAGATGGCACAACAACCAATGAGAGCATCGCTGAGTCCAGTTCGATTGTCATAAAACCTACGGGTAACAATGAAATCGCATGCACGGCCATTTCGAATAAGCTGCAGGAGATCGCTGAGGTTGCTGAGTCTTTGGATGCCTCTATACGCGATGTGCAACAGGATGCTGAGGCGTTGGAGGTGAATTTAACAGGCAGTGCTGCGAAGAAACGGGAGGCTATGAGGAGTAATAGTAGTGAGGTGAGTCAACTTGAATTATTTTCATTTACTTTATTTCTTCATACACTTAGAAGATTTTTAGTTAAGTAAATTATATCTTTACATAGCAGTTTTCACAGGAATTGCTGAATCAGTCAGAGACTCAGAGTCCTTTGGCCGACTCTTTGAATGGCATATCAGTGTGGAAGGTAATATGAAGAATTGGGGATTTATTATGAATCTACATACAAGATCAGAAATTTGCGGCATACCAACTTGGTCAAAAAACTTCCCGGGATATACTCAACAAATTCAAAATACAAGTTTATTCCTCAAAATTTATATTATCACCATCAAAATCCTTGCTACTAACTGCAAGTCTCAACTCTCGAAATATTTCTGGAACTCTATTTTCAGTATAGCCATTAGAGTCGTCTCCGATTTTGCCATTACTTTCATTCGGATGTCACAAAAGTGTTCCTCGTAGTGGTTTTCTGACTCGATCAAACAGAAAAAATCGCAGGGAGCCATATTAGGTGAATTCGATGACTATTGGATGGTATTCGTTTTGTTCTTGGTCAGAAATTCACTAAAAACAACAAACTTCATAGTGGTTTTCCCACAAATCCTTTCTCTTTTGGCGGATTGCTTCTCGTCAATATCTCATAACGCCAAAATACTAGTCTTTTATTTTTATTTTAGCTATCTGACCTTCTGGCAACAAATTGCCGTGTACAATACCATTGCAATCCATAAAAAGCGTGAGCATCGCTTCGTTTTTGACCGAAAACGTCATGATTTTTTTGATCTTGGTTCATGCGGAGCTCTCCACTCACTCGTCTAATGTTTGGATTGTGTGTCGTACTCATTAGTCCACATCTCGTCTCTAATAACGGTATGTTTGATGAATGTTGGGTCGGATTCAGCTTTGGAAATCATGTCTTTGGCAACACCGTGATACCTTTTTAGCAACGCGGTACCTTTTTTGCACGAAATTCAGATCTTTCAGCGTCTAACTTGCTAATTTTCCTTGTCATAGCTTCGAGAGTTGAGTCAGTTGTACGGCATGTAGTGCCGTCCTGTTAGAACGCAGTTCGGGTATATCGATGTTGTTGATCTCTCGCTACAGAAAGTCGGTTAACATTGCTCTATGCTGAGAGCCATCAACTATAGTGGAGCTGCCTTCCTCATTTCGAAAGAAATATGGTTCCATGATACGTTGTTGCTTGACCGCAATTTTTCCTATTGGAAAAGCCGCTTAGTCAAAGTTGGACTTCGTCCGAGTTTCCCGTTTTGGCCCAAATTTGGATTTGCTTAATTATAATGGAGTCGGAATTTCAAGCAAGAAACATTTGCATGTCAAAACGGCAAACCCTACTGAATATTTTGACAGCTGAATGTCGTTGGTAACTTTGGCAGCTGCTGAAACGAAACGATTATTATTAATTACTATTATTGATATCTAGTTATCTTATAGTAAAGGGTGATCAATTTAGGTATCGGAATTTAAATTCAAAACAACAAAAATTCAAATTATCTTAAAATCATTATTATTTTTGCGTAGACCCATTCTTACATTTACTTTTTAAAGATAATTTTTTTCAAATGTTGGCCGCATCTGCGCCGTAATTCGGCCATCCGTAAATACAAATTTCGGTCGGAGTCTCGTTAATAACTTAGAAGTGTTGTCCATTGCCTCTATCGAAGCTTGTTTATCCACAAAACGTTTAGTCTTTACATACCCCCACAAATAAAAAGCTGATGATTCCTCCAGCCCATAGGCCGCATCAAACTCTTGCTTTCAATGGATGTAATGCCTGTTCTTAAAGGTCTTCGGTTCGAGTTACTCTTCAGCCCAAGTACGGAAATTTTGCGTATTGATAGAGCCATTAACAAAAAGTCATCGCTGAACACTATAAGTTGGCCTGAGCGGGCGATGCACACTTTTCACAGAGCGTCGATTTTCGTAATACAATCTTTCCATGATGAAGTATCAATGAATAGTTAAAAAAATTATGTCGAACTAAGTAGTCAAGCGTGATCTGTCAAAAAACCCTATTGGAAAAAGTACCTCCAATCTGATCACCCTCTGTATCGTAAATAATTTATAAAAATGTAAGAAAATTTTAATTCAATATTTTCAATTCAATTTTCATCATCGGCTTATTTTGACCTCCTAAAAAGAAACTGAAAATAAACATATATTTTAAAGTCTCAATTTACAGAAAAAATGAATTCTTGGTGAAATTTTGTTAATACTGTTCCAAAAATGTTCGCAAAGTTTATAAATACCTCCTAAACTAGAAATCTGCTTGAAAATTGTTACATAAACTCTTGATGTGAAATTTGGTTACCTTCAAATTCCTTTTAAGGCAGCTGACTCTTTACATCCGGAAATATTGTAATTTTAGTGAACTTCCTTTTTCAGAACACAGAAAATTTAAGTTTGGCTTTATCTCGAAAACTGTTCCACATTTTTTTTTAATTTTGACTTCATACTCGGATCCAGTGGCAAATTTTTCATAAGACATGTTTATTAAATGGCACCGGACAAAAATCGAAGCATGAGCCTCAAAAATCGCAGAACAGCCAACAAAGTTGCGACTCATATACTTATGGAGCCCCATATAAGGAAAATAAAAAACGGTATGCCCAGTTCGTACATTATAGTTGTAACGGCATTTTGTGCCAATAACAAAACAATACAATTTCGGAACCGATATGCAAAAGGTTTTTGTTGGTATTTTAGAGAAGAAATAGAATAGGTTAGGTTGACCTGGCTGGCTGATTGGTCTTTAGTGATACCAGATGGAGCTAAACCTTTACGTTTCTTTGTAGTAGACATCTTATAATACATCTGCGTATTTTGCGAATCTAAGTAACCTCCGAAACTTTAACCCCGAGAGGCATTCTAACTGCTCATATTGTAGAGCTCCGGGTGCCCAATAGATGTGCAACCGTCTGTCTGCGGTTAGTCTCTCTATGGCTTCCCTGCTTTTTAGAACATTTTTAGATGAAATTTCATATGAGTTTATTGCTTTTATCGCCGCTTGACTGCCAACGTATATATTTATTTTGGAGTTGCTTGATATCTTTGCGAATGCTATTTCCGTAGCCTTTCCTTCTGTTTGCATGATACTGCAGTGGTCGGGGAGCTTAAATTGCTGTCTGATGCCTAGCTCTGCGCAATAGATCCCTGCCCCTACTCTGTCCAACATTTTCGAGCCATCTGTAAATATATTAAGAGTATCTTCTTCTTCTATTGTTGTTCGGAATTTCTTCACCCAATTGCATTTCGGAATCATATATTAGTTCATCTTGACCCTGTAATCCATGCCTACTGAGCTATGTCCGAACGTTTTATGGATAAATTCACTCGTTGCGTTGAGTCTTACGGCAAATTTAGCTGCTAGACATTCCGCTGCAACGTCAATCGGTGGCTGCTTCAGTACTCTTTCATGCGCTGCTGTTGGAGTAGTTCTCAACGCACCTGTGGTGCAAAGTGCACCATTACGTTGAATACTTTCCATAATTTTTTTATGTGTCAGTTTTCTTAGCGCAGCCCAGGAGAGGTACTGCTCTTCAACTGCTTAGTGATAAAAATACCATGGGGATACCTATGGCCACGAGTAAACTAATAATAATAAAAAAACATTATCTGGCCTCTTGGAAGAGATGAAGATACATGAAGAGTTGAAGATACATGCGTTGCAGTTAGGCTACTATGGCCGCAAATAAACAAAAAAGAGACAAAGGAATTGCTTTGCTTCTCATTAGCTATTTGGCAGGCATTCCTTGAGACTAGGAGCTTTCTCCCATGAATATTGTAAACGTTTTAGAGATGAAGAAGAGAAAGAAACAGTTGAGCACCTCCTTTATAAGTGTCCAGCCTTAGCTAAAACTAGAGCGGGTTGTCTAGACAAAAAAATTTTCAATTCTCTTACAGAGGTATCTGGCGTGGGGATGGGATCAATCCTGCGCTTCATAAGAGCCACAAAATGGTTTAACGAAGAAAAGTAAATGCGGTTTCCGCGTAGCACAATGGTATCACAACGAACCTGTAAGGTCTAAGTAAGTTGGTCGTACCGACCGACTACCGCCATAACCTAACCTAACCTAGCGCAGTCCACCACATCAGAATACCGTATAGTAATATTGGCTTTACTATAATTGAGTAGCACCACTACATTATAGCAGGAGGTAGACCCCATGTAAATCCCAGCTTCTTTTTACATGCATAAAGTGCGTTTTAGAGATTAGATAAGAGTCTACAAATAGACTTAAGGTACTAACTTCACATTTACCAGCATATGGATAGTTTTACATCAATATGTACTCGAATAGCACATTGTAGTAGCTCATAAATTAAACAAAATAAAATGAATTAAAATAAAATAAAATAGAACAAAATTATTACACTTCATTAACACATCTTTGGTGCTATTCAAATTCCTAGTAGGCCATTTGTGTGAAATTTGCAACCAACCAGGTACTGTAGAAAAGGCTTAAACTTGTATTTCTGAGCTATCTCTGCTTTTCTTAACTCCACAATACTATTCGTTTGCTCCACAATTTTCTCCGCTGAAGATTGTAGGGCCGTACTAGAGATATTGGAGCGCTTTGACGATGTACTAGGTGTCGACGTCCGGAAATAGAAAGGGAAAAACGTTCATTAAGTTGTTTATTCTAAAAATGCCGAAACATCTAAATCTTACATAATTATAACCAGGGTAAGCGAGATTTTCGTGAAAGCTGGTAATTGCTCCTAGACTGTCCATGCTTGAAGATGCTTTTAAAATATTAAAATTAACACATATATATTACTTATATATTGTTACAAAAAAATATAAAGAAGATTTGCCTACGCTCTTTGCGAAAAGGTTTCGCTTAAAAATGCCATGTCTTCAGAGTATTCTATTGGACTTTCGCCCTTTTTGTGGTGGCTACGGTTGATTTGAGTTCTTAAAGGTATTGTTCTTAAGCACACTTACTTTGTCGAATGTCTTGTTAAATTTGCAATTTCTCAACAGCTTACGAATTTTAACAAACTGTCAGTTTTCACCCAATTTTAAATGACATCTTAATAGGCATACAAAAATGTTGCTGGCGTCATGTTGCGCGGTGTTTTCACGGTGTGATATAAGTAAAACTTTGCCGTGAAATACATATGAAATTTCACGCATTTTTCACGGTAATGCAATTCGTATAGATTTTTACAGCAACTTCACGTGAAATCCGAACTTAGTGCTATTCTTTGAGAGTTTCCCGCAATTGATGTATGAATAGAGGCTCATGTGAGTGGCTTTTCTCAAGAATGACTCTTACAAAAATTCGTGATGAGGGTAAGCTTTCTAAATTTTGGCTCTTAAATGACTCATTTATGATTCTAAATGCTTACTGCAAAGGCACTTTTTCAATAATTTAAATTAATTTATCGTTAAAAAATATGTTTTTTATCATATGTATGTTTATGTGTATTTCAAAAAATTTTCAATTTCTTCTTTAGGACTGGCACTCACGTTCAACAGAGGATGACTCTTTTGTTACCACCTCCGAAGGCAATTTCACGCCGCATTCCCACTCATCTTCGTACCACACAGCCTCTGGACGCACTTCTTCGTACATTAGCTCCGATAAAAACTCGTTTGATGTGAGTGAAGCTGATGATTCGACTTTTGCATCTGCCTATGAAATTCCCGCTGACATTAATATGTCCTTCGATGGTTCGGAACAAAGTTTTGTATCTGCTCAACAGCAAGAGTGTACACCTTCACCACTTCAGCAACACCAACAACAACAGCACCATACGGAAGAGCCAATTGGTAGTGGCGCCTACGCATTGCCACCCGCCGCTGACGAAGGCGATGGCGATGGCAGCAGCATCGCTGACGTTGAGGAGTTGCACAGCCAAAGTGTTACACCTACACCTGGTGATGGTGATGTGGAGCAATATAATTGCCAAAGTATACCCGTCGAGTCAGAATCCGAATTAGATTCATCTTTTATAGTCGATGCACCATCCATAGCAGTGCTAACGGAAGAAACAGTGCCGGTCACATCGGTGACACCGGAGGTGAGCACGTGTTCAAGTACTGAGCTGCAGCAGCAAATGCAAAATCACAACAATAATAATACTAACAACAGTAACACTAATAGCCAAAAGCCAAATGCCGCCTGGCGACGCAGCAAATATTATGAGAATATAACCAAGCAGACCATTAAGGGATTTCTATAGGCGAACATCGTGCGGGGGCGGCTCCAACAAATGACAATGCCAACGCTAACGCGATGCTTTGCATGCGTTCCTTTTCACACACATACACGTCCATATACATACATACATACATGAAAAAGAAACTAATTCAAAGAAACCAATATTTTGTAAAATTTATTTGCTTAAGCTAAATTAGTTTGCTGTTTATAAGCCGATACGCAACTAACCGTGAACTTAGCCAATTGTTATTGCATACATGCCGCCATACATAGACGTGTATATGCTTATATATATATTATATATGTATGTATGTGTGTGTAACTTGAAAACGCATGAGAATCGGAAATGCTTTCTAAATAAAATGGCTTTGCATATTTGTATGTTTGTAGGCGTATGAAAACATAGGTGGATGTATGTACATATGTACATATGCATGTTTATGCATGATTATAACAGTAAATATATACATACTCCTGTGCTAATACTAATATTAGTGCGACGAATTCCAAAGTTTTATTCAATTCATATAAAAAAAATGTCAAGCACTCGTTTCATGGAAGAAAATGTCTAGCCCCATAAGCACACAAAAAAAAAATATCAAAAATCAACGAGAATTTTGAGGCACATTAAAGTGGCGCTTTATTATCCCGAAATTCATTGAGCTATAAAACTGCATACCCAGAATTTTTCTAGAATTTCTCGAAACAAAGTTTAAATCTTGATAAAAAATTGTTGAATTTTTTAATATTTTTTATAATGTTTGAAATAGAGCTCCAGATACTCGGGTATTGAGCAGTGCGAGTAGTTTGTACGAAATTTTCAAGTTTGAGCAACTAAACAAAAATTGTCAATTATATTTCTCAACATTTTTTTATGATAGTTTGCTAACGGCGTCAGCACTGTGTATAAATAGTTTGTAAAACTTAAAAAAAGTGTTAACAAAAAATTCAAAACGCGGGAAAATTATCGAGCAATAATCGTTAAACAGGTATGCGTGTACTGCTTTTCTTCTTCATCTTCTTAGCGTCACATTCCTTGGTGAACTATTGCTTCCTTCACAGTTTCTTGTCATCAATCTCGATTTACAGCCACTTCCCTCCAACGTTGCATGCGCATTTTCCTAAGATCAGCTTCCACATCTACTAGGCACCTTTTCCTCGGGCGTCTCCTTTTTCTTTCCCCAATTGGGCGAAGATCTAGTGCCTTTCTCGTTGATCGCTCCCTTGGCTTTCTAGCCACATGTCCCAGCCATCTAAGTCGTTGAGACTTAATAAATCTTATTATAGTTTCTTTCTTAACTATGCCTTCCAGTTCGGCATTATGCCTAATGCGTTAAGAGCCATCTGCCAGTCTAAGTGGACCATAGATCTTTCAGAGCACTCTTCTTTCAAATCGCATTAGCTGTTTTGTCTTTCAGCTTTCAGCGTCCATAGTTCACGGCCATATGTAAGCAGAGGTCGTCGTGTCAGTGCTTTATACATTATTAATTTTAGCTCACGCGATAATATTTTAGATCTGAGCAATTTTAGATTAGCATTATATGTTTTGTTGGCTGCCCGGAGATCGAGTAACCAGTTTCCCCGAAAACTGGAAACCTCGATGGAAGCACTAGGACCTAAAGAGCGGAGGTGAGCTCCCCGAAAGGGGCTGGTCATTAGGATGACGCCCTAATATCAGTTTAAAAAATAATTGTCATGAACCCTACACTGCCTCGGTATGCGGGTACACGTCGCTCCTTTAGCCGGACTGTTCGAAAATGTGCGAACAAAATCGTTATAGTTATATGGCATCATAAGTTGTACATTAAGTAATATGAATTATACTTTCACAAAAAGAATAAAACTAAATAAAAAAAATAAAACTAAATAATCGAAATTTTACAATGTCTGCTCTGCTATTATAGCGAACACAGGTGTACATGTGAACCTATAAAAATGCTTTATATTTATTTATTGTTTTGCGAATTTTAAGTAAAGCTAATAATTTTTGCAGACGTCAAATGCGCGACCCATTCAGTAGCCTCTGCCAGCGGCATGAATTTGGTTGCTTTTTGGCGTCGTTTGAGAGTTTGTTGCTTTTGGAAAGCGCAAAGCGTTGAGAACATATACGAGTATATGTATGTATGTACAATATCTACTAATGAAAGTCTATACTATTCACTCATACATACATATATAAACACACACATACATATATCTATGCAATCATAAACATTTTAGAATGCATTTTCGTATTTAATTAACTTTTGGCTGCAGATTTAAAATTTTCTTGGCGTTTTGTTTGGTTGCTGAATTACTTAGTTTTAATATTTTATACTACCGGAGAATTATACCTATTATCTAGTTAATACAAAAATGGCAAAGAGTTATGCCGTTAATTTAGAAATATTTATTTATGCAACTACTATAAAATACTTTAACTAAATAAAATAAAATAATATAAAATAGTTGGTTTATTTAATGAAACATAGTCAATTTTTATTTTACTTTTTATATTTATAATTATGTATATATAAATTGTTCTAAATATAAAATAATAACTTATTAAGCATGAATAAACTCTAAACGATTACACTAAAAAATTTTGAAAAATATAAATTTTGAAATATTTGTTCTATTAATTTTTATTTAGCTGAACGTGAAACTGGGTTATTATGAATTGAATAAATTTTTGATAATTTTTGAGTATTCTTCAGTCATTCCTTATTTAGATTTTTATTCGAGGTGAAGTGGACGCTTTCTATTTAGTTACTTTTGACTATTTCGCGTTCCCTATCACTTTGACATGAAATTTATTGATAATTTTTGCGCACCTTTATTCCAGGAGGGAACTAGTGCCCAATTCGAAGATTGTGATCTAGAGAGGTGATCATACATACAATAATATTGGAATAGCTTCATTCAGATTCGAATTAATTATAAAATCTCAAGTTTGGTTAAAATTGTTGAAAACTTTATAGGACAATTCAGAATTAAGCGCAAAGACCATGACGAAAAAAAACTAAATGTCCAAAAAAAAAAAAAGAATTTGAGTGATGGAAATCTCTATTTTTTTACCTTTACGCGCTCCTTTGCTTTATTTGCACGCTGCAGCTGTCTAATTCACGTACGACTCCATTTGCAAAAAATTTAAATCTTCCGATGATTAGTTTTGCGCCACCTTGTATGTAAAGTGTGCGTTAAGTTAAGTTAGGTTGTAATGGTTGCCCAGAGAGTGGGCCCAGTCCTTTGTGAAACCATTCCAGGAGGGAAAAAGACGTGAAGGAAAAACGATAGGACGAAAAGGAAGGGGTGGGGAGACTTGAGTTTTTGTGGACTATGAACTGTGACTATTTTGCGGTTGTGTTAGCCGTTTTATGCTACTAATGAAGTTCATCAGATTTTTCATATCAAGACCTGCCATATCAGCAGGCGCAGAGAAGAAGAGAGAACCAACATGCTTAAATCTTAGTCCCGCGAGAGCGGAGCAGCTATGGAGCAGATGCTGAGATGATTTCACTTCATCCTCTATACAGCTGACGCAAAATGGACTCGAAGTAATTCCGAGTCTCACGGATAGTGCCCTGTGAGGATGCCCACAAAATTTGAGAGCTGAGATTTTGTCATCCTCAGAATATCCCTCCAACGCCTTCTATTGGCGGTGATTACTTCCTCGTTACAACTACATTTTCGCCCCGCGAGCCATTCCTTCATGTTAAGGAACAAGAAAAACTTGCAGTGAATACGGGGGGTGCGGCAGCAATTCATAACGCAATCCACGCAGTTTGGCGGCGACAACTCCGGATGATTGTGCTGGTGCGTTATTGTGGTGGGACAACACCTTTTTTCGCCAAATGCGGCCGTGTATCCTTCCAATAACTCGCTTTGGTATAGCCCAGTGATCGTTCTTTATTTTTCGAAAAAAAATCCATGAGCATGACTTCGTTCGCATCCCAATACATCGTCGCCATGACCTTTCCGGCCGATGGGACTGTCTTCGTCCTCTTTGGAGCAGATTCACCAGGAAAAATCCATTGTTTTGATTGTTGCTTAATTTCTGGTGAGTAATGATGAATTCAAGTTTGAACAACGGTGACAACTCGACGCAAAAATTCCTTTGGATCTCGCTTAAATTGCTCCAAACACTGCTTTGAAGTCAACAGCTGCATCCGCTTGTTGACCACCGTGGCACCCATTGGGCCGACAATTTTTTCATCGCCAACTTATCATTTAAAACATTAACTGCCGTTCCGGTCGACACACCAATGGCCTCTGTTACTCCGCGCACTTTCGTTCGTCGATCAGCGAGATTCATGTCGTGGATTTTTTGAATTATTTCCTCGATAGCACGTCTGCAGGGCCTCCTTGTCGCTCTTCATCAAAAGCGGATGTACGCCCAGGTTTAAATTCGTTGAACTAATATCTAACTGTGGTCATAGATGGCGAAGCGCCCGCATCCAACTTTGCTTTTATCTCCTCGCATTTTTTCCAAACTAACTTACCAATTAAACTGAAATTTCTTTTATCGTCGTTTGATAGATGAAAGTGCACGATGCTAACACCAAATTCCCTCAGGAACGCCCCCTGTCATCAAACACGGATACTTATTGAACCGCCCTCGTATTTGGTATTCACTTTTAATAATTCGTTCGTCTTCCATTCGCCTTTAGCAACTCACTAAATCCTCTATCCTCTTTATTTGATACTTGACTTGGTTCGGGACACTTGACTATTGGATACCTTTTTTAAACCCGGGTGTGACCTTCCTTCGTTCTGTTCGAGGGTCCCCTTTAAAAGGTTATATCCATAAATCGATAGAAAATTAAAATTTGGGAGGCTACTTAGTGTCTCAAGTCGTTAGCTATAACAGAAATATGTTAAATTCACGTCCAAAGTCGAAAAAGCCAGTCTGGATAAACCCGAGTGCGCAACGGAGGGTTAATAAAATCCTTGTCATCATTCGTTCGGTTACACGAAATAACCATTTATTAATTAAATTAAATTAAGCAAAAAAACAACAACTGAAAAACTGATTACTTCGTCATTCATCAGATAGGCTCACCTTGCACATGCATGCAGTCTTACTAAAACCATACAATTTTTGTTTTCATTCACATATGTACATACATATGTATGCAAATACGACGAACTATTTTTATTTAAGGATGCAAAGTGTCTTCGATTTTGTCAAACGTCAAGGAATTTGTATATTCGTGAATTCTACTTCAGATACCCATATACAAGTAATTGTTGTTGAGATAAGCTAGTCCGCCTTATATGTTGCATACTTTCCTGCGTTCTTTATTTCCCATCAGTTCAAAACGCGGTTGCGGATTGTAACTTAGCTAAGTCTTCTTATGAACTAGTTGAAAGGTATATTTTATTTTTGTTAGCAGCCTCGGCTTATTTATTTCCTCAGTCGTACTTTAGCTTCCGTTTGATGAAGTTGCACCGGTTGTATTGTCACATAGCAAATTTTTAAAGTGCTAGGTAAACAATTATGCAAGTATGTATGTATATAAGTATATGAAAGAATAAGTGCAAAATTTGTTTAATAAGTGAGATTATTATCGTGTTACTTTCATTCAATGAGAAGTGTGAGAGTTTATTCGATAAAAGAGAGAAGTATTTTCGGTGCATGAATATGCATCGTCCGTTTGCTGTACAAGTGCCGTTTGTGATAAGTTTGCTGAAATGGCCGCCAGCTTTACTGTTACGCGATGCATCTATTAGCGCTGCCTCATTAAAAGAAAATATGTTTTCAGCCGTATTTAGGCGGAGGAGAAGTTATTTGGAAACTATAAAGCCGGCTTCCTCGCTATTTTAGTTTTTTGGACTATGAAACTTTTGAAACAAACGCACTATATGTATTTCAAAAGATGCCTACACGCATTCGGCGCTGTGTTCGTTGAATTGTATAAAATGTGAAAACAGCTATGCATGCTAGCGCACCTCGAGAGAGCAGCCGTTATTCATACTCAATAGCAATAGGAGAAAATAGGGTGAGTTGATATTGATGTTTTTTTTGTTTTGTGAAATATTTTATGTTTTTAATATAAGAATTTTACCAAAAAAAATAGAAGAACAATCAATACTATATCAGTTTCTTGAGCCACATAACAACAAACTACTAGAATGATCTTTATGACTGTGTAAATGTGCGGAGCTTATAAAGTTAATTTCCGCCCGACCGTAGAAACCTTTTTTGTGCACTCAGCATTTAAGAATGTGGAAGTTGGAAGTTACCATGATCATGATTTTTACTGTATACTTTTAGGCTTGTTGAATAATCGAATCGAAGCAGTCGCTGTGTGTCGATGTATAAAATGATGTGTAAAAATCGTTTCACTACCCTTCAGTGAAAAGGTTAACTATGCAGCAGACATGAACTGGGTTTTTGATCGAAGAAATCATATTAGTTCGAGAAAAACTAAAGTTTCTACAGTTGCGATATGAACAATTAAAGGTGTATGCAAAAGAAATACACATGCCTGGTATACGTACAGTGGCTGAATAAAGAACTCGGACATATGTACATATAAGATGCTTTCCATTTCAATTCAACCGGACTATTCGGGTCATGTTCTTTGATTTCGATGTAACTGAAATATGTTGCTCTCTGGTCAAAATAATGAGACACGTATTTTTTTGTTCGCCCGAAAAAATTTTTTTTCAAGAGTTATCGGCAATTTTGTTTTTCGGCTCAAACTCGATTTTTTTTAATTATATAAGAATTTTTTTTTTTTAAATGTCCATAACTTAGCCTTTAAAACGGGAACTTCCACAATTAATTTGCTCTCGGTGGAGCAGTGCAAAGAAAGAAGCGAACGTAATAAATTCAAATAAAGTTTCAGTCGTGTTTTGTTGAATAAACGTCATGGGTAGGCAGCGTGGACAAGGCTCAATCAAAGTCAGAAATTGAATTATTAGTCATCAAGACTAATTTCCCGTTTGGGAAATCACAGAAATAGTGGATAGACCTCGATCGACTGTGTACGACGTGATAAAACGTTCGAAGCCATGCCAAGAAGACTGAAAGCGGTGAGAAAAATAAAGGCTTGCCGAGTAGATATTAATTATATTGTTTGTTCTTAAATATTTTTTGCCTAACTCTATTTTATATAAATGTCCCAGTTCTTTTTTGTCATTCATTTGGCTAAATTTTCATGCTTGTATTTTCTATGTACGAATGAGTTGAATTTTGTTTATGTTTTTTCTAGTTTTGAAAAATACACTTGAAGAACGAAAGTAAATGTGACACCTAAACGCATTAGATTTCCATTTTAATATATATATTTTGCTTTAAAACCATATCACTTGGCTGTCAGAGTTCTTTATTGAGGCACTGTACTTAAAAAAATCTTTCAATAATGGACTTATCGACAAGTTTTAAAATTTTTTCTTTCTTATTTAATTTTTACAATTTTTTTTCTTTTGCAAATACAAAAACATATAAATCGAATTTTATAATATAAAAGTATTCAACAAAATTTTAAAATTTTTAATTTGCATTTTTAGAAAAATGCCTAGAATATAATCCTAACGTTTGTGTTGATTTTTGAAAAAAAAAAAAAAACATTAAATGTGTATACACGAATCCGATGGAATATTCTCTTTGGGTCATATAGAGTAAAAGTAAATTGATTCTTAATTTTGTATTGTTTTCACACATTTTTTATGTTTAATTGAATAAAAGTAATTATCCGAACTAAACGTATGATCTTTTTAATTGGTTACACTTCGCGTGCCGTACCCTGTAAATACGCTACAATACAATAATATTAATTTGATTTTCGATACAGAGTTACCTTATGCAAATATGCATTTATCGCAAAAATATGCTCTAAGTCATAAATCTTACATTTTATATTTTTTTGTAAAATATGAATCCATTTCATCGGCCTGTAGGTAGTAATTCAAAAATAACGCAATGTAAACGAAACGCTTGTTAATATTTTAAAGATAAACTATTTTTTGTTCAGTAATGTCATTCAAATGAAAAATCCTAGTAACCTTTCTCAATTTCTGTGCCTCCACTGTATATCACATTACGAATGCGGCGTCAATGTTGGAGCACATTGATAGGTGGTAGCTTTGTTTTTGTTATTATAAAGCCTAACAGCTGCGGCATACTAAAGCGCCATGCGCCATGCGCCT
Organism: Anastrepha obliqua; assembly: GCF_027943255.1. Taxonomy (NCBI): domain Eukaryota; kingdom Metazoa; phylum Arthropoda; class Insecta; order Diptera; family Tephritidae; genus Anastrepha; species Anastrepha obliqua. The sequence goes on from NC_072894.1 coordinate 80,393,737, forward strand.
TATTCCATTCTATCGCCAATGCGCCGCCGCTGCCACCTTTGCTGCCGGCCGCAGCGAATACGTCGTGACTATTTCATCGAAGCATAAAACGCCACAGAGCGAAAACAATAATAGTTGGCAAAAATGGTTGTTCAACGAATTGAGGATTAGTTGTGTATGTGGCTATACAGTTTAACAGACATATCGCCAAGCAAAAAGCAAAATCTTTAACAAAAATAATAACAATAAGAAGGCATGCAAAAATATCACCTCACGAGTAGCCACCAACCAGCCAACAACTAACAATATGGGCGTTATACTCATACTTGAGGCAACAAAAAAAAATAAAAAAACAAATTGTCGATCATTAGGGCCCAGAAATTTTGTTAGATGCACGTTTTGTGTGCTGCTGGGTGAAACGGGAGCTTACCATTAGAGGGGGTAAGACGGAAAATTTGCATACAAAGAAGATGACCGTATGGATGGCACATGAGTGATGGGTCAAGTGACGAGAAGAAATATTTTCTGTTTTATATGCGTGTGTATGTATGCGTGTACATATGCATATTTGTAGGGTCGTACTTAACAACACACACTGGTTAGACTCTTAGAAATATGTATATGCAACTAACTTTCATTCGTGCGTATGTATGGAGCGAAATACATATATATGTATGTACGTATGTGCATATAGAAAAAGTCGATTTTCATGAGAAAAAAATCACTTAATAAAAAAGCTTAACATATGAATAAAATATGTAATTAAAAAAAGTACTTTTTCAATTGACTATTAAGGCACCTTTCTGGTCTAGAGACGTGAAAATTGAAGGTGTTAAAAATTGAAGAAAAACAATCGGTATCAATTGAAAATCATGTTTATCATTAGATCAATTCTTTATTTACACAAGCAAAAAAAAACAACAATGATAATATTAAAAAAATAGCTTCTCCTGACGTAAAACATGCCACTGGCGTAACTGATTGGGCTGCTCAGGTACGTTTGAAAAAAAATTCGGTCGATTATTCTTCAGGAGATATGCCCCTATGATGGGTAACAGATTTACAAAAAAAAAAAAAAAATTCTGGATATTTTATCTGTTTATTGGAAAAACAAAAAAAAAAGGATTTTTTTCACGTTCTCGTTCTTAAAAAAATAGAGAAATTGATTATAAAATTATAATCCTGCTACCCGGGAGAGCCACAAGTCTACTCAATAATATATTAAAAATTCAAATCAATCGGTTCAGTACTTTGTGAGAAATTTCCAACGCTGACTCGGAAAAAATAGTTTCGAAAAAAACACGGTTAACGCGCTTATACCTGGGCGTCGTACTTCAAACCGGTCTCGTTTTAAAGGACTGTAACGTCTAAACTACCACGAATTTCAATATAAAAATTTGCAAGTATATTTCTGAAAGTATAAACTATCACAACAAGAAAAAAAATCGATTTGTTCGAAATTTTATATCAGAAGTTGCCTTAAAGAGAAATTTTCACGGCTTAACTGAGAACCAAAGAAAATATTTCTAATTGTTATGCAATTCTTTTTATTTTTTAATTTTTTTTGAGTGAATTTATCTCACTCAAAAAAATTTAAAGAAAATTTAAGGAAAATTTTTTTGAGCAATGATCATCGGCTCTGTATAATGTGATTTTGCTTGCATTTCGAAATTAGTAAACCACCACCAGCCTTAAATAAAATTCCTTTCTAAGAAAATCATTTCCAAAAACTATAGAAGCAAATTTTAAAAATGTTCTCACTTGGTTTTTGTTTTGAATTCGAATTTATGGTTATCATGTGTGTTGCGGCGATTTCTTCTACTTTGAAATGCACTTAAGTTCACAATTAAATCCGTTGAAAAAAAAACTAAAATTTATTTAATGCAATCATTTATTTAATAGAGAGTTGACATCCGAGTTGACTGACGAACAAAACGTAAGAGAGATAAGGAATAATGATAATGCAAATATGTATAGCGATGAAAAAAGGATATATCGATGTTGTTGAAGTGAACTCAACAAGAGGTATATCGATGTTGTCGAAATGAACCCAACATACCGCCACCCTTGAACTATCATGATATGTTCAATATGCAAATTACAAAGGAAATAAATTCGAATACAAACTTAAGCAAAAATAGGAATTTCAGAATATAATAAGTTAAATAACTACATTTTAGTTTTCTTCGGAAAATACGTCCCCTTGAGTTGGTAGAAGACACAGCTTAAGTATTGGGCGAGTGAATTGTCCGTTTGCGGTTTTTATCGTTACGACACGTACGTGACCATCTCTACCAGGATGACAATGAATTACTCTTGCGAGTGTCCACTTTGTTGGAGGAGAAGATTCATTAAAGACAGCGACGACGTCTCCTTCTTGAAAATTTCGTGATGGACGAAACCACTTAGCACGTCGTTGCAAGCTAACGAGGTATTCGTCTCTCCAACGGCGCCAAAAGTGTTGACGAATAGCAGAGACCAACTGCCACCTTTGTTGCAGGGTTCCAGAAAACCCTTGACCCTCAGGTTCTGGAATTGCCCGCAATGGTTCGCCTACCAGAAAATGGCCAGGCGTTAAAATCGATAAGTCGCTTGCATCCGTCGAAATGTCGCATAATGGGCGGGAATTGACACAAGCTTCCACCTCCGTTAAGAGCGTACTAAACTCTTCATAGCTTAAAAGAATTTCTCCGAGGGAGCGTTTTAGATGATATTTTATGCGTTTGATTCCAGTTTCCCAATATCCTCCCATGTGAGGTGCGGACGGCGGATTGAATCGCCACTCAATAGCAGAGTCTGCAAAAAACGATTGAAGTTGGGAGTCTTGCATGCACTCTTGATATTTCTCACGGAGTTCCCTTTCTGCACCAACGAAATTCGTCCCGTTATCCGAAACCATTTCTTTACAATAGCCTCTGCGGTTGATGAATCGTTTAAAGGCGTTTAGAAACGAAGAACTTGAGAGATCTCCAACGAACTCGAGGTGCATTGCACCTGTGCACATGCAGACAAATGAAGATATATAACCTTTTACGGATTTAGCTCCTCTTCCATGCGTAAATTTGAACATATAAGGACCAGCAAAGTCTACTGCTGTACGAACGAAGCAGCGAGCGTATGTTATGCGGGACGAAGGAAGATCACCCATTGATTGTGTTGCGAGCTTGCGATTTAAAGCGGTACATTTTACACATCTGCGATAGATATTACGAATTAAGTTGCGGGCACCAACGACCCAATACCGGCGTTGCAGGATCACTTGCATTATACGGGGGCCTGCATGTAGCGTATAGTGATGTATGTCCAAAACAACGAGTTTTGAAAGCGGAGAGTTTTTCGGCAGTATAACGGGGTGTCTGACATCATTTGCAACATCTGCGGATTTCAGCCGACCTCCAACACGAAGGATTCCAAACGAATCGAGAAACGGTTGTAAACGCAGCAAACTACTACGCAGTTTAATCGGCCTTTTTTCCCTGCAACAACGTATTTCATTAGAAAAATAGAAATTTTGTGTATACCTGATTAATCTTCGCTCGGATTCCAGCAACTCCTGACAGTTAGGAAACCACGTTTTTTTGTTATTGATTCCAAGCGAGCTAGAGCGGGTATTATGTATAAATCTCAATACATAAGCGATAATTCTTCTTAATTTCGAATAAGATGAGTATTTTGTGATGACCGACCAGTGAACGTCAGTAGCTGCGATACAAGCCTTAACTTTTCGTAAGCCTATTTCGGTTTTATGCATTATTTGCGCGGGTTGCTTCCAGAACTGTTCCTCTTCGCGTAAGAAGTCTGGTCCGAACCACCATAACTCATGATGCATAAGTTGAAGCGGAGATATACCTCTGGACGCGCAGTCCGCAGGATTGCTTTCAGAGCGTATATGGTACCAGCACTCGGGAGGCAGGACCTCGTGAATATAGGCGACACGGTTTGCGACGAATGTCTCCCATTTATTAGGATGTGCTTGCAGCCACGCCAACGTAATGGTGGAATCTGTCCATGCTACCAGTGGACAGCGAAAATCCTTCCAACTGTGCATGACGGCCTTGACCAATTTTGCGGTGAGATGTGCAGCACACAACTCGAGGCGAGGTAGCGTTGTTGTTTTTAGCGGGGCAACTTTAGTCTTTGATGAAATTAAGCCGATTGTAATGTGACCATCCCTATGTACAGTGCGCGCATATATGACTGCGGCATAAGCGCGCTCGGAAGCGTCGGCAAAAACGTGCAACTCAGTAAATGAGCCTATCGTCCCGACTCCAACCCAACGGTTGACCTTAAGTTCAGATAAAAGTTGTAATTGCGAGCGATGATCAAGCCACACCTTGCCTATCGTATCTGGTACTGGGTCGTCCCATCCAGTGTTGGAACGCCAGATGTCCTGAAACAACATTTTCGACCTAATCGTTGCGGGTGAAAGTAAGCTCAATGGATCAAAAAGTTTGCTGGCATCGACCAGAAATGCTCTCTTAGTTAAGACGTGGGGCGGTTCTCCTAGAGAAATGGAAAATGTAAAATAGTCCTCTTCCATATACCAAATTAGTCCCAGAGCATGTACATTGTTGCCATCTACGGTGTAGTGTGATATGTTCTTGGATTCTCTAGCGATAGTCTCATTTAGCTCTGTACAATTTGACGCCCATTTTCTTAACTCGAACCCACCTTCCCGTAGAATATCGGACACATTTCGCTGCAATGCTTTAAGTTCCGACTTGCTAGACGCACCAGTGAGAAGATCGTCCATGTAAAAGTCTTTAAGAATTACGTCGACTGCTTTCTGAAAAGTATTGGAAGATTGTTTCGCGGTTTGTTGCATCGATTTGACAGCCAAATGCGAGGCGGACGCAACTCCATAAGTTACGCGTAACATGCGGTAATCTGTAATAGGTAGAGATGTGTTAGAGCGCCAAACAATTCGATGTAAGTCGACATGTTTAGCTGAAACACAGATTTGTCGATACATTTTTGCAACGTCTGCAGTTACTGCGTATTTGTGTATTCTAAAGCGCAAAAGTATGGAGTACAAGTCTTCTTGTAATTGAGGACCAACATAAAGCGCATCGTTGAGGGAATTCCCCGTTGTGGTTTTAGCAGACGCGTTAAACACAACTCGCAATTTTGTCGTAACGCTGGACTCCTTTACAACAGCATGATGTGGCATATAATATTTCGCATATTTCGTTTCAGGCACGACCTCCATATGACCCATTTCAATTAATTCCTGCATGAATTCGTTATAGCGTGTCCACAGATCCTGATCACCGGCAAATCTGCGCTCCATGCGTAATAAGTTTCGTACGGCGAGACTCCTTGATTCACCTAATGGCACGTCGACCTTGAGTGGCAACTCCACTACAAAGCGTCCGTCCGGCTTCCTAATATGAGTTGATTCAAAATGTTCTTCGCAGTACCGCTCCTCGTGGGTAAGATATCGTGTTTGCGGCGCTTCTTCAAGTTCCCACAATCTAGCCAATGCTCTATCTAAATGTACATCACAGTGTAATGATTGTATATGGTTTGCGGGCGGAACGGATGTATCTACGTTTCCACACAACGTCCAGCCAAAGACTGTTTTCTGTATTATTGGCGTGCCAGGTGGGCCTTTACGCAGCTCAGTTAAAATGAATCGATCCATATAGTCCATGCCCACTAAGATGTCTACACGGCCGGGTTCCATGAAGTGCGGGTCAGCTAAGAACAGTCCCTTGATGTGAGACCATTCAGGAACGCTTAAACTCTGCGACGGCAAATCGCCCGTAATCTTTTGTAAAATTAATGCGTTGATGGGGTAGCATTCACTTGAATGTCGCGAAGAAAGGAATAACGTCGTTTCGCCTCTGCAACGGCCACCCTGAGAAGCGCCAATTCCCGTTACAAATATGGACGAAGATTTGCGAGCTAGACCTAGACGTTGTACGCATGCCTCAGTTATGAATGTGGCGTGAGAACCTGAATCGAATAATAAGCGAGCATTCTGCCATCGATCAGCAGAATCACGTACCTTTACTAGGGCGGTTGATAGCAACACAGCGTTTTGTGGTTTATGCATTGGGTTAACCTTGGAATTAAGGCAAGCGGAGGCGGGTGTGACAGCGGTTTGCGGAAGCGAGCTAGCGGCGGGTAACGTACCTGCAGCGGTGCGGGGTGAGTCGACGACGTGGGAAGAGGTGGATGCCTCTGGTGAACTATGAAGCAATGTATGGTGGCGCTGCCGACATATTCGACAGGAAGACGCGCTATTGCAGCGTTCCTTAAAATGTCCGGTACTTAGGCAGTTTAAGCACCCCTTGAAATCTTTCACAAAATTGAGTCTAGCGTTTGCATCTAAACTACGGAATTTTTCACAAGAATAAATTCTGTGACCTGCGTTACAATACGTACAACGCGATTGATCTGCGGTGGCATGAAAAACCTTTGCCGATTTTCCGACCAATTTTTGATTGTTCGGTTTTCCTGGCCATGACTGGGTTGCCGACGTTGATATCATCGATAATGAGCGACACCTTATTTCCAAAAAGGACGAAAGGTCTTCGAAGGTAGGAGGATCGTCGCTAGTGAGTGACAACTCCCACTGTTTGCGAGTTTCGAAGGAGAGTCTGGTTACAGTTTCATGTACTAACCAATCGTCCCAAAAATCCACTGGTCGCCCTAAAGCCTTAAGTTCCCTTATGTGTTGTTGGAATGCATTCAACACGTTCTTAATGGAGTCAGCAGTGTCGCTCGTCGCTTTACGTATCTCTGCAATTGCCCGAAAGTGCGCTTCGACAATAACTCGCATAACTTTATATCGCGACTTTAGAAGATTCCATGCCTCCGTATAGTTGGCATCGCAAATTTGGAAACCGCTGATAATGCTAAGCGCATCACCCTTTAAGCAGCTACGTAAGTAGTGTAGCTTTTGACCACCTGACAATGAAGAGTTAGAATCTACGAGGGTAACAAAAGCGTCGTAGAAGGCGACCCACTCAGTGGAATTGCCCGCGAAGGATGGAAGTTCCATTTTAGGTAGTTTAATTGCTGCTGACACAGTGGGATGCGGATTTGTAGAATTCGCAACTGATTCGGTTCTACACTTCTGTACACGCCTAAATTGTGATAGCGCTGTAACGTACCAGGTCTCGGCCTGGATGCGCGCGGTCTGTTCGACATCGATGTTATCTGCACCACAAGAAAGCTCGACTTCATCTTGGGCTGTCTTAAATCGTACCCACTGTTCATTTAATAACTGCAGATAACTTTCGACATTTTCTAAATCTAAAACAGATGCTTCGTCGTTGCTCTTGGTCATGTACCTTTTTATAGCATTTAGCGCGGAATCACGTGTTTTTACGAATGCGGACATTTTGCGGGTGCGGTAAAATAGGTTATGTTAATATAACGCGGTGTAGACTATATGGAATTAAATTATCGCGGTAATCCGGCTCGAAGGACCAAAAATGTTGCGGCGATTTCTTCTACTTTGAAATGCACTTAAGTTCACAATTAAATCCGTTGAAAAAAAAACTAAAATTTATTTAATGCAATCATTTATTTAATAGAGAGTTGACATCCGAGTTGACTGACGAACAAAACGTAAGAGAGATAAGGAATAATGATAATGCAAATATGTATAGCGATGAAAAAAGGATATATCGATGTTGTCGAAGTGAACTCAACAAGAGGTATATCGATGTTGTCGAAATGAACCCAACAATGTGGTCACATAGAATTCAATTTGACGTTCAATAAGTTTTCCCAACATTTTTTGGCTTCATAACTAAAATGTCCAATTCCAAAAAAAAAAAAAAAAAATGATTTTCAAATAAATTAATATAAGTGAAAAGGCATACATATACATATGCATTTATTAGAAAATCAAGTTTAAAGGCTAGTTTTCCAGTTTTAGTTGATAATTTTGCAGGCTCCACAATCGAACTAACACTGAATAACTGGCTCTCAGCAACCCGAATTTCTTGAAGAATTCAACCATTTGTTATTTTTTTAGTTAATTTCATTAGAAGAGGTTAGCTCCACAAATAATTTGAAAAACCAAAATTCTTCTATTGTACTCGCCCATATTTAGATTCTTGTTTCACTTTAAATAAATAGGTAATTTTTCATTTGAAACTGAAATCCCTTGATTTTTGATGATTTTTTTTTTAAACTAAAGATTTTTTATACGCTAAAAGGTTACCTCCAACCTCTTTCCGTACTATTAATTTTTCATATTTTTTGCATTTTAATTTGACATAAATTGCAAACTAAATTCGTTATATAAACACTTGTTGTGCCAATTAATTTAATATAATTAAACTTATAGTATTTTTTCTAAGGCGACAGAGAATGAGTACAAAAATGAATAACGACCTACACTTGGAAAAATGTATCTTCGAGGTTGTGTTTGAAGCTTTTCCTTTTAAAAATCTTTTATTAAAATAATATTGTACAAAAAGTTAATGAAATATGATGTTTTAAGAATTTTACTTAATTTCCCTATAAACAAAATCTCCAAAAATTGCATTTAAGTTTTAAGAATTCAATTAAATCTCTGCTTTATTCTCATGATAAGATACAAAATTTCTCTCACGGTGATACTGGTGCAGTTGCGTGAGCGAAATGTTAAATGTGAGCAAGAATGCAAGAAGAAATTACACAAACAATATACGTCACACAAACTGCCATTCTGTCAAATTCACTGAGAGCGGAATAGCGTGAAAGATGATATACTATCAAAGTGGATTTAATAAGGTGACAGCATTCACCCAGCTGAATTTTTCGCCGTAGGGATGGCTTACGTCAAAATGATATGCTTTGTTTGTATGTATTGGTATGTTTACATTCGTATGTTTACATTTGCTTGCTGATTTTGACATGATGCTTGCACCAAACGCAACAACAAATACATGTAGGGTTTTACTTATATGTGTTTGCTGTCACCTGTAATAAATTCGCCTTGTATACTATATTACTCTGTATTCTCTTCGCCGTGAAATAGCACTATTCGATGGGCACCACTTTTGTATTCTTTGCGTCGTATATACGTTGTTGTTGTTATTGTAACGACATAAAATGTTGCTCATAAAATTTTAGGGAATGCTGCTTGAATAGTTTAGGGAAAGTGGGGAAACCGCCAATAGCTTGAATGTTACTTGAGCTTCTGAGTGAGATCGCAACGACTATATTTAATCGAGCTTGATGTCTCATAAGGTTTGTTAGCGCACATCACTTTGGTGTGGCGAAACCACCTTTTGATAAATCTGTTGAGCCTTGTGGCTTGGATTGGAGGAATCTTGTAATAATGACTCTGTTCTGAGAAGTAAAGCATGACTGTACTATGCGCGCAGTGTATGCTTTCAATTTATCATTCCATAAGCCCTGTGAGAGATGCAGCGATCTGCTCGGCAATGAAATGATAAACGAAAGCTGAACTTGCTACATATGTGTGATACTTACAGGTGGAAGGGAAATTAAGTGGAACTCGGTAAATCACTTTTAAATGACAGTTCTTGACCATATGTAATCCGGAGCACTCCGGTAACGGGAAGCCGATTGTCATGAGAAAGTAATAACCAAGTCTGTATACTTGGTTTTCATCTCAATCGACTTGGCTTATCGACAGGACAGTTGATCTACCTGGATTTTATCTAAAGACTTGTAATACTGATATTTCCTTTGTTAGAATTTCATCAGCAAAGGACTTCTTGCAAATTAAGGAAACAACGTAGAAATTAACTAATTTGCCATAGGCATTAAGAAGCTTTCAAATTTATTCGTGCCAAGAGATATTTGAATTCTGTATTGATTTTTTACTTTTTTTTTTAAATAATAGAAATTTTCACTAAATTCTCACGTTTGCTTAATCTGTTCCTTTGTCTGGGTTTGATCGTTCATCAAACAAATAGTTTCTCGATTATGCTCTCAATATCATCCAGTTATGGTTATCGCTTTTCGAGCGCACTGATATACATAAGTACAAATATACTCGTACGTCTACCGGCGAAAAATGCACCGGCTTTATTACAAAAACATCAATAAAAAAAAAACTGCTCTCACAAATGCAACCAAAGCGAACGCATTGAATATAAACAAATGCCCACAAAGTAACAAATGCCAGCAAGAAAAAACAGTATAATATACTTTTAAAAAAGCAAAAAACAACAATAGAGAACATACAACAAACCCGAGCGCCAGCAATTAGGGGAGTAGAAAAAAGTAAGTGAGAGAGAGTGAGTAGAGACGCCAATATCGCAAACTTGTAGTTTGATGAATGAACGTCAGCGCTGAAGTCAACGTTGGCAGTCTGTAACGAAGCAGCTAAATGTATACGCTGCGAGTCTACTAATATCTACATACACTCGTACGTATTTCAGGAACCAAACGAACAGTGGAGCAAATTGTTGGACAGAGTGCGAAACGGTGCGCGCGGCAACTGGCGTGCGAAAGTCAGCAAAAGTGGTATTGCCTTTAGAGCTTTTCGCTGCCAAAGTCGACGTAGCAGTTGATTGCGCTGCCGGCCGACAATGGCAAAGTCAATTGCACAAATTCATTGAGCTGTTCCGCGACTGCGTTGGGGAGCTGACTGGTTAGGTGATCGTGCTGGGACGCAACGCACATCAGTCTCGTCAGTGAATCGCGTGTGTGCAGTACGCGAATGGGGTATCGTGCGCCGGCTAACAAAATACAAACTTGCTTTTACAATTAGAACAACAAAAAAATAGCAAATTCATTTTTTTTATTTTTTTTAATTAAATTGGCGAATTAATTTTATTTATGGTTATTTAATACAACTTTGGAAAAAACTTGGTTGGTAAAAAATTGAAATAAGTGCGTAAATGAGTGAAAATCGTGTAATTTATGATAATAATTACTGCCGCGAATTAAGTTTCTGAGCATTTTGAAAAAATTAAGAAAGTAAAGAAAAATAAGGAAAAATAAACGAATTAAAAAAATTTGTTTGCAACGATTTATCGCTAATGTTACAACTAATATTTCTTAATAAGTAAAAAAATATACGTACATACATATGTACATATGAGCGATCAGAAAACAAATAAAGTATTAAATAAATTTTGAGGTTTATTAAAAGTTTTAGTTTGCCTGGTAAAGGAAAATGTAAAAGAACGAAGAACAAAAAAAAAAAAACATTTAATAAAAATTACCTCTTACAACGATTTTCGTTAATACTAAAATTATTAGCTAAAAAAAATATGTATATATTTACATACACATACACAGACACGAGCAAAACATTAAATAAATTATGATGCAATAAAATAAAAGAAATGTTTACAAATATTTTTTTGCATCCCAATATTAATTAAGTTTTTTATAACTAAATAAAACACAAACATTTATAAAGCAAAAATCCATTATGCATTACAATAATTGCGTTGTAGAAGAAAATATTCATTTGTTTTCTGTAGTCACTTAGTCACAAAGCCAAAAAATAAGTTTGCGTGATAAAACAAAAATTAAATTGTCTTCTTTACAAAAACAAAGCACAAACAATTTCAAATATTCGCGCTTTAAAATAAAATATTTACTTAAAGTAGAATTTCCAAGTGCAAAAAGGCTAATGAAATTCATACGCCATTCTCTCCACTACAGAACTCCACCGGCATAGTTCACCAATAGTCAAGCAGTTAGTGTTAGTTTTGTTGTAAAGCTATAATCACATTGCGTTTGCTTCTACATACACACATACATACCTGTATTTTGTTTCTGTTATTGAGTGCTCTTATGGCTCAATTAACATATCATTGCTATTGAAGCAATATTTTCAATGTCAGATTTCTAATTCTTAGTGGATTTACATACATACATGTAACAATTCGAAGAGTTTGTAATATTTACTTGGTGTTTGTTGGTGTTAATAAGCTTTTGTGATATTTAATTTATTCAAGTGTGGTCTGTGTTTTGGTGTTTGCTGATTTTAATGTTGTTTGTATTCATACTCGTCTGGATGCTCTAGCCTGTTAACGGTAACGCGTGGGCTGTTGCAAAACTGACAGTTTGTAAATAAGCTGTGAAGTGAATTATGAATTTTTGCAAAATAATACTAAAAATTTTCTCGCATTAGAAGAAAAACTACTTTTAAAAGAGCAGATGTCTCGGTGGTTCCGTATTCAAGTGAACAAAAGTAAGACTTGCGCTGAGACAACAACAATAACAACGCTGAGATCACTTTGAAAATAAAGAAACGATCACATTTTTACACTTATATATGGTATTATACATAGGTCTCAAATTCGTCGGTAATATTTAACGAATATTCTGATACCCAAATGCCAAAAAAAATTCTAGCAAAAATTTTAAGATTTGGTAAAAATGTTATAAAATTTAGGTTAGGATAAATTGCTGCCCTTGCTTGGGGACCACTTGGACAAATATTCAAAATTCGTTCGTTCGGGAACAGAGAAAGGAGGAGGGAAGAAGGGACCTTGGGATTAGGGGATGATAACCATGCACTTACGGTGACGCCGATGGTGGTTAATTTACGTTCGCAATTAGCCGCATCAAGCTACTGATGAACTTCACCTGATGTATGATATTTAAATCCGCTATATCCGCAGATGTAGCGAAAAGTGAGAGCTCAGATGTTTAAATATTTGCCAGACGAGAGCAGGGCAGCTGACAAGAAGGTGTTGAGATGATTCCATCTCATCCTGAAGATAACGTCTGCAGAACGGAGTTGAGACAATCCCAAGTATCACCGCACGGACACCTAACGGACAATGTCCGGTAAGAATACCCACCAAATTCGAGAGCTGCGGCTTTGTTAGATTTATGAGTTCCCTCGCGCGTCCCCGATCTACCCGTGGCCCGAAGGATCTCGCGACCTTGCACGTTTGCGCACTAGCCCAGCACTTGTTGAGTTGACTCGAGGCCCATCTTTCCAGGAGCAGACCACGGGTTCTTAAGTGAACCCCAATCCTCTCATTTTGCGACGGAACCGACTCCAAAGTTCCCTGTCTAGCCAGCTCATCAGCCTCTCTATGCGACTATGAACGGGAACCCATATGAGCCTGATATCGAAGTATTCGGATGCAATCGAGAGAGAAGCTTTTAACGGTACCTCGTTTAACCTAAAATCGGTTGTCTTTACTTCAAAGCCAACCCAAAATATGAAATATGACTTCTGATAAACGGCGTGAAACAGCAGATCACTCTATTTGTGGAAAAATTTCAAACTGAAGGATGAGCTCGACCCAACAAACACGTAGAAATTTAGATTCTTTCAGTATTTACTATTTTTGTTCCCAATACGGCTTGTAACAATTATATGTGAACCGTGGCATTATTTTGGTGTCCACCATGAGCATGACTACAGGTAAAATCCGCCAAACAGTCATTTCATGAATGCCTAATTGTTGGGCACGTCGGAACATCAATGTTGAAGGTTGTTCAGCTACACTTTGCGCTAAAGCACCATTATTCTCGACACAACGTCCAGTTTTTGGCCCGCCAGTGTTTTTCTGTAACCGATCGAACCAGTTTGTTGAAATTTTTTCACCCACCTTTGATTTGTCGAGTCAGACGGGTGATTTTTTTGGCGAAAATAAATCACGAATTTCGCGATGTGTTGTTCTTGAAGATCGACCATTTTCATAATAAGTTTTAATAATGAATACGTTGCTCTATCGTGTCAAATTATAAATCTGTCTACTAGACAAATGGCAAAGATGACATAAACAACAGATACCGTCTAGGAATTATTCACTACTGTCTTCTAGGCGTCACTTTGGAAAGACCCTTTACAATGACCTTTGTATTATTTTGAAAGTCTCTGTTAGGATGCGATTATTGCTGTCTGTCCGCTTACTTTCCCAACATGGTCTAGTACTGAAGTAGTTACGCAAGTCGTAATTCTCAGTTAGCTCAAGTGCATTCATATATTTCTGACAACTGTTTCGATTCCAATATTTGATACTGCAAGCTAACGAATTGCACACATGCGGTACGGCGGCCGCCGTAGCGGAATGGGTTGCTGCGCGACTACCATTCGGAATTCACAGAGAGAACGTAGGTTCGAATCTCGGTGAAAACACTAAAATTAAGAAAAACATTTTAAAGCTGACTGAATGTAGGCTGAGATATTCAAAAACAGCTGTCAGAACGGCTGGTAACCTGCATGGACTAACTCTTATGCACGCATGCATACCGATTGAATATTAAGTGCGCTTTTCCCAATACAAAGGGTGATTCTTCAACTGCTTACTACGTACTACTGTCTAAACTTAATTTTGGTTATAGGGCTACAACGAGCATAACGTATGGAATACCAAAACCCACTGTCAATGAACTGACTGACATTTATTAGTGGGGACTGAGATCTACTAAATTTACAATCGATCAAATAATCACGGTTCGTCCAATCTAGGAAAATACCAGAGAAAAATATGATAAACAATTGATTGACTTCAACCCAGCATAATCAATACTACTTTTTATACGTCAGTTATACTTTAAAGTTCCCAGCCGAAATGATAACATTAGGTAGACAGGGTTAAAACCGCCAAAAATAAGCTGCTTATATTTCACTATCAAATGCTTGAATTTGCCCTTCAGCAGGCAATGTATTTTAGCCATGAAAAAGCTCCTCATAAAAAACTATCTGCCGTTCGGAATCAGCTTAAATCTGTAGGTCGTTCCATTTGTAGAACAACGCCAAGACGGACGCCCAAAAAGGGCCCAAGCGCCAATTAGTAGGTGCTTAAATTTGGTATCCCTGCAAGGTAATATAATACATCTACATAAAATGGTATTGGGTAATACTCAGAATACCAGATCAGAATTTGTGAGAATCTCCCCGAATCGTTTGATATCAAACGAAGTTTAAGACATACCGACTTCTTATCGTGTGCCATCTTTAATCTGATATTGGTAATATTAGTTGAGATTTAAGAGCTAAATCGCAACTCAGCGCAACTTAAATCAGAGAGAGGTGCCATAAAAATAGATTCAGTTTCTGCAGCCCTGAAATAATTACCCTACAATACGGTCCCTAAAGATTGTTGTAGACGAAGAGAAAGACTTTCTCTGGGCTAAAAATACTAAGCTTTACTTCGTACTTATACATTTTGCTAATTGGCGTCAGTTAGCAAGAGAAAAAAGAAATTACTGAGCTTTGTTGCATTCGCCTAAAATCAGTTAAGTGAGTATGCGACAATCAAGAGGTAGAAGAAGAATATCAAGAGTGAAAAAGTAAGGTAATTATACTCGTATACAGATGGCATATGGTATATTCGAGCTCAGTTTACTTTAGGTCGTCAACAAAAAATCTTCATCTGTTGCCTCCCTAATTTTCGTGTATGCATGGGTTATTCAGCTCAAGCTTAGACGAACTATATTAGAGTTGGTCATTATTTTCATTGTCCGCCTCTGAATACCGAATGGAGGAATGGCTCGCTCGAAGCATTCTCAGATAAACGTATAACATGGCTAGGTCAATTTAATCTTGCAACTTTATGAATTTTTCAAAGTTCAACGCATTTGCTTATTTACCATGCATAGGAAATTACGTGCTCCTTACATTTTAGATATATGTATGTTGTGCAGCAGTTCTATGGAAAATACCATGCGGAACTTTCCTTAATAAATGTGTAATTTTTGCCTTTTTTGCTGGAAAATGCCAAAAATGTTCATAACAGAGAGATATAGTGGGTTAAAATGTAACTCAAAAATATTTACCATAAAATTCTATTATAAGGTTTTATTACACTAAAGCCCAAAATTCAACTCACATAAATGCCAGAAATATGTAAGTAAAAACCAAGAATGTGTACTGTAATTTCTTCTTCTTCTTAATGGTGCCGATAACCGCTTAAGCGATTTTGGCCGAGTTTAACAAAGCGCCAGTTGGACACATCAAGTGACGCCACGTCCTTCTCCACCTGATCTTTTCAATGCAGAGGAGGTCTTCCTCTTCCTCTGCTACCACCAGCTGGTACCGTATCGAATACTTTCCGAACCGAAGAGTATGTATCCATTTGGACATGGACATGATCCAGCTACCGGAGGCGCTGGATTTTATTTGCATCAATATGTTTACGTCGTCGTAAGGCTCATGCAGTTTGGTAGAACTAACAGATCGTTTGTTAAGGCATGGGACAGTAATGTTACGCTCTTATAGGAAATTGTGCTGAACGATTAAGTTCTGCGGCTCGCACGATCTTTTCCAGCATCAGTTAAAAAAAAGTCACATGACAGCGAGTTACTTTGCCTCATTTGGTATCAAACGACTTGCAGAGACGCTTCCCAATTCTGGCGGTGCTGCTGGTTTTGAATCACTTGATCGTACATAGCCGTATTATTTTTGCGCGAATGGCGAATTCAGACACCGCGGCAACGAGTGTAGGCAACTACTTTTCGTGCTCTAGAATTAAGCTTTAATAATATTTAAAATCGATAAAAAGATGGTGTCTGTCAATTCTCTTTTCATGAGTCTTTTCCAAACCTCAGATTGTGAATATATGGTACCGTAACTTATATATATATATATGGGGCATTCTTCGCCAACCGGACACCCCCATCTGCCCAGAACAGTTTTTATAAAAAAAATTTTTCCTTATGCCGAAATAAAAGCTTATGTCATGTACTTTAATTTGTCATGTGGCACTTTTTAAATATTCAAGATGGACGACGAATATTGACAAATATGTTGGAAAACACCAAAAAAATGAAGTAGTTGTTAAGAAAAGTAGAGAGAGAGATTCTGGTGCAACGTTCGACTGTTTCATTAACAGCACTAGTTCTTGATGTATTTCACATGTCAAACGGTACAGAAATAATTTGAACAAATTATAGAAAAGTCTAAACGAATAAACTATTAAAAATAAATCTGTCAAACAGTTCTTTTTAGAACTATTATCGCATCTGTTGTAGAACGTCGTACGAGATTCTGGTGCAACGTTCAACTGTTTCATAAACATCACTAGTTCTTGATGTATTTCACATGTCAAACGGTACAGAAATAATTTGACCAAATTATAGAAAAGTCTAAACGAATAAACTATTAAAAATAAATCTGTCAAACAGTTCTTTTTAGAACTATTATCGCCTAAAAAATGTCGGGGAAATCGAGAAGAGATCGATGCATTAATCCCTTTAGAAAAGTAGGTCCATCTTGAATATTTAAAAAGTGCCACATGACAAATTAAAGTACATGACATAAGCTTTTATTTCGGCATAGGGAAAAATTTTTTTTATAAAAACTGTTCTGGGCAGATGGGGGTGCCCGGTTGGCGAAGAATGCCCCATATATATATATATATATATATATGTATATATACATTAGGGTGGTCCAAAAAAAAATTTGTATGGTGCCGCCCCCCAAAATAGTAAAGAATGAAAAATAAAAAGACCCGTATTTTTTTTTTTTTAATCAGACCATATTTAATGGTGCCGCCGGGGCTTTGAAATATCCCATGTATTTTGCATGGGAAAAAAATACTTTTTCGTAGATTTCATGTAAAAACCTGGAAAATGAATATATTTTAACCGGATAACTCAGTTTCTCTTCATAATTGGTCAGGGAATAACAACCAATTATGAAATAATTAATTTTTTTTGTATTAACTATTTTCATAAAAGTAATATAAAATATTGTTTTTCGATTTTTTCTTAGATTTTCGTTTTATGGGGGCTTTTTGGGGTTCTATAAAAAATAGTTAATACAAAAAAATTAATTATTTCATAATTGGTTGTTATTCCCTGACCAATTATGAAGAGAAACTGAGGTATCCGGTTAAAATATATTCATTTTCCAGGTTTTTACATGAAATCTACGAAAAAGTATTTTTTTCCCATGCAAAATACATGGGATATTTCAAAGCCCCGGCGGCACCATTAAATATGGTCTGATTAAAAAAAAAAAAAATACGGGTCTTTTTATTTTTCATTCTTTACCATTATGGGGGGCGGCAGCATAAAAATTTTAATATAAATTTTTTCCCATGCATTTTTGGACCACCCTAATATACATATACGTGCATTCATGCATATGTACATATATTGGATACATTTTTCTGAATGCGCCCTATAAAAATTAACTAAGTTTAAACTTAGCTACATATACAGAAGTGCCAGCTCTGAATTCACCGCAGTGATTGAGGCCTAATCTATTGTGTAAAGATGGGCATCAGCTTTTTACACAGAGCCTTAAATACATTTAGAAAAATCCTCATCATGCGTTAATTGATGCAAATTACAGAATTGGGAGGACTGCACAGACATTCCACTTGTGCAACAGTTGGTAAATGGGCTTGGTATATAGGGTGTATATTTTAAGCAGTACAACTTAGACCAAAGAGCAATTATTTCATATATAATTAGACAAGTTCCTTATAAAGGTTTGAGACACTGTATAAATCAAGCATTTCCCGTCAAAATAAAAATTCACATAATTAACTTTTTTAGGTAAGAACAGGCGACATATAAGGTGAAACTAGTAAATGTAAAAAAATAAAGCAATTTATTGACTTGCGACAAGTGCCAAGACAAATCGATAAATCAAACAAATTTTGCAAAAAGCATTAACAGAAATATTATTATTATTGCATTTGAGCAAATGTGTGCAGTTGAAAATTTAGTACGTCAAAGCAGGATCTGAGCCAAATGAACGAGAGCCAAATGCATACAAAGGACTGATGTGTATGTATGTATGTATGTATGTAAATACAATTATGCTTATTTTTCCTGCGAGAAGTTTTCATAGCTGATCCAAAAACAACACATTATTGCGAAGATCGTAACATTTTCGAATATATGTACATAAGTATGTACATAAATTATTAACAGAAATGTGTGCCACTTACATATGAACATATTGAAATCCATGAACATCCATCATATTCACATTTATTCGTCGGTTTTCGCTGTAACGTCTGCCAAAGGAAGCTATACAGGCAACAATCTATAAGTAGTAAAAAGAAAACAGAGCATCAACTGATCGCAATAGTGGCATACTGAACTGATATTTGTTAAAAGATCTTTACGCACAATTTAGAATATAAAAAGACAAATCTCAAAAATTACGTATTACTTAGATTACGCAGCAAAAGAAAAATAATTGACCCCAAAACTAAATGAGTTGAACCGAATCCGGTGAATTAGTTTGAAGTGGGGTGAAGACGTTACGGAAAATGTGAACAAGCGGGCGGATGGCGATTGGCCAATCTGCAAAAAAATGCGGCGTCAGCCCAGAGCCGCAGGCGTTGAACCGCTGATCTGCTCAGAAAGTGATCGTGCACGACTACTTCAGACATTGACAACGCTTTTCACTTACATACATACATATCTATGCATGTGTGTGTACCCTGAAGTCAAACCTACTACCTTACTTCACTTTGCAACTGAAGTATTTAGTTAGTATTTTATCTTTTTTTTAGATGCGAGCAACTGGTATTTTCAACAGCAATTAAGTAGTCTCTGTTTCTCAGTCTTGGCATTACAGTTATTTCATTTAATGGACTGGTTACGAACCAACTAGTTATGAACTAGTGTACCGGTCTGCATTTTAAATATTTTATTTTATGAGCTAGTTGCGTAGTAGCTAGTTACGTACTAACTAGTTATTAACTAACTAGTTATGGACCAGTTCACGTATTAACTAGTTACGTACTAACTCGTTATTAGCTAACTGGTTATGGACTAGTTTACAATGTTACCAACTCACCAAGGAGCAAATGCTTGACTACTTCAACATCCATATTTTTATAACACTTATATTATTCTTCCTTAAGCATTCCTTTGAAGCATTCTTATTAATAGTAACTGAAAATGATATTTATTTTGCATGTATCTCTAATTAGTAATTTGTTATATGTACGAGACATAGTTCTAATCACTCTCAAATTAGTATGATTTTTTCCATAAAGTTGTGGTCTCTGCCGAAATATCCGTTGGTTCTATGCAATTGCGGGTCTAATTTTAAAGTCATAACTGGTTGGTATTTTACAAATGAAATTTCCAAAACTTTACCAGCCTTAGTTTGTCCGTCTGCAGGTATGTAGCTATTTTGTGAAAGATCATCATTTATTGGTCCAACGACAAAGTTGGCTAAAGTCAGATATCTAGTTTTACCAAAAGCCTATAAACATAGAAACTCTACAATTTATGCTGCCTCAGAACCGCAAATGGTTTCTACGAGAAACTTTTGCCTCTTAAAAATGCCTCCCTCGGACTGGCCACTATGTTCATAAGTTTCTAATGCTTCCTACTCGTCCCTCTGCGAATAACAGGCTTACGGTCTATATGTTCACAGGCTAAGGCAGTTAATGTGCTTTCCGCGCACAGTCGAACGATGTTCAGCAAACACTGGCTTGAATACGACAGATGGTCGAGCAGAAAAAGAATTTGATATTTATATATAATTATCGCTTATATCCTTTGTGGCCTCCAAACGGCCGATAGTTTTTTATGAGGAGCCTTTTCATGGTAGAAATACACTATTAGACATTTTTTGTCTGCCAATGGGTGTTTCATTCCCGTTTCGAACCTGAGTACTTCCGAATGGTATTCACGTATCAACCCATTCAGCTACGGCGATCGATGCATAAATACCACCCTTTTTATAATTGTAAGGCCACCTTTGAAATTTATAAGTAAGTTTATGGGGAAAATACTTTTGGGGAAAAAAGAAAATAACGAATATTAAAAACAAAAATATTCAAAACATGTGAAAATGTTGAGGTGCCTGTGTCAAGTGGCCCCAAGCCGGCTTCCAGTACTGTGAATGAAGAGCAATAATTATAATTGAAGAAGCAAGTAACTGTTCTAAAAAGTTATATAATTTTGAGACGGGTATCTTACACATCGGAACTTTGCTGGTGAATCGTTAATAATCGGTCTCTCTGTCAACCAAAATGGACAACATTGAATTTTTAGAAACTCATCTCCTTGCGTTTTTATAGTAAAACGAGAATGAACGCTTAATTTTCTAGCAAAGCAAAGCTATTTTTCACACCAGCAAGGTAAAAAGATCCTAGTTTCATCTGTCAAGTTGTAGGCGTTCACCTGGGCGGCTGTTTCACTAAACCAGAATTTCAAATTTGTGACCGATTCAGGTATTGACAACCAAACGAGATTTAAAAGCGTAGAACTCGGATACGAAAAAACTTAAAACTGGCAAGGAATCCTCAAAAAGCACTCGAAAATTAGCAGGCAAATAGCAAGGAATTAAAATTCGAATAATAATAAGAAACCCTCCAAATATCCATATCAATAATTTAGTAAAAAGTAGTTTTTTTGTAACAATGAGCTTCAAAGAGTTGCTTCTTAAATATAGCAAAAGAAAAGATTTTACTACAAAATTAATTTTATTGTAACCACAAAACGTCAGCTGAAAACCGTCCCGTCGCAATTGTGTTTAATGGACCGAATTTTCCGACGGAAAGGGATCAGATGATCACCACCCATCAACACGTTACTCGCTGTCCCGCTGCTATTCTGTTTCCGGGCTGAAGTCATAGAATTTTGCTTAGCAGGGTGGATTAAATAAAAAAAAAAATATTTTACAAGGTGGCGTTTGAAATTTAATTGGGCTATATAACCTAAAAAAATTCAAAAACATTTTTCAGTATTTATTTTATGAGTAAGAGTAAGCCTTGTTTGGAACACAATTTCATTCAAATGAATCTCACGACTTCCCGGTTACTTATTCTAACCCATTTTAAGCCATTTTGTCAACCTATTTTTTGTTACATTTTCGTGAGTTTCGCAAGTTGTTTTTAAGAAAGGTTTCATGTTTCAACTGTTGAATCGTCTCTGAATAGTAGGCGTACGACTTACCTTAATGGCGCCACCCAAAAAATAGTCTGATGAAGTCAAACCGCAGCTTCTAAGCGGCCACCGTTTCAGCTTAATATTCGAGTTACGGTATTCTATCGGAAAGGGACTCATTTTGTAAATATCGAACCATAAACTAGATTTCTGACACATCACGGAACGGTCGAAAAATTCGCTAGCTCAAAATCCAAATTCTATTATATATAGACCAACTTGTATAATAAAATAGCAATTTTTTTAATTTATGTAAATTAAAAAAAAAAAACTAAGTTCATGAAATACCAAGTGAACAGAAATATTATATATTTCACTGCCCTTTGTGCTGACATATTTTCATATGAAACGTAGTGTACTAGCCCAGACACACTCTTACATGTTGTGTCGTAGGTAGACTGCATAATCGCGAAAACGTAACAACTTTTGTTGCGAAAATTTATTTCTGCCTCATCGCCTGTGTTTCGTGAAAATGTATCTAATTCATACTTATTTGTTCTGCACATGTGTACAATGATGCATACATATGTACACATATACACAATGGGTATCTATACGCTTTAAATGAACCTATAAGATGTGTAGCTTTTATTTATCACTTGTTTGCTTTACACAAAAATTCGCATTAGCCAAAATCGGCCAAAGGAAATGATGTGCCGAATGAATACCAACAATGTTTTATAAACTATGCAATCTGATTTTTTTGTATTTCCGTGGTTCTCTTGCGTTATTTTGTGTCTGTGCATTTGTTTAAAGTATCTAGGTTTTTGTGTATCTTACTCATGATCTATCGGCTAGTTGTAACGAAAATTGGGCAATCAGAACATCGGTCAGACAGTGAACTGACATCTGACGCATACACAGAGAAAATGGAACACTAGAAAGACTTAGCCTTTGTATGAATATTAGGTACGTTCATGTGGTATCGATGCCTGTCTAAATAAATACGAAATCTAAACTAGTTTAAATGAGGCCTGGTGAAGCAGGAACTACTCCTCTTCAGAAAGTATGCTATTAATGTGGATTCCTAAGTAATGGATGTAAAGAGCAATATTTAAGTATAGTATAAAAATTTCATTTGAGGTGCTCGACCTAAATACCCGTCAAGGCTTAATATAATATGTCAGCCTGTTAAAATCATTTTATTTATTAAATAATTGGCGCTCACGTTTCTGTTAGGTGTTTGGCCGAGCTCCTCCTCACATTTGGGGTGTGTATCTTGTTGTTGTTCCACAAATGGAAGGACCTACAGTTTTAAGACTGACTCCGAACGGCAAATGGTTTTTTGGAGGAGCTTTTACAATGCCGAAATACGCTCAGAGGTTTGCCATTGCTTGCCGAGGGGCGGCTTATATTTATTTTATAAGTGTTTTTTACTAAGAGATCTCTTTGAAAGTTGGAAAAATGAGCTTAAACCAAAATATCCAGTGCTTGGGAAATATTTTCGGTAATCGTGATACATTTTGGAACCAATAACTTCAAGTATATCGGTACAATCGGCATAAAATAATCTTATCACCGAACATTTCGCTCGATAAATTGACGTTTCCTTCCGGGTAACAAAAAATGATAAAACATTCTGCTGTAATCAAAAGCTATCTCGCACTTTTTGGAACGAAAATTTATTGATAATAGTCTGTCATTGGCAAAAGAGGAAAATAAACTTTAATATAATTCGTTTTTAAAAAAGTGTGACTAGGTTATGCCTCTGGTCAAAAAAATCACTCCAAAGGGCAGAATAGACTGAGGTCCAAGAGGTAATAGGTGGATCTAAGTTGATCGGGAATTGGGTGAAGCTTTCGGCGCAAAGGCCACTTGAACTTTGTTAAGTTTTGGGAAGATATCTAAAGAGCAAAACACAACAGCATGTAATAGTTTCATAGATCTTGATCAGACGTGATTGGCAAACAGCTCGACCAAAGCAAGATGATGTTTTCCCGATAGTAGGTTTCATGTGACCAAACCCATACATATTTAAATCCAGGCAGGCACTGCCACTTACGCAGCATTCCTATACATTTAGGCCGTGTTCACACAAAGAAGCTTTAGTTGCTTCAAATTTGCGAATTATATTTTGGTATTGTGCGTATCGTTCACAGGGGGCAACTTCTTTGCTTGTAATTGCTTTAGTTTTTAGTCTACAAACAGCAATAACATTGAGAAGAAGGAG
This sequence comes from Anastrepha obliqua, assembly GCF_027943255.1. NCBI lineage: Eukaryota > Metazoa > Arthropoda > Insecta > Diptera > Tephritidae > Anastrepha > Anastrepha obliqua. Next base: position 80,417,654 of record NC_072894.1, read on the forward strand.
AACACAAAGTGAGTTGCCCGAGCTCTAGCAACTCAGTGGCCCTCTTCCTTCCTCGTCTGCTCCCCCTTCCATAAGTTACGAGTTGCTTCAGCAAAAGTTGCTCTGCGTGAATGTGGTCTTATGGGACGGGTTTTATGAAATGGAAGCAACAAAAAAAGAATATAATCGAAATTCCATAGGCGACTTGCTAGCTTTATGACCGTAATTGCCAAATATAGGTTCATTATATCCTGCGATATGGGTGTTACTACCTGTTGTACTCGAATAAGTGCATATGTACGTATGTACATATGTAGATTGCAAAATCGAGAATTTTAAACAAATACAGTTTCGTACCACTTGAATTTGGGCAACTAGAGTACAAGTATAATTGCGTTAGTTTGTGTACCGATTGTTGTTGGGGAATAAAAATAGAATAATTGTTGCGAGTGAAAAGAACAACAATAACAAAACCAACAAATAACGCATCGTGTAAAGCATTAACATTGACTATAACAAACCACCCGATGAGGCAAGAGTAAAGCGCTGAAAGATCAGCAACAGTAGCTGCTCTTGAAGAGCTGTTTGTGAAGGGAGCTTCAGTGAGAATCTCACACTGGCGAACTTCATATTAGAGCGTAGCTGTACGAATTGAACAATATTCGTGCACGTATACGAATGTGTGTGATGTGGGGATGCCATATCTACATATGTGTTGCGATGAGTACAATGGCCAGATGTGCTGATGAGATCGCTCGGCTATATGACACGTAGATATGTATGTTTTTCATCTACATATATAAGTATAAGTATGTATGTAGACATTCGTTTGTTTATATGTTCTTGTATAATGGCAATATATTATACTATAGCTAACGTTGAGCGTGCAAAAATATTTTTTCAGTACAAACCTGTGTACAGAGAATTTGAGTGTGCGCGAAAAAGTGAGTGTATTTTACATATTTCAATAATTTGTTATTTCTTCAGAAGCATGAAGTCATGCGAACGTTTTTGTTTCAATAGCATTTGATTTTAAGTTAAATTTTTTGTTTATTTTTGTTTTTTGTTTTTGTGTGTTATGGTGAATGAGCACTGTGGCTGGCTAGTGGCGGTGGCACCGGCAGCTCAGCATTGCTGCTAAACAGCAGACAGACGTGCGAGAGCGGCGAAAGCGCGAACATTAGAAATGTAGTGCAGAATTTCGAAAATAAAAGGAAGAAGAAGAGCCAACGACTAATTTAGTTAATACACATTTTTACGAACTTTAAACGATATCTGTTTTTGTCTTAAAAAATAGACAACAATACGCGAACGAAGTGTTTAATTAGTAAGGAAAAATATATGTCATATGAAACTAAACATTAAAATAAAAGTGAATATATTGTAGATAAATATAATTCAACGAATAATTTACGCGAATTGAAATTAAGAAAATACTTGCTAACTTTTATTTTTCAAAATAAAGCATAATTAAAAATCGAATAAAAGGCGCACTTCCGGGCATTTTAATGCGGACTACAGTAACAGAACTACATTTTTTTCGCTCAAATACGTTGAAATTTTTTAGAAAAACGTAGACCAACATAATAAAAAAAGCAAATCGATAATAGAAAAGCATATTAAATTAAACAAAACAACAATAATAGCAAGAAATTAGCAAAGTCGCAGCACATAGCAAAAGAAATCGCTCCCACTAGCAAAAGAAAGAAAACGGCAACAACAAAAAAGAAAGCACACACACAATTGCGGTTTATAAAGCACCCCAGTAACAAAAACGGGGCAACAGCTGTCATCAGTGCTACCATAAAACTAAATTAAAAATCAAACAAATCATGGAACGCCATCGCACATTGGACTCATCGATGTCGTCATTGTACTCCGGCTCGAATATCTCGAATACAACATCCGCACATCGGCAGCAGCATGACAATTATAATTACCCCGCCCTATCGTCGTCCGCCTCACCGACGCCCAGCACCAGTGGTGGTGGCGGTGGTGGTGGTGGCGCTAGTCTTGGCTTATTGACCGGCGCTTCTAGCACCAATGCCATAGCGACTACTGGTGGCAGTAACACAACAAATGCAACAACTGGCCATGCATCGGACATGAGCATATGCAGTGGCGACGATGGTGCCAGCGTTGGATTGCGTGCCACCACAATCGGTTCAGTGGTGGTGCGTTGTGGACCCATACAGTTGGTGATCGCGTTACTGCAAGTAAGATAATTTGAGAAATGTTTATTTTTTCATAGGATCTAGTGCAAGAAGGTTATAATTGTTGCACCTCCCATAACGTGAAATAAAATTAAAATTCAAAATTACGAAAATGCTACATTTTTAAAAAATTCTAGCAAATCTTCAAATTCCAAAATTATACCATTTTTGCACTAGCCCCTTCCTGCATCGAACCACACCCCTGTAATTCATTGTGTTTATTCTGGGGCCAAAAATTGTGTACTATGATTTTTATTTATTCGAAATAAATAATGCAGTTTTTTCATTGAAGATAAATCGGCATGTGAGACATCCCTAGTCTCAACTGCAAGTCTGGGTCTATTTTAACAAATTTACGAAATTAAATACTACGATTTCTGGAAGTAGAGGATAACGTTTAGTTAGATATCCCTAAAATTCAAGTAAATCAGAGGCTTGAGAAATGGAAGAACATTAGTTTTTGGCTTACTGCTCTTATCATCCCCATCGATATATGTATATTAAGACCTTTTGTGGTTCGTTTTGCACGCAAAACTCTTTCTTTGTGCCTATTCAGACTACTTTTGGTTGATAGTCTGCATCAATACCGATCTTGGAAGTTTATTTGATTTTTATCGCAACCTTTTTCAGATGTTGTTTTAGCTGCTGACCTATTTTTCATCGCCAGCTACCATCACCTGTAAAAATAGGTAAATTTTGTTACGTTTCACCAAAGCTTATTTTACGTCAATCCGCTTGTTATCTACCAAAGCCAATTTGATTGAACGCAGCAAAGTGCGTAAGTCCTTTTCTTTCTCTGGTGCTAGTTGACGGTAGCATCAGGTAGAATGAGAAACGCAAGGTGAAGTTTAGTCCGCCTTCATTTGATCTTTCAACATAGATAGATATTTCCTGCTTTTAAACATTGGCAGCTACTGCATTGAATATTTTTACGGTATCCACGACATGGCATTACCTGGCCAATGGAGGGGCTGAATTAGGGTTGAGGAATGAAGTGTTCAAAATTGCATCAGATCCACTTAAGATTCGTAGTTTTTGTAATAAAATTGTACTAATTTTCTATTTGTGCATATCTACATTTGAAAATAATTTTTTTATAACAGTAAGCAACAAAACACAAATAATACTAGCCATTTTATAGCTTATAGATATAAGCCACATGATTTTAAAATTACAATAACATAGTTTGTAAATCAAGAGACTTTTCGTCCTCGGTAGCGTCATCAAACATATTTTCACAACTGATTGCTGGCTGAGGCAATCATAATAGTCTATCAAATTTGTTCAGGAGAATTTTCCGAAAAACACTTTTAGTAAGGCTGCCTCATCAGATATGGTTAGCGACTTAGCTTTTGCGCCAAGTAGGCTGTCAATTGAGTGCAATTTCATTCGCAACAGCGGTGACTTTGAAACTGAGTTACCTTTCCATGTCAAAGCAATATTTTTAACAAAAGTTTTTGTTCACTGTTACTACATTAGCGCCGATGTTGTTTGCGGATTTAACTCTGGTTAGTGCAGCCTCTGCCCGAGTTATGGCCAGAAATTAACTCTTTTTAAAATTTGTATGTGGTTTCTGTATACTCTTAATATCTGCATAGTTTATTAGTGAAGTATTCAGGAAGTAACAAAATGTCAATGGGTTTTTAAGTGCATCGTTTTGTGCTTTATTTCAGTAAAGTGAAATGAGTACCCAATTGTAAAGCCAACCAAAAAATCAACTGTTCTGTGTATCCGCTTAACTGTCACTCAAGTGCCTTTCTTTGTTTGCCCACGCAATGCCTTCAAGCGTCTCAACTCTGCACTTACATACATACATATATACATGTGTAAGCTTTCAATGGCGCAGATTCAAGCCATTACTCACTGTAACAGTGCCTTGCAGAACTATTTCTACATCTCCACTGATCACGGTTACATTATTTTGTTTCTTTATCTTCTTCACGTTGTTCACCCACCAAAACATTGTAAGCTCAACAATTTTTTTTTCATTTGTTTGTTTTGTGTAAATTTTCACTGTTTCGACATTTTAAAGCAAATGTGTCAAGTGAAATTAACTTGTAAAAGTAACAAGTTACTGCCAGAAATCCAGAAATGAGAAGGAGGTGGAGATGGCGTATATAAAAGAGGAAACTTCATATCCGTAGATGTAAGTATTTGGTAATTTTCCGGTACTGAATAATAATAAATATGTGTGCGTACTTGTACGAGTGTATAATGGCATAATGATAATAAGGTGATGTCAGTAACTTAACTTCACTGCTTTGACCGATTTTATTACTTTAATGCATAAGTGTGTAAATATGAAGCCTTTTCGCACGACTTTTTAAGCATAAGAAAAGAACATTTAAATGAAGCTGCAACGATAGGAGATATCAAATTGATGCTGATTTTTTTTTTGCAGCTACATTCATGCCATTGATATAGTGTCCCGAAGTCTTCCAAGGTAGTTCGCTTGTTCGCGCGGACTAAAGACTTGAAATAGCTCCAGCTAGAATAATGGATGTTAAGTCGCTTGATCTCGGCAGCCAAATGATGAACGCTCGTTAATGGCTTATAGCGTCATGTTGTTGGTACCACAACTCAGATACTACAATATATATCGATATTTTTGAGCTCTGGCCACAGAAGGTTGGTAAACTTCGCTCTATACCGATAACCATTGGTGGTAACGGTGTCTCCTTTCTCAATTCGGAAGAAATAAAGTACCATAAGCTGTCATGCTATTTTTTTCCTTGTTCACTCTGTTCAAGATTCTTCCATCGTACACGGTTCTGGGCTGTTGTTGCGATGTCGGCATCTGCTAGCTCACGCAATATCGACCTTCTGCAAGTATTCTTTGGCCACCCGCGACCTCTGCTCGCTTGTGGAATCCAGTCCAGTGCCATTCTTGTGATGCTATCTGGTGGTTTTCTAAGCGTGTGGCCCATCCATCGTCACTTTCTGCATTTGATTTGCCTTAGGATGAATTCCTCATTCGTTGATATCCACAGCGCGTCATTGCTGACGAAAGTTTGTAGACTCTGTGTGATCACCAGCCATATTTCACTTCCGTACAACAATGCTGACTTCTCACATGAGCTGAATGTTCGCCCATCTGCATGCATTCGCCCGAACCCCGCCCTTGCTTTGTTTAGGCTGCAGTTGACATCTTCACCTGCTCCGCCTGTCTGTCATAATAGTGCAGCTGAGGTAGCAGAAGCTCCATCGGGTACCCCTTAACCATTACATGTCTTGCTTTATTATGATTGACTCTCATAGCCTTCATCTTGGCGATGTTGACCTCCTGTCCAACAGTGCGTGCCAGTGTGACTAGTCTGCCCGCCTCCTTGTATGCCAGTGAGATTGTGAGAGAGGAGACAGTATCTTCGGCGAAATCCAGGTCCTCAAAATGTCTGGTGAAACTCCATACGATGCCTCTTTTGAGCAGGGTCAATTGGCTCATGAGGTTATCTAGGGTGATGGCGAAAAGAAAGGGCGATCTTGCCTTACACCTGCGTTGGTGGTGAATGGGTTGCTGATGTTGCCGTTGAGAAGCGCTGCCATTTCGAAGATCTCATAAAGGCAGCTCTCATGCTGTAAACCTTACCACACAGTTAATATGTGTAAATGCATTGATGCTTGACCGAGCACTTGTAAATTGTATTTACTCCAGACTCAAATTTCGCTTGTTGACATGGCAGCTGAGCCAAAAATGATGGTCGTCCGAGAAGATTATTTTCGGCCAAAGTCCCGTTCTCAGGGCAAACTTTTCTGTGCACAGTTCTACCAGAACGCGAATTATGTTGACATGCAAAGAGACAATCGTCTATGTATAGGTCGCGTAGCTCTAAAGAAAATAGTCGAGCGGGTTTGTGAGATCCTTACTACATATTGAGAGTGTATGCTGAACAGAGCAGTGATTTTGACAATTATTTTTTTAACTTGGTTAAAAATTTCTTCAAAATTTAATGCTAGCATAAATTAACTCGTTGGCCCGTTGAGTGGGCTCTTTTTGATCGGTGTATTCCCATCTAACGTGGGATGACGTGACATGCCGATTGTGTAAGCGATAAGAGGCTTCGGATGAGTTTGCAATTATTCGATATATTTCTGATTTCACTTTCGACTATTGCTATTTGAAATTGCTCGGTGGGGCTGATGTTGCTCGAAATACGTATCTTGGATTGTATCCTTTGTATTTTATCGATGTTAGTAAAACAGGTAGTGCTTTGGGTTGCGTCTTTATGATGGAATTTTATAATATTGTAGTTATTTTGATAATCAATTTTAACAATTTTAACACATTGTGGATTCGTGTAGTATTCCATTGATAAAAGCAAAGACAAAATAAATGTTTCACTGAATTTGACAACTGTAACTTTATCAAGATGTCCACTGTACATGTCAAAGCAATACTAAACTTTTTTTATTTTTTAAATTATCTATGCAAATTTGTTTTCCATATCTAGAGCTTTATTACAGGAGCTTATCTCTAGTACTAAATGCTAAGATTCAACGGGTTTCACAGATTCTTTTTTACATTCTAATAATTGCTCTGAAATTTGGCTACATGTCTGCCTATATTCGAATGTAATTATTGCACTGCTTAAAAAATATCAAACTAAAAAGGAAGAAACTTTCAATGAAGCATTTCAAGGCGACTGGAAATAACACTAGTCTACAGCCAATTAAGCCCCAAACCAGTCTATGCAATTCTTATGTCAAATCAGTTGCTGAGTACAAAAACATGCATACGTTTTTTTCTGTTATGAAGTTTTCGAGAAATCTCCAAATAACTGTTTTGGGTTAAGAAAAAAAGAGAATCCGTTAACTGATCGAAACAAGTGAAACAAAAAATTGAAATTAATTAAGCTTTTTATAAAATATTTAATTAAGTATTTTTGGCCCTATGTTCACACTGGAACTCAAGGAATTTATGATGAGGATGATGGTTTTCTGCTTACTTTTCATTAAAACTAATCATTTTCAAGATATTTACAAATTGAAATTGAACACAAATGATGAAAATTTTCGATTTATGTTGCAAAAGTTGTATGAAAGAAAAAAATATTTTTAAGATTTAAATGAAAAATATGCTCCAATAGATATAAAAGTAATTCGCATGATAATAAAAAAAAAATATTTCTATATTGACCCCACTTAAGCAAAATTAAACAAGTGGCCAAAGCTTGTGATATTATTAGCTGGTTTTTCTAGTGTTGCTAAATTTTTGATGGAGGTATTAAACTTGAAAGACGAAATAATAATGTCTCTTGAGAATTCCAAACCAAATGCATGGTGTCTATTTATTTTTTTTTGCATAGAAGAAATGAGAAATCACCTGTGCATCTTGCAAATTCTACCAACGCAAAAATGATTTTTTGACTTAACAATCGATTTCATATAAGAATTGTGGGCTTACATATTCTTTATAGAAAGATTTTGTTTGGGGAACCGCTAGTGAAATTTCATGGGAAATAATTCTCTAGAACATTTTAGTCCTCTAGCGGCTTTCAAGATGCCATTTTATTCGGACTTTCTAAAAAGGGGTCAAAACACCCTTTTTGTGAGAGAGCTAATGGGTTAAAATGTTCTACAAAATTATTCCTCGTAAAATTGTACTACATATTTTGACTCATTTTTTCATTTATTCTGAAAACATTTAGGTAAAATATTGCAAAACTAAAAAGGCCATAGCAAAGAAATTTGAGGTTTTACTATATGGATCTAGGTCTTTGATCAAGAGAAATCATTCCGCCCCCAGACAATGGCCCTCAAATTACTATGTTGTGTGTTATTTGTAGACCAGTGTAATCAAAATCGAACGATATTGACTAAACAGAAGAATAAAAGTAATCAAATAACGCAACAAATAGCAACTAACTCATTCAAACCAGTTTCCAAATCTCGAAACAAGGAAGCTATGTAAAGTATTTGATGTACCTACTTATACGCATACACACATACATCAGGGCATATGCACATAAGTCAAGCGCAGAATACTTTGAAGAACCAACCACAAACTTGTTTTAGAACAAAGCGTAAAAATCAAATATGTGAATTGACTTCCACACTTCCACACAAAACGTTTAAGACCGCAAAGTGAGCCAAGTCAAATGGCGATTGCGGGCGAGTTGCGGTAAATAAGCAAACTTCTCTGGCGACATGGTAAGCCAAAACAATGCTGACTTAGTATGGATTGTATATTTGTAATACTAAGCATGTACATATATACGCTTAAATACATAGATAATACTGAAGCGTCACTGTGTGTTCTATGCAAGTATTTATTTACCACAAATATACGTATGTACATACCCACATCCTCGTATATTGCCACATAATAATTAAGGCACGCTGCTAAAAAATTGAGAGAAGATATGAAAAGCAAAAGTTATATGCCGGCGAATTCATTGAAAGGTAGTAACAGGATGGTTCAAGGTCATTGATGTGACGTGATTATGCGGTAGGGGATAGACACAGCTAAATAGGATGTACCAAATATAGGTATAAAGGGCTATTGAAATAACTAGAGCATGGTAAAGGTGTGCAATTTATAACATTTATGTGAATAACAGATAGACATATATTACTTGTAGGTACTGTACATAAACATATAATCCTCCAAGTGAATGCTTTGGTACCGAACTGGTGCATTTCTAGGGAATTTTTTGTACTAAGACTAGTTCGCTTGACTTCTCTACTCCATAAAAGAGCTGGTGAGATTTCCAAAATCATGTCGTAGAACGTGGCAATTGCCGTACATATTAGTTGGGAAATACCACAAAATTCGACGAATGTGAATAAATAAGTATCTGGCGCACTCTTTTTCAACCCACTGTTAGACTTGATGAATTTAATTAAACAAAACTGCAAACTAATTAGATCCGCTGCTCTTGTTGTCATAGTCGATAGGCTGAAATATTGGCGTAACGGTCTAGGCTCGTTTGTTGGGACTATTGATTTTTGGATTATTGAATTAAAAAGCAAAACCAGCACCTTTCAGATTGGTTACCACAAATCAGTAGCACTCGTATGCCCCAGCAAAGGTGTTTTTAAAGAAGTAAGGACGAATGACACAATCAGCCTACGTTAGGTTAGGTTATAATGCCTGCCCAGAAAGTGGGCCCACTTGAACGAAGAATTTTAGTTCATGCTTTGTGATATCATTACAAGGGAAAAGAGGTGAAGGAAACCGATAGGGCGAAAAGAGACAGAGGAGGAGATGGGTTGGGAAAGCGGAGAGGGTTGAGTATTTGTGTATTATGAACGATGACTAATTTGCGATAACGTTCGCCGCTTTATGATACTGATGAAGTTTATCAGATTTTCTATATCAAGGCCTGCTATAGCAGCAGGCGTAGGAAAGAAGTGAGAACCAAGATGTTTAAATTTTAGTCTTGCAAGAGCGCGGAAGCTAAGGAGAAGATGCAAAGATGATTCAACCTCATCCTCCCTATAGCTGACGCAAAAAGGATTCGGAATAATTCCAAGCCTCACGGCGTGTATACCTCGTGGATAGTGCCCGTGAGGACACCCACGAAATTTGAGAGCTGAGAAATATCCCTCCAATGCCTCCGATCTACGCGTAGTCTTGCGTAGCCTAAGTGTTACACCCAGACCACTCTTTCCTTGATGAAATATGGGTGGTAATTTGTAGGGAATGCATTGCCACCTGGTGAAGCTCGTGTGGGTTGAAGCCGTCTCATATACAATAATTTTGTTTATTAACAATGTAGTTCATACAAAAATACGACTCGTCGCTACGAATTTTCGTGCTAAATTGTTGGCCTCTTCCAAACGTTCGGAAGCCCAGTCAGCGAACAAACAATTTATCTACGGCCATCAACTTTGAGCTTGGGTCGGCTGGATCTTTCCACGTTGTAGGCCCAAAACGCGTTGCAACATTCGCCAAGTTGAACCCTGCAAAAGGCCTTTGGTCCTTTGCACGGCAAGAAATTCACTATCTCGGGCTCTACTGCAGACTTTCACATACAGCAGCGATGTTCCCAGCCTATCTATCGTTCGGTTGAGCTACGAGTGTTGACTGGTTGTTCACCAAATGGTCTTTTCCAATTTGTCCGCCCACTAAATGTTGAAGAGTGGACTTTGCAGGGCCAATGAGGAAACAATAGGTAGGTATGTCCAGCTCGCAACTTAGAACTGAGCCAAAATAAGTATTCTATGTTCAAACGCTCGAATATTTTGTTCCACATTCATCTCTAGCATGAATATGTGGGCATAAAAAACATCAAATGGAACCCAACATTTTCTCGCTACCATTCTAATAAATGCTTCGAATGCTAAGTTGCTGCGGAATGGGGGAAACCTTGAAGAACATTTGAAGGAAATAACAACAACATAGCTGTAACGAATCAAAGTAATAATTAAAAAGCTGCTTGAAGTTTGTTGTGAAGGAGAAGAAAATGAAAAATATATAAAATTTTGAGTGGGAATATGTAGAAACGGTAAAATGAAAGTGTATCTGAAATTTAAGCGTTAAGTTAAGTGAAATTCATATGATTATTTGCGCTGCTACCTGAAAATGGGTGTCAAGCAGCAGGGAGCCTGCATGCTAATGTGATGCTGAGTTTAATCTTTTACGGTTCATTGATTATGTGCCAAGGTGGATTTATAAGGCTAAAGAAAAAAGTGAAGGAGTTTTAGTTGATAGTTATGTATGTACTTATAAATAGCGTAAGCGAGAATGAGCTCTAAAATTTTTTTTATAATTAATGTTTATGATTGTAAAATGTTTTAGAAAGCGAATTATTAGAAATAAAAAATATTTGTTTATATCCCTCATGCCGATTGGACGTACTTTGCTTCATTATGTATACGATTAAGCATGAATGTATTGTTGTGTGAGTGATCACGTCATATATCATGATCAAGTAATTACAGTTATGAGTTAGTATGATTTTAGACAGGTGCACAGTGGTGCTGAAATCGGAAAAGGTGATCAAAAGTTAAAAAACCAAGTTTCTAATTCTATTTTTTCTATAGCTTAAATAATTATTGAGACACAAAAAAAATTATTTTAGGTATAAAGTGGGCGTGCCTTTTTTGTATTGCCCATTTAGTCTTCACGGCTCATAGCATCTATTGGCCGATCACTGGAGTCCTGTACATGACTAGAAAACTCTTTACATTACATGAGGTATAACGTAGGACATTTGGTTGGCCCAGAACCTCTGGTGATTCTACCTCAATTTAGATCGGGATTTCTTCTTCTTCTTTATTTGCTATTCATAATCGAATGAAGGCGATTATACAATTTAAAAGTAATATAATATACTTTTTTTTACAATTTTTTTAAATTTAAATTTTGAACTATATTTATCCTTATTTTCATTGTTTCGTAATTAATTAATTATCACAAGTATGTTTGAAAATGAGCTGTCAAGAGCTACCCACTGGAAGGCAGTGGAGCTGTGAAGTATTGAACTTTCCGTGCAAAGAGTGGTACATCTATTGGTATTTTTAAGTCACATTGACACTTACAACTATTTTGGGCCAAAAAAGTGATAGACCACTCAGTATCATTTAGCCGCGGTGCGAAATTAATATTTTTACGCTTGAATTATCTAGAGGAGAATTCTGCACTTTTCTGCACTTTACGTAAGGTTGAATTAATACAAATATTGAAGCCAAATAACCATTCGTTTCGATATAGCTTCGGTTTCTTGTTATCCCTACGGTTTTGGCAAAAAGTCATACCTTCGAATGAGTAAATGAATGAAAAGTCATACTTTCACATTTTTAAATTCGAGTATTTGGCACTCAGAAAACCTACGCGTAGGCATAGAGGCGTTAATGCTTCAGAAACTAATAACTCATTGCAGAGGTTTTTGTAGCGACAACGCTATTTGCCTTTTTTTTGAAAATGTAAACATTATTGATCAACGTAGTTACAGTCGCATGCTGGCCAATTTTGTTTTGACAGTTTATTGAAAATATGGATGTGGGCGAATTCGTGTTTCAGCAGCATGGCGCTAAGTGCCAATCAAGCCATTCAATAATCGATTTTTTCGCACTAAGCTCGATAAGCATGTAAACCGCCGTGTCAGTGATAATATTCTAGACTGATTTCTTTAAATGCTGATAGGTTAGGTTAGGTTGAAGTGGTTGTCCACTAGGGGACACACTCAGGCTCATAGCCCATTGTGATGCTGCATGGGGAACTTGTTCTTGTGTCTCCTAAAAGCAGAGTGTATTTTTCAAAATTTTTGGAAGATCCTTGATATCGACAAAATGGTGAGTCTACGACTGGATAGAGCAGGACAGGAGCACAAAAGGTGTGCGACCGTCTCTTCCATCCTCTGGGCGTGTCTGTGGATTGGGCAAGACCCCGTTATCAGTATGTTAAGACTGTGCTTGTCTCGTCGTAGCAGAAGTTCTGTGCGTTTAGCATTGAGAGTCGGTCACAGTTGTCGGGCGATTGTGCAAGTGGTTTCATGTTTGCAATGGTATGCCTCTGCGATTGTCTATGTACAAATTGGCCCATGAAATTTGGTGTCGAGCTTCGCTAGTTCATCGACTCTGCAGTTACCATCAATGTCACAATGATCAGACACCCATGTTACCATTAGGGGAAATAAGTCAGCCATCTCGTTAAGAGATTTGCGGCATTTTACGGCTCCCTTGAAGCTGTCGTTGTGAGGGATTTTATCGTCGCCAGGCTATTAGAGCAAATGTATATATCATTTCCAGGTATTGCAACACACTCTACCAGTGTCACGACTTTTATTATTGCCATCAGTTCAGCCTGAAAGGCATTACAGTAGTCGGGAAGCCGAAAACTGATATCAAATCCTGATGCTAAGTCGAAAATTGCACAAATTTTTCAGTTCTTTTAGATACGATTGCTCAGCAATAAGAAGCTGAAATAGTTGCGGAAGTCATCGGAAATGTGCTGCAAATTTGGGTTGGCAGTTTGACATTCGGCAAAGAAATCGTTGAAAAATATTAAAGCTATTTTCATTAAATTTTGTCGAAGTTTTGCCATTTTTATTTGGCAAACTTTAGTACAACTTTTGTGGACGGAAACCACCGAACGCACCACGCAATCGAAATATCCTGAAAAAATTGTTTCATTCTTGTAAATACTACCCGATTTATAATCTTACGAGCATAGTCCAGTGGCACTGCCTGTATTTCATTGCTTACAAAAATTAAAATAAAAGTTAATCTTTTAACATCACTTGAATTCCATTTAAAACATTACTAAATTACATGCGTTAATAATTCTGAAATAAGTTCGTACAGAAAAATAGGAATTCTGGCAAACATACTCTAAATAATTTCTTACATCACATAGAAAAATATTGAAATATTATATTTACAAACCTACATACGAATTTAAATTTTTGAAAGCACACATACATGCAAATATATGTGCCTTTGTAGTATTCTTTGGCCATAGGAAACAGAAAAAATTACAAAACAACCCAACATACGAATATTTATTTTCCTCCATATGCTTGCAATAAAACTAAAAATATGTGGATGAGTAAGAACCAAATTTGTTTCAAGTACTCACGCGTACTAGTAGTGAATATTATGCAAGAAATGGCTGGAATTTGGCAGAAGGAAAGACGAAAATTGGAAACATATTTCAACACAATACCAAATTTATTAGAAAACTGATCGGATGTGCGAAGAAAAATTTAGACATATGTATGCATTAGGGATGTGGATATTATATTCATTAGGGATGTGGAAAGTAGTGGAAAATTTTGATTCTGGGACTTCGGCATATTTTGAAAGTAACCCCGGTATTTCGGGACTCATTGCGGGATCCACCTCGGGACATAAAAATAAAATCCAATAGCTGCAAATAGTAAACATATCATGAAACTGAGTAAGTTTTTGTTGCTTATGGGACAGTAAGACCCATTTTCAATTTAGGGTGAACTGATTTTAAGAATCTCATATTTCTTAAAGTAAAAATATTTTTAAATTGTATTTAAATAAACACGTTAAAAACAACAAAAAAAATATATGTATATACATATATAGCAACTAGGAAATGCCTTCTTTGGCTTGTCTTCTAAAAATTTGTAAGCAACAAAAGTTTAGTCAGTTCGACTGCAAATTCAAACCAATTTACGCCATAATTTAAATATAAGTAAATTAAAACAAGTACCTTAAAATCACCGGGATTTAGAGATTCTCAACTCTAGTGCACACATATTTCTATTCGTATATGAGAACACTGTATAATGCCAAATGGACTAGTTTTAATAATTAAATATTTTGTTACTATCTTCAAATAGCAATTGGTCTTATGCAGAGCTCGTGAAAGCAAGCAAACAATGTAGTCATAAAATTGATCATTACGTTAATTCAGACAGTAGTAGCCATAGCCAAATGGGTTGGTGCGTGACTACCATTCGGAATTCAGAGAGAACGTAGGCCCGAACCTCGGTGGGAAATCAAAATAAAGGAAAAGTTTTTTCTTATAGCAGTCGCCCGTCGGCAGACAATGGCAAACCTCCGAGTGTATTTCTGCCATGAAAAAGCTCCTCATAAAAAATATCTACCGTTCGGAGTCGGCTTGAAACTGTAGGTCCCTCTATTTGTGAACACAAATAGGAGGAGGAGCTCGGCCAAACACCCAAAATGAGTGTATGCGCGAATTATATAAACATAGTAGCCGTGCTAGTTTGATACTGTAACTGATGTTGTGAGAAGTAATTAGTTTGCTTATTTTCTTTGCTTTGTTGAATAAACTGAATAAACTCCAAACTCTCACACTATCACCCCACCACCACCGTGTTTCACTGATGGCAATAAATTTTCTTTTTTCAGCGCTGTTTCAGATTTTCCAATCACAATTTTTCCTCCTTTGATTATGAAAATGCAAAACCTGATTTCATCCTAAGAAATAATCTTTTTCCAAAATTCTGCTAGCGAGAGTTATTCTTTACTTCATCTCAATTCGCACTTACTGAAAGCTAAAGTCATGGTGACAGTTGTAGCGCAAGGAATGAAAGGAGGAATATAGAAACAAAATATAAAAAATCTAATGCGTACAGGTGAAAGCAACTTCCCTATACTATAATAAAGGGCAGTTTATTTGGCTCACCATTTGAAATTTAATTCGGTTGTAAATAGGATAGGCTTAAATATTTTTTTTATCGCAAAGAGTAAATCTTGTAATTAAACATAGTACGTACATACATAGTCTCATTCAAATTCGCTACACAGCTGACTTTGCAGTAGATAATTCTGTCGACCTAATTTTTCAGTTCATTTTCGCAGGTTTCAGTACTTATTACACCACTGACCACTCCGATTTCATGTTTCAACTCTTGAATCGTCTCTGGATGGCTGGCGTGCTATTTACACTTAGCAGCAATTCAGTTCCCACCGGTGAGGTGAAAAACAAATTCATCTGAAAATATGATTTTTTGATCAAAATGCTGACCTTTAACCAACTCAACTTCAGAAATATATTTTAAATATTTACCACACCATAAATATTTATTTTATCGTATTAGCCATGGGTGTGAAAGTCGTCAAATTTCAAACGCTGTTGGGCCACCCTGTATATCTTCTGAAGTTGTCGAAAATCATAAGACGATTAACTGGAAAAATAAGAGCAAATTTCAAGAATGCCAATCAACGAGTCTGCAAAAGTAACAAAAGCAACCGCTACTTTTTTAATGCCAACACTTCTCTGCATACATATGTACATTCACACCATACATACTTGACCATAGGTGAATACTGCCTATACATTTTGTCTCTATTCATTTTTATGTCATTCCAGTTGTGGAGCGCGAACTTTGCCTCTCCGCTTGACTTGATTAATTGCACGCACACGAGTACAATGCCTATTCGAACACCAATAAACAATTAAAATACATTTATACTTATATACATATGGCATGGAAGGCTTCTATGTACACGCATACTAAAGCCATTCAGGTGCAAATGAAGGTGTTTACTTAAAAAAGAAAGCGGATCGTAAGTTTGTTTACGATCGAAGTGTTCAAGTTCTCTAAAAATCAACAAAAACAAAATGATATTAATAGCTATGAAAATGGTTGGTATTCGATTACAGTCGCAACATTACTACATGCATATGTATGTACATAACATACATACATGTATGCATTTTATGTTCAATTACTCCATAACAGCAACCATCTATGCAAACGGGGGTGCTCAATTACAATAGAAGCTGGAAATGTGTTGAAAGCGAGAGTTTTTCGTTTTTATAGGGCACATTTTTTATTAATACTTATATTTTTGTTTGCGATAAAAATAAACAAACTCTTCATACCTACTGTCACAGTTCATGCATACACTAATGTATATTGTACACGTAAGTACTCGTATGTACCTATGTCCATATGCATAGGATAATCGTAGAGCCAGTAAAACTCCATATGGAACTATGAACGCCTGCAGCATCACTAACAAATATCTTTATTGAAGTAATTACCTGGCAGTCAAACCTATTTGTTCTGTACTACCTTAGGGACAATTGGTCTTCTATCTTTTTTGAATTGTAGCGGCAGGGATTTTGAACACCGCTTTGTCCTACGAAATGTCAATTTCCGGCTTATGCATCAGCATTATAGCATTTAACAAACTAGACAGCCTTACATAAGGATTATATTAGTTATTAACCTAGCAACGAAATAGGTATGAACTGGTTGTGGAACAGTTATTGACTAGTTACGAAGTAGTTATATACTAGTTATGAACTAGTTTTTGTCAAATTATTAACTAATTATTGACTAGTTATAAACTAGTTAACAACTACGTATGAACTAGTCATCAACTAGTTGTTGACTACTTATGAACTAGTTATCAACTAATTATAAATTAGTTTTTGTCTAATTATAAACTAGTTGTTGACTAGTTGTAAAATAGTTATTGACTAGTTATGAACTAGTTACGTACTAGTTATTGACTAGTTATGAGTTAGTTTTTGCTATTGACTTGTTATGAACTAGTTATTGACTTGTTATAAACAAGTTATTGACTAGTTAAGAACTAGTTATTGACTAGTTATAAACCAGTTATTGACTAGTTATTGACTAGTTGTGTACTAGTAATTAACTAGCTTGCAATGGATAAATAAGGAGTTGATTGAGTCCATAAACATTCATATACGCCTACACTTAACGTTTTACGTCCTTAACTTCTAAATGGTAATTGTGAAACTGGTACCCTTATAGTCACTTTAAAACTAGTATGTCCAATTTATTTTCTAGAATACTTGCTGAGTAGCTGGGTTGTTTTACTTTAGGCTAGGTATGCATACATAGCTGTTTAGATATTTGAATGTATGCCTACGGTTTCGTTAAAATTACTCTGCTTTTTCCCTGGTTTTTATTTACACTTTCATTGCATCTGCTAAACTCTCGCAGACGTATCGTTTTTCCTTTTGTTTTATAAATTACGTCACAATTGTTGGTTGTGTAATATTGTTGTTACATTTGAAAACTAAACAATAATGAACATTTTATATTTACTTATTATGTGCGTGCGCTCATTTCACTGCATTGCACAGTGTAAATTTACTAGGCGGGCGCCGTGACTTAATACGCTGTTCAGCTTATACCCTGGTTTCAGTCCGAATTGAAAAAAGTTCAGTCTAACTAAATGTTATTTCTTATAGTGACAATGAAATATGTATGGGTGAATTTCTGCCAAATTATTTTCCCATTAGAATCAACTCTAAACTGTCATTTGAAATAGAAATAAAATAATAAGGCTCCCAATTTGTTGTGTAACATCAAGACGCACACCTCAAATTGCAGAATAGGCTTGTCTCACATATCTTTCACTAATGTGTGCGCCTTATGCCTTACATATACTCGTATTGTTACAGATCTTACGTGCTGCGCTGCCCACAAATAGTCTTTCATTTCGCATAACACAACCCGGTCCAAAAAATTGTTTCCTTAAAAATAAATAAATAAATAAGTTTACGTGAGGTGAAACTTCAACTTGGGGAATATTAGGTGGGTACAGCGACTGTGGTAAGCTGTGTTGCGAGTTCTACGAGTTATAAATACATTTTTGGAATTTAATGGCCACACTTCGCATAGCGACTCCAAGTCCATTATTCCAAAAATATTTTTTAAATAAAACACGTTGTGAATATGAACCCAATTGGAACATAAATAAGATTTTTCGCAAAACTCCGATACCAGCGCCACCTAACATTTAATTTTAGATTTCGGGCTATAAAAACCAAGTGGAATATATCGACACAAGGGCTATTTAGCAGCTCCCTTTTTCCAAATATATTTCTTCTCATGTAGTTAATGGACAGGGCATCCCCCATATAGTCATTTCTTTTAAAAAATTAAAAAAAATTTAGAAAAATAAATTTTTTCGGTATATTTTTGGTTTATTCAAAAGAGTACACATTCTCTTTATTTTCGTAATACCGTTTCATTCATCTTCCTGCCATAGTTGGCTTCGCAGTAGCTTATCCCGTTAACCCAGTTTTCCAAAACCTTGGTGACGGTTTCTGGCTGTGTCTAAGAATGGATTGCTCGATATTCAACTTAAGGGCCTGATTCGTTAATGGATTGCACAGGGCCTCCACGTGCAGGTTCTCCCAAACAAACGACGTGGCTGGTTAACATAGCTGCCGAGACGAAAATGTGCTTCGACAGAAAATATGATTGTTGTATATTGTTTTCAATAAACGCACTGTTTTGGTCACACAACATTGGCCTTGGAAATAAGTTTGCAAAGCGTAAAGTGATTAATTTTCGTTCTGCGGAGGTATGATAATGATTTTCTGCCAAGTTTTCCAGAGGTAATGAGCTCTCACTATAAATAGCATGTGTGATGAAATAAAAATCACTATATGTATGAACCACCCTGTATATTTCGAGTATGAACTAAATCGAACCATAAATACGATTTACAAACAAAGAAACGAACTGTCATATTTATAAGAAAAGGGAACAGGTAAAGAGAGATCTTACTTTAAATGTAATACGTGTTGTATGAGCGATTTTTTTTTGTCCTTTACACTGGTGACCGTAAAAATACGTATGTTTGTATATCTCTTCGAGATATACCCTAAACTGTAGGGCTGGGTAAGTAGAAACCAAGCATGTTTCGAATTTTGAATTGGCCATCAAATTCTGGGCCAGAGCATGAAGGTAAACCATAAAACAAATTTGAGATTTTTGTGATGACTACTTTCAACTAATTTTGCGCGGCCGTTTGGAAATGAACAGGTTCGAAACCACGGGAATGAGACATCTCCGTTCGAAAGGGGAGTAAAACTGGAGACTCCTTCATTTGTGGAAAACATCAAAACGCCCACCAAAAATAGGTGGAGGAGCTTAGCTAAACTTCCAGGATGAGGATGAGCGCCAATTATATAATCCCAGGAGCATTCATTAAAGGTGATGGCACTAGACCAACAACAACGTGTTGTACATTGGAATGTCACGACAAAAGGAAATAGAAAAGAAAAAGAAAAGGACAGACTGCGTTGAACAGCCGAAATGTAGTTGGAGCTTGAGGCATACAAAGTATGGAACGGCTTTTTGTTATTTAATTTTGTGCTGTCCTAACTTACACGGCGAAAAAGTAAATCAGTTGATCCACTGCAATCACCTGTAACATATGCGTCTTGAAATTACTCTCCATTATGTTTACAATGAGTTATAAATTATGAAAATCTAAACAGGTTCCGCGAAATTTTTTTTTATTTTTTTTAATGTCCATATTATCCATTATTATCCGGGGTGTTTAATGCATGCATGGGAAGCACCCAGTGGTTTAACCATTCCTCAATTTTTAGAGTTGAGATCTATTGCCGATTCCCTATCCAATCTGGTAACTTCTGTAATGAATGGGCTTGGGTGCGGTTGAAGTCTTATATTGTGTGATGAGGCATGATTTTTGAGTTTTTAGGAGGAAACTTTTTTATTGTGGGAACTTTGAGATCACGTTGAATTTGTGCATTTGGGATATAGTATAGTGCATTATCGATCATTCTGATAGTTTTCGATGGGAATCTGTAGAGTATTTCGATGTTTGAGTTAGCTGCACCGCAGAGTTTCGAAGTTTGATTCCTAGTGCCTTGCGTTTAGTAAAAATATGGGTTTGTCATGAGAGCTTGCAAACAAAAACAAAATTCGAAAATTTTTCATTGTTTTAAATTCAATGAATGTCAAAACAATTGCTCGTATCGTTTTAGATATCAATTAGGAAAAATAAAGTAAAAACAGTTGTTTCTTCTAAAACCTTAATTTTGTATATTTAATTAATTTAATTTAATTTTTTTTATTGCATCCAAGTAATAAGTAGTTTGTTTTACAGATATTTGGAAAGTTAAGTGATGCTGCAAGACAGAGCGATGGCCTTGCAGCATCACTTAACTTTCCAGTAAAACAAATTACTTATTACTTGGATGCAATAAAAAAAAGAGACTCATTTAGGAATCTGTAATTAAATTTTTCAAATATTTACTGTGAAAATTTAGACAAGTCAAGATCAGTTGGTTTTTTCGTTTAAGTCTCTCTTTGACTGAGATCCTAGCAGCCAGTGCAGTTAGGGACAGCGATTTTTAATTTTGTTTTTTATTATACCCTATGATCGGGTCTCTATGAGATGCCATTATTGTAGTGTCATCTGCAAACGTCGCAATCATCATGTTTTCTGAAGATGGTTCCAGTAAATCAGCAGTAGAGATGAGATACAGAGTGGGTTTAAGAGTTCAATGTATGAACATCCGCTATTATATTTATCATAAAATTTTCTGTCATTGACGCAACTTTTTAGCATTAGAAAGTATTTAAAGTATTGGAGTGCTCACAAAAACGCTGCGAACGCTGTGAAATGTAATTTCCAGCGATTTGCAAGCATGAAAAATTACTAAAAATAAAAAAAAACACAATCAGGGTTAAACTAATTTCCTTGCGCCACATAATATTTTGAAACAAATGAAAAAAAGTAGTTCCTTAAATCTAAATCAGGTTTTATATAAATCTTTTCCGATCACTAATTGCCGACAAAGAACTAGTTTGAATGATAATAGAAGCAACATTTTTGAATAATTACGCGCAGACACATACATACGAGTATACGTGAATAGTTCTGCAAATTAATATTTAAATGAGATCTAAAGCACGATGTGTAAAATAAACCCATAATTATTTTTAATTTATATTTTGACATTTTGTGTGCCACCTGCATGACATCATACACATTTAAACGAATTTATGCCATATGCCCCTATAGCAACATGCAAAGGACATGAGTGGTGACATCCACATACAAAATGGAAAAATAAAAAATAAACAAACCAAAGTTTTCTACACATTTTCATGCACATTCATTTGCCCATTATTTTGGTGCTGAAATTAGACAATTGAATTTACGAATCAATTAGATGGTAGATAGAAAAAATGTTCCACGCATCAATTGCCTGGCTGGCGTAGCGACGCGTCATGCTGTGTGGCAATGTGGAACGAGACGTTTTGCTGACAATCTGATGATATCTGAATTTCAATTGCACATACGCTTGTATGTATTGACAAACATATGTATGGATGTATATACATGTATGCATGCCTACACACATATGTACGAGTATTTATGTGGTAGAAAAGCAAGTAAAATTTCAATTTATTTACATTGCAAAATTTTGCTTTGAAGACGTTCTGATTTTCCATATGCCTTTATGGAGGTTGTGTTTATTCAAATTACGCAAAGAAAAATCTTTGTGTTTTTTTATCAAAATCGTGAAAAAAAGAATTATTTTACTGCCTAAGTAACGAAACATTGTGGGAAATAATAAATTAAGAATTGAGTTTTTTTTTCAAATTGCGGTATTTTAAAATGATTCTACATAATTTTCATACCCGAATGGCAGATTTCGAAATTTCCTATTGTCTGCCGAGGGGCGAAAGCTATTAGAAAAAGCTGTTTCTTCATTTTGCTGTTTCACGGAGATTTGAACCTACGTCTTTCGAATGGTAGTCACGCACCAATCCATTTGGCTATGGCGGCCGCATTAGATGGAATTAGATAGAGAATTAGATTAGTCACTCGAAAATGAGAATGTTTTATTTAAAAATTAGAATGATGTATTCTTAAAACTTCAACACTTTAATCAAGAAACATCAAGAATGCGCTCCAAATTCACTGCAAAACGAAAGAATCTCGTGAACAGAATTTACAAAATATATCCGATTTGTCGTCAAGAAATTAACAGCCTTTCATTAAAAAAAAAAAAACTTGAAGCCCTTATACGTCCCAAGTGTAGCTTACAAAACCACTTGGGACTGATAAAGTCTGGACCCACCGAACATCAAATAAAAGACGGTTGCAAATCAAAAATTCTTTCTTAAGAACAGAGCTATGGTATCGTGGATAAAGGAGAAGTGCGGCTTTACTCGTACGGCAATTTAGGCGCATATTAATTCAGAATTCAATGCTTTTTCTTCCAAAAGTAATTACCTTGCCGGTGAGCTGTACAGCTGTTGAGTCGAGCACAATGAACAGTAACGTTAATGGAGAGACGCGTGTAGTATTCGTTACTACATTGAACGGCGACTTACAAGTCGACACACTTGCATGCATCGACGAAACGAACTTAAATTTGTCGTCATGCGAGCGGTGTGTCAAATCTAGATCACACAGGTGGGCGATCAAAAAATGTACGTCCATATCAGAGATCAGTATTGATTATTAAGTTATCAAAAAATTTTGTGTTATTTGCATTGGTATCATGAAGAAAAATGTAAGTAAAATAGATTACTTCTTTTGAACAAAGAATAATTGAATTATTGATGGGTTAATCTGTAGAATGCCACGTGGAAGCCATTTATCCGATGAAGAGCGTGGTCTGATTAAAGGGCTAAGCGAAAACGACAAAAGTATTCATGAAAGTGCTGCTAGAGTAAATCGGCATAGAAATACCATCAGTAATTTTCTTAAAAATCCAGAAACATATTGTCAACTCAAACGAAGCGGCAGGCCAACTAACATCGACAGCAGATGCAAACGAGAAATTCGTCGTCTGGCTGCTCAAAAAGAAATGTTTTGCAAGGAAATCAAATACCATTTAAGTCTTACGATCATCGATAGACGAATACGTCAAATTTTGGTCGAGGACGGAACACTTAAGTATTGTTTGCGGAAGCCGGTACCAAGACTATTAGACGCCACATTAAGACTCGTT
The DNA here is from genome assembly GCF_027943255.1 of Anastrepha obliqua. Classification (NCBI taxonomy): domain Eukaryota; kingdom Metazoa; phylum Arthropoda; class Insecta; order Diptera; family Tephritidae; genus Anastrepha; species Anastrepha obliqua. Next base: position 80,441,009 of record NC_072894.1, read on the forward strand.
TAGCATTTGCCGGAAAATATTGTATACATTTTGGACTAACGAATTCCGAACTTTGTATTTTCGGACGAAAAAAGTTCAACTTAGATGGCCCAGATTTTTGCCAGAAATATTGGCGGGACCTTAGGCAACCACGGCAAACGTAATCACTATGGCGGGTCTTTGATGATTTGGGCCGCTTTTGGACATGGTGGAAAGTCTCCAATTTGTTTTATTCCAATAAGAACCAATGCAAAATTCTATGTTGAAATATTAGAGGATATTCTCATTGAGTTTGCGGGAAACATATACGGAGACGACTGGGTTCTCCAGGATGACAACGTCCCAATCCATACGGCTTGTTTAACTAAGGCCTTCTTATCGTCAAAAAAAATTTCAGCTCTGGCTCGTATTTATAAAAATGGTCGGCAGTTTGAGACAATCAAGGACTTGAAAGGTGGTTTAGTGGAAGAGTGGAATAAGATAGGTGATTCCACTCTTCAAAACTTGGCAGACTCTATGCCTAAACGTATAAATGATGTCCTTTCTCAAAATGAAAAACATATTAATTATTAGAAAATGGAAAGTTATAGAAACGTCGAAAAAAGTGTAAAGGAAGGACAATGCACATATACTTACTTCATATGAAGTTATTTTAATTTCCTTTTAAATTTAATAAGTTTAGTCAAGTTGAATTTTTTTTGTATACTTTTTTGTTCCCATTTTTCTTAAATAAATATTTAAATTATTGTTGAACCTTTCTCCTGCTTCTGTATAGTTTTTCATTTGAAAATTCCCTTCCACATATACATTACATATTTCTGTGAGGTATATGGGCTAAAATAAAAACGTACGTGGAAAATCAAATTGGAGCCCTTTGTAGAAGGGCTAAACTTAGCAGAACAACGATTATAATGCTTGTCATATTTGATGGACGAAGCTAAAGCTTTTCGTACAAGTGCTGTATATGTATATGTAAATATAATATAATTGGCGCTTACACCCTTTTAGGGGGTTTGGCCGCGCTCACCCTCCTATTCGTGGTGTGCATCTTGATAAATTTCCGCCGAGTTGACCGCCACATTGTATAAGTATAAGGTCTAAAAACTGTACAAAGTGTAACTAAGTTCATAGCATTTTTACCGAAGACTTTTATTTAAGCAATAATTATATCAATAAGTTAATCATTCCACCCACTCCTTTCTTTGCTTCATATTGATGTATAGGCACAATTTCTCATCTCCCGTGACGATTCGGTGCAAAAAGCACTTTTTATGACCGCGTGTTGCTCTATAGCTCTGAGAAGCAATTTGAAGGTGACTTTCTTTGCTTTTTTTCGTTGAGTTCGTGTTGCACCCAAGCTCCCAATTTTTCGCTAGATCCTATTGAATGAAGGTGATTGAGAATCATTTTATAATCTCAGTTAATTTTTTACGCCAGTTCACGACTGGTTTGGCGAGTTTTCCTTCAAAAGTGGTTTGAGACGTTCTTCATCGAATTCAGAAGGCCTTCCGCTGTGGGACGTGTCATCGACGTAAATGTCGCCATTTTTGAACTTTGCAAACCATTTCCGTGCTGCAGATTCGTCTATGACACCTTCTCCATACACTTCGCAAATGTCGCGGACTGTTTCGGTAGCTTTTTGACCTCGATGAAAAGCAAAGAAGAGCAGGTGTGGAAAATGTTGATTTTAGCCTCCTGAGTATGCCATTTCTAAGCTACAAAACTAATAAAAAATGAAATAACTCAGAAATATAAACAACATAGCTTGGGAGAGCAGAGAGAGTTCTCGCGAAAGTATAAAAACGCTATGAACTTTTTCCCCAACCCAATATCTTCAATATATTACCCATGGCTCTACCAGAAATGCGGATGTCCTAATTTTCTTTTGATTATCAATTATGTAAGGTGGAAAAACTCTTTACATATTTGCGTCACTTATCTCTCACAGTTCTATAGAGAGCTCTTCTTAACTTTGCCTATTGCTTACTTAAGTCTATTTGTATACATTTATTTATTTTTTACACTTTGTTTATGGAGTAGTGAGCAAGAGCGCCATAAATTAAATAGCTACAATTGAAGTCAGAAAAACGAAACCAAAAATCACAACAATATCAGAACTGGAACAACACACGGAACACACAGAAATAATCGTAGCAAACCATACAAGTTTACACCAAAATGAAATTACATATATACCTAGTATACATATTTGTACATGCATATAACTGGACCGTGACGCACGCTAAGGCAAGTACAGGCCTCTTTTTTCGTCTACCTAAAATGCTTGCAACTTATTTTGCGGGCAAGGATTGCAGGAAGAAGTTGACTTGCGTGACTGATTCGGTTGCTGTTGTATTCAACATAACAGCAAAACAAAAAAAAAAACACAAATAATAACAAACACCTCCGAGGAGTTCGTGTTTGCTGGCCTGTTTATGCTTTCATATATGAAATGATGCGCGCTGCACGGAAGCTAAGAATGCATGGCTACTCGCATATATGCATATACACTTTTTAATGTGTGCATACATATTAATTTCTTGTACATACTTATTCAAAGATCGCTTCAATACGATGCATCCAAAAATAGTAAACCCGCAAGGCGCGAAATGCAATCCAGCAGCTAACTAAAGGAAATTGCGAGACATGTTGCCAGACATACCCCAGCAAGCAAAAATTTGCCAACTTTGTTTAAGCTAGCGATACGTTGCGAACTCGGTAAATAATATAAATATGTCGAGTTCGTCACGAACTCCTTCCAAAACTATAAATCGGAAAGGCTTAATTCTTTGCTTATGAATATTTTCTTTGAAAGAGAGAATGGTACGAAGAGAAAAAAATAATTTTAGATGGTTCAATAGCGGGTATGTCAATATTGACACGCTTTTTGTTCTATAATATCTATCGGGTGTTTTTTTTAAGAACTTGGGTTCAGCCAGCGTGGCAGAACTATGAACTTAGCGAAGAGGTTTTAAGTTTTCGAAGCCTAATGAATGCGTAAAAAATTATATTTTAATAATAAAAATAAAACCATCAAAGGCTAGGATATTGCTTTGCGCATTCAAACCTTTTGGCTCTCGGCGAAATTGGTCTCTTCTACTGCTTGGCTTGGTGCTTTCAGATAATAAGTACTAAATTGTAATCCAAAAGATTTCCAAAATCCAGTAGGCTTAGGTAATTTTCAATGACACTGAATATGCTAGACAGAGCGCTATGTTGTTCAAACGTCGGAATTTCGTATATTATTGTTCTACATTTTAACGCTTTAAAATCCAAATATAAAAAATTCTGCATGGTGAACGAAGTCTATGAATATTTTATTGACTGCATTTGTAACGAGAATGATAAATTACAAGATTTGGCCATCCGCAAGAAAATTGTGAGAGTAACTTTCGCAGCTACGTCGTGGGGGACTTGACAGCTTAAGTGTGACTGCTTATTTCACACGTATTCTCAACCTATTCTAATTAGTCGTGGGGCAATGATTGCGTTCTTTTTTTCGTATATAACTGATGCAATCTCAGGTTTTGCCGACCTCTGCTCTAAACAAACCTTTGTCATAACCATACCTAGGGACATCTTTCGTTTGAAGTTGACAATTTCTATAACCTGAAAAGCTTATGAAGCCTTAACAGGGTCGGAAAACACAAAGCATGGCAAGTTCTGACTTTAGAAAGCATTAATTAGGAATTCGGAAATTCAAATCTGGGAAGATGCTAGTAAATATTTATTTATTTACATATTTACTTAAAATGTAATTATAAATAATCATTTAAAAAAGTAGAGGCTACTGGCCTGATGCTAGTAAATATAATTTCGAATTCCTTCAGATCTTGGCAACTTTGATATTTTGCTTACTGGGATATTGATTATTTTGCGCGCACGCACTCACGCTGTTCATGTTGGTGGTGGCGGTGGCGGTGGCGATTGTGATGGTATTGCATTAATGGTTGATGTGACCTGAATTCACCCAATGAAAGCTTTGTTACTGTTTACTTGAAATAAAATATTTTTATTTTTTTGTTAATTTTTTTCCGCGATTAGCTAGTTTCTTCTACATACCCATACATAATGACATACGTAAAAACAGGAGTAATAAAAATTTCGGTTTAAATTTACGCTGAACTGAAAAAACGCAAACCTCAACGTTTTGCTCCGATTTGTTTCCGATGAATTTTTTTAATTCAGCAGCAGATTAGAAGCACAAACAAAAGAAGAAGAAAACAAATTGAAAGAAACAGCTTTGGTAATCATTTTTATTTGCGTGCAACTACCTGGCACTAGCAGCAAACTTAGCGGTTGCATGTTGCACATCCCTACACAATTGAGCTATAGTTGCTTTGAAATGCGGTGAAATTTAATTAATGTGTTAAATATGGTATGTATGCAATAAATTTAATTGTGTGCATGTATGTGAGTGTTTACAGTTATGTTGTATGGGTTAGCACCGATCAACCTTTGTTTTTGTGTGTTTAATTGCTCGTTAGAAAATTTTTAAAAAGAAGAAAGAAAGCGGCAAAAATTTCATAATTAGCTGGCAATCTCGGCTGATTCGTATGAATTCGTATATGTATGAATTTAGGTGTGCATGCAGTATTTTCTAAGCAAGTATGCAGATGGATATAATATTGATATTTGTTTTTTGTATTTATGCACATCTTTTCTGCTCTTCTGGCCCACTTTTTCACGGCCAATTGTTTGCATGAGTTGCATGCCACATTTTACATATGAAGTTCACTCATTTGCCATTAATTTAGAGCACTTTTTGCTGATGGCTATATTCTAAAACTTCTTCATACTTCCCCCTATTGGTGCTCCGATGCTGCCTACTGTAAAAAAGAATAATTTTCGACTCGCGAAATTGGCAGCTGCAGGTAAATGTAAATAAGTAACAAACCATTTTTTTTTACCATCGTTAAGGCATTAATGAACATGATTGACTTGAGCGCCGACGGCAATGGCAATAAGTTGGTAGTGAAGGGCGTGCGGCCAATTTAGAAAATATTAAAAAGCTGTTCAATAAAGTGAATATTTGTGGTTCGTAAAAAAGTTGTGAAACCTGAAAAAAACGAAGTCATACGAACTTTAATACATGCAAGGTGATGTTTTGTTCAGACTTGTGTGAATCTGTGTGAATCCTAAAGTTATTTTCGGTATATTTGTCGAAAAACAGCCACACACCACTTGCGATTAAAAATTTTTGAGATTTAATTTTTTTTAATTTAATTTTAATTGATTATCAAAGTAAAAAATGTGTGAAAATAATACAAAATTAAGAATCACCCAGAAACGAATCCCAAGCTGCCCCAATATGACTTGCAGGTATTTTGGCTCACTCGCGGACAATGGCTTTTTTCAGCGCCTCGAGACTTGTGAATCTTTTAGTTTGGACCTTCCTCTTCAAAATAGCCCAAAGAGAATAATCCATCGGATTCGCGTGTGATGAATTTGAGAGCCATTGTGTGGACGTTATGAAGTTCGGAACGTTGTTTTTTAACCATTCTTGGTTCACCCGAGCTTTGTGAGACGGTGCCGAGTCTTGTTGAAACGTCATGGCTTGCCACCGAAATGTTTGTCTGCCTACGGCTTCAAAGCAACCTCTAGATACTTTCCCGATAATACTTCGCATTTACCTTGACGCGAGGCTCGATGAAAACGTTTGGAGAGCGCCCATCTGCGGTTACAGCGACCCACACCATTACCTGTAACGGATGCTGCCTCCTGGTGGCCAATCGATGACTCAAATTCTCGTATGAACGGTCGGTCAAATAAACCCCATCATTTTGGGAGTTTACGAATTGCTGAATTTGAAAAATTGTCTCGTCAGAAATCAGACTGTTCGGAAATTGATTGCTTTCGGCCAACTGAAGCAACTCTTTCACTCTCTCAAGTCTAACTTGTTGCTGCTTTGGTGTGAGATCATGCGCCTTGCGGCGGATGCTACGGTCAGATATTTTGAGTTCTTTCGCCATTTGATTGGCACTTCGTCGGGCATTTCGCTCAACTCGCTTCTTCCCTTTTTGAACCATTTCACGTGATGTTGCAGTCTTTTGATCACACTCAAACACTCGGTAGCTGCACCCTAGTGCGATACTCACAGTGGGCATGAAACACCAAATACTAGAAAATGTTTCTCTAATAGCGATCGCCTCTCGGCAGACAATGGCAAATCTCTGAGTGTATTTCTGCTATGAAAAAGCTAATCATGAAAATAATCTGCCATTCGAGGCATAAAACTGTGAGGGATCCGCATTTGTAAATCAACACCTGGATTGTAGAAGAAGTTGCGCCAAATATCTAATGAAAGATGTACGGCCCAATTAAATTAAATATTTTACAGCGTCAGTTTCGCTATTTAATAGCGACCCCCGTACTTGAATAGTACGATACTTATGCAAGCGTCGGTCTGTCTAAAATTGTCTGCCTTATAAACAGACGAGTTCTATCGTCCGCATTTCGGTGACTGCTTTAAAAGTGACGCAAAACCGAAGCAGAGTGGCTTCCAGTTTTATGTCAGCCACGTCGCTAACTATCCCGAATAAAATAGTTCTGCACTACTCTCCAGAGCTTCAAATTAAATGTTGATGGCTTGCACGCATGTATGTGTATGTACGACTGCCTATATATGTATATGTGTAAAATATGCCACGAGTATGCGAAGAGGGGTTCGCAAGAGGCATTTAAAATATTTATGCATTGCAAAGGAACATAAATTTACGTCGACATATAGCCAGAAAAAGGAAAGCATTGCGCAGACTAGGCAGAGCTGCGCTGTATTTAAAGCATTTGCTGCAAAATATTCTGCAAGCGCACTCCAAAGCAACTGCCATGGAACAACTGCAGCAACTTTATAGCTTCGGCTTGAACTCGACGACGCGCAACAGACGGACAGCAACATAAACTAAAAATTGAAATCCTATTCATGTCGTGTGTTGTTTTGACTTATGTCAAATCGGTAAAGGGGCTTGCAGAAGGCGGGGGTGAAACTGAAGCGCCAAAGTTGAAGGTGAAGGTAAGGATGGTGGTGGCGAAGGCGGCGACAACGACGTTGACATAGGCGGTCGCTGTGATGGAAGTGCTATTTGTGTTGAAGTAGTGGGTTGGTGTACTTGTTGTTGTTGTAGATTGTTGGTCTTGGAAATAGCAACGACATGTAAACACAAATAAATATTGTGGAAATGAAATCAGAGAGATAGCAAGCAAGGAAATAAAATAAGTTGAGCACTAGAAAAGATTACTTGCTGAAGAATGTGACACATCCACTCAAGCCGTCACCTCGCCAGCGAGGGAAAAGCCAAGCGACAACCGCATGTAGCAGGGAGTGTTTGGTATTGTTTCGCTATGCGCCAGTCTACCAACTGCCAACTGCAACTAAATGCACACAAGCATTTATTCATACGTCTGTATGTACCTATTCATGTATGTATGTATGTAACTGCAAAAGGGACTAACTGTTATATGTATTTATATATGTATATTATATAGTAGTATGTGGGTCTGCCCGTTTGAGTCACTACACGCATGCGCGCAATTCAATGCTGTGGCAATTGTGATGTGACAGCAACAACGTGTCGCTTATGCGGTTGAATGAGAAAAAAGGGTGAAATAGGGTGATGGTACTCAAAATCTGACAGTTGGATTTGTGCGCACAGCTACATATGTATATTGATTGACATTCGAATGTGCGCGAAATACAAGTAGTGTCACAATAACCTCATCAAGCGTGTGTTAGGTTGAGTTTTTGTTGCTTTACAATGACTTACATTGATGTTGTTGTGGCATGTTGCAACTAACGCTGCTGCTGCAACAATTGTGCATAGTATACTGACTGCCACGATGTCTGTGATGACTACGCACTGCTATGCCGTTTTCTTCGATTACAAATTTTGATTGAGTTGTTGTCGTGGCATGGATTTTCTCCATTTTTCCAACAAGCACAAGCATGTGCTTGTGGCAGCTGTTGCATGAACATTAAATTTAATCTCCTTACCTTTGTACGCGCAAATGGTTGCGCGATTATTATTCGCATAATGAAATATCGAATGATAGTAACTTTTGAAGTGCTGGCATATAATTTATTATCTATTATTTTATTTTCATTTTATTATTCACACAGTCGTTGCAACCGAGAGTGCTTGCGCGTGGCATTTCGGCTGTTACTCTGAAACATGTGGGCTTAAATCCTAACTTACTAACTGAACAACTTATGAATCCCTACTCCGAATCACCGAGTAAATTTCTGTCATGCAAATGTTCTCTTATAGTGTTTTATTTTTTCGAAAAATGCCATCTCTTTACTGGTCGATATTACGAATATATTGGCATAAGCCCTATGAAATGTTTCGTAATTCAGAATATGTATGAATAGAATATACAGGGTGTCCTGTGGCAGAATTAGAGATTAGAAGCTAAATCAAAAAGGAATTACTTATGATAAAAAATAACAATTACAAGGAGACAAGTGCGGATTCTATAAAAAATATTTTCTCTAAATGTTGACCGTACGTCGGATACACTCATGGAATCTGGCTTTCGTACTCCGTGTCATCCGTTGGAGAAGTGATGTCGGGATGCCATTAACCTCGCGAAAGATGTTTTCTTTTAGTGCTGAGAAGATAGCTAGATTCGCTTCATAGACTTACCTTTTGAAGTACCCGCAAAAAAAATTCTAAGTGGCCAGGATATGTCACCGAAACGGCTTATCAGTTTGTTACGAAAGAAATCACGTAGTATCGTCATGGTCTCTCTTGACGTATGCGGCATAGCCCCGTTCGAAACAATGTATGCGTACTGAAGGAAGGATGCTCTCTCTTTACTGACAGAAAAAATAGCCCACCGAAATTTCTTGCCCTCGTTGTTTAAAAAAAAAAAGATGATCCAATTATTCCACTGCTTGATAATTCACAGCAACCCGTCGCTTTGGGACTGGGACTATAGGTATTTTAATAGTGGGTTACATTATTTAGCTGACCAAAAACGGAAATTTTGCTTATTTACACTTCAATTTAAATGGTGGCCGTCGTAACCGGATAGGTTGGTGCGTTACTACCATTCGGCAGTGCGTAGGCTCGAATCTTCGTGCATGAAACACCAAAATGATGGAAAGTTTTTTCTAATAGCAATCGGCCCTCGGCAGACAATGACAAACCTTCGAGTTTATTTCTGCCATGAAAAAGCTTCTCATAAAAAATATATGCCGTTCGGAGTCAGTTTGAAACTGTAGGTCCATTTGTGGAGAAGGAGCTAAGGTAAATACCCAGAACGAGTGTGAGCGCCAATTATATATAAATATGTAAATATATATAAGTGAATCCAATTTTTTCATCTGCTCCCGATGCCCGCCCGTAGGCTGTTTGATGCCCGGAACCTTCGCACGCATGAACGAATTAAGCCTTCACTTGGGGCATCATGTAAGCGATGTAACGTGAGCAAAATCTACGACGAGCAGTTGCACAGAAATCATAGGCCTCGATATACGCTTCGTTTGCGAACGTACGACGTTCGCCCGAACACTGCGACGTCTTGACTAAATAGCCTGCATGAATAACGAAGATAACGTGGTCGCCTTCCCGTTCATTTGATCAGTGGCTAGGGAGAAACTTTAAATTTGGAACCTTATCCTGCTATATCATCACCGCAACTGTGCAGTTGTTGTCGGCTACATGTTCTCTAAAGCTTCCATAGCGGCGTGCAGGGTTCTAGCATTCTAGGCAGCATCTTAGGGCTCTTGTTATTCGTTATTTTTATTAGTTACATGTCTATTTGTCTTACTAACTCTACATTTCTCTTCTATGCAGATGATTTAAAGATTTTTTTAACCTCTTTTAAAAACTCTTCAGATTCCATTAAAATCCCAACTGACCTGGATAATGCCTCAGCCTGATATCTGGTCAATGTATTTTCACTAAGCATTCTCTAAATTGCGTGTTGACTGAATTCAATATTTTCTTAAATTCTTTTGCTGTAAATTTTCGTTAGCCAAAATCTGCGTTTAAATTATTGTTAAATCACGTGTCGGCTTATAATTTCTAACTCCTAGTTCTGAGTACATACATATGTTTATCTTTGCAAGACAAAATCAACACATTCCATAAATTGGAGAAGAAGTTGTGCCTCGACCTGTCTATGATGTATGCGCCACACAATTAGATGCTAATAATATTATCATGCACACACACATTCATGCATATGTTTGCACATACAATCTCGTATATACATAATGGTAGCTTTTATCAGTCGTGAAATTGGAAAATCCTTGTGAACGCTGCTATTAATGTCAAAACATTTTATTCATTCAATTGCTAGACGTGTAGAAAGTGACTGCGCATTCCACTCACGTTGATTCATAATTAAATGTCAGTTATTAATTTCAACTAAAATAATGCAATATTTATATGTCTGTACGCACATATGTACTTTTCTGTAAAAAATTGGTAAAATAAAAATACGTTTTCGTTGTTGCTGTTGAAAATTCACTGACGATCATGAAAATGGAAAGTGATACTCGGTGTAGCTCGATTGCGATAAATACTAGGAGTAGCGTTATTACATATCATACTAGGTGGTTCAATAAGTTTAGCGGTTTCGTTATGAACTTGTGTGAAGTCTCATTTCAATCTGTCAATTCATTCTTTATTTACCAGCCATTTAGTAACGACGTGTCACAGTATTTTCTACAATGGAAAAAATCAAGTATCGTGCGGTGATTGAATTTATATTTTCGGAAGGTTTAAAAGCAAAGGAAATTTATGAGCGAATGTTGAAAGTGTATAAAGATTTTCCCCATCAATTAGAACAGTAAAAAGATGGGTTGCTGAATTTTAAGGTAGTCTTGAAGACGATCCACGTCAAGTACGTCCAATAACAGCAACAAAAGCAGAAATCGTAGGAAAAATATAGGATATCTATTGGTAAATCGTCAAGTGACTGAAAATGATTTAGTAGAAGCCCCATGTGTCCCATCGGGCAGTGTAAGTAATATTTTGACTGAAGTCTTGTGTTTCAGAAAGCTGAGCCCACAATGGGTGCCGCATTCGCTAACAATGGAACAAAAACACATTCGGATCCGACTTTCCCACCAACATTTAGAGCGTTTTCGAAAGGATAAAATGGATTTTGTGCGTCGGTTCATCTCTATGGATAAGACTTTGGTCTATCATCACGATCTTAAATAAAAACAGGAGGCTAAAGAGTGGTGTGAATTTGTTTCTTCTCCGAAACGAGTGCGTGTTCTGAAATTGGCAGGGAAGGTAGCATCAGTTTTTTGGGAGGCGAAAGGAATTTTGTTTGTGGATTACTTGCAAACTGGTAAAACCATAAATTCTGAATATTGTTGTAAGCTTTTAGACCAGCTGAAGTAAACAATTCGGGGAAAAGATCCAGTTTGAGAAAGAAAACAAATTATTTTTATCAAGAGCATTTTGCGATGGATAAAATCCATGAATTAAAGTTCGAATTGTTGGAGCGTCCAACAAATGTGGCTTCTAGCGATTTCCATCTGTTTCCAGACATGGTAAAATTCAAGCGTGGAAAGCGTTTTTTAATAAATGAAGAGGTTATAACAGAGTCTCACTTCAGGGATGGAATTCCTAAATTGGAATCTCGTTGGAGCAAATGTATTGATGCTCAGGGAGACTATGCTGAATAATAACCATAAAATTCTGTTTTTCTTATCGAACTGCAAAACTTATTGAACAACTTAGTATATGTATGTATGTGGGATTATAACCAAATGTGGGCATTTATTGTGGTGATAGATGAAGCATAGGTTGGGTAAGTATAGGTTATACTATGTAGAGATCGACCGTAAATCGATGTTTAGGGCCGAACCGAAGCGAATCGAATATTTTCACAAATCGACAGTAAGAAACAAGAAGATCCAGTATTTTTGTTACTACATTTTTTTTTTACTTTTTTCATAAATTCATAAGTTTAAATTACACTAATTTCAGCTTTTAACTTACACTTATGCACTTATGCTTTTAAGAAAAAAATTTGCTTATGAGTAGTAGTAGTTATTTGATGCTCGTAATTGAATAATTGAATAAATGAATCATTTCATATTTTAATTCTGATGACAGCATCCATCAGTATACTCGTAGAGCTCACCTACAGCACTGAACAATTGCTTATCAGCTACAACTGGTGGAGGAGTTGGTACATAATTTCACGCAAACAAGTTTTCAATAAAGTTACTATTTCTTGAGAGAAAATATTTATTAAGATAAGTGCCCAATTCACTATACAGGGAGGCGCAAAGTTAATCATCCAATTTTGTTTTGGAATAACTTCTTTAAAATATAAGTCTTCCGATAGGGTGATTAATTTTGCGCCACGCTGTGTAATGAAACAACATATTTTGCCGAATTATTACTACAAATTCTATCGCTATCATCTTAAAGGCTGTTTAAATTTTCTTTTGAAGAAGTACAAATTAAAAAATGTTCAGCCAAAAACCGTTTTTTTTTTGCTAAAGCCGAACATTGCCAGAGACGAATTTCGGTTGCTTTCTAGTATATGGTTGAGCATTGGAGGGCTCACTTGGAAGATAATTGAAACTTATCCATTGTAGTATCACCGCACGGGGAAAAGGGTAGCAGGAAAAGGATAATGTTGAATGTTGAACAATGACTATGAAGGATATAAAGGATGCGTGAAAAAGCTCCATTAGTAATGTAATAAATGTAATAATGTATGTTTTTAGAAGCTCTCTTTTAGGTTCTTACAGTAATGAGTGATACCACCCTTACTGCATGAACTTTATAAGGAATGCTCCACATTTTATTTTGTATGCAAAAAACACCCAGCCCTGTTAGCAAATAAATATCAAAGATCTACACAAATTTTGAGCCACTTTAAACTTGAAACTGATGAGCAATTTTGAAATTTTCGATGAGTTTTATAGAATTTAATTTTTAAAATTTGCACGAAGTTTGAAACTTGGACTTACATGAGTTTTGTAGCAGAATAAACTTTATTTTCGTAAAAGCATTATTAAAACTAAATAACAAAACAAAGAAGCAAACAAACTAAAGAAAAAAATTAAGTAAAAAGTCGTCAAAACTTGTTAACAAGTACCTGCGCTGTTGTTTACAAATAAAAAAAAAACAAAGCTCAAACCTTTTATTACAAAAATAAACAAAGATTTAAAAGGCTTCATGTGAAATAGTTTTTCCAGGAGACTGTTTTATGGAGGGTGATATAGGGGTCTTATTTTTTATCTTTTGTAAGTTCGATAAATTATCTACAGAGTGACGAAGCCGTTTATGAAAAAAAACTACGCAGGCACTTAAGATTTTTTTCTTCTGATTTCTTATTTTGAAGTTGTGTCCAAAAATTATACAAATTTTATATTAAAAAAAATTAAATTAGCAAATCGAAAAAAGTCTACATCCCTCTGTATATAATGCTTGTGTATGTGTGCCAATTTTTAGCTAATCTGTTGAAAACTGTTTGATTATCATGCCAACTGTTTTGAAAATTGTTGCTTCGGAAAAAAATGTAAAAGGATATAAAAATGCTCTCTGCGCTCCACCGTTGTCCTCAAATAATCACAACTCCTTCATTTATTTGGATATTTTTTATTGGAGACATCTGGAAATATTTAAAAGAATATGCACTTTAAACTTGCGCAAAAAACAAGTACATTAACTCAGGATGGTCTTACTCCTTAAATGAAGTAGAAAATTCGCTTTACTTCGAAGAAGAAATTTAAATAATTCAATTTATATGAATTTTGTTTTCTGGCCATTCTTCAATTCCTCACCAATAAAATAAGTGCTCACATGCCGATTCAACTAGAATTGATCGACACTTTAGACGGTTGGTTGCCTCTATCTTCGACTACCATTTTACCAGAATGGGATTGTTAGAAGCACCGCTTTTCTGCTACCTTTCGACACTGTATTGAATCGATAAACAGCTGAATATTTTTTAGTCACCTGTTCCAACTTTTCGTGGTTGTAGGGCCGAATTCATCAAATTTTCTCGACTTGTATCTCCATTTTGGAATGCTGTAGTACCCAGCTGACTTCACCAAACGTAAAGCCTTCGACAGATATTTCTAATTCAACCTCTAAATCAGGGTATAGTAGAAATGTAGTATGAAATTCATGATACCTCCAGCCCATCCTTTGTCACAGCTTTTTATGGGTGAACGAATAAATGGGTGAACGAATAGGTGCTCTAATAGACATTCCCACTGAGTAAACTGCTCTAAAATTCTATGATTCATATGTCAATTGATCGAAGAGTAGAAGCGAGCGATCTCAATGAGAACTTGCGGAACACGTATTGCAACAAAAATTGGTTATGTAGACATTTTACGAAAGTCAGGTGCCGTGCTTACTTTCAATGGTCGAAAAAACGAAGCTATTACAAAGAAAACTGTAATACATTTTGGAGAGTATAATGAAGAAAATATTAGTCGATAATATCCGGAAGGCTAAAGAAGTGAAAGCTAACAACTAAAAATAAAATTTTCCGTATTTTTTTTTATTGTTTTTGGTAACTAAAAAGAACTAAAGGTTCACTTGTAATTGTTAAGGTTTAATATTCTTAATTTTGCTTTCATTTGAAAATAAGTTTGGTTGATGCAACTTTCTCCATTCTTTTATATTAAACGTTACTGAACTCATCCCTAAATCCATTAAAATGTTGTGCTTGCCGCATTATAATATTGCTTAAAGCTTAATGGTGCTAAGTAGTAATTTCTTTGAATTGCCAATAATTCCAACACAACATAAAATGTATGAAATATAGCTCGTTGCCGGAGAATGGGTTCATTATGGTGCCTTAAGGTGCCTTAACTATCGCCACAGCTAAGAGTCCACCTATCTAGGCACATGGCACACATACTTATGTATGTATGAACTTGGCGTCTTTGTAGAGGACAAATGCAAATTTATCAAATAAATGCTCGCTTTTGTGGTTTCGTTAAATCAAGCGAATACAAATTGAAGAATAATGCAATACTCGTCAAGTGACGGACTAACTAAAAGACTTTGGCGCTATGCTGTGGTGAGGAATTGCCTTGTCCATGCCTGTGACAATGGAACGTGATGAAAATAAATGTTAGGCATTATTCGAATGTGTATCTGTGTACAAACATATATGAAAGTTCATATGCACCGACATATAGTATGTATGAGCGCTATATCTTTGAGCCATTATATATGTATGTATGTATGTAGTATTTATATGTAAATCATATAAATGTTTCGTTTTAGTGGTGCGGTCATTGGACGTTATGTTTGCGTTATACCTTATTTTGCGCACATTAATGTTGACATAAGGCATAATAACTATGTATGCACGTATGCACCTATACTCGTATACACGTACATATGTACATAATCGTATGTATGTATACTTTCTTTGTGATACTTTGGTGAAACCGATAAATATTTATTTACTCTCATTGCAGAGTGAAAACTTTTGTGCCAATTTAATTGAAAACGAAGATAAAGATTTTGCAAGCCAGATGTTGAGGGCAGAAGGTGCTTTGAAACAAGCTTTAATTTGAATTAAGTTAAGAAATAAATGAAGATTTTAAATTATTATAAAAATTTTTCAAATAAAAGGCGTCTTCGATTCACCACTTCTCTGCTCGCTATGCTTCAGCTGTGCTCACTTTACAAAAAATTTGTATGGGAAAGATTTTTAACTTGTTCACTCCTCTCGGTTTCTGCACCGTCCCATGAGATGTCGGTATCTGCTAGTTCGCGAAGCATCGACCTTCTCCAAGTGTTTTTTGGTCGACCGCGACCTCTGCTCCCTTAAGGGCTCCATTCCAGTGCCATTCTCGTGGTGCTATCTGGTGGTTTTCTCAATGTGTGACCTATCAATCGCCACTGTCTGCGTGTGATTTGCATAAGGATGGGTTCCTCCACAGTGCGTAGTTACTGATGGTGTTTGGCCAGAATATTCTGCATATGATGGCGAGGCATTTATGCTGAAGGATTGTAGCCTCAGTGTGATGGTATTGGAGACCAGCCATGTTTCGCTTCCGTACAACAATATTGCCTTTACGCATAAGCCGAATATTCGCAATTTAGTGCGCGTGGAGATTTCCGAACTCCCCCCATTTCGCCATTAATGCCGCCCTTGCTTTGTTTAGCCTGCAGTTGACATTTTTATCTGTTCCACCATCTGCCGTGATGATGCAGCTGAGGTAGCAAAAGCTTTCAACGAATTCCACGGGCATCCGTCAACCAATATCTGCCTTGCGTTATTGTGGTTAACTCACATGGCCTTGGTCTTGGCGATGTTGACCTCCAGTCCGACAGTGCGTCCCCGCGCGACTAGTTTTTCTGCCTTCGCTTGCATGCCAGAGAGTTTGTGAGAGAGGAGGCAGATGTCATCGGCGAAGTCCAGGTTCTCAAGGTGTCTGGTGAAACTCCATACGATGCCTTTTTTGTGAAGGGTCAGTTGGCTCATCACGTCATCAAGGACGATGGCGAAGAGAAGGGACGACAGGGGACAACCTTGCCTTACACCTGCGTTGGTAGTGAATGGATCGGTGATATCGCCTTTGTGAAGCACTGTCAGTTCGCAGTTCTCGTAGAGAGCTGTGATGAGGCGGATTATCTAGGCGGGAACTCCCTTTCTGCTAAGTGCCAACCATATTGCGTCTCGTTTGATAGTGTCGAACGCCTTCTTAAAGTCTATGAACAGCATGTAGAGCGGGGAGCCCCACTCAACTGATTGTTCTACTATAATCCGTAGTGTGTTGGCTTGGCTAACACAGGTTCGGTGAGGGCGAAAACCAGCTTGCTCATCTCTTAAGGAACGTTCAATATCTTTGAGCCTGCTTTGTATGATTACGGCTACAATTTTGTAGATGGTGTTAAGTAGGGTTATTCCTCACCAGTTGCCACAGTCACGCAGGTCGCCTTTCTTGGGCAGCTTCACTATCATGCCTTTTGTCCAGGACGGAGGCAGCTTTTCATTGCTCTAGAAGGCGGTGATGTGGGGTTAAAGAATTTCTACTGATTTTTGCGGGTCGACTATTTTAGTTCAGGCTGTGTAACAAAGATATCGAGCAATCGATATAGAGTACCTTACAAAGCTCACTCATTCAATGCTGCCAACTCTCTTTTCTGATATTGAAAAAGTCTCATTAGGTCGCATTCATACTGGGCAACTTTTGTTGCTTCAACTCGTAACTTGTGAAAGAGGGGAGAAGAAGAGAAAAGGAGAGGGGAATCGAGTTGTTCGTACCCGGTCAACACGCTTGATGTTCGCATTCTTTTTAATGTTTTTGGTGGCTGTATACTAAAAACTAAAATAATTGCAAGAAGAGGAGTTGTCGTGTGTGAATACGAAGAAAGAATTTTAAATTTTGAGACAACAAGAGTTTCCTTGTATGAGCTAATACTCGCTGGTTGTACTAATACTCCTTAACCCATTTTCGGCAGCTGGTCGATTTTTCGACCACCAACTTCGGACTCCAATATCTCAGAAACTAAATGTAAATTTATTGATCAGTTTTCACAAGTTTTAAATTTGGAATTTAGTTAATTTCCAGAGCATAATTTTTTAAGAAAAAAAGGTTCAGGGCAGATTTTTGTAAAAGAATGAAATTATCACTATTTTTACGTGTTTTTTGTGCAGATGAAAAAATAATGAAAAACAAAAAAACAAATAATTGTTACTAATTTATTGTGAAGAGAAAAGATGAAATTAAGAGAATCAAAAAAGTAACATATCAATATTGCAATAATTTTTACTGTTTCATGGACGTAAACTTTAGTGGTCGAGAAATCGACCGCTGGCCAGGAACTGTCATGTAGGATAGAACAAAATCTAGCAATATTTTTTTCTTATTGAAAGAGATGGAAGTGATTATCTTTGTGGTATAGGAAAGGTACTACCCCTTCAGGGAAAATCACTACTAGTGAACCAAAATTCTAGTTCAGCACTAGTACCTTACCTCCAAAATCGAACCTGTCCTATATTGGATGGTACGGGACTATTAGAAAATACCTACAAATCGAACTAGTTCTCATTCGTCTAATATCGAACTAGGGCGGAACTATCCTAAAAGGGATGCAGCGGTGGAATGTTGGCATTCCGCTAAGATTTTTAGTTCTAGAGTTTTTCGCTTGAGTAAATCGGGTTTTGCCCGTCCCATATAGCGAAAACCCAGAGATTTTCAATACACAAGGACCGTAATAAATGTGGAAGCAATCAAATTGGAAGAAATGTTTTCTGAAATTGGTAAGCAATCAATCCTTTTTGTATACGTATATATAATTGCACTATTTTGTAGGCTCAAAATCCCCCTATGATCTCTTTACATTCTTTTTTGATCACAAATATTACCACTTTCACAAATGAGTATGCAAACCAACACAATGCTCCAATTAACATCACGCCAATCGAAATACGTAGGTTTATTGGAATATTGTACCTATCGGGGTACCATACTTTGCCACACATTGACCACTACTGGTCTGTTCGACCGGACATGGGAATTCCAATTGTGAAGCAGGCTATGAGTCGTAATTGGTTTAAAAAAATTAAGCAGTTTTTCCATCTCGCTGACAACACGAATTTAAACGCAGCAGACCGTTTTGCGAAAGTTCGTCCTATTACTGACGCTCTCAACAAAAAGTTTATGTAGTTTGGAGTCTTTAGCCATAATCTCTCTATAGACGAACAGATGATTCCATACTTTGGACGCCACTCCTGCAAAATGTTTATCAAGGGAAAGCCAATCCGGTTTGGGTTGAAAACATGGTGCTTGTGATCTGAAAGTGGGTACTTATTTTCTAGTTCATTGTACGGGGGAGCAGCAACCCCTCACGATAAAACTATTGGTCTAGGCGCACAAACAGTCTTAGACTTGCTTGCCAATGTATCTGACCCCGAGTGCCACATCATTTTCTTTGATAATTTTTTTCTCTTCATACCATCTAATGTGCCCTCTGAACGAACGTCGATTTTTTGCAACTGGTACTATTCGCGAAAATAGAATGGGCGATTCTCCTTAGAGAAATTTACAAAAAGAAATACGAGGAACATTTGACCAACTACTTGATCATCAGCAAGAAATATTTACTGTTCGGTGGAATGATAATGCTGTAGTCAATGTTATAACTAATAACTCCACAGTCAATCCAATTATTAGCACTAAAAGATATTGTTCGGAAGAAAAAACAAACTATCACTATCCCGCAGCCAAAAGCTATTCAAGAGTATAATCATGGCATGGGTGGTGTGGATCTCCATGATAATGCGGTGGCAAAGTATAGAATAAAGTCACAACAGAATTATTGAATTACGACAAGGACGAGGACGAGTATGAAAACGAACATGGAGATGAAGGTCCATCGAACCTTCCTCGGATCAATGAAAGGCATGAGAAGCATTGAAAACAAATTTTGGCGGTGTAAATTTTGCAAGAAACATACTATTTTTACTTGCAAAAAGTGCGATATTCATTTACATACATATGTACTATATGTTTTGATGATTATCATAAAAATTTGTAAGCTGACTTTTCTATCAATAAAACAACAAAAAAATATTTGTATTTGAAATAAAATGAAATAAATTGACTTCGTGTGCTAAATTTTTTTCATAAATGTTGTATTTTTTTTTTTAATATATTTGACGGTTTTTGGCCAGTGGTCGATTTTTCGACCAGTTCATATCTAAAACACCGATGGTCAGAATTTTTTTTTTTTTTAATTTTTCTTGATTATGGTCCTATAAGCACTGACTAAAAAGGAAATGGAAAAATTATGTCGAATTCTTGTAGCGGCCGAAGATGGGTTAAGTATAAGAAGGCTCTTTACAAGAAGACAAAGATTTCATGTATTCAAGTCGAAGGTGTGTAGAGTGGAATCAGCTAAACGGGATTGAAATGTTTTGAAACTTATGACGATCACGCTCTTATTAGATAGGCTGTATATATACACCATTACTAGTCAAAAGCAAAGTACTTTTGTGAGCAATGAATTCTATTTTTTTTACACATCGTTAAGTATATTATTTACTAGTATTTATTAAAAATCTTATTTTTATGATATTTGCACCTTTTCTTTATATAAAACACATTTTTTATATAGAAGAAAAGTTCAGCACCTTAAGCAAAAAACAAAAAAAAAACGAAAATTGACCGAATTCAAGACTATGTTTGGGGCACTTGAAACACACTTTATTTTGTTAAAAGATAATGAGATATACAACTTAAAGGTTTACCCAAAATTCTGATCAAAAAGTTGGATTTTCTGACGAAAATTTGATGAGTTTTTCTAAATCTCGTACATATTTTGATACTTTGGTTCATATGGCCTTTGTGAAATTTTTGACTTGAAATTAGTTTAAAAGCAACCAAATGTGAAAATTTAAAATCATAAGAGTGGTGCTTACTTTTCTTTCTTCATGAAAAATATGGAGCATTAGTTCATTTGAGTTGTTTATGGCATCAGAAAGCTTGGATTTTCTAAAAAAAAATAACGTACAACTGCTTAATGATTTCTGGTGTTGGTGTTGAATTTTTTAGACAGCCACTACGTGGTTCATCTTCAACGCTTGTACGAGCATGCTAAAAACCTAAAATCCATCGTTGACTGTTGGATGTTAAGAAGCAGATTTGTTTAACTGTCACTATTTTAGATATGAGTTTATTTTGCTGATAAAACTGCCGAAGGAGAGAATTTTTCCATGAGACGATATTCGATTCATTCCATTGTAAAAAAATACACTGGCATACGCCAACTTCAAATGCCTTGTAAACGCCTTATAAACAAAACAGAATTGACAGATCGAAATAAATTTTTTTGTGTATTCAAATGAAAAATGAGATTTTAAAACGGCATTTAAAAATGTTCGACCTTTAGTTTTTAATTTTTATGGGGGCTCGTTCAATGCAATGCATTACTAAATATGGTAACGTATGTTAGAATATGTTAATGTACCCCCTACTTTGCTGGAATCAGAAATAGTTCTTGGTACTCTCATTACGCATTTCAGGATGCTTTTTTGCGGTTGCTCTTCCATATTTTCAGCTGTGGGGTTTTAATTTTGTTGAAGCAATATTTTAGTATTTTGATTTTCTTAATCTTCTTGTTTATTTTTACACAAATATGCATACAATTACATAGAAAAATATACTACAAAAATTATGTCAAAGCGCAAATTTAAAAAAAAAAACAAGCGCGAAGTGCCAAATGGTGGAGAATCCGCAATAAATGACATCACACAACTCAACACGTTTGCCGCACCCACCTCCGTTGAATTAAAGCACACAACAAGAACAAAAACAAAATGAAAAGAAAAAAATTAAACAAAAAATAAATACTTAAACCACATAAAAATACCCAACTAATTCCTCCAATTACGCGGGGGTAATAAAATAACATGAAACGATACACCGAAGAAAAATACCCCGGCCACTGAAGCATTGAGTGAGAATGAGTTCATTCTGAATTGACAAGATGTGTTTTCTATAATTTTTAATTCATGGTCACTGTTTTATAAATACAACAAATATATACATATGTATGTATGAATATACAGAAATGTACAAAAACAAAATATAAAAATTAAGTACAGTGTGTCAGGCGCCGTAGCCTTAGAGGTACGCATATACCTGAATGCTATGCTTACATGTAAGTATAACATATTAGACATAGCATATACAGATGTATATACATAGAGGTGTGCGTAATAGGCGCGCAACAAAAAGTTAGTTTGGGAGGGTTTTGAATAAAATTCTAACAATGTTCTAAGAAAACAAAAAAGTATGGTGTTTTTTAATGAAGTAAGTAATAATTTTTGATTCACTTGGCCAAGGCCGCAGGGGAAAATATTAAGATAAAAAGTTGTTTTGGTTGTAAACTCCTATTTAATAATGTGTATGACCACCATTCTTCACGATTATTTAAAAAAATCGCTTTGGTATAGAGTCGGAAAGTAATTTAGGGTTACTTAAAAAATCGTGGACTAACTTACTTTAATCGCAATAGGGGGTTTCCATCCCCGTTATTTGTGTGGATAGTATATATACATAAGTACATATATACATACCTAAGCACAAACGAGTATGTACGCGCTCGTACACTGTGCATTTGAATTACAAAAATTTAGTTTTCTCCGCCATAAAGCCCTCTGGGTGGAAGTCAAAACATGCAAATTAATGAATGTGACAAGCAAGTCTAACCACCTTTAATGAACTGATTTTCGTACAGATACAAGTGTTCTTACATACAATGCACTTGTATGTATAGGTATATGTATGTATGTATGTATGTTTTTTTATAATTCTTAAACAAAGTAAGACATGTTTGTATGCATTCATGTCGATCGGCTGCCAGTGCTTTAAATGAGCTTCTCTCACAAGCCATGCGACACTTGAAATACGGCATATCTTCATTATGATTATTCTTATGTCATGTTGTTGATCATCAACGAATCTGTGAAGCATCGTAGGTATAGGGTGATTTTATATAAAAAATAATTGTCTGCTATAAGTCAGCATCGACCAGCAGCTTCAATTACTTGCAATTTCTGGCATAAGGAAGCCACGTACATATTTGGAAAATAGGCGCCTTCTATGCGCGATTCTCTGTTCGCTCTGCTCACTCGACGAAAAATTTGCATATGAGAGTAATAACAAAGTCATTGAGCAAAATTTGCCGCTAGCGAGTATGCTTATATCTCACTCACTATTTTCAATGCTCCTAACTCTCTTTCAAGGGAGTTGCATTAGACCGCGTTCATACAGGGATACTTTTACTGCTTCAACATTGTGAATTCTCTTTTGTTATTGCCAATCGTATACACACATCTTGCTATTGTTAGTCTTTAGTCTACAGTCAACAAGACTATTGAGAAGAACTAGAATACAAAGGATGTTGACAGAGCACGAGTTGAAGCAACAAATCTTTCCTTGTATGAACACGGTCTTACTAATCCTCAGTAAGTACTCATAAATGAAGTTTTTAGCAGCTCTTTTTCAGTGCTACCAAGAAGTGTTTACTTATACCACTTGCTTCATCTATTCACCACTAATATAAGATATTGCATATCTCAGTAAGAAAGCTACGCAAAGCACCTTTAGACTCCTTAAGGACAGCTAAAGAGTAACAACTGCTATGTGTAAATAATCTTAAGTTATTCTTACTTGAGCGGTTGATGTTAGTCATGAGATCCCTAATTCAGCCAGTACCTGCCCCGTTCTGAATATACCCAGCCGTATATATACCAGTTCCACCAAAGGAGTATCCACAGAGTTTTGCTTATGTGAAACCCCTAAGGGACCCAGTGCCTGCCCGTTCTGAGTATACCCAGTCATTTATTAGCCTCCTAGAGGCATACCAGCTACTGCCCCCAATTCCAGAGACCCGACGGATTAACCTGCTCTTGCCAGAGTATAGGCTAAATCGTTTTTCTGTAATTCTACAGTAGCGGAATCGCTTCTTAAGTTTTGTTAACATAATCTTGGAGTTATAGAAAATTTTTTCTAATAGCGATTGCTGCTCGCAATGCAGCGCCAATTGCATATCTCTCAATAACAAAGTTATTCATTTTTATTATCACCTTAGAATCGTAGTCCATATGTACGGCAAGGTAAAGGAAACGAAGTAGTTATAGAACTATGCATTTTGCGATGCCCAAGCTTTTATCAAGCTCTTCTTTTCAACTTCTTTGCTATATGTCGCTTACGTGGATAGCGTCGTAGTTCCCTCAAAGGCTAGTAGGGTTTCTGATCATTATTTCGATATCGTCCAAATTTATGCGCCGTATATAAAGGGGGTGTTATGGTGAGAAAATTTTAGAACGAGGTTTTTGTTCGCTGAGAGAGGACATTGATTACTATTCGCCTGCCGAAACAACAAGTACCTTTTGGCACAAGTTGTTAATGGATTGATCTCACGTCTGGTATTGACATTTGACAACTTCGCAACTTGGAAATTGAAACCATCAACAGCGACATTTATTCCTATACGCGCGAATCATTAGGGCTTTTCTTCTGTTTTATTCGCATTAATTTTTATAAACGGGTTTCAATCCCACTACTCAGCTTTGAGGAGTTCCATAAAAACGCTATTATATAGCGAGTAATCTTCTGGAGAACAAAATCTGTGATTAGGTGATTGATAAACTAGCACTTTTCCCACTTTCGTGAACGTCTGCATACGTCAGTATCTCCCAGAGGGATAACAGCTAATCTGTCCTACTTATTCCTATAACTTGTTTTGTTTGACGATTTTGTTGTTTATGTTGTCGGGACGATCAGCTTCTCGACTACGAGAATGAGTTTCGGGAATAATCCTATTAGTGGTGAAATAGCAAAACCTAAACGGCTTTCATTTTCCAAATTCCTTACATTAAGAAAATATTTCCAGCTAAGCAGGTATTTGTAGGTACCAACACTATTTTTTATGTCAAATACACCTACCACGAGGCTTAAAATATGGAATAATTTTTAGAAAAACTGCACAAACAATTTGGTATTCCTGCCAATTCTTGGTGCACACAGACAGCGCCCGCGGTGTCTATGGCGCGAGACTTGAGCTTCAACTCGTTTTTATATTTTGCACAAAATTTCTGACAAAAGCTATTTGTGTCAAAAAAATTTTTTCTGCCTTACATCGCCATTCTGTAAATTGTAATTTGCATGTATGTAGATATGTGTGTATGTATTACAGTATTTCATTTGTTTTTACGAGTCTTTTGAAATGCAAATGTTCAGCCAAATGTTTCGAAAATGGATGCAGAAGCATTACATGCAGCAGACGATGTATTTATATTTTTAGCATTTACCAAATTATTAATTGCATTCGTGTTCTGTGTAATTGGGTGGGGCGAGTGAGAGCGCTTAAGTGCTTTGCGGCCGGTTTCATAATCATTTACTTTGAAAAACTCATTTGTTCTGAAAAATTATTACCCATTAAGTTATTCATTCGTCATACATACATATATAAAAATTACGTTGAATTTGATAATTAAATAATGATATTTTAAAATAATTCCAAAATTCTACAATTTTAGGAACATTAAAAAAAAAAATGCTGATCTCGTTCACATTTCTGCTTGAAATAATTTCAAAATTTTTCATTAAACTCATTTTATGACCAAAAATCCGTTTGAGGTAGATTAGTCGGAATATATATTACTAATTCTTTTTCGGGTTATATTTTCCTGTTTTCTCTTCAAATAGTAATTTCTCTAACAAAATTTTTCTTAGTTTTACTTGTACTACGTGACATTGTGAGGCAGGGCGAGTCCATCTGTTGTATACCCAGTTGACTCAAAGCTCGAGGGTAGGGAGGTGTATATTACGAACATCTGGAGGAAAAAGATTATGTCATTCGGCAGGCGAAGGCAAACCTCCGAGTGTATTTCTGCCATGATCGCCTTAAAAAGTCATTTGTCGTTCGGAGTCGGATTAAAACTGTAGGTCCCCCCATTTGTGGAACAACATCAAAACGCATTCCACAAATAGGAGGAGAACCTCGGCCGAACACCCAATAGGGATGCAAGCGCCAATATGTAGGCATATATACATATATATGTACTGCTACAGTATGGTCCGATATCTGTACATGAAAGTATAGATCACCATCACTATAGCCAGACGGCAATAAAATCCTTCACGAAACAGTCGACAATCTCTGAGGTCGCCATGAAATGTCGCTCATTTCTTAACCTTTACGTGAACAGGTCCACAGACAAATTTATTTGATATTCAATTCACAATAAGTTCGCAATAACGTCTGAACATTCATTAGTGAAAAAGTAGAGGAGAAGATAAATTTCATTTCAGGGAAAAAAGTTGATTCGATTATGTAGATTTCTTCTCGTGCTAACCGGCGCCAGTTGGACACACCAAGTGAAGCCAAGTCCTTCTCCACCTGATCTTTCCAACGCAGAGGAGGCCTTCCTCTTCCTCTGCTACCACCAGCTGGTACCGCATCGAATACTTTCAAAGCCGGAGGGTTTGTATCCATTCGGACGACATGACCCAGCCAACGTAGCCGCTGGATCGTTATTCGCTGCGCTATGTCTATGTCGCCGTAAAGCTCATACAGGTCATCGTTCCATCGCCTGCGATATGCGCCGTTGCCATCGTGCAAAGGTCCAAAAATTTTTCTCTCAAGCACTCCAAGCGTCGCTTCCTCGGATAGTTAATTGGCATCGCTAATTTTCTGTAAGTGGTCGGAGCACGCCAAAAAGGACTCAATCTTCTACCACAACAAAGCACTGGTCAATTACATTTCATTTCTTTGTGTAAAAGTCTTTTGCGAAAAAAGCATGTCGATATTGCCCTCTGCGACTTACCCTTAAAGAAAGTCTCTCATTTATGTAGATTACCAAAGGTGCTTTCAATCGTGGAAAAATTGCTGAAATCATAGTGTAAAATAAGAGGGAGACTATTGTGAAGATCTATAATAAAATTAGCTCGCAGCTTAATTTTCTTGCGCTTTTTTGACAAAGTCCCGGAACTTAAATGTCACACCTCTTTTGCCTACACAGTATAAATAACAGCTTCAGCCCACAAATCCAAACATGCAGGATTTATGGAAAATAAAAAAAATTATACATCATTTTGATGGTAAAACATTTTTTTTATTGCATGACATCAACTCAGAATATAAGACCAAAATATAAATAAAAGCAAGCGAATGATCAATAAAAAGTGTATCACATTGGGGACACTACAACACAGGCATAACTAATTGCCCACAATTCGTAATCAAATTATAATTGACATACATAAAAGCAGCAGGACGTACATACACATACATACAAGTTTATACAACTACACGTAATTAAAGAAATAAATTACACACAAGTTATACAAAACCAAAAAAAAAACATATAATTTCTCTGCGTGCTAAGTTGAACGTGAGCTGTCACTTATCCATGACATTTGATATCTGTAGATACGTATTGTATGTATGTATGCAGTTTTGAGTGAGGAACGTGCTCTGGATTATTATTTAAGTATTTGGTAATGACAACCCATGCAAAGTAAGGTACATTCACCCACTGTGTCACAACGCCATCGGGATTTTATGAACAAATAAGAATCGCAGAAAAAATACATTTAATTAGGAGAAAACATTTACAGGTTTTATTAATGCAAACTGCAATAAATTTAATGGCACGCACTAATTTGGGCTGGCACCTGTTCACCACACACATACTCACACAGAAGAGCAGACGTTTGCCTTCTTTAGTACATTTGCCTCTTATACGAGGCTGCTCTGCAACGCCTGGCGCTCTTATCTCACACCTTTCGCTCATCTTTCTTGCGGCTTTCTATATGGGAAGACAACGAGAGCCACTTGCCGTCTTAATACGCAGAAAAAAGTGCTGGTATGAGAGATAAAGACATCAGTGACCTTTCAGTAGCCAGGATAGTACGCTATAATATTGAGTTCCTTGATTCTCGGTGTTACTTAGTCCGAATACCTAGCTAGTGTTTCAACTTTTTGACTTCGATGAAAAGCAAAGAAGAGCAGGTGTTCAAAATGTTGATTTTTGCCTTCTGAGTATTCCATTTCTAAACCTCGAAACTAATAAAAAATTAAAAAAAATTAAAAATTCAATTAACATATATTAGTTTTGTAGAGCAGAAAGAGTCCTATCGAATGAATATTTACCCTTTGCCAAACAGCAAACAAAACTTTATAAAATAAAAGAATTTATAAAAACGCTACGAACTTATCACCCAACCCAATAGAAGGCAACATTTACAGGTAGAAAGGAAAGCACCATAACTGTAATATCTTCCTTAACCCCCGCGCTCTCTTTTAAAATAGCGAAATTTAGTTTATTCTACACTCGTATATACTTAAATTATCCATTCATTTCATTCAGTAAATATTTTTAGTAAAAAATGTGGTTTCAAAAACTGTTTTAACTTTTCGCTGGGTGATCTTTAGACACAAACGGCTGACACATGATTAACCCGTAATCCATACAAATGACGAGCACCTGTTGTGCCACACATTTTCATTCATGTAAAATATAATTTTGTAAAAAAGTAATATTTATATATTTGAAGGCAAAGTAAGTGAGCGATGAATTATGGCCAAGCAAATTTACAAATTAAAGATTTCTTTTGTTCATTTCATGTTTTGTAGTTTAACCAAAAGTTAAATAATAAGTATGTATGTATGTAAGTATGAAAATGATCCCAAAAACCGCAAATGTTGTTTAGTAAATATAAACACTTAGCACATGAATATGTATGCACGCACATACGCTCTGACCAGAATTTAAATGCGAACACTTTGCACCTTCAGCGTTAATCCTCAACTTAATTTATTTTGCTTAAGAAATGGAGAGTCAACAAATGGCATCATCAATACTTTTTTAAAACAAAAAACATTTTTAATAAGCTCAAAAACGACCGGGTGGTAGTAAAGAAATAAAAAAATAGAGAATGCGACAAACGGCTAACAAAGACATAAAGTAAACATAAACTAACACAAAATATAAAAAAGCAGTAAATGAAATAAATTGATGCTAATGAAAAATAAATAAAGACATCAAAGCAATGCGAAAATAAACTTAAATTATTATTTTTGTCGATTTTTTACGCTACGGATACCACCCACATAATTTTTTCATTATTTTTATTCGTTTTGATAAATATGTAAATATATTTTTCTATTCTAATGACTTCTGTCGTAGCTGCAGGAACGGAGAGAGAGAGAGCGTTGAGCTTTTTTTGCCAGCGACGCGTTCTTGCTAGCACGCACAAGTTGGCAGGCTTAGAATCCGCAGGCAGGAATACACTCGGAGGTTTGCCATTGCCTGCTGAGGACGACCGCTTTTAGAAATAACTTTTCTATGTTTTGCTGTTTAGTGGTTCATGCCCGATGCTTCGAATGTGGGCACTATCGAATGATAGTCATGCCCCAACCAATTCGGCTACGGTAACCTAACATTTTTCCATATAAAATCATTTTCTTTACTTTTAAATAGGTGCTGGGTAATAGTCTTTCAAATCAAATAACCTTCAATTGTCTATTCAATGCCACTAGCATGAATGCCACTTTTGCCACTCTACCAATAGATGTTTCATAGAATTTTTAATCAACCAGGTACCGCTTTTGGCCTCTTTTGCTTTCAAAAACTTCGAACGGCCTCTGGACGCGCGTAACTCACAAATAATTGTTCCGTGGTGAATTGCGAGTGATTCGATGATGAGACGGGTCTTACTTACTCGAAAAGAAGGTTCACTAAGACGACGCTTCATGAATTGGTTAGAACGATCCAGAGATCTTTCGAAGTTAAACTATTTACTTGTAGCATTCCTCGTTATTGAAGCTATGCAGCAGAACAATTTTCGAAGAATTGGGAGGTAGTCTGATCAATTACCACAATCAACTTGATACTGGCTAGGCTAGCTCAAAATAGTTTGAGAGCCTTTTTATCAATTTTCTGCGGGTCTGCCAAAATGTTTTTAAAAAATAAAAAATTTAGTCCACCCTAAGTGCATGTATACTTATTAGAGATGTAAATTTTTTCGATGTTTCCGATTATGGTTTTTTCGGGATCTTGTTATTGCAATTCCGGGATAAAGGGAATAGTCCCGTGATTTAGATAATCATTATTTTGCAACAACTTAACTCTAAAAAAATTGCACTCATTATTTCTGAAGCTCCCTTACCTATAATAAATCTTAAAAAAACTACAGTTACATTTGTACGCATTTAATAATACAATAAGAGGTGTTATTCCCGTAAAAGATCAATGGTTTCGTCGCTTGTGTGGCACGTAGCGCCATCTTGTTGAAAATACATTTTGTCCAGCTCAATACCATCCAATTCCGGCCATAAAAAATCGTTAACCATCTCTCGATAGCGCAATCCATTCACCGTAACTGTTGCTCCAGTTTCATTTCCGAAAAAGTAAGGTCTAATGACTCCGCTGGACCATAAACCGCTCCAAACAGTCGCACGTTGAGAATAGAGAGGCTTTTCAACAATAGCTCTTGGATTTTCTGAGGCCCAGATCCGACAATTTTGCTTGTTGACGAAGCCACCGAGAAGGAAATGGGCCCATCACTCAAGATGATTTTTCGATGGAATTCCGGATCATTTTTATGCATTTCAACGACCCAATCAGCAAAGAGTTCTTGTGTTAACTGGACTTTATAAGCCTTAAGAGCCAAATTTTTATGCAAAATACGGTGTAATGATGTTTGTGGAATGCCTAATTCCAAAGAGCGACGAGGAATGGACAAACCTGGGTTTTCTTTCTCGTAGTATACTTTAATGCCTACAGAAAGATATTTTTCTGCTTGCATTTCATATGCTTTGTAAAAAATTAAAAAGCCCGAAAATTTCGGGACTATTTGCCAACAATTTTTTTTGCACGGTATTTTCGTGACTTAAAAAATTCCACGATCCCAGGATTAATATCCCTAATACCTACATGTATATACTCATATATGAGACAATTGGCGTGCAAAGTATTGAATTTACGGGTTTTATTTGTTACTTAGCAATTATTCAATATTCTCAATAAATATAAAAATGTACATAAAAATCTCAAAAACGCATACATGGTTTGGAGGAAAAAGTGTATAAGAAAAGTGTAAAACTTGTTTCCCCAAGACTACCATCTGATTGTTAGCTTCAAGGCGCAAAAATTAATAAAGAATTATCGATAAAAACTATCAAGTTAATAAAACCTGGCTTGGCAAAACTTCATTTGCATATCATCATTTGCATTTTTATTAATTACCAGCAGATAATTTTTCTTACCTTTGGCACAACACAAATTACGATTAACAAAAAGGTAATAAAAAAATGTAGTAGAGAGTTAATGGCATTAATAAACATAAATACGCACATAGCATGTACATACATACGCATAAACCGTAGACTCGATGTTTCTTTTTTGCCGTGATGTCATACTGTGTCGCCCGTAAATGGTTCATATTTCAGTTATAAGCTCAGCCTAGCAGCTGAAATTACAATTTTTGTTTTGTTTTTCTTGCTGTTAACTTAAGTTCGCTGGAAACTTGTGCGGTCTCGCCTGTTGGGCTCGTTTTGGTCTGAAACGTGCACAGACAAACCGGCATTTGAGCGTGCACTAGCCATATATACGTTTGTGCATGTGTACGTACATACTGTATATATATATGTATGCATGCGTGTATATATGTTTATATTGCAAAATACCCTGTAGGGAAATATTAAACCGCTGCAATAGAGTTCTGGTTCCTGGCACTAGAACTACAGGGTGACTTTTAATGGACCGAAAACTTTAATGAAAATAAAATGTTAGTGAGTTTATTCGAAAAAAATTATGGGAAAGGTTAATTTTTTAAATCAAATGTACCTATTATATGTACATGTTGGTAGCGTTAAAAATCAAACGGTTTTAAATTAACCTAGGTTCTATTTATTTTCAAATAAAAGTTTATTTATGTTTAATGCGGAATCGAGAATTATTTCAGTTGATATAACCAACCTACAAACTACATCAAACGATGATTTCGCGAATGGAATACCGACTTTCGAATTGTTTTGAGCGCTTTAATTACACTGACCAACAGCATTTTTAGCAGAGAAAAACGACTATCCTGAAAATGCAACGTGAGTGGACTACTTTTGTAGGACAAAATTATGATTTAGCACTTCTCAGCCGATTGTTTTTCAATGGACCAAAGTTTCCAAAGTTTGATTAAAGAGATATTTATATTACTTGTAAAAAGTGTTATAAGTAGAAATTTTATTGTCCATGTGCTACAAGTACATGCTTTTGAAGTACAAGATTCCTAACTCGACCCCACCTAGGCTGGTTAGCATCACATTACAGGTTAAGATATATACTCAGTACCTAGGAGTAATGTTGGATAGCAAGCTAACGTGGAAGCTCAATGTGGAAGAACGAACGAAGAAAGCACTCATAAGCCTGCAGAAATATGGTCGGTAAGACATGGGGTTTATCTTCAGGACGTTCACATTGGACTTAGTACGACCAATAATACTCTATGGTATTCTAGTATGGTGGACAAGTTTGAACAAGAAGATATACGTTACCAAACTGCTACAGTAGCACTAGACAAGATACCTGACCTTCATTAAATATAGACTTACTTTTAGTAGCAAAAAATTCTGCAAAGAAGTCTGCACTTGGGCTATTGACACGATCTCCTGCATGAAAGATGGCGTAATGAAGCCACTTGAAAAATTCGCCCGACAGCTGTGGTCGACTCTCAATGCTAAACGCACGGAACTTCTACTAAGAAGAGATAAGCACAATCTTAACACACTGATTTCAGTTATTGCGGGGCACTGCCTAATCGGTAGGCACGCCCAGAGAATGGGTGTGCAAGCACATGTCTTCTGCAGAAGTTGTCTAGATGAGGAAGAGGAAGAGACGATTTGGCACCTTCTGTGTCACTGTCCTGCTCTATCCAGACGTAGACTCGACATTTTGGGCGGACAATTATTTAATGAGTTAGAAGATCTCGCCGAAATCTCTGTCGAAATTTAGGATCTTACGGAATTTTTGAAAAGTGCACATTGGTTTCAGGAGGGATAAGGGCTAGTTCTCCACGCGGCATCACAATAGGCCATGAGCCTGAGTGTGTCCTACAGTGGACAACCGCTTCAACCTAACCTAACAGTACAACTAGTTCAAAGGCTTTATGGTCACAGCCGAATATGCAGAGGTTTAAACCTTAAGTCATATAAATTACCGGACTACGAAAGCCGCAGACTCAGCCATAGAGAACACTTTTCCGAACTCTCAAATAAACTTTTATTTTGACAGCCAAGCAGCCATTAAGGCAATAATAGCTGTAATGACAAACTCACACTGCGTACGACAATGCCAGAATGGATGAGCTAGGAACTGAGAGACAAACCACCATCTACTGGGTTCCAGGACACAAGGGCATTGAAGGAAACGAGATAGTGGATATGCTAGCCAAAGCAGGCGTTAATCTTCCAGTAGCTGGAACGGCCGGTATACAGCCACCTCTCTGCAAACAACGACTAGATACACTAAGTACATAGATACAGCTATGATTCGAAAAGCGAATTCAAGACGGGAAAGAGCCAGCTCATGCAATGGTCGTGAAAGTCATACTACGCAAGCACAACGTCAGGTCAACAAACTTTACTTTATTTCTTCCCAGGAAAGAGTGTAAACTTGTAGTGGGGATATGACAGGACACTGTCTCACTCCATCGTATGCGGCCAAACTGAAGCTAGTTCAGAACGATACATGCACAAACACGTATAAAATGCTTAGGTTCTGCATCCATTTCAGCATTAGAAAATGTGGCAGATCAAAAAATTAGCAGCCTATTTAAATTATCCAAAGGAAAATATATAAAATAAACTCTCCATACTCACAGTTGGTGTCACTAGTGATTAATTTCTGGTCTATGAGCGATCTAGAGGATCGAGCGGATCTAACCTATAGGAAATTCTGACGAGGATACTTTTTGTGGAATATTTTAATCCTCTAGTTATCTTCCTCAGGCTTCAGTTTGCTCCCCGTTTTAAGAAAAGTAAATAAGTGGACTTACAATTTTGCGCCGACTCCGAACGGCAGCCGGTTTTTTATGAGTAGATTTTTCATAGCAGAAATACACTTGCAGGTTTGCCATCGTCTACTGAAGAATAACCGCTATTAGAAAAAAACAATCAATTGGTGTTTCGTTCAAGGCATTCTTACCCACGAATACTGCCAAAAAATAGCTCCACCAATTTTTTTCAACTACTTGAAATAAATTTTTCGATAATTTAGGATCTGGGAGATATGTATTTTTCTTATTATTATTTCTTAATTCCAATGTATCGAGTTTTAAAAACTAGTCTCGAATTTCGAAGGAACGTAGTTATGAATTTGCGTGAATACAAAGCAGCCAAGATTTCTTGGCTGCAAGTTGAGTATAAACGCATTATTTTGGAGCTACAGTATGAAATATCGCGATTTATGCTCGTTTGATCAATATTGTCTTGATTAACTGCATGAAAATATTTGTCAGCTCTGCACTGGAATTTTATCTTTTATTTTTTGTATTCTAAATTTTCCAATGGAAGACTAAAAATTCGATTTAGTTTTCACTTAAGTCGAGCTTTTCAGGAACTGTTTTGGTCGATAAGCCGATATATCACTGTATTGGTTTTCGCTGCAGGGATATACTCGTACACACAAACATATGTACTATAATGTAATATGTTGCAAAAATAAACCTTAATCGTACATGTGTACGTACTTATATGGTTTAAATCTATAAAGATAAAAAATATTTAAGACAAATGTCAAGTATTAGCTTATGAGCATATGTATGTTCATATATACATACATATATACAGCCAACAATCTTATATTGTTAGCAACGTTTGAGTCATAAAATCACAAGTTATGAATTTGTAATTTTTACCAATTTGGCTGGCTAAGCATTATAATATACAAATAATCTTATAAATGTAAATGTATGCCGGAATGTATGCAAATTTATTGCTTGCCGGTTTCCATTAAGGACGTTGTAACTGAAAATGATGAGTAATTAAATTTTAAAATAGCCAACATTGAATTTTCAAATGTGACTTACTTGGCAATACTGTATGTATTAGGGTGCATCACTCTCCGTACCAAAAGCATTCGGTAATATTTTTCCATTGCGCCAAAATATTTCGGAAAAATATCGAGATTTACGTAAGCGATTTTCCATTAAAGGTCTAAAAATCACCTTTTTTATACAATAAATAAAATAAAATTAGTTTTTAAATATTGTTTTTACAAAAAATTATCTCAGAAGATAGAAGAGGATAAGCTGAAAAAGTATGCATAAAACTGTTTAAAAATTTTGCTAACGGAATCATGAGATTTTTCATTTCGGGTAGTTTCAAGGAAAACTTAAAAAAGCTCAGCTCGATCTAGCGATCTAAGGTATCATTGGAAAGGTATTTTCCCTCCCTTCTTATTTCTTCTATTAATTATTTCATTCATCTTCATCATTGTAACGTGACGCCCGGGTTGAATCTTGGCCTCCCTTAATAGCTTTGGTCAAGAATCTCGACTCTTTGCAGGGATCCTCTAGTTTCCAGTCCAAGTTGGGTAAGTTCAAGGAAAACTTGCTTCATTTAGAGATCTAAGATATTATTGGAAAGGTATTTTCCCTCCCCTCTTATTTCTTCTATTAATTATTTCATTAATCTAATCATTGTAACGTGACGTCCGGGTTGAATCTTGCAGATGCCCTCCAGTTTCCAGTCCAAATATCTTGGCGTCATCATTAACTGTGTCAATAGTAGTTTTCCTTGGGCGACCCTTCCTATAAGGCACATTCAACTTACTATTGTAGATCTTTTTTGCAATTTCATTTGGGTCTTCAGAACATGTCGAGCGAACTTAAGACGCTGAAGCTTGATGTAGTCGGCGATTTAGAAGTCGCTTAACTAAGTTAGACATTAATCATTGTAATGTAGGTGGTGATCTATCCTCACCGGTCCAAGGATGCAATGATTTTTCGCTCAAATATGTTAAGCTTTTCTTCATTCGCCTTACGCATCTACCAGATTTAAGAAGCATTACTTATGCCCAAGGCCTAATTATTGCTTTATTTATTTAGAGGTTCAGCTTCGTTCGCTTAGAAAGAAACAAGGAACCTAGAGCCTTGTATAGCGAAAAGGAGATCTCATTTCCTGGAGCCTCACACTAACGCAGCGTTCAAGCGTCCACTGAGGTGGTAGATCCAAGATTTTACATTCTATTCACTTCACCCATTTTTTTTATTTGCAAATATTATCGGAAATTTTAACCGAAGTTGTGTTGAGATAATTTGTTGATGCAGACCATTTAAGCCTAGACTATTCTATCGTCTGAGGTGATTTTTTGGAAAAAATATATTTGAAAACTAATTTTTTTATAAAAGAAGCTAAGAAAACTGAATATTTGTCCGAAAGATTTGGAAATCTTAAAATTTAATTTAATAAATCTTATAATGCCTGTTTTTCACAGCATAATTTTTTGGTGACACATCCTAATGCACATAGGTACATATGTATATGTATATGTATAAGTATACTGGCTTATGTCATTCTTGCATCATGAAATGTCAAATGAAATCAAGCTGATTTTGATTAATAATCTTTATAGCTATATGAATAAAATAATATTGCGACTTTTACTGCTTGTTATAGATATATTAAAAAAAAAAAATCAATGATGTTAGAATTAAATAGGCTCTAAAACTGCATACCCAAACATTTTCTAAAATTATCGATACTAAGTGAGACATTTTGATGCAAGTTGATGGATCTTTAAGAGTTTTCCACAAACTTAAAACTTGGATTTGTATGGCATTTCTTATATAATGAGCTAGGCTTTAAAAAAGAATGATTAGCAATAAATAAACAAAAGAAAAACTGCTAAAACTCGTCAAAATATTGCTAGCTTAATTAGTTGAGTTGAAAAGTATGTTTGCTCGCGGTTCATTAGAAATATGGTAACTTTTTATTTTGCTAGAACAGTTCTTATTTATTCATCAATATTGATTTTTCTCGCAATAATATTCAGAACTTATATTTTTACGAGTTTACAAGTAACAAACTAAATTTCTTTTTGCCTCCCAAAAACTGATGCTAACACCTTCTAGGCTGATTTCTGGATACGAACTCTTTTCGAAGCCGAAGAACCAGGTTCATACTATTCTTCTTGGTTTGATTTAGGATCATGGCGATATACAAGAGTCTCAGCCATAGTGATGAATCGACGAACAAAATCTACATTATTCTTTCGAAAACGCTCTAAATGTTGAGAAAGTCGTATTCGAATGTGTTTTTTCTTCCATTGTTAGCGTATATGGCATCCATTCTGCACACGGTTTCCTAAATCCCAATACTTCAATCAAAATATTGCTTACACTGTTCTTTGAGATGCCTAAGGCACTAAATCTCGTTCAGTCAGTTTACGTTTTCTAATACGATATCCTGTATTTTTTCTACGATTTCTGATATTGTTGCTGTTTTTGGACTTCCTGACGTGGATCGTTTTCAAGGTTTGTACGACCTCGTTTAAATTCAGCAACCCAACTTTCTACTCTACTAATTAATGGCAAAAAGTTCTTATACACTTTCAACATTCATTTCTAAATTTCCTTTGCTTTTAAACGTTCGAATAACAAAAAATTCAATCACTGCACGATATTTGATTTTTTCGATTGTAGAAAATATTGTGGCACGTCGATACTAAATGGCTGGTAAACAAAGAATGTGTTGACAGATTGAAATGAAACCTGACATACGTTCATATGAAGAGTGTGCCAACATAAATAAGGCTAGTAGCAACGTCCTCTCTTATCAGAAGGCAAAACTTATTGAACAACCTAGTAAGGACTGACTGGAATAGCGTAAGAATACTTGTGAAATGAGCGGACACAATTCTGTTACTGAATCGCCTATGATGTGGCAGACGAAGTTAATTTCACAATTTTGCTTCGGATAGCCTAACCTTGTATTCTATCATCCTTGCATTTAAGTGAAGGCTGTTTTTCCGTGCAAGAATCTACAACTCTGAACTTCTTTCCTTTAATGTACTCCACTTTAACCCTTTGGGGACGCGTGTCGGCATATAGCCGCGCAAATTAGTTGGTAGCTGCAAGGCTCGCGACGTCTGTCGCTGTGAACGATAAGATACGCATAGCTATAGTAAAAGAGTGACGTTTTCATTCAAAGACATTAAGGGCCATTAGCTATGAAGTCTTATCTTCCTTATAATGTAAACTTACGATGTGAGACGACGGTAGAATTAGAACGAAATTCAGTTCTTCGATTAAGTCTCTCAGTGTCACCGCCAGTTCTGACGAATATTGCTTTGAATCTGATAAGACGGAAGATGACGGAAGTGGAAGTGGAATCCGTGCAATAAGGATTCCAGTCAGGCATTTCAACATTAGCAGTGATAGTCTGCTTATAATTTCTCTTTTAGATTTTATGAAAACATTTTTTTTGTGTTAAATAAAACCTTAGTTTTTATAACGTTCAACATATTTATTTTCTTTACAGCACTCGCCCTTCGAGCGGCTCCGTCCCCACAGGGTTAATAAATGATAAACATATTAAGAAAACTTTAACCGACTTGTGGATATATGACAGTGTTTATGTCTGTCCAACAAAAAAAAAAAAAAATAAATAAATAAATCAGCTGCCCAGATAGCGAGATTCAGAACCTCTGATAGGAAAAAATCAAATAAATATTTACATAGATGAATAAAATGCCCAAAAGTTGAATCAGAATATTTCAGACACATTACACTGAAACCTGAATTTCAATGAAATGCGTTTTTAAGATTTTTTGTGTTTTTTGCAACTACATTAATTTATGTATTTGTTTAATTTTTTATTTATAAAAAACGAAAACGCCTTAATCATCCAGTGCAGTTAGGGGGCTATCGCAAAAGTTGACATAGTACTTACGGATATTATTTATTTAATTTCTAATTTATTTGTTTTTGTGACATGATGCTCAAAACTTAGCCGTTCTCGAGATATTCGATTTTAAATTTATTCGATATTCGATTTTTTAATTTGTTTTCTTTGAACCAGATTTTGTGGTGATACGTAAGGCCTCTTGCTTATGTCGAAAAACTAACTACGATTGACAACGTGGAAGTAAATTTGTCGATTATGGATGAGGAAGTGGTAGAAAATTGAACCGACACCAGAATTGGTCTTCATAAAACGAATTTGAGGTGGCTACGGATGTGCCCAAAACTATTTTCAAACACTAGATTTCATGAAATGTGCAACCTAGCAATATAGAATTTTTGCATATCATTATAAAAGCCTCCGGTACATAAATACATTCACTTATGCGCATCCTTGCAAATTCTTCCGTCACTATTGGTTAATCAACAACTATGCAGCATTTATGAAGCACATCAAATTTCAAATAGTTTTTTTCGCATTTTTTCCCCTGAAAATTTTAAATCTAATTGAAATCTCTAAAATATGACCACCGTAGACGACATTCTTCATGAAAAAAAGAAAAGCACAAGTACCTCAATCAATTCATTACGAAGTATGTGCATACGTAAGTACGTACGTAGCTGGTAAGAAGTCACGCTGAGCTTCCACCTCCGCTTAAGCTACTCATACATATGCATGTAAGTATGGATTGGTATAGAGTTATAAAAGCACGCGCCTGTATAACTTTGGTTTTAAGGCCGGTCAGCTGCAACAAACTTCCATAACTGGTTGCCATTGGAGTTGAGTGCAAATTCCAATCATCCCGCTTAGTGGAACGCCTCCTCTGTTGCTTGTCTGCAATTAAACTGTGTGGATAACAAGCGGGAGGATTATCTTGTTGGCTTGTGTGCGTTGAAAGTAGAAAAGCATTTCCGTCAGCTGTATTCCGCACCCAGTAACTGGTCGTTTACAGCCTAGCAATGGTTAACATTTTTTTTTTTTTTTTCAAAAATAAGTATGTTGCATTATGTAACGTTCTGGCACGGTGAGCGTGTGCCACCTAGTGGTGTTATCTAGAATTGCAATTTCATTAATTCGTTACCAAAGACCGACTGAAGTATTTGTAGAAGTTTTGGTTTTCATTATATTTTTATGTTGTTCGTTTTACTTTGGCATTGTTGCTTTAGCTTTCGTGATTAGGCTGGCATCAGGCTATAATAACTCTCTTGCCTCCTTCTTTTTGTGTGTTTGCATCAGTATGCAGCTTCTTCTTTTCTACTAGCTCAGTAACTGGCTAAGCGAGAGACTAGGAAATGTGAGTTTTGTTCGCTGGGAGAGAACTTTGCTACTCAGTTGTCCACTTAGTTCAAAGTAACACTTTTTGGCAAGCAGATCCCCTGTTGGATTTCAAGGCTGACGTTTTTATCGATGTTGATTTTGTTTCCCAAGTAGACGAAGTCCTCTACTTTTCCAACTTTATAACTGCCAGCAGTGACGGGCTTGGCAAGGCGCGATTGACTTAACTTTTTGTGTGATCACAGGTGATACTTATTGAAAAAGGCAGAACTAACAGCGTTGTTGTTAAGACCGATGATGCCAATATAATCGGAATACTTTAGTATTTAACTCTTGTAAAAATTGTGCCAGCTCAGTTCTATTGTGCAGCTCGTAATCTTCTTCAACATCAGATTAAAGAAATCGCAGGATAGAGAGTTGCCTTACTAAATCCTCGCTTCATAGGGAACGGTACGGAAAAATTCTTCGCAGTTCTAACGTAGCTGGTGGTATTGCACAACGTTATTTTGCATAGCCGTATTAGTTTTGCAGGGATACCAAATTCAGACACTGCGGCCTATCGGCAATTCCCCCACGTGCTGTCGAAGGCGATTTTGAGATCGAAAAGGGTGTGATGTGTGTCGATTCTTTTCTCCTAATATACAATATATATCGATTTAATCAGTACTGATTCTTAGTCCGTCTAACCACTATATAACATTATCCCTTTAAAGAAGATAGTTTCGCTCCATTCTTTTGTAATGCTGCTTGCCTTGATTGAGATTTCTCAAGATTAAATAGACACCAATACGGTCTCTCCTTTTTATATGTAGATATTCGAACTGTGCATTTGGTCTGTTGTGAGCAACTCATATAACTCAGCAAAGCCTTCTTAATCGTTAATCTGCGCTTATCGTTTTTCTCATATGTTTCATTTACATATGTTTCAGCAAATAATCACAGCCATTAGTGCAATCCAAAATGTTCTTATTCTGAAATTCATTTAGTACCCTTACATTGACTTTCTTCTTGAGATCAGCTTCATGAAAGTGGTTCCAAATGGTTTTCTTACTAATTTTCGGCAATCATGTATGATTTTGGATGCTCATATTGTCAGAACGGAATCGTTGGAATCACTGCTTTGCTATTGCATTCGACACTAAATCGGCTCCGATTTTTCACTTATTGCATTGGTTCTGAAGAGTGTACAGTTTTGGTACCGTACCTTCTATTCAATAGCTTCTAAAGATTTGACTTTC
Source organism: Anastrepha obliqua (assembly GCF_027943255.1). Lineage (NCBI taxonomy): Eukaryota > Metazoa > Arthropoda > Insecta > Diptera > Tephritidae > Anastrepha > Anastrepha obliqua. The sequence goes on from NC_072894.1 coordinate 80,481,933, forward strand.
AAAAATCGTTAAACTAAATTCAGATGTCCCAATTACTATTCGCATCACATTAAAGAGTTCTATGAGACTACTTTTGATCAGCTTATCTACATTCTATGACCGATATTTTGAATTTATGTACAACCTTGATGAAAGAGTTCCCGGAACAAAGGCCAGGTGACGCTCTAAGTCAACTGATTTAAGTTCTGTGTTTTTGTTAAGGGGGCACATCTGGGATTATTATTTATATTCGCCCCTGCCCGACATTTACAAAGCCTCTGTACGTGTTTTCGATTTTTCATAGTTTTAAAAATGAATTTGCAAGAATGAAATTGTATTAAATTTTGCGTGGATGGATTCAATGGTGGAAAACTGTTGCGATAATGATACTCAGAAGAGATCGTAAGTCCATCGAGGATGGTGAACGTAACTGTTGACTGACGTAACTGTTGACTGTTGACAAAGAAAACTGATAAAAACATGAATAAAGTGAAAAAAGTTGAACAATAATCGCAATTTAACCATCAGATAGAGGGCAAAGGACTTACTTGAACATTACTTACGATTGGATTTGCGCCGTGTTGCTGCAAAAACTTCGTTTCAAAGGATCTGAATTTTATGCATAAAAGCGATCGGTTTGATATCGTCAAAGACATGATTGAATCCGATGAACCCAACTCAACATTCATTAAACGCATCATTACCGGAGACGAGACGTAGGTTAATGAGTACGACACGCAAACCAGACATCAGGCGGCTGAGTGAAGAGTTCCGAATGAACCAAGACCGAAAAACCACATTCTCCACATTCGTCAGAAGGTTCGACAGTTATTAAGGACTATTATTTGGGCGTAATGCGACCTCTACGTAAATCAAATTCCTGAAACACAAAGGATTTGTGAAAAGAACTCGGATTGATTTGCACTATGATAACGCACATCATAACACAGTGTCATCATTATTCGTGAATTTTTGACCAAGAACGAAACGAATACCATTCAACAGCCATCGAATTCTCCTGATATGGCTCGCTGTGATCTTTTTCTATCTGATGGAGTCCCCGTGGTGGACGCGTTGTAATAGCTGAAAGGGAGTAATGGAAAAATCGAAGATGGCTCGGATGGCTACGCCGAAAATAGAGTTCCAGAAATGTTTCGAGAGCTGGATCGAACACTGGTACAAGTGCGTTGTACTTGAAGGCAATAATATCACTTTTGAGGAATAAACTTTCATTTTTATTTTTTGAATACATATATTTCGGCAACTTTTTAATCAAGATGGTATTTAAAAAAATAAAAAGAACTAGTTATGAAATTAATTTGGTGGATCATTTAAGCTTCTTTCAGCCCAAAAATTACAAAATTGTTGCTCAATTTATTTTTGCAAACTAATTTATTACCATTTTTTAGCTCTATAAAATGTCTTTAAATTTCGAAATTAGAGAATTTGGAATCAACTTAAATGGAAATGCCATATTTCAGATACTTAAAAGCTTCGCACATACCATATATCTCTAAGAGGGGTCAACTAAGCTAAAGTTACCAATTGATGTTTTATAAAAAGGAAACATAAAGCTTCGATGGTAGGCGTAACATGTGGGTTGTTTTAACTATCAATTAAGGACATAAAAATTACTTTGTAATATCATTAAAATATGCGCAAATAGAGAAATAAGTTAATTATATTATATCATCATTTCTGTCAGTTTTATCTAATCAACAACATTACTAGACTTTGCGATATAAGCCTTCCAAAATTGCTAGGAAAACAAACTACAGATGAAATCAGCAATAAACTCAGCCATGACAACCTTTTATTACACTACTATGTATAGAAGTAGACTGGAAGCGCCACAAAGCCATAAAAATTACTTATGATTGCGTGCCAGCAATTAAATTTCCGACAACACCCACGCAGGCATTCATTGACATGACCGCATATTTGTAATTGATTTTCTATTTCTTATTTTTTTCATATATCCGACAAAGTCTTCTAAGCATCCAAACATCCAATGCAACTACTTCAGTTGGAATATCATGACACAAAACGATTTGTGCTGGCACGGCACGCGCACTTAGCACCACTAAAACGACGCCACGGAAAGATAACCGATAGCGGACAGTTGATGAAGTCAAAATCCGGAAAATATACTTAAGACTTTTAGTGTAACAAGCGGACGGCAAACAACAGAAAGTTAGACTGATAACCAGACAGCTGGAGCGCAATCAAACTCGTCTGCTGCGGGCTTAGTTAGGCTGGTAGTTGGTGTGCGTATGCGCAGAAACATTAAAACACCGCAAACTCCATCTAAATGCGCTAAATGCATTTCATGGCGAAATTCAAATAACGAGCACTAAGTAAATGCATTTTAATCGGGATGTACGTTTATTTTTTCGCCTAGTCACCGCAACACCACGCCTTGTGCTCACTTGGATACATTAGCATACTTGTATGCATGTGGCAAATACACATTTAGATTTGCACCTCGACGCGGAGAAGTGCTTTTAGTTGATCCAAAATTAAAATATGTCTATGCGTTGTTAATTGCCGCCATTTAGATAGAGTTGTCAAACGATGCCTACACATGTTATTTTATGTTGCGCTGCTATTACTTGCTGTTTTTTACAAATGCCTGAATAGATGAGTATGTGGAAATGACCAAAAATGATAACAACAAAAAAAAATGTGGAAATGTGTGCAACCATTATTCTTCTAGAATATATTTAGTGATGCATTCGTACTACGATAGTTACTGGGTAAAGGGATTCAAGGGTATTGACTTTAAAATGCTCTGCGAAAAAAAAAACTTAACAATAGGAATTATTGAAAATGTTTGCCAATTTATTTCTGCCTTATGAGGTTAGAGGTAGTCTGAGGCCCAAAAATTATGACTTTTAATCATTTTTTCTTTTGCCCGTCAATTGCTTTATATTACAAAAATAAAAAAGTACAGAGTAATACATCACGTTTCGACTTGACTTTAGCAAAATTGAAAAAAAAAAAATGCATAATTGTAAGAGTTATCGGTGTTTGTGTGGAGCCCGTTTCTCCAGAAGTCCCTTGCAGTAAACATCACAAGTCCTTGGAGTTTCATCTAAAATCAATCGGACAAGAGAAATTAGTTTTATTAGTGGATAACCTTGTGCCTAATCGAAGCTTTTTTCAAAATTAACAATTTGGCGGCCTCAGGAAATATTTTTCAGATTTTCGAAAAACAAACCGACAATTAATTGTTTAAAAAAAAATCGAAATTTAAAAAAAAAATCCTTCAATCAGGCACGAGTTTTTTATGTCTTTCAAAAGCAGTATAAATTTGATTGAAATCTACCAAGCGGTTTACGGTGATCACCAGTTCAAAAAACATAGTTTTGAGAAAAACAAATTTAAAGTTTTGCGCCGAGCGCCCGAGCGCCCTTTGTTAATTGTTGAATAACTCGAAAAGTATTTGTCGGATTCACTTCAAATTTTCAGAAATTTTCAGAATTTTCATTTAAGAAAATGCAAACAAATACAATTTTTTGAAAATTCTGACTACCGCTTGCTTCTTATTTAATTTTAATGATTTTTTTTTATATGTAGTTCATTCTTCTACAAAAACCTATAAATCATAAAATTTCTTTAAAAGTGGTTTAAAATTAATAATTGATGGAATTTTAATAAATTTTTAGAAAAATGTTTTATCGAAAAAAATTAAAGCTCATTGAATTTTGATCTAATAAAGTGGTCGTTTCAAGTTGCTCGAAAAATGCGTTGATTTGTGACAATTTTTTTTCTGGCGATCTTGTGATTTTTCTCCATTCAACGAATAATCGACATTCAATTGGATCAAAACTGCATATCCGAAAATTTCTGATGATACTAAGTTGACGAAATGGTGGAATTTTTTAAATTTGTACAAAAATATGAAACTAGTATTTTTTTTAGTTTTTTTTTTGTTTTAGGACAATTAACTAAAATAAAAAAAAAATAATATTAGAATTAAATGAAAAACAGAAAAATATCAAAACTTGTCAATACTTGTTTAAGTGTACACAAGGGTACAAACATGGTTGTACATTGGCAAACATTGGCTGTAAAGAAAGCAAAAATAACAGAAAATAAATTTCCATATGAAGTTAATTCAATATAATCGGCTCCTACTTTAATATTTTTTGTTCAGTTATCATCGAATTATTTTATATCAACTCTTTTATTTTGATGGATGATGAATATGTGATCCGGAAACTCTCTACAACCTACTGTTACACAGCTGGAACAGCTGAATTGTCAACGAATACCGCACTAGTTTGCGAATACCTGTTCCATATGTACATAATTCGTTATCCAAAATATAGATGGAGTACTCATTCATGTGAGATGCTCATAGTATCAAGAATTTCATGCTGAGTCAAACTTACCAGTATGTATGTTGATCTTCACACAATATACATACAGTACATTTGTTCAGTGATTTCTGGTGAGGTTTTTGTACTCTTTGGACGAGGCCAAAATGCTTGCACGGCCACATTTAAGCCGTAAAGCCCAAAGCCCACAGTTGGAATTGAACACGCAGATTTTTTTAACACTTTGACTATTTTTTATGCATTCCTGTTGTTGATATATCTTCCAAAATGGAGCATTTTATCACTGCACGGTTTTTTCTATTGTAAACAAAAAATATATATTCACACCTGCCAACTTCAAATGGTTTATAGTAAAGAATGAATTGACAAATCGCAATACATAAATATGTAAAATATTTTGGGTGATCAAATGAAAGATGAGTTACTAAAATGGTGTATAAACTTTAATTCCTGGAGGCGTCGCTTTCAATACTTTTCCACAAACCAGATACAGATCTTAGAGAATCTTCTGTGCGCTTAGTCAAATCCACCTTTAATTCCGAATTTATCTGCCTGATATATAGTAAATGTCGTTCAGTTTAGTTCTTAATTTCTTTATGTAACAAATTTTTGGTTGCATGGTGTTATTCGATATTGCAATTTAAGAAATAAAATTTCAAAATAAAATGTTAATATTTTTCAAACAATTTTGTAACAAATTTCCTGTCAAAATATTTTTAAGCGTAACTTGTATGAATACATTTTTATTTTCCTCTGATCCTCAGTTTCCTCCTCCAAAATTGTTTGAGAAAGTTTAAGGAAAATATTTTATAATTAATTACACTGCCCAACAGTTGTGACTCAAAACAATCATATGCTAATTACGAAAGATAACATCTTCCAGACCAAATTTACCAACTCTTTTGAACAAAGTACTAGTCTCGAAGGTAGGATTTTAAAGAAGGTAGGTGTTAAAGTTTTAACATTTCCAACGAAAGTAACAAATTTATAGAAAATATCAAATATAGGGTTATTTAATAAGAGGTTTTAATTTGATATTTAAAGAAAAATGCTATTTTTTAATATAAATGATCGGATGTTTATTTCATTATAAATAGGAAGATATGCCGTTAAAAGTAGAAAATAACATCAGGCAAATGACCACCACGACCACGCTTTCAGGACAATATGCTTTTCATGAAATTTTCCATAACCGAATTGCAAAGTGTCTACCCTATGTCCTCGATAGCCTCACGAACTCCGAATTCCATCTTTGAGGTCTTGAATCGACCCTGGGCTGTTGGCGTAGACCTTCTCTTTCACGTGGCCCCAAAGAAAAAGTCACAAGGTGTTAAATCACAAGATCTCGGTTGCCAATTGTGATCACCTCTTCAAGAGATAATACGGTCCGGAAACTTTTCCCATAAAAGATCAATGGTTTCGTTGCTTGTGTGACACGTACCGCCGTCTTATTGAAAATAAACGTTGCCCACTTCCATACCATCCAATCCTGGCCATAAAAAATCGTTAATCATCTCTAATCTAATCTAAATAACGCCTGTTATTGGAAAACCCTTTATAAAACGACTTCTAATAAAATTTCTGTTCTCAGACTTCTATAGTGAAATTGAACGAGGACTGTGTTTTAGTAGATTTTAACCCTCTAACTCCTACTTAAAAGGCCCATTTTTGCCACGTTCTCAAAGCAGTTATAATGAATGACGGCTTAAAAGAAAATTTAAATTTAAATTTTACGGAAGATGAAAGACTCGTCCACATTTGGCTTACATACATTGACACATACATTAATGGGAAGTAGGGCGGATCGATTTCTACAGAACGCAATTTTTAGACCTTCGATACTACAGAATTCGCCCTAGCCGAATGTTTTGGTGCGTTACTACTGTTCGGTAGAGCCCGGGTTCGAATATGAGGGCATGAAACACCAAATGATAGAACAAGTATTTTCTAATAGGCAGGAAATGGAAAACCTCCGAGTGTATTTCTGCCATAAAAAAGCTCGCTATAAAAACCATCATAAAACTGTAGGCCCATCCTTAAATAGAAATAGGTGCTCGGTTAAGCACCCAACAAAGCGTGTAGGCGTCAATTATATAAATGTATAAGTGACATTATGTCTCTACAACAATTCCCTAAAACATTGTTATTCTCTCTAACTGTATATAATATAATTCCAATTACTACTTTAGAGTAAGTTCTTAGCTTTTAAGTTCTTCCTCACTCACTCTTGTTTCTTGTTTCGAACGTGTTAGAACACCATAGTGAATAAAATTATGAACTTTTCAATTGTGGTATTAATTAGTGAATAAAGTTATAATAATTAAACCTTCAAATTGTGGTTTATGTTAGTGGCGCAGTCGCGGAGTCAAAGAACATGACTCTTTAAACGAACCTTCGAAAAAACTTCCTTTTAATAATTTTAATAATTAAATTAATATTAACAAGCTAATACACAAGCTCAAGTGAGCAGCGTTTGGACTAATATATTTGCGTTAATAAGCATTTAAAAACAGGAAAAAAAAAAACTTGAAGCTACATATGTAAGTAATAAGACATTTATAAAATTAAAGTTTAAATTGAAGAAGAAACATTTTGATGAAAATAACTGTTCATACTAAAGCGGTTGTGGAAATAAAAAAAAAGAAAAACAACAACAAATAAATTGTAAGCAAAGTCAAATAGCGGTCGAAGAATGGAGAAAGAAGAATAAAAACAACAATAAACATATCGTATGCAAGACCAACAGCTTCACGAAATTTGCACACAAATCGGCTCACTGCATATAAGTACCTGCAAAAGAATAACGATGGAAGAAATCAGAGAAAGAAGAGACCGCGTCGTGCAAAGCATTAAGTTAGTCTCCCCTTTCGATGGAGACAGAAATTACCTATCGCTCTTCATTGGCAGTATTGACAACATCATTCCGCCATTCACTTCTCTTACAAATGAAGAGAAGCCCTTCTATTTCCAGTGTATAGTAAGCACATTACGTCGAGCAGCGTTGGATGTAATAAGGAGAGAACAACCATCTGATTGGCTTACACTACGCGAGTTATTAATTAGTGAATTTATTGAGCATACACCCATAACTACTCTTATATTGTCAATTGATAATATTAAGCTTAGCAAGAGTGTAAAACAATTATGTGATGATATTAATCAAGAAGTATGTAAAATAAGAGATCGTATTAAATTAGGTAATTTAGGTATTTCTCAGGAAAATTTTTTGAAAACGGAATTACAACAAATAAGTTTAAAAACATTGAAAAGAGAGTTACCGAATCATCTTACTGCTTTGATTAATATTAATTCACCAGCTGACTTAAGAGATGCTATTCGAATTTTGAAAGAAAATGGTGAATACAATGAAAATAAGCAAATCGTAAATCTTAGTAAGCAAAATACTGCTGAGCAAAATATGCATAAAGACAATAGTTTCCAAAATGATGTACCAAATTTTCCTATTTTCAATCCCTATCCACTTTCTTCTGCAGTAGATACTAGTTTTTATCCGTACCAGCCTCGTTTTCCCAGTAGTAGAGTGCAAAATATGCCGCACTACAGCCAGCAAAGTGCCCAACACCGCGTTCCTTATATGCCAGTACCTGATTCAAATCAGTTTCGTTTTAATCAGCGTAGCGTTCAAGCTGGTACTCGCACAAATCGAGCTAATTCTAATCAGTCTCGCATTAGACGATTCGGTGCTCCAGTACCTATGGAACAAGATGAGCAAAATTTTCATTTGCAGGCCTCGGGAAATTACCAAGAATTCAGTTGAATATTCAAAACAAACTGTGCGCGTTTTTGATTGATACTGGCTCTTCAGTCAGCTTAATCAAGCCAAATATTATAAATAGTGAAATAATTTCTTCCGACCCTATAACTTTAAAAACCGTTACCGGATCAATAAATATAAATTACACGCAGGAGTTAGTTGACGATAAAAGAAATAAAATAATATTTTACGTATATGATTTTTCTAATAGTTTCGATGGATTGTTAGGATGGAATGCACTCAACCAATTATGCGCAAATATAGACATACCAAGCAAAGCTATTACTTTGAATGGAGTAAAATACAAGTTCGTTGATGAAATCTTTCGTAGCGAGTGTATCAATCTGTTGGATGAATTAGGCATAAGGCAAGATTCAAAAGAAAATATGTTTAGGTTAGACCACTTAAATGAAGAAGAGCGTGAAAATTTGCAAACTCTTTTAGATAAATACAGTAGCTTATTTTATAAGGAAGGCGAAAAATTAACATTTACAAGCTCAGTTAAGCATCAAATTAGAACAATCAATGATAATCCTATTTATGCAAAGTCCTATAGATACCCAGAAGTTCACAAGGAGGAGGTGAACAAGCAAATTAGAGAAATGTTAGACCAGAAAATTATCTGTAATAGTAGTTCGCCATACTCTGCACCAATTTGGGTTGTGCCAAAAAAGGTCAATGCATCGGGCATTCAAGACTGGCGTATCGTTGTCGATTATCGTAAGTTGAACGATATTACCATCAGCGATAAATTCCCCATACCAAATATGGATGAAATTCTCGACAAATTGGGCAGATGTATGTATTTTACCACGTTAGATTTAGCAAAGGGGTTCCATCAAATAGAAATGGATCCCCAAGATCGTAGAAAGACAGCCTTTTCAACACAAAATGGCCATTACGAATTTCTCAGAATGCCTTTTGGGTTGAAAAATGCTCCTTCCAGAGGCTGATGAATACGGTGCTGGATGGTTTAATCGATGTCAATTGCAGAGTTTACTTAGATGACATAATTGTTTTTAGTACATCTTTACAGGAGCATATCGATTCGCTTAATAAAGTTTTTGATAGATTAAGCAAAGCTAATTTAAAAATCCAATTAAACAAGTGTGAGTTTTTAAAGAACGAGACAGAATTTCTTGGCCACATTATTACCAGAGACGGGATAAAACCAAATCCCAATAAAGTGGCAGCAATTCTTAAATACCCCGTTCCTAAAACAGAAAAAGAAATAAAACAATTTCTTGGTTTAGCAGGGTTCTACCGCAAATTTATCAAAGACTTTTCTAACATAACTAAACCCCTTACGCATTGCTTAAAAAAGGGTAACAAAATCGACTCAACTAATGAAAAGTATTTAAGAGCAATAGATACAATTAAACTGCTGATTACTAAGGATCCGATATTAGCTTATCCTGATTACAGAAAAATGTTTACTCTCACAACAGATGCGTCGTATAAAGCTCTAGGGGCAGTCCTAAGCCAAGATGGGCGACCTGTGTGCTATGCGAGCCGTACGTTAAATGAGCATGAACTTAACTACTCAGCAATCGAAAAGGAATTTCTAGCTTTGGTGTGGGCAACAAAGTATTTTCGGCCATACCTATATGGTAGGAAGTTCGTTATTCACACTGATCATCGACCTTTGCAATGGCTACACCATTTAAAAGAGCCGAATTCAAAGTTGCAAAGGTGGAAAATTAAATTGAACGAGTTTGATTTTGAAGTGAAATATATTGCTGGGAAAGAAAACTACGTTGCTGATGCGTTATCAAGAATTAAAATTCAGGAATGTAACTATGGCGAAGATGATTCAGTTGTAGGAACTATTCACTCGGCTTCTGAAGACTCTCAAAACTTCATAGAAATTACAGAAAGACCCTTAAATATATTCAAGCGGCAATTAAAGTTAATACGAGGTGACAAGAATTCATTCAAAACAGAAAATGTGTTTAAAAATAATTTAACTACAGTAACTTATACTGAACTTAGCACTGTATTGATAAAAGAAATAATTAGTAAGTATCTGCTTAATTTTAAAGTTGCTATATATATACCAAACGATTATGACTTTGTAATTTTTCAAAATGTGTATAAATCGGTCTTTCAAAATAAACGAAATTCACTAGTTAGAGCAACGAAATTGTTAGAAAATATATTTGAATACGCTGACCTTAAAACAAAAATTTTACAAATTCACCTTGAAGGGCTGCATCAGGGTATTGAAAAGGTTGCCAATTGTTTTAAAGCAAAGTACTACTTTCCAAATTATTTAAAAGAAATCACCAAAATCATAAATGAGTGTGAATTGTGTAATCATTGCAAAAATGATCACATCGCGTTTAAAATTCCTCTAAAAGTCACACCTCCTGTCTACGAGACAAGAGAAAAATTTGTTGTTGACATTTGGGAATGGGATAAACATCACTACTTGACATGTATAGACATTTATTCTAAATATGCTATAGTGGAAGAAATTAGTTCACTAAATTGGTTAGAAACTAAGAAAGCGCTATTAAAAGTATTTAATGTTATGGGCCCCCCAAGGGTACTTAAAATAGATCAAGACCAAGGTATAAATAATGTGAATATCAAGCAGTGGTGTGAACAACTAAATGTAAAGTTGGAAGTAACTACTGGTAAAACTGGTATTGGTGACATCGAGCGCTTACATAAAACCTTGAACGAAAAACTTCGAATAATTAACACTTCCGATAATCAAGAATTAAAATATTATAAAATAGAGCAAACAATTTTTACTTATAACCATAACATTGTACATTCTACTACTGGTGAGACCCCATATAATATATTTTTTAACAAACTGTCTCCTAAACTAAATCAGCAACTAATTAAAGAGAAAAGAATCCAAAATATTAATTCTACAAGAAAAGATACTGCTATTGATACTAATTTCGTAAGTGCGGAAAATTCCAGAAAACGTTTAGATAAATCGAAAAACCCATTTAAGCAAGTAAAATTAGTCAAAGCAGAGGATGATAATGAACATTTTGTCGTCAAATTTAAAAATAGAAATGTAAGAAAATACAAAAGCCAATTTAAGCGAAAAAGAAAGAAAAATGTGTAACCAAATTAATATAAATTAAATATAAGATGTTTTGTATTTACTAAAATCCATTAACATAATTAAATTAAATTTTTTTTTTTGAATTTTACGTATTTAGTTTAAGTATACAGCAATTTCTTAGGAAGGGAGGAGTGACATTATGTCTCTACAACAATTCCCTAAAACATTGTTATTCTCTCTAACTGTATATAATATAATTCCAATTACTACTTTAGAGTAAGTTCTTAGCTTTTAAGTTCTTCCTCACTCACTCTTGTTTCTTGTTTCGAACGTGTTAGAACACCATAGTGAATAAAATTATGAACTTTTCAATTGTGGTATTAATTAGTGAATAAAGTTATAATAATTAAACCTTCAAATTGTGGTTTATGTTAGTTATATATATGTATACATACTGCATATTTTATGCATGAAGACTTTCTCATATCACCTCTTTAGACCCCGCGCGTTGTAATTACTTTTTATACAATTTGATAGTGAGACGAAACTATTTATTTGCACGCTGCTTCAGTATAAATACACAATTAGAGATTTTCCCACTCAAGCATTTTATGCTGTCTCATTTAATTTTTATTCGAAACAAACTCTACACCGAAAATGTTTCCTTAACATTAAGCGCCAAATTACAAGTATTTACAATCACTCAAGAATACCAACAGCATAAGATAGTGAGCAACCTGGAGAAAATGTTCAGATGTATGCATGCATGCCTGCATGTATGTATGTCTATATGTATATACCTATGCTGTATGTAAACACGTAAGCGTGTATAAAAGCTTTAATTTCCAACGATGTGCTTGAGGCTAAGAGTTCCCCCCACATTTTTCTTGATCGTTTATGTTTTTGTGTATGAACATACATACACATAGATGTACATATGTCTAAGAAACAACAATATATTATTACGATTAATGATGCGTCTGACAATGCGTAGAACTTGTTACGATTTCACAGAATATCTTACATTCACTGTTACATGCATACACAACATTTTGAGTCTCTTCTCAAGATGCACTTGCAGCGCCGACAGCAAACTGTATAGGGTGTTTCATATCGATGCTTATTTCGAACGAAATTTTTACTATTAGTTTTTTGCCAGTAATGGGAAACAATTGATTTATAAAATCCAAGCAGGTAATTGAATGTAGATACACGAATATATAGGAAAGAAGATAGTCCTTTTAGCAAGTCAATTCGGACTCAACGTTTATCGAGGGCATCATAACAGCTGATGAGACATGGATACATGAGTTTCACATGCAAACCAGTCAACAGGTGGCTGACCATCCACATGAGCCGAAACCCAAAAACCCATGTCAAAGTCGGTCAAAAGTGAAAGTCATTCTACTCGTTTTCTTTGATTTTGATGTTATGCACTCCGAATTCGTTCCAAATGGGTTTGAACGGTTCTGAATGGTTAAAGAATATTATTTAAAAGTTGTGCGACGTTTGAGAGAGATTATGCGTAGGAAACGGTCCAATTGGTAGAAAGAAAACTCATGGATCTTGCACCATGATAATGCACCGTCTTACAAGGCTCATATTGTGAACACTTTTTTTGCAAAAACTCGACAAATATCATCAAACAGCCACCGTATTCACCGGATTTAGCCCCCTGTGACTTTTTGCCTTTTCCCAAAACTTAAATTGCCACTCCGTGGACGTCGCTTTGAGTCGATAGAAGCCATTTAGGAAAATTCGCAGAAGAAGCCGTTTAAAAGGAGCTTTGATGATTGGACTAATCGTTGGTACTTTTTTGACAGACTGTAGTTTATCGAAACAATTCTAGTTGGCACACAATACTGATCTCGAGCGACTTCTCTATTACTATCTGCCTTACATCCTGATTCGGTAGGGTTAGTTTTGCTGGCTTAACAAAAATTGTTATGTTAATAGTTAAAGAACGATCGTGTATCGATTTTAATTCCTAGCTTGCAAATTCTTTTCAGCAATGTAGGCTTTGATACTATAATTAAAAAAAAATATTACAAAAATTAAGAGTTAACATAATTTTTACCAAAAAAAAAGAAAAAAAATTAAAGAAATTGTAAGCCAAACTTCGGCTTGTTTTTGCGGGAGTCGAACCGAAACCGAACTGAACTCTTGTGACCGCTGCCGAAGTTAAGTTGTTCTCTAGTTAATAGTGATAATCGTTTTACAAATACAAACATATTTTATGAGATACTGCTTTTAGGCACAGTCAAAGTCGAAGGTGGTGAAAATTATCTTTTTCTTTGCTTTTAGTGAAAATATATTTATATATATTGCTTGGTGGAAATGGGTTATGAATAATACCTATATGCGAGGTTCATTCTAAGGGCTTTTTAGAAAAAGCAATTCATATTTATATTTTTATACCAAGGATGGGCAACTGTGCCCGTACGGGTGCAAAAATTAAATTTTTCCAAATAATTTATGAGGTCTTGTGCAAATTAAAAATTATATATCAAAGATTAAATAGACTTTATATAGGCACTAGCGTGAATATATATGTAAATATATATACAAGGGAGGGTGTTTGAGAACAATTTAAGAGTAAAACTAATTAGCTTTTATTTTGAACAACATTTAATGAAACTTTTCGAATTTTTTACACAACATTAACTTACTTCATTATGTATCTATAAAATCTTTCAATGAAATTCCATTAACTGCAATAACCTCTTTTAACGGTATTAATTTCAGCCATCTGAGATGAAATGGAGATATGGGGATGCATATTGATTTCACGCTCAATTTCGCCTCTTACGTATTAGTCCAAGGGATTAACTTCTGGGGAGTTAGGCGGCCGTAAGTTCGGTGTTATGTGGTTCCGGCGACTTTCCAATCCAATCCTGTGCTGCCATCGCTATGTATGAAGGGGCAGAGACTATAAGTCCAGGGTCTGACTACTGTCTTTAGAACCTCCATATATGCAGCAGAATTCTCTCGAAATCCTTGAGTAAAGAAGTATGGTGACAAGACATGTCCTTTGTTGCTCAAAACACCTAAAACTATAGCAGTGGCTGCAAATCTCATGTGCATGACAATAGGAACCTCTGCAGGATTGGAAGATAGCCATCGGTGATTCTGATAATTTCTGCGGTAGGTTTTTTGGTCTTGGGGCGTTTAATTTTATTTGGACGACGTTATCCTCTGCGCAAAACATAGAATTGATACCGGAGATTTTTAACTCAACGTATAAAACCCTCGGAAACAATAAACTCCTTCGCGGGGGCCCTCATATATTTTGAATGATCAATGATCGCTTGCACTTGCTGAATAATTTCTGCAGATTGGATAGTGTCAGATCATTCCATATTTTTGTAACAGATTTTGCATCGCCGCTTAAAGATTCCAATTCACGCCATCTCCGACGGTGCCTTCAATGCATGCATTGCATTCTTGTGCTATTTTGAAAACCCTTTAGCCCCAATAGAATTGACGCAGGACACAGAAAGCTCTGAGGACTTTACGCTATTCATATTCTAAATTTGTAGCTGTGTTTACCGGTCATTGGACAATTGGCTTAAACGCAGAATAGCTGAGTTTATCATTTAACCCCCATTGCAGAAGCTGAGGGGACCTCTCAGAGAAGGAGACTGTTGAGTACTTTCTCTGTAAATGTTCGCGTTTGGCAGCTCGACGATTAAGGTCACTGGGTGCTTCTTTTTTTGACAGCTTGGGGCAATGCGCCAACCTAAATGTGCAAAAATGACTCTCAAACTCAAATCAATACACCACAAGTCAGCTCACTCAGAAGCTCAGGTAATACTCCCGTCATTGTCGGTTTCTCCACTCTCCCTAAGCTAATTACTGTGAATAGGATCTTATTTCTGGTGCCCATCAACACCGCTTTTAGATCAGAGTGTGCAAGAGTTCAGTCTTAGGGATTTTAATGGATTATTGTAAATTTTAGAAGAAACTTGGCTTGAAAATATGCCAAATGGATGACAAATCACTCAACTATTTAATGGAGTGTGATTTTGTAGAGTAGAGAGCGAAACTGCACATATACTTGAGTGATGCACAGACGCAAAATAATCCTGCGCGACCATCTATTAATGTACGGCACGAAGAAATGAATGGAGTAGGGTCCGTACTAAAGTTTCTCTCGGAAATTGGATTGAAATACAGCCCTTAACTCTTTGACGGGACACAATACAAATATCTTAAGGTCGCAGTTCTTTACCACCAACAATAATAATATCTAGTAAAGTAATGTCAAAACAAGTAGGCCAGTATGACGTGGCGTAGGAAGGGAAAAATTCATCCGCCTTATATCAACTGCCGATTTGTACTAGATCGTGTTTTTGAACTTTATAGAAATGAAACTTCTTAAAAAGCTTTTTGCAGTTGATGTTGTTGGTGTACATATATCCCATGTACGTATATTTCTTGGTTGGCGCACATGCCATTAATACCTTAGAAAGACTACAAGCTTTGTTACAAATGAACATAAAGTTTATAATCCCACATTGCAGGTCAACTGTTGTTCCTGTCGCATGCAACTCCAGTACTAAGTACGTACTCGTTTCCTTGCAAGACTATATGGTGTGTATGTACAAGAGTCCAACGGACGTGTAACAACATGGATTGTTGCGCTTTTTGTAAATAATTGTTTAACCTTTTCACCTGAGATCTTTCGCCAGCGTATTTATCTCTGACAATCGTCACGTGCATACCGATGTAAAGGCAACCGAACGTACAAGAACTCAGCCCCAAACAAGCCAAGGCAGTGTGTGTGCGCTTTTCAGTTCGCATGATGTGCGTGTTCGCGCATGCGCTGCTTATTAGTTCATGCAATTTCCTCACTGTGACGGCAGATGAAGGCAATGAGCAAGCGATGCAATCAGCCGATAAAAAAATGCTCGCATGAACGCTTGACGGCGGAGGCAACCCGTACAGTCCATGGTGTACACATACTTACATACTTGCATATATGCACGTATGTTGCTGTCGACCCTGGTCTGCATGCAGATCACTAAGTCGCATCGGCACATTGCATTTTCGTATCGGTTACCGCTGGTGTAAATGGTTACCTATGTAGCAAATACCTATCGCTTATCAAGACAACATAACGACTGACTGCTTCTGGGCTGTTCTTGGCGCTGTTGATTCCATTGAATTTACAGCGCTTTACTAAGGCACTCTAAGGCACTGTCTCCTCTATTCATGCATTGTTGTTTTGTTGCTTTTTACGTGCATTCATACATATGCGTGTGTGAAGCTGCTGACTTCACTAAGCGCAATCAATGGCTATTGCTCTGAGGCTGTGGTGTTAGAGTAATTTTTGTTTGTAAAATTTTAGCGCATTTTATTGACATAAATTGAGTATAAAAAATTGACGGAACTTTACGACAAGAGAAAATTGCTTTCACTGCAGTTTCGTCGACACTTAGTTGCGATTTCAAGCGTCATCGTGTAAGAGTGTATATATGTACATACATATGCATATGTTAAAAAATATGCATTATAGGAAGTAGCTAATTTACCTTTCGATTTATGAGAACGCTTACTAACTTTTTTTATATAATACATTTTTTGGGTGGAAATTTCAAGTTAAGCTCATGAATTGCTAAACGCTTTGATCAACCAATGTAAAAAGGGGGTTTTATGCATACATATCTATTACTCTCGATTCACATAACACATCCAGAGCAAACACATGTTTGTCTATCTAAAATTTTCCTTATCACTCAAAACAATACGATTTCAGTACTTCTTCGCTAGAGTTATGAAAACCTGGTTTTTTATAAATCTCTATGGGAAAATATTTGAAATATTATCTTAATGTGAGTGCATAAATAATACTGGTTTACCGGCCTTAAAATTGTAATTTGTTTTATAAATATTAGACTAGTTTCCAATGTATTTTTGTACGCTCAATATGATTTCGGTGGGTTTTGAGAAAATCGCGATAAAAATCCATGAGAACGTCACATCTTTTGAGTATTTTCAACCCTACTTCTCCGAAAAACTTGAAGTACTGGAGTCTCTAATCTTTACTCAAGCTTTAATAAGCTTAAATCTTATAATAACCGCATAGAGTTTTCTTCCTTATAAAGCTCATGTTCGGAATCTTGCAGAAGAAAATTCTCGCCATCAGAAAAAATTGTCAAAATTCAACTCAGTTTTTGAGCTACTTCGAACTTACACTTTAATATATTAAATGCTATTAAACCGTATACCCAAAAATTTTCAAAAAAAATCGTATGCAAAAGCTGAAATTATCATAATTTTTTTGCAAATTTGTCAAACTTTTATGAGGTTTCTACAAAGCTTTGGGATTTTTTTAAAAGGCTTTTCTACAAAATGAACAATATTTTTATAAAAAATTAATAAAATATTTAGATTTAATATGAAAAATATTTCAAATATTGTAAAAAGATGATGTGAGCACATCAGATAAATTCAATCAGGCAATTAAGCCCCAAGACCTTAAGGATCTTTCAAAAGCAAATTCAAGTTCCAGCGAGAGTAGCTCATAAAATAGTAAACATAAGGCTTAAAATTTTATGCTGTTCATTGGAATAGATAACCGACTGGTAATAAATGTCAAAATAATTGAAGGTTATTACTTTAGTTTTTTTAATAAACAGCACAGCAGCAAAAAATAAAGGTTTTTTCGTCGTGTAAGAGTGTATATATGTACATACATATGCATATGTTAAAAAATATGCATTATAGGAAGTAGCTAATTTACCTTTCGATTTATGAGAACGCTTACTAACTTTTTTTATATAATACATTTTTTGGGTGGAAATTTCAAGTTAAGCTCATGAATTGCTAAACGCTTTGATCAACCAATGTAAAAAGGGGGTTTTATGCATACATATCTATTACTCTCGATTCACATAACACATCCAGAGCAAACACATGTTTGTCTATCTAAAATTTTCCTTATCACTCAAAACAATACGATTTCAGTACTTCTTCGCTAGAGTTATGAAAACCTGGTTTTTTATAAATCTCTATGGGAAAATATTTGAAATATTATCTTAATGTGAGTGCATAAATAATACTGGTTTACCGGCCTTAAAATTGTAATTTGTTTTATAAATATTAGACTAGTTTCCAATGTATTTTTGTACGCTCAATATGATTTCGGTGGGTTTTGAGAAAATCGCGATAAAAATCCATGAGAACGTCACATCTTTTGAGTATTTTCAACCCTACTTCTCCGAAAAACTTGAAGTACTGGAGTCTCTAATCTTTACTCAAGCTTTAATAAGCTTAAATCTTATAATAACCGCATAGAGTTTTCTTCCTTATAAAGCTCATGTTCGGAATCTTGCAGAAGAAAATTCTCGCCATCAGAAAAAATTGTCAAAATTCAACTCAGTTTTTGAGCTACTTCGAACTTACACTTTAATATATTAAATGCTATTAAACCGTATACCCAAAAATTTTCAAAAAAAATCGTATGCAAAAGCTGAAATTATCATAATTTTTTTGCAAATTTGTCAAACTTTTATGAGGTTTCTACAAAGCTTTGGGATTTTTTTAAAAGGCTTTTCTACAAAATGAACAATATTTTTATAAAAAATTAATAAAATATTTAGATTTAATATGAAAGCATCCGACTTCTACATTAATAGATTTATCTTTTTAAGACATACCTTTGCAGTGAGGTAAGATAAAAACAAAAATGTCTTCCATTCCTAGAGCGTTCGAGTTCGACCGTAACTTTTGGATATCTTTCGTAATAAATTTAAATATAAAAAGTAACTTCAAAGACTTTGAAATTGGTAACAAACATTATGTACAGTATTTCTAATGGAAGTATGAATTTTCAAACTTGAGTTCCGCTATAAAAAACTTAAATGCTGTTAAATGGTGTATCTCTTTTGCACTTGAAAGCAGTGTTAATATGTACACATCCTATAGGTAAAAAAAGTCACGTTTTGTCTACGGAAAAATATTTGAAGAAGCAATGGTATACTGAAGCTAGAAACGTTGACGACTTCGTCGGGCGAAAGCGGAAATTATCGTTGGGTGAAGGTGAAGCACTTTTAGAGAAAAGTGATGTTAATATTTCCAAAGACACAATTCGAAGATGTTTATGTGCAGAAGAACTGAAATTCCAGAGAATATTGAAAAAATTGATGTTCTCATCATAACACATTGAAAAAAGACTTGCATGGGCTAAGGCGAATTCAGAACGGAATTTGACCGTAATATTCATGGGTGAATCTTCTTTGACGGCGAATAGTTGCATACGAAGGGTGCTCTGCTGATAATCCACAAGTTCAACCAACTGTTAAACATCCAGTTAAGATTCATGTTGCGGACTGCTTCTCTGGAAAAATATTTTGCCGTTTATTTTGAATTACCGCCAATTTGAATGCAGTTTTAATGAACGTAATTTACCAAAAAGCATCATTACCATCAGCTGCGAAGATATTTGGAAGATCTAGCCAACTTTGGATTTTACAAGAGGGCAACGGTTCTAAATATCGAATTACCCAATGTGTATAGAGTGGAAACCGCAAAATAGGATTGAAATATGGGATTGGCCTTCACAGTCGCCTAATGCCAACCTTACTGAAAATGTTATGCAAAACCTCAAAGGAAAAAACATATGGCCTCTCAAACAGTTATCAAGGCAAATTCGGCTGATTTGTAGCCTATTACTTCCATTACTACGTGCGCAGAAATTAACATAAAGTATGACTCACAGATGCCACGCCATTATAGCTAATTGTGGTGACTAAACATTTTATTGAATATATTATCATCATATATCATAAATATTATAAGCCCATGTCATGCAAGAAACAAAAGCCTAAACTTGGATAAATCGAACCGTTAACACGATTTTTCGAAAGAAGTATGTCTAAAATAGAAACGTGACGCCGTCACATCGATCAATTAGGCGTAGACCTATTTGACCAATTAATTTCTAACAAACTACATTGTGTGGACTTGTAATATTGAGCATACGCAATATATTCAATAAAATATATAGCCACCACTATTAGCTATAATGGCTTCAAATCTCGAGTCGTACTTTGTGCTAATTTCTGGGCAAATTTTTACCTGCACACGGTATCAAATTGCAGCTCCGTGGGGAACAATTAACATCGCAGAGACGGCTGATAACATAATTACCAAACATGGCGCGCCATCATGCTGGAATCATAGGTTCCAGATCTCAAGCAATAGTTTATCACAGCGCTCTGGCACTCACCGTTAATCGAAATGACGTTTCCAGTAGCATTTTTTAAGAAAAATTGGACATTGATGTCATCGCCTCCAAAATCCGAATCAAATGGTCACTCTCTGAGGATGCATTGGTTTCTCGACGATCATGTGCTGGGTTTCCGATCCCCAGATGCGGCAGTTTTATAATTTAAAATAGCCCCCGAGACGAAATGCGCTCCATTAGAAGATATAGTTTTGACTTTTTTCAATAAACGCGCTGTTTGGGTTACACAACATTGACCGTGGGTATAGGTTTTTATAATATTTCTCAATGGAATGCGATCGCAAAGCGATTAATTTCGTTCCACGGAGGTACGATGCTGACTTTGTCAAGATCTTTAGCGCAAAAGAGCTGTCACTACCAAAATAGCATAAAATTACAAGCCAATAAAAATATATATATGGACCGCCCTATATAAATATTGTTACAACTATTGGTACATACAATTAAAAAATACATGCTTTTGAGTTTAGGAAATTCCTCGTGTTTAATGGTTTATTGGGACAAACATTTCTTCCACCAAGTCGAAAATCAGAGTTTGCTTACTACCTCCATAGGGTAAGACCAACTTTTTCCAACTCTTTTTTGTACTTCTTTTCATCATCTGTAAGTAGTCGCACTATCATTAGACGTCTGCCCTGTATGGAGGAAAATTTGGAATTAGCCAAAGATTTGTTTTGACTCCAATACATATATACATAAGCAGGCCCTATACTCCACGAGGAGATCAGGCCAGCAGTAAGTAAATTTGCACATAAAAAATCACATCAAAAATAACTCAACAGTCCATTTAAATTCCATAAATTAGATAAGCAACTCAAATGTTGGTCACACACCTGAATGTGTAATCGCTGAGCACCAATTAAATTCAATTTTATTGGGTATATAAATGTGTCGATACCCGTTGGAGAAATTCCCTTTGGCACCGAAAGCATTGGTTCTTCCAAAATTTTCTGGTCACTTTATGGGATGAATTTGATTCAATGAGATATTATTGCAGATATATTTCCAAGGTTTTATACACTTACATGGCCTGAAATTGCTGTGCTGTTTGGGCCATTTTCTTTTAAATTGGTATTTTTTACGAAATAATCACAAAAATGGCAGAATAAAAAGTGACGCGTTTCTTTAATAAAAAAAATAAAAAATATAAAAAAAAATTATATTATATAAAAAATTCATTTAAATTGTAAATATTCAATTGTCAATTCTGTGACATAAAATTACATAAATAAAATGCGATAAAAAAGTAGTTGTAAAGTACACTTTTTACGCAAAGTGCGATTGGGGAAAGGTAATTCAACTCGCCTCCTGGCTTTTATCCTTAATGATGATGCCATTTCAGAATACTTATCACAGTGGAACTAATAAATAGATGCCGAATTTCCGAATTCACATCTTCTATTTCTTAATTCGGTCTCTACCGATTTCAGAGAGTTTTGCCAATTTAAAAACGTCGTAATGTCTTTCTCAAATTTACCATTGATCAACGTAGAGCACATCCAAGTCTTGTATTCAGTGCGTCCAACGCATAAAAAGTGCTCTTTTTCTTTGCCAGCAACTACCAGCACCACTTTTAACACTGTAGTTGGTGCACCAATTTAATTTATTTAGGCCACATGGCCTGAACAAGATACCAACTATATCTGAGAAATTTGCTCATATAGAGGGAAAATTCTCCATTTTCCAACAACAAATTAATGAAATCATCACAGAGATCCCATTTGTCATCCAAAGCTAATGTGTGCCCTTTTTAATTCCAACCTATTGCTGTCGCTCAATGCAATTTCGTATGTATTGACGGAAAACCAAGTTCAAACAATGGTTCCAAATTGTGTCGAAAGTCTTTAATATCAAAATGGTTTCGTATATAAACAGTGGTAGTTCGGAAAAATTTGCCCCTCAAAAGTCGTACGTTGGCAGTTCAGGACCCTCCTTTCATATGAATTGGGTAAAACAGCATGGATGCATTGATTTATTGTTATTGCTTACTCACATTCAGCCATCATAAAATTGTGAATTCGGGTGTTGCAAGTATTTCAAAGTTTCCGAAGTTTATTTCCACATCTATGTGCCTACAGTCCTATTTGACATCTGAGGGACAAAATACTCCTCAATTGTGTTCCCCCATACACTATAAATCTCTTTATTTGTGCCCTGCGTCTTGATGTGTTTTTTTCACAAATGGACCTCTAGTTTTGAGCCGACTTGGAATGGCAGATGGTTTTTATGAGAAGCTTTTTCATGGCTGAAATACTCTCGGAGGTTTGCCATTGCTTGCCGAAGGATGAAAACAACTTTTTCATCAAGTGGTATTTCATGCTTGAGGTTCTGAATGCATACACTAACATATCGCACCCTAAATACAAAAGGGTCACAACTCAAAATTTTCCACACTCGAGCTTGACTTGTTTACAGTAGCACAGAAAACAAACTATGTGACATATCACGTTGAAATTTGCCATGTAAGCTTATAACAGTCCTACCAAAAAACAAAAAATTTATTTTTGCCATATGTCATCCGCGGACCGTTTTATTGATAACGTCTCATTCATATTTGAGCAGAAGTACATTTTGAGTTGTGACTTTTTTGTATTTAGGGTGCGATATATATAGTAGCTACGTATCATACGACCGCAGTTACGGCGTCAGCGATACTGTATTGTTCATAAATATTACCATGGCATAGCTCAGAGCTTTTAACTTCACCTAATATAATGAAAGCCATATGCTCGCTATGAATATGGAAAGTCATTAGCAAGAACAATACGACTTTTGATTAAAACAAATCTTCAGAAGTGAAAAAATTCTATGCAATTTTTGAACATCAGTCAACTTGTGCAACGTAAACTTTATGCACACTCTTCGGTGGTGCATAGATTCAGCTAAGAAGCTACAAATTGTTTATTCTGCGTCCCATATAAAAGGCATTGGATCCACTCGAGCTTTCATGTGGCAAGAGGAGTGAAAAGAAAACCGAACAAAAGAGTCAAAAACATTATAACTTATTCTTCCTTGATTAGTTCGACCATAACGTCGTTGGAATCGGCGGTGATCAACGATTGCAGTTGATCCGCATGTGACTTCTAAACGTTTTTATGCAGCGTAAGCTAATTATAAACTTTGCCGCAGAATAAATAGTTGCCACCATGACAAAGTTTTATCTATAATAGTTTTGGAATGACAGCTTTTGTTTAGAGGCACATTTGTGAATCGATGACACACACATACTGTCTTTTCAGGTTTATCCATAGAAATGTGGTGCAATTTTACGAGCACATCAGAGAGGAGTCTTGCTCTCTGCCCTATGTAATAAAATTATTTCTTTTTGAAAGTCGTGTATACCAGTTTTTGAAGGCTTATTCCTTTCTCACGAAGCAGTTACTTAAGCTAACACCTTTAAATGACTTATATGAATACACCTTAAATTCAAAAATCTCTGGAAAGACTTCTTTGTTACTAAACAAAATATTGAAAATATTTAATCTCATCGCACTTTTTTTCCACCTCTTATACATACCTCATTTGACCAAGGAAATCCTCAACGACCGGCAGCATAATTTTCTTCTTGAGTCCTCTGTTAAAAAATTTAATTAATGCCGATCTTATCCAATTAACGTAGTTCATATTTACATAAGTCACGAGACTACTTAAAACCTTTCTCAATATTAGCTAGTCGAGAATAGCTTTCAAATTTCAATGATATTCTTCCGAATGGTAATACGGCTCGAATTAAGCAATGAATGCACTGTGCATTATTGAAACATGCTGCGATAGAGGAAAGCAACAATCAATATTCTTGAATTAAAATTCTATTGGAAAATCAATAAAATATAATACTTAAACCTCGTAGTAGAAATAAAAGAAATGTCAAAAGAAAATCGGTAGCAAATTGTCAGCGAAAACATTACAAATCCAAAGACCAGTAGTCAAGTGACCATTATTTCAGCTACTTACGACGCAGCAGACCACCTCCTGCAAAACTGCCACCATAAATGCCAAGACAGCTGCATAACTCTGTGCCAAGTAGTTTGCTTCAAATGTCGCGCGGTGGCAGTGAACACTTCGACTTGGCCAACTACTGAACTTGTGAAGTACCGCTTTGCCTTCAATTTTCAACTTCTCCCATCCAGTCATTCCGCGTCATTGGTGTTTTGTTCACTCAGCCATTTGTTTGGCCACTTTGCCATTTCTAGTATACCTTAGTTGCTTGGAAGTTACATATCTCGTGAGCGTCGATCTCACTCATTTAACTTGTACTCGTATTATACAGATTTGCTGTTGCGCGTCACATCTCTACACACACATATATATACATATGGAAGTTTATACGTTTTCCTTGTTGTCAGCAATGAAGGTCATTGTTGCCCAATTATGGCGTGTTCGCATCCGTTACTTTGTTTATGATTCGTCGTAGTGCATTCCTATTTTCTTAGACATTTGGCCAGTTTGTTATGAAGTGCTGTTGTGCTGTGCCATGCTGCTTCAGCTGTTTGAAATCAAGCGTAGATGTTGCAGAGAGAGGTGTGTGTGTGTGTGTATGAAGATGCTATAAGAATTTATGGCAACTTTTGGCGGCAACCATTAGTAGTGAACTATTGTTACAATGTCGGT
The DNA here is from genome assembly GCF_027943255.1 of Anastrepha obliqua. Lineage (NCBI taxonomy): Eukaryota > Metazoa > Arthropoda > Insecta > Diptera > Tephritidae > Anastrepha > Anastrepha obliqua. The sequence goes on from NC_072894.1 coordinate 80,506,919, forward strand.
GCAAAAATTTGTGAAAAATAAAATGAAAGTAAATTAGTTAAGATGCATTTACGAATAATCTAATAAATCAGTATCGTAAAAGCTATGTATGTATTTAAATAAATAGCACAAAGCTGTAGGTTAGCCACAGGAAGGTTGAAAAGTATTGAAAGTGGCACTTATTAACCAGAGGAGGAGTTCCTATTTAGACCCCATTTTAATACTATATTTCGTCTTTCATTGGAGCACACCAATCCGGTCTGTAAATACATCTTTGTTTTCAAACCACTTAAAGTTGACGTGTTTCAGTGAAATTGTGAGCGTGGCACAGCGCCAGCAAGTACACGTTTTAAAACCTGCCGCGCATAAGTAGCGGACGCCACTCTACAGGCAATAGAGCGATTCCATACGAAGTGAACCAAGTATCTTGGATATTGTCGTCAGTTCTTTTAAGATGTGGTTTAATTGTAGGCTTTAGTGTAATAAGAAGTGAACTGAACAAATTTTGAAAACATTTCCTAATTTTAAGATTTTTTCAATGCTGATAATTAGGGTATAGAGTATTTTGGGGTGAAATACATATCTTCGGTTCTTTGTAACATTTTTACAATTTTTTTATTTTAATTTTTAAGTATAAAAAATACTTCAAAAATATATATTTGAGAAAGTAATTCTATTTTTTTCGAAATTTTGCAAATCGATTGAAGAATCGCTACCGGCATTAGTAAGCAAATACACGGTATTTTTCGCTGCATCGCTGTACGTATTTGAATACAACTTCTTGTGGAGCATAGAGCGTCAACAATTCCAGATCGCCAGTTAGTACGGTTTTGCGCTATAACCCTCAGTCCGTTCCATGATAAGCCAAGAGTTGTCATTTCGGATTCGGTTGATCCTCGCCAGGTTGCACGAGGAACGTCATGCTTGTTGGAACGTGTTGCACTTTAACGCATGTTTAGCCACGTTGTTGTCGTTTCTTCGACCAATCCATTGCCCTTTCCTTCTCCGCACTTCACAGGCAATCTCGACCTAATTGGTAATCCTAAGTAACTCGGAGTTGCTTATTTTTCGGGGCGTGAAGATTCGTAGCATCCGTTGAAGGTAGCGGTTCATGAAAATTTGAAGGAGTTCTGTGATTGCCACTGTAACCTGCCAAGTAGTGCACCCATACAACAACACAGATTTAACGCATGCATTGAATATTTTTAGTTTGCTACCGACGCTTATGTTGTTGTTCTGTCATAGAGGCGCGGGAATACCAAATGCAGACTTCGCTTTGCATACTCTTTGTTCAACATCTATATCAGTACCTCCACTTGCGTCCATAATACTCCCGACGCTTCAAAACTTTTTCACGCTCTCGAGCCGCTGCCCATCGACGTACAATGACTCAGAGGTGGTACTGTCGAGATACAAGGATTTAGTTTTATTGATTTTAAGTGGAGCACGGACGTGGTCATAGCCTTAAGATCAGAAAGTTTGGGTGACAGTAAGCAGATCTCATCGTCATATGCCAGGTATCTCAATGACATGCCTTCGAGTTTATTTCTTCTGCCTTGCCCATTTCTGCCTGGCCCATTTTCCATTTATAGCAAACATCAAGACGCTCACCACAAATTGGAGGAGGAGCTCGGCCAAATTTGTAACAATTCCACATCTATGGTATGTTTAAGTACATTAAGGGGCTCTCCCAAAAAAGGAGCGGTGTTTCCAGCGGAATTATAAATTTTATTATGTTTTAAGAATTGTACCAAAATATTTCCGGAAAATATTAAGATCTACCTGGGTTGGATCGTTTTGAATATACCTGTATAATAATTAAGTTATTAAAACTATATATTTAAAAAAAAAATCACCTGGGATGAGAGAAGTGCTTAATCTTATAATGCCCGCATAAAATGTTTTAAAACTGTATCAAGAGAATCAAAATAACGAGATTTTTGAGCCAATTCCAAATTGGCCCACGTCACGTAAATATTCATATTTTTCCGAAATATTTTGGGGGAAGTCTTTAAATATAATAAATTTATAATTCCGATGAAAAAATTGTGCCGATATTTTGGTATGATAAATGATGTGCCGTGTTAAGCTGTTAAAGTTAGTTTTGAAAAGTTTCCTTGTGAGATAAATTTTTCGATGTGTATAACAAACCAAGTCGCTGTCATGAATTGAGAGTGTAGATTTTACGTACATATAATATTTTCAAAGATTTAGTAGCTTTAATAAAATAATAATCTTGAAACATTTTTATCTCACGAACTTGAATTGTTTATCAATCTCTAAACCGGACGGACATCTGAAATATGTGAGACTCCCTACTTTCTTCGCCCTTATTATCAGCTTTAGTAAACACCTCCGACTTGAAGCTATCTGGGTTATTACTTACGGCTATCATTTACGTTTTTATAAGCAATTCCATACTTTGATATTTTCCACTTTTAATTTTTTTTGTTGCCCCCAAAAGTTTCCACTTCCTTTTATTTCGCAGTGAAACACAATGAATTTCCAGTCCTATCCCGTCCTCGAACTTTTGCGCTAAAAAATTGAAATCAAGGAGTACTCATAACCATAAAAACTTACACAATATTTTTTTTACAGAGTCCGGAAAAATTATATATTAAGGTAGTTGAATTAGAGCCAAAGATCACAACACTAGGCACGAACCTTGATGAGTCCATACGCTTGCAGAGGGACCACGATGAGACTCTTAGGAATATACAGGTTAGTTAAAACCACAGTGAAATGTGGCGAACAAAATATAAAAATGATCAAGTACTTTTATCGATTTCTATCACTCTCTCTTTCTTCTTTATAGAATCTGCCCGGCCCGATGGACGAATTTGTGCAAAAGGCTGACAAACTGCTCACCAGCAAGCGTATCAGTTCCGAGCTAGTCAATGCCATGGCCGATACGCTGAACATTATTTGGCAAGATATTTTGCACCTGTTGCAAGACCGTCAACACATACTTCATCTCGCCACACAATTTCACGAAAAAATGGTGCAGTGTCAGCGGCGTATGGATCAGTTGGAAGTGGCCTGTATCGATACAATGCTGCCCATAGAAGTGGCGGCCGTGCAGGAGTTCCTCAACAAATTTAAGCAGCTGCGTATCGACATGCTCACCGCGGTTATGGCAGCGCTCAAAGATGGCAACGAACTACTGTCACAGCTAAAGGAACTTGTCAATCTGGAAACGTTAGATACGCGGCCAGAGCATATCAAGCGAGACGCCACACGCGCCGTTCATCAAGTACAGCATTGGCTGGAGGCGTTACACGATCGCCGTAATGCGCTGGAGAGCGCGTGGCAAACGCGCAAAACGCAATTGGAACATTGTCTCACATTAGCGTTGCTCGGCCGTGAACTGGACGAAGTGGAAACAGCATTACGACAGCAGCGCAACGAAATCGATAGCCTCTTTAGTCTGGGCGAGTGCGAACATACGGCAAATAATGCACTGCACAACTATCGTGAATGGAAGCAGCATGCTTTGCAGCTACGTGATCGCGCACTCAAGATCACACGCGCCAAAGAGAAGCTGCAGGCATCGGGCACCTTTACTGGTGATGAGGCATGCGCACGCGCCTATAATGTGCTGAGTGCGTGCACTGAACATTTGGACCTCGTCGATCAACGTGAACATTGGCTGCAGCAGTCACGTGATTTCTTCGCCAAGGCCGAGAACACACTTAGCGTGCTCGAGAAACTTGAAGTGGAACTGACGAACGTGCGATTGCCTCCTAATTCACCGGAGAGTTTTGCAATGTACTCGAAGGTGGCGCGTGATGTGCGCAGCTTTACCGAAGAACCGCTACGCTTGGGCTATAGTATATTGGATGAGGTAGGCCGTACGCAGCCCGAAACTCAGGGCGTAAAACGTGTGCTCGATGAGATCGAGAATCGTAAAACGTACATCGAAAGCGTATGTTCGACAAGCAACCAAGATCACCAACGCGTGCAGAAAGCACTTTCGGACTTTCTCGCACAGTACAATGATTTACTCAATTGGTTAATGACGTCTGGCCAATTGTATTTGAAACAGCATGTGGACATGGGCAGCACATTACAACAGTGCAAACAGTTTTTACTACAACATCATGAGCTTATGCAGGATCTGGAGGTAAGTCTAAGTATTCATATCCATGAAAAACTAAGATTAAAAAACGAATATCTCATTTTCCAGATAAAAGGGGAGCTTATAAATCTACTACTCGAATCGATTAAGGCACATTTGGAGTCGTTGAGTCCGCAACAACGTTACGATGTGGACTCAAAGGCTGAGGCGCTTCACAAGCACTGGATCGAGCTTAAAGATTTGGTGCTGAAACGTGTCGATTATGTTTCGTTGCTTATCGAATTCTTTGAGAAAGCAAATGAGTTAGCTAGTCAGCTGGATAACTTGGATAAGCAGCTAAAACAAACACCAGATGAGCAGAAGCTGCAGTTTCTGCAAGAGAATTGGAAGCATATACGTGCCGACTATGCAGATCTTAAAAGTTTGGGAACGCGATTTATCACCTTGAAAGTGTGTAGATTTGTTTTTCTCTATATTTTATTAATTAGGTGGTGTCTTTATTTAGGTATTATATATTTGCCCAAAGGCAAATATAATATTAGTAATTCTCCGGTCTGCAATTATTTATTTATATAATTATTTGCATGTATTAATTAAGTTTTTTTGTGTTTTGTTAGAGCCTTAATTTACAAAGTGTTTGCAACTAACCACCTTCACATACATCCAGATATCAGCACTGTAAGACTTTTACTAATATATTTTAACCCCATGCAAATTATATTAAGCCTTAGCAACAAAATTCCAACTGCGAAGCAGGGAGGTCGCATGGGAAATATTCATACTTAGTGGCACATCTTTAGAAATAGATTTACAACAAGATTGAAAATTACCGGCAACAGATTATTTACTACTTCTGGGTTAAATACCTAAAAATAATAATGTCTTAAGATCCTAATGTTGAGATGCCCTCAACTTAATAGGACTATGAATAAGTTCGTGCGGTTTTTTGAAATTTGAAACTTTATTGACGTAAAATGGTTACAAATTTAATATTCAAAGTATTGTCCATCGCTTACTACTACTTTTTCCCATCTTTCTGGCAATTCACGGATTCCCTTTGTGAAAAATTCGGTCGGTTTTGCCGCAATCCACGAATCGATCCATTTTTTGACTTCATCGTAATTACGGAAGTGCTGGTCAGCCAGGCCATGTTGCATCGATCGGAAGAGATAGTAATCGGATGGCGCAAGGTCTGGACTATACGGCGGGTGGGGTAGGACATCCCATTTGAGCGTTTCTAAGTATGTTTTGACCACTTGTGCAACATGTGGCCGAGCATTGTCATGTTGCAAAATAACTTTGTCGTGTCTATCGGCGTATTGCGGCCGTTTTTCTCGCAGTGCTCGGCTCAAACGCATCAATTGTCGTCGGTAGACATCCCCCGTAATCGTTTCATTCGGTTTCAGTAGCTCATAATACACAACACCCAGCTGGTCCCACCAGATACACAGCATAACCTTCAGGCCATGAATATTCTGCGCCGACGTCGATGTTGAAGCATGGCCAGGGTATCCATAAGTTGCCCGACGTTTTGGATTGTCGTAATGGACCCACTTTTCATCGCCAATCACAATTCGATGCAAAAAACCCTTTCTTTTGTGCCGTTGAAGCAGTTGTTCGCATGCCATAAAACGGCGTTCAACGTCTCTTGGCTTCAATTCATACGGCACCCAATGGCCTACCTTTCGGATCATTCCCATGGCTTTTAAACGTTTGGAAATGGTTGATTGATCAACTCCCAAAGTTTTTGCAACCTCTTCTTGCGTTTGAGCCGGATCTTGATCGAGCAATTCCTCCAATTCGGTATCCATGAACTTTGGCGGCGCACCCTCGCGTTCTTCGTCTTCCAAGCCAAAATCACCACTTTTAAAGCGTGCAAACCACTTCTGGCACGTTCGCTCAGCTAGAGCATGCTCACCATAAACTTCCACCAAGATACGATGACTTTCGGCTGCTTTTTTCTTCATATTAAAATAATGAAGAAGAATTCCCCGCAAAAACACATTATTTGGCACGAAATTCGACATTTTCAAGTGTGGTAAAAATATTGTTGTTTACGCTTCAAATAAAAAACTTATACTGACGTTTGTGCCTTACGACAGTAGCTCTCCAATGAATGTTTGGAAATGTGGATCGATGGAATAATAATCAAGTTACGCCATCTGTTGTAAAACCGCACGAACTTATTCATAGTCCTATTAGATACGAGGCAACAGATAGGCATTACAGTGCTTCAAAACAGAGAATACTTTATTTAAAAATAATAATTTTGTGGTAAAGATACTCAAGTAACCGATAAACCGAAATATTTATCTGACGGTTTAAAGCCCATAATCGACTCTTAATCGTTCGGCAAAGCTATAGCTAGGATTTGAAAAAGTGCCGACATATTAGCAGTAGCACTAAAAATATATATCTTGAAGGTGATCTTCGTCATATCGACATCCTTTAAATTTTTAATTTTTTGTATGAAAATATAGCGTACATGTTTGCCACACTACTTTTAATAATAATGCACCTTAACAAGAATTGAAGGATAGTTCTATCTGAAAAGCGAACGGAGAGAATAATGGAAAAAGAGAAACAGTGCTCGTCGAATCAAGGAAACTTCCCGTTAAGGATTTA